>NC_088983.1:57969964-60632464 GCF_963932015.1 Anas acuta | reverse complement strand
GCTTCAGACTTAAATGCATACATGCACTCGCTCACACCATCCCTTCTTAAGTTTCCTTTGAGGTTTCAATGCTCTGCTCTTTTACCCTCGGGAGCAGCTTCTCCCTGCAGGCTCTGGGCCCTCCTCCTTTCTATCGTCCATAATATAGCCAGTTGCACATCCTGGGAAAAACGCATTTTGTTACCACCCTGAGATGGGCCATACAGTGCGATGTACAGTATCAACCAAGTGGTCTCACTGAAGTTATCGCTGATCTAAGTAATAAGATAAGGAGTTCATTACTTATTGCCTGCTCCCACAAAAAGCTCCATTTCCCAGCTCCAATGAGTTACTTATCTACAACTCTACAAGGCCTGCAGCTATGCTTGCAATAAGATTAACAAAAAGAGATCTCAGGTACCTCTGTATAACAAGACAACTTGGGTGGGGAAAAGGAATACAATTCCAAAAGGGAGCTTCTGGAATATCTGGATAGGATAGGAACTTGAACGGTGAGCTGAGCTAGACAAAAAGAAAAGAAAACCTCTGTGGAACTAGAACTATATATATGTGAACGTCTGTGATATATGATCTGATATATGCATCTGATATATATATGCATATACGTATATGCTTCACTGTGGTGCGTGCATATGTGTACAGAGGAAGGGAGGTTTTTTGTTTTGTTTTTTCTCCTGTACCCCATTTTCCAGATGTAAGCTGTGAAACACATCCAAGCTCCTTAGAAAGGGAAGTGTCAAGTGGCTCAGTCAGGTGGCTCAGGCTGAGCTGTTGCAGTTATCGCTCCACTGAAAATGAACAACAAACTCAAATAACAGAGGCTGTGTTTGATTCTGGATCTTTCTGGGTTTTCTTTCTCTAGTTCCCATCCTCACAGCCTCACCTCTCTCCCTCCCTTCCATACTTAGCATGAAGTTATGATGTTCTTTACTATAATAACGAATGGAATTCCCAGATTATTATTTTAGAGGCTTATCTTGATTCTGAGAGTTTTTATGCGCTTACCACCTATACAAAGAGGCTTTTTCATATGTATTTCAGCTAATATAGAAATAGGCTTGCAGTCAGTATTAATTTTTACAGCTTAACAGATAGCCACATTTATTTCCAAAGATTTCGTTTTTTTTTCTTGATTGCACTTTTGCATCCCTCTGTGTGCAGCTGCACTGCACACTCATCTGTGAACCTGGACCAATTGCCAGCAAATAGAATACCTCCATCCTTAAAACATTTTATTTTATTTGTATAAAAACATATATAACCTGCACTTTGCTCTCTGTACAAATCTGTAAATGCATACATGAGTGAGCCTGTTGGAAACTGGATTCCCCTTCAGCATGTTACTTATTTCCAGGTAATCTCAGCTGTGAATGTACTAGTGCTGTCACTATGGCCAGCTTTATATTGGATATTTTTCTCGATGCAGATGTATAGCTATTTGCCTTTTCTTTACTTCTCTGTAAATGCCATATGGACAGAAATCATCGAGTCACCAGATCATACATTTATTTTTATGATATATTATGCTGTTTGATGTCATGTTGACATCTAATTGATGTTGTTTTTGCTTTTTTTTTTGTCTTTGTTTTGTTTCTTGGTTTCAATAAAAAGAGAATTTAAAAAAGGCTGTAGAGTGATGACTTAAGGCACTTGACAGACATGAACATAGTATGCATCTCTTTTATGATGTGTTGCTGAGTAATTGGGTATATTTCTAGCTTTAGATAACATATATGAGACCTCTGAATTTTTACTGTATAGTAAAGTATTTGTATAAGCCTAGCCTATAACCTCAAAGGAACTTTTTTCTCTAGCAAGAAGTACATACAGAACATGTTTTCAATAAGGCTTAACCCATGATTTAAGAGCCAATAAAGAAAGGTTTTCCATAAAGAAATGAGAAAGCAACAATAGAACTAAAATACAACATGCTGAAGATTAAATATGTTCCATCAGCACAACAGTGTCTTATTGTACAGTAAAGAGCAGAAGGGGATGATTAATAGTAAAAGGTATGCATGTCAAAAGAAAAATAAATGCAATTTAGACAAAGTACACACTTATTAACAGAGAACATCATTTACAGTTATTCAGATTGGAGGAAGGCAAGAATAAAACTAGCAGAGAATGTATTTCACAATGTCAAGTCCCACTCGTCTTGGTACACAGTCACACACACACACACACCACATTTTTGGGTCCTAGAGAGTGGAAAGGAAGGGAAAAAGGAAGCCAGAACTTGGGAAACAAGCACGGGGACTAGGCTTTATGCAGAGCAGTGAGGGACGGGTTAACTTGTCTGTCAGGGAGCAAGCCTCTGCCCCAGCACCTACCAAGACACTCGCATTCAAGACCAACTAAAAAGTTGCAGACAAGTGGTTCCTGACTTGCAATATACTGTGAGACGATGTGGGGAAGAGCACCTCCTCTATGTTTGCCAGAAACATTATTAAAACAATCAGTTATTAATTCAATATTAAAAAACATTCCAAATTTTGATCTAGAAGGATACAAATAGCAGTGTGCCAATCCAGCCCGTTTGTGAAAATTGCTCTTTCACATTCCACAACAAAATATGACTACGAATATATAAGCAACAAGGAAAAACACAAGACAAAAAGAAACTGTCCATTTCATTCTACATACAAGAAACCTTATAGCACAGTTCCATAAAATACTGCTCACAATGCTCAAATATTTCCACATAAAACCACACACACAAAACAAGTACAGGTTTATATGGAAGGCAAGAAAGGTAGATTTTAAACAACAAAGAGAGCGTTGAGAAGTTGTAAATTAAGATAAAACATAAATGTTTGTTCAATGTTAATTGTAGAAATTGCTACCAGTCCTACTTTGTGTAAATAATTACACACTATATGGGAAAGAGGAACAGTAAGAAAACAAGGGTTATAACTCCATCAATAAGTATCTAGAGAAGATGAAATTTTTTTATGCTCCACTCTCCTAATATATAGTATCAGAAAACCAGACAAGGAATTAAGTCTATAATTCACCATATGCATATTTTTACTAGACATGAGATATAAATCAAAGTGGTAGATCTGAAGCATACATCTCAAATGCGCATCCTTAAAACGCCTTCTTAACTATTTCTCGGAATTCCAACCTGACCTAAAAATATTTTGATTCCATTCTAATCTATCTTATGTGACCTCTGCAGAAATGATTCTTTGCAACTCTGGCAAGTTTCTCTCTACCATTTTCATTAGATGAAGGAATCCTTCAGTTTGCAGAGAAGTTCTCACAAGTTCTGTATTTTAGGACTATTATTGCCGGAACTCACTGAGCTCTTGCTATATTCACATACGTAAATTTGAAAGCCAGGAATTATAAACATGTACTTCATTCACGAAAGCACACCCAAGTTCAGAAGTGAATTAATCATGCAAGAAACGCACATTATAACTACAAAGAGCATGACATTAGACACTTTATGCGCATCAGGCAAGGTCCTCAATTCTGAAATTGTCAACTTGCACAATTTCTCATTTTCTAAACTGCCTTTAATTTCTTTGCCTGTTAAATCCTATAGCTATACAAGTTGTTGTTAGATGCTCTCAAAGACACACAAAAATTTACCCATTCATTTTAAACCAGATAATCCTGACATAACTTACCGCACTTACTGTAGTATGACAGAATACCATAAGGATCTATGGCTTGCTCAAGCAGCTTGTACCTTGAGACTCTACCTACCTATTAACTTCTACCTAATCATCAAATGTCTTCAGGATTTTATACTTTGTAAGAAGAGCTATTTCTATACCTTGTAACTAGTCTTCAAGTCTGTGTGTGCTGCGGTGCATGGATGCAAGAATTTGAGAAGAAACACTCCACTGTGATCTTAAGAGACAGCATGAAAAAGTTACCACAAATGTAACGAATAAAGAGAACTGAGACACTTAACTGGGCTTCCCCACTTCCTAAGTCTAGAAGTGGAAAAAAAAAACCACACACCTGTACCAATATGGTTTACTAGTTCTCTCTGTTAATGAAAGAATGAGAAGACATGAGGAGGTCAAGGAAACACATATGAATGGAATTGCTAAAACTGTTAGAGAAACCTTCTATTTTATGGACAGTGTCAATAAATACTTTTTTTTTTTTAATAAAATCCCAGAGAAGTGTATAAATTATTGACAGTATTATAATAATTCTAGCAACACTATAGTATGTTTGTTTCATTATGAATCCATTCCCTACAATACTAAAAACTATAAAGTAAATTATGATTGCCGCACAAGTGTGTATCTAAATTACAAACAATACTCTCACTAAGGCATATTCAGCTTTTTATGGAAGTTTGGAGGAAGTCATCTTCTGATTTTAAGACTGTCATACTTTTAAGCAAATGTAGAATGACTTAAAATAAACATTGCAGGAGGGAGCTCATGCTCTAGGCTTCACCAAGCAATCAGCAAGGCATCTGACACGCTACAGAAAACCTGCAAAATCTAGCAAATAAATCATGTAACACCCATTCAGTATCCTACAAAGCACACAGTGGGGAGCTGACACATTATTAACTGACTGTAATTTTCACAAACTGTAACATACTAAGAGCTTTATGACATACATGTGTGAAATATATGTATATATGTTATAAATATATATTTATCTAAGCATGTTATTCAAGGTACTTCAGTTAAATCCTTGGGTCACATCCGTCTTCAAGTTAATGGCATCAAAAACATCTATTAACATCTATTATTACAATAAACAAATTTGGGAAACACCTCCATCTCATGATTCCACTCTATCAAAATCACAGGCTTTTGATGATGGGGATAGTATGTTACAGGACAAGGGGACCAACCTCAGCAACAAAGATAACGTTTGGACAAACGATTACAAAGTGGTGCTTCCCTCAAATATGAGCTTTTATATCAAATTATACGTGATATAAACTTGCTTAAAACCTACTTCTTTGGTGGGAAAAAGTCCATGTGGGACACTGTAGGTTCCAAGGAAGCCATCCAGAAGGAAAAAACTGAAGGTGATACAACACAGACCTCAGCTTGCAACAAACATCTTTCCTTTTGCTCTGGTGAAAATTTATAAATCTTTACAGAAGCAAACCTCACCTGTCCCATTCAGGTGCAAAAAGAATTCTGCAAATGACAGAGCACTGGCTTTTGAAACTTTACATTGTTCTGCCACACACAAGAATAGCTTGAGGTCCCAAAGGTTCATACTAGAAAATGGCACGTTACCAACTCTCATTACAGCCTGCCAACCTGTAGATTATCTTCTTGCACAGGATTTCATCTGATACTTTCACATTTACAACCCTTTACAATACTCAGCAGTTTCTATTTAAATAAAAGTAGACAAGATTAAAAAAAATAAACCTGAAGTACAAAATACAGGGTAGATGTGAAAGCTGAGAGCATTTTCCTCTCTATTGTTCATTATTCTTTAATGTATCATTCTCTGTCTGCATGTAGGCCAAAAAAATAAATCCAATGTAAACACAAAAGGCAAATACCTTTTGAAGGCCAGGCAAATATTTGAAAAGCAAAAAAGAGATTCTGCTTTTATCTCTAGATCACCCTACAATTTAATGGTTAGTGGAGAGGGGTTTCTTTTCTACTTTCTTTCTTTTCCTTTTCTCTCTTTTTGAGGGAATGCAGCAGGGGCAGGTCTGCACTTCATAGCTCATGCAATGGTTATCAACCTATAAACCATAACAATTGGATAACAAAGGTCGGATAATTATACCATACTTGTTATCAGTGCAGAAAGAAAAACTGCCAGTATAGAAGGACTTTTAGGTGACAAATCAATGTATTAAAAAAAATGATCCAATATTATTTTTAAAATATGAAAATGATGTGCTTGACCTTGTAATCTGGTGTGTGTAATTTATAAGTGAAGTGCAGATGCTTGTATAGGGCTTAATGATTTTAATGAGATTTCTCAAAATCCAAGTAACCTTAATGCATGGACTAGAGAAAAATACTCAGGCCTTCAAATACTCTGGTAATATCAAATAGCATTAAAGTATAAACAAAAAGAATATCTGCCAGCTAAAATGGTAAAGCTGTTTAACTATTACCAGTGTGCTCACAATCACCTAGTAGAAAAAATAAATGACTCCCCATGTGAGTCTATGGACCTGATTTGAAAAAGCTGCTGGGTGGGAATAAAGCTCTTGAAACCGAAGTGGAATACAATAGCTCTCTTTTGTCCCCTTATCAACTAGTCCTGGATTCTCAGGTCACTACTGAGCACAAGTGTGCAAGTGCTCAATGGTTCAATAACACAGGTTGACGCTCTCATGGCAATAGCAAATCTTTACCAATCTCGCACAAAGCCCAGCAATTACATCAAGAAAGATACTATCTGGTCCTTTCATACAGAGCATGCTCATGACATATTTTGGGAATATACAGGCAAGTTGCCTCACCTATTTTATGAATAAAAAAGCCTTTTCGGCTGCTCAGTTCTTTACAGTGCAACCTTTCATGGAACAAATTGAAAACAAAAACTCAGTAACTCCATATAACGGGAATCTGTGCTTTCTCAAATTGTATATTTAAAAAAAAAAAAAAAGATAAGTAAATTAAGGTAAACACTATTAAAAATATCAATGCATTAAGTAAGGTAAGGATTTAATAGCAACAACTATTTAAAAAATGAAAAAACCTCACACCCTTTAGTTTGTTGCTTAGAGTAGCACAAAAAAATAAGAAGGAAAAAAAGCAGGATAAACTGATGAGAAGAAAAAGGAGAGTCATGTCTTAGGGCTCCATAATAAAATATTGTTTAAATCTTAGCCTCTGTATATAGAACTGTATTAAGTGTATATATACTGTGAGGTGAAATGTTCAGCTTAATTGGTTAGCTGGTGAGAGTGAAATTTCTTACATCAAAAGGACAACATTTGGTAGTTTGCCCCCAAATCAGCTTCTATAATAAGGTTAACAGTATAATCAATGGCCAACTTGATTCGCACCCAGTTATCTGCACTCTTAGATCATCTCCTACACAGACAAAATTTCCTGAGAATTAAATGTATATATTTAGATTCTTTGTTGTATGTGTCTATATTGTACCTTGTATTCATCAGCAGCTGAAGTACAACATGCTGGAACATTTTTAATACATGATTTTCAACTTACAAATGTTCTTCTAAACTCTAATATATTTTTTTTGTGTAACAAGGAATTATAATTCTCTAATTTTTCAACTATATTTCTCTGTGACTAGAAACTAATAGAGGTTATTTAAAGGCCATCTGCTATAAGACTTTAAAAAAACATATGAACAAATATTTCAGCAGAAAAGGTCTCTTCCAGAGTATAAACAAAAAGAAATGACTTCAGCTTGTCACCTGTCCACTGTCTTCAAGGGTTTTATATATGTTCAAGTTGTAAAGTATGTGTGCTTTATTATCTTTTATTTGACAGAAAATGATAAACACTCCTTCTAACAAGAGATGTTTGATCAGCAAAGTAGGATTAAAACAGAAAACAGAATTAATACTTGCTTATTCTTGTAAGAAACATATATGGATAAAGGCCAAAAAATCATTACAAAATCTATATTCTAACATTAATAATAATCATAATCTAAGCATCTAAAGGTTTTTTTGGATAGGTTCTTTTACAGTTTTCACAATGTAACAACAGGTTAAAAGATTATGGTATTCCAGAGGAAAAGGCAACACAACCAAAGAGAAAAGGAACCATATTCCAGAGTAGCAGCAAGAAAAATTAGGGCACACCAACCATTCATGGTGAGATTTATCAAGATTGTGACTGTGCTACTTCCAAAAATATGGCCAAAAAATGGTCTGTGATGCCTTTTTCCTCAAAGTCCTTGGGGAAGAAAAGAAAGAAAAAAAGCTGACAAAGAACATTGATATGATCTGTATAATTTCCAAAAGCAATTTTTTAAATATTTCATGTAACAAGCAAATATAAACAATGCCCAATTCCCAATCTACTTAATATTATAAATCCTGAAAGTGCAAGGTGGAATAACAGGATGGTTACAAGTCCATTGATAGGCAGGAACTGATTCAAGCACTTTGTAAGTAAAATTGCACCCAATAGCCTGTAAGACTCAGAATTATTCTAATCTACTACCAATTTATATCAGCTAACTCTCACTATTTTAGCTGATAGTGCTTTACTCCTCTAAAATCTAGAATAGCATCTCTGAAAGTAGAATGATGCACAAGACAGACATACATATTTATATATGCAAGTATGAAGTTTTGTGTCTAATATTAATATGAAAATTATATAGGAAACTATTATGCATATGTACATAAATGACATGTACGCATATGTTCACATACATATGCTGATACACTTTTGCATACACAAATATATATATATAAATAATGGACAAAACAGACTTGTATGCAGGTACATAAGTATGTGTTTCTGTGTATGCTTTTATATAGACATACATAAATACATAGACAAAAATGTCAACATCATACAAACATAATATAGAAGGAATTCACTAAGCTAATTGTTAGTTAGGAGGACTACAATAAATAACTGCCTTAGTAGTCATTGTTCTACTGCATTACGTGCATCACATTGCAGGACCAACGTCTTTGCTATAAATGTTCTACTACATTGATAACCTCCTAGTCTACATCTCAAAACCACAGTTCAGGTTTATGAAAAGAGATATTTTTAAATAACAATAAATATGATTTTTTCTTTCAATTGCTTACTGTGTGGCTCAGTCTCTTTAGACTCATCTGGCATCAGTCAATCCATTTTGTATGGTTTTAATAATTTATGAAGATGTATTCAGATACATGGGCACATTTTTTAAACTAAAACAGTTGCTGCACTGCTGGAGGTGCAGAAGTAAAATCAGAACATCACCACTAATGAATTAAAATTCAACTACGAATTAGCTGTGTTTCACCATTGCAGATGAAGCAAATCATTCTTCCTGTATATGCCACTATGCTGTTGAAAGTGTGCAAGCAATCTCGTTTGCAAGACTTCCATGATCACCTACCAACTAAGGCATGTTGGTGATACCTTTAAAGGCTAGTGGAGAGACAGTGTAAAAAAGCATTCAGAAAAAGGCTCAGTAATTTATTTGCTAGTACCAATTTATCTTTCTAATTTTTCCCTGAAAATATCGCTTTTAGGAAAATGAATAAATGATATTTCTCACACAATACAGAAGTCGTTACTGATACTAGGAGAAGTAGTCACTTTTTACTCTTTCCACCCACACAGTACAGACAGCTAGTAGCAGAAGACAGAGGACAGATTGTCTGGATTTGACATGTAACTCTGGATTACATGTCACAGCTAAAGGATGCAGGAACAAGTAATCCTAATGAAGTCCATACACTAACTTCAGACTTATACCGATATAGCTCAAAGCAGAACCCAATCCTCCCCAGAACAAAAACTGCTATTCCTGATTGCTTTAGCTGACTTTGACATCAATTCCAAAACTTAGCTCTTTCTTTGATATAGGAGATCTAGGCAGGTGTGCACTCGACTCCTGGTTCTGAATCCTGACAAGCAAGGAAGGCTTATTATTCTCTTATGTAAGTTCAGAAGAAATGTAGCAGCTCCCTTCTTACTAAGAATGTAAAACAAAACAATCTTTCTCTCCTGCAGTGTTTGGCCTTTACATTAAACAATACAGTAGATTAGTAATCAGGTTTACCAGACAGTTGTCATGGGGTCACCAGCAGCAGCTTTTTTATTTTGCCTCAAAAATGTGCACCTAATGTGATGATAGCATTAAACAGACTGTAACTGATGGGAGAAGTGGAGAGAAGAAAGAATAATCAACAACATACTGAAAATATCTCTCCAAGAAAAATCAGTCTATTGAAAAATCACAGAGAAGAAAGATTCGGTGTAAGCACTAGTAGACCATATATATTACCTCTATAAATGCTAAAAGCTTACCACAGTAAAGGAAGAACAAAGATAGATGTGATTTAGCTCATGTTTTTCATGCAAAAATTGGGAAGTATGCTTATATATATGCTTGTTGTGTGTGTGTTTTTTTTTCCCAAGTTACAGACAACCGTTCTACTTTCCTATTAAGTCTAAATTAAACTAATAATGTTATGATGAAAAGTCTGTTTTGAAAAAACTAAACATAGTTAGGATTTGCCTGAGGTAATTCTCACTAAGATTTAAAATATGATTCTCCAGCTGTAAAATGGTCAGAAACTTGCACAGAAACTACCAGATATTAGACAAACTGGGGTACACAGTCCACATTAGCCACACCATCCAGAAGCAGAGAGGCCACAAGAATCTTGTCTGCTGATGTCCCAGAGATGCAGCAACATCCGTGTATTATAGCGGCTGTTGAAGTGCCCAACTTTGGCCTTCTCCCAAGGCAATGGAGGTCGGTCGGTTGGAGCAATTTAATCAGAAGCCCTGACAAACCTCCGCTCTGTTGGGAGCAGCACGGCTTGCCTCCTACACTGAACACCTGCAAGGCCCAGTCTCATCAGCCTGAAACAGAGATGTCTGTGGGACAACAGCCAATCCCCCATCCTTTGTCTCTCAGAAACTTGGGTGAATACAGTTTGAGAAAGTTTATTTAAAAAAAAAAAAAAAAAAAAAGTCTAAAAGCTCTAGAATAATTAGTAACTAGTAATTATACAAATACTGATTTTACTATCTTTAGAAGGATGGAAAAAATACCAACAGATTCCCCTCTAGTATGTATGAAAACACAGCTAAAGCCTGTGTAGTAAAACAGTGAGGGGATTACATTTTACACTTCTAGGGATCTTAGGTACTATCATCCACTGCTACCACAGAACTGTATTCAGACAGTGAAAAACATCACGTTTGATTGCTCCAGGATTTAGCAGCTGAAAATAAAACAATGTGCCTTGAAGAAATTCACTATTTCATGAGCAAGTCTTCTAAAAAAACTATTGAAATATGATGGATATAATAAAGAACACATGCAATTCCTGCTTCTAATGAGGAAGAAAGGAACGAAAAGATGTTTTCCTCTAACTGTGTATGATTCAATTAACTCTTCACACTCTTCTCTCTTTGCAGCTGTTTAAAATACTATTTTCCATAAGACTTTAAAAATGCTAGTCCCAAAGGCAAAATGAAATCTTAAAAGATTTCTCTATATATTATCTGAGATGGATCAAGTGATAATAGACACCTACAAACCTAAGTGGCATTTTCAAAAAGCATTGAGCACTTAGTAGCTTGTGTGGAAGCCAAAGCCCACAAGACACTAGGCTTAGTGACCTGCTTTATTCAGTTGTTTAGATTATTTTTATATAAAAAATAATGTTATATTTGTATAAAAAATAACGTTACAGTTTTTCTTGTTCTAGAAGGAGAGTTCTCAGGTTTCTATATTTTCTATTTAATCTCCTGTCGAGATAGATACCGACAAGCAAAGTCACAAGATTGCCCTGAATTTACCCTTTTTTTCAAGATGCAACCTGGCAGTTTTGCATCTGACTGCTCTAAGCTGATGATGCTCTGCAAGGACTCTGCAGAAGCCAGAGTTGTTCATGAGCTCCTTTGGTCCCGAAGCGTGGCTAAGCACCAGCTGCACCATATTTATCTACTTGTTTATGAAAGAGTTTCCCCCTCATTGTGTGGATAACTGACCTTAGCCATAGCTAATAAGACATGAGCTTCCTTGAACTATGCAGCTTTACACTGAATCTTATAAAATACTTCAGTGTTATCCATATAGCCTCACTGAGCTCCTAATGAACTGAAACACATTCTCTCCCCGGCACTGTCGTCACAGACAAGGTGTGGTCCAAGAAACAAAAAACACTGGCCCAACCTTTGCTTCAGCCATCTGTTTCTGTAGACAAGCTTCTCGTTACTACCAGGCTTTTATAAAGTAGAGAATGAAAGGACGTGTAGATATTTATGCTCCACCCCACCCATCATGTCATCTTACTGTCCCTAGCACGCAGTGACGAGAACGGTTTGCTTTCTGCAGGTAAACCACTTCAACAGCCGCCCCTAAATTTCAGCTGTGTTTCCAAATATACAGCTGGCTAGTCACAGACCTCTGGAACTCCCTCTGGGAATCCACCACTTCCCAGCCTCAAACCTTTAGACACACTGGGGAGCTACACGGTCTGCACTGAAGAGAATGCAGCAACTTTACTTAACGTGAAAACTCTGCTCAAACTAGTTCCACTAAATCAGATGATGTTCTTATCAATCCATTCCAGATGTTTCAAACATTTTTTTTTAATAGACAACCGAGAAGCTACAACTGGCACAAAAGCAAGGGTCATATCAGCCATAGAGCCCTGCAGAACAGGCTGTGGAGACTTTTTTTCACAGGTTATGTTATATGATACTGGTGAGTTTGAAATGGGTCACAGGAATGGACACAAAAAGACAGCTTCTGCTCTTTTGTTTCCTTTCTATATTTAACAATATTACTTTTATAATAGTTACTATAAAACATAATTAAATGACAATTTACACTGGCTTATAGCTGAGAAAGTTTTTCAAGAAAAAAACTCTTTAGTTTCTTTTTAGTTTCTCTTTAGTTGTGGGTAATTATTTGATGATTTAGGATTCTATCAGTTGAACCAATACAGTGTGTCAGCTCAGGTATCAGCTACATTTACATACAAAATGCAATAAATCCTGAAATACTACTTCAAAATCCAACCAATTTGTCTACTTTGTGGGTTAACACACACCTAAGTAATAACATCACCTTTAATCAGTCCAAGTAAGCACACAGCAAGTTTCTTTCTTTTTTTTTTTTTTTTTTCTCCAACAGAACTACACTGATTGTTCCTGATGAAGTTCCAAGCAGAGCATTCCAAAGATTCACTCGTGCAGGAAAACATTTGAGCTTGACTCAGTTGCCAGCTCTTTCCTAATTTTACTATTCACTTTCTCATTCTGAAGCAAGCATTCTTCTCCAGTACTAGTTAAAAGAGCTTCTCTAATTTAACTTTAATTTTTGCCTTCAACATCTGGGAAACTTCATTTCTCTAATCAGTTTCTTACTTTCCTCCACTAATTACAATCTTGTTTTTTCACGTATATCATTTCCTGTGCGATAATTTTGCATCATTGGGTTTCTTGCTCTTTATATATTTCCTAGACCCTAGTGTTCAAATTCAGGCAAAGCAGCTTATTTATGATGTCCACCTTCTCCTAAAAATAAATAAAAAATAATAAATAAATAAATAAATAAATAAAACAGATACTAGGATAAAATGTGCCTCAATAACCTATTTGCTTCCCTATACCTGAATGTTTAGCATATCTTCCAAAAGGCCGGTAGTTATTGCCCTGGAAGCTCCACCTGCAGCAGATCCTGGGATTTCAGTTTACTCGAACGTGACGAGTCACTCTTCAGAAGAATCAGGCACCTGCTACCTCTTCTTGAGCAGGCCAACGTCACAACATCACATGCAAACCAACAGGGCCTGGCAGACCAACGCCACTTCCCTTTTCACTTTCCTCACTGCCTGTTCTTCCCTTCTTTCCCTTTCTCCTTTGCCCTAGGCCATATCTCAATTCATTCTCAAAATCAAAAGGTTTTTTCCTTTCTGTATGGCTCAAGGAAGGTTGCCATGTAGAGCTAAATTGCTACAGGGGCTCAGCCTTCAAATTTGGGTTGCTTTGCTTTTAATCTGCCTTTTGATTCTTGCCTTATCACAACCCCTACCAGGTAGCTTTCAGGCTGTTTCATAGGCAGCAGCTAAAATCTAGAGATGGTAAACTTTTTCACCATGACAGATGTCATGGTGAAACACTATGAAATGAAACATGGTAGTAACACTATAAGCATATTTAATGCCATTCTACAAGCAAATCACCTGTTTTTTTAATGCTACTAATTTAAGTAACAGCACACAAATTAGGGAAAAAAAAAAATGAAACACTGTAAACACACTAAGTTCTATAATATTAAACCACGATTATTTAAAGCATTTTACACATCTCATATAATAAGCTAACTAGTGAAGACTGTTGAAAAAAAAAAATACATGTTCACCATAACTTTGGTTTAATAAAATTGGCACAAATATAACAGACAAATTTCAGAGTTTTCTCAAGATAGAGCTACGAGCCTTTAGTAAAATCAGTAAAATTATAAGAATATTCTGTCCAGTTGATCTAATGGTTTGGTTTTCATTTCTCTGTATAAACACAGCAGTATGTTTACCAAACATCCATTTCCTTCTAACTCCAGATCATAGATTTTTAAACCCCACCAGAAAAAAAAAAAAAAAAAAAAAAAAGTTTTTTAAATGAACACGAATGCATTCGTGATATTTCAAAAACAAACTTTAATATATCATTCATATCGTGTGAACACTGAACTATAATATCCCTGTAAACGAGAGAGCTCTGTAACATAAATATTTCCATAAACTTCCACAATATGTTCAAGCATGACTAAAGAAAAAATACATAATATAAGCTTGCTGTTGCAAAGGACTCTGCAGGTTTTGCGATCAGGTCTCATATTTAACCACACACCAGTGAAGAATTGTTAAGATATTTCACAGTTAAATACACTGCTTAGCTAACATATATTTCCTCTTACCGACACTAAAGCACAATTTTAATTTCTTTCATTCATTTGAGGAAATTGAGGATCAACATATGCCGTTTCATCTGCTGACAGTTCAAGTAAATCGACAAAGATTCTTTTTAAAACTGAATTCTCCTTCAATGAAAAACAAAAGGAAAAAACAATATTTCTTTGAGAAGATGTCTAGCTTACCTGGCTTTGCCATTCCACACCGACAGCCCGAACAATATTATCAGCTCTTCAGGTACTAATTCTTGCTAACTGGAAGGATATTTTCTCTCTTGCTGGATTAATAATCAACTTTCCTGATAGTTCATTTGTAATTCTCTGCTGGTTAACCCTTTGTATGGCTCCCATTTTGAGCTCAGCAGACTACACTGTGCAGTTCATTTTAATATGAAAGTAACAAAATATTTCATAGCACACACACGACAACTAAGTAAAGATATAAAGAGAAAGTTTAAGAATATTCAAAAAAAATAATTATTCTTAAAATAAGACTTTCTTTTTCTTACAGACTGTACTTACTAAACCTAGGAGCCCAGTAAACCAAAGCATCAACAAACTGAAAGCTAGGAAGTCCAGCGGCTTGGAAGACAGCATGCTCCCATGAAGCTACTGCTCAAACTCGCCTCTTTAGTGTACGTGTAAATATGACACACGCCTGCTGAACTCCGAAAATAACATCTTTTATTATTGAATACCGTGCTGAGAAATTACCACAGTTATCAGCTTGTGCAAGGCCGTCCATCTGTGTTGTCAGAAAGCAAGAGCAAGAGTGGCCAGGAGTAAAAATGAGATAAGAGAGGCCCAGAATAGCTAAAAAGGGGAGTTCAAATAAGGTCAGAACAGTTTAAGATGGGATACTTAGTAATTATATGTAATTTTATTTTTTCAAAGTAATAGGAGTGAATTCCATACATTTTATCAGTTTCATAAGAATTCAATATATTTTGGTAGCTCTGTAGTGGAATAAGTAAAAAGATCATAAAACAAACCAAGCAAAGGGTATTAGAGGTCTAGTACAGGAAGGTGAAACAATCTGGAAGTCTGAACCTGAAGAAACTAGATATAAGATGGACCTTGGGATGTGCTTTGGTTGGGGACAGAGGGAGGAGGAAGAGAAAAATAAACTTGTTGCATGGCTGACATGCATCATGTTGCAAAAAACAGAGAAATCATACAAAAAGCCTTGCTTTTCTTTTTTTGTTGTTGTTCCTGGAAGCCAATTACCTGGGGCTTTCGGATGCTCTAGGGAAAATATAAGAGACAACAGTTTGGTCTACTAACAGAATTGCTTTCCTCATAAATTGTGCTACATTTGTTTTATTAAATAATACTGCAGTATTTTTATTTTTTCCCTTAGACAAAGGGACAGAATCACCTAAAGTTACTGCATAGCACAGAACAGACTTTGGCTATTTCCTTTTTTGTAAGAGAAGTCCTATAACAAATCCATTTTTACACAACTGTAGGTCTCTGCTCTCTCTACCGCTCTCTTTACTGTAAGAACTAATAAAGTTTGCTGTAAACTTCATCTGTTATGTGCTTTAGAATTTATGATAAAATGCTATAAAGTGTTGAAGCAAATTTATTTCATATTTATAGTTAATTTTATTCTGTGTGCGTTTGAAGGAAAACCTTTTAGGAACACCAATAATGTGAGAAAGCTACAACAACTAAATTTATTGTTAAGTATCACATCAGTGGTACTCCTGGGGGCTCCTCTTCATGGGAAGAAAGCTTAAACAACATTTTCTAACACGTTGGACTGCTTCCCAGAGATGTGATGGCCTACAGAGGCTGTACTGAACAAAGCAGGCTGGAATAGTAAGTCAGTAAACAAGCCTTTTCAGAGGATGGTCACAAATAAGTGCAACTTTGTTTAATAAAGGCAAATTATAGTTATCTTTTGTTCTTCAGACAGGGCATTATCTTCCTCTCCTATTTCACCTGACTAAGCTGGTGGTATCTCTTCCATCACCTGACTTCGTGGCTGGCTAGAAATAATGGGACGGAACAATCCTCCATTGTTCCAAGAGACAATGACCTTTCATGTCCTTGAAGCTTGCCATGACCTTTCATCTCTCCTAGCCTCCAATGGTCTCTCCTAACAACTAAAACTAGACTCAGGCTGAATTCCAGATTGTCATAAAAAGCCCTGTCCTTTCGAAACAAAACCAATTTTTACACCAAGGTGGAGGAGAAACACAGGTCCATTGTTCCCGCACAGATGGAAGTTAGAGTTACTAAGGCAACAGCTCTAATCCCCCTTTTTACCACCTTTTTCACATCGCTGGCCTATCAAGTGTGCTACCTTTTAACTCATAAGCTCAAAAGCTGGTAGTCTAACTGACTGCCCTAATTAGCTACGATTTTCACAGTACAGACAACATGATGAGCTAATCGAAATTTGCAAAATAATGACGTACCTCCAGCAAATATTCCTCCTCCTGAGGCCCAGTCTTAGAATAACAATAATGAGACCATTATTAGAGGAGGGCATTAAAATGCTGCACTGCTGCTAAACAGAGAACTTAATTGTTCTGGTCTTGTCCATTGAATCAACAACCTATTGTTGTGGACTTGAAAAATAAAGGACTGGAGAATGGGTGCCATAATGATTAGTCTGTGCTGCCATACCAGCACTCTGTAGAATTGTTTTCCTTTTGAAACTCTTGATGGACTAGTAGTTTTGTTTAAAAGTAATATAAAAGGCAATTGTCTGGATAAAAAGTCCTATTTATTGAAATCTTTAGAAGCAGTTGCATGGATTTGTTCATGACCCCCAGGACAAAAACATAGGGACCATAATAATGCTATTTGTAGAGACCACTGCTTGCAGTGACACGAGATAACACTGTCCTGTCTAGCTACTGTAAAAGGAAGGAAGGCATTTCCTTTGCAGACAGAAATAATGACAGAAGGTCAAATAGTGGACAGATCCAATTCATCCTTCAAAAAGGAAGAGGTTTTATTAAAAAAAAAAAAAAAAAAAAAAAAAAAAAAAAAAAAAAAAGACCTAGTATATTTGGTCACAGCTTAGAATTTGGGGTCTAGATCAAACTGATAAAGGTATGCCTAAATCAGCCACAATATGGGACTTTTTTGTTTGCTTAATGGCTTAGATATTAAGAATGACTGACTTTGTTTTTTCTTTGCATGTTCTATGGAATTATATCATAAACTTTGCCATTGGGAAACTGAATAACATACCTTGAGATGAAGCAACTCAACTGATGTAAATTGCAATTTACTTTTAGCTTTGGACAATCTTTATTTAAAATTGGGGCTGAGAAGAAAAGATACGTAAAATCTTTGGACTGTCTTTTTTTTTCTTTTTCCTATTTTTATTGATAAGAAGTGAAATGTATGGTTTGTCACAAATTGTTTAAGCTAAACATGATCTTAAGGGAAAAATAATCCTGCAAATCAAAAATCATAATTTTATTACATCAAATCGTTATTAAGTAATACTACATAAGCAGTAAAATATTTACATTTTGGAACAGAAAGTGAAATTGTGTCTTTTTTTTCTGTTTTTTTCTTTTTTTTTTTTTAAATAGTTAGCTCTCAATGAACCCTCCTACATACAGATTGCTCAGAAATAGGTTATGACTCTAGGTTAATATGAACAACCAGAAACAAGTGAATTAGGGCTTGAAAGAATGCCCACGGGAACTGTTATTTAATTCAAGGGGAAAAAGTTTAGAATTTACAATATATTGATAAGAATAAGAAAAAATCAAATCAAAATCGGAACAAAAGTAAAAAGGGAAGAAAAAAACAAAGGGAGAAAACAAAGTTAAAGGTTAACCCACAAGGAATTTTCAGCAGTCCTTAGAACTGCTCATGTAATGAAGAGTTGTCTTGCATGCACTCACAGAACACATTTTCTTTAAACTCAGGGTCTTTTCTTTTGTAAATTGAAAAATGCCTAATATAAAGAAGTATTAAATTGTAAATAAGACCTCTTGCTTCATTCAATCCATGCTTTGCTTCATTTATCTTCATCTTGTTAGGCTAAATTAATTAACAATCTCTGTGTTGCACACTTTCTCTTTTCATTACATCAGATAATGGCCTGGATATGGGAGAAAACCCTCACCACAGGGATCTTGAAATGCTACCTTGAGGAAGAGTCTGTTACATATGTATTGCTTTAGCAATATTAACTAGCTAGATGTTACAACATTTATTAAACGGGTTCCTCATTGCTTTAAAATAACGATTCTGATTTTGTGAGAAATAAAAAACATTTTTAAAAACTCAGAGGCTTGCAATAGATCGTGCTATAATTTGGGAGCCACAAGTCACTAAAAAAAAAAAAGAAAAGTACATAAATTCATAAATAGTTTTACTCGGTGCTTTCTTTAATGTGAAAACCTGCACTTGACTACAATTTCTGGCCAACTGTGTATACAGTCTCAAATACATTAAAGTGTCAAATTACTCAAACCATGTTGCTGTGCCATTTGTCTGTGAATGTTTGGTACGTAATTAATTGGATGGCTAGAATGGTTTCATTCGTAAATCTGGGTATTTTAATACTGTAATGGGAAGCAATGTGCTAAACTATTAGGCAAGTTTTCTTCCTTTAACCTACATTATAGCATCTAGAGCAAAAGGACAAAACAGTAAAGCCTTTTTTAATCTCACCCTGATCAAACAGCCCTCTTTCTCCAATCACAGCTTTGTGCGTGATATCTTTCTGCTAGTGTTTCTTATTTAATTAAAACAGACACTGACAGAAGGACATGGATTAGGACTGTAATGATGCATTTACTTAGATTAATCGGAGGCTCCTTTTGGAGTAATGGCTTAAACAAAGAACAAAAGGAAATTGTTATGAAACAGCCTTTTATCCCACGCAAAGGTCACATTATGAGGTTTTTAATTTTGTCAGCCTCTGTTATATTGGGCCTTGCTACTGGAACACGAGAAGTGCTTCTCTCTCCTTCTCCCCCGAGCCAAGCCAGTTATTATAATACAGCCATTAATGCTGCAAATTAAAATGTCTGATTTTAAAACAGGTTGCTTAGCTTTCAAAGCCCTCTAATTAGCATGTTGTGCATTGTTGTGAAGGAAAGAAACCTAAAATGCTAATGACCTGCTGCCAGGTGACCACACTGCTGTGCAAAATAATACAGACCCTTTCAAGTAGTAGTAGTAGTAATAATAATAATAATGCCCAGCTCTTATGAATTACCCAACTCCAGGTCTGCTCTGCACCACATGTGCTTAAAGAAACAAGTACGCATCCAGCCAAAGATCAGAGTTCAGCAGTCAGCACAAGAGATTGTTGTATGTTAACTGGACAGAAGTCTGCGCCCATTCAGGCACCATAAGGGAAGAGAAAAACATCTGAAACTGCCAAGGGCCAGGTGATACTTGGACCAGGCGCAGAGAGAGCACGGAATGGAAAATTCTTACACTCTCAGACAGAAATGACAGATGCATTTCTGGAAAAGTCAAGAAGCCAGACCCAACTTGCTGCTTTTGTGCTTTGTTTTCAAAAGGCAACACATTAAAAAACAAACACAAAAACAACAAAAAGACAGATACAGTTTCATCCCTTCCCAGTTTGCTATTTATTGTAAGAATTCATTGGACAAAAAATCAAGCTAGAACTGCAAAATATCAAATGTTTTCTGCAAACCTTGGAATATTTTCTCTGAAATATGTTACAGGAGAATGTCTGACAATGCAAACTGAGAGTAGGAAGAAGCCTCGTAGTACTTGATTTTATTTTTGAATCCTTGAGTTTTAGCAAACTTACACATTTCACACTAAATTTTAAAGAAAAGAACTCTCATCATGCAGTGACAAAATGTGTCACGACTTCATGAAATCGTAGCTGCAAAAATATTTATTTGGTCTTCTGCACCACATAAGCTGAGCACAGAACCAACCTTTCTCCGGTCACAGAGACCACCTCTCTGGCAAGCCGAAATGTCACACAGAACCTAGAGATACAAAACATGATACCGGCAACGAAGCCAAGCCTTGCTGACAGTGCCAATGCTGGGTCCAAACAGCAGCAGCAGTGGCTGCTGTCCGGCACCACAGAGAATAACTTCCTGAAAAGCCCTGAATGATTAGCTGGGCAGCCAGGATTAACCCCACTTGACCTGTTTTTTCGTTTGATTGGCTTTTTTTTTTTTCTTTTTTAACCAACAGTTGGTTTTGGTTTTTTGTATTTAAAAAAAAAAAAAAAAAAAAAAAAAGCTTTCTCTGTGTAACTTGCCGACATTGCTATAAGGATCCCGGTCCAACTGCCTCCAAACATACCAGCACAGCGTGACAGCGTTCTTCTGAGGTCACTGGAGTAGGAAGTTGGACGAGATGTTGAGAAGCTGAGCTGGCCTTGATGCCTGTTCATTCGCAGAAGTCTCCCACATTTCAAGTGATCCCTAACTGACCGGCAAGAGACAAAAATGGCTGTAGAAGGGATTTCCAGTCATTTTTGTCCCTTATTACATTCTGTTGTACTTAAAGGCCCGTCGGTCCAGAGGCAAGGTACTGTGGGATTTCAACTTCCAACGGCCACAAAAGCAGAGCCTAACAGAAACCACAGCTCACTTCTTCTCCAGATAAATCGCAAAACAGCCAGGTTATCAAATAAAATATATACAGATGACCATGGGTGTGGTTTCATCTCAAACCCATGCATCAACACACTACTACTGTTCTCTATTTCACACAGCACAGGCCAGCTTCTGCCACTTCTTTGCCACTACGCTCCCTCAGAGTATAGTCCCAATCCTGGGGGTGGAGGGGTGGGAACTCGCCCTTAAAAATATTAACACAATAACATGTAAGTCACTGAAATGACCTACGTCAAAAAGGAAAATATGCTTCAGTGCAAAAACAGTAATTTCAGCTGAGAATTTCAACTCAAGCACTTCGGCTGTTTAAAAGGTGGCAAATGAATTCTGGTAAACAAAATGTTAATAAAATTAACTACATGGTGGTACTCTACCTGTTTGAAAATATGCTGAACTTCACAACAGTGTCCTGCAACCCAGAGATATCACTGCCATTAGCTACTGCCACTCTTTATTTAAATTTAACTGCCGGGCTGCCAACATAACCAAATCTTGAGATAAGAGACCTGTTTCCACAGACACATGCATCATCCACTAGTGTTCTTTGGCTGCCTCTTCGCTGTTATTTTTTCTTGACTAAAACCACCTCTGCGACAGAAAACACACTGCTAAGTTTATTTAGAAAACAAATGCAGTAGCTTCTAAGGAAAAACAGACTTTGTGCGAAGTGATAGGTGGCTCCATCCTGTAAAACTCACAGCCAGGAAATTCCCTTTATTTTCATTTGTGGCTGTAAACATACTGTGTTTGTAGAATTCATCATAACAAAGTATTTGAAAGGCGTCTTGTGACAGCTACCATATTGATATTCACCATGCAAATCCACCGTTCCCCAAAAGTTCTGTTTGTTCCTTAAAATGTACGGCATATGCTATGGCTCTTTTAGTGAACAAGTAATAAAATCCGCATTAGTATCCTACACAGAACATGAATTCATGCTTTAAGATCAGAGCTGCTTAGATAGCAAATTATCTGCATCATTTCACATTTACCAGCTGGAGAGCTGTCCAGGTACAGCCCGTGTACAGGCAGCATTAGAACAATCAGCACCTACACAAATGCAGCACTTTGCATTCTGTGGATTTTGCTGAATAGAACATAGAAATATGTGTCAAAGAACATCAGTAATCCAGTAATCTGAGACTTCAGGGTAGGAGTCAGACAAGACTTGGGCTGGCAGAGCAGCAACTAGTGGCATGGCACAGTGGAAATCCTAGCAAAGCAGTAATCATGCCAGTGTGGTGCAGAATAAGACATTGATTGGGCTTTCATACATGTACATTAGGAGTTCAATTGGGCCCATCAACATACGTCTCAAAGTAACTCCAGTGCTCTGTTATGCTGATCTCAGAAACTCTGGGATCAGAGTTTTCACAGCATAAAAGACAATTTACTGTTTCACCTGTCTGAACATAGTTCTGAGGCACACAAGCAAAGGTCACAATATGCTCTGCACTGACTGGAAGCAGAATAAAATGCATTTCTAGGAAAAAAAAAAATCAGCTCATTGAGATTTTGTGCATAACAATGTAAGTAGTTTTAACACAAAGAAGAAAAAGAGTTGGATCCTTCTAAAAATGCTTTTCACTCAAGTTGCCCAACAGATTAATCACTATACACATATGTGTGTATATACACACATATATAATAGAACCCATATAGCATGGCACTATGTATATAATGGAACCCATATAACAGTCATATAATGAAACCCAATCTTGTTCTTCAAATTACCAGCTTGTACCCCCCATCATGACCAGGGATTATACAAAACAGCAATTTTCTCTATCATCATATACTGTGAAACAGGAGTAGCGCTCATCTCTAAGCACCAGTAACAGCTCTTTGGTTTGTCCCATTATGCGCAACCTCTCTTTTTTTTTTTTTTTCCATGTACCCTTCTCTACAGGTTCTCTGCCTCCTATTCCACCTGGTCAGTCCCTAGTGTATGTACAGCTTTGTGCATCTGTCAGATAAGAGAAAGCAGAGCTGTCTGCTCTTCGGGTTTCCAGAATGCTGCGTTTGGGTCATACAAAGTAGCTTTTGTCAGCCCTAGGAACTACAGCAGCAAGCAACTTACATATTTGATTTAAAGTCACTTATCAGATTACCATATTCACCACCAGAAATTCTTATTACAATTTAAACCTTACTGCAATCCTAGATACTCCATCTCATTCCAAAACTTCATTCCCATCTGGTTTCTGATATAATGTACAAAACAGCATGCAATATCTTTTACATTTCTTACTTGGTTTTGGAACCATTGCCGCTACGAACATACCAATGAACTTTTGAACTAACGCCCTAAACTCTCTTCCCAATTGTAGTCTTCCTATTTTTGTGTTTGCTAATTTTTTCATTCATTAAAATAAACTAAACAAATAAATCACACAAGCAGTCAGCTCCAACTCTTCTGGCTGCTACCATTTAATTTCAATAAATGGTAGGGCTATTGTATTCCAAGCTGTTTCCTGCAAGAAAATACTGGTTTATGCAATTCACAACTGAATTTACAGGGAGGGGCAGAAATTAAGTTGATAAACTATTTCATATTATAAAGAATAGCAATGTTACCCATACACTTTCATATGCAGATGATACACTCAATGAACATTTCAAAAAACATTGTTGCATGCTAGCACACCTAAGTAGCCTGCACAAATTATGGAAAACTATCCATATGCAAACTTGCCTTTAGTATCAGTTCAGAAACGCAGGCTAAGCTTAAGGGGAAACTTGGCCAAATGTAACTGTTACGGGTTTTAAGTTTGGTGGTGGACACAACATGACCTAGCCGATACAGGGCACGTGCATATACACGTATAATTATGTAGTTTCACAGTCCCATACAAAAGATAGCCATGGGTCTTCTCAGAAGACAATTCACGAGGCACCTTGAAGCATTTAACAATTTTCCTACTAGTCGAAACCTCTCAATCAGCGTTGCCTAAGAAGGAGGCATACAGAACAATAAAGACTATTTTTGACTCTGTACCTGGCATGCCAATTACCTTTTTATGCCTTGGTTTACCCATGTGTAAAACAGGAGAAACAATACCTGTATAAATCACCTTTCTAAACTGCTTTAAGATTTCCTGATAAAATGAGGCATACGAGGGAAAATGAATTGCTAAGCAGTCTGAAACAGGTACCACTTAAAAAAAAAAAAAAAAAAAAAAAAAAAAGGAACAGTTCTTACAGTTCTTGTTTCTTTTTCTTTTCTCTACTGTTAAAGTTTTCAATATGCAGTCAACCTGTCCTAAAATTGCAATGTTTTATTATAATGTGGATCAGAACAGACAAATTAATCAGGTCAGAACAGTGAGTGCACTGTGTTTACATGCTATATCCTGTACGTTATCTTTCCTAGGTCCAGACTGAAATCCAGCTCCAGCTGCAACAGCTTTCAGACTGACAGATCTCTCTGGAGCTGTGCCACACGGTGTTTCAGACCTGGAAGGTGCTGCAAGCGTGCGCTTCCATTATGCTGCTTAGACCTGCAGACATCCGATGTATGCAGTCATTTGGGCAGTCAAATTATCAGGACTTTAAGTGTTTCCTTTCTAAACAGTGGAATTACAACACATAACCTCCTAGAAGGGAATACTGGTAAATACGGTACGAAGACTCCTTTACAGTCCACTCTCAAAGAGTTCAGGTTAATAGATTTTGAAAATGTATCATTGCCGACATATACTAATATTTTGGGGTATATCTAAACTTTTTCAAAATTTCCACTGCTGTCACACCCAGAAACTCTTTCATACTAAAAGAAACCAAAGCAGTTTAGCAAGCAGAGTAATTCAATGTTTTTAAACATTCTTGTAATCGTTCAGTGTTTCACCAAGCAGTAAGTCACATACACAGAGCACAAGATTCCTTCGTATGGCTATGAAGTTTAGCTGACAATCACAGAGAATGAGCTGTACAATGTATTTGATCTTTGACATTTGTGAAAAATATGATTATTCCACATGGACTTTGAAAACACGGGTTTTCCAATTTTGCGTACATAGATATGTTTCTAATGCCTGCACATATACGTGCATATTATACACTTGCATTTAAGCAAAATCATTAGGGTCTGTTCTCAGCTTTTTCTTCAAAGCCAAGTAGTTAGAGCAGATGGAAACACGCAGCCATTTCTCAGCTCTGGTGTCTGAAAGAGGACACCACAAGGCACAGGACTAGCAGGTGCCTTAGGAAGCAGATGCCTCAGCACCAGAGGAGGGAGCAGCACTCAGGAGGAGAAGGAGAGAGGCGACAGCCTGGGAGAGCTCAAGGACTCCCTACCAAACCCCAGGAACTTCCTGCTAACATCTGCACTTGACAGGAAACACTGGTGAACGGTTCCTTGAGATGGACTAGTACAGATTAGAAAAGGGTTGTGAGAAACCAAAGAGTTAAAAACATAAGTTTATATAGAAGTTTAAGATAATCACAGAGAAAGTGATTATCTTAAATCCTAGACAGAGGTTGTTTTGCTTTATTTTTGCCCTCAAGCCTGCACCTTTTGTCGTAATGAAATGCATACCCAGCCCTCACTTGGTAAAATATTTGTGTTGCCATGCAGTTAAACAAATGTTTTTTTCATTTTCTTTTAAAATCGCCTCCCACCCGTTTCCCTAAACAGTGGCCATCAGTCCAGTTGGACAGCGTGTGCAAGCTGCCCAGTTAAGTCTTCTCCTGCCCTCATTAAAAGGATCCCTTTCTTGTTTCATCAGACAGAACATGATAGGAGATGATAGGACTTTAAAAATAATGGAGGGAATCTGAAAGGAATTCTGATTCCACAATAGCCCCGCATTCCACTGTGACTCACAGCACATGACTGGCATTCGGCGTGATAGCTATAGCACCGAAAGTGCAGGAGATCAAGGAGATTCTTATTTTTTTCACACACATATTCATGATTCCATTGTGTTCTTCTCCCTCTAATTTTCTTCCTCCTGATTCTTTGTAAGAAATATGAAGAACTCGCAAGTATGATTATCAAATTTATGGTGTATACTTGCTACATCTCACATTACAGTCTCACAGTTGTTTGCCCTGCAGTCTGAAAGATTTGCATAGTGTTTAAATGGGAGAGACCTATACAAACTATAGTTAAAATATTATTACATTTATATGTTTTTCTATATGAACTAGTAAAAAAAATAATTTTTTATTCTACTGTAGGGCAACATTTTACTACAATTAAATGAAAAGGCTTAGCTCTGTTACTTCTTTGAAAAGAATCATGACCAAAAAGAGACAATTTTAGAAGCATGACTGGAAGATGATAAAGAAATTCTATTTCCATATGAGGTAATATCACAACTAAATACATCTTGTTGATATTTAAAACCTGAATGTCTTCTCTTTTATAATTCTTTCATATGCGTGCAGAATTTATGCAAGAGGCTTGCGAGAGAAAAGAATAAAGTGCTTGCCTTCAATCCCAAGGGTTTTTCCTGCTGTTGTGTAGCTTTTGTTATTTTTTGTTTGTTTGTTTGTTTAAATCGTTATCTTTTCCCTTCCCACCTCTGGTGACCATTGCTGCAGCACCACAGCTCCCTGAAGCCAAAACAAGTGCTGCTTTTCTGATTTAAGAACCAGGGGCACTGGACTGGGGGAGAAGCTTAAGCTTCCATTTCTTCTGAATCTCAGAGTCACCCCTTAATGAAGTATATGACACAGCAACCTAGACATTATGACAAATTACAAGAAAAGCTGCTGCAATTAGGATTACAGTTTATCTAATGTTTTAGAAGCAATGCAATGTTTTATCACGGTGAGAGGAAAAACTCTTGAAATCATGTTTTACATTAAATATTTGTTATAGAGTATGCCTAACTTATACATTTTTTTCTGTTACAGAGCCCAACATCAATTCTTATGCACCTGACAGTATTCTTCCCAGGGAGAACTGTCACCTAAGAGGAGAGGATCTCTCTCTTATAGGAAATCCAGCACACGTTACGCACAGACAGACAAAAGGACAGATGGAAAGAAGGAAGGAAGGAGGGTAAATATCAACGAGTAAAAGAACAGAAGATTACTTTGGCAGTTGTGCAACAGACACAGAAAGAGAATTTAAAAGGAAACTATTTCTTCCTCCTCATGCAGTGCAGAGCACACCTTTTATTATAGTGAGCATTCACTTAATTTTCCAAGACTCAGCCTGAGACAACAGAAGCTGACGACAAGCTCTATAGCAGTCTAAAATTAGTATTAAAAAAAAAAAGTCTTTTTATTCTCATAAAATTTGTACATTAAAACTGACATTTTAAAAGGTTACTTCTGTAGAGAAGAACTAGCAGCTATCAAAACCTAAAAACACCAATCAAACGGAAACGTGTTTCAAACTGAACTTAGCACAGACAGCGTGCTACACAGAGCGGAAGAAAGCTTTGAGAAAAACTTATAAATTCAGTGAATCTTTAAGTTAAAGTACTATTGCATCAAAGCAGAAGTTTAGATATATTACTGCCAGCTGCCAGTCTGCATTATTCTTTGTTGCAATCCATCTTAAGTGGATTTCCTACCACTTTGAACAAACTATCAATTCCAATTGAGCAGGTTTGCGATATGGCCAGAGCAAAGCTCCCTTTTAAACTTAGCCTGTTTTATTTTTCTGCCTTACTGTAAAATACACTTTATTCCATATGGATTTGTATACACTTTAGGGTGAGGAAAATGCAACTACTCATTAGCGCAAGTGTATTAAAATTACATTTACCCCAGTCCTTTCTACGTGAGTTTGTTTTATCTGTTCTCTTCAGCTGTAAGCAGAAGAGACAAGCTAGTCCAAGGACATAATGTCTTTCAGGCTCTATAGCACTTAGCAGGTTACAGGGCCTCCAAGGCCTAACAGATTTAACCAAGACTTTTCACACAATCAGGTAAAGAAAGCCAGGCCAGTCAGCAGATGTCCCATTCAGATAACAAAGAGAATATTTTAGTGACAATGTGAGAAAACAACAGTAAAAATGGTAAAAAACCCACTGAACCGTAGCTCTCTTTTTTTTTTCTTCAGTAAGAACCATCAACTGGAGCTTGCCTGTGACATTCACTCCAGTCTTCAGCACAAAGAAAGTCAGTCAGAGAAGCTTTGTCATCAGAGACCCAAATAAACTATAGTCAGAAATTACTACATCAGTGCTAGAGAATCCGCTGTGTCTTAATTTCCTCTATGGACTTAGGATGAATTCACTGATGATCTGTTAAAACACCAGGCTTATAGATGAAAGATTCTTGGTGTGTGTCATCATTACATTGATCTATAACAAAAGATTTCTGCATTTGGACCTTCAGTTTCACCTCACCACAATGCCAGTATTTCATGTACTCAAGTCCAAGTTAGCAATATTAGAAGTTGCAAAGAAGAACTGGCTATTAGTATCTGACATGGCTGCAGTCAGTTGCAAACCAGCGAAGAGGTACAGTGTGAACAAAGCCAGTTTGGGCATTTGTTAAGGTCACTTCAGTTCCTCAAGTGGCTCTTCTTAGAGTCCATTACCTCAGCTAAATATGCTCAGCAAGCCATAATAATGATGGAGATAACCCATCTGAAGGAACCAATTTGGGGTGTGGTTTTGAATTTGAATCGGGGAAAAGATGACTACACACCCCATGCTCTTGCTCTTCTCTAGGGCCAAGTTTAAATAAAGAAGAATAGTTTTCAGTTATCTTGGACCGCATTTCAATGGCAAGGGAACTGTGAATGAAAGAAGTTTACAAAGAAGACTGTTAAACATTAAAGTATAGTATAATCACTGTATGAATTAGTCATAGCCAGTTTAGACACTGTCCAACCCACTTTCCAACCATCTGCAACAAATGTGCTCCATTAAAACAGAACCATATGGAAAACAAGCTAGCAATTAACACAGCTTCTATGCATACCTCTAATACAGCACAGATTTCAAACTTTGAGTGAAACTGACTGCTGAATTACTTCCATATTGCTGCTGTTTAGACCTTGGCAACACATATTTATCCTCACTCACTACAGTATGTCATCCCCAGATACTGCTATATCATCAAAATAAGCATGAAAAAACCACCCACAACTGAGCCACTCATTGTGGTTTATAGCCTCTGTTAATAAAATATTTGCAGATCAAAGTATAACAGACTTTTTCAAAGCTGTGTAATATGTTACTTACCAGTCAGTATCAAAACTAATAGCTAATGCAGGGCAAATCGATTAATTTAATTGCTAATTGGTAACGTCTTGTACTGTGAAACAAAACTGCTTCAGGACTGAGTAGCTTTCTGCTCTCCCAGATTACCTGAAGGGCTAGAGATGCAGCACTTAACATTGCTACCACTTCCCAATAAAAATTCAAAGCCCTTCAAAATACTCATGGACCGTAATATGTCGGTTATTCTGTCTTTAACAACATAAGGAAACTAGAATACTTCATAATCATACATGTGTGCTAGATCCAGAAGATGTAAGTAAGAAGATACAACTATAACCAAAATGTTTTTTCCTTATCCAAAGTAAAATGAGATGCCCAGTATATCCTGTGTCTTCTCTTCTATCCAGTCCATTAAAGCTCATCAGCATCTCTCTTTAATTCAACCTATGGGCACCCGTGTTCTTACACTCAACAGCTCAGCCCATGAGGTTTGACCAGGGTGGTGCAGCCTCAGAGAGTCACATAGGTTGGCAGGGACCTCTGGAGGTCATTGATTCCTATGTCCTGCTGAAAGCGACTCAGGTCACTCAGGGACTTGTTCTATCAAGTTTGGAATTTCTTCACGGAGGACAAAATGGAAAAAAAAAAAAAAAGTACTAGGAAAAAAAAAGCATACCTCAACGGTGAAAAATATTCTGATTATTTAAAATGACATTTCCAATGCCAATTCTGTTGCTTTAAGTCATGTAACAGTCAAATTGGGGAAATTTATCCTTTTTTTTCTCAATAACTGGTATTCAGATGATTAAAAAAAGAACATCATAAAGCAAAATCATTCCAGTTCACCCAAGCTCCTGTATTTCTTCTGTCAGACAGAGGAAGTGGAAAAAAAAAAATACAAACATGACTTTGCTACAGACAACTGAATTTTCCAAAGTGGAGCTGTGCAGGAAGTTCATTCCATGATATATTACGTCAACGCCTACACAATTTCAAAAGCACTCAAGTTTTTGAGGCATCCTTTCATGACTCTAGATCATCCATGGGCCACACAGTTCCCAAAGACCAGCAAGAAAGCATGAAACTAAGAAAAAAAGAAAAAAAAAAAAAAAGCTCCGCATTTCTTCCTGGGTGCTTTTCACACCTTCAAAGGTTTCGATACTGACAGTATTAATAAAGCCCTATGGCAGTAATACACTGTCCAAGCTTAATACGCTGATGAAATAATATAGCCATATGTCTATGTTTTATCCTTAGAACTGGCAATTATAATAGTTATATAGAAGACCATATGATGTTTAGTAGTGGATTTTAAGTACCAGCATTTCAAGTCATGTAACTATAATCCAATTTTCATTTCTTCAAAAAGGGAAGTTCTAGAAAACCTTGTCCTGAAGAAGGCCTTGCATGTGACACACCCACAGGCTTATGCACATTGACAGAAGCAAATGAACATAAACATGCGTCATTTAAAAATTCATGGTTTGGGGAGACATTATCAGCAATGCTTGAATGCCTAATACAAACAATAATTCATTTTATCTTAAAAATATGCCCATAGCAGTGACAAAAGAGCTAAAGCAATCTTAAATGGGATTCTGATTAATGACATTTTGGTTTAATATGAAGAAGGTTCCAGTGACAGTCATATTAAAAGCCAGTTTGCAAATATGACTTCAAATAAACCATACGCTTGTATCGCACACTGGCCTTCTGCCACTACATATATTTTCTACGTTTATTAGGTAAATGATATATTGGCAGAAAGTCCAAAAATATTCAAATGGTATTAGGACTACAAAAAATGCCATGCTTTGGAATTAGCACCTAAACCTCCTGCATCCCCCATAAATTCTGACTAATTAAATTCCTACTACGTTATTCCTCTTGTTTTCTTCACAGCTGTTTTATATATTTTCACCTGTTTCACTTCCTTTTTTGTTCAAGTAACAAAAAAAGCTTAACCTTCCTTGATTGACAGAAAGGAATAACAATATTTAATTAACATCACTTCATATGTGACAAATCTTAAAACTCAGCTCAGTCAATAAGGCTCTATGAAAGTATTCCCCCAACATTTTAAAAGCTTTTTAAGAAAGCTCAGAACACTGTGTTCTTAATTCAAAAGCACATGCCGAGTTAATTATGGTCTTATGCTTTGACCAAAAGTAGGATTTGTGGGATTTTCTTTTTCTTAAGTCAAAGGATTCAAAAGTAATTTATGAATGATACTGAAATAATGCACGAATTAGCTGCTAACATGCTGTTAGTTTCAAGTGTTAATTTTTTTTTTAATGTACTGGGAGGGTCAGCATTAAAGTCATGCTGACTTGAAACTCTATTTATAAAAAATAAAATTAAAAAAAAAAAAAAAAACTATGTTAACCAAACAATCATGCTATTTTACAGCCCTTCTACTTGCTTTTAGATTGTAGCTCCTGACCAGGTGACTTGTTTGCAAGATTTCAGCACACTTTCTGCCACAGGAAACACAGGCGTTCCTACAGCTAAACAGATCCTGAACCGGTATCGGATATGTTCTCCCCAGTTACCATTTCTTTATGCACATGTGTTTAACTCATGCTCCCCTGTCTGTGTGGGCGGTGGTCCTGTAGGTGTATACTATTCACATTCCCATACCTTTCTGGGTGCCTGGTTAGGCAGCTGAATTTCCCCAGGACCTAGTCAGCACTAGCACAGTTTTGGAGGGGTCACAAACAGTTCAAGGCGCATGCCCTGGTGCATGTGGACATAGTGAATGGCCACAATTGGCAATGTTTTTCAGAAGTATTGCTATCAAGTTCTCATCTGGATTTTAAAGAGCATCCAATTTCCTCTAGATTATTTATTTTAAATGCGATTTCAGACACTAACTCATGTGGGACCATACGATAGCAGACAAGCAGAAAGGGTGCACAGGCTGACACAGCAGCAGTGTAACGAAGGAAGAGCCAGGACATTTTTCTCCCCTTCCTCTTCCTCTAGGATATCTTCAACTCACAGACAGCATGCTGAGCCTGGCAGGGGCCATGGAAGTCATGCTGCAAGGCCTTCCCCAGCTCCAGATGAGAGCTCAACTGGTCCTAGTCTGGTTCAGGACTTATTCCTTGAATTTCTTCTGCTATGCTAACAGTTTTCTTTAGTAACTTCTGTTTCTACCATTAACAATAAACACTAATAACCATAAGCATTAGTCCAATGCATTCTGAAAATCATTTCTGGTAGGATAATTTTAATGCCCTATAAAATTATTTCGTCAAGATGAAGTTCTCTAAGAAGAGGAGGAATCAGATGTTCTCTGAGAAGAAGGTATGCAGAATATTCACATGCGTAGGGTTTTGCCATAAGATTACAAACCCTTGCCTAACACTTTTCCATGCATTCTACCTACTTTACATCTCTTGCCAAGGAAACTGAAGAAACTGCATGTGACTGTTTAGCTATTATTTGGTGGTTGGGAGGGAGATGCTGTTTTTAAGTCAATCAGTGCAAAATATGAAGTCACTTCTGCATTATCCACTCACCAAGTAAATACAATATAAAACTAATGTATTCTACAGCTTCTATTTATACCGTATAATTTCATAGATTTTGAGAATATCTTCAGCATATCTAATCATCAGTAAGGTCAGTGTAGCCAGTGGCATGCATCTAATATTGAATTCTTTGCTAAAATAATGCAAAAACAAACAAGCAACAAAATCCAATCATTATACAGAATTAAGGAAAAGGCCACGTGTGTTCAGACTCACAGAAATCTAAGTCTGACAGACTCAGCAACCAAAAGGTAGTAACACAGAAGCGGCATAATTTTAGCAGCAGGCGAGTTCAGGCCATTGAGTGTGCACAGGGAGAAGTGGCACTTGGTGACAAGAGGTTCCAGTGAGGGCAGCAGAAGTCAGGCTGGCCGGTACAGGGGCCAAGGAAAGGAGGGACCTCGAGCTCCCCATAGTGAAGACAGGTGTTAGCCAGGGAAACGTAATAAGAAAGCAAAACCATCAACTTCTATATATCGCTGCAAGAGAAAGAGCAGATGAGACCCAGCAACATGTCCAGGAGTAAATAATCTTTCTACCTTTTTGATTTTAACATTGTATAAAAAAATACTTTTATATAAAAAATGTGCAAAACAATATTTTTCCACAGAATAAAATGCCAGTATGATTAAATATTACTTCTGGTTTTTCAAAATCTGGAATGACTTGAGTGATACGGACAATGATAGTTACTTTAAGAAAAAAATCTAATTACTGTCTAAAAAGCCAAATTGTTTTCTATTTAATTTCTTCTGCATTTTAGTTTCGTTATTTGCAATATCTGCCAATGCAATGTAGGGGTGAGTTTGGGACTAAGAGTAGATTTAGAATTGGTAACTGTATTACAAATTTTTACATATTTTTGAAAAAAAAAAAAAAAGAATCACAAATTCTGTCTTCTGCTTGAGATGTCTGAAAGCACAAGTTGCATTTTTTGTCCAATTTTAAATCCCTCATTTTAATGTTTTAGATCTTCTTAAGAAATGAACCAAATAGATTACAAGTACAGCGTAGATATAGACTTATACGAGAGAAAGAACAAAATTTAAGAATGAAAAGAAGAAAAAAAGAATGAGAATATACTTATCACATCTTAGAATGTATCAGTTTTAATTCTGACATCCCTGTACTAGTGTTCCTAAAAATGTATACAAAGCATATTTATAAACTTATACCATCAAAAGCATTAATCATTAAGAGAATATCAGCAGACCTTTGAGCATTTTTTCCTCAAGTATCTAGAAGAGAGAGACTGTCAGTAGTCCTAAAATATCTGTGATTGTGACCCCCCTCTTCTTTCAGCCAATTATCTCAGTCTTATGCTTGAATAGATGAAGGAGAAAAAGGCTTATTGGTTATTCAGTCAGTGATGTGTCTTGGATAAACAGAAAAAAGGTTTGCCACAGAAAATATCTACAATGAACTCAAGATAATTAGAGATGGGGAAAAAAAGTGACAAACAACTCTTCATTCATCTGCTACAAAAGTTACTGTATTTCTAGCCCAGAAAAAAAAAAAAAAAAAAAAAAAAAAACAATTATTCAGACCTTGCCTCCTCCATTTCCTACATTGCTTCCTCTTTCTGACGAACAAGAGACCTTTTAACACAGATGTGGTAGTCTTGCTTTCCTCTCTGTTTTCTGCCCATAAATTTATTGCTCACGCCAGGCTGATAGCCTCAGAAACTGAAAGGGCTCCATTTACCCACAGAGAGGATGCTCCATGGGCCACACAGGCCTCTTCACCTTACCCCACCAACCTGCTGCAAACCTGGCCGAAAAGGAGCGAACGACAGGCATGGGGAGATGGATCAAGTGCCATTTCCATTGCAAGCCTGATACGCTTCCTGAAGCTGCCAAAACACTAGCCGTGGTTCAGTCCTGTGGACACCTGTGTGGATTTGAGCCATCAATTAACATAACACAGAGAACCTAACTATCAAACTGTAACTAATACAGGTTATTATTTACTTGGCTGGGCTCAAATGGGCGGCCTTTGAGATTACAGGTTCCATTTCTAATTAAATATTTCCTTTGCAAATCAAATCTTATGGGGGGTGTGGGGAGGAAGAGAGGGGTGGAAAAAAGACACCCTAACTAACAAATGATGAAACCAACATTTAGTAGTACAGAGAGAGAAAAGGGCGCAAAAACTAGAGGTCATGAGCTCAGACCAAATGCAACCACTCATTTTCTGCATAATCCAGTACTGGAAACCTTACCATGAAATAGAGTAGGAACAGCACCACTCTTCATATGCTAACTTTCAGCCGCACCAACCTCAGCAGCTAAGTTTTGTTGTTAAGCATCTGTTGTGCATTGTTAGAATTGACATCTGTGTTTTTCTCAGGATGCACTTTAAGGGGGAACCAAAATAGGTACTGCAGAATTCAAGCTGAGGGGTTCCCCTTGAAAAGATACCTTACGGGAAAAGAGATTAGAACAAGGTATACCTACAGTTATCAACTGAAAATCTAAGGCAAGAAAGGACTGCAGAGAAGTTGCTACATATGGTCGGTCACTAAGGCAACAAGATTTGAGAAGAATTAGCATACATTAGCACCTAAATAACCAATTTTAGAGCTCTCCTAAGCTTTCCTTCAGAAGTCAAGCTGAAACAACTCGAGGTTTAAACTGGACATAAGGAAAGCCTTTTTCACCATAAGGAGACACGAGCAGTGGGACAGGCTGCCCAGGGAAGTTGTGCTGTCTCTTGGAGGTTTGTCAAGACCCACCTGGATAAAGACTGAGTAACCTGATCAGAGCTCACAGAAGGTTGAACGAGAGACCTCCTGAAGACCCTTGTAAACCAAATTATCCTATGATCTTCATCTTGAGGAAATTATCAGGCCTGTCACTGAGCAACACTTGGACACTGAAATTTATATAAAAGCACAGCAGCCAAGGCACTAAACACTACCTGAACGCTGAGGCTTTCTATCCTGAGGTTCTGCATCGAGTACTATGAACATTACCACTGTGGATATAGTAAACACAGTGGACAAGGCAAAAATGGATTCATTTAAAATATTCCTTTCACTATACTCTCTATTTTCTGGTAAATGTACCATTGTAGAACTATTAGTGTACAACGTCTTGAAGGTTTTGGTGTAGATGCAGAGAAGGACACAGGAGAGCACAGTGAATGACGAGTGCCTTGGCTAATCCTGGTGCGTAGACTGGAGTTGGAAATGGGCTTTCAGACAGCAGCAGATGTTGTAAGACTTCAGACAGCTGGCCACAGCTTCCACTGCTGTGCTTGCAATAGCTACACACGGGCAGGCTGCAGAAACAAGATCTAGATGGTGGTATAAGATCTATGCATGTGTCGATCTGCTTGAGGGTAGGAAAGCTCTGCAGGAGGATCTGGATAGGCTGCACCGATGGGCTGAGGTCAACTGCATGAAGTTCAACAAGGCCAAGTGCCGGGTCCTGCACCTGGGGCGCAATAACCCCAAGCAGAACTACAGGCTGGGAGATGAGTGGTTGGAGAGCTGCCTGGCGGAGAAGGACCTGGGAGTGATGGTTGATAGTCGGCTGAATATGAGCCAGTAGTGTGCTCAGGTGGCCAAGAAGACCAACAGCATCCTGGCTTGCATAAGAAACAGTGTGGCTAGCAGGGCTAGGGAGGTGATTGTCCCCCTGTACTCAGCTCTGGTGAGGCCGCACCTCGAGTACTGAGTTCAGTTTTGGGCCCCTCGCTACAAGGACATCGAGGTGCTTGAGCGGGTCCAAAGAAGGGCGACGAAGCTGGTGAGGGGCCTGGAGAACAAGTCCTACGAGGAGCGGCTGAAGGAGCTGGGCTTGTTCAGCCTGGAGAAGAGGAGGCTCAGGGGCGACCTTATTGCTCTCTACAGATACCTTAAAGGAGGCTGTAGCGAGGTGGGGGTTGGTCTGTTCTCCCACGTGCCTGATTACAGGACGAGGGGGAATGGGCTTAAGTTGCGCCAGGGGAGTTTTAGGTTGGATGTTAGGAAGAACTTCTTTACCGAAAGGGTTGTTAGGCATTGGAACAGGCTGCCCAGGGAAATGATTGAGTCACCATCCCTGGAAGTCTTTAAAAGACGTTTAGATGTAGAGCTTAGGGATATGGTTTAGTGGGGACTGCTAGTGTTAGGTCAGAGGTTGGACTCGATGATCTTGAGGTCTCTTCCAACCTAGAAATTCTGTGATTCTGTGATTTTAATCCCTCTATCTAACCCTGTGAAAAAGAAGGTAGCTTTGTTTGCACCTCCATTTGGCAGGCAAAAAAGATGCAGTGGCAATGTTTCTGAGGACTAAACCAATGCTCCTCACACTACACGTGGCTGCTATGAATAAACCAGCTTCACTGAATCAATAACACTCCTTTGTGGAGTCCTGCTTCTTTACGCATATAGAGTTCATGCTAGCCTTATGTTTCTGCCCCTTACCTACCAATTCTTAAGAGAATATTGCTCAGCAGGTCACAGGCTTGACCGAATCCTGACTGCCCAGGAACAACACCCAATATTTACATGCTCAACATTTTTTTGATGAAGAAAGCTGTGCCCTCCTCCATTTTGCTATTCAGACACTTAGACCGCCGTCTTACATATTTTATCACTGGAGTTATTCACAAGATTGCCAGTCTTTTGGAATTAATTTCTTCTTCCATTGCACAGATCCACAGGGAGAATTTAGCCTTTATAGTGAAAATCTTAATGCCAAAATTTACTTTTTCAAATTAAAACTAGATTCAGTAGTCAAACTACTTAGATTGCATTTTGAACCTCCTTGAACAAAGTAGGTTGAGCAAGGATGCATGGAGTATTTGTGACAAAATATCACTGACAGGATCCTCTCAAGAAATTAAAACCTCTTATGAATTGGTCAGAAGAAAGTTTCAGCCATGTTTCAAAACCTCTCTTTATCAAAGTGATACATAAGATTTCTTTCTTCTCTTTCTGTATTCAGAGAGTTCAGTGTAAACTACTTGGAGAGAGAAGAACACATTTTTCATTTAAGTATTTGTTACAGACCACATTATATAAAGTCTTTCAAACTAAGGCGTGGTCCAGTAAGTCTAATCATTGCTCTAACAGTGCTCCCTGTCTCATCAGCAAAAACTAATCCCATGTGTAAAAAGAAGATTAATTTTTTTGCTTCAGCAGTGGTCTCTTCGTCATAAAATAAACCTTCCTGGTTCCCATATATCTCCTATGACTTGATAATCAATTAGCTTAAACTTTATTTACAAGGTTCCTCGGGACATTGCTGACTCTGCCTTTGGTTTCTGTTCTTATTTTCTGAGATCCCCCATAACATCATTTCTGTCCTCCACATCCACTGCAACCGCTCCACTCAAATACATAACAGCCTTCAACCTGATCTTCTCGAGTCTTAGCTGATAAAGCTTTCTCTCAGCTCTCCCTCCACCTCATTTTAGAGGACCACTACTCCCTTTCACAGACTGATTATTTTCACCATTCCTCCCTCAGCAGAAACTCCAATTTCAGTTTTTTTCCTGTATTAACTGGCACCTCCAATAAACTTCACCCATCTCTCCCTACAGCTAGGCACTTAGCAAGCATTTTAGACACTTCTTCACTCCAGCTCTTCAGCAACATTTCTGAAAACTATTCTTTCTTCTCTGTGCCTATGGCTGAAAAGCTGTAAATGAAGTCTCAGCGATTCCAGACTCTTCCTCTTGGTGCCTTCTGTCAAATTCTGTTTCTTGGAATAGTTAAAATTTCTTTTATACTTCCATGCATCTGAATTCTGAAAGAACACTTAACAAAGACAACATCTGTGTATTACAAAGCTGGGACTCTTGAAGGACTTCACTTGGCAGTCCTGCACAAAGCTAACATACTGAAATAGAAATTCCCAAATGCAACATATTGAAAGTCATAAATGCCCAGAATCATTAGTGTGATTAATTCATTGCCTTCACCTTAGCAAAAATCTACCTATGCCAAGTGTATCTTGGAATTTTAAAGTTACAGCATATACATGCTGGTTTAGTTAGGCCTCAATGTTACAGCAGAAATGGAAGCAGGCAAGGGACTGTCAGAACAGAGGCCAGCACCTGAGCAGAAGAGCTGTCTCACAGGAAGTTGCTCTAAGTAATTTCTTCCCTGTAACTTCAGCTGAACATGTTAACCACCGTATGTAATTAACTCAACCCTGAAGACCTTGTAGTACTTCCCTCCCATAAATATGCCACGGCACAGAATCATTAGTGCTACGGTACCCACGTCCCCGCTTGAAAAATATGTACATTATAACCAGCCATTGCACCCTCCTGAATTTGTATTTTGCAGCACAGGCACAGAGCACTAGAGGAAACAGGAAACATTGTGCTAACACGACTATAGTATTGATGAATAGAAACCATAACCCCCAGGCTAAGCTGCCAAATAAGTAGTGAATTAATTTCTGTAAAGTACTCCAATATTACAAAGGTGTGTTGAAAGGTGTCTGCTCATGTTTCAAATTAAACGCACTGCTGGTCAGCATTAGCACCTCAGCTTTGAACAGCAGCCATTTGCCTATAACACTTCAGGGGCTGGGAAAAACGGATTTGCCGTTCACACTGGAATAATTAGAACATGTCAGGAAGAATTAATTTCCTCATTTTTCAAAAGGATACACAGAAATTACCATGTTATTATATGACAGGGTCCCTTGGAGAATTGTATTAAATTTAATTTCTAGCGCAGCCCACACAACAAATTAAAGTCATAAATAAGATGGAAAGAAGCGGGACGCAGAGCATATGTTTATGGCAATGAGTGAAGCCAAGGGACCAGAAACAACTATCTTCATTTCATTTTATTTAAATCAGCCAGACACTGTGTATCTGAATGACAGCACTTGTTAATGGTGCTGAGATTATAGGCTCCTTAATTTTAGGAAACAGAAGCAGTCACTCAGTATTTGAAATGGTATTTTTTTCCAACAATACAGATACTGGTTTATATTCGCTCCCTTTCAAGGCAGCTTCTCATGGCCCTGCAGCAATGTGCAACTTCGTAACAAGAGGTGTGCTTTTAATTGTTTTGTCTTAGTAACCGAGGAGAGAGTTGACACTGGAAAATTTAACAGACATACAAAAGCAGAAAAAGCATCCGATAACTGAGAAACCTAAATCTCTGGGTAGGCAGAATATTCCAGGAGTGAGAAAGCTGATGGGCAGTTTCCACCATGATTTCATCTGACACAGTATTTAACTGCCAGGATCTAAAATCATTCTGGACTTAGAAGCAATCCCAAATGTTTCGACAGTGCAACAAGTCAATGCAACATTGCTGCTTGCTAATACTGCAACAACCTGAACTTCAGAGCAAGACGTATCTGTCCTAACATGACTCAGGTTTCTGGGTCTCTCCCCAGAACAGACACAAGGTCCTTCTGCCCCTTCAGCAAGAGCCTCGCACTCACAGAAGGATCTGTAGAAGCTGTCATTTCATACAAAGCTGAAGCCAACCCAACTGCACTTTAATAACATTTATAAAAGATTAATAAAGCTTTATAAAATATTAACAGTACTTTAAGTTATTTTAATACCTCCTTCTATATTATTCTTTGTACATTTCAATTTTTAATTGTTGTGAAACTTATGCACAAAGATGTCGGAATCAGACCAAATTACACTGAACATTCCCTCCTGTCTGCGTGCATCTCTAGCGAATGAGACTTGTCGTTCAAGCTTCTGTACATACAGAGGCATGGCAAAGTCAATGAAATCCAGTATTTCGCAACAATAAATTCTGAAATACAGGTTGGCGTAATTACTACTTTTCGTACTGTGAACTGATTCCTGCCATAACACTCTATGAAATATCCTTCATTTTAAATATCAGAAGCTTTTTCAGAAACTGTATTATTTCCCGTAGCAGGAAGCAAGAGTTACTCAACAATCATCAGAAACGAAACGTGTGATAGCAGGTAATAAGGGAAGTGAGCAGAAATATTCAATATGACAGAAGTAATTGGCCTAAACAGGTAGACAAAAATTCGTTTCTGGCCAAGGCATTGATCTTTTCTTATTGATACCTGTGAAGTTTCTTTTTTCATGTATTCATTCACTGTGACACAGGAGGAAGTAATAAAAAAATTATAAAGAAATCCTTCCAATACATTAACAGGCACACTATGAACTGCCAATATCTGACTTACAAGCATTTTATCATGCTTGTTAGCTCAAGACAATCTTAAAAAGAAAAGAGTTTGTACACTTTAAGAAATAGCTGTCATGGATCTGAGCACTCCCTTGGGTGCAACAAACTTTAAATAATTTGTGAATCAATTAACTGGCGACTCTCTACATAACACAGATTTCACACTCCCAGGTCATTGCATTATCAGCTTGATACGAATCATAACATTTTGGAGAAAAGTTCATAATTGAAATCATTAATTAATTTAACAGGAGCTTTTAGTTATGCATAGCATTACACAGCTGTAAAGGAGCAGAGATCAATTAGTTGTTTCTCTGACAATTTTCTCTGCTTAGTGGAAAACTTTTCAGTTTTTATAAGCATTTTACATCCATAGTCTTCTAAAGCTGTTTTAAACTCAAAATGCTCAAAATTAGTTTATACAATTCCCATGCAAGAAGAAAAACATAGATACTGTAGAATCAAGTATAACTATGCAGCACCAGATATGATGTAGTTACCCACATTCCTTTGGACTTAATAGAAAATAAAAATAATGATATTCAAATGGGGATTAAATATACTTTCCAGAAAAACGGGCATAACTGAGACCAAAATAATTCACTCATTATTGAATTTCCTTACTTTTAGCATAGTTAATAACTAATATGTAAGGGAGCTGCAACATTTACATGAGAAATGCATCAGCATTGTAGGAGGAGAAGCATTTGCAAAGCACACAGTAAAGAGGGAAAGAGGGAAAACTTTCATTAGAAGTGACACAGTGACAGCAGAACCACTACCTCTCCATCGAACCATTATGGTTGTGCGAGGCCAGTAGTGAATCCTGACAACAGTTAAAACAATGGAAAACATCCGGCACTGAGGCAGCCAAGTGGCCTACTCTATCAAATGTGCTGAAGAAAAAGACTTTATCAGAATCTAACAGTATTTACACAGGAAAGGAAAACCTGATAACAGGATTTTTCACCCATGCAGAAATCCATGGCTGTAAACTTAAATGAATTCAGAGAAAATTATGGCACACAGTTTAATAAATAAGATAAAGTTAACACTAAGACAAACTGACAAAAGGTTGTGGTACATCGCCTATCACTGTACATTTTCCAGTCAGGCTACATCCCACAAAGATACATGCACTAGGCTAGCCATGGCTAGGGGAGTTTACGGGGATATCTGTGGCCTGCATTATGCCAGTCACACTTAATGACAACTATGGTCCCTTGAGTTTTAGAGGAGGATCTATGTGAATGAATAGGGGCACCGTTTTTCATGAACCTATGAAAGCCAATGTTTTTCAAACACGCTCGTGGACTTCGGCCGTTGGAGTTTCACATAAGCACTCAGAGAAACACCGCGATTAATCTCTTGCCCATACTCACATAATCAATGCTGCTTTACTTAGTTTTCCTGAAGGAAGGACATCTAAACCCCTGAAAGCTCACAGCTTATAATAAATGCAGAGACTGATTTAAAGTAGCAATCAGTCTGGATGAATTTGGTCCAAATTCACTGTCATTGTGTGAGGATTTAAATATTTTCTGTCCACCTGTAATCTGCATTGCCCATTCAGAAAGTAAATATAGCAGAGAGGCCTTCTGCTCAAAGGAACCTTGCTTCTATCTGAAGTCTCTACATACCGTAACACAAATAAAATAATAACAATAGGAAACCAGTAATGCCCATTTCAATTCTCTCTGTCACTTTTGGGGAAAACACTTTGCAGCTTTTCATTCTTACGACATGAGGGTAAAGTCATTTTATGGACATTTAGTGATAGGGAAGCCAAGACACAGATGTGTTAAACAGCTCACTCAGTTACAAAGGAATGGCAATACCAGGCAAATTTAGAAGTCCTGCTTCTTAGTCTGCTACACCAGATTTAGTCCATGGTGCATTTTTATACTGCCATACAGATACTTTCATGCACTAGGAACAAGATATCTGATTTTAATCAGTATGGCAATTGGTATTTTTAAATGACAGAATAAGAAAGATTTTATTTGTAGTAGGTGAAACCAATTTTCCAAAATATTGTCTCACTCCCAATATGTTTGACAAATACCACAAATTATGTTTCAGTATTTGGATCAATTAGTTTCTAATTCATGATCCTATAAACAAACAAAGCAAAGCCTGCCCTCTTCAATCAGCATAGGAACTTCATTTATCCTAAATACACTAAACTAAAATGATTTTCAAAAGAGTAAAGAGTAATTAGATACTAGCACAGACAGAAAAAAAAAAAAAAAAAAAAAAAAAAAGAGAGAGAGAGAATGATAATGAAAAGAGAAATAAGTAAAATAGATTTTGTACTTGTCTTCATGCTTAAGTTAACATCATGAAAAAAATTATATTTTCATGTTTAAGAACTGAAATAAGAGGACCTGCTGTGCTTTAAAATCAGGTTTATATATATATATCATTTTTTTAATTAAAAAAAAATATGACTAGTTTTCCAACTATGCAGCAGACCATAGGGTACCACATACTTTAGAGCAATTATTCAGCAATCCTAGTTATTTAATTTTCATCATCTTCCTCCTTTTTATCAAGAAATTGCTTTCTAAATATACCACCTAACAGACTCTGAAGTAGAATAGGAAGTAGAAAATATTATGTGAATCAGAAGCCCTTTTGGTGATTCATATGGAATGGTAATGTTGTGAATCCATTGCTAAATACTCATCAGACCATCTCTCAGGGCCCTATTAAAAAACATTAAGTACATATTTGAACATGAATTATTCTATTTTGGTCCAACACAAACTCCTCTCTATGCAAGCTTATGATATAGTTTCAAATCCAAGTAGCAGTGAGCAGTCCCTATACTTACAGTTTTTCAAAATCCTAGATTGCTTTCTATGAAGACATCTGCAGAACTCAACCAAAAAATGAGGAAGGGTTTATTTAATTTATTGAACTGGTATAAAAGGAAAAGCGCTTTCTTGAGATCAACAGAAAGCACTGCTACTTGCCCAACCAGCTCTAGAGAGCACTGAGGAACTTGCAAGTCTAAAGGTAAGTGAGCACTGATAGAGATCTCTACCATCTTGGAAAGTAAAGTGGTAAGAAACAAGAATTCCCAACAATTCAGGTGACCATCTGAATCAAAATCAAAAGTCCAAACTTGTTTAAATTACAGCTTTCAGAGACGCAGCCACAGTTACATAGAAAATAGAGCAAAAGAGCAGAGATTAGTTTGTTGTTTTCTAGTGTTGCTCTTCTTTGTCTTTTCAATAGACTACACTGATTTTGTGGTCTTTATTATTTTAGAACAGTAGTTAGTTTCTGCTTTACATCAGATGCTCAGTTAAGGGTATAATTTTGAAATAAAATATAATACCTAATAATTTTAGATCTAGGAATTATAGTTGGGCTTTAATCTTGCTCTGTAAAACAGAGCTCCTCCAACAAGTTCTCCAGTCAGTATTCTTTCACCTCCACTGATATTATGTTTCTTTGAATAACTGAAGCATCAAGGAACCTTCATAACCTTATTTTCAATAAGATTTTGTTTTCTTTTAGCCTTATATAATTGAATACACAAGCCAATCTGTCAACTGCTCTCAGCCTTTTTAGTCAGAATTTTTCCCCATGGAAAAATTTATACCAAGCAGGCTCTCCTACTTACAAAGCCAAGATGATACAAAAGACATGGTATGACTCAGAATGAAATTTCAAATGTCACGTTATCATTTGACACTTTTCATTAATGCACAATAAAAAAAAAAATCTGTATCATAGAAAACAAATTCTCGGTTACCTCAGAACTCTTCACCATAAAGGACTAAAAGCCAAAAAGAATATATCTGGTTAATTAAGAGTAAAGGTTATTTTAAGGATGATATATGCTACACAGTGCCATTTTGATGCCATGTAGATGAAAGAACAATTTTAACATAGACCACGCAATAAAAAAAATTCTGCATCTATGTGGCTACTTAATTAACAGAAAGTAATGGTAAGTAGCAGTTTCCCAAGCAGTAAGAACATCAACAAAATAGAGCACATTAGTAAACCAAAGATCACCATTTTGCATTCATTTTCAACTAGCAGAATAAATAACAAGGCATTCAGGCAACCGGTGAAGAACACACAGTTTGTGAGATGCCTCAAGAGTACGCGTTGACCTGTCCTTGATCAGCAAATTCCTTCCTGCACTGAGGTTCCACCACAGTGCTTTGCGAGTCATGGGGAAAAGCTATAAACACCACATACACTTGCCAATATTTCAGATCTCCCAAAGACTACCTTGTATTTGATAGCTCATATTGAATATTAATAGTTTGTTAATAAGTAACTTTAGCATAATAAAATAATTAACAGCTGCTTTTAATAAGCAGTTAAATCACTAGTTTGAAGTATTAGGGACCAACTGCTCAGCAGGCACCTTATAAATCTCTGGAATACCATCCACTTTCTGCTTGAGAGCCTTTCAAATGTATTCTTCCCTGGGTTTGTTGAAAAGTCTGTCAAACCAAGTTTTAAGCAGAAAACTAGATTCTTAAGTACAAAGATTTCATTTCCTTTAGAGAAGAGTCTGTTTTCCCAAAATATTGTTTAGTGTTTAGTATCGTTATAAAACTGACTTTCTGCATTATGTCTAACACACAGATTTTTATTTATCATTTGTTAATTCACGTAGGAACAAAATGTACTTTGCACATATGGTGTGGTCTGTTTAGGTGAATGACAGAAGATTTTACATATGTCAAGTTTCTACAAAATACTAGCCTGACTGTGAATCAGGACACCCTGCCAAAGCAAGGGTCTTGTCGATATTTTATTTATGGGGGAGCAATTTTATAATACGGCACTGCACTACCCACTGGAAAATGTTGGTCCAAAATTCAGTGAGGTATTCTCCTAGACTTGATAGATTTACATCTTTGCAAATTGGCTACAATGCTGGTGAACGGTATGTCCTCAAGGGTAAATAGCTAGTATTTTAAAATCTTACTATTATATGTGATTTCTTTTCATCATGCATAGCTTCTGATGGAAACTTGTGGCCTGTCACATGCTCGTTAGGAAGACATCATCTGTTTCCAAATTCTTAGAGTATTAAGAAGATGTCTCTGCACGTTCTTTTACACATTTACAGATTAACAAAAATACAATATATCTTTCCTTTTTGAGTAAATCTTTTGCTTTTCTATCACCCAAATGTAAGAAAGCCTGGTTTGCTGGTACTAAGAATTTTCCCATTTAATGTCTAGGAATTTTCAGGAAGTTATTAATTTCCTTTGATACTCAGCTGTGTTTCCTCTCTCACCTTGGGACATCATGCAGAACATAATGCTCACAAGCTGTATTTCGTGATCCAAAAAGCACCATGGAAATCTCACACTGAGCTCATTTTATGTCAGAAAGAACACCCATTGGCCATTCACAATGTTCAAGTCATTCACAATTCTCCTCGTACCTTACATCATTACTCATTCATCTGGACCTTTTGCAACATAGGCATCTTAAAAAATTGTGAGTGTATGGATACATGTACACTAAATATAACATTGGTTTAAATTGTTATATGTCCCTGTTACTGACTTGCATTTTGCTCCAAGTGACCAGTAGTGAGCATTAAAATCTCATCAGTGCATAGAACAGTGAACGTAACACAAGATCCATTTTTCATATAACAGACAGAGGTCTCGTATCCCACAAAGACCAAAAGTAAAGCACAGTCTGGGACACTTTCTTTAGAAACAGAAAGATTCCATTCTTTCTAATGAGTACAGCTATTTTGACAAAAGCAAAAAAAGTCAGATTCACATTTGGGGAAAATAGGGAACAGTCTGTTAAATACACTGAATGAGCAAGAATCTGTAGTGTTCATATCCCTCAGCTAGGGGATTTACCTTCTTCAGTTTCACTTCAAAACTGGAAGTCGTGCTTGGCAGTCAGACCCTCTGCTTTCTAATGATGAGGCCTGATCATTCAAAGGTAGCTAAAAACCTCAAGTATGTTTCTGGGAATAATAGATTAGTAGTTCACTCTAGCTGAACATTTTCAAAACGAAACATTTCACAGTAGTGTTTTATCAGAAAAAAAAAAATAAAATATATATATATATATATACACATATATAAAATTGTTATTGTTTTTTCTCCCTTATAAGAAAGTTTTCAGCTAATAAATAGAATTGTTTTTCAAGGCATTATTATCGTCTCAATGTCTTCTCTATTGCAGATGTGATCTGGTACCATACCACTCAATGGGATCTAGCTCATGTCTACAGCATCTTTTGATTATTTCTCACTTGAGGGGAAAAACTTGGATATTTTTTTTTTCTAATATTTTTATTTTAGGCACAATTCCTCCTTACCACCTTGAAGTTGCACTATGAGACAAAATGAAAGGAATGAACAAGGGTTGAGCATTTTTATCTTTTGCTATATAGAGCAAAACAAAGAACAGAAATTTATTCTCTGTTTTAGAATACCTGCATCAGTTTGAGTACTATGAATCAGGTGCTGTAATACAAGCACACTGTGCTAGGGAAATCTTTGCTATTACAGTGTCTCACAATCTCTAGAAGTTTAGCTTTATAGCAGTACTCATGGTTCAGGTAGTACTAAATGCATAGGCTTTGCAAATGTAGAAGTTTTATCTTTCTGAACAATCCCCACTTAAAACATTCCAGATGAATCTATAAAGTCAATAAATATTTTTGGCTTGAAGCAGATAACAGATACATCCAAACGATTAGAAAAGGCCAAAATATATTATGCAAATTGGATGTATTTAGCATGAACTACCTGCAATTTCTATATAAACAAGTGATTAGAGTGTTCCCTGCAAAGGCCAATGTGATTAACACAAAAACTTCACAAATTCACCTACTGCCTAATGAAGTACAAGTATTTTTGCTGAGAGTTATCGCAAGTAATATGTTAGTTATCCATAAACAATAAAGAATTGAATGATGCATTTTGGTCTAGAAAATCTTAGAGCACCTATACATTTTAGCTATGGTTTTCTGGATATAAGAAAGAGAGGGAGAGAGGTTATTATCTTGCAGTATCCACTAAAAAAATGAACCACTTGAGTATAGATACCAATGGCTCAAACTATGGACACAGCAACAGGCTGAAAGACTTCAAAATCCTCCATTTGTGCACACCAAAGTACTTAATGATGAGCACTCATAACACTCTTTAAAATAGGAGCAAATACAGAAAAGTCAGACTGGTCACTTTTTAGTCTACTGAATTGAAGATTTTTATATTAAATCTTGAAACTTGACCACAGATGTTTCAAAAGATATTTTGCAGGGAAAAATAGGCCAAATAACACATGTGAAGGATTCGTTACTGCCTACAGAGTAAATAAGTCAGAATAAACGTTTACATGGAGGAAGGCCTAGAAGCAGCTCATATTTCCTCGTTTGTATGCGTTTTAGTCAGACCCTAAATGTAAGCTGTACATAGTTTTTTTGTGGTTTCATAAAATGTTGTTAAACTGTCCAGCCTGGTGATAGGTACTATATGATGCTGCAAAAGGTTTACTGTTCTCAAACCCTCAGCGTTTCAGAAACAAACAATCGCTTCCATTTGCAATAGGGAGCCAAATAAAAATAAAAACTAAATTGTGGTAGAAAGGAACACATAGACAGCAGGGGAAAAGGATCAACTGCCACAATTTATTGCTATAGTTTAAATGGTGCTGCAACTTTAACATGGTAGCAGAGGCAGGGCACTTTCAGCAATATTATTCTTATTAGAGCACTGCACTGTCAGAGAAAACAAGAGCTCATTCACAGACATTAAACGCAGTAGAGAAAATGTGGGGAAGTGATTTGTACTTCATGGCAAAATGGTATATCCTCCCCTTTCCTGTTATGATCCACACTAGAACATACCAGACAACTGGAAAATGTGGTCCAGTGTTCAAAAGCAAGATTAACTGAGATGCTTCATGGCAAGCAAATAAATTTGTTTACAGTGAAATAATTATTCTTACAGAATGTCATCCCCTCTCGCAGCATAAAGACACAGGTGATGACTTCCAATAAAATGTGATTTTTATTCCCATGAAGAGATTTATTGACATGAAGAGATATATGACTTACTCATTTCCTTTGAATTATATGCTCTGAGGTCATGTCTTTTTTTTTTTTTTTTTTTTTTTTTTTAGGAATGCCATCACTGACTACATAATAGTTAAGTGACTAGGAAAAATGGGAATATTATTTTCCATTCAATATAATCCTGTGCAAGTATCTGAAAGCGCAGAGTAGCTATTCATATAAAGTACCCAGAAATGTTGTCTTTGTTTCTGTATTTTCAAAAGCCAATTCTACCAATGTTTGAGGTACCCAGGCATATCTATTGCAAGTTAGTATGTGACAAGTGTTCCAAAAATTTCAAGAATTATTATCTTTTTTAAAAAAACAGAATCTATAACTCTTTGTATCATCTAATATTCTTTAGCATTTCAAGTAATTAGCAGCTTATTCCAAAAACATTTGAATAGTTAACAGATTTGATAACTATGGTTAATCCTCATTAAAATTACGATTACATGATATAATTACATGTAAATAAGAAAAATGAATTCAATAAAACTCTTACCCTTTCCAATGTTGGGCACTATGTTGGGAATCGTACAGTATGTACAATTAGATTTATACTGCTAAGCTAAAAATATTGGTGAAGATCTAAAAATGACGAACAGTGCCTTTTAAATTAATGTCTTATTAGTTGAGTGAAGTACACTGACAAAGAATAATTTATGCTTATTCAAACTGCTCTCGACATCTTCAGGTGTTTCCAAATGAGCTCACAGAAGAGTGATTAAATGCATCTGATAACAAGCCACACATTGCTGAAATTACTTACCGCCTCATTTTATGATTAATTAAACATGTAGATTAAAGTTGCAAAAGAATTTAGATTAATGAGCAAGTTAAGTCTTGCTGATATAAGTGAATTGGGAATTGGATGCTCTGTGGAACTTTATAAACATGCATTTTATAATGAGTAAGACAAGGCTACATGTTGAATCCTGGCCACAAGGGCCTTTGACGATGCAGTCTTTTTTAACATGGTTTGACAGCTTTCAAATAACATTCTACTATAGACTTTAAACTTTGTGCATTGCTGTAAAACATGAGGCTACATAACTCATGTATTAGGAGTACGATTATTTCAAAGCTCTCCAAGGTAATGACCCCCTGTAGCAGCAGCTGTTCAGAAAAATTACAAGCTCGATTGTTATTTTAATCAGAGAGAGTTTAGTAGTTAAAAGCAGTTATGCAACTAGTAAAATTATATGACACTCCATCAGTAGCCTTATAGCATCCTTTGTATACCTGTTCCTCTCCAGCTCCCCCACCCAAAATCCTTGGTCTTAATAGTAAAACAGGGTACTCAGTCATTCATGAAAAATTCAAAGCCATTTGTTAAGTCTGGTTTCCGTGAAAGGCAAGGTAATGTTTAAATTTATGGTGATTCTTATCAGCTCCAAAAGCACGTCAAAGTATCTGCTAGATTTGCCAACTGTCCAATTTTTCTCTTTTAAGATCAGCTGTACCTAATCCACATCATTTAGCCAGTGTCAGAAAGCCAAGTAGGGCTTTATGACCTTGCAGGGCAAAAGGAAATCAGACCATTCATAGAGATGTACTACACTTCATGTGAGGATGCTGAAACTGGAACTACTGAGCTAACCTTATGCTCATGTCACTTCTGTCAGCTTTCACAACCTACTGCACATAGTGGTTGCACAAAGCAACTCTTGCAGACTCGCTCACCTGAGATGGCTGGTTACTTTTAAACCATTTGGTTCCTATTTTTAGAATTTAGGTAAGGATCAGTTTCCTTGCTCTGTCTGTATCCTTTCAATTTATGTTGTGATTTCAAAATGTCATAGGTCTATGCAAAATAATCTAGGAAAACTATACAAGAACCAAAAAGGTTTCCAAGTTGCAAATTATAGATATTAACCTCAGATCATTTGCATAAGCTCATCATTTCTAAGCAAGGCATTGTAATTCTGTTGACATACGTAATTTAGAAGCCTACAGCAGAACACATGGTTTGAATACTTTGACTTTTTACTCATTCACTATAGCACTCTAGCATAAGTTAATTCTCAAACTTCAGTTGGACTGATATGCATGTTACCTCAGAACATCAAGACCACTAATTTCTGCTTACTCAATGCAGACTGAAGTTCTGAAATATGTATTCATTTAGGACCACAAGCTTTATCTAATTAATTACAGATTTGTCTGAATATATGATTTAGGGTTAGGCCTGTCTTGTGTCTTTACCCAGTACCCTGAGCTGGTGGAAGGGAATGGGGAGCAGAATTTGGCCCTCACAATCCATGAGGAAATGGTTGGCGACCTGCTACAGCACTTAGATGTTGAGTGTCATCACATGGCACTTGCAGGGCAAGCAGGCGATCAGGCCCAGTCAGCATGGGTTTATGAAAGGCAGGTCCTGCTTGACGAACCTGATCTCCTTCCATGACAAAGTGATGCACTTAGTGGATGAGGGATGGGGGAAAGGCTGTGGATGTAGACTACCTTGACTTCAGTAAGGCTTTTGACACCGTCTCCCACAGCATTCTCCTCAAGAAACTGGCTGCTCACAGCTTGGACTGGTGCACGCTTCGTTGGGTTAAAAACTGGCTGGATAGCCGGGCCCAAAGAGTTGTGGTGAATGGAGTCAAATCCAGCTGGAGGCCGGTCACTAGTGGAGCCCCCAGGGCTCAGTACTGGGGCCAGTCCTCTTTAATATCTTTATCGATGATCTGGACGAGGGCATTGAGTGCACCCTCAGTAAGTTCGCAGATGACATCAAGTTAGGTGCGTGTGTCGATCTGCTTGAGGGTAGGAAGGCTCTGCAGGAGGATCTGGGTAGGCTGGACCAACGGGCTGAGGTCAACTGTATGAGGTTCAACAAGGCCAAGTGCTGGGTCCTGCACTTGAGGCACAACAACCCCAAGCAGAGCTACAGGCTGGGAGATGAGTGGTTGGAGAGCTGCCTGGCGGAGAAGGACCTGGGAGTGATGGTTGATAGTCGGCTGAATATGAGCCAGCAGTGTGCTCAGGTGGCCAAGAAGGCCAACAGCATCTTTTTTATTATTATTATTTTAACTATTTATGGCATATGCAATGTGACAATTCTTAGACTAGGTTCTTTGCATTTGCTAACCAACTCTACCTATGCCTTTTAGCACTGTCTGCTAGGCCCTCTGGCCTTCCTTCAGAAGACACTGCTCATTTTATTAATTGTGCCTTGGCTTTGGAGTGTAGCAGACTGCAGTTGTGTAAAGGCATAAAACCATTAAAATGTAGTAAACTTCATTTGCAAGTAACTAAGATTTTAAGAAGGAAAAAATGAAGGTATTGCAACATTTTACATTTAGCTTCCAAAAAGCTGTGACATTTCTTCTCTTCTATTTCAGTCTATTGTTTTGAACACACTCTTCCTGTAGAACCTCTGTAGACTACAGCACAAACTGGAAGACATATATGGACTGACACAATTTTTCTTCATGCTATGCTGGGAATACCTCTGATAAAAAGGTGTGTGTGTCTTTTTTTCTTTAAGAAGCAAAAAATCAAGTTTAGAATCAAAGTTGTTTAGCTTGAGTCAACAAATGCAAACCAATGGCAAGTCCACAGTAATGTCAGAAGGCAGGGTTTGTTTTTTTATGTCTGATATTCAGCAGAAAAAAAAAAAAATCTTACAGTAGGTCTCAGAGAGGACTATTTGATAGAGTATACCAGACATATATCTGATGTCCTTAATTAGAGGAAAATTCTCTACATGCAACAAATTTCATTTTCCAGTTTAGTGTCTCCATTATTTTTTGTGTGTCTCTGTCACATGAATTTAACGTACTCCATTGACAGAAACCTAGTGCTTAGATGTAGCAGTACAGACTAGTACATAAAATCTTCAGGACCTAATATCCTATCGGCTGTAAGAGCACACCACGAATAAAACAAACAAGTGGCAACTTGGCAGCCAGCTCAGAATCCAAAGGAACAAGCTAGTGCAAAGGTAATTTTTCCACTTCCCATTATGAATTTATAAATGAAACATTATCTTTCCCTACCTTTACTATCCTCCAGAACACATTTGTTCCCATCCCATAAGATTACCAGTGAAGACAACATTTCCTGGATTCAGCTATTTGTTCACAGGGCAAACCAGCTCCACCCCTCTACTCCATCGTCATATTGACTGTGTTCAAAACAGTTAAAAGAGAAGGAAATGGAATTATTGCACAAACAGATTTCTAAAGAGTGATCTGATCTTGACTAGTGCATTAGGCTTCAGAAAAAAAACTACGCAAAAAGTAGTTATCTGATTGAACTTTTAATCAGTCAGCTAGAAAAGCTTTGTTTGTCCTATTTTCAACAGAAATTTTGTAATGTATTTTTAAAGACCCTAAAGAAAACTTTCGATTGCATCAGTGAATAAGAATTCTCATTCATATCTTAAATAGTGGCCTGGATACTTATAAGAACAGTTGCTATAAACTTTCAGTAGGATTTATACTGAATTGATTGGAAATTTTCAACTAAACTAGCATACTATAAGCAAATGTATTACAGCTACAATTCTGTCTGCTCTGCCTGCAAAGTTTTGCCAAACCTAAAGCAAAACTCTGACAGAAATCTGCTGAGATTTCTTGCAGAAATTCCTGGTCATGAAGAATCCTGGGAGGGTCTATTGTCAAGTTGCCTGCAGCAGGTATCTGAAGCATTCCCTAGACATGCACAGTGAAACTGGTATTTTGAAATTGATACTGCAGTTCTCAAGTCTTCAGATGCTTTAGAAGTGTTCTGGAATAATATACTTCTGCAGCCAAAAACTGAGACCACTTTTAACTCTGCAACTACTTCTACCCTGTAACAGGTTAAAACTCTTATGTTACTAAGAGACAAAAATTAAAGCATGCAGATAAAGCAAAAAGATATACAAGAGCTATAACAAACATTTTGCCCTGGAGATTTGCCAATGGAAAATGTTGCTAACTTGTCTATTTCTTCGAGAAGAGCATGTCCAGCAAATCCCATATACTATAGAATGATATATTTTCACAGACAGAAGGGGAGACTGCTCCAAAGCTATCAGTCAGAGCTGACTACAGAGAAGGATCCTCCCACTCAGCTGTTCTCCAGAATTAGATCTTTCCAAGATGTAAATAATGAACAAAAGCTTAACTACAGAATTAATGAAAATAACTCTGATTTATAGTCCATATCTGATTTACACACATATCTGCTATTGTAAGAAAACAAGCATTGAGAATTAATACCCTTTTTTTTTCTTTTTTCTTTTTTTTTTTTTTTCCTCCTCCTAACACAATAATTGTACAGAAGCACTGCTAATGGTTATACCAAGGAACATCCTGGCTTCCTGGTTTTTGTGTGTCCCATACTGCTTGACAGAAGAAATCAAAGAGGTAAAACAGTTTGAAATCAATTGCCTCAAAAGAAGAAACCCTTGCACTGTAATATACAATAAATGAAGAAACCTTAGCTGGAAGGAATTAAGGAGTGGCCTTTTAAGTCATCATACTAACGTATGAAACAGATATAAAATTCTCCTGCTGGTAGAGCTGGCTTGCATTCAGGATTGATGGAAGGAATGCTAACACAGGAATAAGCCCAATACGTACTGCTAAAAAATGGACAGAAATATGTACATGTGCCAGTAGCACGTGGAGACAGATAGCCCAAAGAATGCTCAGATGATATTTGACATCACTAGCACATGACAACAGACTGCATTATATTTAAAGATAAGAACCAGTACAACATGTCTCAGCTTCCAAAGCTCATCATGCAGGAGATTTTCTCACTTAGCTCCTATAACCATCTTGAATTAACCTTAGGCATCTCCCCATGAAAGTGTAAAAACAGAGGAAAAATAAGGAGCATCTGCATATCCTATCCCATGACAAAGCTGACATTTTTATCAATTTTCTGAAATCAATTAACACAAAGGGTGACTTCACAAAAGACACTTGCATATAATTTAGAGGTAGTAAAGCTAAGTTTAGACTAGTAGAATTAAATTAATTCTACTGTACTTGTACTGGTAATACTGTAACCACACACAGCAGTGACTAATTCACCCTGGCTGTTGAATATTATTATTCTGATACAAAAAAAAAAAAAAATAAAAAATAAAAATAAAAAATAAAATAAAAGCAACTAGCTTATAATCTCTACATATATTTCTTTTTTTTTTTTTACCCTACTGTTCCCTTGGCAATAAGTTATTGTTTTGAATATTTCCCTTTTATCAGGGACCCAATGAATGCACATTAGTTATTCTGGGTTTCTAGAACATCATCATTTAACAGTCTTCAGCCTGTGACTGTTGCAAAGGAGTTTTATCACTCAAAATTCAAGTTTTTACAAGTTTAGCCTTAACTGTCATGACACTATCCTTGACCAGAGTCAAAATAGGACTCAAAAAAAGGATTCTCAGAACTGTATATACAAGTTTCTAGAGAACCTTGAATAAAATTATCATTTCTTCTTTTTTTTTTTAATGATATCAAACCTAGCATTTCAAACTACTACTACAAAAAATTAAGACATCCAGATATCACAGTGATGATGGCCACAGCAGGCACCCAAAGAAAGCTAACAAAGTTCAGTAAGCTGATGGATTCTTACATTAGTGTTTTGTATCACTCATCTCACACAAATGAGATTATCAAGAAAAAAAAAAAGTCAGACTTTGAGGTGTAAAGAGAATTGTTTTAACTGATTGTTCTATTATCCTTCCAATATCAACATTTTGAAATGACACTCACATCTAGATATCTCTTTTGTCTTGGAAATTGATTATTTGATACTTAACCAAAATCTAGCAAGTAAATTCTAGATCTATTAAACCAAGAACAAAAGACGTTCCGGAGGAAAATCCCTTGTTGCATGTTTTGGTTTAAGCCCGCCAATCTTCATTCTGCTCTCTGCTGGGTATTCAGAGCTGCAGAAGTGGGTGTTATCATTCCAGAAAGCCACACACCTTCTGAGTATGGCAGAAATTTAATCTCAATGGATCCCACAGCAATTGCATCAAGATACTAAATAGGAGCAAGAAAAAGCATAAAGTTGTCAAGCACTACAGATGAGAGTTCTGGGAGCAAAGAAGTAGTCATCCACCATGTGTCACAGGCTTTCCAACATATTTCCATTTTTTCCTGGGATTAGTTGAATAATGGGAAGGAGAGTTTGGCAACCAAATACGTCTCTGCTTAGAGAGCACTGAGCAGAATGAGGATGGATTACTTCCCCTATTTTACGGGCAGGAAAAGTCATTCATCAGAATGACAAATATTGTACCTTTACAGGCTCAGAACCCAACTGCAGGTCTCAGGATTCAAGCAATTCAGTGGTACTATTGTGAACTCATCACTACTTTTCTGTTAATTTGCTCAAAAACAAACAAGGAAAATAACAACAACAACAACAATAATAATAATAATAAAAACCCTCCCCACAACACAGTGACAGTGCTCTTAATAATAACCATACATTCAAATACATTAGAATTTAAGTAGGTTGTGTCTAAAAGACACTGATGTCTTTGACTTTTGTTCTTAACAGGAACTGCAAGGAAGGCCGTAAGTGCCAGTTTATGTTTGCAGGACTACCAGTGGATCAGATATTTAGAAACAGGGGCTCATGAAACACGGCAAGGAATAAACAGAACTAAAAAGTAAGCAGGAGTAAAAAGGAATTCTCATGTTCACATCAAAACCTATGAACCACTCGAGGGCACTGCCAGGTCCAAAAGATGCTCAAAAAAATAAGGTGGAAATATCAGAAAAGAAGTTCAATGCTGTTGAATCCAAGAAGTATTTCAGACCAGAAGGGCTAGAGGGGTTGCATTTAAATTTACAAAGACAATGATCCTTAAGATCTTTATTGCTGCATTAAACAACATTTTTATTATTTTTTTTTTTAACTCTCTGAGAAATCTTTTGTGTTTGGAGCTCTGTAGATTAACAGGATGCCCAAACTAATCTGGAAGTCTAGAAACAGGACTAAGTGGATATTCTCAAAAGATTGTATTTCAATAGACCTCTCATGCATTGGAGGTTGGATAGGAATATAATGACTACTCCACTTCATCATCTAATATCTGTTAAAGACATTTAAATACTTCCTTAGTAATATTACTTCCTCTGGTTACAACAACTGCAGACTGAGACATCCTGGGAAAATATTTTCTTATCTATAGAGCCTCTGTTTTTCTGTTACTATGAAACTTCTATCCTTCATTAACATTCAAATCACCTTCTTTCTCTGCAGCTGGTGGAGAGGCACTTCACTTTTTTGTCCTAGCAGTGATATAGCAGAACCTTTAACCAGGAACAGGATGCCTCTGGAATCACCTTTCATCTTTAAAGTTTGCAAACTCTTCGGTTTGCTAGAAACGTGTCAGTGAAACAGAGACAGTGTCCTGTGGATAGATGCAATTAGGAATCGTCCTTTTGGGGAATTTTTTTCCCTGGATTTAGAACTGTTGTTTTGGATGTACTGGCCATAAGTACTGCATAAGGGGCTATTCCACAAGATGGGTCTGGTGAGAAACATTTTTTAAAAAATAAAAATGCTGCCTTCCCTAGTATCAGCTTATTTTCCCACTTAACTCGCAGAAATAGTAATACTAAAAACTGTAATCCTAACTTTGTAGTCCTAGCTTTTCACAAAGAACAGTTTAGGACAGCAGAATTCAAGACTTCTTTTGGCATTGATGATTAGGGGGAAGAATGGGGTTGTGCAAACAGACTTGCAGCACTGTCAAAGACATCTTTAGGCTGGTCAAATCTGGGAGAGGAATGAGAAGGTAAATTTGGACTGAAAATTTACTTAGCTGAATCAAAGAGCTAAAGGCTATAACTGCTCCTCTTAATAACATTGCTTAGAACTTCCCTGAACAGAATTACATATTTATGACATATTTCAATGTCTTTTCTCGTGCACTGTTGGGGGTGAGAGTAGGGAGTGGGATACCTGTGGCCATAACTTATTTGGGAGCTCCTACCCTCATGGTTAAATACCAATTCCCAAAATGCTTGAGCATTCTAGGCCACTTTCAACAACACATATTTAAATAATTAAGACAAAGTTTAATATATTTATTGTAAATACTGTTTCCCTCAATTTTTTATTATTGTTTACTTTACAACTGGATAAAATGCAGAACTACTTCCAGATCTACGTCTTAAATTATTCTAGCTATATTAATATTTATAGTTAACTTAATTATTGTTTCTTTAATGAAAAAAATAAAAGAAAAAATCCTCTTCCATTCTATTCAGTTTGCAATACAGCAATCACCACTACGGTCACTATTCAGCTAACAATGAACGCTCACATCACTTACATTACTGCTGTTCCTCAGTTTGTAGAATTTGTGCAACCACTTCATAATATAAGGATCTCATTTTCATGTCCAAAAAAAAAAATGTCAATAGAATCAGATATTACCATTTGAAAAAAAAAAAAAATCTTTTTAATATTTTTTTTTTCTATTTGATATCTGCATTTATTGGTTATATTCTCAGGTTTTATTAAGGCTATAATTTAATAAACTTTGTGTATTTGATCTGGAAAAATATTTTCAATAAGCTATCGTATTTTAAGAGAAACAACATTAAGCTGCTGCATTCAAAGTACTGAAGTCATTTCTTTCACGACCACTAAATGCTCTATTGTTCTACAGCTGACCAACTATCGGAACAAATCTTACACAGACATAACCTAACAGTTTTTAATGCAAAAATTATGAACAAAGGTAAAAAGATAACAAATAAGATAACAAATAACAAAACTTCTGTATAAATTAGAACATGCAGAATCCTGGACCCCTTACAAGCAGCAAGACACATTCTAGTGGCTGTAAATGGGTTTAGAGTCTCAATGGGCTCAGAATCTCAATAGTGTAGAACTGCACTTACTGAACTGCACTGCAAGTAGTCGTTATTACTACTAATGCTGTGTTTATAAGTGTAATAAGAACTGTAATTATTGGAATCAGTATTACAGCCATTCCTGGAGGCCCCCACTAATCCCTCTTCTGGGCACCATGCTCTTTTAAACTATGCTTTTGCCTTCTGTAACAGCATAGTTTAAAAATGTAAAATAGTTACTCAAAGATTGAGAAAGGAAACCAAGATGAAGTGAGCTGCTCAGAACCAAAGCCAGGAGCAGTAACTACTGGACCTACTGCAGATCAACTTATTTGGACACACATTTTTTAATTCCTGAATGTTTATGAAAAAATATCCTCTCCATGTGCTCAAGCTTGAAAGAATATGAACAGCCATGGTGAAGAACATTTAGGAAAAATACATCAGATCATGGTACTCACCTAAGTAGACTGAAGATTTGCACTTACTCCCAAGGAGAAACAAGTGCGTGCAAGTTGATCCCTCCCATCTTTACTAATTCTAGCCATAAAATTAGTCTCTAGAATATAGCCTCCCTTCCGTTTGCAGGTGCAGCTCCCCTGAATGCTAATGTCGATCACATGTGCTTACAAAGCAAAGCAAATTCCTTTAAATTTCAATGGGCTGGACAGAGCAATATTTCAAAAAGCAGCTGTTGTTGGTAGCGTTCAAGTTTATCGGCAATCCTTATAAAGCTGCCCCCAAAATACATACTGTATCTGATCTCAAGTTAAGAAGGCTTTTCTCTAAAGAGTACTGAATCACTTTAATGTAGATTCTAATGCTGCCTTACTCCGCTTTCAAGGTAGCTAGTAAATTCAGCTTTACTACAGTACTATAAAGATGTGAAAGAACTGTAATAGCATCTAAAAATGAGCTGTTACCTCTACACTGTTCAGTTTAGAAAACTAAACAGAATACTGATGAAAAATGTTAATGATAGCTTGCTGAGATGTCATGAGGAAAGAGATAATTCACTATATTTTTGTTATAAAATGTAAATTATAATGTCCTTAAAGAATCTATATATCTCCAAGAAGGACAAGAGAAGGAAAGAGAGATCTAAACAACATTATATTTCAGTAATTTAATTAAAAACAGACCTACCCAGCAGCCACATTTATATAATCCGTACCATTCCAGCACAGATCTCAGTATTCACAGGATTTTGAACTCCTCCAAAGTCCTGCCAATTGCAGTGAAGTACCTCAAAATGCTTAAAGCACCTTGCTGAATTAGGACTTTAATCACATATACATTTATCTCTAAGAAGTTTGCATTAGATCACCAATACCGTTCCAATGGACTGGATAAGCAGTGAAAGTCAAACGTTCTAACAATGTAAATGTTAGAAGTAAACCTTGACTCTGTGATCCTTTAGCTTTTAGGAGGTGGACCACTTCACTGTACCCAAGCTTCTGACTCTGAATGTTAAGGCTAAAAAGGCATAACTTCTTTCTTGAATAACAACAGTGAAATTACTTTACAACCCCAGCCCATCGCCAGATTCTGTAGAATTAAGTCCATGGCATCACCTCAGTCCTACAACTCCAAAATGGCACAGAAGGTGTGGGGAAATGGCAAAAAGGGTAGGCAGTGTATCCCCTGGCATCTCTGCATGGCAGCTGGTGAGACAAAACAAAAATCAGATCACTGCCTAGAGAGTCTATTGGCAACTCTCAGTCGCATCTGGGAACAATGGCCCATCAAAGCTAACTACGTATTGTTAATATTCCTACCTAATCCAGGCAGTGGGAAAGAAAAGTACAAAGTCCTCTAGCGAATCTTGCAACCTTCCAGCCACTCACATCCCCAGTTTCCAGATTCCTATAAGCACATACAGCATATTCCACTGCTACAGCAGTGTTCCCAATGCTACCACACACATCCTCTGTGGCCCGGCTGGGGTGAGGGTGCATTCACCACCGCCAGAAGATTTTTATTCCCCATCTCCACAAAATACTGAGAAGCTACGGAGGCCCTGCTTCCTGCTCCCACCTCACCAGCCTGAGGAGAAATTAGGGTAGCACAGAACTTCCCTACGTGGAAACACTGGGGGCTGGGAAACACATTTCTGAGGGCTGGATTATGATTTTTGCAATACAGAATTTTTAAGCTATTGGGTTCTAAGCCTGCACGGTCTTATGCTTGCAGCTATTGGCATGTTTGACATTTTAAACTATGAAATACCAACCTATTTTGAAATTGTCCAAATCATTAGTTGTGGAATTTTCCTAGCACTTCATGAATACCACTGTTAATTGGGCAATTAACTCGAAACTACAGAATATGCTGTGATGGCATGATATGATATAAGCCATGTAAAAGAAGGAACAGCCAAGCAACTCAGTATGTTGAAAGATATTAATGAAGTGGCAAAATCTGCCAGAAAAATAATAATGGGTGATTTTAACTACCCCAATATTAACTGGTTGAATAACACATCTGTACATGGTTTGGAGAAGCAGCTTATTGATACTATAAATGGCTTCTTTTTGGAGCAGCTCCTTCTGGAGCATAGAGGAGGAGGAGTTCCACTCAGTTATTAATTTATTTGTGTGTGTTTGTGTAGGAAGCAAGCATGGGTGTTCTGCTAAGCAACAATGGCCACAGGACAATGAGGTTTGAATCTCGATGATGAAGTACTTGAGTGGTAACCAAATAGTTAATGGCAGGTGGGTGGGTGGGTGGGTGAGGCAAAAACCATAAAAAACAGCTATCTCAAGGGGAAGGCTGTTTTGGGGGAATGAAGGAGTTCATTGACACCCAGAAACAAGTTACCAGAGAGGGAAAGGGAAAAGAGGAAAAAAGAGGCTGCCATATTCCTGGCATAACCTACAAGAATCTATATAGCCTTTAAAAAAAAAAAAAATACTGCTGAAAACCACAGTCAGAAGCAAATCTATAATGGAACCTGTGGTAATCAGAATGTATAAATTCAGTCTAAAAAAAAAATGAATGGAAAAGAATAAATTATCATGATCATTTGTTTCAATAACTGTATAACTATTCCAGTAAATTGGCCTATGAAAAGGATGTATATGTTACCTAACATACAACTCTAGAAATCTAGAGGAAGATTACACACGTCCTGCAGCTGTTTTAACAAATACAGCAAAAGTGGGTAACAGGATGAACATTGTTGCGTTCCCCTTATTGTTCTCCAGAAGTTATGCTGAAGTCCATTAAAAAAATCTTTACAAACAAGAGATTAATAAGCAAGTAAAGAAATTAAGGAAAAGTTGTAGACAGATGTGGTAATAATAGTCACGTCATAGCTATGATTGTCTAGGGCTGGGGCTATGAAGGGTCAGAAATACCTGGGAGTGATGGTGGACAGTCGGCTGAATATGAGCCAGCAGTGTGCTCAGGTGGCCAAGAAGGCCAACGGCATCCTGGCTTGTATCAGAAGCAGTGTGACCAGCAGGGCTAGGGAGGTGATCGTCCCCCTGTACTCGGCTCTGGTGAGGCCGCACCTCGAGTACTGTGTTCAGTTTTGGGCCCCTCGCTACAAGAAGGACATCGAGGTGCTTGAGCGGGTCCAAAGAAGGGCAACGAAGCTGGTGAGGGGCCTGGAGAACAAGTCCTACGAGGAGTGGCTGAGGGAGCTGGGCTTGTTCAGCCTGGAGAAAAGGAGGCTCAGGGGTGACCTTATCGCTCTCTACAGGTACCTTAAAGGAGGCTGTAGCGAGGTGGGGCTTGGTCTGTTCTCCCACGTGCCTGATTACAGGACAAGGGGGAATGGGCTTAAGTTGCGCCAGGGGAGTTTTAGGTTAGATGTTAGGAAGAACTTCTTTACCAAAAGGGTTGTTAGGCATTGGAACAGGCTGCCCAGGGAAATGATTGAGTCACCATCCCTGGAGGTCTTTAAAAGACTTTTAGATGTAGAGCTTAGGGATATGGTTTAGTGGGGACTGTTAGTGTTAGGTCAGAGGTTGGACTGGGTAATCTTGGAGGTCTCTTCCAACCTAGATGATTCTGTGATATGCAGTTTGTTCATTCCTTGACCGTATTTCACAAACTAGGTTCCCATACTGGATCTGATGAATCCTGGAGTGGGCAGCAACCAATACCTAGTATTGTAGAGGCAAGCGAATACGGTTCCATTCTTAGCAAAGAAACCCCTGGGCAAAAGATTTCCTTCTGGCCTGCTCATACTTCTTACAAATATGGATATACTGTCAGGCTTTAATGAAATTAGCGAGGACGCTTAAGGACTACTTGCTTGGGTGGGATGTTACCTTAATATATAAGCAATGAAAGAAGGCCAATAACCTCACAACGATAAAAACTTGCCCAAGCAATATAGGATAAACGAGCTCTCATATATAACCGTTCTTTAGCGGATATGGGGTGTGGGGGGAGTTCAACACAGTTGTAGGAGAAATGGCTTTTCCAAAATTTATGTTAAAATCTGCATCATGATTTGAAGAAGGAAATGTTCCATAAAATTAAGACTTTCTAATCATACTTTAAAAATACTGGGTTAAGAAGCAGCAGAGCAACATGAAACCTAGTGTTGACAAATACAGAACATTGCATTTTAGAAAGAATAATTTCAGCTTTTTATTTTTGCTGCTGGATTTTATACAAACTGTAATCACTTGGTAAAAATGGAACAATGAAATAAAATGCCAATAGTACAAACAGCCCCCAAAGACATAAAAAGAAGACAGAAAATATTATATCTTTAAATAAATCAATAGTGCATGTTCTATTAAGATAGCATGCTCAATTCTAAATAATATCTCTGAAATACAGGAGAAATAAAAACGAGTTCAATGAACTTCACAGAATTGTTTAATATACCAGGTACATTCTGGAATTTTTCTTTGTCTCTGAAACGTAAAGGGCTGCCAGCTTTCCACTGATGGATTGGCTAATCACGAGCCTGACACGATGTTCATAAAATTATTTTGCTGAAATAGGAGCAAGGAGTGCTACCACACACTCCAACTTAAGCACATCTCCAATCCCTTGTGCCTGCTGTAAGAATGCCTCTCAAGTTTTAGACGGTTAGCAATGATATTTTTGGGAAATGAAATTTTTATTTCACTTTCATAATGCTAAGAATTTAGGTTCCAAATTCCTGCACTTTACTCTGATCACTTCAGCAAATCTAACTGTAGTTCGGTGCTACTAGGGAAATAAATGATGGGTTCAGTCACTGACCACAGAATCACAGAATCACAGAATGGCCAAGTTTGGAAGGGACCTCTGAAGAGTATCTAGTCCAACCCTGCTGCCGAGCAGGGCATCCAGATGGGTTTTGAGAAGGAGACTCCACAGTCTCTCTGGGCAATATGTTGCAGTGCTGTCTCCCTCACAGTAAAGAAGTGCCCTCCCACTTCTGTTTGAGACCAGGCAGTTCTCAAACAGAAAAGAATTGAATACTAAAGCATTTCAGAGAAAATAGATAGTAAAGCAGTAAGAATTCCAATTACATGGCCAGTTTACTAGCTAGGCATCTATTTTCCTTCTGGTGCCCTACAGTACTTCAGGTCTTTCTACAGGACCACGTGTTTCAGTCAGACCTTAATTCCTGCCAATTTCCAGACAGAAGTCATTTCCTTTTCTAGATCACGCTTTTATTTTAATACAAAAATAAGAACTTTGAATGAAGTCTTAGATTTTGTGAACTGTTTCATCAGTGAAGGCAGGAGAGGTGAAACTTCAAAAAAAATAAAACCACCACATAACCTGCTTTGTTTTAGCACTGGGGAATTGGATTAATTACTCCCTGGGGCTTCTTGGCTCCTTCAGGGAGCATCCTTCAGACTAACTTTCAGAGCCAAGATTATACTGTAATCTCTAATAAACCCATAAAGATAATATGGTATTTACACAATTAAGTGTAGTCTTTGAATATTTTATGATGCAGAGTACCGAATCCATCAGACATATTAAGAACAGCAAGCTGTCCCCAGTTAGTTCAAATTGATTTTGTCAAATGCCTTGTTAATTTAGATACCCCAAATATTAGTTCATCATCTCTGTGCATGAACAGAGATTTACTACTAAGGTAAAAATGAAGTTTTTCACATTATTTATATTTTCATTATTAATTAAAGTGCTGTCAAGAAGCCTACCCATTTCGTGGAAAATGAATTTAAAAAAACGCACTGATTTTTAAAATTGACCTTTGTGCTCTATCTTATCTTTAATATCTTAAAGTAACATTTTTAAAGGGGTTTCACTTTGATCAGCTCTTTTTAATTAACTTTAGAAATGTGAGTGTTTTACAATATAGTCTATATCTTTTTCTTTTTTTATTATTTAGCTATTAACACTTACATTTTACCTTCAACAGCCCATTATCAGATTTCTATCAAGTCAGGTTTTGGTATATCTAGCAAGCAGTTAACCTCTTACCCCACACCCTCCTGTAACTGTGATTATGATGAATGAGTGGTTAGTTCTAAGCAATTCTGTTTTATGTCAATAAATGAATCAAACAGCCATTGGTATGTGTGCATTAGGAAGACATCGAGAAAATGAAGCTGTCTGTGGGCACTTTATAACCCCTACCCTTTTAAGTAATGTGATTCAAAAAGTTAATGCTCACATCAACTGTTAGTATTCCCCATCCACACCACAGAATAAGAAATCCTTTGTGTCATTTACGAAGAATAAGAAATACCCTGTATAATTTACCACTCAGTGTGGCTGGAACAAAGTTTTCTTTACAGGTTTTCTAAGATCTAACTGCTAAGTGACCTAAGGCTTTGGTTTTCTGACAAACTATCATTTCTTCCAATAATATTCTGTAAACGCCAATCACTTGCAGAAAACCTCTAGGACTCTGTCCAGGTATGGACTTGTACAAATACTTAGCTTCTGTGTTCTTATTTCAGCTTGTTAGCACAAATATTTCCTAACAGATTCCTCTCGCTCAAGATTGCATGCAACTTGAATGGCATATTACATTCTTGCAAAAATAGAAGTGTTTAGATGAGGATTTCCATTTTTTTGCTTAGTGATTTTGCAAAGGTTTTTTTAGACAGCAGATGTATCTCATGCAGCACACGTATGGAGCAGCAATGGAACAAGGAGATCCTCACATTCAAAGCATGGCAATGCTGCATTTCCAGCAGCAGCTTCTTTAAATGGTTAAACTTAATCAAAAAGTAGGCAAAGACCACACATCCCTGTGCAGTACGTCAAAAGCTGGTTGGATGGCTCTCGCCCCCTCAGTAGTGTCCTTATTTTAGCAGTTCTAAAGGCTCTGATAAGCATGACAGCACGATAAACCCTTTGGATTTATGTGAATGCAAATTGTTATGTTGTATGTTTTCTCTTGTGGCATGCATTCCATTATTTGTAAGAAACTGAACAAAGTTTCTGTTCTATGTTAAAAATCAAAATAGTAGTCCGGGTATGCTATTTGCTTATTATAAGAAAATCTGGCTAAAATGAATACAATGCATATTGCTCCCACAACATGAGCATACTGTATACCTATTCATTATTATTTATTTTTTTTTTACTTACTACAAAGAAACAGTCTGTCCAGTCAATAAAGCAACAGCCAAAATAACATCTGCTGCACTTAGAAGGTAAATGGGAACTCAGATAGGAACGTGCTGCCATGTATCAGGCACTCCTTCCTCTAAGAGAAGTCCCTGGATGACCTACCACAACCACACAGCTTTGGAAAAACACATACAGGGAGTCCATGAGACATCCCATCTAGAAGCAAAGGTGGGAGGGGCATGAGAGTCTTAGAAACTGAAAACAAAATAAAATGTGTGGTAGTTTTGCTTGGACTTCTGTCCTGTTCTCACAAAAAGTGAGAAGTTTATTCCAGTCACCTCTCTCGTTCAGTCCTTTTTTCTTACACCTTCTGCTCTTCAGGTGAAACTACATAGCATTGGAAGGATGCAAGTATGCTCCCATTTGACCCACACTGGCAAATGTGCTTGGGCATCCAGGCGGACAGCATTACTCAAGTGTAAAGAAGTGTCCTTCTCCTTTCCATTTTGTTTCTACACAACTGACTATCTCTTTAAAATGTCTACAATATGTGTATTTTATACAGAAGCTTTTTCAGACTAGAAAAATCTTCAGTGCAGTTGTCTTGCTTTTGTATTTATTTATACCTTATGTTATATACTGGAACTTTGTATATTAGAAAATTTGTGTGCTGCTGTACTGTAGGCATTGCATAAAATCAGTAAGATAGTTTCCCACTATATCAGATTTTATATTCGCCATTTGTAAAATAATCCCAGGAAAACAAAGCTTCAAATTGCTGAGAGGCTACTTCATGGTATGACCACATCATTTTACATTGTTACGTCACAAACGTTAGCTGGAAAGCAGACAGAAGAGGAAAAAGATCTCTGGTACCTCCACCAGCACACCGAGACAGAGCACCTCTGGACGTTGCAGCAAAGAGAGCTTCCAGCAAGGCACCACTTTGTTTCCTTAATAGGAATTTTGAATGAGTTCTGTCCATAAAGAGGTGATGCTCTGATACACACCTCCTTGACCAAAATGAACAACTAGATATTAAGAAGAGAAAAATTGAGTCCACCATATTGTTCAGCTAGCAAGTATAGACACGGTATTCTCCCAAATAAACTGGACTTCAGAACAACATCAGATATTACCAATTAAACCTGTAAAGCTAAATAGTGCCAAAGCCACACGCCTTCACTTGCCCCAAATAAGCTATGCCTTCTTTCACTTTATCATGTAAATAGTCACAAATTAGTAGGCTTTTTTTTTTATTATCATTTTTATCCTTATCTAAACTGTTACAAAAACCAAGCACGAGTCTATTTGATCAGATGCTCCACGCTGTAACTGAACACAGTCCCTAAGTTTTAAATAGAACCATTCCAAGTAAACCAACCATAAAAATTGCCTTTAAAATAAAATTGAGGAAAAACGTTAAATACTGAGTTTGAATCAAAATGTACCTTCTGACCACGTGCTATCAGATGAAGTGCTTGAAAAGATTGTTTACCTACTTACACTACCAGCTTTTTTGTGTTATGATGTGTGTGCTTGTGCATGCCCCTTAAGCATTTCTATTTTTGTTGTTAAACCTTTCCAAAAAATTCTGCTGTTTGTTTTTAAAGTGATTTGATTTTAGTTTCAAATCCAATGATATTATTATCACCATATTTTCAACACAGGCTTTTCAATGAAGAGCAGTTCTAGCAAGACACTGAAGTTTTATGGGCTTTACCACCATTCATTTCAGAGTTTTTCCCCCCTTTGTCACTGTTTTCACTTTACATACAAGTCACAATAAAATATTTGCACACAACCTGAACTGCTAATAAAGAGGTATATACATGTACAACTGCTGATCTACAAGTAGAATTCATTTTACATGCAGTTATTAGAGGATATTTATTTTACCTTCTGTAACTTTAAATAACCATTGCAGTTTACTACTGGACAAACCTACTTCAGAAGGACAGTTAAATAAATTAAACCCACATTCTTGAAAAAAGTAACCTTCAGTTAGCACAATTACTCTGTGGGCATAACACAAAAGCACAAATGTCACATTTTCCATGAAATTTACTTTTGTATGAATCATCAATCCTGTTTTCTCCTGAACAAAAGTAGCCAAATATGACAACAAAAAAAGTTGTCTGAACTGGATGATCCAAGTAATTACATGTTACAGCAGAATGCATTTATGACAAAACTTTCAAAAATTTGAGGAAAAAGTTATTATAGCCCCTGGTTGAAATAGCTTTGGTATAGACCTATAGTACTATTTTGCTGATCTTGCTGTATTCCTTTATAAAAAATACGAAGTTTCGAAAATCAATCTTCCTAGTGTCAACTTACTCTCCTTCCCTTTGGAGTATAGATCAAATAAATACACTACAAAAACACACCCAAGTGCTGTAGTGTAACACTGAAAATGGTATACACTTCTCATTAGCATTTTTAAAGTGCTGCTTTAAATTGAATCTTCTCAAAACTCTTTATATATGCAAACCTTTTGTCTTCCACACCAACCCCCAAGGCTCCCATCTTATCATCTCCTTAGGGCCTTTTTGTTCGTCCTCAAGTTCTGATCCTGTTCTCCTCAGCTTCCAGAGTCACCTCACATGAATAAGTATTTGCAGAAATCAAGCCTTTAAATTGAAAGAAACTTGAAACAACAGCATGCCCTAGTAGTCTACAGAGCACAGTGAAAATTTATGACACTATACTTACTCCTGTTGCTGAATACTACAAGTCTGTATCTGCTGAACTGATGTATATTACGTAAAGAATATTTTCCACTTTGGAGAGGTACAATATACACGATTTAAGAAGATCTAAACCTGTATTAATGTAGAATGTATACTTCAATCCTGTTTTCATTATGTGAGGAGACACTGGGCTGTATCACTTATTTGTACATCCTACATTTTATTTTCAACTTATGTGAATGTAGGATGTGTATGTTCCCAGATATACAGTGCTAAATACCAAAATAAATCCTTTAATCAAAGAACACGATCAGTCAGCTCTAGTATTAGCTTCTCCATATACTCCTGTTAATATGATTCTGTTCTAATTTGCAGAGAATACCTATAAAAGACTAGACTGTAGTTCATTTCATAGTCATTTTGTACAGTCATTTACTTGTCCTCTCTGGTAAGACTGCTGAACTGTGTTCCAGCTCTAATGGTCACGATATATAAGGTGCCTTAACTGTATTAACTTTTTTCTGCAAAAGCCAGCGTACAGTTGTGTGATAACAAAGTAGTCCATATTTTGCATCATAGTTTAACTACATATTTGGTTAACCTAAACATGAACATTGTTTTCAAAGTATATTTTATGTCAATTTTTGTCCTGTTCTCACCAGAGAACATTGCCACTGTTAACCAAGACAGGCAAGACTCAGATCACAAGTCCATAGAAAACTATTAGTGTGTGTCCAAAGGAGGGTGAAATCCTCCTTTGGATGGTGGATCAAAGATGGTGAAGGGTTTAGAGTGGAAGACATATGAGGAGCAGCTGAGGTCACTCAGATTGCTTAGCCCATAGCAGAGCAGACTGAGGGGAGGCCTCACGGCGGCCTGCAGCTTCCTCACAAGGGGAGCGGAGGGGCAGGCGCTGAGCTCTGCTCTCTGGGGACAGCGACAGGACCCAAGGGAACAGCATGGAGCTGGGAGCTGCCCAGGGAAGTGGTCACAGCACTGAGCCTGCCAGAGCTCAAGAAGAGATTGGACAAAAGCTCTCAGACGTGTGATCTGATTTTTGGGTGATTGTGTGAAGCCAGGAGTTGGACTTGATGATCTTTGTGGGTCCCTTACAACTTGGGATATTCTGGTTTCTATAATACAATTACTAAAGCACTTCATAAGTTTATTCTACCACATGTATTAAACAATACTTACAACTTCTCATCCAATTAGCTTGGTACACACAACGACATTCACTGTGAATCTACAATAGTATTTATTCCACTGCTTTGACAAGAAAGCACACTCAATACTGAGGTATAAATAGGTATTATTTGTATTGACTGATATATTACTGCTTCTATTTATAGATGAGAAAAAATGAGGCACAGAAAACTGAAGTGATAACTTGAAGAAAACATGAAGTGGCAAAGCGTGGAAAAGTTACAGCAAACGCCTCACTATCGATTCAGTAATCACCCCATAACCTTACACTGCCATCTCAAAATAGCTTTTCAAAGGCAATACTTTTTTAAAATTTGTTCATTTTATTTGATAACAATATTTTCTTTAAATACGACTGACAACATTCATTAAAAAGATGCAGATGTCTTCTGACCTGTAAGTGAAGGAAACTGCAAATATAATAGCAAAAGCATGTATGAAAATGAACATTTGTAAAGAGGAAGGGTTAGTACAAATTGAATGCATTTCCATATTGAGAGGAGAAACAGCCATATTTTTCCCTGATGAATGTAGTTCTGTGAACATCTTTTTCCACAAATGATTGAATAAATATTTATTCATAAACTATATTTGTGACTTAAGAGAACAGGCTGCATAGATTGGTTTCATTTATACTACATCATACAAGAGGTATTGCAATAATTTATATCATGCCAAGTCTAAGTCCCATTAGATTTTCCTTATTATACTTGACTGAAGCTGAAGACTATCCAAAACAGCAATTCTGAAAGCTTTCTATTCGTTGTGTAAATAAGTGTCTTACTCCCACATCCTCTCCTCTAACCTTCCCTTTCTCAAAGCATTTATGTAGAGGCCTAGTCCCATTTGTTCTGTTTGAACTTGGGCATATGCTGAAACATATTCTTGGGCCATGGCCTAAATGACTACACTCTCAGTCATTTTGCTGCAGTCATAAAGGTCAGCTTTCTCCAGGGTAAATACAAATACATTCCCAGTTCCACAGATACTGGTTGTCCTAGCATTTCCTCCATTAACCCATGTAATATTTCCTCTAAAAGTCCTGTCAGTCTTGAATCACTGCCCCAATTCACGACCAGAAACAATTTTAATCACAACAGGAAGATGCACTGACACTGTTAGCAACAGTCATAACTAATGTGTTGCTGTAAGCAACACTGTTCTCTCATTATCATCATAAAAAAAAAAAAAAAGACAAACAGGAATATGCACTGTTAATTTAAGTATCTGTAAGCCCCTGCGAACAGCTGAATTAAGTTGGTAGCAAAAAACTACAAAAAGTTTGTAAGTAGCTGGGTATGTTATTAATGAATGAAGAATCTAAATTTCTGATATTACGATGGCATTTTAAAATAGTTTCCATCCTTTGCATGAAAACAGTATTATAAAGACACACAAAATAGGAAAATTAATCAATAAATACTTACAAATACGCAAAAAAATCAGCCCCAGCTCCCAGAAATCACTGGTAAGTTGCTTTTGAATTCATGAAACTGACCTGAAAAATTAAAAGGAAAAAAGAAGTTAAAAGAAAGCAGAGAACTGATAAATTTTACTTTTTTATTACTATTGAATAGTTGTGATTTTTAACTATGAACTAAATAAAGCAGTACACAAGACTGTTGTCACTATTTCAGCCAAGTAATTTACACAGAATTTGTTTCCAGGAAGCCAATACCAAGAGAAACAATTATTTCATTGTTCTACATCTCACACCATAGCAACCAGTCCATTACAGCTTCTACAAACTGTCATAAATGCAAGCATGGTTATCTTTTAATAAAGAAAATAGCTTTGAGGCTTTTTTTTTTGGTTGGTTGGTGTTTTTTGTTGTTGTTTTACATGTTACAGAACATTCATTACTTTTAAAAAGTATTTTGTTAGCAGCATTTTGCAGCTCAAGTGGTTTAAATTGTTACTGTTTGGGTATGTTTAACTGGAACCCCTCTGAGGCAAAATTCATACAAAAAGACAGACTGACAATTTTGTTCTCCTATGGTCTAGATCCTGGTTAGAAGCTTAGTCTAAGTACAATGTGTTCACTATAAGGCATGATTAAATCCAACATTCTTTTTCCTGCATACCCCTCAGTTCTAGCTGGAAAGGTAACAGATGCAACTCAAACCCACAGAGCTTGCCTTATAAAATTCTTTAACTAGCACAATGACTCACTTTATGCCTCTAAATATCCATGGTTTCCTCTCTCCAGAACCCCCATGCATTAGAAGGTAGTTCAGTAGTTTATTTTTATTGTTTGGTCTACATACAGCACATTTTTAGTTCTTAGGAAAACAAAGAAACTTTGTTGCAGAGCCCTTGTTTTCCTTCCAAAATGTGAGGATGGATATGGGTAACATTAAACTGAAAATAGTAATGGAGCCTGGGCAACTAGTTTAGGTCAAAACCTTTTTGTTCTCCAGGAGCTATCTGATTAATTTGCAGTTCATAAAACAGTGGGTGTAAGCTTAGTTTAAAAACATGTAACTATATTTAAGATGAAATCATCGTTTTTGTTAGCCTCCAGTAATCTTTAAGAAACACCTTCCCACAACATTTCTGTATCCTAAAGTGCACCAGCCAGTACTGTGCATTGCCTAGAGACAAGGAGAGAATACCAAACTTATCTTGATGTAGAATATCCTCCTTATTTAATACACCCACCCTGAAGTGCATATTATTCATTCCAACCAAGCCCTCCCCCATCCCAAAAGTACACATTTAATTGTGTCTTCTCTCCTGTAATACCAACAGAAAGTCAACAAATCTCATTTGCTGTATCAATGCTGTGTTATTATATATTTTAAAAGCAAGCCTGAATCTCATTATCAGCTGATTTATGCCATTAGTGTGCTTTGGAGCCACCAATTAAACAAGGACAGTGGTTCATAAGGTCACAGTTAATTAATCTGAAAGAGTATAAATACACTTTAATGCACACCACCTCATGTAGAGAATTTAGGAACAAAGCACCAAACCTTTATTCTGGGCAAGCAATTAGGGGGAAAGGTTAAATATACAAAATTTAAAATTTAGCTTTAGCGTTCTGTTAATCTATCAGGAAGAACTTCAGCTTGGTTTAAGGAAAAAAAAAAAAATGCAGAATATTATGTATGTGAAGCCTTGATTCTTAAAGCAACAATGTGAATACAACAGACAGCACAGGGCTAACCATGCCTGATGATTGTGAGTAAATTAGGGCTTTTTGCTCAGATAACACCTAGGAACTGGGAATCAGCTGTGGACTTAGCCAATATGCAGCTGGTCAGGATGGGAAAACACAAACCCAACCCCAAACAGCATTCTTCTCAAAATAGACTCATCTGAGCTGGACTGTTGTATTTAGTAAATCATACAGAACTATCAAAAATGACTTTTCTTTCAACCACATTTCCTTGGTAAATGTAATAAAATAGTGCATTTTATACAGCGCATTCAAAAGAAATCAAGTAAGAGTTCAGTAAAAAGAGTATTCTGCCAGCACAACCAGAATGTAAGGAAAATTATGGAAACACTGATTGATTGAAAACAGTTACTTACAGTGAAAATTCAAGTATGAGATACTTAAGGTTTATAGGGAGGAAAATGACACCTGTTTTTTACTACACCTTGACTCGCTTTACCTTGCACAGTTCCTGGCTCAAAAGACAGACAATATAGCTAAAACAGACATTCACACACAAAGCCTCATGACCTAATTAGATGAAATACACTTCTTTTTTTTTTTTTTTTTTTAAAATATCTGCAGTTCTATACTCTATGAATGAACCTTGTATCATTTAGTTCTTATTTCAGATTTCTAGTTTTGTGCTTTTTTTGTTTTTAACTTAGTAAATAACTCTTTCCTTTTTCATACAAAAAGCTCTCTGTCCACCAAACATTAACACCATAAAATTTCTATCAGTTATATTCTACACAACGTGTATAATTAAATATAAATGTATGCTATAAGTAAGATAAACCAATGCCTATTATACAGGTCAGCAGCTGTGCCATGTAGATTTTTGCACCTGTCCCTGCAATCAATAAAAGACTCACACCATGCTTTTAAAGGTGTCTGGGAGGCCAGCTCCCACTGACGCTGAGAAGAAAGACCTACCCCATTCGGAAGCCTAGCTCTTGTTCTATTAGCTTAAACCACTTTTATATTCACTTTTGATGTCTGAAGCTGAGCTCCAAGCAACTACACAAGTAAAGAGTTGTTGCAGAAATATATACAAGAATAAAGTTTTCTTTAAAATATTCTGCTGATTCAATTGGTACAAGTCTCACCAGAAACTTTCCTCAGCTATTTTGCAGTCAGAATGCTCTCAAAACATCCTCAGTACCTGCAATTTCCACAGCTATTTTAGATGCTTGTTTGGAAAGTTTCTGGCATCCTTATCATCCTTATCTCCTAGTCCCACTATGAAAGGAGAAAAACAAAGCTGTAAGAACAGCCTATGCCATGATTTCAGGCACCTTTTGCTTGTCTTGCAAATGCATATTGAGATCAAGAGAACCCTAGACATAAAACAGTTTAGGAACATCAGTAGGTGACCAGAGGATCTTGGGTGCTCTAACTGTTATGAACCAAAGAAAATTCCATAAATAGCAGAATTTATTTATTTATGCAGCCATTTATAAAATAGTCTTCTATCCTCCTAAACAGTCAGCTCGAATAATTCCAAGAGATTTCAGTTTGCACAATAAAAGATTTTACCACCTTTGAACAGCAGGAAAAAATGTTCATTCTATAAAATCTTTCATTAAAATTTTCTGATTCTTCTAAGATACAGCTTCTACAGGTAGTCTGTATTTTCTGTGCACAGTCAAAAGTGAACGAAGCCGGCAAGTAAAAAATGGAAGCAGTTATTTAGTAAAAAGCATGGCATCATGTTATATCATTTGAGAATGTGGCCTATCATTGTGGGCTGCTAGGACTAAAATACGTACCGTTCAACAAGTTAAAAAACTATTTTCAGAATTATAGTATGATGGGAAATGAGAAGAAGGAATAATACGGAAATGAAGTTATACATTTAGGGCCTGAATCACATCTCAATTTCACACCCTGAATGTGCAAAATTCCACAATTAAAACAACATTAATGACCTGCAAGCCACAATCATAGAAATGAATGGGCAGAAGGTTGATTATGATGAGATCCTTTGAGTTCGATTTCTAAAAAATTTCACTTAATTGAGGTAAAGGGCACAGTTTCAAGATGATTCCTTGAAGAATGGTTTACTGGCACACAGAAAATTCTTCATACACAACCATTTTGAAACAAGAAAGTAAACACAGTAATTAACCACTTTCTACAGAAGACAAGGGAATTCCTTTTTTTTTTTTTTTTTTTGGTTATTTCTCTTCAATGGGAAAAAGTGAAAAGGGGGCTGTATACCTACTACTTCTCATTTTATAATAGTCTGCAATGATCCTCATTTCAATTTTTGCACCCTGCAACAGAGATCACAGCCAAATGATCTATCAAAAGAGGAATCAGAGCACACCACCTGTTACACCACTGGTCACTTTAAAACTTGTTGCATCATAGCGAGGTAAGAAGAACGTGGTGCACACGAGGTAAACACTCATCTCCAGACCTCTGGACTCAGCCACTTCTTTGCCACAGATTTTCTGCACAACCTTCAGCAGAGGAGTTTCTCTGTACTTCGTATTCCCTTATTCATAAAAAGGAACTACTACTTCTTCCTTCCATAACAGCGATACTCTACTATTCCGTGTATCAGAAGCCATGATGTTGTTATTACAGAAACGAGACTCAAAGGAATGCCTAAAATAGGATGCAACTCCACAGAGCTCTGCAGGGAGATGTGAGCTCACTGCCCACACTGGGAGACGACTGGCCACAAACCCACTCTAATCCAGTTTAGCTATGGTTAGCACTTACGTAAACTACATGACTTCCAGTTTAGAGCAACCTCACATCTGCCTACAAAAAGCGTGTCAACATACGCATACAATAGATGGTGCTTCTGTAAACTACCTCTTAAAAAAAGGAACCCCACCGCCACTTTTGCCAAACCCCACAGCGTGGTTCACAAGACAGTCGTTGCACTGTCTCTCCCAGGAGGGCATTACCCGGTAGTGGCACGTGATCTTGCAGCATCCTATTATATAACTAGCTGCAAGCACTCCTTATAGGCTCTTCTGTAAAGGCACGCGCATTTGCAAAGTGTGCACTGTCTTCAACAGGCAGCTCGTGAAGATTTCTCTGCTGTGTGCCTGCGTATCTATAAAGCATGCAATCACTACAGGGCCTGAGCACAGAATACAAAATCAAGGCCTGTTGGCTCTATCGTTTCGTAGCTTGGCATCAAGTTACAATTAAAAAAGGAATAAAAAAATAAAAGCACCATACGTGTCCAACAACTAATTTCAATGCATTGTTATACATGCCACTAAAATCATACTTGAAAATAGCAAAAATGTCTAATTCACTCCGCAGATGAAAGAAATACCTAAATATGTATTTCTCCTTTCACATACAAGGAAGGAGGCTAGCATTCCAGATCTGATAAGCTCTGCACTCATGCTTTCAAGCAGATAAGAACCACAAGACATATACCACACTACTTGGAAGGCTGAAGGGAGAGGAGGAACTCCGGTTATAACTCATGGATCAGAGACAGCGAAAGCCTCCACAGTGGCCTGGGGTAGGCTGCGAAGCACTGCTGGCTGCCTGCTGCCACATCAAGGGCCTCGGATTTCCTGGCAGTGCCTGCACCAGCCCACTGCCACTCGCATGATGCAGCTATGACACAAAACCCAATCCTGAGCTTCTTGTGAGCCACACGCCGTTTTAATACCTGCAGGCAGGGTCGTTCCTAATCAATATGATTGAATTCATGACACCAGAGAAAGCTTTCAAAACTGGTATGTTTCTGTAGTGTTTGTACGTATAGGTCTGTGCACTGAGGTAACGCAAGGCAAGTTAAGCCCAGAATGAAAAGTTACAGCATTACAAGCCCGAAGAAATATGACTGGTATTACCAGAAACACTTCCAATGTGTGAGACTGCTGGAAAGACATACCAAAGCCAGAGTTTTACAGCAAAAAAACGCGCTTGGGAAGTTACTCTCTACACCTAGAGTCAGCAGTGTGCAGAGGACACGGCTTTGAGACAGCACCCAGGGTCACCCTTTGGAGATTTACATTTGTGACAGCCGTGGAAATCAAACACGTGAAAGCCGTAAGTGCAGCTCTGGCATTGACCTGTATTGTAACATTAAGCAAATTTTTGCTCTTTTCTCTCTCTGTGCCCCAAATGTACTTTCTCTGTTTGGAACGATAGCTTTTTAATCTCTTCATATGTGCTTACAGGGACTTGCAACAGTAACGGAGCCTCAGGGCACTACTGTAATATAATCCCAAATGAGTTTTCTGGATACAACTTTAACACAAAATAATAACAATGTTTTCCTTTATTATATAATATTATCATTGTGTAATATTGCATTATATGAGAAGAAAATGTACACCAGGAGCTGTTATCATACCACGATGGCATATTTTGAAATTTAATTCAATTAAAAAAAAAAAATGAATTAAAATTAACAATACCATTAGTAGGTTTTAGTTCACTTTATCTTTTGACTACAAAATACACTGTCAGGTTCCCTGCTATTTCATATTCAGAACCATGTTTAAAGAAAGTTTACTGAAGAATTGGCTTACTTTGTCTAAAAAAAGGGTACATTCTTACAACTCAGTGGTATGACAGAAAAAGACAGTATACATAGTATAAAACGTTACTCTAACCTGTATTTAGCATGCAGTTAAGTCTTTTTAATGAACTTCACAAGATCTGAATTGGGCTAAATTGAAATTCAATTACACAAAAGAATGGAATCTCATTGATTTGCCTCTACTTCAAATCAACTATCTATATTTACAGGTAGATACTCATTTTACTTGCACATTTATATACTAATATCTTCAATCGGTGACTTTGTCTAAGCAAATAAATTATCTCTTTGGAAACAAAAATAAAAACAAGTTCTGTGACTGTGTCTTCCTTGCTAGAGAATTATGCACATGTGTGATCAGTTAAATAATAAGGAGGCTTCAGTTCCTTGCCTACTCCTGCTCCAGGTATGAAGCTGTGGTACACAACACAATACAAACAGGGTTTAGGACAAGTCCTCAGCAGGCTGGACTTTGACTCAAACACTATGAAATTGTACTGGTGCTACATTTACCAGATTCAAGATCTTTGGCACAATTTTGGATAGTGTGGTATGCATAACAAAGCTTGTAATAGTAACAAGAAACCTCTTAAACAGGAAACTGAAGCCGTCAAGCAAAGAGATATTTGGGTGGTGGGCACAGGAAAGCCCAATTTTATCATTATTTCCAAGAGCTACAAATAGTAAAAACAGCGGACATGACTGACATATTAGAGATATCAATAATAATGCAAATAGAAGTGCATGGGTACACATTTCATCATCTAAAATTCCAGCATAAACATACCATATAGCAATCAGATGGGAAAATTCCCTTGAAAACTGGAGATTCAACCTGTCACAACTGATACACAACAACAAAGCAACAACGCACCCTTACCTTCAGCAAAATGTAAGGCAAGCAGGTTGTGAGCCAAACACCAGGACCTAAGCCAGCTGTACTCAAAGTCATGCTTTTTTTTTTTTTTCTGACAAATTTATTTTGTATCCTTATAATAAAAATGTGCCATTTACTACAACATAGGTAGAAGGCAATTCTCCAGGTGTGCAGCACAGAGTAACACCAGCAAAGAAATGCTTTTGTCCTCTGCCCAAGGCACCCTTCTATTCGTGATTTTTTACAATAATCTGTCTTGAAGACAAATAATTCTCACCTGCTGGACAAAGAAATCCCATGTGAAAAAAAATGAACAAGTTGATGTTACCTCAAAATAAAAACTTCTTAGACTCCCTTCGGTCTTCCTAAAGCTGGACTACTTAATTGGTTTAAAAAAAAAAAAAAAAATCAAGCAAGCAAAAACTCATGCTTGAGTATGGAAAGATTACACCTTGAAACAGAGATCTGCCTTCAGTGGTAGGGCTCAGTTTACAAGAATTCAAGCTTTGGAGACTTAACCAGATGAAGCCTTAGTTTCTACTGAATTTCACCTATGATACCACTGTTAAAATCGTATTTATTCCTGTTACCTATCATCTAAAGATTTTGATTTCCTTTTTTATTTTTTTTTTTTCCTCTCTCTCTTCTGTGCTATTTACCTCTGCAAGATATTTTAAAAAGCAGAATTGAAGCATCTTCCCATGCACAACAACCTTTGTAGGCAATACAGCCCATCAAATGATACAACCACTCTTAGCACTAATTTATGTTAAGTCCAGTTGGGGGTAACAGTCAAGCAGGTTAAAATGCTGAAGTGCTATAGAAATATCAGTCTATACAGACCAGTTATATGTTCTTAGCCTGTTTTTTTTTTTGTTTGTTTGTTTGTTTTTTTATAATGCATATAGAGATCAGATATTAGTAAACTCTTATTCTTGGAGCCAGAGGTGCCCTGCACTTTAGGACAAATTGTCCTGAACTACAACTGTAAAGTCAGGTTTGGGGGATGGGCTCTGTTTTTCACAGGCTGAAAATTATTTGGGCAATAATTTCCTAGCCTCCTTAGGTAATCATATAAAAACATATCTCCAGGCACTTACAAGCATTGCTCAATATCTATGAGCCTCAGGCTATCTGCACCTGTCCTCAGCATGATACTGACAGGCAGCAATGAAAAGCTGATGGCTAGAGGGGTGGCTACTAGGTGCTTTGCATATGATATTTCAGAAATGTAAGAGGAATACTGATTTTAAACACACACGCAGTCACACTCAAAAAAATGGCATTAATCTGGATAGCAAACCTAAAAGTTTCAGCAAATTAACTCATCAGCCTGACATGTCTCATTATAAGATCTTATCACTATTTGACTAAACAAGAGAAAATGAAGGAGGAAAGAAAAATATATAGGGAAAAAACTTGAGTTTCTTTAAAAAGAAAGTTCTTTAGGAAGAACTTCAGATATCTTTCTGCCTTGTGCTAAATGAAGCAGCTATTTCTGTGGAATTTTAGGGTGTTGTTTTCTCCGTTTTCTTTTTAACGAACACTAGAATGAACATTACAGCAACATCCATCAGAAATCATTAGAGCACAAGTTGTAACTACTCCCAGGCAACTATAAAGTATGTAGGTTTTTCTTTTTTTTTCTTTTTTTTTTTTTTGTATTTTTTTCTGATTTTTCTATTATGCTCTACGTAGGCATACTTCGCTTCTTTGAGCTAGAAATATCTCTTTTTCCAGGTGACCCTGCCCTCTTTTTCTGGCGTATGTACCCTTTGGAATGCAGTGCAGAATTAACTACTTGTGTATAAGAAGAAAACTTTGGGGAAAAACAAGAAGAGAAAAATGGTTTTAAATTTTAGTCAATTACGCTCTCAAGAATTCAGAACTTATTAATAAAAGTTTTTTCTCACTTGAAAAAGTTTTTAAATCCTTATTCTGTTATGTCTTCATTTAAGAGACTAAGATATTAGTTATGGCTCTAATGATTACATTTATAACTTCATTATTATTTTACTGCTAACTACTCCTTGCTTCCAAATAACTTTATCCTTCACTTCGCTTCCAACTCATTCCTTTAAGGTGGTACTGCAGCCATGTTCAAGACCACATTGTTCTCAGTGCTACACATATAGCCCTAATGGATCTTAAGAGTATGCAGTTAGAGGAGGATATGCGTGTTGAAAATACTGACATACACACACGACTAATATCAGAAGAATATATTGGGTACCTATACAGCTTTTCCAGGCAAAATTTTAAAGTACGGTACAAGAAAATAGATATTTAAGATTACTATAGCTGAATGATATTTTCCTCTGTCAAAAGGGCCATCAAAGTTTGTAAAACAATCAAGTCATAATTTGAAGATCTTAGAGGAAGATCGAGCAACACACACTTCTAATACTGACACCCTGTACTGGAGTAATTTGTGCAATTAAGCAACACCTTAATCCCAAGTCGCCTCTCAAAAATCTGGGAATAAGATTCTACTCAGTAAGATCAGGGAAAGTTGAATCCCAGTCTATGCCATGCAGATCTTTGGAGAAAAAAGTAAAGATACTATTAGAACATTTTAAAAGTCATAAGCATAAAAAAAATACATTACTCTGTCAGATGAATCCTCTCTGTAAGCATGCTGACTCCGATTTTAAGATGAACTAATCACAAGTTGCTTAAGTGCATGTACAAGAATTAAGAGATAATTATATAAAAAAATGTACAAAGTGGCTCAATGCCAACAAGACAGTCTCCCATCAATCATACATGATACTTTTCTTGATACTTCTCCCTACCTGGAGAAACAGCTGTGCTCTGTAGCAAGTCCCAACAATCTTTAAAACCTCATTCCCACAGACACAGTAAGAGGGTCTGAAAACATGACCTGCTAGAGCTAGGGCCTCTTCGTTTTGTTCCCTGCTATATGACTGCATATGAAGCAGGATTCTCACATTTTATAAAACTCAAATTTCACAGGGAAAAAAAAAAAAAAAGAAAAAAAAAAGAAAGAAAAAAGAAATCTCCATTGTGGTTACATGACCTAACAAACTGGATTCTTTCCCACAGTTGTACCAGCCCAATCCTGCAGAAGTCACAAAACTTGATGATGTTGGATGATGGCTGGGCTCTCCTTATCTAAACTATGCCTCATATAAGATGTATTTCAAAAAACTGACCATATTACTGCACTACAAAATACAGTGAAACTTTCATTGATTTCTATGACAATAACTACTAGAGTTTCAGGCAAGTATAATACTGTCCTTGTGTAAAGGCTGGAAGAAAATACTACCCTAGATTCTTTAACATCACTAGAATTTAGCAAATACATCACACAAATGAAAGAAAAAAAAATTACAGAACACCTCATTCAAATACATACAAAGTCCTCCGTGATTACAGCACACAAATGACTGGTATGCTGTTATTAGGGTCTGGCTGGAATATATTAAAAGTCCAATGTTAACTTTGCAGAAACAAATCAATCAATGCTTTAAACTTGCGTGGACTTACTTTATGAGAGCAAGTTATGTGGTGGGAGTTACAAAATGTGCTGTCTCTGTGACTTACTATTTAATTTCTTAATTTCTCTATTCTCTAAATGTTGCCTGCCCAAATTCTTTTGATGTGAAAATCGTCTAAAAGAGCAAACCGCTATTCAGCCATCTCAGACTGTCGTCACTATACATTTAAACCCCAAACGCAGAAAATATTCATACTGCAAGAGAATGATGGACAACAGAGTTATACATTAACAGCACCCTGTAGAAAGCTGAGCATGCTTGGAAAATATGAAACTACTAAAACAAAAACAATACTGTTCATAATATTTTTTTTTCACTTTGGAAACATGATTTGGCACCTTTTCAATTAGGCTCAAATACTCTAAGTTTCAGATATTCCTACAAAGAAGCTCTTTTTTATGTAAGCTCTGTATTTCTATGTAAGGAAATAGATGGCTCTTTCTTTTCTGTGTCTGAAAATACCTTGTCCGCTTGAATACAAAGTGTGCTGCTCAAGAGGCCAGTAATTAAGCATTTTGAGTTTGCCATCCATTAAAACTTGGGGATCCCACCCAAAGAGTTTCATCATCAGAACCATCTGGTGTTCTTTCTGCACAATTACCAAAATATAGAACATATTTTGACTTGGCACTTGCATTTGGTAGACACTTTACTCATTTTATAAGTGACAAGACTGCATCTTGCCAATGCATGGCCTCAAAAAGAAATTTCAACACACCACACTCTGACTTCCATCCTAGTGAGTTCTGCCAGTAGAGAAAGAAGGAACATCTCTACCTCCACCAATGTCCTCACTCGCAGGACAAAACACCACTTAGTGGCTTCGTTACTTTGCTCTCTCTGTATGTTGATGATTCAGACCATTATCTAATAGGTAGGGTAAAGCCAATTGCCTTCATCCGAGACTCAACTTATTTTAAGATGTCTGGCTTTGAAATTAATGATCCACCAGAAATTAAACTGTTAGAAGTAAAAGGAACCAACACCGTTGTACAACAATGCTCTGAAGGACAATATCAAGAATATTTTGCCTCAGACTCTACCACTACATTTCTTTTACAGTGCCTACAAATACAGTAATAATACGATCACAGCTATAAATGCAGGGAAGTCTGAACAGCAAACAGATATGGTGAGAACATGGACTATGCTTGAATGACACCAGGCTCCTTTTGGGCTCATGACTTTTAAGATCCACATGAAAGAAAACGTGATGAGAACACTGAACATAATTCCAGGAGCATTAGCAAGTTGCTTCTAATTAACTTATTTTGCTAATTCCGTCAGTAAGATTTGTGGCAAAAGGTGAAAAATACATGCAGCAATGTTACCCTAAGACTTCTCAGGACAGTACAGAGGGCAAGAAAATAAAAAGCAAAGAGCCTATTTGAAGTGATGATTAATAATTCTCAAATCTAGATATTTCCATTACCTTTGGGAACTCTGAGATTAGGACATTTAATGACCCTTGTAAACAAACATACCATATTCAAGGACACAAAATGATGCAAACCTATGGGACTATTATTCTCCAAGGAATGTAGTTTATGTAGTAACCTGAGGGGGAAAAAAAAAAGTTGTTTCTCTCAAAGACTTCTGCTTATTAAACATACATAGTATCTGTTTGGTTAGTATTCAAACAGAATCTGCAATTAGTGAAAATATGTGGGAGAAAACAAAAAGTGAAACAACAACAACATCAGAAAACAGAAGTTCCACACCAAACAAATGCGCTCCTGCACTCCATATGGTACAGGAACATTTCAAGCTCCACAAGTACTGTGTAAAACAGAAAACAGAGATCTTAAAATCAAAATGATCCAAGCAGGATATGGATTTTCACAAATATAAATCCAAGTGGCCCAGTGACAGAATAACAGACTGGGTAACAGTGGACATAGAGAACTGAAAGAAATATATATAAAATTAGTAAGAAAGTTATATTAAAAATGGAATAGAAACTAAACAAGCTTTCATTACAAATAACTTTGCAAGGTTAGTTGCTCAACAAAAATCATTCTGAAGAAATAAGCCGAATGAAATTATATTAATAAGATATAAAGAAGAGATGGAGAAAATATGTAATCACACCAAAATTTATCTGCACAATAATAAATGGCAGCAAAACTAATGAAAGTGAGAAATTAGAAACCGTCATTTGGGTGCACATGAAGAATTGCAACACGTTCATCCTTATAAGACAGGCCGTCAGACAGACTAAATGTAATATATGAGCAAGAAAATAAAGATTTGACTACACAGAGTGTCATTCTCATTGGGTGACACTCCAAAGAGTATATATCTCATCTGTTGGCAAAAAACAAACTGCACATTACATCCTTATTTTTATACAGAATCTCAGAGCAGATTTCCCAACATCAGAAATCTAACAAACAAATATGGCTCGTTTATTTCCCACAGTTTGTTGTTGGTGTGTTGTTTTTTTTTCCTTTATTTTTATCATGGCTAACAATACCATAACAAATAGCATATTGCTATCTAATTATATTGTGATGTTTTTTGAGCATCAGCATGACTTTCTTCTCTGCCATTAAGTGAAAAGAAGGAAAATATTTACACGATAATCAGTTTAACATCACCTTACAAAAGCACAACGGGGGGTTGCTTTTATTTTAATTAGTGCCACCACAGTGACATGTAACAATGACAATGTGATGATTTACATCATCACCTAAAGGAACAATTGAATCAAAATGTATAAAAATTAAAAGAGAAATGATTCAACTCCCACCTTAGAATCCCGAGCGTTTGCTATAACTACAGAAAATCTTTCACAGGGAAAGATGACAGTGCTTTTGGGCTGAGGAATTTATACATGTATTTTGGTTTAAATTTCACAGCATCTAGAAAAGGCCAGACACAATGGAGCAGATTCATTAATGCGTTACATCAGTTTTATTACACACTAACTTCACAGGAACAGTGGAGTCTCATCTGCTGTGAGACAAAGATTTAGGTCTTATGTCAACATTAAAAACATTCAACCAACTCCAACTCATTTAAAAAAAAAAAATCCATGTAACACTTTTTTTTTTTCTTTTTCCAATAAAACTAGTAGTTCGCCGTTTATAAAGTGATATGTTTTGACGCATTTTTGGTGCAAACTCTGTACAAACATTGAAAACAGACAGCAGTAGACCTAAATGGTTCTAGCACACTGAGTTGCCAGCTCTGGAAAGCAGGTTTTGCACAGCGGATATGCTAGGTGTGAGCCCAGTGCATGGCAGCTTCTACAGTTTTGCTCTAATGAAAGTGAGGAGAAGCTGGTGGACTTAAACAGGGCAAGATGCACACATCGATACATCTTGCTGGCCCTATTTCTGCCTACCCAAATGGGACCAGGCCATGGCACAGATCTCCCAAGTTCTCCCAGTGTACAAATATATGCATTTCTATATGCTTTGGCCTTCACTACTGTGAGGCTGAAACTAGAATCAGCCTGGAAATAGCTGCAGTCTGCTTTTCACTGAAATATGATTTTGTTGTTACGTCTTGCTCTAGTTATGTATGTGTAATGTTATTCTTGTCTCACCCAAAATACCTGCATCGCCTTTTTTTTTTTTTTTTTTGTTCAGGATGCATTTTGCCTTCAGCTGCAAACCAGGAGATCCCCAGAAGCTGTGGTCATTGCACACTGGCCTACCAGCAAAACCAGAACTCACACTTCAAGTTAATCATAGCCTATGTATTAGCATACTTTTATAGAAATACAATACACAGTTTGTGTTGTGATTTAAGAATTGAAAATTAATCATATGTAAAATTAGGCCACTCAAGAAATAACTGCCCAGCAAGCTGGAATTAGAGCTGTATATGAACCATTCAACGCTTGCATCATTGAGCTGGAAAAGCTCAGTAAGCCAGCGAGGCTTAGGTACAGAAGCTGACACTCCAGAAGTGTCTACAGTCCCATCTTTAACTAATGAAGATGATACTGTGATGTAACGACAAGGAACAGGGAAGGAGCAAAGAAGAACCAGGGAAGAAAGGATAAGGAAAGAAATCCTTAAGAGAATAGCCAAAAAGGGTAATTTTTTCCAGGGTCTGGTCAAAAACTATTCCGTTCTATTTAATTCTGAATGCACTTGAGGATCCTCTTTGTTTAATAATTAACTATAATATAAAATTAAGATAAATGAGAACACCTGTCTGGCTACACAACATCTGTATTGAACTAAAAATGCTATTTTCACTAAACTCAATGTAGCTATTTTCCTGGAATTTATAACTGCAAGCCAGTCGCATGGTAAATTAACCTAGAGCTAGCCATGTAAGACTTAGCAAATTATTGTGTCACACATCTTTTGGCTTCAGCAGTTTTTACTTTTTTATTTTAAGCTATTGTCAGAATTACCCTTTCATTGTTTCTTTTGAAAAACTGAGGATATAAAAGCTAAGCTATGTCTTCTATGACACACGAACTACTTTTGGAGATATTATTTTAGTTAAGACACTACATAACTTTAAATTATAAAACATGCTTTCATGAACTCATACACATATATCTACATTCACAGCTAGCCAAATACTGCTAACGGAGAGATATTCAAGAAAAATGAGAACACAACCACTTACCTTTCTTCAACTTACAAAATACCAAGGGAATCTATAAGCTCAATCTTCCCCTCAACCTTTTTTTTTTTTGAAAACCAAACCTGCCACCAACATATTTTTGGCCAGACTAATGTGTGCAGAACTGCCCTTTGATTTTCAGATACTGTTTTTAATACAGAACAAATATGACAGGATGAACAGAAGTCTGTTCCTGTTGAAAGGAGGAAGACAATGCCCTGAAGCAGGAACAGAGGAAATACTGAATATGAAAAAGATGGCCAAAACCTTCCAGGAAAAGAAAGCACACAACTGTACCCAATTGCAGGAGGTATTTAAAAATATGTAAAGTAAATCGTCTCTTAAAGTAGCCACTCACTTTTCAAGGCTCCAGATAGAGATGACCCTAATTTTCCCAAAGATGTTGCTGAAAACTGGTTCTACAGAGTCTGAAGTTTAACCCTAAGAGTGAAAGGACACAGAACTAATTTTGCATTGAAAATGTTGGCATTTCATATCTTCTGAGACACTGAAAATATACTGAACAAACTCTTTGAACTTGCAAGCTAGGTAATGGCTATAAGGAACAATCAGCCAATAACAAATCAAGTATGCAATTCTCACATAGCTTTAAAGGCAGAAAAATATAACCTATTCTAAAGAAAGCAAATACATATCTTTGCAGTGAATGAGATCAGATAGAGAGACGGACATAACTGACCCTAGAGGATACAGCTGGGTCACGGAAGAGCCCTAAGAAACAGCAACGGTACCATATCTGGCCAGTTTCAGACCCCATTCTTACTGGAAATCTGAGCCATCTAGATGCTGCGTGTATGCATCAGCTGTCTGCATGCCACACAGTTTGAGATGATCTGGAGGAGCAGCAGGGTTGGTATGGCCACAGACCTGAGTGCAAGCTGTCACTGAGGAGCTACAGCTTTGGTGGCTACCGATGCCATACAACTTCTGTACAGGCTGCAATTGACAGTTAAGAGACACACCACAGTAGATCCTCTGGCTCTGCTCTTGCTGTGAATGGCACAGAAATGCATTTGCACAGTTCATAGCAAGCCTGCTCCCATTTGCAAGGCAAATCTGCAGGAGCATGGCTGTTGGGGAGAATGCAGGTGAAGAATCCAACTCTCCATCTTTAAATGTATTTAATTAGATGTGTGCAAATTAAGTACCTGGATAAACTACTCACCAAAAACAAGCTGCTTAAACACCAAGTCAATAGCCTGAGCTGTATGCAGAAGCAGATGAGTATTCACACATACCGAAGAACATACATCACACACATCCATCACAACTCTAAGCTGATACTTTCACAAGCTCTCTCATGTTCTGCCTAGTCTTACCTATGCCTGTACCACAACTGCCTTTTAATGTATAATTTGTTAAAGACATTTTAAGTGTCCTTATTCAACACAGCACATCACCGTTACTCAACAAATAACCAGAAAAAAAAATATTTTCACAGTGAAAGAATAGCAATATAAGCCCAGGTGATGGCTCAAATCAAAACACTGATCCTTACCTTTTCAGTACCAATAATGTGAAAGATTTAATTGCTGATAGCACTCACATACAACAGTTTTATTTTGAGACCTGAAGTAGGTAAAATTTCTCCACATAAAAACTTGCAAGCAGAACACTTGTGAATTACGAAGGTCCTTCCTTTTTAAACAAATTTAGAAAATGTAATCATCCTTCACAGGTGAGATATTCTGTTTATTCTATGGAGAATCATTTCAGTCTAAATTAAACTCTTCAAATGGTTTTGATGATTGCTGCAATAAGGACACAACAGGGAAAAGATCTGGGAAGAGTAACACGTGCTAGATGAATGGCTGGCAGAAATATTTCTAGTATATGAAAACCACTGTGGTATTTTTTTTAAACCAAGTATTACTATTATTTTGTTAAGCATAAAAATTAATTCTGCTTATCTTTCTTAAGTGAAAATGTCAATCTGCGCACTCCTCTTTAGTTATCTTCAGCATGGACTGGGTGCTTCATAGATAAATTAAAGATACGGGTCTTTTCAGCATTTAAAAAGCCACTACTGGTACAAAGACCTAGGGACCGACCGGACTGTCAGAAAACCCTGCCCATCCACCATTTAAAAACGAGGCTGCTTTTGGTGTCTTGGCCTAATAACCAAACAGAGAGCAGAGTATTTTCACTCTGGCTTGTCTGTTAAAAATTTCAGACAAAAGTCCTGACACAAATTGCTTAGAATCTAAGCAGCTCAGAACCTAAAATAGATTTTGATAAGAAAAGCAGAGGAAAAAAAAAAAAAAAAAAGAGGCTAAAAGCAGAGTATGAATCTCCAACTTTGTCTGTTTTTTCTGACCCTAACCTCAAACCTCACAGACAGAAAGAACATACCCAAATAGATACCCATCAAAAGCTTGTGGAAATGGTTGTTTCACATGCTCCCCTCTTCCAAGCTCTAACTTGTTTAACAGTGTGATTAAGAACACTACTGCTAGCAGTCATGGCAAAGAGCTAATATAAAGTCACACACATACACCATTACTGAAAAACAGGTGAAAGACACCTTACTGTAGATGTTGTTTTTTCTTTAATATGACATGGCTGCCAGTTCAACTACTTAAATTATCTCAACAACAAATATTTTTAAAAGAAGCCTCAGAAGAATAAATAGGAGTACTGAAATCCTGCTGACTTAAAAACAGCTGTGTGAGGAGCCCTACAAACCACATTTTCAATCTTGAACTTGTTCATTGCACTGCTAATACTCTATTTCCTAGGAATACTCTGTGATCCTCTGTATGCTGCTCAAGGTAAACTGTAGTAAAACTGTGTTTGTTAAGTGTCTTCTTTAGGATTCATTTGCCTTTCTTAGTGACACTTGCGTTCCATTGCAATGTATCCCCTGGAGGCTTTCTTACACAAATGGAGTGGTCAACAAATGGGCTGAAGAGGGAAAAGACCAAAGCGGTCTCTACCTCCTCCCTGGATAAGGGTCCCACGGAGACTCTTTACAGAAGACGGTACAGCTCCAGGCTGCATCTCTTGCACCATGCAACCTCCTCTGTAATGAAGAAGTCTCACTGACACCAAAGCTTTCTTGCTAGTGTGGCTGAAACAGGCACACTGACAGAGCTCAGATCCAGACATACAGGGTCTCTGTACAGTAATGCTCTCGTTATTCCAGTGACATAATGGAGAACACAAGGTATGAGCCAGCTGGCAGACTCCATGAGGAAGCGCTGAACTGCAGCTTAGGGTCAGACCCCTAAGGCAAGAGAAGAAACCGAGGATGAGGACGTAGGACACTCGCTGCTCTTGCCAGAGGGTCTGTCTGTCGTATGGAACCTCTGGAAGACAAGGAGTCCAACCCACACAAGGGTCATAGGTCTAAGGTTACCACTCTACATAATTAGGTAATAAGAAGCTTATTACTTGCCTGATTGAGTACCTCATAATTAAGGATTTGTTCCAAAACCTGCTTAAGTCAATAGGAATCTTCTTATTGACATCAAAGGAGCTGTTGATCAATCCCTGCCTACTTAGTAAGACACCTCTCTCCCCATGTCATGACTTTGCAGTTGCCATCAGGAGGCACTCAACTTGACAGTCTCACCACTCAGCCGCAACGGGGCTGGCGAGAGGACACTTTCATTTAAGGACATTTGACCCTGTTTTTTCACTCCAGACGAGTGCTGAGCTTCAGTACTGAGGACACCTACTTGGTCAGAAGATAAAGAATTCATTGACATACCTCAAGGAAAATGTACTGAGACCTCTTGGGTTAACTGCACAAGGAAGGCCCAGGTCTGAATTGGGTTGATCTATGCATGTACCACAACATAGGCTGTTGGCACAGATTACAGAACGTACAAAGATTTTCCAATCCAAAGGCAAGAGATGAAGGAATGACAAATAACGTATTATACCTCTTAGAGGGAACTTTATGTACTTCCCTGACCATTAGGCAGAGTCATGTAATAATCATTTATACTGTATTTCAACAGTTACATATCTCTGCCTACATATTAATTCTGAAAGTGCAGACTGTGTGGCCACACTGTAACTTGTCACTGAGAGACATTGTGGAAATCCCCCTTATTTCATGGATCATTGATCCAATGTGTAAATCCTTCTTAGCTTGCAAGCCATTGACCAGATAAACCATAAGGGCTCCAAAGGGAAAGAGCCTTTCTGGTCTGTTGAGCAAATTCAGCAGTAGCACACGTACTTCAAATTCACATGTGAAAACCTCTTTGAAATGAGGGTCCTGATCCTGCAAATACTTATGCCCATAATCTATAAATCATCCCAATGCAAGTCTAATATACTTATCAGACACCCTTACGAAAACAACATTGAGCTATTCACATTAAATATGTTTGTTTCCAGAATCAAGACCAAAATACAATTGGAAGAATAGAAATAATCAAGCCTTTTAAGGTTTTCCCTTAAAAATAAATATTACATTGGAGATTGCAATTTTTTTTAATTAGTAAGTGTGAAAACTTGCATTTCTGTACACTGACTTTTTTAGTTTTTGTACTCTCCACACTGTAAAAACAACTCATTGGATTTCCTACCATCTTTGATACCACTAAAAATCACAGATTTTAAGCCAATTCTGCAAATTTACAGCTATGATTCAACAGCTGAATGCCTTTGAAAATGGATCTGTTAGTAATAGAGACAATGCTCTTACAGTAATATTTTGCCTTTTAAGCATTTTGTTACATAACCTGTATTTTCCTTAATTTCAGATCTGAGGCAAATACGAATTTAAAATACAGAAACACAAATGTTATTTTCTGTGGTGCTGGCACACTGTTATTTTCCAGATCACCCTAACATGAGGTAACTATTATCGATTGTGAAAGCACAACAGGTGGGTCACATGAAAGGTCACATTAGTTTTGTTCACAGGGCCAAACAGAAGGTTTTCATTATCCCTAATAAAAACAGAAGCAAGTAATAAAATATATCATTGCAATAACGTATCTCTCCATTCATATGCAATAACCTCATACATTAGGTCCTACCATTTCAAAATACTGCTGTTGGCTCCAGCAGCACGATTATTTTTGCGGTTGCTACTTATAAAAATAATACTATAAATCATAGTTTGACTTGCAAATTTCTATGCTGTTCTTTTGAACTGCTTTTTGAAATGTTTTTCTGGACAAACCTCCTCAAAGCACACGTTCACTTAGACATATTAAGCACTTTAAATGGTCAATAAGGTGGGAAAGATTTTTAGTAATTCCTGTCATTAGCGTAATAGCAAATCATGATGACCTAGGAGTAGCTAGGCACCTTGTTCAAATCCTGATGCTAACCAAGAGGAGAGTTATAACTCAGACATGGTGTAAAGAAGTCAAAACCTATTAGATACTTTCACAACAGTCTTCAGGACAAACCAGTTGACCAGCTCCATTCTCCCTGCAACACATATGCACACACCCAGTGCTCTCACACTGCACCCCAGCACAGTCAACAAAGATTAATCACTTAAAGTAAATGTAACATATTCTTGCTTCAACCAAAACTAGCAGCTCATATTTGTTAACTACAGTTCTTGTATGTATTTTATCCATCTTAAATACACTTCAGTGTAAACTAATTTTAGCAAGCCTGTATCTTAAAGAACATCAGTCAATCTCTCCTAACATCAGAGAAAATGGTTAATGTTTTTGTTTTTTCCCCTGATACTTTTTTTTTTTTTTTTTTACTTTTACTTAAATTATACATTTATTAATTTCTGAATGATGCCTAAATAATTCTAGGCTGAAGGATCTTCAGTGAATTGGATTTTCTCCCTAGGTTTTTCTAGCTAGACTATTCTCCAATGTCTTCTTATGCTGGTATGCATCCACATCTCAGGATAAAAATGCCCGAAAACAGCATAGAATTGAAATTAAAAAGTATAAAATGAATTTGCATTTGCTTAAAGCTTTACTTCCCAGTACAATAGGGGTTATAGGCAGTGGCAGTAAGTCCAGTGCCTTCCTGTTGATACTACAGCAACAAAGACCTGCTCTTGAACGCAGTCTCTTGTTATCAGAAAGCAACATGTTATTGGAAACAGCAAATGTATGTAACAATGTGCAGCTATCTGTAAATGCAAAATACCCCTGCTCCAAAAAAAACGAGCTGCTTATCAGCCTGCAACCTAACTGTGGAAAGCTCATCTTGGGGCATGTTGTGTCTGCAGAGCCACTTGGTTCAGGCTGTGAGGCAGCAGCAGCAGCTCACTCTCCTGAGCCCCCCATTCCTACAAGTTTTAGGACAAAGCATATTTTTTTCAGAGCCTCACCTGCTGGCATTTCTGACAAGCTGACTTATCATGGGCTTCTTGAAGAGGTTTAAAAAAACTCCTTCTCACAATTGGAAAATACTAAACACTACAGCTTCACACTTTTTCACACCTTACTTCTCCCCTTTTAAAAGTCTGATGTGCTAATATTAAAAACCCTAGAACATACATCAGTAAGTATATTGCCATGGTGGGTGAGGCAAGGATTAGGAAGATCTCCTGCATATTAGGTTAGAGAAAAGTCTCCTCAGTTACAGTATATCCGATAAAGATGCATACTGTGTGGTATTCTCCACTTTACAGGCAATGCCAAAATCTTTATCTATAAAGTGCTAAAGTAAAAGCAGTGGCAGGTAAATAATTTAGACCTGGAAAAAAATGTGCCTTGAAAGCAGTTTGATAAAAACAGAATGTCTTTTATTCTCTTTCTGCTGAAGCTAAAAATTCCAAGGAGTTATTGAAATTATTCCAATCAATTTAGATAACCAAATTTGTATTTCACATTTTGCTTACATTTTTGTGTGCACTGTACTGAAAGCAATTTTCAAAAAGAAAAGTAAAAAAACAACTCCTCTAATTGTCTCTGTGAACTTTAAAATATATTCGTACTTTTTGACAAATGCAAAACCACAGTGATAAAGTAGTAAAATGGCTTTTTGTCTCCCATATCATAGGAAAGCTTAAAGAAAAATCAACCTGATCTAAAACATACTACTTAAGTGACATTTTGTAAAGAAAGCCTAGTGTAAAAAAAATAATAATAAAATAAGAACATGGAAGGAAAGTTTTCAAAGTCAATACCCTGATTTATATGATTTATAAAAGGTCGGACTTATTTCTGGACAATCTTTTGAAAGATTTACAGCATTTACAGTCCAGCTACCATCTTTTAAGGTATTGGCACACTAAATTTAGTTTCTTTGCTGCTCATATCAAGGTATAGTCTACGTTACAGTTAAAATGGGGGACCTATGTACAAAATGGCTCATAATCAGACAAAGTCCCATCTGCACTATACACTGCTCCCCTAGGAATCCATGAGTAATCAGATTTGTTATAAATTTAGGGTGAATTATAGATAACAATATGGTAAGACTGGCACCTATGGTAGCTGTTCCTAAAACATAATTGATAAAACAGCTGAAACATGAGCATTTAAAGCAAGGCTCCTAATTTCCAGTTTTAGCCACCAAATCAGAGGTGGCCTGCTGTTGAGAGGTGCTTGGCAAACACCACTTCCTTACCGATTCTAAGGGCAAGCACCTTTCAGAAGGAGACCACAGCCACTGTGAAGCCTTGATGTGAATCAGACCTCTAACTTAAGACATTCCTACCCTGAAAACATCACCCTAGTGTCAGTGGGACCATTTTAGTAAAATTTCCCTAGCCAGCATTTGCAAACATACGCTTGTGGGTTGGTTTTTGTGTGTCTGTCGTTTGTTGTGTTCCTGTCGTATCCCTCCCCACCCCGAGACCTTCCCTGATCAATACTTATCACTGACTAGCTGCCACCACCCACCCCAGCCTCCCCCATTTCGTACAGGGGCTGACACACCCCTGAAGTTGGCAGGTTTCTGACACTGCCACTAATTGGCTTTTTCTCGGCTCAGCCTTGAAACAAGCTGCTCCCTAACAACAAACCTAACATTCCTTCGGTATCACACAAACGCATGTGCCCACTCATACACATATTTTAACGTATATGTACCATATAGCCCTTTCCAGGGAGGACTAACTCCCTTCAAAAATGTATGAAAACAGATGACTGAGACACCTGTTGCATTCACTCCTTCTGTAGTATGTAAGATACAGAAGGAAGTGCTTCTGTATTTTGCCTGTTTGTCTGTCCCCTTGTACACTAGGAGCTGCAGGCAGAATGGCTACGTTCATAAATAGAGATTATTTTTCATCTAACAAAGCAGCTGGCAGTTGGGACTAAAATTTCAAAAAGGTCATAAAAATCTGGAAGAAAACCGATGCATTCTGCATTCATAAACTGCAAAACCCATCTCACAAATGTGTCTTCCTCCCTCTCCTTTAACTTGTTCTTAGTTCTCAATGATATGTCTTCAATAGCAATGAGAATGCACACTAATACAACTTCGGCTGGCAAAGCCATCTATGTACAGCGAGGCCAAATCAGAGCCTTAGCCTCTGGATTTTACTTGTATGATTAATCTGTAGTGTCTATAACCTTGGTAGTATTCATATACTATTAATTAATTCCACTAATTTAGGTAACATACACATTGACTTGAGGAAATTTCAGACTCTGGTCAGTATAAGAAATTATATTACATCCTGCAGATGATGAAAAAAGGAAGGAAAAACCTTTGTACCTACCAAATTGAGCTGTTGTGATCTCAAATCAGTTGTTCTGCACGTACGGATATAATGACAGGAAAAAATGTAATTATAATTAGGTGTCTATTTTGATTTTTCTCTTCATAGTATCCGTACTGAATGTCATTTGATTTTAACAAACTATAAAGTCATTTCAGGCAGGCACTGTATACACTTGCAGTTACCGGTCTGCTTGGAGTCTCTAGTTTATTTCAACACAATTTTCATATGCAAGCATTTAAATATTTTTAAGACTTAAAGATAAAAATTTAAAATAAAAATAAATAAATAAATAAAATTAAACATTATGGTGATAATCCAAAAAAGGCAAAACAAGTAATTGCTCATCTGACCAATGTGTCAATGACTCTGCTTTTGAGGGACAAGATTATGGAAAAATTTCTTAAAAAGAAAAAAGAATAAGAATATAAATCAGCGAGGCGAGGCTCATTTAAGGTCTGATTTTGTAATTGGAGCTACACTACAGTTATGTCATGATCCCAAGAAAAGTCTTATTTGACTTTAATAGGGCTCCATAATGTGCCTAAGGGCCTGGAACATATAAGGAGGACATTCACGAGGATCAAGTCCTTCATTTGCAACAAATGCCTTTAATGAAGCTGAATTTCTACTTCTAAAGATGGCCATTTTGCTACTCCTACTTGCCGGGAACAACTAATATCAACTTCACTAGCAGCAATAAAGCTACTCTTACACTGTGTCATTACCAGGAAAATCGAGAAATTCTTATCAGGCAATATTCACACCACCTAATTTCAGATATCTAGCCTAAACACCTACATCAGGAGCTAGGGTTTTCTGTACCGTTATTGATGTTTCTAAAACCATAAATGCAGCAGAGACAGGAGACCATCCCTCTCTCCTCCCTTCACAAAAGACCCTGAAGTTAGATAAACCGTGCATACTACACAGCATCTTTATTTGGAAAACAATAAAGCTTCTTCAATAAGCTCTTAAATCTCAGGTTAAATAAGTGTAATATTTCGTGTAATGTATCTAATGTAATATAGAGGGAAAATCCATGCACAGAGTTCAGGATTATGTTTCAGAATTACATTTTGAGGGAAGTTAGTCTTGGAAATTTTGGTAAGTTTTAAATGTTGATTCTCATCATAGGATGTTGAAATCATTACTGAAGATTCACCACTGGCAAAATAAATTAGGTAGAGGAAATTAACTTGATAGTGATGAAACAGATTGTAATAAGTCTATCAAAGTAGGGAATGTTTTCTCACAGATAGCAGTGAAAGTCCAAATACTCCATGGAGCATTTAAAAATACAGTGGAGATGATAAGAAAAAGATACTTTAGAATTGCCGTGATAATGAAGAAATGTTTCTATTAATAAATACAAATGGAAAAAATGTTTCTTTAACGATAGTGTTCCAACAGTAACTGAATAGCAACAAGGTAGTATTCCATCCTCCTACAAATACAGGCTACTTTCAATTTCACATGCATACAAAATGGTGTCATTTGTCATCTGTACCCAGGCTTCCTGCTAGCTGTGACAATAAACGTAAACCTTTTCCATTTAGTAGCACCAGAGCCAGTCCTGGAGGTTTTCTGGTTGACCAGAACAGATTTAACACTTCTGTGTCTCACATTCTGTGCATTCTTCACAAGACCACAGACCAAACTATACCATTGTAACCCGGGTTATCCGTAATTAAACCTTCCTTATGGAGATCTGAAAGTTAAAACAAAGATCACATTTCCTTCGTATCACACACAGAATCACACAGATCTGTAGGGGTTGGAAGGGACCTGGAAAGATCATCGGGTCCAAACCCCCTGCCAAAGCAGGTTCCTTCATATCAAGACCAGTTGTCCATACCACCACTTTACAGGTAGAGATCGTTCATACAAAATTGTCCCAGAAACATAGCTTTAAAAGTTGCGGAGTTTATATAAAAAAAAAAAAAAAGATATAAAATTATTTCCTCTTTCCCTGTTCTACTTGCTCCAGTTAAATTGCTTCTGCGCCATTTCTGTCATAATCCATCCTTAAAATAAATAATGTCAGATGGTTTCCAAATCCAAAAGAGACTTCCAGGACTATGATACTGTATCTTAGAGTGCTAAAATGGCTTTTATTGATAAGTAAAATTACTTCCAGCCTAGTTTTGCTTCCCACCCCACCTTCAGTCTTGTATCACTTTTTTTTTTTTTTCTCCCCAGTCCAAGCAAATCATTTCTTAAATGCTAGGCCTCGTTTTATTTTTAAAGGCGCGTTTTCCAGGAGGCACTGGCACTGAATGGGCTGTGAAACTAGACAGAAGACTCAGACTCAAAATCTCAGCAACAGGATGTTCCCTGTCTGTTGACCTCACAGCAAGGAAGTTTCTACCTGGGTGACGAAATCTTTTCACATCAGAAACACTGAGCAGAAAACTACAAACAAGGTTTGTGGGTTTTTTTAGGTTTACATCCCGTTATCCTCTCATTAGCAAAGACAGGTTACCTGACCAGTGCATCTCCTTCTCCATTTGTCTGGCCTAATTTAACAAACAACCTGAGGCTGGCGCAGATAGGGTCGTAGTACAAATGTTTCTTCTCTCAATCCCTGACAACACGCTGCCTATCCCAGCCCAAGAGGAAAAACAGTAAGCATAACCCTAACCTACTTTTACTCTAGTATTTTTGCACGTGGGCACCAATTAAAATATTGAATCCATGTGTTAAGTAGCAGGTCCCTCATTCAACATTAACAGCACCTCACCACCACCACACATTGCCTAAAAGTTAAAATGTATCTGTTAAAAAATAAATAAATAAATTGTTTTCTTTTAGTACCGGCAAGCATGTTAATTGTAGTAAAATGAACAATACTGAAATTGTTTGAAGATGGAATTAAATTTAATGACATTCACAAACAAACCCCTTTTAGAAAGTAACAACAGTTTTTTGAACATTAAAGAGAAGCTCATTATATCAAGACAACTCCAATGTAAAAGGCAACCCGACTTCAATCACTGCATATCTGCATGTTAATGAACTTGCTGTGTGCAGCAGGGACTGAACAGTGTAAGTAATGGGAAGACTGTCTTAAAGCATACAGTACACTTAAAAAAAAAAAAAAACACGCCACCTTTAATCAATGAAACACCTTTTCATTCGTACCTTAATAGCAACTGAAATGATTTCAAACGTAACACAAAGGGAAGATGATACTTAATAAAGGTTTCTTTAAGACATAACATTTCTTGCACATTCTTTCAGCATTCACATGCTGTCAGCATCACTGTGGCAAAGACTTTCAAGTTTCAGCAGACAGATACCGCCTAGTACAAAGTCTTTGTCATAATAATTTCATTGCAGCCCCCTGATCAAACATCTAGACAAATCTGAGACTGAAAACTGAGAGCTAACCAGTGACCTTTGATTAGAACCACAAGCACCAGTTTTAATAAAATGCCTCATTCATTGCTTTCCACTGCCAACAAGGAAGGTGTGTTTGAGCCTGAAAAATGTAGTCAATATAGCATTTACACCCATATAATGATTCCTATTATTCACAGTTAGAATTTGTGACTGTAGCAAGTGAAACACAGACATCTTAAAATAGCTAAATGAAAACACCCTGACAACATTCTACCTTTAAAATATATTCAGGAGCCTGCCTCTGCCTTTCTGTTGCCTGCTGCTGGCTTTCATGTCTTGCTGATCGTATTGTAATAGGGTTGTTGTTTTTTCCACAGACACCTTCATTTACACAGTGTTTGGTTTGTTGCTATTTCTCAAAATCTATGACTGTTGGCCAAGTCCAGTTTTAAGGGGCCTTTACATCTGTGCTTCAGTTAAGTAACAGTGCCCCATTCAAATATACATGTATAAAGCTGCCTTTTTATATGTCATGATTAATATTTATATATTAAATTTTGAAAATCCAACTTATTTCTGGAGCCAAATATCCTATCAAACTTCGAGAAAAGGTTGTAAGAAAAGACTTTGCAGACTTGAGCAGTTGTTCCACATACTTTTTGGTTTAAAAAAAAATATCCAAGTTGCTGGTATCTAACACAGAGGTTCAAGGGAATACAATTAAAATCCATTTCACATATTTGTGCTTTAGCATATCAAGCAAGAGGACAGAAAGGGGGTCTTATCACATTTATTTCCCACTTGAAAAGAGAAAGTCTTAAGCAGGGTAATAAATATTCAAATGACTTTGCACCACTGAGCTACCATATCAAGCTAATGATCTGTAGTCTGGAGCTCTATAAAAAGAAAGCTTACTGCCTGCCGTCACCTAGAGGTGTTGCTGTAAACACTGTGGGGGGATATTCTCCTCTCAGTGTGTGTGCGCGTAGCTACACTTAATGTTGTTTTCAAGACAGAATATATTGCTGAGTTGTAAAACAGAAAGACAGGATGAAACATATGCAGAAAAATTCAAGGACAAAATGAATTAAAAGAAAGTTTCTGGTTGTTTAACTTAACTTCCTTCTTCACTGTGCTAGGAAGAAGCGGGTTTGGATTTCAGGCCTCACTTGCTGTAGCCACAATGACAAATCCAAGAGATACAGATGTGCAGCCATACACATAGCGGGAGCTCATGGCTGGTTCACTAAGAGCAGGATGGGTGAACTCTGCAGCCTGCCAGGGCCTGCGGTAATCTCAAATTCACTGCAACAGAGCTACTGATGTTATAAAGCGGTACTGCCTGCTACATAAGAGAGCAGCCCCCTTCCAGCAGGAAGAAAACCGGAATAAACGACAGATTTGTTATGAGCTGTCTGCGTCCTCGCTAGAGCATGGATCAAGCAGACATATGCTCCATTGAAAGCCATGGAGAAAAGGCAACAGTACAGAAAGAGCTACCTCTAACCACATATGTAATGGTATAAAAAAATCTTATCTTTATTACAAAATACTGCATAAGAAAGAGAGATGGTCTGCACTCGATGATCTTGGAGGTCTCTTCCAACCTAGAAAATTCTGTGATTCTGTGATTAATTTAAGCACAGGCCTGGAAATGAGCCATATCTTCTGAGTTTGAATTCTGGCTAGGACTCAAACCATCTTGAAACCTTCCTGCTTCAGTTTCCCAACTGGAAAAGTGAGAATAAACATACTTGCCTACAGTATTTCTCTCTCAAGAGTGGAGGATTAATTAAACACAGTGTACTACTATCTTGCTTATTTAGATGCACTAGTGTCCCTTATCATCTCCATACAAATTCAGAAGACAAGTAGCAATTGTGCATATTCTCCCTTATATACACTCACTTTCTAACCTGCAAGAGAGTTTAGACACGGCTGGGTAGACGATTTAGAGAAAAAGAGTGACTGAAAAATACTGCATGGAAAATGCACGGAGAACCAAAAGGAAAGCTCCCCCAGCGTTCACATTAATTTTCTTCTGAGTCTTACGAAAGTACTTCTAAACCTGGAGGAACATGCGTGTCATCAGAAATCCCCAGGAACGTCTCACCGAAGCCACCAGGACTTTATATCTTTACATGACAAACTAACCTGGAACTTGGTAGCAAATGTGAGTGAAACAATTTGTCATTTTCCCAGCACAGTAAGGTAAGCCAGGCTTCTTCTGTCTCTACGTTTTGGTCATTTAGGTTGCACAGCAATCCCCGATAGCCCAAAGACAGCTTCTTGCCTGGTTTATATAGCAAACAATGCCTTGCCAGTTCTTTGGGCTTTGAGATCAGATGGAAAAGTCCTGTTAAGTTATAAAAATAGTACCTTATTAGATATCGACTACTGACTTACTGCAATTCCATCAGGGCTGAACTACTCAAGTTTACTCAGCAGCTAAAGAAAAATTTTAAGGCCTGAATCAGTAGCAGTTCCCCCCGTACCAGTACAGAGCTAAAGATCCCATTCAGACTCAGCTGTGGGAGATGGCATACATAACTTTCCACGCCTTCCTTTTGGGACTTGCCTCCAGTGTCTCTGGCATCTCCAAAAATGGGAGCCCTTAAGTGGCCATTCTCCATTGACTTCATTTCTGGCAGACAACTCTGAAACAGAACTGTTACAAAGAAAGAGTCCAGACTCTAAGCACAGGTGAGATGTTAAATAAGAACGAGAAGCTAAGACAGCTAAGATTTCGGTAGTGCCTCAATGATCTCTTTAACAAATGAAGAAAAAAAAAAAAAAGGAAAAAAAAAAAAAGAGTAAAAAGAGAAAAAAAGGACCCTTACTGGGTTTCACTGGAAGGAGAAAAATGTCTCCCTATTATCATTTAAATTGCAATCCATAAGGTTTGCTGGTCTTCTGAATTGTCCAAGCACACCAGTGTAACTAAAGCACAATATACATTCAAACATTTCTCACCTACAGAATCAGGCCCCCAGATTTTGATTCTGTTTTCTCAAAGGCCTTACTGAGTCCTGAAAATATAATACAGGATTCACATCGTGATTCATTATGAATTTACCAAAACAAAACTGAATGGCTGAGAGAAGAAACCTTATCACTTTCCACTGATTATTTCTTCGTTGTATTTATAAATTTTAGGCACATGAGAAGAGACTTCTCAGAAGTGTTTAAGTACTGTGGAGTCTAACAAAGCCAGGAAAGTCTGGAGCAATCTATCTGAAGCTTTCAAGGGATACTGTCTATGTATGTACATACCACACCTTCAATTAATTACTTAGTACTTCTTCATTTTATGGCAGAAAAAAACAGTGAAAGACTGACCTATGAGAAAATTAGATTTCCTAGTTTGTTACGTGACGCCTGTGCAATAACACTAAATATATTTTAGATTTAGAACAATATGTCTTTGCTACTTCTAAATAATTAAAATCGTGCTTAAAATACATTCACATGCTACACTTTTTTGTTGTTATTTCCAACTTTTCACTTGCAGCCAACCCAATATAATTACTGCTGTGATCCAGTATAATACTACAGTTCGTTTCTTCTATGAAACTGCCTGGCATTTACATGAACATTGCCACCAAAATGGAACAAAACAGACTGTTAGGCATTAGCCCTAAGTTAAGTAGTAACATGATCTACTTAGTGGTACACTTATCAAGTCAGTTCTGTTGCTGTTTATTTAAATAGAAATTGAAATATTGGCTGCTCAATAAACCCCAGGCATTCTGTGCAGGAAATTGAAAGGATTCTAGACCCTCCTATAATGAGGGAACTTTTGACAAGTCCTCCCAGAACAGTTTGCTGTTCTGAAGTAACATTTCTCATTAATCGTCAAGAAAAGAGATAGTGAAGCTGCAATACAAAAACTGCTGCCAGGATAGACACAGGGCAGATATACTGGTAAGTCTCATTACCTGGATTTAACAGCATCCTTAGGCTCTGTGATTACAGGCTAAATGCAAGGATACTCTGTCCAAAATAGTAAAATACTCAAATGCATTCTAGATAGTACACGTGGCTGACTATTTTTTTTTTCTAAAACACAGTTATACCTGGCACTTTTTAAATACGGAAGAAAGGGAAAAAAAAAATCTAGTTGTAATCAGTCTCACACTCTTGATGGCATTAGAGCTATTGGCCAACCAACAATGCAGTAGATTCAGTAGCTAACCAGATCTTGTCGTGCACCTCTGTAACCACTTAAACAATTCTCTGCTGCACCCAGCTGTATTATCCACATTCTTCTTTCTTTGTATATACTTCAAATGCTTGGATCTGAAACTATAGAGCTAAGGGATAATTACGTATTTCACTGTTCCCACCAGACAGTGAGATTTCCCAAGGGTAGTGCCACTATTGCCAGAATTTCACACATCTGGATAAAGGGATGGGCTTTTATTCTACACTGGCTGCCTCTGACTGTTCGGTCATAAAGATTCTGGTTTGCCAGTAAGCGTGTTGCAATGCAGGGAAACCAAAGAAGTGAAGCAATGCTATCCAAAAAGTAAAATCATTATGCCTGATCAAAGTTATCATACAGCTAGTTTTTGGTCAATTAGCATAGTATAAATAGCAAGTTTTACTGCAATATAAACTTCAAAATTGATCCTACAAGCTTTTAGTTAACAGAGCAGCCTCAAAACAATCAAAATAATCTGTTTGATCGTTGCCTGAGCAAGGACTTCAGAATCGCTCCTCTTATTTCTGGCTACATCAAGAAAAAAAAATCATCTCAAAGAAAGAGGTATTATTCTGTATGCAATTTCTCTTATGACTGAAAGTAAATATTAAACATACAGACGATTCTTTAACATATGCATTTTAAGGGCTGATTTGCACATAAGTGTAACTTCTTGGCTTCTTACTTAAAAAAAAACTCCACTACATGTGGTTCAGATGTTAGTAATCTCATCCTTAATCTCAATAAGCAAAATTATGCCAGTCCCTTGTTTATGACTAAACAGCATTATTCAACTTTTTACTAGCTTTTTTTTTTTGCTGGAAAAGTATTACTCTATTGTACACATTTTCATTTTTAATAGATGATTCACTTGCTTGATGCTAAATGGAACAAATGCCTTAGTAACGTAATCAAAAATATGCAGACGTGTTTCCAAAATTAATTTTGATATTTCCTGTCACTGAACTTGTCTCATCAGAGCATAATAGTAATTTCATAGCTGTAGCAACGCTGATTTCACCACACAAGAATCTACAGGAACATTTGAAGTCGCACACGTTCGAGAAATATTTTTGTCCAGAACAGTTACACAGTTAGTTTGCCTCAAATCCCTATCGTCTTCCCTTTAAGCCAGCCAGAAACTGGATTCAGAACTTCCAAAGAACACTAGTCTAAATCACAATCTATACATACTTACAGTTTCTCTCTTACAAAAAGATGCAAGTCTCAGAAATCACTATTATGCTTCTGCATGGCACTCAAAGGTCTTTCTTACTATTTGAATTTTGTATCTTGATCCTTTTAAGTAATTAGACAATCAGTAAAAAAAAAAAAAAGACTATTACAATTATTGTTGAAGACTTATTTTATACATGCACTGCAAGGTCTATACTGAACACTTATTTTATGAAAGCCCTTTTCCTTCTGTTCACACAACATTTTTCAGAAAATAATCAGTTGCACAAAAATGCTAACATATGGCAGCATTTCTGAAAGTGTTGTAGAAATTAAAGGCAATAAAAATTGCCTTGGACAAGAAAGGACAAATAGGCCAAACCAAACAATTATTCTTGCAGCTTTCTCTAACCACTAACTCCCCTTTATACGCAGTTTCCGATCTCTCATATTAACTCCGATCATATATATTTAATTCCATTCTTAAAAATTTCAGTAGACAACTTCAGTGCTAACCTACAACTGCCCTGTCAGAAAATCTTTGATGTCACAGCATAATAGCTCCTGAAAGAACAGCACTAATACTTAATGTAACATGAAACCAGGGCCCTGCAGTGGGGCTGTCTGCTGTCAGGAACAAACAGTTTCACTGCTGTTCCCCAGAAGTGACAAGATTGAGAACTAACAGGGCAGCACCTCCTCAGTGCTACAGGAGACCTGTGCACCAGAGCCTCTGGCAAATCCAATTTCATCACTTTAAATGTAGCACCATTACTTAAAAACTAAATAAAATGCCCAGCACTACAGTCGTTGCTCATCTGAGATGTTCTCTTCATCTGTTGTAAATTCAAATGTTCTGGCACAAAAAACAATTATTCCTATGCTGCAAATGATAAAACAGGAATCTGCATTTATGTGGAATTTCTTTAAATTTCACACTTGTAAATAACAGTGCCCATGTTGCCTGATGCATCCAAAATTCTTTTCCAGAATTTATATTTCTCCTTGCTGTAACCTTTGGATCTCTTGTATTTTGAGTTGAAATTTTAAGATTTGAGGTATTACTAGATGGTCCTCAGCAGAAAACATGTATCTTTCCCGGTGCTAACACAGGTGATTATGGGCCCACTTTTTAACTTAATAACAGATTTTAACTAATGAAAAATATTGTGCCTGATGGAAAGCATTAGAAAGATCAGTTTCTAAAACCTTGCGTGGCCCCTGTTCTGAATGGCACCGAATGTCACCTGCCGAGTGCCCCTTTCAGTGGAACTAAAGGCTCTCACGGGAAGTATAAGATCCCTACAGGATCTGACCCCATATGTCTCTGTTTTGTGCTCCATTTTTTGACCTCTTTCAAAACATTTTTAAGATGCATTTGTAACATTGCTTTAGGTCAAAATATATTATTATACATGAGGGCACCAAGCTCCCATAGAAATCAGCTCAATTGCTGGATTTATTTTCTCTCTTGGAAAGCTGACTGGTATTTTATAAACTAGCAATAGCTGTATTTTTAAAGTTTATAAAACCTGGCCTCTGGCTAACTTGTAAACATAGGATATATTATCCTTTTGTTTGTAAAGCTTAATCCTACAACTGTCAAGCTGAATAAACCTTTAGAATAATAGTAAAAATACAAAAAAAAAAGTCATCATTAACGGAAAATTGAACTCTGATTGAGACAAAAACATCAGTGGCACAATTTTTATATATTTTGCAAGTACATATATAGCTGTGACCATGTGTATCATTCCAAATTTCTCAAAAGCATTGTTGGGCCATCTAATTTTGAAAGTGATGAAGCAATGAATGCTTTTTAGAAGTATCTGTGTATCAGCATTCTCTCTCAATGAATCTCTGGTAGTTGGCAAAAATAACCTGTAATGCTTTAATCGTGTTGGACCTTACTGACACTGTACCGAAAATGTGATTCTTCCTGTGGATTCTTCTTATGGATTCCAAGCACATATCCTTACAATGGCATTAAAAACAACATGCTCATAGACTTGCAACTCCTAGTATTTGTTCCTAGAACATACTTGAATACAACACGCACGGTGTAAACACTGAGTTAGAGACAGCCCTTACCTTATAGCCTAAGTAGCTTACACAAGAGAGCAAAGAAGGAACTGGGAGTAAAGCAATGTGTCTCTAATCAGTCCACGGCAGCATCACAACAACAGTTAGTGCCAAGTTCTCCTCTCTTCCAGTTCGGCACCATGAGCAATCGCACCCACTGCTCCCTGAAGGGCTTATTTTGTTCCTCCTCTTATGAATTTCACTGGAATTGCTCAAGAAGTCACCACTCTCCCTGTTAGAACCTACTGTCCCTCTGCTAAGAGGCTGGATGGTTTGAGGTGTGGTTTCTGCTTAACTCCCTTTGCTACACAGTGACATTGGAAGCATTCACAGTCATTTACTGCACCTCAGCTGAGAGGCAGGAAAGACCTAGAAGTATGATTTCTTCTGTCCCTCCAGCTAAACGTGCAACAACATGCCTCTCTACACTCTAACCTAGGCTAATAAATAAATATATATATAAATATATACACACACACACACTTTACCTCAGCTATTTTAAAGATGGAGCACAAAAAGACAAACAATCAAGGTTTAAGATAGCACTTAACCATACCCCTCTTCTGTCTTGATGGGAGCAAGCAAAAACTTTTACAGACACAATGAAATTCTCTTTCCTCAGTGACCTGAAAAAAAAAAAAGTTTGTTCCTACTGTGGAAAAACTGCATCCGCTACCTTTGCCTGGAACATCTAAGATTTTCCTGATATATTTTTAACTTCATTTGTTCAATTGGTGCTTTATAATGCTTGCTCATAAATGTAGAAAGAACAATAGCCACATAGGTAGGTGAAATTTTAAAAGTATAATTGGGAATAATTAGACCATAACAGAAAGAGATCCCCTGGCTTCTTTAATTCCAGCAACATTAAGGTAATGCCAAGATGATGCTTTGTAACAGAACAGGTGTGGAAAGGGGGGAAGAAGACAATTAGAATCACCACCCGACTTGGCCCAGGCATTCTGAAAGAAGACCAAATATCTGACAGAACTGCCTGGAGAACTCAGTACCAATGAAACCCACTTTAATTACTGCCTGAAAAGCATTCTTTCAGAATGAGAAAAAAGCTGGTAGGAAGCAATGAGAACTTGGAAACAGAAAAAGTCATTATAAACAAAATATAACTTCAGAATTCGATGTACTAATTGTAGACAGGCATTATTAATTTCTGCAGATAAACAACATAGTTCTAAACAAGGGAAGAAATAAAATGTGGGTCAAAGACCAGTCTCTTGATCAAAAATCTTAGCAATTTCACATTAAAAGTAAGTTGATTATAAAGAACATATTTATTTAGCATCAGTAATTATGTAAAATGAGCCATTCCCTCTGGAGATTATCCATAGCCTTCTAGACAAAACAAGCCCCAGAAGTTTTTAATCCTGACCATGTTGAAGGCTGACCATTAAACAAAGGACCAGGTCAGTGCGGAAATTCATAAGCCAAAAAAATACATAAACCACCACTAGTGAATGAGGATTCAGTCCTCCAAAGTGCTAAGCATGTTGGCTCTGATCCAGAAACGTACTTAACTACATGCTGAATTTTAAGCACATACATAGTCTCATTCCCACTGAGATTATTCACGGGCTTTAAAGCTCAGCATGTGCTTATATTGTGTGTTGAACTGGGACCAGAGCACTTGGTATCTTGTGGACTTAAACTCTTGAGTTTTATCAGCTGGACCTGGAACAATTCAAGCAAATGAATTTCCTACCTGTCTTAGTCAGTAACTCTGAACCTTCCTTCCCAAGGTTTGAACCATTCAGAGATTACAAGCTCCAACCACCCTTCTTCCACAACCACAAGTAGGAGAACAAGGGCTCACCATCCATTCCAGTACTCCACTGCAGCATTTTCTTTTGGTTTGGGGGGGACAGGGGATGTCAACAACAACAATAAAACATCCAAATGGTTTTACCTTAGGCCTAAAAAAGGACCAAAGCTCATGGACCAAAGCCCATCAGCTTCTCTGGCTGAGAAAAAAAACATAATACTAAACACATGCTGCTGAATTTAATGGCAAGAATCATCACTGCCTCGATTATTGGGAATAAATGACAACTATCCAATTCATCGTTGGCATTTATTTTAATACAAAAATTGAAATAAGTAGCAAAATGCTTGTCACATATCTGATGTTATTCGTATGTCTCCAGCCCCGGAGAACTGGCAGCCCATGGCTGTCAGTGCCTTCTGGCATACAAGAGTCTCTTTCCCAGTGACTGCCTTTGCCACAGCTCTGGAATTCACTATGAGGGGACTGAGGCCCAAGCGTGACCTATAAGAACTGGCTTTGACACATAGCACGCTTTCAAACAAGCAAAACAGCAGAAGAGCAAAATGCAAATAAATTAATTTCTCACATCAAACAAGTAATGGCTAATGTTAAAACAGCCTTTTATCTATGTGCAAACAGGGTTGGTTTTGTTCTGCCTTTTTTTTTTTAATTTCAGAACCATATTCATTAAAAAAGAAAAAAAAAAAGATATACCAAATATTTTTAAACACAATTAAAGGCATTTTATTAGAATACAAATTTTCAACCAGCTTAGTAAGATATTGACACATTAGTCAAGTGAGAATTTGCACAGAGAAACTTAAAGGAAATAGAATCACTTGCACCTTCAGGTCTGAAACAAGATTTGAAACAAGCTGTGGAAGAGTATTGGCTGCTGTGCCTCGTGTGGACATCTATATTACATTGTGGCGTAGAAATGAATAAATTCGTCAGACAGTCAACTGGTATGATCTAGCAGTTCTACCTAGACTGAAGATTACTACGGGGAACCCTGGTATACAGCATTCACCAAGAAAAGAAGCTGCCATGCATCACAACATATTTTTACACACTGAAGAATTCCAATCAAGCCCCAGAAACAGGTGATCCCACTAAACGTGGATACTCTTAGGAGAGACACGGATGATCTACAGGTCCTTCTCTGGAAGTTTTAGTAGCTCAGTGCCTCTCATGATGAAGCTTCATAGTTCTTTCATTTATAGACTGGTTCCCTATTTGTTACCTCTCCAACACAACTGGCTGGCTAGTCTGCAGCTCTTATTTAAACATGGTGCCGTGGGTCCAGCTGAGCCTAACATGCACAGCTGGGAGACTGCAGGCCATGGACTAGATCTTCTAAACAAATTGTCTATCACAAGAAGAGCAAAAAATTCCCCTCACTGAAAACAGTATTATGGATGAAGGAACTGCACAATCTCCCAGAAAACTAAGAAAACAGAAAAGCAATTTTCCCTTTAATTTAACAATGTATTCCCAGTTCTGGAGCTTACACATCCCAGTTACCAACAACTGTTCAGTCATTACTCACACTCTAAGCTCAACCAATACCCCATTTGGTTGTGAGTGTCAGAAACAATGCTGTTCATATCTTCTCAGTTTCTTGGAAAGTGGAAGAGCAGAGGTGAAGAAGAAAACGAAGGTATTAAATATCCCTTGATAGGCTGTATCCACTAATGCTAATCTGCTCCTAAACATCCTAGCTTCCTCTCTTTGCTTCTTGCCCCATCCCCTTTCTTCCATTTTTCCCCTCTTCTTTCCTCTCATTCAAACATTTTCCCTCTTTTCCTATCCACAGAAACTACCTACTTTGGGTTCCAAAGCACCTATTTCATTTCTGCTTTGCTTTTAACTACTCTCAAGCATTCCTTACTGACATAATCAAAAAGCTACCACGCTTCCTACTCACAACTATTCTAAAAACATAAAATACAATTTAATTTCAAATTCAACATTCAGACCACAATAAGTGTGCCAGATTACTAATTTATACTGATCATTCAGAATTTGTGAAGTCTTTCAAAAATATTTGCTATCAATCAGTCACCAGAAGGAAAACACAAAGTGCTCATTATCCACAGGCTTTTCGTGCATACAGTATAATATTTATGCATACATCCAAGACTGACTAAAATATACAAGAATGACCAAACTGGTCCACTTGAACCTTCCTTTTCTCAGAGAGCAAAGAGATGTAATGTGCGTTTCAAAGTATTTGTTGCGAACAACTTTATGAGCTACAGAAAACAAATATGGGCCTAGTCTTCAGTAAGCACTAAGGAGGACTTCTTTGATCAATGCATGCTATCTTCTTTGAAAGACAGCGTTACACCAGATATACAGAGAAGTTGTAACCATATAAATGTATTAACCTATCACCAAATACTGATTTTAGAAATTCTCTATGCACGCTCAACCGCAGTAAGAGAATCGCAGTTATTATTCAGTTCAACGCATTCACTCTTCCCTCCCACCTTTGTCCTTTCATATCCCTTCCCCTCCTCTTCCTCTCCCTTTGTTTTTTTCATCCCTTCTTTTTCTCCCACACACTCTCAGGAAGGCCCAGTTCAGCACAGTGTGGCATCAGCAGAGACCAGCAACAGCTGCTGTTCCAGCCACAACAGTGAGTGGATTTTAAATAACATATAAAAAAAAAAAAAAATCAAGGGACAGCTTTAAAGTTAGGGAGAGCTTTTTAAATTGAATATGTAATAACTCTACTGAGGATCTGGACTTTAGCTACACTCAATAGGGGTGCTTCATTACCTACTTGTGGGAATGCCACTTGTCTGTGATGAGGTCACAGCCTCCTGGTGATAAATTCCATATCTGCTGTTTAGCCCGGTCAGTTGAAAACAAACTAGCAGATGCCATGCTGATTTGCATCTAGTTGCTATTGATACTAAAGAGACAATATAAGAAAGACAGGAAGTATCATGTGGGAGCCATGCTTTAACAGTCTGACGGGAAACAAGTATTCACCTTTATCTAATCATCCCACGCTGAAATAATGAAATGGAAAGTCTTCCACAAAAGGAACACAGTAATCAAACACAATTTGGGGTTGGGTTTTTCTCTTAATGTTTGTTATCCTAGTCATTTCTGTGTCACTTTCATAAAATAAAAGACATCAGAAGTAGAAGAAGAAACAGTTTATGCCTTAACATTTGCACCTGAATTCAGCCTGTCCAAGGCAGGACTCCATAAATTAGAAAATCAGGAATTAAACCTAATTTTCAGGCATTACTCTTCAATTTTCTTTTTTACTTTTCAATTTTTCTTTCATCTACCTTCTCCCTCCTTTTTTTTTTTTTTCTCCTTTCCCTGGGGGTGGGAGGAAACACTGTATAACGCTCAAAAGATTCAAAGCCTTTTATTTTTAGGGCATCATCTTGACCTCAGGTCTGTAATTTGATCCCATTCCCATCAGCCTGCCATGCAATGGTGTTTTAATATCAACTGTTAGTGGACACACCCACTCACCCCATACAATACATGGCATTATTTCCACTAAAATCACTGATAAGAGTTTTTGTTACATTCTTAAAATAAACATTACAGATTGAATCATTACCTTTCAGAGCCAATAATGATGTTTAAAATAATATGGAGAGTTTTCACTGAGTAAAGGAGAAAAAAAAAAAAAAGTGGAATCATGAGAAAAGGCTTTGAATACAAGCAAGGAAAGAAAAGACTTCTCCAGGCTTTCTGCAAAGGCTGAAGGAAGATCTGCAAAGCTGGAAAGACAGGCCCATGTAACTGCTTGAATACTCACACTGTGCCTGGAAATTGAGGGTGAGCACTGTGGGTGAGCATAGAGACGAGCCTGCAATGGCTTGGCCATGCCTGTAGGAGTTTGCATACAGAGGCAGCAAGGGATGAAAAGCCAGACACTGCTGCACCTAACGGGGGCTGCTTGAAACTTGCCATCCCCCAGGAGCATTGTGTATATGGTGCAGATGTCCAAGGGCATTAAAAAGCACAATCTAATCTACCTCCAAACTGTGTAAGCCATTTTTGAAGAATACAGCAAGTCTGTGATTTATTTATCTGCAGCAACAATATATAACTTTGAATTAGAAGGGCATCTGCTCTCCAAGTCCAAGGTACCCAGATACCAGAATAGCCAGCATTAGCTCAGACTTCTGCCTTGAGGTATCAAAGGGATTGCCCATTCAGCACTCCCAGTGTAGGCAGATCCTCCAGCATGGGAATGCTCCTTTCCTCTCAGGAAGGTATGCTGACAGTTTTGTAACTTGGAGTACTCTGAGAGCAATCAAAACACATAAAAAATACCATTAAGAAAAATACAAAAAAAAAAAAAAAATCTGTTGTCCTACTGTTCAGCAGAAAGGAGGAAGTTTTACCTTACTCCTTTTTCTAGAACATAAGGTGGCAATATGTTTCTTTCCTGACCTCTCTTCAGTTTCACATTTTTCCATCTCATTACACGTCTCTAAACCTGCTCCTCGCAGCCTAGGTCGCCCTCATTCCAACCCAACACCAGTTAACCACCTTACAGCCCATGAAATCATGATGAAAAGCTGATCATATCTAACTTGTTTTGAAATAAATGAAGAGAGTTCGCTGTTACTTTCAGAAAGAAATATCAAAAGTACCATAATTTTGACATAGCCTAAACAGGCAGTATAAATGGAACTAAAGCCTATGGAATCAGAAAAGCATGACAGAGTTTTACTAGAATTCATCACTGACATTTTGGGCAAGCTATGAGAATAGATATAGATACCGTAACAAAAATACTACTAAAAATATGTTGAAACATGCCTAAACATGCCTACTTGTGTACATTAAAAAATGTCATGTGCACACCTACCATATACTTGCAGTAAAGGTTGAGTAAAGTACATTCTTAATGTAGTGACCTACATGAGTCCCTCAGCAGTAGAAAAAAAAAAAAAAAATGAAAGGAAGATAGTGTGCCCTCAACAAATCAGCTGTGATGGAAAGAAAAAAAGAAAATGCATTGGCACAGCCTCCACAGTTACAGGAAGTCAACAGACAGAATGCCCACGCACTGCACATACTATAGCAGAAGTCCTGCTTGGAAAAGTAGATATGGAGAGACAGATGATCTAGTACATAGTTTACATGAGATGAATTCCTGTTAATGTCAGCTGAAAGCCGTAACATCATCATGTAGGTGAACCTGACTCCACCCTAACTGAAACCAAAACAAGTTACTTTCCACACTGGATTCAGTGCAATATCTTCAGATGCAACCCCTGCCTCCCTTCACAGTCACAGAATGATCTTTCGGTTGAATTCAGGAGGAACTCAGTCATGTCCTAAGGTGTGCACTCATGGCTGGAGTAAAATGGAACCCTTCAACTTAAGTAAATGGAGTTACGCTGGCTTATGCTGCTGAGAATGTCTCTGTGTGTCTAAAATATTCCTCTTAAATAACTCAAGATTCAAACGCTGTGTGGATTAAATCCTGCAAAATGTTCACTCTAATAGCAATAAGGCAGTCAGGCACATGAAACCCTTCTTATTCAGAAAGCTCCCAAAACATGATTATCTAGTTCCACATATTACTTCAGTATTTGGATTTGGTACTTCTGAGGCAAAATGCAGCAACGTCCTTAGCACGCTACTCTACTGCATTTAGGAGAGGAAATGAGGATTAACTGAGACGGTTAAAACTATAAGAAGAATGTAGATGGGCAAATACATCCTATCTTGGCTGGAATTAGGCCATGACATTGAGGTTAACCCCCCTACTTGTGCAAAAATACCATGGGTTTTTACTAACCACAAATGGTCAGGATCTCAGCTTAACAAGCCCATCCACAACAACAATACAGATGTAAAAAGCATGCAGAACATCATCTGAAAGTGTGGTATTACAGCTCAAAGTACCCATGTATTCATACACCAAATGTAATCTAAAACTAGGTAAAATGAAGTGAGATTGCATGGTTACCTGAATGCAATACTTTCACAGTACAAACATCTGTTTAAATATGAAGACTCCAAAAGCTTCACCTCGATAGTTCTGGAGCATTAACAGATAGACGCTCTGTAGAACAAGGATCTATGAGTAATGAGGAAATTTGCAGCACTTACTGCCTCCTCCGCACTGGGACACTGACCAATACAGTTTATGAAGTAAACAATTCAACAGCAGCCCTTTCGGAACAGCTCCTCACCGGGGCGATCTACTCTGGAATTAAAGTCACATTCATTCCAAAAACAGAGTATCCAGATAGGGAGCACCCTGCAATATTTTTGGCTGATTCCCCCCCACACTCCATCAGCAGGTCTTTGGAGGAATGTATTAATTCTCATTATGTTGTGTAACAGTTAGTTGGAATTAGTAAATAGATACCGTATCATTAAAAAGATTACGTTCCAGCACATGCATTTAATTTGCCATAAAGTATGGTACATAGGAAATCATGCTATCTTCAGTAAATCTGAAAGATATCATCATTTTTGTTTCCAATAAAAGATATTTCAAGCAAGTAGTAAAATTTCAGTGGTATATGGAAGGGGTCTTAGAGAAGCGCGCGCACACACACACACAAAAAAAAATGACTATAAACAAGCCATCATTCTGGTAAGAAGAAATACAAACAACCAGAATAAAAATAGTTGATGCACAAAAGCCATAATGAGGGGGTTGCTCAAAAAATAACTTCTACTTTGAATGGTTTGGATGAAATACAAATTATCCACAGAAAAGTGTGGACTGGCATAAATGTTTGTACAAAATTATAAGTATATTTCTAGAAGTATGCAAGAGACAACCGCCTGCATGCTGCACAAGGTCCCAACAACGCTCTGCGTAAGTGCTAGTGCACAGAGTCCAAACCACTGCATTTTAATTACTATGCAGCCTCAGATATATTGCCTTTGATATGGAAATGTTCTTGTTCTCTCATCTTCACATACGGTCTCATGCACAGAAATCTTTATCTGATTCATAAAAAATAAACTAGAATCCAATCTCAACACCTGACCTCAGTGCTTAGAAGTTTTTTACTAAGCATGGTGTCACTATAAAAAGAATGGATAATATTGGTGTAAAGTTAGATATTTCGAGCAATGATAAGAAGGATTTACAGTTAGGAATCAAATCAATACTGCACGCACCTCTGAGGTTTTAGAGTTTCCTGTTGCCTCATGTCAGTCTACCAGAGACTGGAGAAACAATTGACTACACCTTTCTGTCTCGCTCAAGAAAAAAAAGAAGACGATATTTAAATGACTTCCCATCTTACTGCCTATAGAAAAAATGCAGCTTGGGCATTCACTGCATGAAATAGGCCCTAAAATCTGATAAATCCCTAATATGCAACTTTCCAGCCTTTTTGTTTTAATTTGGACATAACAAGTTTCTGTATATTTTAAAGGTAAGCAATGAGGTTCACATGGAAAGAAGGAAAATGTTTCCCAAGCTTTACTTTATCAAATAGGTAAAATAAACACATAAGGAATATTTAAAATACAAAAGCAGTACTTCTCCGTATTTCATATTAATATGCTGTCTGCAAGAAGGCTGAAATTTTTTGCTTTGACAAATTCTACCAGTTGCTCAGAAAACATTAAATATTCAGACCTATTTAGATAATTCTCCTAGCTCTACAGAATTACATTCTCTTTTTATAAAGAATATGATCTGCGTAACCTCTGTACAGAAGATAATGACCCATCTGTAAATCATTTTGTTGCAAGTTATCTGTTTTTTATCACTTCTAGTACCTGTCTGTGCCTGATATGATACTCTTAAACACATTAACTTGATGGAATGTTTCACCCGACTTCAAAAAAAAAAGAAAAAGAAAAAAAAAATCAATTGATTGATATTTATTCTCCACTACAAATGGATGACTCCGATTAACCTAGTTTACCAATGCATCTAATTTTATATTACTCTGCCAATTCACAAAGCTCAAGAAATATTTGATTAAAATAATTTCCAAGCAATGATTTTCAAACTCATGCTACTGTTTTCTTTCTTCTTAATTTAAGGAGACAAAACAGTAAACATAAAACTGATATGAGGATTTTAAAATATACAAGAGGAGGAAAGAAATGTCTATGTACTGATTCTTGTTTCTTTAAGAGAAAATCCATTTTTCAGGTTCCTGTTGTACTAATTGAAAGAGAATTATTTAAAACTTCGCTGAATACTTGAATATACGATGGGTATGTGCAGCAGTTTCACCAGTGCCAAAGAACTCTAGACTTTCTGAAAGACAGTAAACTAAAAATTGGCAGGAAATCTCTTACAATGATGTCACAAATATTTGTTGTTGCCACAGAATAATGTTTTAAAAGAACACCTACTTCTGTGCTGAATAGGCTTTGGGAACATGTAATTATCCAGTTTTATCACTGTAGAAATCGGCCGCTTTCCAGCAAATCCGTCTATCAGCTCTCTCCCTTCAGCACAGAACTATATCTAAATAAATATACACGTATTTCACATAGACATCACACCAACCTAGTACACAGACTTACTAGTGATAAGATCTTAACGTATTTTGTTGTTTTTAAAATATGGTATCACAGCTTGCAATGATACATCAACAAATACTGCTACAGAATTGTGCGTCTAAAATTTTTTGAATAGCTTATAGAAAATAAAAGGTTTCTATGTTTTGGTAAGAAGTCCCCTAAAGCTCCCATCCTTGCTGTTCTACCTAAGGCAAAAAATAAAAATTAAAAAAAATAAAAATAAAAATGCATATATAAAAAACACACAGAAAGGCAGTGAAAACAGACAAATAGAAATCAGCTTACTATGGCAAAAACTTGAAACATGCACCTTTGTGTTTTGCTGCTACTTGACGAATAAGCTATATGTGAACTACCGAACACATCATACAGCGGTACTTCGCTCGCAGGTTCATCATGTAGAAATGTTTCAAAGCCCTGTCTCCTTGATTTACTATATTAACTGAAATGTTTTAAAAATATGTCGCTGTATCACTTCAGTTGACATAGCTTATATATACACAAACACCCCTATTTACATAACTTTTAAAACGTTAGTCATTACACACCACCTCTGCCAAACAAGCCCGCTGATCTTGCAAGTCACACTATGGAAAGAGAAATATACATCACCCCATTGTATGGGGTATAGAGAAAAGAGCATCGCTGCTTCTCTTCCTTTAGTAAGTTTTGTTCCATTAAATAAATAAATAAATAGACTGAAGCCTTTTAAGTGCGATCCATACACTTTTAAGGGGGAAATCAAACCAAGTGTAAAAGATTAATGGATATGCTTCCTGAAGTGATATCTCCCAAGGTGATTACAGCGTTTAGCAGACATAAGGTCGTGACTAAAGAAACTTTCTAATGCCCACTGAGAACAAAATATTTGTTTTTGCTATCATCATGCCAAGCTCGGGCCTCTATTACCACGAGATATTTCAAGGCCTTTAAGAACAGCAGACATACACGGATACTTTCGACTAAAAATATGATCAAAGATGCAAAAACATGTCTGAAGGGATTTTTTCCCCACTGTGCAAAAGAAGTTCAGCTGGAAGTGACCACTAGCAATTGTTGGCCACGTATTAAAAACCACCAGCTAGGGAACAAGCACTGGCAGTGCCCGCTTGGGAACAAAATCAACGTGCAGGCGAGGCAACTAACTTTGGACATCAGTTACTACTTCCTACAGGTCAGGCACTGATGACCTAACGAAGGAAACAGACGGGCTCCACTCTGTTCCTCTTCCCGCTTTCATCAGCGTGTAAACGTGAAGCAGGAAAAAAAGAAGCGGAGCGTTACATAAGTTGAGCAGAGAAGCAGTGAGGAGGAGGGGGAGGCAGCCGTCCGTCTCGCTCCCCTCCCGCTACGTGCAGCAGACATGCCACTAGTTTGCACCCTGCGACACAGCAGGGAACGAAGCGAGCTTCGAGGCAGCCCAGCTAGGGCTCGCAGCAGTACCCAAGCGGTGTGGAACTGGAAGGAGGAGAGAGAAAATAATGCGTTTAGCAGAGGATGCGAGCTTGCAGAGCAGCGGGCCTCTCGCACTCCCGGCGCAGAATGAATTAAAGTTCTGGGGGAGGAGGCCGGGGCGATCGCAGGGAGCGAAGCGAGAGGCATGACAGGAGCCAAGGGGCCAGGAGCAGCACAGCCGGGGCAGCGCGGGGAGCCGCCAGCAGCCGCAGTCCGGCTGCCCTGGGAGCCGCGGGGTGCCGCGGGCCCCCCAACCCCCGCGGGGCTCCGGGAGCCCGGGGGGGCGCCGCCGGGGGCCGGGGCGCTGCTGCGGGGCAGCCGGGCCCCTCCCGCCGGCCGGGGCAGGGCCGAGCGCCTCCGGGGCCCGGCGGCGGCGGCCGGGGCTCTCCTTCCCCTTCCCCTTCCCTTTTCCTTTCCCTTCCATTCGCTTCCCTTCCCCTTCCCCTTCCCCTCCCCTCCCCCCGGCGGAGCGCGCCTGGGAGCGGGCTGCAGGCGAGGCTGCCCGGCTGCGCTTGGGACCGGGCGCTGTGTGTGCCTGCTTCGGTTTCCGTATATTCTTTGGCTTTTAATAGCTAGCCGAGGAAAAAAGAAAGCATTATTGTTTTCTTTCTTTCCTTCTCTCATTGCCTATTCTAAATTTGACTCCGAAGTTGAAGCGGTTGAATTGGCTAATTCTGAATACAGTCTATTGAGAGACCAGACACAGCAGTATATCCCTGTATAGCAATAGATACAATGTGCTGAATTGGCAGTCTAATTATAAATGTGGCATTTGGACCTCCTTTCAGACCTAGTGCCACCTTACCTTATGAGGGAACTTCAACTACAGCAACTGTTCAAAACAAAATGCCATTACAGGATCAGCTTCACCCAACACTGGAACCAGCCAGGGGATTGTTTTACAAACAGCCTTTCTCACTTAACACAAGAATGTATTATAAGGAAAAGTTATGGATAGCGCAGAGTCTGAAGAAAACGCGTATGTGGTTTGTGCCAGGTGTCGAGCTACTTCAAACTGCAGCATACTCCAAATGACCTCATGATTTTCCTTTAAATGTACTCACTATAAATAGATTATTTCTTAGTTTTACTAGAATGAGCAGCTAGGTACGCTCGCTGTTTATATTCCGAGTAGAGAGCGCGTATAACATTGCGAGAAGAGAAACACGCGAAATATCCTGGCTCAGAGCAAAAACCTGCAGTGAGATTTTGCCAAAGAGCTCACGGTGTGCTGAAAAAAGTTTTTAAAGTGTCTTTTCCAGGGAAATATTTGTATATAATGGCAGACTGCACGCACATATCTCACATTCATTCTTATTATTTACTTTATGGTATAATGGCTTAATTAAATGAGTGGGCACAAGCACGTCAATAAAACAAGTCAAGTCAAGTAGAAGTCTCAAAACAGGTTTCAAAATTACTCCATTACACGAATACAGAAAGGGAAATTCGTTAATTTTAGGACTTGAAATCCTATTGAGGACTGGATGAAACTCTTCTCTTGCCCTCACGATCAGCAGCAGTGCTGAGGATGGAAACACCAAAAGTGTTAAAATGAGGGAAAAAGAAACCAGCAGGAACAAAGTGCCGCTCATGTGCCGCAGGCTATTTAAATTAGCTTAATAAACATATACCTTATCTCCAAACAGCAGGCGAAGATATATTACTTTATCACAGAAAGTTTCGCCGGCTGTGTTTTTGGGAAACACCCCTAGGACAGAAGTAATCTGTCGTCCCCAGGCTCCCAACACGCTGGCTTTCCCCGCAACCTCCCGACCCTCAGACACAACACTAATTGTCTCCTCACGTTGCCACTTTCCCTCCTTCCCGTCCTTAAAAAAAAAAAAAAATAGAGAAAAGAAGAAAAAAAAAAAAAAACGCGGTGCGAAACGGCCTGCCGAGAGCAAAGCCAGCAATCAAATCGATATGATCAGTGCCTCCGAGTGACCTCAAGGCCCTGCTCTGCGGCAGCACGCAGCCCCTGCTGCAAAGCGGGTTAACTGCGCGCTGCTGGGGAGCGCCGGGAGGCAGCGGAGCGGGAGCCGGGGGCAGAGGGGCAGCCGGTGCCGAGCGGCCGCCGGGAGGTACCTGCTCCTGCTCCCTGCTCCTGCTCCCTGCTCCTCCCTGCTCCTGCTCGCATCGCGCCTCTGCCTTCCCCGGCCGGCTGCCGCCGGCGGTCCCCCCGTGCATGCATTACACGAGCGGTGCCCGCTCCTCCCGCGCCAGGGCGAGCCGCGGAGGCGCGCTCATTAGCTCCCACTGATGAGTCCTTTCAGGATCGTGAATGGAACAATTGTCAAAAACTGCGGGAAAAAACAACAAGCCCTGAGACTCCTAGCCACAGGCGCAGCTTGTGTGCGCGCATGTGACATTTGCAGGCAAGCCAGATCTGTTCGTAAACTCTTGAGCGTTATTCGAGATAAAACATTACATTGCTTATACGGTTAAAGAGGCTGCTTATCCCCGATCAAAAAACAAACAGCTTCGGAGGCAGGGAAAGCCAGGAAACGAGCAAGCTCTCCGCCAGACACACCTTGCCTTCCTCGGATCCTACAGCACTGTCTACAACCAGCTGCGCTGTGCTCTCGCAACTGTCACTGCTTCGTTTTAAAAGAAGAAGAAGAAGAAGAGTAATAATAATAAGTGAAATACTTCCTGGAAACTTACTTCGCATTTAGTTTAGGCACTATTCTTTTTTTCAGCTCGCAAAGGAAGCCGTTTTGTCCAGGTTAGGTATTGTCTACTTATGGATCAGCCTCTGGCTAAGGGTTTATTTTAATTTATGGCTTATGCATTCTTTTAAGGTCGATTTGCATGACCTCCGGCAAAGAGCTACGGCAGCAAGAAATCCCAAGCCGAACGTTGCCACAAAGCGGCACACATCGCCCCTTCTCCGGGTGCAGACAGAGCTCGCAGATGATGGACTGCTCCCCCCCCCCCTCCTCCCTCGTGTATCACGAATTCGGGTGCGATATCAATTTTAAAGTTTTCCGTATAACTTTATCCAAGCCCCCTGCTTGGAGAGATAAGGCGCCGCCGCAGAAGCGCAGCTCCTCGGGACAGTGCCCCGCTGTGGCCGAACCCGGCATCGCCGCCGGCGGGTCCCGGAGCTTTGTAGGGTTCCCCGCTCCGCGCACAGCACTCATTTGTGGCCAACTTCAAAGCAGTCACCCACCTCGAACTTAACGGAGAATTTAAAAGCACCACTAAGCTCCTTTCGCCTTGCTCCAGCCCGCGTCTTTCGGGGTGAGCCGCGAAGAGAAGCCCACGCCAACACTTGGGAGCAGTGACAGCAGCGCTCTGCTCTCAAAGATTTATTTCGGATTTTATTTTTCCTCTCTCTCTCTCTTTCTCCCTCTCGTGTTAGTTCCTTACGTACAATATCTTCCCAGCACCATGTGTTCGCCTGCCGTGGGTGATCTTAAAATACAGCGCTGATCTGTCACTACATTTTAAAATAAACTCTACTCGGGGAGGATGAGAAAGTGTTGTGATTTCGAGGCACTGAGGTCCCTTAATGTCTCTGAAACCTCGGGATTCAAACAGCCCCGGAAACTCTCCCGGGGACGAGACTATAACTACTTTTTCCTAAGGGGGAAAAAGAAAAAATAAAGGGGGGAAAAAAAAAACCTCGTGGTACAAAAGTAAATAATCGTGCAGGGGGAGGCGGGGGGAAGGGGTGAATTCAGCAACGTTAAAAGCTAAACAACACATCTACCTCCGGACGCTGCTCCTTTACTCAATTGCAACTAACAACCCATTAAAGACAGCGCAGGGGGAACCGGATTCTCTCCTGCAAAGCGACATAAATCCAGCGAAAACCCATTAAACCACCACCGCCGCCACCAAGCAACGCAGCACTACACACCACAGCAAACAACAGGTATACAACACAATAGGGCTTTTTTTTCCTGGTTACCTCCTCGGGATCCAGTGTGGCACAAAGCACTGGGAGAGCCTCCTTTTTTTTTTGCAACGCGCTTCGGTAATTTTCATTTAAAAAAAAAAAAAAAAAAAGAGAGAGAGAGCAGGAGGTGAAAGGGGGGAGGGAAGGGAGAATAAATGGGTAGTAATTCGGTAAAATAAAAGAAAAAAACTAGAGTCTGCTGGTGTTTCTCCGGGCCATGGATGTGCAGGATCCCGATCGTTAGAAGTTTGCGGATGGGTTGCCTGGAGATTTGGTTACAATCAGGTTCATTATTATTTTTTTTTCCTCCTGAAACAAGTGAAGGCGATGGTTACTGCTGTCAATCTTGGCAATCAATGTGAGCGGCCATGTCGTAAGTATTCAAAGCATTTCCCGTCGTGCAACATCAGAAAGTGAGTGGCCAGGGCATTGATCTGAGGAAGGCAAAAGGAGGCAGGGCTCCCCCGCCCAGACAGCACAGGCAAGATGAGACAACACAGAGAGAGAGAGAGAGGGAGAGAGAGAGAGAGAGAGAGGGAAAGGCAGAGAGGGAGAGGGAGGCTCAGAGCGAGTGAGCGGGGAAAGCAACAACTGCAGAGAAAGTGAGCACAAAACAGAAAGTGAAATCACCCCAGGCTGCCAGCCGCATCCCCGAGAAGCTATCACCACTCACATTGCTATTAGACAAATGAAACCTAAAACCTCTCTCCTCTAATGACCACTGATTGCCCGGAGTGGTGAGGAAAGGTACCAGAAAGTTACCGGGCGGAGGGGGGGGGCGAGGGCGGGGAGGGGGAGGCGGCCGGGGGCCGGAAGAGGGGGAGGGCGGCCGGGGGGGGCCGGGGGAGCCGCTGCGGGGCCGGGGCTGCGCGGGGCGAGCGGCGCGGAGCTCCCGGCGCGGCCCCCCCGGCGCCCCCCGGCCGGGCAGGGAGGCGGGCACACGCCGCCGAGCCTCCCGGAGGAGGAGAGGACGGACAGACGGCCGGACAGAAAGAAAAGAAGAAGAAGGGGGCGGGAGGGGGGGGGGTAAGGAGGGGGGGGGGAGCCGGTCCGCAGGACGCGGGCTGGGCCGGCGGGGACGCAGGAGGAAGGCGCTGGAGGAGCGCTGACTGACAGCTGCTGAGCGGGGCTCTGAGCAGCCCGCTCGGGGGAAAAAGCAGATGAAACAGAGGGTGAAGCCCAGCCGAGGGGGGGGCTGGCTCCGGGAGCACACGGGACGGGAGCACGGAGAAGGCGGCCGGAGCCGCCAGCCCGCTCCCCCCGGGGAGGCGGCCCCGGGGCGGGGGAAGCCGGGCACGGGCACCCCCGGGCCGGGCACGGGCACGGCTGGAGCCGCAGCTGGGCGAGCTTTCAGCAGCGGCACCACGCACATCTCCCTCCCTCTCCCTTAGCTAAAGGCAACAGACAGGGACGGGAACGCCAATTTAGGAACTCACGCTCCTCTGGAAGTGCTAATTGGGAGGGGAGGGGGGGGGGAAATCCGGGAGAAAGACGGGGAAAACTCTGAGGAGAGAATCAACCGAAGGCACGGAGTAATGCAAAGCCCAGCAAGTCTCTCCCCTGTGTTTTTACATGCCAAAGGTAAACATAAAAGAGCCTTTCAAACTGGCAGGGGCCCGCAGATCAGGTGGGCAAACAGCGCTGCAAAGCCAGCGTCTCCCTCTTTTGATATTATTCACACCTAGGCTAAACTGTTGTTAAGATGGGAGTGCGGAAAGCAACCTCAAGCCCACAAAATGAGAGAGAGAGAGAAGTTGTTGATTCATCTCTGTATTTTTGGCACTTTCTCCCCATTTTCCAGAAGGCGCCTGGAACAGTTAGTAACAGAGAAACTTTTTAATTTTAAAATAGCTTCCTAACTTATAGAGGCCAAAAAGACGAGGAGAAAGCCTCATTTCGCTTCCCTCCTCTCTCAAGTAGAAATGTGCAGAATAGGTTAGAGCCAGAGGTCTGCTCAGCCCTCCCGCAAATGAACCTTGCTTTCTAAGGACGTGCTGAAAATCGAGCAGCGACGTGATGGCACAGAACTGATCTGCTCTGGCTCCGTTTCATTTTGTTCCCCAGCTGTAAAACTCAAAGCACGACGAGAGTCGGGCACGCTGCAGCCTCTACCTTGCTACCCGCCGTACCATCGTCCCTCTCTAGTCCAGTCCAGGGAAAATAAGTTTTAAGTCAGAAGCTCGTGGAATAACGGACCTAGTTCATAAAGTATTTGTGGCGATTCCGCTGCGATAACAGGAGCAATCGAGTCTTACCCGGCAAGCAACAAACACCTTGAAACAGAACTTGAAATTTATCTAGGAAGGCTTTACCGTCAAATTAGCTGGCTGAGGGCATAGCAGCTAATTTCCATGCATTCTTTCAATTTTAATGAAAGATGCTAAAAACCTGTAATTCGGAGACAGGGTAAATTGTTCGACTGCAGCTGCTGAGTGTGTATTCACCTGCGTTCAGCTAATTCAAACTATTCATCTTGCTGCAGTTATCTAAGGTATGGATTTAACAACAGGAAGCAGCTTCCCTTCCAGATATCGCTACGTGGTTTTTAGTCTTTAATTGTAAGAATTCCTGCGATAGGTCAGTAACACTTTCCTTGTAATACATTTCGACCTGCTGCAAGTAAAGGAAACAACCTGACTTTACGCATAACTAGTGGCTTTGGCGCACAAAAAAAATGAGTTCTGCAAGGAAGCAGATGTAAGCAGAACACAAGGACGACCCGTCCTATCCGAGTTCACTACCCCACCAATTTATTGCTGGAAGTGTTTTTCTTTCAAGAAAAACAGAAGAAAAAAAAAAAAAAAAAAACACCTACATCCTCAAATGCAGCCTCCTCCTTCGAACAACTTATAAAGTACGAGGCGGTAATGGGACAAGAGATAATGAAGGCATCAGAAAAAAATTAACCGCCCACCTAGGTCCAAATGAGAGGAGCATCCCTCTGCACTCCCGAAAATCCCGTGCAGGGAATGACACTCAGCTGGGGCAGGACAGCGCAGGGATGCGCCCGCATTCCCAGGCGGAGCGCGAGTAATACTCTCTAGCTTGTTGCTTCCCCTGTGTGATCAATTAAGTTCCAGATGCAGCGCACACTGCCAGAGCGCTTCAACTTCTCCGCGGTAGAAAACGAGGACTCCGTGGGCATTGTATGCAAATCTGCGTGTATGTGCGCTGCACAGGAATAATTGCGTTTCCCTCTTTGTTTGCATAAGGGAACATCCGCCGTGCAGATACGTACACACGTGCAGAGAAACAAGAAAACGCTTTTACTTCTAGCGTTGCCATGCGCTTAGAGACTAGACTGCATTTTAAGTTACTTCTCTAGCTTTTTCTTCAGGAAGGGTAAAGACAGCCAGAGCAGCCAGCGCGGGCAGATGTTGGGGGCTGCTGGGCTGCTCTGGGTCCCCGCAGCGGGAAGGAATCGGAGCCTCTCGGTTCACGTCGGGGCACTTACCTGTTCGCAGCTGTCAGCGCATTTTGCGCCGTCTCTCTCATTAAATACACAAAAGTAAAGCGATGTTCAACAAGCAAAGCAACCTGTCCGTGCGTTAAGTTTTACACAGCCCGTCTTTAAACAGATGAACAAACCTACAACTCCTGTAGAGTTGGTGGAACAGTCTCTGAAGTTTTGATTCAAAGAGCAAGAAATTCCGCCTTAAAAGTCATTCACACAATTCTAAACTCCCCCCTCTCCCCAGTTAATGCCGGGCAATTAACAGGCACGTTTCAAAATTCCCTCTCCTGACACTCCCCGACAATGAAGACTTTTCACAGGCACGTTAAAGATGTTCAGAGAAACTTTTGCAAAATAATCAACAGCATCTGAGAGAAAGCTAAAGGAAAAGAAGTTAAAGCCTCATCATCCGATTGGGAGAAAGTTTTGCTAGACAAGATAAAAGCAGATCACTGCACGTTTTTTCACAAGCAGCCCCATCAGCTGATGCGAGCTCCCCTAGAACCAGAACCTCTGGCGATCTCCTCAAAATTTAGGGGACGTTTGCATTTTGTAACGCCCAAAGCTAAAGATCTGACTGAAAACAAAAACCTCTGAATTCTTTAGAGCGTCATCTGCCAACACAGTGTATTGTCCTGGCAGAAACAGGATCAAGGAGACTTTAATTTCATTTGAAACTGTGCATCATCTTGACAGTAAAGCAAAAAGCCGCAGCAACAACCTCCCCAGTCCCCCCCTCCCCCGTTCCAAAAAAATAAAAAAAAATATATTAAAAAAAAAAAAAAGAGAAAAATGGAAAAAACACATAAACTTTTACAAAGAAAATAAAAGCAAGTTTAATATGAAAACCCCTTCCTGTCTCGGAAAGTTCATTTTAAAGGTCCCCTCTGTAAATCTAAAGTGCAAACACCAGGCTAAGGTAGTGAGTGGCTGGAATTTGCATGCTGATAAGAGAAGGCTGTTGTACTTACAGTGACAGAGGGCAGGCTGCGGAAGAAAAGCTGTTTGTGTTAGCCTGAGAGTCACCCAGGGCTGCAATGAGAGGAGAAGAGAGGAGTGGGAGTGCCAAGCTGGATACACCTTCACCGCATCTCATCACATCTGCCAGCCTCTCTCTCCCTCTCTCTTTCATTTCCACATTCCCTTTGTTCCTGAAAAAAAAAAAAATCTACACGTCACATCAGTCCCCAGATGCAGTCTACACCAAAGAAAAAAAAATGAATAATTCAATCAAACTGTGCATAGTCTCTAAGGCAATAAATCTATTGCACTTAAAGAAACGAAGGGTAATTACCGCTATAGAATTAGAATAAGGCCAGAGCGCGCAGGGATCCCAGGGTCTGTAAACTCCACGGTCAAATAAAGTTTCATTTATTTAATCCTTTGACAACCCCAATGTAAACTAAAGGGGAGGATCAGAACTTATTCCGGTTGGCTTTGAGAATGCTTGAAGTGAATGTTATAAAAGCACAGCGCCCGTGATCTGTAACAAACACAATGCAAGGAAGTAGAAGTGTTTCACCGCATCACCTCCAGGGTCCGTTCCCCCCTCCCTAATGAAGAGCAGACCACACTCCCACTTCCACCGGCTTCTGCTGCTCTCTGCAAGTGCAGCGGGAATCGCTGGCAGCCAGCAGCCGCCTTACCTGCTCCCAGATTGCCAAGAAAGCCTGACAAAAACTCAGGCTAACCGGCAAGTCTGTTCCACGCTCTGGCGGAGAGAAGCCACGGGGGATTTGCACCAGCGAGGATTGACTCGAAACGCTGCCCCCGACTTCGGGATTCGCGCTGGGCTGAGTTTGGGGACTGCCTGCCGGGGGGCGGGGGGAGCACGCTGGGGAGCGGATCCCAGCTGGGCAGGCGGCAGCGCTGCCGGAGCCCTGCCACAGAGCGGCCGGGCTGGGCCGGCGGAGAGCCGCGCTCTGCCCTCTCCTACCTCTAACGCTGCGCTCCCGGCTCGGAGGTAAGATGACTCTATATTGGGTTTATTCTCGCCGGGGAACTCGGCTCCCAGGGGCATGCTTCGGGATTAATGAGGGCGGCGGCTCAGGGCTGCGTCTCCTCAGATCGTTACACTCAAATCAAGCCGGAGTTTAACGTCGGCATCTGCTGCTTTGCACTTTCAATCACATTCTTTGTAAACTTCTCTTGGGGGGCTAGGGGAGGAGAGAGAGAAGGGGAAGAAAAACAGCCCCAGGTGAGACCTTGCCGGCAGGACGAGGCGCGCTCTCGCTCTACCTCTGCGCGGCTCCGCGCCGGCCGGGAAGATGCGAGCACCTTCCCCCGACGCCGGGCAGCGCATCTCCGCCGCCTGAGCCGCTTGCACAGGCAGGTTTGATTTCTCCAAAACATTAACGGAACTGTTATTCTAATAAAGGTAAACTAGCAAACACGCTTGCCTCTCCGCTCGCTCGGGCTTTGTTTACGTGCTTCAAACGCCACCGTGAGGCCAGCGCACATACAGCAGCGAGAGCAGCCGCCTGCCAAGGAGCTCTCGGATTAGCACTTGGCGAAGCAAAACAAACAGCGGCAGCGCGAAAGTCAGCGCGCAGCCCGCTGCCGGCGGCCGGGCGGCTCCGCGGGGGGAGCGCCGCCGGGCCCGGCAACGCGCGGGGCCGCGGGAGGGAGGGAAGGGGGCGGAATGGAAGGAGAAGGAGAAGGAGAAGGAGAAAGAAGGAGAAGGAGAAGGAGAAGGAGAAGGAGAAGGAGAAGGAGAAGGAGAAGGAGAAGGAGAAGGAGAAAGAAGGAGAAGGAGAAGGAGAAGGAGAAGGAGAAGGAGAAGGAGAAGGAGAAGGAGAAGGAGAAGGAAGGAGAAGGAGGAGTTCTCCCGAGCCGGCCGCCCCGCGTCCCCCCGCGCTGCTCCCCGCCACCCCCGGCCGCTGGTGCGGGGCGGCTCCCGGCGCCGGGGAGCGCTGCGGGGCTTCGCCCGGGGCCGGGGCTTCCCCAGCCCTCCGGGTGCTCGCAGGTCAGAGCCTAAGTTTATCACCTACGTTTGATTCTTTTTTTTTGCAACAGAAGGGGGATTTTTGTAAAAAACAAGGGGCTGCTGTGCCCCACGGACAGCGCCTCCCGCTGTGGCAGGGCTCAGCGCAGGGGGGCTGAGGCACTCTCCAGGCACACGGGAGCCGTGGCAGCGGCTGAGCGGCCGGACACGGTGATGCCGTCCCCACCGCCACCAAAAGGCTGAGGGCCCGCAGGGACCCTCCCGGGGCACTGCCAGCAGGGGGACGCGGCTGCCCCCCCAGCGCGGCGGGGGGCCCCGCGGCAGCCCCGTCACCCAACTCTTGGCCACAAGTTGCACCGGCAAACCAAGCGCTGCTCTGAATCTGGAGAACGCTGACAAGTTAAAAAAGAAAAAAAAAAGAGGCAGGTACATTCAGATGTGGTTAGAAATGACAGGAGGATTGCATACCTGGCCCTGTGCAGGTATGGAGTAAAGCAAGAGAAGCAGTGGTGCAGGTAACTGTGTGGGGAAGGTGCTTCTTCCACCGAAAAGCATTTGCTCTTCCCAGTCTGGGTGTTTCAGCTAACAGCAGGACTCGTCTAGTTGTCACCTTGATAATTTTTCTACTGCCACCTCAGTATACCATTATGACCACAGAACGCTGTTATCATATAAAAAAGCACTTCAAGATGAACGATCACATCAAAAGTCCCTTTCAGAAGCAAGTCAGGGCCACCCAGATGATACGAGCAGCGAGCACGGCACTCACACCAAGGCACCTCTGCCCCGAGCACACACCTGGGGGGCCCCTGCTGGACCAGAGTCCCCAGCCTCAAGGCTCACGGGCTGTGCTTTGTGAAGGAGGAAGGACAGACAGACAAATACTGGCACCTCCGTGCCCCCCACGTTTGAGGAGCTGGGAGGGCACGCACGCTACAAGACCCCTTACAGCCCACGCTGCTCCTATTTTGTATTACAGCCCCGAGCAAATCGTAGGTCACGATACGAATGTGCAGGCTGCTGAATATTTTTCCCTAGAATCTCATTCACAGAGAAGCCTTGGCTCACCGTGATTATTGCAGTCCCTGCGGGCTACTGTAAGGGGTTATCAGTGCACCACGGGGCTTTTCTTCTCCTTACTGGCTACGTCCGATCCTGACAGTGCCTGCTGGAATTCAGCTGGAGAGGTATCAATTCTATAGTCTAGCACTGTACCTATCAGTTTATTTTTTTGTACATCAAAAAAAAAAAATCCCAACAACAAAGCACGATTTTTAAAGTTCCTGACCTAACTAACATGTTACAAACAAGATACTATGTAAAAACCAAAAAACCCCAAAGGCCAGAATAAATACACAAAGCTGTCTTTGACCTGGGGACTGGCCCACATGACAAACAAATGCATTGCCACTAAGCCACATACGTATGCCGCATGAACAGAAATAAAAGTGCTCAGGGTAGGCCAATGATTTTGTGTTTTATATCACTACTGCCGTGCCCTTCTAAACTGCATCGGTTTTAAGATGTTCCTGTGATTTTGTGATAATCCAGCCTAAACTTGTAGGCCTGTGGCATTGTCAATTGTTTCACCCACAAGCCCAAATGCTGTGCATGTGAAGTGCATGCTTCTGGTCATGAGGGTCAAGATGACCATGCCAAAATGGAGAAATGGTTTAGAAAATATCAAGAAAAAAGGTGAAGATGACTACAAAGAAATTTTGGGGTACGAAGTTGTTTTGGACGGTCCCATTTCGCACAACGCTTATGAAGCTGGTGGCACACTGAATGGGCACTATGGCTGTCTCCTCTCTTTGATCACCCCTAAGAACACCTCACATTTTCTAACCAAAATAGGCAGTAGTAACTTCTCGCACCAAAGTTGACTAAGAAGCAAAGCACTGTATAAATCTTTCAAAACATGTTTAAATATAGCTTACTGAACTGGGACCACTGGGCAGAAACTGCTGAAACTATTCAGACTGTTAAAAACTAAAATGCGACATGATCTCAACATATGTGAACATTCAATTATATGATTTTTTTTTTCCAACATAATATCAAATTTAAGACTGAAGTAAAGTAAATGTGACTTGACTGCTTTGGAATCTTCCTAAGACAAATGACTGGAAGAGAAAGGTGTTTTATTTCCTATTTGAATCAATGATCAATAAGTCTTCTACACGAGAATCATGAATTTGGAATATAAAACACACTTTTCTAATATGTGTAAGTTAAACTGAATAAAATAACTATATTTTTAGAGCAAAACTCACCATTTTTTAAGTCACTGCAGTCCGTAATTATGAAGTAACTTGAATAAGGCATCTTACATTGGTCCTAAATTTTTTACTCAAGTAAAACACTCATTGATTCCAATGTGAGTGTTGCCTGAGTAATAGAGTTCCCTGTCAAACTGTTAAAATCAGCTAACTTCTAAAAAGCCTGCGGATTGATGGAATAGCATGATTATACTGAAGGTATGTATTTAATACGGAAAAAATAATTCAAGCTACCAGGCAAAGGCTTTTTAACATTTACAATAAAATAAAGTGGTAATCTATGCAGATATTTTAAGGCGGTTTATAATTCTGTGCCTGGTCATACAGACTCTTATGCTTGTGACTTTATTTATGAAAGTGAATCGGTACTCTCGTGTCACAAACATTTGTGGTTTAGCATCTAAGACAAAAGAAATAGGAATAAATGGGCTTTAAATAATCCACTAGCAAAACAAGGCTATTTGTAACTCAATTAAGGTGGATTACGGTGTAGGAGTTATTTTGGAATGTCGTATTTAAAAGTTTGTGACTGATGATATATATTTTCTTTGTCTGATTGCATAAGCTCTTCATCAGCATTGCATATAGTACAGTTAGATTTTTTTAAATGTTCTTATAAAAATTAGAACTCCTGTACAAAGACACCAACATCAAGCAAACGAAAAACACCAAAATACACCTTGTTCTCTCTTTTATTTAATGAAGTATTGAAATCTTAATTCTAACAAGAATACTAAGTAAATAAATGTTAACTCTGCTCAGTATTAGCATAGTTGAAATCGCAGTTTATAAATTTTTGAGAGCATCGCCATCATGATATGGTTGTCATAGAAACTGCAACAATATGTCATTTCAATTATTTTTACATGCAGTGATGCTGAGGTCTGTGTAACAATTTTTTTTTTTAAGAAGTTATTGAAGTAAATATTGAAAAGCAGGAATAAAAATATGAATAGGTAACAGTTCCCTTAAACTATTATTTAATTAAGAAAACAGGAAGAAATCTAAATATTGTTAAAACTGTAATTCAGCACATAGCTGGAGAAACTAGTTATGTAGACTAGTAGACTTTCACTTCAAAACCACTGAAGTTAAAAGAGAAAAGACAGAAACATTCAAACTCTGATTGAAAATAGTATCATTTCCCAATGAAGCAGATTTGACAAAATACGGGAAAAAAAAAGAAAAAAAAAAAAGAAAAAAAAAAGATTTATTCCTCTAAGAAATATAAAATATTAAACAGTTTTAAACCATGAATGGTCCCTTTATGTGTGTAAGAAGCAAAAAGTCAAATGTTACAAATCCAGAACCAAATACAATAATAATAAAAAAAAAGCTTTAAAAGGTAGGAAATGTAACATGAATAGATTTATTTTTCCTGTATAATGCAGCTACTGTGTGTTATGAATGCTACCTTAAGTAAATTATTGCCAGACACACTCAACTGACATTAATGACTTGATTATTAGAACAGAAAAGCTAACCAAAATAAAGGCAATGTTTTTCTTGTTGTTGTTGTTGTTGTTTTGCTTTTTTTTTAAATAATTGTGTTTTAGTGGTATGATTTTTTTTTTATTTTTTATTTTTTTTACTGTTACAGGAAAGCATCAGCATATAGTCTTGGTTTTGTATTGCATATATAAGATACAATACCTAATCCAATAGTTTATACATGAAAGAAAATGCTGAGCAGATCCTAGTGAGAAAGAATGTAGGTTTTCAACACGTTTTACACAGTAATCAATAATTACACAGTATATTTTGTTTAAATTTACGGAGTTGTCACATAGAGTAGAATATGCAAGACCTTTCAAACTGAGACATGAAACAAGCTGTTTGTAAGTAGATGGAAACTACCAATATTGAAAACAAAACCAAAGAAAAGAAAAAAAAAAGGAAAGCAAAAGCAAAAAAAAAAAAAAAAAAACAAAACAGCAGCCTAAAGAAGCTATCTGAAGCGAGAAAGGAGAAGCATCTAGAGCTATCCTTTCTGATAGGATTAAGGAATGCTACAAAAGCATTTAAATCTCTAGTTTTCCCTGACAATTAACAATGAAAAGCAGATGTTTACAAAGCTATTTTACATGCTGGTTTATAAGATGCTAAAAGATGGTTTGTGGATGGTAAGAAGGAAGAGCTGGATAACTGCTTGTCTGGTGTATATTTAAAAGCATTTTCATTGGCTCAGTTATTGTTAATAATGAAAGAAACACTTTGTGCTGTATGGCTGTGACTATAGAAAACTGCCGTCATAAAGTCCTCAGCAAACTCTTAAGATGCAATTTACAAAGATAATAATAACACAGAATTATTTCACTTCTCTGAATGCTACACATTTGCATACCAGGACTGTGTACAATATACTCATAATGCACATTCATAACAACAAGGACTTCTTAACACTGCAACAGCACAAGATCTGTGCATTAAAAATCTACAGTTCCAAGTTTTTCTTTTTGGTGGCAAACCATTTGTCTGTATCAGCCAGATGCTCTGCATCCACACAGGATAAGCCCACATTCAATTCTACACCTTCACCGAATGTCATCATAGCAAGGAAATTACGGAACACTGGATGGTAGCAATAATACGAACCACTTCACTCTCCTATCAAAATATGGCAAATTCACTTTTCACACAAATTACAGAAGAAGTCTGGTCTACAAGTGTGAGTCAGGAGATGTGGGTTCTATTCCTGGCTGTGCTACAAACCTACAGAGTGTTTTTGAACAAGTCACTTACACCAAGTCACTTGAGCAAAAAAAAAAAAAAAAAAAATTCAAAGAATGCATGCCTCAAGCTCGATTTAGACAGATCCCTATCTGCTTATATCAGATGCATGCAAATGTAGGCATCTGTCTCTGAAAAGCTGGGGCCTATCCTTTCTGGACTTTTCATCTTCTTATCCTATTTCTTTGTTGGGAAACGTAATTCATAAAAGACTGCTCACATCAATTATATTTATGTGTAACGAGAGCACCATTAAAAGTCCCAGTCCTGCAAAGACTCACATGCACGTTTCACTTCACACATTTGTGGTAGTCCAATTTACTCTAATAGAATTATTCACTCTGTATAATTCTAGGCATATAAACTTCTGCAGTATCAGGAACTAGCTTAATGGAATAGATAACGTGTAAAAATACTCATACAAGTTAGTAATGAGGCTCAGACTTCACATCCTTGAAGTCCTACATCACATTCTACGGCAGGATTCTTTAGCTATTGCTATTATCATGGCCTAATAGAAGCAAGAGGATGCACAGCCAACCTAACATTAAAAATGTTGCCTATCTTATCGCATCTACATTTTCAAAACAAACAAAAACCTCTTTGTGCCATATAAAAAATTTCAAAAAAAAAAAAAAAAAAAAACACTTTAGTTCTAATCGTAAGAGATACTCATAAATCACCTGTGAGTTACCACCATCCAAGCTGGTTTTTATTTTACCTCAGACACTGAATAAATTCCAATTCCTGTTAATGCTTATGTTCTTCCTACTATTTACTCTGTTATAAATGAATATATTGCACTGAAGCACAACAATATTTAATTCATATTAGTTGGCCAGATTTAATTTCTTTGATGGACTCTAAAACAACTCAGAATTCCCATCTATAGGCTACTCTCTTGGAGTAAAATTATGCTACATATATAATGATATGCAAAGTAGGTCAAGTTCCCAATTTGCAGATACAGCCATACTTAACTTCACCCAAATGGGGACTGCTTATGGTTTAAACTAAACATGAATATCAATGTTTACAGAATTGGGGCAGAAAGTAGCAAACAGTCTTCCTGATTTAGATGGATTTTTACACAAATTATAAATAACACAAATTATTTACACAGAAATCTAACAGCAAGGCATTATTGAAAATATTTTGTATACCTTTTAAAGAACACCCTGGGGAAAATACCTTCTCAGAAGCAGTTATTGGTAGGGGAGATGGGGACAAAAGGAGGAAACTTCTGCCTCGGTCTGTAAGAGCCCGCACTAATGCCAAATCGTGTAGCAGCCAACACAATGCAACGTGTAACTGCCTGTTTTCAGCACTGCCAGCTTCCTCAGCCCTGAGATACGGCAGGTACCATCCCTTCTCCCTCCCCTGCTTCCCCCAGAAATTATACTCCTGGTTGCCTCCTTGACTTCTGGCCTGCCACAACCCTGGGCAAGGGGGCCACGATTTGCCTCTGTCTCAGGATTTTGCCATGATTTTAATTTGATGGCATTTTAATAATACGGACTGGTTAGATTTCTCAGACATCTAAAATGTCTGTGACTAAGGTTTCTTTTTTTTTTTTTTCCTTTCCCCTTTCCTTTTCATTTTTTAACATGTTCACAGTCTTCAGCAAAGGAGCCCATGCTCGTGGAAGTTAGAATTTTAAACAAAATAACAAAATTATGGTGAGCAAAAGGAGAGCACTTTACAATTAGTATGGTCAGCACCACCACCCTCAAATCCCCAACTCTTATGATCAGAAAGTATAAAGTATTATTAGTGTGGTAATTTTCCATTTAAGCATTGAAACCCAGAGTGGATTGTAAAGATATTTTCAAGGGGTCACAGCTTCTGCTTTTGCTTTTCCTGTCCTTTCTAGATCTCACAGCTGTAAGGAAAAATTGTCATGTTATGGTTTGCAATGTACAAAACTAGGGAGAGTTCAGCACGGAATTAACAACGTATTAGGCTTGAATGCACACATCTATTGTGACCACAAATGATGAAAATTCTATAATATATCCTGCATAATCGTTGTGTTTGGCACAGGTAGCAACGCCTAAAAAATGCAGACATGCTTTCTAAGGTTCTGCGTCACATAAGGATTTGTTAAGGCCAATTCAGTGAAAAAGGGAGATAGGAAAAGACTAAAATTGGTGCTTTAAATGTAGTATCCCATACTGAATCTTTTTTTTCAATTCTTGAATTTCAGGTTCTGAAATGCCCAGTCCTCTCCTATAGTGCGTTTGGCACACTTGTTTTCTAAGAGTGGGATTCAAACTTTTCAAAGCCTTTACATGAGGAACTTGTTTCTTTTTGCTCAAGAAATTAATGAAAGATAGGAATCCTTTGATTTAGAGAGAAGTTTTATTTTGTGGAGAATATTAAGGGATTTTACTGTTGATATTTTCACATTAATATACATTATTTATCTCCACAGGGTGGCGAAAAAGAGAAAATTGCAAAGACTTACTGGGTGGCAGGAAGTGGGATTCACTATAATCAACAGCAGCAGGGGACTCTTTGAGGTTGTGTTGCAAGATATATTCAAGATTTTAGCAGAAAGAAAATAATTGCATTTAATATTGTGCTGGTGGGAAATAACATATGTTCAATCTTTTCCAGCTTTTATACTTACATTCAGATTTAGACTCTTGCCCTTAAGATGCAGAGATATTACTCCTTAAGATTTGAAGACTTTTTTTTTTTTTTTTTTTACACTACAGTTATGCAGAGCATGTCATATTATTAGCCAGGTAGAGCTTTATGCTACTTTCAAATTTGCTATTTGACTTCAAAAATTTACCAAAATTTCGTGAACATACTTACTGGACAAAATAAACAGCCCTGTGTTCAATAACCAAGTTATTTCCAACCTATAATGAAGTTTCCAGCATGATGTTCAGATTTTTGAATGAAAAATTCAGAAATAATGTGATTTCTCAGATGTTTGCTTAAAAATTCTTTCTGGGTTGAATCACTACACTTCACAAAAATTCAGAGCTTCTTTAAAGTGGATGTAATTCTGTCTATGTAAAGAGTAGCTGATAAGTTGATGAAATAATTTAAGTTTCTTAATACAAAAAAGCTGCTGGTCTTACAAAGGTTTTCTGCACTTAAGGGTGGAAAAAAATTGTGCGTATGATAAACTAACATTGAGACTCAATTATAACTCGTATAACTTCAGGAAATTAAAAGTAGCTGTCTAGTCTAAGCTAATTGTGTAGAATTCCTTTATAATCAAATACATACATGCAGAGAGGTATCTCCATGACATGTTTCAGAATTGCCCTGCTTTGCCCATAAGAAACTGATGTAGAAAAGGAAAAACTGGCCACTGGAGGAGTCTGCCCCTTTCCCCTGAAGAAGGACTTCGAAACAATTAATTTAGGCGAAAGCTATCTTTTAGTGACTACAGCAGTTGAGATGAATTCTATCTTGCAAGACTATTGCAGCCCTTGTCTAGTCTCACCATTTATGAACATTTCAATGAAAGTTGATTCAATCACTCCTTCTCTTAACCCTATTGTTTTCTGTATTCTCTGCATAAAAACACATCAAAAACTTTTGGAATATGAGAGATGTCAGAGCAGGGCTGTACATCGACACAGACCTACAAGTGCCTGCAAAAAGACTTGAACTGGGAGTTGTGTGTTGAAGGAGAAGGTGGGGGGAACAATCTTCTGTTCAAGAAAAGCCTTCTTGAAAGTAATATCAAGACTAAGCAGACTGGTTTCCTTTGTAAAATGTAATCTCTGTACTTCACAAGCTGCAGTTCCATGGTTACTTATGTGGCTTACTGGCTGGCATCAGAGAGATCACCTTCATCGCTCCCATCCTACTACCATCTTAAGTCAGCTGAAGAAACAGCTCTGGGCTAGGGGAGAGGGGCTGTTGTGATGAGGAAGCAGCTACAAAAAAAACAGTGCTGGCACAATGGGAGACAGAGCTGAGTGTCTGGGTGCTGGTGTGGAGATCATGCCACTGCTGTGAGCTTAAAAGAAGAGTGGAACCACAGCCTGAGGATGCGATCCTGTGGCCCATTAAACAGACAAACAGTCAGTTGACACAGTGCTGCCTCCCATCCTTTCTGTACCAACTAAGCATTTCTATTCTTTCCCTTGCATCAGCACTAACACCCACACAAGCGCGCAGGAGCCAGTTCAGGGAGGTGACTTGTCTGGAAGCTAACCCCACAGCAGTGAAGAGAAAAAAAGAAAAAAAGAGACCAAACAAAAAAAACCTTTCAACCAGATCTGCTCCAAGGAGCAATTCACAGAATGATCACACTAGGGCTAGTGCCAGCACAATGGAGAAGGTGGAAACACAGAGCCAGAGGCAATAGAGGAGACGACAAAGCAGCCCAAACTTAGATCAACTCCAGCTGTGATGGACCCGGAGCCAGAGCCAGCCTGACCACTTACAAGCTTCCTCTAAAACCTCTGCACTTTTTTTTTTTTTGAAAACACTGTGATAGAATGAGTAAGTATACGGAGTCTGAATCACCAAGATGCCAAAGAAAAACAACAAATAAAATCAGGAAGCTTACTTATACACCGAATGAGACAAGAAACAAGAAAAAACACCATGGTCTTAAAGTTGTCTAGCACTGTTTCTGTAGAATGTACTAAGCAAGGACAAATCATTCCTGACTCAAGTCCTGGAGCAATACAGACCACACTTTTCAGTGAGTTTCCACTTTCTAAGCTGTCATTGTGTAGTTTGGGGCTGACAGGAAGACGTTAGCAGTGACTTCAGAAAGCATTCCTTATAGTTTGCAGGACTCCGTAACACCATCATTATAGGACATATTATTCCACAGACTATTTTTTAGATAACCAAAACAAATGTGTGCAATGCACTCATCACTGAGATGAGAAGATAAGGCAGAGACAGCTTCAGAAAGACTGGAAAAGCCTGAGACTGAGAAGCCAAAAGCCAGCATTTAGAAAATTAATGGTGCTCAAGACAGGACTTCTTTTCTCTACGCAGGGATCTTAACTCTGCCTGCCCGCAAACACAGAAATGTGAAGCTTTTGTTATTTCAGGATGTATAGCTTTTCAGTACAAACAAATTTACCCTAGCTTAAGTTTGCAGCGGCCACTATGTAAGATGTGATCAAGTGCTGGAAAAATGAATTTAGAAGAAAGGAGAAAAATCTTTATTTATGGGGAAATAACATCAACAACAAGAAGATTTCTAGTATTGCATTCACTGTAAATAAAAAAGCAACATCTCCTATGGTGGCTATGGTAGCAATGCTAAGAAAAATATCAAAATCTCTGCAAGAGAGAAATTTTCTTAAAGCATTGGAAGTAGACAAAAGCCGAAGGGAAGCTATAAAGGATTGGCATGTTAACTCCTGAAGGAGAACAAGCTCTTTGAAAATAACTTTGATTAGATCAGTAAGCCAATTACATGGAGACTGGCTCAGACCACTGAGGTATTTCATTAGTTTATGTATGCAAGGTATGTAAATAAACAGGTATTAGTTAGTAGGTTTCGTTTTTCTATCTGCAGCCTGTACTAGTTGGAAGGAAGCTAAAACCTATCACCGATTTAGAGGAAAACACATATGAAAATAATAAAAAAAAAATGCTATTGACCACCTGACTTGCCACAAAGGCCCAGAATGAAGGACTGTAACAGACACCAAAGTGACGCTTAGCGTCCTGAAACCTCTGGTCCCAAGAATACATATCGATGAGCAGAGAGGTCTCTACACCTACGTAGGTTAAAGCTGCATTTACATATCCATTTGTGCTCTCACTGTTGTAGTATTTTCCTGTACTGAATTACAAATGCTCTAGGTCCTCCCCTGAAAACTAAGGAATTAGTAACTCTGTATTAATCATATGACAGCGTAAAAAGATTTCAGAACGTTCACTACAAGGGTCAAGGTACATTAAAGGTGAACACAAAGATTTGAACACAAGATGGGATAAAAACGCCTGCTTCTGGAGAATGGCAGTAGAATATTGGGGAAAGAGCGTAAAGGATACAGATTTGGAGAATTCTAGGATTACAGTTTTCTAGAAATGAAAGTTTCCCTGAAGCCTTTTCATGTGTGACTTTCCTTGGACCTATGTACAGATGTTGAGGAGAGGAGAGGAAAGGAAGCAGCCTTATGAAGCTTTGCTTACTGGCCTGTCCTGGGAGAGGCCATAAAAACAAAGTTTAGTTGACTTAATCCAATTTATTTTTTTATTTTTTTATTTTTTTATTTATTTTGGTTAGCGAGCAGAAAGCATCCTGGGAAGGGAAAATATACAGCCACCAGGAGAATAGGACAGCATCTCTGAAAGTGGGAAAAGGAAACATGGACTTTGATGATACGAATGCAAAACCACCTGCAATTCCCATGCCTTTCCAGCCTGTTTTCTTTATGCAGATTTGGTAGCAGTCCTCACAACGGAGTTCTCATTTGTCAAGCAGATCAAGTCAGTTTTGCTTAAACTGCCTGTAGGAGCACAGCTTGAGGATTCAACCACACTTAGTGGCTAGACTTAATTAGATTCAGCATCTGACCATTTTTCCTAAAGGAATTTGTCACGGAGACAGGACACTTTTTTTTTTTTTTTAAAAAAAAAAAAAAAAGGCACAGTTTCATCTTAGTGGAAAGATAGTAAAAGATATGAATAAGAATATAAAAACCACAGAATGTCTTTCCTATCTACAGTATTTTAATGATTTTAATGTACAAACTATACCTCTTGTCTAAGCCATCACAGAGTCCAGAGATTGCAGCTGTGTACCTTTGAAGAAAGCCTGGAACTGCTTCCTTCACTTTGGATGCTTCAGGCAAGGTTTTGCAGTTCCCCATGCTGTGTACCACAGGAGTACCCACTCCAGCACACCTCCTCACTGTCCTACCGTCACACTTTATTTTTAATTTTATCACACTTTTATTTTTAATTACGGCATGCATGCAGAAAACATTGCAATAACACCATTAGGAAGTACCCACCCGAAATTACTAGATCACACAAAGTATTCCAAAACCAACCCACATTTCCTACCTGACATTTTTAAACAACGTCACTGCTGAGGGGAGATCACTGGTCTCCCTTCAGGATCTTGATACCAAATGGCCTCTTTATCAAATGGCAGCCATTAGGAGAATTCATGGGTGAATCGACGATCTTTTAAAGTCTGATGGATCATCACTCACCTCCTCTAATACACTAAATATGATGTTTCTTGATTTGACATTTTGGTACACTCACACAAAAAAGGCAAGTCTTAAAAAAATAATAAAAAATAAAATCTTAGAAAGTAAAGATTTGCAAATGCTTATGAGTGCAGCAGGTATAAATTGCATTATAAAAACTGTGAAGTAGATAATCAGTATGCCAAGATGCCAGATACCAAGGTTGTATTTAATTTTATTGTTTTTAAACAAACTGAAGCTATGTTCAACTCACTCTTAACATTTAGATACTCCTGTGGAAAGACGTAAAAAGGCTAAATCCCTAGACAACAAAGAAAAAAACAAAGTCCTCCATCCTAAACTGTCACCAGGATGTACAAATCGATTAATTACAATGCACAAATATTAGCTAGGTTGCTTATTGGTAACGTAACATGTAAACTTAAAACGATACTGCACTGAAGGTTCACTTTTCAGGCATGCTGTCCTGTACTAGGCTTAAGTATCTTTCCCTGCACAACTATTAAAAGTGCTTTCAAGTATGTGTACACAGTGTACATTTCTCAAGAATTATAAGTTTGAACATTTGAAGTTCTGACTTCTTAACTAAATTACTTGTAGTTACAGATTGCCTCCTGGTCTCTCACAATTTTAAAGTGATTTTAAAAATACAGTAGTTGCATATTTACATGTTCAAATGGAAATTGTTATGGTTCCAATCTGCTTCTCATAACATACAAAAATATCAGTTATGCATAATTCTGGTGGGCACCGCACTTTATTATATTAGCATTAAAAAAAAGAAAAAAAAAAGACAATTTTTCTTTACCAGAAGTTTATGAACTAGTTGGAAAGTTGATCTATAAATCAGGCAAAGAATTTCGCTATTAATGACTTTCTCTCTTGCTTCAAAGTATCTATTGCACAGAGACTTCATTGAACTGGACTGCAAAAAAGAAGTTACACAATAACATTCACCTTACTTGTTGCAGTTTTAGTTTACTTCAGTGTATTATCACATACTTCAAAATCAGTAATCAGTAACCTTATATTTGAAATTCCTTACCTATTTTTCAGCAACAAAAACATTCAAGTATTTCAAAAACAATTGTTTCTTTAATAACACCGCAAATATTAGCTTCATTACAAATAAAATGAAATTAATTATATTGCTATCCAAGAACAATGTAAGTTTCAAACAACAAAACCACCAAACATAAGAATGGACTTCAACTTCATGTTAATTTCATTATGTATGTAACTGTTATCTCTGTTCAATTGCTCAATAGTTCAACATTGGCAACCCATTTGAACGTCCCCTACACAAAAAAAAAAAAAAAAAAAAAAAAAAAAATCATTTTTAACTGTGTTACAAAATTCTGTCATTTTGATAATACTGAGACCCCCAACTGCATCCCAATATATCAGACACTACTTATATAGACAGGAGATACACAGTAAATGGGAGATTCTGTCCTGAACAGTGACAGAAAAGAGAAGAAAGAATGTAGCACATAAATAAAAATACAGATTGTAGAGCTGAAAGTAAGCATTTCCTACTCACATGGGAAGACCACGGCACAGCTAAATATTACACCAGATCTCATGCTGCCTTCTAACACAGAATTCCTTCCTTGGTATCTGCATACACGAGGCTTTCCTTGCCTTTCCGCCAAACTCACGAATTATTAAAACTCAGAGCAAGACAAGCAAGATATTTAGGACCTCTATGCTCTTCTTCTAATTAAAATCTTCAAATTAAAATTAACATGCTAAACAGCAAGTTTCAAGCATCACCTGTCAAGACCACAATGTGAGCTTGTCCCTTACTTGCTTGCTTGAGTGAAAGTGAGACTTTCACTCAAGGTCTATGGAAGAAGGCTCGAAGCAACAAGTTTTCCTCTAGTGAGTAAAGGAAGAAACTGTCACCTGAAACTTTCCTTTGCCATCTTAGAATATAATTACACAAGTATGACTGGGGAAATTAATTGCTAGCGTTATCCCCATCTCCTCATGACGTTCCTAATTCTTAGCTCACCCACTCACCTAACAAGAAATCCAAGAGCTCAAACGTACATCGTTCCATTACGGTATAATAACCATAGGAGAGTACATGCCTTCACATTCTTAACCATCCATACGCGTGTACGTACGTATATTTACATGCACAGCGACACACGAAGACCAGTACATTTATAGCATACAGACAGACATATATATCTGTACTTCTGGATTAAATCAAAATATTTGAAAGAAAATTTTGACCACAGTCATGACCTGTTAATGAGCCATTTGTTCAGGCTTTTCTTTGGAAAAGAAAAAGCCCACCTCCATCTCTAGCACCATGCCTTAACATGACTTCAGGCAAAACTTCCCTTCTGGCCTCCAGAGTCTCTGACCAACACCTTTGCTCTGCTTCCAACTCGCATGGGTATCATCTAACTGCTTTTGAGGCCAGGTTTTCACAAAATAATAGATTAAAATAATGGGAATGCTGTTTAGCAGAGAACATATTCTGCGGAGCTCTGCGTAGTACTAGAGGCACCGATGCCCTGGAAGAAGTCACAGGGCCATGCTTGCTTCCCCTGCCTGGAAATTCAGAACCACCTTTCAACCAAAGGTAAGATTTCATTTTCAGTTTAACCTGTCCTTATTCTTAAGCTGTATTTCTGCAGGCATATTTATCCAGAGCGGCAATTTGTCTATCACCAAATTATTGCATGTTTTATTCTTTGTTTTATCCTGCAGAGATTTGGTTGGTTTTGTTGCCTAAAGCAACAAGCAGAACAACAAACAGTTCCAAGTAAGCTCCTCTTGCGCAGCTGTGGACATGCTAAAAATTTACCTCCTAAAGCCTGATCACAAGTGAAGGGTGCTTGAATTTTATCAGTCCTCAAAACAAAACGTTTTTACTTGTTCTGACATAAACTTGATGAAATTTGGATTTAAATAAAAAAAATTTAAAAAAAGCCTCATCACTGTAAAACAGAACTAAATGTCCTATTTCTCGGTAGCACTCCAGAAGAATGCTCTGGATGTTTGTTTAAATACAGAAAGCAAGCTTATGAAATAAAGTGCATAGACTTGTCAAACAAAAGCAGATCTTCGGCTCTTCACTTTCACTCATCCACAGTTCTCCTGATTTATATTAACTAGATTGCTGCCATTGACAGTCTTTTTGCTAATGCATGTCACTTGAATGCAAACATAAAGCTAATTTTAGGAATAGTGTAAGCATCATGGTAGAAGTACCACCCCACACACACTCAGTTATTAATTTTTTTCCCAATAAACAACAACATTTTCCTCATAAATATCAAGGAGGTAATTGATACTGATTATCTGATTCATTTTTAAAAGGCCAGCCCCCTCATTTCTCCACATTTAAAGAGAGCTGGGCATCGGTATGGAGCAGCAGGTTGAAACACTTAAAATAATTGATGGGACAATGTGCAGACTCCAAGAAGCTTTCTTGTATGGGTATCTTCTAAATCTAATATTAAGCTTTTCTCTGAGTTTATAACATGTGAGATACAGTCCAATGACTTGTTCATTACAGTCTTTTTCCCTCCCTTCTGTTTTCACGTTTGGGGGGTTGTTTTTTGTTTGTTTTTGTCTCTAGTACACATTTGGGTCTATTGCCTTTCTTAAATCCCAGAATTTGTGGTAAGAACTTATCTAATAAACGATTTTCTAAACGTCCTAAGGTATGTTGCATAACTCACAACTCCTCCTCAGATAAACAGCTGTTGCACTGAGGTGTTCAGCATCTTCACAGCAAAACAAGCTTGTTTCAACAGTTTAAAATGGAGAGATCAGCCTATATTGGTACATCTAAATTACAACTGCTTAAGCAAAGTGCCCTCCATGTGGTTTTCAGATTCACCAAGCCGAGATTACTGAAAGCTATAACTGCTTGTTTTTCCGAGACTACTTTTTTGGAAGAGTGGCTTTGCCTGCTATGAAATATTTTCCAAATCCCACCACCTAAAGCTGCTATATTGTACCTTTAAAAGTAAATGTGTGCACTTTTCAGCAACAATACAGTAAGTAATACCCCATCACACGCTGTAAGTACCATCTCCACTGCACCTATAGAGAAACAGAGCTATAGAAGGAGGCCTTAATTGAGCCCATTCACAAAGAATGTCTGTAGCATAACTGCAAGGAAAACCCTGACTTCTTGAATCCTTATGCCTTAACCACTCCACCAACATAAACACTGCACTGCTCCTTACTAATTATTTCCTAAGAAATAAGCATAGCATACTTGAAAACTGCAGCACAGATAAGCCTGAAACAGCTGTTCAGCTGCTTATACTTACAGATACAAACAGTACACAGTGCGTAATCCACCTGGAGTTTTCAGAAGGTTTTGATGTCAATGCTATTCAAACACATCTTCGAAAATGTTGAGTCTATAATCCCTCAGTATGTGACAGATAAAGGGTTCCTTATTGATTTGAGGCCACGATTTCAGCATAGTGTACCTCACGCAAACTTAAGGCTTTTTATGTTGTTTCTTTGTCTGGCTACTCCTTTTTCACTTTTAAACATGCAATCTGTGACCATAAGACTTCAGAAAAAATCCAGAACTGTTTTCCTTGTAATTCAGTACACCCAGATAAAGCCATGCTAGAAGGTTATTATTGATGTTTTGTTTGTTCTTGCTATACACACTATCTATTATATGTAATCCTGGGATGTTCTGAAAAATCATTGCTAAAATTAAAGACCTTTTGTTTGAACTTGAAGTTTTGGTGACTGAAAGGCATGTGCCATTAGAAGAAAAGTAACAAAAAACCTGCAGAAGACTGTGCCTCCTTACTCCTACCCCTTTTTGCAAACAAGCCATTAAAAAAGTGTGCTACAGTAACATCACCAAATTGGTTCAGGTGCCCCAGGTTAGGATTCACAGGGCTTTCCTGGGACATATCTTGCCCTCCTTAGCACTGCCAGAGTTGCATCATTATCTCATTAAGTTTATTTAAAAACTTTTCACCCTATTTGTGTGAGAGGCTGCAACTAACAGGCTGTTTTGTAAACCATGCAAGTCTATTTGTGTTCATGCAATGCTTGAGATTTGTCTACATATAAACGTTATGCTTAACTATGCTGATTTAACTTAATCAGCTCAGGCCCTGTACTGTGATGAGACCTAAAACTGTTTTCTACGTGTGAAGTTCCTCGTGTTATGGAAGAAAGACGTGGCCCTTTCCTGCTACTGGAGCTGCAGCCCCATCCAGGTGACACCTGCACAACTATTTCAGTAAACCTAGTATGTAGCCAAAGCACTTACACTTCTCTAGAACCTGTGTTTAGGACAAAACATAAACCTGAAAGAGCAGATGCTCCTCAGAAGTTTTGGGAAGAGATTTCATTAGGAAGTAAGACACTATTATTTTTGATGTGTACCATTTTAGTGCTGAAGGAAAGTTCCAGATACACGAGTCTCTAGTGGAAGAGAAAATGGAATGAGTACTAGGAGATGCATTTCCCTCAGTTTCTGTGTCATCCCAATGGCTGAGATGGTGTTTCCATTTACGTGGCAAACAACCACTAACTTTGAACGCTTTTAAATAGCATTTGTATGTACGTATTTATATTTGTTGCCTAGGAAATGAGAGGCTGAAGATGCCAGGTTATCTACCAAATCCTAGTAAATATTTAAAATTTCAGAAAGTGTTGAAAATGTCCCAGAATTTCTTTAAATTAAGGATGAGATTTCAGCATTTTGCAGTATGTAATGCCTCTTCATTTTCATAGTTCAGAGCCAGTGCTATCACATAGTAATGTGAAATATTAAATAATGATAAATTTTATTAAATGGAAATATCTGATAAGAGATTTTAATTATTGATGGCATTAATGTTTTTATAAATGAGCAGGAACCTCCATTCTGGGGCACTAAGCATGGGGATGGGGGGGGTAAACAACAAATATTTAGGTACTACAAAGCTCCTACAAAATGCAGTTTCATTAGCAGAATTTCAACAGATGTAAATAGTTTTAATGAACAAATTGCTCTGTAAGAAACGGAAAGGTTCAGAGAGGAGTTACCAGATCTGCACGCTGTCACGCTCCCATGGGTCTGACCACAATAACTTCCATTTTCTGCTTGTATCTCCTGTGACCTCCCCCTCCAGTTTCCCCTGACCGCGGCAATACCAGGAGCTCTGGTTCCTTTCAGCCCTTCACCAGGGCATGCAGCTGGGTACTCAGCAGGGCACCACGCAGCACGCATTTCGGACAGAAACGATGACAAGCTGCCTGGCTGGCTGGCTGCAGGTCCTGCTGCACGCCTGCTTCATTCCCACCAGTACAGAGGAACACTTGGGATCACTCTCTTTTTCCTAGCTAGTCACCAATTTTCCTGAAGCTTGGGAAAAACTTGGGAAGTTTAGGATTCCAGAATATTGGGCAACAGGACATGGAATATCCTAGATGAGTTTTCAATTATGGATAGATAACGTTGTTTATATATGGAAACTTTTAGGTACAATATTGTTTCCTCACAAAATGCCTGTAGATTCAGAGATGCAAACACACACAGAAGCATAAGAGTTAGATGTGTATGTGAATGACACGGTGGATGCAAAAGGTTGTGTGCTGTTACTCATATTTTTGGTTTTTGTATGTTATTTATAATGGCTATCATATGAGCATTATACACTTTATATATGCATATTCATGTCCGAATTGAAGCTCTTGTGAAATTTAGCATAAGGTAACAAAAACATAGAAACACTTACAGATAAGCATTTAGGGTTTTCCCCTCTAGTTTCTGATGTCCACTGTGAAGCAAAAGCTGTCTGAAATGGTCAAACTTGTCTTAAACAGATATGTTTTTAACTAGGTGTCCAGATGTGATACACAATCTAAAAACTTTCTTGTCTCATATCCCTTCTGAAATAACAATGGATTTATAACTCCCTCTCAATAACAGAAACAACTTCAAGACCAGGAAGGTTGCATGATATACCCTCATTCAGTATTGTTTAGATCCAAGAGCTCTCAAAGTTATTAGCACGGCATGAGGCTTTTGGAACTGCAGTATATTTACCATTGTTCATATTCAAAATCTCAATTTAAATATTTTGAAACTTTCTGAAGTTTTATTAAGGAACATTTATTGGTTATTAAATCACTTCCCACCCTGTTGCTCTAGAGGACAACACTGCGTGCTCATTCATCCTCTTCAAGGCTTGGGTGGCCTAACAGAGTCTGTGGCTGGTCGCAAACTCCACTTGCTAGATATATTTACCTTACTTCTGCCATTTCATATGGAATTATTTGTCAGTTTCAGTGCCATTCCTTCCTCTGAGCCAGAGCTTTCATTTTGCTTCATTTTTGTCTTTTAGTTTCATTTTGTCTCTTCAAGGGAGAAAGAAAGGGAGGAACTAACTGCAATTGTAAATTCGCATGTCGCCCATCTCTTTGTGCCAGCCCTCTAGATAAGTATGAACATTATTAAAAGTACAATGATACACTCCTTTGTATGCTAATCTTTCTCCAGATCCCACAAATAAGCACCAAAATATATATATATATTTATAATATGGAATTTCAGCTTAGATGGTCACAAATTAACCAGAGAGGGCTATAGGTTAGTTTAAACAAATTACTCACATTTTCCATTTTTGCACTATACCATAAGAAATTAGATAGTTAATTTTAAATGCAAAACTTTGTACAGCGTGCAAATCATGTCTGTATGTCAAAGTAAAATAACAAACCTAATGAGGAATGTTAAAAAAGCAAGACCCATTAGTTTAAAGATACATGGAAGCAGCCAAAGATGACAAACATGCATAAAATTCAAAACATGATGGAAAAGGGAACAGGCACTGAACCACATAAATCAGTGTTTTGAATTCTATTTCTCTGTGGGTATAATTGTACCTTAGTTTCTTATAATGATTTATTGAGGTAAATAGTCTGTATGGTTTAACAGCTACAGCTTCAAAGTGTCAGGCACAGACTCTCCTTTATTCATGAGGCAGCTGAGTATTGGGATGTGAATTAGCTTCTGTATTCTGGGACTTGGCAAAGTTTGTTTTTAAGGTCCTTATAAAGGATTCATGTTGATGCAGCTATTCAAATGTGAAAAACACTGTGCTGTAATGGATGAAATAGAAAAGCTTTACAGTAATTCTGGAGAAAAAAAAAAAAAAGTAAAAACATTGAAATAAACCATTCAGAATTACCTTCGGCAAAAGAAAGGAGTGCCCTAGAGTTAATTTTAATACATTATATCATTTTGGGGAACACGGGAAAAAAATTATTGATGAAGTACAAAAGTGTGAGGGGATTCCATAATTTACTTTTAAGTTAAAATAAAAGATATTATAGAAAAGAAATGGTAGAAGTTTAAGCTGTGATATTCTCACTTAGGGTTGATTGCCAAACCACACGTTCTATTGCTCTCAGACCAGGATAAACCAACCATTAACTAATCAAAAGAATCATCATCCATGAAAGCTATGATGGCATTTTAACAGTTCTTAATCTATTAATAAGAAAGAATAATTTGCAAGAGATATTCCCTCTTCTGTTTATATTCACAGGGCCATTCTTAGCAGAAATTATATGTAGGCTCCCATGGTGTAGAAACCCCATGAAAGCCATGAAAATTCACTAAGCTTCCTTACGTACAGTGCCAAGATATTCAGCAGGAACTTTGGTCCTTGCCAAGAAACACGTGTGCCTCAGATACAGAAGCTCTGCATGTACCGGTATTTCAACATTCCTGGAGAGAAATGTGACCCCTTGATGCATACACTGCTTTGCTGGCATGCTTGCATTCCTCCCCATCTGTCAGAGTGGCATCCTGCCTTCTCACAAGGTGGGATGCCAGTTTTGGAGCACAGGTGCCAACCAAATATAGGTTCAGGCTAATACTCTGCAAAATGCGGCAAACGACATTTCACCTGCAAGAAGATCGTCCTACCTCTGACCCATGCCAAATAGGATTGCATGCCTCATTAACAAAGGGGGTCATCTTCTGAAAATCATAGGCAGCACCAGAAATGCTGCTTTTCTCTGTAATATCTTCTAGCTGAGAGTCTTCAGCTTCTGAGGCTTCATTTACAAGACACCAGATTTTCCTAACATCGCGGACATACAGACCTTTTGAGAAAGCTGCAATAGACCATGGGCAAAGAGAAGTTGAATTCATCCCCCAAAATTCAATTCTGACAAATTCCAGGACTCTTAAAAAGGGAAGGTGAATTAACAGTGAGGGAAAAGCATAAGTAAAGACTTGGGTTATCTTTAAGGGGGTCTGCTGGCAACACAAAGAAAGCTACCTTTATTATGACTGGCAAAAAACAAAAAACAAAACAACAACACTTGTTAACCACCAAAGTACTCACATAATCCTAAAATTCTTAAGAGAGAACCAGATGTTTCTATAAGAAAATTTGACATAAAATACAAAAAAAAAAAATCCTAAATTAGCTTTTAGTTTGGGAATTTACATAGACGTGAAAGCACACTAGTAATGAACAGCCATTGAATGAAAACTATTTGATATACAATGAAAATACTGGTGAATATTAAACAGTATCTCAATATCCTCAGAATAAAGTATGTTTCAAACTCCTTCTTTAACGAAAACATTCCACACTCTGTAATCTAAAAAGAAAAATTAAATATTTACTTGATCGATAAACAGAATAACCCAAAAATAGTATTGGTTTTGCTTTTAAATTAGCTTAGCTCACTTGATACATAAATCTACACAACAAAATCAAAGCACTGATAGTCTAAAAAAAAAAAAAAAAAAAACACCTCCTTTCCGGAAACAACTCATTTTCCCTTCTTTGGCAATTTATTATGATTTCTGTAATTTATTTATCCCAGGATGCACCTGATATATTAGCAGCTTTAGGTGATTTTGTTAAACTGATTATCCACAAATGAGAGTCGTTATGCACAATTCTGCATTATTTAGCCTATGCTGAGAGTATGCCACTGCTATTCCCCAATGGCAAACTCAAAGCTATTAGTTCTCACTAGCACAAAATTATAATCCAATACGTTGAATTCTATAATTTTAATTCAATACATTAAGATGCAGAGCCCTGCATCTGAGATAGAATAACCCCACGCAGCAGGACAGGCTGGGGGCCAACTGGCTAGAAAGCCTATTTGCAAGAAAAAAAAAACCTGGAGGTTCCTGTGGACAACGAGTTCGAGTTCATCGTGAACCAGCAGTGCGCCCTGGCAGCAAGGAAGGCCAACAGCACCCTGGGCTGTTTTACCAGAAACACTGCTGGCAGCCTGAGGGACCTGACAACTCCCCTCTTCCTGGCACTTGTCAGACTGCATCGGGAGCAGCATCTCCGGCTCTGCTCTCCCCAGTTGAAGAAAGATGTTGAAAGAGTGGAGCACATCAGCGCAGGCACCGAGGCGATCGGTAAGACATACAAGGAGGAGCCGAGATAGCTGGGTCTTCACTGCCTGGGGAACAGCTGACGAAAGGGAGAGTTTATTGCTGCCTGCAACTGCTGAACGAGAGAGAGCAGGGAGGATGAAACACGGATCCTCACAGAGGTGCACCGTGAAATGACAAGAGGCAATGGGATGCAAGGGTAATTATGCGAAATTCCAATTCAATAGAAAGGAAAAAAAATACCATTGAGGGTGGTCAAACATTAGGCCAGGCTGCCAAGAAACAACGTGGCATCGCCATCCTTGGAGATACTCCCAACCTGGCAGGAGGTGGCCTGGGCAACCTGCTGAAATGGGGCCTGCGTTGGGCAGGAGGCAGGACAAGACAAGCTCTGGCCATCCCCTCCAGCCTACACGATTCTATGCTTCTGAGATACACATGGGTTTGTGAGAGACACCTACCACTTTTGACAGTGCCTTAGACCGAGGTATTTCTTAGTACCACACTCGAGGCATTCACTAAGCTATTTAGGGCCAGCATACAGCCTTACATTTGCTTTTTTTCAGCCTTCCACTCAAACAAACAAAACAACTCAGTCTTCTGTACCAAACGTACTTCTAGTAAATTAACAGCATCATATGGGGTATTTTTACAAAGCCTTCCCAAATGCTTTAGGAATAACGAATTATTTAAAATAGGAAAAGGCACCTGGTATGTCCCCAGAGAAAACAAGGACAATGGCCTAAAGTCAGTAGAAAAGCGTATTTTTCTTCCTGGCACATTGTGCCTGTGTCATGATGTAAAGCTGCTTTCTAGGCAGGATACCACTACAGTCTCAGGCCTATCATAAACATCATGACATAAAGAAGGGCATAATCTTTCATGCCTAGGTTAATTTAAGATTTATTATTTCAAACACTTAAAAATACCCTGATCCCTGGGCTACAAATTCCTACGCTCAAAGTCAAAATGTACATAAATTGCTGCAGTCCTGCACCTGCAACTTAATGTTGTTTATTATAAGAGAATGCATTCCAAAATGTTAAAGTCAGCTGCAGCGTAAGGCAGAATGCACAGTAGGTTCTTGGCAAAGTTGACAGATAGTTTATAGTTTATTAATACTGTGTATAGCTTGAAAAGTTCACTACATTAATTTTAAAGACCTGATGGAAGAAATAAGATGTTGGTGTTAAGCAGGTAAAAGAGGGTAATGAATTTCACTTTTATTTTTGTATTTATTACAGTCACTCAAAACCAACAGGCTGTGACTGATACCCAATTAATAATCCATGGGCCCGGTACACGGACAAAGTGAAAGAGCAATTATCTATTTGTATGTCTTTTCGTACAGTGAAAATCTTACAGTAGCAAACCTCAGCGCTGCCAAGGAGACAGGCTGTCTACACGTGAAGTAGCACAAGTCACCAAAACACAGACAAACTGGCTGCAATCAACCTGATGCAACTTACAGGCTCCTGTGAATAAGAAGGGTAGTGAATGAGCACATATGTGGAGCTAACACAATTGGGACACAAATTAATGAAAAGACTTTTGCAGGAGGAAAAAAAAAAAGCGATGCAGTGGCCACAGACAGTACTGTGGTGAAGCTCTAACATGGAGAAGCAGATTATTGTCAATCTTCAAAGTTTATTTGGACGTTGGGTGCATATGAAAAGCCTGTGTGTTCCCCTGAGCATGAAAGTCAAACAGAAACATTTCTTTTCAAAAAGGACTCTGACTCGGGAGCTATGCAAATATATCAGAGCTTTAACGCACCCCTTTTTTCAAACCTTTAGAATCTTTTCCAAGTCATTTTGTATTGAATTAAAATTATACATATAAAGATAGCTGGTGTTATTTTTTGTACCTTTCTACTGACTGGTCCACAAATGTTACTGACCCTAAGGAGGAGCAACTACTACAGTCACACAGGGTGAGGAAGGAGAGCATGCAGAGCCACGGTTTCTCCCCTACCAATTACATTTCTTTCTAGTTTCTCTTTGCCCATACAGTAAAAGATTCAAAGGTATTAGGAAGAGGAATAATTATATAAAAAGACAAATTCTGTATGCAGACAACTTTCAACTGACTTCAGAGACTTTGGCTTTCACAGCGCTACATGACTCAAAAAAGTACAATGTTGATTTTGTTCAACCTTTTCCAGAGAATTTTCACTGAAGTATGTAAAGGCGTGGTTTGTCCATGCCATTTTCAAATTACCCAATAATTTAAATTCCCTAATAGAAACAGATGGAAATGTTAGATTCCCATGAGGTTTTTCAATTTTCCTTGAAGTATTCTGCTTTACTACAGATGGATGAAACAAAAGATACATCAAACAGAGGAACTACTGAGTTTTCACTCTAAACAAAAACAATTCATTTTGATAATGCTGAAGATTTTGTCCCATCATTCAGACTCACAGCAGAATAACTGAATTTGGCAGATGCTTTCTGCAAAATGCCTTGTCTTTATTAGTGCTTTTATGTGTTAGCAAGCACAAAAGAAGAAAAAGAAGTGATATATATAAGGCTATATCTTCATTGCAATTAAAATATATATATATATTTTTTTACTTGGGTACATTATTCTAGCACTATGCATTGTTTACAGTGGTAAACAATGAAGCCCAGTCAGTCTAATAGGATGTAAAATCTTAGTGGAAGCAAAGCACTATGTTTTCTTATTTTGATGTAGCTTGTTCAAATCAACTCCAAGTAAGAGATATACGCCTGGCCTTGACTGGCTACACAGATATAAAACCTACCTGGGTCCTGTCTCCACCAGGACTGTACCCAGAGAAAGCTGGACTAACTTACCTTTTATCATGTTAAAAATGGGGATTTTTAAATCTTTGTGCTGAGAACAAAGCCTAATACATACAATAGTAGTGGAAGCCTGCACAGTGCTAGGTTCAAGGACATAATTTCTTCATTCTTTGTTTTCGTCATTTGTTAAACAGGGGCAACAATTCTTTTTGCTGTGGTATTGAATAATGGCCTGCTCTGCTAGAGTAGAAATAAAAGTAAGTGAAGATAGTCTTTGTATTGATGTGCTGCCTGTCTTGTTTACGACAGAAACTATTTTGTTTTTAGAAAGGAAGTGTTCTAAGAAAAGCTTTTATAACAGGTTCAGAAATATAAAAGCCATTTCAGGATGAGGACATCTCTATCCTTTATTTTGTTAGGCCTTGAAAGGGCTTTTTAAATGTTAACAGCTATGACTGCCTTCCCTCAACTGATGCTCCCTTCTCAGCAATCCTTTTGTTGACGTCTCTTTTTTGCTCTTAGCTTGTCTCTCCTTCTTCCCAACTCCTTAAAACAAAACTTAGCAAGAGCTTGGAATTGAATTTTTGGCAGACATCATGACACTAAAATGTACTGAATAAGTATGTTGCGTAAGTCAGATTTCAATTAAAAAACAAAAATAAAATCTTTCCCCACCTCCAGTGATATACAGAATATTTTCCACTCTTCTCGGTGGTAACCTCTATATATTGCACTGACAACTACTAAGCAAAGCGGGTTAGAAATCAAGAAGCATTTTAATCTTAATATATGCTGAAAGAGATGAAACATTTTTGAAACGCGAGGGCAATGTCCTGTTTCCATTTAAAAAGAAATAGAGCTTTCTGTTAAAAGGGAATGTAATTTAAACTGTGCACTTAATGTAGGCGTGTGTGTGTACATATGATATGTACTTTTTTTTTATTTCAAGCTTAAAAAAAATCAGTGGTTGCCTTGCTAAGCTTTCCTACAGACAAATCCTGGCAGCATTCCCTGTCTCACAGTGATAGGTACTTTGAATATCAGAAGTTCATTAGTAACAATTAAAAATTCTACAGCACTTGAGAAGAGGTTGATCCTATTTTATATGCCAAAGTCAGTTAGCACATTATAAATTACAGTAGTCCAATTACACTGTAGCTAATATTTAGCACTTACACATTGCTTTGAACAGACTGTGCAACCATTAATTAAATCGAAAGGCTGGAAATGAGATATATTGTCTGCATTTTGTAGATAAAGCAGAAAGGTGAGATATGCCAAAGGCCACTTGTTCTTGGGCAGAGCCAGGACCATTACAGGAGAAGATTCGGCTCTGCAACCAAGCCAGGTCTGTCCTGTCTCATTACTGCAGCTCAGTCAATGACTGCACGGCAAAGACATCCTTATCACATCACACAATGAAAAAAGCCTTCTGGCTGTCAGACCTAGCTGTGCTTTAATCTACCCTACCTCGACACAGACATCTCAAATATATATATATGTATATATATACATATATATATATATATTTTTTTTTTTTTCCAAAGATTGTACATCAGATTCTTCAAAGATAAAACTACTTCTGCCAGACCTAGTTAAGCTTCTGCTTTCCCATACCTAGCTATCCTAAGTTGTTGTCTGCCTGGAAGTTTTTATCGCTGAGGTTCAAAACTTAGAATTGGACTGGTGCAGAAAATCTTCATTGAGGTAGTTTTTTTCCTGTAATAGGGCTGGCTTCCCTCCACCCCCAAAGATGGTTCCCATCCAGAGACTCACCACCAAAGCAGAGTTACACAGAAAAGCCCGAGATGGTAACTGTACGTAACAGTGAATAACTTTGTCATCTTACTGGTCATTACACCCCATCACACTCTCGCTGTATCATCTGCCTCTCTCTGTTTACCATTCCAAGCAGAAGCCTTTTCACTCCTCCCTACTGTTCCTTAGCTATATGGACGGACAGACAGTTGATTTCTGCATCACAGCCAGTTTCTACTCCACGGCAAAACCTTAGCTCCGGTGACTGGAACGCTAATTTCCAGATAGTCTCTTCCGAGGGACTATGTAAAGAACTGTGTAAAATTCACACAAATGTTGCCCCGCATCCTTACCATTGTTTTGTTTATATACTAAAACAGTCTCACACACACTCAAGTCATGCTTCTTGTTAAAAGCCAATCTGTCTTGTTATCCTGTGAATGATTATATTTTTCAGTTGTTCAAAGACTACAGCAAATGCAACACTGGATTTTAGCATGACAGGATTTTCTTAACTCTGCCCTTTCTTACTGTTTTCTATTATTACTGGAATTAAATCTAGCTCCTTACTCACACATCCTTAGAATTATCTGTAATATCTCCATAAAGATAAATGAAACCTTTGCATGATCAGTCTTCTACCGAGACAATTCACATTTTTGCTGGCAGCCTGATTACTCCATTTTAAGTTCCCCCATATGTAGACGTACGCCATATAATACTAGGGATATATTTGTCTTTTTTTTTTTAATTCAGGTAACACTTTTCTGCAAAACCAGAGCATTTTTATTCCAAAAGAGCAATAAGATAAGGAAGACAAATATTTCTAAAATCCCCTTACTTATTAGTTCTGTTATTAGCACATCTTATTCAAAATGTAAACAAAACACCAAACCATTGCAGCCATATAAAGAATTGTATATTTCAGTCATCCTGAAAAGAACCTGAAGTTAACTGTAACCCACAACTTGGACCCAATTAAAAAAACTCATTTCAACTTTAGCAAAGCCTGATTTTCTTGCACCTTTTTTTCCAATGGCAATCCTTCTCCGTTTGTCCCGTAAGGAAACCACAACCATGAAGTTCAAATTTCGCACTTGTTTTTCTTAAGGAATAGGTCTTTTAAGCATAGAAGCACACAAACCATAATAAAAACTTAACTAAAAAAAACGGAAAAGATACAATTTCACTAGTATTAGATAATCACAATTCCTATTAACAGACTAAAAATGCTGCTAGATACTACAAAAAAAAATACTGATAGTGATGTTATTTTTTACATTTTGCACCCCTTCCATGAGAAATCGTTTATTAAAGAAGTACCAGAATTTCAATTAAGCCACAATTACAGTCATTATATAATTATATACTGAGATACATTAAAATGATGTTAAAGTTGTAAATACAACATTCTCTCATATTAATGCTCCCTTCTGCTCTTTATCATTGTCAAACAACAATTATGGAAGTTTTAGAAAACAGGCGTAACAGCTGTGCCTTTCTGTTTGATTTTGCACACTCAGGTGGTACAATATACGTGAACATTAATTTAAATATTACTATCCTAGTGTTGTTTTGGATTAAAAAAAAAAATTGAAAATAATGACAATCTACAAATATCTGTAACTAAATCTACCTACCCAGGAGTGGCAGGGCTCTATCAGCACTTCTCTATGTTACTAGATCTGCTGAGTTTTGGTGCTCCATCTTCCAGAATATGTTCTTATCAACTCTTCTTTCACTGTACTTCAGTCCTACAAAGGAATGATGGGTGACATCTGAGTAACAAGGCTCAGGAAAGATGTTAAAAAATATCAAAACGACCAAATATTTTAAATGCCATACTCAAACAAAGGGACAAACAGTGCATTGTAATGACACATTTTTAACCTCCTCTATTTTTCCTCCTCTGCAAAGAAGATATTCATAAAGACCATCTGAACTGAGAGCAGGTCATCGTCTAAGCATAGAGAATCCTCTCACAGAGAGTTCAGAGCAGAAGCCTAAATGTAGAAGCCCTATAGGCTTCTGTAGGAACTTTTCATCCACTTGCAAGGAATTGAGCACCCTTTATGAGATAAGTTGTCCGTCAGCATCTTTACACCGCGTGTTACAGGCTCTTCACCTGTAGTCAGTCTCTACAGTGTGGTCCACATCCCTTTGCCCTGCAGGTGACTGCACGTGGTGTTTGCAGTCATAGCCTACTTCATCCTGCCTTGTTTCTAACCTTCAAAATCCCCAAATTTCCTTGATCTAGCACAGAGATAGATAGAGGGCTGAGGGGGCAGACTTACTGCCTCAAGCCTGAAATGTTTCACTGTTGCGGTGACAAAGAAAAACAACAAAAGTGTGAATCACAACTCGGGAATAGAAGAAACCAAGCAAAAACAAACTGCTGAAGACAATTAGATGCAATGAAACTCAGCTCAGATCTCTGCAAGTCAAAAATAAGTCCAGGCTCACCCCAACTGCTGAGCAGGGCGGTGGGTGAGGGGCGCGTCCCGACCCCCTGTGCTGTATGCGTGTGAGGAGATCTGAAGGTACAGGTACGCATTTGAGGGTATTTGAGGGTAGATGAAAAGTTTGTGGCTGAACCTACTGAAACAAGACGCTGCACAGGAAAATCGCAAGCACTCGTTTTGCACCGGGCGTGAGGGAGGCTACAGCGGGGCTGAGCACATTCACGGCTGCTCTCAGCCGGGGCGGTTTGTTTCAGCCTAGTGTCGAGAAGCTGTAACCCAACAGCTTTAACTCTGGCTGCTCTGCCACAGCTCTGGGCGAGCCATCTGGCTATTAAAGCCGAGGGGGGCGTGTAACAGCGGGCTGAGGCGCTGAGGCGGCGCCTGAGGCGGTCCCAGAGCGGGGGGCGGGGCGCCGCGCCTCAGAGCCGGGCACCACCGTCCCGCCTCGCATCCCCTCCGCCAATCAGCGCGCGGGGCCGTCCCCGCCGCCGCGGAGGCTTCTGGGGGTTGTAGTCCTTCCTACCAGGCTCCGCGCAGTGCGGGTAGCGCGGAGAACTACATTTCCCAGCTCCCCCCGCGCGGCCGCGACCCGGCGGGGTGGGTGCGGAGCGGCTCCCTCAGGAAGGCGGCGGTGGCGGCGGCCGCGGCCATGAGCTCGGCGCGGGACTCGCAGCCTCAGCACGGCCTCAAGCGAGCGGCCTCGCCCGATGTAACGGGGAGCGGGGGCGGGATTGGGACTGGGATCGGGATGGGGTTGGGCTGGGGTGGGCGCAACCAGCCTGTGCTCCCCCCCGCAGGGCTCCAGCAGCTGGGAGGCGGCCGACCTGGGCAACGAGGAGCGCAAGCAGAAGTTCCTGCGGCTGATGGGCGCCGCCAAGGTGAGGCCGGCAAAAAAATAAAATAAAAAAATAAAAAATAAAAAATGAGATTGGGCAGGGCTGGCGGTGCCTGGCAGCGCCCCCAGCCCCCCCGCGCGGTCTGTCCGCAGAAGGAGCACACCGGGCGCCTCGTCATCGGGGACCACCGCTCCACATCGCACTTCAGGACAGGTCAGTGCCACAGGGGCAGGTTTGGGGCTGGGGGTGAGGGCAGAGCCGGCTGCACAGTTGGGGATTCCTCGGGTTTTTTGGCCTTCTGAAGGCCAGGGTCAATAAAGGACCTGGTGGTCAGGGAAACGCATGTAAGCCAGGCTCTACGGGTCCTTGTTGTAGTTTCTTATCACAATAAGAAAGTGAAATATTCCTGCTTTTAGTACCCAGCAGCATCACGCTGCTTCCGTGCTGCCAGGTGTGGATATCCACACCCCTAACTCAGTGTGTGTGTTGGGGGGAGAGAACAACAGAAAAACAGGGTTGATTTCTCCTCCAACCTGATTACCCACTGAATGGAAATATCTCTGCCTTAAAGCACAAAATAGAAGAAGGGAGGATATGCAAGGTCATCTTGGAATTAGCACTGACTTGATGTTATGTAACATATAGCTCCTTATCAGACTCGCTCAAAGTACACCGAAACGAAGCTGGGCTGGAAAGTCTGACAGAAGCTGTAATAAAGCTGTATAGAAGAGCAACCGTCAAGAGGTTCAGAAAGCTTATTGGTACCTGATACGCCCCACAAGTCATTTTTCAGTTGATGAAAAGTGATGTGCAGGCCAAAACACCAAAGGAAGCCTGGGGATTGTTTCCAGGCTCTGCTATTAGCCTGCAGAGTGACTGTGAATCACCTCCTGGGACCTGAATTTCCTAGGATGCTGCTTCTTAAGGAATCATAAATACTCAGAACTGCACTGTTATTAGCAAGAAGTGCTGCTTTTCCACAAAAAAAAAATCATGGCAGCTATTTTCTTAACACTTTACTTCCTGTTCCAACATAAGGTTTTCCTCCTTCTAGAGTAACAGATGACTCTACCGTCTAAACAAGGAAAAGTTTGTAATACATCCGTGGTTTACAGTGATACAGGTTAAAAACTAGTGTTGTAGGCCTTTTTGGGGGGAAGATTTAGAGGTTTCAACTTTTCACAAGAACAGAGGATACTCAACTATTTCGGATCATATTTTTCCCCCCAGTAGAAGTGCTCCTTGATTTACTTACACAAGCAAATGGTAGTAAAGGGCGTGTAGAAGTAGTAGCTCGTGTTCTGTTAATTAGATCAGTTTTCCTGCTAATTCCTAAAGGTGGGCAAGAGTAAAAAGTAACTGCTCCTGATAGTTCAGGCTGCATGAAATAATTTCAGATGCAGCTCGATAAACAAGCGTGGTAATGGTCTAATTGCTAATGCAATGTACTAATTGCAGTTTGTAACTAACACATTTTTGTACAGTAATCTGGTAGTTTCTAAGGAAGGTGGCTAAATCTAAACTTTTTCACCTATATTGTGATAAGCTTTGAAAAACCTGGTGACTTTGTGTAATTTGATGTCTTTGTTAATTTGAATGAACCATAACCAAAGTACACTGGACATGCAGGGGAAGAAGACAAGAAAATGAATGAAGAACTGGAGTCGCAGTACCAACAGAGCATGGACAGCACCATGTCTGGACGAAACCGGCGCCATTGTGGACTTGGTTTCAGTGAGGTAGTAAGTTTAATTATTTCTCTAATGATTTAGCTGTCGCTTCAGGAAGACAAGATGAGCCATGGGTTAAAAACCTGATAACCATGCATGGTGTTGAACTTGCACAGTTTGGGTTAAACGAGAAACTGGCTGGAGTCACTTGACCCTTATTTGTGTGCGCTGTTGCAGCCGTGTAGGTGCCTGGAAATGATGGATGCTTTCCATTGTTCTGAGCAGTGCGATGACGTACTCCATGGTAGGCAAGACCGATTAGGACAAAGTTGCAAATATATCAAATGAGTGTTGTCACGGAACACACAAAAGGAGGGAGTGTGCGTAACCATCTGCATTGTCACAGAGAGCTAATTAATCTATTTTGGCTTCTTGCTGCTGTGAGGTGCATACCTCCCCATGGCCCTGAAAACTAAACAGAAATAGAGGGGTCAGATGAGGGAAATGTGGCCTTCCGTGGGGTGACACCCACCTGGTCTTGTACTTGCAAGCGATTGCATAGGGATGAGTAGAAAGAGGAATGTGACCAAAAAAAAAAAGGAACAAGCACATTGGGTTATTAGGAAGCTGTCCTTATTTGCCAGTTGACATGTCTTTTTTTTTTTCCTCCTGTTGGCACCTATTATGGCATGAAAACATGGATAATGTTTTCAGAGAGAGTAAAACAACTCATGCTTCGAGTTCTTAATATTCAAACATGGACGCATTGCTCCTTAGGTGCATGAACAAAATTCAACTTTTGGATCATTCCTTTTAGCAGTAGCATTGGATTACTTCAGCACTCCTAACGCTGCTTTGTAATGCTGTGCTAAATTTATTTTCAAAGATCAGTCATGACTAATCATCAGAAGTCTTGATGATCTATCAGTTAGTGTCAGCATGTCTCATTCCCTGACAAGCATTTAAGTGTCGTGTACCCTATGCACAAAAGTAAAGAATCACTGAAGCGATGGAAACTGAAACTTTTCAAGCTCATTTAATGCAGTCTTTAGGGTTTCTGCTGTAACTAAATAGGAAAGTGGCCGAAGAATCTTTGGCTATTGCAGTCAGTCCTGTTAAGCAGTCCTGTGGGGTTCCTTTCTGTCTAATAATTTGTATATCAAAGACCTGTGGGTAGCAAGCTAGCCCGCTTCAGAACTGATAGGAAAGGAGCCTTTTAGCACAACGTTCTCACTGGGCACATCTAAGAGCCGCGATGGAGTTGCCAGGAAACTAAGGTTTCTCTGTCTCATAATCTGAACTTCTAGTTTCAGGAGGGTGAAGAAGAGGCAGCTGGACACTCCTCTGAACACGAGAGTTCAGACGACTCCGAAAGTGGCTCTGAGTCAGAGCAAGACGAGTCTGCAGAGGAGCTGCAAGCTGCTGAGAAGCATGATGAAGCTGAGGTTCCAGAAAACAAAAAAGAAGCAAAAAGCAATTATAAGATGATGTTTGTTAAAGCTAGTGGTTCATAACTGCAGATGTAACAGCTTCGTATTTAAAGTACAGTAAGCCTTATTGTTACAGTGCGAAGTGGAGGACTGCTACAGCACAAATCTTTGTATTATGATTTTAAAAAGACCCTGTTAGATGACAAAAGTAGTAGTTGCTTTCAGTTGCCATGGATAATGTTTTTATGGGCACAGTGAGAATCCTGGTTTTTGTAAAGTGTATAAAATACTGGATGAAGAAATAAATTCTTTTTGTTCCTGCCCAATCTGTACTATATGTTATCTAAACTACCCTTCCCTTTATTTCATGCCAGAAAAGGAAAATTCCTCTTAGTGGCTTCTTCAGTTAGCACCCTAGTCTTGAATTTTTAACTATAAGATTACATGTGAATTATTGGATGTTGCAGTAGTTGTAAAATACCAATATCAGCACTGTTTTGTGATGTGCTAGAGCTTTAAACAATGATTTTGTCTAGAGATGCTAGTGTTGACAGGGCTAAGAACAGAAATCGCTCACTTTTGTAGCAGCATTAATCACTATCCATCTGAAGTCCTACAACAGCTGTTGGGAAAAGATGGTTTGAAATCCTTTATACAATAGGAGATGGGTTGCTTCTTTTTTTCAGTTTATAATAAGGATGGGGAAAATAAACTGCAGGGAGGGTAATTTGTAGTCCTTTATAACTTTCACTAGAAAAAAAAAAAGATTTTGAATGATTGGCACCTGGTTATAACACTAAGCTGTTATTTTTAATAACACCGCCTGAAGAAATCACTTTACTTTGGAAGAGAAAATATAATTTAATAATAAAAAGAATATGAAAATCATTTAGCTCTTTAATATATAGAGTACAGAGTTTCACGCGAGCCTTTCTTCCTTCCCTTGCCATACACACATCGTTTGGATGTCTATGTAAATTACCACAAAAAGGTTGTACCTTGCAAGTTAAGCTGATGTGCATAAAGAGTCAGGACTTCTGGTAACTCCTTCCAAGAAGAATTAAGTGTAGCCGTTCCTTTGCAAATGTATAGCTTATCATACTAAAGTTATCAGTAAAATAACAGAACTTAATTTCCTCATGAATGAACGAACTGCCTCTTTGCTGGGAGAACAGAACAGCACACCCGTACGTGTAGCGCAGCTTCATTCTTTTACAATAGTGTTTTAAGAAACACTCCAGATGCGTGTGGGGAGTTTTCCATTTCTGTATGCTATTTATTACATGCAGATAAAATTTGCAAGCCACATGGCTTACACGAAAGCAACAGTACGTGCTATCATATAGGGTTACTGAATAAAACATAAACAGTGCAGCATCAATTGTTGGGGGAGGACTTGGACTAAGATACATTATGGAAAAGATAAAAGCAATACGACTGTAAATAAAAAGTTTAAGGTAGCTATTTCACTATAGTTGTGCTTAATCCCAATTTTTTAAGTCATTAACTTTTAAGAACAATTTTGAGCAGCAGCCACTCAAGTTCAGAGATTTGTACTTGACTTGTATGGATTCTTTTTTTTTTCCCACTATTCCAAGATTCTAATGTGTAGACAGAAATTAAAGTTGCTTGTACACGGTTAAGAAAACCTCTCCATGACTTAATTTTCCTAATGATGGAGCAGCTAACGTCTAAGACACTTAACATGCCTAAGACAAGCAGACAAGTTGAAGATCTGTTATTTCTATTTGAATGCAGGCTTTGAACTCCCACTATATAGACAACTTTGCAGACAACCTATTTTCACAGAAGCCTTTCATATCTTCATCAAGATGCAACTTTGGCCAAGGCCTAAATTAACAGAGATAAGAAATTGGAGAAAGATGCTAGGGAATACAAGTGTAGGAACACCCATGTTGTTACCATATCTTTGGGATTTTTTCTCAATTTTGGATTTTTTTTTCACTGAGCAACCTCATCGCAGAAGAGGCTGTATCAAAAGTGCCAGCCCAGACGTGTCCCATTTCTGTGAGATCCTCAAGACAGAAACCAGACCAGTGAGGCTGTCTGCCTAGGTCACGCTCTCCCCTCCATCCTCCAGTCGAGCTGATTGATTAACTCTCCTTATCAGCCTGAGATCAGTTTCCTCCTATTTGGACACTCTGGCTACATTTAAACCAACATTTCACTTCTAAATTCTTTTAGATTTGGCTGCTACCTACTATTTATTGCCTCACGTGGAGTGCAATCACAAAATTAAAGGGCAGGCTGCAACCTTTTCTTCTGCAGCTGCTCAGCATCCACAGGGATCTTGTGCCTTAACACCACCATGCATCTAGACAGGGACTCGGGAAGTGAGGGAATCCACCCCTGCAGGCCCTGCTGCTTTCCCACTAGCCTTGAAGGAAGGGCATACTAAGATTTAGGCATCAGTCCCAAATACAAATGAATAGATCACCAAAGAATAAAAAGTAAGCCAAAATTAAGCATTTCTGATAAAAGCTGTTGCCAGGAAGAGCCAGCACAGCGTCGCCTCCATTCCTGAAGCACACAGACAGTAATACAGCGAACATCTGATGGGGTTTGGGGCAAAACATTTCTAATGCTGAGCCAAGACGAACCTGCTCAGAACACAACCATGCCCATTGCTGGGTGACACACGTTATGTCAGCACCTGCACTTCCATCTGCGAATCAGCACCTCTAAGCGATTCCTTACATGCTGAGAAAAGATGGTTTAGTTTGGTGTAAATACTGCAATTTTTATCTCAACAGTCAGATTTAGCAGTATTTGGTATAAAAGCACCAGGATGAGAGACTTAGAGCAGCAGAACACTTCCAGCTCCCAGCAGAGAGGGAACTGAGATGAAAATCGAGGTTGTGTTTTGGCTGCTTCTGTAGTTAGTTCTCTGCCTTTTCAGGCTGAGGTGGGAATTGCTCCCAAAGATGACAGCAGAACACGCACACAGATCCCGAATCAAAGAGGCCAATCAGACAAGATTTGGCCACTGAAATTCCTCAACTCCAAGACTATCTCAGTAGAAAGGCAGAAGTCTGCCCATACTGGCAGAGGCCTTTGGAAACAACTGAAGGAAGATCTGCCACAGAGCGACCACCACAGCTGGTGCAGTCTCTAACCCACACTGACACGAAGGTTAATGCAGGTGTAGGCCCAGCATCTGGCTCTCGAGGACCGAGAACACCCGAGCAGCTGGGAAGAAGCCGTGTGCCCGTTCCCATTCCCCCTCCACCTGCCCTGCAGCAGGGAGCCCCTCACGATGAGCACCATCACAGCCCTGCTGCCCACAAGGCCCTGCACTCACAAACCAGGATGCTTCTGAGCCAAGTAGAAAGGGCTCTGTCTTCTCACCAACTTACAGGGATTCTTCAAGGCCAAGGAAACCTGATCTGTAAGGTGCCCTGTAGCTTTATGCAGCTGCTTTACAGTTTACTCTCCTTTTTTTCCCGAAGAGGAGGCTGACAACTTGATTCCTGAAAGCACAATTTATAGGCCAGCTTCAAAGCTATAGGTCCTTCTGAGGCGCTGGTTGGGGAATTCACATCAAAGATGATGTGCACATGTTGTTCTGATGTCAGAGAGGACGGCTGGCAGAAATCTCTGTGGATTTACTACAGTCCCCCGAACAGGGATTAAATTATGCACTGAAGCTGCCTCTGTAAACTGCAGGAGACAAAGAGAATAAGTGGCAGTGCGATACCTCATAATCAAAGCCTGGCACAGTTATTTCCATCGGTCTCTTGGAAACTGTCAGGGGATTAAGAGAAGGGACATGTGTCAAGGTACCCTCACTGAAGGGACAAGTGGAAGTTGGCTTTGTTTTTTAAGACTGTCACCTCAAGTACACTTTTTCCTGAGCAAAATATCTGAGTAGTACACAGGTGTTCAGTATCATGATGGAGAAATAAAAGTTTCCTCACTTTTTGCACAGCATTAAAGAAGCAAAGTGCTCAGTGATTTAATCTCATTTGACATGGGTTTGAAGTGCAGGTGCAGAATGAGATCGCACCAACAATTTGTGCTGTTATCTGTCTAAATCCAGTACCATTTATGGTGTCCATAGCCCGGGAAGATCTAGTACAGAGAAAAAAAAAAAAAAAAAAGAAAGAAAAAGAAGAAAAAAAAAAAAGACCAGAAGAATGGAAACTAACATCTAATAGAAGAGAGTTTTTTTTATATCATCAGTCAAGCAATACAAGAGCTCATATAAAAACAACTTCCTCACTTTGAGCTTTTACACTACCGCCCACCTTGACCTACAGGGAAATTCTCTTAAACCACTGAAGGACGTGTGCTCATCACAGGTGTATCAAGCCATAGTCAAGACTGCAGAAAAAAAGTTAGACAATCTGAACCTTTTCTGTTCACCCACAGATTTATTGCTAAATGAATTGCACCAAATGCAGGTGAAGCTTTGATCCTCAAATGTTTGGGGCCAAGTCCCCTTCTTCTCAGCCACTAAAATCTAGTGATTGTGAACTGTTTGTAAGGATGCCATCAGCACCTCTCTTTCGGAAGAGTATTTTTTTGTTAAAAAAGTGACAATCTTAACATAAGAAGTCAATACGTGATAGAGGAGAGAAAAAAAAGATCCAATTTACTCAGTAGTGAACTGAAGAAGCCACACTACACAAAGCCCAAGTAAAAAAAAAAAAAAAAAAGAGAAATGGGAGCACCACGTAGACACATGCACAAAGCCACCGCAAACCTCTGCGGGGCAGAAGACAAAACCCTGCTCTGTGGTGGGGGGGGGGGAGAAGAAGATCCTCAAAGGCCCTGTGTGGAAGAAGCAGAGCAAGGACACCGACAAACTGCTCAGCATGAACGAGTGGCCAGAAAACCCAAAACCAGAGACAATACAAGGAGACACACAGAATTTGAAGTGGTGTTTCTGCAGTCAGCTAGCTTTCCCCCCAGCACGGTACAGCTCAGTGCAACTAAAAAGCCAACTGCTTCACTCCACCCGGGTTGCATCTTGCATAACCCATCAGCCAGCGTTTCCAAAAAGCCTCTCGTGTATCAAGAGATGAACCAGGAAACAACATGAAGGCTTTTCTCCATTCTGGCTCTGGAGATGAAAACATGCCCAGCCTGAGACTACCGCAGCACCACACCTTGCAACAGCCAATGTATTGCAGCTCCTTCAAGCTTTTTCCAGGTATCTCCCTCCAAACCACCAGGCTGTTCCCCTCTCTCACCTCTTAGTCTTGTTTGCAGACGTGTCTCTGCCATTATTTCCTACAACTCACTACTCACCCTTGTTTTCTTAATTTCTTTCATCCTGCAGTGCTTTCTTATGCTTAGCTCCTGGTAAAAGGTTTCTTTCAGTGGGAAGAGGAAAAAAAAAAATCACATAATTCTTTAAGCTTACATCTTATAACAGTTTCATCAATAATTGCTGGCTGAAAAACAAAACAAAACAAAAAAAAGCTAATTCATAATGTTTTGTCTGCAGGCTGTTTTACACTCTGTAAAGCAACCGGGAACACTTACAAGTAAATAACAGGTAAGCAGGGCACAACTGTGTGCATATGCAATGCCTTCTGGTTTTATTTTCTTTTATAATTAGCACTCCGAGTTATTCTGTCACCTCCCCGTAATATCACAGTAAGCTTTGTAATTTTACCTTCCCTTTCGGTACACCTGTAGTTTTACATTCAAAGTATGGTTGTTGCACAGAATACCTCGACAGACTTGTATTAAAAATGCTCTTTAAAATTCCAAAGCTTTGAACTAAAGAAATATCTCAAGAAGTTTTCATGGAAAGTTCATCTCCGTTGGTTCAATTCAGCCACAGTTAGATGCACCTTTTCAAATAATGGAAAAAAAAAAAAATGTAAAGGGGTCAGACCCAATCAATACACTTGTTCAAACAGAATTTCAGGCACTGTGATGTGTGTACTTTTTGTGCTCTTTCTTTGTACTGCTCCACTATGAAGAAAGGTTGCTTTTGCTAGTAGAGCAATAAAAGTCTTAGCCTTTTGAATACAGCCAAATAACCAATGGGAATGTTTACTAGGTGTGGAAAATAGAGCTGGTTTTCATGTCTTTCCTGTGCTCATCTTTGTTCTTTTTATAACTACGCAAGGCATACACACACACACCACAAGCAAACACTTTAAAATACCCGAAGACAGACATAAATCAGAGGAGTAACATCAGATCGTGCCTTCCGTATCTCCCACGTTTTGACACTCAGTAAATCCAGGCTTTCCTTCGTATCACATCCAGAAGTTAATTGCTGAGACACGTGGGAAACGTGCGGTTATACAGAGAGCAAAACCCAACAATATGAAATAAATACACAGATTTCAAGGACTGGAAATGGGATGGGCAAGGGAGGCTGGTGCCAAAACGCCCCTGTGATCGTGCTGGGTGTGCTCTGCCTGTGCCCAGCACCAACCTGCCCTCCCAAGGGGGAGCCTCAGGCCACCTCATTTGACCTTTGGCAATTTTTTTGAAATAGCAATGCACAAGCTTAGGGGTGGGTATCTTTCAGTACCTTTTAGTTACAGCTATACACAACTTTCCAGAGTAGCATCCCTCAATACGGTTGTTTCCTGAAAAATCTCTCTCTAGCGAAAGTGTGTTTGTTTTGGTTTGGTTTTGTCCCAAAACAGTCTGGATGCCTCCAAGTACAGTCACTGCCCGGCCCTTCCACACACACAGCTCCATATGCTCATACAAAGGCAGGAACAGCTCAGCAGGATTTCCTAACAGCCTATCCACACATACAAGGTGAAAAACTGGGGGGCCGAGGGGGTGTCACACAGGTTCAGACAGGTGAAAGCTGTGCTACTTAGAACTATTAGGCAGTGTTATAAACCCAGCCGTGTAATAAATGAAACACTAATAATGTTAGTATAAGAAATTGAAAACGTAGAAGGGGAAAGAATGCACTCTGCATAATTTTTGCTTAGTCTAACATCACAAAACACTAGCTAGAAAACAGTAACTTCAAAAGAACTGCTTTCTACTTACACTTCTGTTTAATTCTAATTACACTTAAGCTTCTTAATAGGCAGAGGAAAAGCGTTACCTTCTGACTGAAATGATATTGAACAGTAGTCTGCAAGTAGTCATCATGTTTTCTAGTCTTGATATCAGAAGACCTACAAAATAACATTTTGATGGAAACAGAACTGAAAAAGGAAATCGTCCCAAAGCAAACACTGGATACAAATGAAACTTAGCTGTAATTATTTAAGGACTACACCCATCCCTGTAAAAGGATAGTCACTGAAGAATAACATTTCACATATTTAATAAAAAAGTTTTATTTAATAAAAAGTTTTAGAAGAAAATCAGCTTAACTTTTTTTTTTTCTTTCCCCCCTCAAAGTATGGAATTTGCTGCGGACACAGAGCAAAATCTTTAGAGAGGCTCATCTCACTGCAAACATTCATGGTATAGCCATTTAGGGCAAAATCCTCCTCTTTCATGCAAGCTTGAGTAAGCAGATTTGGTGTGCACGACTGAAGGAAAGAAGAGGAACATCTCCTGCAACCTGCAGAGCAAAATTGCCCGCAGCCTTTCCCCTTCACTAGAGGACTGCGCTCCTCACCCACCAGCCACAGCCCCGTCCTCTTCCAGCCTGCATAACAAAGCTTCTGGAGAAAGAATGCAGCTTCACTCAACCACAAAACATGTGGTCAAAGGCTCCTTTGTGCTTCCAGCCCCAGTGTCTGAGAAACAGGAGGAGCACGTCCTAAGCAGCTCAACTCTGAGTTCTGCTTCGTGGGCCTGGAGCTCAGCGACTCCCCTTGTTACATGCCTGCTCTTGAGGTCACAGAGTCGATGCTAAGCCACAGAAATACTCCTGCAAGTATAAAGCAAACATTTCCAGTGGCCTCCACCAAACTCTTGTCACCTGAGTTACAGCAGAAATCAGCATTGGTCAGTAGCTAAGTGCAATCTGCAGGGCCAGTGACCACCAGGCAGCTCTGTGGCCAATGCCACCTTCACCTCCACGTTTAGGTGATGAGTGAGTGATTACGTGGGAGTTACTTCTAGTACTTCATTTCACTAAAGGACCAAGGAAGTGTCAGACAAACACACATCTGCAAAACAGACAGGACAGCATCGTAGTAGTTGTATTTACGTCACTACCCTGAACTATCTTTCTATTCAAGAATAAACAGATTTAATCAGATGGTAAGAAACATTTCTTAAAAAAATGAAGCTTTTATGTAGGGGGGAACTTGACTCACATCCTAACAATACAAGTGCAAAATCTGGGAGCTTCAATGGGATTTGAACCAAAGAAGAGCAAAACGTGGCAGCAACACGAGCAACTCTGGATTTCCAACTGGAAGGATGCTGGTAAGAGAGCAGATAAAACAGAGGCGAAAGGAGGCAGTTATGTTAATATTTTAATCTGTACATATACCATTTTCCAAACTGTTACATTTTATTTAAATTAATGTTTTCTTGCAAAATAGTCATTTATGCTTTCAAAACTTTTTATAAAGGCAAAAATAAATCATTATTTTGGCAAAAGGCTTTGAAGTTGATACTGGCAGTATTGAGGTAAAATAGATTACATTAGCTAAATACATATTTTTAAGAGTATTTCAGAGTACAGTGTTAATATAATATGATTTCTGTCAAAATCTGAAACTTGAAGGTCAGTCAGTTTCCAGGGGACTATATCTATCACTTGGATATAGCAAATAAACAAGTTAGTGGTTTCACAAAATACTGCAGAAGTATTTCTCAGCCATTTCTCATCTAGAGCTGAACTCAACTAACCATTACGCAGTATTGGGCAATTTTTGCAGATCTTGCACTCAGTTCTGTTTTGTTTTCTTCAAGTAAAGCAGTTGCAGCCATTCATTTAATCGTATTTTCTCCGTATATAACCACCTCACCCTTTGCCCTGTAAGTACGTAAAACACTGAATTTCAAAGTTTGGCAAAGTAAAGCACCAGAAGAACTTACGTACAAAATTAGCAGGTGCCACGTTACGTTAGTTTTACCGTTTCCAGGATAAATAGTAGTCAATACATCGTACTATACTGTTTACTGAAAAAAAAATAAATCAAAAGAAAAAATATATTTTCTAGTGAAATGGCATGCCCTATTTTTTATTGCTTCACATTTTGTAATTTAAAGTTTTCTTCTTCCACATCTCAACTTTCAAAAAATATATATAATTTGTTAGCTGTTTGTTACTACTGTCAAGAGCAACCTACCAGACTGTATATCGATACCACCAAGTTAATCATACGCAATCAAGAAAGCAGACAGGAGATAAAACTGGTTATCATTATGGCTTTCACGGAAAATTTCATCTATACAGTGGTTATTAATATTTATTAATATTTAGAAAATCAAACTAAAAGTTCCTTGCAAAATATCATTTCATGGGCAAAAGGGTGGGTGATTAACTCTACAAAAATATTCGATCCGAAACACCCTTTCATTAAACCTCTCACTTGAGTTAGCTGTACCCATACCCTATGGATGTGCATCTAAGATTGTTCAATTTTCATCTTTTTCATGAAACTTTACATTGTGCATCTGAGCCTGAGGGGGAAGTAACAGCATCCTGTAACAACTACCTAAGTAGTTCCTCTTAAAATGAATGCAGCCCTTGATTTAAACAATTTCTAAAATACATTCTGTTCTAAAAATACATTGTCAGTATTTTACAGAGTTTATTAAAAGTGCCATTTATTCATATAAAAAAAGTCTGAACTAAGCTGAATTCAGAATAAAATGCTTTGCAATTCTCTTCATTTTCATAGAAAATCCCCCCATTATTCTCTGAACGTATTTCCAACAGAAGGCATGATCAGCCGATGAGCATCTCCACAGAAAGCAGGTAACGAACCTCCTCTTTCTTCTCTGCGGTGTCAGTAGGTGGGATTTGCTTTGAGTCTTACGTCAGTGCTCGCTTACTGCTTTGGCTGGCGTGAAGTAAAACGAAACACGGTTAGACATGAAAGCGAGCAAACCGACGCCGAGCAGCAAGCGCTTTCAGGAAATGTACTTTTGTGTCAAAGCCTCCTGCAGTTTGACAGAATGAACAATTAATAGAGACACATTAAGCAAACAGCTATCACACGGCATCGCCGAGCGCAAGCTCAAGCTCTTGGGTCCCCTGCATATTGCTGGTTATTGCAGTTACTTGCCTAGCAATTTTCCACATCCACGTGTATGTATGTATGCTTATACAGACATACAACATGCGTTAAGTCTGCCTGCAGTCACAGAATGGTTGAGGCTGAAGAGGTTGGAAAGTCACCCTGCCCAACCCCTGCTCACATCAAACAATATCCTGGCACCACACTGTGTTTTTGGGTTCGTGAGGCCAAACACGGGTACCCTATCCATGTGCAAAGATGCCATGTCACAAATAGTGATAACCAAATAGCATATTCACTAGTTGTCAAATGTTACTCAGATATAGCAAAGGTAGAATTTAGTTCTCTTTCTGAGGATTTAGTTCTCAGAAAGATAAACTGCACCAGGACAAAACCAGCTATTTCTGCCAAGCTCGGGATATGTGCTCCAAATGCCTGCGCACGTTCTCTCTTGCTCTGTGTGTAGCTTTTATCCCAGGCCTTTCTGAAGACAGGTCTCTGGAAACATTCATGAAAGGCCCAAAGGGGCTCTTTTATTTACATTTTTATATTTTTTTTTACAGGTATTTGACTCTTACTTTAAATACCTTTGTTTTCAGATTCACTGAAGATAAACACCACTTGAGGTGTTCACTCAATCAATCTGCTTCACCTGTGTTTTGATGACTTTGTCCAGCATCAGGCAATAAAATTTGGCCAAAGGAAATCGGAAGGATGAACATAATTTCAAAGGGAACCAGGGACACACGGTGAGTGCTACAACTAGGGCACTTCTAGCAGGCAAGTATCATAATATTTACATTTCCCTATTTGAAATAGGGAAAACACCGTAAATACTACTGGGAAGAGATGATCCCCGCTTCTTTATAAGGGCAACAAAATTAACTGAATACTTGAAACGTCAAAATTACCTAATCAGAGACAAAAATTAATTCTTCTGTTAGCACAATTCAGTGAAAAACACACCCAAGGCACAAAACAGTCCAACACTATTGCAGAATTAGTTACGTAGGGCCAAATTTTCAGCTCACCTCAATTAAGACTCGGATTTGAGTCCATGTGCTTTTTGGACATCAGCCCCAAAAATGAACCCCCCTGCTTACACAACTTTGTTTGCACGTTGGATTCTCTCGTGAAGCAAACATACATGCCACGTGCAGGCAAACAGCCCTACACGGGCCAGCTGTAGCCAACGCCAGCCATGGGAGGGCAAACTGCGGCTGAAAATCTGGCCCCATGCTACCAAGAGCAGAGATGTCTCCTTCCTTCACCACGGTAAGATTATGGAAGTTTCTTATCTGTAAAGCTCCAGCAGTCATTTGAAGACTTGATTAGCCCACACGTTAGCTTATTAGTAGCAATATTTGTTACACAGGAATGAAAGGTTTCTGAAAAAGGATGCATGCGTTCATTTGGATCCGATTTTAGTAAAACTTGTTAAAATTCAGCAAGCCACAGCAAAGATACAATGGCAAATCAGACATGCCAAGAGCAGTTAGTTCTTACTTTTAAGGTGTTTAAACAAATGTGTAGTGAAATCCATTGCTTAAGGGGGAGTGAGGTGGCTGTGGTACAGAAGGTGAGGGTACTTTAGGTGGAAAGGTCAACTGCTGAGCTAGAAGGGATCACATACACCAATTAGGCTGCACAATCAAACATCCGTATCAAAACAGAGCCACCTCAATTTTCTACCACGAGGATAGGAAACCCGATTAGCAACAGCAATGAGGTGTTACATTATTTTAGTTACATGGAACACAATTTAAACGACATTTCTACTTGCTATTTTTTTCTATTAGTTGCCTTAACTATTAAGGCACATGATACTGACTATCTTAATCAAATTCTGCTTTTAACATCACAGTTCTGGAATAGCACCCAAATTTACTAACTTGGTTTCAAGATTTTCCTGCAATTGTACAGGCTCTCAACATTTCATTTGTTACATGCCAAAAAACAGATATAAAGGTGCTATATAGAAAATCACACACACACAAATATAGATGCATATAAACATTTTTCTTACTACAGAGCATGAAAAATACATTTGAAATATCAGAATAAAAAAAAAAAATACAACATTGTAAGTATACTTGTTTATAAAGTGGAGCAATGGTTAGAAGACAATCTTGAAACTACAGAGACTGAAACTCAATCTTAAATTCTGCCTTTTCATTTTGGAAGGCCAGAGGTAGACCTGTTTCCAAAAAAACAGAGAGATACTGGGAACTGACTTCTTGAGACATGTACTTTAAGAAAGACTTTAATCTTTCAGACTCTTGGCATGATTTCTGTTTACAAGGCAGATTTTCAACATGCTGCACTACAGGAGTTAGATAAATGCACAATTTCTATTAAAAGTGATTTATATTATCACAGCTTCCTAACACAAGTTATCTGCTTTACAAAAATAAAATAGGAAAAGTTAAGCTTTAGTTATTTCAAAGCAAATCTTTTTTACTAGATCTGGACATTTAGGGTTGGATTTTCAGATACAGTCCGCTTCATCAACAAGAAGCAACTTTGGCAATACATATTTTAAATTCAAACTACAAAAATAAGAATGTGAAGGTATCTGTAAAATTAAAATAAATCAGAATGTGCCATCAGATGCTCAACATGTTACATAATTTTCTTTTTTAACCACTTTTTTTTTTTTTTTTTTTTTTTAAGAATTATCCACATTTTCATTCTTGTTTGCTTTTAAATGAGAAAGTAATATTTGCAATCATTGTGTAAGAAATGAGTCTTTGAGGTAGAAATGTGGTAAAGAAAACTGGGCACAGATGGAAACATGAGGACTTCCTTAACAATCAATTCCTTTACTATTACCTAACTTTTTTTGGTTTTGTTTGTTAAGTGTCTGAAAGAAAAATAAGCCGGGTGCTATGCTTCACAAAGGTATTAAGCTAATATTAAAACAAACTTCTCACAACTGACTGCAAATGTATTTTTCAAGCAGCAGTTAAACATTTCAGGGAAGACACATTTTAATTCTCTTTTTAGGGAGAAGTAAAGAATTAAGCAGATTTTAGGTAGATACCCCAGAATATGTGTTAATCTCACTTTGAAATAATTATCATAAAAACTTTAAAACGTAAAAGCAAAAAATTGCTTTTACATAGCTATTGTGCTACATAGCTATTACAAGCTACCTCACAACTATGACGTTAACTATAAAATACAAACAGATCAAACAGATTTCAGTGCCGTGCCATTACTGCACCCTCACGCACACCAAGAAGTATGTTATCTGTCCACATGAAGACTGTTTCCTATGGCAGCCTCTCTGCTCTTGCTGTACGGACATGGGAATAATTTCAAGAAAGGACTGTGCTCACCCTTGCTGGTCTTAGTTTTGGTGCCATCTTTTCCCAGAAGCAGCCAAAACTCAGGTGGCAAAATGCTGTGTTGGTTCCTACCTCGCAAACACAAAGTCCTGCTCCATGACCAAAGCGTGCAAGTCAGCGTTACAGTACTGAGGACCTGCTTACTCAAACTGGGACCAGACAGCCTGAGGAGAAGCTGTTTCTAGGCAGAGACGCCTGAAGTTCCAAGAGGTTTTCCCTGAAATGCTCCCAACACCTTCCAATTGTGTTTATTTATAATAACTAGCCTCCTCAGTGAATCCTTATTATTCCTTCAAGTCTGTTAATTTCTCACAGAACCCCTCCAAAATCTCGAGTTTGATAACCTGAAAATGCATCCTTTCCTCTGAAAAAATCACATTCCCCTTAGATTTCGCTGCACACCACATCTGAGTATGCAGCCACACTCAATCCACAGTCTGTTACTCCAGATGTGTGGTACGCATCTGAGTACTGAAATAATCTGTCTTTAAGGGAAAAGCCTTGAAAGCTTCTGTGGCAAGTACCATATGTTTAAACTGACAACTTCAGCTGAGGAACGTGCATATTTTTTCTCCATCATAGTTAAAGCTTCCATTATTTCCACTCTCCGCTGGAACAGTGAACTGTGGAAGTTATAAATGGCTGGTCAAGTACTTGCTAGAATAGCTGCTGTATGTATTAATGTATTAATATGCCATACAAATCTGTTAACTTTTTTTTTTTTTTTTAACTTATTTCAACTATAAAGCAATCAAGAGTGAAATTGTCATCTTTAATAACATATTACAGAGGGTCTACTGATTTCCAGGCATCAAGCAGAATTCATGCATGGTTGTCTTGCTCTGATCTCTAATCTTGGTCACCAGACAGAAACATACCAATACCCATTTTACAATGTCTTTTTCAGCCTGTTGTTACATAGCTCAAGCTGCAAATGATTATACTGTAGTTTCAATCATCAGGCTACTGAATCTTTCTGTTAAAAATAAATAATTTCCCTTCATTTTATACATCATCAACCATTTTACTTTTAAAAGTGATTACAGATATAGCTCACTTCAGATATAGTTCGCATTCAAAGAAAATGTTCTTTGTGCTATTAGTAACAGCGAGTTTCCAAGTTCTGAACTTTCTGATCACACTATTTTCTCCCATTCTCCCTGTTCACTGAATACCAGACACTACTCAATGTAAACCTTTAGCTTCTCTGAATTTGTTACCTATACACACTTCTCACTATTTTGAATGTGAATGGCTAAAATTCTCTCTTTTGCCAGAAGTTCAGCAACAACCACACACAACTTTAGAAGCAAGTAAGAAATAGCTGTTATTTTGTAAATAACTAAGTATTACCTGCTACCTCCTTGCTCCTCTGAGAGGCTTCAGAAGCCAAAGCGTATGATATGGTAATGATGCGTTCCTGCTCTTGCAGCTGTGAATCTAAATCAACTGAGTTGTGCTTGTCCTGGGCAATAGCAGGCTGTAGATTGTGCATACTAGCAGGAAAGTGCAAAACAACATTAACATTTACAAAGATAAAGAAAAATCCACTCTGCAGATGAGAACAAGCTTCAATACATACAGCAAGTTTCGGATCTCACACATCAAACTCCGTATTTCATTGAAGTTCTTTGAAGTAGTGTTAGATATTGTATGTAAATGACCACAGCAAAGACAAATGTTGCAGCCATTACAAATTCAGTCACAATATCTGCATCTCTCAAGTACATCTGAAAGTCCTTTGTAAATGGGTTGTTTACATGAAAGCACTATAAAAATGCTATTTATTTGAAGTTGTTAATAAAATTTCTTGTTAGAGCTCAGAGGAAGAGATGTAACCTGGTGGTCCTCAGATGCAGACAATTCTACAATCTTACAACAAAACTATATTTGCAGGCATCTGAGGTAACCAAATTATTGAAACTGAACATTTCAGCTGACTCTACATTAGCTCTAAGTATCCAAAAGAGTTATTTTAGAACTCCACCTCTCTGCAGACAACAGAAGCTTGCTCTCACATTGATTTATATTCTGCTCTGTGCCTTTCCTTCCTCCTCACCCTCATCTACTAGCCATTTGGTAAAGATTCACTCCTATTTTAGGATGCTCTGAACAAGAAAATGGACATATACAAAACCTGTCATTATTCTCTCTCCTGTATCCTGTTCTATACAGGATCTCTAAGTGTACTAAGTATATTACACTGTATGCATTTTCCACCACACTTAGATTAAAAAAAAAGCCACCACACTCAGATAACTAAATTGAACAGGAAATTGACTGTTACATAAAGTCAGATTCCAATGTTTAACACCAAACTACGTATATGATCTGAAAAATAACTGACCTCGATTTAGTAAGAATACTCTTTATCTTCTCTGCTTTACGCTGCCTTGCTGCCAGTTCTTCTGTAGAAAGAGGTTCTTCTGGCTCCAATTCAACATAGCGTTCTGGAATTGCAACCTTCTCAGGTTTTGAAAGCTGTGGAAAGAAAGCAAGCATCAAGTTTTAATAACAAGGACTTAAACTTTGAGATATATTCTCCTCAATGTGAGAACACAGTAGAAACAATACAGCAGAGGTCTTCACAGCCAGTACACGTAGCCAGTGCTAAACATTCCCTTTGGACATAAGCTGATGCCCTTTTAACAGTGTCTTTTTCCTTCCTTTAGAAGATAGATCAAACAAATATTAAAGGGGATTACAAAAGAAATTAGAATCAATAGGTAACCTTTTCTTCAGCTCAGTTTAGAGCCCAAAGTAAGGCACTACCTCAAGTTGCTGCACTAGAAAGAAGAAACCGTATACAAGAGTGAATGGACAGACTTTTTAAAAGAACACTGGAAAATATTTGTGTTATGCCAGTGAGGATTTCCTATAACTGAAAGGAGACATCACCTGAAGTTTTAATCCAGGGTACCACTCTTTTCAAACCACACTATCTTTCTCTGTGAGCAGCAGAAAAGAAAAAAAAAATCCCCAAACCAACAGTTTATAATCATTGCTGGAAATTCCTTGACTCTAGATTTTGAAACCTTAGGTGTTCAAAAGTTGTCTAGGGAACTGACCCAGAAATACAATTACACCGGGCATTTAACAACATGTTGAATACACACAATTACAACATGTTGAATACACACAATTACGTAGACTGAAAATTTTAATAACCGAACCGATTGCACAAAAGCTAGCAAGAAGTTGTTGTCAGGATCAGTTTCTTTGCAGAAAAATTTTGCTTCTAAACCACCTAATGAAAATTCAGTTTACAAATAGACATTGAAAATGAATGCTCAGAACATGAAATGGACTTAGAAAATGAATGCTTAGTAGAACAGACTACTTTCAAAATGCACAAACAGCAAATGCATGGATAAACAAGAGTGATAAAAGGAGAACTATCCCTCCCCATCCCCACTGGATTTCTGTAAAACACTCATAAGGCCATGAGTTTCCAAAATTCAAAGTTTTAAATGGTGCCCGTAAAGACACAACTGAGTACCTTGCCTTATGAGGTACGGAAGTAGTCAGGTGAAGAGGACAGGTAAATGAAATGGAAAAGGACAACATGGGTAACCTGAGAAAGAAGCTTTAAATCCAGATCTTCAGGCCCATTTCAGTCACTCTCAGGTATGCCTGTATGTATGTAGACAAAAATGCCTACACACAAACGTGTCCTATCTTAGGCTGGAGGTGCTAGTTTGGATGTAGTGAGTCAAGAAGCCCTGAAGGCCTTCTGGAAAAGATTTTAATAGAGTGCAACAAGGAAAGGCAATGCAGTAAGAGCATTTATTGTATTTCTGAAGTTTACAGGAGCACTACATTTTCTGTAGAACATATTGAAAGATTAATGAATGACGCATTTGTACAGAGCGATCAACAGATAATGTCTCACGTTCATCCTCTTAAAAATGTCTCCCTAAATGGCACACTGGCAGCTGCTTTAAGCAGAGTAGAGGTGCTTACTAGTCTAAGTATCATTAACAATTTCATCGACTTTCCATCTATCATGGCATTTTACACAATGCATGCTTCTATCTTTCCACTTGTTCTACTCTTTCCTTTCCACCAGATGGCTCAATCGCATTTCAAACAAATACTTAACTCAGTTAGTGGAGTGGAAACAAACCTCGTGTCCAGAACACAAAATCACTTGGAAAGCCACCAAAAAAGCTTTTTCTGTTCTGACCAGGATAAAGCAGTGCTCCCTCTTCTCTAATATGTTTAGCCAGATCAAATGAAGAGTAACATTCTGTGGAACGAACTTCTACTTCCTAGCAGTTTCTTAAATACTCTTCATGTTGCCGTCTCATTATTTTTACCCCCCTAATTTTTACATAACATTGCCTAACTTAATAACTTTTTCTGTATAAGGCATGATGTGTTTCAGACAGTAAAGCCAACCTTTCAGTTTGTTCTCTCCACTAGAACACCATACAAACACAAACCTTACAGAAACCCTAGGAGCCAGGCCATAAATATGCTTCAATACCCAAATGACTCCTTTTTGTTGGAACTTGTGGCTCATTTTTGAAACAAAAGACAAGAATTCACTACCTAGAACTTAGAGAAAGGTTAATATGTTGGGAGATGGAAGAGATAGAAAGGAAGCACATAACGAGTGTTACCTCTCTGCTGATATCTAAATCATAGTCTTGAGGCTCCAGGTCTGTCTCTGTTACTGTTACTGCTATTGGCTGAACTTTTAGCCATTCATTTTCATCCTTGTCTTCTCCACGAATGGCCCTCTCAAGTAGCTGCAAATCAAATTCTTGCTCTCGTTTCCACTGGTAATAGATACAAAACAATTAATAGCATTCAACCATACTGACAAATTCACCATTTAGCAATGTACATAACTACGGCTGCAAATGCTATATTGCTGAAAGAATCCACAGAGCAAACTCCTTAACTGACAGGAAAACGAATACGCTACTGCATTTCCTGGAACATTTGGCTGTGAGATTTGATCTCTAGCTGTGCTGCATGGATTTCAGAGTGGTGTTGAATTCTACAGACAATGTTCAGCTGTATTAAATTCTAACAAATATAATAACCACAATCCACATATGCTGATTAACATGGCACTAGCACCAACATCCATGGAAGCACAGATGTCAGTACAAGTGAATCTGTGGAGTGACAGCCTTGCCCTAGGCATTATAACCAACCAGGCAATGCTGTGTGAACTTGAATGGCCCCACAGAAAGGACATTTATGCTGCAGATCGATAATTGCAATTCGTAAATTGTATGCTAGAAAAAGACTTGGTGATTAAAGTTGGTATTTTGCATACTAGCCTTAACTTGTCTTGAATTCGTAGTAATTTTCGTAACTTCTAAGCTCTTATGACTTTGCTTAAAGCCATTGTGTTCAACTAGTTACCTGCAAAGATTAAAAATCTTTCATATTGCCTTTACAAGAGAAAGGCTGAGCAATAATAAATTCAGAGCATATTTAAATTAAACAGCATCTTTTAGAGTTCCCAAATTATTGCATAGTAGCCCCTTCACAGCTACAATACAGCTGCATATAAACTCACACTTAAAAACCCTACCAACACATTTTTGTTCATAAGTATCAAAAAACTAAGTTCTGCTGCAGCACCATTCCATCTCAGCAACTTTACCATACAGAGCTGAAACACTGTATTAAAAGCAGTGAGAAAGAAAAGGGACAAAATCAACGACCAAATTATCTCCTCAAGTATCTGAGGCTATCAACAGGAGAACATGTCATTATATTTATTAAGAACATGTCTAACGTTCCTATTACAAATGTCTAGCTTGTTTTGGTTGAATTTTGAGCTCTATTTGAAGTCCTTATCCTCCATTCCACTACCTGCACTATGAAATCTACTTGAAACCTATTCATGCACAAGCTCTCAATCTTCACTCAAAAAATGTCTTCCATATGTATTTAAAAAGTTAAATAGCTAAAAGTCAATTACATCTCAAAAATTAAGATTTTTTTTTTCCAGAATTCAAAAGAGAAGAAATGTTTTTTCTCATTCTAATACTCCAAACTTCTTATTCTACTCATATTCAAACCAGGCCTGATTGACATCATATATTTCAAATACACATTATCATTTTCAAATTATTAAATGTAATTAAGAAAAACATCAAACCATTATTACAAAGCAGAGTTTTTATTGGCTTTGATGTTGCAACTTTTACATTAAAAAGGCATTTTATATAACAAATGAATTCATGTACTGTGATCAATACTTAAAACGTCATTCTACATTTGCGAGCTGACCAATTAAAAATTCGAGTTACATATACAATGTATGTTTAAAGCAAATGTTACATACTGAGCAGCATTTCAATTATACATTTAACTGTTTGCCATTTTGGCTGCTAAATAATTGCAATGCTGTAAGTAATTGTGCTATCAAACATGCTTTTTGCGTGTTGAAGCCCCGTAGGTACAAGAGATGACCTCTACAGAACACTGCTAGGGCTGAATTCAATTTCAATTCTTCACAGCAAGGAAAAAGACTAAGATGGCACCCAAATTTATAGACAAAGTATTTGCCACAAATGTTAATAAGGAGTGTCACAAAAATGTTTAAATTCAGCTCGTGTATGTTATGTTAGACTCAGGAAATATTAGAAGCTCTGATTTAGTTCTAATTAAAATATGAAAGTAACAGTTCTCCTATAGTTCTACAATTCCCAAATATTATGCACTATCTTTAATAAATTTGTGATTGCAAAATAGAAGACAAAATAGATGAATGTCTCCAAGTAGTGCACTCATTTACTGGGAAAGTAAATATAAATAATTGGCTGTAAAAGTGTGTTACTGAGCGGTGGGAATGAAAGGCTGAATATTATAGGGTTTTTTAAATGCTAGCAATTGACACACACGTACTAAATGCAATTAAGCCTGGTAAAAATTGAGTAGTCCAGTTAGAAATTGTAAAATAACTACAAAATTTTGCAAATTAAAAACAAGCAAACAAAAGAAAAAAAAAAGAGGCATTAGGTATGATGAGTGACAAATCTAAAAGCAAGAGATCTTGTGCAATGAATTAGGTAAAACAAGGTGATCATTCTAAAGCTCTAGTGGACCAAATGAAAAATAAATTAAAAGACTACAGCATAAGTGCAATTACAGTACAATCTTGGTTTAGCACCAAGTGAGAAACTGGGTAGCTTCACCAATTAGAATTGCTTTGGTTAGTATCCAAACCATATAACTACAAACTTATATTCTGTACAGCATTTAATCTCAGAATGCAACAGAAGTCCTTTTCTTCAGCAGCTTGAATTTGAGCCTTATTAGAATATTCTACATTCTGAGTTTTAAAGAAGAATTTGTGCCAACTGAAAGACATTCGCTCTTAGAAAATTTTCTAATAAGTGTTATTAGGTTTCAAAACTGATTATTCATTTCACTTTAAAAAAAAAAAATAAACAAAAAAAAAAACACAATAACCAAAACCAAACACACACACACACAAAAACCAACCAAACAAATATACAAACTGCATGGCCCGATATTAACATTACTATCTTGCAGCCTAATTTATGAATTTAAAAGAAAAAATAACCTTGGAGAATAAGAACATTCTAAAAGGCCCATTCCATTATGAAGCAGTTTTAAAACCATACAAGCTTCTTACACTTTCTAAATACAATTCCAATAAAAAACAAAACCATGTCTCCGGAATCACTCCTATATACTCTCATCTCCACTCAGCACACTAACCTCTGACCAACTTACCTGCTGAACCTGCTACATATACTGTTAACTACTAGTAAAAAATGATCATCTGTTACTCACGCTCTCTGACCTCATTTTATACTGTATAATACTAATTTAATTAGACTAGAAGCATCACACACGCTCAAGTGAAAGTGCTTGCTAGGAAAAAAAATCCAAAGATATTTTTAGCTTAGTCCTTTTAAGGCATATCTAACATACTGAGCCTATGTCTGCAGAAATGGGCCTGACGAAAGACCGAGATGAAACAGACTGCCTTTCTCCTTGGCTAAGAGTTCTCTTGCGTTCCCGAACTAACGCCTTCTGATGTCGTTTCATTCTTTCTAGTTGCTCCTCTGCACTCATCTTGCCTCTTTGGTGGTCTCCAGAGTATAAACGTTCCAAGGCACTCTTTGGTCTCTCCTGAAGAAGGCACAAGGCACACAAAACATGTGTGGGAATCAATAGTTCATAAGTAGTATACAAAAAATAACTTTCTCCTGCCTTATTACTAAATTAAGATGATTTTGCTCTATTACTTTGTATTAATTTGCATATTTAAACTCTTAAATTTCTATTAGTAGTGGTGATTTTTGATTCTAAACTTTGCTTTATAAATCTATTACAAATGCAATACACTGTCTGTCTACTTCCTGATTCATTTAAGAAAGTGAGAAAAATTTGATTAGATCGCAGGTGTTGGGTTCTCTCCCACGCTATTAGAAACCTATCTCCTGCTAGGCAAAATATAGTCTGGGCTTACGAATGTTTTGAACGATCCAAGCATTTGCTTTCAGGCATTCAATTAAAACTTACCTTGGACCTATCCCTTCGAAGCGTTGCATATGATGAAATGGTAGATGATTGGTGCAATCTGGAAGTTGATCCAGATAAACCTTCATAAAGAAAAAGAGAATGCTTTAAAACTAAATGACAGACAGAATGAAGATATCTGTGAAGAAAGTAAAATCTCAACAACATTTGCAGCTAGAGGGGTAAGAAACAAGAAGAAAATAAATAAAAAATGTACCCCTTTTTCCGAAATATCCTCTCTATCCTCATTTGTTAAACTATTACAGAACTGTAGCACAGCCGAACGTAGTGGCAAGTCGTGTGTAGTGTTTGATGGCATTATGTTATTATTCTTTAGCACTTCCATTTAATTAACTTTCACAGGCAATTAAAGTGTTTAAAAAATACTTGACTTTGTAAATACAATACAGAAATTATGACGAAGAATAATTCTGAATACAGGAGACATTCTAACAGCTAACTTCACGTTTTGCTATTTTTTTAAAGCATTATATATGAAGCTGCTTTGTAAAAGGCTGGTTATCTATAATGGCACCATTAAGAAACATAAAATTTCTAGAATTCCATAGCATTACACAGTTAACCGAAAAATAATGATCTTAAAATAAAGACCACTTCCAGAAAATCCTAGGAGAGTAAAGCTCCTATACAGAAAGCACCGTTACAAATCAGCCATGTAAAATCCTGGCTTACCACGGGTAGGTAATGTCTGGTATCCACTATCAGAGCTTATTAAACCGCTGGCAGGTTGGCTGAGGTCACCGCCTATCGTTGCTAGTTCTGGCTCACTCACATATGAACGCAGCTCTACCTGTGTGGAAAAATACTTACTGGCTCAAATGGAATCACAGACAGCAAGTCTTAATAGTCTTAAAACAAATCCCAGTAGGTTTTGTTTACGGATTAGTGAATCTCTCTGCCCTTACTATACAGCATAGATCCATTCTCTGTCTCTTTGTTACAAAACAGTATCTTGCATTATAGGTTCACACAATCTTAAAGTGCAGGCTTATAAATCTGTGAGTGCTCACCCTATAATCTCCATTTACATACTGTCCTAGTTCTCTGTCTCTCTTTCTTTCATCTGACTGCCGTTTCAGGCCCCGCACCGACGTGTGCCTGATGACAGTGGCTTCTCTTGGGAGAGGTGGAACGGCTGGTGGCTGATCTTCAGGACTGTATAACTGAGGGAGAGGAGGTCGGGGTGGTGCTTCATCTTCCTGGTAACGGGAAAACACAGGTATTTGGCAAACAGTCTGCAAACCGTCTGGCATAAACTGTCTGAAATTTCATTACATTGCATGAGTTATTTATGACTGCTTTAGCATGCTCTTCACTGTCCTCCAGGTCTTGAGGTGTTAAAAGCAAACGAGACCCAAGAAAGCTAACAACCAATCAACCAAAAAGCATTTCCAAAGAAGAGCAAGGAAGGCTCTGCCTTGGTATGCTGTACAGCAGTATACGGCCCCTGTGCATAAACCTCCCAGTTAGAGACATTCTCCTCTATTTGTTATAGCTCAGTTTCATTACAAACCCCTTAAGCGTCTCCTTGTTGTGCCTCCACACTGTGTGCACTTAGTAACCATGAAAGCTTTCAGTGTTTCAGCCAGAAGCAAATGGAAACAGTGGTGAAGGAGTCTCACAACAGCAGTACTTACAACCTTTGGCTTTAGCCTAACTGGTGACTGAAGAGGCGGCTCGATTTTCTTCAGCTGCGGTGCTTGGTGCTGCGTTCTGGCCTGGAAATAAGGCTGTGGATACAGCCTAACCTCCAAAGAAGGTTTGACCAGGCTGGGCGGAGGGCTCTGTGGAATGGAGGGTTTGCTATCCACGGTTGTGAGAGAAGCTGGTAAGGAAGGCACTGTAGACTGAGAAAATGAAGGCACTGTTTTTCTCTCTAGGGGAGAAATATGCACAGATGTTAGACACTGTTACATGTGTGCTTCTTGTAGCTATCAACTGTGTTCATAGGAATAGAAATTAACATCCTTAGGCTTTAAAAAACAGCCTTAACACTGCATGTTATTTTCAACACAAATGGTTTGTTTGCTTTTTTTTTTTTTTTTGAATACAAAAATCTATGATTGGCAGATTATAGGATGGGCAACGTTTTCTTGGTGAGGATCAAACATGCCCTTCAGGCTAAAAATAAAAGCCTACACTTTAATATCAGTCAGTGAAATCCCCTGGCAATGGAGAGAGGGTGAGAAGGAAGGAAAAGCCCGCGAGTCACATGCAGGCAGTTCACCAGCTGGATATGGCCCCACTCAACAGATTCCTTAAGATGCCTCTAGATCTAGACACAGCTAAGCACAATAGCCATACCTCAAATAAAATAAAATCTCACCATCTAAGAACAATTTTATCTCTGTGCATACAAGGTAAGCAAAGATACTTTAAGTATGAAGTGAGTTTACAGGAGGCATTAACAGCCTCTTGCTATCCCAGTGTGTCAGGTCTTTTCTTTGAAATATAATAAAGCAATTGAAATGCAGACCACACACACTTTCCCTTCCTCTTTTCCATAGCTGATGTTGTTGCTCTGCCCACCAAACACCTGCCTGAAGAGGGAGGGGGAAGGTAACTATGGCAAGGGCAGCTGGGCAGCATCCAAGGGAAAAACAGCAGATGAGTGCAGAGAGGAGCTCCTGGACGGGATGCAATGTGGATACTGCTATGGTATGAGCTTGTTATGTGAGAGAAGCTCTTCTTGCATCTTGCACAGCTTACCCCACTAGTATTATTATTGTTGTTGTTGCCTTTCTATGGCTTGTTACATTTTAGTATGTTAAACCAAATGAAAAACATTTTAAGACCTCAATCGAAGAAACACCAAGATAATGTGCTCAAGCTACAGAGATTTCTGCTACAGTGCAGAATTACCTGCATTTTCTGCGTTAGAACGTATTTCTAGACAATTCCCACAGACCCAAAGATTCACCAGCATTTGTATATTTCTAACATTTTATTTATGTTCTCCTTACCTGGATTCTTGATAGAGTCTACTATGGTTTTGTAATTTGCTTTATTTGCACTCAAGCCAGCCGTAACATCTTCAATCCTCCACAAGTCTTTTTGTATTTGTGCTTTCTCCTGATTGTTTATAATAAAAGAGAAGATATATATACATATAAAACCCATTTTAATTTATAATGGGGTTATCCTGTTTTTGATACCAGAACCAAACTAATTTTCCAGAACTTACATGAGAACCTAGGAGTCTAGAAACGGGTTAAATGTTTATTTTAACATTTAACAAACAAACAAACCACCTCAACCAACATATCTCACACGTAGGCCCATAACATTTAGAGCATTTTCTGAGTCAGGGACGACTTTCTAGAGAATAGATAGGGAATGAGACATCACCATACTATTCCCTACATCATTATTCAGACTGCAAAAACCTAATTTAATGTTCTACATACAGTGAGCTTACGGAACCTTTTAATTTGACCCCAAATTAAATTCTCACATCTTTCGAACACCTTTCAGGCTGATAAGGCAGTGTTACAAACTACTGGACATGATGTGTTACAGATTGAAACAACATCCCTCTGTTCTCCCAGGATTCAGTCCCATCTGGTACCCTACTTGCTCTACTGATTCCTTCCCACAGGCAAGACCGGGAAGCTTTGTCCACAGTCCGGATCCTGCCCCTGACTCTATCTTGTGGCTGGAAGCCCTGGCTGCTGAAGCCACCACTTCAGCCATGCATTTATTGCAATCACCATAAATAGCTGTTTTCCCCTCTGTTTGTGGGTTTTTATTTTTTTCCCCAGGTTGGGAGTAATCTTGATACTTTATGGTAAGCCATTATTATTTTCTATGGAATTAATGCCTGATAAATCTTCCTTCAAAAATGGGCATTAAGAATAAACTTAATGATATTGTTTTCCTTGTGGTTTTATAACGAAAGCTGAAGGCACTGCAACACTTTAGTCAGGAATTGCATACAAACTCCTTAAGAACCCCAGAAATCCATCACTTGCCAGGAGCTGCAAAATAACCGCTAATTAATCCTATAAACCTGAAAGAGAAAAACTTCAGTAAAAGCTCTTAAACCTCGTAGAACTAGGGAAAACGTATCAATTGCTTTCTACTTTCTGTCTTACATTAGAAAATATGTCCAGCAAAGTAACAGATCAGGAAACAGGGTGCCAAGAACACCAACATTTAAATGATGGAGAACGTTATTTGCCTGTAGTAAACTCACTCGATAGATGGGACATATCTTGAAAGATTGTCAGGAAGAAAACCATAAATTTACAAATTTCATTTCATTTTTCTGAGATTAATCATCCCACAAGGCACAAAATGATGGATTTACAATAATCAAACCTCAAGATTGGTCACAAAAAACAACACACACATACAAAAAATTCTTTTTCTGAAACCACTCAGAAAAATGTTGGATCAGTAATATACAAAAAAAAAAAGATCTTTTAATATTATTTCTTCCCGTTACTTAACTCTTTATGTGAAGACAATATTTTAAACCAAAAATGGAATAAGTCCAAAAGATAAACAGATGAATTTATTTTTAAATTATGAAAACCAGGACTGCTGTTTACCAGAGGGTATAAATATACTTTATGGGCAAGCATGAAAAGTTAGCTTGGAGAGAGAAATTAATTTCTCTAACTTCCTTCACACAGAAGCATAATTTAGCATGATTTATAAAACCAGAGCAGAAACACTTAACAACTGAGAAGTCATCACTGACAAAATAGAACTTCAAAGTTAATTTCAGCATGACCAGATCCCAACCCTTAAGCCAAAGACAATGAAGCTACAATCTTGAAAGCAAGATTTACTTCAACCAAGCTGCTCAAACCATTTAGATTTTTACCTCTTAATTAATGATATATAAAAATAGTATTAGCCATTTCCTATGGCAGCTTGAGCCTGCAATTTTATTGATTTTTCAGTAATATTCCATGAAGACTACAGGCTTTTTTGTGTGTGTGGTGTTGTGGGTTGTTTTTTTTTGGTTTGTTTGGTTTGGTTTGACTTGGTTTGTTGCTTTTGTGTGTGTGTGTGTGGTTTTGTTTGCTTTTTGTTGTTGTTGTTTTTAAGTACAACATGTATTTAATGCTATTGTAAAATACTAGGTAAATAGTCTTGAACCTACGCACGCTTGGGCAGACACCTAAAGACCCCAGTGATTATGGGCACTTAAAAATCAGCCTGCTTTGAAAGACTGTGATTTTAATAATATTCTGTACTTTCCAGAAAAATCAGCTCCCCTTAGTATCTCCAAAATGGATATTCAGAAACATTTTTTAAAGTCTTAGCCAAAGACAAACTTATCTCTGCATATATTTAAATGTGCATGTACATATTTAAGTATAGACACATAAAACACGTCCCATGTGTAGGTCTGTGTGCATGCATGTGTATGCATGTATGTACATGATATGAGATGTTAAACTAAGTTCACATTTTTTTCAGTGCAAGCCATTTTCCCTTCCACGTGTACTGCTAAGTCACATGCCATACAGCCAGTATTTTAAGCACGTTCAATGCAGAACTGAAAACTGTTTGTTAAAGTACTTTTTTAAAGTATATTCCATGTAAACCTGTAATTTCCCTTTGCTAATCAAAATGACTTCATACAGGGATGATCTTATTCTACTCCTGGGATTTTTTGGAGGGATGTATTCTACAGCTGATCTGAAACGTGTAACGCTCTGGCTCCAAAAACTAAGCACAAACACACCCCAAAATGAAAAGTGGCTGAAAATGGAATTTTAAGATGGACGAAATCTAAAAAGGTTTTACACATCTTTTGTTCTGATATAGGTTTATACATTAATGGCAAAACCAGACTAACTCACATCTGACCCGATGTTTGTTGCAAATATATACAGTTAAAAACTCAACTAGAGAGCTGTTTTATTCCAGAATACTTGGAAAAGTAGAGTAAGAGTTAACCAAGTTATATACATTGAGCTTGTTCCTTGTGCTTTAAAATAAAACTATTCTGCTTTGACACAGGAAAAGCAATCTGGACTGTATTCCTTTCTCTGTGAAAAAAATCATCAGTTGTTAGCAGGTATGTAGAAATAACCTCATACACCACATCCAGTTCAGCAAGCAGAATAGCTTAGCTTCAAACAAAGCTTCTTGGTAAGATTCAAAACAGAAGAACTGATTTAAAACTGAGATGCCTTTCAATTACTGATGGCTTTTAAACACTTATTCCACTTCACAAAACAAGCCGCAGAGGTAAGTCTCCCATAAGCAGAAGAACATGACAAAGAACAAGTAACTACAATAACAAGCTAGAGGCTGAGGTTCTTAAAAATGGATAAAGAAGCCAATGTCAGATCAAATAAATGGAAGACTAAGAAGTCCTGCACAGTCTTATAAATTAAATACGTTATCAATGTCGAGATGTCAGCATGTAATAAAAACATAATAAAATAATGACAAATTTGCAGAGACGACTCATGAGAAACTATTAGGCTGGAAGATAGCTAGTTACTGTGCAGCTATGCTGTTACCATTTCTGAACTTTGCAAACTTAAGACATGACAGATGAATACAGTGCAAAAATTGCAGAGGTTCTCTTACGAGATGATAGCTTTCAAGTTCAGATAAAATCTTCTCACAAGCAAGCCAGCGTTGGGAAACAGACTCACCTGAGATACCAAAGAACTATTCATCTGTTCCTGTAAGGCTTTTTTCAGCTGGCTCACATCGTTTTCTAGTTTCAGATATTCATTCCAGGCATTTTCCATTTCCTAATGACAAATGAAATATTCTAATGCAATGTTATGATAAACCTGGATATCACTCTATCCATTTCTTAAGCATAAAACTGGTGTTTAACACTTGAACTGACTCTACCATGCTATGAAGGAAGAAAGTCTACTCCAGTTCTATTTCCTTGAACCTTCCCCCTCTATTTAAAATAAATTTGCAATTAGAATTCAAACAGTCACCTAAACCAGAATTCATATTATGAAACACAAAGCAGGATATTCTTTAAAAGCTCTACTGACTGCACTGCAATGTCATTATAAGCAAATAAACAAGCAGATACTTGGAAAATAAAGCTATCCTAATCATCCTTACGTTACTTAGACTACTTCCAACACCCCTGGCACCACAGCCTGCCTCCTGCCCCAGGCCTGCAAAAAATCTGAAGTCTGGAGTAGTTTCTATGTAAGGAGGGATGGAGTAGGGTTTTTGTTTGTTTGTTTTTCTCTGTAGTCTGGCAAAGACATAACTCGGGACTTGAGGGGGAGAAATAATGGAGGTTTACAAAACCCTGAGTTGCACAGAGAAATTGACTGGCCGTTCCCCATCCTTTCTCACACAACAATATGGGTCTACCACATCAAACAAGCGTGAGTCAGGCTCTAAACAAATCAAGTGGCTGTCCACACAGTCGGGAACAGTTCTGTGCAATACTTTGCCAAATGATGTTTTGGATGCAAAAGGTTCACAGAATTTAATAGGAGTCTCGGACAGATACTCTGGTATAAGATATACTGAGGATTGCTGAAGAGATAAAAAAAATATATTTTATATTTAAATACTTTTTAAATAGTATTTAAATACGTTTAAATACTACTGGCATCTTAATGTTCAGATCTTACTGTAGAAAAGGCGTTCTAGAAACAATCTTACAAAGAGATGATCCCACATTCATTAAGATATAAGAATAATACAGTGAGTGCATAACACCCAGGCTTAAAATGTTCTCTTTCACAGCCAATTCTTACAAATATTTTTGCTTTTAAATGTTTCGATTAAGTCATAATATTAACAGTACATTTTGACTGAAATATAAACAGACATTTCCAAGCCCTTTTCCCTTGGAAAAATACCATGGAATCATGCTTGTATTTCCACTGCGAAAAGGGCTACCTGAAAGATTTGCAGTTTAAGCCCCGTCCATGAATGGCAGAACTATAAAGAAATCTTCAAGCACTTTTTGGGGGTGGGGAGGGCAGAACGAGATGGGTGCATTGAAGAGGAAAGCTAGAGACGTAGTTTAAATTGTTCTGATTTAGCGTCCTGTACTTTAACAAAATCCGTTCAGAATAGGACTTAATTTCCCCATCCAAAGGGAAAAATACAGTTTAACTGGCATTTTAGTTACTGTTTCCTTGAAACAACCAAAACCACATACCGTCGAAACTTTGGATATTTCAGCCCGAATATGTATGAGGTCCTCTTGCAAAAGTCTCTGCTGGTAGGAAATTTTTTCTGCATGCTGTGGTTGGTCTTTGTACTGTTCCATCTGCCTGTGTAAAACCTCCAAAACTGACTCCAGCTGATCCTAACAGAGAAGCAGGCAGCAGTAAGCATTTACAGCAAACTTGACTAAATTACCTGTGTGAATACAACAGCTGTTTTTCATGCCCACAGTATTTCCTCTAAGCCACTACGTTAGCATTGACCTCCTATTGTGGAGACTAGGATGTGAATGAAAAGCTGCAAGAGCTTTAATTAATCACTATAACCAAAATTCTCTGGTATTTTCCACTATATCTGCTTTGATAGCCAAACCTGTACAAAAAAAAAAAAAAAAAAAACATTTGTTACTGTTCACAGCTCCACTTTTGACCTGAATGGGCATGGAGGAAAGAAGGAGGGTTCCAACTAAACTTGTCACAGAAAATATTCCAGCATTTCAGTCATAAACCTCAGAATAAGGCTCACCATACTATCGATAAACAAGCATAAGTCTCAAATCACTACAGATCAGTAGCTCGTTTTTTCTTTTTTTTTTTCTTTAAATAAAGACCATACAAGTTACAGAGAGTGTTCAGTATGGCTCTTGCTCGCACACAGAAGGACGCTGCTGTTAACGCAAACAATGTTTGCGCAGGTGGGAAGAAGTGCAAATGAAACGTGATTCTGCCTCCCACCACAGGCGTATTGAGGCATTAAGCAGAAGTATACAGAAATGTGTATGCACCCCAATTTTTGAAAAATGCCAGAAAATGAAATATATGTAGTTTTAAAACATTCACTTACAAAAACTCATTTTCTAAAACAACGTAACTCAATCCTTACATTATGTAACATTGTATTTTTCCTTATATATTTATATATACAAAGAAAAATACTGCAATGCAAAGAGCATCCAGTAATTTGATTTTTTGTTTGCAATTCTGTAGTTTATAACGATTTTTCATCTACTCACTTTATTTTCCTTCAGAGCTCTTATTTTGTCCTCCAAGTCCTGCAGAATTCTGTCCTGCTCACAGAAAATGCTCAGCTTGACCTTAAAATAAAATCATTCATATATTACATATAATATTAAATTAATATAATAATATTAAATTTCTAAAAAGAAGAACAGCCTCCACTAACAATAACTTACCCCAACAAACATAAGAAATTAACAATTTACATTTAACAGTACAAATAGCCAAAACAATGCAAGAGGTTCCAAAATGGTATTTGATACTTACATCAATATCACTTTCTGCAATCTTGACAGGTTTTGTACTTCGTTCTTTTAATGTGTCACGCCCTGTCACCTAAGAGGAAAAGTTTTTAAAGATCTGAGAAATTTGTTTCAAACTAAAACTTCACTATGCTTCAGCAATGAAAAAAAAAAAAAAAAAAAGTTTTGTTGAATATTCAAGTTTATCAACAGAGATAGACAAAATTTTGGATACAAGGCTTTTCAAAAATGCCACTATTTTTTCAGGGAGGTAATCAGAAAGGATTATTAGGTATATTAGGTTATTTAATTACTCTTAGAATAGCTTAAAATTCTGTACAAATTAGCATAATCCCCTCTGTCTATGGTTACAACGGTCCTGTTCCTGAAAAACCTCAGAGTTTTAACTGTTCACCTTTAATACCTTTCTTGAACCCGAAGGACCTGAATAGCTCCTTTAAATGTGTGATTGCAAGAATAACAGCATTAATTAATGACTAAGAATATATCTTTCTGGTAACTGTTTCATTCTACAAAGGACAGTCTCTTCCATAGTACAAGGTGAATTTTATTAAAGATAGACTGCTAAAAGAGTGCTAGGGTGGAATTTAAATGTAATTAATCTATTTTGACATGCTTATAACATACCAAATCTCTCATTCCATAAATCACTGCTTCCATATGCCATTTCTGGTGAGATTATCATCTTCTCACGTAACGCAGTTTTTACATCAGTACAGGAACTATACTATATGATACTTCCAGCAATCTTAAAAGAAAGGTATGTCTATCCCCGCAGAAAAGTTTATTACTTCCACTGTTTATATTCGACCCTTTTGGCGAATAAATAAGGCTAAGAGGATTGTCACAGAATACAGCTCACAAATCACATGGGTTTTTGAGCTTTAAAATCAAAAGGCTAAATGGTACTCAATTAGAACACTTTTATATTTTGTTAAAGCAAATATTATCTTATGAAAGAAACAGCTGGCGTTCAGTATAGCGCTCGTATATCTTGTATTCTTTCATACAGGAAAGGATTTATGAATATATGTTCACCTAATTATTGTACTCAATAATATAAAACCAAAAGTTTTTGTTGTTGTTGTTGTTGTTTGTGGTGGTTTTATTTTGTTTTACTTATTTTTTTTTAGTGGGAGAGAAGGGGCCGTTTGCCATTTGCTGACTCTGGTACAGATTTCAAGCGACACAGTTTACTGATCAAGCTACCAGGGTCCTACAGGATCACACTACCTTTCTTTAAAATAATTGAATTTTACTGCAAGTCTAAATAAATCTTTGATACAACCTCAGTTTCTCCTTTAACATGGTGCATGAAGTTTGACAGCTGCAGATAATAGTTGCAAAGAAACTACATTTAAGACAGAAGATTACGTTCATTTATGTTTAAGGTCTCCTCTCCTCCAGCTGTGGTCTCCCTTCACATACTTATCGTGGGATTTCACGTGGGGAAAGTTACACGTCTGCTACTTCCCCACTACCAAAATCAAAAGCATTTACTATCTCTCAAGAAACATTTCCATTTTCAAACATTTTCATCTTCAACAGTGTTATGCTTTATCTAAGAAACCCCCGTCTTTTAAAGGCATTAAGGAAATGATTTAAATACTAACTCCTATGTATAACAGTAAGAAATAATTGCATAGAAACAGAACTTTAGCATGTCCAAATATTAATTTTGCACATTTAATTACCTGCAAATTAACAGGATGCAAAAGCCTTTTTCAAAGCCATGAAATTAACACAAAGACATAGTCTACAGATTTGGGGGATATTTAAAATTACATAATCACAGCTGTAAGGATTTTGCTAAGTTTCAAGCAGTGAACATGAGGACATAATGACGATTCAGCATGCTTTCACATTTTCAGAACTGCACAGAGGAGTCGCTGCTTGACACAACCATTTTCAAACCATGATAAAATGAAACCAAAGTCAGCCATAACTTTGCATACAGACTGCAAAGTGGGGAGGCGGGGAGAAACCAAAAAGAAAAAAAAAAAAAAAAAGGAAGAAAATCTCACAGAAAGCTCTACTGTTTACTCCAAGACACCTGTAAAAGCCAGAATATGTAAACATCGACTGCTAAGTTGAAAAGCAATGGGATGAGCGCAGTTCAGATGCAAGCAGTCTTACATGTATACTGGAAAGTAACCCCTGTGCTGAGTTCTTCAGCACTTTGTAAATCATGTTGATCAGAGGTCCGTTATTTTCTATCTGTTTCAAACAAAAGTGTAGTAACAACTTGTTACAGATCAAAGAAACACAACCTTAGCACACAAAACTCCATGAGCAGCAGCAATCTCATGCTCTCCTTCCACACACATCCTCAAGGTTTAGGATCTATTTAATCTCCCATCACAGAAGCTGTAACTGGCTATTTATCTATCTTGTTATATTTTGGACAGGTTGTCTTCAACCCTAAGACTTCTTCCCTTTCACAAAGCACACGTATAAACACACAGCACAACCTAGGATTGATTCAGAGTTGTCCAGCTGCAGCTTAAGAAGCTCCAGGACTCACAGCAAGACGTTTTCTGGTGTGTAACGCACCGTAACGCCTGCACCATGAACTCCGTGCTGCTAACTGGAGCAACCCAGTTCAGACCTTAGTGACCCAAGTCCCTCCAATCACACTTACCACTACTCCCGTTACAAATATTACCCGCGTGGCACAACCTTGCATTAGCAGCCTCTTTCAGCTGCAGCAGAAACAAAACAGCTTCGGATATTAGAGTGTGACTGCAGAAGAACGAAGCAGGACCACTGCTAAACCACTGAGAGGGCCCCAGATTTGCTTAAATTGGTTGCACGATTTATACCTAACAGCACAAACTTTGCTCTACCTCTTCAGGCCTCCTTCCCTGTTTCTGTTTCACACAGAAGCTTGTAGGAAAATGTATTTTTCTATCCCTTACTATTCCTTACTGCTTTTCTAATACAGGCTCGCACTTTTTCACCTCCGTTTTTGGGATGGAAAAAGCTGTAACACATCACTGTGGAAATCCATTTGCAGAAAAGGCATGCTTATATATATAGCATAGAGACACAACATCTCTTTCATGCCCCATATACCTCTTTTTAATGAGTGAAAAGGAATAGAGAGTCATTGGTTTATTCTTTATCCTTTTTAAATGTCAGAAGTATCTTGCTTGCAGGAGAAAAATATTGAAATTGATTAATATTTGTCAAGTTCATCTATTTCATTTAGACAACCGTCAGGACAATGCACTGTAATGCTGAACAATACCACGGTGGTATCAACATCAAAATATTTCTTAACACTTTAAAGCTTTTAAATAATACTCAAAAATAGACTGATAAAGTAAGGATAAGAACGCTTCTCTGAGGACAAAACATCTGAGTTATGACAAATTACTAAATACCATGTAACCAGTTACTGCAATCTGTTTTAATACTGTGGCATGAATTATGCAGTTAATTATATGTTTAATAACTACTCCTTGTTGAAGAGTTATATTTCAAAACCTCTAAGAAGAAGTATCTTCAGAGATAATGGATGAAGTTAAAAAAATGTTTAGCTTCAGTTCCAAAGTCTTTAATCCTATTTGAAATTGTTTAATCAGAGTGGGGCTAACTCAAAGCCCAATGAACTCAAAAGACAGACTTGAAATAAAAGGCATTATATCTAAGCCTTCACTGTCTTAAATGCAAGATACCACGTATATTAACTGTGAATTTGCCATATTCCACCTTTACCAAATCAATATGTAATTTGCTTTGTTTCATCGAGCACTCTGTTTTCCTCATGCTGCTAAACAAAGTCTCTCTTCAGTAATTTCTATTAAGCAGCAAAACACAAATTGAAGCACAACAAAGATGCCTCCTCAATTTTCACAAGGTCTCTTTAATCTCTCAGCACCCTGACCTGAATTTCACATTTCTGGCCCACAACTGAAAGAAGGTTATTCTTCTTCCGAGCTTGAGGATATTTAACTGAGAAAGACAAGACCACCTTGAAAAACCAGATCGCTCTTGCAGAACCACACTCGACACTTTGGCTGTCAAGATTTTTCATAAGGGAGTTCGAACTAACATTATCTTTCCACAGAAAGAGCAGGTTGTCCCCATACATTATTCTTTCTGGCTGCTTTTGGTTGGTGGAAATTCATGCAACACTGGTCCAGGTAGCTTACTAGTGGCACATCCACCGTGCTCCCTCGGCATCAGGGAGAACCACGGGCATACAAACAGTACGGATAATAATAAGGTGTCTCATTTCACTCCACCTTGATTTGCAGAAACACCATAGGATTTATATAGGGTGAGACATGCTAAACAGCATGGAAAGTGGTAGACTGCTTCACTAAGCAAAATGATTATGCAGTTTGTTGTTGTTTGTTTTTTTGTTTTTGGTTTTTTTCTCCTTCAAAACCTGGTATTAGTAAATCTAAATTTGCTTTTGAATTGCCAAAGATCAGGTGTACCAGATATGGAACACCTAATTCAGTTTAGATGGATGTTTTGATGCTCAGTACTGTATTTTGTTATTATTAGGAAAGATGACTTAATATTACACAAACATATTTGTGCATGGGTAAATAGATAGATTTTATATCTCTTAGCTATAATAACATGAAAATAAATGAAAGGTGCCAATTAATCACCACATTTTCACCCCAAAGAAGTAAGAGCTTATAAATACAGGATATTTTAAAAACAAGGAAAAAGCTCAAGTAGATTTAAAGGGAACAGCTGAATTGAAAAAACAGCTTATTTTAGCTTAGAGGAGTTGACTTCATATTGGTTCTAATGCTACAGCAAAAAAGCATTTTGAATCTATTTTTTTATCTGGTTTCTCTAAACCCACAAAATACCATTCATCTGGAGTAGCAATAATACAAGTTCTACCTACAAACTGAAGCACCTGTATTTTTTGAGTTTGCACATTAGTTCTAAAGCCACTAATATGAACACACTCAACATTTTAAGCACAAAAGTGATGGCAAAAGACAGAGTTTCTGTCTCTGGACCCAAAGTGATTTGAAAACCTGAAGGAACAAAGACAATACATAAAACGTTGCTGGGTTAAAGACAATAGAAGTAGACTCATAAAGTCTTACCTTCAGATCCAAATACTCCAAATCCTTTTTCAGCTGGATATAAGTGTCATCAGCCTTGAGGTAATTATATAGAAAAAAAAAAAAACAATATATTTGAAGGTTTGAAAAATAATTCAGAATACTTGGATTGGCTATGTATACGAAAATGATGAAAGAGGAACCAAAATAACAGAGTAGGAAGTACATGAAAAGCATATTTGCTCCACCAGCATATTGCTATTTACAGCTGAAAGATGGGCAAAATATTTCCTGAGTACGTTACTACCTCACGCCCACCCTCTGAAGATATGGATTTGAATCCTCCAGCTCCACCAAGGCACATAGCTACCTTAAACAAGAGATTTTCAAAAGTTATTTTTTCAAGACTTTTTTTGCTGACTATCCCTTCTTCAAAGAACTTATGGGGTTGTCCTCCAACACAGTATGTCCCTTCGGGAGAAGACTTTACCTAACTGAATGTCAGATATAAATGCCTCTAAATGCCTCTCAGATGCCTCTATGTATCAAATCATTGGAATACGTCTGAGCACATGTTATATTGTTAGATATTCATTCTTTTATTTAAGGAATATAAGAAATATGCTTCATTAATAAAATACTGAGTAAGATCTCACTCGTGATTGGAGAAACCACTTCACTTGTTAAGTGATAGCATTCAACTTGGTCCTTATTTCTCAGTGGCTAACTCCTAGCTGCTGTCAGCTTAATGCTATGGTTACGTTCATCTAGCAACATCTTCATGAGAGTCACTTAATGAAAAGCGTGCCTACGAGTCGTAACAGAATTATTTCTTCTTTTTTCTTTTTTTGATATAAGGGGTATTTGCAACACGTAACAAAGTAAAACTTAACTGTTGCAAATTGATTTTTCATTAGCCAAAATTCCTACTTTTTTGCTGAAACTGTTGTATGTTATAATTTTATATCCTTGATTCATTAAACTTCAGAATAAAAGAAATATACAACTATACCTTATTCAAGTTTTGAACCAATCAGACTGTGTATTTAAAGAAGGAAAGAAAACATTTTGTTGTTTGCCATAAAATCACTACATCACATTTGCATTTCTTCAGAGGTGTTCACTTACAATTATGTCCAATATCCTTGCAAATCTGGCTGAGGACTTGGCTAGAAAGTATGCCCATTTTTAAGGAGAAATCCCTGTTGTTATAGCCCACCTTAGTGAAATTGTTCTGTAGGTGAGGGTAAGTAGAGAAAATAAACTTTTCCAAATTTAAAAATAAAAAGCCTTCAAGTTTAGGCCAATACACGGCCTCCACCAATTACAAATGTTTTATCCCTATTTTTGCAGCTCTAATACAGGCCAAAGAGCTCGACAAGTACATTTTTTCATCTCACAGTAACGTTTCAAACATCAGTGCAATCAAGAGCACTGTTTGCTTTGTTTATGACTCAAGATGCCCACAAACTTTTTATGAGCTAATGTTCACCTGCAGAACTGACACAGTTACAAGCTCGTATGGATGTACAAACTGGCTGATGCGTTTCGACTTGCAGGTGACACAGCATGTAGGACAAGGAGCCAATCCCATCATGAAAGCAGCACAAAGAAATGGTTTTGCCTCCGAGTGAGCATAGTCTTTTAACCCACATTTCTGAAGATGCAGCATTTTCAGAAATAATATAAAGAGGAAGGACACGTAACACTTTGTAGCAGATGCACTGGCACCCTGTAGCTTAAAATGCTTATCTCAGAGCGAGTACAGCAGCAAAGAAAAACTGCAAACAACCTGGGAACTGTAGAGCTCCGAAGAATGGGCAAGAAAGCACAGACTCGAGCATGCCACCGACGAAGCATTTGCAGAGTCACAAAATGTCAGAGAGCACAGAAGAGCCAAGCAGCAGCTGACCTGATAGGTGGAATTAGTTGGCAAGTGCTGCAGCAATTGTGCGATTGTGTAATTTCGTATACTAGCCAACTTAGCCTGATGTCTCCTTAATCGAATGAGAAGCAATGTTAGCTCTTCAGGCTGCAGGTATTTAGACACATTGTAAAGAGGAAATTAGCAGTCTTCAGGGAGAGTAACTGTAATTACATTTTTCACCTCAGTGCCCAGAAAGCAGTTACTTGACATGATTAAGCAATTATTTCATTAACTTCACATTTGGTCAAATAAACATAATAAAAGTGGAATCCTGTAATAACAGACAGCTCGCTCCCATTCTCATTGGGAGTACCAGCAAAATTCCTACAGGCTTTATTATTCCTACAGGTTGGCTAAGATCAAGTTTCAGATTCAGGCTATTTATGTTTAAGCTAATAAAAATAACCACTATGGAATCAGCAGAATTTTAAAAATTTACGATATTAGGATGACCAAAAAAAAAAAAAAAAAAGGAGAAGAAATTGCTCTTTCAACTTACCGACTTGCCATGCAAGCTGGGCGCGCTCACAGTATGGGTCATGTAGCCCATAGCTGGCATGGAGCGTCGATCAGCGTGAGCTGAGCTCTGTAAGAAGCCACAGGCAGAACTGTGAGGATTGTCTCAGGTGAGAGGTATGCTACACTTGAGGGGAAATTCAGAAGATATGCACCTCTGCCAGAAATTTTCTGTTTGAACTCAAGCCATGCTTAGATCAGGGAACATTCATGGGCCAGCCAGATCCTTGAGGATTAAGAACTTATAAAAGAACAAATGCAACCGGCTTAGGACCTGCGATGCTGGACAGAGCAGTGGATTCTGGCAGCGCAAGATACTTCAGAAGCTTGTGCAAAGTGCTTTTCAGCGAGTTAAAAAATATATATATTCATAAAATGTCTCGCACACAAACACACACACACACGTAATGTCTCCCAGAGAAATCAGCCTGGCTGATGCCCTTAAATAGCAGGCTTGTACTCCAGACAGTAACAACTGTGAATGCCCTCCTTTAGCCACGGAACAGTTCTCCACGCTAAGCTCCTGACGTGAGTGACACCTTGTGGCAATGGGTCCCATTAATACCAGGTTTTATTAAATAATCACATTTGATACGCCTCTTTCTGCTTATAACACAAAAACCTGCTTCACATCCATTCTTTCATCTTTTCCTCAAACTCTTCGGTTATCTTCAACACAGACTAAACGTCTGATGATTTATTTTTGTTCCTCTGAATTTTACTGTATGCTGTTTTGTTCTGCCCCAACCCTCCCCCCCTTTTTTTTAAGGTGTAACTGAATAGAATTAAGTAAAGCATGCCAGGGAGGGGGAAGCACCACAGATTTCTGTGGACACATGCATTTAAATATAAATTGATGCTGTGTGTTTACATGAACATGAGTGTTTTTCTCCAGAAATGTCTATGGAAAAGTTTTACAGACAACGAAGATTTTGTTTTCATACATTGGTAAAACCAATGTGACATAAAAACGTTTTATTCTGTGAGTAAAATTTATGCAGCTACATTACACAGGAAGGGAAGAGCCTTCTGCACATTCCTTCATAAGGGATGTAATGCTGCTTCAACTTACATGTGGAGAAACCAATGCCTGGTATAACATAATCAGGAGTTACAAAAATAGCAATAATTTTCAGTGCTGCACATCACCGGACTACTTCATTCTCTGACAGAATGTTATAAATCTAGAGATGCTGAAAGACATCTGACAGCTACACAGCATCTACTAGGAAAAATCTCAGCTGTCCATGAAGCTGGCATGCAACCTCAGTTCATGGTCCTGAACAGCCACGCTGGATGTGCATGTGCAAGACTCTGCAAATACTTTCCCCAGCTGAGCCCACGGATGAAGTTAAAGAATTGGCTGAATACAGAGGCTTTCATTCCCACTTATTCCGGTGTAAAAGCTACCAAGGCAAGTTCTACATTGATTGAATCCTGAATTTCCCTAATTTCCTCAGGCAAGGAGAGCCACGTGGAGTACTGAGTTAGAAAACCTCCAGATAAGAGTTTAGTGAGTACAATCAACTGCTCTGCAATTCTGCAGGAGGTTAACGTTTCAGACCAACACAATTGCGGTGTCAAGAGTTGGACTTGATGATCCTTAAGGGTCCCTTCCAACTCAGGATATTCTATGATTCTATGAATTTGACTTTGGTTAGCCCAGTGCTATCAAGTCCACAAAGGGCATAAACCATCAAATGTATGAGAAAGTATGACTAAAAACTAATAACTAAAAACTCAATCAGCTCCAAGACTAACTACACTAGCAAAAGGTTAAGAGAAAGTAGATACGGCAAACACTTCAGACCACAGCCATAAGTATACAATCAAGGAAGAGTTCACCCTGCTGTCTTTTATATTCTTGCCTATGTACTCTATAAATTAAAATTCTATAATGTGCATGTTTTATAGACACACATGTAAATCTCCAGCTTTTGAATAACAATATTCCAAATCCATGTGATGTGCCACAAGTATTTGTTGTTTGGAAAGGCAAATTAATAAATCTGAAATGATCCCAAAGACATGAATTTTAGGAGAAAACTGCTCATTCTATTAACCCTTACAACTTGCACCATCTTTCATACACAAGGCAGGACGCAATGTGAATTACTAAATGAATTACTAAATGAAATAATTCATGATGCTACATGTAAAGTAGTTTGAAATTATTGTTATACTGCATACAAACCTTTACAGCGTGACTTCGTATCTTCCTGGGGGATCCAGAGAAGGGGCTGTCTGCAGTCTGCCTCTCATCAGGTGGTTTAACTGTAAGCCTTTCTGCGGGAGTGTGTGGTCTCCTTGGGGGAAAGCCTTTCGGTGGCCCAGGTGGAGGAATATCAGATGGAGAGGGCGGAACGGATATCGAGCGTGGGACATCCAGCGAACTTTTTGACTTACCCCGATCCATAAAATCCGAAGAGCCTACGTACAGCGGGGCAGTGGGGCTGCCATGCTTAAATTGCTGTCTCTGCTGCCACTCATAGAGCTGCCAAACAGTTCCGTCCTTATTTGCTTTCCTTTCCTCCTGGGACATCTTCAAGTGGCTAACACGGTCTTGTGCGTACTTGTAGTCACTCGGCAAGTTGCGGTTTGGTGGCGGCGGTGAGCTCCCTGAAGGCTGCCTGGTATTCTTTGGCAAAGTGTGATAGTTCTCAGGAAAAGGTGGATTGGGGCCCTGACGGGTAAGAGTCTGATCAGAAGCAAGGCTGCAAAGGGATGGGGGGAAGGGTAAAAATTAAGCATATATTGGTGAGCAAGAGTGGGTGATTAAAATAAAACAAAATAAAGCCTCTAATAACATCAGCTACAGGAAACACCACACAGGATTCCTTTAAAAAGGAACTTACAGCAACATTAACAAAGTAATATTGATGAAATCGACCCTGCACAAAAATACTACATTGTATTTGCGGACTGATAATAATACCTCTAAGCAGAGGCCATTCATTTAGTGTCTGCCCTAGAAGGACCTACTAGAAATAATCTTAAGGGACAGATGATTACCAGTACTTAGACCAAAAAAAGCGCGAAGAACGCGAAGAAAGGCATCATTGTAAGATTTAAAGAGCGATCTGTAAATGAATATGCATTTTTTCTGGAAGTCTGTTCACCACCAGGTGGTGCAGTTTGCGAAGCACAAATCCACGCTCATCACAAACAATTCCCTTCAAGAAAGGAAGCAATCTCACCCATTGCAGAATGAGCATCTTACACACTTCGTGCTTTGTTTACATGAACATAGAAATTACATCGCCCAGGGAAAGCCAGGAAACTTTGATGCTATTGCCTAGGTACAGGCAGGTTGCAATTCCTCCGTGTATGAAGTAAGGAGAAGCCTCCAGCTAAAACAACAGGCTGCAATTGAGTGGCACCTCCTACCACACGAGGTTTCGGACCCTTAAAAGTAATTTGTGTTATGGAAAAACAGCCACTATGACAACGTGCCAATATCTAGAACAGGAAAGGGACAGCATCCCGAATGACTCCAATCAGGCCCTAGTGAACTGTGGACACTTGCTTTTCTCAGAAATCAAGAGGAAAATGAACAGAAGCAGATGTTCCTGAGACTCTCCCTCTTTTAAATGATGAGGTATAATGAATATAAAAAGGAAAGCAGACGGTGAAGAGTGAAAAAAATGGCCTATGCCATATGATTATTTACCACAAAAGTCATTCAGGACCTGCAATGGTGAGCAGCTACACACAAGGTATTGTAGAGAGAGCAGTTAATTGTTCAAAAGAAAACAAATGCAATTATTGGAAACATGATGTCCATTCCTGGCAACACACAGAAGCTAACAAAGGCAAGTAAAGTCTCTTCCTATCCAACTCAGGAAGATTTCTGCATGGTAGGAAAATAAATATGTTTAACACTGTATTTGCAAGAAAGGAAATTCCTCAACACGACATTATTTAGCTGGGAAAATATTTGACTGACTTTTATCAGACTGATTTTTTTGGTTAGTGTGAATAAACCGTGCATTCACTGTGCCTATCCAGGCACTGAAACCAGATCAAAGACAAATAATTTCTGGACAGCTGCTGGCAGATGGTCCCAACCTTTAAATACTTGAAATTCCCTTCAAGCTGCCTTCCAGGCTCTAGATTTCTCTCAAAGGCTGAGATGAACCTTTCTGAAGTAGCTACTCCCCTCTGCTGAGAGCAGAGGGTTTAAGTGGCTCCCCTGGCCCGCAGTGCATCCAGCAGTGAGCTGTCTCAGAGAGACGAATCTCCCCAGTGCCTGACAGCTGACATTTGCTAGTTAGCAAACAGTGCCGAGTGCTTTACAAAAAGAGAAAGTAAAATACTTATTGGAGAGATCTAAATGCCTATAAAAAGGGTGTAATGCGGGCAAATAATCATACAAACTACTGCTACATTTGTGTGAGGCAACTCGCTGAAAGAGCTCTTTCTTGTCGTAACCCACTTGCTGGCACATCTTTATACACCTGAGCCAGGAGAAAAACTGTACTCATACTGTCTTCCAAATTTAAAGGCTTCTCCATCCTAAGCGGTTCTTTGTTTGTAGCATTTCAGGTGGAATAACCATGGAGCAACAAGAAAGTGAGTGCTCCGCTCATACTAAAATGAAAAGGGAAAGTCAATCAAATGATCATCTCTACTTTAAATGTCCATATCCCGAAATCAATAGCACAGCTGACACGATCATATCACTTTTATCTACCAGTTAAGTGCACTGCAACAGCCTCAGCAGGTTGGGAGAAGGTGCCATTTCAAAGCCTGAGCCATTGCTCCTTGGAAAGGCAGCATGCAATTCACTCCGAATGCAAAGAAAGCCTTTGTCAGGGGAAGACGAGAAAAACAAGGTCACCTGAGCTAGAACAGAACATGAAGAAAGTTCTTAAGGTAAGAAGCAAATAACTAACATACACTTGTAGTTAGATTTTGGTTACAGCACTGCAGTTAGCTAACTATTGGGAGGTTTCGCTGCATACTTGGCAGCTGAGGGAGCTGCTCCTACCTAGAGCAAAGGCTGGCACCTGCAACAGCACTACCTTGACGCTACGCCTGAAGCTCATTTACTGGCACAAGTAATCAGGAAGAAAAGAGCACTTCTTTAGGTATAAGTCAAGCGTGCTCACTGCCTCTATTTGTGATGTGAAAAACCTCAGCAAAGGTTTTCCAAACAGAATGAGCCTTAAACCTTAACCAGAATTAACCTTAAATTTCTCACTGTGTCTACGGTGAGAAATGTTAGCTTCAAGAAGCATTAAAAAAAAATAAAAAAAAATTCCTCCTAAAAACCTCATTAACGTCTCCCATTGTTCTACGTTACAATTAGATTTTAGCAAATCTGTAAGGTACTAACTCAGCCAGCTACCCACATCTGAAAAACCCTCGTGCTCAGCAGAGAGCGCAGCTGCCTTTCCTGCCACTTGACCCAAGGTGACACCAGGCGCACAGAGACATCACTTCATTCTCTCAAACTGCTTCATAATCTGGCTGCACGTTTTGAAAGCAAAGCAATTATGAGATTTTCAAATTACAAAAGCATTCCGGCATGCATTCCAGCTCCTGGTAAGATTTATGTAATTTTCAGGGACTGAAAAGGGAAAAGAGAATCCTGGAGACCATGGGAACATCCTAGGACCTCTTAATTAATTAAATGAATATCCAGAGACCTTTCAGTACGTGATGCACACATGGTGACTTTGAATGCAGTCACATTATGTATAGAAGTGAATGGATGTTGGGAAGAGGAGCAGCAGAAAAAATAAAAACAGTGCTCTTTAGTTTTTACTTTTAGGAGGAATGATTATCTAGAGTTTACATTTTTGAGTTGTTTTTGAGTAAGAGGTAACTGAGGGCTCCACTTCACTTTCTGCCTCCCTTGCGTTAGCAAATTTTAAAAGGTTTTAAGCATCTATGGTGATTAAAACATTAAAAAAAAAAAAAAGTAGCACTCTAATCTCACTTCTTCTATTTGCAATGTAGTGACAACACTGAAGGAATTTGATTAGCCAATCCCATATTGACTTTCTCATGAGATAAACACCTGAAAAATACCTTTCTGTACTGGGGAAGGAGAAAGCAAGTTTTGTAATGTATTGTCTCTGTAAAATATTGTTCCAATTTGCACAAAGCATAATTCCAAATGCATCCTCCTTTAATTTCAGAACATTCTGTCTGGCAGTCCATTTAAAGACGGGCTTGTTACTAACCTTTTTGTATCTCCTTTTTGGACTTTTACCCAGTGCTCCACTTGAGCCATATTACTTTTTCTTTGAATCTGTTTATCTGGATTTGTTCTGGGAACAAACCCTCTTTTATATGAGCCGGTACCATTCTGCTCCACTAGGCCAGCACTCATACTTAATGAACTCGGAAGCGTTCCATTCTTCTCAACGGGCAGAGGCTGAGCTGCTTGAGACCGCGGTGCATTCGTTAAATCTGGAAATAATGAATCAACTTCTGTTAACGCATGCTTAGCCTTTCCCTTCTTAGTGTCCAGAGCTTCTTTTCTGAGAATATAACGCTCCTCCTCCTCTTTTTCTCTTCTCGTTTCTTCACGCTTATCATAACCAAGCATTTCAGTAGATTTTTGATAGTTTTCTTTTGTATCCGTACTCTCTGACTTCACACACACTTTACAGGCATCCACGTGATTGACCTGGGGAACAGCCTGCTGATCCACTTTTTCATTTTCCCTGAGAGGGAAAAAAAAAAAAAAAAAAGAAAGTGTTGGTAATGAACACTGCTTAATTGTCAGAAGTTGATGTCGTCTTGTTAGTATTTTAGAAAAGATAGCTACTAAAGCACCTTCTCCAGGCTGTGATGAATCCAACTGAAGTATGCTAAGATAAATATGGTCACCAAAACTCTAGCTGTTATCCCAGTCAGACAAAAGCTACTTTTACAGTGCTAGCAAGTAAGCACGAATCATTTATATGCATCTGTAAAAATGACTGAAAATATTAAGACTGTATGAAAAGTGTTGAGCTTTCATAATATTGTGTACATACAACTGTAAAAAAAAAAAAAAAAAAAAAAAAAGTCATCTTCCAATCATTGGAAGCACTGGAAGCCAAAAAACAGAAAATGAACTGCCAAGTACATATTTCAAAGTCAAAAAAGTATTTCATATCTTCATAGATGTCCTAAGGACTAGCTATTTCTGGCCACGAAAACAGAACATCTACACTTGAGTCAATACAATCACTGTCTAGGGAATCTCTAACTTTGTAATTTTGCAATTCCTAAAAAACAAAATGTAAAAAGTTACACCTACATTGCCCCAAAGAGATGCCATACACACTAGTTTACTAATTTGCCTTATCATCTAAATATCTGAAAAATTCCGTATCAGAATCCTTGATACCAAACGTATTACAGTCCTAAGAGCTTTATGTTGCTTTTGACACATAACACACTTCATTTGCAATTTTGTTCATCTACTTATAGCTACAAGCTTCAATTTAATAGTATCATTGTGGGTAGTGCCTCATTTTCTCTGAAACTAAGTTCAGTTTCTTTAAAGCTTTACAGGAGGTGGATTCCACGCAAGCATGCACCACAAACAAATATTTTATCTTTAGTCTATTTAGTGTCTCAAAGTGAACAGTCCACTAGGACCAAGGACACTATAGCAGTACATCTAACTTGCCAGGCTTCCTTGACTTTTTTTTTTTTTTCTCCAAGTACTCCTATCCTTATAAAGAAGATAAAGAAGAACAAGTAGCAGGTTACATATTATTTGAAGTTAAAATTAAACCCAGAAAACCCTAACACAAACTCATATAGAATGCAAAAGTCTGGAAGAGATCCTGGATCTCTGCTTGTATTAGATTAAATTTACCAGAAGCAATCACTCCAGCAAGACGCTCTGAGAAACTGCACCCTGACATTTTAATTCGCAGAGCCCCAAGGGTTAAAAGCTGGGCTACCTCACAGTACAGAGACTTCTTTCACAAGGGGTTTTAGGGAAAGAATCACATTCCCAAAGTCAAACCATCGAGAAGGCTACATCCAGTTTAATAAAAAGGAATAACTGGAAGCACACGAAGGCACAGCCGAATGTGTTTGCTTCAAGCACTGGTTAGGAACAATGCACCAAAAGGACATCCTCCTTTTTTAACGGTGCTTTTTTCTACACCAAGGAAACGTAAAACTCTTACAAGTACAAAAGGCCACCAAAGTAAGCCAAAAACCAGCAGTTAATACATGGATAAATTAGTCGCTATCTTTAACCATGCATTTGCAGTTTCCCCAACTTTAACATGCTTCTCCTGCACAACAGCAATTGATCCTTGTTCCAACCACTCGTTTGAAACAACTCTTTACCCTTCTGTCATTTCCCTCACATTTACTTTCCTTCAGGCTGTCACTTGGCTGTTGCAGGTGCATGAATTTGCTAAGAAAATTTGTAATCCTTTAACTGAATTTCCCTAAATATACACACATATATATATAAAAATAAATCTGTCATTCCATGTGGGCATATAGTTTGTATGTGAAAATAAATACTGAACGCCAGCCTTAATTAACTGTTAGCTACCTGATTTGCAACAGGGAGAAATCATTGCAGACAGTAAACTAAACAGAACTATTTCTTTAAAACTGGAATAAGTTTCATAGCACATGTTTACAAATACCGCTTTGAGAAATCATCATCATTCTGAGTTTGAGCAGAATTAGTTTGCTTTTAAGCTAGGAATTGGTGTGTTGAACTTGCCTCTTCAGTGAAGAGCGTGTTTGCATGAGAGCAGCTTGGTTCATAGCCCGGATCCAGCCATTCATATCCTCCTGGGTATCTGCACTGAAGTAGTATGTCCGCATCCCTGAATGCTCTGCCTGAGAGCCAATAACAGAATTCTTATTATAAATATATGCCCGCATTCCTGTATGAACAGCCTGTCACCAAAATAAAGAACAGAAATAAAAGAAATCGGAATCAGACGTCACTTCCATTTTTCTTCCCAGAAAGTTTATTGCAACTTTTCCTGATACCTTAAAAATGAATAAATAAATACAATTTTCAAGATTCTCTGACTGTTTCTTGAATTTAGGGTAAAATTATTAACCTGCCACATCTGGCAGTTGTGCAGCCAACTCCAACGGCACTTCTGTTTTTCAGAGTAGGAATTTTCAGCTTTTCGTTTTCTCTTAGCTGCTGTGTTTCATTTACCATAAATACCGTACAAAACAAATTAATTCTCACTGAGACATGTGTGAGTGAGTGAATTTTCCCAGCTCATTTCATAAAGCAATTTAGTCAGACAAAACGCAGACAAAAACTTTACAAATTCAAGCAATTAAAATGCTTACTTAAGACCTGATTATAATGCACGTTAAGATCTTTCAGTTAAATTAGTGTGCACTTGAGCCTCTATACATTAGCTGCAAAATCACAAGTCTTACTGCAAGTTAGTAGTACTGATGGGGTTATCAAAGTGCCTCAAATACTGCCAACCACCTCCTCAGACCAACACACCTAGAAAACTAGAGGTATTCAAAATTTCCTCTATAAGCATAATACATTTATTAATGCATTAATGTCACGCTCAAAAAAATATTCAAACTGAAACGTCTTTATAACTCCAGGCCAGTTGAATTTAATCAAATCTTACCCACCTTTGTCTAAGTGATAGTATAGATACTACTAAATCCTTCCGTGAAGTGCTTCAGGACTAATATTTCCTCCTTCTTACCTTACAATTGGTAGGAAAAGACTCGTTTCCTTCTTTGCAAAAAAAAAACTGAAGCGAGTATATTCAACATGAAAGCTCTTGTAACAATATTAAAACTAAATTAATAATTTAAACTGCTTTCGGTAAAACTAAGACTGCTGTCACATACGAAAGCCAGTGGCACAAAACACTGCTGAGGCAGGCGTTTGGTTTGTTTTTAAAAGGAAAAAAACTTCTCTCAAGCTTTTTATGAGGATACATCTTCTTTTGAAGGTTAAGCATATTTCATGAGCTTTCCCTAAAGAACTGCTCCTTGTATTTTGATGAAATCTCCTCCCTTTCCTTATGGCAAATTAAAAACTTCTCTACAACACAGCTGGATTTGGAAACAGCAATAGTTTTGCCAAAACCCAGGCTTATTTAATCTGTTGAAGCCTTCCCTAAAAGATGTATTTTCAGCTGTTTACACTAATATTGTAATCTTAGAGAGTCTTACCAACAATTTTGACAAGCAAAATATTTGCTTGTTCTTACAGCTTTAACGTTTGCAGAAAATTGACTCCCTTTCTACTGCATCCTGTTCTTACAAAACGTGTGCGATGTGGCCTCTCTGCTGCAGGTCTTAAGCATGGAAATTTCTTTTGAAAACTCTGGCAGTACGGAGTTTTCTCTGGAATGCCACTGTGCTCACAGAGGCAAGGCTGAGACTGCAGCCCAAGAGCCAGCCAGAAGGAGGAGGAGGAAGAGGAAGGGCTGATACAACTCCAAGGCTCTCCTGCACGGACTTTCCTCTGCTTCCTACCAGCACTGGCTGACAACTCAATGCAAGGGGGTGTTTTCCTTCCCACCATCATCTACCTTAACACAGCAAAGCAGGATTTACATATGTGAAATAATAGCTCTGATCAGTTGCATATTTAGGAATCAAAGGATTTTAGGAATCAAAGGGTTTGTTTTTGTGTTCGACTCTTTGAGTTTATTGGGTTTTCAGTTTTCTTTGCTGCTGGGGGTCTGTCTTTTTTTTTTCTTTTATTGACCTTGAAACTACTACAGAAACAAATATGGTTTAGAAGAATTTAATTCACTGTGATTTATGAGCAGTGTCCAGGGCAAGAGCTGTAACAGAAATCAGTAACTTTAAAACCAGATCTTCTGACTACAGCGTGCCTATACGCACCATGTTGAGTCTATGGCAGAAGATGCTAGAATATGGACGTGAATCAACTTCTGCCAAAAGCAGACTGCATATGCCCCACTGCGGGTAATGCAGCAGGACCTTAGCCTTCCATTGGTTGTTCACCTGCTGTATTAAAAAAGAAAGCAGCACAACCTTGGATAACTAACCGTGCAGCCTGCATACCGCATCAAGAAACGGGTTTAATTCACCTGTATGTCCTGATCAACATGCTCAGTGTGCCTTTCACCTTCTCTTTCAGTGGTGAATGATGAACACGGCTGAAAGCATTGCCTAAGAGGCTACAGGTAAAAGGGAATAAAAACACAAGGCATGTTGCACCATTCCCAAGAGACTGAAGCTATCGGAGCTATAAACATTCATAGCTTCAGAAGGGGTAATGGAGATGGTCTTTTATTATCAACAAACCTGACATTCGGAAGTTTCTCATGTATAAAACCAGTTAAAGGGAAATCCATATACCTTGTAGTTATTTATTAGCAGCATGTCTAATATGCAAGAAAGCCACTTTGTGCTAACGTCCTGTAGCTGTCACTGCTAGCAGACACAGAAGCTGGTGGGGTTTTGTTTGTTTTTCAAGCAAAAGCTATTAGGATGGCTACAGCATACAAAAAAAGCCAAAAACACAGCACATGCGCACACATACACAACAGGGAAAAAATAATATTGGTACCTATTCATGCATTCAGATGCCTTAATGTGGATAGATTGAGAAGAGAAGCAGTCTCTCTCCCATAATGCACAGAAGGAGAAATGGAGTGTAAACCCCAAGAGCATATTGATAGAACAAGACAAGGACAAAAAGTTAAACAAGTTTAAATTGCATAAAGATTCATGTATCCAAAGAAAATATTTAACAAAAGACTGTAGTAATAAAGGTAAGCAATAGCTAAAGTCTACAGCTGTTATGTTCACTCCCATTAATTTAAAATTCCTACCGGAGAAAAGGCAGAGTTTACTGAACAGAGAAAGGAACTACTTTATAATAATTGCAACCTTCAAGTTTAGTGCTCCCAATAAGCTATACAATACCAGAAACCCACCCTTCTTCTGAAGTTTGATATTTACAAAGCATTTATGAACAAAAATTGGAACAATACTCTGTCCCTTTGCTATAAACACAACACACTATAGTCTAACTTGTCTTTCCCCCTCAAGTAATACCGAGCTTTTTCAGAACTTCTGGATGCTGGTACCTTCCCTCCTCTCTTTCAAATTCTTAAATGACTCCCCAGACCCACTGAAGCTCTGTAAGTAATATGGGAGCCTAAGGAACCAAAAATGGTGGTGAGAACACAAAGGAATAAAATATTTTTTTTATTATTTTTTAAGAAAAGCAGTGAGATCACAGGCAAATAAGTAAGTCTGTCCCGGTGCCATCAGGACTAAGCAATGAACAGATACTTGCATCAGTATGTCTTCAGTATCAATAACGAAAAGATGTTTAAAAACAATACAACTTTATATATAAATACTTGCATACAATGGCTTTCTTGAAGTTTTCTTGCTTTTCTTACAGCAGACACAAATACGCCTTCCAATTTTCTCAATTTATATCAAAGTCAGATTTTTTTTAATGAATTTACTTTGAGTATTCTCTCATATTTTTAACACACAAGATCAATTAAAATAATCTTAACTGAGGATAGTGTGGCTTCTGAAGAGACTGCAATTAAAATAATCTTAACTGAGGACAGTGAGGCTTCTGAAGAGACTGCAATGACTTTAACGTCCATAAATTGCTAATACTGTTTACAACGGTGACACTAAGTACAGTAAATTCTCTGTCACGGGGAGTATTTTCAGTCATATATTAATGTTGTGCACCCTTTTTCACAGTACAGCCCAGACAAAGGATTCGTGATCCCTCACATCTGCATCAGCACAAAATTACTATATGAAGAAATAGAGCAGTTCATTAAATACCCGTGTTAGCTGCAGAAGTAAATGTGCAGCCAAGATCTTACAGCCTAAAGGCACAGCTTACGGTGAGTAGCTTGTAGCTAATCACAGGACTTTGCTTGGGACAAATGAACAATGGGAAAAGGTTGTCAAGGACAAAGAAGCACAGTTTCTAAACAAAACGATTTAATATGCGAACTCCTCCACTTCAGTCTTGATGGGATTTGAACAGCCCATACGCTATTCTATAGGCCTGTCGCTGTCAAGCTTTTAAAAAAATCCTAAACTGGACTTTAGGAGGTGATGGAAGGAACACAAGTTTGAGAATATCAACAGGGTGCATTTTATCTGTTACAGGGCTTAGCATATATCCTACTAAGCATGTATGTTGCAAACAGTCTTCTAACTGAATCATACAAAAAGCATCTATGTGTTTGCTAAGTAAATTTCCTGCTTTTAGTTTTACAAAATAAAACGTTCAGAGTTTGACTGCTTACCTGGCTTTAAAAAGTCACTGCTACATAAAAAAAACATTGAAAATGGAGGCCTCTGTGGTACCAAACAGCTTACAACAGCTGGAGTAAATGACAGGCCAAATGCAAGAAGCGACGTGGCGCATTCTCCTCCTCATTCAGGACTTACAAGTGAAAAAGTCCTATCTTTATTTTGGGCTTCATCTTCTCGTGTTTTCTATTTCTGGCTGTGCTACACTGCGAGACAGAATGTCCATCCATGCTCCAGCTATCGAAGCAGATTAGATAAAGGTAATGGCTGGTGAGTGCTGGAATGCCAGCACGGCCCGGCTCCTGCCCCGCTGCACCCACAGCCGCTGCCGCCAGCGTTGGATTGGGTCTTGGTGACAGGAACCACACAAAATCCTCCTACGGCCCTAGGAGCTGGTTCTAAAAGCATGAAACTGCAATGTCAAGCCTGCAGTCAATCATCAAACACCTCAAGCAGAGTCAAGACTGGCCCAATGAACTTCCAAACCTGAAGTGTATGATGTGGACTTTTTATACCAGTTTTCTAGCATAGAATTTGTTTTACCAACAACTCCTTATTTCTCTGTCAACTTTTTACAGACAACCTTACACTGAAAATTCCAGGTTACTGGCTCGTGCTAATTTTCAGAGAAGATTCAGATTAAAGACGTAGTAGAGCTTGTATGGGTATAATATTCAGAACTCAGAAAACTTGCAACTGCTTCTGAAATGTTTAACCACGATCACAACCATGGGCTCTGTTCTGCAGGAAGAGAGAGGCAGCAGTGACTACAGAACAGGTCACATAGGAACTACGTGTGCATATGGACGTTCATATACAAAAATATGTGTATGTGTGCATGTATATATGTGTGGGTGTACGTACATACACATCCATGCACCAGGCTTCTTTTCCTTTTATCACTGATGTCTTAAACTGGTTAACAATCCTAATGTGCACTTGAACATTTGCAAACATCCTTCCATGAAATTAAAAAGATATTTTTAAAACACCAAAGCAACATGGTTTAAGTAGATCCTATTGCTAGTTTCTTCATCTCCTTCCCCAGCCTACGCTAAGACATGTAGAAGCCTAAATATACTTTGGACCCTTCTTTTTCAGTACCTGCTTCTGCCTAAGAAAAGGCTTGGAAACAAACTTCATGAATCACACTTAATAAATATTAGAGTGAACTGATTTTTTCAACAAAGGTTCTTTTGTAGCTGGTCCTGCTATCTCACATTCAATGTATTTGAGAAAGTATAACAAATATTTCCATAAAGAGCACCAGGTCTTTTTTAAAACACATCTCCCAGGTTAATATTTGTTTAATACATTTCAAGCCATTACCCATTTCAAAATAAATCCTAATGCAACAAAGGACAGTCTGTGACTTTAAAACACCCCAAGAACCAAAACACAACAGAAGCATAGAGAAGTGTAAACCGAGAAGACATTCTTTGTAATTTCAGCAAAGATTTAAACAGTTTTCTTCTATATCTCAACCTATACCCGACTGAAAACTGAGTTTTCATTTGTTTCTTTTTTTTACTAGTAGTAGTTTTTTTGCTAGCTATAAGACCAGGTTCTGCTCCAAGTATCAGTATAATTTAAATTTGCAAACAAACGCGGACATTTCTAAACTTTGTCTGAGTGCTGCAGCTCAAACAATCAGTAGGAGAGGCAGGTTTTTCCACTGTCATGAAGGAATGCATATTTTATTACGTTTTCCTAGTTTTTTATAACAATGAATAGAACTGTAAACGATACAATTACATGGGGAAAAAAAATGTGAGCTGTCTCAAACAAGAGTATTTGTACCTTAGAAAATTACTCATTGTCACTTAGGACAATTATTGCTCCCAAATAAAAAAGGAGAATAAATTGGTTACTCTTTCTTTCCTTGAAAGGAGGAAATTATATGTCAAAAGCCAAGGTATTGTCATTTTCTACTGTGAAAACTGAGCTGGTTATTTTATTATCAAAAAAAAAGGCCATCAGTCTGCTACAAGGTTAAGTATCCCATAAAGAAAAAAAAAGTCAACTTTTCTTTCAATATGAAAAAAGAGTACTGGAACAACTTCTCAGCATTAATTTCTAATTTTAGAAACAGTCTCCTTACTCACAGCCTCATAATTAAGCTCTGAAGACACTTACATAGTAACAGATATATGAAAATCCATTTATAACTAACAAAACCGCTATGTGACATTTCAATAGCCCATCAATAAACCTGTCTGCTTTTCAAAAATAAATTAAAACATATAGGAAAGCAGATGCTTCTGCTTACAATGGTATCTTTTCTAATGCAAATGAGTATTTTAAAATATGATGAGGTAATAAGGCTTTTTTAACTGTACCTTGAAGGAAAATTTGCGATTTATGCGATCTTCAGGTCCAACTGGAGATATTACATAACTGGGCAATGGTATGCTACCCAACACAGATTCTTCCCTGCTGTCTGTAAAGTAAAAAGAAAAAAAAAAATCTAATTAATTGCACTTTTCAATAGGGTAATAAATACATTTATGGACACACAGTGGCGTACTACAGAGGGACAACAGGCAGCAGGCGTGAAGGTGAAAGAAAAGCAGCTCAGACTGCATATAAGGAGAAGAAATTTCTCCGTGAGGACAAAGCAGCAATGAAACAGGCTGACCAGGGAGGCTTTGCCATCTCCATCCTTGGAGGTTTTCAGTGTGCGACAGGATTAACCCCTGAGCAAATTGGTCTGACCTCTTTTTTCGGGCCCAGATTTGACCAGGAGGTTGGACAGGGCTCTTCCTGAAGTCTCAATTTTCTTACAACTCAACAGTAATAATTCAGAAAAATGTTTTATTTTTAAGAAAGTAATATTGACATTTTGGATTTTTTTTTTTATTTTTTTGTTTTACTTTGTTTTGTTTTCTGTTGGTTTACACAAAAGAACACACTTCCTGAATAAAGCTTATTTTGACAAATGAACTCTGATAGGCTGTGTAACACAATAGACCTTCCATTTAGCATTCTACATGGAGCCTAATTACTATAATTAAGAAACCTCTATTACCACTGGCTCTAAAGCAATCAGCAGGAGAAGTGCTGTGCCTACAAACATGAATTTGAGCTCCACATTCTACAATGCTTTCCAAAAATTGTAACATGCTATATACAACATTCAAAACTTCCAAATAACCTTATGTAACCATTATGCCATTATTCCTATTCAGAGGAAGACTACATCTAGCCTTTTTTGGTAGAAATGCAGGCTTCTGGGTTTCTCTCTCTTATATTATCCCTTGGATTAAAGCTGCCCTGATAGGGCCAAAGTGCATTCCCAAAATCAAGTATGCAATCACAATTAAGTAGGTACACAGAACAGGGATAAGAAAAATCTTACACAGGAATTGCTGCCAAATATTTTGTAATGTAAATCTTGGCATGTACCAAAGACAAGTTGCGTGACAAAAGATCATACAGCACCCACTTAGTCCCCAGCCCTGCCTTGAAATTTGTCGCACACTGAAGACGGACAGGTAAGTCATTGTTTCATGATGCATCTCAGAACACCTCAATATGTCTGAAAAATTCAATTGCAGTGTGATTTGAGGAGGTAAACTGTTAACAGACTAACTCAAACGAGCTATTATTATCTACTCACCTTTGTAGTAAAACAAACAATAATCAGCAAGCACAAACCATCGTCTTTTCCATAATCGCATACCAGAGCTATCCTGAAATGCAAGAAAGGTGACAGACTTTTCACCTAACGAGAATAACAGTTTATCATGCAATGCTCTATCAGTGAGTAGCTTACCAGACATCTGCATGTGGTACTAACTGCAAAAATATGCATTTTATATTTTAGTGAAATATTACATACATAAGAGGCACAGAATAAGAGCCGAAACATCCAACTATAAAATAATCAGCTTAGAATATTCAAACTGCTGACTTTCATTAAGTAATTAAACTCGCCTCCACATAGCATTCGGATTAACCTTATACACAATCAATTAATATTTTTACTAGACAGCTTTGTCCCACAATAAAGAAACAAATGTATGCATCCTGATGGCACAAGCTCCAACAAAGATTGCCCGTGCACCAAGATGAAAGTCACTACACAGCTGTGAAGTATGACCTCACATTTCAGACAATGATCTCCTGTAATTCTACAGTCAATTTCCCATATGTTACCCTTGCTCAAAATGTAATTTAATCAAATGTTCCTTATGAAATAATACAGGGTGCATAATGTGCAAACTTTAATGAAGTATAATTCAATATGCCTGTAGAGATATATCTCTCTCCGTATAATATACATCACCTTGTCAAAATGAGTAATATTTACATTGAAATTAATTTTAGAAGCTTGTAAAATTGCCAAACTGTAACGTCAGCAAGTACAACTCATTAAACTGAAGTAGGCTTTGATGACACCAACAGTATAGAAAGCATCTTCGGTGTTTAAGCGCTTGCAAGTAGAGGTAGGCAGACAGGAGGAAATAGCTGAGGAACATGGGACATACAATTTATTTTCCTTCCTTTTGCAGTCATATTAAGTATGCAAGGACTTTATTTCCTTTCTTTTTTCATGCCGCAATGCTGCCAACACACATAGTGTCTGACCTCCAGTTCTGTCCTTAAAACTAATGGACTCAGATAGCGGATGTCAACAGAGCTGATCATGGAAGACAGACCTCCACACAGGAGGAAGTGAATGGCTGTCAGCAATTTAAATTTCCTTTGTATCTAGAATCATAACTTTAAGCCTTAGATTTCAGCTTTCTCCTACTCATTCCTTAATTTAGCAGCTAAATCTCCGATAACGATCTGGTAGACACTGAGTGCCGAATTAAAAGCAGGGAAATCCTCTCATAGAACACCCAGATTTCTTTACTTTTTGCACTCAAGGACGTGCTTTCGCTAGCTCAGGAGTTCAAGATGCATCAGCTTTAAAATTCTGTGTGTTGAAAGAAATTCTATAATCCCCTCATTGCTTGGACACTGGCCTTGGTGACAGAGTGTGTGGGGAATGGGTCCCTGTCTCTCCCTTCATCTTCTCCCTCCTGCTTCTGGAGAACAAAATGCAAATGGGTTGGAATTGAGCCTTTGATCTAGGGTATAAGGGTGTGAGCAAACTGGTGACCTTCGTAGCCAACCTCAGGTTAGTGGTGTGTTCTGAGGGAGGCTGAAATCAGCACAGCAACAAGCAGGTGGGATAAAACAGGCAGAATAACCGGAATTGGACAACAAAGTTACAGCCTCGGCATTTAACCAGGATAACTGTGTCCGTTTATCCTTGTTTCCTCTTCTGAATCAAACCTGCATGTAAATCTTAGTTCTGGTACTTGCTGAGCACAAGCCCCTCAGTACAGAAGCCCAGGAGTGTTCCCACCACCACCACCATTCCAGCTTCTGCTTTTTCAGTGGTCTGAAAGGTGCTAGCTTCTACTTGATGATTGCATATGGACGCAAACAGATGATCACATACTTACCTGTTTGTGTAGCCAGCCTCTTACTATAACAGGAACATTGGGGTTCCTTCTGATAGCTTGCTCCCTCTTTCCAAAGCTATGAACTTTGCTCCCAGTCTTCACTACCTGTAAGGAAGTAGAACAAAGCAGTGTTTTTGAAACTGCGCTGACACACACTTCAGGTTTTAAATAACTTCACTGCAGTAATTCATTACACAGTAACAAAGCATTTATAGCATTCTCAAGGGCAAGTAAATAGACAATAATATTTACAACACAGCAAAGTCAATTTCCCACTCTCATCAACATATCAGTGCTAGGCTGGTGTGGCTCGAGTCTGAAAGGCAGAACTGCTGCAGTTTGATCACACTTGGCAAGTATTTCTGAGTGCACTACATGCAAGTCTCTCTCTGCAACGTGGCTCAAGTCTTACACACACAGAACTTTGTATGCATGAATCCTAATCTTGCTCTTTGTTGCTCGTTTTTTGTTCATTTGTTTTTCCTGTTTAAATTCAAATAACATCAGCAGTTTAATAACATGCTTGGACTTTGACCCTGCAAACAAAAGGAGAAGATGCAGCGTGACTGCTAAGGAAGAGACCTAGATGGCAGTAAGTGGCAAACATGAGGGCTGCATAATGGTTTGCATTACTGCAACCTTGGTTTTGACTCACAGTGGCAAAATGAGTTCAAAAACAAGACGGGAAAGCCTACTAGTCTGTGAAAAAAAAAACAGCAAGAACCTCATAACTGATCTGCCTATTCTTTTCCAGCCTCAGCACAGTTTGCTACTGCAACTGCTTCAGGAACCTGAGGGGCACAAACCACCCTTACAGCTGCACCCGATCCCTGCAAGGGAGGAGCTGTCCGGATCCAGGCCCTGTCTCCCTCCCACCACGTCCCTGCAGTGCCTCATTTGTTCTCATCTCTCAACAGGTCAGGGAATCGACCAGTTGTGATGTTGCCTCAGCTGCAGACAAACAGCAGCTCTGGAAAATGAACACATCTGTCACATGCAAGGGATGGTATCATAAAGATACCTGAGTGTACTGCTTCTGCCTGTCAGGCAACGTCTGGACCAGACGACAGGACACATCATCATACAACACTCCAGTGATATACAGAACAGAATATTTCAGTTGGAAGGGATCAAAGTACAGGGGAACACAGTAACATTTGCAAGCTTCCATTCACACTGTTAGATGCTTTAGAAAGACTAAATTCCAAATTATTCTCGAACTGAACCAGACCATTATTTCTCCACATCCTTTATTCATAATCAGTATGAATGACTTTTAACATGGTTCATAATGGGTGAAAATCCCCATCTGTAATGACTGCAGCGGTCTAAATGCAGTCTTGAGACGACTTATTCAGACAGTGCCAGCACGTAAGTGGTGAGGCCCACCCCAAGAATCTACGCACATTTCGGCAACTGCCCATCTTAGGTGTCTTGGAAAATGAGGGATAATTGATTTCTATGTATATCAGTAAAACAGAATGAGAGGTTAATAAGCAGAAGCCTTAGTTTTAGTTGGTAGCGGTTTTGTTTGTTTTGTTTCCAATGCTCTCCTTTCCTTGTGCAGCGTGCAACTGACACTGTTGGAGAGTGCCTGTGAAATTCTCTTTCCAAACAATCACTTCTTATTTCAGAAGTTTTATTCAGTCCAAGTTCAGACTTGAATACTGCAGCAAGCAAGCCAGCAGGCTTTGGTTCTTTCATCTTGAACCGAGAATGACAAATCTATCATGCAGCTGGCAGCCTACCTTCTCTCTCCACCCCAAACACACCAATTGTTAGCTGTCAGCTTTTTGCAGAAGAATCAAGCTGAAAGCCCTGTACCTGCTCCTACACTTTCAGATTTGGTACAATTCCAGTGCACATAGCTCTCTATAAAAATCAGTTTGAATTTGGCCAGGATTCCAACCCTACACCTACACAGTGTCAGTTTTGTGATAGCATTTGCAGGACAAAACAGTGAAAGCATTTCATGCAAGGTAATAACTAGCTATGGGTAGCTGCGGGAACTTGCCACAACAAACAGAATGTACCTCAGGCTTCATGCTTGTCTCCCAGATCTGTGTCTGGGAACTCGCTCTTCAGAAAGAATGATTATAGAATTCATGGAAGAAAACATTTAGAAAATAGAGGAAAGGTTCTTAAAATCTACTCTTGGAATGCTACAAAACAACATCAAGATGGAAGACACCGGTTATTCACTTTACAGTTCTTGGTGCTGGTTAACTTGAATAAATTCTGATATGGTAGCTTGTGAAGGAATTTAACAGATCTCTTTCTGACTCTACAGAACATGGGGAGTGTTTTCAAGCTTGGAAACACATGCAGTGATGAACCAAAGTGTATATGAGAAAGACTATGGATCTCTATCCTAATTAAAACTCCAGTAAAGTATTTATCAAGGGTCCACAGCTGGATGGATCTCATATAAACAAATTTGGTGGAGAAGGAAAGTACAAGCAAGTCCTCTCTGAGATGTCTACTTGAAGTCTAAAGCTGCAGAGTATTTAAAAGAATGTCACATCTAGCAGCCTGGCAGGAGCACACACTGGCACAGTTCTGCTGGACAGCAAACAACATAACAGCAGAGACCAGAAAGAGATCAGCTGAAGTTTTGGGAGGAGATTCTGGATATTCTCCAAGTTGTGATGGAAAGAGCATTACTATCACATTTAGCTGTGCAGTTCTCATGTTTCCTGTGAATTAGTTCTTTCTCATGGGTGGGCCTCTAAGTTGTATCCAGTCATCATCATTACCGTTCTCTGTGTTTTGCAAAGCCTGATTAGATCAGTGCAATTACATGACAAAGGAAAGCAGCAGGAGCAGGTGACAAGGGTGCACTCTTACTGGCAAAAGTGTGATTAAAAATAAGTTAAAGCCAACTGCATCACTGGAAAAATTCCTCATCTCTAAGCAGAGTACCAGGTCCCCATTAAGTTAATCAATTTTTAAGAGTGAAAAAATGAACCTTTTCTCTCTAATGCTGGCATTAAAAAAAAAAAAAAAGACAGTGAGCATAAAAACAGTAAACTCAAATGCACAAGTACCTTGTTAAGTCCTAGTCTTCTGGTTTAATTCATGGAGCGATTAAAATCAACACTAAAACAGCATTGGCCTTAAAGCAAGAGAAGTTCATCAGGTTCAAACAACAGTCTGTTTCCCTTACCTTAGAACCAGGCTTTGTATCAACAGCAGACATCGTTACTGCAGTGGATGATTCGCTGACCATGCTTGAAGGTCTTTGGTTTATTTGTTGCTTGGACATAGGTGAATTTAGTCTAGAAAACAAAAACAAACAGATACTCTAAAGCACATCGGTTTTTGAACACTGAGCTTTGCCTTTTTATATTTAAGACTCACAGTGAGCAAATGAATGACGGGCTAGTCAAACACAAGGCAAACATTTCCCATTTCCCACTTCCATTGCATTACCCCTACTCTTTTGATTTCAGGTATTTTTCAAGCAGATTCTGTCAGTGACATCTGGTAATTAGTCTTTGCCAATGTATCGGGAGGCAGAAACCTCCCAAATTGCAAACCCAACAGAGAATCGAGATACAACAAAGAGCACTCAGGAGGTAATGCTCCTGCACAGAAACTGAACTGTGCCCAGTCTAGAGGTTTGGCCACAGACGTGTGGAAGAGACAGTAGTGGGAAGGGAGGGCTAGGAGTCAGCACACTTTGCAATTACAGATTTATTGTTTAAACTAAAAGTGTGGATACCCTGATGTTTGACCTTCCATTCTGCCCAAAATACAAGCCACACTACAATATGAATTGTTAAAATAAGAACATCTTTTAAGGGAAATGATTCAACTCATGGCAGATATTGTTAGAAATAGCCTCCAAGTCATACGAGGATACAAGAAATCGAGATAAGTAGCTCAGATAGAGATACCCATTTAAATCACAGTGAGATGAATCCTACTGTAGGAACCTGTTCAACAAGTAAGAGTTCAGTACAGCTGCCCAGATGGAGGAACGAGAGGACAAATGCAAGTACAGACTTTTGGGGAATTGCACATGCGGACTGTTAGCGTAATTCTCAGCAGCCAAGCTTGTGAATTAAATCAACAGGTGGTATTTTCAAAAATCATTAAGAGCTGTTTAGTAAATTACCTTTGAGAAACATCAGATCAATTAGGAGGTATCGATACAATCACACCCAAAAACACTGTTAACAAATCAACTCCTTTTTGCCTTTCAGTAAGTTGCTGAAGCATTTATGTCAAATAAAACAAATGAACAAAACTAAACCAAACCAAAACATGATCCAAACCACACCGAGCATTCTTGCTGCTGCCACTAAAATTCCACCCAATTCTGAATGTGGCACAGACCAGTAACTGGGAGTGGTCTCGCTCAGAAGACCAGAGAGGTTGCTGGCTGTAGCAGACCAATGCATGGCTTAACTGAGGAGGACGAGGTGCTTGCCACCACTGCTCTCTCTCAGTTGAAACCTGAGCAGTTACCTCTCCAAAAGCATTTAGAGTTATGTCAGAGGAAGCACATTTTTCCATTTGTGACCACAGTTTAAATTAAGCTTGCCAGGAAGCAATACCACAACTTTAATCCCATTTCCCTTACGCATCACTTACCTGGCCTAAATTCTCTCTTTCTAGCTTTTGTACGTAAATTCAGGTCCCAGATACGAGAACAAACCACAGCAAGTCCCACAAGTCCCAGACCAGTCCCCAATTTGTGATAGCTGCATCACCTCAGTTTGAGCCAATCTGTCTTACCTCCTAGGGACCAGGCTCCCTATTTTAGCATTTACCAGCTTTAGGAATCCCCAATCACAGCAAGGAGTGGATTAAGACAGCTCCCACATATAATGCAGCCTGACCACGCTTTCTGTTATCAGCCAGTCTTCTTATCACCTGCTCTATAAACTTTCAGAACAGGTAGTAAACACGAAGCTACACTGTCTGCATTTTTCTTGCAAAAGCAAGGTACTTGCCTTTTCCTAGTATCTCCTCTAGATTCTCTACAATTCCCACCCCACAAGCTATTGGGTAGGAGAGTCACTTAATGTGTGTAAATGTAAATCTGCATAGATGATGTTTCTTCATTTTATAGAGTAGCTATTTCATAGAGAGAGAGAGCACACCAATTGTCTCAGGAAAGAGAACAACGAAGAATAAAAACTAAAGTTTTAACACATTAGGAATTAATTTTTGCAATAAAAAACATTAATATGGAAAAAAAACTACCCCAGAGGAATGCCTTTAATTACAAATCAGAGTAGATAAACTCAAATTGAAATATGCCCACTGTTCAACAAGATGCTGTTTTACTGTAGGTCAAGCTTTGTGTAGATATAAAAAAAAAAAAAAAAAGGAGTAACAGAACAAGGTTCAGAACTACAAAGACAAGCTTTACACATTTAATGAGATTTATCAGAAAATCACTAGCACTACCAGAAAACTGCGGTGCAATACAGGACAACAAGTGCACAATTTCAAAGAACTGATAATTTTGCTATTTGATGATTTCTCTTCCACTTCTCACTGAAAACAATCACTGTCAATAAACAAAGCTCTCATTTGTTAGCAGTACCAAGATTAACGATGAACTTCAACTGGAAAAAGAACAGAATTAAAAAATAAATAAACAATAAAAGAGCAAGGTTGTTGCCATGGAAGAACTCACATAGCCAGCACAAGGAACATTAAGTCGACTGAAACAGGAAAAAAAAACAAAAACATTATAATTCCCCTAAAACAAAGCCTTTGGTAGCAAACACTGTTGATCCGACCTTTTTGTATCTGAGATGTAACAGAAAACACAAAACAGCATTGACAATGAATTTAAAATATTCAAACGCAACATTTCACTTATAAAATCCTGTAACAGATTTGCATTAAACCAAACTCAAGCTCAAGTCTCTTAATAGCTAATTGATATTCTCAGTCTGTTTTAAATTGCAAAGAAAAAAACGGAGAATATCCAAATTACCTGCAACAGCCCAGCATGCTTAATGGAGTTAAGACCATCTTAACAGTATTTACAGATTCATCTTCACCAATAAGCAAATAAAGCATTAACCCTCTGCATTCAGAAGCATTAGGTCAGAATCACTATTACCAAATACGTTTCATAATGTTTGTTATTCAAGATACTGCATTTTGTCTTCAGAGCGCTGGGTTTTCTCTGTGTTCTGGACAGTTTTCTTGCTGCTTCCCCCAGGGGCGTGCATACACACACAAAATGGCAGCGCGTGCATTCGGTGCTCCAGTCCCTTGTAAATCTTTCTGAAATACTTGAAAGTAACTCTCGACATAATATATCTCCTGTCTAGCAACTCCCTGCTCTACTTAAGCCATGCTGGGATGTCTAAAGAAAACACATTTTACTACCTAAAAGAATCACGTGGCCAATATTTAGTTTATTTAAAAAAAAAAAAAAAAAAGGATAAAAAGGATTTTACACCAGTAGTCCGTATCAAAAATGCGATACTCATGAGAGAAGCAATTCCTTTTCTCTAAAGGATCATAAAGATTAGTCGACTAAAAAGATCCACGTTCGTACCAACGACTTAAAAAGTTTATTTTGTTGGAACAAAATAACATCATGTTCATCTAGCTCTCATACTACTAAATCTCCTATTCAGTTAGATAAAAATTAACTGTCTTTGTATTTCTATACACGTAAACATGCCAGATGTTTATTTTGGGGCTGCTTAGGTTTCCTCCTGCCTATCCACCTGATATTTTTGCTGCTATAGTAACCATATGCAATAGAAAAAATAGGATGTCTCTCTCTCCAGAGATAATCCACAGGCTTTATCAGGTGCACAAAAAAGAGGCAAAAAAGGCTAACAGTAATTGCATTAAATACAGAACGTATTTTCTGTATTTCTACATTTAGGTTGAAGTTTTATCCTTTTTAATGTGCTGTTTTCTCATTTGCAAGCATAACGCTATCACAAAGATACTGTAACATTTCTAATACACAACTACTAGTGTTTAGCAACAGATGCAACTATATACGTCCCTATAAGTGCCTGCTTATTCCTTCCTGCATACAGTTCAGAACTGCTATTTATAGAAAAACGATAGAAAACTAAACCCCAGAGCTGAATGCAGGGCTCCAGGTGGGGTCCCACAGGAGCAGAGCAGAGGGGCAGAATCCCCTCCCTCGCCCCGCTGGCCACACTGCTTTTGGGGCAGCCCAAGGTACAGATGGCTTTCTGGGCTTTTTTAATCTCATTTGATCAAGTGAGGCAAGGGTTTCTGGTTCATAACCGATCATAAGTACATTAGGATGAAATCATTCACCGTTTCCCAAAACTCTTCTTTTCGAATCTTTTTCCCAGTACATTGCTTCCCGGGTAAGAAATGGCCTGAACAGGCCATACATTCATCATCTCTAGATTACTGTAAATTACTTTCCTGATGTTAAATGCGTCCTCTTAACAGATGTGTTTGTTGCAGCTTGAACAAGCTTGTGCCTAGGTCTCCCCACTAGTCCCATCAGCTCCTGGCTTTGACCCTAATCTGAAATTAAAATCAACCTTTAAGTAATAAATCACGTCACAACAGCACTGAAGAAGAAATTGATGTAGAAGAAACCCTTAAGAGAGCTGCTCCTTCAGACAGAATGCTTGACTGAAAAAGAGTATTCTTGGTCCAAAGGATCTTACAATGGAAGCAGTTTCCACAGATCATGCAAACCCAGGGACTACCTTTTTCAACTGCGTCCTGTTTGTGAAATTCATTTCATTACAGGATACGATCTACCAAACTGATGCCAAATGAACATACAACCTACAACACGGATTCCGTACAAGTCCTGGATGCCTGACAGAAAAGAACAAAAAGCGTCACACAGCCCCACTGCAATTCCTACATCTAAAGACCGGGAGGTGCTGACAGCTCCCTTGCTTTCAGCAGAGACATCCACCTATGTCAACAGTGTCATCTGCCAGAAACTCAGATGTGATGGCAACAAACACGTCTGTATAGAACCTACACTGCTGCAAGCAGAAGTACAAAACTAAGGAAATCAGAGCACCTCAGGCACTTAATGCTATCCTTTGAGCAATTTTAACTGGTGTATTAAAAATATCTAATGTTCAAAACATTCTGTTTGTACTTCGGGTCAATAACAAAGCTCAGAACAATGTTCTTGCAAAGACTGTTTCCTGAGCAGTTACTACAAACACCCCCCTCTATATCCCTCCAGCCATTCCCTCTTCACTTGGAATAAAACCCACGTGTCTCTAGTAATTCTACTGCATTGCAAGATTATTTTTTTTCGCTTCTGATATCATCTCAGTATGAGTAATTGGAGTCTGCAGGTGACAAGTTATGCCTGCTCATCTGTTTGCCCTCCCAATAAACACCTCAATTTCTCTTCTAAAAATGCTTCTGATAGATACAGAAGATCAATAAAGCCACGTGCCATCAGCCAGTTAGTTTTTCAATTCTTACAGCATTTTTTCTGCTACCATGATTACAAAACCAGAAACAACCCAATGAAGTGTGTTTAACTCGGGGAAGCACTCCAAGGACTTCTGTCCAAACACCTATTTCCCTTGACATGTGTATGAATTTTCTCCATCCTAAATCTGATTGAAACCGTCCAGCAGATTAAAGATCTATTAATGGCTGGAAGCCAGAACACAGATGGACAGTGGCTGTTGTCTGTATTGCTTTGGAGATTTGCTCCTGTTCTCCTCGCTAAATGACTGGGAACAGCTCATGTGCATGCCTGTAACGAGCCACCCCCCACCCAAGCAGCAAGCCACACACATATCACTGAACATGGGGGGGTGTTCAGTGCTGAACCTCTGGCTCAGCAGCATTTCCATGCTCTTTACACCTAATCACAGCAAAACGTGGCCATCATCCTACCTTGTGCTGGTTCTTAGCATGGGCCTTAACATAGGATTGGCTCTTGGATTTGCTTTGGGCTTTTGGGAGAGAAGCTTGTATAGTGCTTGGTTTTTTTTAAAAACCATTAAACCAGGCTCTTCTCAGGGCTGTATCAGAAGCCCTGAGCAGAAAGCTGTACCGTCGTGCTCTTCTTTCCTCTCCAGGCCCACAGCAGAAGGCACTGCCACAAAAGGCTCAATCTCCTGGGAGCCTCATGAGGCCCTTCTCTAGGCCTGTGGATTCAATACCACCTCACCACCCTTAATACAATACTGCTTTAAATTAAATGCAAAACGGATTAAAATGCCACGTAATTTGAAATATAAAGCGCTCAAAATCATGAGGGCAACCATACAAACCACCACGTGCAGGGTGTTGCAACATGGTGTCTGAGCCCTGTCATGTGTGAAGAGGGGCACGTGAGGGCTGGAGGCTGCTGAAGCAGTGTTGTAAGATGAAGGGGGAACAGGGAAAGAGATCTGGTGTTGTCCTCTGCCTCTTGCTTTTTGGGGTAGTTTTAGAAGTGACGTAGCACTGAAGGGATACCCAGCCATCCAGTTACAGGAGGGATTCCAGGATCTCCTACCTATTCCAACCTAACATGCAGCATGGATGACAGAAGTAGGAAATACATTGGAAATATAGGTGATTTTATTGCTTTAGAATAAATTGAAGAATGAATGAACAAAAATTTTTGAATAAAAAACAGCCCCAAGACACAATCAACATAGAAAAACTAAAACGTAAGAAACGCAATGAATTACAACATAAAATAGTGATATTTCCGTATATTTCAGTTTCAGTACAAACCTTTCAGTTTCCTGGAAAGACATGTGAAAGCTTTGTTACATGTGACACATAAACAATGACAGTTTATGTAAACATCCTATTTAAATGCCTCTCTTTTCTTTTTCTTTAAATAAAGAACTGGTAGAGTTTTCCTCTCCAGCCCTTATGCGGAACAGTGCTAGACTCAAAACCACGCTACTATCTCCATGAGAATTACATTTTTAAGCATCAAGCTGTATGACATTTTTGCTACAGTACCAGCAGAATTGTCAAACTACTAAACCACCGTGATTAAATGTGTTATCATTTTAGATCTCTTGCCATAGGTATAGAACTACTTACTCTTCATGCAAAATAAATTCAATATTTTCTGGAGAAACCTGTCCTGTCACAGGATGTCTAAATGACGTGGTCTGCTGATTATGGCTGAAAGGAAAACAAAAAGAAAAAATAAGAAAAAAAAATTAATATTGAAGTGCTAAACTCAGTAAAATATACCAATGATACCTAAAAAGGCGGAATGTTTTATATTGACGTTTAGCTTCTGCCACTCTAATGTATCTCTTAGGTACTTTTCAAGCTTCTTGCTGCATTCTTGTTGACTGCCAGTGGCATACTACACCTTTTAATTATTAAGGAGGTTAATGTTTTAAAAGTAAACTAGTTACAAAGCCTAGCTAGGGAGACACACTTGAATTTATGATTATTTATACCCAACTATTACTGTGTTATTTAGACACTAACATAAAATCTACACAACATAAATTATGGATTCATATTTCTGTAAATTTCACCCAGCAAACTGGTCAAATAAGTTAAAATGCTGCTGGACAGTTCACAGTCCCACACGATTTGTAAATATTTAATGAGATCACTGAGAGATGTTTTGTGGAAGCCATTTATTAAATGTTGTTTTCCTCCTTAGTATATCATCAGTGCTTTTTCTTTGTACCTCTACACATAAGATTATGTTTAACTTTAACTGTTTAGATACACAGCCTATATAAAGCAACATAACTTAGTATTGCAGCTGAGTTGAATTAAAATTGTTTTTTAATCAACCTTCCCCCCCCTCAGACTACTATCTGTTTTAACACCCTTTATAAATTATTACTGTCCATTAAAGGCAATTACTTTATCTACCTGTATAACTGTACTCATATAATGCCAAAATGTGGAGTGAAGAAAGTTTATTTCAGGTTGTCTTTCCACCTCCCAAAGCAGGGCCATATACAAATTACAAATCTTAAAGAAATATGATATTTAAGATCTTAATTCCTAATTACAAAGACTGTGACTGACTCACTGCTAGGGAGCCTTAGACTGAGCAAGTAATGAGGCACTTCACTTATTTAATGTTCTGAATTTCCATGCTAGTAGTTAACAATGTTTAGGTGAACAATATCCCAAAGTAGACTTCCCATCAAATGCAGCAAAATGTTACCAAAAACAATGAAACAAAACTATAAAAAATAAGGCTGTTGAGTGATTTATACCTCAAAGATTCAGAAATAAATACTTCTCTGTTCTTCTATTTTAAAGTTTGGACTCCTGTAATGACCAGCTATTTCAGGTCTTACAGATTTGACCTGGTGGTCCAGCACAGCAGGATGTCCACCCAGAAAGAGAATAGGGTATATACTTCCTTAGGTATTCTCGGGTTTCAAAATAAATTCCCAAAAGGTTACAGCCTTTCTACAGCACACAGGACAGCTGAAAATCACACAGCTCACGCAAACATAACATTCAAATGTCAATAGCTCGGGACATGCCTGGATTAAAAAAAGATGCAGTTGAGTCTTCTCTCAGTCCTTACTGATACTTGCTCTCACAAAGTCTCGTGCAAACCACGAGCGGCAGAGGATGCTGTCTGTACTGGAAACCTTTCACCCCTCTTCCAATCTGCCTGTGCAAATACCTACAAAGCAGCCACGGTCTTTTTCTCCCGAGAGGATGGAGAAGCATGGTTTTCTGAAGAGGCAGCACTTCAACCTCGGTTTGTATTCTAGGTCTGGGAATACATCCCAAGAAAGGAATATGGACTTGCAGCTGTTTTCAAAGAAATTAATAAATAAACGGTAACAGTAACAACAAAGTTCCCTTTTCATCACACAGTCCAAGCAGTTTTAAGCCGAAAGCACTTCCTTTCAAATCAGGACCGGAGCAGTCTGTTTAACCTTTGATACGCAGGCTAGGAGTACAACCAGAAACGCAATTACACTGTCAGCCCTAAGAGTGAAAGCACTTTGTCAGCTTCATTCTCCAGAGGCTGACAAACTGTCAACAAGTTTTCATCTGCAGGCTTTTAGTCATTAATAACTCTGTAATTACGACTAAGAAAAAGGACTCTATTCCAGAAGTGCTCCGGGGCCATTTGGGAAATGAAGTTATCCATTATACCAGCCTCGTACTTTTACAAATCTTCTGTTATTTCCCATGAAATAAATTCTCCAGGCCTTTGGAATAGGAATCGGTTCTGTTGCTGTAATTACAGAGCAAGTTCATTAGTAATAGGCTAAATACTACTTGCTAATGATAAAGGTTTCAGCCAGAAAGCAAACACCTCTTCAGTGTTTGAGCAGCTGCATTTTGGAGGAGTTTTCCATTTTGAAGGGGAAGAGCACAGAAAGAGAAGCACAGATATGTTCCTAGAGAAAGCACAGTTAGCAATTTCACGGACAAAGACACATACCAGGCCAAAACTTCCTGCAAACCTGCAAGTTCAGTACGCAGCACTTGGCTAGGAGGAGAGAAGCAGCACCACAGGCAGTTCTGCGGAACACAGGGCTTTATTTGAATCTGAAAAGTGAGAATTTAAATGTTTTGCCTCACAGGACTCATAAAGAATAAGCAATACCGTTCAAAACAATCCATACAACAGATGGCTAATGCCTTGCACCAAGGAATTAGAGAGCAGGGCGATTTTTGCCCACAATGAGAGCAGTCAGACACTGGAGGAGGTTGCCTAGCGAGGCTGTGGAATCTCCCTCCTTGGAAATGCTCAAAACGTGGCCAGAGAAGGCCCCGAGCAAGCTCATCAGACTTCGAGGTTGCTTCTGTCTGTGAAGCTGCTCTGCACAGGAGGGGCCGGATCTGAAGGGGTCCTGAGGTTCCTTCCCACCCAAGTTATTCTGGTCTGTCACTCTCTGCAAATAGCATCCAGATCTCACAGTCCCTGTGAACCTTTGGTGTTTAAATAGATGCAGCCCAGGCATATCAGCCTCTCTGATTAGAATGAAATAAAGAAATCCCGAAGTGGCATTAGTTTTTTAGACTTAGCTCACAGTACTTCTCGTGCTCGTGTTTTTCAGCCATTGGCTTAGCAGAAATACCACCTGTATTTCCTTTGAATGGCAACTGCAGAGTTTCTCTTGTTCAGAAATCTACCGTGTGTAACGGGCACAACAAGTGAGCCTTCAAGTGACATCCACCCCTCACTCACCTGGCTAATATTAGCCCCATTTGCAAGCTGGCTGCTTGAACACCCCACATAACCTCCAAGCTGGCCCTGGGCTACGGGCTGGAAGCAGCTAACCTCCTGCATCCTAAATGCCATTTATCTTCCTCCTGGGGGGTGGGAGCGTGCCAGCCCCATAGCCTTTGCTGACACCTCGCTGCTTGCCGTCAGAGTACAGCCTACAAGATTTCTCCAGTATTACTGATTAAACGAGTCTGCCAATTTAGCATTGCCTCCTGTTTGTTTGCACTAACGTAACCTGTAGTATCCTGAAATTTAACCAATTTAAATACTGAAAAACCTCACAACTGCAATACAGTCCCCAGTCCTGCAGTGTAAGTCACAAAGGCAGGCCCTTTTCCTCACTCACTGATAATCAGCACAACTTCACCTATTTTTATCTTTCGGTTCATTTTGTATTTGAAGCGAAGCCAGATTTTAATAATTAACTTTTGGCCATGACTTACGTTGATGACCTTGCATTTGAAGTCAAGCAAGTTTATATATTGCCTCTAGAGCCATTTAAATGCCCAGACAGATGAATCTTGAAACGTGTAAATCAACTCCTGATCGAGTCTACCTCCTCACCTTAACAACAAACGCACAGATTGCAGAAGTAATCATGCTGTCATTGGGTGGACTGCTCTATAAATGATTACGAGCCATTTCTATGGTATTTACTTCTGCTGCTGGCTGACTCCGTTACGCTTCAAGAGCAGACAAGCACCAACAACTTCACGCTGAAAGTCCCAAATGGCGGTGAGACTTTGGGGTGAGCACCTCTGCTTCTAAGGGAGACCCTGCTGGGAGGGCAGCAGACAGAAAAGCTTGAGTGGTGAAGAGCTTCTGGTCTGCAGTGAGAGTGAGTTCTCCAAAAGGATCAAGTGCTTGCATCTAGCCAGGCAACCACTCAGGTATGGGTTGCTTTCCTTCACAACGTATTGCTGAAATACACAAATAGCGTCAAAACAGCTTAAGCATTGCTGAGGGGTTTCTGTTTGTATTTTCATTTCAGCTTTGAGCATTGGTTGGGAAGAATATCTAAGATATTCCAAGAAAATCGGGGCCACAGAAGTGCTGTCAAGAATATGTTTCTAAGAAAAACACAGTGTAATACTGACATAATTTAGAAGATTTTTAATCAATACTAATAGTACCCACTACTACAAGCTAGACGCACACCACAAACATATTTTCAGGATTTTAGTTTAAAATAGCTAGGTGCCTCTTCAGAGTAGCAGTAGAATCCTTGCTCCACTGAAATCAGTGTCCAGTAGATTTAATAAGGTCAAAACCATCACCCTCTCCTGTAGAATCATAGGATAGTTTATCTAACATCTTAGCCCATTAACTTTTAGGTAAGAATCAGAGTAGATGTGATTGTCTCAAATCTCATATCCTCCTTAGAACATCACAAGCTTTTAGTCAGAACAGAGTTCTGTAACTAGCTCGAGCAGCTCTGTCTGCGACTACAACCAACAGAAAAGCCCAAAGACAGATAAGGGGATGCATGACATCAGATTGTATCACTTGTTCACACTTTTCTTCGTATTTGAAAAAAAGTATGCTAGTTAAAGTTTTTAAGAGAAGAAAATCCTCAGAAAAAGGGGCATTCCTGAAAAGTCAAATCTGATTTTATTTCCTTACTTTCCCAGTTTAAGAAAAACTACACTCCTTGCCTTAAAAATTTCAGCTGAAAAAAAATAAATCTTTGATCATACCAAAATAAAATTAGAAAAGCAAAAGACCACCTTATTATATCACATCATCTTAATAATACAGGCTTGTAACTCACTTAGGACTGTTCCTTGCTTTCTTTCCCACTCAAGTATTTGAAGTTAGTCAGGTGATGTCTCCACAAACAAAATGTAGTACCTTCAAAAACATCTAAAAGAATTTGGAACCTTGTGACCTGAAGAAAAGAGTTTGGATAATGAGTGACAATGAAATGTCACCAATATCGCAATGTGAGCAGCAGACCTAACTGCTTGTACAGTACTTTACGGAAACCATGTGAACATCTATGCCAATTCTGACAGTCTGAAATGGAAACAGGAGTAGGTTCAGCAGTTAAATACATGTAACAATGATATATGCATACATATATTTGAATGCATACACATACACAAACATACGTGCATATAAATGTGTATCTAAGAGATGAATATTGATCTATACAAATATATATAAATGTATTTCTCCCGGTCATCATCTCCAATGCTGGCGCAGCTGTTTCTTCAATGATGTAGATGACTGGCTCCTCTGGGTTTAATTTTTATCCCTCCTTCCTACAAATGGTCCCTATGGTCCAATTAGATTCAGGAACTCTGAAAATGGATGCTCACTTAGGAGGCAAGTATTCTTTTAATCAAATATTTTTGGGAAGCATGGATTTGTTTTTTTGTTGTTGTTTGCTTGTTTGTTTTGCACTGGGGTCATTGACGGGACAGGGAAGCAGCACCTTTTATCACTAGTCAATTCTATACCATACATGAAGCAGTATTTTCCTGATAGACTGCCATACAGAAGAAAACTATACAGACATGACACAATTGTATTACAGTAGCCAAGCTGTAGAATAGTTATACACAAAATGCTGCTATAAACCAATCCTTCCGCAATAAAAGAAACACGTAGAGAGCAACTCAGGTTGCTCTTTACCAGGTTTTTAATGTTGAATGAAGATTTCAGCTTAAGTCTTGCACACTTCTGATATATTGATTTTAATGCATAATGTGACTAAGCAATCGTCAGAGGACAGCACTGCAGATTAAGAGACCTTGCTTGGCTGCTGTGTGTGACCTCTGACAGACTGCAGAAAGACATTGCCCTTCTCCTCCCTCCATAGCATGGAAGCACTTTATCCATAACCTGTATCAGAAGAACAAAGCTTTACCCAAATACTGTTTTCTTACACAATCACAAGAGTTCAGAACAGGATTAAAGAATTATAGCTGTTATCGATGAACTTCTCTCAAAGATACAGCCCACTGCGTTCAATTCTCAACCCCACTACAGGAAAGACAACAATGAACCGAAGCAAATTTAGCGGAGGAGCAGCAAGATGTTCAGGAGCACCTGACCTGCAAGGAGAAGCCGAGGGAGCCAGGCTTGTTCAGCCTGGAGAAAGATAGCTTCAAGGGGACCCACCAGTGGCCTTCTGCAAGGAGCTGGTGAGAAGGCTCTTCACAGCAGGGCCTGACAGAAGAGCAGGAGAAAACAGGCATACATTGAACCGAAAGAAGTTCAGGCTACACTTTTTTACCTGAAGGATACAAGGATGGATGGAGCAGATGGCAGGGCACTGACATGGTTGCCCACATGGGCTGCGCAGTCTCTGCCCTTGGAATTTCTCAACCCCAGAACTCAGAAAGAGCTGAGCAAGCTGGTCTGACCTCACAGCTGACACCTATTTGAGTCCATTTAATTTCCTCTAATACAAATTCCATGAAAGATGAGAATTTATTCAGCCTGGGTTCCTGTGGCTGCATGCTTTTTATCTAGTAGGGCACACGTCCCTGCCGAAGGTTTTCCTGTAGTTAAGGACATACCAAATGCTCATGGCTTTGTCTCACTCCCTTCTCCATCCCTACCCCTGTTCTCTGCCACTTGACAGTCCTCTCGAGGCATGAAAGGCAATCCTACAAACTCCAGCTCCTTCAGACATCAGGCGGAAGAATAAACAAGGATATGAGCGTCACGTTCCCTGGAGTACAGTTTAATAGGAACAAACCACAATTCTCACAGCACACACCTATTCTTGTGGGTTGGCTGGTGGTGTTCATCAGCACATGCACTTCAGAAAGTGCCTTCATTAGCAACAAGCTGTTCCAGCGTGTCTGGCGGTTAATTCGGAAAAGCTTCGGACTCTATACATATACTGTAAGGACAGGCTTAAGCCACAAAGTGAAAAATGACAGCAATGAAGTTCCTTCCTTTGGTTTAACTCTTGGCTGCTTTAAAGGAGTTCCTCACTCATCTCACAGGTGGATTAAACATGCTGCATCTCCTCCAGACGTAAATGCATTTGGAGAAGTATTTTTCCCCTATCAAATCTTAAGTATAAAGAGGACCTCAGTACTCCTGCAAGGCCCTTAACATCAAGCTTTTGCCTGGGAGAAGACTGGTAATAAAAGAACAAAAGAACTTCCTCAGGTACCAAGGGCAAACTGACGAATTCTGTCAGGCCCGCTCTCCACAGGCCTGGCACACCCAGAAATGAAAAGCTCTGACATACGAAAGACATGACTTTAGTATCAATTCACAGACCACTGGCACAAGTCATACATGATCCTGTTTTAACCCAGAGCCGAATGTCTCTGGATTTATACCGACCAAAGGCTCATGAGCTGGGGCGGTGAGGGCCGAAGCCTGGCCTGCAGCAGGCCCATGTGGGCAGGGGTCCTGGTGGCCATAAGAGAAAAGCACTTCAGAGCTGCCACCGCTGGGCAATGCGGCTTCAAGCATGACAAAAAGGGGTGCCTTGTCAAAGAGTAATACCGTTTTAGAAAAAAAAACACTCCACGCACACAAATTCCAGTCAGTCGGTACAGTATGACAAGTTACTGTGTATTAATCATGGTCTTTCATGCCTCATAGAAAATGGTTCTGAAGCCAAGGCTATAAAGCTGATAAAACTGTACTAAAATGTTATTTACCCAAATGTTTCCATCATACCGTTACTCAAATATATCCCCCACTGCGTAGCGAGAGACACATTATGTTTCATGGCCTAAAACTAATCCCAGATTAATATTTTAGGAATTAAAATCGTAAAACAGACGTGGAAGATTTTCTTTTTAGGTTATACAGAGTTTATAAAATTACCCAGAAATTTATTTTTAATTCAACAAAAGCTCTTTGGCATTAAAAAAAGATTTATAGGTCTATCAGTTCACAGGAATTCAGTAAAATGAAGTCAAAAAAATAACCTAGACCAAAACTCATCCTTACGGAGATGTTGAAATGCTCAATGGCTCCCAGTCAGACAAGCAGAGAAATTCTGAGACACTTCCAAGTAATCACAGAAATATTGCCATGGAATTAAATTCTTTATGGCATTTACACGATGGAAAATATGGTAAGATATACATACTAATGCTAGATAAAACTTTATACAACCAACAAACCAATAAAGTAGCATTAGTAAAAGGAATTACAACAACATACTAAACAGTTCTGAACTCTGTACAACTTTTCTGTTTTTAATACTCACCACTTTATTTGATGCAGAAACCCAAGCAAATTGTTTTGAAAATGAACTATTTTGGTGTATGCAATGCCAGAATTTCCTTTACTAAACATAAACCAACAAAATAAATCCAAAGAAAGAGAATGACTTATTTTTGGTCAAGCAGTGTTTCCTCCTCAACTGCTATGTAATCGAAGCACGTTGAGTCACAATATAACCTATAACAAGTTAATAATGATTTATATTATTGGCATAATGTAACGGTGCTGAAGTTAGGATATTTTATGTCTATGTATGTGGATCAAATGTAAATCAAATATGAAAGCTCTTGTATAATGACATTGTGTTTAATTTCTTGAATCAACACTCACATTGCACTATCAGAAGGTGAAAATTTGAGAATAAAACATTACAATAAAATACAAAAAGGACAGATGTGAGAAGAGTGGCACTGAAAACAAGGCAGCAGTGGAAGACATTTGGATTTTCTTAACGCCTCTAAGCAGACACACCAATGGTGCCCAAACAGCCAGCTCTGAGTAAGTCCCTAGAAGACAAAGGTGATGCCAACAAGAAGAGCTAGTGGCTAAGAAAAATAGCACAAGCAATGTAGAAAGAAACATTTGTGCTCTTTCAGTCTCAAAGATTTGTCTGGCAAAGACATTTTAAAAACTACTTTGTTGGTTTTGTATGCAGTGGTAAGGAGCTTACGTTTATATCAACCAATGTCGACACGCTTTGTTGGTAGCAATGTCATTTGGGGACAGCATGCATCTTTACAATCAGCTCTGAATTAGACTCTGTGTGAAACCACATTATCCCATTGGGAAAGATGAAAAATCCTTCCTTAAATACATGAACAGTGCTATTATTTTTCAAATTAACTGGAAGGATGAAGCAACTACAACCTTTCACAATAAGCCTGGAAATCAACAGCCAAATGTAACAGCCAAAAGAAAAACTGGCGGAGGAGACACAAAATCAAGCTCCTTGACTTTGGTTCGGGGAGCAAGGCCACAGCAAAACCCAACAGCTCTTAGCACGTCACTAAATATAGCGGAGCTATCAGCTACATTCCTCCTGCACCACTTGAGCAGTCTCTTGTCTGGTTCTTGTCCTATAGCTCTACCATGCTGAACCCGCAGCCGAGCCCTCCCTCGCCACCAAGACAAAGCTGGTGTGGTAAATCCTCAGGGAGTACAACTCCTGCAGCTGTATCCCCAGGACCTTCACTGCCTTAGAGCTCCACAGGAGAGCTTGCACGGCTGAACATCAAAGAAACATGCCCTGACATAAGACTGTGGCCAAAAGACCTAGAGCATTGCCACCGGTGAGGCTGGAACAGCCTCTCACCCTCACCCGGCAAGGACAAGCTCCCCGCCACTTCCCCAAACCGGCCCGCAGCTGAGGCGAGGGAAGCTGGCAGCGAGCAAGCTCTCACGCTGCTGACGAGGCCTGGGGTGAGGACAGGGAGAGCTGGGCAGGATTAGGGATCGAAAGAAATTCCAAAAAACTTTTTCAGATCCTGCGTTAACTCCGCTCGATGCCAAGTAAGCCTCTGTCAAGCATGTGACTGAAACTTGGCAGCTAGGAAGGTGAAGTAACTCGACGTGAAATGTTTGTTCTTTGGGTAATTATTTAACGACACTTACAATGACTGAACGACTTAGAAAGCTGTACATCTTCCACTTAGGGAAAACTTAGTTACCTCTCAAAAATACAGTTATTAAATAACCCTTCGCTATTTGGGGAATTAAAAAGGCTTTGTCCCCGTTAAAATGCATTAAGATTGAAGTGCTCCAAAGCACCTGACTGAGCCGTGCCAGAACTGAGCGCTCCACACACCAGGTAAGTCCAGGCCAGCACTGCAGCAAAAATGGTTTTATTCATACCTAAGCTCTAAAATGAAAAAAAGAAAGAAAAAAAAAGGCAACACAATGAACATTATATATACATTATATGCATATACATTTGATCAAGAGGACTGCAAGCAGCACGGTACCTTTTCAAGCTTTCAGTGTTTCAGTCGCATTTTAATTTACTAACTACAGCAAACACACATTATAAAAATTGCTGAGGTATATAATTTAGCACTTCAATTATTTTCAAAAGAAGATTCACTGTATACATTACATAATGAAAACTGCGTACAACTAAAGCACCTCCAGACACTAACATTGCAACAATTTTCTCAGTTACTCTTAGGATCTTCCCGTCTTCTTTAAAACTATATCGGACACTACTGCAATGGAAACCAAAGCTATTTCCACGTTCTGGGAAGGTGTGCCACACTGTAATCAATTTTGTTTAGCTTTAACTCCATAAGACGTACTTAAGTTTCTCTGCTTTTTACTTTAGACATTTTAGTAACACTAATAAAACAAAATTTAAAAAAAATCAATCTGCAAGGAGCACAGAAAAGAGAAAAACTTCAGAGTGGCAGTTTCTGAGTCATCGCTGACTCACAGAGTGGTTCTGCTTAATGGCTAAATTCACTTTGCATTAGAAAGTTGAAACAATTGGAATTCATTGAGTGATGGCACTTCAGTTATTTTGGACACTGGAGCAGGACTTCGGAGTCTGTCCTTTACACAGAAGTGTGTTTCTGCCACAAGAAGAGAGGAAGAAGTATCTATGTCTGTAAAAATCTTTAGTGCAGGAAGTTTTTCTGGATCCGTAACAGAAAAAAGTTAATGGTCTGGGCACTACCACATCAGGATTCAAAAGATCGGGATTCAGATCTTAGCTCTGAAGCAGATTTCTTGTATGACCTTGAGTAATCCTATTTCTGCAAAATCACTGTTTTATTAACATTTAAGACCCTGAGAAGACAGACAAGTGCCTACCAGTTTAGAGTCTTAACCTCGTTTGCAGCTTTCTGGGCACAGGACAGAAATGCAAAAATCATTCATTGTTTTCAACAGCAAAAAGGACTACCTCGGCCTTCCCAAATAATTCCAGCAAACCTCAGAGGTCAGTCAGACTGGAAATGCTGCATCGACTGAACACGCCACATTACTGTCTTCCAAGTTAAACTGTTCACTGATCGACAGCAAATCTCTTCCAGTGCATGGAAGTTTCTTCCTTATAATATTTGTAGCCATCACAAAGCCTTCCTTAGTATGAAGGCAGGATTTCAGCTATCTGTTGATATCCTTTTTATTTTCAGTACTAGGTGTATGGATGCAGGAAGAAGATTATTGCTTTTTTTTCCTCTAGCGTACTTTATCAGAGCTATGAGGTAAAACACTGTGCAGTAGAATACAACTCTGTACAAATACAATAAAGCCTAATGCATTGTAATAACCAGAAAGCAAATTTAAAAGTTATTTGTCATGATTAAATTGCCAGAGAGGTTCTACAAAACTCAAGCAACAACGCCATCTGAAACTTGCACCTTTGTATGCAAGTTTCCAAAATTAAATCCACAAAGATTACCTTTCCAGGACTACTTCAGCAAAATCTTTCTGCTCCATTACTTCCTTCCCAGTCACTGTTAACTTAATTCACGCACGTATGACTTAAAAGTAACTGCACCAAAACATCACGTTGAGCCTAAGATGCCTCTGAATGTTTGCTTTTGTGGTATCACACACTGTCTTCTTGGTGCTGTCAACTTCTTTAAAACAATCTAAGAATCTAAATTAGCCATGTTAATACAGTAAATTAAATTCCAAAAGCAATGAGTGGCAATATTCATTCATCTCGAAGTACAGCACTGTAAAGACAACTACATTCTAATGCAAACTAATGTCAAGTCAGAATAAAAGGCCAGAAAATGCCCTGCTTCTGAATAACGAGGCTCTCTCTAGGAAAAATAAGATAATGAATTCTTCTCATCCTGTGTGATGCAGACATCTCTGTTTTATGCCCAGCATTCTGGGACTTGCATGTTATACATATTATACATCGTTACTTTAAGTTTTAATACCTCTGAACTGAACTGTTTTCAGACAGCTCTCAAATTCTGCAAATACCATCTGCATATTTTGCATTCCTTTGACACAAACAGGTTGCAGAGTAAGCTGCTGTGTTCTCAGGACAGTAAGAAAAAGCAACTCAAACTTTCTGACACCTTGGAATTTCTGGTCCTACATACCTTCCCGTCTGCACTCTCACATATTTATATTGACATGAATGCTAATTTTATCTGCCTGAGAACAAGCAGATAGACATGAAAGCTATTCTGTTGATGCTTTAGAAAATGACAGATGAGAATTACTGTGAGAAAAAGTAAAAAGAGAAAACCCCTACCACCAAAGTTGCGTAGTACTGTTTGGAAGGAGTCAATCACATTTTAGGGACAGACTACAGCAGCTCTCAATATTTTTCTTTTAAATAATACAGTTCAAAGAAAATTAGCAATATAATTGATTGAAGTTTGAGTAGTAATGTTCTTGATTAGTCAGCATGCTCTGCAGTGAAGGACAAGAAAATTTAGAAAGGGGAGGGGAGAAATAAAAAGCCTCACAATCTCACCTTCTGCGATGCAACTGAAAGGGATCCACCTTCATCCATCCAGACTCCAACGCACACTCCTACTTCCATTAGGAAACCACAGATAGCTTACTCTTTAGCAGACATTGTAAAGAGCTATGTTACTGAACCTGGATTCCCATGACTTAGATAGAAATATTTTACTATTAGCTGTTAGCAGTGATAGCCTGCGAGTACTCCCCATCAGCTGAGGGAACCCCGAGTCCCCCCATGGGCAGAAGACCCCAAGCACCCCGCTGCACCAAGCGAGCTGCGGCGACACGCTGCTGTGGACTGTGAGACCAGCTCCTGTATTGTACAGGGAACACTCATGGGGGGGGAACCAAAAATAGCCTCGACAGCAGGACCAGGAATCACGTTATGTTTGTTAGCAGCCTTCCCTGGAAGTTTATCTGAAGGAAGGAGAGAAGAAAGAAGAGGCACAGCATTTTAACCAAGTGACCGTACCCAACCCACAGGATCATGCACCTAAGGATCGAAATTCCATCTTAAGGTTATTTCTTGCTACAGTCCAGAGCAGATTCTTAAGCAGAGAGGAAAATTCACATAGATGATACACAACGCCAACTATTTTTGGAAGCACAGAACCTTCATCTAATGCCAAGTGGCACGTATCAAAGGTCTGTGCCTGAAGCCAGTCTTCCAACTGCTTACCAACAGAAGAGGGAAAAACTTCAGGAAAGCCTTTCATGAAATCAATAATAAGCCAACCAATAAGTACATACAAGGGAATAACCAACTTTTTAAAGGACTGTTTTTCCATTAAGTTGCACTGACAGTTTATACAACTCAACCCCCCTACATGCCTGTAGAATTGACACGTCCATGTATTTGGTGGAAATATATAAAAAGGGCACTGGAAACACCTGAAACATACATTATTTCTCATGTCATCTTACATACTTCTTTAAAAGTACTTGCAGATCACAAACTACCTCAATCCATAAGATAATTACAGCATTACACTGCTCTAGCACCACAAGCAGCTTATTGATAAGGTGGAGGCCACACATTTCACTTCTACCCATCACATTCAGTTTGCGTTCAGTAAAAATAATGGGACTGGCAAGAAATTGCACATCGTCCTTCAACAGGCACGTGACAACGCAGTACACACAGCACAAGCCACGGGCCTTTTCCTAAGGCAAACCACAGGCAGCCAAATTCCAGCAACTACAAAAAGTTATGTAAGCGCTACGGGGATTTTCCTTGTGTCCTAAGCCTCCACCCGTGAGATGTTATCTTCTGATCCCAGCTGTTCCCTGGGGCTGGAGTACAGGTTATTCCGGCTCACCAAAGAAATATCCTGTCCTCTTCTTCACACAATAACTAGCATTATAACTGCATTATAATCGTATTACAACCACGTCTGTTATATGCATGTATAATTACACAACGTCAATAATCACGACCCGTACACAGCCCTAAATTCAAGAATCAAAAATTGACTGGCCTATGAGATTCCAAATGGAGAACACTTTCTAAAACGAAGATGTTCAGAGCTCTGAATGTGGGGCATTAACAGCAGTTTTTTCTACAAATTAAGTCTCAGCGGTATCAATTAGCAGATTTCTCAGGAAATAATTAAAAAGGGATTCTCAATTCAGTCTTTACAATGCTGATTCTATTGCAACCTCCGTCACACAATAGATGTTTAGAAAACTTTTCCTGTTTCATTTTCTGAGAGCCTGCATTTGCTGTATTATTTTGTAAATGAGAAGCTTCATACACTGGTATCTCCAAATATCGTAACAATGCTGTGCACGTATTGCTCCAGGCTCCCCCACCCCCATTCTCTGTACACTCTTCACCTCCAAGCAGGATTTTCCCTTTGCACTCCTTTTAGTTCAGCTAGTCTGTCATACCACTGTGAGCACGACAGAAATCCTGAATTAGGCTCAGACAGACTGCACAGATGTATTTTATCTCCCAAAAAAACAGCTGAAGTTCAAGACGCATCCATATCAAGCTTTCTAAAGAATATTTTACACCACCTTTCCCCAGTCTTCATTCACAGGAAGCTATCAGGCGTCTGTAACAAGCTGGCACCAAAACACACAAAGATAAAGAGAATGCAGGCCCTTGAGTGACAGAATAACATTGCTCTTGCACAGTTTCCCTTCCCTTGTCTGTTTCCTTCACTTTTGTCAGAAATACCTTTTTTTTTTTTTTTTCCTTGTTGCTGGAAGTTCGTAATGACCACAGAGGGAAAACCGTATTAAAGCATCTCAGGACTTCCATTGTAGAATTTCTCAACTACAGCAAACTTCAACAGCCCGTCCTTCTAAAAAGCATGAATAAAGGGTATTACAACTGAACCCACCTAAGTTACTTACACGTCCTCAAACACATGAATTAGAGTAGATAACACCTCCAGATCATAAGTTCAGAATTACTACAATGCAAGTAGCAAACTACGGACTATGGTAGAACTTAGAAGATGCCAACTTTTCTTGGCTTGTGTATGCTTTTGTCCAATGAGTATTTGCATTTATTTTAACTGGCAAAAAGCATGTTTTCCTACAGAGGACTGATGAAGGAGGTGGGGTAATAGCACTATCTGATGGGAAATATGGGTGTTTTATGTGAAAAGCAAAGACTGCATCACCTCCTGATGGGATCAAAAAACAGGCGTGCTTCATCCCGCATATATTCCCCATGTTAAAAGGAGCCTTGTTTTGAAATCTTTCCTTCCATTTGTCTCTTTAAGTGACAAACTTCTGTACACATTTTTTTTCTCTTTCTCCAAGACAAGAAGCCTAACATCACCCATTATTTTTTCTGAACCAGTACACCATACGTTATTTCAATTAAAATGTCTAGAAATGACTCTGCACACTAGAACAACTCAACACTAATTTTACCACATCCTATGTCTATAGTTTGAGCGCAGGTTTTGCTAGTAAGCAAATGAAACACATGTACAAAACAGCTGTAAAAACAAACAACAACACCATGTTTAAAAGATTAACCAGAAACCATATTACCTTCATCAGTAAGGACAAAATCAGGCATTGACAGAAGCCACAAGTTCCAGGGAACAGCGAGGCTTCTACAACACAGCACAATGATGTCCTTTGCATAGCTGCGACCTGCTAGAAGTGCCATTTGAAAGCCTAAATTACAGCACTGATACCATTTAAAGTACTTAAGAGACAAACAGAACAGTAAAAATGGAACATGGAAAAAGGAAATTTCACGTACCTTCTACAATCTAAAAACTGATTAAAAGCTTAATTTACAAACACTGAAGAGGACAACTCGCATTGCCCAGCGTTTGCACCACTAGGATCAACGGACAAAGCAGCACCTCTCCTTTCGTCTGTATGTGAAGGATTTTTGTAAAAAGACATCTTAAAAAATCAATACTTAAATATTCTCCCAGGATGATCAAAACAGAGAGATAACCTTAGAAAATGAAAGTCTCCTTCTAAAACACATAGGAAACAATGACTTTTATAGATTGCAATAAAGGGAAAAAATACTTCAGTGCTCTTAATGTATTGGGCCTCATTTTTAAACATCGCTTTTCATGTGAGAATTTACTCTAAATCACTGAGCTCATGAAGGTCCATACTAGACACAAACAGACGAGTACTTCGAACACCCTTCCTTCACTTATTCCTTGGCAACCAGAGAGAAATCTGGCAGGGCTTACCGAGGGTAGAACGACAGCTCAGATCCAAGATGCTTCACAATCACTAAGAGAAGTCTGACCAAATTTGACTGAATTCATAGTTGTGAAGAAAATTCCACAGCATATTCTTGAAGACCTTTCCTCGACACACACGGCAGTCCTTTAGCTCTCATGTTGTTCCAGTTCACAGTCTGCTTAAAGCACAGCTAACTGGGTTTCCTGAACTAACGTGGCCAAAAAAGAAAATTAAAATGACTCCCTTTTCCTGCTGCTTTTTACTAACAATAAACAATATTTACATAAATATTTAATAATTAATACATATTTACGTGTAATACTGATTTAATAAATATTTACTTGTACTATTATATAAATATAGACGTGCACACAGTTTTAAAGAGTGAGCACGTGGGCATGCATGTGTATGCACAAGTGCACGTACTTGAGGTTTTCGTTGTGAGACCAGACACAGGAGGAAGACACATGAAGCCAAAGAGCACTATCAAGGCAGAAAGGAGGAGTTAAAATCCAACAGACCCGAAATTCGTCTTAATACTTAATAAGCTACTGAGATATCAGAAAGTCCTGTGAGTTAATTTGTGCTTGCCAGCATTTAGAAGACCACAAAGTCAGGCAGCCAGGCACCACAACGATCACGTGCAGTTCTTATTTCAAGGGATCCTGAACTAACCTGATGTCACTACATTCTGTGCATTTGAAATGCAAGCTATATTTAAAATATTTTTTCCTGAAACAACTCCCAGAATTTAAGAAAATAATCCCAATTTGAAGTTGGAAATACAGGGTGCATGTAAGCAGGTTCCTGCTCCACATGTGAGACCAAGGCCCTTGTTAGCACAGCACTATCTAAGGCAAAGCACAGTTTACAGGCACCCTTACAACTTGCACGTTTTACTTCCTTGCCATTCTTAAAATCATGGTATTAACGGAGGTAAAAAGTCACATAGAGACTGCAAAATCAAGAATACAGCTCTTCTCACTAAATGGGAAACGTCCACTATTCGGAAATGGGATTTGCAGAAACTCTTCAGGCTTCTAAAAGCAAGCACAACCCTAAGGCAACTTTTCCAGCAAAATCCTACAAAAATGAATTTATAAAACATTCGTACACGCAGTGAAGTTTTTATAATCCAACACTACTCCATGACAAATGGTCCATTAAAACTTGCCACCTGGAACACATGACACATCACAGAAATGCAGTAACATTATATACACAGACTGTACGTGCAGGCATAGGACATGCATCGTCTAGGATAAAATGCTTCCATAGCCATGCTGTGAAAGGAAAGAGTGTTAGAGAGGAAAAAAAAAAAAAATCAATATAAAGGACTCGTGGGACATTGAAAATTCTAACAGTACCAGGTGGCACTTCCAGGAATTTGGTCCTTCTGATGAAAGCAGACCGAGAAACAGCCACTAGCAATGATAGTTCACACGGTTATTTAAAAGAAGCTTCTGAATTAAAGTCATCTAGACAGTACTTCCTCATACAAAAAGATCAGGTTCAAGAAAGATGTTCTGAAAGCCCAATACTGAAATTCCATTTGTCCCTCTGAAAGATCACAAACGTCAATGCCAGAGCTCTGAGCAGCAATTGCTCAGCTCGGAGCTGTCGCTCAGCTGTCCCTGTGACGACAGCAAGCCCCTCTGCTCCCCTGGAGAAGATAACGGGAATTTTAATTACTGCCATTCATTCTGCTGACACCTCGAGTGCAACAAAGTTCTCCTCTAAAGAAGTACAGATACCAACTTAAGATTTCAAGAACGAGTCTTCCCTCACGCATCTTTACATTTTTTTCCTACATTTATATTTAACCCTTGCTATTTCCCAGCTACATTTGTGAGCACGGGTTATAAGATGGCCATTGGAACTCTCTCCACGTAAGTGCAGAGTGAGTTTTGCAAGTCACCTCAGTGGGGAATCTCAGATATTTGTCAGGGACTGGCTTAGCCAAGTCTCATCCCAGAGAGTTAACTGCAAAAACCTGTAGGCAAAGCTGCAGACGTGGTTTCTCATCTCTTTTCCAGCTGCTCCCAACAGCATACAAGATTTTAGTCTTGGAGGAAAATAAAGACAATGTTCTTTTAAGTGACTGGGTTTTGGTTTTGTTTAAATAGTATTCTGCATGCTGTTTTGAGAAGAATAATCGTGTTTCTGATCCTGCAGATTCTGAAACATCGCAAGGCCATTCATTAGTCACAGGGTGCAGAAACGAGCCTGGGGATCAGAAAACATTTTCAGTTCCCTGATAAAAATGCATGAGACGATAAAAAGAGGAACACTTGGTGGTAATTCTTCCTGATGCTACTACAACACACAGACCACAGGAGTTATTTAGTGTAACCACATAGCAATGTTTTTCTCCAACCAGCTGGCAAATGGATACAGCTTGATAATCGCAGTTTGCCCTTAGTTACAGCACATTTGGAACATCAGGTTGGATATCTGAGCAAAGAGATCATTCCTCTTTTGATACCCATCCATCAGGAAATGTCATATCAGGAAATGTGAAAAAAGAAACTCATGCAATAGAAGAATACATACACTAAAATCCAAAATGGCAGAAAAATTGTATTTGGATAGATTTCAGAGTAATCACTTTGCTCAGAAATTTTATCGTAGCCAAATAAGGGATATGAATCAATTGGAAATGCAGTTAGATTTCCCAGCCACAATGACAAAAACTCCTTCCTTTTAATATTAAGGATGCTGGCTTATGGCACAAGGAAAAAAATGGACCACTAGGCATGGAAGTTTAGGTTATGCAAATAAATTCATCCAGAACATACGTATCAATAATACAATAGGAGTCTTCACAGAATATGTGAATAGATGACATTTTAAATCCCATGCTTGAACAAATAAAATAAAAAAGTTCACAGAAGAATAAGGCACAACAAATGAGAATGATCTCCTATGTCCCAGGACATGAAGCCTAAATGAAAACTTGGAGTGTGGATTACCAACATCATGATGAACTGTAACACACACGCACACAAAAAAAAAAACAAAAAAACACCAACAGAACAAATGTGTAGAGGAATAAAGAAAAGTTCCTTATTCTGATATTACAGGATGTCCTGAGTAGGAAATCTACATTCAACCTAGAAGAGTCAGCCAGGGAAAAAGTTCCAAAACCAACATCCAAGGAGAATGCTTGGGAAGCTTTAATACTGAGAGGTTTCCAGTTCAACGTGGAGAACAAAACCTCATTTGCAACACAGTGAGAAAGATCTTCATATCAAGGAAAAGATGGTATTATGTGGAGAAAGACAAATTAAGTACTGGTCTTAAAAAAGTAAAAAGGATGAAAGGAAACTTAAAATTTTGGAAGGCAGCATTAAACTCAGTGTTGGAAGAATTGCACTCCAAATTAAATACAGTTTCATTAATACCATAAATACTTAATGAAGCTGGCCAAACTTACTGAAAATGTCACACTGAACAAAGTACTTCAGAAGTATTTCAGAAGCCTCAAATCTGTCTAGAGCTAGCAGCTCAACAATTTCTGTGCAGGAAGTGATCTAAACCACTAAAAGAAGAGGCACAGGTGGAAAAAAACACAGTGCGTGCCGAATGGTCTACTGCTGCTACATACAGTACTTAATAAATAATTCCCAGTCTCGGTATTTAATTTCTACAAATTGGATTTCTACTCACCTGAAATTCTTGATCAAGGACATCGTGTCTATTGTCATCCTGTATTCTCCAAGGATACTTAGTGAAGTAGAAAGGCCTCGATCCAGTAGAAAGGACAAAGAGTAGACTTGACTACTCTCAGAAAACACAAACCTATTTTTCTACTATAAATGTCCTTCTGTGTAGAGTTAGTGTTAAATGACTTATTATTTTGAGGGCAAGAAGTGGTAGTGAGTCAAAGCCCTTTATTTCTGCATATTTTTCCAAGTCATGACCAAACAATGCTGAGCACCGACTGCCTTTCTGAAATGCACATTTAACAAAGGCAAGTCGTGACACAACTTTATCCACGCAATTTAGAGGCTTCTACAGGGAGAATGTTCTCAATCAGTACACACACACACAAACTCTGCCACGTATGGTGATTAAAAAGAAAATGATATAAATATAAATCTATAGCACTAATAACCTGTATTTACTTTGTTTAAACCCATCATGCTATGGTGGTCAAAAGCTGTGAAGTCTTTATCATGAGCACTGATTTAAATCAAATTTCCTACAGGGACCAAATAACTCTGGGGGACTAATGGGATTATTGAAATCAGTATCTTGAATCCAAACGGGGCTGGTAAGGACAGTAAATCACTAGCATATAGCACCTGGATAGAGGGTTTTATGAAATATTAATGTAATCAATCCTTACCACAAAAGCCTCCAGTGATACAAGTTGCCAGTATCACTTGAGAAATCCAAGCCTTTTAAAGAAGTGTCAGAATTTGCTATTTATCTAACAGCTTATCACTCATAGCAGGCTCTATCAGGAAGAAATACATAGATGCACAAGTTACTTGTGTTATGCGATACCAAATCTGCTAGATATAGGACATTTCACTTCAACAATGGGTAAGATTTTCTAGCATAACAGATAAGCAAAGCTAGAATTCAAGATGAAAAATCCACATTGTGATACTGGCATTAGAGCTATCTGTAGCCATTAGAGTGGTACTAAAAGTAATGAGATTTATACACATATTTCATAGCTGTATTTTCCTGTTGATACTAAAATTTGTTCCTGTTTAAGGCTTAACCAGCAGCATTACAAGCCAGGTGAGAAACTGGTGCTCTTAGTTCCAGCGAGATTTACTGTACCTTTACCTAACTGAAAATGAAGCATTCCCAAAAGCCACATCTGAAATAGAGGAATAACTCTTCCATCCTGCCAACTCTTCATTATTAGCTTAAATCATTCTAAACATTTTGCTGGCTATCTTCAGCACCTGGACTCCCATTTTAACATCTACTGGCTGCAGGACACGCAGATGGTGTAAGAAGAGGGATTTGGTTCCTGTAACCTTCAGCTCTCCTGGGCTCCAGGGAACAGAGCTCATCTACTAACAATAGTGGACTGTATTTGTGCTCTGCCTCACTTTTAAGTCAGATTCTTTAAATTTTAAAGTTTACCGATAAAAGTACAAAGTGATGGAAGCTAGTATCAACTTCCAATACACATTCGTAATATTAAACTAAAAAAATGTGCCAGGAGGGGATTTCACTTCTAAAGCCCTTACATTTGGCAATCCATCTGATCGTATAAATGCTGCAATTTGTACTACGGACAGAAGATGAAACTTCTGTGGTGTCAGAAAGCAAAATGCTAGTTTGACTACGGGAAAGGAGCAGTGTCTCAGAAACAACAGCTTCCAGATGCCAGTGATATGAATATTAACCAGGCTACCTACCTCTGGCCCAAGGGTTACGGAAACGATTTCAATCATTACCTGGTATTCCCGAAGAACTTCCAAATTCACTAACATTGGGATAGGTTATACAAGGCAAAGAGTATATTTGAGCAAATTACAAATACTCGATTTAAAAGGGTGCAAAACTGCAGCATGAGTTATAATTTTGGTTAAAGTAAGCTCCAAGTTAAAATTATAACCAGGTCTTTCAAAGTAGCAAACAGAGAAATGCCACGTTTTTAAGGTGTGTTCTGTACTTAGTGTATCTCAGATTTAAAGAAAGAAGTATTCACTTGTTTACATCACAAAATTATTTGCCTCAAACATTTATCCAGACATACTATTCGCTTCCCTCTTTTTCCTGTAGAAGTCCTTTTTGCCTGTAGAGTCACAATAAACTGTAGTTTAAAAAAAAATAGTTTTCTTGTTACTAATCAAAGAAAACAAACAAACAAAAAGAAATCCTCAAGGAGTTAACCTGAAGATCCTCTCTGTAGGAGAGCTCCTAGTGATTGACCAGATGACCACACAGACATTTACTGCCAGATTCAACTTCTATGTGTTTCCATATATCCGCACTGCAACTTAGAGATCCCGAAGGGCAGTGAAGAAGACTGCACAATCTCTGAAACATACTTCACCTCTGCAAAGCACCAGTGCCCTGCAAGGACGTTACATGGGATATTTTCTGAAAATATTCATTCAAGGCCATGCCGCAGCTGTACAGACATCTGATACAAGGACTGCGAAGTCAGCCCAGTCTTAAAGGTGTCTCCTGTTTCACTTTCTGCCCTTTCTTTATAAAAGAAAACTTCCTCAGATCCTGCATAGATGAGAATTGCCCATACAAGAACACAGCAAGACGTGCACAGGATGAATCTGAACCCTATCATGACGACTGTGAATTCAGAATAAATCAACAGCAGAAAGGAAGCAACAGATGCTATTTGGACACAAAGGGTGATGTTTCAAGAACTACGGCCTTAGTACTAAGGTTGGACATCCAACTTTTAAGGATGGACACTGTCAGCTGCAGAATTCAGAGCATCAGATCTTAACAGCGTGGTCCCAGGTACTTTTTTTTTTTATTATTATTTAAGGGAAGGCTGGGCAGTGTATTAATAGCTTTACGCTGTCCAGAAAGGGAAACCTTTCTTTGAAAACTAACCCAAACTTCTAATCTCAAATCACAAACCCCTGCACAACACACAGTGCTGCCAGCTGGGCTACAGTCAAAGCTGCCAATGTTTCGTCAGGCTGTTATGAAGTACATCAACATGTATGGCTGGGGTCCAAGGCATGTCCTAACACTTGCAGATCTCCACTTCCATATTAAACCGGGCTTAACACGCTCGGCGTGATGCAATGAGAAGCTGAATAAACTGTCAAGAGAAACAAACAACACGTGGGCATGCACAACTGGAAAAACAACCAGCAAGATGCAATAGTTTAAAAATAACACAGCAGAGAATGGGTTCGTCTATTGGAACTACACTTCCTTGGCTTTAAAAAAAAAATAGCACCACTTACTAACTTACTACTTACTACTTACTAACAGGACTAACTAGCAGGGCAAGAGCATTGCTTCAAACGCTTGGCAGCTCCTGGCCCATCCAGGACTGATGTAGAGAAGAAAAGCCACCACTTACAGCACATCTGTAACACTTCTAACTTCTGGAAATTCCCAGTCATAATAAAAAAACAGAGGTTATGGGGGTATGCTTGTGAACCTGGAGAAACCACACTCTACCTAGGTTTCAGGTGAATACAGAAGGATGCCAGACCATTAATGGATGCTAATATTGGTAAGCCACATGCTGCAATGATTTGAAAGAAACTTCCTATGTAAACTACCCAAACTTACTACTTGCAAACATCCAACAGCTTAGGCTTCAGGAAAATTTGGGTTTAAAACCTGCAAAATTATGACATTTAAGCAACTGAGGGTTTGTGAACAGCTCATGCTTAAAAAGAAGGGGCTTGTCTCTAGGAGCTTTTAGCATCTGAAATACAGCAAAACCATGACCCAGCGGGGTGAGAGTGGGCAGAAAAAACAGAGAGAGAAAGCACAATGGAGTGAAATTAAGGGCCACGGTGCATAGCGATAGAAAAGTTTACATTAGCAAATCTACTGCAGATTTGTCTAACGTTTTCAGCACATGGAAATAAGGCAGACCTGAAAGACAGACGCGATAAATCCATAAAAGAAAAACATTCTGCCAGTGAAGGAAAACAAAAGGCTCTCGGCAGGTATTAATAGATCAGGGCTGCTTTTCGTCAATTTGAACAATTCTGAAATGTGAGCCAAGATTTTAGGATTACAAGTTGACACAGGCCACATACTGAATATTCTGCATTTTACGAGATTTATTATCCACCTATGGTAACACAACGAAGGGAGAAAATAAATCTGCTTGCAAGCTTGCCACGTGATTTTCTTTGTGGTCGGGATCTGAACAACAATTTGCCTGCATCTTTCCCTGCCCAAAAGCAACACCAAAATCGTTACCGCTCTTCAGACATCCCACAGCAGCTCACACCAGCCCAGAGATAAAGCAGAGGGGCACCCAGCCAACACATCTGAAAATCATTCTCATTAAAAGCCAGTTGACCTGCAAAATAATATACATTCGTTTCTCTAATCCATGTACACCCACGGACTCTTTTCAATAGTGTGAGCAACTTGCCATGGAGAAAGCCTTGAGAAAAAATGTTTCTTGATCTCTGACATCACCTGGAACCCATCTTCCCTTGCATCATGCCAACAGAAATCAGAGGCAGAACTAAAAGACTTCGCAATGACAGGCAAAGCTCTAACATTGTCTCTTATTTTCCCTCAGGCATCTTTTCGAGCAATGGAACAGAAAGGCTGTAAGAAAATGAAGGGGAACATTCGAGCTTTTACCTGTAAGGGGAGAGGAGGAGGGAAAGGAAATCAGTAAAAAACAAATCTGGCTGAGAAAGACAAAAGCTAATTAACTTTTCAGAACAGTAATAAGTGAATAATTACTCTTACACACCGAGAGTTACAAGTACCACAGACCATGGTATACTGCAAGTCTAGAAGTCTTACCTACCCAACAGCAGACAAATGTAAAAATCATTTTTACTACAGCCCCATTTGAATAGACTTAAAGGGAGGGAGTAACCTGGCAAGAAAGCAGAGTAGGGACAGAGCTAATGACATGTCTTTAAAGCAAGGAAGACAAGCTTCAACTTGATGCTGTATAACAGGAGAGCCAAGAAACGGATTTTCTAAAATGGGTGATGCAGTTAAAGCAGCAGGTAAAATGGGGATTACTCGCATGGGAATAAGGAGAAGAGGGTAGGGAGGGAGTGCTGGAGAGCATGGAGAAGCTGCAATCACCCAGCAGAGCGATCAGGCCTCTACCAGGAGGCTCTGTAAATCCTTCGGAAACAGGGACACAACTTCAGCAAAGAAAGGGGCAGCGACGTGCGGGCACGGTTGGAATTTGGGGAGTAAAAACAGGAGGGAGGATTTACCCCATCCAAAGACGGTGATAGACACAGGGAACACACAACTAACATCACGAATGTCACAGCGAGCAAAACGTAACAGTAAAGCACCCAAGAGTTTCCAAGGAAAGAGGACTAATGCAGAGAGATGTCTGGAAATGACCCGGGTCTTAATTTCTGCCAGAAGTCTGTTTGTTCACTTGGGGCAAGTCATATCTGAGGCAGACGTACTGGGGAAGCAGGAACAACCTTGGGCACGATGATGGACTGCCTGGCACCTCCCCACATCAGGTCACACTCTCAGCCACCACAAACCTCCCCGCTACCATGGCACGTCTTCAGCGGATTATTATTCCTTACCTAAAGTTATGAATAAATGAAACCACTGAGAGAGCTGAAAACCTGATGTAAATTTTAAAAACGTTAGCAGCATCGGTATTATCTGCATTGCAGTCCTCTCTTCAGGGTACAGAGGCATTTGCACATTTGCGTGTCGACAGCACTGACCGTCTGCTTCAAGTGTCTTTAATTTACGGATTTCTCCTCAGCGCATGAGAAAGCAGTAGGCTATTTTTGACAAAAAATATCTAAAAAGGGAATGCGTAAGTATCCATTTAGTGAGTGCTCGAATTTACACTTATTTTCTGCAGGAAAACGTCCTTCAAATGAATTGCGGGACTCACAAAACTGGATTAACAATGTCGTATATCAGACACCTGTCAAAATAACAGCATAAAAAGTGAGACTAAATATAATCTATGCCTTATTTGAATAGATACTATCTGTATTTAACAATTTGTTATAATGCAAATATTAGCTGACACTTATTAAAGTTTAAACACAAATCGCTACATTGGTAATAATGTTCCTATGGTTAATTGTTTTAAAAATAACACATTTAACTACTGCAATGTCCTCGTTTCTGATTTAATAAGAAGCTTGGAATTTGCACAAGGAAGAAACTTGCAAATTTATGCCTCAGAAATGTTCTACCAGTGCTTCAACTCCAAACCAAACTGCAACCAAAGCCTACACTTCACATTTCCCTAACGACCAACTGGAGTGCCGCACGAAGCAGGACTCTTCAAGGACCATCTTTTAAATTGTATGCTTATCACAAGTCAGCGTCTCCTTGATTCGTACTGGTCACTTCTCTCCAGATGCAGTTTCCAAAACACGCTCAATGTCAGTTTCAATATTTAGGTTCAAAAATAATGTATTAAGAGCATAAACTCTCAGCTTTGTAGGACGGCTCTTTGATGTTCATTTTGCTGCTTAAGGACCCCTGAACACACCAAGTAAATCTCAGAAAAGCTCAGGGCGCATCCCTGCAAGGTACCCAAGAGGTACCCAGGCAGTTTTCTCCTCTAAGAGAAGTAATCACAGTGTAACTCCTGGGAAGCGTGCTATTGAAGTGAGAACTGCAATTCCTTAGCTCAGTTCTGTAAGTAAATCAGTCAACTGCTGAGATAGAAATGTTACTGGAAAGAAGAGAAGAACTGAACAGAATTCGGAACAGCCGGTATCATTCCGAAGAACAAGGTGGTAGATATCTGCACCTACAGAGAAATTTTCCAATTTTTTTTCAAGAAATAAACTGCCTTTCCATGCTTAAATCCCCCAGAATAATGAAAATAAAGAACGTTACATCAGAATCTCAAGACATTCTCTTTACACTAGATTTTTTTTAATATATATATATGTACTGAAGGATATGCTAGGAAATAGCTGTTAGAAGAAGTAACACAGAACTTGTTGTAACTGGTTCTGCTGGCCAAATATCAATGTCATTAGAAGAATTACCATTGCACTTCTGTGCACAAGAGCCTGAAATACCAGATATCACAAAATAAATACAAAGAATATTCAAAGTTTCAGTAAGAATTAATTCAGAAAGTAAGAATTAAAACCAGAGCTATTACGTTGAATCACATGCAGCTTACACTGTTGCCTTCTTTTAAGGAGGCTACCAGATGGCATTATTATAATGCTCCCATTTTCCTTCAGAGTTCCTCTTTTCTGACAGAAGGCTTTATAATGAATTGTTGCAATCTGCAGCCGCATTCAGCTGATTACACCCTTACCGCCAAGTGTAACCGGAGCCACGCTAGGAATGTGGAAAGAGACCTGAGGAGCCAGAAAGTAACGCGGGTTGAGCAAGTGACAGGCATGCCCACGGAAGGCAGGACCCAGGACACTGCAACAGAGGTGAAACCAGCAGCCTTCCGCTGCAAACAGGCTTGCAGGTGCCCAGTTCAACACTGGTACAGCATCAAGACCCTTGCAGTTTCCAGGTCCGTCCTGTAGATCACAAGGGAGCCGCATTTGGGATCATCGACCTGCCGGCCACTGGCAAGGAGCTAAGGGTTTTCATTTCCCATTGAGATCTGACAGCAGAGGGACGATTAAAAGAAGTGAATAAAATATACTAGGGGAAAAAACGGGGAGCAGGAGATGAAGAAGAGAGAAGAGACTTCCCATAACAAAGCCATTTTATAAGAAAAACACTCTTACCTTGCAGCACTTTTCAAAGGAAGCACTTGAAAGTGGTACAGGAGCTGCAGCCCGTCCCTTAATCACCATCTCCTGCTCCCAGTTTTGTGCTTGTATCTCCCGGACAAAAGTTAGAGGTGGTGATCTTGCAACCTGCCACGTCTTTAAGTTTTCCTACTATCTTGTCTTCTCAGAGAGCAGCCTGTACTTAAGATTTATTCCCTGCAAGCAAAACTCTTTTTCAAGTTCAATCTTGCTTAATGAGTTACTTTTTATTACGTGAAGCTTTTTAATGCGTTGTTTGTTCTGTCAAGCCCAAGTAACTGCTGACATCCTAATCACAGGGCTCCTTGGAAATTTTTTTTTTGGTTTGGTTTGGTGTGATTTGTTTAAAAGCAATCTTTAGACTTGCCTGCAAAGCACCTATATAATATTTAAACCGCTTTAATATAGAAATAGCCTGCCTGCATTTTAAATACTGTAGAGCGTACAATATATCAAACTTTCTTCTTCATACTTTATTACCTCTCAAATGTGAATTTAACCTTTCTTTTTTGACGTGAATGAGATAGCTAGTGTGAGCAGCACCAGCTTTCTTCATCAGTTCTTTCCAAGTCCTAAAGAAGGATTAGCTACCTAAAAAGCAGCCACCCATCTCCCTCTCTCCAGTAGGAAAGCTGCTGGTACCGTAGGCATATATAAAAATCAAATTCTATGGGGAAACAGCTTCTGCAGCCAGCTAGAATGTAGCACACCATGTTCTTGCATTTATTTTGTCAATAACTTTGCCCTCCCCTTTCAACTCCTATTCCTCCTACAGGGAAAGGGAATGGCTCTGCACAAGCAAAGAACAAAAAATAGAGGAAGTTTTGCTGAACTGATTTAATTATTCCAAGAAAATGCAACTGTAAATCCTGGTCAGATGCATGCATGCTTCCAAACATTCAGAGCAGTTGCATTAAATAGTTACCCAGGAGCTTGGTTCATGCCACCAAGCAAGCAAATATTTTAATATAATTTTTGTCCTTCACTTTATTCTTGATTGCTCTTTGCCTGACCTCGTTATTTCTCAGAGATTTTAGCTCCACTAAGCTTGTCAGATTATGCTACAAAGGAAGCTCAGTAATTGCTTTGTTTCTTTAAAAGCTACAGCAATCGTAGGTGGCAATATTTTCTTTGTAATATTTTCTATATTAAACAGCAAATCTATAAAGTAAGATTAGTTCCTTGCGGAAGTTTTTCAGTCACGCGAAATATTTTCTACAGCTGCTGTCCAGTTCAGCTCTCTTATGTCGTGCCATGAAAGAATCAAGAAGATTACGTTAAACTCAATATAAATGCTTTTTTTTTTTTTTTCCTGAAACATGGAAATGTTCTTCAGAAACCCCAGTTCTGCACTGCACGGGTGTCACAAGTATCATACCAATGCCATCACTCCTTATGTGCAACAGGAAACGTAACTAATTCCCAACACCTCTCGAAAACAAAGCTTGTCTACACAAAAGACAAAGTTTCATGAAGACAGAGCTTCTCCAGGCCTCTGCTGAAGGATAACCCAGTGATGAAAACAAATAAATCCATGCGATTCCACATACATGAAACAGGATTGAATCATCTCTGTTGCATATCACAGAAATCATCTTATCTGAACATTATCAAACGCCAGCTTCACTGAAATGCAGAATGACTATTTAAAAGCCATGCCAGAAAGAGGGAGGAGCAAATTAAAAACTCAAAATGCAGGTAAACAACAGGGAGACAAAAGTTGGGTAGCTTCAGTTTCTGTCTTTTCGCGATGGAGGTGAGGACTCGGAGCTCACTCCCAGGCCCTCGTCCTGTCCTGAAGGTAGCTGTGGAAACCAAGGAGCTGGCTGGCAGGCTACTCTCATCTCGATCTCACAGAGCAGAACCGAAAATGCAAGCACTTTGACTGAGCATCTACCGTATTGCTGGGAAGAGAAGGCTTTCACAGCAGCTGCCATTGACTGAATGCCTGTTTCTGGCTTATTCATGCCTATTATCATAAAAAGGACAAGGAAAAAAAAAAAAAAAAGGAAGAAAAAAGCTAGACTTCAGCATCCTCCATAGTTAGGCCAAAGAACAGCAGGCACGAGCAGTCACTGGGGTTGACCTTAAATGGCTAACTCTGGTTTCAATAAAACCCTGCTGGCACCTTTGACCAGGCAACCTAGCAGTGCTGCAAGGAGATAAATCAGCAAGCGAGTGCAGGACTTTATTCCAAGAAACGCACAGAAAGGTGGTTAAATGAAGGATTTGCAGCACTGCTGTTGCTTCTGCTCACCAAGGACTCTTTATCACTCCAGCCTTACAAAGCTAACCCACGCCGCCGCATATTCTACGGTTTACAGGGATTATTTGCCAGGTACAGTCTCCGCATACGAACACGTTAATCATTAACTCATTCTCTGACCCTGCTCTTCACATGCATTGCAGAAAGGTGAGTAATAGAGCAAAACTCCTGCTCCGACTCAGATTTTCTTTCCCCTCCCTCTGCTGTTGTTGCAGCAGGGGAGGCAGGACTCCAGGCTGAGACACAATAAACAGAGACCACATTCCAGCACCAAGGTGTGCCAGAAACCCCAGACCTCCCAGCCAAAGAAGTATTGTAACACATTCCCCCTCATTATTATGCAACATTACAGTCTTCCAGGGCGGGCAGGGCAATTTCACGGTGAGAAGCCAACCCCTGCTCTCTAGCACCCTTGGCAGGAAAGGTTTTTGTTTCAGAATCAAAAAGCTACAGCAGCAAGACCCCTGCGTGGTTAAGCTTTATCATAACACTGGCATTATTTAGCACCTGTCCACACGTGCATACATTTTGTGAACTGTGGTCTTAAAAGCATAATGACAGCTAAGCCCTCTGTTTATTCACTTTTCACCATTCTGCAGGAGAACACTTAAAATGATTCATGTTTTCTAGAAACCTGCGTAATTTCTGATTCTCAGCAACGTAGATGCCCAGTTCCTAGCAAATGCCTGAGCAATCAGCATACATAACTCACTTTCAAAATCTCCAAGGTTACAACTTCATTCTCCCAGTCAGAAAAAACTCCCAAAACATTCAGTACGTTTAGACATAAGAAAATACTGGCTTGAAATAAATGCCACCCTGGTTACAAAGTCCAGCACAAAGCACTTCAAAATGCATTTGTATTTTTCAGCACCTTATTTGTCTGCTTCCTTTTCTTTTCTTTTTTTTTTTTTTTTTTTTTTTTCAGACAGCAAACAGACGGGAGCACAAATATCTTGACAATCTGCTACAGATTCATATGCCAGAGCACTGACAGTGCAATGTAAGACGCGACATACCTGCATGACACCTGGTAGAATGGATATCCTGGTGGAGGAAGAGAGTTTGAAAACCCAGACTGACTCGACATCGCCTTCAGGTCTCGTATCCGCTTAATTCCCTTCTGTATTCCACATGTCAAGCCCTCACCAAAAACCCACACGTGCTCGCAGCCATCCGCGCCTCTGCCCAAAAGCTGACTCAAAAGAAAACCCCAGGCGCCTTCGAAGGGCTGAGAAATCCTGCCTGCGGATCCAACTGCTTCCTCGGCCGTGCAATTCCTCGGAGCCAACACCCTCGTGACATCACGTACTCCAAACCCACCCTCACGCAGCTGCCTGCGTTGGAGCAAAGCAGCCGGAGCTGCAAGGCAGCCGGAGCTGCAAGGCGTTTCGGGCAGCAGCAGCAGCCCCGCGCTGGCGGGCGGCCAGCAGGCAGCACAACTTGGTGCCACCGCCGCAAATCCCTCTATCAGCTAACGAGGAGCACTGCCTGGGTAAGAATTCCCTTGGAAATGCAGATCCGTGACCTTCAGCTCAGCGCCAAGGATTTCTTCTGCGATTTTCAGTGAAATGCGTGAAGCGATGCGTCCCATTGTTTTCGGAGCAACATCAGCCTGCGTTTCTGCACTTCACAGGCATCAGGAAAAGCACACCGAGCGTCCCCCTGCTAATAAAGGACGATCCCGCCAGCCCCTTGACCACGGGAAGGATGGGAGCTGGGATCTTAAACCACATTACTTAAGCTACCGAATGCAGAAATAAAATTCTGTGCATGCGTTTCCCTACTGTTTTACCACAGTTCAAATAAAAAAAAAAATCAAAAGCAAGATTTCTTTTGATATACAGCACTAAGCGACATGAAAGTTGATTTTGTGCATGACTTCCTCAGGAAGGGCAAAGACAATTAACAAGCAGGAAGATGTGTGAGGAGCCACAGCAGCCTAGTGCATGGCGAATGCCAAAGAGAATTACATGATTACCTACCTGCACAGCTCCTGGAGCAGGGAAGGCATGCACTGCCCTCACATGAAGGCTTGCTAACTTTTGGCAACACATTATATAGGACGGGTTTAAAATCTGTTTTGTTATCTGTGCTAAGTGCATGGGAGATCATGAACAAGGGGCATTTAATACATCCTCACCACGACACATTATTTACGTTCTCAGACCGAACCAGTTTCACTTGGTTTGTCACAAGTTTCCAATAAATATCTCAGTTGTTAGGAAAACGGCGCAAAAATCTGTCACCGTTCTAGGTAACTTCTACAGTCTGGCACAGAGGAATGGGAACTGGTTCTCCTACCCTAAATGTGCCTGAAATTTTAAAGTAAATCTGATCTCAGTGAAACATTCAGTTTCTTGTTTTGTGTAACCCCGCTATTTTCATAGGGTTGGAACAGCGCTGTGATGCTTTCCATTGCTAACCAGTATTTGTCAAGGTGTAAAAAAGGGCACTCTACTTTTTTTAACACAGTATTTGCATTTCACAAACAGGCCTTCTGGAAACTGGGAACTTCCTTCTGAAAACTTCTTCCCTGGGAGAACGAATACAAACCACTGCCACCAAGCCGTCCTGCTGCACCCCTGTGCAAGGCTGCCGCCAGCTGCCCCATCCCGAAGCGCTTCGGTTTCTCTCTTCTCCACTCATTCAGTGCCTGCTTAGCAGCAATAATGCCAGCATTAATGCCGTCAGCCAGAATTTCTCATCTCAGAATAGCTTTTGGTAGCCCCAAGCAGGATTTCAGGGGGTGTCCATTTGCTTTGCCAGCTGACCAGCAGGGTAACATCAAGCCAGCTCCTGAAGAAGGACGTGCCCCCGACCGGCTACGCCACCCCGCAGGAGTCACCGTGCCACCGAATGCCCGGCTTGTCCACACAATAAGGAAAATCCTCGCTGACAGCAGAGGAATGATGGGAGGCTGCATTTTTTTGTAATTAAGTACTGAAATCCCTTGATTAAAGTGTTATGAAGGGATAATACAGCTGTTGTATTTGCGGGAAAAGATGCGTGGGAATCTTGGGAACAGAGGTTTCTTTTCGTCCCCTCCTCCTAGCTCCGACACAACAGAAGCGTTTTTGGGCTGAGATTTCTATTTCAATATAAAAGCCGTTTACATTTTAAAACACAGTAGAACCTACTTTTTAAGTAGGTGGACAGCATTAAGTAGCATTTAAACATGGCAATATTGGAGGCAAATAGGCAGGCAAAACTGAATTTCCAGGAGCAGAAGCCATTTGTAAGCATCACACAGCAGCTGGCAATTGGGAAACGGGAAGGGAATGTGTGGCACAAGAGGAAGCAGGGAGGGGAGATGAGAAAAACTGGTGAAGACCACAGGGAAAACCTCCGGAGAGTGATACCCACAATTACCAGCTGCCCCTTTGGCTTCTTGGCACGTGCAGCTGGGTTACAGCTGGGAGCCCTCACCCGCTGCAGCATTTAATGCTGCTGGGCGAAAATGGCTGCAATGCAAGAACTGAGGTGTGACTGCAGCTAAAAAAGCAGGGACAGTCTGAAAGACTGGAGGAGAGGAAGTACTCGATTAAAAAAATAAATATAAGAAAAAAAAAAACACATTAAAAAGGTCGCGACTGGTTTCTGGTACTTCAGACAAGTGCCATCCTTGGTAAACCGACCAAATTATTGCAATTTGAAAAGGCAGATTGAAGGAGAAACTGAAACTAACCTCATTACTGGAATCTAAATTAACTTCATAAAATCTAGATCAGAAGCTTCATCAAACCTCGACACGCCGCACGCAGTTATGTGGCGATATATCAAAAGGCATATAAAATGGTCAGATTTGTGAAAAAGCTGAATGAAGTGTCACGCAGAAATTATTGTAACGCCAATATCATAAATGACTAATTTACCCCCGGACAAACTGTTTTATTCCATATTTTCCCCATCTGATAAGAAATATATTACAGACACTAAAATAGACGAAAAAAATATTAAAGGAAATGTAGGAAAAACCCTTACACAGAGTTTGAAATTAGAAAAACCCTTACAAAGAAAATATTACAAAGATATCTGATATAATGAATGGTACTTAAAAGACAGAATGGATCATTTTTTTCCCTTTCTGTACAAAGCACAGTGATAGGGAAACATTCACCAACACTGCAGAAGAACAGTAAATTCAGAACTGATGAAGGACACTATGGCCCAAAACCCCAAACTCATCCCGAAACACGGCTTTCTCTTCTTCCTGAGGCAGACCAGTGGGTTCAATGGGAACGCAGCTCTGGACTCCTAACTTCTTGTTGAAATAACTCAACTAAAGGTATTTGCAGCCCGGCATAGATGTTGCCCAGCAACATCTTTACGCCAACATCCAGAGGTCAGAGAGCAAGCAACAGCTGGCTGAACAGCTACTTTGTGGTCTTCGCAAAGAAACAGGAGGTTCCCCTTGATTTCTCCATACCCTCCCTGTCCGTATGCTGCTGTTCCCCGAGTATGCCCAGTGATCGCGATGCAGAACTGACTCGAGAGGCAAAATTCGTAAGGAAAGCAAGGATATCCTCTTAGTTTCTCAAGCTTGGCCATTTGTTGTTTATTTTTAGAAGGAAGCATGGAGTGTAAAGCCGCTTTCTCAAACTGGAACACAACCTTGGCATCTCTCCTGACATAAAAATAAGTGAAATCTCCTTTAGAAGGAGCCTTAGATTCACAGCTGGCCCCGTGTTAGCCATTGAAAGGCTAGAGATCAGATGGAAAAGTACTAAAAAAAATGAGAAATTTACTCCTTCCTTGGCACGAGATGAACACTCCACTGCCTGCGAGCAAATACTAGCACAGAAACAACACACGAGTTTGAGGAGTCCCCAGACAGCACGCAGCCCCCCGTCACCTATCCCCACGAGCTTGTCTTCGCTCCCCCCAGCCAGCAGCAGAGGAGGAGCCCAGCACCAGCTGGGAAAGGAAAGGCTGCTGATAATGAAGCCTCTCGGGCAAAATGCCCACTTTTTTATTCCTTTCACACAGTTTAAAGAGGGAAAAACGTGTTCCCAAACTTCATTTTCTAGCTGTGAGAGCCTGGAACAGGGCTCAGCTTTCAGCTGCCCCTGCACCACTCACGCTGCGGAGGAGCACAGCATCAGTGAGGCTGGAAAAGATCCCAGATCACCTGGCCCAGCCATCACCGTACCCCCAGTGTCACTAAAGCCATGTCCCTAAGGAGCCATTCACCACCGCCTGGCCACGCAGCCTTGCTGGTTACCAGCCCTCAGAGCAGAACAGACAGCCTGCAGCTGCTGCTGGAAAGCGAGAGGGTCAGGGCTTCACAGCTGCAGCAGCAGGCACCGGTGACACAGCATTTCATCAGCCCCGTCTGTTCAGCCTGGCCTTGGGAGGAGGTGGCTGAAGGACTCGGCACCGCACCGAGCCCGGGGGCTGCCGCCCGCAATGCGCCGCGGGGAGCTCAGGTCGGGCGCAGCAGCCTGGCACGGGAAGGCTGCAGCACTCCCGCGCCTGAAAGCCGGGGCTCTCGGCGCTGCAAGGCTGAGAATCTGAGCCAGCACCGCGGCTGCCCAGAAAAAGGGGAGAGAGTTCCAAAATAAAGCCAGCAAAAATGAACAAAAACCCCTCAGGTGGCCCAAAGCAAAGCAGAGCCCCAGCCCGCTCCTGGCAGAACTTCACCAAAATTGACCGATCTGTGCCAGCTCCGGTGGCAAAGATTTTTAAGACACGCACCAGGTACTGAGCATCTTCAAACACAATTTGGGAGCGAGCACTGCATTTTCTGGGCTCTACATTTAAAAAAGAAAGAGTGTAAATCCTGTGTGCTGCAGATTCATAGCAGGTATCCCACATTTCTGTTCCAAGAGAATGACAGAATCCAATCCCATTCTCGTGCTGCACGAACTAATTCCTGATTCTTACATCGCAAATAACTCTCCTAAATAACAACCACACATTTCTGAAGGCATTATTATATACACATATATACATAAATAAATAAATAAACCAGCACCTGAAATGGGATTCTTACATAAAAATGAGTTATACTGGGTCGAGATGAAAACCTGCCTCCAGGTGACATTAAAACACTGAACAGAAAACCAAGGAAAATAATTGAATTACAAAAAAAAATGAGACAGAAAGAAACTTTAAAGGAACAGATTTCTAATAAAAGCTAACAGGAAATGTAATATTTAATCGAGTACGGATGCATGCAAATTGCACTGAAGTGATTAAGTAAATAGAGCCACCAGGAACATATGTAGGAGCCAGAACGCTGATATTACAGCGGGTTTTAAAATAACTTGTCATTTAGAAGAGAGCCCCTGGTTTCCCTCTCCCATGACCCACATGAATTTTAATTTATTTGAGCTACCAGAACGCACTAAGTTTGTCTCTCCAACAGCTACACCCCTCATTAATACCCACTAACCAGATGCCTGCCTAATGGCATCCAAACGTTGCTTTGCTACCCCTGCACGGAGCTGCAGGGCATCTACTGCGCCTCTCCCAGGACTGCAAATAAGGCGGGCCGAGTCTATCTTTGGGCTTCAGGGTAAACCAGACAAAGTCCTGTAAACCAGAGAACTGTCACACAGCATCCTTTGTATCTGCAAGGAATTTTATGGCAACAGCCCCGGTAAATTCATAGCTATACGGATGACCTATTCATAATTCTTACCAACAAATCAGCTGTGGCTAATGCCTTGACAATCGTTCGGATGAAATACCAGCTCACGGAGAAGTCTTACGGAGACAAATGAAGCACTGGTGTTTCGCTTCAAAGTCTGAAATTTCTTTAATTCGGCATGGCTCAAAAGTGCAAGAGTAGAAAGAGAGCGTAGGGTGTACAAACTCCTGAGGTCAGGGTGATAAATGAAAGCACTTCCAAAATAAGCCCTCCTAATTAAGGCGTCTAAGCCAGAGCTGGCTTGCATTCTGTCAATATCACTGTTGCAAGTAATCTGAAATATTCTCGATAAACTATTTTTAGTATTGACTCCAGCATATTCAAATCAGTTCAAGGTCGCTATGGAATGAAAAAAATTCAAGCTCAGACATGGGATGGATAGCAAATTCATCACTAAACCCGCAAAAAAAAAATGGAGAACTCCATATTTAAATCAGTCCAAGGTTAAGTGTTTGTTTGTAACTGTTGTCTTAATACATTACAATCTGAGCAGTAAAAAAGAAAGACACCAAACACATCGTTCGGTTCTACTTACTTGTCCCCACAGGCACACCTGGACTGCTACAGGCAGGGAGCTGCCTTTCGCTTAGAAGACAGAAATGCTGTGCAAGAAGTTTTAATCAAGCTTTTGTCACCCCAGCCTCCTTGTAGAAATATTTCATTTGCTTAATTAGGCAGGTGGTGCTTCTTACTGTACTTTTATTTATTCGGTACACTCAAGAATTTTCATTTGCTTAGCCTAACTTTTCCATTTGCTAGGTGAATTCACGTGCCTCTAAATGGCAACTGGGCACTACAGACTGAACAAGATAAATCTATTCCCTCCTCTGAATCTCAAATATTCACACTAGTCTTTTTAAACATTCAGCTGTTTAAACTCCCCATTCTGTACTGGCGTCAGAACTTATTTTATTTATTTAACTTTGGCATATGTCACTTTGATCTCAGGAAAAAAAAATAATGCTAAGGAATCCTTTTAATTCAGTTATGCTATTTTGGTTTCCATTATCGTACACTACCTTGAAATGGAAGAAACTAAGCTTAAGCATGAAATCATACAACATACAATACACATTTTAATCACAGTCAGGCTGTTAAGGACCGAATAGGCTGCACAGAGCTGTGCGAGAACTGGGATTTATGGAAAGCCAAACAATGAAATACCTGCAGGCACCTACCTTCCAAGCTTGGGTGGCTGTGTGCAAAAGAAGAAAGGCATATGCTTGGCGAGGACACAAAATGCAAAAATAAAGCACACAGCCAGGATGTCCCTTAAGCCATACGCTGACGTGCATACACAAATAAAATAATTGATTATGTCTGGATCATCTCCTCAAGCCTAGGAAATGATTCATGCTTACAAAACCTCAGGAACCTCGGATGCTTCATCAAAAAAGCTTCATTTTCCTTCTTAAGAACTAAAAGGATAAAAACACAAAAAAGTAGACTCAAACCTGAAAAACAACATCTCTGACTTCCCACTGTCAGAAAGAGCTAGATATTTTCTGAGATAAGGCCTGATTTCATTCATAGCTCAGCTTCCGACTGCTAGAGCAACCTAATGACTTCAGAAGGCATTACAAATACTTCCAATCTTCATCCCTCCTAATAAAATCTACTTAAACTTTTTGAAACAATGACAATATTTATTCACTTTGATAAGAAGCAATCATCGATTTGAAGGCAAAGTCCACAATGATGGAGAAACGATCCTACCCCTCGTGTCGGGGTCCTTCACGGGGTGGAAAGTGAGCACAGGCAGAGACCGGGCACTAGCAGCGTGCGCCAGGAGTGCCCAGCACTCATCGCCCCAACTATTTCAGATAGCAGCACTCAGCTCCCAGGCAGGTATTCTAATCACAACTAATCACAAAACAAACTTTGGAAAACGTGGCACTGAATCAACACCGTGCTTTTAAAGTGACAGCATGGAAAAGCCCAAAGGGCTCGCAAGAGAGCGGTGCAAACCCCAGGCGTTATCTGAGGCATTCAGCACACAAAACGCAGGAAAAAACAGAGGGTTTCAAACAGAGCATTACAAGCTATTTGCAAGGGCTGAACACCAACACATACCTAAGATAATATTTTTGCATAGCAGTGTTTACAGACCATCAGCTTCAGTCAGCCATTAACCATGCTCATGATTAAGCAGAAGCATTCAAAAGGATTCAAAAGCGAAGCACGGTCATTAAAAAGGACCGTGCCTCCTCTCTCCCCATTTGCTGAAAAACTCATTAATGCCGCCACTGCCCTCCTTCTGCCTAGGGAAGAAAGAAAGGGGAGGGACGAAGCCCAGGGCAGAGGCTGCCCACCTCATTGCCCTCGCTGTCTCCTCCTAGCAGGCCAGCAGCACACAGGCAGCGGACTAAAGGTGCCTTGGTGCTGTAGGTTAAGAGAAACGGAACGTGATCAGCTCAAGATAAATCTGTGCGTGTCATGTTAGTTGATTTTGCACTGCTGGTAGAACCACTCCCTGCTGGAGATCCGCTTTCTGTTTCAAGAGAAAGGAAATTAAGTTCAATACCAAACAAACTATGATCAAGATACTATACCCCAGATAGCTGCCAACCCCTGGCAGTGGATGTTTTAGGAGAGTTGCATTATTTGGATGTGTTACGTTAGGCCTCGTTCACACTTCTCTTGCAGCGATGACAGCAGCTTTGCCAAACTACATTTGCAGACGATCGCTTTCTGGGTTTCATCCCATCTAGAACAAGTTAATCATCTTGTTATGCAAAGCCAAATTAAATACCATCTCTGAAGAAAATATCCCACCTTGGATCAATTCCTCTAGGCAGAGCAGAAACAGTTCTTGCAGGCACAATTTCAGCGCGTGTTCTTCTGAAACAGGAGCACTTGGGGACGGGTGGGTTGAATCTGTAAATTTCTCCTCAGACACGAATCCAAAATCTCTTCAATTTTGCAAGGTATTCGATTTGTTGAAAGAGCCCTGACATGTCCCACTGACTCCTACTTTAAAGAACTACATTATCAGGAGTTGTTACACTTTGTTTTAAAGCTGCCTTCAGGACTGCTCCGATCACTTCAACCTGCTCCTAAATCTTCTGGAACAAACTTCCTCACAGACCAACCAAAAGACTCACCCAAACTGCTCTTGGTAGCCGAGTTCTTCTGTCTCAGCAACACCCGGCATTAAAATAATAACTGAGTGTTTCACGCTAATTGGAGTAGGCCACGCTGCTTCTATTAAATTTGCCTTAGAGCTCTTCCTACTACACCCAGCTGCCAGAAAAGTTGTGCCTTTTTTCTCAAAGAAGTTGTTTGTGTGATATTACACATTCTGCAGCCCGCTTCCTCCAAGAGGCTCACCACGCTCTCTGCCAGTCCCATCACAGCGAAGGAGATGTGTTCAGTGTGAGTGTAGTTGTTATGCTGCAGGTGCAGAGCACGGCCTCTCTCTCACGTGCGCCGTGCTTACCAGGTTTAGGAGCTGAAGTGGGCAAGGGGCCTGCACAGGATAAAATTTTTCAATATAAAATTGAAAGAGGTCTGTCTTTATAGCATAAGCATATATTTGCTATATTCACAGACAGTTTATTTTTTAAAATTAAGTTCTTTTGACTGCAATAAAATGCGATGTAAAAAAATACAAGGCAAAACTACCATGCTCTTTTTCTTAAGGGAAACGATAAAAATTTGGGGAACTGCAAGGCTTCTGTTTCCCTTCCAGGTCACCAAATATGCATGTGAGAAATTAAACTTTGCTCCAAGCTTTTATTTTCCTCGTCAATGCAGGATCAAAAACTTCAAGGTTTGGAAATACGCCCATTTCTTCTGATTTACCTAATAAATGAGATTTGCAAATCCATGCAAAGAAGCGGTTCCAGGAGTAAAGGCCACGCAAGGGGCTGCATTGACACCGACCAGATGACAGGATCTAGGAAAGCCACAGTCCATCATAGCTCAACACTTGTTTTTAATTACTCTACGTTTCACTGCAGGTGCTCGTGAAGTTTGCAAGCTAATACCGCTCTCTGCTTAGTATAAGCTATTTTAAGCTGGAATCATCATGTTAATTAGCCAACGGTACCTTATTTGTGCTTTGAGATGAGATTTACATAATGTTCCATCCGCAAACACGTCCCAGACGGGCCTTCCTAGGGGTGCATTAAAAATAGAAACAGGCACACAAAGGGCTCAGAGCAATGTCAGAAGGGAGCTGCTCCACCTCGGCTGCACGGTGCTGACAGGCTCTCGCTCTCCTACTTCATACAAAAGTCTCACTGGTTACCTGCACAACCTGACACCGGTTCCCACATTGTTCATTCCCACAAACTGCACGAGGTGGAAGAGGAGGAATTTCTTCCTGCGGTGCCCCAGCTACATGCGACTGCTGAAATCTTGGTTTCCCATCCTTCCAGCCACTTCTCAGAAGATGCTGCAGATGCTTTCTCCACACTGAGCTATCAGAAAAATCAATTCCCACAAGCCCTGACTGCAAGGAATTTTATTTTATTTTTTTTGCCTATAGGAATTTTTCATGAATACACCTGCTAAGAGATATTTTTTAGATTGCCCTATCCGTTTATTTTAGATATTCAAGCACCCACTTCCCACCCTAGAGGCTCCCAGCTCTCCCTGTCACAGCCTCCCCATCCTGGTCACTCACTCATTTCTGTTCTGCTCCCTTTTCAGACGTTCCTTGTCATCTCCATGATGATTTCTTTGCTGCTGCTTCTGTCCCTGACACCTTCAGAAGTTGGGATCCATTTGCCACATCAAGTCTGCTCATCATATTCGGGCATTTGCAAAAAACAAAGCTGTTTTGCCTAGAAGTTTGCATTTTTACCATTCTTCAAAAACCATAATCGTCTCCTTACCTAGAAGTACACATTGTTTTAACGTCAATTTTTAATTCTAAAAGGGAATGGTTGATAAATACACTACCGAAATCACACAGAGTAGAACCACTTCTGCCTCAAACGAGTGAGCACTCTTTTCCCCCAGCATTTAAATTCAACAAATTAAAAATCTCAAATGTACTTCAAGGCTGCTCTATTACACTTCAGTGGTTTTCTCACTTAAAAAGGAGGAAAGGGAGATAGATTAGTCTTCAAACTAGGATGCTGAAAAAAGCAATACAACTGCATCAGCTTTTATGCTTTATAAGTTAATAGAAGGGAACATTAAACTATGGCATCCGTGATACTGATGTCCCTTCAAGAGAAAAGAACAAGACCACAGATAAGAGGCACGTGATGATTTTTGGACCTGTTTTCCAATTTGGCTATGTCATCCAGAAAAGAATGTAGAAGAAGGAAGCACCAACAAGCTGAACTGCTTTTCTGCATAGAGAAAGCCTTTGAAGCCACATGAAGCCTCGTGAAAAGCTTGCATAAGTTTCCTGCTTTTGGCAAAGAAAGAAAAATTATGCAAGAAACTCAACATGCTCATGGCTCTAGAAATACTTAAAAACAAACAAAAAACCGCCCAAAGGACTTCTTTAGACCCAAGGTAACGTTTCCCACACACATGGTAAACATTTGGTGCTATAGAGAAATTGCAGAGGGAATACCAGAGGACCTGTAAGCTATTACTCTCTAAGATCCTACACAAGACTTGAAATTTTGATTTATTCCTGAGTCAGTTTTGTGAAAAACTTCCTAAAGACAAAGTCATTCCCAGTTTATCTTTGGTCCAACAAATTTTGACATCTAACATAGAGAGAGACACTGTAATCCCATTACAGGAGCTTCCAAGTGGTTGTTCAGATTAAACATACGTCATAAGCTTCACATCATAAATGATGGGTTATTTTATATGATTTTTCCTTCTTTGCAGGCTAAAAGCAGCATAATGGATCCAGAATGCTACAGAAGGTGTCCTATGCTTTTTTCTTCAAAATTTCAGAAGAAAAGTATATTGCAGGCTTCACTGGATATCTTAAAAAAAAAAAAAAAAATCACCAGAAGTGCAGAAACCCAACCACCAGAGCTGCCCAGATTCACTGTTACATTTTACCCTGTATTTTCCAAATCCTGGTGCTTGAAATATTTTTAAAGATTTTTTTTTTTTTAAGTAATTTAATTATCCAAGATATGCTTTTAATTCTGTAGGCATACTCAAGGAAACTTGAAGGAGCTTCACCAGTCTTGTCTTAAAACCGTTTAAATGATGAACGAGAACGGCATTGTAGAAGCAGCTACTTGTAATGAGTTTCCTCATGATGGCAGCACAACCCATTCTGATCAAGGGCTAAGTGACAATGCTCATTGCTATTCGTACAAAACAGGGAGATCCCAGCTGCTCTGGAGCGAGCCATTGCTGCTGTTCATTTCCACCCCCTTCACATCAGCATTCCTACGCTACTTCCCAGTCTTATTTGGTCCCCAGAGTTTCATAGGAGAATTATACTACATCACACAGATAATTTTTCAAGAAGTAGCACGCTAATGAGCACTTATACAAGCGATATACAAGTTTATGCACCTACCCCATATGCTCAGGCTGTGTATCGTTTCCATACTGCATTTTGAAAAGTCGACGACAACTGCAGGATCTACGCGGCAGCCTGAATCCCGGAGCTGAGGCTTCACTCAAGGTCTATGAAACTCTTGCAAAGAAAAGATTTCCAAGAAGTTTTGTTTGTTCTCGCATTTTTCAGACTGTGCTGCAATGCAGGCATGGCTGCATCGAAATCATCTTGATTTTTGAAAACTATGCTGGAGAGCATAAGGTAGTGCAGACCACTGCCAGCCCAGGTTAGGAAGGGACCACGTAATGCCTCTATGTGGCAGACCCACGGGGACAGTCAGCTCTCAGCAGAGAGCAGACAGGTATTAAGGAGTGCCAAAAGCCCGAGAGCAATGCCATCACCGCCTCCTGCTCAGCTGCAAGAGATTTGTCCCTGTACACAGCCTTTAGAAGTGCACTAAGCCCTTCACTCTTTTCTCTTTGAGAACACCTACGCAGAACATCAGAAGTGCATCTTTATTTATTCCTTACTCCCTTTAACCCACAAAATGCGGAACAGATACGCTAGAAGGTTAACGTGCAGTTTGTTTTGGTGTAGTGCACCCTGCATGCCTTGGCAGCCCCAGTGGCACGGTGCTTCAGGACAGAGCCCAGCAATGTGCGTGCACACCACCACCAGCCAAAAGCAGTAACCAAGGTTTTCTGGATGTAGTTAGACTCTTCTTAACCACGTCTTGGCAACTCTACCTCCGCTATGGTAAGAAGGGTGGGTAACAACAATTTTCTCAAATCTTCTCAAATCAGACTCAGATTACGCTGAATGGAAAGACTGACCCTATCTTAATTTGAGGGTTTACAATAAGAAGATTAAAACAAACCAGCAGCATCCTTGTTTTTAGGCACTATACTCACTGCATAGCAAACAGACACTTACCACATCAAAGTAGCTGTAAAGTCAAAGCCCATCTCCTGAACGTTTATGGTTTCTAACAGAATTATTATTCCTCCAGAAACCTCACCTTTTCTTCCTCCCCGTGCACCTAGCCTGGCCAAGACAGAAGCAGGGCTTTACCACATTTCCTCTGCTAGCAGGGTTTTTCGATGAGCAGCACAAGCTGGGAACAGCTGGAGCTCCAGAAAAGGATTGCCTCATTACAAGCAGCCAGAACCAGAACAGGGTAGAGGAAAAAGCCAAGCTCTTCATCTAAAAGGAAATTTATTAGGTTTAAAACTCTGTGCGACATCCATTTGCGTGTATTACTATGTAATAATGGCAATGTAATAGTAAAGGAACAACAAACTGCAGGACTCTTAAGTAATGTTTGGTTTAAGAAACGTGATGAGGTCAGTTGAGGCTATATAAAATAATTACCCAGAAGCTATTAGAAACCACAACTTCCACCACTTTCAACAAAGCAATTCTTCAAACATGTAATGAAATAGTCATGGCCATGTTGAGAGCCTAAAGTCAACTTAAAAGACACAGGAGTAACTGCACGACAGCTTGAGGGGAAAAAAAATCTGGTAAAAAAGTGAACTGAGCAAGACAAACTTTCATTCCCAAGTTATTTTTCTTCCAGTCTTACATCCCACTGTTACAGATTAGCAGAGTGTTTCATTGTTGTTGCTTTTTATTTTTTTTTAAATAGAGGTGGAAGCATGTAACTAATATTGCACAAACAAAATTTTGTTACTTATCGAACAAAGAGTTCCATATGAAGGACGTAATTCAAACAACTTTAAGTAAAGAAATGTACAGGCTTACAAAGCAAGGGAAAAACATTCAAAATTAGATCCAAAGCACGAGCTAACAACTGAACTAGATAAATGCAGAGATGACACCTAATGTACATCCAACTCTGGAAGCAGCAGGCACCCTAGCATTGGACATGGAAGAGAAAAAGACAAAAACTCAATGTACATCACGGCAGGTATTGCCTGAAAGGTCATGGAAATGTTTTAAAGAGTCTCCAAGTCTTGCTGAAACACCCACGGTTAATGGCGCAGATCATGCGCCACTCAAGATCATCCAGGTTTAGAAAATGTCTAAACAGGAGCATGTAGGAAGATGCTAAGCATGTAGGAAGATGCTCCTAAACAGGAGCATGTAGGAAGAAGGGCTCGGTGGGACTTGGTGTACCTGGTGTGACCCCAAGTGGCATCGGGTCCAACGGGCTGTGGTCGATGCACTGCACGCTGAAGACAAGCATTAACACGCACCTCGTTCAGCCCCGTATTTTGTAGGGTGTAGGGCTGCTCTGTCTGAAAACAAACCAACCAACACAAATAGCAGAGGAGGGAAAATTGCCTCCCTCAGACAGCAGGGATGGCAGGAGCCCAACAGATGCTAGATTGCCACTCGTCGGTACAAGCCAGGGCTTAGAAACAAAGCAATGTTGGGAATGCTGTTCTAACACAATCTGGCAGGTAGAGGAAAATGGAAACAAACAAACACCCTCGCCCTTCCAAGGGAAAACAAAACAAAACAGATGCCAGGTAATCAGTCCACGAGGGAGTTCAAGTGATGTGGTGAAAATCAGAGAGCTCGACTGAGCCAGTAGGTGCCTGCAGCCACCAGCCTCTCGCCTGCAAATACCAGAAGCAAAAGCGACCTCGTGTAGGTACTCGTACTTCATAACGCTGCTCACGCAAAGAACTCGTGACTGTTCATTAAGGAGATAAATATTTTGGATCCTCTTGCACCTCTGAAGCCACAAAACTTCTCTAAATGTATTACGGGACTGGTAAGTGCAGGGAGAGGAACCCAGCTGCGATTTTAGTGGGTTTGAACCAAGAGCCATCAGATACGCCAGATGGTCGTGGCTTTGCTTCTAGCACAGTCTTCTACACCACCACCCCACGTACCCCCGAGGTCAGCGGGGAATGACAGGAGTCCCGTAAGCGCCTTCCCAGCTGCCAGACCTCAGCCAGGCAGCGCCGTAACAAAACGAACAGGCAGCCCGTGGGAAGAAGTGACCGGACCCAGCGTTTACCGGGAAAGGGATAACGTTCATTTACTTCAGGCACTTCTGTTAAAACAGCTTTAGCAGAAATAGATCAAAACGAAGATTTTTTTTTTCCTGAGTTCTGGTTATATTGCTCCAAACTACTCAAAGCAGGAACACCACACGACCTTACTGCGAGCTGAGATGCAGCAGCAGCAGCATCCTATTTAGCCAGCGTGAGCAAGCTCAGGCAGGATAAAAGCTTAAGTGAAAGGGTGAAGTATTTTTAAAGTATTTTATTAGTGCATAGCCATACTGCGTTCTGCAAAATCTGTTTCCTTTTGTTGAAAAGTTGCCTTCTGTAGGAGTTTAAATACACCGCTGTGCCTGTGCCCTGCTTAGAAAATGGCAAGCTATCAACACGGGAATCCTAAGAATCACATGCAGGAGCGCGAACCTGCTTCACTTCATGCAGAAGCCCAGCTAGAGCCATTCCTCCACTTGGTAGAGGAGCCAAGGGATGCCAAAAGGAGTTCAATAGCCTTTCTAACCTTTCCACTGCAGCTTCTCCGTGTCTGTCTTTGCGTTGTCTGAGTGAGCCAGTACAAGGGATCTGAGAAGGCTCAAGAAATGGCATAATAATTTCTGAAATCAAATCAATTCCAAGATTTGAATTAAACCCTAAGAGACAGAGCAAGAAGCTTCGCTTTTCAGATAGTAACATCACCCAGCCACCCACTTACAGGCTACTGAAGGCCACTGGTAACCCCAATTTTTTAATTGTTATTTCAAGTTGCGATCAACCCGCGAGTATTTCAAACATTGCTGTCAGATCTTACAAAGAGCATCTCAAATAATCCTTAAAAGGCAAAAATTTTCCATTGACATGAACAGTTTAAGAAAATTGGAAGATTTTTCTCTCGAGATAACATGAAACAGCTTAATCAATAAGGAAAACTAAATACCCCAGTCCCTAACAAAGAAACCTTTTTCTTGCGTTTGCTCAATGAAGCAGACTGGATAAATTTTAGAAAGGACTGGCAACTGCTGGGTTGTTTTAAAGATGAATAAACAGGCTCTGCTCTCTAAAGGACAGCATATCTAGGACCAAGTTTCTACGGCAAAATTTATTACTTGGACTTATCCATGGACTACAGTCAGCCTTTCACGTATGGGGTTGGATGTTGGCCTTTATCAGTGAATGCCAGCTATTACTGCAGACACCTGTATTGTACATCAAAGGCTGAAGAGTGATAATTCTCAAGCCCAAACCCTTTAAAAGTATTTATTGTTGATTGAAGATTGGTGAGTAACGTGGCCATGAAACTCCATCTTCTCTGCCAAATAGCCCTCCCGCAACGTTTCTGAAATAGCAAAGCAATACTGAATCCAAGTCTGAAAGCTGTCACTGACATGGCTCAGGGAAATAATATAAAAGCAATTTACATGAGCATCCAATCCGTTTGGTGAAGCTCAGCCGCATAGGTCTAGTACTGCTCACTCACTGTTTTCATGACAGGCAAGATTATGAAAAAAGAACCATGTAAGCTCACAGCACACCTTGCAAGGAGTAAACCATCTTTTTGTCATGAAGCTGCTCCTTGACTTCATTTCTCACTCAAATTACCAACAAATGCCATTGGCAGTCATCACTTAAAACAAGCAATCAGAATATTAATTAGCGAGGCAAGAAGAAAGCGGTGACGGAACCACAGTATTTTTATTTGCTTTTGTCTTCTACGGTGCTGCAGGAAAGCCACGAGCTCATGCTCCGAGAAAAATTTCAAGTGGAAGCAAAGAGGTTATTACAATCAATACGCTGATAGAAAGCAGAGTTACCGACAGCATATCTGACATGTGCCTGCATTAGCATCAACATGAATAAGGATTCAATTATCTTTTGATAATGTGGTCAGAAGCCTCAATAGTATCAAGGACTTAAAAGTTTAAAGGACTTAGAAGTTTGAGCCAGGTATAACTGATTACAATAGTCTCATTAACTTTTTTGCATTCTCAATTAAAATGTAGTTTCAGAGCTTTTAAAAATTAATATTATTATTTTCCTGGAAAACTTTTTAGCTAGCTACGAGCACAACATGCACACCAATGTCCCTGCCAAGCCTCCTGCACAATGACTCCAGGTGGCTTTGGTTCTCTGGTTAAAATATTTAGCCCTGCAGTTATATTTGCAGTCTCGTAGCTCTTCTACTGGCTCCAGAGGCTTACAGTCCTCTGCTACCCACCGTCTCACCAAGATTATTCCCAACTCCGCAGCTCAGAGAACATAACTGGGTACAGGAACGAGGGGATGGCAAATGAAACTAAGAATCAAACAAGAATCAACAAGGCTGCAACATCCTGTGTTAACACAAGAAAGTTAAAGGAGTGCTTAATTTAGCTACCTCCATCTTTTCTTCAGATGCTGCTATTACTACTTGGCAATTTTAAGTACCTCTCTACAAGCATCTTACAGTGTATCTGTTTCCATAGAAATGGAACTCAGTAAAGAAAAGGAAAAAAAAAAAAAAAAGACTATTTCAAAACACCATGCCACTAATATCAGCAGACCCTGAGAAATTCAGCTTCTCCAGCTCCAGAACATTTGGCAATCCTTTAAAAATCCAGAGAACCCATCTTCTTCTGAATCCAGAACATGCAAAAGAAGACTTTGTCAGAAGCATTAATGCTCGTGACCTATCTGAAAGAGTGAGCCCTTTGATGCACGAAGATGTCAAAGTTATTTCTACTTGTAAAATAGGATGTCTCTCTAAAACGGGCTCAGATAAGAATTTTATTACACTTTATTTCAGTACTGCTGTTCTCTCGATGTCTGAAGAACACTTGAGGCCATATATAACCATCTACCACTCCAATTCACACAGTCATCAAGAAATTTTCTTGGCTTAAACACATTCTGTAAAACGTATCCAGAAACATCTATTTTTATACTCTGCTTCACTGCCAAATCTGTAAGTATATTTTTGTCTAAATTTGAGTATCTAATTCGCTTCTGTAACTTTATTCTTGCTGAACTATTTTTTGTAATATTGAAAATCCTAGCCCCTCGTCAGAAAGGGGCTAACCAAACATCGTTTTGATCTTGCCTTTATTAAAATCTGATGCTTTAGTGAGGAAGAAATGGAGTGCATGATAGACACATTTTTAGGCAGTCTGTCCTATAAAAAAAAAAAAAGAAAAATCACAAACTTTTACATTAAACAGTACTGTATCACTTACAGATCCTCACAACCGACACCATGGAGCTTAGTTTGTAATCTCCCAGTGATCACAGGCCACAGTCAGCACCTCACGCAACCCAAGGGGTTTCTTTCTGGAGATAAATACCAACTCTCCCTCCCCAAACAGGAAAACAGGCAGGCTTTGTCAGATGCAGCTCCTTACCAAGTGTTCTGGTAAGATTTTTTCTGCAACTACAAGTGACAAAACCTATGCTCCTTGTTGGATTTCACTGAGTTACAGAAGTAGATCATCCAAATTCACCACCTTACCTTAGACACCCGAGTTTGTTTTGCCATCTGTGAAAACTATTTTGCAGCTTGTCGATACCCCAAAGATCAATAAACCCAACAACAGGCTTCCCTCTTACACCCCTGCAAACAGAATTGTATTAGCATAAGAAGCAGACTGCAGCAGACTGCAAATTACCTGCGATTTTCAACGTGACTACAGAAATATTTAACAAACCCAAACCAATCCTTGGTACACGTGCAGAGAAATCCCTCCAGTTTGCTCACCAGGAACCGCGCACAGCCAGGCAATCCTCCTGCTTGCCGGGATACCTAGAAGCACACCCTTCTCTCCAGCTGTAGGAAAGACGTGTCGCCTCGCAGGATGGCCATCCCTGGAAATAAGCTGCTCTTGTCTGAAGCTGTTTGGCAGCCCATTTTGTGAAATGCCACGCCAAGTGCATTCCACGGGAAGGAATGTACGTGGTGTCCCTGCAGCAACCACAGACACCCACCACGGCTGGAGATCTCAGTGTCCCTTTGTATTTCTTGTTTGGGAGAAAGGACCAAAACATCCAACTTTCACAGAAGTAACCCTCTCCACACCGAAACAATGGTTTGGCATTTTGCAAAGTTCTAGAAGAAACAAACTCAGTTTCCCAATCTCAAAGGGAGCAAAAAATCGAACACCAGCACTACCACATCTCTCTGCAGGGAAGCCTGTAACCCAAACTACGGATCCGAACCCATCAGTGACCTAGGCGGAGTGTCTGAGCATCCTTACATAACAATCAGACTCTGTAAATGGTACTTTAAAGCCTAAGCTATTTTGAAACCATGCATATCTGTATTCAAAACTGCACAAGGAATCCATTAACTGAAAGCATTTGTAAAGTGCCCATTTATTAAAAAAAAAAAAAAAAAAACAACACAAAAAAACACTCAAGAGCTTAAAGCTCTTCTCATAAACATAAATGTCACTTAAAAAATGGTTAATTTTTCCTATATCTGTCAGAGGATTTTTGCCATACCAAATTAATTTCAAAGCTCACATGAAAACCAAGGTAGGCTTTCACAGGTAAACTATTTTGTTTTACTTCTACATTGTTTTTATTTACTTGAAACTATTTCAGTTTGGCTCAGTGATGCGACAGGTGTAAAAAGCTATGGTTAGGCAAGAGATATTTCAGAAAACGAGTGTAAAAAGATAATCAAATTAATGGCTTCAAATGGGAAGTATATAAAGCAGCTGTTCAAGGACAGCTGCCAAACCTCAAGGAACGCCTAGTCTCTTGGGTACTCTAAATCTCTGCTACTTAATTCTCACCTGCCGTGCACTCGCACTAAATGGGCATTTTGTGAAGGGCTCGAGTCCACCAAAGGTCCCATCGCTACTGAAAAGAGCGGTCCTGCCTCCAGTGCTTGCTCAGCACCCCCACTGGGGCTTGTGCAGCTCTCCAGTGAGGTGAGGAGCAAATGATTCGGCTGAAACTCACCTCTCAGAGGATTTAGTTTTCACCTAGATCAAAGAAGTGAGCTGGAGCATCAGGCTGTAAAGGAAACGTTAGCATCCCCTTCACTGACAGCTCAGTTTTAGACCAGTTTGAGTCCGTCCTGAGACTTGCTAGCTTGTCTGCCTTCTTCTCACCCACAGCAGCCAGGATGGGACTTCACACCTTTCTCCTCTAATGATGGTGGAGAAGTTGAATTAATCGGCGTCCATAACTCAGTCATACAATACTCCAAAGCCCACCAAAGTCAGCAAGCTTGAGATTGTACCTTTAATGACCTGGAGTGGCAAAAGCACGTCATTTACTATTTTTGTCCTTTGCTTCTATAGGAATGCTGAGAAACTGGAGCATATTAATTCCTTTGACACTTCCACGTGCTGGATATAAATAGCCCTCTGTCTGGTGGCCCAAGCACATAGCATCCCCTTAATAAAAACAGCACCACAAGAAAGAAATTCCTGCCAAGTTTTTAGAAGCAACAAGATTTTTTTTCAGGGCACCATTTAAAGCTCCTCATAAAACACCACGCACACGCTTCTGGTGGGATGAGGAGAGCAGGCTTAGCAAGAAGAGAAACCAAAAGTATAAAACAACTCAAGGGCAGTTGTTTCCAAAAGCCTTGTTTCTTCTCCCCATATGCTTTACAAAAGAGCTTTATCATCATCTTGCTTTCAAAATAGGTACTGTACTACTCCCAATGCTTTCTTCATGGATTTTCTGACCGCAGTCACTCTTGTTCCTCATCTTTCACTTCGCTGTGCTGACAGTATTTTGCCACTGCTTTGGAATTTGAAAGGTCACAACAGCTATTATCATAAATGAGAAGCAAAAGCGGGGACTTCATTGAAGAGCCTAATTGTATGCAGGCAAAATGCATTTTAGAGCCAACCCAACCACTGAAAACCAGCAAGATATCTCAATCTGTTTAGAATCAAAACTTTGATTAATCCCAGAGAGTATCTTAGCTGAATAAGAAAAGAATAGGAAATGTTACAACACAGAAGCAAACACTTGCTTTGAAAGAATAACATGAATTGTAAATGGCCAACACTACTATGTTCTTTCATAAATACTCGTTCCTCCATCAGTCCCATGGCAAGGGGAAGCTGCAAGCACTGGCTAAAACAAGGATGAAGGTCTCCTCTCCGGACCCAACTCAACAAGCCCCAGAATTGACGAGTGGGTACCAATTTTAGGAGGTTCGTTGAAAGCATTTGGGAAAGAAAAGCTGTTTACCCAGAACAGTGAGAGCAGTACGTGACTTTGCTAGCCCTGTACCTGCACTGGCTGCAGAAGTTGGTAGAAAGCAGCTGCACCTTCAGTTTTCACCTAAGACAGAGCAGGGGATTTACCTGTACAGCTCTGCACGTCAGTAGCTGAGCCACTCATGCACTGCACTTCACAGAGGGAGGAAAGGGAATTGGGAAGAACAATTTATCTATTTTATAGAGTAGACACTTTAAGACAGACGAACTTGCCCCAGAAATGCCTTTCTTCTGCTGCCCACAAATGAACCTGAAAGCGACCATCTCTATGCTACAGATGTCTACAGCTGGACAAAAAGAGAAAAAGTGCACGATTTCTAGCTCATGGCTTCAAGACTGGATCAAATTTATCCTTAACCTTCTCCATTTACATTTTTAATCTATCTGTACTAACAGGCTTTATATACATACACATGTATGCAAACCTGTCCTGAAATGCAGAAACAAACATAAATAAGTATTCTACCAAAGTTGTTTATTCTCAGACTGCAATGAAGAGATGTATAAGCTGAAATATTAAATACCAAAATAATTTATTAAATCAACAGCCAAATGCTCTTCAGCCAAGACCAGCGTACTGTTGAGTCCCCTCAGGTCGCGCAGTGTTTATTCTGACAGATACAGCCACACAGCATTCACTCAGCACCGGGAAGCTTCTCTCTTCTAAAACTTGCCCGCTTTTAATTATTCATTTAAACTTAATGAGTTATTAAATCAACAGCTATATATACGGTATAAACATTTGAAAATAAATAAATGTGCACGTCTGTAGATTAAATGCAACTGAGGAAATGCTGCAGCAGACTACTTTGCCAACCAAATGATGCTGTTGAGGAGGGTTATAGAGATACTGGAGAGTGTAAGTGAGATCGGCCAGTTACCTTCAGGATCCGATTACGTTGGGAATAGCCAGCAACATAAAGGAAGGAAGGAGACACTGAACACTAAGCTCTGCCAAATCTCAAAGCTCATTTAAAAGGTTGAATTAATATCAGAAGAACGCCTAGCAAAGAAGCACTGAACCATTTTCTAAGGCAGGACTGCAGCTCGCGCTAGATTAGATATGGAAATCATTTTAAAAAGGAAGGCATTAGACAGTATACAACTCCCACACACACATACATGGGGAGAATACACTGAGTAGTAATTTGACTACTTGATTCTATCTGTAACAAAATCACCCAGACCATTTAAAGTAGTTGGTCGTACTCGTACTCCAAAGTTGAAAAAAAATTACTTAGTCACCACATGAAGGGAAAGCATCACCAACCATAACTAGCTCTTCAGAGTGACAATTTTAAAACATTACTAATCAAAATACTGGGGATGGAGAAGAGAAATCTGTAGGCTGTGACAGGGGGAAGCAACACAGAGAGTAACAAGTACTCCATCTGATAATAAACATTACCTTACAAACTGCTTTTCACTTTAGTTTCCCATTTTCAGAGATGCATAAAAACATCTTAACAAGCACAAATAACATTTTTTCAAAGCTTAGTTAAAAATGGACAGAAAGCTATGTGGACAACTGTCTTAAAAACAACTTTTGTCACTTATTCCATTCATTAAGGACTTTTACAGAAATCCAAAGCTGTACACTGGCACTCAAAGGACTTGCTACAACTTCCACAGAGCCTAAAAACATAACTCTTTTACTAAATGCTTGTCTATGTTAAGATAAGATATTTTCTGTACAGGCAGAAATGATGTTTCCTTCATAAAAACATTCAATTTTAAAATATAGAACTCTGAGAGTCGAGTTTTCCCAGTTTTAATACATTCCTTCAAACACCTCAAGAGTTAAACTGCAGTAGAAATGCATGTCAAGAGTGTGACAACGCACAGAAATGAATCTGCAACATGCCTGATGTTTATGCAATTATAAATACATTAATTTTCAATAAATTTAGTTTTTTCACTTCAGCAGAACATTGTTTGTCCTTCCTCACTCTCCACTGCTTAAAACTTCACTTAGGAATTCTCACAACCATCAGCACGCTCAGCTTACTTTGAAGAATATAACTAAAAGCTCGTTAAAAGGAAAAGGGAGAGAGATTGTGGGCTTGCCTCAGAGAATGGAAACAGTTTCTAGAAAAAGTCAAGGCATGGGATAGAAAATAACAGAATAAAACCTTTAATTTTTATTCAGCACTTCATTCAAGTATGCTAATCTCTAGTGTGCAAGCAAACAAACATATACTTCTTAAAAGTTTTGCTCTGTTTCCCACGCCATTTTTTCCTTCTTTCTGTCCATATAGTCACTAGTACTCACTACTGACGTGTACTGGGTCAGAAATATCCGAAAGGATGACACACACATCCTGGATAAACATTGTAGGCATGGAGAACTCACCGGCTTTGCAACGCTGGTGAGAAGGGTGGTGGGGTCTGAAGAGCATCGTTTCAAGATCAGTACCTTGCTTACAGGCAACACACAGAGCTCTTGAACTGCCAACTTTGACTTCTGGTTCAAGAGAGGGCTGTTTCGGCAATCACTGTAGGAGCAACGGATGCACCTCTATCTACAGAATTAATATAAAACAATCCAGTACCTTCAGTTCCTCTACTGTGAAGCACTTCCCTCTGTGTTTCCTTCTACATGTGGCCATGGTCAATACTCTTGTGGCTTACCAACACCTTTGTCTTCGTTGCAAGACTCTCGGTGTCCTTGTCCTGGAGGCTGCCGTGCTGCCTGCCGAGCTCCAGCACTGCCCAGCACAAACCAGAGCGCTGTTTACACATTCCTGCGTTTCTTCTGCGTGGCTGCAGAACACAACAGCATCTCCCCTGCTTTTTCAGATGATTACAGCTCGGATAACTGAATGGAACTTACGAGGCACGCATAATGAGAGTTAATTACATTGACGTGATGCAGCTGAAGCTGTGGGCACACAACATCTCAGCTACAGTAACAGCCGTGCAGACCTGGCAAAGCCTCGTGCCCAAAGCAACAAGTCTGCTACAAGAGGCCTAAAGAAGTGCCAGAAAACACACGACAAGTTTGAACATTAACTGATGAAAAAATTCCATTTTCTAAAAAGGCACCGCTGAGGTCATCTCGTCAGCTGAATCACCACCAAAAAATGTTGATATTCATTAACGAACCAAGACACCAGCCATTATAGTCGAAGATAGCAGCACACCCCACTGCAACCATCAAGGAAATAGGCCAGCAAATGCAACTGCCCTTATCTGTCACCGTACATACACCTCGTGTACAGACAGCACAGACACCTTATTTTGTGCCAAATATCATAAATAATATGGTGTTAAACATTTCCTTATTCTGTTTATTAAATATTTGTAGGAGAGACTTTGTAAACAAGCAAAGCTTTGATATACATGCTGTTATTAATTGTTCAGCTACTCTAAGCGCAGGAATTGGAAGCCACTGATACATTGTAAGGAATAAAGACACGGAACTCAAGTCAAAAGGCTATTTTTGTCCAGGGCAAATACAATTATTTTCCCCTGCTTCCTCCTTCTCAAAACCCTGGAATGTCACATATAGAGGATTTTATTAAAGTACAATGCCTTTGGTGAGGCACTCTGCTCTGTACACCGAACAATTTTGTCTGCAATAAAAGAGCAGCACATGATATATTGAAGAGCACCGCAAGTAGCAACACGTACATCATGGCCGAATGAACGTGCCCAGGACCTGGCCCTGGCTTTAAACCACAAAGCAGGCGTGCTTGTTATGTCCTGTAAGGCCATATTGATTATTTTGGTGGCTCCCCTATTTTATTTCCCACCAGAAGTGATACAGTAATCCCAGAAGGGAAGGTGCCTCACTTTCTACAAACCCCACGTGGTTTTTCCTCACGTGTACGGATACAAATCCTCTAGTTCTACGCCGATGCTGATGGGAAGCCCTGTCATTCCCACACGCACGTGTGTGGGAAGAGGGAAGGTATGTTTGTTTTTAAATACAGCGAGCACAACTTGTCATCGTTCCCAGCCCGAGACTGAGAGCAGAAGGGCTGCTGACGGAGAGCTTCATTGGCAGCCTGAGATCCGAGCCACGCGTCTGTGTGTGGGCACGGACATCTGTTGCAGAGGTGTACGGCTCTGGACCTCCACCAACCTCCCCTGCAGTTTAGCACCAGTTTCTAGCAGAATTTGTACAGGGGGACAACACAGATTCTGTGAGTAATGCAAGCAAAGCCTCAATTAACACTGTCAAAATGATAATTACTCGGTGCCAATTACGACAGCACTTCTTCCACGAACACGCTTTAAGAATCCAGGAAGCCAAGCACTGATTAGCCTTTACTCACTTTTATTCAGACACATTTTCTTTAAAAGCACGTGGCAAACCCCAATCTGCAGCAGCTTTCTGTGTTTCCTATCGTTGCCCCTAACACTGTGCAAAGAACCCAGCGTTAATTCAGAACCGGCTCTTTTTGCACCTCTGTGCAGAACCAAGGCAAAAAGATCCAAAACCGGGAAACGAGGAATACACCAAATGTTTGCAATCACCACTCTAGCATTAATAAATTCTTCCTAATGACTACAACATTGTTCCCAGGGAGTAAACACGGCGAGCCACACCAGCACACGCACTTGCTCGTTCCAAGGGGATTAACATCCCGCAGCAGCCTCCGAGTGGAGCTGTCAGAAGGCACGGTCCGGCTGAACATGCTGTTCAGGACAGCCTTGCTCTCAGCACGCATCCAGTTTGCTATTTCTTTTTGCAAAGCACGTACATTACAACAGTGTTTTCACATACTTCTTTTTTTTTTTTTAAGCCAATAAAGTAGGTTTTCTTAGGAATAAAACAAGCAAAGAAATAATCTCATTATATGCAAGCAAGCTACAAAAGCAGGCACGCCGAGTGCAAAAGCACATAAATTTCAGGAAAAATATACAGCGCGATAAAATAAAATCCCAAGAGAGAACCACATCAGCAGGAGAACGAATGCTTTTCATAATGGACCATGGCAAATCTTACAGAATAGCGTTATTAAAAGTTAGCAACCGTGTTATTCAGCTGATGGAAGAAAATTATTAGTGCCAATGGACCCCTCCAGAAGAAGCATTCAGAAGCTTCATTCAGCCCCTCTCTGCGGGGCTGCTCTCCAGCGTCTCATCGCCCAACCTGTGCGTACAGCCAGGGCTGCCCCATCCCAAATGCAGGACCCAGCACTTGCCTTTGTTAAACTTCATGTGGTTGGTGATCGCCCAGCTCTCCGGTCTGTCCAGGTTGACCACTGACTTTTGGAGGCACAACTTCAGAATGAATTGGGTTCGTGACCCTGTGTATTTCAGAATGCCAGCTCAACAGTAAAAAACGCCAGCGATAGCTGAAGGTCTTCCTGTAACTTAATTTTCATGGACATTGAAAATAAATATCACGTCTGCCTGTAGAACACTTTAAAGCTTTGAGACTAATAATGCATGGGTTGATGCATAGGAGGGGCGTTGTTTGTTTGTTTCACTTCCCTTGTGAATTTGGTTGAGCAAAAGCTCTGTTAAACCTATCTGTGTTTAGCTGCAGACAGACTTGTTGCCTCACATTTCCGCTGTTGTTTTTGTAGTATTTGTAAATGCCTTCCCACCAGCCCCAGAGCATGAGCAATGGTTTGCAAGGCTTAAATCAACACATTTAAAAAAAACAAACAAGCTAAATCCTACCACAATTATGCTCAGTGAGATCGGAAAGCCCCTGCAGATTAGTTGTGCTGGCATAACAAATCCAACCCGCCAGAACAATTCATCTGCCTTCTGCGCCCTTCCTCACTGCCATATTTCCTAAGGGATGCACAGAACCCAAGGGGTTTCACGTTGGATAAGCTCTCCAACTCAGATTGAGCACAATTGTCCACACTGAATCACCTTACTGAAGTTACTTGTTGCAGAAAGACCCACAGCATCCTATTTTCTCCACGTCCCATTTAATTCTTTGTCATCGCCACCTGGCAGATCATTTATTTAATCACTTATTTATTAACCGGGCACAGAAGACAGAATCTAAAAGAACCTCCTCTGAATACTTAGGCTTGATGTAATTACAAAAAGCACTGACCAATTCAACGCTAACTAGGAGTACAAAGACCTCGAACTATTCCTTTTTAGTTAAGAAACTAAGAAGCCTGGAGAAAAGCAGCATCGTGTCAATTCTATTTTTCTAGAATCCACCCAAAGTGAGACATTTAAAAGCACATTTATTCCTTAGCAGCAGCAGCGTTGGCACCAAAAATGCCCTCTTGTGGCCCAGCAGAAGCCTGCAGAGTTTGTACTCGATTCTTGCAAAGAACAGTTTAAAACGAGCACGTATTTCTCAGGTCTTGTTTTGAAGCTAAAATGAAATAGGAAAGCATGTAAAAAACTCAGCTTCAACTGCAGACATTGTCTAGAGTCTGAAGAAATGGTTGAACTTGGTTTCTCTACATGGTTCTTTAGAATGTTACTGTAAGTAGCAGGAGCATCTGGTCCCTCCTGTAAATCTAAGGATAACCAAACTCCTTGGGAAAGCTGCTCTGGGAGCTGAGCACTGCTCCTTTGACGGATTCCTGAAAGGAAACTGGCTTCTCTGCAAGACAGGAGTGACCGGGCAGGCCTCAGGTCCTTTATCTGAAGAGGGGTCTCCTCCTGTCCTCCCACGCTTGGCAGCACGCCGGATTATTGCTGAGAGAAGTCACCAGCAGCCCCTTTCCACAGCCCTGCTCCTATGGGGGCAGTCAGCTGCCAAAGGTGCTGCTCTGTTCCTCCCTGCTCGTCAGCACAGGAGCACCAGATTTCAGCTGCCAGGGAATTTGTGACAACTCAGACCATGGTCGTATTTCCCCCGACCACCCTCGAGAAGCCACACGCAGCACTGCTCAGTGGAAAGGATGAGCGAAGGGGCAAGCCTGAGAGGGGAAAACCCCTTCTAAAAATACTTATTAAAAAATGTTTGTAATAAAGTTTTTACTTAAACATCAGCAAAATTACTTTGTTACTTTAGTAGACCATGGACGTAAAAATAAAAAAATTAAAAAAAAAAAAGCAATTGGACAAGCATCACCAAGCATTTTCTTTGAGCTGGTTTGTGTGGAGCTGTGGTGCAAGGAGCGGGATGCGTGCACTGTTCAGCGGGCTGCCTCGTGTCCTGCTGCAGCCCGGGAGCGCCTCCCAGCCCAAATCACAGATCCACTGAAGCAGTGGTCATGGAAACACACAAACGCACACGGCTGACACGGAGCACACAAGCAGGTTCCGGGGCACAAAGCCCGCTGAGCACACTGCAAAGCTCCTCCGAGGGGTCAGGAGCTCTGCAGGAGAATGGGGAGACCACGTACCAACCCAGCACGCCCACACCGGGGATCTGAAGGTCTCAGGGTGGTTCTGATCACTGTGCTCATGCTGCATTTTTGGGAAAGATTCTCAAAGAGACAAGGATCAAGAATCACGAAGCCGCGCTCTTCTAGGTGTACAAGTTCAACAGCTCTTTTGTTTCCGAGATTAATCGATTTTTTCCACCCTTTTGAAATCAATAAACCAATATTCTCTTTCACAGCTATCCTAGCTTGTGTCTGTTTTCTACATCGCAGTCCTGCTACCTGAAAGGAAGTGTTAACAACCAGACACTGAGTAAAACCATCCCATAGGAAAAAAAACAGTTACCTGGTCAAAACCCCAAGCTACCAAAGCCAAAGCCTTTCATACAGTTTTAGCTCTCTCCCCTTCATTGCTTGCGGAATGTAAGGAACTCACGCACACGCACGCACGCCCATATAAAAGGAGTGGTCTGGGTCAGGAAAGAAGAGAAAAAGAAATCACCGAGTTTCCTTATTGCCTCGAAACAGCTGTGAAGCCACACCTCAGACTCTGATCCGTGGTGCTGCAGCTTCGCACGGCTTCCTCTTCAAGCAGTTTTCCTGGTACATCCGGCAACAAGCATTCAGCCCATACCACCCATCAGCTCAGCACCGCGCTGCTTGATTTATCTTATTTTTTACCTCTTTTTTTTTTTTTTAAAAAAGAGAAGCATTACCTAAATATAAACCTGTTTTTCATGCCCTGTAGAAACTGCTTCTTAACACCTCTGGGGAAGGCAGGGCGGAGGGACAATCTAGAGCTAGAAAACTTAAAAGGCCATTCCTCTGCCCTGGCATTTCAGATTGGGTGTAAACTCCTTCCCCTCTAACCACCTGTTGAGAAGCAAGTATCCATCCTCATGGTTTATCAGCTTAAATAAATGCTCCAAGAGTTGCCCGAGTCTATGTGAATATCAGGTTGGTGAACAACAAAGGAAAATTTACAGGACAACTCTACAAGCTAGAAGTTTACTGACCTTCTAACAGCTGAAATAGGAAAAAAGATAAGACAGACAGAATTCTTCCTACGGTTTACCAAAGCTTTGGGATCTTTTTTTTTTTTCATCAGCATCAAGAAAAATACCCAAAACACAAACATTTCCTTAAACCCGTTTGTCTCAATAAGCGGTGTTTTTTGATGATCTTGTTCTACAAAGATGGCAAGCACTCACTTCTCAGAAGATTTTCCTAGTATGAGATACAAAAAAAGCTTTCACTACACAAATCCTTAGAGTCTTGGACCTGCTTGAGCTTTCTGAAGAATACTTTCTTTAAAGGATGAGGAGGAGGTTAAGTACATCGTCATAAATGTATTTTAACATAACCACATTTAAACACCACCTGATTAGGTAGTGAAAATAATTTCACTGTTTAAATTTTCCAAGATCAGAGCTCTGCATCTTTCTTAAAGAACGGAAGCCATTATAAATGCATTTGCTATCTTAGATGGAATAACATGAAGAAAAAAATAAGTCACATGATTTTTAGTTTTCATACATGCAGAATTTAAAATTCTGGGTTTGTGTTTGGTTGGTTTTGTGTTGTTGTTTTTTTTCCCCTAATAGCAAACGAAGCACAAAGGCTTGCTTTCAAGAGCCTGATGTGATCAAGAGCTGTCCAAAATGTATGCAGTTAGGATTCTTTAAGCACAACAATACTGCACAAATCTTTCCTACACTATCAGAAACTTCACATTTTAATGAGTTAATTTAACTTGCCCATAACACATGGTGATAAAATAATTCTTGTACCTCTGTGCTACTTTGCAAAGTTTGTTTAATGCTTTAGTTTCCTGGCAGGCACAGAGAAAATATTTCCTCTTCTTATTCAGCTAATTTAGTCAACAGCTATGGCAGAAGCTGAGAAAAACTATGGGAAAACAATTCCATTCCTGTTCTTTTTGCAATTTATTACCAGGTAGGAACAGAAGAACAAATTCACAGACTGAGATTAAAAGCAGTCTGAAATTAGAACATGACATCAAGATCTACTGCTTACCGTGATCTGAGGCATTCATAAAGAGTCGATCAAGAAATTCCCAAGCCTATTTCTGTAATGTAGCCATAAGAAACGATTTATTTCGGCTCAACTCAGAAATGAAATTCAAGTGGGACCCACATATCTGTTGCCATGACTTAAGCTGTTTTGGGACCTCTACTCCAGATCACCAAACATTCATTTCTGGAAACACGGGTGCAGCATGAAATAACCTCTGAAAGATTTCTTATACTATATTCAGAAAAATCCAAAATGTGACACACAAACAACTACAAATAAAGAAAGCTACTCCAGTTGTTAAGAAGGGTAAGGATAACAGCTGGAAGTAATTTCACTTCTGAAGTCAGAAGTTGCACCTAATGCTACATGTTAGACCCCACTTTGCACAAAAAAGAAGTTTCTTTGATTATTAGACAGAAACTGTTTTTGTCTACCTCACAAGCAGTTAAAAGCTTCCAGGCAGGTTGGTTGCTTGTACACAAATCCATTCCTACATGGCAGGTCCGAATCTTTCCTAACCATTTATTTCATACCTTTTGAACAGGGCTCGACCCCAAAACTTTGGAAGAACAGGTTAACTACCTTCAAACCAGCTGGCAACACAAAGGCTTTTTTTTAACACTGCTGTTCTACTCTAAATCTTCACATGGGCACTCTTCACAGACTGGCACTCCGAATTCCTACCTTCTTCCAAATTCCAGTCACCTCCCTGGTAAACAAGCCTCGTACACCAATTTAGCATTTTCGCTGCAAACTTCAGCAGCCCAAGTAAATGGGACGTCAAGTTAATTGGCATGGAAGCTGCTGAGCTGAGTGAACAAAACACCGAAATAAGTAATACAACAGAAGTGTAAGTTTTGATATATTTGCACAGGTCGGCAGATTTCTACGTATCTGCAGAACCAAGAAACCTTGTGACAGAATACTGAAGAACTTGGTTAAATTAATCAAGCATAAAATTGTCCTTATTTTATCTTTTCACCTATGTGTTTTACAAAATGCTGAAATTCCCTAAGAACAGCATTCTCAGCATGTTTGTCTCAATTGGTTTCACCCAAAACCATTAAGCAGACCTGATAACAGGTGGAAAACATGTTCGTTATCAGTACCACAACTCCTAAAGGTGAGATGAAATGACAAAAGGTTAATTTAGCATTAACTTAAAAAAAAAAAAAACAAAAAAAAAACAATTGTCCACATTGAACTTTATTCCTAATCTGACTGTCTGCATTGCCCAGTTTTGGAGTCATCACAGTTTATTCAGCCCATTAATAGAGCTTCCTATTGTGCTTCTAATCATGTAAATCTTGAAAATTCATCAAGAATAAGCCATCTGAAAATTTCTTTCTACAGGAAACAAACATAATACTCGCTAACAGGCCATTAACAATAAAAATGTATTTTTTCCTACGCCCACATAAAAATGTAATAGGCTTATTTACAACGTACCTCATCATAGTTACAGAAACCACTCTGGAAAGAGCTGTGTGACAGCCTCAACAAATCTCCAAGCCTTCTCATCTCCCTACACAAACAAAATTCTCTTCTGTACATTAATAATTCAAAAAAGTCTTGTTGCTTTATTCCTTACATCACTTAAAAACACAATCTGCATCTGCTTTTTTTAAAAAAAGGTTTCAGGCAGCGCTTAATTCAACTTCTACATCACCTTCTTCTTGAACTTCTGCTGTCTTCCTACCACAGAGCCACAGGAGGAGCACGCTGGTAATCAGACACCCCTTAAAGTGCTAACTGCAGTTCCCTAATTAGGTCTGTCAAGGAAGACGAGCTGTAAAAATTGGACTCCTGTTGGCATCTGTAGATCCTTTCCCTGTGACTGCTGCTTTTGTTGTGAGGGAATAGAAAAGTCACGTTATTCTCATAAAGAAACTTCAACTTCCCCCGTGGTTTCTCTCTTCAGCCCTCTTTATTTATCAATACCATAGAACTGGTTATTTGCAGCTATTGCAAAAGAAAGCTTTCCAACCCTCTCACACCATTCCATTTCGCATCCTGTCCACCAGGCAAGAATTTGTTCTCAAGCTACCAGAACCACAGATGTGACCAGTGAAACGACGAGCATGCCAAGCACAAGAGCTGCCTGCTGCATCTACAGAAACAATAAACCACTGGGATTCCTTACAAGCAATACTGATGCAGCAAAAGCTGCAGAAAGTTGCTTAGGTGATGGCTGTTTTGTCTTTTTTTTCCCTGAAGCCACTTTAAAGAAGAACTGAAGAACATGCCACAAACGTGATGGTCAAATACACGAGTACTGGCTTCATCACATGGCACTGCCAGACAGCTCAGTAATTCACTTGTCTTTCCCCCACTCAACTCAGCTTTAAGAGCAAAACAAACAAGGTAGAGACCCTAAAGAGTAAACCTTTGATATTAACACTTGATGAGTAAAGATGAACCACTTCGCATTTTAACTGAGAACTGAGTACACTGTCAAACAAGTGCATCAAAGCCTGATTTGATGCCTGTAACCTATTTATTAAAATAGTTTCATAGGGTGATTTCACACGAGACAAGTAAAAATAAGTCACTGGTCTTTAAAAAATTTATTTATAAATATATATATAAATATAAAAATATAAATATATAATATAAATGAACTTGAACTGAGACTCACTCCACAACTAACTGGATCAGCAAAAGGAAGGGGATCAGCCTACTCAAAACTAAACACTGAGACAACACGCACAGTGTTGAAGGAATAAGTCTCATCACTCCCTGAAAAAGTTTCAGATATTCAAGGACTCCCATGATAAAAAAGAAAAGCACAAAAGTAGCACTTAAAGAGCTTCATCTCCAAAGATTTGCAAGGAAGGATAACAAAACTTTGTCCTAAGCCACTTGACAAGACCATTGTCCTAACTGGAAGAACATTTTAACTGGAAAACAAGCAAAAAAAAAAAAACAAAAAAAAAAAAACAAAAAAAACACATAAAAATGGGATATAGATAATAGAAACTCTTTTTACAAAATTAAAAAAAAAAATCCTTAAGAACAGTTAAAAAAAATCAGTGATGTTTACAAGGGCTGATATTCTGACATGGCAACAATGAGTACCAACTAACTGGGACCTGTCAGCTAATAAAAGTGGGTTTTGCTATTTTGCAGCTTTTAATTTTAATTCAGTGTAGGCAATTCAACAAGATTTTGAACCACCACATCCACTGCGGAACAACTCTTTATGACAAGATTTTGTTAGTCTCATCTCCCCATACAAACAGCTGATGTTATGACTCCCAGTCAGAAAAATATGAAGAAAATATTAATGCTGCTTTCCCAGTCGGTGAAAACGACATATAGTGAGCCACACTCAGTAGTACAGTTAGTGCAGGCACTGATAAAATAGAAAAATTCTTATTCTAAGTATTTGGATAAGTCCCATTTTCCTTCCCTTTGATCCAAAGTAGGCATTGGACTTGAGCACTACGAAATTAACCCGCAGAGCCCACATCTAAAACACCTTAAAAAAGCACCTTTTAATACCTATTAAAAAAAATAATAATAATAATACATTGGCCTTTTGACTTCTGATCTACACAGGCTGATAAACAGACAGTCCCTCCAGCTTTTCTGTGCTCTCTGTGATGTTAACACCAACATCTGAAGTCACCAAAATGAGTCAGCCTTCCACCCAGAAAAAGGGCAGAGAAACACTGCAGTGAAAAGCAAGTTCCTGCTCAAGCATTTGGCCAGTTTGGAGCCTGCTGTGAAACCATGACACTTTGAAAGAAATATGTGGCTCGCAAAAAGCCGGTAGCCCTACATTTTTTTCTGATAAAATAAAGCAGAAACTTATGGGCAGCTTTGCTGCTTAGTCATATTTGACAGTCCCGGTCTAAACAGAGCTGCTGGTAAATCACCTGCGTGTTGCAACACCGATGCATGTTTAGGGAGTGCTCAGTGCTCTCTTCTCAGGTCAGGATATTTGGCCTCTAGGAAGTGAATACAGAGTAATGATGAATGTCTTGGCTTGACACAGCATTGTAAATATGATTTAGTATTACTCAAAGCCTTCGTTTCAGCAGTGTATCCAAAACTCATTCAAAACTTTTTGGCATTTGTGGTTGTATTTTTTTCAAAAGCTACAGATAAATCCATCAGATACAGATAGGCAACAAGGAAAACAAAGGCGTAAAGGAAGAAACCTTCAGGAAGAAAAGCACCTAGCTACTACCTACTGGCAACAAGCTTTTGCACCTGTCTAGGCAAGTCAGTGATGTTCTTGCCAAGTACTACGTGGCAGATACCCAAAAAAAGATGGGTTGGGAGCTTAACCAGATTCTTTTTGGTTTCTAACTTCTTTAATTAGAAATTTGCTTCTCAGGACAATGTCTCAAAGCAGAAGGTTTAGAACTGTCTAACAATGCTGCAGGAAAAGACAATTAAGCTACAAATAAAATGAGGTTGTAGCCCCATCTTTTATCATTATCCAAGCCAAGGTCATAAAAGAAATTAAAAAGCACATCTGGAAGGCAGAGTCAAAGCAAATTAGATTTAGCAGTGAATTTGAACGTAGAGTCATATTGGAGAGCATCAGGCATGATGGTAAGGACACCTGACACTACATCACTCCAGCTGGTCCTCACGGGGATGCAGCATAACAATGCTAAAGCAGTACACTTAGTCTGCACCAATGAAATGGAAATGTTTGAGATGATGGCAAACTGAGTAACTGAACAAAATTAGAAGCGTTGGATAGATCCCCTATTTCCTCGCCCGATGCAGCAGACATACTACACCCTTCTAACAGCAGTCTAAAATGTAGCACAAGATGACAAAAACATGTTTTTTAAGGCTAAAGCTAAACCTACATGTTACAATTGTGTTTATTTTTAGTCTTTAGGTTTTAGTGAGACTTTCTGAAGCACTGAAAGCCTCCCTGCAACCTACCTCAAACACATGCACGTCTTCAGGTGCCCACAGGCTCAGCAAGTGCAGAAGTGGATCCTGATGCAGGAATCAGGCTGAATGATTCAAGTTTGGTTTTGACAGATTCATGCTAAAGGAGCTGAACGCGTGCCAAAATAGGCAGGGATTTTAGAAGAATGATTTCACAAGTAATGAGGATGCCAGCAGCTCTGGAGAGCCAAATCTTAACCTGCTTTCTGAGCTACAACAATCAGTCAAACAACCCCAACCAGGACAAAAGAACATCCCTCTGCTTCCTAGACAAACTTTACCTGTCAGAAGCACTCTACCCCAAAACAACATCTTGGCTAAGTGGGAATTACGCTGGAAATGTCATTTAAAGGAGGTCTTGCTGGTGTCCTCAGGTAGCCAACATTCAGTTTTCCCCACAACTGAGCGTGGCTTTTGGAAGAAGGGCAAACGGTGCTGGCCAAACCCAGCCAGGCAGCTCTGGTGCAGCCTTGTTTAAAAACAAACAAACCCTGGGGCCTCCCCCGTCCACTCCTTGCCCCCCCAGGAACGCACACGATGTTCCTCTGGGAACACCCAGCAGGTCCAGCAGTCCTTTGTCTTGTTCCCCACCCAGGAGAACACAGTTTAATAAAACTAGCTGCATGATCAAGCTGGGAGCTGGAGAGCAAAGGACAACAGGATACAGAGGAACAGTTGCAAGCAATACAATTTCCTTTTTTATACAGGTCTTTTTTTGCCTCACTGTCCGAACAGATCACTTTTCCAATCATAAATTTAAAACAAAACAAAAATATCACAAAAGCCACCACGGGTCCACCCTCACCTGGAAGTTTTCCCTGCCAGTGAGCCAGCAGAGGCCGCTGAAGACCGTCTCTGCTCCTGCAGAGGTGCAGGATGGGACAGCTTTTCCTACCCTCACATTCCACAGCAAAACCCAGTTCTAGCTTTTTTCTTCCACTTGTAAATTTATGCTCTGTTTCTCCTCCCATATACAAATTACTCCAATGAGGTCCAGTCCCCTCAAGAGCAACTCTGAGCTCTAGGAGCTGCTCGTGACCTACAGAGAGCTGCACACACTCCTTACCAAGGTTTATCCGAACCAGAGCCTCAGCTGGTGATGTGGAACCAGACTTTTCCTTCCACAAAAGCTTCTCCACAACACTTCAGAACACGCACAGCCCCTTCGCTTTGCCAGAGCCTACCCTCCAATGCTCTAATGGTGGTGGCAACTCACGCTTTGGTTGGGTAAGTGAGCAGGGGGTCCCAGCTACAGCATTCCCAGTCCACTCCAGGAGCTCCACGCAACTCAAACTGGCAACGCAGAGCAAGGACAGAGCGAGGTGCTTCACCCTGGCCAGCTCCTCGCAGGTGGATTTCACACCGCTCTGTACTTACATGCTAATTAAAACCTTTAACGTAAGCACGGGTCCACAAACCACAAAGAACATCTTCTGTTTCAAAGATCTCATCACGAGGGATGTCACTGCTCCTCCGCACAGGAGTTAAGTGCCCCAGGACCTTCTACTTCAATAGCAATAGCCACCACAGGAAACATGGTAAGAAAAAAAACAAACAAACGCATTTAGAGCTGGCCATGGCATCCGTGCAGTAAGTAGCGCCTTAGCCCACCTAGACAGCCCCTAAAAAGCAGCAGCCTTTGACATTCTGCTAGGAACTGGGAAGACATCAACTTCTGTAGGGCAAAAGAAACACGTTGGGTGCATTTATTAATGAGCTTATAAAACAATCTTCTCAGATAATCACAACGGCTGAACTCCCTCCAGATGGTCTCTTCCCCTCCCGCCTTCTACGATTAAATAATCATCACCTGGGTATCATCTACAGCCCACATGAAGCAAACCCAGGCTCCGGGACGGTTTCCAGTGACAAGGTACCTGAACGGATGCGTTTGGAGAACAGAACCACAGCTACAAACACAGGCTTCAGCTGGGTGCTCACCAATTCCCCTTTTTAATACGTCCAAATGCTTGAAACCACATACCGGGTACCTTTCTATACACGATAAAAGCTTAAAAAAAAAAAAAAAAAAAAAAAAGAGGCTCATTATGCAAACAGTTACAGACTTCTGCTATGAACAATGGCCCTTAAAATTTTTGTCTCTTGTACATCCACTGCTACCTGAGGAAGATCCCAAATTGGATACACCTCAAAACTGATTTCAGCAGTCAAAGGGCTAACTTCGGTTATTTAAGTGCTGATTTCCACGTGCTTGTGCCTAACTTCAAGCTACGCTTTGAATGCAGTATTACCTTTGTGACATGCAGTATTATTTTAGCAGCCTAGAACAACCTCCACAGCTTGCAGTATGCTTTTTAAACATATTTTAATACAAGTCTGCTAGCTATTAACAGTGGCAGATCCTGTTCCATCCATAGACATCTCAATCTTTCAAAACTGTAAGAAAGTAACAAAAAGGGATTCTAGATTTTCAGTGCTTCTCAACTTCCCAAAGTCTTTTGGGTGATCAGAAAAAGACAACAAGCAAATTGAAACAAAAGCTTGAACTATAATGCATACATGTGCTGCGTTTCTATCACCTATATTTTTCCCTGCATGTCACAACTCCTTCCCCAAAAGCACCTGCTGGCCATGCTTCACATCAGCAACCCAGCCACCTGAAACAACCCTAGCAAGGGTTGTAAATCGTCATTCAATCCCATTTATATTCAACAGTGTTCTTTCTGTAGCAACTCCAGCATAAAGCAGTTGCCCAACACGCACAACATATTTCAGAAACACCAGCAGAGAAAACAAAACAGGACAAAGAGAGAGGTGAAAAAGTAATGCAAGCCAAGCAAATTGAATACTCTGGTTCTGGGGTTAAAAATAAAATTAAAAAAAAAGTTAAATTGTTGTTTTTCATACATTCTTGCCATCCAAAGGAAAGAGGAAATAAGTCATGCAGACAAAAAAAAAGTCTCACAGTTCAGGCAAAGGTGACAAAATTGCCAACTTTCATAACAGGTACCTGTACTGAGCAGAGCTGAGCATGCCATGACTATTTGATTAGCAAAGACATTGAGGTGATGTATACAGAAAGACACAAAGCTGCATAAAGTTATCCCATTTTCTCCTTAGGGCAAGCTGTAAAAGTTGCAAATAAACTGCAAAAGTGTGATTTTACTGAAACTACCACATGGAGATTCAGAAAGATCAGTGTACACGTCATTTATTTGATGATTTAGTGATTCCAATATAAAAGGCAGGACTACCCCGACAGGGCTTGCCACTATCAAGAAAACCTGGAAAACACTCAGTACAGGCATTCAGGAAGACCTGGATGTGCAGCTCCGGGAAGAACTAGCATGAAGCTTCATACATGACTTCCCAACAGAAATTACAGTCCTAAAAGTAAAAGCAGAAAAGGAAAGGAAGGCTCTAGATGCATCAGTCAGTTGGCAGCATTCATATGTGCTGTCAGTGTGGGTGTCTGCCCCGAAAAGGCAAGCAAGCTCAAACACAGAAAGCTGAGAAATTTGTAAAGCCAAGAAAGCACTTTTGTTGTTTGAGACTCACAAAAGCTCATTCCGGTATACAACTCAGCTCACGCACATGCAGCAAGGATGACTTCACACCACAAGAGAAGGACCACAGCTAATTCACCAGACGGAGAGCCCTTTTTAGGGGACTGGACAAAGAACCTGGCGTGCTTAGATGAGCAAAACAAGGCTAAGAAGGCATGCAGTTTCATACAAACATCTTCTATAAATAACCAAAGGGAAAACAGCCCCCTTTCCCCCACCCCAATGTACAGGACAGCTGCTAAACTATCAAACAGCACTGGTACAAAACAAACAAAAAACAGATTATAAACCAGAGCACATCGATTCAGAAAGCTCCTACCCATCAGAAGTGGAGTTCTGGAAATTTCAGAGCTCCCAGCATGGGGAAAGGGGAGAAGCAGCTTAACTGGTTTCATTAAACTTGACCAGCTTATAATTATAAGCCTTTGTTTTACTACGTGATGTTTTGAGACTGTCCAGAGTACTGAAGGAAAGAAGAAACACGTGGAAGTAAACGGACGCAGAAATTGTTGATTTTTAAAATGAAAGACAGCTCACATCCAACAGTTTGTCTGGCATTTTGACTACTAATGCGCCAGGAATTAGTTATAAAAGTGAAGTTAGCCTACGTGTATTTAAATGTTTAGCAACACGTCCCACAGGAAATCGTTCAAAACAGGAATGGATCAATGAGGAAGTTACAACAAGTTGCACCGAAGTGGAAACTGTCACGGGAGAGAGTGGTTACTTGTAGCACTCCTCCTAGACCCATTCATTTAATTAGTAATCAAGGAGTGAGAGTTAAGTACGTGCTCATGAAATTTCTGTGGATGACACCAAACTGCAAACTATCAGGATACAGAGAACTGGATAAAGAAGAGCCCGTGGGTTTTGTGGACTGGAATGCCAGGAAATGGGATAATAGCATGATGTGAAATCATGCGTTTAGGGACCAGTAACCTTTTCTGTAAGCTGAGAACTCATCACCTGGAAGCAACATAGTAGGAACGCACAGAGCAATGAACTGTGGAAATCCCTGTATAAGGATGCTGATGCTTACACAAGCAAAAGAGGAACTCAACACGTCCACGTAAAAAAAAAAATCCAGAGAAATTCCACTCTGAGATGGAAACAGAGAGGCTGGAGCTGTCCTGGGGGAAGTATCACTGCTGACAAGGATACTGCGTCAGGTGAATCGTTGGTCTGAAATAGCAGCGATGCACTCATTTCTGCCAAAAATTGCTACTGCCCCTCACAAAACATTTTCTTGACTGCAGAGGACCAACTTCAGCTTTCATTTATCTCTAAAATACACGCTCCTTTCCCTATTTCATTACCCGCAGCGATTCCTCCTCAAGCTAAAGAATGCTATTAGCGCAAGTTACGACAACGACTGCACGTGAGCATAATTTAATGGATCCGAAATTAAAAGTTTTGTAATTGCCTGACAAACAAGATACAAGAACACTCTTCCAAACAGAGCAGCTGGGAAAAGGAACCATAAGCCGATCTAAAAATTGCCTGAGTAAACTTTTGGACGGGACAGAGAAACAAATGGGCGTATTCCTGAGAAGCAGGAGCTTGTGCTTCTGTATTTGAAGTGAAGGATGTGTTTACACTGCACTGACAGCCTGGACAGGTACCGTGATTTAGGGTTCCACCGGCCACCTGTGGGACCAGGAGGACTTTTAATTCGTTGCTTTCGAGGCACCAGGCATTGCCTGCAGGGTAAGAGCGGCCGCCCCGGTGCCGTGCTGCTATCTCACATGCACAAGCTGAGGGCAAACCTAACCACCCGCCACCCTGAGGGCTCCTCGGGGCAGCCACACAGGCGCTGCCCGGCGCTTTCCTGCTTCGTGGATGAGTGTTTTTGGATCCCCCGGGCTGCTGTTTGACAAACATCCCACCACTGGAGGTATTCCAGGTGCTTTTGGTCGGCCAACCCCTCCTGCTCCCGGCACAGGGCGGTTTCGAAGTTTGACCTTCGCTGTAAGCCACGGGCTTGTCACGGCTTTCGGGGCACGCTCTGGCTTATCACAACCAAACCTCTGCCACACGGGTGGCCTGGATTAGCGAAGCAGCGAGGCTCTCCGAGCATTTTCCAGCCCGTTCGGGCCAGTTTCCTGGAGCTCCTCTCCCTTTGAGCCTTCCCAAGGGAGACGCTGAGGCACCGCAGGTGCCACACACCCGCTTCCCCACAGCGCCTCCGCGTTTTACTTCAACTTGACCAAAAACCCCGACTTTCACCTCAGCACACGCACTTGTAAGGTGGCGTTTGCCTTTCCCAAGGAGGCTCCCTGCAGCACCCCGTTTCCTACAGCAGATCTCAGCGAACAAAGCCCCGGGCGGGCAGCGGGACACACACACACACACACACACACACAACCTGTTGCCGCTCAGTGCCGGGCTCGGGTCGCCCCCTGAGGGCTGAGGAGAGCCCCCCGGGTGGGGATGGGGTGAGTTGGGCTGGGTTGGGACGTTATGGGGCGGATGCGATGGGGTGGGGAGGGGAGGGTCGCGCCCCCGCCGCCTCACTCACTCGATGAAGTAGCTGGCGCCCTCCTCAGAGAAGCCCTCCTCCCAGCCGCGGGGCAGGTCTGCGGGAGGCAGCGAGAGAAAAAAAAATAAATAAATAAAAAAGGGAAGAGGGGTGAGGGCTGGGCTCCTCGCAGTGGGAAGCAGAGGAGGAGGAGGAGGAGGAGGAGGAGGAAGGACCCACCTGAGCGGATCATGTGTCCGGAGTTGACGGGCTCCCCGGTGCGCGGGTGCAGCCAGGTGGTGCTGCGGGTCAGGTCGCTGCGGGGAAGGGAAAGGGGGGGGGGAGAAGCGGACAAGACGCACCTGTTAGCAGCGGGCTGCTCCTCCCCGCCTTCTCCCCGTCCCCGTTCCCATCCCCGTCCCTGTCCCTCCCTCCCGCCGCCCCCTCACTCGATGAAGAAGACGCGGCCGTCCCTGCAGACGCCGTAGGACCAGTGCTGGGGCAGCGCCTCCCGCCCCACCGCCGCCGCCATCTTCGCCGGCCGGCCAGGAGGAGGGGAGAGGAGAGGAGAGGAGGGGGTGCGGGACGCGCAGCGCCCGGCAGCGCCCCCGCGGCCGCCGGAGGCACGGCCCGGCCCCGGCAGCAGCAGCAGGAGGAGGAGGAGGAGGAGAAGGGCCACCCTGAGGGGATGAAGGGCTGAGGGGAGCGCCTGCGAGGCGTGAGGGGCGGCAGGGAGCGGCGCGCAGGTGGCTGGGGAAGTGGCCGCGGTCAGCGCCGCGCCCGGCGGCTGTGAGGGGGAAGCCGGGTGAGGTGTCAAGAAACAAGGGGGAAAGTGCTGGTTTCAGCAACGCGCAGGAGCTTTTTCGGCTCCTAAAGAGCCAAAAAGCGTTAAAGGGAGGTGTGGAAAGCGGCAGCAATGCGGGGAGGGGGGGCTGCGCCCCGCCTCGCGGGTTTGGTGGGGATTTTGTGGAAATCTAGCAGGGTTTCGCAGCTGCTGAAGTGTTTCTAACCTCTACAGACATCACGCTATCCTAGTAACTTCCTTGACGTTACGCTATCATCTAACTCTTTCTCAATTTTCCCGTCTTCCAACAATTGACAGAATTCCCACTGCTCCTGCCTGACCACAAAGCAGCAGAGGATGACTTCTGGCCCCTTACCCCGTCACGGTTTTGATCGCAGCTTCCAAAACTAAAGCTTCTGTGCTGCTTTTCCTTGAAGCCCCATGATATTAGAAGTGAATTATCACATCACAAAGTACCTGCGGTAAGTTGGGTTCTCATGCAATTATACAGTAAATCAAATACTAGCTGCTTAGCGTCATTACATGCGAAATCTGCACAGAAGAGAGAAGAATCTCCTGCTCTGGAGAGATTAATGTATCCTGATGCCATGGAGCAAGTATTTCATTCTCTGTCAGCTGTGTGAACTCATTAAAGTTAGCAGGTAATTCCACCACCCTTTGGCCAAATGGATCTCTCCTGTGAATGTGTCCAGACTACCCTAGAGCCCACATCCAAAACAGCCAGTGGCGAACTCTTCCCGATGCTCACCTTACCTGAAGTGTGTATGCAGAATCGCCTCCTTTTGGTTGCTTTGAACCCAGCTCCGATTTCATTGATTCCCCTCAGTGCTGACAATGGAAGAGTCCAATTTATGCAGGGCCAACATTAAATTTAGCAGATTCTTTCTTTGCATCAAGTTCAAAGCTCCCTTTTATCAATTTGTGACCCTTGTCATATTACCAAATCTTGAGCTGATCTATCATAGTGCCTGCAGCATTAGAATACATACCTCAGTTAATTTCAGATAAATGCAGCGTCTAAAAGCTGTGTTCTATTGTAGTAACATGCAGAGCTCTATTCTAAAATTAAGATCAAGATGAAAACAATCTAAATTTATAAAAGTTCGCAAGCTAACCTGCATTTCGTTCATCATCAGGAGACAGGTTTATGACTTAGAGCAGTGGAGAAAGAATGCCTCCATCATTCATTAATAAGTTTATCAAATTCATCTGATTATTTTTTTTTTGACTGTTTTTCCTGTTTATAGCTGGTGCTAAAGCTCTAGTTTCAGTTGTCCCTGGCTGACCTCAGCCACTTTTATTTTCTTTTACATATCATTTATTGCTCTTGTATCTTGTCTGGAATAAGTTATTCAGAGTTAAATCAGGAGTTTCAGGCCACAGTATCAGGAATTCAGGTAATGGGAATGAAATGTGCTATTCAACAAGATCTAGAGTCTAATAAAAGTTAAGTTTCTAGGTTCCCTTTGTTGATAACTGGATAACCAAAGGAGTTCATGTCCCCAAGTACTGTGGGTTTGAACCCACATTTGGCAGCTCCATCTGAACGCATTACTAGGTTATTTGTTTTGTCTGCATCCTAAGAAAAACTTTCTCGGTTTTTGTTAAGTTTCTTTTGCCTAGGGAGGACAGTAATATATTTAAAAAAGGTGCACCAAAATCTTTATCTACACTTTGCTACTTCCAGGATAAAATCAAACAACCAAATATGAGCATCCTTTTCCTTTCTTTTCAGCCCTTTGCTTTACAATCCACCTTTACTGATCACCAATATCTCACTCTCATTTCTGTTTTGTTTTTTTCCCAGTTCTATATTATTTCCCCTGTCCCACTGAGGTCAGCATATTTTCCTGCACTTTTTCAACCCTTCATATAACTTCTCAACAAAATATACAGACAATTCTAGAAATAACACTGGAAATGCTTTTTGCAAGAATCTCCAACCAAAAAAATCTGGAAGTATGATTTCCATCAGTCACGGTTAGATCCAGTGTCTAGGAGGTTATAGAATCACAGCTGGATTTCACACAGTTGGCTGTGTACTCTAATGATCTATTTTCTATTTTTTCTAAAAATTGAGCATAATTGAATGGTCTTAGAGGTCAAGAGCTGCTGCTGTTTTGGGAAAACTTAACTGAAGTGAGCTAAAATACATAGAAAAACCTTCTAGTTATGGCTTTTTCAGGCTTTTTCATGGTCTGAACATTTTTTAAAGGACAAAGACAACCTCTGAAAGGTGAGAGGCCAGACAGAAGCAGAGCATTTGAGAAGCAATGAATTCAAATTAATGAATTCCGATTAAGAAAGCTCACGACCCGTGTTGTAAAATGTATAACGTGCCTTTTAGCATGATTTGCCAGCTCTGCTCATGACAGCTGAGAATTAAAATGACAATAAGTTACGTAGTGATAAAGATTAATTTGGAAGACCATTTTGGAGCAGCATGCCCAATTCTTTTTCTCATTACACTCAAATATAGGGTGTGCAAGTGAATTGTTCTTCAAGATTGTGCAGCGAAATTTCCATCCAGAGGTGACAATTGCTTAAGAGACCAGAAATCAAAACCTAAGTTCTTACAGGTAGAAGAATATGTTAATCAGACAATAGGGAAAATGTGAAAGATCTTGGAGGAATTTTGGCAAACTGGTACTCCAGGAACATTTCTGATACTGTTTTGCCAACATTGCAACACTGTGTCAGCTGATGGAGGAACTTCACTAAGGAACAGATCAGGTTTGTTCATTCAAATTAAGGAAAACAACTTCACTGTTAAACTCTCAAACAGCACGGGAAAGTCATCCCTGATAACAGCATTAATGATCCCAAAAATAGCACAATAAGAATACCAGCTTTGCCTATCTCTAGGCAGCTCAAGGAAACATGCTGAGGTCCCTGATTATTACAAGTTGGAACCCACAGAAATGGTAGGCTTCAAACACTTAAAGGCACTTCCTGGTAGGGTCTCTTCAAAAAGAATTATAAAGAAAAAAGGAGAACGTTTGCCACTGATTACCTAATGTTGGTATCTCAGTGCAGAATAAAAATAGTAGTGACATCAATGGGGCTCTTCAATAACCCGAAAAATCAAAAAAGGTCATGCAAAGTTAGAACCCATGCCATGCCATATGACTACAGAATACCATAAAGAAAAAGATCAAGCATGCTGACAGTTTGTTTATTTTTTCAAGTCCGAGATACAAAAATTGTTTTCATCAAGAAGATGGCCAATTAAAAAATATTTACATTAAACACAGACAAAATACTACCCTATTAGGTATGAGAAGCAAATAAGAAAACAAAAATACCTTTTTTTTCCAAAATAAAAATATAGTAATTTTTTTTTAAATACATATCATTCAATTGTATTCCCTGTTGACCCATTTCGGGGTGAAAATTAATTATCTTGATTTATACGAGGATAAATTTGAAGATAGGTACTACAAAGAAAATTTCCCAAATGTAGTTTTCAATAAAACAGATTAAGTAGGAATATGTCATGATATTCCCTTTAGCACCAGTTTTTAAAGGCTGGTCCAGACAAAATTTCTGTCAGAGAGATTCTAAGTATTATTGTTTGTTGTTGTTGTTTTCCAGATCAGGATGAGCAGATGATCTCACAAGATCCCTCTTAGCCTACCTTTCCAGGAAAACAGAAGCTGATTCAAAATGAGAAGTTTTTTAGAAATAAGTGGACGTAAAAAAATTTTCATCACCTGCTGCCTACTGAAGAGCATTGTTATCAAGTGGCTTCCGAGCTTACAGAAAGAACATGTGGTAACCACATGATCCACAGAAAATAAAAGAGCTGGACACAAGGAAGGGGTGGCAAGAGTCAGAAGGTATGGACGAAAGTCAGGCAGAACATCTGCAAGATGTTGCCTGTTTCCAGCCTAAGTATTTTTCAGGACAGGATTAATATATATCCAAAACCACTATCCAAAGCAAAATGATAATGGTGGCCTTTTCATGAAGGATATTAGAAAGCACTCCGTTTCAAAAAGATATTAATAATTGCAATTCCAAATAAATGTTGAAGAGAAACAGAAAGGTATTGTCACCGATGGATTGCATTTCATCTTTTTGTGATCACTGATATTAAATGAAACAGATCTTTTGCACTTTGTGGACAGTGCAATTTATGCCATGGGGAAAGTGATGGCAAATATTAGCAAAGGGAAGATTTTTAGAGCCTGCTTCCCTTGCAATAGATTAAGAGGTTACCCTAAATTTCCATGGGACTAGTGTCAGGCAAGAGTGCCAGAAGATAAATAGAGCTCATAAAGCAAAGAAGATTAAATAATGTAAAATCTATTATTGAGGGAATTCCAAATACGGAAAAAGGAATTATTCATTTTCCTGGCCACTGGAAAGAATATAAACAAGCTCAGATTGTAACTGCGTTTCCTTTGAGAACATTATGGAGCACGACAGGCGTTGCACAAGGGTATTATTCAGGCTTACTGTATCTCTACGCAGTATGAGCTGACTGATGACTGCACACACGGATCAGCTGAGTCTGTAACACTGCTGAGCAAGACAGATGGGAAAATGACATTGAGAAGGCAACACTCGTGCTGCATAACAAATCCGAACTTCTCCTTCCAAAACATGCTGAACATTCCCAGGAGTAAAACAAAACATCAAAAAACAAGGTAACTGTTTTTAGTCAGATGGTTTTCCATTCCCAAGTACTGTCAGTGTTTAGAATTGTGTTCATGCTAAAAGCACCTTTGTGGAATCCAGAAGGTAACTTCAAAATAATTCTACCTGTTTGTGTTTCCCATACAAATCTTCATTTTTATCCAGCTGATTTACCTTTTAGACGCTAATATCTGAATATATATCCAATTACTTTACTCTGCTGAATACCCTATTGCCTAGAAGATTTTTATTTCAGGAACCAAGTTAAGCTTGTCCCCTGAAATGCACAGAAATGCATGTGAAAGCAAAAATGAATGAATACATTGCCTAATGACTATGTCAATTTACAGTTTTCTGTCACACAAACTTTTATAGTTACTATATTTAACGCGGTCCTATCAGTTCTCTTCAATATTTTTCTCTTTTTCAATTCCCGAAGTCCCAATAATTTACATACCTCATGCCTAGAATCCTTGAACTAATAAGTTATATTTCATAATCAATAATTAAACTAAAAACAGTCAGAGTTTTGTCTACATATCATTCCAAAATAGCACAGGTGCCTATAGCTATCAGGGTGCACAGTGTTCGAGTTATTTGTAGAAGGGAGAAATACATTAAAAACACGAAAGAACAATTACATGTCAAAGTACAGGATCATTTCCAGAGATTTAAACAAGATTTATAATGAGCAGTTCAGGGTCTTTTTCTTACTTTCTTTGGCAAAGGGTGCTGTAGGCCTGACAACGCTGAGAAACACTCAGTTCAACATTTACACGTCTGTGTCTGTCAACGTTTGTTTTTTTTTTTTTCAAAGCAGAGACCTGAAGCCGGTTTCACATGTGTCATCCCACAGCCATGTGCACATGGGTGTGAAGAGGAGATCCTTTTGTAAGAAATGGGATGAAATAGAAGATGGACATCTCTAACTCACCATCTAAGAGTAAGAGCTTAGAATTTGAAATCCAACTATTGAATTTTCTCAAATTTCCTCACTGACTATGCACTTTCCTCCTGCTCCTTTCCCCAGAATTAGTGACCTCTCTTTTCTCTTCTTGGTCAAAGCTTTTTTCCCAGCTTCAAGCCCTCCACCCTGTGTAATAGCTCCTGGCTGGCATTACCCTTTTCCAGGACCTCTGGCAGCTGCCATTACCGTATTTGCCTTTTTGCAGTCTTCATTCTGACTTGTTTTCTAAAGAAACTAAACGTCACCAAATTCAATATCCAGGCTCCTTCCTGAAGTTTGTTTCTCATCTGCGCTGTAAGACTCAAGACCCCTCCCTGGAGTCCCCTCAATAACAAACCCCACACAAATCTCCGGACAAAATTCAGTTTTAGTGTCTTCTGCCCAATCTTTCCAGAAATGTTCTTTTCTCAGCAGGCTCATAACTCACCGAGGTCTCAGCCCTCTTTCTAAATGAGTTTTGCCTGGCAGAGAATCTCTTCTCGCTGAGATCTCCCAGTTCATGATTTTTCTCACCTTGTAAATACTCCATCACAGATTTCCCAATACCCTACTTCTTTTCTGTTTCTTCCATCTTTCTGTTACAAGCCTAGCAACCATGACTTTTTGCCAATCCTCTGCACCCATTTTTTTTTTTTCTCTCCCTATGCTGGACTCTGGTCCTTCCGTGGTTTTCCAGTTCTCTGCTAAGCAGCTAGATCCCCTTCACCCCGGGCTTTGATGGTTTGGAACAGCAATTGGTCAGTTTCTAAAGGCAATGTGATAAAGCATCTCTGTGTGAGCATGACAGAGCCAGTAGCTATAGTAACAGAAAAGCATAGTTTAAACACAAATGAACCAGAAATAAAATCCAGGAGAGGTCTCCCATCTTCCCCCTACCCCAAATATTGCAGGGTTCCCTAAATCGACTCCTACGTATCTTTCCTTAACCGTTATCTCCTCCCTAGCCCAAAACAGGGTGAGACAGAAATAAAACTTTTCTCCCCCCTAGTTTAAGGGCAATGGCCTCACCAGGGAGTCCCAGGAGGAGGCTGGGAGGTTAACCTGGGTTTGGGAGAGGACGTTTTCCACAGCACAGTGGTGCTGCTCTGTCTGGAGACATCTGTTTGCATCCCAAAGTAGGAAGGCTGCCTGCTGATGCTGGTGACACAGCACAGTTTCAGAGAATTCAAAATTTTTAAATAGAAATCGCTTAAAACAGTAACTTTTAAACCAGAAAAGCTTTCTGTGAGTTTTTGAGAAGAGCTCCTGAACCTCCACCAATCAAGGTATTAAAGAAAAGGTGCTTTTTTCAGCACTCATACCTTCTCCACTCCTCTAGAGCCTGTGTAGGTGGCCTTCCGCAGAAAGGACCAAAATAGACCTGGTGCCTCAGTGCTTTACAGGTCAGCAGGCTGCAAAACGCTGTTCAGTAATTTACTGCATTTGTACATGTCACACCTTTCCATTCTCTCTTTTTAAAATATACCTGTGGAAAGAGATAAGCAATGCAGGCTCAATTCGAACAAAAAAGATGTTTAGTGAACTCCATATTTTACACAAATTACAAGTAATTTAATGTTTTTTTATTTACTGCTGTGTCACCTTTCAACAAATTATTCATTTTTATTTGATATTCCCTTTCTGAGGGACTAAGATTGTTCCATACATCTATGAAATACACATAAATGTGCTCGTACATGTATTTTCAATAAAACCCACCCGAAATAGATTTCCTTTTAATCACCGAAGTAAGTTACCATGCAATTAAGGAGAAAGAATTAGGTGTTTCAGCAAGTTACATCCTAACAACTGGAATATTGTTATACCTGAATCAGTTTTATACTTTGACATCTTCCCATTGTTATCGAATAATAGCTAAAAACCTCTCTGGCTGTTATAAGACACCGTTATAAATAACCTCTATTATTTAGATATCTGACGGATGTAATCTCTACAAATGATGAATTATATCCCACTTCTTAATTACACAGTCCCCTGAAATCTAATTTAAATAGTAGCTAAGCAGATTAAATACAAAAAAAAAAAAAAAAGCAGTTCACAAAATGATAAATTTAGGCTTTTGGCTCAGCTCTGTAATTTTTCCACAGATGATTTTGCAAAGTATCATCTTCTGCAGCATCTTCTCAGGTCAGCGTAATCTGGATTTGCATATTGATTCATTCAGTTTCTATGTCAATCATTACAAAAAATTTAATAAAAAGAACAACTCTAATTGTTCTTCAGAGATTTAGCAATAATTACTCCCCTGTCATCTCAGTCAAGCTGATGTCTTTCACACGTTCTGTTTTTCAAGCATAACCACTGTACGCTTCTTTTGGGCACTGCATACTCTGCAAATGAGTATTTCATTCACTGAGACGTTGATGGCTGCCTTAACAACATACCACACAGGGGTTACACTTGATAAAATTGGAACTGTATTCTGTCAACAATAATTACGTGGGTGTTTTGCTCCTTTCCTGCCATAGCTGTCCCATGGCAACAGTGTAAAAGCAGCACTCTTCTTAAATACATAAATGAGTCCTCACATGACACGTGTCTGGCTCAGATTTGGCAAAGGCATGGTGAAAACAAAGACTTTTTTGAGAAAACATCACAACCACTCTTCCACTGTATGCAAATCTGTCAGGGACATGCTGATTCCCAAGCGGAGGGTACAGCTTTGCTGCAGTAACGGCAGCAGCAGGCTGAGGTATTTCCAGAGACAAAACAAGCTAACATTTTCACTTCAGGCCATTCTCTCCACTTTCAGACTAATTTCCAAAGAAATGCCTCAACTGAAGGTCATTCTTACAATTAACCCTGCTTTTGAAGCTGTTGTTGCTGCTAAAGCAAATCAGATAAAAACATTAAAAATCCTATTTTTTATCAGCATTACCTCCACCAGGACTGCAGACAAACAGCCGCTGTTAATGAAGGTGCTGTCCTATAAACTCTTGAAAATAATCAAAGTTTGGTGCATGGGAAATCAGCTTTATTGTTTCCAGTTGTTATTTTGAGAGTGTTTTTCTAAGATGGTTCTGAGATTGTAAATCAGGCTCAGGAACAAAAGGTATCCTACCTCACATAAAGCAGTCACAAGGAGAGTTAGGATGTTTCAGGCTTTTACCCTGGGCTCAGCAAGCATCTGAGACCAGGCAGCATCAAGTACAGCTCCAGCTCCAGTCCTTCAAACATCAGCTTTGGTGACAAGACTAGCAAAAAGGGCACTAGCACCCCGACTCAACTTTTTTCATTCAAGTCGATGCTAATGTAATGGGAAGCACCTGGCGATTAACAAAGTGGGTCAGATTTGGGGTGGATATGTAGGAGAAACTCTTTAAAAGCCCACCATATGTCCCTGGAAGCATCCTTTCTATGGGTTTTAACATCCTGGAAAGATGTTGAGAATCAACTGTAGCACTTGCCAAGCATAAGACTACTTGCAGAATGTAAGATGTATCTGTACAAGCATTCAGTACACAACAGTTTCACACCAGGGGAAAGAAATACAGCTCAAAATAAGGAGACGTGTAATGACAAGCTGTGTATTGGTATATTGACAAAACCCACTTTGCCTGGAATGTCAAGAGTTAGTCTCATGTTAGCCACATATCAATTGTCTTTTGTATCGTCACGTGGATGTAAAGGAAGCCCTGAGTGTTTGCTGTCAGCATCTGATTAACCACTGAATCCTAACCATGGTTGTGGAACAAAGAGCAATTTTATTTGATGCCAACCATTGTCTGCAGCAGTGCAACAGCACAGCTTCCATTAGAGGAGGATGAATTTGAATCCTGGTAAGATGCGGGGATGAAATGTTAACTTAGGCCAAATGAATATTCATATAGGAAAGTGAAAATAGGTGTCAAGGACTTGCTGCACTTAAGTCCTTGGTTACATGAAAACTGTACACCATTTGACAAAACAACACTGGTTTCTAATGATTCCTTTCCCCATATAATTTATTCATCTATTCCAGAGCAGTGTTTCAGGGCTTAACAACTATTTGTAAAGCTCTGGCTGAAATGCACTCTCTAAATGCAAAACATTACAGCCTTTACAATGAATGAAGGAGGGTAGATTACTGGTTCAGAAAAGCCACCGAAGCTCGTGAGCATGTGCATTTGAAGGGTATTTTACTTCACAGGCGAGGAAAGCCCTCTGCTACCATCCCATCCGCCTGAAAGGCTACGTGTGCTTCCTTCCAACCGAGTCCTCTCTGAAGTGCACAGAGAAAGAGGTTGGGTAACGTGGTCTCTTTTCTTATTTTCATCCCATTCCACCCTTATTTTCCCCATCGGGGGCAATGCCATGGCATGTCTTAAAGAACAGCTGTGAGAATTACCAACGAGGTTAAACAGCTCTATCACTGCCTTTGGGAACAGCTTTCCTTCATTTCTAAAGACAGTAACTGTCTTACTGATATGGCCTGGAGCTCTTCTCAATGCTTTGTGAATTTCAGCACTTTTATCACTATCAATGACATTAAGAGAAGAGCGCTGGCACACCAGGACAGCTGAGCTCTTTCGGCCCACCTTGGCACACTAACGAAGTCAGCTGCCGATTCTTGCCCAGCCATGGCTCTCCTTAGGAGACCAGCTTTCTGAAACAGACACTTCTGAAAGTGCATTACATGCCACCGACTTCTGTCTGCAGAAATGGCAAACAAGATGCTCTCATTTCCAGGCAGGACCTGTACGAAGATGCAGTTCTCTTGCCCACTGTTGCAGTACCGCTGCGTCTGCTAAAGATGCTCTGGGCAATTTTAAGCACTTGTATGTCTGCTGGAGAAATGAAGACTTCCAAAATAGTAATTCTCTTAAACTTTTTTTTTAACGTTATCCGTACACTGTGATAATTACATATTATTCCCGGTAATAAAAGTTGACATAATGGTAATTATGATGATGAATAGTTCCATTAATTGTAGAGGCAGACTAAGACTTTGTAAGAGCAGGTTTTAGTACAAAAAGAGGTACATCAGGTACAATAAACAGTGTGGAATTAAGTAGTCTTTCTTCCCACATTAACCATCTATTTCTCAAGCATTTTTTTTCTACATTATGGGAATTTGTGCTCTGGACAGTAAATGAGAACTCAGGAAAGGCAAAACTTTGGCTATAATTTTACTTTTCTGAATATTAATTTGTCTTTCTTACACCTGTAAATGGTGAATTTTTTATAGCTGCTCTGACTTCCCTCATACATAGTTCCTGCTGTATCTTAGCCGCATGGGTAAATACAAATATAAAACTCTTTTTTTTTTTTTTTTTAAATAGCCAACTTTAAAGTCAAATATCATTTTTTGTCATTAGCCAAGCATGGAAAGTAGTTTGGCTGAAATATAATCTGAATATTAGGGGTCACTGTGAAGACTGTTCTGCTGGGAAGGAGAAAGATGACCGGAATTCTCGATGACACCAACTCCTCTGGCAGTGCTGTATATGCAAATAGGATTTATAGAAACCACCACACCATCCATCTGACAGAGGCATTAATTAAAATGTGTGGTAGCCTAAGATTACATTTTATCAATTCCAGTTTGCAAGAAGACTATGTCTAACGATTTTCTTTGGGAGTCACTGGTTTTTGCACTTGGATCACTGAAGGTTTTGATTCTACCCGCAGAGTTACGCAGATTGTTGCAAACTCCAGTGCCAACACCTTGACCTTTCAGTCTTCATTTTAAGTTTTTGCCCCAGTGTGATTCTCGTATTCTCAAGGGATGACAACTTCACATAGATAGTCAGCAGCTGTAATTAATTCTGCATCAGCCCAGAATAAAAGCCAGGCATGCAGACAACCAGTACACTCCAGCATTCCCAGTATGCAGGATAAATTGCCGTAAACAGCCCAATACAATTCTCAATTGCACCACAGCTGTGACAGACATACAATTTCTTGTGAGTACTTACTGTTGAATTACACTGTAAATGCATATTAAAGTATGCATGGCATTTTCAGAGACTTGTATTCAAAGTGCTCTAGATGAAGGAGACACGAATTAAAAAATAATCACCACCTTCATTTTAATTCCTTGAGGGGCGGGAACACCATGACCGCTGTGACGGAAGTATCTCAATATCCCATCCTTTAAAATATTTTGGAAACATGCAGAAACTGTGAAGAACATCAGCGTGATTAAACAGATAGGCAGGGAGACAAAGATAAGATCAATTTGGCTGCTTAAATAAAAGGCAATGATTTGGCATGGATCTCCAGAACGTGCCTGTACCCAATACTGCCAGTAGCAGGAGCACGTAACACGCAGCACGTTCCAACAGTAAATCTCAAACTCTTCTAAATAATAGTAATTCATCACGTTAGTGACCCAAGCACATGGAGAGATTGGACCAAAGGGAGTTATCTGTCGTCTCAACACCCAGCATGACCCAGTCCTTCCAAATTTATTGTCAGGACAACTAAAATTACAGCCAGTCCTGCAGACATTTAAGTGCATCTTGAACTTACGTACCTACAGCCACTGAAGTTATTGAGTCACCCTGCCAGCACAGGGGCCTAGAGGTGCCTCCAGCACCCGTGTCTCCCTCTCCATTGTCTCCCTAGTAAGGACATAAAAAAAGGGCACTAGGACTTCCCACTCTCCTAGGAGGCTGGGATGCAGCCTCCTCAAATTCATACCCAAGCCGAGCTGTCTGAAGCGACCGGTGCAATGTATGTCAGTATACAGTGAGCGCAAATATTTGTAATCATGTCTCCCCAGGGGTGCCTCATGACCCGAGAGCAAAGAGCAGGTACAGAGCGAGAAATGAGGAAAGCTCTTTCAGACAGGCATGGGGGAGCAGGACAAGAAAGGTAGCTCCTGCCTAACACTGCAGGGATTTAGGCAGCTTTTTGGTGTTCCTTGATTTTTGCTGGTTTTACGTGTCATGAATTTGTTTTGCAATTTGAAAATCCTCTCGTCTCGTTATTTGCTTAAGTAGAAATGTCATTCCCAGAACCTAATTTTGAGCTCCTGCAGGAAAGTCTCTCAGTGAAAGCTGCCGTCATCTAAAGAGGCAGCAAATCACTGTTGGAAAGCTGCTGTGGATCAGCTTCCTGCTTTCCCATTCCCTGAAGCAACGAGCACTGAAAGGCTTCTTCAAGGGACAAGAAAAATCAGATGCATACCAAACCAAAGGTCACGGGCTTTTTTTTTTTTTCTTTTTTAAACGTAAAATGTTACTAAGGCTTCTATTCACATAAATTGTCAATGCAACTAAATGCGTTTAGCAACGTCTTTGGAGCAGCGTTACCCTCCTCTTGTGAGGGCCATGTCAGATTATTTAAGACAGTCAGAAAAAAAAAACAGATGTGTTTTTTTGACCAAGAGCAAAGGCACACGACCGAGCAGGATCCGGTTATGACAGCAAAGCAATCTTCATCTGAGGCAAGCCATGAGCACACAGCTACAGCCTGGTGCTGGTCTCATCTGGTCAACGTGCCCACGCCAGCAGCGTAGCGACGGGGACAAGATATGAAACCTGCAGATAAGGCTTGGTCTATGCTATAAAACTGGAAAAACTGCAGAATATTTTGTTGCTTTGCTGTGTCGCTTTCAGGAAAGGGGGGAAATAAATCCAGCAGGAAAACTTCCCTCCGTCACACGGTGCCTCTTCAAGTATGGGACTCTGCCATCCTGGGTGCGCAAGCACAGACTCAAATCATACTTACAAGTGTGAAAGGTGCAGGTTTTAAAACAGCCTTCCAGTGGGAATATTTTTAACTGTTTTTAAGACAGAGCTTGTCAGATTTTGGAAAGGGACTGAATGCTGTTCTACCCGTGATAACAGTAGGCTGGATCCAATGATCCAAGAAGTCCAGTATTTCTGCACAAAGAAGAAAACGAAAACACTGAAGTGCTGGCAGGAGAAAAGGAAAAAAAAAAAAAGACCAGCAATAAAAAGGAGCTAGTTACACATTAGCTAACATACGTGCTTCGGTGTGGCTTCCATGGCCGGGGTGCTGAGCCTCCCAGAGAGGAGCGCATGACCCAGCAGGGCTGGCACAGCCCCGGCCACCCAAAAGCTCCTGCGCCTCGGAAGAGAAGCAAACACAAAGCAAGAAAGAAACTGTGGTGGCACTAGAGACCTTAACCAGAACCAAGGTGCCTCTACGCCGTGCCATGCAAACGTGTGCTAAGAGAGCCTTCCTGCTCAGGAGAGTAATGCCTTTAAAAAGACAAAAAGCAAGGCAAGAGAAGACGTGGCAAAACTTAGCTAAAGTCACAGACTTTAAGAGGCAAGCCGTCTCCTGAGTGTGAGGCCAGTGCCCCGTCTGCTCAACAACTCCCATCTCACTTGCCTGCCTCCTACCTCCAGATCTTCAGGCCAAACCCCATCCAGTGGAAGCCCACTCCGACTGAGCTTGGTGGGTATCAGGAGCCAGAGGCAGACGTGGAACAATGAAGAATTTTTTCCAATGGCTAGCATCTCTGAAGTGGGATAACACAATTCCTGCGTGGGCAAGAGGGAAATTTAGCTACAAGAATGGTCGCACTGTGGATTATTTATCAAGGCTGCCCGTGGTTTACTCGGCATGCCTCATAAAACATTTTGATTTACATTTGGTGGCATTTTAAACCTAACGGTTTCATTGACATAAATATTCAGCACTCCCCCCCCCCCAAAAAAAAAAAAATCACCCCAGAAAATTAACACACAAGGCAAACAGCAAAGGACTAATCCACCCCCCCTTGGAATTTCCTCAGGAATCAAAAGCCACTTCGAATAAACATTTGCCAGCTCAACAACTTGAAATGTCTTACACACATCTCTCTAACAGCCTCTAATAATTGCCAGAACACAATACAGAGGAGAGACGCCAGCACATCGCAACTGGGAGGCTGTGGAGAGGATTGGGTGTAATCCTGTCTCGCCGATGAAGAAAGAAAATAAGAAACCGGGACTGCGTTATGGTGAACAGCACTGAGTCAAAGATACACTTCTGACGAGCTTATTGTGGTTGTTTTGTTTTGTGACCCTCGCCCCCCTCCCCAACAGAGCTTCACTGAGAAGGTCATGCATGAACTCTGGGGAAAGAAAAAGAAAAAACTGGCATTATTACTGAGGAATGCCAGGCAAAGCAGGAAATAATCTTTAATTAATTTGTGAGGAACTTTCTTTTGGCAGACACAGTCCTCCAAATCAAGACAGAACAGTAGCTTTTTTATTAAGCTGGTAAAAATCGACCAAAAGTGAAGCAATCCCATAGCTAAAAAGCATCTCAACAACGGATTTTTTACTAGGAGACGTCATAGAAATCCACAGGGAATCCTGGCAACGCTCACGAGGGGTTTTGTGCTGAAATCTAAGGTATTTCTGACAAATGTAAAGAAAGGATCTTAACATTTTCTGCTCTCCTAGACTTTGATTCAGCATTTGATTTTGGACACTGCAAAAATGCAAATAGCTTCCAACTTCTTAATTCTAAGAATTCGAAGCATGATGCTTTGCTGTTCAGTCTCTTGTTAATATTGTCGCTGTTATTCCTTTTCCAATTGCCACCTCCACCTCCCAGAGGCTTGTACAGGTATTAAGAGATATTTTTGTCATTGGTAAAATGCTGCAATAACTTGAGATAATAGGCACTTTGTCAATGCAACGTGTTATTTTAGGGAAACTGGGACAAACCGCTCAGCTCCGACATAATTGGCTACCACTGTAAAACTGGAGCATCCACAAGAAACTGGGACATGGTCTGCGTGAGGTGCTAATATTGATCCTAATGGGGCAGGTTTGTCTCTGGACAGATCTGGAGTTCACTCCTATATTAAGGGTGTAAGAAAAAAAAATCAGGAGAATCTCATCTTGACTTTTTGGAAGCGTTTCCTGGGAACGGGAAGCAATTCCACAAATCAATGCGTTTGTTATTCACATCCAGAAGCCAAAATTTAAATCTAGCCTAAGCCTAAATGGAAACAAGTTGGGCGGTTTCAACATAATCCCTTCAGAAATGTATTCTCCCCCAACGCACACGGCTCGGCACAGTAGCAGCTTTGTACAGGAGAAGCCACAGACTGAACAGAAGAAGTGCTACAGCTCAGGCAAGGAAGGAGGGCCTTTTATTGGCAGCCTTTATAATCATATCCTATATAAATTCATAAATAATCTTAATGTATTGACATCCTGTGAAGGAAATGTGGAAAACTTGCCTACGACCTGCCTGCATTAATCTTCATTCTATCCTGCGCTGGCAGCTTTCCCAGTTTCCTATGCCCTGAGTTCACAATATCTGTGTTTAAAGGAACACACTGATCCTCACAGAGCAGAGTCCGGAGAGCCGGGTCCGCTCCTCGCTTTAGTTTTTATATCCTCTTTGCCTAAACAAGGAGGTTGTGAAGTACAGCTTCTCACAAGTCCACGGAAAGTGGTTTTATGTGAAAAAACTTGGCGTCTGGATGAGATGACTTCGCTGTGTGGATTTATTGTGCCCTCTGCTGAAGTCTTCCCCCCGTGCAGCACTCAGCCTCCTACCAGCTCTCACCTCTGGCAAGTCCCAGAGCATCCCAGCTCCAGAGGCAGCAGGATCAGAGCATCGCCGGCTCCGTCAGTGAGTGCTGGGGAGGGGAGAGCACAAAACTCTCCTCCAAACCCTGGGGGAAGGAGCAGGGCCTGCTGTTGTCCTGGTCAGGAGATGTCATTGCCACGTGCTGACTGAATGGCCACACCACCAAGTCAGAGGAAGAGGTAACGTGGAGCTTTTTGGTGCGTGTACATAAAACTGGAGGGACAACTGATGGCGGGGCTGAGCGATCCTACCCATGACTCTCCCAGAACGTCTCTTCAGGATCTTACTTTCTGCTTAATGGCGCTGGCATGACTTCTTTTGGAGTTATCAGGCACCTTCTGAGATGAACACACAGCTTCCATAGTCATCAGCTCCAAGGTTAGCAAAGGATACTGCCTGCTACTGCTGCTCATCGAAGCCAATTTGTTGAAATGAAGCAGGTTTACCTGCTGGCACACGTGACACAAATTCATTGTGCTCTAACAATCCATGATAATAGCCCCAGGGAAAGTTTGGAGCAGCAGGAAAAAAAGGCTAGCGCTATTTAAAACTTTTCTATGCAAAGTTCCCCTGTCGCAAGGCTGTAACCCCACGGTTCCTGTCACACACAGCACTCAGATGATAGCTTGTGCTAATGGAGACACGATGCTGGCAGGTATTCTAGGTCAAGTTCCATGCACATTCAGCACAGCTCCTCTGACTTTACTCTGGTCTATGGGAAAGGAGAGTTTGTCCCTCACTGAGGCTGGGAGGATGCGAGGGCGATGCGAGATGAACACTTAAAGGAAACACAATGCACCTTTTACGTACTGGAGATCACCAACGTCCCTGTTGCTAGCATTTTGAAGTTTTCCCTCTGATGCACGGACATAATTCCCACTGATATCTGCAGTGTGATCCATACCCCGATTCCCACAGCGACATCCAACACAGCATTGCCAGCCCCGTGCTGTCAAGCCTGAGTCAGACCTTAAAAAACAACAATAGTTCAGGAAGCTTTTGATTAAATAATATTAATAAAGAAGCCTGTGTTTGCTTGCTGTTTTCTAAACCCCAGGTTCACACGCTTGAGGCCCCACCCACCCCAGTAAGAACTGGAAGCTTTACACCTTCAAATAACATGACTGAAGGCCTCAAAAAAACAAAAAACAAAAAACAACAACTGTGAAGTGCATAATAAAGCACGAAAATTAGTGATGCTCAATTCAGGATTATATTTGATAAAGCTAACAGCCAAAAGCATTCTTCTGCTAGGAGCTGCTCCAACACAGCAGAGCACACTGTCTGATAAAAGCTCACAGGTTTGCGCTTTACCTAAGGACAAAACCGATGAATTCTGGCAGGGTGAAAGGCCGGGCAGAGGCCTGTGCTTTGTCATTTTTCAGAATGTCTTTCTTATTGGAGCACTGAAATTTTGCTGCAGTGAAATTTCAACGTATGGGAACAGGGACTAAGGGCAAAGAAAAACACGTACCGAAGGAAGCTCAGGGAAGTGCTGCCAAACGCTCCCGAGTAGCTCCCAAGAGTTTGTTGCGCTCTACTCTCATCCCAACCATGCGACAACCATGAAAAACAGAGGAAGGATATCTTGTGTTGGAACGCTGACCTGGGGACACCCGAGCTCAGTTCCCAAATATTTCATAGACTTTCAGAGGGACCCTGTGACTCAGTTGTCATCTTACAAATATACAAAGGAAAATAATGTTTCCTCTCCTGCGCGCTGGTTCTGTCCTTTTTCTTCATCTCGCGAACCTCTCTCTTATAAACCATTCAGCGAAAGGAAGTCCTGATCTCACCAGGAGCCCTCAGGCACTGTGAGAGCAAATAACAACTGGGGAGAAACCTGAACCGAAGCCCATCTCAGAGCTTTGCAGAAGTTCAGATCTGGATCTGCCTTTAGGAACAGGAACATTTCTGTTGTAACTGGACTCCTCCCTTGGAGCCAGTCATAAGCAGGCATCCCGCAGTCCTTCTTCCACCAGCCTTCAGCTTTTTGACTAAAATACTTAAAGCAACCTAAAAATACAGTAGGAATAAACCGTGCTGCCTGAAATTCCACCTTCCCTCCCCTTGTATCCTATGCCTTTTATTCTGAAATGGACAAAAGGCAAAAGTAACAAAAGGGTGATTATTAATCTTTGATCCTGAGTCACTTTCTCTTACAGAAACCCGTTCTTAATCTCAGGAAGTGCGATACACGAGCACTCCCACAGGCTGATTAAAGGTCCAGGTATGGGGTCACACAATGCACAAAGAGAGCCACAGAGCTGCAGTGCGTGGTATGTATTTAGTGTCTGACTAAACATAACCACGATAAAGGACGAAATAATGAACATTCCCACTGATTGCCCTAACTGCAAAACTGCCACAGGACCGTTTGAGGTAGCTGTGTTAAGGGACTGAGCTGCTTTTTAAGTAAGAAATGACTAAGTCTGTTTTCCAGACAGTTACCCTGGATGATTACAAAAGAGAGCTCTGCAAGAATGCCAAATCGTCGAGCAGTGGCACCGTGCCCTTCTCAACCGAAAACAGCAGCGTGGACCTAGGCTTTACTGGCTTATCCCAAAAGCTAGGGGACGAGAACCGAACACAGCTTGGGTGAGGAAGCTGAGAGCTGAGATTGCAGGTTTGTCAGTGAAGAGACACATAGCAGAAGGGTCAGAGGTGATGTCTGGAGGTGTAGAAGGTAATGAGAGAGCTCAGATACACATCAGGCTGATTTGGTCCCGCAGAAAGCAGATCACCATTAAATCCATTTTTGATGAGAACAGTTTGGCTTCAGGCAAAATTTGCACTGCTTCTGAGGGAAGATGCACAAATCCACCTCTCTCTCTCTATTTCTTCTGAAAGATAAGAAGAAACGTTTAAAAAATAACATCAAATTCTGAATTCTAAAAAGAATGCACAAACAAACCAGCTGGGGTGGGAGCCTCATTCAGTCCCTGCAAACCAAAACCGCAGCGCGCCTGCAAGCTCTTACGGCCAGTCCCTGTAAAACCGACTTCTGACAACTCTTCTAACAAGGGATTTGCAGCGCTGAAACTGTAGCTGACTACAAAATTGTGTCTCTCTGGGAGCAGGCAGCGCAGGGAGAAGGGTGGCCCCGCAGCCAGCCTGCTTTGGGAATGGCATCCGAGCCCCGCGCTGGGCAGGAGCCGCTCTTTTCAGCCACACAAAGGAGGACGCGTGAGCATGAAATCCACTTTGAGCACTGCTCACCCTGCAGAGCTGCGTCTAAAGGCTGCTTCGGCTTGGCCACTGTGAGGAGCTGCATTCTGATGTTCAAAATGTCAGGAAATAACTTTTTTTTTTCCCTTCTTTTTCCCATCATTCATAGGATTTTTGTGTTCCATCAATGTCACCTGAAGAATCCAGCCAAAGAACTTGATTCTTGCCGTCACTGGAGTTTACAGAGTTTGCAAAGAAAATCAGAGGTGAAGATTACAGAGAAACACTTTTCTGTTAATCTACAGGCCCCTTGAGATTTCTGCATCCTTTGTCAGGAATGAAAAAGCAACTTTGTTCTATAAATTCACACTTTACATAACACATTTTTTACAGTTTTTATTTTTTTAAACCATTTTCTTTAGCTGGTAATCAGAAAAGAACTAGCAAAACCTTTCAACAAAATCAACATTTGCTGGACCCGACAGCAATTCAGAATGTATGAAGTGCTGTGCTCATTTTATCAGCAGAAGGGCACCCTTCTCATCAAGCATACAGGCTCACTCACCTGCTCTGTCAACAGATGGTTCAGCCTCTGGGAGATGTTTTGATTAGACAGAAGACAAAAGAGAAGTTTACAAGCATTTAACAGCAGAAAGCTATGAAGTAGTACATGCCCTTAATTTAAGCCTGGACTTAGTCAAAGGTATTCTGGGAAGTCCTAAAATATGAAAATACATCGGTGTAAGGTATTACAGGGGCTATTGTCCTGGCGACTCTGTATGAATAGAAGAAAGTAGATTGTGTCCTTGCCTCTGCATGTACCGGTGAAAAAAAATACCTCTGCTTCTGAGGGTTCATAAAATGCCATAAATTGATAAAGCTCTAGAAACCCCTGGCCTCATCTCCCTGCATGTTAGGTGTGTACTTCACGTTCAAATCAAAGCTGCAGCAACAAGCAGCATCACAGCCTGACCTCTTCTGCAGAGGTGCAGTTAGCCAGCACAGTTTGTGTCCTGTGTGACTTCGCTTGCTATAGCCGATGTTTTACAAAAGGGCTGGCAAGGACACTCCTAAGTACACCAGGAAAAAAAAAATAAACAGAAGCACCACTGACAATCAAGACCCAGGAAAATCCCTACCCATTCTGTATAGCCATTACTTAATAGAAGGGCTGAAGTCAAGCCAGTGGCAGCTGCTGAAGGTTAATTAGAGGCAGTTCAGTTTAGCAGCACTGCATTACATTATTCTTACCTTGTTTTTATTTTTTTATTGTCTAAAAAAAGCTGCTGTTCTGCATCCATGTGCTGTAGTGGAAAATTCAGTAGGATGAATGGTTCTAAATTTAGGATGCAGGACACTGCAGCTGCGATAACATTTCGGAAGTGGAAGGCATAGTAGATACATGACATTCAGATAAGGAAAGATAACTATTTTTAGGCAAAACGATGCTCAGTTTTGGCTACTTTAGGAAATGCACTAATTCATCTAATCAGTTCAGATAGACTTTATGCCAGCTCTCATCCTTGTTGACAAGCTAGCACATACTGTGACTACCTCTGCACATCAGTCTTCTGAAAACTAACAGGTAAAGCAAGAGAACAGTAACCAAATTTGCCATTTCCCTTTCCTCAACATCCAACAGGAGGTACTTCAAGATCTGCTGACAGCAGATAGATATCTATCTATTAGGCACCTGTCATCCTCAGGTAATCCTCCCTGCTTTCTCAGCCCACCTTCAGTCGGATCTCATTTTGACACATACTTCCCTTGTCATTTTTAGACAGCAACTTTTCTGTCACATGGGCTAGATCGTTGGCAGTTCCAAGTCAAGTCGCAGTGGTAGTTTTAAAATCAGACTCCGGGCTTTCAACTCAGAAACTGCAGTATCCACGCTTCCAAAAATTTGCATCGAGTTCTGTTGATAGAAATTTGGAAAATGGGGCAGGTTGGCAGTAAAGTTAGTGCTGCAGCTCTGGTCCCCAGCCAGAAAGGGGCAGGGAGCAGCGAGTCTGCTGGCACAGCTGTAATGGTTTGTGTATGGGGCACCTGGGCACCTGCAGAGGAGCAGTAGTTTTGGGTTTCCCCAGCAGCACGCAGTTCAGCTGATTCATTTCAGTGTCTGTAAATGAGGCAAAGTCTGGGTGCTGATGGATGCCCAGGATGTATGCACAGAGAGCTCCTGTTCTGCGGTTCCACGGAGGAGGAATCTAACCTCGCAGTGCAGTCGGCAGAAGCAGGTCTGTGGGTCTGAAGAACTGGCTATACAGTACACAAACCTGTGTGCATCAGCAATCATACTCTGAGCATAGAAACAGCACTGATTGCACTGACTTGCACCAGTGAACATAGGAGCAAACACCTCTGGATTAGCAGCACAGTGCGATAAAAATGTACATCAATTCCTCGAAATTCCACAAAGAAAGATCCCACAGTCATTTCAATTACGTCTCTAAAAAACTCAGCACCTCAAATGAAGCACCAGACATCATTTTCATCCCTTAACCCTGCTGAACTCCCAGAAGATTTGCCGTACTGTATACGAACTTCTCTAGCATTACTTCAATGCACATTTTGATGGAAGAATTAGGCTAGCAGAGGCTCACGCTCCCCTAGCACATCACACCAACACTGCTCTCTTGTGGCAAATGCTTAAAGTGAATATTGATGCTCCACGTACCACAATTTAGCTGTAACACAGTCCTGTTGGCAAAGGGTGCAGACAATAACAAATCACCGATAGAAATGAATGCTCAGATTTTTGATAGATAAGAGATGAAAAGCAATGACAGATCATTAGACGTTGCCTTCTCAGATGCAAAGCATTCAGCTGTTCATCCCCATGCCTATATCAATGCCAAGATTTTGTGCAGTGCTACTGCAATTCCCTTCTCCAGCATGTTCTGGGATGCATTTATCAGTCCAAGGCTTACAGTCTTCCTGTGAGTTTTCCAATGCCTTCCAGAAATTCAGATTTTGCTCCTCAAAATGAAGGACTATCTTTAGTTCTATCTGTCAGGCCTCAGCTATCTCATCATTCGAATTTACACTTCATTTGTAAATCAGCCACTTCCTCCTTTTCTTCCTTAAAATCAGTACAAATGATCATATCCCAGGCATGATTCAGATTAGCAAGCTAGTGAAGATAATTTAGTAAACAGCTTCAAGCATTCATTTTCTTGATTCGGAGAGTGCCAACGAGGGGACAAACACATTTAAGCAGGAAGACTCCACCTAATGACTAGAAATGTGCCTACAAATGTGAGATTGCCAGTGTACAATTCACAGTTGGGTACCTAACTTGTCTAAATCACCACCAGTGTCTGTGGAGCATCATCTTCATGGGCTCTGAAAACACCACCAGTTCCCTGCTAGAAAAGCTACTGGATAACCTCGTCCCTGGATAAACACCCACCAGCAGGTTTTCTGCTTTTTCTTTGCCTGTTATAAATGCCAAAATAAATCATGTTTTTTCTTCATCGTGGTAGAATCAATTGTGCATAGCACACACAATAACCATTAAAAGGGCGAATACCCTTCAAACGGGTGCTGCGATAGCTGGGTGGATCATTGTCAAAGGACTTGGGGACATCAATCCCTTCATGTATCCCAATCAGCACAAAGTAGGTGAGACCACCAGTGAAAGCAGGTGTTGGATTTTTACAAAGGAGTGACTTGTGCTTCCCATCCGCTGCCTTTTCCCTCCTTGAGGCATAATTTGACTTGCAGAAGTCAAAGCTGCTTTACATTTGTTCCTGAAAAACAGACGGCTGCATGCAAATCTCCCACTCCAGCCAGTAGGTGTTTTGTGACTTCTTTTTCATTTTACTTCCTACTGTAAAATTTTTGGTTAGCCAAAAGAAGCTGAGCTATTCCCTTTAAAAACTGATTAAAATGCCCTTGAGGTTCCTGGGTCTTGATTTAATGTTTAGAGCTCTTTTCAGAAAAGGAGGTTCCAAACGGGTCCCATCCTCCTCATTTTAGCAAATGAAATCCTGCACCCGTTACAAACAAGTTAATTGAGCCGTCTCCCTAGAAATTGAACCTTTCTGCCCACTCTGCTTTTTCAGAAAGGTCACGGCATCAGTGTCAATCCTTCCTGTACCTTCCCCTCTAAATATGAACAACCCTGGACAAACAACAGCCCCCTGCCATGGCCGAGAACTGCATCTAAAACACCCAGCCCTCAACAGCCACCCTGGGAGCCTGAGGAGCTGAGGAACCCACCAGCCAAATGCACCCCGTAGCACCCCTCGAGGAAAGACCAGTGGCACTGCTGCTGCTCCAGAGCTCCAGGAGGATGACCCAGAGATGAAGGCTGGTGACTTTCAGCCCTATTCAAGCACACACAACTTTGTTTTTAAAGTCACAGCATAAAGACGCACGTCCTCAACAAAAAAAGTGTCCCAGGCTAAGGCTGGTTTTGCTCCGCCACTGACAACCTGCCACGCGGCAGAACAGAGGCGTCCGATATTTCACTCAATTGTCATATTTTGATTGCATCTGTCACACGCCGGTAGATCTTCAGGTTGAGATATATGATGAGCTTTCAGATTGCCTTTCTTGCAGCTTCGTACTGTGTGCCTCGACAGGAATGAACTTGTCAACTCAAATGCAAAATGAATGAATGGCTTTTAATCACTTTGATAATGTTCACGTTATTGCTTTGACAGGGTAGCAGCAGATACAGTTTGCTGATTCAGCCACTTGTATAACGATCTAACGGGCTTTTCTGACTAATGCCACGCTCTAAAAATACACACTGGGCTAATAAATGGGCTTCTGCTAGGCTGAAAAACAGGCTCATTAAGACAATTCCTCTGAAAAGTGGCATTTTTATGACAAGATACTGAAGCATTTAATTATCCTGTACACTGACAGAGCTGAAAGAAATTAATTAAGAGAAAAAAAACTGTGCAGCAATGTAGCAAATCTTGAGGAAAGAAGAGACTTCTCACACAGATGCCCATACCAAACAGGAAAGTCAACCTCACGCCATCCCCGTCTCTCCTTGGGCAGGGATTTGCTCCTACCTTCGCACCGCTCTCTGTCAACGCTATTTTTTGGAGTGCCGAAGAAGAGAAACACACCGAATTGACCCCAACATGTTTTACAATGATTTTTTTTCTTCCCAGATGATGAGTTCTCACTCCAGCCAAGCACCCTGCTGCATCAGTAACCTTGCCATCACTAAAGAAAGGGTGGTGAAAAGACAGGAACAAGAGCCGAGAGACTGCTAAATCCTGCTTAAGCATCCCCAACATCAAGCAAGCCTCGAGGCAACATTTCCTTGAAGAGCTAGCACTTAACCAAGCTGAAGACTTCTGCAGGTGAATGGAGGCCTCCAGCCCCCAGCCATTTCCAGCAGCTCTTTCCATTTCTGCCACAGACACCCGCAGGTCGCACAGCAGGGAGAAGCCTCGGTACAACTCATCAAAGCACCCGCAGCTGCTCAGACAGCCCGTGCCAGTTGATTTAACCATGAAACAGGGCTGATTTCTCCAACCTTTCTCCTTTTGTCATTTCACTGCTTGGTTGCTGTTCTGAGTCAACGGCGTGGGTCTATCGTTGAATGGGAAATGTGACAGAGGACTGCAAATATTTTAACCAAGGGCACGCACCTGTGCTCCCTGCCATCCTGCCAGCTGTGCCTGACCCACACTCCCTGCTTCCGAGGCGCGTCTCACCAGCGAGGATCTTACAAACAGCAAATGAGGCATGGGGCACACAGCTGCGGCTGCCATGCCCTGGGGAGACTCGCGAAACGCTTACAAGGTGGGGAAGCAACCAACTGGCTGGTGCCCCTCGTGTCTCCCTGCCTCTCATTGTCATTGCAAAGCAGGCACGAGAGTGTCCCTGCTCCCTCTCATCCTGCTGGCAGTGGAGCCAAATGGCCCTGCACCTGCTGCGCGATCCCGTCTGCAGAGGAAGGTGACCCTGCTCAGCAGGAGGGGGCTGCAGCAATGCAAAATGTTTTTCCTACCTCCACTGACAAAGTAAAGCTGGCGTTTAACCAACGGGCAGTGACAGGTGCTGATAGTTTAAAGGAACGTATTCCACTCCTAAGTGCTCGGCACATCTCTTCCCTTCCTTACAAAGGGTAAGAGGAGGGCTGAAAACAGCTGAGTGGACGCAAAGAACTCACAAGTGCCTTATTAATAAGTGTGCTGGATCTAATGATCTGTAAAACTGAAATGAGATTATTTGGGTTATCTCATTAAACAAGAATAATAGCAATAGTAACCAGGCGGTAATTAGGAGCGGGCCAACCCAAGGACAAACTAAACAATAGGGGCCAAAATGCTCTTAGCTTATACCCTACGAAAACAACCAGCTCGAGGCAAAACCGTGTGGCAGAGGCCAAGCACCAAACAGGAACGCTGGGCTCAGGCCTTCCTTTCAGCCACTGGCCATCGCAAGCTCCCAGCCATAGCGCTCCTCCAGGTGGGGAGGGAAGTGCTGAACTGGTTCAATGCTCGAGGGAACTGTCAAGGGAACTGAAAATCAGCACGTCCAACGCACCTGTCAGGACACAAAGCGTCCATGTCCCTCGTAAGGCGTTGCTTCCACGCACTGAATTATTAACATAAGCAGTAACAACAAGGTAATCGAGGGATGCTGCTTTGGAGAGAGAGGTCTTGTGACCGGAGTTATTGCAGTGAGAACAGAAGCCCCAGCCTTACCTAACATGCTCGTGATTCTCCCTGCAGTACAGTGCCATTTGGATTTCACTTTTGTAGCAAGCTTGAACTTTGAAAGACCTGTGGTTCATAAAAACATCATTTTAAAGATGACAACACTGCTGTAACAGTATGGTAGGCATTTAAAAGACAAAGGGAAGGGAAAAGATAAAAGCAGAACCAATGACTGATCAATTATCCTGAAAAAATAACTTCCTGAGCCATGGGATCCGTGAAGGCTCCCATCATCAGGAGCCAGCCTGGATGCTGGTAGCTGGGAGAGAGCCCGTTCCTGCGTTTGGGAAACAAAAAACTAGGCAGTATGATTCCCCTTCCTCCTCCACAAAGAGATACCTGCAATTTAAGATGGGCAGTGATAGTTAAGGTTAGCTTGAATCTGCTTTATCCAGAGGGACCACAGCTGGAGCAGCAAAGGAAGGCAGTGAGCTCCCTGCCAGGGTCCCAGGCTGTGGGACCGTCACTGAGCTAAATCATCGCCACCAGAACTCCTTGCTGGCACGACTCCATTTGCAGCATGGTCATGCCACCTAGAGATGCTGAAGAAAAGCACAGAGAGAACCAGACTTTTTGTGGGGAAAAAAAAAAAACGGAGGGCAGGAGGTACTGAAAGGGCAAAATACATCAGGATTGCCGGGAAAGAACTGAACACAGACAGCAACTTACAGCATGACAGAGGTTTGCACTGATTCAGTCAAGTCCAGCTACCAATCTACACCAGCGTCATTCACCAGCTCCTTGAGTGATTGGCCAGACAGTCATTTTGTCCTACCCCCAAATGGATAAATGGCTTGTGGTTTCTGGTTTGACAGCAGAACAAGATTCCTGGCCACGAGAAGTAAATGCAAACTTAAGCAGAAGGCTCAGATGCAGCACTCCGCAATCCATGAAGCAGCTCTTGTGAAAGTTCCCATGCCGAGTCCAGTAGCTGAATCAAATCCAGCCACGTAAAGTCTGTGAAACCCCCCAGCTCTTCTGCTTTATTGGTGGTGTTTTGTCTGATGCTCACCGCTGTCACTGCTGCCTTCTGGAAGAGGGTATTCAGTCCTGTTAAGTTTGATCTTCGGATCAGAAGCAAGGCTGATGGGTACCCTTACCTGAAATAGAGCCTCTCACTAGACCAGTTTGCGGCCCTCAGATTTTTATTACACAGCTGCAGAAGGTACTGATGTTTGCTAAGAGGTTTGCTAAGAGAGAGCTGTACAGCAGGACTAAGGACTAAGCCACGTCATGGCTTGTTCTGAGACCCCCCAGGCAAGCTATTTCTCTGCTTAGTGCCTGTCTCACTGCAAAGGGTGAGGAACGGCGAGCAGTACTCCATCCCCACACAAAGCACCGAAACGCACGGGTCAAAAACACGGTGCAAGAGCTAGGCACTGGTAAAATGGTGTTAGAGCAGCACTGAGGCTGCACTCACATCTGGGGAGCTGCAGAAAACCAAATGCTTCCTCCAAAAGCTGTCCTGGACGTTACGCAACACGATATAGGGTAAGCATAGTACTTGGTACCACTCAGAGTTACCTCCCTCTGCATCCCAGGATGTCAGCTGTATTTGGAAATCATACAGGTTTTGGAGATCCATGGTTGACAGGAGCTACCAAAAGCCAAATTTCAGATATCAGTCTCATCGTGCTTTCCGAATACAAAGGATTTGAATGGCAAAATACCAAAACAAGGAGAACCCAGATCTGACTTCATTGCCAAAGAAAGTTATCAGGAATCACTACTGAAGCGAAGCCCAAGGACTTATCTGTAGGAAGAGTTTGAGTTTTAAATGGAACGCCCAACACAGAAAATAAGTGCTGCTACGTTAGCAGTATCTGAAGAGTCACTGATTTAGAGCCCTGGTTTTTCCAAGAATGTCAGAGCTGAGCAAGGTGGGGTGGGCTTGATTTCAAGGAAAAAGATGCTACAATTCTTCCATTGTTAAAAAAAAAAAAATAAAACCACAAGAAATACCACAAGGAATGTGGTGTGTCCTGGCATCCAACAGCGTACGTTACACTGAGAAATGTGTTTCCATCCTCTTCCCTGCAAATCTCAAACGCCTTCACCATCAGAACTGATGCTCTGGGATTTGGATCCTTCCCAAGTTCATTTAACCTGATCAATTTTTAATGGCTGTCACTGGTTACTTCACCCAGTCAGTCAGCAGCTTCTGCAGTTCAAAACGCCAGCCACCCTCTTCCCGCTCTGGCATAACACAGGGCTCAGGATCTGCAGAAATTATTCATCTGCATCAGAAAGAACTTGAAGGAGCTGTACAAGAGATTGATCCCTGACAGCTGCACTAAACTTGAAAGCCCCTTCTTGGCTCTGAAGAAGGAGAATTCTGACCTGAAAAGGGGTCTTGAGCGAGCAGCCTCAAAGGGAATAAAATATCAGCCTGTAAAACCAGCACTCACTAGAAAACTCAGGTGATCTTTTAATGTAGGAACACCACTTGCCTCAGGCACAGCCAACGCAATTACTTGCCACACTAGCTCCAGCTCGCAGGTTGCTGAAACAGTCTGTACCTCGCCTCCTTTTGTCCTCAGTACTGAGCGAGCTCCCAAAACCACCACAACTCCTCCTGTAGCGACCACATCCTGCAGGACAGCACCACCATTCACCCTCACAGCCAGAGCACGCTGCTGTGCTGCTAACATTAACCTTGGGAACGATGCAGCTCTGGTTATTCCATCAGTGTCTTCACTACACACTGTGGTGGCAGAAGGAACTTGTGCTAGTCAGCAACACCGATCATATTAAGGCTTACGGGTTTCTAACCAGAAGGAAAAATTATCCTAAAAGCAGGAGACGGTGGAGAGGACTGAGGGAAGCCATTTATCCAGCTGCGAGCATGTCTAGAAATCCTGGGGAAGCAAGGCAGGGACATTCACAGACGTCCTATTTGTGCAGCGACCAGTGCTGAACCCTTTCCTGTTGCCACGGTAGGAGCTCGACGATTGTCATGCAAATGATGCGGGCATTGAAGGGACTTCCCAGCAACAGAGCGCATTTTTTCACTAGCTTGATCCTAGCATTGAAAAGGAAACAAAACAACCGCGTGAACACGGAGCAACACTGGCTTCAACCAGAACCACCAGCTACCCCAGAGCTGGGGGAGCACCGAGCCTGCCTTTGGGGATTTCAGTGGGCCCTACTGCTCGTTATTTAAATGGGAACACGGAGACAAACAGGCCCCTGAGCTTGGAGAAACACGTGCGCTGCTTTTTAACTACATTGTTTTTCATGAACTTAAGTGACACTGAAAACAGTGGCAGAAAGTTAACGCACAGCCCTTCGCACAGAAGCACCAGAACATATGTTTCACCCACACCGGGCTATTTGGGATTAACTCACACGCTGTGATTTTGGGTTGAAAGCTGTAAAAATCTCACAGGCAGAAACTCAAACACTTGAAAAGCTGGTTTCCAGAAAAAGTAGAACATATACGTGCAGCCATACAATTTTTTTTTCTTGTAATGATTGTATTGGATGATACTATTTTTTTCCCCCTTTTCAGGTTCAGAAATCTATTTCCAGCAGTGGACTTACCAGAATAACCGGTATTTAATTTTCCTTACTTGAAACAAATTATTACAAGAAGAGCTGCCTAGTTTTCACAGAAACACTTTTAAACAGAACTATTGATTAGAAAAAGTGACAGAGGTAAGACATTTTTATTATTATTTTTTTGCATCCACAAGGAAACTAGTCACAAAATCCGCAATGAGGAATGAGTAATTAGCTCTGAGTGACTCCTCTGGATGTGGCCAAATCAAAGCTTTCCCTTAAGCTCCTGCCAGGGTTAACCCTTCCCCATCCTTAACAGTTACCTCCCAATCTCTCTAAAAGCAAATGTAGAATTTGTGTGTGGCAACCACACGTTATTTTAAGAACAGGAATAAAGACTCACCCTTCTGGACTTACCATTTCAGGACAAACTACAGAATTATCAGGGCGAACACAGACGATGCACGGAAACTTGGAACAATTGAAAGAAAGGCAAAGGCTGAGGCCAAAGAAAGGCACCAGAGGGAAGAACTTCATGCCCCCTAGAAGAAACAGATTGCTTCAGAAGGAAAACCATCCATTCCCTAACTCATGGGAATGGCGAATAATGCCAGTTACCAGCAGCTCTGGAAGAGGGCAGGGGGCCTCAGCAGCCAAGCTTCAAAAGCAGTTGCTTCTGAGCCAAAGGAAAGCAGCCTCTGTCACAAACGCCACGGCCCGGCAAGCTGTTTCTCCTGAGGACAGGCCTCGCAGCACCAGAGAGGCAAAGGCAGCTGGGCAAGCCGTGTGCCAAGGCCCACAAGAACAGAGTGCTCCTTTCTGAGGCAAGTGCTGCCACAACGCAGGAAAAAAATGACTCTGGGATAGGGAAGACAACCAGAATTGCTCCGATTTCTACTGGCTGGGAGAGCAAAAAGACAGCAGGACACAAAGACCGGTGAAGATTCAGCAAAGCTGCCAGGTACGAGGCTGAAACAAACGCAGCTTGTGAAACTCAAGCCAAGCCAAAAGAAACCACGAAGGTTTTTTGACAATTTTTTTTGACAAGAGGAAGCAAGAACGCAGCGTGGCCCAGAGCCCACAGAACACTCCAGACTGCTGCGTAGGAGTGGGCCAGAGAGGTGCCTGGAGCTAACCACGGGACAGAGATGGCTTGTTGCATTTCACCTGCGTTTATTCCTGCTATTACATCCCTCCAGCCCAGGGAGGCGACAGTACCTTCACCCAGAGGGGCAGGAGAGGCTCCACCATCCCCCCACGCAGCCATGACCCGTGTGACACGTTGGCAGCTGGAGCACAAGCCCTGGGACAGCCCCAACTCAGAACTCACCTCGTGTTTCCACAGCACCAGGCTCCTCTCCCCGGAGGCACGCTGCAGGACTGCCTCCTCCCCATGCCAAATTCTGGACACCCGGATTTGATCTTCTGCAGGACCAGGATCTGCCCCTTTATAACTTCACTCCTGATGTTACAGCACAGCATTTACACAGTGCTCCCCCTCTCCTCTGCTCCTGGGAGGCACAACCCCCCCCCGCCATTCCCTCAAAGCCACGATGTCACCTGGCACTGTGTGCATTTACACCATGAAATACAACCTGCTCACCGGTGTGAGCAGACTGCTGGCCTTCACACCGCATCTCTAGGTGGCACTGTTCGTAACACCAAACTTTGTAAAACTGGCGTTTCAAAGTGCCACCTGCTGGTACTCCAACTATTTACACAGAGCTGGTTCAGAGTCAGAACTGGAAGGGACTGCAGACGGAGTTAGCTGTACCTCAGCCCCAAAGACCCACAGCACTTGGGTTTTTTTTTTGCTATTCTCAGAGTTTATTGCAACTACACCCCAGAACACTTAAGAGATAATTACAAGAGCCTGGCAGGCAGACACCAGGAGCACTGAAGGAAAACCCCCAGCAAAGGCTCTTAGGAAAAGCTGTTGCTACACTAATAGGATCTGACAGCCGTTTGTACTTGGACTCGTGGAAGGTTGCCTGCTTCCAAGCTCTGCGAGAGCTGCTCTTGTGCTGCCTTGTAGTGAAAAATGACGCTTTGTGTGCTGCCAGCTCTGCCTCCTCTTTCGTTTCTAAAACAATACTGAAGCAAAAATTCACACTTGTAAACACCTGACTGAAAGCTTACGGACTTTTTTTAAATGCTGGCCGTTACCACTAATGAACAGCAAGGAAAAGATTGACCCGTATTGCCATGTCAGCTGCAAGCAGAGAGATCTTCTCCAGCTCACCAATTTCGAGTTATGCAGAAAGAACAGCAGGTACCTTGACAGAGCGTGGAAGCTGGCAATCTAACTTGAAGATGGACCAGACAGCAGTGCTTCATAGAGTTCAGCTGGAGTGCAGTGCTCTTCTTTTAAAACTGTCTTAATCCCAAATGCTATGGGATTAAGCTTAGCTTCGTGATCAGAGTACAGGAAACCTGTCTTTCTGCGAAACTGGATCAAAAAGACACTGGGCCCCATTTTTTACAACTTAGCAAGTAGTTACTACACCTAAAAAAAATGTTATGTCTATTTTAAATTTACTTAAATGCTTTTTAATATGGCAAAATTTAAGTAGTGCACCAATACTTAAGTACCCGTCACAACAGCTCAGTAAAACCTCCATTTAAAATTTTCTCCTATGAAAGACAAAAGCCTGTCCTCTCCATTTTAGCAGCAAGCTGACTCCTTGGGTCACAACTACCTCGAACCTGGAGGCACAACTCCAGTAAGAGTGACTGTAGAGCAGCCACTGCCCTTGGGGTTTAGGGGAACTGCCTCGGCAAAGCCATGACCTCTGAGGAGTGCAAAATGGTTCTATTTACCCAAACCTCAAAGATGATTTTTAAAATCCCTTACAAATGACACCAGCAGTTACCCAGAACATCTGAACTATTGCAAGTGCAGCTACAGAGGGAAGCACCAGGAGCCCCAGGACCAGGGAGCTGCATTCCACAAAGGAGTTCCTGCTGGCATCCACGGGGCAAGGAGCCCTGAAATGGACACACACACAGAGGCACGCTCTTTCCCCAGCTGTCAGGAACTGTTCCACATCTGTTTAAGCTTTCTGCACCCATTCTTCAAGAGGAATGGATCCACATTAACCTACGATGATCCCATCTACCTTTCCAGTTTTGTTTCCCTCCATCACCCCAATTCTTTCCTCTCCACCTTTAAGTTCCCAATTTTTCCTCCTGTCCTTGGTTCCTTCCCCAGTTCTTCCTACAGGGCACACACAGGAACGGCACCATATTAAGAAAATGCACTTGCTGTGAATGGCTAGGTTCCTTGTCTAACTTGAATCTACCAGATCCAAAATCAAGTTCTAGCAGTCACAAACTCTACGGCGAATCCAGACCAGCAACAGCCACTACCCAGATTTGCAAATGTAGGACAGCACCGTGGAAACCACCACCACACTTGTGCTTCAGTCTGAGCACTGCCCATTTACTTCCAGCTTCCTGAAACTGCCCCATCTTTGTAAGACACCAACCACTTAGAGACACAGCACAAACGTAGTCAATGGGAATTTATTCTTTCAGTAAGTCATAGCCAGCTCTTATGCGACCAGGGCAGAAGCTGTCGATGATTCACTAAAAAGAGAGAAAAAGAGGGGGAGAGAGAGAGAGAGAAATATTAATTGCAGGGACAATTATTACAAACCAGTCGCCAAAAACCACTACTTCAGTTCAAAGCTTTAACTACCAGCCCTGAGCTTAATCACAACTTCTTTTAAAATTCTATATAGGATAAAGACAGACTTTGCCCTTCCTCTTAAAATACAAATAGGACAACAGAACTAAACCCCATTTTCAATAACCTGGCTAGCTGCACTTCAGCCTCTTCAGAAAGAAAAGTTTACCTAAGGCTTCTACAAGAATTCTGCAACGTTGGCTATTTTTTCCTAGAGAAACGACAACTACAAATGACTATCACTTGTTGCCACAGCTACGGATCCATTTCTCAACAGATTTTCAGACTAACATGAACTATAAAAGTATCTCAGTAAGAACAGAGTGCACTTTGTGTAAAGTGTTAGAGAAGTTGTCTAGTACACAGAGGCTTCGCTTGTTGAGACAATTCTTTTTCCAAGTGTGGTGGCAGTTGTTTTACCCAGCAATGAGTTCCATGAGTTTATCAATTATTAAATATGAAAACACCTGTTCTTTGCAGGCTGATTTACCTGTATGTCAGATTACAAAGCATTTGATCCTTTCAATAACAGACCCAGCACATTGCTTACTAGACCTAGAAGACTGCAGTGAAAACTGTAAATAAAATAGAGGACTTACTACTTCCAGTTGGGTGGCAGCACCCTCTTCGTCTTGTAGTAGCGAGCCAGACGATGGATTCTGCTTTCAATCAGAATCAGGCGGAACTTGGCATCTTTATCCTAGAAAATAAAATCATGTGTGGTAAATTCATAAACCCCTGCTTAATGTGATACTGAAAAATCAGAAAATGTGAGAGTTGAAAGTGATCCAAACCAAGGTATAGGACAGCGGAGGGGTTCTCCCTAGGTGCCTAGGATCGGGGTTGCATAAAGTTTTAGAATCTGTTCTAAGAAGCGATAAGGGAACTCCTGTATTATTTGAACAAAACAAAACAAAACACAAGTGGAGTTCCTATTTTGATTAGCACTCACCTTTCTGTTTCTCTCAAGATGCTTGCGAACAGCAACAGCTTTCTTGATCAAGTGATAAAGATCCTCTGGGAGGTCTGGGGCCAGTCCCTTTGATTTAAGGATTCTCAAAATTTTGTTGCCAGTAACAAAGCGAACCTGGGCAACACCGTGAGAATCCCTCAGGATCACACCTGAAACAAACATTTACATACTGCACTGAAGAGAAAAACCTTACCCAAATGGATGTTATTACTTTAAGGTCCATTTCACCAGACATCCAAAAAAACGTTCTCTCTAAATATCGGTTAAACCTTTCTGGTAGAAACCATGAACAGCAGTATACAGAGAGTGAGCAAAATACTACTCACAGAAGCTGAAATGCTATCAGAGAGCACGTAACAGGCAATTGATCCACACATTACACACAGGCAGGTAATACAGTAAGTGCTACAATACTGCACGGAGATCTTCAGTAGAACTTGTAAAAGCAAGGTATGCAAACACCCTTTGCTCTGGGGTTAACAAAGATTTCAGGGACTACTTTGGAATTAAACCTCTGGAGGCCAGGAAGCGTGTTCTATTCGAACGCTCTGCTCAGGAGCTCTAAGCTAAAAGTTAACAGTAAAGTCAAAATAGAAACTGGGAAACTGCAGAAACTAAGCTTCCCAACAGCACACACCAGTATTTTTAAAGAGGTTCTAAAATTAAAAAGATACCTCACAGTTTCTGACTGAAAAAATAGCTGCTTCATCAAATACGCTTCTTCCAAGAAAGAGACACGCTGCATACTTCCAGAGGTATCCACACAGTGAATACATACACACCAAAGAAAACCTGTATTTTCTTAATACATTTAACCCACGTTGAGGTAATTATTACATTTTCATGGTCAGAAAGATGTGTTTTGCCTACATTTAGCTGCTATTCATGAACCTTACCAATTTGTGAGGGAGTCAGGCCTTTCTTTGCAAGCTTGTAGATCTGCTCCTTCACGTCATCAGAAGTAAGTTTCAGCCACTAAAGAAAATTAGGAAAAAAACGAACAACAACTGATGAACGCTGATTAGCACAGAGGCACAGACTTTCTATGAATGCCTATGATATGTGATGGAAATAACCATTTTGTAATGTTTGAGAAAACAGCTGAGAAATTACACTTTTAATGACACAGAAACTTATTTAGATTCTGTGAGTCCATAGTGCTAGCCAAAATGGTGGAGAAAGACAGAGGTGAACAAAGGAACTGTTTAAAATACCCCATGCTGCCTCCAAACAGCAGTTTTATCATTAGCTGCCAGATCTGACCCATAAATACAAATTTACAGAGAAAATCGCTGCCAGTTAAGGAAGGAATTCTTTAACTGGGCCTTTGGCAGAAAGGCAAAGCTGAGGACCCTTCAGCCATCCATTCCCTGCTGTGCTACCTACAGAGATCAGTGGAAGTCAGATTCGAGGTACACAAATTAATTGAACATGAAAGAACTTGATCTACCCAGATAAAACTCTGTCTTTTCTATTCTTTTATGCATTAAATTGTGCTAATGGAGCCACTGCTCTCTGGTTATTAGAGGAAAAACAGCAATGAGCTCGGCAATCCCGGCTCCTTCCACAAGCTACAACAGCTCCCAGGAGCTTTTCTTCCACCCCCCTGCCTTTTTAACATCGTGAAGTTATAAAATAGAAACTGAAAAGATGGATTTGGAAACGCTGTTGATTACGGTTCAGAAAACAAATAAAACCCACAGGGTTCTTCGCTAACACAGCATCTGAGCATCCCAATCGTTACCCAAACGCTTGAAAAGCAACTTGATGTTGCTTCAGGCAGTTTCACGGTGTTTTATTTTCGGTTATCTCCCTGTGCTCCAGCCTCACGGTTCTGACGAGCTGTTTTGAGCTATTTTTCAGCGCATGGCTCCCTCCACACCCCACAGACCGATCCTTCCGTCCCCCACCCCCGTCTCGCAAAACGAGGCGAGTTAAGTTCACGCTGCTTTAGTTCAGCGCGCTAATAAGCCTGAATTTCAAGCGAAATCAGTCAGGCGGGCTCCCCACCCCTCCACCTCGCCTCAGCCGCGGGCTCCTTACCGTGGGCACGCTGCGGCGGTAGGGCAGCGCCGACTGGGACAGGCCCTTTCTGCGGGAGGAAGCACAGCACAGGCTCAGCGCCGCCCGGCAGCCCCCCACCGGCCCTCCCCATCCCCCCCGGTCCCCTCACGGCCCCTCCGTGTCCCCCCTCAGCGCCACCCCGGCCCCGCACCCGGGAGCGTGCATGCGACCCATGATGGCGGCGGCGGAAGAGAAGGGAGCGGCGCGGGGGGGCGGCGCTTCCCGCCCGATGGCCGCCGGAAGCCGCCTCAGCGCCCGCCTCAGCGCCCGCCTCAGCCCCCCCCCCCATCCCGCTCCTCCCCCAGAGAGCACACGACGATAAAATAAAGCGTTTTAAAATTACGGTTTATTCGTGTTTTGTGCTGTTAAGACGCTGTGCTTTTTTTTTTTTTCTTTTTCTTTTTTTTTCTCTCCTCGGGAGCCCACTGCGAAAAAGGCAGTACGTATTGCTGTCGGCGTATTTCACAAGGGAACGTTTCACAAAAACAGTAGTCTACTTTCCTGTGTTTTTTTTTTTTTTAAGTGACTCGTGATTCTAGTGATGGAATGGAGTAAGTCTCAAAAGCATCAAGTGAGCAGGAAATAATATACCTAGTCAGTTACACAGAATACTATTTACAGGCTATGTACTAAATGAAGGATACGCAGAAGATACTTAATAAAACTGGGAGTTGGGAGGTGTTAGTGTCCATTAGCATCAACCCAGTTTCTAACATTCAAGATATTCTTAGTTTCTTAATTGTAATAACTCCTAAGAGATTGGACCATGACTATTTTAGGCACCAAGAGATTCAAGTTTACTTCTTGCTTCTGTACTGGAGGGAGATTGGTCAGTAGCAGGGGAATAAAATCCGATTCTGAACAAGCTTTTTAGTGTCCTGTGTCCTGCATCGAGTCTTCATTCATCATCATAAGTTTTATTTCCAGTCCTACTCAGCGCTGAGAGCCTGTCACCCTTTCTCAAACACGCTTCAACATTTACCATTAAAGTGTGCAACTTTACTCTATCGCTTTGTCTAGACAGAACAATCACCCTAAACACCGAGTAAGGTGAGCAAGAACCCTATAGCTGTAGTGCAGAAACTACCTAATTAAGTAACCAGTGGTATTAACAGGAGACAGTAAGTCGTATTTATACTCTGCTATCACAGTATATTTCAGATCTAAGGCTGCTTGAAATTATACATATATATATATATTTTTAGTGGAATTCTTACCAGGGATGAGAATCACTGTTGCCGTCAAATGGAAAGAGAAAAAAAGTGCAACCAAATTCCTCTCAAGAAGTTCTGTTAATGCCGCTTATTTCTGGCCTGCAAATACCCATCCGTTGTGCTTTTTACCTAGAGGCCACCATTTACATGGAGGTACGGGTAACATAGGTGCAAGTGCCACTTCAATTTAGTGTCCAAATCTGTTATACGTTTAATCACTGCTGTATTTAAGTTCTAGAAATTTTGCAGTGTTGTAAAACACTGAGAAGCTGGATGCATTTCCTACAGCATCATCTTCCGCCAATCTTCACTGGCTTTGGAGATCATGGCTAGAAGACGGGGTACAACATTTTAGGTGGCACTAATTATGAAGATAAGTGATTTTATCTGTAATTAACACATCTCAGGAAAAGACTTCTACTAGAATCTGCAAGTTATCAAATATGAGAACGTCACCCCTCTTTAAGGAGCAGAAAGTTAACGTGTATACATATTTAAATACCAGGAATGAGGTAAAAGAGAAGCATTTGAATTATAAGGCACCATTATTTACAACTTCCATTATTGGCACTCGCTCCAATAAATCTTTGAGAAGCATGCATCTGGAAATAAATGCATTGCTAAAGAATTTTTCCAGCCCTTCAACCTTAATTTCTACAGGCATGTGTGAAGCCACAGAAATTTTACCCGTCACTGCTTCTGTGATGTTTAGTTAATAGCATGAGTGTAATCCTAAACGTACATAGTTTCTTTGATATCCTCCAGCATTATGCCGTGAATGACATAAAACGGATTACAAAAAAAATTATAAAGCAAAAATGCATTATATCCCCAAGCCTATCGATTAAGTTATGGTTTAACCAGCCGGCATGGTCAAACTGTTCATCTTACTGTTGTGGATGGTTTAAAAACACCTTCCTTTACCTGCAGCTCTTAAGAAAGACTTGTAATAATGCTTTGATAACATTGCATAAGAATATTCCAGCAATGGATTTCTAGAAATCCTTCAAATTAGGCTTCATGAAGGTTGGTCCAACATGTCTGTTGAAATGCAGAGTTTCTTGTTTTAACATGTACAAGTCGTTTTCAAGTAGGAAGATGCACAAAGCACAAGTGAATACATCTGTTCTGTTCTTACTCAGGTGCTGGAAAAAGTTCATAGATAGGGTACAGCAGTTAGTCGATACCAGTTAACAGTCTCCTTGCTCAAGTTGAAGTCCTTTAGAGAGAGTGTAATTCCACCCAGGAAGAAGTTCTCTCGTAATGATTCCGCACTGAGCACACTTAACTGAAGTTCTCTCTGTTTCAGAGTCTCCATGCTATATCCACTGTACACAAGCTAGAGGGTAAGAAGTCAAGAATGTTTTGGTTATCCAAATGAAATTACACTGATTACTCCCTTTTTTCTGACTGCCTAGCCACTGACATTTTAACTGCACATTATGACCATGCAGTACGTCTGTTTCTCAGAGACTAGGCTGAAGCACACGCATATTCTATTTTGTGCTCTGAAGCGTTTAAGAGGACCAGCGTTTTCAGATGCAAGTACTTTTTACATGCCAAAAGTTCTGAACTGATTCTTTTCCTCATCCTGAATCAATGAATCAGGGGTGGGAGACAATGTTTAAGATTCCTTTACTTCTCTCCATCACTCCTCAAAGTCAGAGTCAGAAATTTCATTTTTAACAGTACATTTACCTATTCTGCTTTATTTTATTTTTTAAACAGGGTGAAGTTTTTGAAACAAGTTCCTTTCAAATTTATATATCTTCACAAATTTATTTAGACATTATTTTAATTACTGCTTAGAATAGAAGACTGTAACTACAGGGAGATGTTACATAAATCTTAACTTGCCATTTCGTTGAAAGTTGGATTTCTCGTCTTCCGGGAAATTTTGGTTTTGCGTTTGGATGTTTTGTGCGTGTCTGGCAATAAGTAAGTTTTTACATAGGGATTTGGATCTGCACCATCTTCTGTAACCTACAATCCAAAACCAAGTCAAGTTAGAAAACTAAGTAGTGCGTGCCCATTTGATTACTTTCAAATTGCTAGTCTTAGCCATCAACCTAGCCAAAACCAGCAGCTGATTTAGGTTAGCAGTTGGAGAATTTGTAGGAAGAGATACACTTCCATCATCTCTACATCAATCCAGTTCAAGAAGGTAACTGACAAAAAATAAATAGAATAGTTTTTGGCAGGGAGCTGATCTCCTCTTACTTACCAGATCTTTAATGTGCATGACCATGATGAAGAGGGTGCTGTTTCTGTATGATATGGATAGCTTCACTTCTCCTCCCACTTTGCCTGAGGTAGGACTTGATGGACTTGCATCTGAAAAAAAATATAATTATTCCCTTTGTAATATTTGCATATCATCATCAGTACTACATAAATTATTTACACTAATTATTTACCAATTATTTAAAAGATTTTTGCATTCTCTAGTAAGAACCGACCTGGAAGTTTAGAGTAAGAACTTGAATAATTTATTCAAGCCACAAGCAAGCCTAAGTGATGACACATACTGTTGCAATTTTTGGTATGCTTTCTCATTTCCTAGAAACTGTACGCAAGCACGTCTGTAAAGAAGGAAAACTCCACAAAATTCTCAAGGAGGCAAAACTGCAGTTAATTGTAAAAGATTCCTTATAAACCACATGAAAAAGGTGTCATACTACCATCACCCAATTTATAAATATCACAACTCCTGCCCTGAAAATAGTACCTACCTGTAGATCTGGCGATTCCGTCTATTCCTTCCACTTTGTCATCACGAAGCAGTGGATGGAAAAATGTATAGACAAGATCACACTAGATTTGGAAGAAATGTTACATATTAGATTAAATGGTAATGAGCACTAAAATTTGAAAGCTTTCATTGGATTTGCTCAAGTTACTTGAACTCACTTCTGACACCTCTGAAGAACTGTTCATCAGACTCTGGATGTAGCTGTTGAGCTCGACTTTTCTTTTAGCAGCTACATCTTTTATGTGTGTTCTTCCCAGGACCATTTTGTTAGGAAAGCTGTACGGGAAGAACAATATAAAGGTTTTAGTTAATTTCCTTGAGGTTAGTACAGTAAAAATGTCACTGCAGTTTCCATCCTGAAGCATTAACATCCCTTTTTACAGTGAGTGGAAGCATAGCATGCTTATAGGTAATGATGTTTTAAAAAGGCAAAGAAACATTTATAGGTAACTGTTACAAATGATACATCACAAACTACAGATACCGTGTTGGTCCTCTGGCTCTCCTCCGTAAAACTTCAAGATGACAATTTTCTCCCTTAATTGCCATCTCTGAGGTCTACTTAGCTTGAAACGGAGGCAAAACTGCTGAGAAGCGATCTTTACCTCCACCCAGTTGGAATCATTTTTTGCTGCATTGTATTATATTAAACCGTGCATTATATTTTGCTCATTCTAACAGCAATGAGTGAGTGAGGAACATACCCTGGTAACTTCCAGAGAGGAAAGAGAATGCCAAGTTTGTTGTGGAGCTCCTGGAACTCATCAAATGTTCGGAAAACAAACGTTGGCTCAGCTTGCCCTTCTCTCAAAACTCTCACTACATATATCTGTCAGAAACACAGAAAAAAAGAGACAGTAGGAGTAATGTTACAGAACTGACTTTGTGTGATTGTATTTTAACAATTAACTCCTCCAACTATGGTCGTCTTTCTCCTGCACACATTTCTCAGTAACACTGTTTGAATTTTCAAGTTAGAATCATTAATAGCCCTACTCTAAGGCAAAGTAACATCGCGTGATTTTCCCATAATGTAGGTCCACATCTGACAGTGGGATAAAAGTAGTTAAAGCTCAGCTGTCAGCATTCTCCCTTTGAAGCCTCATTCCAAGTTCATACCGTACAGCAGGTGAACGAACTTTTAATAGATCAGTGCAAGGTTTTATCTAGCCATATACCTATGCAGCCAGAACTACTGTGAAAATTTACAGATACAGACTATGGAGGAACCTAATGACTTCTGCCTCCAATTCAAAGGAGGTTTTTTGTTTGTTTGTTTGTTTTTAACAGAAGCAGATTACATCACCTTAGCAATTTCCTGGAAAATAAAAGGCTACCTTGGCTTAGATCAGGAGTATTCATATGCATTTGTAATACAGTGATTCACTGCAAAGCTTTTCTTCATCTCTGAATTATTTATCTTTACTCTAACTTACCTAGGTGGTGTCTAGGAGATTAAGTCATTCACAGCTTGGAATGGCAACTTGGAAACAGATACAGGTAACCATATTAGCACAGCACTTTTAAAATCAATTTGAGGAAAAAGTAATTTGGGTTAAACTAGTCTAGGCCAGCAAACAGCCACAGAAAAATAACGATAATAAGGAAGGAAACAACATTGTTGCACATCTCCATAGGGGTATGATTACCAATAAAAGTCTTAAAGTGTAACCCAGGTCTATCAAAATCCTGAATTGTACTGTTTGCTGTTACTTCTGCCCTTTATGCTTTTTTCTGGATGTTTTTCAAGGCGTGCCTTCATTTTGAAGAATATTCTTTGATGTCAAAAATACCCATCTCTACTCTAGCAACCAAGCTGTGGGTTTAGCCTGGCCAGCAGCTAAGCAGTCACACCGCTGCTTGCTGACTCCCACACTCCAACTGTGGGAACAGGGGAGAGAATAAAAGCGAAGTACGAAGACTCACGGGTTGAGACAAAAAGACAGTCCTCGGGGTGGAAAGGCAGGAGGTGATGCAAATGCTGTTTCTCACCACCTCCCATATGCAGACCCACACCCAGTCAGTCTCCAAGCAACAGCCTCCTTGGAAGATGATTTCCCACCCACTTCTTCTCCCACCCCCCAGCCCCTCTTCTCCCCTTTTATTTTTTAAGCTAAGCATGATATTCCAGGGTATGGAACATCTCTGGTCAGCTCCAGGCAGCTGCTGTGTCCCCTCCCAGCTCCTCGCCCACTCCCTGCAAGAGGCAGCTGCAGGATAGGGTCAAAAAGAGAAAGCCTTGACACTGGGCAAGAGGTGTTCAGCAACAGCCAAACCAAGGGCCATAAATCCAAAACAGCACCAGATGGGCTCCCATGAAGAAAGGAAAGTTAACTTTATGTTCTACACAGGGATTCTACATACTTACATAATGTTTATCTGGATTATACCTCTTCTGGTACGTAAACACAGACACGTGTTTGATCCGGCCGTCTTGTTTCAGAGAGTATGTCTTGGCAGAAAACGAGAGGATGGGTTCATCATTGGATGGCAGGCCTGAGAAACGCAGCTGAGCCAGGTTGTGAATGAAAAAGTTAAACTTTGTGGCAACGCTTCCTAGACTGGATTCAATCAACCTACAGAAGAAAAAAACAACTTCAAACACTCAAGCGCATGTCAGAACACACCAAAATTGATCTATCAATGAATTAGACAAATTTTAAGTATTTAAGAAAAAATAAAAAAGCAAGTTCTTAATGACAGGGAAACAGAGTTTTTAAATTCAAATTGACCGATGAGCTAAAAAATACAAAAAATATGTGCATACTACTGCAGTCTGTTCCCCTCTCCCCCCCATGTATTTAAAACACATTCCAGTAACACATTTTGTAACACAAAACAACAACTCAGTTATACTACATGCACGCACCCACTTGCTATATTGCAGTGTCATCCTTCCCTCCCCAGCACACAGAAGCACTTTTTGGAAAGCTTCTTTACACTGCACGCATTTCAAGGATCCCAACACACACGCTGCTATTAAGGAACTTGGATGTGTTCAAAATGCAAGTCTCAAGCAGCAGAACAGAATTGCTTGCTCTCACTCTTCCAAACCATTCTTTTGCACGAGGTTACTCATAAATGCCAAGTATTTTAGCACAAGCATTAATCAGGTATGAAACTGGTCTTATTTATGCAGTTCACTGGTCCACTGATTGGCATCCTGCGATTGTACGATGCAACTAACTCAACTTCTACAGACATGCTTGTGAACATCCTCAATAAATTTTCACCAGAGCAGGAAGCTCCCATCAGAAGGATGATGCTGGTGGTTATTTCAGTTCTTTCACTTATCCAGTACCTTGTAAAGAAAATGGTGGCTTCTGCATCTGTTGTTTGGGGCTGGAGTGCATCCTGGACATACTTCAAGTCCTGAATACTACTTAGTTCTGGTAATCCAGAAGAAAGCATCTGTAGGAAATTCCATTTGCAGTTTTAATATAGTAAACAATTTAATGTGGAAATAATTAAAACTCTTAGACCTTCAAACTTCAGTGAAGCTGCAATAAATTGCTAAATGCTAACAGATATAGCCAAACAATCGCTTCCAATCAGCATTTACTCCCTTGTCTTACCTCTGCTAAGTTAAAAGCACCTAGCAGAGCTTTGCAGTGTAATTTATGGTATTTCTGAAGTTTTAAATTCTCAGGGAATAGGTAAGTAGTTAAAAAGGAGCCTAAAGAAATTCACCACATAAAGCCTGCCCAAGAAGTACATCTGATATTTCTGGTTTCTAAAGACGTGCAAGAGTTCTGGCACCATGAAAAGCTTAGAATGTAATATGAGCCAACATTATAGATCTATCACGTTTCAATTGAATTTGATACAGTGCTTACCAGGGAAAGTAGGTTAAGGAAGAGGTTTGCATGTTTCCTTATTGAATTGTAAGCTTGACAACAGAGATCCACAAACAACTGGAAGCGAATAGTCGGTTTTTCACCACCGTTAATGACATAAGCCATATCTGACGTTAGCACAAAAGGAGCCCGATCCCTGTCCAAAAAGCACAGAATTTCCATGTTGATTATAAGGTCCATTCACTTTGTCTCCTGCTTCCCTCCACCCCCAGGTATTCGGTATCAAATAATCCATTAATACCACATTACTCCTCTAGTTGGGGAATCAGTTGCTTACTGCCACCTTTGATTCCCAGCACATGAACACGGTACCGGACTGACAGATTGCCCAGAGCAATACTTGGAAGCCAGGTTACCTTACAGTGCCCTTTGTCCCTCATTTCTAGAAACCATAACACACTGATAAAAACGCAATGAATATACTGTCACCTGAACTGATGATATAAATCATCTTCCCCTATGCAGAGGAGTAGTAAAGACGAACTTGCTGCTCGCTCTTGTCTCTAATGTTGGCATTTGCTACATTAGAAGCCAGGGTTTGTTTTCATTCGTTCCACACTCAGAGGTATTTGGATTATGTAACATTTCTGGCACTCCATTATTCATTCATTGATAAAATTTACATAATAAGCATTTTATTTGAAAGATACACCTATGTGCTTCGGCTTAAAACAGTTCCAGAGGTAGAACATGGAAATAAAAAGCTGAAGACTTCACAGAATTCATTCTCTACAAGCAAGTTTGAATGCATTCTGGAAACTTAGGGGTTAAAGTGGAAGATACTGGCTTCTACCTGAGAACATCACTCATCAGGAATTTAAATGTTAATGCTTATAAAGCCTATAAAAATATACTATAAAAAATCACTTCATTCTCTACATTGCTTAGCCACAGAAAATACCTTTTAAAGCTACCAAACATTTGTGCGTGACCCAAAAATTTTCCGAAGTCGATGTGAAACATATGCCCTGTGTTTCGAAGCATTATGTTATCATTGTGGCGGTCACAAATTCCCAACACATAAGTAGCTACACAGCATCCTGCACAAGAATAAATGAAGTTTTCTGAAGCCTGGGAAGGAGAGAGGAAAAAAAAGTCAATTGAGAACAAGTATTTATGGGAAAACAGCATTCATACATCCCTTTTAAAAGATCTTCAAAAGAACACTGAAAAAGTTACCTTTTCATATTCTTCCTCGGTAGGATTATATTTCCGCAACCATTCTGCCAGAGGTTTGTCTTTAAAAGAACCCGTCACTCCATATTCCACTTGAATTTTCCTAAGAGTTTCTGAAGCAGGAACGAGTTCTACCATGCCTTCATGTAAAATAGAACAGAATATATTTATTATCTCCTTACATTGTATCGTGTTTTCACCATTTAGTAGAAAGTCTCTTAACAGTGATGAATTTTATAAGTTCAGATTTGCTTCTTTCAAAACTGACTTCTAATTAAAAAGGACTTCTTACAAGGCATGTCACGAAGCATGTGTAGAGATCCAGGTTAGCCTTGCTTTACGACTAGCTTCAGATGCTACAATGCACATACAAATTATTTTCTGACTGAAAGCATTACTGTGTAATTTACTTTCTACTACATAAACTAGTATTGGTCTGTAACTGTAAAATATGTTGATACTGACATTTCTCAGACACAATCTAACAACTTTTAATGGCTGTTGAGCATCAAAATAGACCAGACTATTGCTTCAGAAATAAGGCAGAGTGGGATTTACATATGGCCTTATTTTGGAGACACCATTTACTAAAAATATTTGTATAGCTAGATCATAAAAGGAAAACACTGACGTGATTAAAGTAATTTTACTTCTATCCTCGTGAGAGCTACTACAGGGAAATCTGCAACTTACATCTTTTTTATTTTTCACGTTAATCCTTCACGTGCTTTAAGAATACTAATATGAGCAGCAACAAAAATGTAACATGCTATGCCATCAAGTCATTGCTTAAAGTAGGAAGAAATGTCATCTGTTTCTTGAAAAAAAAAGCAAAGTCTTACAAAAATTGAACTTTCTTGCTTAGTTTTGCAAACCTGAATTTCTATTTTCTTTATTTGGGAGTTTTCATCACGTTGTTCTAGGGTCTGGCTGAAAAAATATGTTTCTACACATACTCTTAAAGATATGTTTCCTACTGGCTACCTCTAGAGAATTAGCAACTAAACTAGCAAAAGGCACGTTCAGGGTGCAAGGCAATCTTAAAGGTCTGTGATTTAAGTTTCAAAGCTAAAGGCCTCATATTCCCAAGGAACTTGGAGAAGCATATCACAATAATTCCAGGAGGGCTAGAAGATGAATGCAGTGTTTAATTTTTCTACTTTTTGCATGTTTCAATACTCCTTGACTCAACTTCAGCAGACTCCAAATACCTTATAATGTCAGTTTGGACTTGAATACATTCTTTCACCATAACTAACTTCCAGAATCAGGACTGCCAAGGCACCATTAGTTTCCTGTGTTGCAGTACGAACACCAGAAGCATTAAGCTTTTATTGTTACATTTATTCATTTGTATCACAGTTCATCAATAGCAGAATGTATAAGCCTCAGGACTCGAGAGAAGAAACAAACTGAAATGCAACTCAGCCACCAGGAAATTCCTAACAATTCAACTTTCTCTACTTTTGAGTATGGAAGTTCCCTGTAAAGAAGGCTTTTGGCTTTCCACCGTTTCTTGAGCCTGCCTTTGAGTAGAAATTTTCTCTATGAGCATGACAAAAAGTTGTGTGTGGGGGGAGAGAGAGGCAGGAGGGAAGACACAACTGGATTATAGATCATAAACAGCATCTGGTTTTGCACCTCGATCTTTTCCAGTTGAGAGACATTTGAAGATAACCATCCGTAGATCCAGTCCCTCCTGCAGCCAGATCTTATCCATGATCTTAATCATTTGTAAAGCCAACATATCTTGTCGCAGATCTTCTCCAACCTTGAATGGAAATATAAATGTTAAGTGGAGACATAAAATGCTTTCAGCAAAACTAAGTTTCAGATTTTGATTGCTTTACATTTCTAGTAAGGAATGCATTATGCTACTTATTTCCTTACAGCTACAGATTTAATAAGAGAAACTACACGTAACATTTTCGCATGCAGTAGACTGACTTTCAGATTGTACCACATGTTCAAATATTGGTTAACTTTTGAAGTTGTAATATTTAGAGAAATTTTACAAAAATACTACATCCTTTCTTATTCCTTTTTATCATTAAGGCTTTATGATCTGTCTCTGAGAAGATGCTAGGGAATAGCTGTTCCAAGGGAAACTGTATTTGTCCTTGAAAGAGTGCAGTAACTCCAAGCACTACCTGTTATCCCATGCAGCTTTAGAAAGCTCGTAGCAGTTATGTCAGATGTGCATATCATCTGTGATATACATACTCTCCTGCCTATCAGGGAAGTTCCATGGATACTTTCAAGATTCTGAGGTGTTCATTTACATGGTGTCACGCCAGCACTAAGGGGAGAGTTTCCAGTTTTACAATTGTGAAAATGAGCTGTTTAGTGAAAATTAACCATTTTCAGACATCTGTTCCTAATTGTTAAGCTGAAGGGATGGTTTCTAGATGCACAGGAGCAAACTCACAAAGTAACTAAGCTTACTGATCTACAGTAAATTTAATCACTGTTTCAATGGTATCAGTTATCAATTAACATTTTTCTCTCCACCACACACATAAGGCCTACCTTAAACATCACATTAATTTCTTCTCCCAGAGGGTCTGCATTTATCAGTGCAACTTTCAGTGGTACTGCATTAGAGCTGAAGAAAGAACACGCCTACAAGTAGATTTAGTGTTAATACTCGAAAAGGACTACTCCCACAAGCCCAGAAAACAAGACATTCTGACAACAAGCACAAATGACACACTGTGAAAATTCAGATTTCTAACATTGCGATTGTGGGGAATACGTGCTTCTTTTGAATAAAGACCTCTTCAGCTGATATTGGTTTAGTTCTTGTATGAAAGCTGACAGTGCAAAACAGTAATGCTTTATACATTTTGAAAAGTGAGTAAAATATGAATAAATATTTTATCGTATTTTAAATTTGAATTATAAAAAGTGGTCATTTGCATCTCTTGCTATATTCTCAGTTATCTGCTATCAAGTTCATACTTCTGATTTAATTAATAGATATAATAGAGAAGGAAAGCAAAGGAACTCTCTACATAGGAATAAATCCAGCGATAGAGACCTTTAGGTTCCTAGTCACGCACAATGCTTCTCCTACACTATCATTCATTGGATCTTCATAATGAAATAAAGCTATTGTTTGCCTTCCTTGATTTAATATATCTCTTGGACATAACCAGTAAAAGGTAGCTGCACTGATTTCACTGTGGTTACTCATTGATTTAAAAGCATTGTTCGCTTTTCTGTTTTGATTACCACTGCAAACAAGATTTTTTTCATGTACTTCGAGTATTTCTCTACTTTACTACAGCCAGAATTGCTGGTCTCAAAGCAGACAGGGTCTGAAGTAGTAATAAACTACTACTTTTTCCTTTTAGCCTTTTCTTAGCTAAAGTTACTCCCTCCTTCCATCTATATTTTTAATAAAACCCTCCCCAACTAGTGCAAAGAGCTTTCAAGAACTTGATTTTCCTATTTGTAAAAGCTTTGCCTATGTGTCATTGTGACAAAAAGACTCAAACTATGAATGTGCTGTACCTTAATATTCAGTTCTTTTGCCACAAGACTGGGATTGAGAGGCAAACGGCACTTGTTCTTCAAGAAAAATGACTGCACACGTTCCATACCACTTTGTAAAGCAGCCTGCAGAGAGAGAGAGAGAGACAAAAAAAGTTCATCTGATATTCTCCTAACTGGAGCATCTGCAGGAAAATTCTGGACCAAGTTACCCCAAAATATACCATAGCCACTGCTTTAACTCCCCAGTGTCAAAGGAATACCAAATATAAGTTCCAACAATTGTTTTGGCTACTAAAAAAATTGCATATCCTTAGCAGTACGATACTAATATTGCTTTTTGTTAAAATTTTCTAACTGAATCAGATAATAGCATCCCACTCTATCAAACTGTAAACTCTTACATTCTTATCACATCGATATCCCATTCTTTTGCAGAAGGGGATCATTCTTCAGCAGTAATAGCTTTAAATCTAAATTTAAATCTAACCTTACTGTACACAGACAGCATCCCTCTTCCTTACCTTATCACCTCACACAAAGCCATGCTGCAGTTGACAACAAATTTGACAAAGACATTGATTTCTTTAAGTCATTAGCTTGCTACAATGCAGAGCAACAGATTCATAGTCTTCCTATATGTATATCATTTGATTGAACTTAGACTAAAAAGGTAATTGAGTGGACTGCTTTGAAGGTAAACTTCTTAAAGCATATTAAAAATTTAATCTACACACCTGTCGACCTGATACACTTGTTTGCTTGACTTTTTCTGCTACCATTCCAAAAAGCTGAACCAGTCTGGTCTGCTTCTCCAGCTCTTCCCTCAGCCCTTTTCCACAGACAGAAAAAAAGGCTCCAAGAATTTGCTCATATCTTACACCAAACTTTGAATCATAGAGCGTATCCTTAAGAAGCCTGAAATAACAGATTTAAATTCAATTTTCATCAAGGAAATACTGCGAACAATTCAATAGTCAAACATAGAAATATTTTAGCGAACAGATGCTTTTTATATACATAATATACCCATATGATCAGTATCGTGCTTTAAAAGGCAAGAAATTGGCGCCTCATAGAAGCACTGTGTTTCTTCATAGAAAAAAGCAGGATGTAGATTTTGTCTCCTCTTCATCTGATGTAACACTGTTATGAACTGTGCTATTAAGACAGCATTTTTTCTTGAAATAGTAATCTTATAATCATCATATGTGAACAATGGAACAGAGAACATCTTACCAGTAAAGGTAGTGTGCAATTCGGATACTTCCCAATGCCCGTGCCAAAAGAAATTGGACAAGAGCACTGTCCAGGTAAGTTTCATATTTCAATGCCTAAATACAAAGAAAATGAAATAAATGGGATATAGATTTACTTCTAGATGAAGACATTTTATGACTGGCACACTTATAGAACCACTACAAATCCAGACGACAGTCACAGAGCAGCTACCTACTTAAACTGTTTTCCACCCGATGCAATAATTCAGGTTATTAACTATAGAGGTAGGCAGTTGCATTTCCATGACAAGTAGTCAGGGACTCCTTCAAATTTTCAAGAGCAAAAAATTCTAACTTCAGCGTAAACAGTAAATCTTACCTGCACAAATTGAGGGAGGAAGTCTGTTAATTCATCATCACTTAATGTCTCTATCCAATTCATAGCTGTATTTCGCACTTCCTGATCAGCAAACCTAGAAAGTCATCACAAATCCACATCAAGTTTGTTCTGTTTGTGTAGGACTTAACTTCCTTTTTTAAAATTAGCTAGATAGAAAAGAATCAATATAAAGTCTGTAACAGCTCGACAAAGGGCCTACAAGTTTCAGATGCTTCAAAGGCATTACGTAAGATACAAACAGGTGTGTTTAAGACAAGCATACCAACTTCTCAAAATTTCAGTCTTGACAGCTTTGCTATATACCTTGCTTTCTGTTACAAATTAGATTTCAGAATCCTAACCGTAACTGTTAGTCTTGACTACATGACTTGGTTAAGCCTATCGGAATAAAGTTAGGTATGAGAAATTTTATTTAGCTTATCTTCTACTGAAGAAAAGTCATTTGTGTGACACACACAAAGCTTTATTTTGTTTTCTTACTTTGAATCAAGTAGTTCCAGTGCAGCTAAGGGTGATAAAGGAGGCCACTGCTGAAGTAACGAATATATTTCTGGAAGACTTGCCCAGTCCCAGTGAGGGGCACTAGCCAGTATTTTTGGTAAGCTATTAGTATGAGTATGACAATAATGTCTCTTCTCCCACAAAAATTCTTTATCTTCTTTTGACAGCCTGCAGACAAAAGCATTTTAGGTCATAATGCAAGTTACAGAACATCACCCGCATATCCCCAGTGCTACTCGTCATAGTATATGTACAGATAACCTTGCACACAAAATAGAATGACATGTAAAATGGCTATTTCCTCCATAAAAATCTAAAACAGGTGCAAAACAAGACTCAACTGTTATGGAAACAGTTGTTCAAAGTTATAAATTTAAGAGGACAAGAATAGGTTTTAGTGCAATCTGAAATAAACCAAAACGTTCATGCTAGTTTGGTGCAGATGACTAGGATTGCCTGCCAGAAATGCTTTCATGGCATATAAACAGACACTGCTGAAATTGTCACTGCCCCTTGTAACTGAAGAAATATCAAGCAGGAATAGGCATATACAACAGCCAGGCAGAGTAGCAATTTTCTAACAGGAGAATATTATGACACTGGCTACAGAAAACACAAGTGAATTTATTAAGTCAGCACCATTATTTTGCAGGTTTCATTCAATCTCGTCTAGAACTCCACAGGTCTTCAAAATACACTAGAAGCACATTAAAGAAGCTTAAGCATAAATTAACATTCCACACCCTAGCTGTGAAATTGTCATGCACAAAGAGATCATAGCTACAAAGAGGTGAACATACCCAATGGTGTTATCCTTAGCGAGAATGGCGAGGAGACGTTCTCTCATTGGTTTCTCTAATGTTTCTATGGAATGTTGCACAGTAGTCTTTGCAGCCTGAGGAATTTTATATTCAATATCAAAAGCATGGGATGGAAAGTCAACCTAAAAAAAAAAAAAAGTTCTTAAGAACTGTGCAGGAGGCTCCCCTTTCCAGCAGCATCAAGTGTTTAGGCATCTAAACTCTTCAGTTCTATACATGTAACGGTTTTCAGGCATTGCTTCCAGAATATTGCCCGCCCCATCTCAATTATTCCACAGAATAATTGTCCTTAACCGTAGGACAACTGTGGTGATGTACAAAGCAGTAGTTGGAGTACTCCTTTGAAGTGAAATGAGGATGCTCAGAGCTTAGCCTAAACACGGAACTATTAAAAAAACATATCCAGTGGTATCAACCAAACCATCAACTCTAACCATATTTTGGGACTTCTAAGCCATGCCTAACAAAGCACCTCCCCTTGGGACCAAAATTTGGACATTGAATTGAGAATGAGAGGCATTCATGTTCTGTGAAGAAACTGGAATTGCTATCACTTGGGTCTAGACAACTCCCCTTTCAGCACACGTTTCTACAGATTGCTTTTCAAAGGTCTTCTCTCCCAGTACTGATAGCACGTATTATTAAGGCATTTCCAATGTCTCCAATTTCAACACAGTGATTCTGTATCTGAGTTTAATATATTTAACACAGCTTTCCATCCTTTGCCCTTAAAGGATAGTAATTGCTATTCTATGCTGGCTTTCATATATGAAAAGATTTACACTCTCCCTAAAACAACCTACTACCACTCTTGTATGAGTTAGTCACAACATTCACACAAAATGTAGTCAGGTTAAGTCAGAAGCATATATATATAACCTGCAATACTATTCTTTCCATATTTCCCTTCTTACTGGCCGTCCCTGATGCATGATTTGGATGCGATGAGGTCCAGAGTTGCAAGAGCTTTGTCCCACAAGTTAGCAATCTGAGAGAAAAAGCATGTACAGGTGTTAGTGTCACAATCTGTTTACTTCAACGGAGTATTAGTTATTAAAATAACATCAGCTTAAAAAAGGGGATCACGTCCATCAAGTGTCACTTCCATTTTTAACTTTCACTGGACATGTTTTATATTTAAAATCCCTTAGTATGCCTGCATACAGCTGTTATTGAAAAAGGCAGAGGTAAAATCCGGTGCCGACATGGTTGACCCAGCTAAATTAAGCGTTCCCAACTTCTCAAAGAAAAAACAAATACTTCTGCCTCTGAGGAATAAACTAAACACAAGAACCTCCTTACCCTCTCAGAAGAAAGATAGAGGCGTATGAATATTATAGAAATTATCACTTGCCTGGACTTTCCCCATTACTAGGTTCTGCTAGGGCATATCATGTGACATTGATATTTGCCCATTTATTTCCAATGTTAGTAGTTTCCAACTGTAATGAGTCACAACTAAGGTATTTCATAAAGCAAGAAGCATTGTAATCCTAAGCACAGCAGACTTCTGTCCACCTTTAAAAATGAAAATGACATCTCTCAAAAGACTGCTCAACGGCCAAGCTTTCAGTGTATTTCAAGAAATGGTTTAGTATTCATACGTTTTAAAGAACAGTTCTTTATTTATGTCAATATTGATTAACTAGGAGTTTGTGGTGCCAATAAAAATTACTAGATCATGCCACAAAGTGTAACTGAACAGCTTGTTCTTTTCAATAGTTTCCCAGTTTAATATACTTGCTATAGCCTCCTGTCTCATCCACAAAGCAAAGATATTTTAAGCCATTCCAAACACACGTCATCAGAATGATTAGCATTTTGGAATATTCATCACCTAGTGATGAAAGTTTCAAGGAGCAGGAAAATGCAGGAACATTATTTGAGGAACATTACAGTAGGCTTCTCATTCTTAGTCATATAAGTTTAACAGGATCCAGCAACTGTATTTGAAGAAAGATCAATTGAAACTAGAAGTACTCCAGAAGCGTAACAGAATTAAACAGAATTTTTAATTTTTATTTTTTAAAGAAACCCAGCTTTGAATCAAAAGGATACTTCAGAGTATCCTGTGATCTCTATTACTCAAACAGGTTAATAGGCTAAATGAGCCATTTCTGCTAAGAAACTACACATGTATTTTAAAAGATACATGTATTTTAGAACACTATTTCCATTCTCTTGCTGGCTTATTTATTGTCACCCTATTAATGGGCTTAGAAATTTAAGAGTATTAAGGAAAATCAATCCATGCAAAAGGTAAGATATTTAATCAAATTTAATTCTCCAGTTTTGCTGCTGTATATGTAAACTTAAAGAAACACGCAGCATTGATTATTTTACAGCCAAGGCAAAGATGCCTCTAAAGAATAACAGTACTTAGAAATACTGCAAACTTTGAATTAAAGGTGTTTTAGTTACAAGATAGAGCCATTGGCATATTTAGCTCTACAAAAAGAACTGGATGAAGAGTTATTCTTTCCTATCTTAATACAGTGTTAATATAAAAGGCCCCCTTAGCTAGTGGCATGGAAGGATAGTACATTATTCACCTGCTGTCAGGATTCAGTTCTCTTTTGTATTGCACTAGACACTGTTCCTGCTGAATCCATCACTTGCTGCAAATTCTTTCTTTTGCAAATTGCATTCTCTATCACCATAGCTCATGAATTGGCTGAGAAGCGGCTGTCTGCACTTCATGTGCTAAAATATACCCAAATGCCAACTGAACTATCTCTAGCCAACATGATACACTTTCAGAACTCACGCGATGCCACCCATCAAGACCAGGCTCTCTCAGTGCAGAAGGGAGGCTTTCAGTTCAGCAGACGGTGACACCTGCAGATACTTTAACTGCATCTGACTTCCGCAGCAACAGATCCAGATCTAAATGTCAGTGAATTAATTCCTCAAAGGACCACTTGTGGTGGTGTTGCGCTTACATCCTCAGCTGCTGCATACTTACAAACTGTTGTCGCTCCCTTGATCTCTTTTGGCCTACACTACCATGGGCCATCCCCATGAATTTAACTGAAGGCATTATTTCCATAACAATACAGTTGAAGACTCTTACCTTTGTTACTTCCTGCTACATTCAGCAGCAGAGAAGCAGTTTCTGTAGTTAGGTGTACTAAACTTTATACAGAATAAATCACGTTAACAAACTTACCCATATTTTGGATACTTACCGCCTAAAATCAAAAAGAGGTAGAGAAACCTGACCCAACATTTCTGGGCCCTTTCTCTGCTTATTTGAATCAGGCGAACTTCCACTGCTTTGATTCAGAATTCCAAACAAAGTCAGACATAAGACTGATTCCAAAGGCAGTTGTGAAATCTGGATGGGGAAAATTATTCTATAAAATAAAAGTATTAAAGTAAGTCAGACATAGAAGGAAAAACAATTGTTAGTAAATTACAGGCTTGTCATCCATATAATCTGTTGCTGCCTTTGGCTTTCAAAAAGGCAATTAACATGGAAGGACAAATGTTTCCGTGCAATTATAGTTCACTCCACTATCTCCCACACCGATAGTTTATAAAAACTAAATTACAATTCTGCACTGGAGATAGATTTAGAACAACCCTTTTTAATTGGCAGTAGAACAACCCTCTTTAATCTTTGTCTCTTAAATCACATTCCTTGCTCAGAACTGCACAGTCCAGCATAACCAGTCTTCCCACTCTACTCACTACCAGGACACACAATTCCAGGTTAGCTGCCTCCTCATCTCTCAGAACTTACTGAAGAGGCAGCTGACAACAGTTTCCCATCCCAATGTATTAACCTCTTAAGAACTACTGAAATTTAAATTCACCAGAACAAACCCAGCAATCCCATCGAAAGCAGCTGAAGATCACACACCCCACTGGACAACTTGATTTTTGTTTACAGGGTTTTCACTGCTTAAAGCGTTCTGTGATTTTCTGTAATTTTTTGAATTGTATTTTGGTGCGGTATCAGAGCACACTACTAAGCCAGTTACAATATAAAAGACCACAATTGTACTAAGCACCTTATAAGCAGCCTGTTTAACATCTTTCCCTGTAATACACTGTCACTTGTCAGCAAAAGACCTGACAATTAATTCATTGCAGTATCAGAAAAAAAAAAAAAAAGAAAAAAAAAAGTGGCCAGAGTACTCTCTGGAGGCATGTATTCCAGAACCTGAAACTTTCATTCCTGGCCTGAAATAATTTGTCACTGTAGACTTCTGGAGTATTCATTGGAGTCCATCTCTAACCTTTAAATATAGTCAGGGAAAGAGAAATAAGGAAACATGGGAGCTCATCTGACACCTCAGTTATGCAGACTGCCTGGTAACTACCAAGTCAAAAAGAGTAACTTGTGTGTAGATAATGAAAAGTGTTTTCCCCTCTCAGATATCACCTGCCATCCTCTTTCTCTGCATCCTTCTGCTTCCTCCTTTCCTACCCTTTTCCCCTGCCCCATAAAAAGAGCCCTAACTTTAGTAGCTCAATCCAGCCATTCTCATAAACTATAGACAGATGCTCTAAGTACTTATGCATCTGATCTCTTTATAGAAACAATCCTCAATTAGATTTATTAATTAGATACGAAGTTGTTGTGACATATTTGGAACAAAAAACTATTCAGCATTAATGTCAATAAAAGTCAGCTGCTTTCCCTCCCCATTTAGATAATCTGAGCACTGCTTAAAAGCAAGCTTTATTCATCCTTCTTTAAGCAGTGCAAGCTGTTCCCATTACAAAGAATGCTATGACCTTCCCAACTCATTATAGTTGTATACTATAAATAAATTAGCACGGGGCGCCTGTCCAGAATTTCCATTCCCAGTTTTAAAACGCAAGGCAAAATACCATTCAGAATAATATTTCTGATTTGGCTCTCAAGTCTCACACATAGTTCTTTCAACACTTTGGAAGCAAGAGCTGATTCAGTTAGCATACTCAGCAGCCAGCTAGGTAGGTATTACCTAAAACAAAGTATTTTGTGGAGGGAGTGGTGGTTAGCATTCTAAAATCACTTACAGTTCATCCCATTTAATCAAGTAGAAGAAGTTCTTGTATGTGCCAACCTTCTTGGACTGAACAGGTTTGAACAGATCTTTTCCATTGTGTGTCAGAGAACAAATCAAGTAGTATTTTTCATAACTGAACAAGGAAAAGAAAATAAACAAGAAGTAAACAAAAAGTAACTCCACAAAATTTAAAAAAAAAAGGATGAATTTTACAGCTAATGAATTACTTACTTTGCTACCCAACCAGGAAAAATTCCATGTGCAGCAAACACTGTGAACTGGAGATGCTCCGTGGCAGTCCATGCTTCCTTCGTACTCTTATCTTTTGGAGAAATTGCTGCCGAACTGCCGCTACACGAATTCATGTGGAGTTGCAGAAGGGCCTCAACTGCTCTTGTTAACTGGTCTATACTCACTTTCAGAGGGCTTTCAGGCTGTAGTGAACCTAATTTATAAGTTACCTTCAATGTGTATCTGCCTAAAATAGCCACCTTAGAGCAATTTTTAAATAAAATTAAAGAACTTTACTCACCAGATGAACTCTTGCTAGGGTCATCGCCACATGTTAAGGATACCTACACAGTAAATTAGAGAAAATTTCAGTAACAAGAAGCCTATACTCATTTGCCATTGCCCTTAAATCTATCTTCTCCAGAAATTACAAAACATCTAAATTAGGGCCATATCTGGGTTTATGCACCATACCTTTTATTTAATTACAGTTCCTCAAGAGCTAACTGGCAGTGTCAAAATTTCCCTATCATGTAGTAACCACACACTAAGTTCAAAAGCATATGTTTTGTCAAGTCACAACTATCCTGACATCCCTTATGATCTTTAAAAAAAAACAAGCCACGTTGGAATATTGCTCAGGATACTCTATCTTCCCCGAGTAAAGAGGAAACTCGGGGCTGTTGCAGATGAAAGCAGAAGCTGGTAGCTCCATTACCAACAATTTAAGTCTAACAGCTGTTTTGTGGCATTTGTTAAGGCATCTTTGTAGGCACAGTTACCGTAAGTTTTCTGAATTAAAAAGAAAGTTAACCTGAGGAAATCGAGGAGTAAGTACTGCCCCTATCTGCCGTGTTTGCTTCTTGGTCTGCTCAAATGAAGTCTAAACATGATACGGTATCACAGCAGTGTCTAGTCTCAGCAAGGACACTGCAGTCTACAGCTGACAAACAAATTATGGGAACTTACTCCCTTCAAATAAGAAAGGATTTCATGCCAAGCCCAACTTTGATACAACTGAAACTTTTAATGAAAACTAAGCTGGTGATTTAAAAGCAAAACGTAATGAATTCCTTGACTTGCAGAATGAAAGCTCTCCTTACACCTTCCATGCATTAACTGAGCACCTTGTCAACATTAAGTTTCAACTGGCAAAAAATTTTGCTAAAATAAAAAAAATAAATCTAGAGGTGTGAGGTAATGGGATCACATCTTTTTCCCCCCCTCAGAAGAACTGCTGTGTCTCCACCACACTTGAAGTAATCCAAGTACTTTGCAAGGTGCTGAACACTGGTGGAACAGTGCTACAGATGTCATTTTCTACTTGAGAATCTACTATTTTCTTTTACATTTTTGGCCACTACATTGACCCACAAACCAATTACTAAAGAAAAAACACACACAAACAGTATCTTACAAAAGGTTTTGATAGGTTTCTGAAAGTAATCCTTCATATACATTGCCATTCAAGCCAGTTTTCATCACAAGAAAATTGAAGGTTTTTACTGATAAAGAGGTACTTTTTTCAAATTCTGTTGGGATAGCATTTCTTGTGGAAGTTATTTTTACAATGCAGTCTAGTTATTTGTACAGTTTTCTCCTATCAAAAAAACAAACACTGGAGAAATACATGTTGTATTTCCCTAGGCTTTTACACCAATTTCCTGTGTTCGTCTGCAAGAATTTTAGTGCTGGTGACAGCTATATTTATTCAGACTGCATTTTGCAAAAATTCAGCTCAGTATTCCAAATATATCACTACACTGACGAAGCCAAAAAAAGCAAAAACAACAGCACAGGAATCACCACTCTCTCTAATACGACAACAAGAGAGCAGAAATGGCATTACAAGACTACTTAGCTTTTTTATTTGCATACTTTTTGCTTTAGTGAATTTATGGCAAAGTGATGTGAGGCCAATTCTGCTCAAATCACCTGCTTGTGGTAAGCCAGTTTTATCACATTCTGCACTACTGGAGAAATTTCATTTTTGCCCACATGCTCAGGAATGCAGGAACATGGACTGCTAGAGTTTTAAGACATTGTTACTATTCATATAAATACTGCAGAAAAAGTACAACATGTGAATTCCTCATCTAAGTGTAACTGCATTGATTTCAGAGAGCATGAGCTAGCTGTCAGTTTCCCTGGTCAGATTTAACAGCATCTGCTGTGACTGTAAAACTAGGTTAAAGTTGCTGTTTGGAACAAGAAGGGATTCCAAGACCAGGTGATTAATGCATTAATAGCAAATTGTTAAATTAAATTGATGTCACCAAATGAAATAAATAAAAAACACAAACAAAAACATAACCCTGACTGAACTGTTGTCAATATTTGCAGCTACTGGAGATTATGAAGTAATATTCATTGCTGTTAGAAAGCATACCTCAGAACACAATTTATAGTGTTAAAAGTTTACCTCGGTGTTTTTAGTCCTTGGAAGATTAACAGCCCTCCTTAGCTTCTTTACTGATTCCGTTATTGCAGGAGTCTCTACGCCATCCAATGTGGAACAGATTTTTCTGACAGTCTTAATTAATTGATCCACTGCTTTATGCTGGTTCTAACAAGGAACGTATGAAAGAACAGATTGAGCTGATCACAATTGTTCAACCCAGTGTTTCTTTAAACTTCTTTTTTTAGAATGAATTGCCAAGACAATTTTATTATGAGACCCACTTCTCAATTAAATAAAACGATGTAACAATGTGGTTAAACAAAAAGTCTCAGTACTGAAAATTTTCTTGTAGCTCGGTTACCAGTGCCATAAAACCAGGACTAGTACAGATTCCAGCATGGTGTCCCTAGAAACATATGGTTTCCAATCATTTTTCCATTAAGTTCTAAGCAGGTAAGTATTGTCTAATGAGATACTAAGCTCAAATTCCCACATGATGTTTAAAAAAAGCATAGTTTAAGAATATTCAATTAGTGTGAGGAAGGAATCATGCTAAAGCAGCAGCTTTTCAATTTCAGCCCTCTTAACCAGGTAGATTCAAGATACACTTACACTACAGTATAACTTCCATAATGGAACATTTCTCTTTTTGACTTCATTTTAACACATTGTTTGAAAAATGTTTGTTCCAACTGTTGCCTTGCATATCACAAAGCTTAAATAGTTCTTACAGGTGAAGCAATGGCAAACTGCCATCCTGGAGAAGGAAAGGAAGGCAGATTGTACACAATTGTACACTTATCTGGAATCTCCTAATATCGCCTTCCTCCTCTTCTTCAGAGAGAATAAAAAATGCCTAATTTAAATCCAAAGAATCTTAGATTTTCTTTTAATATAAGCAAAGTCTTCAGAATGAAATCTCTTTACTTTTAAAAGGCTTAAGGTATAGGCACCTTCCACAATCACTTTTGAGCAGTTAGTGTAATATTCTCTTCTTAAGACGTAAACTGGTTCCTTATACCCCCCCCCACACACACTTTCTCCTCCAACATTCCTGCAAATGGATAACAAAGCAGCCATTTGAATTAAAAAAAAATGGGATTGGCAGTTACCTGGCAACAATTAACTTCGTCCTGGTTTGAAAATAACCATGAAAGTTGGAAAACAATGCAAATATTTAAGCCTACTTTGAAAACTAACACTTTGAAGATAATGGCTGTTTGGCACATGAAAAGCGAAGTCTCCACTGTTATCTTCCTCACAGGATCTCAAATTCATAAAAATGCAGTAGCTAACTTTTAATATGTCCACAGATGTGAAATCAAAGGCTAAATACAAGGGATTTGTAGATCACTTTTACCCTGCTTCTCTTTGATTAGCAATTTACGTACATAAATTCACTTCAGGAAGTATTAAAATCAAATGCAGTAACTGCTGGTATCTGGACCTAGTCAACACCTACAAGATCCATCTCCCACCTTCGGAACTACCTTGTGGTTAGAGTAGAAACTAAGTCTGAATTGTGATGTTTTGCATTCCTCATCTCAGCCTGTGAAATTGCAGTTAAACAACCAAGCTGAGGCAGCTGCAAGAGCAAAGCAACAAAAACACCACCACCTCAAGGAGCACTAATATCTCATTATTCTACAGCAAAACTGTGTTCAGAACTGTCCCTGAAAATGTGGTGAATCATCAAAGGCATTAGAAAATCCTATGATTGAATGGTATTAAGGGGATATGTAAATAGCAGACAAAAGCTTGTTGAGACCTGCACTCCTGGAAAGGCAATAAAACAGACTTCCTCACGATGTTTTTCATTTCCACCAAGGCACTCATTTTAAGACTCTTCCTTACAGAAACCATTTAAGAAACATACTTCTTATAGAAGCTGAGGTTTCAGTCTCCAATTTACATTACTCTCAGGAGTTAAACAAAGACAGTCCTTCCAGAAATGAGCAAAGTAGGTTATCATCTTCAGCTACCTTTTGCATTTGGGAAATTACTCCAAATTATTGCACATTGACTTGCTTTAGGTTACTTGTGATACAGTGAAATAGCCGCTGATTTTGACATTGTATTTTAAATGAACTCAATAGTCTTACGTGAAGCATAACCAACTTCGCTGTTCCAAAAAAGCTTCACCTCTAACTCCCATTGTGCACAAGCATTACTGCTAACTTGTGTAAATTTTTATGATACCAATATACCCTTCATGAATAACAACTGATAGTCAAGATTCAGACCTTTTTCCCTAAATTAATCTCTTCCAACATTTTTGAGGAAAAGGTTTTGCATTCCAGAACTTGGAAGACACATTGATAGTCGTGATGATTAGGTAATGATTACTTTGCAAGAAAAGCTAGAAAGAAAACTGAAAAGCAATGCAAAAATCCTTGATTCCAAATTTCTGACAGCTTGTTCAGGTCTACAGTTTCCCCAAGACAAGAAAGTCTATTTCCTCCAACTATCTTATCTGTAAATGTTCTCACACTACTTTTGGTTCAGCAATAATTTAAAACGAACTTACCTCATTTTTAAGAGCTATTTCAGTTTGCTTATGATAGACTTCAAGAAGCTCTTCAAGAGAACACCTGCAAGAAATAATAATTGTTGAACACCACTGCAAGACTGTAACATAACCTCAAGACAGAAATTCAGCAGTGCGCTTGGTAATGAAAAAAAACAAACACATAATATTATTACCTTATAATAGGTTCTCTGAAAGGCTTTTCTACTTTGTAAAGGTGTTTGGTTAGGTGTATGGGTGTTCTGTCATCTTCTTCCTGCAGTAAGATATTAGATATTCAGTCCAGTTCCCAACTTCCTATAATTCCTAACATTGTTTTAGAAATCTCATTGCTAATACCTGCAGAAGGGGAAGGATGCAAAGTGGTCTCTTAAAGACAAAAAGAAATAACTAGCTGGTAGCCTAAGAAAGGTGTACACATCGACACGGGGGAAAAGTGGATCCATCAACTCTGACACAAACTCCCATACTCTTCAAGGTTTATACTGCTGCTGCATTTTAGGAGGTACTTACTGTTCGCGCCAGACCCCTGCACATTACGCTGTGAGTCACGAGCTGCAGTTTAATTTCTGTATCCCACTTCCGACAGTTCTGAATATATTCATGGCTTCCTACACAGTGCTTACTGTTAAACAAATGAAAGCAATAGTTATTTACACCAAAAATATTCACTGTTTCTCAGGGATCTGACATGGAATATTTAAGGCCACCTGTTGGGCTCACAATAAGAAAATGGTAAATCAGTCTCCACATCATACTTCTTCATAGAGTTTTTCACTTCTGTGGAAGTTCTAGAATACATTTTTGCTAAAGGTCTGAACTACTATGGTTAACATTGAAAGCAAATATTCAAATCCAGAAAACCAATGGGGATTTGCAAGCCATTAGTTTTGAAAGAATTCAGATTATTTCAGATTAGAAGTTGTCAGCAGATTTTTTTCCCCCTGACTGTTGGGATTTAAAGAGCAGCTGAAAACTGTAACATTAATCTATAGAAAAGATCTAGAAATCTGCATCTGAAAAAAACAACTGTGTTCAACACAACAGATGGCAGATTAGAATAGACTTCTAGGAAGATGTTAAGAACCTAATTTGCTGTATACCACAGCAACTCTAAGGACTTCTGATCTTTGTGCAAAACATTTTGAAGATTTCTGCTCTCACACATTTAATCATTAAAAATATACTTGCCAATAACTGTGCCATGAAAAAGTACGAAGTTAAACATTAATGAAAAAGGGTTTGCTTACTTCTGTAAGACTTCTTCTTGGCCACAGACTTTCAGGATATAGCTGCCAATGTCCACTTCACTCAAGTCATCGTGCACCCAGCAAAGTGCCTGCATTATTATAAGCTCAACAGGGGAACTCACTGTTCAAAGAAATTACATCTACAAGTTAAATATAGGTGTACTGCAAATGAATTTAAGCATAGTTCACCAACAAGTTGTAGCTGTTCGTTATTTAAATTTATTTTTATACTCATAGAAGACTTATGCTTTTATAATCTCCTAAATTTCATCGTTTGAAATCTTCACGTTTTACTGCAAACAAAGGTATATTCTAAAGCCTGCCAGAAATGAATCAATCCTATTATGATACAGTGTAGTCACTTGACTAAAAGTACAAAACCAGCTAATTTGCAACATGCTTTGCAGTTTTTACATGAGAAAAGTGCATTATTTTATTAATAAGATGGCCTTATTCATCAAGTTGTATGTTTTAACACAGAAGGTTTAAGTGCACAATGCTCCCTACACCTCCCTACCTACTTTCTGATCATCTTTAAATCATCTGCCAACAATATTAAATGCTTTGATATTCCCTAAAAACACTATACAGAGGCATTTTATTTTTTCAGCAGGATCCTCAGTGGTTTTTTTTTTTGTTGTTTAGCAGTATCAGTTATCATCAAGAGCTACCCGAAGCTGATGGCATCCAGAGTTACAGCCTTAATACAGACAGGCCGCGCAGTGTTGACTGCACAGAGAATGTGAATTTTTGTACAAAGCAAACCTAAAAGTTCCATTCCAAGATAATATGCCTGGTTACCCAGGAACTTGGCCAGCTAGTTGCAGCACAACAAGCTAGTATTACTTTAGTATTTATGTTCATAAGTACATACTGAACTCGCATGGTAGCTAGTATAATTTCAGTGTTTATTCTCATTTCCCAACAGCCATTCGTCTGAATTTCCAGATAACCTGACATAGCTTTATTCCAGCATTCCAGCATACATTTCAATACAAACTTGATGAAACTTAACAGCTCATTTCCCCTCTGCCCGCCCCCCAAATTACCATGAAGTAGGTAATTTGGTTTGTTAGGTCAAACCCTAGAAAAGCTGGTTTTAATATTCCTCGTTTTGGATAGAACTGTGCTCCTGTTTGGCTGTTTTACTTTTTTAAAAAAAACGTTTCATTTTGTCAGCTTCTAAATATCTTCTGATGGATGGAAGCAGTGACCCACATGTAGGTTCTTTCTTCAATTACCTTTTTCCACATTCCCCACAAACAATCCACGCACCTGAGACCTAGGGATTATAAAAACTGAAAGCCTAGACTGGGCGTGCAGTCTCAGCCCACCATTCTGAGCCTTACAAGCAAGTTCCAGTTCAGAAAGTAGAAACGTACCATCGCATGTAAAAGTTACTGGTTGCTGGAATCCTTGGATTTCTATAGAAACCTTGATACTGGCACTCTCCCCACTTATATTTCTTTGCAGCATGATTGGACTGAGCACAAAGCCTGGATTTGTTTGCTGATCAGCATATGGAAACTTGGTCCTCAATCTGTAAATAGAAAAAGTTTATAAAGCATTGCAATGGTTTATGACTAAAGCAAAAGAACATTATAATAACCTCAAACCAAAGCAGTAAAGAATGCCTATTGCTCTTACCTAAACTGTATATACAAAAACATTTAATTTTTCTACTCCCAACAGAACACTGCCCACAATAATTATGTGTCAGTGGTTAGAGGGGAAAAAAATAGTTTTTAATTAGGCAGGGTTTTCACATAGCTTAAAATACTTAATAGGTCAACGCTTACAGGACATACCCAGATTCTGTAGAAGCTTAGCTCTAAAACAGTTTTGAAAAAGCTAATCTACAACTTTTGCCTAAAACTGAGTTTAAAAAAAAAAAAAGGCTAATTTCTTTCACGTACAAAAGACCACAAGAACTCTTTACATGTTAAATTTGTCCAAGTCTAAATACTACTCAGAAGTTCAGATTAAACCGTAGAATTTGATAAAGAGGCTTAAATTAGGGGAAAGGCTGTTCTTTAGGACACAAACAACATAAAACATGTTCACCTAGTAATGAATAGACAGTACTGTGATAACTGCTTTTTATCTTCCCTGGTATCTTATTTAAGACATTCCACTACCCCATCAAAGCACGAACAAGTTTAGGGTTCGTATTTGTTGTTGTCAGATTTTTCTTACAGAGCTCCACTTGTGGAAGCAAAAAAACAACAACAACAACAAAACAAACAAACCAAACCAACCAAACAGAAAAAAAAATAAATCAAAAATGGGTATTTAAGATTTAGAAAGCCATTTGAGTTGTAGGATTTGCTGAGGTATATCAGTAAAGAAAAAGACAGAGTTCTTTCCAAATAACTTATATTGAAAAACAGTAATATAGAAGGATATAAAGATTTATGCAGATACAAAAAATATATATATATTTTGAGTGTAAAAATAATAAGCATTATAAAAACAAGGAAAAAAATGAGAGGAAAATCTACAACTGTAGAAGATAATAGGACCAAAAGAATAAAAAGGAGACAGGATCACTCAAGAAAACTTCATACTACTGAACACCTTAAGAATTTTGTTGCATTTTTGAAAACCATGATAAAAACCAGAGAAACTGGAACAAGCAGAGGGAAAAAAAAACACATACCAAAAACCTGCCTCATCAAGCAAAAATAACCCCAAAACCTGGTACTGACCCTGTCAAACTGAAAACTTCTGACTGAATTTGATTTTTCCAACACAAAAGTAATAATGATTTATTTAACTTCTTTTTCTTCTTCTGAAAGTTACTTTAATTTCAGCAATTTCTTACTTTGTAACTGTTTGAGAGAAAGCTGACAGTTCTTCATTCTGCCCTTCAATTTCTTGGAGAAGTGCATTTTCTGTCAGCAAACCAGTGGTCCCATTGTCTTTCTGCAAGTCAAAGAAAATACAGTGTTTAAATAACTGCTAACATATTCCTAAAGCCTACAAAGTCACATGTAGCAGACAGAATTTCAGATACCTGGGGTTTATTATTAGTTTTGTCTATTTACATAGTGAAAAAAATGCATCATTATCAACTTGAAAAGTAAAGATTCACTGAACTAAAGAGCTCCTTAAAGAAATTGATTTATGTGACAGTATCAATACTAGTTAAGAGTAAGTTGCAAGCAAAACAGCTCCTGAGCTCTCAGCAGCGAGCAATTACAACAGGCACTTGGCCACACTTTGCTGGACGTGATGAGGAAGGCAAACGTTTTTCCTCCACTTCTGCCATTCAGCCTTCAGCAAGGAGCCCCACAAAGAACCATTACACACCAGTTCTGACTACTACCGCCTTCTCCTACAAAGCAGGAAAAGATAAATCATACCCTGGAGGGAAGCAGCATGCAGAACACAAACTGAGGGCTCATCCAGGGGTATCGAATTAGCGCTGTTTTAATCCCTTATGCCCCACGAGCCACCAGCAGCTCCCAAAGGTGCAAACTAGAACGCATCTAGAAGGGAATTAACTAGTTGAAATAGTGAACAACTACTTAACCAGTACATGCGTTATTTATTACAAGCTGACACCATGAGCTTAGCATCTCATTTCATTAGACTGTACCAGGTACCTGACGGAGCCGTGTCAGGCTGAGGTAAGGCCTCACGCCTGGACCACCCGTAGACTGGGTTTTGCTCAGCAACTTCATGTTTACGTATTACAGCATTCACTTAAACATGACCATGTACACAACCAACACGTGTCATCTGAATGGCATTTCCATCTTGTTATTCCAGCTGAAATGTTGGGTTTATGAGCAAAAGGATCAATTCTGCGAGAGCGGGCATTAGTCGGACTGTGGCAAGTGACAAGAGCAGGAAAGCTACAAAGCCTGGAAAGAGATTCAGGAGCAGGCCTTAAGTTTCGAAAGCTTCGTCCTAACATCATGGATGAGTTGTAGCACACAAAAATAACTTCTGGCCAACTGCGTAAGACCGCTGACAAACCTGTGCTATTGTTTTCAGCACACGTATCCTTTATGCAATCGCACAATAACAACAAAAAGCCCCACACGGAAACAGGAAGCCAACACACCAAGCCAAAGGTAAACACCCTCGATAAAGAGCCAGGGAACTGCTGGGCAGAACTCAGCACAAAGCTCCCCAGGTCCAAACCCAGCAGCTGCTATACAAGCAGTGCATTTTCTGTTACAAACGTTGGATTTTCTGTGAGAAGTTCAGGGATACCAAGGAAGCACCCAGAGCACTTGACAACTCAACACCAGAGTACAAAAGCACCACACAAAGAGATTCCTTAAAAAAAGGAAATTCAAACATAATGAGCAAAGAGAAAAAAAAGTTCATTTGGTTATCCATAGTTCACCTCAGGGGCACATCTGGATGAGGAGAAAGATCTGAAGTTATCACAGACAGGCCTTGTTGGGAACGACCTCCTACTTACCTTTGAGAACATTAAATACCTACTTGCATCTTTAGTTAAATTTCAATACTTGATTTTGATCATTTTCTTGGAAAATAGTGTCAGGAAGACAAGCTTTGGTAAACTACAAAATTTGTTAAAGCCCACTGAAGTCACAAGGTGGGTGACTAGGTTCCTGGGCTACCAGCAGGATGTGAATTTCTTTACGTTCTAGACGAGCAAATTTCAGAGGTGCAAAAGCTATCAGGCAGCCAGGAAATAACTCCGAAGGTAGGACTTCAGGCCAAGCTAAACAAATAGCTACCTGACACAGAGGCCTCTTATCAGCACAGCCTGCAAAAATAGAAGTGCTCTGCAAATACAATTTCTCTTAGCATTCAAAAAATAATCCCACCATTCAGTAAATGGCCAAAAGTCAAGTTAAGTTAGATCCCACAAGTATATAAAGCTTAAAGGTTCTGTGGAGAGGAATGGTAGAGAAGACAACATCTACACTAGGACAGAACACCTCTGCTTTCAGCAAGGAGAGAGATGAGCACTGAAGTATTTAAAGGGCAAATACCAAGCACATTGACACTTTACCAAATACGAAACAAAACTCAAATCCTTCTATTGGTTTAGGATATTAAGTACACAGTGGAATCAAAATATATGACTAGAAATTTTGACTAGTAGATTTGGTTAAAGGAGCAGTGAAACTATGAGGTGATGCAAGAAAAAAGTGATTCAGTTAGGATACAAGACTTCAAAAAGTACTTTGAAGGAAATACATATCTGGAGGAAATGGGTTAAAATACAAGAGAATTGCCAAAAATAGGGGCTATCTAGAGAGCTCAGCTTCATACTACATCAGAAGGAAAGTTACTTAAAATGGAAAAAGTGACGATGCACATGCCAAGCTAAAGCAACAGGTTAGGTGGAAAGGATATCAGGTCAAGGGGCTTGTCATTAAACATGAGACAGACACAGCCCTGCTGGTAATTTGTAGCTTTGTTTGCCAGCCAACATTATAATACAGACTAGAACTGGCATATTATACCATAACGTTGGCTTAACAAGATTCAGGTACATTAGCTGACCACAGGATCAATATATGCTCATGTGATGCCATCATGAATAAAGCAAACACAATAAATATATGAAGCAGGATGCTTCTCCCAGTGATGAATTTATTCATGCCACTGTACAAGGCATTAAGGTACATACACAGAATTAAAATTCCCACAAACCATCTTCAAAAAGGAAAAAACAGGAAAGAAGCTACCACACAGGAGACTGCACTGAAAGCTGTCAGAAATTTCTTATAACACATTGAGGGGCAAGGGTTGACACCAAAATGGATCTTCATCTCAAGTTGCTGCTGTTCCACCCTGTTAAGAAGAAAATTTGCTAGGAACTAGTTATAAATGTCTTTCTGATGAAAATCAGATGACTAAAAAGCAGTGAGGGCTTGGAACAGCCTTTAAATCAGAAGTAGCAGCAGGAAAATAAAACATGTTTGAGAATTTGATGAGCTGGATAATATTTGTAAACAGCATGGGACTGGACCTGATGAACAGGGAAGACCCTTTTAAATCCTACACTCTTGAAAGAATTTATGGGAAAGGGAATTGGTAGAAAAAAAGATTTCATTCAGCAACCATCACTCCGATATTACCTCCTACAGACAGCGCCTCAGAAGCACCGATCTGGGCAGAAGTTACATGACAACCACCTGAAGCTTAACACTGAGGGGAGACAAAAAAAAAAAAAAAAAAGCACAAACAAACTTAGACCTGAGATCTTCACACACATCATTTTAAAAATGTGAAAGAAAAAAAAAAAAGTAAAGGTTTAGTTTTTTATTTTTCTTTTTTTTGTCTTTCTCCACTGGCTCTCTTAGACTCCTGCCAGAACACTGACAACTAGCCCAGAAAAACAGGAAATACTCCAAGTCAGCAGCCAGCAATTTCACCTCAATGGAAATTCAGACATGAAGCTCCAGCCCAGTGGATATTCCTTTTCCTGGGGGGAAGAAATGGCCCAGTTTGGGGTGGGAGGGGTGGGAAATAAAGGAGCAATTTGGAAAACGACCTTGACTGGCAGCAGTTGGTTTTCCAGCTTGCCCCCAGTCTGCTAAAAACACTTAGAAAGACAATACGTAAGATTCAAAACAGCTGCAAGCCTGAATCTACCAGGCAAACAAACCTTTTACTCCCACCCCCACTTCCAGCCAGTTTCTCCAAACGGGATTTTTCCTGCCACCACCACCCTTGCCAGGGTGTAGACTTTTCCACTGAAGACTTCTCCTTCTGCCTCTGCACTCTCTCTACCAAAAAAAATAATAAAAATGCCCACAAGTATTCATACTCACTTTCTAGTGAGGTGACTAATATTTTATAAAGCTACATCCTATTTTATGGTGGAATTATCGCAAAAACAGGAATTAAAAAATGTAGAAAAATGAAGTAATCTGCAGCCACTGACTGGACTCTTACTGGGATAGGGTAGGACGTACTTTTGAGGGCACAAATTAGCAGAAGATACAACCTACAAAGTTATGATCGCTGGACTGTTTATCACTGCTATATAATTTAAATAGAAGCTGCACGTGCTCTTTGTCCAAAAAGAAGAATACTACAACCAAAGGTAGTGTTGACACTTTTATCTTGAAATTTTAATGCAAATGACCGCGATTCTAAAGCGGAGATGACCTTTTTGCCCTGCTTAAGGCAAACAACCTCACACCAAGAAGGCCTTCCCTCTTCCAGCACAGGGCTACAGGGTTTGTGACCCAACAGCCCCCATCAGGCATCCCACCTTCAACAACAGCACATCCAAAAGGTTTGGTTACCATCTCTCCAGCATTCCTGCACGAAAGGAAAGATTTATGCCTACAAAAGAGAATTACACTGGTCCTGCGAAAGATTGCAAGTCATAGTGGGAGAGCAGAGAACTGTTTTAAAACAAAGGCAGTATAGTCAAAGCTAACAACAGAAAAAAAAAGAAAAAAAAAAAACAAAAACAACCCACAGCTTCAAATATAAGGTGAAATATAAGGTGGAAAACCTGCTATTCAAACCTTAAGATAAACCCTGCTCAAGATGAAAGCTCTCAACATCTAGCTCACTGTCTTTATTTTATAGCCTTGTCTGATTCAGTCATGAATTTAAGAATTTATGTAATTTAAATACTTTGCTCTACGGGCTATTTCTTTTCTGTAGTGCATTGAATACCAGCAGTTTCCCTGGTAAATTTGGAAAGATTACACACAATCCCAGTTATTTTTGGATTTAGTTCAGTAGGAACGTTCAATTTTCTGAGTATCCGTATGCATATGTAACATCACATTATTTGGACACACAAGCCCAGTAATACTTAACAACAGAACTTAAAGTGTCTTCAAGTACTGTGATTAATATTTAACATCATACCACTACCTAAAAACACTGATTCACTCACCTGTGATGTTTGGCCCTGTAACTTTGCAAGCTGAGTCGTTCGCATGTTTAAGGACTGGCTCCTTGTAACTGTTGCTCCAGCAGATTTCCCATTAATTTTTCTTTCCAGATGACACGTTACTAACAACTTTTCTTCCAATAACACAGCGTCCCATGGATCTTCAGCTGTCAAACTTGAAGCCGTCTCTCCATCATCCTCTGCCTTATATAAAGTCTCTACACTGTCCACTTTTGGTTTACTTAGGGGATCCAAATCTAACCAGTCAAATTTACTGATGTCCCTGCAGCTTTCCGAGGCTGGGAGGTCGGAAACTGCAGACTTTATAGCAGTCATTTCTAAGTCCGTGCTTGACTTCCCATTTTTCAGAAACTCCGAGGTGCTTGCAATTTTGTCAAACACTTTTGCCATTTCTGGTGTAAGTACTGGAGGATATATAGGTAGGCTTCCTTGTGGATGGAAAGGTGTAGTAGCTGCCAATGGATATGAAATGTATTGTGACTGCCTTGGAAGACCAAGATAAAGAGGTTCTCTAGAGTGATAGGAGGACATACTTGGATGGAATCCGTTCTGAAACACACCAGTCTGTTTTGTGTAAGAAGCTGAGGGGTAAATAGGAGGTAAAGTGCATGTCACAGGTGCTGGTATCCCAGGCGTCCACTGTCCTCGCTGACCAGCAGGCCCAAGATAAAATTGTGAAGACAGCGATGGGCTCAAAATAGGAGTTACTGGTAACGTGGGGGCTTTACTAGCTTCAAAACTGTCATCCAGCAGCAGTTTCTCTAGCTCTGCATGAGTGAGCTTCTCTATGTCAATGGTACTGAGTTTATCTTCCATTCTCTTGGCATCAGACTCTGGGAACACCATGAGATCGTGGTCCTGTTTGCTGTGTGTCTGTGCTGTTTGCCTGGTGCTGCTTACCGAATGAAAAGCTTGTTTGTTACCAGCTATACCTCTTTCCTTCTGCATCTTAGCTAATGCCTCAGCTTCCATCTGCAACGCCTCCTCTTTGTCCACATCTTTTGACCTTGCAGTTGCCAAAGAAGGTGACGAGCGCTGTTTAAATCCATTGCTGCTGGATATCTGGGCCATGCCGCGAGAGCAGATGTCCATTGAAAGAAGCAACACTTCCCTTGTACTGCTCGGCTACCCTTGGCTTCGGAATAGATTCAGCAGCTCTGCAAAGGAAATGAAACATTAGAAAACCATGCAAGAAATCATATGCAGAGAACTACTAAGCCATACACCACCAAATTACAAGGTTGCACATGTAATTCAGAAACCTAGAGCAGAAAATCTTGAAAGAGAACAGATTTTTTGATCCAAGTTAAGAGAAGCCACACAATTAAGCTCACGGCCTTAGCATTTTGAAGGACGCATCTGTTTTTCTTACTAGCTCTTCCCAGTAGGTAGAGAATTACTTAGTTTCTTTCTGCACCACTAAACCTCAGACAAGGAAAAGGCGTATTCAGGTACCTAGCGGACTTCAGATTTGAAGCAATTCTGTTCCCTTAGCCAGCTTCAATCCCGGAAAAATAGGAATTGTTCTGAAAACCACAGAGATGCTAGTAGTGACAAAGCACAATCTGGAGGACTTCCAGTTTATTTCAGTGTATCACAACAACAGAATTGGCAAACTGGTCCCTGTACCACGAATACAATGCTTATGGTTACGATGCTCGACGACCTTACTTCGTTTGGAAAACTGAGTTGTACTTTACCCCCTCAACCTGCAAACAGCACTTATGAAGTGCTATTCCTTGGACAAGCAAGATAAATTATTTAAGTGCAGCTGCTCATTAAGTAATTGCTTTAATGGCCCCTTGAAGGAAGAGTCATTCACTTATGTAAGGGAAGAAATTCTGGAAGGGTACTTTTGCTCAAGGCCAGCTCCAAGAAAACGCCATCTAACATTCCTCCAGTTCCACCCTAGTGCTTGGTACCATGATACTACTCCCCATATCCACCACAATATCTACGCCTCTGTATTAAAACAACCTTACAACAGATCCATCACAAGAAGTTTGTTCGTTTCCCTTCTTATTTTTGCTGTATTCTACAGCTGTCACACACAGCCGGCTTAGCGTTGACTCCACGAGATAAGCTGTCTTCCAGCAGCAGCTCGTACGCATATCAAGTAGCGAGACAGAAATCATGAATAATGAGTTTCTGCCAGGAGGCTTACACAAACAGCAATCCTCAGTAAAACACAGTTTCGCTGAACTAGATGTGCCCTCTCAATGTAAATCATCGTGGCTTTAAGGCAGGCAACAAGCAAATCAAACAAGTAAAAGACAAATAAATTATTTGCAGCAAAGACAGATAAAAGCTGCCATTGTACTCCCTTGCTGTTCATACCCATCAGAAGTTTTTTCTCCTTGCATCAGGCCAGAGATACGTGCTTCAACCACAACGCTGCACTTCTGCCGACCCGCCGCACAGACAGCGAGACTCTTCGCAGATTTCTAACAGATTCTTTAAATTCTTGAGGACTCTGGCCAAGCTTTTGTTTCATCTACTTGACTGCAGTGGCTTGTGCTGTGAAGGACAGACCTCCTCACAAAAGGTCTTACATACATTTCAGCGAAGCCTGATTCAGGCCAAACCCCTCAAAAACCACTTCTAACCACCCTCTAGAGATAAACTGTACCAAAAAGGTGACGAAAACAAGAGAGACATTTGGATTTGTAATGCCTACAACACGCTCCTAGGTCAAGCACTGGGATGTCCCCTAGAAACGAGGAATATTTTGGTGCTGAGCACTGAAAGGCTCAAACAGAACAAATGGTTAAGACCAACGTGTACAACGTAGCTCAAAATCAGCACAATGATGTGCTGATCAATTCATGAAGTTTCCCCAGCTGTTCCTACCTGGCTTTCGCAAGAAGCGGGAGCACGAAGGGCAGTTTCTGCAGCCTCCAGGCCTACTGGGAGCTATTTGGGCAACAACCCGGCAGCACATTATCAGCGTGCTCTGGTGCTGCCTGATAACTGCAGCAGCACCAGCGAGTCGTTTTTCCGAAGGAGAAAAAACACCGAGATCGTACGGCCTTCAAAGCAGCTATATATAAACCCAGGAACAGTAGCTTTGGCTCCTGACGAAGGAGGAAGCCTTATTTTTCTGCTGAACTCGACAGCTTTGATCTCCCTCCTCGCCAGGCCGTCTCCCCTTCACAACGAGGCAGTGTTTGAGCAGACGGACACGCATTCCTCGGCGCACAGCGACTGCAGCACAGCCGCCCTACACCCAGGGAATCCCACTCCCTCCACAACTGCTCGTTTCTTTTACAAGCTCACTTGGCAGCGCTGCATTTCCCTCGGTTTGATTGCACGCCTGCACCGGGAGGAACCTGGAGTGCTGATCTGAAGATTAGGACCATCGCTTGTTATCTAGAAATCTGCACAGGGCTTTTATTTTTTCAAGGCAGACTCTGCCACCACGTACACCCTCGAGTTTGATCACTTTATTTGAGCCTTGTCCTCAGGACAATTCTTAACCAAACCGGTGTGTAAATCTCTGTCCCACTCGATAAGCAGACTGCAGCTTTCAAACACTTCAAAATTAAAAGCATCTGATAACACTGCAAGAGTTTTAGCAAGACCTGATCCTGCACACCGGTTTTAAGCAGTGAATTCATCACATGATAAAAGATCAGAAGAAAAGCTCCCTAGACTTGAGGATCATTAAAATAAAGGCAAGCCTACTTTAAATGCTAATGACACGGCGTCTCGGTTAACATTTTCCCATAAAAAGATGAGCTTCGCTTTGAACTTCTGAATTTGCAGCCATGTAAATTCAAAGGCAGACAGAAAGCAAAATGTAAACTTCTCCAACACTTAAAAGGAGAAGGGCAAATTTCACCCGCACCACCAGCAGGAACTCCCCAGACACTCCGAAGGTTTCGGTTCAAATCCCAGAGGTGGGAAAGGGATCCCTGAGCGACGCTGTGAGAAGTCGTGGGAGCTTGCACCAACTGGGAGGCATCGAAAGACCTGAAAGTAATCCTTAGAGTCAAGATTGTTCTCATCTCAACTACGGCACGCTCTATTTTAAGCCACGGTAAGAAAAGAGGTTCTAAGCAAAAAGAGGTTCTCACCTTCAAAGGCACAATGCTCTTTCGAAATCCTTAAGGAACGGGTCAAACGCTTCCCAAAACTAAACCAAAAACCTAGGAACGCCTGGAGGGATTCCAATGGAAGTTTGAAAGCAATAAAACAATCCCCTCCACGCCTTGCTTTTCCCAAAATTTGCAGCAAAACACACGCATCCACACTTTGTGTAACATCACCACGCCTGCCTGGCCCTAGTGGTCACTGATCAATACTGTCTGCTCCAATGTCTCTTTACAAGGAGGTCTAAAAACCTCAACAGCTGATTTATGACTTCTTACGGCTTCCTGACTGAAGGCAAATCCCTCTCTTGCAGAGAGACAGGGTACCTCGAAGCAGTATTTGCCGGAAGTTTTCCACCAGCTGCAGGAAAGCAGAAATCCACAGGCCTTTCTCTGGCTCGCGTCAGGCTGAGTTTCCCTAAAAGCAACAATTCCTCGGTCGCAGTTTTGAGTGCTTGTGTTCAGAGTGCAATGTCCGTTTGCTCAGCCATGTACCCGTTTATTGCCATGCAAACTTATTTAACAGCACAACGCTTATCAAGTGTACAGCAGCAAAACTTCATAAACAAGAGCCAAGCAGCAGCAGACGTCTGACAATCTCCTTCATATCAAAGCCTCTGAACGGGATGAAAATTAATTTTAGAGCAGATTCTCACTTGCAGAGGCTTACATAAAAACAGAATACATTTACCTGCGGACCACTCCAGCACACGTACAAAAATGAACCAGGAAGCAGGTCTTTCTAATGAGGAATTTGAAGATTTTTTGGTAAGAAAAATGATGAGAATGATGTAGGGGATGTCACAACTTCACCAGGAGAGAGACTCGGAGAGTCTAACTCAGTTTCCTACCTTAATAAGCAAGGACCATTTCATTAGAGACAAATCCCAGCACCTGGAGCAGAGGTAATCTCACCATCTGCTCCTGCCCACATTAACATTCTCCTCTACTTCAGCTGAGTTGCACAACGATTTTCTCCTCAAAAACAAAAAAAGCAAATGAAAGCCAATCAAGTTTTGTTTGTTTGTTTTTAGCAAGCTATTTGTAATTTGTTCTAGTGCTAAACAAGCACAGAGTTCATACTACTTGCAATTCACCCTTAAGAGACACTTTATAGCCATCACAAATCAGTTCAAAAACTCCCTGGAGTTCCAGCACTAAATACAGAAGCAACGATAACATGTCAGACCATTTCCTAAATTCCTTATAAAGTAAAGCCTTCACATATTGTAGGCAGAGCTTCCTCCAAACAAGCCCAATTTTCACAGTGACTCCCTGTTAAAAAAATAAATAAATAGATGTAAGGCATTTGCCTGATCCTGAAGAACAGCTAACTTAAAAATTAACCTATCTTGCCTGCATACCAGAGATGGTAGCAGTTTTGTGGGATAGCAGGGGAAACTTCTGCAAAATAAGACAGGAGTAATATACTACGGAAAGTACTAGTCAGCTGGAAAGGAATTCATAGCCAGGCATTTGCCACAGCAGGAAAACTCCTTAGCAAGAAAAAAAAACACACAGGAACTTGGTCATTCAAAAGCCTCCCTGCCAGGTGCATTCAGATTGCTACTAAGAGAGAAAACTGCACCCATACTTCGTCAAGTAAGTCAGATGGGTTACTTACAGGCTTGCCAAGGCAGTGTGTGCATTTCGGAGGGGGGCAGAAAGAGGCTCGAAGGAACTAGGACAAAACGTTAGCAGAGAAGAGATCCTGACAATGTCATCACCACGCATGAAGTGAAAACAGAAGAGACAGAAGAAGCAGAGAAATCATCCCAGCAATGCTTGAGAGAACAAAGGCTTTATTTTAATTCACATTCACGCAGCAACCAACGAAGCAGATACTTTAACTCTGGAATATGCATTAAGCTGGGGTATGACTGTTTACCCCTCCATGCATCTAATAAAATAATTATTCCCAGGTATCTTGTAAATTAGGAAATAAACAGATTCTTCAGCTGCGTGATGGTCTGTGCACCGAGCACAACGTTGCTATTACGTGGTTTATCACTCCTGCCCTGAGCTTATACTCCTTCCTTTTACATCATCACTCTCCACACAGTACGGGAACAAGTTACTTGTTAGAAAGGTCAAATAACCTAAGCAATAAGGATATAATCAGACCCATCTTCTTGCAGAATAAGTAAATAAATTTTACATATATATATATAAACAGCAGCTGCTTAAAGTCATAAAATGCTTCCAGCATCAATCCACTCATTTACCTTTTCTGTTTCAATTTGGAAGAACTTAATGGACTGCAGCTACACCTGCTAAGAAATGCAAATAAATTATGGCAAACAAATTGTAAAGAATTTGCTGACAGCCATGCAAGTTCCACAACAATCCTTTCAGACAGTAAGTCCTTTTTTTCTTTTTAAATACTTTTAGATTTAGATTGCAAGCTGTTCAATAACGTGTGCACAAGCAGCGAAAGGTTCATGTTTCAGCTACTCTTCTATCCTGCTACCTTTCCATTGACACTCAACAGCTTCTTTAACACACTCGTAGCCAAATGAGAAGATACCTCCTCATGGATGAGATTAACAGTTAACTGAAAGGTCAAATCCATCTCAGTTCAGATCGTACCTATAGAATTTTTGAAGCCACTTCCACTAGTTTAAATAAAGGTACAAGTTTAATTGGATGCAAACTCTGACCCAGCACTTTCCTATTTCACTCGAGTCGTCCATGAGAGCCTCTAAACACCTCACCAGCTGTACTGAGACCAACAACTGCGCCTCTTAGCTGAGATTTTAAAAACTCATTTACATCCAGGAAGTACAATTTCATCACAAAGCTTCTGATTTTGAGAGCTGGATAAGAATAGGGTGTTTCTAATACCAGAACCAGAAACTTCCAGGAATACTTCAAGGACTTTTGGTACTGGCAACAAGTTTCCCAAAAACCCCAGCCTCAGCTGCTTCAGTGTTTATAGGAACACTTAGGAACTCCACGACTTCAAACTATTTTCATCCACGCCACTGTGCAAAGACTCTCGATAGGGCAAACTTTCTAAATGCAGAATCTTGATCTTGGATCAACTTTCCCAGACAGCGCTCCAAGAAAGAGTCCAGCACAGTGGTCCAGCCAAATTTCAGCACATTTCAGGCAGCTGTAGCTACCTGCACGGGTTTTCTGCTGCCACAAAGTTTTTCTTCCCCTTCTCAAACCAGTGGCCTGCACCCTCAGCCGCTGCAACCCACTCCACCAGTAGGTACCTGCAGATTGGGTCCAGCACATCTGCCAGCTTCCCGTAAATGTCTGTGCTGTCACACTCCTCCCTTCCAGTTCTGAACCCAATAACCATTTCAGCTGTCTGTTGAAGAGTTACAGGTCTTAAAGAGAATTCAATTATTGTGCATAAGTTACATAAAAACGTGCCACCCAACGCAGCCAACAGTGGGTGCTGCAGCTGGAGACAACGGCAGCGTGAGCTCATGATACGGGACATGGAAGATTTATCACCAGAAGAATCTTTATAAATACTCAAATCACCTCGAGATGCCCTTAAAGCCAGCCAGCTGAAGGCACAAATCAACAAGAAACATGACGTTGCTTTCACTGGCTGTAGAACCACCTCCTACATCTCCGTATTTTCGTTCCCAGCTCCCTGCCACCACACCTGCAATCCCGCTCCTGCTGCACAGCATTTGCTGAATGCAGATACCAGAAAAAGCAGTAATGAAACCGATGGCATCCCAGGCGATTTCACTCCGATGCACTTGGCCAAGATTTTTTCCATCCCTCACAGCCAAGCCTATTACCAGCATTGTTTGACAAAGGCTAAGAATTTTGGTTCTGTTGCAATGTTGCTCCTTGCAGAATAATGCTTTCATACCCACCCCCTCTGCTTATTTCAGAAGTTTGTTTTTAAAAACTTTTTACTGACTCTTTTGCTTTTCAACCAAGTTGCACTTTTTTCTCCAGTTCACCCATATTTTTCACACGCTTTTCCATGTCTCTCTTTTCAAAGCACACCTGGAAACCCACACATGATGCAAAATACTCCACACGGAGTCAGCATGAGCTGCTGGTTTAAGGTATAGCTTCCTTTTAAGCAATGCCAGCGCCCCAAATACTTGGATTCCCCACCTGAATAATTCGCCCAGTAATCCACGATTTGCAAAGTAATTTTACTTCAAAGCATCCCTTTCAAAGCAGCATAGAGCAATTCAGATTGCAGAGGGCCTCAGATGGTCCCTACCTCAACCTCCTGCTCAAAATAGGGTCAGTTATGAGAAGAGTGCTCAGGAAGCACAAAGTTTAAGTTATTCATAAAGCACAGGCCTGCTCACAGTGGGGCACGACAAACCATCCCCAGCATCCACCTGTAGAAGCACTTCCACTAACCCTCGTAGCAGTGGTTTGAAGAAGCCAAATATCCTCTATACAAAGTCTCTAGGGGTGGGAAGGACAGGGTAAAAGAGGAAAGAAATGTTTGTGCCATCCAATTACTTGAAAAAAGATGCCCAAACACCATAGAGCCACGTACAGCTTTACAACACAGAGTTAAAAAAAAAAAAAAGTTTCTTAATTTATATGCCTGAAGTAAGCCCTCCAAATATCCTCCTACTTTCACAAAACATCCAAAAATGCAGCAAAATGCAGGAAGTTCACGATGCGAAGTTCAGTAGCTATTATTTAGGGAGAAAACTCCCCTGCAAAGTTCCTATCCTGTTATTCTGTTCGCTGGCTCTGCATCAGTGCACAGGATATTCCTTTAACATACCAAAACCATTAACAAAATATGGAGAGAAACCCATGTCACCGCGGCTCTGTCCTAGGCTTACCTCTGCATCACTGTACTAGCACCAACCTGCTGGCCTAACAAATGCAATTCTGCTGCAGTAGCCGAATTATTTCTACCACTTGCTCCAGCAGACAAGTCTCCCCTTGGGCAGGAAACTTGCACAGTTTCAGTTACAACCAGCAGATGCTTCTCAGTCACCAACCTGGTATGCATGGAAGTATTAAACACTTGTTAATTACTGACAAAACAAATGCACTGTTTACATGGACCTCTTAGCTTTACATATTAAAATGCTTATGAGATTATTTGAAGCAAAGAGCTTTTTAAAAAATAAACAAAATCCACTACAGCGCACTAGTAGAAAAGTAACAGGACGGCTACACTGGGTCAGGCCACAGGTTCATCTCGTCCTTAACTTGTCTCTGGGTGGTTTCAGAAGGGCATAGGTGAAAAAAAGTTAAACCAGGACAAGCAAGCAATGACGTTTCCTCAAAATCCTCCTCCAGTCTCCACTAATACTCTGCTGAAGGAATTCCTCAGTTAACTTGTCTAATATTTAACAACCGTGATGGGTTCTTCCTCCAGGAATTTGTCCAACTGCACGTCGGGCTCGGACCACCTACCTTGTAACTCAACACTGTCATCAACCTGAGCAGGAGAGCAGATCAGCTATCACCAACCTGTTCTTGATGCATCTTTGACAACTCCTAACATCACCAGCAGCACTGAGACCTACCAACTGCAACCTCTGTGCAGACTAAGTTGTTTCTTCCAGGTTATCCTGTGCTAACCAACCTGTAGATCAGAACAAGCGACAGTCTCAACACCACCCGAGTGTCCCATTTTTCATTTTTTTAAATGGATTGACAAAAGGGGTGTCAGAATTTTAACACCAAGCACCTAAAAACTAGGAGGTACACAATATGCGCAGGCATCTCTCTCTCTCCTTCAATTTCTGAATGAAAGCATTCCTGAGTGACCACCACTTGGAACAAACTGAATTTACTCTAAACAACTGCAGACTGCATTTCTACTGAAAAGTAGAGATCAAAGCAGCACTTCTCATAACTTTTTTTTTTTTTTTTTTTTTAAATGTGACCTTTGAGGAAAGCATTTTATTCAAAATCACTTATAGAATAAATGAGGTTCACCATTACTGGCGTGCTTAAAAACATTTCCTCCTTCACTTACTTGCCCAGTCTGGAAACAGCTTCTGCATTCTTCTGCAGAAACCGACACCCCAGCAGCCTCTCCATGCACAAAGGGCTGGATGAATGCTCCGGGAGATGACTGATGTTATTGACCATGGCCGATAAAAACTGAACTCTGCTTCTGGTAAGTAATTACACGTCACATCCCCATCACACGAACATTTTTACAGTTATGTTCCTGTGAAGCAAGCGATTTACGTTTGTACCGCTCTCATTCATTTTTCAATTGGTTGCATTACTCTAAAAATAAACAAATCCACCCCGCGGTTATTTCTACACTAACTGCAGACACTGAGATGCAGTGCTTGAAAATAAAAGTGAAAGAGCTCTATCTTAACATCATCACGGCTGACCTCCAAACACACGCTGTGTTATGAATTTTACTCATGTTATCCTCACAGTGCCCTACCAACCAATGCTACTTCATTTTCCTTTCTTAAAGCTTCCACAGGACGCCCTTCACATTGATCACGACTTTTAAAACACACAATGTGCAACCCTGCTCTGCTCAAATTCAAGCTCTCCATGGGATTAGTTTTTTCTAGCTAGTCCTATTCTAGCCTGGTTTGGTCCAACAACACCAAAACAAACCAGCAACAAGAAAACACCATCTCAGCATTTTCATGTTTGTCAGCAAAGTTTTAATTCAAGTCTCTCCAGCTACACAGCAGGGACAAATAAATAAGAGCATCGGGGTCACCAACGCGTACTCGTGCATCTGTCCTGAGGAGCCTGGCTGGCCTCAAGCAACGCTCCCCAAGGAAAGAGGAACTTCAAGTCTTCAAAGCGGGATTACTACAACCGTGATCAAGCAGGAGGAGTTTACTTCCATAAACAAGCAGGAAGAAAGAAAGTTTTCGAGTCTTTTTGAGACTTTGGATGTGTATTTTTTTAGACCAACAGCCACCTTCAGGTGAAAGATCACCGAGGGGCGCGCAGCACCGCGAAGGCACAGGCTGTGGTCACTTTATGGACTTCTCAACACAAGGCCACTTGCCTCCAAAGGCTTTATTCGCCTTCTCCCCTTGGCTTTACCCTCTCCACAGCTCCCTCCCACCTTCCACATATTCTCAGCAGATTTGCCCGAGCCTCCCTCGGCTTTTTGGCTGAAGGCGGGGGGCTCCCCCCCGGCAGCCCCCCGAGGCACCGCGGCGTCGCCTTCACCTCCCCCGGAGGCTCCCCGGAGGCTTCCCCAGAGGCTCCCCGGAGGGTTCCCGGAGGGGTCCCGGAGCTTCCCCGGAGGCCGAGGGTGTGGGAGCCGCGACCCCCGCGGGGCCCCGTCCCCACACGCGGCGCCTACCTCGCAGCGCCGCCGCCCCGCGGCCGCGGCCATTCCGCTTCCTGCCGCCCGCCGCCGGGCTCGCAGCCGCCCTCCGCTCCTTCCTCCGCTCCTTCCCTCCCTGCTCGGCTCCCTGCCTGCCTCCCCTGCGGCCCTCCCCATTCCCCGCTCCTCCCTCCTTCCCTCCCGCCCGCCATGCGCTCACATCCGGGCCGCCTCCCTCCCTCCCCCCCCCCGCCATTTCGTCCCCTGTGGGGACGAGCCGCAGACGGTGCCAAACAGCGCCTAAAGCAGAAGCAGCAGCCGAAAAGGAATTGATGAGGCCGAGCCCCAAGCACGTCCCCGACTGCCATTTTCCACGCGATTATAGTTAAACCCTGTCGCTTCCAAATCCAAGCATCTTCTGTAGGGGAAATCCTGACCGGGCACCAGCAAAGCCCTTGCGAGGCCAGCACTGGGAAGTGTTAACTCAAAGGATGTTCCTGTAGGAGCATCATACCGTGAATCCTTAATTAGGCAGATTAACGAAGTTCTTACTGCCATTTAAGCCATCGAGGAAGTTTCAGGCTGTCGGTTCTTCAGAAAAGAAACCGACGCTTTCTAATAGCAGACCGCTATTTGCTATCAATGAGCACAAAATCCCGCTTTGCGAACACCAAACCACCAACAGGAGACATCTGCTTGGCTCCCAAGGTGCAGATTTCCTGCTAGGCAGCGGTCTGTCCTTGAAAAGTTGCTTTCTTGTAAGACAATCCTATAAAGACTGACATGGGAAACCCTTTCCTGTGAGGAGGGTCTGCACAGCACGCTGCACATGGGCTCATTCTGCTGCACAAATGAGGTTTTCCACCTTCGAAAGGGAGGTGAGATTATGCTATCCTCCCTTTCTGTGTAGTGTTGGCTCTAATAAATGACATTTAGAAGGTCACTTTTTAGGGCATGAGTGCCTTTCTTACTGATGGGCCAGCACCTCCTGGTACAAAGCAGAACCTGTGGTGTGTTCGCTGCTTTCTTCTCCAAAAAGGAAACCACCCTGGATTTCACTTCCTAGTCACTGGCCACGGGGTTTAGTCCCGGCACAACCATTTTTCTATATTTCACCCATCACTAAACAAAGGCGTGTTAATCTGCTTGGCTTGAATAAAAGACAGCTATCGTCCCCCCAAATTCCAACGAGACCATGACTATTTGGTTGACCAACCACCACCATAATATTGGTCAATGTGTGACAGCACAAGCGGGTCAAATGTGAACCAGAAGCTGAGAAAGGAAAGATGATTTGGTTCGTTCTGCTGATTAATGCACAATCGTAGAAGGCCATTTTCGTGCTTGCCTACAAGTCCCATGATAACTAGAACCTTCTGGGACTTTCCCTTAGAAATTATTTCCTTCTTGCCAGGAATTTTTCCTGCTATTTAGCATGGATTTTAATAATTTAAGCCCACCCTTTTTAGTGATGTCATTCTTGCAAAATATTCTTAAGGTACTTCGTGTTAAATAGGCACCAATTTCCTTTTATCACACTAAGTTCAAACTGAATATGCTATTCCTTCCTTAGCTTTCACCCCTTGCACTGAAGAGCAACTGCAACACCAATATTCTTGCCTCTGCTTTCATAGTTTCTCAGTGACATTCTCATTAAATGTACACCAATTACCAGGTATGGTCTAGAAGCAGTACCACCCAGCTTTTGGAAACAGCATCTCTATACCCAATGCCAACAAGCCTTTACTAATGGGGAGCCAAAATGGTTCTGCTTCAAGAGAGAACTGCTTGGCATCAAAGCCCAGCTTCGGAGCAGAATGGCGCTGACTCCAGCGGAGTCAATACAGGGAACAATGACATAGCCTGCAGACTGCCTTACGAACGGGTAATTACAAGTTACACATTACCGCATGAAAACATGACGCCAGCTCCCAAATATGACTTACACAGGAAGTCACTGACGTGTTGCTGTCAGAGCAGCGCGCGAGGTGCGTGTCTCAGCAGCCTCGCTGCCTCCTTACTCTCTGTGGTGGCTGAGACAGCCACCAAGCATTGCAACTGCACCAGGAGTTCTCAGGAAACACCTTGTAGAAATACATCTCGTGGAAAAAAAAAAAAAAAGTGTATTGAAGATGGATGAGCACTAAGAAATCCATATAATTTTATGGAGTAGTGTTTTTACTGACATTTAAATTGTAAATTAGAGGCAGAAGAAACATGAGAGAATTTGTTTAAATGTTTGGACAAAGTGCTGTGCTCAGTACCGCTAATACTCAAACTTCACAAAATAATTCCAATGTAACACATGCAGAAAAACAAATCACCCTGTGTAAATAACCATACTAATACTGGGATTAACTGGCAATCTCATAAACTGCAGCTGGCAGATGCCTTTTAAAACAATACTTAGGGTACAAGAAAGCTTGATGTAGACCCAGATTAAAAGCACAGCTATACCCAACCAAAAGCAACAACAAATAAGTGTTTTGGTGAAGGTAACATCTGGAAGTTAAAAATAAAAACTCTGAGAAGAAAAAATGCCTTAATTTTCCTCTCAGCCTGAAACACATTTTATGTAAGCCTTCCAAATTTAACAGATGAATGCCTTAATTTAACTACTGGAATTGCCACTCGCCCTGTACTAATTGGAAGCAATAAACTTGATGCCTATTGTTAGAGCATCCTTTTTGTGAATGAGACATTGCTAGTAAGAGCACAGGGATTTTAGCAGGACAAATATGTTTCCTCTGAAAATAGGAAGATGGAGCACGTTATGCCAAGGACAAAAACCTCTTTGCAAACACGGTGACAAGTACCAGAATATGGTGCTTACTTTGTGCAGGAAATCCCCAAACATGTATTCCAAGGAAATTCCCAAACATTTGTTCATCAGGGTGGGGACTGCAACATGAAATTCACTCCATCAGGGCTCCTTGCTGCCTGCTGGAGCAGTGGGGGACCCCACAGATGCATTTGGGGCTGGTGCCCAGCACCCATCCCAAAGCTGCCAGCCTCAACATCACAGGGCTTGTGCAATTCAAGGAAGCCCCATGCAGTTATAGCTGGCAAGCTGTGCTTGGGGCTCTACCTGTTCTCGGGAATGTGGCCCTCAAAGGCCTTATGGCCTGTGACTTACACGTATGGAGCAGCTTAGGAACTCAAGTTTGAAAGAAAAAAGCTTAACTGTGATACACACTAAGACTATGCAGGAATTGAAAGTTATTCATCTATGTTTATGACTCCAATGTTAGGCTGCTTTTCAGGAAAGCTATAGCATTCAGTGATGTTTGACTTAGGAGCTAAACAGTTAAAATTAATCTTAAATTATAATTTTAAAATATACTTAGAATCCATTAGGTTTAAGAGAGTGACTGCTACACAGATCTACCAGTCTTCAGTAACCAAGACAGATCTAATGTTCTCGAGGTGACTATTACTTACTTAAAAGCAACGGTTTTAAGTTGCTTTGGTAATTTGCATCAAAGTTTTAGCTAGTTTTATCTTTGTTGTTTTCTTCGTTTTGTTTTGTTTTGTTTTACAAATTTTTTCCCCCTAAAACCAGCAGAGGGAGACAGGTTCTTTTTTACTCCAAAACAAGTCTTATTTCCTCAAAAACATGCCGAGTTGAATTTTCACTACAACTTCCTCCATTAGTCTCACAATGCCTTTTCTTGTTAATTTTGAATTTTGTTATTAATACTCATTTTGCTTGCTCTGTTTATTCAAGCTTAAATACCAACTGCTTACATCTACAGATGTTTATTCAGTAGTATGTTGTTATTAATAATTCATTGTGAAGTTCTTTCAGGAAAAAATGGGATATCAGTGTTGGTAATGAATGAAAACGATAAATGGGCCATGGTTGTTTTTATTGTTTCACTGTTATGCAATAGATCATGTGTTTTCACTGGGTGAGGTTTATATATAGCTCTTAAAATCTACACAATAGTTTCAGCTACGTATGAGTTACATTTAAGCTCAAACATAAGAAAGTTCCCCTTTGCAAACCAAAAGAGAAAAAAAAAAGCCAACAACCAAAACCAACAACGAACAAAGAAAAAACACTAGTAGGTACAAGTGCAAGTAAAATCTTCTCTTCGGTTAATTTCTTAGGACCCAGGTCCTGTTTCAGAAAGCGAGAATTTAGGCACTAAAAGCCAAAACACTATTACAGATCTTGGCACAGAGAATTAGGTATTCCCTGCACAATTTAAATAACATCTCTATGGCATAGCATGACAGGGCACACATTTGAAATTCATAAAAAATTTCTTATATTTACCCCAATTTTCTTCAAGCAAATTATGTCTAGAAGAGCTGTTGGACCAGGAAACCTAAGAACATAAACAATTGAATATATTTTACTACTGGTTTTACTGTAAATATTGTGATAATTTTTCTTTTCCGTATAACTTTTTATAGATTGCTTGCGTAGAGAGGAAATTGTATGAAATGGTTTTGGATAGGAATGACTGTGCTCAACTGAAGACATGCACGATTTTTGTCATTTGAAGGCTTTAAATAAAAAGAAGCTTCCACTCAAATGGAGTAGAAGCAGAAAAGTTAGAAAACACAAGCAGAAGGTGTGTCAGTGCTGCAACATGATCGGGAGGCACCACGGGATAGTTTATAGCCTACAGTATGCATTGGTAAGGGCAATTAATGTAAGAACGATGCCAGAAAAACCCGAGGGAGAAACTGTGGACAACAGGATGCGTACCTGGAAATAGCAATCATTCCTTGGGTAAAGGTAATTGAGGTAATTGGGAAGACTTCTGGCAAATTAGGTGCTTGAAATCCCAATCACAGCAAGTCATGCTTAATCAGACATCTAAAGACAGAGGATGATAAATCTTCATATTGACTGCTCACCGGAATTGCCCTTTATTGAAGGATTAAAAGAAAACAAAACCAGAAACAGTCATAGCAATCCTATACAGTATGAGACTTCCACAGCGATCTTTATCAGGTTGTTGAGAAAAAGGCTACAGGGACTTCTCCCAGCTGCCCCAAACCCTGCAGCCCTGTGGACAATCCCAGCCCTCACCAGCACAATCTGATATTCCTTTCCAGCATGAGCTAACTGCCTGAGGCTTCCTGTAGTCTCGTAGTAACCCCGGGTTCATCAGCAACGTGGCTTCTCAGGTCTCCAAGCGTTGCAAGTCAATGGAGATACTCTACCCTGAAGAAAAAGGAACAATTTCTTCTGTCATACGTTTGTTCATAATCACACAGTACACAATGCTGAGAAGCAATGCTCAAACCAAATGCATTCAGTGAGGCAGTTTTCATGCCCCTGTGCAAGTCTAATTCTATCATGGCTTGGCCCTTAATCCTTGTATTCTGGTACACATTTTTTTTTTGTAGTTTCCACAAGGGAAGTTAAGCACACAATGTGTTTCCTGGAGGACATTAGAAAAACTGGTTATCAGGTTAAGGGTCAATGATTCAAATTCAAGATTTTAACTAATGGATGCTCTGGAAGCAGCAGAATTGATTTAAAATGCTTGAAATCCTTGCCAAGATGCTTTAGTTGGTAAATCTCAGGCTTAGGAACGACAGTGATGGAAGAGCAGAGTACTGGCACATTATTCGAAGGGACTTACTGCTTGCATTTCTTATTTACTTTGTTATTTCACAATTTACTTTGTTATTTTATTATTTAGTTTATTATTTTACATCTGGAGGACAAAACTGAATATTGTTTTAATAAAAGTGATCTCCGAGGTCAGTGGAAGACTTTTCAGGTAAGACAGCAGCAGTCAGCACCCAACAAAAAGAAGCTAACGTCATTAATACGTGTTGCAATGCACCTGAACAACTGGAGATAGAGTTCATGTGTGTGTGGGAGGAGAGAAGTAGCGTGTGTTCACATACACACCTCCTGGGAAGCTTCAGGGAGGAGTACTCATCAGCACACCACGCAGTCCTGGCCTCGTTACAAACCCTGTCTTCACGGATACTCCTCACCCACCAGAGGAATCCTACCAAATCTACCTGCAATTCTGTCAGAGCCAGGTTTATGCACCCAAGCATGTGTATGCAGAATATATCATGAACACCACTTACCTTCCAAGGTGTCAGAGGAATCGCCTGGTCAGCAAAGCTTCTCAGGATCCACGGTCATTCCTCTGCGATGAAGCAGTGACACATCAGGTGATAAAGAATTACAGCACTCACCCTAATTAAAAGCATCGCTCAAGCAGTGTTGAAGCATTTGCAAACGGAGTATCAACATTAATTACTTTTTTTCTAACTATAAATGTAATATTAAGAAATAGTAGGCCTTTGCTTCAGAAACTCACTGTAGAGTAGCTGAAAGATACAGAAGACCGTACGGGTGAAAGCCTGGCACTTCAGTGGAGTGTCAAAGACTAATTCTGCCTGTGACACACTACCTGTGACACAGTGCAGCAAGTATTTAAGTTTATGCTTGTGTGTGGTGAAAGTACAGAGTGGTCTAGTGACTCCTTAAAGCTTTCTAAAGCTTGGAAAGTGGAAAAGTAATAAAAAAAAAAGTTTTCCACTATAAAGTGGAAAAAATTTTCGCTACGTATTTTAACTAAATCCCAAACATTTCAGGGAAAAAAAAAATAGTATAAATACTACTTCCATTAGCATAGTGCATAGCCCTTTGGAAGAGCAGAAATTCCTCACCCAAGTCAGGAATCACATCACAGTAGCATTAAGCCTGATCTTAATTTTGTATATAATATTTTTGTATTTGATATTTTTCTCTGCTTTCATTTAAAGCAGAGCCTAAGAACAAAATTATCTTTGCTTTGTTCAGCTAAAATCGATGGATGATTCCACCTGCAACATTTTGGCAACCCCCAGAGGTACCTAGCTGAATCTTTGACCTGTGGGAAACTACTTATTTAAATACCGAACTAATGAAAAGGTAGCTCCTCCAGCTATTTGTTCGTACTCTGGTACCAAGGTCATCCTGTCCTTCCTAGTCTCACATAATTAGAAACAAATCTGACAATAATTCTTGGTCATTAGATTTTGAAGTAAAATGCCTATCTCCTATCTGATATTAAAAGCCTTTTAAATTCTGCAAGGTGCAAGTGAGAAAAGTATTTTTTTCTTTAAAAAATATATCCTGAGATTCAAAACCTGCATAAAGATTAATACTCTAGTCTTATAAAATGGCCAGCCATGCAATGAAGTATTATAAATGTAGTTCCTGACTACTACACTTCCTAAAGCAGCAAAGAACATGCAATAATGATCATCACTATCTCTGTCTTTGGTTAAGAGACTTTAGTAGCTTCTTCAAAAGACAGAAGTGGACTTTTTTCACCTCCCCCACAAATACAGGAAACAACAGCTATCATCTTCCAAGGCTTTTAGAGAATTATTTGGATGTCTTTGAGTATGTATTCAGTAAGTTCTTACAGCTTTCACTAAAAGGCCAAGATTTTTATTTCCCTTTCCTAAAATTATTGCTATCACAAATTCCAGATTTTGGAATAGTCAGACCTAATCCTGGTCTCAACTGTATAACTTAGAAAAAAAATTTAAATACCAGATTCATAAACTCTGCAGTCACCACACAGCTTTCAAAGGAAAATGGCAATGTAGCCTGACAGCTGCAGAGGGCTTTAGCCGAAAGCATTTAAAGAATTCTTCTTTAATCTGATTTTAATGGAAATTAAGCTTTACTCACTTTCTCTTTGCACCAAAATTAACAGGGTTGATCTCACAGATAACTAAAACATTCCCTGAAAGTCTGGAATCACTTACATGTGGTCTCAGAAGTTATTATCACCTTGGATTCATAGGAAAAAAATAAAGAACCATAAAGCAAAAAGCTGAAGCTGTTTCTGTAACAGCACGTATCGTAATGCAGTTTGACAAGGCTTCTTCCCACACCTCCATACAGGCGATTTGCAGCAAACCCTAGAGTTCAACCAGCCTCTGACAAGCACCCCACACGGTAGGTAGCATGTGGCTGAGACCAGAGCACGGGCATCCAGCTTCCCACCAGCTCTTCCAGAAACTCCCCCTGAGCCCTAAATGACTTCAGAAATCCTCATCACCTTTGAATCTCATTTCAAACGCCCTACTTTTAAGAAGGCAGGATCCTTTCTGAGCATAATCACCAAACCCATTTTTCCACTGTGGCATTTCTTTTCCTTTTTTCCCCCTCCTTACACAAGCATGCAGTTATTTCACCACTTCACATTGCAGCCAGTGACCTGGGCCAAGTCAGTAAGGGCCAAAATGCACTTTTGTAACAATGAAAACTCTGCAACTCATTGGGAACCATTAATTCGTTAATAGAGAACGGATGCTGTCTTATGCTCTCAACGAAGTGCTCACAGAATGGCCCACACATGGAAACCTGAGGGCACTGCTAGAGCATGGCTTGCACCTTTGCAAATAAAGGGCTTGACAGACAAACCCCGTGCCTGCCTAATGGCAAAAGGCAGACAGATGCAATGACAGAGGTGGAGCTTATATTGAAAGCTTTTTTATTTTATGAAGCCCATGCTTAAGCTGTACGCTGCCCTGTAATCATTAAGCGCTAGGAATAAAAGCTTTGGGCTATTGCTGTGAAAGAGGATTTGCAAAAATCTGGTGCCAGTATCTCTACTGGCTTTGCAAACCCTCAAACAATTAAATAATCTGATGGCAGTTACTACTAACCCTACTAACTACTAACATTTTGATGCATGGAAAACATCAGTTCTTGCCTAGAACTTGGGTCCTGTGAGGAACCCGATGACCAGAGTCATTAATTTAAGTAGTTTTGCCTTAGGATGCTACAATGAGGCCTGAAGGCTGTATTCGAGTATCTTAAAAATAAATAAATAAATCCAACACCTTTATCTGGTCATTTCAATTGGTAAAGCTCCTTAAAGCCTCAGGAAATACTATTGCCATGGGGAGGAGATAAGCAGCAATACGTGTTTCTATCTCTGCAAGGACAGCAATTTCACTCAATATATGGCACCCACGTCCTTTGCTGTAGCCGGGGGAAGGATGTCTCTCGGGGGGGACTGGCAGGGGCTGCACATGTCCCTTTGCACGAGAAGTTTTGAGGAAAGGCTCAGACAAGCTAGAGAAGAACAGAAGAAAAGGAATTGTTGCTGTTTAAGGCTTGTCATCCTCTGCTAATGAGACAACTGAACCTGAACCATTTCCTAGATGAAGCTGTACCCTTGCAGTAGCAGGCTTGTTGAAAGAGTTTGATAACAGTATTACAACAGACAGGGTTTGCTTAGGCAAACCAGTTTGCCTTGGCTTCGGCTCACCAGCCTGCCAAATGGGCATTATCTAACCGCGGCGTTGTGAGACAAGGAACAACTGCGGGGAGCGTTCAGACACGCTGACAGAAGCTCTTACATCTCCTACGTTGCGTTTTACATTTTTGTTGGGGGAACATTTGAATTTGGAAGGGCAATGCTGGGAAAGTTAGGTCAGGAGAAATAAGAGAAAGTGAAATAAAGCCCAGAAATGTTGCTGTCCTGATCTATTTTTGCAGGTCAGTCTGTCTGACAAACCCTCCCACCTGCACCTTTCTGTAAACATTTCCAGCAGCTGCAGCAAGTCCCACAGAGGTACATGGCATTAGGTACCTCTTATTCCAGCATAAACACCAGAAAGGTAAGCAGCTTGCAGCTAAGCGAGTCTAGGAAGCACAAAGGCATTGGGTCACGGTGCAGTTTTTGCACTTTCAAGCTGTACCAACCATTTCAGAATGAAAGCTTCTGGTTTTCGTTTCCAGCATGGTGCTTGCTCCCAACATTTCCTGCATCTCAAGAAACAGACCATTGAGGTCGACTACAACTTCCCATCCAAAGCTGATATCCAATAAAATTAACAGCTAGATATCAAAGCACGTGTCTGTACAGATTGTCTGTTGAAATAAAGCTCAAGCTATGCAACTGGCCTGCTCCAGGACAGCTCACTTCGTTAGAACAGTCTTGAATTATGATTTATGTCTATTCCTCTGCAGTAGGTACAAGTCTGCATTTTCATTTTCTAAACACCCACCTTGGCAGAGACAAGCAAATTACAGGCAACACTCCTTCATACGTTCTTACCCAGTCTGATTTTTGTGACATTTCTTTGCTTTTGAGGTAAGGACAGATATTTGCAGTGCAGTATTAAAAAAGACAAAGAATAAAGAACTGTGGTTGATAAAGTGCAACCTGTGACGGAAAGCATGAAACTACTTCTAAACTATTGTATGTTTAGCTAGGGTTTATACAGGTCAATACAAAACATGCAAGTTCCCTCTGACACCTCTTGCAGAAGTCCCCTTTTAAAGCTTCAAAGAAAGGAAGAGTTGGGATGGGTTCCTGTTCTGTAATAAAGTGCCCTTGCTCCAGAGTATTTGCACCTCTTGCTCACGCTACTACTAAAGAGTAAGTGTTTCATCTCTGATGTAGACAAAATGTTTCCTGATGGCCAGGGTCCAAACCAATGCAGGATGGAACAAGCCATATCCTCCCCTTATTGTAACATTCACATTTCCTCAGCAAGTTTTTCAGGAACAGGATAATATAGGGGTCCAACAAAGACACCAGTAATGCTTTTTGCTAAATACCATTCCTTTTTTCCAGTGTGAGGAAACACACACCTCCCGTCTGATTGTTTTGACGAGCACACCAATGTATCCCCTTGTTTTATTTCCGACTTCCAAACCTGTAAATACTGTGGACATCTGTAGAGCAGCGCTGACAAATATGCATGTTTCACTCCAGCGTAACCAGAAGCAGCATGGACAAAAGGGGGATTGCTTCACACTGTGGAATGTCGAGAAAGATCAGGGAAACAGTCTCCAAACCAGAAATGTTCTTGTGATGGTTTCATGAGAAGGCTCAGTCTCCACACACTCCCCGTGGAATGGTAGCAGGGGAAAAAACAGACTGCGGATGCACAGGGGATGCAGGGGAGTGACAGCTACTTCTCCACGAGCATGGCTGCAAAGCACAAAAAGGAAAGGTGATAAATTCTCACTTAAATCTTCAACTTCCTGAAAAATATTGTTAAAATACACACCCACCTGCATGTTGGCTCACACTCGTGCATGCTTACACTCACAAGTACGCACTCGTACTGATGACTCTACCCTCACACACACCTCCCACGTGGCTGTTTGCTCATGCACACTTAGTCCTGCTGTCACACACACTCTCGTGGACTCACACACCTACTGACACAGCTGCACCTCCTTGCACTGAGAAGTGCCCCCCTTCCTCTTGAGATTTTCTTACCAGAGCTGGTAACTCATCAGCTATGCATTTTGTATTTTCAACACTAAGTTTCGCTAATAGCACTAATTATTTTGCCTGTAATTAAATTCATCGGGAACTAAGCACCGCTAATTGAAAAGCCTAAAAGGAAATGAAGACCTTTGGCTTGTACAACTCATGATGCAAGGTAACAGCGCTTTTCACCCGTAGGAGCAGACCTGTACTTTGCACAACACACAGGGAAGTGACAAGCGTGTGCTGAACTTTACTCTGGGATCCATCAGATCCTACCACATCTCTCCCCACGGAGCAGTTAAGCTTATATTTTAACTCTGACTTGCAACCCAGCCCATAAGGTTGGATAATTTCCTAGAAGAGCCAGCTTGGAACACGCCAAGCCAGCAAAACACAGACAGCCGTGCTCACCACACACTGCTGAACCTGCCAGCCCACTGTTTATCTGGTGGCCTTTTTGAGATGCAGGTACACGAGGGCTTTACACAGAACCATACCAATCCTTGTGGCGTTTTGTGCTCTCATTTTCCTAGCAGTTCCATCCGTTCTGCTACTTCCTATATTTTCACAGAACTTTCTTTTTACGCATCCACAACTGGAGGAATAGCAGAGAGGGTCTGAAGCCTGCTGTTTGGGATGAACCATTAAGGCTACCTTTTCCTCAAGGCAAATCATTTACATTATTGATGCATTATTTGCTGCTTTTCACCCAGCTGAGTATTGTGATAGCCTCTGCTGCTCTGGAAGTAAAGGTCAGCCTTCAATTTTATAACCAAGTAATTCCCTTTCACCAGCAAGCTTTCTCACATCATTTTCTACCCTTTTTGGGATCGCCTATGATAACATTGAAGCAGAGCAGCCTGATAAAAGTTCCTGGGAAACACTACAACTGACTGCACTCCCTTAATCTCAAGTTTATTAAAAATACGTAAATACAACAAGAAACCTAAACACCATGAGCATAAAGCCCTCTATTTAGCCCTGATGTTTCCTGCAATAACAACAATAATTACAAGCATGTAATTACAACAGGAAAAAAAGTAGATACAATTTTAAAGAACAGTTTTTTTTTTTTTTTAATGACTGCCACAATCTAATAAATATCTGGAATAATGCCAGCTTTTTTCTGATTTTCAGGTGTTACTCATATTCATTATGACTAGAAAGGCAATATATAAACCTCAGGTGACTTGAAAAATACATAATAAAATGCTGATTTACCTGGGAAATAAAATAAAGACTGTATCATGAATAAAGAAGATTTTCTTTTAATGAGACATTTAATGAGACTATTACCATAGTACTTCTTGCTCAACATGAAACTGTTATGAGATGCATGCTTTACCACAAACCCTTTCTTCTACTTTTTAGTCTATCCCTTGATGGAAATGGGAACCCCATAAAGTGGTGTAAGCAACACACGTGTTCCTGCAACCACAGTACCCTGCCATTTACTTCTTGTTTCTCTTACAATTTATGTTATTTCCAAGCCTCCCCCATTTGAGCTTTTACAAGCTAGGAGGTCTTACCTCCTTCTTAAACAAGATATCATTCCTCATCTTTTTGCAACATTCCCATGTTGATGCAATCTCAAGTTATCCTCATGCGCTGTACCAGTATTCATTTGATTTTCCCTCCACCTTAAAGAGTGAAACTTTTTTTTGAAACTAAGCTATCTTCCTCAACTCTCTCTGTCCTTCCTTCGAGAACACATTATAGCTCTTGCCTCAGCTATAAATATTTAGGCGGCAAGATTGCACCTGTTTCTCTGACCACATTCCCTTCTTTGTTTCTAGAATACCCTGCATTTTTACCAGATTTTGTTAAACATGCATGTAAAGCTTCCTCTACACAGAGAAAACCGTCTTTGTCAATTTAAAACTAAAATTACTCAAGAAGGCTTCCTCCCCCTATTTCTAACTGTAAGCCCTGAGTCACTGGCTTGCTTGTTTTGAAAAATATGTTTTAAGTTTCAGAGAAACAAAGAGATATTTACAAAAAAAGCAGTCCTAGATCTAAACAAATGCTTGAATGTTTTGCTGCACTGTAACCTATATATTCCTGTTTTCAGATTAAGTTATTTGGCTGCTAAATTTAAGAGTTGTTGAATTTAAAAGCTGCATCTGGTTAAGCATGTTTACCTCCATAAAACACATCCAACTGCAACAGAATCCTCTTTGATCAGATCAAAAATTATTATTTTTATTCTAGAGGAGCCATCTTATTAAAATTCAGTAAGTTAAATTTTATATTATGAAAGCATTTCTTATCCTCACACTTTTCAACCCTAAGTTCACAGTATTTCGTTTTTCTTTTCCCTGAGAATACACAGAAACATCTGTAACCTTAGATAATCAGTCTAACAATGAACGCATCATTCAGCAAAATCTACAGCAGAAGGCCAACTAGATACATGCTCAAGAAAGGACAGGCAGAAGATGACAGGATAGCTTTGGACTTACAACTTGCACAGACACAGGTTTCTTGTTCTGTGTCTGAACTGTTCAGCACGTAATAGAAAGAGGTCCCAGAGTTCCTACTACTGCAAAATAAATAGCAGTAATAAGGATAACTCTTCTTTATTCTATAATTTTATTTCATTTTGGTCAGTGTGAGAAGATAAATTTCATTTCTACCTCTCTAAATTAACTAGTGTAATGAAATTTTCCTCAAGCAATGCAATAAATACATTCTTGTTATATGTAATGTAATTATAACTAACACCAGAACAGGTCAAAGAGGTATCTAATAGCTAACCAGAACAATCCACCTGTTTTTTTGTTCCAGTTAATCACAGGACATGACCAGAAGCAGACCCACCGGGAGACCAAACTGCAGGCACTCCCAGTCACGAGACAGGCACAGGTCCCAGCCCACGGCTGTGGTTGTGGTGCCAGATGTGTGAGGGGGCATTGGGGCAGCCCCAGGAAACCAAGGATACACCCTACAGTCAAACCCCTCCACCCCTGAGTTAAAGCAGGTTCCAGCCTGAAGTGAAACAGCCACGGTGTGTGAAGAAAAATACTCAGCACAACTAAGCTGAAGTACCTGTCACCTTGTCAAACTGAGCGTGAAAACTATCCTGAAACAGTCAAACCTATGATGGATGCCTTCTCCACTCCAAGCAGCAGGATTTATGACAACACGGGACCTGCAAGAAGAAAAACGAAAGATCTTGTTGTTTCTAGAACCTCAAAAGCTTTCTGCTTTTTTTCCTACTGAGAGCTGAGATCTCAAGCTTTGTGCAGAACAGCTGCCATGATGTGGGCTTCTGGGCAACTTTTAGCAACTTTTGGGCTAGCTCTATCCAAAGCCTTTTGCTCTAGATGTCATTAGTAGCCAAAATTAATATATAATGCTGCTGCTGTTCTGCAGCAGAAAGAGGTATCTTACACCAGTAAATTCACCTCAGTTGTACAGGGATTAATAAATCAGACCTATATATCAACTACCAGGGTAAGACAACTTACATATCCGTTAAAAACAGAAAATCTGGCACACTTTGAGGCAAATATTTCTCCCTGACGAGAAGACAGAATGAGCAATTACAAACAAAAACCCGCAACCCTGTAATTGCACCCTTTTAGAGCCGTGAGGTCCCACTAACAGCCTGAAGGTCACTGAATTTTCACCTAGGAATCCTGCTGAACTCCTCCGTAAATCCATAAGTCCTCTACACCCACATTAGTCAGAACATCCTACCACAGTTTGAATGTAAGGAAGTGATTTTGTTGAGAGAAAGTCTAGCCTTGTTACAGCAGGGGCCAACACTCAACAAAATACGTAACTGGAATGGAGCAAGCATCCAGAAAGCCAGGATCTGGCCATAACTGATCAACTAATTAAGCCAATAACTACATTTAGACACAGACTTTCCAACTGCACACACATATAAATAAACCTGGGTAGTATTAATCACTGAGAACATGAACTGTACTTGTTCAAACTTGGGAAAGATTCGAGGCACACGTTTATCACAGGAAGAAAACGCATGGGCCATACGCTAAGCTAACAGAAACCTCCCCCCCCATTCTAGATAAATTAGGCGTTTAACCATGACACTCTTACATTTACCATCACTACTTCATTGCCATTTCGGGCCTGTGGTTATGTCTCTTAACTCTCTGCTGTTGTGAAACAGAGCAAATTACTTCAGCAGCCGCAGCTCAGTGGCTAGCAGGTACCTGTACACGTCACAGGAAACCACACGCTGTGCTAGCTAAACATGCCTTTCCCAATAACACCACCACCACGGGCAGAAAGGCACGGAGAACAGGCATTACCCCAGCCCTTCATTTCTAGGTGTTTTTTCCCCAGTTCAGTTGGGAAGTGATATGGTTTTAATACAGTTTCTGTCACTACTGCTGCTTGTGGTGGACAGAACTGCGTGGGGAAGAAAAATCCTCAGCACCTACAGTTACTCAGGACAGCCTTGAAGTTACCATCTGACTTTGAGGCCGAAACAGAAACTAGTGCTAAAAAGTTAGCCTTTCTATGCACTTTTACTCTGAAGCAGTAAAACTTTCTGCTGTTAATGGCAAGGGAGACAGCAGAGCAAGGCTCAGGATGCAGAAGTTAGGACTCCTGCATCAGAGACATCTCACTACCTAATGCTCTACCAGTGGGAGTCGTAGTATCAATAACCTTCCACAAGATAATAAAAGAATAACACCAAAAAAGTATCGAGGGCATTCTTGTGTACAGAAGTCCTCTTCAAATTCTCCCTATTTTTACCACCATACGGGAAAACACAACAAACTGATAGCCAAAGACAGTCCTGCTCTGCCATGCTATGTCCAGTGCAAAGAACAGAGTTTCTCAATTTCAGATTAAATCAACTACTTCCCTTGCAATACCGAAATCCTAAGTGGTTTTCAGACCTTGCAGCTTCCTGACTGCTTAAACTGAAGTAACGGTTAAACACCCAAAGGCTATTTCTTAAACCACCTACAACAGCAATTAAAACAGCTTTAGATGATATGTAGCCAACCCCAGGGGAGCTCAGATCTAAACAGACCCCAAAATCCCCCCACCCACAAACCCAAAGGAATTAAATAAAAAGAGAAAAGGTTAAAAAGCAAAAGCCAGAAAAAAGTAGAATTGATCTTAAATGCATTGACATCTTGTAAATTGTAACAGAAGAAGAAACTAAATAGACACAAAGCAGGAAAGCATAACAGAACAAACTTAGTCACTGCATCAGAGCAAAGGAATGTATTTTAATCTCAAAGAATGCACCAAGATGCATTTTCCTGCATTCAGGCACGGCATATCCCATATTGATAAAGTCAGTAGTGATAGGAACCTAGCTGTGCTGTAACACTCAGCCAAGCTGCACAAGGCAAGGACGACTGCGTCCTCAGCAGCTCCACGTCACTCAGGGACACCATGGCAGGGCACCAGAACACGTAACACAAACGCTCCCCACAGCACGCAGGTGACGACACTGGGCCTCTGCCACGGAGTCAGCACCTTTGACCTTTGTGTGTGTGTGTGTATTTATATATATTTAAGCAAGAAAGCAAGAAATCAAAGCTCTCCTCCTGCAGCACTGAGGTATTCCCAGACAGACCAGGGAGCAGCAAGCTTGCGGGTTCTTTTTGCACAGATTTTTGGCACGCTTTCAACTGGACTTTTAAGCGTCATCGTGCGCTTGTTTCAGCTGTGCCATCAAAAAAGGCTGCTTGCATTTTTACAGTAAGTTGCTTGTGATTATTTGTGATGACTGAACTGCTCCCATGACCTCATGCACAGTCGAGTCCAGGGCTTCCAGGTGCCACACCAACGCTCTGCAAGCTAGTGAAGGACATTAACTAACCACAAAACCGTTTCTGAAGTGGAAAACGTTGTGGGAAAACGTAACCTCATAGCATGGAGCAGTAAGTGCTGCCTGGGCAGAGGGGGAAGGCGCGAGCAGCGCCAGCCCGCTTGGTTTCGAGCTCCCTGCCACCACAGTGGCTACCAAGAACCACTCGCGAACTCCTCGAATCCCTACACAGTTTATTTTTCCTCATTTCTACGAAATACTGTGAGAAATTATTAAAAAAAAAAACCACGAAGGGGCTGCGCACCCCTCGCTGCCTGAGGCAGCCATCAGCCCCGCCCCCTCCCCCCCTCGGCTGCGTTCCCGCCTCCCGCCGCCCAGCCCCGCCTCGCGCCGGCCGCCACGTTCCCGCTCCCCCTCCCACCCCCCCTCCCTCCGGATCGCGTTGTCCAATCGGAGCCCTCCGCGACGGCCGGGCCGGGGTCGGGCTCAGCCAATCACCGCGCGCCGAGGGGGCGGGACCTGTGCCCATGGCAACGGGGCCGGTCGGGCCGCCACCCCGCGCCGTGTCGCGCCGTGCCGGGCCTGGCGGTGTCGCGCTCTATCGCGCTCTATCGCGACGTATCGCGCCGTGCCGCGCCGTGCCGCGCCGTGCCGCGCCCCGCAGCTCGTGAGGAGCCTCCCGGGATCCCCCCTGATCACCAGGGAAGCAGCCGGCCTCCTGCAAGGTACCGGGGGGTGGGGTGGGGGCGGGCGGGGGCCTCGGCGCGGGGCAGCTCCTGTCAGGGGCCGCGGGTAACGGCCACAGGTAACGGCCACAGGTAACGGCCGTGCCCAACGGCTCAACGGCCGCGCCTCCCCTCAGGCTGTGCCGGGGCCTCCTGGTGGGGCCGCTGAGGGGCCCTCGGTTCCCCTCGGTTCCCCTCGGCTCCGCCAGGCCGCGTGAGGCGGAGGGCGCCTTCTCCCGGCCTCCTGAAACGGCCCCCGGGCAGGGAGGGGGGGACCCGTGCTCAGCATCGCGGCCCCCCGGCGGCGAGCTCGGCCTGGGGCTTGTTGTGGGGCTGTCGGGCCGCAGGGTGCTGCAGCTGGGAGCAGTGTGAGTCTCGTTGGCCTCTAACCGGGGTAATTGACGTTGAAACGGGAGGTAGCGCAGAGTTTCAAACTAATACCGGCCGCTGGTCTGCTTAAAACTTCATCAGCTGTTAGATGAGCAGGCATCTGGCGTAGGCAGCCGATGTAAACTTGCATGTGGCTTGATGCTGGAACACAGGGCGGCAGGTGGTTATTGTGGCTTGTTCAGAAAAGCCCACTGAGGAAACAGAAACTCTGCAACAACAACAAAAAGATTTGCTTTTGAATAAGAGCCAGAAAAAGTTTCCATAATTTGGCTGTGTGGCAGTGGTGCTGAACGTAAGCTTGTATTTTAAGCGTATTTAAAGTGTACTTAAGTACGCATTTTAAGCGTACTTAAAAGTTTTATTTCAAAAGCTGCCTCCAAGTGATGTGTACATAACTTAACCTGTAATCATGAAAGGGAAAGCGGTAGCTCTCTGAGGTAAGAAAAAATGTAAAATGTTATAACACCGACTCAAATGTCAGAGGTGTGAAAATATTGACCCGTGCTTATAGTGATATACTGACTAAACAAACGTGCTTTAAGAAGGAGAGATAACATCCCTTACTGTTAACTTGAAAGCCTGTATCAGTGTTGCCTTGATCTGAACGCCTTTGCAACAGTGGTGCTTTCCTAGTAAATTATTGTGCTCTCATCCTTTCGTTTGCTCAGTGAGCAGAAGAGATCTCTGTGAAGCTGCTGTAAGATGCGTACCGGACACAAGCCTTCCAGATGGGGTTATGCTTATCTGTAGCTGAAACCACTGCCAGCTACTTAAGCCAAATCAAAGCAAATTACAGGCAAAATTCACGTTAGTTTCAACAAGGACAGTTCTTGTTCTGCAGTAGGCATGGTTTGGCAGTTGGAAGAATGAAAGAAATTGCATCCTATTAGAACAGTTGTAAATATTTGTCTTCCTCATAGGTAATTCAGGCAATGTATAGTCTATTTTTGTGATTCCATTTCTTGTGCTTTATGTTCTTTATAATATGAGTGAGATGTTTTTGTACATTTGTGCTTCTAAAAGTGTAGAAATCAACGTGAATTAGGTTATGGAAATAAATCTCATTAGGCAATTATCATTAAGTGCCCAAACATTTTTAAATCTGGCTCCATACTATTAGATGTAAATTTATTCCTGTTAGCCATATTCTGTGCTCTTACCAAGGGGGGGAAAAAAAGGCTATTGAGGTCCTGATGCAATCAAGGCTTACTCTAGCATGGTCATCTCTTGCTGACTAGAGCAAAATGTGTACAAGTGGGTGATCACATAGAATAACTGAAATAACTTTTGAAGTTAGAGTAAAAGCAGACTTTTACAAGCAATCTTTCTGTTGCAGGTCGTAGCATGTTTGAAATGAGGTTGGTTTTTATGTCAGCAGTGACGAAATTGTTGCTTGCACTTATCCAAAATGAATTTGTGAGATTCCAGGTTTGCTGTCGTATTTGTTCCATATATGTAGTTGTAGTATGGGAAGCTACGTTTTATACTGTTTCTCGATTTCAAATATGCCTTTTAAGCTGATAAGAATTTTTATCTGATATGTACTGAATTCAATACAAGTTTATGCTTGCATGTTAGTTTCAGAAATCTTTTTTTCTGGGACAACTTTACGTAAAGGATTGATAAAATCAACCAAGTTTTAAAAACAAGACTAACACTCGGTATTCTTCAGTTTGTAACATGTCTTTATAGACACTGATATTTAGTTTTCTAAAACAATGATGTTAGCTTCTTGGAGACGGGTGTTATATAAATATGCATGTGTATTTGCGTGCACACAGGTTTTTAAATATATTGCCACTAGAATTAAAAACAGTTGTCTTCTCAGGCTTTGCTTCTGACAGAGCTAAGCATGTGTAGGAGCAGTCTGTATATGTTTTGCTTCTGTGCCATCCTTATTTCTGGAGAGAAAACTCTAGTTCCATTGAAAACAGTATGTGGTTCTTTCTCACTTGAACATTCATATTTTGTGTTACTACATAGGATCTCCCAGCATTTCAGTGACTCATTTAATAAAACAGCTGAACAGTATTTTTAGCATTTTTTTTTTTTAAAAAAGGTTCTATCAGCAAATGTTGTACTACACACAGCTGAGGCATGCTGTCTTTTCTGAGAAGCTGAAAAAAGAAGCCGTTCTATCACCCAACTTCTAAATGTAAAAAGGATGAAGCAGGAAAACTTCATTTAGAAGTGAGAAAAATAAATGCAAGAGTCAAAAGAAAAGAATTTAAGTAAGCATGGTGAGAAGGAAGGACTCCCCTGTCTTTATGTACTTAAATGATATGCAGGTATATCACTCAGAGGTGACAGCTAGCTGAAACTGCTAGGAGCGCTTTGTCTCCTTCAGATATATTTGTAATATAATAATATTCTAGTACTGAGTTCAGAATATTCTTAAAAACACAAGGATTAGTGGATTGGATCAATGGGTTATTGTATCTTTTTTTTTTTAAACTAGCACTTCCTATGAGGATTGTTGACATTTCCAACAATACAGCATTAAAATAGGAAGCCATAGCATAGCTGTGACTGTAGAGAATATTGCAATCATCTTTTATGTATGCGCCATTTCTCACGCAAGTTTAATTACTTCCATATCAGATACAGCAGGCGTGCAGCAGATTTTGTGAATAGGTAGGCTTTTTCTGCAGGTCTGGATTTATGATTATACTACCCATCATGGTACACACTGGTGTGGCAAGTGCAAACCTGCAATGTAACATTTATGGTGCTTATCATCTGCTTCTTATCTGCTGAGTTTCTAGATATACAGGCACTGTACACTGCTATCACTGTGTTTGCCTATTTCAGACTGTGGGCATAACTTCTTAAAACATATTTGTTGCTTTGCCAGGAAAGCAACGGAGATATCAGTACCAGAACTATGCTGTTTCCTGGGCAAGAGTTGTTAGGTGAATGAAAAGTAAATTTTGTAAAAAAGTAGATGTATTATAATCACCCAACAGCTGTGTAAAATAGGTGTGCTAATGCCATGCTTTGCTGCTTGCGTTAATGTGGCTGGAAGTAGCATGTAAAGCTTTAGAAGCTGCATTTTGTACTTCTCTTTCAAAGTTAATAGCTGTTAATGATCCAAATGTCCGATTCTTTTCCACTGGAGTTGATAGGAATTTGTGATTGAATTTAGTGGGAGATCAAGGTTGCTGGCAGACATCCTACTCCTTGTCTTTTCCAGTTGGATTTTTCTGTTCAGACAAGTACATTGGTGGCTCTTTTTCCTGCTCATTACCTCATTCTTTTAGTTCTCACTGAGAGTTTTTTTTTTTTTTTTTTTTGAACGCTTCCTACTCAGAGAAGTTTTTACTTGTTTTTTTGTTTTTTTTTTCCCAAATACTGGCTTTGTTTATAAACTACAGTATTTGTCAGTTCTGGAGCACTACATTTATTGTTAGTTCTTTCTGTCTGTTACAAGTATAAATGTTTGTTTATGTCTTTATCATTTTAGAATTTAGTTAATTTGGAAAGATGAGTTTTCTTGTTTGTGATGCAAGCAGACTAGAGTTTTGCTGCCTTTTAATCTTGGTGGGCTATGTGTCTTTTACTAGAATCACTTAATTTCCAAATGCAAATATAACAATAGCTCTGTCCATTTATCTTTAAGATAGTAACCACTGAATTATTAAAGTCAGCTGGTAAAATTTAAATTTCTCTTAAACTGTGAAATAGCAGTAGGAAGAGTAGCAGTAATGATAGGCCAGAGCAAGGCCACCATGGCCGGGCAGGAAGATCTTTGCTGTGCTTTAAGTACTGCCGATGGCAGTGCCCAAATTGACATCGCTCCCCTTCTGTGCACTGTGATTGGCTGTTGACTTGGTGGCTCCTGGTCCTTGCAGGGGAAACCCCGTCTTTGAGTCAGCATCAGTCATCAGTAGATCTACTCTAAAATGCCGGGAAAGGGATGGGCACCTTGGAATGGGTTTATCAAGAGTCAGGAACTGCTGAAGGTAGTTGATAACAGGCGGGGCCTTGGATGAACTCTTAATAACAAAGTACTTCGGGGAACAAAAAAGAGAGTCCCATTTTTCTCTCATCCTGCCTCTCATCACTTCTCTCTAGTTGCTGAGTTTGAGAATCATGCTCAGTTTTCTCCTGCAGCTGACTTTGCAAGGGGCCTGGTTTCTCTTTACTAGTACGTGTCAGAGTAACGTGTTCAGTGAGTCAGTTTGGACTGTCACTGTGACGGTCTAAAGGTTGACTTGTGTTAGTCACCTGCTTTTATAGAGGTAAGTTTTGATACTTTTTTTATAGTCTTGGACTATAAGATACCTAAATACAGTAACTCTGTCTTCACTAGGTAATTTTTTATTTTAATAAATGTATTTCCAATGTACTCATTATAGCACAGGCTGTATAAACAGGTGGGTTCCTCAAAGTGCTACTGGAAAGCCTGTGTTAGGCAAAGTAGTCTGTAAAGTCAGCTGTGATGATGGAGATGTTTTTGTTTATCCACTTTGTCTTCTCTGCTCTTAATTTTTTATGGTACTTGTAGATTTTTATTTATTTATTTTTGCCTGTTGTATCAATGTGGCAACAATACAAACATCCGATGTACAACCTGAAACAAAATTGCTGGATGGGCAGTAGATAGCCTTTTTTTCCAGAGCAGTGTCTCACATCAAATAGATGTCAAAAACAATTTGTGGTACCATCCAGTCTCTCCAATTACATATAACAGCATGAAGTTACAACGACTGGTATTTTCAAAGAAACCCAAATTGCCTGTAAGCATGAATCCCACTGAAAGCCAGCAGATCCAGTGGCATTCAGTCTGGTTAGTGCTTTTGTTCTATAAGCTCTGTGACTACTGTAGTTTAAGATGATACAGTTCCAGCTGACCATCCTAAATCTCTGTTAGAGGTTACTGATCCCTCATATGAGGGTTGGCAGAACAACATATTTGCTTATTCCTTAGTTTCAGTTTCATTTGAACACGTTACATATCAGTTTTCTTGAGCAGCAAGGGGAAGAATTCCTCAGAACTTGTGTACTCCTCTCATCTTGAACTGCTGATCCCCATCTCCACAATTCACGTGTCCCTAGAAGTCCCTAGGAACGACCTAAACCAAGTTGATCTGACTTTCCAGTGGGGACCTGACAAGCGCTGACATTGAATCCAATACACTCAATGGGGCAGCAACACTAGCTCCTGCCATCCCATCTGGTAGTGATCAGATGTTGTTTTTTTAAATTGAAAGCAACCGGTATGTGCTATAACTGAACAGAATCCATTCACATTCTTTTTGCTGAGGATGTGATTAATAAAAGAGCTTCAGAGAATCCTTGTCATTCTCAAGCCTATAAAACAAAAGCTGGATAAGTAGGTGTATTTTTACCTTCAACTATTGCCTAGTCTCCAATAAAAGAGAGAATATTATCTCTATATTTCCCTTTTATTTTTTTCTTCTTTCATATACTACTTTTATGAATAAAGCATATCAACAATTAACACTGTATCTAATTCTTTGAGTTCCAGCGTTCCCTGAGAGCAGTAGAACACGTGAGAAGAAGGTTATTATAGGTATCTATGTAGGAACGTCAAAGAATTCTAATCAGCACAGTATGATAACATCACTTATGTTATTTTTGTGACTTGGTCTCGTTTCAGATGAAGAGGCTATCTCTCCTGCCCCAGCAATGTATTCTGCTGATGTCATGTCTCTTAGTGGCTTTGGAAGCTGTGCCTATAGACATAGATAAGACAAAAGTCAAAGGAGAAGGCCATGTAGAAGGAGAGAAGATAGAAAATCCAGTAAGTATAATGAAATTAATCTAAGTTCACAGAATCACAGGATTTCTAAGTTGGAAGAGACCTCAAGATCATCGAGTCCAACCTCTGAAGTTGTTTGTACTAATTGTTAGTAATCTGGTTATAGCAGCCCTCTGTCTTGAAATTTAGATGTTTTTTACTTGAGCTATATGCAGGAAAGAAATGAATATTAGCTGATATTTTCAAACAGTCTACCATCTGCTGTAGCGGGGCTCCATTTAAATTTGTTCTCTTTTCTTAGTTATTTTCTGTGAGCTGCTAAAGGTGAGGTAGCAAAGTGAATGAATTCCCCAGTTTACAACAGGAAGCGCTGCTTATTTTTCCACAGAGACTTCTTTCAAAGTGGTGGCTTAGGAAATTCCATTCAATGTTTCCAGTTCAGTGCTTCAAATAGAACAGGAAAATGTTTGATCAGGGGAACACAGTTAGCTTTTGCAAGTATGAAGTTTTTTCAACAACAGACATACTGTGTTTGTAAGTGCTACAAGCGTCTTCAATGAAAACACATTGGAGATCTTGTACTTGCTAAAGTACTTCGCAATGTACTACAGTAATGTACTTGCAGTTTTTTTTTTTTTCCAAGAAACAAATCTCCAGTATCAGCTTTTAATAACTGAACAATACCGTTGTTCCCTGAAAGCCAAATAAACTCTTGTTGAAGCAGATTTTTTTTCCAAAATGAAATTATTGAGTCTAGCAGTTCTATTTCCACTGGATTACCCTTACTGAGAGTGGTTTTTTTTTTTTGTACCACAGCATCACAGGAAAATGCATAAAGAGAGCGCATGCCACAGGAAGATGAACTGACCTAGTGTAAAGTTTACCTAATAGGTTAAGTCCTGGTTGTAGTTCTGGTTCATCTGCCCTCAGCTGTGCAGGTTCAGTAATCTCATACTAACGTTAAATGTTTCCCAGACATAATATCTGCTTACTTTTTGACAGATACGCTGATTAAAGCCAAGTATAACTTCTTGTCGTTGATTCTGGCAGACTGGGGGTGGCTGTCTTTCTAAAAAGATTTCTAGGAAATGCAGCAAATAGTCTCTATTTTCTTTTGCATCTGAGGGAAAAGAATAGGCACTATTCTGAACTGCTCTTGAAATCATGTAATGAATTAATTGCACTGTTTAAAAAAAAGAAAACAATGCTATATTAACATGACAGATGCTTGCATATGACATGGATTGTTAAATATCTTCCTCCTCTGTCATCAGTTACTGACAAATGAATCATAAGAGTAAGTTGCTATAGGGCAACGATGCAGATCAGAAAAGTGAAAGATATTTAGGACAGCTTAATCCCTGTGTAGCTGAGAATTGGAGTTTAGTTTAATAATTGTATTTGAATGAAGTAAGATACTTGGTAGCGTATTCTTTCTTTTCTAACTGTAACCTTCTTTTTTGAAGGATACAGGACTTTATTATGATGAATATCTCAGGCAAGTAATAGATGTCTTGGAAACAGATAAGCATTTCAGGGAAAAACTCCAGACTGCTGACATAGAAGAAATAAAGGTAGGTACATAATGTTAAGTGAGTCTAATTAAATCCGTAATCATGAACTGTGCAAGACAGATGTAATCTTTCTTTGCTTTTTCCTTCATACTCCTCTTAGTTTTTGTGAGCTTAAATTTCCTCTCATTTTTCATTTACTGAGATATTCAGCTCTTGCTAGAGCTTTTCCTTTAGTAAAGAGACAGCAGGTGTTCTATTCCTTCAAGAATATTCCGTAGTATAAAATGAAATCTAGACTTGAATGCATGGTTTCTGCCTTCTGCCTATCCACTAAAAATCCAGTTTCAGACTCCATCCTGGATGTATGTTCATTTACCTCTGCAAGCCTAACTATCACTTGCTTTTTCCTGCTGAGCAATTTGGAACACTAATTCAGACAGGGATTTATATGCCTTCTGAGATTAAGATATTGTCATATTGATTAGTGATACACTGTGGAAGAGAATTAAAAGAAAGTCTGATTTTGAAGTCTGGGGAAGTTGAAGAGTTGTACTAGAGGTAAAGTCATTGTGTGTAAATTCCAGAATAACAGACTTCTGGCATTCTCCACTGCTGTCCTTTCTTCTGTGCCAATTCAAATAGCACTATCTCCAAAACTCCAGTTCATTTTTGTCTTACGGGTTTCAATTTCTAGCTCTAGGTGGTGGTTGTTCTACTTTCCCATTTCTGAGCTAGAAATTCTGCAAGGGACAGGTGGGACATAGTCTGAAGTGACAGACAGAGAGGACTGCTTTCTGCATTTCTTTTAATTTCTCATGGTGCCGTTGGCAGTTCTTGACTCTTCTTTCTTCTGTGCTACATCTAGTGCAGCTCTTGAAGGTTACTAACCATTTCCAGAGACTGATAAATATTCTTGCAGTACATGCTGGCAGCTGTCATTGCGCTTGTATCTTCTCCCAAGTCTTTCAGCTGTTATCAAATGTATGGAGAATACAGCATTGTGTGTTTATCTCACAGCCCTTTTGAACCAATTTGAGAACATTTGATCAAGCAATTTGTCACTGCAGCAGCAATACCTCATCAAGTTGCTGAAAGGTCACACTTCTGCTCTTCAGGGGAGCAAAATGTTTATAAATTCTCTTCTCAGAAAGCTTCTGGGATTCTCTGTTTCTACAACTATAAGCTTAAAAAAATTGAATATGCTCTTTGAAAAGAACTTGAGATTCTAATAGCATGGGCTACAGTACTGGCAAAGACTGACAGTAGTCTGCTGTCTTGCTGATTAATGGGAATTGTGAAGGCTACTTCTAGTTTTAACGATAACTGATAACTTTTTTTTTTGACAGAGTGGAAAACTAAGCAGAGAACTTGACTTAGTGAGCCACCATGTGAGAACACGGCTGGATGAACTGAAACGACAAGAGGTGGCAAGATTAAGAATGTTAATTAAAGCTAAAATGGATTCTGTTCAAGGTAAGAATACAAAATTTAACTAGGTGGGTTAACAGATGAGGTTGCATTGGACAGGTGTCCAAAATGTAACAGCTATGCTTTCTTTGTTGACAACATAACAAACAATCTGAAAGTAAGAGTGTCCTTTCTGACCAGGCCAAGGGACAGTAAATATATATCTTGATAGGAAACTGGAGAAAAAAGCCATCTATTTAAATAAATAACAACTTTATTTTGGCAGTGGATTTTTCAGATACTTCTAATCCTTTCTCAGTCTTTTTTTTTTATAGCACATCAATTTATAGATCACTCACTGAGAACTAGCAACATATACTAACTAGGCTGTTTCAGAATACAAGACAGAATGTTTAATGTTTTTGCAAGGTGGAAAATGATTTTTTTTTTGTAGTCAGTTAATGTTAAGTTTCCATTTTCTCTTTTAAAATCCTTTTTCCACCAATAAGAACTATATTACAGGTTTATAACAGACATTAAACATTTAAATTCAGAAGATGATTTTTCTTGTTTTTGAGGATTTTTTAAGGTTTTGGATGAAAGAAGAACATTTGGGTTGAAAAAATATATATTTTTTTACTTGCTAATGAAATTGCTTGAACATATGCAATGTCTTTTAAAGAATAAAGTATACAGGTTTCTCAAGAATCTGATTGGTGTATGTTTGTTTGAGAAATTGTGCTGTTTTCATTGCTGAAGAATTTTAAAGTTTCCATCTAGAACTAAATCTAAGATTCTTATTGGGTATTACTTTTTGAAGATAATTGGTTGCCCTTAAATAAAGATCATAATGGATTGCATGATCTTGTATCCAAAACTTTTTCACAACGAAGCTTGAATAAATAGGACTTAATTTGTCTGTGCAGATTATTTTCTTGCTCATAAAAAATGCTGTCAAGTAGGAGGAAGGGATCCCACTGAATGGAATAGGTAATGTGTCAATCTAAACTACTGTAAGAAAAAGGATCTGTCTTCTAGGCTAATTCCATTGAGTCAAATTTAGAGATGGTAAATAGGCCAAAAAAGTATGTGTATACAAATTTGTGTCTATGGGGATGTCAGGAAAAAAGTGATTAATTTGGGAAAGAAGGTATTTTTAGAATACTACTACCTTTCCAGTGTTTTTTTTTTTTTTGGTGCAGCTGTAGTACAATTAATGAATAATGATACAGAGTTACTTGAGAGCTTCAGGATAACCTTTGTGTTCTTTGTTTTCTCTTCCTGGAAGTTCTAGTGCAGAGAGTGCAGTCCACCAGTAGCTAGACAGTGCAGACCAGACCTCCACAGGAGTCAGTGCATTGCCTCACGTACCTGTCAGCCCCCATGCTTTGTCATTCTCAGGAGGTCTTTTAGCTGCTGAGAGCTTGGTCTCATGCTCCTATTGCAAGCAAGCAGTCCAGCAACATCATGTTGACAGGGTGAGCTAGTTGACAGCAGCTCATGATACCTAGTTATATTGGTAGTAACTGTATACTTTATTTTTTTAGTGATTTAATCAACTAAGTAGTTCTAGCCCTATTTCCATAAATCAAGAGTAACTAACAGAGCATGCTTTGAAAAATAGTTTTTTCCTACAGCAGATCAAGCATATAAATACATTCTGTTGCCGTGACAGAGTTTACATTTAGAAAGAACAAGAACAGATTATACCAGTTCAAAATATTCAGATGACTACTAATGTGAAAGAACAAGAATGGGAAAATATTTCATGAAGTTTGTAGTGGGCCCTACTACTGTTATAACTATAGTTATAACTACAGTTATACATGATGTGACTACTTCACATCATGCATAACTGTATGCTCAGATTATTTATAAAATACAGCTGTATCTACACACCTATGCAAAAATCTTCTCCATGTAATACCATGTAATATCTTAGCCTTCTATCTGTTAAAATACAAAAAACTTTCTTCTCAGATGGATTAGGTTTAAAAAAAAAAAAATCACAAGACTTGAACATATGCCCTGTCTATGTTGTGTCTTGATCCAGATGTATTTTGAAACATTTGCACCAAGAATTTGCTGAACTGACCAGTACAGGATGCAAGAATGTTAGGGGTTGGGTGACTTTATTCAAGGACAAGTCTTAGATATTACAGTACTGTGGCAAGGAAATGCTCTCAAACAGAATGAGTTGTTTCTCTGTCTTTATAAGGAATGAAGGAAAACAGGTTTTGGGGCTTTTTTTTTAATTAAAAAAAAAAAAAAGCTTAAAATTACACTTCCAGAAAGTGTTTCATAAACAGGCTAAGTTGCATATATTTCAGAAAAAAATATGATCTCACCAGGGAGGAATGATGTTTGAAATATGCCCCAGACAGTGTGGACTGTTTTATGATAATACAAATACAGCACTGAGTGTGAGAGAAACAGTTTACCAAGGGATAACAAGTTCAAAATGATATTTTCCATTTTTTTAAAAAACAAATATTCTTTACTAAGACATCTGGGAAAAGCTTGCCAACATTGTTGCCCAGAACATATCAAAATATATGCTGTTTAAGATAACATTATTATCTAGCTTTACCAGTTAAAAACCTTGGTAGCAGCCACATTTTTATAATGAAAAAATTCAGTCCTCAAGGAGCTTGAGGTACTTACAAAGCACAAGCTCCTTTGTGAATGTATTTAACTTCCTGATCTTGTTTGCTTTCAACCTTATTTTAATGTTTTACATTTGTACCTTGTTCTTTCAGACACTGGCATAGACCATCAGGCTCTCCTTAAACAATTTGAGCACCTGAACCATCAGAATCCTGACACATTTGAACCTAAAGACTTAGATATGCTGATCAAAGCCGTAAGTGCTAGACATCAACTACTCTGGGCTGTTTTTTATTGGTATTGTGTTTTTTCTTCTGTACTACTTTTTTTGTTGGTAAAGGTGATATGCAGTTTTCAGTTTCAGAGAAAAGTCAGTTGTCTCCATTGCACACTTGAAAACTATTGTCAGCGTACATTACACTAGAAAGAGCCTAAATTTTGCATCCTTTAATACCTTGACCTATCTGAAAGTAGTGCAACTCTAAATCCCATACAAGTACTTGTCGGAAGTTCTCCCCTCACTCCTTTCTCTCTATATAAATGGCTTTGTTGATTTAATCTGTAATAAACTACTGCAGAGTAACTCCCATTATTAATGGAGGCACTGTTCTCGTTAAGTTCTAGGGGAAGTTATGAATGTTGTTATGCTGCAGTAAACAAGGACTTAATGATACTACTTGAAGCTGTACTTAATTAGCACATACTTAACTTGAGTTAATTTATTATTAATTGAGAAAGGATACCTTGATGCAAAAGTTGTCTAAGCAATTGAACCTTTGCAAATTAAATGCTGTGAAAGTAATAGAGGGAGTGAAGAGAGATGTTTATGTTTCACTGTTGTGTGAAAGGGGACCACAGACTAGTCTACCTTGTGTTTAAAAGGGAAATGGCAATATTAGCAGCTGTGTCCCAAGACGTGAACAATGCAGGGTTATTACATAATCTTATATAATGTGTTAATGTAATTATGTGGCATAATCATGTGTACATATCTATATTTTTAGGCTACAAGTGACCTGGAGAATTATGATAAAACCCGCCATGAAGAATTCAAGAAATATGAGATGATGAAAGAACACGAGAGGAGAGAGTATTTAAAAACACTGGATGAAGAAAAGAGGCAGCGAGAAGAATCCAAATTTGAAGAGATGAAAAAAAAACATGGAGATCACCCTAAAGTTCACCATCCTGTAAGGCTACAGTCTGTCCTTACATATTTGTAAGGAAGCTTTCCTTTCCAGTAAGAAAAAGCTAGTAACAGGAAGCAAATAACAGGAAAAATCCTCTTTACTCGCAGAATTTTTTTCTTATTGATGTGGGAGCAGAGTGTGGGAAGAGCACCGAAAACATTACAAAACCCACTATGTGTACTTGCTTTTTTTTTCCTATATAGGTAGTCTATTTGCTGTCAGAACTATTATTTACAAAGAAGCTAAAATGTACAAGGAAGAGGCAAGAAGGGTATTCGAAACAGTAGGAATGCCTTCATGATATACTTGGCCTGCAAGGAACTAACTCAGAGCATCATTTTCTCTAGAAATGGCAAACCGATTGAGCCCCCTTGAGCTGTTGCTTGCAGATAAGTCAGTGTGGCCATGGCTAATTATACAAGCATTCCTTTCCCCAGAATATGCACTTTCTTGCCACTTCCCTAGGCCTTTCTGTCTAAAGGAAGTATGTGACCTGTGTAAAAGGAAATTGAAGTAAGTTCCATTAATTCTATTTGGACCATGACTAGTCAGGGAAAAAAAGAGCCTTTCAGAGAAACTGTATTGTAAAGCTAAGGCAGTAAAATTACACTTAATCATCTTTTGAATAGTTTTCTTTGTAACCAATCTACAGGGAAGCAAAGATCAACTGAAAGAGGTATGGGAAGAAGCAGATGGACTAGATCCTAATGAATTCGACCCCAAAACATTCTTCAAATTACATGGTAAGAGGTTTAGTTTAATTTAATTAGCAAATGTTGTCACTGTTATATTCTGCTGAAGATATTTATCCGGCATGTTTGTATTATTATAAGAAGTCTTAAAACTCAAGCAATTTGAATGAATCCAAAATGTATAGAGAAGATAGCTATGTTATTGTGTGAAAGTTTACTGTGGGGTTTAAATGCTGAAAATGAAATCTTGAAGTACTCATAAAAGCATAGAGCAAATAACCAGAAGTAATTGCTCAGGGAATTCTGGGTATTCACAGATCTCTCAATAACTAAAACATTCACACACTGTGCTCTAGGAATAAGTCTTCAGAGGTGCGTTTGGGAAAACCTGCTTTCTCAACACCTCAGCAGATGAGTGCCAGACACCCCTTATCTCTGGAATGGTCATAGAAGCGCCAAACCTCTTAAGTAGTTTCAAGACCTCCCTAAAAAGCACAACTCCAAATGTTCCCTGATACTTGCTCTGCGTTTCTGAGCAGTCTGCTATTAGAACAATGAAATAATAGGAGGGAAAAGTATGCATCTCAATAGGCGTTTTGTTTTAAATATGACTATATAAATTGTAACCTTATATTCTGACCTTGTTAAAGGCTTCATAATAAAGTATCCTTAAGCAGAACCTGCCTGGCACTGGACTCTGAAGGGTTGAACAGTAATTTGACTAATGCCAATGAGAAATTAATTGAAGGAATGGTCTAGCTTGAGTCTAACCTTTTATCTTGTTTTATTTATATATTTATTATATTTAGATATTAAACCTTATTCCTTCTTTCTAGAAAGATCTTGAAATGTAGTTTTTTGAAAAATTTTGCTATTTTATGCAAGTCTTAATAAAACAGCAGTAGGTAAGATAACCTTTTGCCTTAAAGCTGAGTGTATCAAAAACTTTGAAGCAATTAAACAAAAATATTGCATAATAGCACTTACTTGAAATAGACATTCCCTTTCAATTTCAGATAGCAGTAACAATATAGCTATTCAGAGTAGAACATAGCATACAAGGTGGATTGTTGCCAAGTATTCTCCTCTTGGATTGTTCATCAAAACAAACTTTAGTGATCTTTTCTTAAGCACTGCACCTTTATATAAATTTTGCAAAACATTTTGTTGGTTTTTGGAGAGTCCTCCTGCTGGTTAACAGTGCTTATCTACTGACTTATGTTATTCCTGGATCTGTTTACCATTGTAGTTGTAAAATTGGGACAAGTTGTTCTCCGCAATATTTTCTGGCAATTACACTGGTTGCAGTCCTGTTGTGACCTATTTCAGTTTGCTAATCTAACAACTAGGGAGAATGTGCCAGTATTTAACCAATGGTTAACAGTCAGGTATCCAAAACCAGTTCAGACAGTGTCTGATAAAAACCTGAAGAGAAAAACTGACATATGAAAACAGCATCTTGTTAAATGTGATTTTTAATCTATATGGGATGTGTATGGTGATACATATTCAAATCCATAGAGAACTATTAGATATATTACTTTCTGTACATACTCAGTTTGTATTTTCAACACTTCTTATTTTAGATGTCAATAATGATGGCTTCCTGGATGAGCAAGAATTAGAAGCCCTGTTTACTAAAGAGGTAAAAAAAAAAAAAAAAGTACAGGAACTTTACTTGTTTCAAAAAATGCTTGCAAGAATGTCTGTATTTTCCCCAAGTATATATAGGGGCGTTGGACTACAAATTAGAATACTCAGGTTGAAATGTATGAACCCTACATGTTTCTACAGAACTGTAAAAACATATGAGCAGGGAAAATAAAGTAGTTCAAAGAAAGGACTCTGACACCAGAGATGTATTGCTCATGTATTCCTCTGCTACAAGCTTGTTAATTATGAGATTTCATAATTAATCTGCAGAACAGCTGTACCTGTACAGTTTGCAGTGCTGAACTACACATGTGCTTTGGCTAGTTGTAGCCTGGTAGAGGTTCTGAAGCTGAGTAGCTGTGCATGCTCAGTGCTAGTCATAAGCCTATAGAGAGAAAGAGGGTCACACACTTAAATACTTAAGCTGAAATTTTTGACAAAGTTGAAATGAATTCATTTGCCTCATCAGATGTATACATCCATTGAAGGACACTTGTGCACTACAGAAGTGGATACAGGGATTTCACCTCACTTCTGTCTAGCTAGTTTGGAGCACATGGACACCTAATAAAGTAGGCAAGCTGTTAGTGTCTTTAGGCCTTGGTTCCTTCTCTGTAAAAATACAAGTATTAATGGTACTTTGCCTCCCTGAGTAGCAGCAATGTACTGAGATTCTACAGTGATGGGAGCTGCAGGAACAATGTGTGAAAAAAGGTCCTTGGCTTAATTTTTTCAGTAGGTTCTGCAGGAAAAAAAAATCCACAGCTTCCCATTTAGAGATCCATCATTACAGCTGCAACTAACTAAAGATTTTTTTCTAGATTTCACAAATCAGTAAATATAAGTAAGGGAGTAAATATACTATACACTGTATATACAAGGTGATAAATTCAACCTACTCTAAATTGTAGAAGACGTGAAATTTGAAAATACAGATTTCTAATAGTACGCTTCCATAATACTTTTCAATACTACTATATGGTAGTCTTTTTGACCGGTATGCCCCAGCATTTTACAGTGTTGTAATTTAAAAATAAGTAGCCTGGGGACTTACTACTTAGGGCTAGGAAAGATAAGAAATAAGTAGAAGCAAATAAGCATGAACTCACCAGAAGGACAGCGTGCACAAATTAAAATGGACCATTAAGCTAAGCACTCAATATGTCTTGTGATATCCTGAATGCTTACAGTGTGAGTGGCATTCTCCAATTAAAAAAAAGCTTCTCTGCCCTGTTCTCTAAACTCTGCCTGCTTTGAGTCAAATATAGGATGTCTGTGCATACTGAGGTCAATTTTACCGTGACGTCTGAAGCACTGAATTACAACAGACCACATGAATTAACTGAAAACTCAATCCTTAGCAATAACAACAGGCTTACTTGTTGCTTAAATACTATCATAAAAGAGATTTATACCTATAGAGACACTTGGAAAATGGTGAACTCATGTTTTCAGCAGTGTTTCATACTACTGTTCCAAACATGCTCAGTGATTTGAATGAGCAGCCCTTTCTCCAAAGTAATATTTGATACATTTGAATTTCAGCTAGAAAAAGTTTATGACCCGAAAAATGAAGAGGATGACATGGTTGAAATGGAAGAAGAGAGGCTGAGAATGAGAGAACACGTAATGAATGAGGTATGAACTAACACTTAATAGATCTGGTATTTTCCTGCTACACTGAATAGAACTCCTGATGTAACAGGTTGTCTAAGTACAGTGCAAGGACATGAAACTATTGTTGCTAGGATTCACAAAGCTACAGTTCTCAAGTCCTATGCCTAGATGTTGATGTAAATGCTTGCAGATTAGATTTATTTTTATTTAAGAAGTTCCAGAGGAAAAACTGTGCTGTAGCTTCCGTCTTTTGCAGATAAATTAGAATAGAAATTCCTTGTGAATTTTCTCAAACAGCAAACACTCTAAACATGCTCTTACACCTAGCAATAGGGTAAGATTTTGTGGGAAAAAAACAAGTAAAGCAATATCTTCTTTCACATGACTGGCCTTCATCCCTTCAGAAGAGGCCAGAGCGCTAAAAGCATTACTTATGGTAGTGAATACTAGTGTTGGTTCTCTCTCTTTTTAAAGCTCAGGAAACAGAGGAAAGGGAAAAGGATGTTTTGATCTACCGTTTTTTCCACTTGTATTTTTCTCTATTCAACTATATTCCTTAAGGCTGAGGAATGGAGCAAGCCTGGACTCAGATTATTTGTGAAGGGAGTCATTTCCTCCCTTACCCTTAAAGGTTTCTGACATTTGTTTTTATCCTGTCCAACAGTGGAGATTACTCTGACTCAGAATCAAAAAAATTATTACCAGAAAACTACAAACCATTTTCTCAAAAAAAGTCAGACATCCTGCTATTAGTGCTGGGGCTACAACCACACATATATTTCCAATCAATTTTGAAGTAAAATAAGAAAGTCTTATTTCCATTTTTTTAAACCACGTGCGAGTGTGAGGAAAGTTTTTAGAAGTTGTTGTAGGCATTCGTTTGAAAATTGGACAGTTTAAAAATAAAATGGTTGTACTTGAAGGTATTTACATAATGATTTTAAATGTGAAGATATTTACATCATGATTTTAGACGTTGTCTCCAGCAAAACTCATCCTTTAGGTTGAGCATGACTTTTTTTCTTCTAATAGGTTGACATCAACAAGGACCGACTAGTGACTTTGGAAGAGTTCCTGCGAGCTACAGAGAAGAAAGAATTCTTGGAGCCAGATAGTTGGGAGGTAATGAGAATGTGTTCCAAGTGCAACATGCTGCATTATTACCATCACTCTAACCAGGAAACCAAATGGCACGTCTGTGACCTTTGCCTTTTTTCAGTCTGGTTTTAGTATGCCTGTGTGGTTTTGCCTTAGCAAAATGTAATGTACAAAATGTAACACACTAATTTAACGCAGATGTAATCTTTGTGGTCCACATACAAAGAGAAAGTCTTGCGCCACCTCGTGGAGTCTAAAAAATTTTCTACTTGCTTTTTCAAACATAAAATGGGCATTTAAGATATGAATCAATCCTGAGGGAGGATTAGAGCTCAGCTGGAAGCAAGATGATCTTTTTCTCCTAACTCTAAATATGTCGTAGAGTTTTTTGAGGAAAATAGCTGAGAAATAACAATTTTTACTGTTTGAGTAAGCATACTAACCCTTTGCATTGTCATTTAGTGACATCCAGTAAGTTATACAATTCAGCTAATAATTTCAGTGATAATGTAATCAAAATAGATGTGCATTCCTGCCTAGGTATTCACGTTTGTATTTTCTTGCAGACACTAGATCAACAGCAGCTTTTCACTGAGGATGAGCTGAAGGAATTTGAAAGTCACATTTCTCAGCAGGAAGATGAACTTAGAAAGAAGGCAGAAGATCTTCAGAAACAGAAGGAAGAGCTACAGAGGCAACATGACCAGCTTCAGGCTCAGAAACAAGAGCTTCAGCAGGTACACTTAGGAGAACAGTTTTTTTTCCCTTTTCTTTATACTTATACAGACACTGTAACAGGTAATGACAATCCCCAGCTCTGGAGCATCCTTTACATTGATTTCTCATATGAATCTCATCTGAATTCTAAAGAACACTGGTACTGCAGCACATCATAGTCTATTATTTCAAATTATAGCAGACTGTAAAAGTAAGTAGTCACTTGCTCAGGCAGGAAGGAAAGGATGCTATCCAGGGGGACCTTGACAGGCTTGAGAGGTAGACCTGTGCCAAGCCTCATGAAGTTCAGCAAGGCCAGGTGCAAGGTCCTGGATCTGGGCTGGGGCAATCCAAAGCACAAGTACTTTGTGGGCAGAGAATGGACTGAGAACAGCCCTGAGGAGGAGGACCTGGGGGCATTGGTTGAGGAGAAGCTTGACATGAGCCAGCAATGTGTGCTTGCAGCCCAGGAAGCCAACCACATCCTGGGCTGCATCAAAAGCAACACTGGCAGCAGGGCAAGGGAGGAGATGCCCTGCAAGGCAAGGGAGGAGATGCAAAAGGAGGAGAGACAAGTGAGACCCCACCTATAGTACTGCATCCAGCTCTGAGGCCCCCAGCACAAGAAGGACAGGGATGTATTAGAACAAGTTCAGTGGAGAGCCACAGAGGTAATCAAAGGGCTGGAGTGCTTCTCCTATGAAGATAGGCTGAGGGAGTTGGGATTGTTCAGCCTGGAGAAGAGAAGGCTCCAGGGAGACCTCAGTGTAGCCTTCCAGTACCTAAAGGGGGCCTACAAGAAAGCAGGAAAGGGACTCTTTGTCAGGGCATGTAGTGATAGGATGAGGAGTAATGGTTTTAAACTGAAAAAAAAGGGTAGATTTAGATGAGATATTGCAAAGAAATTCTTTAATACAAGGACAGTGGGGCACGTAAACAGGTTACCCAGAGAAGCTGTGGATACCCCGTTCCTGTGTTTAAGGCCAGGCTAGATGGTGCTTTGAGCAGCCTGGTCAATGGGAAGGCATCCCTGCCCATGGCAGATGGATTGGAATTAGATGATCTTTAAGATCCCTTCTAATCCAAACCCTTCTGTGAAACAGTACAAGTGTCTCACCTCAGTAGTTTGCCCATTAACCAAGATTTTACATGACGACTGTGCATATTTCTCTGAAGTGTAAATCACTTATGTCACATCAGAGAAAATGATGTCAGAGTGAAGTTTTTAACTCTGTTTTGTATTTTTTCACCAGGTTGTAAAGCAGATGGAACAAAAGAAACTACAGCAAGGAAATCCACCTGCAGGACCAGCTGGAGAACTGAAGTTCCAGCCCCGTATGTATCTTTCTATGCAGACACACAAAATTTAAGATCTCCAATATGAGTCATTAAGAAAATTTATTTTCTGTTGAAGCTCAGTATACTGAGTTTTAATGATCTGCATCGGGAGATTCATTAAACTGTCTTTAAGGGGGAAACTGCTTTACAGCAGTTTTAATTAACAGCATAAAATGGACAGAGAGGAAGGATTGCAGTTCACTGGAGTGTTTTGCCTGTTAGTTATCCTAGATAATGTTATTTTTAGGCTAAGATTTGAGTGTGCAGAGGAGAATAGGGACACGAAAATGACCAAGTCTGTCTGATATCCCATAGCTGCATTACCAGTGCAGAAATAGGTGTGTTAAAGGTAGTTCGCCTTGTGTATGCCACTCAAATCAAGTATATTACAGCATGCAAGAATGTGAAGTTACAGTGATTTAAGTTCCATTGTTGTTGTACAACCCTGCTGTTGATCTTGGATGTTTACACAAGAACTGATGTTGATGCAGCTATCATTTCATGGCTATCTAGTTAGGCAGCCAGATGAAAGCTGCCTGCTCTTCTGCTAGCTCTTGAAATTTGAGATTGTAATCCAGAATTGCAATCCCAGGCTAAGCCTGCAGGGAAAAAAAAAAAAGCATTTAAATGCTTTCAATCTGTCTTCTGTGGTCAATTTAGCTGCAGTTGGGCACAATATGACACAACAAGTTTTAGATAGCATGAGCAACCAATTACTTAAACACCTATAGAGGATGATAAAGTCATAAATCATTGCATACAATCATGGATGACTAAAAAAGAGGTCAGGTATATTTCAACACTTCTTATCCTCTGCTTTCGTACGCGTTCTAACTTTTTCCTCCCCCTCAAGAAAGGTTGAAAATAACATCTTTTTGGCTTCCGTGTTCATATGTTAATATTGTAAGTACAGCTCAAGGAATTAACAGTCATCTCAAACATAAGGCTTTGGGTTATATCCAGACAGCCTTTTGAATACTGGATGGTCTTAACTGGTCCTGCAGGGCCAACAGTGAGACTTAAAACCTTAAATGCTACATTCAGTGATTACAGCTCACTTGGCCGAATACCCTGAAATTCTACCCCTAAGTTACCCAGTTTTGTGAGCAGAGCAAGAAATAATTGAGTTTGAGTACCAATTCCATTTTATCTTGATTTGTTTCAAAGCTGCCTGTGGCTAATTTCAATTTATGACCCTTAGTTATGAGAACCTCTCATCCCTTTGCCTCCCTTTCGTTAACATTTCACTGTGTAATAGCAGATGCCCAGGGACTTCCTATAGTGATAAAGCTTAAAAAAAGGGCAGTATTGTAACAGATACTGTTCTTAATACCTGTATTATTTTATGTAAAAACTTTTTGCAGAGACATTTAGTTAGGTATCCTAAGCTTTCATTGCCTTAGCCAGAACTAGTCAGTACACATTCACTGAATTAAGGAAATCCATACTATGAAAGTTAGCCTTATTCCAAGGTGGGCAAAAGGTGAAAATTGTAAGGATTGTCAGTGTCATGATGGGTAAAATATAGGAACGAGTCATTTATATTTTTTCCCAAGCTTCCAACGTTGGGAATAAAGGTTTCATAAACATGTAACGTTTTAGAAATAACAAATTAATCTCCCAAAAGCTGAAGCATTATGCAAATATAAGCACTTTACAGAAAATAGAAACAACTACCTATTTAAGAGTAAACTGAATATTGTAATTTTGCAGTCTATTGTGTAATCTCAATCTGATTTTGTTTTAAGTCACATACAAAATTCTGGCTTCCATTTACAAACAAAAAATAAGGTTTTATTTGATTGTTACAATACTAGAAACATTTTCTTTGATACTTTCAACATATGGGGCCAGTTTAATTGAAGAGTTGTAAGTAGTTTTATTCTTGTTTTACAGCTGGGGAGCACAAAGTTGGAGATGCACCAAAACACCCTGCAGGAGATGATCAGCCTTTACCACCAGGACATGTTCAAGAACCAGCTGCTAGAACTGATCAAGTTCACCCTTAACCACTCGTGCCTCAACTTTATAGCATCTTTATTATTTTGGGGGGAGGGTAAAAGGTAGGGAGGGAGGGGAAAAATAATCAGTGAAACAAACTCCATTTTCTTCCCCAGATTATAAAGTCATTAGGAATATTATAGGTTAAATATCAATCAGACTTGAATCATAAATTAAACTAATTTTCTTCCTGATCCATCAGTGAGAAAGGCAACAATGGGATCCTTCAGAGGATATAATGGAGGAGGAAACAATTTTAAAGGTTTTTGTGACCAAGAGAGCTGTTGCACTCTTCTCTTAAAAAAGGAGATACCTGCCATTGTGTGTTTAGACACAAATCAGAACCTTTTCAGAGAAGAAACAGGAATTGGGCTGAAATCAAGCTAAGTCTTGTTTTATGTAGAAACTCCTTCCAGAAATGCTGAGAAGCAAAGTAGGGAGAAACAGAGACCATAGGTGAAGGTCTACCATTTCCAGTACTACCAACTACTTTCTTGAGACCAAATAAAAATCAAACTTACGCCTAACCTTTAGAAAACTTGCACTTTCTAAAATCCAACCACCACAAAAATGCATGGAATACTGAATATTTTTCATGTTTACAGAAGCCTGAAAATTTCACTGTAAGCCTTCAAAAGAAATATTCAACTTTGGGTGTATTGGTCTGAACCGTCCTTGTTAAGATTAATTCTGTGTGGCAGTTGTATACTGAACTGGCTCTCGGGACAGTGCTTTTGTCCCTGTTTCTTTCATCAGGTGCCAGCTGATCTCAAAATTTTGCATGCTATTAAATAAGCTTTTTATGTTGATGGAAATATTGTGCAAAACAGAAGACGACTTACTGTCTTCTTCTGTACAGATTATCCTACCTCCTATGATAATACCAGATTTTTTCAGAATGCACCATATGCTTCAAAAAGCTCTTCTCAGACATGAATTTTTGACTTGTTAAGAGTCTCACTATTATCGCTTATTAGTCTTTAAGCAGTTAGCTGATGTAAGTTTATGAAACGTCCTGAACCAAGGGTGCTACTAGATTGTATGATTTTGGTATTGAACCAGGATAGCTCCCTCATATTGTAAGCCAGAATTTTTCAAAAACCAACAAAAAAACAACAACAAAAAAAACCATGCCACTACAAAACCACTGTAAAAGTTGATTTACCTGGGGGTTTTACTATAATGTTGAAAAGCTGTGCGATTGTCCTTATTTGTCATCTGTTGAGACTACCCTAAGGTATAAACCCTGTCTTTTTTTAAAACATGAATTGTTCTGATTGTATAACGCTGGCTTTGAACTCATGTACACAAACTTAAGCAAGCGTCCTTTGAATTCCCTTCCTGTTAACAGCAAGTGTCGGTCAAAGAGATCATTGGGGTTTTGAGCAAAGAAGCAGAGGCCAAGCCTGTGATATGAAAACTATGAAGAGATGTTCCTTTCAGAATAAGACTCAAACATTTTAAGCAAACTCAAAAGAGATGGGCAGCAATTACTAACATTTTGTATTGTCATTTGAGAAGTTTTTCACTAAAGAGTTGTGACTGATAGAGGCTAGTCATGTTCCATACACATTTAATGCTTCCATCAGGATTGAGCACATTCATGATTTTCACACAATGTAATAGAACTCACTGCTAGAATAGATTAGGTTTCTTTATCTGGTTCATCTTAATTGTTATGTCACATTTCCTTTATTTATACCACTCAAGCAATTAGATTTAACTTTTTTTTTGCTGTTGTTCTATTTGCAAGTAGTTCACATTTTAATTTAGTTTAAAAAACAAACAAAACACCATCTCCACAGTTTGTTACTTCCATGTAATTCTAATACCAGTTTAATTATGTCTTTGCCAGGAGACTGAAATACCTTTCAACAACTTTATCTGTTTGCTAAGAGGCCCAGATACAGTTACAGCTATAGCCAGAGTAACAGCGCTTCTCAGTGCAGGGCCCTGGCTTTGGGGTTGTAGCCCGACAGTTAGGAGCAGCGCAAGGAAGGAAAAAAAGGGTGAGTTACTCAAACATCATGGAAAAGGTGAAGGGAATTTTTTCTTCCTGTCCCACATGGAAGTTCACAAAGGAAGAGTGATACAGCCACAGACGTTTGTAGAGAATGAAGGACTAAAAACTTTGATCTGAGACCATTTCTACCATACAAATTATTCCTTCATGTTACAACTGCCTCATAAATGAAGGCGGCTATATGTGATGCAGTATATGCTCTCAAGTGCTTGCCACAGCTCAGGCTTCAATTTCAGCATATCTGTATCTGTTACATTTCTATCATTAAAAACTTGACTCTCCCTGATACAGGAGAAGAGCATTATATCCCCCTTACCCTGTTTATTTTGAAACATCCAGAGAGCTTTGCCCAGAACCATTGTAACATGGGTGCTGAACTCATCTGCTTGCTGCAGTGTTGTGTTGGTGGGGATTGAACCAGCTGCTTACGAGAAGCCAGAGCTTTCATTTGTCATTTCATGAGTTAGTGAGTTTCTGGTTTTACATTTCAACTAACCACAGAGGTGCATTCAGCACAAAGCAATGCTCACCTTTCCTTCAACTGCTGTCTGGTACCTAAATGTTCAGAAATGTTCTTATCAGTGTTAATTTTAGTAATAGGCTTGCATTTTATCAAAACGTACTCTTTCTCCTTGTTTTTTTTTTTTTTAGAAGTAGAAGCAGTCCATTTTTTAAACTTTAGAATTCTTGATTGGATTTATCTCTAACAATAATCAAAGTTCTAGTCCAACTATTTGCCCTAAAATTATGTGGAAGTCAACGCCTTAGTCCTCAATAGCACTTACATGACTTAACTCCTAACTGAATAGACTTTAATTTTGCTGCCTAGATGGTTATGAGATGAGAGCCCAAATTACAGCTTCATGTTTGTTTGCCCAATTCGGAGTTTCATATGCATTGTTACCTCTTCCACAGGTCTGCATAGATAGCAAGAACTGAGTGGACATCCTCTCAGAAGATGGTCCACCAGGTCTGCTCTATCAGCAGCCAAGCTTGACCTGATACTGCCTATCTAGTCCTCCTGTGTGAAGGAAGGACATCATTTTTCAGGCCCAAGCTAAAATGTGTCTCTGGTTGAGCACAATACAGTCAAACTGGTTTTGTGGATTCATTCTGAAATACAGTTTAACTAAAAGTTATCTCACTGTAAGGAACATCTGCCATAGAGGTTATGCAGTGTGTTAAAGTCACACCTACACACAAAATGTTTAACTGATTTGATGCTTTTTAAAATGTCTTGTTTTCAATGATGATTTCTTTTAATTAGGTTCTCTCTTTTATGAAAGAGACTAAAAGTGTTGTATTATTCACTTAAAGCATGTTTCTGCCATGGTACTGATTTCTCAGGAGCTGTTTAAAGTTAAAAAAAAAAAAATACAGTGAAGTCAGGAAATAGAAAGCTATAATCACGGAAACAAGGGACTGGAATACCTTGGGCACCAGCGCTTTCACCTGTACTCTACTTTTCATTTAGGAGGTGATTAGAAGAAAACTGAATGTAACTTCATACAGGCACCAGTTCCAAGACAAAGATGCAAAGAGTTGGTTTTGTACTTGGCTGGGATTTCACTAGGAGGATGAAGGGGTAAGATTTAGTCAGTGGTGTACAAATTCATATTTTTCAGTGCAATATATGTAGAAAAAAGCCCCACTCAATACTTTGTATTGATTAGTTTTTAACTGGATTAAACTGAAACTCAGCGCAGTGACAGACGTCTAATGTTTTATTTTCAAAGGGTGAGAAATGGGCATCTGCTGCTGGGCAGGTGGTGACCAGGACAGGGAGCACTCTGCCCTGCCTCCTCCTATGGGGTAAAAGGGTTTGGGGACCAGGGAGGGGCTGTGCCAGCCCCATTCCCGCTTGGGGAAATCTGCCAATGCAGGACTTGAGACAGTCCCAACACTGTTCCCAAGGGAAAACAGGTAGTGGTTCAAGGTGCTGACACTGTGCATGGTTTCCCTTTCCTGTTACAGGGTTTGTGTAGGGGGTGAGCACGTCCAGCCAGGCAGCTGTGGCTGGACAGGCTTTGGTCTGTGGGCAATGGTACAAAGTCTTTTGGTGGCTTAGATCTTGCCTGTATGATCAACTTGCCTTTCCTGCTTGTCCCACATTTTCCTTTCTGGAAAGATGTAAAAAAGATTTTATAAGAAGTTAAGTACTTTTTGTTCTTACGGGTACCAGCTGTGTCACTGCAATATCTATTCACTCACTGATTACGTATTTAAATGCTCAATTTTCTATATTCATACAAACAGAAAACCAACAAGTAAAACTAACGTCATGAGAAACTCTAGCTATGAACACCTCACACATCTGACTTGTTCCAGAGAAAACCCAGAGAAGTTCAAATGTTTAGGAGCAGATTTTGTTGTAGATTTTTTTCTTTGCTGTCACATTTTGCTTTCAAAGCCAGGTGTCAGCCATTTCAGGATGCCAGAATGGCTGTAGCAATGTGTATTTTGGGGAGATGCCTGGGACACAATGCTACACGCAACCATACGAAACTTCCATTCTGTAAATGTATTTTGAATAATAATAATAATAAAAAAAAGCAGGGTGGCATTCTTCAAGGAAGTGAAGTTCTGAGCTAAGGACTGTCCTTTTGTAATATATGGAAAAAGTAGGTAGCAGATAACAGGAACTGTCATCAAGGTTGGCCCTAGAGGTACGTTTTTGTTTGCATTCTCAATATCTGCTACTTACTGAAATTAAGAGGCAGTCGTATCATAACAGTTGAGTTAGTCCCATCTGAAAATAGAGTAAGTAGCCAAATTATGGTGTTTTCTAAAAATGAACTTGCTACAACTACAAAATGGGGAACTAGCTTGAGTCCCATAATTTACGCATCCACAGATAGCAACTACCAAAACAATTTACAGTTACCCCTATGTTTTTAATGCCTTAAAAGTGATACTTGTCAGAATCCCTTTGTGTTCAATAGTAACTTTGAAATTACAGTATCTGATGTTGTGTTCAACAGCCTGCATGCTTGCTTGTGTGGTAAAGTAAAACAATAATGACGAAAAGGACTTTTTTCCCTCCACAAAAATACTAGTACATTTTTCAGTGACAAATACGGAGAGGGAGCAGTACTACAGTGCTGACCTCTCCACTCTTTGCACCTTCTCCATTATTTCAAGAGGCTGTCAGTCTGAATGCCTACACAGTGCCTGCTGTTCAGCCTCCATTTCAAACAGCTTCTGTTCATTCAGGTATGCATTCCTTTAACACACAATAGCTCACAGGAGTTATCTTCTAGGAATCTGCCTATGGAGCCATTTCTGTGTTACAGGAAGTGACAGTGGGTATAAGATTTTCCTCTCTAATACCTCGTTTCACACCTTCCCATTAGCCTAGAACCGTTGTCAGTAGAGCACTAAGAAGAGGACTTCAGTTTCTGTGCTCCATAACACCGATGACACTGGAAAAAGTAGGCTGGAGATGCAGGCAGCCCTCCACCCTGTGCATCATACCAGGAAACCCTGCTGCGTGAATTCAGAGCCCATCTAGCAGGAGAGGATGAATTATTCAGCCATGGCATAGAACTCTACACAAACCTGTATGTATGGATATTTCCACAGCCACACAGAGACACTAGGTACTTCAGTAGCAATGAGTGAAGCTCCTGAGCCTGCATCTATACTAGAGAGTGCACAGACCTTGCCAGTGCATTTAGTGCCAGGGGGAAGTGCCACAACATCTGTTAGAAAGCAGAACGCTTTCTCACATGATCAGTGCTTACAGTTGCACACCATTTCCTCGCTAGAGGGAGTCTAAGACAAGGATTACTGAGCACTCCTAAAAACAAGCTGTAGAGCAGACTGGTGGCATAATAAAATAGGATGTTGAGAACTGAATGATCCCTCAAGAGCCAAATAAATAATGCTGCGTTTCTAAAGGGCTTTTTGTTTTGCCCTTTTCTGAGGATGCATCTCTTACAATATGCTATTTCCTTTACGAAGAGCCCCTGAAAGTGGAAATGAGCACGGAGATAATGATGTTCTTCCTGAAAATAGACATCTCCATGCTGTGCTTGATCTCCAAGTGCAGTACACCATAGCTGGATATCAACAATATGAGAGTCACTTGGTGTTTTAGACACCCCAAGAGAGCAGCCAGGAGAAGATACTGTTTACATTTACAGCTAAAAACCGGAGTCCTTCCAGAGGAGAAGCCTACACATCAGACAGTGCAATATAAAGAACAATCAATGCTGCACTGTTTCTGCCAAAAATACAGCTGGAGTAAACAGATGCCAAGTCATTGTCACTCCTGATGCTGCTTAAGGAACAGCTTTGGAGGTAGTTGGTAAGGTTTTTATTTCTCTCCATATTGGCTTTTGTTTTTCCCTTCAGGAATTCTGAACTTAAGAACTGTATATATCAGAGCCAGCTAGTTCATTCAGGCTCAGAAGCTCCCATGGAAGAACAGTTACCAGCGGGCAGCAAAGCCAACCAGTAAAATCATGATGTTAAATATAAGAACTGGGATAGAAGAGTAGGCTGTTGTGATCAAAGCCTGCCTTTTGTTTATGATCAGTTTTCCTGTTGCTCTAGTTTAATCGTCTCTGGTTAGTGTTGTGCTACTTAGTACACATAAGACTACAGCTCATTTTCAACTACAATTGTTTTACATTTATCTAAGTGCACTCTATGCATTTTTTTTTAGCAAGGAAGAAGGAAAACCTGCTGTAAGTGTTCACTTATTCATATTGACCGAGCATTACAAAATTATCAAGAACTTAATTGCATATGCTATTTATAGTCTTAGTGTGTATTTTTTGCTATGTTCTCACATATAAGAAAGTGTTAAATGTAAAAACTCCTACGTCATCATTGCATGAACCCAAGATTCAGTTAGCATATGCACACATCTACAGACCACTAATGCAACAAAAACACCACCTGCCCGTGAAGAGGAACAGGCTCACTGACTCTTATTTCCATGCAACTCGGCCATAACAAGGAAGTCACAACAGAGAGCAGCAAGGTGACCTTGACATGCAAAGTCAGAAAATACTAGCCACGTTCACCTGACTTCAGGGGGATTAAGGTTTCCAGGTTTCCAAGGACAGTCAGGTTACAACTGTGACAGGAGAAAATATCTCCCGAGAGGCCTCTCAGCAAGTTAAGGGTTCAGCTGTCTTTGCAAAACAGCAGCAGTGTTTATTAGAGGTGGTGCAAGCCACAGCACTGACTAATAGCATGCTGCTGGCTGCTACCTTGACAGCCATGGGTATTCCCACTCCCCAGTGCTGCTCCCCACACCTTCTGCTATTCACATACACAACTCAGCTGTTAGGAAGCCAAACCATTTAAGTGCATCTATGTCAGCCTGGATGTCCTTCCCCAAAGGGCTGATGTTCCAGACAAGCTGGAGAGCCGGTGCCACAGCAGTCCTTGTGGGGGGCATGGCTTAACAGCAAACCTGCCAGAACATACTTCCTTTTTTCTGCCCACAGCTAGAGAAATTGTAGAAGGCAAGGACTGACATGCAGCCGTCTGTTTCTTATGGAATATAGCACTTAAAAAAAAAAAGAAAAGATGGCTGAAGTGAGAAAAATTACGCTGAGCAAGTAGAGAACTTTTAGGACGCTTTTGCCTTGGCTTGTAACAACTTCATTTCCTCACTGATAAGCCATGTTGTCTTCACAGTGTTTATGGATACTTAAGATTTCTGTTGATTTAGACCTCGCTTCAGTTCCCAAGCCCTGCCAGCAGCATGCAGAGTGCAGGTAGCTCCTGTGGAGAGGGACAACACTGAGCCTTTATCTCTCTTTGCTATTCATTGTAATAGCATGTGCATCTAGAAATAAATGGCTTTCTTCTTCCCCTCAATCCCCTTACAGTTACTCCAAAAACAGTAGCATTCAAAGGAAGTGTAGAAATGAAGCATTTGGAAGAAGCTGCTTTGAATTTCCAGATTTTGGGCTTTCATCCTAAACAAGTAAGTAATTTTATGAAAAGTTATCCCCGAGAGAGAAAGGCGCAGGGTTTCTTTCCGAGTAACATGCAATGTAATGCTGAAAAGAGCAGCAGCAGTTCTGCTAAAAGAGCAGAAGGATCCACAGGTACTTCAGTTTCAGGTACATGTGGAAGAGATCATTTAATTTCTGGAAGACAGTAGCTATCTGGATTTACAAATTGGTAGGACTACAGCTTGTGTTAAAACAAGTTTTTTTCCTGCCCCATAGTCCACTTTAGGACTCCCAAATTTTTATCTTGCTGTGACAAGGGTGGGTGTTTCTTCAGCCCAGAGTTGTGACAATCCTTTCTTCTACCTCAGACACCCTCACACGAATACACAACTGCACCCGTGTGATCACACAGGATAGCTCCTAGTAACACTAGGAATTTTTCTACATGATCATCACAGCACACACACTCAGTTCTCTAACAGCTGATCATTTTCCTCAGAGGCCCTCAGAAACTAAGAGGATGCAAAACATTTTGGTAGATGCTATTTAAGACATTTGGAAACCACTTCCCCAGAGAAGGTGGCTATGTCCTGGCCATCCAGCTTTACGTCCATAGAAGCACAGAGAGTTTTAAGATGGCTGATGCTAAGGAAGAGCAAAAGCGCTACTCCTGGTGAAGTTTCACAGGCTTTGTCACAAGCTATCTTAATTAAGCGTTAAAAAATAAAAAGTCATCCCACCCAGGTCTGATTCACATTTTCTCCCGATTTGAAACACCTACACAGCTCCGCACTTGCAAGCCAATGCATGCAAAAATAAATAAATAAATAAAATCCAGATGCATATTTAAATCTAGCTGGAGGTCCAGATTGAGTTTGTGAACTAGAGCTAGCATGGGAATTTCAAGTGTCTGCAGTATCTGTGTTTCCCCTTGAAATCACGGAGCCAGATCCCTTCACCAGACTTGAAAGGATTTAAGAGTTTTTAAGAAACTTACAAAATACGGGAAAGGCGTAGTTATTGGAGTTTATGAAGTATTTTCCTGAGGAGATATTTTGAATAGTGTGACACTGATACTTTACCAGAAAGTAGATTGTTTGCAGAGAAAGTGCTCACACTCCATAATTCAGCACCTTTTCAGTTGTGCTGGTGTAGCTGCTTGGGGGACCGTGAGAAGGACTAGCTGACAAATGTCATAAGTCAGATTAATTTCCAAGGAAAACATGTAATTACACATTTTGTTACAGAAGCCCTCTAGCTGTTTAGTTACTAAATTACACATACACTTTCTTATATAGAGGACTAGACGTTAGTATTTAAGCTGTCTAAAGAACATCACATCTCATGCTTATTGTATTCCTCAGTGAGACCGCAACGTGCTTCCTGTATAAATACTCAAATATATAAACACCAAGGCTGTGAAGAGCTTGATAAATGAGTTTGACCTCCTTTTCACATTCTTATCTGCTTATCTAGCACTAGCAAACACTGTATCTGGTTCTTTTGATTATGTAGGTTTTCTAAAAGCCACAGATACTGTTCTTAGGCTGAGTGAGCCAGAGTCCAAAAACCACCTGTCTTTGTGAAGTGATTCAAACCCAGCGGTTACTGGAGGAGGATATAATCAAGGATAACGTCAGCCAAGTTTGCAGGTAAGCTGTTTTATTATTTGCTATCTTTCAAAGGTTAGTTTAAATCTAGATTCTAGTTTGCAAATACTTAAACTTCTTTTAAAGCAGTTGGATAAGGGGATGAAGCGCTCCCTAGAGTTATTAAAGGTATTGGAGTCTTACTTAAAAAAGACCACATTTTCAAGTATTTCTATAATGTCATAATAATGTGGAAATCATTGAACTTTCCATCTCACAGTTATGTACCGAATTATCTAGAGCCACTCCTTAAACTTCAAGGAATGAACTGATGGAGCTTTTCCCCTATAGCTCATAAAGGATCAAATCAAACCTCTCCATTAATGCCTATCGGTATTGGTTTCACTTAAGCCCTTTCAGAAAATGAATGAATTGCAAGTGCCAGCACACCATTTTAAGCAGGCATTCTCTGAACTGCATCCAGGTTTTTAGTCAGTAGACATCTGTTGAATTTAACATACTTTAGCATAGTTTCTCTGTGAGTCTATGTGAAAAACAGTGATGACTGAGAACTGGGGAATGAGAACATACTATTCAATATTTTGTGGCCTGGTGGTAATTTGGCACTACTTTTTAAAGCATGATTGGAGATTTTTCTATGAACACATTAACTCCCTTTACGATAGCTCAGTAAGAGACTATTGCTACTGTAAATCATTACAGTTCCTCCTGCTTTGTAGAAGCACTTAAAAGGTTCTTAACAAGCTACTAATAAACTATCTCTGATTGCGGATCAGGGTCACACTGAGCATGTAAAGAACAAGTATTAGCTTTAAAATGGAACAAAGTTTGAAAAGGCCATTTCAATAAGATCAGTCCAGAGCATGATTTTCTTCTCACAAGGCAAATACTACCACAGACACAAGAGATAAGACAAAATATTCCTTTTTTCTTGATTGCCTTTCCCCCCCCCCCCCAAGTTCTCTTATTCCCCTCCTTCCCCCCTTTCTTAAAAAAGGGATTAGAAAAACATAAATTCTGGTCCTTCTAGCCAAGAAGCATCAAGCACTTCAGAGATACCATATGTCATTACATATCCAAAGGCTGGTGAGTGTATTACACTGCAGCGCTACATATCTGGCAGGAACAGAAACAGCATGGGTTTTGGTAGCTGGTTTAAGGAGCCATTCCCAACTCAGAAGGAAGTAACAAATAAGGACTATGAGGACAGATCTAGTTTCATCTCCTGGGCAATTTTCACAGCAAAAAAGCAGAGCAAGAGATATACATGTAGTCTCAAATATGACGTTTTTACTGATGATCAAGCTTTTGATGAAGTCTATATATAAAGTTGACTATCTCCACTTAACAAAGGAAGCAGACTCCCTCCAACAAAGAATTTCTTTACCGAAAGGGTTGTTAGACACTGGAACAGGCTGCCCAGGGAAGTGGTGAAGTCACCATCCCTGGAAGTCTTTAAAAGACGTTCAGATGTAGAGCTCAGTGATATGGTTTAGTGGGGACTGTTAGCGTTAGGTCAGAGGTTGGACTTGATGATCTTGAGGTCTCTTCCAACCTAGAAATTCTGTGATACTGTTGTAGGAAGACCTGTGATACCACAGAAATATCTTGAATGGTAGTATCGTCCAAGTTCTGACTGCAGGCCACAGGCCTACGACACACCTTGGAACTTGTTTTTTCCCCCCCTTAAGCTATTCAAGAACACAGCAGAAATGACATACTTTGTAGGTCCATACAGTAATGAACAAAATAAGTAGAAAAATCAAACCGAGGAATAAGAATTTATCAAGAATAATAATAAATAAAAAACAAGAATGTTTTTCCCCTCAAATTTTAAGGCTAAAATAGAGCTACCAACAGCTGAAAAGAACATCAGGGGAAAAAGCAAGATGTTGAAAAAACTGTTCCCATTACCCAACCTCTCTGGGAGACAGCAGGAGCTCAACAACCAGATCTCAGACCAGGTCATGAGCATTCAAATACCTCAACAAACAGACTTATACAAGCGGTATAATATCCATATTTTCTCACATTAGAAAAAAAGAAATAAAAAAAATATATATTTTTTTTACTTACAAGACACAGCAAGAAGACCTCAGGAGCTTCTGGATGGGAAGCAAACTTTTAACCCAGACCCTGGGGAACAGCACAGCTGTAGCAATAGAAACACCATCAAGGCTTGTTTGGGTCAGCTGCATACTCCCACCAATTTAATAGTGCTCAACACCAAGAAGGAAATCCTGGTGCTAATGAACTCCCTGACAAACTCTTTTGGATTTAAAGGCTCAGGATGTAACAGGGGAGCCTGATTTGAGACTTCCTCAAGTCAAGGACTCATACTGCTACCACTGGTAGTCAGTGGCCCTCTCTATGCCTTGGCTGTGCTCAATAAGTGGTTATTATAGCAACACTTATACATTGTGCCAACCCTTTCTTTGCCAACTACAGGAAAATGGAGATCTCCTGCTGTAGGGCTACTGTTTTGAGGCCTCTGGCTCCACTCTAGTTCATATGGGGTTGCTGGTTTAGGTCTGCTACAGTAGAGGAGCTGATTAGAAAACCTCTCATGGAGCTGCAATCAGTATTTAAACTCAGTAAGTCAGGGATGTTAAGCTGCAGGAGTTTTAGTATTTGGAAGAAAACTTTTAAATTGAGTCATTCCCCTGTGCTGATCGTTTAAAGTTACATTATACATCCAAATAGCAGCATCAGTCAGAAAAACATGCAGTGTCCTGTCCTCCACGTGCACCGAGCAGGGCTGTGAGCAGGATGGATGCAGCGATATCTTCAGCCTCTCAAGAATGTCTTCTGCTCTTTTAATAGTTCTTCTTGGGGGGGGGGGGTGTGTGGAGGTTTGTATCACGTATCTTTCTCCCGTTGCTGAATCAAAAATAGTACACTGAGTCATTTGTTACAGGCAGCTAGAAAGCCACCAGCCACGCCAAGCACACGTCCCACCAACCGCCCTGCTCCAGCTTACCCAAGGCCTCCTTACACAAGGGTCTCCTCACCTCTACAGCAACTTTGTCTGAGTGAGGTCTGCAGTACTGACTAAATCCACCTTGCTGCTGCGGCGCGTGCTTTTAGCAGATCAGCAGATTACAGCCTTTGACCCAAAAACCCACTGTTTTTCTATTACCTGCCAGGAGCTTTGGGTCAGGGCTGTTGAGTTTGAGATGCTGGCTTGGAATGTGGCAGCTGGCCCTGGATGAACGCAGGGCAGCACAGCAGCATCAACTGCAAAGAGCATCGATCCTTCTTCCCCTTTCAGTGGCGACACCAGTGTTACTCTGAGGGCGGGAAGAGGGAAAGGTGTGTGCCATCAGTAGCCAGGAAGCCTAAAATGCAGCATTTCTGAATCTTCTTCCATCTTTTTGATTTCAAGATTTCTGAACCTTCTCCTCAAAAGCAATTGGTGCCAGCTGGCCTGCAAGCATTATCAAGTAGGGGTGCCTGACATGAAGAGTGGAAGAGGAAGGAAAACATGAAGAAACAAACTGAACTTTCAGAGGACAATTAATTACTCATTAGTTTGATATTATTAACTGTTAATAAGTAACTAACCACAAGGATCGGGCACCAGATCGGTCACCAGAAGGGCTGTGGCGTGGCTGGTCCCTTGCCTGACACACAGCAATATTTACCCACCAGCTTGAGCAATGCCCATCGTGCCCGGCCTGCACTCTTGCCTTACAGGGCAGCCTGAATTTTGACATTGACCCTGATGCCTGGTATGGAAGCCCTGGTCTTGTTAAACACTTTTATATGAGCCTCCCACATCTACCTTTTAGGTCTCTGCCGTCTTCCCACCACGTCACTGGTGGATTTCAGGTGTATTTACTTTGTGTCCCTGACCCTCCTTTGCCTCAGTTTGCAGCCCGCTGAGTTCGCTTCTGGTTTTCATCTGTTTTGCAGCGAGGCTTTCCTGCTGAAATGCACTGCTGTAATACTGTATTTATCATACGCCTTGGGGGATAAAGAGCGCAAATCAGCCCTTGTTATCCTCTAATTTCCTACACGTATGTTGCTTCATTTCATTAGGAAATGCTACATGAAACTGATAAGCTCAGTGGCTATGTTCTCACCAGAAGTCACTGCATATATGTTAAAACTATGGCAAATAACATCAGTGTTCTTCAGCCTCTATTTCTCATTAATGAGCTCTGTGATCCTTTTGTCCATCCAAACACCTTATCAGCCTCCAATCCGAATGCACCAAACAGTGTGAACTGTGAGTATAAACTGATAACAGTCTCCAGACTGCAGAGCACATAAAAAGCAATTTTTATGGACACAGTTGGCTTCACCAAACCCTAAATAAGGGACCAGTGAGTCTAGGAGAGTGAATTCACAAGCACTCACTTTGAACTTCACCTACAGAAAATGAAGCATTCACTCACAGCTAAGAATGAGGGTTTTTCCACGTCAAAAGCTAGCAAGTTCTTCAGAACACTTCCCACAGAGCTTGTGGGTGGTCAGCATAAATGCAACTTTAAGAAAATTTTCAGATTCCCAAATGCTTTGTAAATGGCAAAACGAAGGGTACAAAGAAGTACCATTCCCTTTTCTTCTTTGTTCTGCCCCTGAAATACTTTTGAATATTGAAATGATGAAGGAATGGAATTTTTTGTCAATTTAAAATGACAAGAATCCTGAGATTCAAAGTCACCAACAAACTGACTGAGATAATTAGCTACCATGATGTTAACAGAACAAACCCTGCCTTCTTCATAATATTGCGGTGCCTTTTTATTGCAAGACTTCAGAAAATTAGGCAGATTCTTGTCAAAGAAGTGACTTAAAAGGTAGTCCTGAAACCAGCCCAACGAATACAGGCTGTTTCCTTCCATCTTTCCCCTTCCCATCTCACAGTGAGCAAAAATTGTCTACCTCTCTGTAGCACAGATCTCCCTCAGGGAAAAGGAGGCTTGCATCAGTTCCTGAAAATAGTCGCGTGGCAGTGCTGCTGAAATTGCTTCACATATAGGTCAAATCTTGAAGAGAGCTTTAAAACACTACCAGATCTGAAGAGGTTTTAGGTGACAACATCGAACATATCTTACACACTGATAGAAGGCACTAATGAGATTAAGGAGAAGCCAATGATTTCAAGTCCTTGGAAAGCTAACTCTAAAATTTTATCTATGATGACTGTAAGAACAGAACAGTAGTATTGTGACAGCTGATAAAGAACAACGAACTTTCAGAAGAACAAAGGTGTCTAGGAGAAGCAATTAGCTCTACTTTAAGTGCTCCTTGGGTGGGTGATGGAACAGAGGCAGAAAAAGGGAAAGCTGGAAAATAATGTGTCAATTGGACTCAGAAAAGAAATTTAGTAATCAAAGGCATTGCATAATTCCTTATTTTTTTTTTTTAAAAGGATTTTTTACTATTACAAATGTAAAATATGCCTTTCCCCATTTTCCGTGCTAACTACTTGCTAATGCCAGTTTCAGTGCCCTTCTGCTGTGAAACACAGAGCACATTTTAAGAGCTGTACACAGAATAGCACCTTGGGCATTTGGAAACCAAACAGACATTTCTTCACTTAACTGGCAGCCTGATAATGCTGACACAGGCCTTCATAAAACTGAAATAGGTAAATATTGACAATATAACTGCTATTTTATCATTTCAAAACAATCTGTAATTTTACCCCAATATTCATTTGATTATAGATGCCTGTAAATATTCTATAGTCAGAAAGGATTTTTGTGACTTTTTTGAATGTTTGTTGTATTTTTACACTGATGAGGCATTAAATAAGCATCCATATTATTGCTCCTACAAACCAGGAGTGTGTTATGAACTGCTTAACACACAAGAATTTGATACTAGGAACTACTTAAATAAATGCAGTTCAGTGGTGATTTGGTGACCATCTCTGCACAACTTGTGTAACCAGGTGTTAGATCAGTTCTGTAAAGCTTATTTAGGTTTTATTTGGACAGCATCTTTTTTTACCTGAGTGGCAGCTTGCCCTGTTAATAGCATAATGTAGGTAAGGCTGCTGCTGTCCCCTAATAACACAGAAATACAATTGCTGCTGTTACAAACATCCCCAGATAGAGGATTTCACAGAATCACAGAATCATCTAGGTTGGAAGAGGCCTCCAAGATAACTGAGTCCAACCTCTGACCTACCACTAACCAGCCCTCCACTAAACCATATCACTGAGCTCTACATTGAAACATCTTTTAAAGTCCTGCAGGGATGGTGACTCCACCACTTCCCAGGGCAGCCCGTTCCAATGCCTCACAACCCTTTTGGTAAAGAAGTTCTTCCTAATATCCAACCTAATTTTTTTTGCTGTAGTTTGTTAAGGGCAATCACTCTTATTGCCCTAGTGGAACTGATGGGCTGAACATGGCTCTTTTACCTTTGCCAGTAATCACCTGCTCTTGAATTCAACTAAAAACCACGGCAGGCACCAGCTGTGTAGAGGTCAGGATGTTAAATGAGGAAAACATTTCCTCTGCAGTAGTTTTTTGTGACACAGCATCTCTGAAGTGACCACGTTGTCTTGCACATCCCTCCTGTCCCTAAGCAGCAAACCTCTGCTTCTTTCACAAAAGGGAAAGGACACAGCAGTTTTGCTACTGAATGCAGCTATATTCCAGCATACAGCTCTGCCCTTTCAGCTAAAATATCTATTTATATTCCCTGATTATCTAACAGAACTCACTCTGACCTAAAGCAGAGATTAATTTTTTTACTGGGTATCCTACTGCTGTGTGGCTCGGTGTGTGGAAGGAGGGGACATTCCTCCTCTCCCTTTAGGCAATTACAATACAGATTTTTTCCTATTTATAATTAATCTCAGTTCTGCTGCTCTTTTTAAAGGCAACTCATTGCTTCCTATCAGAAATATACAGTCCAGAAAGGTATTCTTGAATGTTTTATTCGGGAAGTGTAAAGGGTTTTAAAATAAACAAAATGAAATATTCAAATACATTTCATATTGCATGTGGTAGGAGTGGCTCCATACAATACAATATGGATGAAGCAAATCCGGCACTTAATTTCTTTAAGACATAGAGTGTAATAGCACGATCATTCCTAGATCTGGTCTTATGTCATACATAGCACTGCCTGACCTTTTTGTTGTCATTTAAATTCAGCTGACTTTATTAATTATTTTATTTTGCTATATTGATTGTTCAAGTTAGAAAAATACAGTTGAAATCTACCGACTGTAGGACATACACTGCAAGACCCTAAGTACTGCAATCTCCAAGAATAAATATACATTTATTTTTTGAGAAAATGTGTAATTACCCACAGATAAATCAATACAAAATGATCGTGCAACTGAATATGACAGTCTGAACTGAAATTTAAAGCTGCAGATCATGATTTTCCTACTCATACAGTGCTGCTTGAAATCTCTTGCACCTTTAAAAAAATATAATTAGCTTTAGATTTATCCCGCAATAAATAACACCAGAACATACCTTGTTCTACCAACCTGAATTTTAAAAAAAGCAACAGAGGCCACCTCAGTGTTTTGAGTTTATGAGATCTTTCAGACACAAAGCCCTAACAGAGTTTCCCAGTCACAAGAGGCATCAGGAAGGCTCGTCGGTGATGGTGAACTTGGGCTTTAGCTTGACGGACCTCTTCCTTATGGTGCCTTTCGGGGATAACGGCATGGTGTCCATAATGCTCCTGTCCTCCTCCAGCTGCCTGGCCGTGCACGAAGGGGTGGGCACTTTCACCGTGTTGCCAAATTTAGAATAGTCCACGGAGTATCGCCCATCTTCCTCCGCCACTATGGGCACGAACCTTTGGCCCCAGAGGATTTCGTCCGCCAGGTAGGAGGTTCTGGCTTGCGTGGTGATGCCGGTGGTCTCCACCACCCCTTCCAAGATGACGATGATCTCCAGATCCTCATGGTGGTGCAGGTTCACCGGGGAGATGTCGTAGAGGGGGCTGTTCTTGTCTATCACGTGGTAGATGATGAGTGGGGAGACGAGGAAGATGCTGTTGCCCCCCACGGGGTTCTCCATCTGGATGTCGATCTGGTTGAGGGGCACCACCTCCCCCTCCAGGCTGGCCGTCTTCTTCACCACCTGCATGCGGATGGTGGCGCTGATGATCATGCTCTTGCGGAGGTCGCCCACCCGCAGCATGAAGCAGAGCTTGCCCTCCCGCAGGGCGATGACCGCGTGCTTGCTGAAGATGAGGGTCTCGGCGCGGCGGTGCGCCTGCGAGGTCTTCATGAAGATGCAGCCCAGCATGATGGCGTTGATCACCAGCCCCACGATGTTCTGCACGATCAGCACCAGGATGGCGGCCGGGCACTCCTCCGTCACCATGCGGCCCCCGAAGCCGATGGTCACCTGCACCTCGATGGAGAAGAGGAAGGCGGAGGTGAAGGAGTGGATGCTGGTCACGCAGGGCACGAAGCCGTCCGACGCCCCCTCCCTGGCCGGGTCCCGCTGCAGCCGGGTGCTGTGGTCCAGGTCCCCGTGGGCGAAGGCGATGAGCCACCAGACCATGCCGAAGAGCAGCCAGCTGCAGAGGAACGACATGGTGAAGATGAGCAGCGTGTGCGGCCACTTGAGGTCTACCAGCGTGGTGAAGACGTCCTGCAGGAACCTGCCCTGCTCGCGGATGTTCTTGTGGGCCACGTTGCAGGCTCCGTTCTTCCCCACGAAGCGCGCCCGCCGCTCCCGGGCTCGGTAGCGGGCGTGCTCCGGCACATCCTCGGCCAGCCGGGTCAGCACGTACTCCTCGGGGATGATCCCCTTCCTCGACAGCATGGCTCCCGCAGCGCCCAGCCGCCGCTCGGCGCCTCCCCGGCCCCGGCCCCGCTCCCGCAGCCGCCGGGGGCGGGGGACGAACGGGCTCGCACGGCGCCGCCGCAGCGGGGAGGGCAGCGGGGCCGCCAGGCGGCGCCCCCGAGGCCGCCACCGGCCGAGCCCGGCCCCACACGCCGAGGGGACCTCGGCGTGTGGGGCCGGGCTCGACCGGTGGCGGCCTCGGGGGCGCCCCCCGCCAGTTTTTACCTCAGGTTTACCTCAGGTTTACCTCAGGGAAGGGCGGCGCGGGCGGTGCCCCCCCCCAAAGCCGTTTCTGTCAGTGTTTGCCTCAGCGCGCCGCGATGGCGGGTCGGGAGCGGGAGCTGAGGGGGGAAGGGGTTTGGGGGAGGCTCTGTGAGGTGAAATCTTCTTCAGAAAGGGAAAAAAAAAAAAGGTCTGGGGTTCCTGCGGTTTGCCCATGCGTTGTGCGGTGAGCTTCTGGCTAATGAGAGATTCGGGCAGGGAGTGGGAAGAAACTTGCCTGAAGGGGCCGAGGCTGGGGGTGTAATGGTTAAAGAGACCTGGGGGTAAAGGGCTCGTTCCCACTCATGAAATCTGCTGTTCAGCCCTACTAAGGACAGATTTTTCCGAACCAAAGAGCTGATGGACTGACGTGATACGTCTTCGGGTCAAGATCGTTTATCTAAAAACACTCCGATGTTGTTGTCGTGCTGTTTAAATATCAATATTCTCCATCATGTTTACTTACTCTAATTTAAGTATTTTCTTTCTATTTCAGCCTAGGCACCAAAGCTGTAGGTTTGCTAAAGCATCCTAGCATATTCTGGATAACGTTTTTAGCCAGGTGAGGAGGTTGGAATCAACTTTCACCACCACCAGCTGCGAACTGTAGCCTACCTAAGGGATATCAGAATTAGTGTTTTCTACATAATCATTCTGAGGTCTCTAAGCAGGCGTTGTAGGGCTTGTAATTAATTGATCACTGTTATTTGAGGCTATTTCCACTACTACTATTTGCTATGACTAGTTGCGTGTCCTTGGACACAACGTTCTTTCTGACAGGATTGATTTCCCAATACTCCACTTTTTCTCTTGTTCTGGGTCACCTTTCTTGCTGCTTTGATAAATAATACTGAAATGACAACAAGGTGTCCTGGAACCTGGCTGCCAGGCTGCTGAACTTGCCCAAAGGTACTTCTCTGTATTGTCTTCTCTGCTAGACCCTGTGTGTGTTCTTGCTGTGAATATGCCACCTGCACCAAACAAAACAAAAGGCTAAAATTTAAATGCTCCAAGTACATGGTTTGTATATACAATTTAACTTTAAAGATGATCTTTTGTACTTTAATTTTTAGAAAGAAATCTGAAACGTTACTTCTGAAAAGTGCAGTTCTCCACCTGAGGGCAGCTCCAGCATTTCCAAAGTGATCATAAAGAGGCTCTGCACCATCAGGTAGTAGTACTTGCTGGTAGCACGTCATTCTATTACAGAGATGGAAATAGACATGCCTTTGCTGCAATTTTTTTCTTACTTTTCTCTCGATGTTGTCTTATTCTGTACCTCTTCCTCCAGAGGGCGGCAACTACGTGAGTGTAGAATGAAAAAAATGCATTAAGGTGGCAGTGTGTTTTAAAGCACATGTGTCAGGAAGGTGAATTGCCTCCTAGGCTGGTGCTAGGAATGACCTGTGCAGCCTACTGCAGCAAGGAGTGCTGCATGAACATGTTCACCCTGATGGTTTTAGGAATCCTGAACTCTATAGTGCTAGAAGGGTGTTTCCTTGTTTCCCCTTCTGTTCTTTATTGGGGCTGTCATCTTCCATTTACCTTCTTTTCCTTTGCCATTTCCTATCCAGCAGTTGTTAGCTTAGATAGAACAGGAAAGCAAGTGGCTTCTGCTGGAGGATTTCTAAAGCAGAACAAAAAGAAGCCCTGTCTTTGTGGATCAAGTGACAGATACTTAAAGGAGAAAAGTGACAGATCTTTGGTGTGAGCCAACATATTTGTGTTAAGAGCTGCTGAGCAAATTGGGCTCACAGGAACAAACCCACACTTGAAGGCTGTAGTGTGGAATCATGCAGGGTACATTTTGTCCACCCATGAAATAGTTTTTACATTTCAAAACTTTTTTTCTTCTGCTTTTCCCTAATTTAAAGACTACCAAGAAGATATTACTATAGCTATGAATTTAAAATTTGTTTGGCACCTGTGTGAGTAGACCTTTGTTTCAAGGGTTATGTAGTGCTAGCCTAACCTGAGCTAAGCCTCTCAAATGCCCTCGCTGTATGAGCAGGGAAACAGAGCAGAGATCAGAGCTGGCCAGTCAGAATCGCAGGGGAAGGCATGAGCAGAGCTGGAAGAGGGCTAACGTAGCAGGCACACTGTGCTTCTTGGCCTTCCAAGAAAACAGCACTCCCGTAGAAATGAGTGCACCAGGATGAAGTGGCTGTGGTGAGACAAGGGGATAAAGACAAAAAGATGTTTGTGTAGTGGAAGCCTTTATAGAAGGCAGCAGGGTGCAACAAGCCCTGGTTGCATTGCCAGGGGCAGCCTATCCTGCCTACATCCTGGGGACTGAGCCAAGCCCTGTGCTAGAGGAGAAATGGGTCTGGATGTGACAGCTCCCCATCCTCACGTGGCTGCTCTTGGGCTGTCTTCTTCTCATCTAGTGCAACACTTTGCTTAGTAACGTGGTATTGCCATGCTGTGTATGTTCGTGAGCCTGATTCAACAGGGACTTCTGGACCAGCCAACCCGAAGTAGCAGGTTTAATGACTCAGGAACAGCAGCGAGCCTTCCACCTTCTCTGACTTTACAGCTCCCGCCACTGAATAATCTTTTTAGATATGGCTTCTGCTCCCTGTTGAGACGCCAAGCCTTTGGAGTTAGGGAGCACAAACTCTCTGGGATTTGGCCCCATATAAACAGATAAAAATACACCGAGGAAACATAAATGTCTTCTGTCCAAGTGGCAGCTAAGAGGCCTCTGCGTTCACACATTTATCTGGTGGTGTGATGCCGTGAAAAAGATGTATAATCTTTGGCTACCAACCAACTCTCATACCCTGCTGTCCTGCAGTGATGCCTTATGAAATGTAAGCCCCATTTACAATGGAAACCTACCTCCAATTACAGTCACTTGCGCTTTGCAATCATGTTTTATAACTTCAAGATCTAATATGGTCTTCCAAAAATCATGATGCGCTGTGTCTTTTGCTCCCTTGCAACCCTTTCCAGGTAAGTCCTGTGGAGTGGTGATTTCCTAAGTCTTTATGGGATGAGTACTTGCATTAGGCTGGTGCTGGGCAGCTAGGAGGCAGCACACGCAGTGGCTGCAGTAGGAACCTATTCGGCGCTCACTGTGCCCTTCTGCTGCCCTGGAAGGATACAGTCACCTGTGTCCAATTTCTCCTTTCCTAGCTTTCACAAGATGCCTGGTGTCTCAGGGTGAACATACACTGATACTGGGGCAGCTATTTTTTCTTTAAAGCTACTCAGCAAAACAATTCCCAGATGTCTCCAGCTACCCCTTTTCTTTCTTTAGCTGGCCATGACAAGCGTTTATGCATTTTATCTGCATGAACAGATTTTCCGTCTGCACTTTAAGCAGGAGTGTAGCACGAGCTACACTCTCCTGGTGGTCAAACGCTCTCTGGCCCAAGTTTAATGCCCTTAGGTGTTGTGCAAGTGACAGCATCACAGAATCATCTGGGTTGGAAAAGGCCTTCAAGGTCACCGAGCCCAACCTGACCTACTCAGTCCCATCACTAAACTGTTTCCCCCCCGGAGAAGTGGTAACACTGCTTAAACAGCAGCAGTTCTTCTCTCCTCTGCTTTCTGCTGCAGTGCTAGAAGAGAAGTAACGCATTAAAAATATCTGGTACCCCATGAGAACATGGAGATGTCTGCCTCTACGAACTAAACTCTTAAAAATAGATTTCAAATTAATTTAGCTGGCTAAAGAGAGGAGAAAAAAAAAAAAACACCACAAAGTACTTTCCCCAAATGCTTTGAGTTCTTCAAATAGGGGAAGGCAAAAAGGGATGTGAAAGAAAATGCTATAAAAAGAATACCAGTGAAAAATTGATCTTAATCTTCCACTGGGTCACTGACGTTCTCACTGCTTAGTCATTAATTACTCCTAGAATGATTGCCACAGTTAAGTGATTGGACGGGAATAAGTAGTTGTCCAGCTAAATTAGGATAATTTCAGTGCTTAAAAGTTCTCTTGAGTATATGTGGGTGAGGATCACAGTGAATCTAGAAACAGTGTGACAGTGGGTGAATTATGTCAAATTAGGAGAGAATGAGTCGAGGCCCCGTGGCTCTGAGCTACAGGACAAGGTTTAATACCTTTTGTTTACCAGCCTTGGAAGGATAATTTCTAGATGAATTGTTGTTGTCTGCAACGCTTTGGAAATAGTGTGCATTAAATACTGATACCTTATCACAGCCTCCGGCCTCTTCCCTTCCTCACTATGTGGGAGGGAGTCTGGCCCTTGGGAATCAATACGTGATTCAGCTGGGGGAGAGGCAAGGCAGCCTAAGAAAGACTAAGGGAGTTAGGGTGCGATTAATTTCTTAGAGGTATTAAAGAAGAGACCAAGAGACACAAGCAGTATCAATAAACTGCAATAAAAAGTTTTATAGACTTTATATTTAGATATTAAAGCTTTACATAGTCATATGATTAAAAGAGATACAGGCTTTCCAGAAATACCTTTGGTATATAATTTCTTTCTGCATTAGTCAGTAATAAGCATTATCCACAGCAGGGCTACGATGCGTAAAAAATAACATGGTAATAAAATGACAAGAGAGATTTATGAGTTACACAGAAAGTCCGTGCTGGCTAGGTTTTTGTTTGACGTGTATCCTCTCGTATTTCATCCATGAGGTTCTGTTAACCATATTTCAGGATTCTTTGGCAGCAAAATAAAAAAAAATAGTACTATACAAAAGAGGAGAGTACATGGATAATTCATTAATACTTTAGATGGAGAAATAGCTCATTTTATTAAAAAAGGAAAACCTCTGTTTTATTATGAAATAGTATTTATTTACAGGTATTTTACACTTTTAGAAAATAGGTAATACAATTTTACTTTAAAATGCTTATTTTTATTACTTATCTGCTTGTACAAAAGAAGCAAATACACTGTCTTCTCGTTCTAGCAGAACCTCAGGCTTGTCGTATTCCAAAATAACCCCTCTCTTCATGACAATAACCAAATCTGCATTCAGGATCGTGTGCACGCGGTGCTGAAAACAAATAAAATGCCAGTTCAGTGTACCTACCACATGCACATTTCAGGATAAGACAGCCTTCCAGAAATTAATCTTCCCATCAAGTTTGATTAAGATGACTTTATCCTGCCTTACATCCTGATTTACTATGCAAATATTGCAGCCAAATACAAAGATCAAGATCCATGTAGATATTCAAATACACATATAAGGCAGCCAGGAGGAGTGGGAACAGGGCAAGCGTATGGGTTACTGCTCTCAAGTACTCTCCCAGTCCCAGAGTGCTTCTAGATCAAGGGTTTTCCTGAGCCTGGAGTGATTTGTCCATTTGTAAAGCTGAAGGGATGTCTCTCCTAAGACCTTGCCCATGTTTCCCCTTGAATTTTCATAAAGATTTTCCATCCACATCCCCTGGAAAGATTTTCCATCCACATCCCTGCCCTGCCACCCCCATAGTAAAGAGGAGCTTCCTACGTCCAGACAACCTCTCCTGCCCTTTGCAGTTGGTGCCCATTGCCTCTGGTTCTGGCACTGGGCACCACTGAAAAGAGCCTGGAAAAAAGTCATGCCCCCTCCTGCCTCACTGTTTTGCAGACCTCTCTCTTACATTTCCTTATATTGTCCTTTTTCCAGACAGAAGAGGCCTGGTCTACTCAGCTGCTCCCCTTCAGGAGCAGCTCCACACCTCTGATCATCCCTGCTGCTGCAATTCTCAACGTTATTCAGTTGCAATGTGTCGATCTGAGGATGAAGGGGCTGGAACTACAAACAGTATTCAAGGTATGTGCAAACTATGAATTTATACAGCGTATGATATTTTCCCTTTTTTTTTTTTTCTTTACCCTTTTTCAAGTAAGCCCTAACATTTGATTAACTTACTTGATTGGGAAGAAACCTCCCCAGTTTCTTCCACAGTGAATACTACAAATAATTCGTTTAGTTTTTCTGCAATATCTTTCTCTTTCCCATGTGTTCCTTTCATGTACTCAACATCAAATGGCCCTACAAACCAATGGGTTTCTTGCTCCTGACGTGCTTAAGGGATTCGCTATCATTTTTAATGCCTTCTTGCTTTCACATGCTTTTTTTTTTTGTTGGCCTGCCTTATTGCAATTGCTATGTACTGTTATCTGTTATGTAATATGCTTTTGATCATTTCTGTTTTCTTCATTTGGCTAGGAGTTCAGGTTTTACAAGAATGTCTCCTTGGTTCTCATAGCCTTCTTTATTTGTTTAGCCATATCTGCTTCTTTCTACCCTTACTCAAGCCTTTCCTAATTAAAAGCATGCATTGGCTCTAGGAGTTTTGAAGAAAATCCTTCAGTAATTTTCATGATCCCCATCATATCATTTGCTTCCTTTTTTTCTTTTTTTTTTTTTTAAAAAAAAGTAAATTATAGCAAGCCTCCTCATTTTACAGAATTCCACTTTTTAAAGGTGAGTGTAACTGCACTGCATTTCTTGGTCTGTATTACTCCTGCAGGGATACTTAATCTCAGAATGCTATGGTGCCTGTTACACAATAACTCTTCACCCATAAGGTTCTCAATCTGATTTTGGGCACTCTCAGGATCAAAACAAGTCTTCCATTTCCTTCTGTGGCTTTCTAGCCAGGTGTTCTATAAAATAATCACTGATGGCATCTACAAGTCACATGGCTGCTGCAGTCTCTATGTGACATTTATCCAGACCACAGGCAGGGGGAGGGGACCGAAATGTCACATTCCTGTTATACTCACTGCCCTTGTCTGAGCACAATCAGTGCTGCCATCCTGGTAAAGTAACATAGATGGTGACATAGACCCAATACTACTTTTCTTCCTAAGCACAAACAACACATTATGTTTCTACCAAAGAACATTTCAAATACAAACCCACCTTCTGCATTTCAATTTTACTCCAAAATGCTGTTTGCTTGAATTGTGTGGTTTAAAACTAAGAGAATGAAAGGCTAATAAACAAAACTTCCTCAGCCCATCCCTAAACAAAAAGATACGCAAATGCAAAATGCAGTGCAACTCAGTATTTTCATGCAGAGAAACAAGGAAATTTTGTGCTTATTATTCCTTTGCTTTTCTTGCAAAGACACAATGAATGGATACCATGAGGTAAATCAGGTTTTCTGTTAGACTGCTGCTAAGTGTAAAGGAAAAGATGCTGTACTATTCTTGACCATATATTTTTGGCATTATGCTTGATCTTTAAATAGTAAGAAGCAAAATTACTGTGTTTCAGCTCCCTGAGATGTGTATTTTTACAAAATAGAGGACAAAGAGATGTATTACTTCTGACATATCTGTCAAGCCAACTGCTTTGATTCAGGTCAATAAACAGTTTTATTTATAAATACTTGAGATCTTTGTGTTACCATTTCAAGAACATGAAAACCTAAACTTAGTCACTGTCAACAGGGATGGAGTGGTTTTTACAAGTCAGTAAAATTCTCCTTCATTTGTTTAAATACTGAAACAAAATTGCTCTATCCTGTGACAAACTAATCACGTAATTTTACTCTTTCTTAGTTAAATCATTATTTTAGCTTGAGAAAACTTACATTTCACAATAGTCAAAGTTGCGTTATATTAGAAATTAGCCTAAAATGGGTAAATGAAAATAGAGCACAAACTCGTATGCCTTTGCAGGTAATCAGAATTAGCACCCAGCAACACATTTAGGAAACTGTTGTTATGTATCTTTAAATAAGAAAGTAGTTTAGAATGGAAAAGAAAGCTTAAACACTGCAATGAAAAAAAAAAGATTAATGGCCATATTCACAGAGACTGTACTTACTGCTATTGTAACCACAGTACGGTCAGCAAACGCAGTCATGACTACCTTCTGGAGGATGTTCTCCTACAAAAAGGAAACCATTTGTTGCTTTTCATAGAACAGAAGTTACCCAGTAGGCACACAGATACTCTGAAGAAGGCTTAAATAACCACCGATTATTACATCCTTTGTTGCAGAAATGAAAAACCAACCCCATGTCAGAACTTAAGTCAGTGGTCCCCAGTTAGCCCTGCTTGCTCCTGCCACCTGCGTTGCCTCTGGGCTTCTGTGCCATTGTGTTGCGTGCTCATGAGCTGCACTCTGGCTCCCAAAGCCCCACTATCCTGATCTCAGTTTTACAGTGTAGTAAATTAAAGACAAATTCAGGGAGCTGCCAGGCTGCATGCTTGCTGACACCTCTGCAGTACATTCTTCACTCTGCTGGAAGCCCAGGCATGTCCCTGCACACTGGGGACTGCTAATCCCATGGGGTGGCAGGGATAAGCATGGGAGTGTGCTGATCCTGGCATATTTAACAGCGAAGGACATTTTATGATAGTTTTAACGTGTAGTTCTCACTCAAGCAGTACTCATCCATTCCTGTTTAGGAAACATGTTGTGTACCAGACTGCTTACAAGCCACTAGCACAGACACCTTCGTTTGCTATCATCTGTTCTTTAGACACATATCCCAAGGGATGAACCATATCCTTACTACATCAAAATTCAAAATGCGTTTTAACTGGGCTGTGTACAGTGTAATTCCCAACTGTGCTGACATTTACCACACTAACATTTTACAGAATTAAAAATCATAACTGTTTTAATAACTGCCCTCCAATTACATTATTCACTCATAGGCTACTGTCATCACGAAGAACACCGAAACATTTCTCATAACAACATAACCAAGTGAAAAATCCTAAGAACGTACTGTTCTGTTTGGCTAAAATCCAGGCAGTGTGCTATTATTGTGTGGTTTAACCTCTGTCTAGCAATTTCAGGCAATTAATGCAATAAACCAGTATGTCTTTGTTTATGTCTTTGACCCTGCTTTCAAGACTTCCAACTTCCTGACTTGTCCTGTCCACCATGCTGGGCAAACTTGTCAGCTTGCCAATTTACCCTTCAGTGACCATTGCAGCTGACCTTCCAAAGCTTTGTTTGCTTTAGGAAATCAAACTGCCAATGAAAATAACGCACTTCATTTTCCTAAAGCAAACAATGCCGTAATAACTTTTAATTTTTTTTTTTTTCTGGGAATTTAAGAGCACTTTAGACTAGTTTGCAATGATGCACAACTACTTGGACTTACAAACAAGTCTACAATAAATATTGTATAAGCGTGTTACAGCACAGACAATCATCTTCTCCATTTTTCTTTTCCTATTAACATTTGTCTCCCCCTCAAAGAAAAAAAGAAATTGGAAACATTCCAAACTCACCGTTGCCATGTCAATGGATGCTGTGGCTTCATCCATGATGAAGATGCTGGTCTTCCGCACAAAGGCCCTTGCTAAGCAGAAGAGCTGCCTTTGGCCCTGGCTAAAATTTTCACCCCCTTCTGTGACGATAGCGTCTGGAAAGGATACAGCAAAAGCATCATTTGTGAGGTGTGGATGAGAGGGATGGATCAGAGCGGAGCATGTCTCTCGCCTTCAGCATAAAGATTTTCAAAGTAACCCTCTGAAGCTGCTGATGGCCCAGTTTTGTCTCCTTATATCTGCTGCTCAAAATAACCAGTAATTCTCTCGCTATGTTCTTTATACCTACTAGACATCAAAGTACCTAAGGATGTTTAAGAGCGAGTGTCTCTGAGGTGCGTGCAGTCTAGGGCACTGCATCACCGTCCAAGGGGCAGCCATCATTTCTTTACTCTCAGGCTTTCTAACTTAGCATTTTAAGGGTCTGTGGTTTTCGGTTTTGTGTGTGTGCATCTTTATTGGCAAGTTTTTGCTTGCTTTTGCATAACCAAATAATTCATACCTTTAAACTTTCATTCCCCCTTTGAATTCCTCTCTATGCAATAGAATATTGTAAAATGCAGAAGAACATATTCTAGATAACACCTGACTTGCTGACGTCTTATCTGAGTTCACCAGACTCACGAGCCACAATAAATCATAGCAAAGACATACTGAAGTAAAACCATTTTACCATTAATTTGAAACAGAAACAGGATTATGCCCTGCGGGTGCAGTTGGTAAGGGAATTCGATGGATCTAGCGCCTTTGCCTGCAGGCAAGCACTTTTTGTCACCTCCCATAAACCTCAGAGGGTTTCCCTTCAGCAACTGCCTTTTAATAGATAGGCAGTGTGAAACGCTGTTCTGTTGTGAACAGCAGATGCGGTCTTCGCAAGAAGGAAGTCTCATTACCTAGGCCCCCAGGTAGCGCTTTCACCACATGCTTGAGCTGTGCTATTTCCAGTGCTTCCCACAGCATGCTGTCAGTGCACTTCTTCTCCGGGTCCAAGTTAAACCTACAGTTAGATGCAATTCAAGACAATTAATTAGTATCAACCTCTGCAATGTATTTCTTCTTTTGGTGTGCCCAGAAACAAACCCACTAATAACAGGAATCATACACTAATGACCTGCCATCTCTTCCTGGTATAAATCCACTGAATTTAGCAGACTTGGGCAGCGTTTAACATCTCTCATTCTGCCATCTCTCCTTTTAAATCCACTGTGTCCCTTTGCCCCTTAGTGACAAGGAAGTGCTAAACAGAAGAGTCAAGCTTCACAATGATTTATGAAATTCAAGTCTTCACTACGACTGAACAGATCTTGGATTTATGAACAGATGAATGTTATTTGTGCTTGCTGGGGCCCCAAATTGATAGCAATGAATCTCATATCATATTAATATACAGAATGATAATCAGAAATAAAAGATTCAGTGGTATGGGACACAGTTTTTAATGCTTACTGCTACTGTATGTGCTCTGAGTAACCAATGATGGCCCTGAAATAAATTTTTGAATAGGTAAATTATTAAAACAAAGGCACACAGTCACCTTGTCATCTGACATAAATGAATCATGCTTTATTCAGGGAAGTTCAGGAGATAATCTTGGGATCTGTATTAGTTTCAAGTCAGCAAACTGCAGAAACCTCTATCATTTTCAGTGAACTCTAATGACTTTTCTTATAAAAACTATAGCTGCGGGTGATGAGACTGTACTGAGGACTACACATGTACTGTTCCTTTCTAAGGTAAGTGACACTGAGATAGGGAGTGACATTTATTGGAAACCATGGAGCTTTTTTCCATGGTTTTTACTGCATCATCTTCTCAAAGAAGAAGGAAGAGGTGGAAACAAAAAGTAAAGCATAAACGAGGCGTTTGATCTCATAGATGAAAGAATATCTCAAAGACTAGAAAAGCAACAGAGGATAGAGGCTCCAAGATAAAACACCCTAGAAGTCCTGCAGTACTTCTCATGTAGTTCTGCTGCTTCCTCTTTTTCTACTTTTTTAATTTTTATTTATTTTATTCATTATTATTTTGAGTCTGCATTTTCTCCATCTCGTTTTTTAAGGCAGACAGAAGCAAAAACACATAGGAGAAAAAAGGTTTCAGTAAGTGCAGAGAGGTTACGGGTGCTTGATGGGGTGTTTGTTGGTGGGCTAAACCGACGACCCAGTCCTGACGCAGTGGTTCTGCTCCCTGGTTCCTTCTGCCGACAGCGTGCTGCCCAGGTGCAGGCACTGGGAAGGAGCACCCCACTAGTGGCAGGTGGAAAGCACAGACAGAAAGCAGCGGTCCTGCCTACTCCAACTGAGGCAACCAAAACCAAACAGTTTGCATCAGCAGTTTTGTAAAAGTCATGACGTGGGATGGCGCAGATAGTATTTTTCTATTGCTAGGGCTCAGTGCTTACCGGATTGTTCCGCTGAATAAAATAGGATCTTGGAGAATGATTGACAGCCTGGATCTCAACGTCTGTAAGGGGAGCTTGGCGATATCTATACCATCAATGATAATTCTTCCTATTCAAAAGAAAAGGGAGAGTCTGTTGGACTCCAGTGAGCTGGACATGGCTCACTTTCAGCTTGCAATACATTACAGCAGGAACAGGCCTTGAATTGCAAATCCCTTTATTCACTAATGAAACAAGTTTTGGTTAAGCAGCATGCACAATTCTCCAAAGACTAAGACTCAGCTGTGACGAATGTGAGGTAGACCTGTACTACGTTAAGGAATGGTTAGACACACCACTTATCTGCTTGACCATTCATAAAAATGTAGCAAACAACAAGGTAAGAGGTTACTTTGATTAAGGACTTGTTACCAAGGGAAACGGTCATTTCAGAAAGCCAAATTACTATTGAGCACTTCGAAAGTTTATCTTCGAGTACAACTGTCTGGCTTTGTAATCCCCAGTGGAGGAGTCTTCCAGACCCACTGAATCCTCTCTATGCCTTGTGTGCAGATCCTTGCTTATCCTTGAACGCTTTTCTCCTTTTATACTTTGCTCCTACTGCTGTGATTTAGCAGCACAAAAGGCTGTCTCCTGTCACTCCTGAACTCTTGCTTCTGTTATGTAGAGTGAGAATTTTTATTGATCCAGCGAGTCAATAGCACAGCTGTTAGATGACACCGTACTTAAACAAGGCCAGAGAGCATCTCTCCGATTCAAGAAGTGCACTTCAAAGCTGCTGCTATTCAGGAAAGGAATATCAATGCACCTTCAGGAGCTAAGCTTGACCAACACAAAAAAGTGTAATCTTACCCTCAAAAGTGTCAACCATTCTGAAAAATGCAAGAGAGAAGGAGGATTTTCCACTGCCTGTTCGGCCGCAGATCCCAATCTGTGACACAGAAAGAAGATGAACATCAGGTGAGTGGAAATGGACAGTGCCTGTATTCGACATTTAGGATGGAGATACTTTTCAAATCTACGCGATCATCCCGCACTCCTGACAGTTCAGTCAAACTGTACTGGCCGTAACAGCATCCCGAATTACAGTCTTTGTCTTTAAAGGTCTGAGCATTTAGGGATAAATCAAGGCCAGTCCTATGTACAGAAACAAGTAGAGAGTGACACGGAGGAGCAGGAGGGCTGGCCAGTGCGGTCAGCAAAGCTTAGGATCTGGAGTTGGCCTTGTTGAGCAGGAAGGACACAGGCAAACAGGATTAGGGAGGAGAAAAACAACTGATAGAACAGAGACACAACCAGGCAGAAGAGCAAAGATGGGAATAACTGCAGGGGAGCCACATGGGAATGATGGAAAGTAGATCTAACATAAGGGGTCATTGTCACTTCTTTCATCACTGCGTGCTGACAGTAGTGTGCTGGGATACTAGGAAGTGGTGTGTAGTTCTAACTTCACATTGTAACAGACTCCTAAGCACAACAAACTAAAAAACCCACAGATCCCTCTCCACTGCACTGCATTCTTTTAGAGAAAAAAAATCTGTAATTCAGTCATTAAAACATAGTTTGTTTTTTTTTTTTAATTATTTTTTTTCCCCAAGTCTGTGGTTTCTATGATAAGCTAGTCTATAAAGCTTTTCAAAATCAATTCAGTTATTTACCTTTTGTCCTGGAGAAATGTGGGCATTGACATGCTTCAGCACTGGCTTTAAGTTGCTGTCATATCGGACACTCAGGTTCTGGATTTGGATCTCGCCTCTGTCCGGCCAGTTCTGGGGAATCTGCGAGGAAGCTGTACCAGGAGCACAGGGGAACAAATACAACCACCCTCTCATGATGAATTCATCATCTCATTAAGTAATTTACTGAGTTATTCATGGTAATAGACTGCAAAATCATTAGTATTTCAGCAAGCTCTCTCTGCATGCTGCACAAAACTGCACTTACAAAGGAGCCCTTCATAATTTTCAGCTTCTGTTTTGAGAAGGCCATGGATTCTTTTCACTGCACCCAGCTGGATCTCCATATCAGCCAGGTTACGAACCATCCAATTCAGATAGTTAGACACCTGATGTAAAGCAAACAAACTCCTAAATTCCAGATTTTTAGCAGTTTGCATCATTCGACCAGCATGCACCTTACATTCCCAAACACTTGTTCAGCCTTAGTAAGCTGAAGTCATGAAAGAACTGCGTGGTACACATCAACAGGGTGACAGCAATGGCTTCAGGTTACATTTCCTGACTGCAAAGCACAGAGAGATTGATACTATGGAGATCTACCAACAGCAAAGAGGAAAGAAAACAGTAAAGACAAGCAGAAAGACATCATTTGGTAACTAAAAAGGTTTGACAATCTGGAATGATGTATTTGGTCATAATTACGACTGATGCACGGAAACAATATTGTTATTCACAATGGAAGACATTATAAAAATATGATACAACTTGGCAATATTTGGATGACATAGTTGAACTACTGCTTCTGTGAATACTTTATCTAGCAAATGAAAAAGAGTACTCTCAAATATGTCAACCACTGAATGGAAATTGAAGTTAACACTTGGTTTCAGTGATGTTACAGTACCCATGGATAGATATACAGACACCTTCGATCTTCTTGTTCATCTTTGCACCCTGAAGAATTACAAAAAAATGTTTGGAAGAGACAAGAAGGGTCCTGAGATTCTTACCATAAGAGCATAGGTTAGTCCCAAGCCTACAAGTCCTGAAGAGAGTTTTTTATACAGGCAACTGGTAATAGAAGTGACAGCTGCTATGAGTACCACACATGCTCCAATGTACTCCTGAAGGAATATGAACAAGCTCCATCACTGTAAGTCTACAAATGATCAAAATGTTCTCATAACTTTGCATACCAAAACCCAAACCCATTGCACAGTTTGAAAATAGAGGCAGAAGACACTACATAACTCCTCTGACCCTGCAGTTGCTTCTGGGTGGCTCCCATCACATTTATTCAGACAAGCTGCTCTTGCACAGCACGTAACTATTAGTTGGATTGTGTCTACTAAGGATGGACTTTTGTCACTTTAATTAAAATCTTTAGTGATTTGACTTCTCAAAGACAAGACTTTGAGTAAACTTATGTAACAGACTAGAAAATGAACTTTGTTGGAGGGAAGTTGTTATTCTTCTATGTTTGTACTGTTTCGTGACACAGGTATTAGAGACAGAATTTGAGACTTCAGATCATCTGTGACTGAACATGTAAGACTAGTAAAATCTGATTATACTCACTAGCAGAATTCAAGTAGCAAAAGACATCAGCTAACACGGAGTCCAAAATGAGGTGGAGTAACACAAACTGTGACTTACTCTGAGCGCACATAAAAAGAGCCCACATTACCATTAGCAGCAGTACTGCACCTGTAGCTATCAAAGCCTGGTACAAACGTCATCATCTACAAGATAAAACTCTTCGACTGAATTTCAAATAATTATATTTAATAAATATTATTTTATGCCAGTCCACTTTTCTAAGCATTCTGAGGAAATGAGCAACTGAGTATGTTTAGCATCCTTCAGATGACCCAAAACAGGCAAAAACCTGTCTGCATCCTTCTGCTTATTAAGGGAGCTTCTGCGATGTTGAAATGTTCCTGGGGGACTGACAACGCAAAGGCCTGCAGTGGCCAACAGTCTCACAAATGCATTCTGGCTGGCAACACAGCCAGAGCAACTCTCTGATCACTCCTCCATGCACAAAGGAAGAAACATGACCTTTAATAATTATTCCTGTCTTGGAGGAACAGTTGCAGGCTACAGGAAAAATTCATACTCCATTCAGTTTTCTGGATGGTTTGGGCATATGATCAGTACAGATATCTATCTATCTATCTATCTATCTATCCATCCATCCATCCATCTATGGCAAAGGTATAGCCTCAGAACACAGATGAGGCTGGATAACTATGGGTAAATTCATCAGATTGCTTGGAATGAAGTTAAATCAATTCACAGTGTATACAAAAAAAAAATAAAAATAATAATACTTGCCATGCGAACTTCTAGCCATCGATTAGCAGCTGTAAGGAAAAGGGAAGCAATGTTGTTGGAATCTGTGTATTCAAGAAGCTTTTGTCGAAATTTAGCTTCATACCTGAAAGAAGAAAAACAAACAAACAAAAACAACAGAAAACAGTCAGGCCTTAGAGTATTGGAAAAATAATATTTAATTCTGGGGGGCCTGTGTTCATGGGGAGTTTGACACAGGTTTAAGTCAGCCTGTCAGTAGTTCGGAGTGACATTGCTCACAGATTTGTATTAGACACATGTAAAGTGCCCTCAGAAGTAAAAGGAAGTTATTGTGCTGATGAAACTCTGTGTAGGACTTCTGATTCACAGGGGGCAGTTTCTAATTGCCTTTTACTACGTACTAACTGTAAGAAAGACAAATAAAACCAAACCAAACCAAAAACCAAGAGAAGCAACACATGCGTGTACTTGTGAAAAGAAGTATTAGCACGTGCAGAATGTAGTTCCTCTTCTCAGTTCATCATATAAGCTAAGGTTTTAAAATGTATACTACCGTAGTGCCTAGAAATTGTAACCATTTTAAAAGCATAAACTCAGAGTACCTCTGGTAATGGCAGCCCTAGTGTTAATTACATGTTTGTCCTTCTTACTAATGACTGGAGCCCTTTGGAAAACAAAAGGCCAAGCATACGGTGCAACAAAAAGTAACAGAGTGGAAAGAACCATTTTTTTTTTCTTCACAAATGAGCTAGCCACAAAACACAACATAAGATTAATGGTAAAAAGTTCTGTTTACAGTTTATTATAGAGGATCTGCACCCACTTATACTCATGATAAAAACTGCATGAATGAATTCTGCCTTGAACATAACAGATAAGGAAAGTGATTCCCAGCTACATGTACTTAGACTGAGATCTTGGCAGGCATACAAGTCACTCCTTTAGCTGAGCCTATTTATTTGTACAGGTGTGAATTAATGTGATGTTAATAAAGTGTGTCAATAATTATGCCTAATAATAAAGGAGAAGGGTGGCACAGAAACCTTTTTCAGGGTAGCAACAGAAGCTCGAAGGCCTGAAGATCTAATTTATGCACCCAGAAGCTTGCCCTTTCCCCCCCTCTATTACGTTAGAAAATTTAAAAGAACTTGTTAACCTCTCTATAAACTTTGCCCTACTTACATCCTTTGATATTGCGCTTGCAGCAAGCAGTACTTATTTATAAACTCAGCTCCCTGTATACTGGCATGAAAGAAAGATGTGACGATGTTTTAATATGAACTACGCGGCTTAGAGGTGCTTTCCGATTTGTCCACTACAAAGTATCTTAATCCCTCTTTTGAGTACAGTATAATAAAGTTCTGACATAAATCATTTATGCTTTTCAGAAGAGGAAGTGCAACTTTGTGGAAATAATTTAGCTGCTGACAACTCAGTTATGTGCCAAGACATAACAGACAATAGAAAATGGCTCTGAGAAGCCAGGGCTGGCTCCGACCATGCTGGTGTGTTTGCACGTCGTAGAATGGTTGCTCCTGAAAGTGATGCACTAGCATCACCCAGTGCAGAGCTAGCGATCCCTGCCTTTCCTCAGGACTAATTACTCTCCCATGTAGAAATGGCTGTACTGCTTCCAGAACCCATTCGGTCATGTTTAGCTTTGGTATCTCCACACCATGAGACGTGACATGGTGTAGGTATGCCCTAAAGGATGCGAGGTATGTGCTATGAGTCAGGCATGAGTATGCACGTGGAAAGGCAGTGCAGAGTTACCACCGTTGGGGGGGTGCTGCAGAAATATCAGCGTTTCTCTTCAGAAAACACCCCCAGATTACCAGTCTCTCAGCATACAACCCAGTCTGTGCAGAAACTTGCACATCTACATTTATCAATTACTTGGCACCAACCAGTACTTTCTGAAATGCCACAGAGCACCTGCAAACTATAAATCAGGCCTGGGCATCTGCGTGAGGTGTATTTATAGCTGCAGCAGTAGCTGTCTTTCTGATCTCCCTCTGGATTTTTTGGTACATTTCTTCCCTCATGCATTCTGAGTAAGTGCAGGATGGAGAATTGCCAAGAGTAAGGACACTTCAGGAACAACTGGCACCTCCTAACTGTACGACTAGATTCCTGAATTAGTGTTATTTTTAGGGATGCTCAAGCTAGCAAGTCTGAACTCCACTCCTGCTAATATGTTAGGCAGCTCAAAAGCTTCACAGTCCTAAAAATAGCTGGGTTACCAGCTGATGCAGGAGGCTGGCAGGCAGATGGAATACAGAACCTACTGAAAGCACGTAGCTGTTTGGGTGAGACGCATGGCTTAGTGCAGGGTTTAAGAAAAAAAGAGGCACTGAATACAATTCTTTGACAGAGGAATTCATCTGAAGGTGACAGGAAGAATCAAGAGGTTCAAATGGCTGAAAATATTAACTAGATAGCATTAAGTATAACTTATTATATTAAAAATTGAAAATATAGAGCCGTAATACCCTAAAGATCCTTTTGATAAAGTAAAAGCTTATATGGGTAAATGAGAAAAGCAACAATTAAAATATAAATTAAGTATCTTTAAAAGTGAACACAGACATAGCTGCAAACTAGAGAATAATGTTGGCACTTAAGTTAAATGTATAATAACAGCAATTAAAATTGGAATTTTGCTGTTCTACCACTCTTTAAGCAGCTATCTTCAGCCAAAAAGAAACAAGATTTTACACTATTTCTTTTATTGAGCTCCCGATATCCCAGTTAGAATTGTTTACAAGTAGTATAACTTTGTGCATGACTTCTATTATAAAATAAGATCTATAGGTTAAGAAGAATAAATATTCCTGTTTCACAGAGAGAACAGTAACAGAATTAACTGGCAGAATGTGTAGACATCTAGATGAGATGGGTGTGGAAGACAGTTGACTGCATTTGAGTCAACTGGAACAGACAAGAATAGCACTAGTGCAAGGAAAGCATCTGGTTAGCTCAGCAGTACTGGTGTCAGTGTGACTGCCGTTTTTGTAACTCAGATCTACAACCCAGGCATGTCATCGGGTATTCGTAGGCTGCTCCTGTGATCTTATGTAGACAGAAAAATGAATCAAAACGGGTGATAAAAGACTGTGTCTCCGAGTCACATATTTTCAAAACCGATATAAACAACCACATTTTCAGCTAGCAACCTGGAAAATAACTTAAGGTGTGCCTGTAGCTTCTGAAGTTGCTAGCCTGCACAGTTTATCTTACCAGGACATCGACCCATACACAAATTATTCTGGCATAACACGTTGCTGCATATTAGTTGTTCCATGGAAACTGTCCAAACACAAGGTCTGCCACACCGCATGCTGCGGTAATTGCAAGCCAATTTAGCTTCTTAAATCACATTTGCCCACAAAGTTTTTTTCAGGCTGCGTGCGACTGTGTGGAGATTTACTGCAGGGCAGCTGACACACATTAGTTTGTTGTCCTACAGTAACTCCTCTACATGCAAAATGCTTAGTGGTAAAGGTCCTTAGCGTTTCACAGTTTCCATTACTAGTGCTTTTGGGACTGTGGATTTCCAGATGATCCAAATGACAGATTCTTGTAGCTACACACTCGCAGAACAGCATCAGAGATGGATATTCAGAAGTGAGGTGATAGATGTTTTCTTATACAACTATACCTGAAGGCTCGGATGGTGGTCAGGCCTTCAACAGTCTCTGAGAAATGGGAGAGTAATGGTAGCTGAGTGCTGTCATCCAGCTGCTGCAGATCCCTGCAAAGGGTTATGAAAATAATTTTGTAAAAATCAGTCTTGTTGTGCAGTTATTCTCCTGGAGCAGTTTCAGAAAGTGAAAGGGAACAACATCAGCACTATAATTATATATGTAACACTCAGATGCTTTGAAGGAAAGTGCTACAGGTCTCAGCAGGAAATGAAGTCCCCAGGAGGACTTTTCTGTTTAAATTTTAATGCACATGACCCTGGAGTTCTGAACAGGTCTTTTCCTTCACCGCCTTCCCTCCTTTCTCCTATATTACTATGTCTTACATTCAGTTGTTTATTCATTTAAACACGATTCTGGTTCTACGCTGAATATGAATTTAATGGGACAGCTCCAGTTAAGAAGAAGGCAGAATGCAAATTCCTCGCTGTTCCTTCTCTGTCCTCAAATGACAGCACAACTTCACACTGAGCTAACAACAGAACTTACACACTCAGTAAATAAGAACCTGCACTGAACTTGCTCCTCAATTTCATGTTTTTCCATCAAATCACTGGAAGCACATGTTGGGTGAAATTCTATTTGGTCTCAAGTCCTTCTAGCAGCAAGTAGAATTGGTTGCAAAGACTCCCTCTTGATCAATGCAGAGATGAAGGAAAAAACGCAGTGTTGCTGCAAAGGCTTGTTGAGCACTACCATGTGGGGAGTAGCACAACCATAGGAGGAGAAACTCACAGATATGTCAGAAAATTTTCAACTTGTTAAAAACTCAAAGACTCCAAGAACAAGTGAGGATGTTCCTACATGCAGGAGCCACTGGGAACCATGGGCAGTACTACTAGCAGGGTAAGGTAATGCTCCATTCTCCAGCCTCTCTCCCTGGCTCTACAGACCTCTGTTTCCACCTGGATGGGCAGGTGGAACACCACGTTCTCTGCTCTGTCACCACATTTCCTTGGACATGTCCATCATGCAGCCCTTGGGGAGGACAGAATATGCTGTATTTTTTGTTTCGTTATTTTTTGTTTGTTTTGTGTTCCATGAAATCTAAGAAACTTTGATCATGGACGAAGACCCTGCCCCTGCCTACCAGAAGGTTTGCTTGAAGAGCTGCAGACAGAAGGCACTTGTACAATGACACGTTTTCACTACAGTGGATTTGGCTTGTATTCAGACAGGGCCATGTCTTTGACAGGACCAAGTGTAAAAATACATGTAAGGTTCCTTAGCACTGCAATTCTGCAACTGTGCATTGCAGACGTTTCAGTTCCCAGAAGGACAATGGTCTGTGCCCTTACCGTGATGCGACTCGGAAGTACTTCTGGATGAAGTAACACATAATTGCAAGGGGAACCAGGGCAATGAGAAACATCGGTGTGACGTATGAAATTACAGCAAGAGCAGATACACACAGCAAGGTGGAGCGACTCAAGCACTCCAGGGTAGCAGGGATATGCTAGATAGATAAAGAAGCACACAGAGAAATAAACGCATAACATATCAAGATATCAACTAACATTATTTCATGTACTGGTCTCCTAATAACACAAGGAAAAAAAAGGAACTGAAACACTAAACATACAGGTCTGCTTCTGAATTGACTGCTGGCTTTGGGAAAGCAGTGCAGTCTGCGGTAAATATGGGCAATTAGAATTTTACTCATTAATATTTCAGACCTTTTTCTCATTTCATTTTCTCATATGTATCAAATTAATATGTTTACCCACTCATTAAAAAAGTAGATGCTCTTAATTTGGGGATATTAATATTGATCTACTTTCTCTTCCCTCTTCACTGAGATTGAAAAAAATTAAGCAAGGCCCCTGCAGGGCATCTTAATCAAATAAGTGTTTTTTCCACTTATTATGTGCATTTAAAGATGAGGAATTCATCCTGAACCTAGAAAGTTGTGATGCAAACTGATATAATATTAAAAATTACAGATTGTTAGTAAACTTCACTTCAACAGCGTAAGAAATGAAAATCCAGTCTTTCAAACTGAGAAAAATAAGATACCTTGGGAGCTTTAATTTGTTTATTCAGTACCTGGTCTATGGTGTTGCAATCAGCTGAAAATCTGTTCAGTATACTTCCCAGAGGTGTTGTTTCAAAAAACCTGAAATGAGACAATGAATGGGAAAGGTTACAGTACTGACATGAAAATATTTTTTTTCTCTCTTTTAAGCTGTGCACTGTGCCACAGACACAATCAATCAATCAGTAAAGTTACTTATTTTCGATGTTAACCATGGGTTTCCAATAAAATGGCAGTTTTACTGTACCCCAACAACAGCAAACATCTCCTCAGCTCCCTTTACTGCCTAAGAGCTGTAATCGTGTGATTTGCATAGAACAGAATACTTTCAGATTTGCAATCTGACAACTCTTCAGTTCATGAAAAGCACAAGCAAAATTCAATTGCAAGTCTTGCATTTTTCTGGGAACAGAAATGCATAAGAACAACTCCTGGCATAATACATTAAAAGGCCTTTCCTTTACATTTGCATATGCAAACCACAAACTTCATTATTGCTCTATAGTTAACTGTCCAATAGCTTATACTGAATCTGAAGTTTGAAAAAAAAAAAAAAAAAAGGAAGGTTTTTAAAAAAGCAATAAAATTCTCCATATTTATACTTCCTTCATGAATTCTGGGTCAAATATTGGTAGCTTAAAAATAAGAAGGTATTTTTCCTAATGTTCAGTAACAGTTGCAAGTTTGAATCAAGCTAAAACTTTAATGTGACAGCATTAGAAATAAAACTTATGCAGGACAACAAAGGCCTTTACTGCTATCTGTGCAATCCCAGCGTACACTACTGATGCCTGTGATGACACTTGTCTAGCTCATTATCTTTCATGGGCTTGCACAATCATTGCCTGGCAGTAAATATTTCCAGTGATTAAGATTATGACGCACACTCCGTGTGAACTGTACAACATATTCATCAATAATTGCGTTTTCTCCTTAATTAAAAACAGCAAAGAGAAATGAAAGATGCTAGGAAATTAGTATCTGAAGTCACAGTCAGACAGGAGAGGCACTTGACTTATTGTCCAGGAACTTGAGCAGCCTGGGAACCATTTTCCAAAAGTGCTCCGTAGTTTGGTACCTGGTGATTATCAATGATGCATTATAACATGTGATTCAGAGTCGCTTCATACTAAAAATGGTGCTTAGAAAGACTGCCTTGAACTAAGGAATACAGAATGTCTACAATACAGTTTGTATTACAATCAGAAGAATACCTCATTGGTGCCAAAATGATCTTATTTAGTAAAGAAGAGTGCAGCTTTTTGGTGACTTTCAAGCCAGTCCACTCCACTGCTATGGATGTGACAAGACATAGTACAATTCCAAGACAACAGAGAATGCTGAAAATTTTTGAATAAGGAGAATGGTTGAAAATCTAAAAAACAAAGAAAGAACTACCAATTATTCAATGTAAATTATGCTTTAAAATTACTGTAAAAACACAAATGCAGAACTGAAAAATAATGCAAGCAGTAAAACCTTCTACCTTCCCCAAATCCTCCCTAAATTAAGTTGCCAATGATTTTCACCCATGTTACACCACAATTTGTTAATCCTTCAGAGAGGGGAGCGCTTGAATGAAAAATGAGAGAAATTAGAAATTTAAAATCACAGAATACTATAAAAAAGATTGAGATTTTTTTTGGTAATTTCATCTGAAGGAACAAAACACATCTTCGAAGCATTTATTACAGCTTGGGGATTGGGTCTCATCTTTGAAAGAAAATAGAATACAATAGGTTTTATTTTGAAATATTAATTTCATATTCAAACCCAACATCAATAAAACATCTTTTAGAGATGAAAAGAATGATTCCAGTGAAATCAAACAAAAACCTCCAAACATTCATGCGAGATTACTGGAGGCACTAATTTCCTGTAAACAAAGCAATCCCAGTTCTAATAAAAACCCTCTGCTATTACTTTGTAAATACAGAGTACCCTGCTAGGTAACACCAGAATCAGTTCCATGTGAAATTCACACAAAGAATAACCAAAATAGTGTGCTCATCATAAAAATCTGGTTTACCATATATTCCAAAACTCGAATAGCAGGGAGAATGCTGCAGTACAGGAGAAAGATAAAAGAGCTGCAATATCAAAATCACTTTAGAGTCCAAGGTCTAGGCAAATCAGTCAAATGATGAAAACGTAGGAGAACAGAAGAACAACAATGAACAAAACTTAATTGTTAGCTTTATTGCACTGTGTTCCCAAACATGCATTAACCTTCAAAATGATTTTGAGCAATAAAGCCACTCCAGTGTGGAATATAGCGTGTTGCATACAAACCTTGGAGTAGATTCTGACAGTGGGAGATCACCACTGGTTAAGTCACAGAAGAAAGGTGAAAGAGACTTGACATACCTCACACTGAGAGCAGTTTTTCATCTCTGGGTTCTTTTCCTCAGAAATGGCGTCTGAGGTCCATTGTGCCAGGCAGTAGTCAATGGCCACCATCACCGTGTGCTTCAGCAGCTGGGACAGAACCAGCAGTGGCAGAAGGAGGATTCCAGCTGCACTGAGGTATTTTCCACAGGCTCTCCAGGGCATCTTTGCTCTCTGATGAAGCACAGAGGACAGGTTGTCTTCATCATCACTTTCTGTTACTTCTTCTGCAACATGCCGGGAAAAAAAGTACAACCTCACTTATTTACTCTCACAGACCTTTCATTGGAACTGGCAAGTGGCAGCCACAGAAGATGAGTTATAATAAAAGATAAAGAATGGCTTAAAATGAAATTATTTACTCAGGCAAATACATATGATTTTGCTAAAGTTAGTAGTAATACATGGTAACAAGACACAAAAAAACGTTTTTTCAGTTTAAAACTGTTAACTTGATTAAAGAAATGCATTTTCTTTTTCTAGGTAAAACCTTAAACAAGTGTGCTCAGCTACTGATAGGTTTGATGCTCACCCAACATACCAACATAAATTATTCAACGTTAATTCATCTCGTTACCAAATTGTGTTCAAGTACAATAAAAAACCCTCAGAAGTTTGACAGAAGCTACAACTTCTGAATGTTCAAAACATTGTAGTCTAGACGTAAACTCAATGGATACAGCACTCTTACAATTCATGACCCACCTAAAAAACAGTTCTCTTGCCAGTTTACAAGTTGTTAATTCATTCTAATATAATTTAACTGTAAAACAGTAACGAATTGGTACTGGGCCTAAATGGCCTTTTACCTTCATCTTCTTCATCGTCTTTCAGCAGAGCTTCCCGGGAATACATAGTCCTCCTGAGATTCGTTCTTTCCAGAACAGTTTTGCTTTCAATTATAGTCTCCTAAAAAAGGAAGGGCTAGTGTGCTTTCAACCAGAGAATTAATCAAAAAATTACTAACCGTGAAAAAGCTTTTCAATCAGAACATCAGCTAAAAGTAGTGAGAATCTTACAGAAGGCAGTCATAAGTGACTGATATCCCACCACTACGTAAAACCAAAGGGCATAAATTATATAACTGACATTAATTTCACGTTGTCAGTCCCAGCACTCTCAGAGTCTTGGGTTCCTAACTTGGACAGATATCCCTGCATTAAAAGAACTAAGATGAACATCTAATTAATTTTGTGTTGTAGTGTTAAAGAGATTTGGGATTTGGAGGGCCTATTACAAGCACATCTGGAAAAATTTCACCTAATAACATAAATTCAAGTGTATTTTATAGAAACAGTTGTCAGTATCACACATTACCAATGCTTTTCCCCTAAAATAGCCCAATTTAATATTCCTTAGACAGGAATATTTTGATAGGACTTCACTATAAGAATAGGCCAGAGTCAAAAATATCAAGGAAGTGTGAGAAGTCCAGATGCAAGAATTTTATCTTACTAAATAAAAGATAAAGGAAATGGTAACAGTAATAGTACATTCATACTAAGTTAGAAACCACACACAGAATGTCAATCCTGACTAATGTTTTCAACCTAAAAAAAAACTGTCACATTTTTTCACAAATGTTAATTGCCTAGCTCATCAAAAACCTTCTCCAGCTCTTGGTCTTGCCGATTCATTAGTGTCTTCCAGTGTTCAAAAAGCTCAGTCTCAGATTTCTGAATGTCCTTGAGTGTTCCTTCTCTCTGGATGTTGCCATCCTTCATTGCAATGATCTAAAAAGTTAAAAACAGAAGTTGTGGAGTCACATATATCTCTATTTCTTTTAAGGATATGTTGTGCATGGACAGAGTTTCTCTTTTATAAGAATACTTCTATGAACAAATTAGTCTTTTAAAAACAGATAGTTATCTTTCAACTTTATCCCTTTTACTTAAGGTGCTGCAAAACCAGAAGCTTCCTGCGCTCCAGACTTTCTGAAAGGAAGGTTGCTTTTAAGTAAGAAAAAAGAAGAATGGTGTCCTCTTCAGCAGACAGGAGAATCCATTACTCTTTCTAAATACAAGTCATTAGCAAGATAAGATTTTAGAGTTCTCTTACCTCCTAAAAGGAAAAGGCTTTTAGCAACACACTGTGTGCAATAAATTTTGCCCTCGTTCAGGCAATTAGATATGAGCATGCTGGCTCCACCGTCTGTTTGATATCATGGACTTGATAAGGAAAAGCTAGGGATTTTGAATCCCTAAAGCTTTTAAAAGCATAAACGGTAGACACAGTCTGAAAAAAAAATAATTATATATGCAAGACAAAGTCTGAAGGGTGTGGTTTCCAGGTTTATATCAGTGCAACCACATTATACACGTAATGTAACTGACTTAACTTTAGATCTGACAAGGAGAATTGGAAAATGAGGCGTGTGGATTGTAAACTCATGTGACATCATTAGAAAATGTTTAATACAGTGTTTATTTTTCTCTCTCCCTGGAAACTCAGAAATTTCAATGGAAGAAAAAAAAAAAAGGAAATATATTCCATTTATTGCTGAGAATTTGCACCAGAGGAAAGGAAGAAAAGCAAATGGATCTTTTTGTGGTCTGTTTATTCAGGAACCCCCTGATTGAATAGGACCCTAAATTCTTCTGAGGATTTTGCTATGAAGCTTTAGGGAGGCCATCACACATATTTCAGATGATATTTTTATTTAGAATTCCTTAAAATAAAACAGAATAAATTATTCCTCCTGCACCACATTGCGTAAAACTTTCTAAGGCTTAATGAGACCTTTGCTTTGGAAAAAAAACACCGAACTCTCTCTTAATAAGCAATTATTAATTATAAACTTGATTACTGCAAACCTTTCCTATCCTACAAGCTGTTTGGAACAGTTTATTTCGTAACACATTAACTGAAACCCAGTTAGAAGATACAACAACATTCTCATTGAGTATATCATATAACAAGAGCACCTAGAAATAAATCTGACATTTGGAAAAGAAAATGAAAAAGATTATGCTGACACAATACCCCAGTTGTGCATATTGAAAAAAAGAATGCTGACAATTAAAAAAGAGGAAGCTAAGCCAGAACCTGAAATGCAGGGGAGGAAGACAGAAAATTCCTTTATTCTGAGAGATGCTAACAGCAAAAGCAGAACTGTGTTGAGAACAGCAGTAATTCTTACAGGGAATTCTCATTCTGAGGGACAAGGTCACAGAAGACACCATAAAGGATAAATGCTTCCCACCAAAAACATGACGAGAGCAAGATTAATGTCTATCTGCAACTTTACAGCAAGCCAATACGAAGAACAGAAAGCAGCTGAAATATGATTATTGCTTGAGACAGAATAACTGCTGCTATAGTCTGTGCAAGCTGCAGATGACAGACAATCCTTGCTAGGAGGCATAACTGCAGTAATCAATCCTTGTGGGCAAGAAAACCTCTGATACGGGCTAGATAACTGCAGGGGAAGTAAGTACAAGGCCAGTGTGAACCAAAGAACTAAAAAAAAAATCCAACAAACCAAACAGCCTTATCCTATCTGATTTACTTCATCTTAGACATTTGCAACAGCAAAGTGTTAAGAAAGCATACCCTCATTTTTTTCTGTAAACTACAACATACGACAAAGAAACCTAACAGAACACCTGAGGAATAACCATTTCTTAAAAGTTTGTCAACATACAAAAAGGAAAGTAGTCGTTACTGTTATCTACTGCTACCAAATGCATGGAAGTACTCTTTTTCCTTGAATTTCCCTAACAGCACACCGACCATCAGAGCACCTTTTTCTGTGACACCGCAGACAACTTCATAGTAACATCGCAGCCAGAGGCAGTTCATTATGTTACTACAACATTTCACCGTTTTGAGATGAAAAGTTTTCCAATATAAGAATTGCTTTTGGATACTTGATGTATTTTAAATGTGGCCCGTTTTCAGGAGATTATTAAGTATCAATTCGAGGAAAATCAGACCTGTTTAGGCGTTCTGTAAAATGGGAATTCCAAAATTATGGCACCCCAACCCCCCTGGCTAACTTTCAAAAGACCTGGGTTATACCAAGACATCTTCTCACTAAACTACCACTTGGTAGAAAGTGGAAGTGAGAGCCTTGTGTGTAGCAGAACACATATTTGTGACACTTTCCTGCCTCCTAAAAAGAAAAAAAAAAAAAAAAGGAAAAGCATTCTTACCCAGTCAGCGTGGGGCAAGTACTGCAGCTTGTGAGTTACTAGCACGACAGTGCGCTTGTCTTCCCGTAGCATTTTCAGGATCCCTTCTTGCATGAGATGGTCACTCAGGTGGATATCCAGTGCAGAAAATGGATCATCCTGTCATGAGGAAAACAGGCCAGCTTTTGGAGTCAACGTTTATAGGATTTAAGGGATCTTATGGCTTTTAATATCAGTAAAACCAGTTAGATCAATATAGAAAATTTTAAGAGGTTATCAAAAGATCAAAACTGTTCTTTGGAGCAGTTTTCTTAAGATACCTAACAACAGACCTTGAGCTGTCCTTTTCACAGCAAGTACTGCACAATGACATACAGTAATGTTAGCTGTGTAAATGCCATGATTTCCTGAGCCTTTCTGGGAACTACTCCTCTCAAATGCCCACGTAACTGCAGTATGTGATTTCTGTTAGACTGAAGACAATGGATGATCAGGACAATGCCCTGATATTACCCAAACTGCTTCAGGGACAGTGACAAACAGCAGATTTTTATTTTCTTTATACGTTATTTCCTTCTGATTACTTTTTTTTTTTTTAAATCCATATAATTGAAATCTATTAACAAAGCATCGCAAAAGGAAAAACCTTGGTCTCTTTGATGATCCTGCTCAGATACTTGATTTCTGCCTATATTACCCTCATCTTATTAAAGCAATGAATATGCAATTAATTTAGGAATAAACGAATCTGTACTACATTTTGTGAAACTTTTTTTTTTTTTACTTAATCCTATTTATATGAAATTATAAAGACATTGTTTCTGCTTGCACTACTGATAATGGCTGTAGGATTTACTTAGCATTAGTATTTCATGTTATGTTAATACTAAAATTTATTAAAAATCAATTGTTGTTTTCTTTTGTCCAGGTATTTGTTGAAAATGTAGGGTTGAATTTGGATAAGTTCTTTCTTTGACTGACATCATCAAAATGATGATGACTTAAAATAACTAGATGTTTTTAAGTACTAATATACAGGATTCCTGATTATTTTTGAACAATTAACTGGAAAAATAAGCTTCTTTGTAAATGCTTTTATATTGTCAAACCATCAGAGAGTCTGCTACTATGATATTATTGAGTGTCCTGTACAGAAGTTCTGTTGTAATGTAACAATGGAAAAAAACAAGTTAGGGTCCAATGCCAGCCCTTGCAGCACCCAGCTGCTCTCTGCCTCTGCGTTCTCATCACTGCCTGAAATGCCCTGCCTGTGAAACACCACATCATGATCAGCCCAATTACAGGGAAAGCTCTGTCTAAGTAACCTCCCAGACTTTTAGGTATGACTTCAAATGTGCATGGCTTTTCTAACTAATCCCATGTAACTCTCATGTCTGGTTGTCATAAAAGCTGGATTCAAAGCTCCTTGAAAACAGTGTTTAAGAAGGAAGTCTTAATTGGAAAGCCAGCAAGCTCACTAGTAGTGACTGCATAGGATGCATCTGTTTTCCTACCTACCTTTTAGAGACTGCTCTCACTCCTTTTTCCCTAGTACTTCTATTGAAGTTTGGGCAGGATATACGAAGAGCAGTTCAGGGTGGGAATAAAGCTTAGTTTGTTGCAGAAAGGAAACACCTTTGACACAGGCCAACATTAATTTACGCCTGAGACAGTTTAGGAATTTTATAAATACTGCTGAGACTACTAAATTTTTGGTAACAAAAAATAAGCACAAGGCTCAAAAAGAAACTTCAACAGACTGAGAGGGAAAGCATCAACATTTCAATTTATATGATAATATCCACCTGTCTGCAGCATTTACAAAATTCTTCTTACCTGCAGTCTAGCTAACAACGGCTATAAAATAAACAGGGGGCATTTAGCTCAGCTCAGTGAAGCACAATGTTCAGTGTGTGTTATCCATGAAATACTCTAAATGCTTACATCTTGTGCTTCTGTTTGCAGCATAAGCATACTGGCACCTACTCACCAAGAACACAACATTTGTCTGCTGGTAAAGTGCTCTCGCTACACTGATACGTTGGCGCTGCCCTCCAGACAGATTAATTCCCTGGTGATAAGCAAGAAAAAAAACACACAATCAATCAATTATAAAAACATCAACAAAATTTTCATATTCTGATTGAATTATCTAGGAAAAAAGAAGATTTTTTTTCAGAAATGTGGGCCTGCAATTCAGCTAGGAGCACAGTACACTAATTGTTAGAGAAGCCAGAGGACTGCGAGCTCCATACATAACAGGGGGTGGGAAATGTGTAATGGCTTGCGGTGACACAATGGTGTAGGCAGCATAGATATTCTGTAGGCAGTCTAAACTAACCTTCTACTCAAAAGTTCCAGTCTGAAGTCTGACTAACCTATTTTTATTTTATGCTTCTATTTCACCACACTGTATTAGTTCCATTGTATACCGTATGTGTACCACGGCTACTATAGCCAGTCATTGTGAGCTGTGAGATCAGGCCACGCTGCGATGAACATTATGTGCTTGCTACTGCACTTGTTTTGTGCCCTTAGTCCTGCTACCACCCTGCTAAAAGTTACTTATCCCTCCTATGATCCGGGTGCAGCTTCACAAGAACCTTAAGCCCTCATAAGCCAATACTGTTGCTAAAGAAGCTACCACCCCTGCTCCCTGCCTCTTTTTCTCACCCCTCTACTTTACCCTTTTTGCCAAAACCCACATTTGTTTAGTGACACAATTAATTTGTTAGAACTAAGGCAGATCAACATGGTAGCCAGTGTGGAGATTACTCATGGAAACGTATCCTTGGTGGTTGCTGTTGGTTTGGTTTGGTTCTGTGTGTGTGCAAGTGCCGCTAAATGTTAGAGCACATTGCTTATGGAATTGTAACTTCTGGTTCCCTTCTCGTCACGCTCTAGTTTCCCCAACGCGATAAGGCTTGGTTTGCTCTTTATTAAACAATTTGCCATTTTTAAAATGAAGGTGCACTAAAAAATCGATGAATTATTTATTTTTAGGTTATTCACAAAGAAACCAAAATATGCACTGTCTGCAGAACTAGTCAAACATTCTGATAGCAGCACATTTAAATCATGGCATCTCACATAAATGACAGTGTTTCTATGTTTACCAAGCAACAAGCTTTCAGACTAATGACCCAAACGTACACTTAGCTAAAAGATTACCTTTGTTGCCAAATAACCGGTAAGATTTTAAGAACATGACAAAATAATAAAAAAACTCTACATATTTAAAACAAAAATAGAAGCCCGTAGTTGTTTACTGACCCTCTCTCCAATCTGGGTTTGGTCTCCGTGAGGGAGAATGTCAATATCAGGCTGGAGGGAACAAGCATCAATTACTGCTTTGTACCTGCGGAAACAAAAAAGGTAACACAAAATCCACACAGATACTGCTAAAGAAGCACATTTCCTACCTGCAAAGGAACAAAAATTAACCAGCTGGAAAAATCACACAGTGGAAAACGTGTTTGTTAGCCACTAATTGTTCTAATGGGATCTCTTTCAATCACAGGCAAGTAAATACCATTTCGGCTAAGAAAAAGCATCTTAGGTCAGCTTCCCAGCTGAATACATTTAATAGCTAAACCCAGGCAAAACAAGAACAACTTCTCCCATAGTGAATTTTTATTGTTTAGCATTTAACTTTCTTTCTGCCCAGAGCCTTTCTTGCTTCTATGTCCAAGGACGACAGAAACAAACAAAAATGTGCGTAGGATGTGAATACACAGTAACCAACTTCTTTCTAGGGTGGTGGGTGGGGGCACGGAATGGAATACCAGCAAGAACTTTTGAATCCTTTAGAATGGTTTTGGTCAATTACAAATAAAAAGATAACCCATCAGTCCTTCGTGATACACCAGATGTAGAAATCTTAAGGAACAATATTCCCACTCTCACACCATTAATATTCTTCTAAGTTAAAATTTGTCAATTTGGGATAAAAAGAAAATACTGCATGCTGCACAAACATGTAAATGAAAACACTTCCACGCTTAAGGTCAAGTGAGTCTCAACCCTCTCTCTTGTGTCCTTTAAGAAAAGCACAGTCAAAGGGGGGACCACCCAGGCCTCAGGGTCTTCTGTTGTGTTCCAGCAGGTGGATTATGTTTGATGCTGGAGTGAGACGGAGACCCACGTGTGAATGGAGGAGTATGCAACATCATTATTTAGCTAAAAGAAAAGTAAAGCACATAACAGTGCTGAAACCTGTTACCTCTGTTTGTTAAAAGAGCTTTCAAATGTGATATTCTCTTCCACTGTTGCGTTGAGCAACCAAGGCTTCTGTGATGCATACGCTACCGATCCTCGTTTCCTGGAAAAACAAACAAACCAGGAGTTCCCAGCTTAACAGTGCAGTAGGGGTAATTAGAAACCATTCTTCTTGTAAAGGAAGAAATTTGTACTAAATCTTTAAAAACGCTGCCTTTCTGTTCTGTTCTTTAGGACAATTTTGAACAGAATACTGCAATTGTTCACCTATCTCAAGAGTTGGTTCTTTTGAATTTCAGTTTGTTCCCCCATTTTCTGCTCTGAAGTGGGCTTTGCAGAGGCCAGCTCCATAAACCTGCTTCTTGAGCAATGCAGATGGCAGGACAAAAAAAATAAATCCCAGCTCTTTTTGGATAGACTAATAAAAATCACTACTTAGGCAACACCTTTCAGGAGAAGTATTTAAAAAAAGATATTTTAAGGTATTTAAAAAAATATAACAACTCCACACATACGCAAAGGCAATTCTCCCCCAAAACACATTTCTTTTCCCCACTACAAGGAGAACTTGAGTCAGAAGGATTCCACGCACAACACTTTTCTATGTCTATGTGAAGACAAGTAAAGAGAGCACAGGAAAAAAAATATTTGCTATTTACCCTTGTAGAATTGCCCCCATCATGTACCATGAAAAGGAACAACTTACCAGAGAATGGCCAACAGGATCTCTCCATGAATGTTTTATTTCATATATATTATTCTTATTGCTACTTAGGAAGTATCTGCCTACTCCTGAGGTAGCAGTGCTTTTGTGGCTATCTATGCTACCAAGGACCTCTAACGGCAGAGCTGGGAGAAAGGCGTGATTTTTTAATTAGACCAACTGATACTGGTGGACAAAATGGACAAACCCATTGGCATATCACTGTTTCTCAAATAAATGGGCCAAAAGAGGGATCATATGCCTTAAAGTGTATCCCGTTTCTTTCCAGCTATATCAGCTAATCCAATAAAAGATACGACCTCTCACCCAAACATAGCCTTTGTCTGCTAGACAGCCATTAATTACAGCAGCCTCTGTCTAGTTGGACCAGAATGCAATTCAAACAAGGAGCTGACAAAACAAATTGGGTGCTTTATCTTTTTTTTTTTTTTTTTTTTTTTTTTTTAAATCAGGAGTTGAGGTCACTCGCCCTGCTCATTTTTTCAGGTTTTCACCAAGTTTGCTTAGAAACCATTATAGGATCCAATTTTCTTTGATGACCTGAAAGAACACATAGTTATGCTATCCTGGTAGCGTGCTTCCAAGTTCAAATATCCGATCACTCATTAGAATTTAATTATGCTTTATAAATTCTCTTACTGGAGAACGAAACACAAACAAACAAACAAAAATCCCCTATGCAGCCCAGCCTGTAGTCTCAAAATCTAATTCAAAGAGCATTCATTTCTGCCCCAGGAGGAAAGCATTTTTTCAATTAGTATGAAATTCTCATCTCAGTGATTGAGAAAAAATTGCTTTGAGCATTCCAAGACGAACAAGTATTCCCTTGTCCTTCTTTTTATTGCTTGAAACTGTGCCTTTGCTACTATTAATTCTCAAAGTGATTGAAAAGTTACATCTAATTTATTTTTTTCGAAAAATATTAGCAAAGTTTTGAGGAAAAAGTTTTTAAAGTTTTGTAAAATGTGTTCCTCCTTTCAGCAAAGATACAGGTACTACCTGTAAGATGCACTCCCTGCTGAGAACCAGCACAATGGCTGGGAACATCATTCACACTTTGGCTAAAATTCTGCTTTTAGGCAATCAGTGAGAATTAATTATTGTTAGGAATTTGGGAACAAGCAATGAACTTGCCAAAATTTGTTTAAAAATTTAGAATTTAGTAAACCTATCTAGCATAACCTTAGGTGCAAATTGGATGATCAGGGCAGGTCATATTTTGGCATAAATAGGGAGCTTGCAAGTGCTTGGTTGTATAAGGAATACACAGCACATTTACAGTGCTTCGTACAGTAAACAGGCAGCCAAACAATATTTCTAGTGAAACAGTACGATAAACAGTGTCAAACGTCCAGAGAACAAAACATTCTGAAATGGAGTGTGCAACACTTTCTCTGAAAGCCTACCATGAATCTACCAAAGATTTTGCGCTCAGAAGACTTCATGCAAATAAATGGCTTAGCAGACAAAGACTTACAAGGAATTTATTATGCGGGTGCAAGTAATTGTCTCTTACCTCTGGGCTGCATAAACAAACATATTTTTAATCAGTGGACTGTAATTGTTCTCCTTTGATAACAAATGATAAAATGACCATAGCCTCTTAATTATCACAAAGAGACGGATGGCAAAATCCAACCTTAGAATAAGCAAGGAAACCTTCCCTAAGCTCCCTGGAGAATTAGTGTTTTGATGGGATCAACCCAGTTCATTAATTTAGAACCAGAGACAACATTGTTAAGGTTGCTTGTTTGAAGCTACTGATCTATCTTCACATTTCACTTTGTAAGTCCAGGAGGCTCAGTATGTATTCAAGATCACTGAAAAAAGACTAGTAATTGGACATTTGGGTGCGTATCTTGGTGCCTCAATAAACCTAGCAACGAGGCTGAAATGTTGGTAATTTCTAAAGGAAAACAGACACACTTCAATGAAGTTATAATGATGGAGGAAATAGTACACTGCAAAGCCATTCCTATGTGTGCTGGATTGATGACTACAGTTTTATCATGATTATTTTGCACAGTTCATGAATTTCTGGTATCAAACAATGACTCAAAATCGACTTTCTCCAAACACAAGAGAAACATGTCCTATACTACTATTGCATCTACATAAACCAAAAAACATGATTCCATTATTTTCAGCCTGATGGTAGGTAATGACGCATTCTTATGTTGGCATGCCTGACTATTGAGGAGAATATGTTTTTGCCAGTATTAAATGGCAAGGGTCACCTGCTTGTTTTTACTTCTCCCAAATCTCATGGCAGCTGCGTACACAGAGACAGAGACAAACCATTTGGCTTCTAAAGAGGAGCAACTCATTACAAGCAGACACTTTTGAAGACTATTCACATTAGTTTTTAAAGAGTTATACCTGAATTCCATCTCAACAGGAGATTCTTTCTCTGGGCTACAGAAGACAAACACAGGTTATTATTGCTGTAAGTAAAAATACAACAATATAACTGCGTAACAAAAATAAAGCTCTGCTAAGTATGATGAAGCTCTGTACTACGTGATATTGATCTAAAACCAGCATAGTTAAAGCTCCAGTTTTGACAAGTGTTTTAAACAATACTGCAGCAAGTATTCAACACCTATGAGAAAATGCTCCAAACCTCACAACATTTTGGCTTGAAATACTCTATTCTGAGGGCACCAAAAATATTCTATAGGATGCTAGTGCAGCAAAACCACTATCCTAGTGCATATAACAAACATGACTAAGACTCCCAGAATCTATGATAATGCAAGCAATTGTTTCATATAGTCTGATATTTCCTTTCTTTTTTTTTAAAATATGATTACCACACTGTTTTCTATGTTATCTTACTGTTTGCTGTATATCCTCATAATGTTTTCATGTGAATGTCTAATTCTGATCATATTCCTTTTGTAGCTTAATGGGTTCAAACAGTTTCACTTTTACTCAGCCCATGGACTGTAGTCTCTCTTATGCAGGAAGAACCATGAGATTTCCAAGAACCCTTTACCATGACATTTTGCTGTTAGGCATATGAAAGTCCCTCTGTCTACAGGCAGATGGGAACATAAATTTTGCAGGACTCAGTCTGACAGCCAGGTAACAAATCTGAAAAGCATGCTAAGCAGGACAGAAGAGATGATAAATCCAAAGAAAAGGCAGTAAAATAGTTGGTGCTTCACAAGAAAATATTCTGGCCAGTAGAAGACATGCACTTTAGCATCAAGTTAATAAAAAGGCCACCAGATGACATTTTTTCCTCTCCTGATTTCAGTAGGGGAAATGGTTTGAAACTAAAAGAGGGGAGGCTGAGATTAGATGTTAAGAGGAAAGTCTTTAATCTGGGGCACTGGCACAGGTTGCACAAAGTTGCTGTGGATGCCCCATCCCTGAAGATGTTCAAGGCCAGGTTGGATGGGACTTTGAGCAATGTGATCTAGTGGAAGGCATCCCTTCCCATGGCAGGGGGTTGGAAATGGATGAGTTTTAAGGTCCCTTCCAACCCAAACCATTCTATGATTCTACCGTGATTGACTTAGTAGAAAGCCCAATAATTGCATATAATACCATACCTGACATCTTCCCCCGTCTCGCTGTCAGAAGTACAGCTGCATCACAAACAGAAAGCAAAGATTGTTTACTTAAGTAAGCAAAAGCAATCTGCCCCTGAAAGAAAAACTATTATATTCCACTTAGTGCACAGACTGCAAACAGTATTTATCACAGAGCTGCAGCACAGCATCTGTTCCTTTTTCAGAAATTGCCTTGATTTTAGCAGTCAAAAACTTGGCAGATTTTTTTCCTTATAAACTTGTTAACTTGACTCAACAAATAAAATCACCTCTAGAAGTGCTTTCCTAGAAGTGCTAACAGACCTGAAAAATTCAAACGTGATAAGAATGGAGTTCCATTAAAAAAGATGACATTTTCAAGTAAAACCAACAGATACTTTGTGATACTGTTTTTCCATGACAGTAGCTGCACCTTTGCAGTTCCTATAACAGGTTAGTTTGAAACCCAAATCAGATGACTTCAGCATGCTGCATGCTGAAGCAGCACTAGTCTTTGGAGCTGTGTCTGTGTGAGGAAGCGTGGGCAGGTCTGAGGGATGAACAGTTTTTGGTTTTGCTGCTTTTCAGCATGTGCCAAGATGCTCACAGACGGAGCTGTTTGACAGGATGACTGACCATCCTTATTACTGAAGCTAAAATCGCTTCCATTGAAAAAGAATGAAAAATCTGTCTTGAATGATATAAACAAAATGAGGAGGAGCACAGCTCTTTATGCTTTAAAGGGAACAGTCTCATTAACTTTATGCTAGCACTACTTGCTCATAAATCCCCAGGCAGGAGAACTATACCCACAGTTTAAAAGGTCAGTTTGAGACACTTCCAAAAAGTTAATGCATAGTAAAGCAGTGACTGTATCTAAATTCAATCCGCTGTAGAATATGAGAGCCAGCTCACACTAGTACCTTTGCTCTGAAGGTTAGAGTACTGAACAAAGCTATTCATTTAAATAAAATCAAATTAAGTTTTTGAAAACGCCAACAGATGCATCTTTATAAAAATCTATGTACTTTTTAGGCATCAAGATCACTTCAATATGTTGTCATTTGATGGAAACAGTCAACTCCACATCGAGTACAGAAGGAAGAAAATCTACTGTGAACAACCTTGATGAATCTACTACTTCCTTCACATTATAAGGACTCCAGATTCACTTGAGTGCATATGTTTTGTTTAGAAACAAATGACATAACGTTGAGCAAAATATTTCTCCCTTAGGTCCACCTTCTGATATTATTTACTCCAAAAAGTCTAGTATCTTATACTACTCGAACTAGCACTATTTAAAGTGTGACACTACCCAGAAGAAATCAGCATGGGGTACACTACTATTTACTCAGTAACCAGTCAAATCGATACTATTTACTATGCGTTCAGAATGTAAATAATGATTTCTCTATTTTTATGATCTCTAGCAGTATTATAAAATATTTATGCCACAGATGCTCTCAGCCTGCTTTGGAAAGTGGGCAGTAATCTGAGTTGGATCTTCTAGGCACACACTACAATTCAAATAACTAAATACAATAAAAAATGAGCCACTGCTAACTTTCAATTAGCCAATTCCTAGTCCAGAAACAAATTATTACTGTAATTTTTAAAGGTTTTGAAATAAACCATTTTACAGGAAGCAAATAAAGATGATATACAGTTAATCCTATTTTATCGATAGAGCATGGAAGCACAGAGGAGGGAAATGACTTGTCCAAGGTTATCCATTAGACCAAGGGAAGGGCCAGGAATAGAACCCAGATTTCCTGAGCACTGAGTGACATGTCAGCAGGATATATCCTTCACATTCATAGCTGTGACCTTGGAGGAAAGGAAGGGGAAGGAAATGTGAAATGAAATAATTTGGGACTATTCTGTAACATCTAAGCATTTATCTCATCCTGAGGAAATAAACATAACAAAGATTTTACTGATTTTGGTGATACATGTTACTGGATGAGCTAAGGCTAGAAGGTTTGGTGATTACTTGATAAAATCACTCGCCTTGGATCTGGGATAATGTTGCATGTACCTGGTCAGGCATTAGTATTTTCTTATCAAATTAGGGAGCTCTCATCTGGCAGCTTTACAACACAGGTGCGCAGCCTACACTGAATACATCCATCACTCTGATTAGACCACTACACATCACAGCAGCTCTGCAAAGTGACAAAAATAATCTGTCCCAGTGCAGCCAGCAGTTACAGTGCTCAGATTGTTTCAGCTGCAAGCCCCTTTACACTTATCTGACAGATAGCAAAGCAAATGTGATAAGAACTGAATTTTACCTTGTGATACTTTGGCACACACAGAAGATAGGAAAACCCATTCTGACCTTTACGCTGTTGTGAAACACATGCTTCTAAACAAATGCTATTTAAAAACACAGTCTGATCAGAACTATCATGTCATCTGTTTTAGTTTAGCATCAGACATTCAAATTACACTTCTTAATCATGTTATGTCATCTATAAAAAATTGCAGCCTTGCTGAAATGAAATTAGTTCACTTAATAAGGCTGCAGGGATTCTGTACTGTTCCTAGCCATATTCTGATTTTCTGTTTAGGGATGTTTGTTTTAATGGGTACATCTCCCTATTCCAGAACTTTGGCATCTGTTCTTCTCTCTTTCGCAAGCCACAGGGGTCACCTTCCTACATTTCATTTCCCCCACCTATAAAACGGGGGACCCTCCTCCCTTGTACTAGTAAACTGTGCGTAGTTCTGAGCTGGGTGACTGACTTAGCCATGAAGGCTGAATATAAATAATATCTTTACAAGCATTCAAGGAATTTTTTGAGAATTGTTTCAAAATCAGTGCAGAAAACATTAGGTGACAATACCCCTCTGTCCATCAGAGTAACTATGGGTTGTATTGTTGCCATTCCTTCTTTCCCATTCATTTTGAAATAAAATTCGTTTTCTAGATTCTTCTGCACCTCGCCAAGCTTTACCAACAAATAATTGCCGATTACCCATAAATTTCAGATTATTCAAGCAGATTATGTCAAGCTTTATCAACAAATAATTGTATCCCAAAAGGTAAAGATCAGACAATGGGCTAGAGATGGCAGCAATTACCAGAAAATACATACAGGAGTTGCAATACATTATACAATCTGCCATTTAGTGTAAGGGTTAAAAGAGCAAGCCCTAGCAGCACAGCTGTTGGAGTTTAGTCGCATTTTTCCTCCCTTCATGGTCAGGACAAAAGTTAGACAGAAGTACAGCCTATATCTGCCTGTTGCAGCACAGCTGCTGTGTCCCCTTGAGGAAGGAGAGAAGGACGTGACCATCTCCCTCTTGTCAAATTAAGCAGGATGATCCTGTGGGGGGTATATCCTGAGATCACTGCCACTTATAAAATGTTCTCCATTTCTCACGTATTAGACCTGTGCTGGGATGGAGCACACATCTAGAGGCACAGCCAAGGACCTCTCCTAGTGAGGAGGTGCCTCTTAACAGTGCTGTTCAAAATCTTGCTGCTCAAGCCTTAAAGTAGAAATGCCATTCTGTAGCAGCACAACATTTCAGATACTTAATTCTGTTTCTGAAGTATGATTTCATGCACGTAACATTGCTGGAGTGCCAAATGCGCATCTATTCCACCAAGAGGAATGGGTGGCTCATTTGAGCCTGGCTGGGGGTTCTTTCTGATGTGCTCTCCTACTATTAGGGTAAGTTTTTTTCCTCTTGCCTGTGCACCTATAAAATCCTGGATCCCCAAACCAGGTTCCCAGGACAGAATTTTGGTCTTTTGTGCATTACTACTCAACTCAAGTTTGAATTTTTAAATAGTACTACCTGCTCCAGAATATGTTGCCAGAGATCTTCTGCATCTCACCAAGTATGGCTAGCAAGAGAGATGACTTACCACAGCCAACCTGTCCTACAATCATTGTTAGCTGACCTGCAAGAGAAGGGAACACACATAAGCTTCGGATTTTCCAAATGCTTGTGAAAAAGCATCTTACTCTGTATATCTGATGTCATTTTGTACCTTGGGGGATTCGGATATCAATGTTGGACAATGCTGGAGGACCTTCAGGCGTCCAAGTGAAAAATCCATTTGTGATCTATGCCAAGATGGAGAGAAATAAGAAACAGAAAACCAGCGTTAGACTGACTTTTTTTTTCTTTTAGTAAAGGTATAAAGACACATCTAGTATGAGCATCAGAACAGTTAGCCTTTACTCAGTGAAGGAGACAGGTTTTCAAGTGACTGATTTTCTAGAGGTCCGTATTCTGTGCAACAATCTCTGAACTCAAGAAAGCACAGCAATAAGATAATTGTGGAAAAGGGGGAAAAAGTTGATCTTTAGGGTTTTTTTTGTCATTCATAAGGTGGGCACATAAAATAAGTGAAATGATGACTAAATTACATACAGGACCACGGTTTGCACTCTGCAAAGCACTGAATGTCAGTCTAGACACATCGCAGCATATAACACAATTATATGGTCTGCATTCTGAGTTGATTTGCAGAATTGTCCTCAAAAATTGCATGTTGTTGCCTATTACAATATTTTCCTTTATATTTCTGATACGATTCTCAGATGATGTAGTATTCTTTGGATATAAGCCATCTTTTTATTTAAAAAGACTACCAACAAGGCACAGGTCTGTTCAGGATTTTAACTGGAGATTTCCACTGGATACTGTGAAAAATGGGAGAGGAGACAATTTTACAGATCTGTATTTATACAGCATTCTCTTCTCTCACTTTTTCAGAAGCACTGAAGCTCTCAAAGCCTTCCAGCAACATAAGGTACAACATTTTTTGACATGAGAAAAGAGTGGAATGGGACACTTCTATCCTACCCTGGAGCTAACTTCCACTGGAGAAAAAATGATGGCTTTATCTTGGAAAAAATAAACAAACAAACAGACTTGAAAGAATAAGCAGAAGAAAATATTGCACTGCTCCGTCTAGATTAACAAAACCAGCCAGAGAATCCCCTCTCAAAAAGTGCCCCCTCAGGGGCAATAAGCTGCAGACAGACAGCACCCAATAACTGCAGAATTGCTGGCCCCAAGTGCAGCCGGTGACAATGATGTCAGCAGATGGAGCCAAAGATTATATCTGGTCCTCAGATATTCAAGGTCTTAAAAATACCATCCTCTCAGAACTTACTGGTCTGGCCCTCCTTTGTCATCACTCCAGGCTGATCTTCTGATCTACCTGTCCATTCCTTCTCCCCACCCAACGTCAATAGCCCTTACACTTTCCCGCACCAAGCAGGATGTTAGACAACAGCCTCCAAAGAACCCTGGAAGCACTAACCACTTGTCCCACTTAGACCCACGAAACTGAATTATTCATTCTTTTGTGCCAGAAATGCAAATGTAATAGTAGACTTCCTAAATAAACAGCATCATCTGTATAACAGCCATCAGGATTTTTATTATTTCTGGCCATTTCTACAGATAATCAAAAATATCAGCCTTCCAACTGGCATCGACAATTTTCACTTTTCCTCAAAGAAGCTGGAAATTCTTGTCATGAAAACACGGCTAATAATGTGAACATTGCCAGTGTAAATTTGCTGAGTGAAATCTAGAGGGATATACATAACTAATCACAATATAAAGGCCAGCAGGCAGTTCTGAGAATGGAAAGCATAGAAAGAAAGGCGAGATTAATCTTTGGTACAAGCATCTGACAGCTTCACATCAGAAGTTGCTTCTTGAATTTGAAACTCGGCTATCAGAATACAAAAGTGACTATTAATGAGCCATAGTAACTGTTATTAGAGTGACCTTCATATCACCTTTACACAAAAATCATCTGCTTCTGTGATATTAATTGGTCTTCTCGTATGAGAGCTGTAACTGTTCCAGTCCTCCCTGGCAGGCCTCTTGCGGTTAACAACTTTGAGTGGCTGTGAAAAAACAGAAAGACAAAAATACACAGTAAGTGGTGGCGGTACCAGCAAAGTGCCCTAAACATAAGCAATCATGTTATCACCTATGTAGTACAGGGTACTGAAATGAGTTTTTGCAATTGCATAAAATAATCAGAAGGAAGTAGAAAAGCAGAAAAACTACTCTGGGTACAAACGACTACCCACTTCACCTGCAATTAGACATTATTACTTACCACTGCCTGGTATTTGCTGTGATTATCTGCACTTCTTAGCTCTGGACATTTATCATGCTCTTCTCCAATCTCTTCACTTGACAGGAATTCACTCAGTTTCTGCACACTGAGAGGGAAACAGAATTACAGCTCAATCCAGAATGCAAAACTTTTGTTCACTCTAATGTTTATTGCAGAGAATCCCTTCAAGTACTTCAGCCATTGTCTGCTGTGTGGTTCATCTGTTTCCATTTTGTTACAGGCCTATGAAAATGTTTCATGAGATGTTACTGCATGGAAGTTGACAAAACATGTTCTGTTGCCTACTAAGGACTATGATTCTTCAATGGTTTATGCAAGTGCTTCTCAGGTCTTTCCTCTTCTGATGCCACCAGATAAATTACACAAGATTTTGTCAGGTATTTGGTGTGACAAAGACTAGCCTCAGCCAAAGCTGGTTTTGAAGAAGTGGAGTGCAATGGATGTGCAGAAGTAGAATTGATGTCATTTATGTTACCAAAGTACTGCACAGCCATTTCTCCTGAACAAACACTAGGAATCTGAAGAAATCTGTATGCCATGAGCTGAAATCAATCCTTTACAAGGAATATGAAGTGTATGAGATAACATGAAAAAGGAGCATACCTTAACAGAAGAGTATTCAACACATGAGATAGAAAAGGAATGCTAACAGCAGCCCCAAAGAGAATGTACAAAATCTTCCCAAGCTGTTTAACATTTAATTAACTAAGAGATAATGTGCCTTTTTAATGATATTTAACAGAGTATAACATCACTTTCATCTCTTTACCCGACTATATAAAATTTATGTCTAATCTACTCACAGGGCAAGCAAATGAAATTTGTAAAGTGGATTGAACACTGAACTTAGTGTCAAAGAGGCTCAATTAGCTGCAAATAAGTTAACTATCAGTATTCAAAACTATAAAGTGATGGAAGGCCCAGAATTTTAAAGAATAAATTTATAGAGGATGACTGAAATAACTGATTTCAATATTTAGCCTTTGGCTAATTGGAGAGCAACAGGCAGCCTATGCCACCGCAGCACAGTGCAATCTGCCTACCTGTCTGTATGCAAGTTAAAAAATAATAGTTAATAATCAGCATTTATTTTCCTCTACTGGGAATTCCTTCTTCAGAAGGAGATTTAATTTCTTTTGAGAGCCTCACGGGATGCTCTGCTGGTGCAAAAGCAGTGCTTGGACCACAGCACTGTAAGCAGAGACTGAGGGCAGCAAGGGCCTTCCTGGGGAAGAATTCGTTCATCAGATTTTCTGTCCCACCCACTGCGGGTGGATTTGCTGAGAATGAATTACAATCTAAGCAAATAAAGAAGGGGAGTAACTATTTGAGATGGGATGAGAGGAGGAGTAAGTAATTCAGGTCCAATGTTGGACCACAAATTCTTAATGTTAAGGTCTGTTAAAAGAAGAAATGAGAAGCCTCAGAGATACTCTTACCTATTTGCACAAAGCTCTAGGACATGGGGCTAGGAATGATCTTGACTTTCTTTGTTCAACGAGACAGACATTTAACAGAACATTTTGAGTGTCTTTAAATGGACCAAATGATGGTTAACTATTGCCTACATGGGATTGGGATGCAGCTGCACCTACTTTCTTTACAGGCAAACTACATTGACATTTGAATAATTGCTCTAAAGTTGTAAAGATCAGATACAAAAGCCCTCTCTGTATCTGCTCCAGGATCTAGAAAAGGAAGAAGAAAAGACATCCAACATATTCTTGCAACATGTGTACCTAAACACCTTTATAACACCTTAATAAATACCTTTATTAAGCCGCAGGATAGTTTGATTTGTGCAGCAAGGTGGCTGTACTCAAAATGCCAAGACTTTTCCCTGCAAGCACTCTGCCTAATTCTCTGCTTAAATCCAATATTGCTGCTCCTGTAGCTATCACTGAAGGAATACAGTGACTTACAGCTGCGAGAGAGAACTGTTTGTTAGAGGCACCAGCTCGCACTTCAGGGTGTCACACCGTTCTACACTCTTACAGAATAATAATTAAAAAACAAGCATGTTCTCTGCAGAACTCTAGCTGACACAGCAGTTTCACCAGAATTCCAATATCTCCACTGAGGAACTTATTTTTAACTCACCCACTAGAGGTATTGATTAAAACACAGTTATTTGCACAGCTGACTGAAAAAGCAGCTTCATATTAAAGCCAGTAAAATATATAATGCCACTCTCGCTACTTGACCTTTGCTGATGGGAAATTGTACACTGTAGTCTTTGTCCTTGAAGACCTCACATTTAAGAAATACATCAATTGGCTGCTGAAATTTTCAGTAGCACAAATATGTATTAAAAGTACTTTTCAGAGAGAACAGAATTTCTTACCTTTATAAAGGCTTTTCAGCAGTTCCCTCTCTCAACAGAAGTGAACACCCTAACCCCATAACTTGGAAATTTTGTAGTGACCCTATGTAGAACATAAGCTTTAAGTCTCTTCTATCACTGGAAAGAATCCCAGTGTTGTTCCAATAGTGTCAGTGGCAATCCATGATGATGCTTTTCAATTGGGCACATATGTATGGATAAAAAGACACTGACAAGTTTATTTGTAGAGATTCTTCTCTTTATGAGCAGCTGGCATCAGAGATTCTGGCCAACGGTAACAGAGCAGTGATTGTGAAGTGCCTGAGATGCAAAGCCAGTAACACACTCTCAACATCCTTTTGCATGTGGGTTCCACTTCTGGTTCATCTCCTGCTTCACTTAGTTGCTTCCTTTCTGTCAGCACAGGGTAAGTTGTCTTGAACGCTTGCTAAAACCAATTAGAATATCTCAGCCTAACAAAAGCTCAATTATGGCTTTGTAAAGTTAGATTACCTTTATCTGATCCGATTGATCAGCTAGTTATTAGCAGCAAGGTGTAACAACAGGTATAACATTAATTGTACTCAACTGGCCCAAACACAGCTTTTTAGTATCTGTTTGCTTTTTCACATTTCCCCAGCTATTTAAGCAAGCACGTGTTTGCACAGGTTGAAAGTATCTGACACGTGCTTCCAAAGGACTGCACCAAAGGTTGGGGTATGCAGAAGACCCATGCAGAGCAGCACCAGTAGCACTTGGGAGCAATGCACTCTGAACACTAAGTGAACTACTCAGGTACAGATAGCCAAGAAGACAGGGCTCGTGTCAGCTTTGTCACACAAATTCAACTAGGGGGCTCCTGCCTGCATTCCAAATGCCAGGGCAATAGCCTGCTTACAAGAAACTAAGTGCAGAATCACTCATGGCTAGCAACGATTAATACTTGATTGATACTAATTGTTCTAGCATTGATACTGTGGCATTAACAGGCACAGAACTGGTTGACAAAAAAAAATAAATCCTTACACAAGCCAAAATAAATGCCCATTACCAGTATTGGCCCCCAGATACTTTACTGGCTGCAATCTTTGCCTGACAATTTGCCATGGCTCTAGGGACAACCATGGTGCCTGCAAAATGTTTCCTGCCAGCCACTGATGCTCTCAGGTTTCACACGTGTTATGAGAGAGGATGCAGCTGTGACTTTGCACCATCAGGGAATTTCTAGACAGTGAGGGCAATATCAGCTTCCTGCTGTAGTCTCCTTTACATCTCCAAAGTGACACAAACGCAATTAAGCTAGGCAATTAATACAGCTATCTGCCCCATACTTTGGACAAGCTATATCTGAGATCACAAGTAGGTATAATAAAGTAAGAAGCCCATACTCTCTCCTCATTCCTTATCAGTTGTGTAGGGTTACACTGAATAAGGAAAGTATTGGATTTTTTTTTCTTTTTTAAACACAGATTTGCTGATATTCAAAGAAAAACTCCCAGTGAAACATGAGTTCTACCAAAAAAAAAGACTCAAGTACTGGTTATTATTTCAGGTTTTGAATGCGCAGGCTAATGTGCTCATAAGAGAGTCAAAATTCATCCAGTCTGGAAGAGACATTTAGTCATCAGCTTACTCCTACACTTAACATTGAAATTTTTGTGTCTACAGCATTGTGGCTTGGCTTCTGTTGTTTTTGTTTTTTAAGCCTAACTCTTGACCAAGAGGCCATCTCTCACATAGACAGTTGGTGGGAGAGCACTGCTGAACACTGAAATATAGGTTCTTCTAGGATTATCTTTTTTCCTTTCTGCATGCTTCGTGTGGGTGGAAACATTTGGGAAAGTTACAAAATGAAACCTTCAGTAAGCTTTCACCTCCTTTTTGGTTACCACATACTCATTGCATGTGGTACCGGCACATCTCAGCCTGTTCCACGTAACGAAGCAGTAGCCATAGGCCATAAAACATTGGTTGTGACAACTGCACCAGCAAAAGAAACCAGCCTGCATGCTACAACCAAGGGCAACGCACATGGCAAAAGCTAGGGAAGCAAATTACAAAACCCACTGATAAATAGGTGCCATGTTATTTCTAAATTTTTAATTGGATGACGGAACAATAGCCATAGCTTCAAAAGTCAAGAGAGATGGGAACAAAGACATTCATTTTACAGTTCTCACCTTACTAATGCTTTGACAGTGGATCTGACCACACTGGAGAGCAGGAACAACGGAGACACAAGAATGTGAAACAGGGAGATAGAGGCAAATGCCACAGCTGGGGTGAAGTCAGCCTTTCTTGTCAGATGAGCATGGACCACAAATGTCTACAAAGATACAGACGTTATCATCAGCATTTAGCCATAAAGGAAATGCACAAAGACCTTGCATTTCACAAGCATTTCATTCAATGCCTCTTATTTAAGCACTGCAATTTTTGTTCTCTTAACAGTCTGGAGAAGCACTTCATGCTCCTTGCTGTTACTGGTTGCAGACAGGCTTTTTCCATTCTCTCCCAGAGGAATTGCAAACGTGCAGGAGCTTTGCATCCCTTCCTTCTTCTTCCTCATTTCCACATCACTTACACTTGGAAGCATGGTTGTAAATAAAGTTACTTAGAAAAGTCCATACTTACTATAAGTACAGCTGCAATTGGTATTGCTGCATTCATAAAGACTGTGAAGGAAAACATGTAGGAACATTTAGACACAATTCCCATTCAGCCAAGATAAAGATTAAAATACTACTAACACTGTCTTATAATGATATTTTCTATGCTTAACATAGCAAAAATGCACAACTATTTACACACAGCATTCTTTTAAATACCTACAGTTTGATTCTCCAGTTACCTCAAAACCCAACTGCTCTTCAGTTACTCAGAACCCAGCAATGCACCCTAGAAGAGACGACCAACCTATGCGTTTTAAAGTGTGCTCAGCTCACATAGAGATCAGGCGTGGGGCACTCACAAGTCTCTGTCTCACGGCGGACAAAAATGCTGAGCTGATACGAGGTCTGGCAGACAACTTGGACTGTTTATTCCAGAAGAGAAAATGGATCCACAGCTACAGAGATGGAGCTAGAGTCCAGTTCAGCTAAGGAACAGAAGATGGGCTTGTGGTAAGGGCAAAGCTGCAGGGGCTTGCACATCAGTCTCCACCAAGTTATTTTTTGACCTTGTGCGCGTGACTTATTTTGTTAGAAGGACCTAACAGATTGTGAGATAGCCACATTTAGGCTGGTTTTAAGGTAGCTAATTCAAGCTGCTAACTAGGTATCAGTCTGAGCACGTTAGCTCAGAAAGCTGAAACTCCGAGCACACTTCAAGCTGGAAACCTGTGCAGGACCTTGTGCTTCTACACACTGAGGCTATAGAGAGTTGAACTAGGTGGTTTATTCCATTTAGTTAGGCATAATTACACTTGCTTTGTCAGGCTTGGCTACTTAGATTATTAATATCTTCATGAGACTGATACAGGTTCTAACTCTAAGCGTGACAGAGCTTTGATTTCGATTTCAGCTGGGCCTTGTGTTATTAAAATGCAGACAACGAGCCATTTTCCTCCCTGACCTTGAACAGCAGTTGTTACAGTGCCCTGGATTCACTACTATAGCTCTTCATACACTATTGCATTTCAAGTTTATTAAACAGATGGAGGGGGAGAAGGAAGCAAATAAAATTTGTGTACAGGGATCTCTTTGAGATGGGGCAGGAATATGGGATGATAATACAATAATAAACAGCTCCCCCAGTAGAAGCCTGACTCAGAACCCGAATCATGGTCTTGCCCCACACTGCTGTCCACTCAGTCACATCGTGAGAATATTATCTAACCATCCACCCTTTCATTTTGACCTTTGCTCAATTTTATTACGCGAAGTGAACGATACAGAGAAAGACTACGGAATATATAGATAAGACAGAATTAAAAGATCAGTACATGTTTAACAGAAAAGAAAGAGACTAGTCGCTTTTTAAAACAAACAAACCACCTTTGCCTGTTCTTCTTTTGCTGTCAGATATAGCCAAAGGTCAGGCAGGAAAAGCACTTGCTGGTTTCTTCATCTGAAGTGGAGTGCCATCACTTGGCCCACAAATACTTCTAGTGGAATGTATGACCACCCTTCTCTGGGCACAAACTCCACAAATAACTTAACATACTGTCAGAGACTCCTCCTTCCTACGTTTAGAATATTATTAATAAATCCTGTACTGTAGTTGTAAACTCAATTCAAGCATAAATACAATAGGTGTGTTATTTCATGTAGCTCTAATTCCTTGACAGATGGGACTGAAAACACAGGTGTATTTATACGTAGGTTCCTGAGGTAAGAGCTTACCTTTTGAAAACTTTTAAGGTTGGGAGATCTGGGGATGTTCAGCCTGGAGAAGAGAAGGCTCTGAGGAGACCCCATTGTGACCTTTCAATACTTAAAGGGGTCTTATAAAAAAGATGTAGAACGACTCTTTAATCAGGTATATAATGATATGACAAGGGTGAATGATCTTAAACTAAAAGAGGATAGAATTAGAGTAGATATTAGGAGGAAATTCTTCACTGTAAGAGTAGTGAGGCACTGGAACGGGTTGCCCAGAGAAGATGTGGATGCCCCATCCTGGAGATGTTCAAGCCCAGGGAGGGTGGGTCCCTGGCCAACCTGACTAGTGGGTGGCATCCCTGCCCATGGCAGGGGGCTTGGAGTTAGATGACCTTTAAGGTTCTTCCAACCTGAGCCATTCTATGAATGACAAACATGTATTAAAGCCTAAAAATTCATAGTTTACTACCCACCTTAGAAAAATGTTAATAATTTTCTGAGAAAAATGTTCTTTTCTGTGTTGGAATACAAAGCAGCTTCTCCTGCAGAGTTGTCACACATCGTATAAACTTTAAGTAGTTACAGCATGGGAAGATTGGAAAATAAAAACTCGCTGCCTGTACCTGTGGAATTCTTAATTCTACTAAATCCTTGCATTTGTGGTTTGCCTTTGAGGCTGCTGCAGTACATGATTTCTCTTTTATGTGTGTATCAAATAAGAGAAAACCCCAAAGCTGATAAACTTGTCAAGAGAAGGACCCTGCTCTTCTGCTGGCAGTATGAGATTATACCTTCCAAAGATGAAGTTGGAGGGATTAAACATACCGTAGGGCTGGCAAAGACTGCTGTGGTTATGACAGCATGGGTCAGTTGGTGGCTCCCCAGAAGCTGATCTGAATTTTGCTGTTATGTGAGATCACAGGCACATCCAAGGACATCTTATTTTAAGTAAACAAACACTGACTGAGCCACTGGAATTTCTGGTTTATAAGTTAGTTTTTTGTTTGTTTGTTTTCAATTATGGAAGTGTCTAGTATAATAAAATCGTTTCTAAAATGGATTGATTTTGCAGCTAAATTTTTTTTCCCCAATTAGATTCTGTCCAAAGTACTTTGTTATTAGAAAAGGCAGATAGAAAACTAGAAAAAAATCTGTAAGATATGTGAACCATTTAGAATAGTAACTACTGTCAATTTCCTGTGAGAAAGCCTGGATTTCCTTACTTTCTGACAGATTAGACAAAAATTTACAGAAATAGGAAAACCATTCCTTGCTTTCTCTGCCTTTCCTGAATATATACCCTTACACATAAACCTACAGAGCTGAACATAAGATAATCTTAATAATAACTGCAAAAAAAAAATGAAAGTCTTCTTGGCCACAGTTAAAGAATACACTGTTGAAACTCAAGAGGTTATCACTATCAATTTTGTAATCCGGTTTTGATTCCGATGGGTACATTTCATTAAAATGACTGCAAATTTCTATAACAGCTCTTTTAGTACATATGAACAATTTATACACCTACAATCTCTATTCAGGCACAAGGGCGAGGCAGATGAGATCCAAATTTCATGCTGTCTTGAAATGGAATTTTCTTGTGGTCTAGCCAACACTGCTCTGAAATTTGTAGGTATATTTTCAGTAATTCAATGCAAATCTGTTCCTCATGAATAGAAGCAGATCCAACCACATTCTTCCATTCATGCTAATAGCTAAATATACTTAAAAAGATTTCCAGAGCCCATTCAAAATGGCACTTAAAAATACATAAAGTTCTCCTGTTTTCTTACTCTTCTAGGACGTCTGCCTTCCTGCAAAATCTTGGTCACCTTCTGGCATTATCTTAATCACAACAAAGAAATCTTAAATTTACTATTATATCAACAAGCACACATTGTGCTGATTATGCCTATCATTCCATTTATACTTATGATAATAACAACAGCACATTCTCCTGTATTTACGATCTCTACACTAATCTGCTACCATGCAAGTTTGTAAGCACCAGTGAATCTTCTGCTACAGACAAAAGGGTGCAAAGAACTCCTAGGCTGACATTAGAGAAAACCTTTAAAAGCCAAAATGATGTGCATATGATGAAGTAGTACCGGTTTACCCCAGCTGAAAAACTAATCTGCGGTGTCTTACAGACACGTAAATATTGCAAATAAAAATGCAAATGTAAACGTAGAATGTTTCAATAGTTTCAGATAGTATGTATTCAGAATTGTGTGGAATAATACAGTTTCTTATTTATCATGTCACTATTTCTTTACAGAATATTCAGTACAGTTAGGATAAATATGCCTTTTCCTAGCTGTTACAAATGAAACTCTGAGGATTTAAAAAACAAATAAGACTGTACAGCTCCTTCGGTCCTACAGCTGAACCTGTGGCTTTGACTATAAATAGGATTTAATGCAATGTGAAGCCCTGCAAACAAAAGGAGCCCATGTACCCTGCTCTGGGTGTAGAACATAGTTTACCATCATACATGTATAATCTACTTCAGCTAAATTCTCTTTTATGCTGAAATACTCTACAAGCACAGAAAGCTCAGGTTCCCCAGAGAGAAAATCTGGTCTCAGAAGTCAATGAAAACCTCAACTTATTCTCAGTCAAATTCAGCAGGTACAGGATCTTGCCCTCAGAGTACATTACTCATGTGACTGTTTGGCAGGAAAGGAAGTCAGCTACATACCTCTTGGGTGAATGTAATCAAATAATACTAACCAGACTGGAAGTTACTTTTCTAAGGAAAAATCTCCTTTATTAGTCTAGAAGGTATTTGTACAGGTAGCTTATAGCATTTGATACTTCTTGTTAAAGTTTCCAGTGCATTAGTAACTTATAGAAGATATCAAGAGTGTTCTTCAGTATGACTTGACTAATTATTTCTGAAGTACTACAATAGAAACTATAGAGGTATTGCATTTGATCTGCTGAATTACAGAGTTCAACTGGCCTTAGATGTTTTTAAAAGGGAAGATAAATGCCTTGAAGCAGCTTGAAATTAGACAAAGGAAGAAATCTAGTTTTGGAAAGATGAAATTGCCAGCATTGTCATATTTTCCTTTCTAGTACATAGTAATGGCCTTAAGAATCACTTGTTTTCATAAGAAATCCAAATTTTGAGTAATAAGTTGTAAGTACCATCTGCTGGAGCTTCAACACAAAGACATTTTCTATCACATGATTTTGTGCTATATAGTATGGTGCAAAATGCAGGAGGAAGGTAAAAAGATAAATATCAGCAAAGGCTTCTTCCTGAATGCTTTGTTATAGAGGAGAAGATTGCTGGGTGGAGCTAGCCTGTAAAACACTTGTTCCTTAAAAGCTTCTCTTGAGAAAGCTAATACTATGAAACATTAATCTGACCTTCTCTTTTAGGCATATTTCCCATACAGGCAAAATTCTACTGAATTAAATGGAGCGTCTGACTAAATGGAAAGTGAGGAGTATGGAATCAGAGCCTAGAGCAACTGAAACAATCGCAACAGAGAAATGGTAAACTCATTAGCACCTAATAATGCAGTGGCACTTCAGCTGAGCAGTGGATTAGAAAGAGGGAGGAGACTTACTGGATATGGAGGTATAAAGGGCAAACGACTTTAGGCTAGTCATTTCTTTTTGTCTGGTTTCTTCTACACTGCTGTGAAAGATGTGTTCCCAAGCATAGAGTTTAAGGAGCTTAATGCCTCGGAGCATCTCGTTTGTTTTCTTCAGTCTCTCATTGGAGTACTCCTGCAACATTTACATACACATTTAGTTGAAGAGCACCTGGCCCTTAAACATAAGGATCACACAAAAATTGCATGCAGCCCCTTGTAATCAGTCAAGTGTTCTCTACTATGGAGAGATGCTCTGTCCATTCAAGATGCTTTGATGTTTTTTGCAAGGGTTAGACTTCTTTGGTGAATCTCACCTTGCAAAGGCAGGAGGCTGAGTGAAAAGCCAGTTGGTCTGTAATCACCTCCTTCTAAATCACATACCTTATACCGAAAATTTTATTCCTGTCAGCTTTCTGATCACTTGCAAAGAAGCCTCTTGTGACTTCTACTGCTCAGCACATTGATTTTTAATAGGCACACTCAATATGTACAGAGGAGATCAGAACAAGCAGACAAGGTACAACTGGACACACTGCTCTACCCCAGTCACCATGATGTGGAAACAATGGTGTCAGGCTCCAAAGCAGCAAGGCTGCAATAGCAAGAAACTGGGATCCTATAAGGAGCCTCGACTGCGCAGGGCCAGTTGGCTCTGGCACTACAGAGCACTGGTGAAGTGATCCTCCTTCCAGTTTTCAGGTTAATGCAATGATCTTTGTGCTGTGCTTTCCTGCAGAGCAGAGACAGTCCAACCAAAATGCACTGCTCCCATCTACAGGAATTTCTAGGTGATGCTGACTGTCTGCTTGGATGCTACAAGGATGAATGCTGTCTAAATGCCTAGAAGGGTGTATACTGTTGATGTGAAGGCAATACTTTCCCCCCAGGATGGTGTACAAATTTCACATTGCCACCCATGATCTATTTAAGAAGAGATTTCAGCAAGCAAAACCTGTTGTCCAGCATCATTACAGGTTTGTACAGCTTCCTGGGCAGTGCAACAATTGCTGAGCATGAGGAAAAGGTTCGGAGCAGCTGGACAAGGCAACTTTCTCAGCACTGCTACAGGCAATTCTACAAGTTACAGACAAGTCAAGTGAGGGATCAAGGAACAGCTCATGACTTAGTGGACCTCAAAGTTCACCAGCATGCTGTGGGAGAGCTAGGACTGTCCAGAGTTATTAAACGAGCCACTTCCATAGATATCCACATCTGTGACGTATCTGTGATCTGAGGTCAGATGCAGCTTTTCTGCTTCATACTTACTTGGACAGACTGCCCTGCATGACTCATTTATTTCTGCATCATTTGGCTGCACATGGCCATTTCAGTCAATGATTACTGACCATTTACACTTGTAAGTTAGAAAGATCTTAAGTTTTTTCCTATTAAGGAAACAAACTGGCTGAAAAATATAAACCCCAAGACAAATTGGATCTTTACTGCTTAAGCTTACCATGTTTACACATTCTTTCATTTGACATTCTTGAGCATCATCAAGCATTTGAGAATCAGTTTTTGGCTTTGTAATTTGGCTTTTATATCATTTCAATTCTAAACACAGGCCAACGCATAAATATCAGAGGTGATGTTAATATCATGTGTGAGTGTGAAGACACTTACCAATGTGCTTCTTTGGGCCTGTGAGAGTTTTGTCGCTACGAAGTACTGAACAGGTGCAAGTACTATGATTACTGCTGCTCCAATTAAGGCACTGATTCCTAGAAGATAGTAGAGCAGAAGAACTCCTACAATTATCTGTTGGGAGAAAAAGTGAGAGGAAGACTTGGGATGACTTCACTTTGTGTATGCACCACAAAAAGCAATCACAGGGTAACTGTGCAGCACATTCAAGAACAACCACTGCAGCCAACCCTACCCCAAAACCTCATATGCTCTGCATCACTGCCACAGTGTGGTTTGATCAGCCAGGATATTCTGTCAAAGGATCAAATACACCTAGAGTGTTCCTCCTCATCTTGTGGATTCTGTGACTTGAATCACACTGCAAGAGATTTAGAGAACTGCTAGCTGGGATTTTCTGTTTCATGGAATCCCCATGACGATGAATAGCAGACAAGGGTGTACAGGTTCGTATACACCCTTCTATTTACCTTCAATAACAACTCCCACAACTAAGTAAAGTAACTTTATTTTAAAAATAAGTATATTTATAAGAAAACTTGAAATAAAATTTATTTTTAAGATGCTTCCAAGTAAGCCATTGGGCTACTCCTTCCGCAGCTGCTATTAAATATTCTTCCCCATTGACCAGATGACATTGCATGCATTTGCTTTGATTTGTTTTATTCCCTTCTTTGACATTTAAGTATTTTTACACCAAGACAAGCAAATACCTCTCCCAGTTTGATCAGAACACACTTGTCTACAACACACTGGAATTCCACAGAGGAATGTTCTTTGCTTACTACAAAAATTGATATGAAATACCATTAGAAATGCAACTGATATTTTGTAAATGTTAACTTTCTTCAACGTTCATGACATTATTGTGGAGGAGAAAAAAAAAAAGGAACATCATAATTATATCAGTAAGAACCTCCACTTCAAATAAACACCAACAAACTCAAAAGAAACGGTTTCAAGGACACACAGTACCAGACAGGCAATGAATGTTAAAGAAGGCTAGAGAAGCAGTTTAAGAAAAAAAATTTTGACTTTGAATACATAATTTAGACAGCAGGTCAGAGCCTGGGTGGAAAGAGTGAATATAAGCAGCAAACAAGATGTGCAAACTACTGATGTTAACTATTCTAACATCTGACTCCTGAATGACCTAAAGCATTGACACTATTATGTAAAATATAAGCTAATAAATTAGACAAGATACAGCAATAGAAAACTAATTTCATATATTGTTTCCCTTAAGTTAATTAAAAATAATGTAAGTTACAGAATTTCCTTAAAGTATTATCTACTACTCTTGCTACATTTGCATACTCACATACCACTCCCAGAAACACTACCTTCCGTCATCAAGTTCAGCAGTCACCCATTCCCACAGATGTTCATGGGAACTGCGTGCTTCCATGAAGAAAACCAGAGTCCATAGTTTACCCGCTTCTATGTCAACATTTTTGTGAATTCAAAAAGAACAGAGAAAGCTATTTTTTCTTAACAATCCTTTGATGACTATCTGCAGATGAACTAAACTGAAATGTGACTCTTACAATGAGTCACAGTATTTATTTAGGAAATATGAGGCATCACGAAAGCAAAGTCCTATTGTACATACAGCGCAGATCTAGGAAGAGCAAAGGTTAAACGGTAATTTAAAGATCCCTTTGTAACGAGTGAGTGAGCAATCTGCTTCCACATGAAGTTAGGAAATTCATGAATGTGTAAAGCCAACGAACACATGCAAGGCCTCCACCAGAGAGCCCTGGCAGAGCTCCCCTCCAGAACAGGAATTGTCTTTACAGATCAAGATACTCATTCCCAACTGCTTTGCCACGGGCAAACAACTCAGGCACTCAAAATTCAGGAAAGCACTGAACAGTGTGCAGCTAACAGATGCTCAAAAACACAAAGTCAACATGGAACAGTGACTCTCTGCTTTACTGCTACCCCACTGCTGGTTGATTGCCAAGGTCATTATGGGACACACTAGCTGTTTCAACAGAGAGTCTCAGCTTCTCACAAAAACAAGGATAAAGCTACTCTGGCAACTGGATTTGGAGGGACTTGCTAGCACTTGGCTTTAGTTTTCTCCATCCTGGCTATTGAAAGGATCAATCTTTGCAATAAAAAATCCGTTCTCAATAGCTTATAAATGATCGCATTTGCATCTTTTTTCATATAGTGAAAAGGGAAAGCCTTTGTAATATATTCATCATGTGTGGGACAAAAATGTATTCTCAACAGAAGTACACAGATAGAAATATCTGAAAATTGCCAAAACCTATAAACATTTCTGCAAGTGATTCCGTATTTGTCAGATGCACACAGCAGTCAAGAATAACCAGTAAGTGGTAATATTCTAACTGCTAGAGGACAGTAACTGACAGATGGGAAGGCTCTAAATTAATATTTCTGAGAAGGTAATGACTGTATTTTTAAACAACTGTGCAATTAAACATTTTGCTTCCTTTTCATCAAAATCCCAAATGCTCTTATCTGCCAGAAATATATCTGGAACAAGAAACTCACTGATACCTGTTTGTTGTTAAAAATAAAAAAGTCACTAGACAGTAGATTTTTGTTTAATTGAAGATGGCAAATACTGTCAGACAAACTGCTTTGTGGCCAGTTTTGACAGATGTCCTTTCATTACCACTGTGCATTGTCCCTGCCAATGAACCCAAGACATCAGAACATTGGACCTTTAAAAAAATGATCACAATCGAATCAAACACAGGTGTTTATAAAATGGAGAGGGGAAAAGCCTTTACAGTGCCTCATTTTGCTCTCAGGGTTTGAGCCAAGCCTAACGAGGACATCTTTCAATTCATAGGCATCCCCGGGCCCCTTTTCATTGATTTCAATGACCTTCAAACAGAAACTTAAGGCAATGATCAAGTTCCTATTGACTCCAGTCACGGCAAAGATGGGATTCAAATTATCTGGACTGCATAGAAATGTGATCAATGACTAAGTCTTCTAGTCAAGGACAAATACAAAATTCACACCAGATGATGAAATACTAATAGGTGATGAGCTACAAAACCATTTTAAGTCTGTTTTAAATAATACTGAAGCTTGTTCAACTTTTTATTTACCATCTATGAAATATCCAGTAATTCCAGTAATTTCACTGCCTCATGAAACAGGGTACTGAATGAATGCTGCAGAAGTGTGTTTGGGAGAAAACTTTGCAAACAACATGACTCATTGATTTGTATCTTGCAATGCATATGCCATCCGCAAAACAGGAGCGTACTCTGACACTGATTATCTTGATCTGCTGAAGAGCATTGCAGGGTGAATTTTAATGCGAATATAATCATATTTTCACAAGACTGTCATGAAATCTTTATGAGTCCGTGACTTCTGGCACATTAGAGCAAAATGTTGTTAGAGAATATGCAATGAAACTGGCTTAATTCTCAGTTACACTGAAGCTCTCCCTGCACTGAACTGCTAGTGATCTTGGAAGAAGCCCATATGACACTGGTACCTCCCATATAGGTTGTTTGATTAACATCTTTACAAGGGATACAAAGCACAGGGGATAACTGGACACTAAATATTACCTTTAAAGGGGTGGACCTCCTAGCATTTTTTCAGTATATACATGTAACTCACCGACTTCTTACTGCATTGGACTTATAGTAAAAGGACAAAAAATAGCCTGATAACAAGATTAGTACTAACAAGCTGTCAGCTTGTAGCCACATTTCATATCAGTTTCTTTTCATTATACTTGTCTTCTCTTTTGCAATTAGAAATTAATATTAGCATATGTTACTTGAATATCGCTTTTTTTCCACTCACTTCCCCACTGTAAAATAAACTGGTTCCTTTTATTTTTTTTTCCCCTTCATGATTTCGGGGAAAGCATCCTGATGCTAAAAACCTAGATCAAATATCTTTCTGAGAAACATCTGCTGGTAATTGCTATATTCATCGGCCTCTTTCAACTCTAGAAAGTCAAACGTTCTGAACTGCCGTATTAAAAAAAAAATATGAGTGTCTCCAGGTCTATGCCCCAACGCAGTTAATTCTGCACAAGAAAGAAAAATACATGCATTTATTGTATAAATGCAGGCACACTATGACTTGTAAAAATATGACTGTAATCTGAATCTTCTACTCTAATGGGTATAGTGATATATAGCTCACACATGTAGAGTGAATGCAAACTGTAGGCTAAAAAAGCACAGTTTAAAAAGAAGTCATTGTCTAGTACTTCCAGGTGGAAAGAGGACACTATCTGGTTTTGCAGAGAATACTCTCCAAAGATTGAAGCTACACAAAAGAAAATGACATGTTCAAAAACTCAGTCACTGACGATGAAGAAGGTCCTGTTTTGCCACTTACCCTGCGTTTTCCTCATTAAGGAAAAAGCCAAATCCAGGGAAAATAATTAAAAGAGGTTGTTGCGTTGTGTTTTTTTTTTTTTTTTTCTTCTTCCACTTGGTCCAAAGGACCATCTCTAAATGATCCTATCTTTAAATCTACTACTGTTTCTGTTACCTCTTCTACTGGGATTCAGAGGACAAACAACTGTAATATATTCCAGTTAACTCCTCTGAGCAAATGAAGCAAAATGAACTGGAATAATATGAACTATTATAAATTCCTGTTAAAAATGTAAACTATGTTTGGCAGCAGTCAAGATCAGTACTGTAATACAATCTTAAATACTTAGAGTTCTGTCAAAAATACGAAGTTTGTTGCATGTGTTTCTAGATATTTATATCTGTTCTTTAAGTTCTCTGATATATTTACTTTCCTAAAATTCTTAAGCAAACCATCATTACAGATTTATACACATTAACAACAAAAAGGTACACCGCTCAGTCTCCTTACCTGTACTGGCATAGCCCAAAGGTTAGGGCAGAGGAAAAAGAACCACATCAGCTGGTTGGTGTCTATGGCAACCAGGTTACAGATCTGGCCTGCAGTCATCTCCCCCATAGACATGTTTGAAGTTGAAAGCTGCATAATTTTGTTGTATATTTTCGTCTGGAAGATGAATCAAAAATTGTTAGTATAGTGACTTTATTCCCCAATTGGCCCAAGAACAATACCCATAACTTATGCCACAGAGTGCACTTGCTGTAACTAGTGTTAATAAAATAACATTATATAATTATATTCAATATTTAATAGTCAATATATTATAATCCTTTTTATTTTTCTCTGGCAATTGATTTAGGCCTCATCCAACTTCAAAACTATATTCCTGGCTGAGAGTGTTGTAACATTTTGGCTAGAAAGCCCAGTCCCATTGCAAATATTAATTCACAGGCAAATAACGTTAACAGCACTGATTTTATACTGAATTACTTACCTCAGTACAGAACAGGCACCATGTAAAAAAATAACTTAATTACACAATATGCAATAATGAAGGGGTGCCATTACCAGCTTGTTTGGGAAAAGGCTGCCCAGCAATGCTTTACAGTCATGAGACAACTGATAGGAGGCACCCTGATTAAGAGTCTTCTGGTAAATATCAACCAGCCCTCACGATGCATAAAGTCATATTGGGCACATGGAAAAGGTGCAGGTGTATACAAGGGGATAAAACAGGTAAAAGGTTTAAAGAAAACTGAAAAAAATTAGGAAGAAAGAATTTGCCTATAAATGCTGGCGCTAAGACTGCTATTAACATTAATTCTTCTGCTTAGAATGATGGCTAGAAATTTTCTGATTTGAATGGTACAACCGAGCCTCTATCTAATACACAGGGCACAGAACACACAGCTTTGCCTAAGCAAAACTGATGGGAATGTAACACCATTTTCTTGCAATTCCCCTTTTACCATTTTCTAGTTGCTGTGGTCCATGTATTTTTCAGTTAGTTGCAGCACTTCTGCTTGATATGTTTTGTGCTGTGTATATCTTAGTTCAAATTTTTATTTCTTTAGAAATTTTCTACCTCAGTCTAATAGAGGCAATCAATGGACATAATTTAGAAGTCTGGCAGCTGACAACTGTTTCCAAGCGTATGATCAAAAGATGATTAAATAATGATGCTATTGGAAGCATCCAGCCATCTCAAGACTCTCACAGGATTTATGCAGTTCAGAGGGTAAACCCTGCTAACATGCGGCTAGCTTTCAAGCTGTCAAAGGATAGATTTCAGCCAGTGCACTTGGCAGTACTGCATTATAACCTAACACCTAATTCTCTTATTTATTCATCTTTCAGGCACAGATCTTTGTATACTACATACTTTGATCTGTTTGTGGTTGGGGAAGAATTACAGGCTCCATTTTACCAATCTTACATTCTGTAATTACAAACTCTTCAGTGCCTGGTTATTCTAGGGCATGACCCATAGAACAAGTCACTACTCCAAGCACTCAAAATTCAACCTATCCTTTGCCCAAAGTACAGTTAAATATTAGTAAGTAATTACAAAAACATCAAATAAGATTCATATGAAAGAGAAATTAGGTCTACATTAATGCAATCTTTAATGATAATGTCTACATTGAATTTATTTCAGGAGAACTCTTCCAGTTTCTGTAACAGAATTGAACTACTACAGTTATATATTCACAAATACACGTGTGAGCGTAAGAAAACTGGCTAGTTAATATATTGGCTACCTGTATTGCACCTCTCAAGTTGATTCCTGTTTCAATAGCAACATAGTACGATGCTTGGAGAAATGTCCTTTGCAACAGAAGGGCAAAAAATAGGAGTACAGCCAAAACATATGCATTGGACAGGAACTCTTGAGATGAAATAAAGAAAACACCAAGAATTTTAGTCTAAAAAAAAAAAAAAAAAAGAGAGAAAAATTAGGATTACATGCAATTGTAATTTAATTACCAGTTTTGCATAATTAATAAACAGCGACAACCACAGTTTATTACTTTGAAAACACTCCCAAACGTGATCTGAAACCTCACCATTTATCAGTTCAATGAGACAGCCATATAATGTGCCAACTCGGTAAGCTTCATTTAAATGTGAAATTACATTTATAGGATTTTTGATATCCTTCCAAAATTCTAGGTCACTGAGTAACTCGGTATCATCATTTGCTAATGCCATGCACTGCCAATTGTCAGAAAGGACTAGTTAACATTCATTCAGGGAAATCTGTCTCCTTATTTTTACATCTCAAGATACAGAACACTAAAATGACCTTCACAGCTTGGTGGAAAACTCATCCTTCCATTCTTCTGGAAATACACACATTGTTTTGGTTTGCAGCATCTAACAGGTTTGTTCAGCATTGGTTTATTTGTGGTCTTTACCTCCTAGGAAGTTCATGAGATCGCTGGAGTGCATTTTGAAGCATGTCAATAGTTCCCTAGGACAGCAATGCATTTATTCCAAGTTATATTTAACAAGCAGACACCTTCAGTGCAACAATTAGTTCAGAGTCTGGCTCACCTGGGGAAGCTTTCTGAAATAAAAAGGTCTCTACCTTCCCCTTTATCCACTTGGTTCCTTCAAAACTTTGTTTGCTTATGCTGCCATTAAAGGCAAAAGGTGTAAGCCATCTCTTTCTATTCCCTCTCAGAGGGCTTCTTTGCAATTTACTTTCCTGCTGAGCACACTTCTAGCCTAGACAGTTTCTTTGCTGTTGAATGTTTTAAGACTGCTATAACATTTAATAGATCACATTTCACAAACACTCACTGCCTGTACATTTTATCAGAACCGACCTTGCTATCAACTCTTTATAGAAATCCCACATGACAAATTAATACAGAGGCTAAACCTAGTTTTAAAAGTTGTGGTTTTGCAAGATGAGGTGAGCCAGCTGAAAGAGAAATGGGCTTCTCCTTACCCTTAACTGCACCTGGGTTGCTCCAGGCTGCACACTTCTGTTGCTTACTGTTTGCTAGCTTGGGAGCTTATTGGATCTATCCCAGAGCCAATTCAAATTACTGACAGGAAAATCAGTCCAGAAAAACAAAACAACACAACAAAAAAGCATGCACTGCTAGCTTTTAGTTTAATGGGCCAAGTCAGACCACAAGTGTCTGGTGGGTGCCAGAGCTAAATCAAAGGAGGGAATGGGAGCAGGGCAAATGACAAACGTAAAAGGAGGAAGGGCAAGTTCTTTTTGCAGTGGTAACACAACAGATCACTTCATCTTCCTCAGAAGACAGAGCTTTAGGGTACTTTTTCCATGTCTTTTTACTCCATCTTTTGACATTCGTGATGGCTGCTGCCATTGCTGCAAGACAGACACTATCTATCCCCTTGACAACAGTATGGTAATTGACAGTCTTAAAAGAAGAGAAATGTATGCTTGCCTTTGCAACAAGTAAATGAGATAATAAACAAAACAGTTTTTAGAAAGATCCCTTGTTTTTCCTCTGCGAGAAGAGTGCACACTTTAAAGAACACAATCAGCACAAATTTCCTGACGGTGTCTCCCACCTCACACAAGAATATCACTTCTCATAAGAACAAACTACTCTGACCTGTCTCCACATCACCTTAATGGCCTGCTGAGGTGCATAGGAGATCATCCATGGACACCAAGCAGTCCCTCTCCATGAACATCTGGGCACTTCAAAATGAACTGCAGTCAACTCTTATAACACTGGAGAAACTAAAAAGTTATTAAGGGACTTCTATTATGCAGCACAGATGTGTGTAGTATCTATTTTCCTGGTTATGTGCTATTTGTTACAAACTGCTGAGATTCAGACCAAAGCTGTACACAAAATGAAGCAAGTAATTATGACTGCATTTCTGTCTTTCTTCATGCAAATGCTTCCTATTTACATTAGGAGGCATCTTGATGGCTGTATACTGCATGATTTCAAAAGCCACCTGTTGTTTCTTGTGCAGCATGTAGATACTGAAAGACAAAACATAACTGCAAAGTCAAGAGTTTTTGGGGAAAAAAAAAAAAAGGACATTAGGGATTAACATGACATCATTTGCATTCATGATGTAAATTTATGCCTGGGGCCACATCGTATCTTAACTTTCAACAGTGAGAATCTCTCCTCTGAGTTACCCTTTCTCAGGCCAACTATTATTTCAGTTGTCCTTCACTGGGATTTCTTTATAATTCAACACAGGCTCATCGAGGAGAGTGGCATACAACATAAGAACAACATATATCACTGCAACACTGGAAGACTGTCAAAGATATCCTCTCTCTTTGCTGTCATATTAGTAAGTGTAGTAGTAAGTGTGGTATTGTATCAAGGGCAGAGACTAACCCAGCACAATTTTAATGCTGTCCTACATATACATGTAGCTAGTACTGCTAATTACTTCAGCTAATACTGCCTTTTTTTTACTGTATATTAAAAAAACATTTTTTATATGATCAGATTTTGACAAAACATGTTCTTCTAGCAGTGAGATTTTGGTGCAGTGCTGATTCACACTAAAACATTACACAATAAAGGAGCAGGGATGAAAATTGAAACGAACTTGTTATCCTAGTATACAGCTTGAAAGAAAATGAAGACTGGCACATATACACATAAGCATCACACAGGCAGGGACACATTTCCCCAAGACATCTATAACGTTTCACATGCAGTATTAGGCCATTATAGTCTACAAAATCAATGAACATTTTGTGACTAGGCTACAGTAACAGGCTAAGCACACTTGCAGCAAACAGAAGGAGATAACAGATCATCTACTGAACCTTTCAAACAGAAGACAAAGAACACAAGAAGTTGATGGAACTACATTTTGTTTTCAAAAAAATGGTTTTGGGGACATTTAGTATCCCACCTTCCTGATGACTTCAGGACAATATCACTTCTTAAAGTACCAGCAGGCTCTAGCCAGTAAACGGCTGAGTGAAGGCCACTATTATAAATACTTACAGACCCTTCATTCCCACAGTCTAAAGTGTTGATACACTGGGACCTATGCCTTCTAGAGCTTTTTAAATGATTCTGCAGGTTTGTTGTATCATTTGAATCTGTTATGTCAGCAGATACCTAATGCTAAAATGACCAATCCTAACACTGTGACATGGAAGATGTTACCAGCAAAACGTAATCATTCTGTCAGTCTCTTATTCGGTGTGAAATGGTTGACACTCAGAAATTAATGCCATGGGAATGTTCCAGGGGTGGCCATAAATATTGATACCAGAGTTATAAATATACATGAAGAGAGTGACAGAATTTAAGATGCTGTCGTGCTCTGACTAATTGTGGCACTAACTAAAGCAGTTAATACTGCCTGCGACACCCACATGATCTGAGTTCCAGCTCCATGACAGTTTTTATCTGTCACAAAGGACCCGAAGGATAAAACAAATATATCTTATGATTTATCTCTTTGCCTTCAGTTTCATAGGCAGAATTTCTGTTTGAGAGACACAAATTCATTATGACTTCTCTCCACTCGATTTACAAGCAGTTCAAATAGAAAGCCTCTGCAAATTACAGAAAGATATTTCATCTAATTCAACAAAGCCTTTCAGGTATAAAATTGTATTAGCCTTTTAACAGAAAAATGTTGTATGTAAGTCAGGTCAAAACAGAAGAAAATGCCTTTCCAGAGTCCTCCTATCCAAAGGAAAATACACCCTTAACTGTCACTCAGGGACTGTCACCACCACCAAATACTGTTAAGCGATCCCCAAATGGTATCAATTACAACAACCATGAGGCTACCACTTAGCTAGACATGGTGGCAATGCCACAGCAGGATGAGACTCCTTTCAGGGCCTATCTGGACCGGACCTGAGCATTTCTAACAGGGGAACACTAGCTGATGCTTCAATAGAAAAATTTAACAGGGTAATCTGTTAGTAGAGATTTGGTACAAATTCATTTGAAACAATAAGCATTGCAAACAAATTATTAAGAAGCAGCTCAAAAGTTTCCGTAGTACTTTGCCACAGTGTAGCCTCTAGCCTACAGAGTCTTTTTTTTTTTTTTTAATTTCCTGCTTTAACTAGTTTCCATAAGATCTACTTGTTATATTGAAGTCTCCAAATATTAGGATAAAGATTGCAAAATGTATAAGTAATTCATTTCAGCTTGAAGCTTTTGTTAATTTTTCTGCAATGTATTCAACACCTTTCAATATTTACTTCAATGGACCTCACCCAAAGTGTACCTGGGTGAATGGGCATCTTTCCACTGGTGTCAACAGACTTCAGAGATCAATCTTACATCAAACAATAAGTGAGTTGCAAAAATAAAGTGATAATTTTCATAAAAATGAGGCCTGAGTGACTTTACCTTTTGAGAAGAGGCTTCCTGAACTTTTTTTTAAATGCTTTTAATTTGTTATTAATCAAGAAGTTTCTTGTGGAGCCTTCAATTAAATAGCACCTTTATAATAATTGTTTCAGTTGATCTTTTGAAACCAATCTGCCCAGAGACACAAGTGGAAATTCTTTGTCCAGGCTAAATCAGTATCATGATAATAAAAGCCTACTTTAATCCTCTTAGACATCCCTCATTTCTGGAAATGAAAAGCCAAGCCTCTTAAAAATACACTTTTCCTTTTTTGAAAAGCACTTACTCACATATTTTATTAAATCTCTAGTCACAGCTGTACCTAAACTACTTATGATACTAGTGAGATTCTGAACATGTTTCACCACTACCTTGAACAAGGTTATATTCCTGAATAACCCCAAGCCTGACCAGATGCGTAGGTAACACATTTTGTTCATCACCCAGGTACGACTGTCAGCAGTAGGTGACACACATGCTATCTCTTCCAGCATTCAAAAATACATTGCAGTTGCTTTCTTTCTTTACTGAGGAAAGATAATACATAGTTTTAGTACTGCTTCTTTTGACTCCTTTTGTAACAGCATTTTGACAGTGTGGTGGTTTCATACAGACAACTAAGCTCTACCAGATCATTCTCACTACCCCCCCCACAAAAGAACAGAGGGGAAAAAATGATGAAAAAAGGCTCATGGGTTGAGATAAGGGCATGTGGAAGCAAAAGGAGGAAACGGTTAATCTTGCCACTATGGCAGCACTGCTCAATGTCTATTATTAGTGTGATATCAGTGCTGTTCTAGCTACAAGTGCAAAGCACAGCACTATAGGAGCCGCTGTGGGGAAAGTTAACTCTGTCTCATCCAGACCCAGTACAGACAGTACCTGTGGGCGGATGGTGTTGTTTTCTTTCCCAACATTGTGAACAATCCCAGAGATGCAGAGGGGACCAGCAAATCCAAGCAAGTCAGCAAGAATACGGAACGTGCTGCTGAGAAGTAAGGGTCTTCCAAAAGCACAGCAAAGAGCACGCCAAATTGATCTGGATCCTTGTGGAGATGGTGACCTTTTGTTCTGTCCAGAATACAAAAAGCAGATATAGTAAAAGGATTATATTATGTATAAACCTCAGGTATGAGAAATTATTTTTCCCTTGCTTTGGTTCATTGACAGTAATTGCAATCTTTGAGCTAGAACTCAGGAACTACAATTTTTCTTCCATTTGTTTTTATAGAGTCAGAACAAAGCATTAGTTTGTACTCTCCTCCATTTCACAAGAAGAAACTGTTACTTCTTTCCTATCCTTAGTAGGGATCAAGTTAAGTGTGTTGTTTGTGGTTTGCTGGGGGAACAAGAAAAAAAAAAAGGAAGGGAACTGACTGATTTTGTTTTCTTTTGAACACGGAGACTGAAAAGCTATACTCTTTTAGATAGGCTGCAAAAGGCTTCTCACTAAGTTCCTACCTGAAAACTAAGCAGAATCTGAGCTGAAGTAGTTTCAGACCTTGAATTCTCTTACGGACAAACTGTAACTGAAATAACATTGAAAAATAGTCCTGCGAGACCTCATTAATATTGACTCCGTAATTGAACGGTTCCAGGGTCTTATTAGGAAGAATGATAATGGTGTTTAGTGAGTACAGTCCATAATTACTTTCCACATCATAATAGAGACCATATGGATTTTACATGCCTTTAACTAGTAATGTGTTTGATCTGCATGCTTAGAGAAAATTCATTATTTGTAAAATGGTTTGATCTCTTTGTGGAAAACTCTGTTACTGGTTACTTGGTTTGCATATCTGCTTGCTCAATTTTATATCACGCTCATAGTGTAAAGAAGCAATGAAAAATGTAAATAGTGAGAAAACAGAGTGACATAATTCCATGCTTTGCATACCTTCTGTGCTTCAAAAGCCTCATTAAGGCGAATATAATTGGTCAGAGCTCTCATGGCAATGGGAAGCTTGCCTATGGTTTTCAAGTCTATTGGTTTTTTATGGGCAGTCTTGATGAATGTATTCATCCACCAATATGTTCCTTTGGATAACAGGTTCACAAACGGCTGTAGGAATCGAACACCAAGGTCCTGGAGATCCTCAGGAGGTTTAACTTCTTTAGGACTTTTGAAGAAAACATATCTCTGAAATTCAGAAAAATCCCCCAAAAGAATCACACTAAACATGTAGAAAAGTCCACAAAGTATAGATAAGAGATAAGGACACAGCAGATAATCAATGAATGGAGAACTGCTCTCTCAGAAGTACTCAAGGAATTTCAGCATTCAAATTTGACTAATACAGCAATCCAGTTTCCTGAGGTACTGGGGGATAAGAAGCATCCAGCATAAAAATATATAATCCTAAACGTTTCATATCATTTTGTTTAAGGGCACAAACTTTTATACTTCAGGAAAAAAAAAAAAAATCACCTTACGTTTTGCATAGTACTGACCCTGCCTCTCGTTCTGTGCCAGACAGCACAACACAGGACATAAAATCAGAGAACAGTTTGGGTTGGAAAGGGGCTTAAAGATCACCTATAGTTCCAACCCCACTGCAAGGACACTACCTACTAGACCAGGTTGCTCAATGCCTCATCCACAATCTATTCCCTGATCTTGCTGGGCACAGAGGTGAGGCTCAGTCACATACTTCACTCAAGGTCTACCCATACTGATATTAGTAAGATTTCTGGATATACTTCAACGCTATCTTCCCTCCAGCCATAGCTGGAGAAATAGTTCTCGTATCCTAGGAAAAACAGTGATGTGTTTGGGAACAAACATTTAGAGGAACAAGGGACGGAAAGGAGAAAGCAGAGCTGGAACTCAGAGTCACATAAATCAGTCTGATTTATGAAAAAAAAAAAAAGCTAAGGCCAATGTCTTCCATTTCTGCTGCATAGAGGCCTTCCCCTTTATTTTCTTTTACTTTTTCCCCCAACTCTGCCTCTTCCCCCACCTATCACAGCAGTGGCCAGCTCTCCATTCATCCCAGTCCCTTACAGTAGCAGCTGAAGCAACAAGCCTGTGTCTCCTAAGTCTGGCACAGACACAAGATGCAGGAAAAAAATCCATACTTCTGGCTATTTTATTTTATGCACCGAAGACATCCTTTAAGAATTAAATCCAAACAAACAGAAAATAAGAAAGATGACAGTAGGCACTGAGCTTTTTTATTCTTCTTTGTGGCCTATAACTCCACAATGGTCTAACCTCATTTAATTTTGCAGTTTTATTATAAGGAGGTTTATGAGCAATTCTCTGGGATGCTGTATTTGTTTCACTTTTCCCACAAGACAATCCACTGTTCTTCATTTATGAGACAAATACTGAACTTCCAGCACTGAGGCTTCTACTGTACTTATTTCAAAAGTATTATAGCAAAAAAAAAAAAAAAAAAAAAGCTGCTATTAGCCCTATTTTTGTCCTAAGTTACCAAATAAACATACAGGCACAAACACACACAAAAATCACAAAAGAACAAGTATATGACACATGCAATTTATGTCTCTTAATGCATCACTGGAAAGAAATCATATACTACTATCAAGAAAGGAGCAATAAGGTTTACATGGAAAAAATTATTTCCCTCCTGAGACTAAGTTTAATTTACGCACACAATTAAGCAAGGGACAGGCGAAGGCAAGAACTTGGACAATTATATATCCAGCAGGTTCCAAAGCCACCTCTCAGTCTGGATTATGACTAAAGGCACTGTAGAGGCAGAAGTGTACATAGCTGGGAGGCTAAAAAGCAATCCTATTTGCTCCAGTAAATCAGTTACTGTGATTGTCTCCTGGAAAATGAGAGATGCTATTTGTGTTTAAGACTATCTCTTTGAGCAGATGATTACTTTCACCCAGTCTTTCCTTGCTTCAAAAACACTAATTTCTGATGACTGAAACTGTGAATCATAACAGACATTTAAAAACACATGTAATTCATCTTAATTTATCTACAGTGGAGTCTGACATTCTTAAGTTATGACCTAAGAAAATTAGGTTAATCTTTAATTCTCAAATATATTTCTAATTGGATTTTCTCCCTCTCCTTTAGAGATGAATTTCATACTAAGTACCCAGTAAGATGAAAAAAAGAACAGGGACTTACAGTACTAACTTACCCTCACTCTGATGACATTTATTTCTACAGCTAGTAGCATTCCGTATAGAACAACCAGGAGTCCTGTGAGGCAAAATCGAAGCTGAGAAAATCCAACCCCATTATCACAGAACTTTACAAATTTGATGGTTTTAGTTATGAAAGCTAAAGTCCAGTAGAATAACAATGCTGTAAGGAGGGAAAAAAAAAAGTCAATCAGCTCCACAGTTGCACAAATATACAATAGTGATATTTATTAAATAGTCATTCAAAAAGAATGCAACATGAATATATAGAACTAGAGTGGCCTTTCTCTTGTCAAAACAGAAGCCTAATTCAATTCTGCCGACACAAAAACATTACGACAATGTTTGTTCCAAATTCCTTTCCCATTAGATTCGGTGATCTTTGGTAAGTTTCACAAAGTGCTATCTGCTGAAGGAAATTTCCATCTGTTGTAAACACGCATCCACATGATGAGTTCATGGGAGAGAGCTGTCTCGCAAGGGAAGGTGGGTCTGAATGATGTTCTTCAATTCAAACTGGGTTAACACTACAAGACTGCTGCAAATTTGGCTTGAGGGAAAATCGACCTTATTCCCCCTACAGACCTCTGGTGTGTATGCAGGAACAGACATACAAATATCTTCTCCAAACTACTGCTGCTCTTCATTTCTATTGTACCACAAAAACTCCATATATGCAATTTATAATGCAGATACAAAAGCACAAGGAAGAAGTCATGTTCTTAAAATTCTACCTTTTTATAGTGCCTCCTAGAGTGGTTTGGGTTGGAAGGGATCTTAAAGACCATCTACTTCCAACCCCCCTGCCACAGCCAGGAACCCCTTCAACCAGACCAGGCTGCGCAAAGCCCCATCCAGCCTGGCCTTGAGCACTTCTGAGGATGGGGCATCCACAGCTTCTCTGGGCAGGCTCTTCCAGGGCCTCACCACCCTCTGAGTGAAGATTTTTTTTTCCTTATGAGTAGTCTAAATATACCCTTTTAGTTTAAAGCCATCTACCCCTTCTCCTATCACTACACCCCATGACAAAGAGTCCCTCCCCAGCTTTCTTGAAGGTCCCCTTTATTTATGATTGCGATAGGTCTCCCTGCAGTCTTCTCTTCTCCAGGCTGAACATTAACTCTGCCAGCCTGTCATCACAGGAGAGGTGCTCTAGCCCTCTGATCATCCTCGTGGACCTCCTCTGGTCCACGAGGTCCAACAGGTCCATGTTCTCCTTATGTTCGAGGTCCTAGAGCTGAATGCAGTACTCTTAGACAAGAAGTTCAGTGGAGGCCTAGAAGTGCTCGTGCTACTGTCAGTTATAGATAAGTTATCCCTGCAGCAAGCTCTGGTGATTGGGAACGCATTCCATGTCATCCACCACACTGTAAGCCACCTCACGTTCCCAGTTCTTAAGGAAATAGCTTATAGGGTTATGCTCTTTCACATGAATTTTTTGTTACTGCTGTACTTGCCATGGCGCTACAGCTGGAATGTGCTCCAACTGCCAAGAAAAACATTGATATGCTTTCTCAGTGTCTTGCTGCAACACCAGGGAAAGTCTTCAGCCAAGACACTAGCAATTACAAGTCTAAATTACAAATTTGGATAACTGTCAACAGCCTGCACAACCCCAAATGATGTGTGGTGTTCCAGCTACTCTAAGGTACCCTAGGAAGCCCTGTGGGGATGTAGGGCAGGGCTACCCTTTCCAAGCCAAACCAAATTCAGCATGGACAGTCCTCATGGGATTTGGGTTGCGGGGGGTCTTCTAATTCTGTTTCTATGGAAATCTGTTGCAAAACTCTCGCTTAAATGAGGACAGTAAAAGGAACAGTACTGGAGTTCCTGTTGGGTATTACTTGTACAAATGCTAAAAATTTGCACCAGCGGAGGATACCTAAAAACCAATCAGGCCAAGTGATTCCAACGTAGAGTTCTTAGATGAAGAAGTAAGAACTAGCAGATCCATTCTCCCATTTGGAATTTAAATAAGTGTCTGTATGACCAAGGGTTTTGATTAGAGAATTCATTTAGAAATGACTACTTGTCTAATCAGTGTTGGAAGGTGCCAAATGCAACATCCTTGGGTGACAACAGATCTCCCACTGTCCTACCTCCTAAAAGCATTTGGCCCTAACTACCTTCTCTGTTTCAACTGTAGGTACGTACAACCCAACGTGGTGAATGTTCACAGGCTCTTCAAGATAAGGTTCCTCCAAAAATATACGTATGGCATCACTTTCTTTTAAGCTGGGTTTTTATCATCTCACTGATGCATGCGTATTGGCTGAGAGTTCCTAAAAATTGTCACTGATAACTTCCACTGACCCACGCTACCTAGAGATCAGCACACGGGGTATACTTCAGTTTATTTCATCAAGTTGGATCTATTATAGATGTCTGCAGCCTAAAGGACCTTGCTTTTTCTTGGACTCTGTAAGTGACCTCAACCCACACCACCCGTTTGAAGGTTCTCACCCGGGTGCCAGATTGCCAAAAACCTGGCAATGTAGAACTCACTGTTTTATACCTTTATTGGATTAAGCCCAAGATGTGGAAAATCCCACGTGGGATTTGCTAACTAATCTTCGTGTATGTTCAGAGAAAAATTTTGTGCACTGAGCATTATAACACAAAGTTCCACTTTAAACAGATTCCAAAGGAATTCACTATAATACTAAGATGCATTTAAATTAGAAAACTAGATTACCGTCATGAATGTTGAGTCAGTGCTCTAATTAAAATTGGTAAAAAAAAAAAAAAAAAAAAAAGTAGTGTTCCCACACTACTATCCCTGTCAGCTTAAAAACTCAGTCCCGTTGTTATTTCATAGTTTAAAACCGTACAGAGAAAACCTGACTCAGATCATATCAACTGTGTTCCAGTAGTTGGAATGGACACTCAGTTGGGATCCTGGACTCAATCATTCATTTCAAAGCATAACTCTAACCCTTGACAACTTTTCTGATATGAGATAATGAGAATGACTACTTCAAAATAGCCAACAGCCTGGGCATAAATTTGCGAGGTGGGATCAGCATAGGAACTGTGCGCCCTTTTCTCACATACCCCAAAGGAACGTTCTAATCCCCAAAGTTGTTATGGTATCTGTCCCTTGCTTGTTTATGAAGAGTTACAAATGGTCTTGATTTTTTTAAGACAGAGAGTGAAAAAGATTTCAAAAACAAACAAAAAATACAAAAGTTTCACGGGATCAGAAACTTTATACTGACTAAAGTTACTGAACAGACCTATGAGGACCTTCTGCATTGCATCAACAAAGAGTTTCTCCACTGAATTTAGTAATTTTTGGATGAGGCTTGTTTGTCAAAGAGCCTTAGTTTTATGCCGCTTCCAGTTAGCCTGCTGCTTTATACTGCTACCATCTGCAGCTGTAGGCATCAATCCTCCAGCTGAGGCACGTGATGCCCTGCAATTAGGTGGAACTTCACTAATGCTTGAAGCAGCAGCAGATGCCACACCAGGTCATTTTCTGTGTGGGTGTGGAATATTAGATCTCTGCAATATTTTACTAAGGAAGAAACCTCTTTCAGTTTCCTTAAACTTTTCCTCATGATTTCCACTTACTTTATTCATATTAGGCTCTATGAGAAAGCTACTTCAGGGCTAAGCTGCACTCGAGTCACTTAATAGCCGAGAATAATTGAAACTATCTCATTCTGGACTAATTTATGTAAAGTTGTCATTGCCTGGTCTCAACTGTCAACACAAAGTAGTTGCAATTAACACTGAAAGATGGTGATCCTCAGGGTTACACAACAAAAATTTGTACAGTCCAGAAAAGACAATGGAGACTTAAAAGCATGCTTGTTCAGTATTCTCACAAACAAATGACAGTGAAAAGCAAAAAAAAAAATAATTAAGACCCTCATCTTATGAGGACCCTGGATTAAATTTCAAATCAGATTAACTAAATAGTAAATAATGTAGTTAGATTTCTTTTTTGCCTAAGAGTAAACTACTAAGATTAGATTTTCTAAAGGAGTCTATTCCTTGGAAATTCTTGCAAAATGAAAATTCCTAACGATTAACTTTAGTACCATAGTTACATAGCACCAATAACACCTGAGTGTTAGTATTCATTGGTATATCTGATTATTATTCCAACCTTGTCCAGAGCTCATCCAGCATCAGCACTCTAAATAAAGAACAGAATTATCACAAGAGAGATCTCTAAAGGGAAGAGATTATGTAAAAAGGGGTAATCAACTACCAATTCTACATTTGCGCTACTCTTCACAGTGATCTAACAGCAGGAATGCGACACTAAATTATTAAACACTGCATTATACATCTGAAACAAACAAAAAAAAAACACCACAAAACACAACAGCAAACCCTGCTTTCTTTCTGTACTTAACTGTAACATGCTAGCAAGGTTTCCCTGAAAAGTAACATCTAAAGCTTTGATAAGGCATTAAATGGGCTCTGCTGACTAATCAAAACATGACTGTATAACCCCACTTGGTCATAAAAGACAAAAAGGATGCTACTTAAGAGAAAAGTGCAAGGAAAAAAAGTCTCCAATGAGAAACCACAAAAGTTGCTACACCTGCGTAGAAATCGTTTTTCTTGTAGTTGTGTTATTCGTTATCAACTAAATCAGACCACTCTATAAGAAGCTAGAAGCACTGTAAATAATGAGCTGCTTCAGGAAATCTCAATTATTAACCAGAACTGAGTCTGGCCATGGCAATTAGCAGGCCAGCACACAGATGTAGCTTTTCCCCATACAAGTTAGTGCCGAGACCGCAGTGAGCTGTCACAGAATGAAGACATGCACAACACCACCACAGTCACACTTCCACATCTAGTAAGTTGCAAAACGTACCAATCAATAACTTTGGGAAATTGGATGTTTCGATATTGTGGTAATAGACAACAGACGTGATGGCTGCCAAGAATGCCATCCCAGCTGGCATGTACAGGTGTAAATGACGGGACTCCGAAACCCTTAAAGAAGAAAAAAAAAGTGAACATCAATTGAAATCAAGTATTTGCTACTTAAATGTCTACCTTTTAATTTATTATTTTTTTCCTGTATGCAGCACTGAGATCGGATTTTCTAAAATGTTTTAGGGAAGTTCTCCAATTTTCAATGAGATTTAAGCTCTTAAATCACCTACTTAAATATTGAATTCTTCCCCTGTGCTAAAAATGAAAAGTGCATACTCTTATTTCCTACTGAAATCAACTGGAACATTGTTTAAATTAGAATAAGCAGCCCAGCTCCAAAATGAGGAAAGTTAATTTCAGCTAAACTAGTTTGGGAGCTGTCCATCAAAATACATAGATGACACAACCAACAGCAGAGCTCAAGATTTTCTATAGAAACATTTGGTGAAAATGTTTTTCTTTTTCCAGTTTAGGGAAAAAACAGCACAACAGCAAGGAACTTACAGTGAGTTCTGTTTTCAGTAACTACTAGCCAACAAATAAAACCTACAACAAAAATCATATACCTTGAAGTTTTATCCTATAAAGCAAAACCTCTGACATTTTTTTCCAGGAAGCAATGGATGGGACCTTTCCAACTAAGCCCTTTGGGGATACTCTTTGCCAGTGTTGTTGGATTAGGCAAGAAATAAAAAAGTTTGGGGGATAAAAATGATGCTTTCTTCCTCTTCCCTCCTCCCATTTTCCACCTTTCACAAAATTAATAGAGCGTCTTGTGCTATCAAGAGGTACAATTTCTTCCATCTCCCATCCATCTCAGGGAGAAGAAGCACCAAGAGGAAGTCTGCAGGGCACAAACACCTGGGGAAATTCACACCTTGTCCTCTGAGCCTGATGGAAAATAGATTAGCATCCCTGCCTAAGCTCGTGCTGCAGCAAAAGCTGCTTTTGTGTAGCCTGTAAAGATAAAATGGGCTGTGCAGTCAGGGAGCTGGAGACCATCACAGCACTTCACCTGACTTACAGCTGAATATCCCAAACATCAAATCCACTGGAGCTGTGTCTGTACCACCTCCTGTGTCTGTACCTAGGAAAGGGAAGACTTTCCTCACGTGAACACTAGAGTGAATTCCACACAGTTGGCTGGAGCCATGCTGACAACCTGTGGCATAAACACTTAACTCCTCTTATTAACAGTGAGGATTGACTTAACGAGGATACAGAAAAATGAGGAAAGACTCTCCAGTCTCTGAATTCCTAGTAACGACAGGTTTCTTTGTACAACAGAGTTGAATTCTTGGCAGGCAAAAACAAGTAACAAGAACAGCTCAGACACCCTAGGCTTCAGAAGGTAACACTGCAGGAGTGGGAGGTGTTTTGCTGTTGTTGTTTTGGTTTAGTTTTAAATTTATTTCACAGACAAGAATTAAGTTGCTAGAGTTCCCCTATATGAGCTTATCTGCAGCAGACTGCATGTATTCCTGCAAAAAGACTTTTGCAGAGGTGCAAAAGACTTTGACAACCAGTCACTGTCAAAAGGTCTTACCAACATGACACATTTTGGTCTTAGAAAGCTGGCGAGTCTCAAAACCTGTTTTTATCCACTGCTGCACTTGCTAGCCTGCTGAGTGCTCGGGAAGCACAATTGTGGGTTGGCACTCCCCCTGTATAGCTAGGAGCTTTGATTCTTGTCAGGTGACACTTAACAGCAGTGTTCTGAGCCAATTTAAATAGCAAATAAACATAATGTGAGAGTTTGCTAAAGAACAAAATAAAACAGAAAACTCAAGGCAGGAGATGCTGCTTTGAGCCTCCCACACCCTGATAATCCCAAATAAGCATGAGAAAAACTCTTAAAAACCTGGCACTGAGAAACATTCTATTTATATATATTTAAGATAAGTCATAATAATGATATCAGGTTCTACGACAGAATTCTGCAGTGCCGCTCACACTGGTTGGTGGATACTTGTTATATAGGTGGCTTAACAGAGAGATTTTGTTCTATATAATGAAGAGCTTCAACTTTATAACTCAAATCAAGCCACCATCAGTACTGACCAGAGCCATTGAAGGCTCTAACACATTTTAATTCTTGGGTAGCCAAATCTTTTCCATCAAAACCGTGAGCTGCCCGGCTTGAAATTACAGACTAGATGTACTGCACAAACATCAATGGTACCTCAGAAGAAACTATCAGGTGAGACGATGATACCCATCAAATCTACTCCTTTTTGTAAGAGGGGCAGAGCTGAACTTGCAGGGAAATGTCACGACCTACTGTGCACATGGGAGTTCTGCCTGAGTAAGGACTGTGGGACTGGGTCCTTGGACATGAAACGTATCATGAAAATGTCACCATCTGCTTGAGTTGTTAGGATTTAACTCTGATTACTCTTTGGAAAGATATTGTCATTAAGCTGAACTAAAAATGATTAAGGTCAATTGTGCGTACTTGGCAAGGTCTGTGGAATTTTTGATACAAGGTCAGTAGGTTAATCACCAGAAATACAGAATACATGTTTATAGCCACAAGGAATATAGCCGAGACGGCAATTTAAACAAGGAAACAATACCCAGACTGAAATCATTTTGAAATGCTCAGTAATATTGGAAAGCAGACATGCACTCACCCATCAGACACTATGCCCTCTGCGATCTCACACACCAGCACAAACAAGAGGATAAAAGTTAGTATCCAGCGGAGGTTGTGGCCGGGAAAATGCAGCCACGTGCTGTGATGGATGTGCACTTTGGAACTCTGGCTTCCCCATCCTAAACGGGAACAGAAAATTAGTGAGAGCTGCCTTTACAACAAAACCGACACACGCAGGAAAACCAGGTGTAACAAAGGAGCGTGCCGCGTTGTTACACACAGTTGTTATATCCTTTCAGAGCCGTGTCCCTGCTGCTTCGCTGCCACACAGAGCGAAGCCAACAAACCAGGGGACAACCTTAAATTCCTCCACCCCCCGTGAAGCTGTGGCACGGGCTGAGCGAAGCCCACAGGCGGCTGCAGGATGCATTAACCCACGGGGCCACCTACCGGCAGCCCCAGTTTCGGGCTCCCAAGCCGAACCCACTGCAGGCAGCGAGCCCCAGCAGCCGGCCAGCCTCCCTCAGCCCCGCTCCGCCTCCCCGGGAGCCGCAGCGGGGATTTGCCGAGCATCTCCTCCCTCTCCCCCGGCTCCTGCTGAAGATTCGCCCTGCGCCCCCCCGGGCGGGTTTCGGCACTCACCGATGAAGAGGATGGGGAAGGTGATGAAGAGCAGGAAGACGTGAGGCACCACGTTGAGCGCGTCCACGAAGCAGCCGTTGTTGAGCACGCCGTGGTCCACGTTGTAGGCGGTGGAGTTGCCCTCGTCGCCGCAGAAAGCCAGGGCCATGGCGGGACCCTGCGCGCAGCCCAGCGCCGCCTCCGCGCACATCCAGCCGGGGCCGGCGGGGGCTGCCCGGCCGCGGCTCTGCCCGCACCTGGCGGCGGCCGCCCAGCGGCCCCAGCCCGGCCCTGCCCTCACGGCCCGGCCCGCCCCGGCCCCGCCCCGCCGCCATCGCCCCTCCTCGCCTGGGAGGGCTCGGAGGACGCCGGCTTTCACCTCCGGGCTTTCCCCTCAGGGCTGTCCCCTCAGGCTCGGTGCCCCTCTGGGCAGAGCCCTCCGAGGGCTGGAGCCGCGTCCGAGCGGGCGCTGCCTCAGGGCTGACAGAAACCGCGGGCTGCGAGGAGCAGATCTGGTTTTAAGCCTCGTCAGCTCGGCCTTTTCCTCATTATGGTGAAGATGTTATCGGATTAAGTCTTGTAAAGAGCTGCCACACTGTCCTCAGCAGAGATTTCAGCATCATAACCAAAACTGCTGTTACGTTTATACTTCACCTTCTCCCCCCCATGATGAGTTCAAATCTAACTTTTTTTTTCTTTTTTTTTTTTTTTTTCACTGAGTAGAAGTTAGACTCAGTTGAGCCAAGGCTAAACAAAAACAAATCAAATAACATAATTCTGGGGGATAATACTGAGAAGAAAAATGCAGTGTGCTGTCTGCACCTGGCTTACACTTCTAAGCATAGGCTGAGGAGATCTATGATCTATGATCTATGATCTGAGATCTCCAGACTAAACACCCCCAGTTCCCTCAGCCTCCCCTCACAGGACTTGTGCTCCAGGCCCTTCACCAGCTTCGTAGCCCTTCTCTGGACACAATCCAGGGCCTTGATGTCCTTCTTGTAGCGAGGGGCCCAAAACTGAACACAGTACTTGAGGTGCGGCCTCACCAGAGCCGAGTACAGGGGGACGATCACCTCCCTGCTGGCTACACTATTCCTGACACAAACCAGGATGCTGTTGGCCTTCTTGGCCACTTGGACATGCTGACAGCTCAAGTTCAGGTGGCCATTGACCAACACCCCCAGATCCTTTTTTTCTGCACAGCTTTTGAGCCACTCTGCTCCAAGCCTGTCGCGTTACATGGGGTTGTTGTGACCAGAGTACAGGACCTGGCACTTAGCCATGTTGAACCTCATCCCACTGTCATCAATCCAACCTGCCCAAGTCCCTCTGCAGGGCCTTCCTACCCTCCAGCAGACTGACACTTCCCCTCAACTTGGTGTTGTCTGCAAATTTACTGAAGGTGCACTCAATTCCCTCATCTAAATCGTCAGTAAAGACATTACACAGGGTGGGCCCCAACACCGACCCCTGGGGAACACCACTGGTGACTGGTCACCAGCTGGATTTCACTCCATTCACTACTACTCTCTGAGTCTGCCCACCAGACAGTTTTAAACCCAGCAAAGAATGTACCTGTGCAAGCCATGGGCCTCCAGCTTCTCCAGGAGAATACTCTGGGCCTTGCTGAATTCTAGGTAGACTACATCAACAGCCTTTCCCTCATCCACTGGGGGGTCACAGGGTCCTAGAAGGAGATGAGGTTGATCAGGCAGGACTTGCCTTTTATGAACCCATGCCGACTGGCCCTGACTCCCAGGTTGTCCCTCACATGCTGTGTGATTGCATTGAAGATGACCTGTTCCATCACCTTTCCTGGCACCGAGGTCATGCTGATAGGCCTGTAGTTCCCCAGGTCCTCCTTACGACCCTTCTTATAGATGGGCATCACATTGGCAAGTCTCCAGTCATCTGGGACTGCTCCAGATGACCATGACCACTGATAGATGATGGAAAACAGCTCAGCAACCACATCCACCAGCTCCCTCAACACCCTCGGGTGGATAAATATATATCCATATGTATCCATATATCCAGGCCTAACTCTTCAAAGTGCAAAAGCTACATGTTGGCTCAACATAAACATTATGCTCTTAGGGAAATGACCCCATAAATGTAAACATTTTCCTTTAGGGAATGTACAGTTCCTTGTCTTTCTTTTAATGATCTAGCTGTGAATGCTCAACAGAAAAGATAGACCATCTGATTTCTAAGACAGACAGCTCCATTAATAGACCTAAAAATTACTGTATTTTCATCATGCTGCTTTTATTGATCTTGCTGTCAGACAAGAGGGAAGAAAAAATAATTGTCTGCATGCAGCATATAGGGTCTTTTTGGGCTACAGCATTTTGATTAAGAATAATAATTAAAAGCCAAATCCCAAGCCAAATAATGTGTACATGTATTTTTAAATCATTTCAAACAAAGTTGCACCCACACTGGAAAGACTATAATTATTTTAAGTTTTGGATGAAACCCATTCTATATCTCAGCTTCTGGTGAAGCTTATCTCTGTTATACTAACAGTTATTTAATAAATGTAACAGCATGTACAGTTTACATGCAGATAGTTTTTAAATTATGTGTATTTTAGTATTTCCTGAGGCCCTAAGCAATGCAAGGGCTCTGTATTACAGAGAAACAAATAGTTTCTCGTGACAGTTTACACTCTAGGCTGAAATAATGGGGTTAGATCTGGGGGGACGACTCATCATCACCTTTACTTGGGGCTGGAGAGCTAAACACAGAAACCGAATGGTTTGCCAAAGTCTCCAAAGGAATGCAGGAACAGAACTCAGATCCATAGCCTCTGCACTCTCTCTGAACCTTGGGATCATCTTCCTTTACTGCAAGGTGTCAGTAACAATATTTTAAAAACGTATTTCTTGAACAACAAACCACGAGGAGACTCTATAGCTTGGAATTTGAAATGGATTTCAAATGCAGCGTAGATTAAGTAATTATTATGGTAGTTAAGTATTTAACGATCTCAAATCCAGGTCCTACAACAGACGTGCACCAACCGAAGAACTAACGGCATCAGAAATGTGTTGGCAACCTGAGCAGACAGGTGATGGATGAAATGGGGAAGAGTCTCAGATTACAATTAAGTACTTATGAAATCCTGGAAAAAACAAACAAACAAACCAACAGTGAAAAAAAAATCAAAACTTTTGGTAAACTGAAATTGGTAAACTGAAAATTTTTAGCAACAAACACGGATGTGCGCACATTAAAAACAAAAACAACCAAACAAACAAAAAAAAAAACAAAAAAACAACCAAACAAAAAAACAAAAAACAAGAACAAAACAAACAAACAAAAAAAACACAAAACAAACAAACAAACAAAAATGAAAGGAGTACCTCAATTTTGTGCCTGCTCTAACAACAGTGAAATCTAAGAATTGTGAATTTGGACTAATACTGTTTTTGCTCACTATAGCATCAAATGCCAATTACTTTTTGACTCACAAATAGTGAAAGAACTATTCACTGACTTCAGAAATTACTTCTAAAAGTTTGATTTTTTTTTTTAAAGTTTAGTGGTTGCTGAAGATGTGGTTGCTGAGCCACTCTCCATCATATTTGAAAAATCATGGCTCTCAGGTGAAGTCCCTGGTGACTGGAAAAAGGGAAACATCACTTCCATTTTTAAGAAAGGGAGAAAGGGGAACTAGAGGCCAGTGAGCCTCACCTCTGTGCATAGGAAGATCATGGAGTACGTCCTCCTGGAAGACATATTAAGGCATGCACGAGACAAAGAGGTGACCTGAGACAGCCAGCATGGCTTCACCAAAGGCAGATCTTGCCGAACCGATCTGTTGGCCTCCTGTGATGGAGTGATGGCATCGTTGGACAAAAGAAGGGCGATGGATATCATCTACCTGGACTTGAGCAAAGCCTTTGATACAGTCCCTCGCTGAATTCTTCTCTCTGCATGGGAAAGGTATGGATTTGAACTGTTTTGGTATGGATTTGGTATGGAAAGGTATGGATTTGGACTGTTAGGTGGATAAAGAATTGGTTGGCTGGTCACAGCCAAAGTGTTGTGGTCAACAGCTCTATGTCTGGGTGGAGGCCTGTCACAAGTGGTGTCCCTCAGGGCTTGGTCTTGGGACCGGTGCTCTTCAACATCTCTATCAATGACATAGACAACGGAATTGAATGCACTCTCTGCAAGTTTGCAGATGGCACCAAGCTGGGAGGTGCAGTCAATACAATAGAGGGAAGGGACACCATCCCACCATCCAGAGGGACCTGGACAGGCTGGAGGAGTGGGCCCATGAGAACCTCATGAGGTTCAACAAGGCCAAGTGCAAGGTGTTGCCCTTGAGCTGGGGCAATCCCAGGTATTTATATAAACTGGGAGAGGAACTTAAGAGCAGCCCTGTGGAGAAGGACTTGCAGCCTGGAAGGCCACCTATGTCCTGGGTGCATTTAAAAAGGGGTGGCCAGCAGGCAGAGGGAGGGGATTGTCCCCCTCTACTCTGCTCTTGTGAGACCCCACCTGCAATACTGCGTACAGGCCTGGGGACCCCAGCACAAGAAGGATGTGGAGCTCTTGAAACAGCTCCAGAGGAGGGCCACTAAGATGATCAGGGGGCTGGAGCACCTCTCCTATAAGAAAGGTAGAGGGAACTGGGCTTGTTTAGATGAAGAAGAGAAGGCCTCATTGTGGCCTCCCAGTATTTGAAGGGAGCATATAAACTGGAGGGAGAATGCCTGTTTACATGTTTTGGTAGTGATAGGACAAGGGGGAAGGGTTTTCAAGTAAGACAGGGGAGATTTAGGTTAGAAATTAGGAGGAAGTTTTTCACTCAGAGCGTGGTGAGGCACCGGAACAGGTTGCCCAGAGACTGACCTCATCCCTTGAGGCATTCGAAGCCAGGCTGGATGCAGCTCTGGGCAGCCTGCTGTAGTGGTTGGTAACCCTGCCCAGAGCAGGGGGCTTGAAACTAGATGATCTTTAAGATCCTTTCCAACCCAGGCTATTCTATGATTCTGTGACTGAATCTACTTAGCCCAAATATCTTTCTCAGTCCCATGTCCATTGAGCCTTGGAGCAGGTTACAGAGCAATGGGTTGCTTCTTAAAGTTGCAATTTTGTGAAGCTCATTGTGAGCAGAAGTATTTCTCCAAGTACAGAAAAGGCAAAGGAACAAGAGACCCAGAGGTAGACAACTGTATTTATGAGAAATCCAAACCTAGACCATAGGCCTACGGTGTTGTCATGCACATTGCAAATGCAACCTTATTTTTCTAAAAAAAACCATTAGACCTTTCCCCGCATTTCTGCCTATTACAACACTACAATAAGTCAGTTTTCTACTTCATGGTTTCAACACATCTATTAGAAATGAGAAATCAAGTTAGATCTTGGCAGCAACCAGCATATTCAGTAGGTGTCTGGAAATACTTTTGAAACACCTTGATTATTTGAATTCCAGACAGACACGACAATTTTTTCAATTAAAGGAAAAATATGGTTTTATGCTTGCCCTGGAATTTGAATTTGTCTGCAAGATGCAGACAGGTATTGTTTTTTTTTTTTGTTTTGTTTGTTTGTTTGTTTGTTTGTTTGTTTGTTTTTCCAGCTAATTATTGACACTTTAGAATTTATAAGTTAATAGTTTTCAACCATTAAATTGATACTTGTTTTTATCAAATGAGAATACTCATTGGAGAGAAAGTTTTCCTTTTTCTTTCCTACCTTTGTCATTTGTTTTTTGCTCTCTTATTCAGCTGGTTTGCAATGACCTCTCTTTGTCAACAGTGCTATGTAGCAGAAGTGGTCTATCCCTAAAAATTGTGCTTTACAATTTCAGAACATTGTGCAGGCTTTTGCTTTTGTTTGCATCTAGAAGCAGATACACACACATACACAAAACAAAACAAAAAAACTTTTGAAAGTTCTGAGTCCATATTTGAAATTAGTTAGTTAGGCATAGAAGTTCAGCATCAGGCAGCAAAGTTTTAGTTTCCTGTGTGTTTCAAAGGCCTAAATGGGACCAAGTATCAAGAGGAAATCTTACTCAGAAAAAACTAATTATAGAAGGTTCTTATTGTCAATTCAGAATCTGCTAAGCAAGATGTACTGATCTATGACTTCTGTTTGCTATTAAATTATGCTCTTAGAAATAGAGAAGAAAAATGATTTACATGGATAGGATGAAACTAACAATCCCTTTCACAAAGGCATTTGGAAAGGTTAAGAGGGGGAAAAAAATAGAAAAAATTGCCTTCAGAGAAAACTGTTATGTTATTCTTGTGGAACAAAGAACTCCATTCTATTATTTCATAGAAGACACCATTTAACAAAGCAAATGAAATTGTAAAAATTGTCTAAGGTACTGCTATTAAAAATAGTGTATTGGCATAATAGTAATAGTGCAGAAGTTCACAGAAATAGTTGTTTTTCCCTAAATAAACCTTATTAATTTTTAATTTCATTAAAAATGAAGAAAGAATGTATGAGTAAGCAGATCTATCTCAGAATGAAAACAAAGCACAAGAGTTTTTGGACAATGAGCTTCAGACGTTAGGGAAATACTCAGATACATGTTTTATAACAGCTTATTTTTATGCGTATGCCATGAAGTTCCATTTAAATTACTGAATGGGTACTCTCCTGCGCCCACTTGTTACATCACCAAAACCAGTGGTGTACATATTATTGACTCAAACATTCATTTTGTTTCCGATCTTCTACATGGCAAGGACAGTTAACGCTACTTCTCTCCATCTGATCTTCACAGGATGACATTTTCTTTACCAATTATTTAGGAACCCATACTCTATTATTGCAATACAACATACACAAGATCTTCGATACTCTTCCAGCATCTTGTAGCTGTAGCTACACGTATTTTGTCTCTATCGCGGTCATCCACTTCTCATTCAAAAAAAAAAAAAAGCCAACATTTTCAATAAAAGGTTTGCTTTTCCTTTTACCTGCCCACTTCGTTACTCCACCTACAGCTCTGATTCTTCCTGTACTTTTTTTGGAGGGTAACCAAGTACCTCAGCTTCAGTTAGCTTGGTTGGTGCTCAACACTTGAAAATATTTTAAGTTGAGCTGAAAAATACTGAATCTGATGTAAGTGTAGAATTTCCACATGGTCTCATTGATCACATTGTAACTTATTTTCCAGCATTTAAGCAGTTAATATTTTTAGTTGTCCCCGTATTGTGCTTGTAATACAAGTGTTGTGTTTTCCTCAGGAGAATAAGTTTAGTGCCGTGAAGTATCTCATGCCAATAAACAACTCACGTATTGGCTCTGATGTGGTATTCTTTAGTAAATGTTATTTTAGTTACTGATTTAGTTAAGCACCTTTGTGATGCTTGTATATAAAAGATTTTTTTTGCCTGCTTATACGACAAGAATCACATGCAGTGACAAATAAATACATAAACTGTGTTAATTTCTGAAAGATAATAGGGCTAAAATTCAGTGGCCTTTCTAGAAACTCTTCCAAACCCAGAAACTACTCTGAAATTTTAAATTGTTTTTTAAAGATTTTAGAAAACAAAATGAAGTTCCCCTCTTGACTTTTTAGACTAGAAAACATTTTTTTTTTTTGTTATGCGCATTCAAGTTGTAGTTAGCAGTTTTGTTTATCTACCACCTGGGAACTGGCCCAGGTTATCCTAGATTTATCCAGTAAAACTGACACAACTATCAGAGAAAAACTTAGACCTATTGATTCAGACTTGGGTTTGGAATTGCTCTTGTGCAGCTATTTGACAAATGTATGAGAAAATAATGAAAAGAAAAAGGGTTGCATTGCAGTTTAATGAGGTTTTGCACTAATCCCTTTGAATATGCTGCAATACGGCATTTATTCTAGCTCTTAAAACAGCAACAAATCCCGCTGTGGATTTGTTTAAATAAATCACAAGTATGCACAGAAAAGCTTGATCCTGTAAAGCCAAGACTTTATTCCCTGCTGTGTTTTATCATACCGCTAATTAATTGCCATGGGCCTACAAGTCACATTTCAGAAAGCCTTCCTCTTCAGTTCAGCACACATGCAGACTACATTTTGTATTTTAAGAGGCTCGAGGGAGTTGAACAATACAAAAAAAAAATAAAATTACTTTTTAGTTAGTAATTTAACTCCCAAGCTAATAAGAATCTTTCCTATTGTTTTGCATTTTTTCCATGAAGATTTTGTGTGCCCAGAGAAGAGCTACGAAGCTGCTGAAGGGCCCTTGGAACACAAGTCCTATGAGGAGCAGCTGAGGGAGCTGGTTTTTTTTTTTGGTCTGGAGAAGAGGAGGCTCAGGCCAGTCCTTATTACTCTCTACAACTGCCTGAAAGGAAGGTGTGGGGAGCTGGGGGTTGGCCTCTTCTCACATATAACTATTGACAAGACAAGAGGGAACAGCCTCAAGTTCTGCCAAGGGTGGTTTAGGTTGGAAATTAGGAGACATATCTTAGAAAGAGCAGTCGGGCATTGGGACGGGTTGCCCAGTGAGGTGGTGGCACCACCGTCCCTGGGGGTATTCAGTGACGTATTTCTTAGGACCATGGTTTAGTGGTTGACATTGGTAGTAGGGTGATGGTTGGACCAGATGATCCTGAAGGTCTTTTACAACCTTTATCATTCTATGATTTTAAACCGAAGCTCATTATTTCTTGGAGTAATACATTTCGATTACACATAGCAAAGCACTGTACCTACACCCATAGGTTTGAAGGCTTTGCATGGAATTAACCGTGCTCTGTGTCAGTGTTACGGGGCAGCAAAGTCCTGGGTGTCCTCACTTATGCCAAATGGTTCCACAGGCTCAGCCATCAAATCCAGATGCCAGATCAAAGCCAGAGATCTGTGCTTTGGGTAGGGAATCTTCATGCTCTCACTCTTTTGAGAGGATCAAGTGTTTTTTTTGGCAAAGAAAAAAAGATAACTTTGAAAAAATGATAGCTTCAAAACTTTCCTCTGTTAATGAAACTTTGTACTACTTTCTGCCCTCAACAGCAGGAAAAAAATATTTTTTGCCATTAAATGTCCATAGATCCTGCCCACAAATTTATAAAAAACCTGAATATCAAACCCTTAAATCAGTGTACGCTAACAATACTAAAATTGGGCAAAAAACATGCAGCATCAAGGGAACTAAAACTATTTGCATATTCGGGTCACATTCAATCACTATTTTTTTTTTGCCAAAACAAAGAGGAAAATAATCTAAATATAGTGTGTTCTGTTTTGATTTGTTTTTGAGGGAATGAAATAAATGAATCTTTTCATTCAGTAACATTTCCCTCCCCACCTGGGATTTGACATTTTTCTATGGAAAACATTTTCTTTTCACATTAACTCCCACTGACTCCATTAAGCAGTCCAGCCACTGAACTAGAAAAAAAAAATAATGTAGTCAACACCTAGGATTTGTCCTTGTGTCACAGGAAAACAAACTGCCATCTGACAGACATGCTCAGCACCCCCCTAGAGTTCCTGAGAAGAGGATTAGTTCATTTGAGAATTAAACACCAACTTTGCAGCAGAGCTCCACTTGAACTGCACCAAAAAACTCACAAACCACTAGAAAAAAGCAGCTCAACATGCCCAAAAATGGGAACTGTGTGAGGACCACGGGGAAAGAAAAATGGCAGGATGCTTAATAGGAGTCAACAAGAAATTAAAGCAACAATATAGGTATCTCCATACAGCAAACAACTGACTCCTCACAGGGTTGCTCCTTGAAAATTGTAATTTTGGAGCTTCTAACTAATGATGGGGTCCGCAACAAAACTCTGTGCTGTAATTCTGGAAACTCTTGGAACAGGTCCAGAGGAGGGCCACTAAGATGATCAGAGGGCTGCAGCACCTCTCCTAACAGTTCCTACAATGCGTTGAAGATAATTTTCTGACACAAGCGGTGGAGGAGCCAACGAGGTGGGGGGTGCTTCTGGACCTTGTTGTTACCAACAGGGATGGGCTTGTTAGGGATGTGAAGGTTGGGGGCAGCTTGGGATGCAGCGACCATGAGATGGTGGAGTTTAAGATGGAATTTGGTGGAAGAGTAAGGCAAAAAGTAGGATTGCTACCCTGGGCTTTCAGAGAGCCAACTCTGACCTCTTCCAGGACCTACCTGGGGGTATCTCATGGGCTAGACTTCTAGAAGGCAAGGGTGCTTGTGAGAGCTGGGCTACATTTAAACAACACTTCTTCCATGCTCAGGATCGGTGCATCCCTCAGAGTAGGAAATTGGGGAAGGAGGGCAGGAGACCTGCGTGGATGAGCAAGGAGCTCATCGAGAAGATAAAAAGGAAGAAGAAGGTCTATGAAATGTGGAAAAAGGGCCTGTCCCATTGGGAGGAGTATAGGAGCGTTGTTAGGGTCTGCAGGGATGTGACGAGGAAGGCCCACCTGGAGATGAAGCTGGCAAAGGAGGTAAAGGATAATAAGGTTTTAAGTATGCAAACAGTAAAAGGAAGACTAGGGATAATGTGGGTCCCCTGCTGAAGGAGGAGGGTGTCCTAGTAATGGGGGATGCTGAGAAGGTGGAGATATCAAATGCTTTCTTTGCTTCAGTCTTTGCTTCAAAGACTACCTCCCAGGACTCCTGGACCCTGGAGGAAAGAGAAAGAGTCTGGGAAATGGAGGGCTCCCCCCTGCTTGATGAGGGAGTGGTTTGGGAGAACCTGAGTGGCGTCGATGCACAAAAATCCATGGGCCCTGAGGGGATGCATCCACATGTGCTGAGGGAGCTGGCAGAGGTGATCGCCAAACCGTTCTCTATCATCTTTGAACGGTCCTGGAGAAGAGGAGAGGTGCCTGAGGACTGCAGGATAGCCAGTGTCACTCCGGTCTTCAAAAAGGGCAAGAAGGAGGATCCGGAAAACTACAGGCCAGTCAGTCTCACCTCTGTCCATGGAAAGGTGTTGGAGCAGCTTGTTCTGGAGGCCATCTCCAAGCAATTGGAAGTGAAGAAGGTTATGAGGAGAAGTCAGCATGGAGTCACCAAGGCGAAGTCGTGCTTGACCAACCTCGTTGCCTTCTATGATGGCATCACCAGCTGGGTAGATGGGGGGAGAGCAGTGGATGTCATCTACCTTGACTTCAGCAAGGCTTTTGATACTGTCTCCCATGACATCCTGATAGCAAAGCTGAGAAAGTGTGGGATAGAGGAGTGGACAGTAAGGTGGGTTGGGAACTGGCTGACTGGCTGAGCTCAGAAGGGGGTGGTGATCGGCGGCGCAGAGTCCGGCTGGAGACCTGTGACTGACGGTGTTCCCCAGGGGTCGGTGCTGGGTCCGGTCTTGTTCAACATCTTCATCGACGACCTTGATGAGGGAATAGTGCCCACCCTCAGGCTGGGGGACGACCTGCTGGAGAGGAGCTCTGAGGAGAAGGACCTGGGGGTCCTGGTGGACAACGGGTTGGCCATGAGCCAGCAGTGTGCCCTGGTGGCCAAGAGGGCCAGTGGGATCCTGGCATGCATTAAAAGGAGCGTGGCCAGCAGGTCAAGGGAGGTGATCCTCCCCCTCTACTCTGCCCTGGTAGGGCCTCACTTGGAGTACTGTGTCCAGTTCTGGGCTCCCCGGTACAAGAAAGACAGGGATCTCCTGGAAAGAGTCCAGCAGAGGGCCACAAAGATGATACGGGGCCTGGAGCATCTTCCCTGTGAGGAAAGACTGAGAGACCTGGTGCTGTTCAGCCTGGAGAAGACTGAGAGGGGATCTCATCAATGTATATAAATACCTGAGGCGTGGGAGACAGAGGGATTTGGCCAACCTCTTTTCAGTGGTGTGTGGGGACAGGACAAGGGGCAATGGCCACAAGATGGAGCCCAGGAAGTTCCACACCAACATGAGAAAGAACTTCTTTGTGGTGAGAGTGACGGAGCACTGGGACAAGCTGCCCAGGGAGGCTGTGGAGTCTCCTTCTCTGGATGCCTGGACACCTACCTTCTCCTGTCTGGATGCCTACCTGGGCAACCTGCTCTAGGGAACCTGCTGTGGCAGTGGGGCTGGATCTGATCATCTCGAGGTCCCTTCCAACCCTTATAATTCTGTGATTCTGTGACTCGTATGAAGAAAGGTGGAGGGAATTGGACTTTTTTGGCTTGGAGAAGAGAAGACTCCGGGGAGACCTCATTGCAGCCTCCCAGTACTTGAAGAGAGTGTATAGACTGGAGGGGGAATGCCTGTTTACATGTGTTGGTAGTGATAGGACAAGGGGGAAGGGTTTTCAAGTAATACAGGGGAGATTTAGGTTAGAAATTAGGAGGAAGTTTTTCACTCAGAGCGTGGTGAGGCACCGGAACAGGTTGCCCAGAGGCTGTGCAGGCCTCATCCCTTGAGGCATTCGAAGCCAGGCTGGATGCAGCTCTGGGCAGCCTGCTGTAGTGGTTGGTAACCCTGCCCAGAGCAGGGGTTTGAAACTAGGTGATCTTTTAAGATCCTTTCCAACCCAGGCCATTCTATGATACTCATACAGTGCCAGGTACCTCTCAGCCTAGTCCATGGCTCCTCAGTAGGCACCCGGTCAGCTGCATGCGGGCACAAATGCTTTGCCTTCCTACTTGATATCACTTACAAGCATGTCATGACCATCTACACAGGGCACTATTCCCAGACTCAAGTTTCCCTTCCTATTTGAAATCATTCCCAATTCTTTCTTGTGGTTGTAAGTAGCCTGTCTCGGAATGCTTTCCCCAGGCTATATTTGTCTTTTGTGATAAGAAGGCAATGTAAGAGTGGAAACTTTCTGCATGTCTTCCCTTTAGCAGTCCAAATGTGAAGGGAGACATCGTGCCCTGAAACTCAGACATAAAAGTTTTTTGTGTACAATCATCTGCGGTCTGATTTTCATCTACAGAGAAGCAGCAATTAAGTGAGCAAAAGAAGAACAGCCACATCCAGCTGGAGAGCACCGATAAGCAATTATTTTCTCACACGTGCCCAGGATGCATCCTCAGCACAGGCTCAGTGTAATTGACCAGAACAAGGAACAGATTTCTACGTATTCCCAATCCCACAAACTGTCCATGGCTTCTTTAACAGTTGCAAACCTGCCTAGCCTATGATACAGGATATCACCACATCTTAACAGAGCACTGGCCATTTTCTCATTTACTTGCATTTTTGGGACATGAAGGCTAAAGATACTGTCAGTTGAAGAATGGTTCGTGCTAGAATTAGATTAAAACTCGGCCCTCACCAACTGCTTGGCAACACAGGTCACTGCCCCATGATTAAGGGAATACATCAATAATGACTAAGGAATAGTTAGAATAGAATGTTTGAGCATTATTTGCTTTCTAGTAAAATGGTGACATGCCTCATATACATCACTTGCATTGTCCGAGAGAAAGGAAGGGGCAGTGTTTTGTTCCTTTGTGTCATTTATAGAGGTGGGTGCTTTTCTCAGTTTAGTTACTATGTTGTTTCAAACATGCCTGTTCATTTACAAATGGGTTTAGATACACCATTAGAAAAGGTACCACTTGCTAATTATACGACTGAGAAGGTATGACATTCTTAAATCATTGCACTAACACAACAGAAAACACTTCTCTGCATCTGTTTTTATCTGGCTAGAGGTATGAAATGTGAATGTTCACATAGCTTAAAAAAATAAAATACAGCTTGACTGCAACAGTGCAATGTAGGATGAAATCATTACGAGTAAGCCAGGCAACTTAATACATTCAAATGGCTTTGGCCTGTGAACTATCCAACCACAGAATATACTCACACACTCCATTTTAATCTCTTTTATGAGTATTAAACCAAATTTGTTGCAATCACGTTATCTATTTGAAGAGGAAAAACAACCTTACAAGATCACACTGTACCCACCTGTTAATCCTGAAATCACTGTTGAGATTTACGTTGGTTAGACTTGTTTCTGAGGATATTCTCTCAGTCTCGACTTTATTTTTGTCTTTGTTATTCACAGCTAGTGTCAGACCACAGCGTGCCACATGCACTGACTTATTTATAAGAATGTTTATTTATTGGAAAATGGAAAATTTGCACATACCCAGATGCATGAGCTATGTTATGGGGAAGCTGACTTCCCCCGTGTGAAGAAAAAGAAACCCAGAGTCAGGAGCACAATGGTCACACCTCAATCATCTCAGTTTCTTCTATTCTCTTAACCAACCACCATGCCTTTATGGTGGTTGCTGTCTATTATAAGTGACTGCTCTGAACTGGAATCATCCCATCCAGCTTGAAGAGCTCTTCAGTTCTTCATTCCTGCTCTGTGTGCCACTCCTGTGCTCTAAGACCCAGCTGTCTGACTTTTACTAAGGAACAGTACGCAATTCTTTGCATCTTACCTGGCTGGTAACTTCACATTTAGGGATCTGCTTAACCACAGGTCTTTCTGAATAATGAAAATGGAAAACGCAGCTCTCCTCCTCTCTCTTTCTTTGTTCCCCCTGGCTGCTGGAATTGCTACTGATCAGGCAGTGTTCTTGGTTCTCCCTCCTCTGAGAATTTTAATTTTTATGCTGGGAAATACGGGTTACAAAACAAAAACAAAAACAAAAACAAAAAACAAAAACAAACAAACAAACAAACAAAAACAAACACCGTTACTTGAAAAACTTAGTTTCAAAGGATAACTTTCAAAAGCTGTTTCATCCTATCAAGCAAATAGTTACCACAAGAGTTTGATCAAAGCTTAATTTTAGTGCCTTAGTAACAGTGGGCACATTCTCCCTCTGTTCTTATTTACGCTCTCTCTGCTGAGTGGCAGTAACACTCAAAAGCCTCGAGCTGTTTGCCAGCATCAACATCTAATCTCGGTACCCCTCGTGCTACAGCATCCACAACAGTTTAGGGGAAAGAGAGAGCGAAGAGAACAAAGTCAGATAAAAGTGACTTGAAGCTTTCACAGGGTTAGTGGGAAGGTCTACATGAAGAATAACTCTTAGCATCTTTCTTCGCACTTCCCTATTGTTTAGAAAAGTCCTTGACCTCAGAGAAATTGCCTGATTTCCGTCTGTACTTGGTGTATGCTGGGATGGTCTTGGTTTCTTTCTCCCAAACTTTCTTTTAAGCACCATATAAACAAAACTGCTGTAGCTGTTTAAAAGTAATGAGTTCTACTGATGCCTGGAAGAGAAAATGTGAGAAATGATAACAGGAGGTCAAGTCAGAAAAACAGGCAGCTGGGAGAAGGAACAGCTTTTAAAGATTTTTTGAGAAAATGAAAAGGGATTGAAATTCAATATGAATACTAAAACCTCAGCATTAACAATAAAAACTTTCCATAATAAGCATCTCCAGGGATAAGGCATCCTTTGGAGTTTGATTTCAGGCCCCAATCCAGCAAAGTACTTAAGCCGGTGAGTAGCATTATTGAACTCAACCTATGTCAATGGGATTGGCTCATGCTTAAGTTTAAACATGTACTTAAGTGCTTTGCTGGATCCAAGCCATGCTTGTTTGAGGCTATGGTTACCTTATACATGGGAATTATCTATCAAACACAATTACCTTTCAAATGGGTAAGGGATATGCAGTGCTAATCATGCAGTGATACTTGGTGAAGCAGCTATCTGAAGTTCAGGCAACATTTTTTCCATGTAGATACTCCGACTTGAACACTAGCTGCTTGCACTTAAATATCCAAGAATGGCCAGGCTGAAAAGTACTTGATAGAAATTAATTTCTTTAAACTTAATTCCAGTGCTTGTTACACCAAGTTTAGTGCCTTCCTCAGACATCATCATCATCCAATGTAACAGCCCAGAGAACATTATTATTTTCAACTTTTTTTTTTTTTTAAACTATGATCTTCTGAAATCTAAACATGCTTCCAATTTCAGACTGTTCCTTTCTAGAGAACAGAAATATTATCAATTGCTTTACATTCGTCTATCTCTCCTTCATCTTACGTGTTTTCAGGAAAGATCAAAAATAACCCCAGTTGCCTTATTTTAAATACACGTGGGGCCCCTGGGTTCCACCAAAGAGCTGTATCCTCCAATAATGCAGGGATCAGAGTTGTAGTAACAGAAGAAGAAGTATTCCACAGCAGAGGCCCACAGAAAAAAATAAAAAAAATAAAAAATCCCCCAAGAACGGGAACAATAGTGAAAGAAAGTGGGTAGAAAAGGAGTGGAGGGCAATTTCAGTATCACAATCAAACTCCCATTCACATCAATACAGTTATCAGGGGGTGGAAGGTGTCCAAGAGTTTCACAGCAACTACCCTGACTGCTTTAGCAATTCCAAGGCAACACAGAGCTAAAGCATACAAAGAGCATGTATCAGCTGTTGTGCACAAAGTCCTTTTCAACCAGGTATACCTACTTTGACATGAAACTATCGTTCTCCATCCTGTTTTTACTGTAAGAGGGTTTTTATCAGCTTATTGGTATTCAGAGGTCAAATCTCATACTTGTGAAGTGCTGAGATTATTTACATGTGTACTACTCAGACTGATTAAAATACCCTGTCATATATACAAATATATCATTGCACACAGCCTTTAGGAAAACCATAACCTCTTCGAAATGTACTTCTGCTTAGATGCCATGGTTATATTATAAATAATGGCTAAATTTTAAGTTCTTACATTGATGGAATGCCAGTAATAAATAGATCAAAGATTTCCCAATGCTAGTGTCCGTGAACATTAAACAATGGTATTTCCTATTCTGTAATGAGTGCCATGGTTCTGATCCATAAAGCCTGATTTTTTTTTTGCCTGCCTACAGGCACGCACAGGCTCACAGAGCAGATGTGAAGTCACAAGTCTCTAGTGTAATTCCTGCTCCAGTTCAGCAACTGTCAGGGTATGCTGAAGACAAGTCCGTGACTAACGCAGCCAAGAAATTCCTGAGAGAATAAGAATGATTGTTAACTGTTCTGAGAAACTCTTCCTCTGGGTTATTATCCCATAGAGGGAGAGACAGTGGGTCTTAGCCATCTTAACCAAACAAACAGCTCTGAGAAACTAAACATATTCCCTCTGAGATTACAGAAAATAAATAATAATTTAATAAAAAAAAAAAAAAAACACATCAGCATCTTATGTTAAAAGCAGTTAGAAGCACACACGATACTGTCAGTGAAGCACTTGGACTTCTTCCTGCTTTATGCATCAGATCAGAGTTTCCATACTCCCAAAGGAAACGAAGCATCAGCTGAATAAAAGAGAAAGTCCCATGTACCCTACAATTATCTTTTCATAGCTGGTTTGATTGAACAGGAGCGAGGCATGGGCACATGCAGCAACTTTTACAGCCACCAGAAAACAATGCAGTGGCAACTCAGATGGGCAGCTGTTTTAATGTTTTATGTCTGGGACACTCTGCTTGTAAAAGCCAAAGGAACCTAAAGGGATGTTGCCTGAAATCTGTGTGGTGTTGTCCAACTCTTTGAGCTAGCTGACAAATGAAAGATGTGATTTAGTCCCAGGGCACTACAAGGCAGAAATAAAGCAAGTGACTACGTGACTAATGGCGTAAGACCATTTTGAGATTTCACAAGTGTCAGCCTCCAAACACCACCTCCTTCCATAGCCATCTTGACATAGGGTAAACACGCAACGTAACAGTTTCTTACATATATATTAAGTAATTTCCTCAGCTGCCTCTCGTGCATTTTAAGCTGTATCCAAGCAAATAAAACTAAGAAGCAAAGCTACAACTCAACTGTTGGTACTCCCACAGATTTCTCAGCTCCGTCTTCTGTGCTCCTTTTCTCTCTGGAAAAAAAAACCTGCCAGTAAAAGTATTTCTCACCTCTACCGTCTAAGTTTTCCATGTTGGTTCTTATGTGCCAGGACAGTGATTAGCACTATCCAACGCTGGTTGCAGGCTGCAGTTCATTGTTGGTGCATTACTGTGGCTCTGTTTGCTGGTACATAGCATCGGAGCATCCCTTAAGAGAACATTTGATAGCATCACTCTTCTGAATTGTCATGCAGTGCAGATGGTCGCAGAATGTAGGCAAGTGGGAGCCAGAGCAGGAGGAGGAGTACATCCTGCTTCAATTTCTCCTCTAGTACTAATCTTGATGCATTTGGATTAGGCTTTTGGTTAGGATGTCTACAGCTCTGGTTGGATGCACCCAAAGATCCAACAAGGGAAATGCAATGGAGCAGCTGCACTCGGCAGCATTACAACCACAAAGTGACCAGATTTGCCCATAAAAACCCAGTAAATGGGTCTGTTATGAAAAGATCGACTGAAATCTATATACTTCAGCTCATTAACTGTTATTACAGCGTACAAACCTGCAAACAAAGAGGAAACGACTTCTTCCATTTGGCATATATGATTTTATTTCTAGATTAGTTGTGAGAGTTACAGTGTTAGAATGGTGAAAGCTTGAACATGTGTACCCTGCCAGACAACATCATTGGCATACTGGAACAATACCGTGAATAAAACAAAGGAAGACAACAGAACTGTTTATCTCCATACAAATACAGACTTCTCAGGAATGTAATTGTTATTCTCCCGTGTTACAGACAGGAGGGCTTCCAAATGGTGAAATGGCAAGACTTCAGCGGGAATTTGATACGCTAAAGAGCTTTAAACTTTAGCCGTCATTAGTCCAGATAAGAAAAATCTAAACACACTGTGAAAAATGGTATACAAACTGGCAGATCCGAGGAAGGAAGGAGGACTGTTACATTTCCAGGGAGACACCTTGACAATATAAAGAAATGACTACATCTGCAACTGTAATCAGACTTATTTAAAGTCAGGTTAACGTAGATGTTATGGTCTGGAGGAAGTTACTTAAACAGAAAACAGTAACCCACAGTGAAATATTACTTTTACTGACTGCAAATTTATTTGTGTGTAGACTCACTGAGAACAAAGTACTTAAGTACAGACTGAATCAGACTGAAATTTTCCACCTTTGACTATATGAGAGATTAATTTTTACCACCAACACGATACTTGGTACCATAACTGACAACACATCATGATGTTATCTGGACTACTTGCTAGCTATTTACTTCGCTGATAGAGAAGACCCTTGATACCACAGAAGCATCACCAAAATTACTCCATATAATGCTCACACTCCTGGTATAATTGGTGTAGAAGCCCTTCTACAGGCAGGATTTTCATAATCAAAACAACTCACAATTGGGCAACAGAAACAGACATTAAGAGAGCTACAAGGATATCAGTGAGAACAGAAATTACTCATATACGTCCCCACTTCCCCATGGAAAATCACTATGTACAGAGTAAAAATATAAGCTTTCTCACACCCAAACTGGCCTGTGAACGTGTAATCACAAATGTTGCATGTGGGAACAGACATCTGTGTTCCATCTTCATTTGTCATTTTGGTGTATATTTCTGGGAAAACTGGAAGATAATTTTCAAAATTTGTCTTCCCAAAATAGAGAAGAATAGATTTGAAGTTCTCACAGATACAGCTATGCTTACTGGCTGTCCTTCTCAGTGGGCTCACAACAAATTTCTTTGTGTATGTCCACAGAATGATTTGAAATTACTCAAATTACCTGAAGAACATGAAGTCTCTAGTTCAATTTCCAGATCTGACTGTTCACATTTCTTTCAAATAAAAATGCATTTTATGTGGCTGTTGATATCCTATTAATTTTCAGAGCAGCAGGTGTCTGCAGGGGGAGGACTTCATTTCTTAAGCGTAACCTTCCGTACTTTAAAAAAATGTCCTAAAGAAAGCGAAACAGATGCTGTTAGCTGTAGTGCAGCTTTTGTCTTTCTGTCAAGCACAATTTTATTTAACTAGGTCTCAGCTGGACAATTTTGATTTGTACTGTTAGTAACAATCGAGAAGACCACAAATACCACATGCAAATAAAATATCTTACCCTGGTTTTCTAGAGATCTATGACTCTACTTACAGCTATTAAAGTACACAGAAAACATACATAGTAAACTGAGTTTGTAAAGCAAGGATAATTTTAGGATAAACCCCAAATTTAGTGACAAATCAGCGTAGGTAAGCTTCAGTGAAAACCAGAGTTGTAAACACTTGTTCAGAAGCACACTGTTGTACGATACAAAAGGAAACTTGTTCTTTGGACAAGCCTTAACGATGAAGTAATTATTTATTTATGAATCCTCAAAGCCACAGCAGTGGTCCACAGATAAGAACAAAGTACTAGATTAATCCTAAATGCTTAGGCAGGGCCTATTCATTTCATAGTCTTGCAGGTGATAAACCAATCCTGTAGAGGACCTCCAAGGGATATTACAAATACATTTTTTATTTTTTTATATATTTTTTATTTTTTTTAATAGGACAGGCATGGCAAAAGCCCAAAGAACACTCCAGCATGCCAGGAACAAAAGCAGAGTGTGGCATGCAATTGATAGGCAGGCACATGCTGGAAAAACAATACAGCCTCAAAATGGACAATCATGGGCTGGCTATTCACCATGAGGGGACACTGCAGTGCCTACAGCTGCAGGAGATACCCTTGTCTGTACACGGGTGCACTGCCTTCAAAAACCTTTTTGTGTGTGTTCGGACTGACTGTTGAAGAGGGATTAGTAGGGCTAAATATACAAGATATAATAACAAAAAATAATAATAACAGTTATTTTCTGACTCGTTAGCTTAAACAATTTTACAGCAGTCTTCAGTCAGTATTAGCCAGTAAAACTGTGTACTGGGTTACAGCAATTCATAATGGGTATCCTATACAGAACAAGATTCAGGGTTAACAGTAACTAGAAAACTTTTCCTCTACCATTTTATTTCGTAGTAAGGATATCTTGAAATCTTTTCTTTCAATCAAACTAGGAAACATCCATCTTGCTTTTGAATCTTTATTCAAAGTAAGGCAAGGGGTATCAACTTGATACCTATATCAGACTACATCATGGTGTCTTGTTTCATACCTATGCAGATTATCTTTAAAAATAAAGACTCCGTGAATGTCGCCAATTGCCAAGACAGAAAAGTCACTTAGCCCTTTTGAAAATTTTACACTTAGGTTGATTTAGTCAAGGATAGTAACTGCAATCTAATTTAAAATGCCCACCCCACCAAAAAAAAAAGGAGATGAACAAAAACCCAACAATCAAACACCACCACCACCAACAAAATCCCATCACAGAATTAAATGTTTGGGTTTGATGAAGAATACTTATGGGCATTTTTGTCTTCCTATTATGATTCATGGGATCATAGTAAACTATCCAGACTTAGGATAACCAATTTCTCCAATAATAATAATAATAATAATGAGATTCACCATTTTAAGAACTCCGGGAACCACTGCTGTAATGCGTGATAGCTACTTATGATTAACTAATTAGCAACCATGTGATGAAGAAGGTCATGTAGTCCATAGGAAATAAATACTTAAGGCATTATCTGTCCAATAAAAAGCAAACTGTATGAACTGCTGTTCCTAGCCTTTTGATCACCGGACAAAGAAAGCTTATGCACTTACATTTCATCGTCATATTCCTTCGGAGGTGACACTGCAATGACTAAGTCAATCCAATCCTGCAACAAAAAAGCACAAGCACATGTGTGCTGCTAAATGTTCCTTTTAGAGGTGGTTAACGGACCACTATGGAATATCAGATAGATAACCAGAAAAGCAATCTGTTCCTGGAAAACCAAAAGGAACATGTCTCTATAAAATATTTGTATAGGAATACAGTTTCAAGACCGAGCTGTTTGATTTCTATCCTGAAATTAAAGAAAAATCTACTGATCTTGCAATAAGCTTTGAAAAAACAGCCATTCTAAGTAGCATACTGCATTTGGTCATCATAGTAGTTAATACAGTTCTTGCTGAGAAGACACTCACTCTAGCTGAAGCGCAGCATCATTTGTACACTAAGAAATCAAAGGTTAGATAAGCTATTATCAAAGTTCCTATCAGCTTCCAAGTCAGCTTCAGTATTAGCGATTCTACAGATATATGTACTATCCACACTCGGACTGCAATGTGTTTAAATACTAATCTTGACATGTGGCTAAATGCCATAAACTTGCAGAGTCAATTACAGCCGTGATTTTCAGAGTTGCTGTATACCATCATCCTCTGCAGATTTCAACTCACTTGGGTGGCATGGCACACCTGTACTTTTGACATTTCCAACCTTTTTCCTATTCATGCGACAATGTCACGAAAGACAAGAGAACATGATGAAAGTTATAGGTAGAATGAAAAAGTCTAAGTGTACTTACCCCACCCATGTTCCAAGCTTTTGCTAGAGTTGCTTGTGCTTCTGCCAGCCTGCTGTCAATTAATATCTTGCCATTTACAGCCAGTATTTCATCTCCTTTCACTATGCCTCCTGGTGGCAGACCAAAACAGTATACATACATGTAAGCAAAATAAGTTCTGTGACAGATTTCTCTGATGCAGTACCGAGTATAATGAAAAACGTAGTGTCTTCACTAATGTGAAGGCTTACACTGAAATTTGACATAGACAAGAAGGTTTGCTACAGGCAAAGGCAAAAGGGATTTTTAGGTAGGCATGGACGAGTCACTCTAATCTCTTACTGATTATGAGCTGTAAGAACCTAGTTCAATGAGATTTTCTGTAGTAGCAGTTTGCCAGTCCATGTAGTCCACCTATATTCCTCATAAACTGTGGTTAATTGTAGTCTGTTACCACAATGAAAATGGCAGTGTTGTTTAAATACCTGAATGTCTAAGTGGTATTTGTCAAGGGTTTGCAGGACTGTCATTCCTTTTCAAAAACATGTTTAGTTTTCAGAACTGGTTTTGATTTGTTAATCTGGAATGAAGGACAATCAGGTAACTGGAACTGGATTTGGGGAGGAGACAACACCTATGATAAGGGGACAGCCCACAACAGTCACAAGTCAAAGAGAAACCGAGCACTTGGAATAACAAATTGTGGCTAAGATGTTTTCAAAGCAAGAATGACTTCAACTTAGCTGTGGTTGGGACAAAGTCAAAGAAGACCTAAGATACTGTCCTGTCCATCTACCTGGTAATCACCAGGGTTCTCAAGGTAAGGATGGGAGACTGGCTCCCAGGAGCAAAGCCTGGATGTGCTGGCATATTCTTGTGGCTTCTAGATTAAGCTGTAAACCAGAATGCTTTGGCCTTTAGTTAGATTCTGTGAGTAAAGCCAGATGTTTTACAAAACAAATTGCTATTGAAAGTAGCATTAAGAACAAAGCTAAGCAATAGCTTATGTTCTAGTAATTGCTTTGCACATGGAAGTCCTCCAAATGTAATTGTTTTAGAAGTGAGAAATAATGGAGGCCAGATTTAGGTTTCCTGACTTAACAAAATCAGCATTTTTTGGTATCTGACTGAAAAAGGGCCTTAAACAGCTCTACATTTTTGGGTCATATTACTGAAACTTTGGCTATGATGAAAATACAGCAAGATTGACTATTTCTTCTTAAACATTATTAATAATTATGTAAATTTTATAAATGTAAGCAGCAGTCTTCAAACCATGAGCCTCTCTTTGAGCTGCACTTAGAGCTGAGACAGAACTTGGCTGCCTCGGGCAGTCTATCTGTGCTTCTCAGTACCAGCAGCAACTGCAAAGTCAGCCAAGAACTCAGACAGTGGAAGATGCCATTTTGCAGCAGCATTCAACTTCTCCATCGTTACTCACCATGTTTGTCTGCAGCACCACCCTCATAGATTGCAGAGACTACTATCTTTCCAATCGGAGAATCAATTCCTCCCTCAACTGCAAGGTCTAATGATCCTTCCTATTAAAAAAGAGTTTCATTTCAGAAAAGGTTGGTAATTCTTGCCGTCAACAGGAACTTAATCTTTCATTTTTCCCAGTAGATGTATCCATATGTGAGATGATTACATCAACCCTTTAAATATAAATAGATAATAGAGTACTTACCTTTTTAATGCGTAATAGCCGTACATCTTTTCCCATAATCTGCTCCGGGGTAAACTACGAAAAGATATCATGGTTATTCATTTCCATTTTGGAAACATAAAACAATTAACCTCATCTATGTAGATTGCAGGTGAAAAGGGACCTTCCCCTCTTCCAAAATAGTGTTAGAGGAAGAGCTGAACACCAGTTCATCCTTTCATGTAAGGAAGCTCCCTTTCAACAGGGCTAGAAGAAACAAATGGTCAGGTCCCAGCAAAACAAGAAGCAAGAATGTTACCCCCTCCCAGCCCTCAAAATCAAGAACGTGTTTATTTTTCCTAGTGTATTTTATATTAAACTGAGACGTATCATAATTCTTTCCTTACCATTGAATATGGATCAAAGTCTTCCACATATTTCTGGAAGCCCTGAGAATAAAACAATACTCAGTTGTAGAAACATTAGGCTCATGCACATGCTTAACGTAAAAGCTTAATTTTAGTTATTAGTGAGAAAACATAATTCTGTGAGATAGGAAAGGAGACTATAAAGGGAGAAAAACACGGAAAGGTAGCAGAGAGTCCATCCTGACAGTCAGAAGACATTTTAAGACCTTACAATAAATCAGCACTTTGACCTGGCCATACTATGGAGCAATTTTGAGGAACAGTTTACTACACTACCAGTTCAGCAGTTCCTCTCCACACCCGACAGAAAAGGCCAAATCTACCACAGGCAGGTACGTTCTGCCATGCTCTTCTGAGCAACCTTTCTTGGGACTACCACCATGTGTTGTCTTGGGACTACCACCAACACTGCTCCATGGTGTCTAGTTTGTAGGACCAGACTCCTTAGAAACCCTTCTTGCGTTCTCTCTGTGGAATTTCAGGAAGTTGACTCCATACCACAAGCAAAGGACAAAAAACGATTTCATTTTCATGTGGTTCTGTTGGGAACTGAGAATCTACATCTTATTTAGCATTTAAATAAGGTTTGCTTGTATAGCATTTGTTAACTGCTAACTTCGAGGTACTAAATAAATGGGAATCTCATCTACCTTCAGTAAAGGTAGAATTCCATCTTGAGGGAAAAAACAATCATTCATGCATTTAGGGAGTATATCAGTCTTATGAGCACTGTCACTATAACTGCAAGAGAAACATTTTACAGTAAAGAATACTCTGAACTACTAATAGTTTGAATACATGAATTTGTATTGATCTCTGGAATGATGGCTAAAGTAGACATAAATGGTCTCAGAGCAAACAACTTAGTGAAAAGAACTGTAATGTCAGCCAAGTCACTAATTCATTATGTAATCTAAAAAGCAAGTCATTGAACTCTTTGTCCCAGGTCACCCTCATGAAAAACAGATGTTGCCCTTGAAGAAAATTTTCCTGGGAAAACCAATTTTCAAACAGGAAAAAAACAAAAACCCCACAAAAAAAAATAAAAATGCAAAGAAATGATTTTATCTGAATCTAGTAAGTGTACAAATACAGCCATAATAAAATGAACACATCCTCTGAATGGCAGCAAATCTTCCCAGAAAGGAGCATCAGAAATTCACAGAGGAGAGAGCGTGCACCAAGCAGCAGCTAATGAACCAAGCAACACGGAGTGGAAAGCATGGGGCTAATCCAACCTTCCACTGCTCAGCATATCTCAGGGAAATAGTACAGAACATTCTTGATTTACAGTAATATTCAAAAGGACTGCACATTAGTAGAATATGGAACATTAAACATTTGACTGCAGTGAAACAACTATCTGTCCAGACTTCTAGAGGGAAGCTGGACCTAATATTTGGGGTGGGAAACAAAACAAAAAGAAAATAAAACACCTAAGCCAATGGCACAGCTTACTGTAGTTTCTAGCATCAGTCAATAACAAATGTGACCTTATCAAAATAAATAGAAATGAAGAATTAAAACATACTAATATTCAGTTTTAATTGAACAGTCACCAAGTTTGATTTGCTATCTGAGTCAAATCCGGTTTTTTCCCTTCTGACACAAGCCTCCAGCTTATGCAGGCTGAAGTACTTGAATCCTCAGCAGTGGATCTGTTCATAGAAATCCACCTTCTCAGATGGAGCCCTGCACACTTGAAGGATCCTATTGAAGTAAGACAGCACATATCTGTTCGTCTTTCTGTGGACTAATGGAAGTTTTAAATATTTGACATTTTGCCAACATTCATGTATTAATTTGACTACACCTACAAAAGAGGCCTAATTCATGATTTTCAGTAGGATACATTATGGTTAACCTTGAAGTTGTCAAAAATCATCCTATATTTTCCTTCTTATGTATAACGATTTCACTTGTCTAGAAAAGATGTCTACAAAATGATTTTATTATTTGACTAATGTTAAATATCAAGAAAAACTCAAACTAAACAGCAAGAGAAGAAAAAAATCATTATTAATCTTCATGTTTTACCACTGTGAGCTCACAACCGTACCCCAACATTTTCATGTAACATGACAACACATCTAGGTTAGCTTGCTTTCACAAAGGAGCTGGCACATTTAACAGCAACAGAGAAATCAGGCACATTGTTCGCCTCAAGGGACAATCTCTTAAACCACAGATCAGTCAACCAAAGAGGGAGAGAGGAAAGCACACCACAATGTCCGTTTAAACTCTCATAGAGGAAAGCTATAGAAGTAGCAATATGGTAGAAAAACCCTACACAACATAAGGAAAGGCTACGTGCATAGGTACTTTCCACCATCAGTTCCTCCGATTTCCTACCGATTACTGTTATGATAATAGATTTATTTGTTAAGCTAAAACTATTATATTACAGAAAACATTGAAACTGTAAGCTAACAAACAAAAAACCTTAGGAATATTGAAAAAACTGCCCAGTCTCAGATCAGTTACCAATATACAACGATCTTAAATATTGCACTAATCACATAAGTAGCTTCAAGATGGTTCAATGTGGAGGACTCACTATCCTCTCATTATTCATCTTCCTAGGCTAGCAGGCGCCACATGCACACACCGAAAGTTTACCAAAACTAGCAGTTTTCATGCACTAGGGCTGTTTTATATCCTCAGTTTTAGAAACTCAGCAACAGGATTAGGAAGAAAACCTACACTCAGTGAGAACACGAGTACCACACAAAACACGGAAAACATTATTTTACTTGTTTTTTGTTAGATCTAAATGATGAATTGTAAACCACCATCCTTTTAAACATCTCTTGTGGCTGCAAAAGAAAGAAAATTGCCAAACCAAATATTAAGTTCTTGTAAACAAATAACGCCTAATCGTAAATAACCTTGCTGCTTTTCTTTTCTTGTTTCAGGACTAAATCACACTTGCCTTTTTTAGTACTTCTTCCCTACACCATTTCAAAATGAGAGAACACACATAGTGAAATGATAACAAACACAAAGAGGAAAGAATTAGAGAGGAACTACATAAGTAATTCACATTTCCATACCACAAGATTTCTTAAAGATAATTTCCATGACTCATTTTATCCCTAATTTCTAGAGAATTGTACCTTGACTTCTGCTGCATGATTCTGAAAAATTAATTGAAAAAAATATGGACAAAATGCTAGACCAATGATTTTCAAACTATCAAAACCTCATGATATATGTACACTATAACAATATTTTTTTTTCTCCTATTAGTAGATTTCCTATACTGAAGAGTGAATTATAATACACTAAAATCCTTATGAAGTTGATGAGCCAAAAGATTATGTGTATTTGGGTTTATTCTGAAACAAGCAATTACTTAAATATCAATTACAGGAACAGGTTCATTCTACTAAAAACTATCCCACTGAATTTATTTGACTAATTTATTTATGAGTGGTCTTACTTCAATTTCTTTCAATTTGGATGGCTACAAGAAAGTTCAGTATATCAATTATTGCTGCAATTTACTTTCTTACTTTCTTTTTTTTTTTTTTTTTTTTTTTTATTGTATTGGGCTTTAGTAATTTTAATCCCATATCAAGTTTTTTTTTTTTAGTTTATTCATAAAATGGTTGTATTATAGTTTGCGATCACTTGAAATATAGAACCTCATGTTACAAAGATTTTTAAAAATAAAATAAGCTAGAAAACCAAAAAGAAACAAAACAGAGCACTCTGTCCTCCTCTCAAAACACTGCATTGAATCTAATAACTTATTTAAGTCTTCTGCTACAAGAATGTCTTCTTACAGACTGAACTATGGTGTTTACATTTCCAAACTCAACTCCCTTTAAAACAAATGACTATCCATCATTTTCATTCATGATTCTATCAGTGGCATGTATCCATAACCATTACTTGGAAAAACATGCATACTCCTGAATTAATACCAAATGTGTGGTCTGCGTGTACTTAACAACTGAGCTAGGAATCAAGTTTTTATCTTGAAGGATGTTTGGGCAAGTCTGGCAAGATCTCCAACAACACTGTTCAGCCCCTCTCCACCCACTCAGAAAAAAATGATTCCCTTTTCAGCACAGATGGCATAACTATTGGCAGTAACTGAAATTTCTGATCACCACATTTTACTGCATAGTATTTAAGAATCTGTCTCATGTTCCTTGACTGCAGTCCTGCATAATCAAATTTCATATCTTGCAAGAAAAGTTTAAATATTCATTGTTCCTTTCAGAAATGCTGTATCCAACCACAAAAGAGGAGAGGAGGGAAATTTTAGCAGCAGCAGTTGCATCAAAGCCTTCTAATTCACACAGCAGGGCATTTGCAATAGCTGGGAGAGCAGAGATTAGTATTCGTGTTGGTTTTGCCTCTCTGAAAACCCCATCACTAAATCATTATGATCCTCTCCTATTCTCTGAACCAAAACTTAGTTAGCTTTGCCATTCATGCCAGACAACATCAATGAAAGTCTTACTCCACATACTGCTGTGGCTTCCTCTGCATCCAGAATTACAGCATTAAGTCATAAATGGAGTTAAGAGGTAACAGGTCTGCAAAAAAACAATTTAAAGACTGATGTTTCTCTCAATCCTATCAGAATATTCATCCCAGTGAAATTTGTAATCTTCCAGCTGACATAAGGCAGATGAGGTACCAAGATGACCAAGATGATTGATAGCTGAAATGTTTTAGCAGTCTTGTGGTTTGGAAAATGTGCATGCATAACATATCAAAAGAAATTTCCCTGTGGAGATGAATCTTATTGCTAGTCTTTCAAACTAATTGTAAGCAGTGACAATAAATAGCAACAATTTCAATTTGTACCAAGGCTACCTGATAACAAACACAAACATCTTACCAAATCTTTCCATACTATTCAATACCTGCGTATCAGATATTTATTTTCCAAAGTTTGGTTAGATTAACTGTCGACTATGATTTTTACTCTTTTTATTCCTCTTCTAAGAAATTCCAAATTGCAGAGATAACAAATTACTCATTACAATCAAAATGAGAGTTCCATGTACACAACTGAAGGAAAGAGTAAGTCATGTTTACACTTAAGAGTAATGCTATAACTAACAGACCAGTTATTAGTTATCTTAGATGAATTTTCAGGCTGTTGTTTGGGAGTTATCACCTGCCAGAACAGTATTTCCTTCTTTTCAGAAAGCCACAGCTCACCTTCCCTCATTAAAAAAATTATTGAAAATCATATCTGGTTGGTCTAAGAATATTTAGCCGAACAGTTTCTTATTCACTTACATTTGAAACAGATATGGCAAAAAAAAAGAAGACAAAGAATCTGAATGTAAGTCAACTTTGCAGTAACAGCACATGATGAGTTTCTTCATATAACTTATATTACAAGTTTATTGATACTAATATAAGATATAATGATGTAAGTTTTCTCTCTGGAAAGAAAAGAATGAGATCCACAGATACATTTCAAGTACATTCATGGCTATTTACATAGGAAAAATTCAACATCATAAACTTTTTACTGTTTCATTTCTGACAAATGAATCCATGATTTATAAAAATGCAAATCAGCTCACAAATGACAAAATAAAATGTGCAGACTCTCCTAGTGAGAGTAAGGCTCTACACTGCTCTAGAGATAGGCACCCCAGAACAAAGACTCACTTAGATTGACTTTTGTATCATGAAAAGAATGAAAGACACTGTTTTGTACTTACCATTAGTGATCACTTGAAAACCTAAATGAATGTCAGCTAGCAGAAAATGAGACAAGCATGGCTTCTTTCAGAAGTCAACGAATCCCACAGTACTGTAGCATTCAGAAAAACAAAACCACACACTAAAAGGCTTACCAGGACTAAAAGGCTTACCAGGGCCTCAGATTTGATTGTTGGCCTGACCATAAAGTTTGGGTCAGGATGCAGCATGACTGGTTTAGAGACTATTGGTACCCCTGGATGTCGTTGGGTAGGTGGACTTGGAGCAAGTTGCTATAGGGGTTAATTTAAGAAAATTACAATTCACATCTTAATTTGTGCAAAACCAACATTTCACCAAGATGCTCCAATATAAATAATTTATGGTAATGAATTCAATGGTATTAAAACAACAAAAGACTTACAGAAATATTTTAACTAAGAGACTTACAAAGTTAGCAAATGAAAACACAATTTCTCTTGCATCCAAACAGTAGCCTTTTCCCCTTAAACTCTGGCTTCACCAGCAAGATTATGGAAAATTCTCATCCCTGCTTTTGGCATTTATCCCGTAAAGGCAATGAACTAAATGAGAAACTGCAGAAAAATGCTAAAACTGAGAGAAAGAAGAGAGTGAACCTGAAATGAAACTGTAACCAGTGTCTAAATGGATTTCTTTAATGTGAAATTCACCAGGACTGTAGTGATCAGTTTTCCACACATATAAATTCAAGATAACTTGCTTGTAGTTAAGAACAAGGGCTAGCTATGCTAATTACTTCCTCTCAACTCTGCAAAGTAAAGTTATCCAGAGCCATTTGAGACCTCACCATGCATCACGTACTAGCCATGAGTCTGATTCCATACTTCTTACTCAGTCAAAACTCTCACTGACGTCAAGCATAGTTGTATTCAAATAAAGAGTTCAAAACTGAACCCTGTGGGTTTAGTTTCTGACTTAACCCCAGCAACTCTCAGCACACTCCTGTCAATGTTTCTCATAGGAAATGTGATCTGTTCCAGATATCATTCATATAGTACAAGCTGTATCTTCTGAAAGTATTTGAATCACTTCCAGTAAATTGGTTAAGCCACTTTTTAAACAGGGGAATGTGTGGGGTTGGGTTTTTTGTTGTTGTTTTGTTTGTGTATGTGTGTTTTGTTTGTTTCAACAAATTGAAGAAAAAAAGTTTTGGAACCAGGTCTTTGGAAGTCCCTGTGGACATCCCTCAATTAACGTTCTCCCGCACAAAATACATTGTTAAACTTTTTGATCTCGGAAGAACGGGAAGGTTCACATATATCAACTTTGTTCAAGTCACACTGGGACTGGATGCTTTCTCCTTCAGTCACACAATTTAGAGAGAGACTTATAGAGTGCCTCAGAATGAGGAAAACTGACATCTGGCAATCCTGAGTGAAAGTCACTGCAAACAGTTATCAAGCAAATGATTCTTCTTCTCAGAAAAAAAAAAGCCTGCTTTGTAGCACCTAGAATAAAGGTCAGTCTAACTCCCTTTGTATGTCTTGACAGAAGAAGGCTTACATGTTTATGCTCTCAAACATACGGACTTAGCATGCAACATGCAAATTTTGACTGCATATGGCCGAAGGGTTGAAATATGAAGTTTTCAGACCATTATGAGTTGCTTCCACTACCTGGTATTAGGTACCTTACAAAACAGCAGTGGATCCACTTATATGAACACAAGTTCTGAATTTGAAATAAATTAGCCATGCAGAGCAAGAACCTTGACATTTCCTTTACATTAGCATTACATGGGAAGTTCATAAAACTACATTCATAATTAACAGTAAGTGACATACCAGCGGACTGCTTGACACAGAAGATGCTTTTCCAACATGGGAGGTGTTTCTTACAACCTAAACAGTAGCAGACTTAGAACTGGATTCAGATACAACATATAGCTGCCAATAATTTTGAGAAACAGATCGGTTTACACCAGATATTTTAATAGCTAGTTGTCAGGAACATACTTGACAAGAAATTTTATTCCTTTTGTCAGGTATCTGTTAAGAAGTTGAATTTGAAATAAAATGATCTAGGGAGAAAAAAAAGTTAGCACCATAAAGATTTACAATTTTGAGTAATATTAGAAAAGTATCTTTGTGGAATGACAAGAAGTCTTAAATGTTCACTTTGGCAGGCATAAATACAAGATCTTTTATTGCTGAAGTCAAATAAACTGTTTCTGTGCTGTCAAAAAGCAGCAAGTAGAAATCGTCCACCTGATTTTACTACTACATCTGATACTTGCTTATAAACAAAGCAGCTCTGGCTCAGTATTAATACTTTATTAAAAACTTACTTCTTTCCTCATACACACTGCTAGTTATATTTAGTGAAAACTAGCTTATCATTATTGAAGTCTATCTTTTTTTTTTAATTATTTTATATTTGTATTACTTATTCTCCAATTATCTACCTTTAAAACAGCTGGCAATGAAAAACATTCAGAAACGTATTGGAATATAGGCTTGAGGTCAGATCCAGTATGGCAGTTCCTATACTACTTCTACAAATGTTAGCATTTTCTGTTAGCATTAAGAGAACATTTCTCCTCTGAATACTAGTGTTTTCTACACTTTTGTGTGGAATCACAGACATTTATTTTTATTTTTAAACCAACTACGAAAACCTGTTATCTTTAAGACCACCTGACATCTCCATTTAAATAGAGCTAGCATATTATTGGTACTTCAGACACATAAACCACATAAGATGAAACACTATCAGAGGTCTACTTAAGTTTATAAGGAAAGATAAACAGTTCATGTCATGGCAATTATTCACAAAAATAATCTGCCAGCTTCCCCTAAAAAGTGAATAGTTTGAATATATTTTCCCACCACAAACAAAATCATGCAAAAGACACGTCTAGTATTTCCAAGTAAACATGCAAAAAAAAAAATTTTTTTTTTTTTTTTAAAATCCAATCCAGTCAATCAACCCATGCAGAAAAACATGCAGGAAAGAAGTTGCCATATGCAACTATCTTCTGCTGTTTGAAACAAACATAAGAATCTTTTGATACACAAACTGGAGTATATGGATCCCATTTCAGTGCTCAGCAAAGGGAAGTATGAAGCTGCAGCTGCCATTTCTCTCCTAAAACAAGATCTGGCACTAGATTTCTTATATTTGATTCTCTTTTGGACTGAGACTGTAATACAGAGAAAGGTGTTTTTTCAAAGAAATCCAAAACTTTTGTGTCAATAAAAACCCAGCAAACCTGAATTGCAGATTAGTAACACTAGTTCAATTAAAAGTATTGTCCTGATATATTGTGTTTAGGTTTTAAAAGTTTGTGCTTGTGATTTCCACCTAATTTCCTTGGTCCAATCTTTTCACCCAGCAAAGCTATTTGATAACATTTAAAACACTTTCACAATAGCAGTTTTTCACCACAAAGATAATTTTCTCAAATTTAAGTATGAGTCAGATTTCAATACATTCTGCCAAAGATACTTGCATGTGGTGGGGTTGCAACGCATGCAGGGAGGATAGAGCCAACCCCTCTGGACTTGAATTAGAAGTATTAATAAAACTGCCTCTGAAGTGCATTCAGTAAGTAGGAAATAAGGAAATCCTCCTTTTAATATTGTGTATGGCAGATGGGTAGATCCAGTTGACCAAGTGAGTGATGGAGCAGGGAAGGGATGCCAGGCAGAGGAAGGGTAGAGGCACATGCATCCAAACACAGTGAGGTCACCTGGGGAGCTGGTGGTACTGCCAGCACCGGACCTCTTGGAAGTGGAACACTGGATGTGGGAAGTGGATGACCTGGTGATACTGGAGTAACAGCTGGTGGGGGTGGAGGTGCTGCCACTTGTTTGTCAACTTCATCTAAGTTTATGTCATCAAGATCTGTGGTATGAAGCTGCAGCCCCCCGGCAAACCGCCGCATTGATGTGGCAGAGGGAGATGCCGAAGGACGTCCACTTGCCAACTGCTCTCAAGAGAACAGAAATCTGCCTTAACAGTTCATCTGCCTGCAATAGCTCTGAAGAAATTAACGGCAAATCCTAGAACACCACTCAACCCAACTGCTCCTGCACCAAAAGCTCTTGCCTTCTTGCACACAGAATATATTTAAAAGTTTTCCTATGAAAACTTTTCTCCTAGCTCACCCCCAAAAAAAGTTAGGAGAAAGTGTCTGCAGGGCTAAGGAAGGGTTGTACAGATTAGAGTTGTACATATTAGAGTTGCTAACATTTGTCTTTAGATGCCCATCAGTAATCAGAATTAGGTATTTAATAAAATCCAATTGTCAGTCTCTCATTTGCTATTGTGTAGACTCAGCTTGGGAAATATTGAAGATGAGCTGTTCTACAGATACACGCATCTTAGTCTCATCTGACAATGCTTCCCCCAAGTGGATCTCTCTGCTGACATTGAGATGTCATCTGTCATACTCACCCTTTGGTATTAAAAAGCATACACATTTCTTTGGGAGAGCTCAACAGATCTGGAGTGCTGTTGCACCCAAGATGCAGATCAGACCCAAAGGTAGTCTAGTCACATTTACCCCTCAGAAGCACTCCATCTGTATGTTTTACTTCATGTTTAACTGCTTGGATAGTTTTGTAGCAGAATTGTAATTGAAAAATATGTAATATAAAGAAGAATTGATGGAGCAAATACAGTGTTTGTCTCAAATCGAGGTAGAGCTCTGACCAATGACTTTAATTTACAATATTATCTCTTCCTTCTCAAGAAGGACAAAGATCTGGTAGAACCCAGGCAGACAAAGTTAAGCAGTGAGAAAAAAATCACCATTAAAATTTCACTGTCCTGGTGACCTGCACTGAAGAACCAAATAGATCGAAGCCTAAGGCCAGGAAGAACACAGGACCATCTGCTTTTTCAGGGCTGCTCCCTATTGACCTGAAGGAAATTTGTCCAAGAGTGTTCCCAAAAGGTCCCCTTTGTGGTTACAATTGCTTGGGGGTCATGGGGGAATTCAGCAGATTGCAGTGTTCCTCTTGGAAGCAACTGTGCTTGGAAGAAAGCCAATGCAGGACAGTGGGAAAGCCTCTCTCCACATGTAGAGTCACGCGGCTCTAAAGCACAATCACTATATTCCACTTCCTTCATTTGAGGGGACTATTTGAAACACAAAATAAAAACAAAACAGACAAACAAACAAAAAAGCTCATATTCTTTGGGACTTTTTTTCCCCCCTTATCACTCAATTAACCTGTCCCTTTATTAGTTATGATTGCATGCAATACAAGCAGGCATTCAAGAACTCATCATTAGTAATGTTCTTATTTGCATATAGCACTGAAAAAAACACAGCTGGGAATTCTAGCTCGTTTGGTGGCACGTCCCACCAAGCCCAAACAGTGCTCACAAACTGATGAAGTTGTTAATTTTGTGGTGATAACATACTCAGATGGACAAACTAAAAACTCCAGTATAGTGACCTTTATCAAATAACATCATCCCTGTAAACTATGGAAACATAATTGCTGACAAGTTGTTTTTTATTTTTCCCCTCCCTCTTAAAATGAGGGCTGAGGAGGAAAGAGGAAGACAGGTTTTGGCTCATTTCCATCCAGTAAAAGCTGTTGTTTTTAAGAGAAAACTAGTGAGTTACTTTGAGATCACACAATATATAGAAAAGCCAACATTTTTTTTTTTTTTTTTTTTTTTTTTTTACCTCAGGAGACTCATTCTCCACAGAGGAAATCTGTTCTAACCGTGTCTGACAAAGTCTTTCCACCCAATGCTGCACCTTTTCTGATTCTTCCAGGTCTTCTCGTTCTGTTTCAGATACCTTAACCACATCATCAGTTCACAAAAAGAGATTAGAGGTATAGTTACAATACAAATGTTTCAAGAGTATGAGATGCTATTTAAATTATTTTAAGAATTAATTGTGCTTTTAAGAATGATTTCCTCTTACACTGTCTTTTGTTAAGCTCATCACTACACACAGACACTCAGTTTCCTCACTCAGACAAAAATTGATGACAGCAACAAACATTTCAAAAACTCTGTTCCCAAGAAATGAAATTTTTTCTACTTTTTATCATCTTTGACATAATTAAATGAATGTCCTACTCAGATACTTCCACTGAAGAGGCAGCTCATTTTCTTTCAATAGAATTTTTCACTTAATAGGAGAATACAACATACCTCCTGCACAAGACGATTTATTTTCAGTTGCTTTTCCTTCTCCAGCCTTCCTTCCTTTTCCTTGGCAAGTCTTTGCTCAAACTCCATTTCCTTTTTATTCTTCTTTTGTTCACAAAAACTGTCACTTTTTGACTTCTTTTGCTCTTTCCCTTTCTGGGAATTTTTTTTCTTAAATTAAATTTTTACGTAAACTAAAAACACAGCAAACTTCAAGCTCAGTACATGAGTGCCTGCCTTGAAAATTGAATTACACTGCAAGTATGGGGCCAGTCTTTTAGAAGCAAATCTTAACTCAATTTCCCCAGCAATTTGCTGGAATTTCAACCTTATTTGAAGGGCTTGTACACAGTCATTTAAGTTATACAAGATCAGACAGTTCAACTTTTCCTCTGCAAAGCTACAACAGTAGGGCAGATAGATCCACTAAAAAACTTCAAATAGTCAAATAGTTTTGGTTAGATCTTCATTTATCATCTCTCTGTTCAGTCACTTTTACATGAATACAAGACTGACCGCTTTCATGTGACAGATGCTCATGTATACACAGATGTGACCATTCTATGATTAAAAAACCTTCATGCTTCATACATTCTAAACACAGCATTGCATGCCTTCATGCAAAAAATTAGATGGAAAGGAAAGGCTTTGATCAGTGGAGCAACTAAATTGCTCCCAGGAAAGAACCCTGCATCATGAAGACCAAACATAAAATCTACTCATGCGCATATCTAATATAGTGCAACGCAACTCTAAAATTTTACATGTCTAATGCCAACAAATGGCAAAATTTTTTCATAGTCTTTTAGGAGCACGTGTTCCTGTTGTTTCTGAAATATACCCTGCTCCTTATTTCTACTTCAGTGATGTCACATTTCAGCTACCCTCTCCAACTTGTACTATTAGGGCCTACTTCATGTTGAAAAGCCCATGTCCTCTTTGTTACACTGAAAAAAAATACAGAAGGGCAACAGGGCTGGCCGCCTATTGTCAATTCCTGCCAACGCCCAGAGAGGCTAAGATTCAGATTTGATCTTGCTCTGCTCATTTTCATTGGCTAATGGCTTTTCAAAAGGGTTTTTAGGAATTCAAATTATGACCATGCTTTACCTTACATATCATTATTTGTCTTCCTCCCACCTTCTATGTGTAACATTTGTAACAAAGCAAACATTTTTTCCTGGCAGCTACAGATGTCATCCTCTCAGTCAAGAAAGTAATTAGAGCTTTGTAGTACAGAGTTCAGGGATATGCTCTCTATTGCTTTGTGGTTAAATGTTCCTATTATTGAAAACCAATAATCTTTGGAGATAATTTTAGTTTTTTATCACACTTTCATCTTTTCACACTAATGTTTTAACCTGAGCATCATTCTGCTGGCATGTCTTATTCAGAGTTAATTGGTTTGTACTTTAGTAGTAATTTTTGATATCATTTTATCCTCTAAAGAGTTATAAGATACATTTAGGACTGTCTGTGAAACATAACACCCAGCAGGTCAACCTGCTAGGTATCAACATTTGAAAAATTACTAAATGTAAATGCTCACTAAGCAGTACATGTGCTAAAATGTTTCAGAACTTCAATGTCTATGAGACAAATCTTAATTGCATTACTGTATTCAGCTACTACAGGATGAGTCGTCCTTTCCATCCATTTTCTCCATGGATTCTGTGCACTTTCCAAAGACATTTTAAGTAGAGAGTAAAATTTTGGTTTTCGTGCGTGCACAGAAAAAAAATTGATTAGTAATTTTCAGTAGGATGAAAATTCACCTTTTCCATATTTCAAAATATTTCTAAAAGCAAAAGATTTATTTTTAATCTTTTCAAGTTTCTAGTCAATACAGTGTAGTATAGCTCAACAGAAACTGTGGTCGATCTTCATTACTATATGAAAAGTTATTTGGAGGCTCTGTAAACTATGTTTGCCAGCAGCCATTGAGACGATCACCTATTTGTGTGAAGAGGCTGAAATTTCTTAATATTTTTCAGATATAATTCCTAAGTGTACTGAATTTTACACGTTACAGATCCAGGATGATTTACATTCACTAGCAGCACAAAATGGCATCAAAGTACACTGACATTTCCTATGCTCTATTAAGGTCAAAATAATAAATAATAATAAAAAAGTCTATAAAATGCACAAAAAGAAATAAAGAGAATAAAGCAACAGCAGGAATGAAGTATTATTTGGAGCTGAAGTAATGTGAAATCACAATATTTTAGAGGCAACTCTTTAGATGAGAGGTATTCGATCGAGCTTAAAGCTTTTCCGTTGTTTGTGCTCACTGCCTGTGATGCACATGCCTGAAAGTCTTTTGCCTTCAGCCCTCCTCTCACTGGGATATTTGTATAATTGGGAACCACATAATTCACTCCCATTGAATTTTTGCCTCTTATTGAGGCTTTTTTCTTTTGAACATTATTCTGAGGATTTGTGGAAAACAGAAGAAATGCACTGTGCACTTGTGCTGACCGCCTTCTGCCAAGTACACACAATTCCCATTGCAGCTGGCAGGACTTAAGAAGGTCAATGTATTCAGAAGAAAAAAATCCAAAAAGCATCTTAACTTATGCATATGAAATGAAGAAGCATCTATCTCTAAATAATGTCTGGTATATTCTAATGGAAGAGGAGAAACAGAAGAAAAAAGGAATTAAAATTCAAATGCACAGCAAACAAGTTTATTTATCAAACTTGGTACCTTGCGAATTGTGGGAAATTTTCCTTCATACCGATAAAACCATCCAAAAGCTAAAAAAAGGTAAAGGAAAAGTTTTTGTTTTTCTTCTTAAGAAAAAAAAAAAAAAGTCAAGGACAGTCAAGGACTGGTTCCTATCAATCCCTGCTGATACACAACTGATTAAAATTTATTTGAAGGCACAACAAAGGTTCAATATTACATGACAAGATCTTAGATAACTTCTTGATCAATTATGCTAGTACACTTAGTCACAAATAATCCTTATTTACTAATACACATACCTTATGTTAAATGAAAAAAAATGCAATAAGTAAGCTTCGTACAGAACTATACAGCCATATGCATTGCTGAGATCTCTATGGTCACAGTCTTACTTTACACTAGTTGTACCAAGCCTTCTCAAAATCAAACAGGTATTCAAACTCATTCAAGCTTGTGGCAGAACACAGTGGCATTTGAGTAGAAAAGAAAAGCTCCATTCCGTAGAATAAGCTAAGTAAAATCATACAAAGTAATGAATTACCATAATTTTACATAATAAACAGTAACAACACACACAACTCTAAGTATAATCCATCATTCTTAGGATTGACATGTTTGTTATTCTTGTCGAGGTATCTCTAGAATGCAGTGACAGCAACAGTATCGTAACATTTCATCATTTACCAAAGGACCACACATTGCCCCAGCAAATACAAATGATAGGTTCAGTGTCAAGACTGACTGTCAGGAGGAAGTGAAACACAGGAAGGATCTGAATCAGGATAGGAAGTTAAGGCTGAGCGGCAAACCTTTTTGTCCTGCTTCATGGTCCCTTCATCGGTGTCATCTGTGTCAAGTTGGTCATGTGCAACTCCCTTTAAATCTTCTAGAGAAACAAAGGAGGAAAGGAGTGAGGAGATAGAAACGACAGTCCAACTGGAGGTTTCCATGAAATAGAGATCCGCAATGTGTGACTGGGAGTTTCCATGAAATAAAAGAAGTTAGTAATGTGATATTTTTCCTCATAATTGAAAAGAATGGAGGTCCTGCTTAAATCAAATCAACTTCCAACTTTCATGTTAAAAAGCATCAGTTAGAGCAGGTGTAGATGTTGTGAGCCAGGTACCTGCTAAGAGCCATTACATACATTTATCACACACTTCCAGTGTTGACAATCATTAAATCATCTCTAGCTGGCTTGGACATAAAATAGTGGTATATTCCATACAGCTCATTGATGTTGTGTCTGAAATAAATACCAAAGAAGCAGACTGAAATCAATTACTTACTTTTGTGTTTAGAATGAGGGGCGGAGTGCACTTCTGCAGTCACAGTTTTTAGAGATTTGGGAGGCTCTTTAGGCCCCCAGTCTTCTTCCCACTCCTTTTTAATTTTTTCTTCCTCTGCTGTTATCCTATAAGGAAAAAAAATGCAGTTACAAATTCTAAGTATAGAAATAACAACATTAATGTAAGCTCATTACAATTATTTACTTTTAATTATTTTATTCTTTAAGATAAAGAATCATAAAATGCCCTTCTCCCAAACCATGTTCCTTTCATGAAGTGTCATTTAACTGACAATTACCCAGAAAGTATCTAGAAAAGCACCACGATCAAAAAAAGGGCAGTCTGAAGGAAAATTCAGAAAATCCTGGGTATGTCACAACTATACTGCCATGTAACCTATTATCTTGGAGCTTCACATATGGTGCCTTTAAGTAGCCTAAGGCCTATTCTTGGCTCTAGCTAGTCTTGAACTGGTATATTGACATATGGTGCCAAAATATACCAGGTCTTAAAGGTATATATGACTATTTATACCGGGATTTTCTTGTTAATCCCTAGTTTAGCTAAGATAAATTTTAAAAATATCCACACGTGGTCAAAGCACTATTTAATAAAAATCTGATTTCCTGGATAGGATAGGTTATAAAACTTACTGTTTTCAATGCAACACTTAATTAAATCTCTCCTCAAAAAGCAAAAGCTTACTTAAAAATTTATGAGTAAAATTTCTGCTCAAGACAACTAATATCACATGCTAAAAACATAAGCCTTAGTTTAGCCTAAATCTACTCAGCTTTGGTTTTCAGAACTATGATAATCTGAAAAGACTATTACTACACTGCGTACCTCTCACAGACTGAACAAGTTTTTTTTTTTTTTTTTTTTTTAATATAAACTAAGTGGATATGCCATTAAGTGCCTAAGCATATGCATATTTTCCATCCCTTTAGTTATTCTTCTGTTTCGTCCTTGATGTGTTTCCTTCCAGGACACATTTCTTCTTTTCTCTTAAAATTACATGTAGCGGCCAGTAGAGCAAACAAATTCAGAGACACAAAACTTCTTCAATCTTAAATTACTCTGTACATACTATTTAACTATACTATATACACCGTATAACATACTCTAAAAATAAACATTCAACTTCAAGCTGACTTTGAATTTATCATCACCATAACCCTTGTGTTTTCCAGGTGCTGCTTTTCAGATACGTTTCCTATTCCGCAACTCTGTGGTACACTTCCAGGATGCACTGGGTCCTATGCTTAGCTAAATATACAAATTTATTAGAAAAGCATATGGAGAGTGTTTTCAGACAGAAGCACATACATAAGCACTCTATTTTTTGGGGCAGCGTATTGCCTATGTAGGTTGTTACTTACTGCGCTATTTCTCGGCGATATCTCTCTTCTTCCTCTGCAGCCTTCTGGGAAATCTCCATTTTTCTTCTATAACATCATGAATTAGGACATCACAATACAAATAATATTTTCTGAGTAAGAACTTCCACAAAGTGTGGAAAGCATATAGTTAATATACAAACAGTAAACACATGCACATTAGAAAAAAAAAAAAAAAAAAGCTCCTTTAAAAAGTCTTCTTTGAGATATGAAGAGTTCAACATGCTATTATTTAAAACCGGAGGACATTCAAGACCATCTGCTTAAGAAGGATATCTCTGTAACTCTGTGAATCACTATCTCCTTCTGAGACAGTTCCACAGCATGTTATTGTGAAAGTATGAATTTGTAACTGTTCCGCTAAAAATAAAGGACGGGGGAATGTCACAAAGAAAATACAAAATATCACATTAAACCATAGGGGTATGAAAGTCAGGGAACAGTGATTCTTGACTGACTCTCCTACTGAAGACATGCATTTGAATAATGTTGGTTTGGAAAACCCAGAACATCAAGGGGATAAGTAATTATGAGCAGAGACTCCACAAAAGCAAGCATAACTTAATCTAAGTTGGGAATCTCTTTAAGATTATTCCTGTCTTACAAGCCCTTTTCAAATCCAAGCTACATTTTTCAGACCCTCCTATGGAGTCCTTACAATCTCTCTTTCTCTTGCTGCTCTTTGATGATTTTGTTGGTTTCCAGCGCAAGCCGCTTCTGATGCATCAGCTCCTGGCGTTCCTGCTCACGAAGACGTGCCTCCCTCTGCCTCTCCTCTTCAGTCATAAACAGCTCTTTTCCCTGCAATCAGCACCCCAACACAAATCAGTTCTGAAAGAGTCTCATTAACATCGTTTTTCCGGGGAATAATTCAAAACCAATTATGTAACAGCACATCTGTCATTTCCTCACATAACTTTCAGTGAGGAATGCTTTGTGAAAGACCCCCAAAAGACCTGGTAATTTCACTCCAAAGAGATACTCCAGTTTTGTTCCAATTTATGATGTGCTAAACACCTTAGAAGAGGCAAGCAACCACTAAAATCAGCAGTAGTGTAGTGGTCATGCCAAAGACACTCCCAGTACGTTACCCAGCACAAACTCCACATTCTGCTTTCTTGGAACCTAACTGAGCAATTCAATGCTAGAGAGCAGCACATTGAATGAATCCCGATGGTGAAGACATCTACACAATCACTGTGTTCTAATGCTCCTGTGGAAGAGCACCGTCATTTAGGAAAAATGAAAGCTGGGAATGTAGATTGCAAAAGATTATATTAGCTGATGTGTTTCAGTTGTTTTTGTTTCTATTTAATTTGCTTTATAGTGAAGACACCAGCACTATTTTCTATTCAGGGAAGATATTTCAGTGGTGCTGCTTGTGGAACATTTTGAAAACATCTACCTAGATTTCATTACTGAAACTAAAATCCCATTAATTATGAAGGCAGAATTTTTCACATCTCTGAGGATCAAAGTATAGAGCTCTTGAACAAAAGCAGGCAGTGAAGAATGCCTTTGCATTAAGGTCTTTGCTTGACCAGTAAACAGGAGTAAAGAAACAAATAATTTCTCTATTACAATCCCTTCTTCAGTACAGAGATGTATACTGAGGAAAGGAGAAGCAAATGAGGTAAAGTAGGGTGGAGCAGAGGAGTCCCAAAGCAACAATTAACCATTTTAAGGATGCCAGTGGTAAACACTGGAGCAGTTCCCACCTTTTCTAATTTCTGTTAACATATCTGTGTAGAATATCATATCAATGAAATAATGAAAAGCCACACTGAACTACCTTGGTTTGATGGAATTTGGCAGCGTAAACATTATAATGAAATGCAGCTTTACATTTTATTTATTTTTACTATCTATTTGCCCGTATAGTAGTTTTCACAAACATTGTGCTTTTGCAAGTATACTACTTACGGCGCCTGCTACCACAGAGATAGTCAAAGTACGGCTGCTTTTGAGCACTCTGACAGCCTGCAAATTGAAACAAATCAAAAAATCAGTCTGCATTTAGTGATAAACATCCTGTATACAAACAATGAACGATGCTGGTTGTCAAGGCTGGAATTACCAAGAGACCTACATGAACGGAAAAAAAGATGGTAGCAGTTCAGATCTCTAGATTCTCATGTTCGATACACTCTTAGGTTAAGTAGCCCAGCATCAAAACATGTTTTTGCAGCCAGGAAAATTGGATAGAAGCTTAAAAACTGACAGCTATGTATTCATGGAATTAGGAATTCTCATTTCTTACCTCTTTATGGTCCACATTAGAAAAGTCCACTCCATTTACTTCAACAATCTGATCACCAACCTAAAGGGAGTTAATCCATATTTTAGTATAGATGCTGAATTAATACATATACTAACCAGATTTGGGGGGGAGAGAGAGAGAGAGAGGGACTCTATCTAACATTCTCAATACAATAATTACCAGTACTGGCAGGGTGTAAGGGGAAAACTGGCCAGGTTTGCATGTCCTCCCATAGGCATTTCTTACCGCCACTATTTGAAATCAAATAGTGAACTGGGTGGAATATTGGTTTGACCCTAGAAGTCATCTTGTTGTTAAAATGTAGGGAACTTGCTTGACTGGAAATGTAATACACAACATTTCTTTGTTATGGAAGGAAATCACAGCTAGTGATTCTACAATAATCCAGAAAACCTGAAGACATAAATGCCAAATAAGATTTCCTTGTAGTACCTACCTTGGAATGTGGCATACATACCTCTAAGCCCACCTCCGCTGAAAGAGAACCTGGCTTAATGTTGCTGATAAAAATGCCTGGTTTTTGTGTTGGACCACTGGAAATACTGGTGTAAGATTAAAACAAACGAACAAACACAAACAAACAAAAAACACATATTTATACATAATATTTACACATTAATACAAAGTAAGCAAGAAGGCTTAAACTTAGACTGTTAAAACCTAAAAGAAAATTATCCAAGCTTGTAAACACTGGTTTAAATGCTGGAACTAACATAGTACACTGACCTACACTAAGTTCCTGGGACACTACTGGTATTGAAAAGCCAGCATGTAATACAATGATGAATTAGTAATTTCTTGCATAGTTATGAACTGCAATTCATTATGTATTTAGAAGCAAAAAGGATGGTGCAATCAGGGTCCAACATCTAGCGAGGAAACACTGAGATGCAACCTATGCCGGCTGCCAACAGCAATTATTTGTGAGGGTAATATATCCAGCAGGTGATACAGAATCACCCTTACAGGTTTGTAAATATATTTTTAAACTTGACACCTTCCACACAATATGAAAGAAAACTTGCTTTAGAAAATATTCTGTTCAGTCCCATCTTGCTAATTTCTTGCTAATTTACTGAATATACCTACATGTCTAAGAAAGCCTCCATAACTAGATGCAAGACACGAGTCTGAGAAATATCTGTTCATATTTCTAAAAATGTTGAAAATTCAATATTCATTTCAGGAAATGGATATAGATAGGCAATGGTCTTTCAGTTCAGAAAAGTTTCACAGGAAGCAGTCTAAGTTCAGGGAATCAATTTAACTATAGGTAGTGCTGGAGCCTGCTATGTCACAGAGCAGCACTTAAAATTTAAAAGTATTTAAAAGGTCCAGTTCCATGACACAACTTGTGTTATGTAACTCAAATTTAACAGTAAGAGCAAGATTATAGAGAACTGTTTTGATTTTAAGTCAGAACTTGGGACACAGGTATTATACCTCGTCTAATAATATATCATGTGTCACAGATGTCCTGCTGTTAGTCTTCCTTATCCTGTGTGGTTCTCCATGTCCCTAATATCGTATCAATGAATGAAGGAAACAACTGCCTTGGATGTCTCATTTAACAAATCAGTGATGTTAAGTAAGAACTATGTACCCACCTGCATCCCATGCCTTTTGTACCAATCAGGCTAATGAAGACTTTCTTCTCTTTATTGTCTCTCCCTCCAGAAGAGGCAAGACCAGCGACACTGCCCTTTGCTTCCTGCAGAAGGATTAAAAAAATGCTGCAGACGTTATTCTGTGCTGAAGTTCTATCAAGACTACTATAAATATCATGAAGCCAGGACCAAACCCTGACAATACCAAGGTAAGATTCCTCAATGGACCTATCAGAAATGAATGTGAAGTACAGTGGAACAATTTGACTGAGGTGAAAGACTGAACTTATCTATTTGGAGAAAATTGTTTAAATAGTCAAACTGCTATCCAGTAAAGGATGAAGGAAAATTAGAAGAAAGTGATATGGCAAAATAATCATTTAGATGTTCCTTGACAAAAGAGCTGGAAAAATACCTGATAATGATTACTATTTAACCAAGCCTTTCTTTCTGAAAGCAAAAGAATGATAATTGTGGTCTTTCTCTTTATTGCTGCAACCCATTGAAGTCATTTGCATTCATACCTGTCTTTCTTCCACCAATATAACAAAGATAGACCAAATAATCTTTTAAAGATTTATATAGATAAAGAATGGCCTGGTAAATTGATAGGCTTAATCAAAATAGGGTACCATTTCATGAGTACAAGATATTCTATTTGTATCAGGACCTTTTCTAGTGATTCTAGAATCATTTCATATCACAAAAGATGTTTCTCCCAGAATACTTGTAATAAGATATTGCACCTTAAAAATAAATACAATGACTTCTGTGATAAACTTGGAGGATAGAGTGGTTCAGAACAATTACAGACTTCCCAGAAAATATCTGAATAAAATATTAATCTCTTACCCCAGATTCTGACACAAACTGGTCCACATATTGCCATTTAAGGGGTTCATCTGCTGAACTGGAAGGAAAAAGTGATTAAAAATAATGGTGAGCTATTTAAATGGAACATTGAATAAGCATACAATTCTTTAGGCTAGTAAAGCTGGTCAAACTTAAAATTGAGTAAACCTCTCCAAGTGAAATAATATTGGGAAACTCTAAGAATAACCAGGAAAATAATCTTATAAACTGGAACAGCTTATACAAATGTCTATGCAGAGACACACCTCTCATTGTTAACATTTGTCCACCATTCCACTTAAAAGTTTGCCTTTTCAAAAAAACTGGACAAAGGACAATAGTTTGAACTTTTTTATGAGCTCTGAAGCAGTTCTCAGATGTTGTATGCATGCAGTAGCAGCAGAAATCTGTTAAGCAAGGTGCATTGATAATGAAATTTCCAGGCTGCATCCACTAAGATAGAAGAAATAGAAAATGGTTCATTTAAGTAGGCAACTGGCCTAACAACTCAGATACTTTAAACACCACATCCACCTGCTCATCACACTAGACATACCATTTTAACTAGGTAAGGAGATGCCTGTTCACAAGTTTTCCAACATACAGATAAGCATAATGGTTCTTTGAATATTGAAAAGTCTGTGTAAAAATTAAATATTATTACCTTTTGACAGGTATCATTCCAATATCTGAAAAAGAAAAATGCAGTGTTAAGTAACAGCATTTCAACAGATCACTAGCTATCGATTAGCAACAACCTTCAGCAATACAGGAGATTTTTGAAGTTACTTACGTCTTACTTTTATGGACACTATTTTCTTTGTGCGAATGAGGTTTATGACTTCCTCATGTGTGCATGACGAGATGGAATATCCATTTATACGAACTATCTCATCTCCAACCTCAGAAATGAAAAATAGAAGGAAAAAATGTAAAATAAGATTAAAAAAAAGTTTCTAAGCAATGATGTGATCTGGCAGTTATTTAGATGCAGAGGTTTGATGATGTTGACTTCTCAATATTCTGGGGATTTCAAGTAAGTTCCAGATGAGATTTACCTGTGTTTGTTTGAAACCAATTCTCAACAGTATAGATAAATGGCCAGAATACTAGTTTTACAAATAATATTTGGTGGAAAGCAGAAAGAGGAGCCAGACTTCAACCCTGCAGATTATTTTATATACAGGTATCCATATTTCAATTCAAACAATTTTGGAGCATTTTTCCTTCCTTATGCATTAGTAATTCAGGTTTTTACCATATGTTCTCTAAGATACTTTCCTAACTTTTCTGATCAATAGGAAGTTAACATTGATCTTATTAACTTGCCAGATTCTTGATCAGAGTACTGCATTGTTTTAATGAATTTAGCTCGATATCAAATGCAATATCTTATTATTTACAATAGTCATGCACTAGCATAATGAATATTTATTTTGGGGTGCAGTAGTTTTAGTCTTCTTGGATCATCTACATGAGTTACAAAATTGAGTGCTATTAATATGACAGCTTTTTCAGGTGTTTTCACAGCAGCAACCCATCTTTTCTCCCTCAGACTATGGCTGGGGAGACAGTACTGCCACACTATTGTGGCCCCTAGACCCCTAACGTGGAAAAATAAAGTGGGAAAACTTGGGGCAAAAAACATACAAGGAAGCTCCCAGCAGACAGAAGGCAAACTAATCACTTATTACCAAGCTTACTTGGGTTTCTGTGTGCACGAACTATATATTTGGGCAAAAAAGTCCAAACAAAGCATGATGAGAAAAGACCAAGAATGGGTACTCTGAATAGCAGAGACAATACTAGGGTCATCCCTAAGGCAAACTCAAGAGTAAGTAGAAGTAGCTTCAGCTGTAGCTCTTGCTTATATGGTGATAAAATGACAGTGTATTGATGCAAAGCTTTAAATTAAAGAGGCTTCTTCTCCTTTAATTTATACCCATATTCGATACACGGCAACTTGGACATCTTCTATTTTCTCTGAACTCTGCCTAACGGTCCCCTTAGGTAGGTAGCCTAAGAAGGAATCAGGGATGGAGACACTGCCTACATCATTTAAGGGTGTATCTTACTAGCTGCTTGAGATGACACTGAAAAACACAAGGCCTTGGCCAGAGCATTATAAGCACTTTTGCCTGATGCAAATTATGTGATGTGACTGTCTGAAAAGTAGTGCCAACTCTCCCCCGTTAGGCAAATCAACCCAAATTAATCCTCTGCACAGAAGGATAGGTAAACGCTTACCAGGAAATGGCTTAAACAAACCAAATGTTACCCTCATCTATCTCTGTACTTTGATCTTCACAAGCACAATGCCAAATACCTTGACTTTACTGCTCTCCAGCAGCATTTTCTACTGTGAATATTTGTATGTAAAACATATCGAAATGCCACCTGGGTAGTTGACAGGATATTTCTCATTAATATTAATAGGATTTTGTTCTTAATTAATGAAATTTTTTGTGGTCCCTATAAATCTGCTTTCACGGCAGCATTACTACTAGTTAATGATTGCCTACATTTTCCAATTAAGACTCAAGTTTTGAGCTGCAAAATTGTGTTTGTTTAGGCTTAAGTTCTCCATACTAGTGTCCTCTTTAGGCTGATTTTAAATTTTGGCAAAGGTAAGGGAACAAGTTCTAGACAACAAAAGTTGGGTGGAATGCATTCTTGCATTCATTAAAGAAAAACAAGAACAGGAAAAAAAAAAAAAGCAAAAAAAAACCAAACCAAAACAAAAAAACAAAACCCACTGTATCTACAATCACTTTGTTGAGAGGCTCTGTGCTTTTGTTGTAGGTTTGGAAAAGGTCCTTATACTAGAAATTGAATATCACGAACATGAAGTCTTAGTGAACATCATCATTGACCCAAAATATTTAGAAGGAGAGAGGCTCATCATAACAAATTTAATGAAAGTTAGTTAATGTGATGACTCTGCCCATACTAACTCTGGTCTGGGGAAAACTTCCCTTTCATCCAGTTGCTTGGTATGAAGATCAGCTGTGAACATGTTTGCAGAGCACAGAAGTAGGCTGGAATCCAGGGGGCCAAAGAGTCTCCGTGGGAATAGAAAGTAATGAGAAGTTTCATTCAGACTTAAGCACAAAGTCATTTTTGCACAATGGCATTTCCTCACTGTCTGCTTACATCCCTACAGACTTCATTGTTATATTTACACAACAGTATTACGATAAACATTGTAATTTTTAACACAACGTTCATTAAGACACTGCAAGCAACCACTACCTTAGTTAACTCTATGATACAAGTGTTTTCCTACAGAACACTACCATTTCTCTTTTCAGCCAAATTCTTCCAGTCTCCCCCATAGAGACTTTTCAACTTTACTGTCAGTATAAAGACAGAACGTAACACCACTGTTCTTAGTCATACCAAGAAAGTGACCTACGATGGCCACTTATATCAAGTCATGCAGTCTATCTGCTGTTTTTTCCATCATGTAAGCTCAATGACAGTATCTGCACCTGAAGAGGCTTTTAACAAGTGAAGAAGTCACAGTCTAGGTTGCTGAGGACTTGCTTCCCTGTACCTTGCTGACATTTTCAGGGAAAAAATGAGTACAGCTAGAGACTCCTGCTCTGGTTCTGTGCATCTCAGCACCAAATGCTGCAATTTGCCTTGCCACGTTCATGTTGGAGGAGCAAATGGAACTGGAAGCATGAATTTCTCAGTACAGCCTGTACCTTAGAGACTGTCACCTGGGCTGTGATACCTTTATCCCTAGATGATGGGATATTGGACATGCCATTACTCACTGCCTCCACTCTTATTGGCATGGAAAAAATATCAAGTTTTTCTACAGTGCTCTGTTCAGATGGAAAAAAGGCACGAAAACCCACATTGTACTTTACCACTTTCACAGACTTCTACGCTGAGAAGTGCCGTATGGTGTGTAACACCATACAAAACACTACAAATATGTCAACTGTACCAGCATATCACATGCAGTGTGGTATCCACTAGAGATTGTAAAGTTCAACTGACACCACATAGCTCCGAAAGACTAACAAAGTAAAAAAAAAAAATAAAAATAATAATAATAAGGGACTCCCGAAGCAGAGAACATTTTGCAGAGGCAGAACTGTCCACAACCCTTAAATGTAGGACTGCTGCTCCACCTGCTGGACACCCTGTATCTCACTCAGGGCAATGGCCTGCATGCAACTCAGCACCCCAACCAACTGGGATCAATTGCAACGCTCTAACTTACAAAAGCACCCCCATTTTAAGACTGCAAATGGCAGTGCTGTTTGAGAGTCTCAATGTAGTTTTTGTATCAGGAGACTAGCGTTGCTCTGACGATGTCATTATTCACTAAGAAAGTCATATCTGTTAGCATTGTATCACCTCCCTAACAGACACATGTTTACATAACCATAATTTCAGCCAAGAATGTATTTTATTTTCTCTGCCCATAAAGGAATGAACATTTCCCATTCTGATATTTTCACTGCTCACCTTTACCAGTCATTTCATTTCTGAAGCTGCTCAGCACTCTCAATTTATCCTAAAGACATTTCTGTTGCTGACAATGAACACTGATGTTGCTTTATGCCTGTCTAGGCCAAAACTACTGCAGACATCATGGGCATGTAATGAATCACTTCTTTTTGGTAGACTTCAACTGTTTTTCCTGAGAAGTGTCCATATACTGAAGTAATTGATAGCTGTTTTCATACATTTCGGTGCTTTTGCACTAGTGTCATTCTATATCAAACTGTTGAATCAGAAGCAGTAAAGATAAGAGTCTGCAGGTAGAGCAGAGTACAACAGTAATGCTTTCTTTGTTATTATATGTCACCATTTCCCTATGAACAGGGAGATGACAGACTTTTAAAAGAGAAGCTGCAAACCTAACTTTTCCCAAGTGAAATGCCTCTCATTTTCAACTTTTAACATGGGAAATATAATATTTAGTGCTTCCAGGAAATTGAAGGGTTTTTATATAAATGACATTACTGTTTCAAATTTCTCATTTGGTATACTTCTTCCACTTCCATCACTCATCCTAATCTCAATCTTTTTGTATTCAACAGAATCTCCACAGATAAAAGTATATGAGAAAGCAAAGTGGGGAAAAAAAATAAAAATGATTAAATACATTTTGTCATGAAAGAACTATACACTTGTCTTTTAGAGAAACTGTAGTTAAAGGGCCAAAACTACAAATACATTAGTGAAGTTTCCTGAGTACTCAGTCATTTTAATGTAGCTTGGGAACTACTTCAAGGAGAAAAGCACACAAAATTAACAAGATTAAAAAAAAAAAGGCAGCAGGATAATAAACTGATGTTATAATAGATCATTATACCTTTCTCAGACAGCATTTTTGGGATAGAAAAAGTGTAGAGATTTAGTTAAATAACAGGTGGATGAAATTTCAGAAGCAGTTGGCTTTATTACGAGACAGCAATTTAGAACAATGAGCTGCCTGTCAACTCTGCTTTTTCACTTGGGTTTAGAAAGTGCCTAGTGCCACCTATTATGAAGGCATTTCAAGCTGCTCCTTAACACCCCCTAGCAACAAGCACAAGTCAGACAGTCACGTTAGCTGTTCATATTAACATATATATAATCTAACCCTGACAAATTCAGTCTCATGGATTTTTCTTTTTGCCCTTGTTGCCCCTACTTTGTCTGCTGAACTCCAACCAAGCTGAGTTGCAGTACAGTCACAAACCCAGCCCAAAGATCCTGTTCATTCCCATTCACTATCACCAATATATAGCACAACAGCCCATTACAGAAAGCCAGGAGTATCTTTTTGCATGCTATGACAAAACAAAGTATTGGCATCTTTACAGTAGCATGACAACTGAGCACAACCTTCTTATCTGTCGTGTCAAACCATCAGGCAAATAAGCAGAGAACAAGAGCTGCAACATAGTGTTAGGATGAATATACTAGCCTAACAATAGAAGACAATGGCTGTTAAATCCTTTACTGCTCAGCATCACTAGTGCCTTCCAGTATTTTTAAGGAGATGCTTTAAAAAAGCAGTAGAAATGACTGGTCTTTTTATTATTACTATTATTTTTTTTTTATTTATTTAAAGTTTTCTAGCAGTGGAGGAAGGATGCACTGGATCTCTCTACTGAGCTCATCATAATCCAGGTGTGTCTTTTTACCCAGTGAGAATGGAAAGGGTAGACAAAAATAATGCACAAGGCACACAAGCTTTTGTAATACAAAGCCTGGGAAGGTACATCAATGCCCCTTTCTGGAGTCACCCACCAGCAAATCCCATGCTTATGAGTAGCCTGCTGACATATACAGCTCATCATTTGTGGTGTCCTATGCCACCCTCACAATTCTAACTAAATTCAGAATTTGTGGGTGTGTATTCCCTGAGTTTATGGTTTTGTTTTAAGAGGGGGCTTCTAAAAGTGTCCAGAGAGCTCATCTTGTGCCTACTCAGAGCATGCTGCCAAAAGATGGGACTAATTCAATGCTGATTCTGAATTAGTGAATGGGACATCCAGGTGTGAATGCACAACCAAAAGGGCACGTGTACATGTAAGCAAACACAGAGAGGAACATTGGAATTTTAGAAAACTCTCTGTGTAATAAGCAAACATTGAACCCTAATTGTGACTGCCTTGTGGAAAAGGGCTACAGTGAAGCTTATCTACAGAACATAGTTTAATTAAAAATTGTATTGAATCATGATAATTGACACATTTTGGACTATTATTAAATATAATCCTTAAATATCAACACTTGCAACAACTATTCATGCTCCACAAATTGAAATTAGCCAGGCATATCAGCTTTTCTACTCAGAAATACAGACCCTTAATACACCTTATCAACTACAGTCTTAGAAAGATGCAGACATTTGTCACAGCAATTGCTCACTTCTTTCTTCACCAGGAAATATATGAAGAAAGGACACACACACAAACTAACAAAACCCACAAACCTTCATTAATAAAAATTGGAGGAATCAATTTAGGAAAGAGAAGTGTTTCTACAAGTAATTATTTTTGCCAGCTTTGTTACAGTTCATGCAGCTAGAATTTAATCACCGAAAGAGCAGTACTCTGCAGTAAAAAAGACATGGAAGACATGACCTTTTTTTGCCCTTTTCTGTGCTTCCATTGGGAAAAAAAAAAAAAACAAAAAAAACAACACAAACAATCTACACTTGAAGTTCAAATAAACACCTCATTACACGAATCTTATCAATGCAACGTGAAATTGACATTCTCAGTATTTATGTGCTCCGACCTACCTTTAATCAGATTTTGGCAAAGTTAGAGAAGACCTTTTGTTCTATCAGCTTACATTGAACTATGGCTATTCATGAAGCACGGATTCCAGAAAGCCCTTTAGTCTTCACAGATCATCATATCCCAAACATGAAAAAACTATTCTCTTACTTAATTTTAATGATATGTAAACCATTTTAATAACCTCATTCACTGATGGTATCTGCTATGGCATCGTCTTACATATGTTTTGAATTTCATTAGAAAAGACAGAAAGCACCTTTGCTACAACTCTCTCTAAACACTGAAAGACATTTCTTACCACCTGCTTCCCCAACATTGGAGTAAAAAGCATTTTGCAGCACAGTATCCAAGAATATAACCATCTTACCTGAAGTCCAACATTGTCTGCTTGTCCTCCTTTAACTAACTGGGAGATAAAGAGGCCACAGCTAAATTCCACTCCACCTCTCACACTTAGCCCAAGTCCTTCAGGATGCAAGCGATCCAATCTCACTTCTTTCAGCTTTCTGCAAAGGGGGAAGATACCTGACTGTTCAGCTGCATAACGTTTTGTTGCAATAGTGTTTCATATGCAAGTTGTGTATTATTCTTCTCTCATAGCATTCAGGCATAAAAAAAAAAAAAAAAAACAACAAACCAAAACAAAACACTTGACTAATAGAGCCATAAGAATCTATTATTATTATTATTAAATGCAGGAAGAATGAGAAAAGACTGTTTCGACAAGGAAGCATTGTTTTTAGATTCGCATACCCTGCTTTTACTAGATTAACTACCACACAATAAATTTCACATAGTTCAAAACTATACTTCCAGCAAATGCAGCAAGCGTCAAAAAAATGTGAGTTTATCTAAAAACTCAGTCAGTATTACTTGGTTGTATTTTCTGAAGTTAGCTACTTTATTCTATATCCCCTTACCTTGATCTTTTGGGTGTAAGCTGATCATACTCCACCTGGTGTTTTAATGGAATAAGTGGGCGGATAGCATCAAATAGAGGCAACCTGCTTGGTTCATTAATCACGAGTTTTAGATCCCCCACAAGCACTGGAAGATTCATAGATCTACAAAAACACGATGAGAAAACAGGCACAGGTAATCAACACAAAGAACTATTTAATAACTAGCTGTACATTTGTCTTAAATATTTGTGTGCCCCTTCAACCTACTGAGGAAGTTATTTATACAAATCTTGGTTTAACCAAAGCAAAATAACCTCTGAGAAAGCAAACTTTCTGTAAGCAAACAAGAAGAATACCTCCTTCAAAACAACTGAAATATCCTATACAGTGCTTTTATTTTTTTAAGATCATGCACATCACCTTTATAGATGGTATGTAATTAAATGCTTGGGGCTTTCCAGATATTTATGGTACTGTTTGAAATTAACTTTACAGACCAGACATACCTGCCAACTAGATTTTTATTTCCTAGCAATCCTTCTTATTGAATCTAGGCTGCAAACTCTTCTCCTGAGCTGAGCTCAAGGGATGGATGAATCATTCAGAGCCAGAAAAATCACGTCACTAAGTAATTAGAGCACAGACTACTTAAGTTTTAAAATTCATTTCAAACCAGAACAGAAATAAAAACTGAAATAAAAACCAATGAAAAAAATAACCGAAACAAGTGAAACCACCGTGAATGTTTGGTTGAATGCCAGCTAGACAAAGTATCCCTTGGTACTATCAGCACTGAGGTAGTTACAGGGCTAGAAAGTGTTCTTTGATGGCCAACTGCAATGAGTGCAACAGCTCAGTCCAGTTCAGTGGAGCTATTCCTGCGCAACATCCACCTAACTTGGTGTATAGTAACTACTGATCCTTCTTTTATCATTTACATTTCCTGACATGCACTCTCTCTAAGACATATACACTGAAAATACGTCTCAGGAATGCATATTAAATGGCATTAGAGGTCAAATACTTAAATTTAGAAGTGCTTTTCGCCAAGAAGCAGAAATAAAATGTTATCTCCAATAGCAAATGTGTATATTTTTCCCCTGGAACCCTTCATCAAGGATTTTTAAGAAGTGATACTTCATCAATCATAGGGATCATGGAAATTTTGCTTAAGCCATTGAAATTTTGGAAATCAAGGAAAAGTTACTATATGCATTGTTAATTTTGTAACTGTAAGAAGATTTTAAATAATTAAGAGCTACTGATTCAACCTCCTTTCCAAACAACAGGCTTTATGAATGGAGAAGCAATTAGACAGACCTGAGTGAAACTGAATCAGATATGCAGCTGAATACACCCCAAACTAGAGCTCAGTGCAAACATCAGATCAAAATATCTACATTACACTTAGCTGAGATGCTATTAATTAAGATATGAATGGAAACAATGCCTATTAGAGCCACTCATCTATGCTGAGTGGAAAATACACTCTCATTTTCTTTCAGAAACAATGGATGAGATGCTGATCCCATGTGCAATGATATAGGTCCTATGCAACTAGGGTTTAAATCACTTCAGTAAAGGACTGGTAATTGGCCTATCACTTTACCATTTTTTTTTCCATTATGTTGGAATATGTCAGTTGTTAAACATGCCAAATGGATTCCCAGCTTTCAGATAAAAACAGTTGAAAGTAAGTCTTAATCTGAGTAGTATGCAAAAATCTTTAAAAAGCAAACTGGGTGAAAACCTCTGTTGAAAAAAAATAAGTATCATTTGGAAATACAGCAATATCACTTGGAAATAATAATGAATCAACACTCTCTTCCTGTTTACTAAGAACATCCATGTGCTTTTTTCCCTACTAAGAATCCACCAAATTAGTTTACAAAACTGTCAAATCAGAAAAACAAAGTAACTTTGCTATTAACAAAAGACATACCCCTTTATTGGCCACAGAAAATGTGAAACTGAAAATGTAAGACTTCAGGAAAAAGAATTAAAAATTATTATTTCAACTGATTTTCTAGGAATCTATAGAAAGAGCAAGTCTTGAATACCCACGTTTAGAATTGCAAAACTAAGTAAGATTCTACAGAATTATATATATAACTAGATCTTACTGGTGGTACATCCGCAGCACATCATAAAGGTAATCCTTCTCCGCTTCATTGTCAATTAGCAGATTAACCTGAAAATCCAAGGACATTACTGTAAATCTGACTAAACCGTCACAAACATTTCATGTACAAAACTTTCACAAAATCTTAAGTCACAGATCAAATATTTCAACAGGGAAAGTTTTGATTTTTTTTAATTAACCCGTTTTTGCAGCAGAGAATACTTCACAATGTGAAATTTACAACAAGACTTCTTTTTAATTATTATTATTATTACAATTAGACAAAATAGTAAATACCAAAGTCTCATATTCTCTATGCTAGATTTCTTCTTGGCAGCGTAATAGTCTGAAAATAATAGCACATTAGTCTTACCTGATAATTGCTGTACTGTTGAATAAATGTTTTCAGAAACCTTTTTGGCCACTCATTAATATAACACATGTTGCCACAGAGAAAAATACCCCACTGAGATAATTATAATCTATGCTCTGTGGTTCCAAACCACTGATTTCAAGCAGTAGCTCATTTGTAACATTACGTAAACAGCCACACTCCTGTTCCTCTTTGCTCCAGCTCTTAACTGATAGAACTTGTCGGTTATTCTTTCCTCCCCCGGTAATAGTACGTTTACTTAAACCAGTGTCACATTACAATGCCTGCTCTTGGATACTTGCAGTAGAATACAGTAAAAAAACAAACAAACGAACCCAACCACTCAGAATTCTCATATGAGGAATTCAACTTGTATTCAGTGACATTGGCAAGACCCCCACTGATCTTAATTACAGTGAGAGATCACATCACAGTAGTTTTACATTTGGACAACCTTAATGTTTAGGAAAACAATTTACAACTGACCTAAAGTCTAATATTACTGTGACGTGAAGTCTGAGGACCAATTTGCATACTTAAAGAAAGGTCTTTGCTTTCCAGGTTTGCAATGCTTTGCGTTATTTTCTCAACTGAATACATGCTTCATGCTCCCTTTGTCTCTTTTCACTCTCTAAATCCAGCCAGCATCTACATATAGATAGTTTTCCATTACTTGTCTCTGGAATAAGACACTTGTAAAACATCTCAAGGCTAAAAACCACTGCACGCAGGACTCTTTCATTGAGTAACAGTGAAAGACTCTTTCACTGAGTAACAACAACAAGTAAACCTATTTTTTACAGCAAATTTCAAAACACCAAAAAAGTCTGCCTTAACAGGGAATAACATGGTTAGAGTTGTAACTGACTGGTTCATCAGTACCACACACAGACTCAAGTCAAGGCGATATAAGACTCACCCTCTTCTGCTAACTAAGGCACTGTAAGAGCCTGCTTACATTGTCTCATGAAGAGCACTGAATATTCGAGTGCATTACCACTACACAGCAAAGACCCAACCTACCATCATCTTTTCTCCTGGACAGGAAAGCAAGTAGTGACGTTACATTTTTCTCCTGATAGGCTAGCTGGTAGATATGTCTCCCACCACTTCTCAGACACTAGAGAACCATGTCCAAACTCTACCACTTCTCGCAGAACATTCAGACTGCAAACATCCTGTTTGGTTCCTACAATTCTCACCCAACACGAAAAACTTCCCCCTCCCTTAACAAAACCAAGTGATTACTTCAATATTCATAGTACTACACCAGGGATAATCTTCCCAGACCATCTCTCTACTTAAGTCATTCTTCTCCTTCTGCCTTCTATTCCACCAAAGTCATTTCACTGTAGCCACCCATCCCTTGTCATTTACCTAAAATCATGAGCTCCTTGAGACAGTCTTACTATAGATATATGGTTACTTAGGCTTGTCAACAGCTTCTAACATGACTTTAATGTCATAAATCCTTAAAGGTCATGCCTCCACATATTAAGAAAAAATAAATTAGGGGTGATGTGCTGTGACTTGGACCAGTGAAGTATTTTAGTTTCAGTCTCAAGAAATCAACAGATCTGTGCGCCAAGGCCATGGTTTCTGGTTGAACTGTACTATCTCTTTTGGCAATTAATTATATCTGACCTTAATGGATTCTAAGTGGTTAAGAGCTCACCCTATGTATCTCTGTGTTGAACTGATAAAGGTCATTAAATTATAAAGGTCATTTTCACACATAAAAAGGCTATTTGCACAGTGAGTGCAGAGGATCTAGTACTTGGTGTCACAACAGTACATGCTTATGCACTCTGTAAACTTGTCTATTAACATACTAACTATGACCAGGGTTTGATGAGGTTAACAAGTAGACTCCTAATCTCCCACTTGAACACAATGAATTTTAGAGACTTCTTTCTAACTTCTTCATATTTTTTCTTATATTCTGTCAGGACATAAAATCAAAGTAGTGCTATCATTAGGCTTAGACTGATACCATACTAGCAAAAAAGTAACACCTGAGATTAAAATAGAAACTGCAACTGATAAAAACCCTCTCAACTGCAACTGATAAAAACCCTCTCAACTGTAAGAGGGGAACAAATTTAAGAAGCTAGTTATGACAAAGTTATCTGTTACAGGTTTATTTCACTAGGTGCAGAAATGTCTTGCTACTGACAACTGAAAAACACAGAGCTGATTGCTGACAACTAATGAAGTCTACTCATTTCTTTTACTGTCTGCAAAATTATTACAAACTTCAGGTTCAAACATGGTTTTATGAAAACCGATACAGATAGATTTTGTAAGCAAAAATGAATGTGCAGAAATGTATATACCAGTTCACTGTTTCCTGAATGAGCTTCAATATATGCACCATTGAACTTGATATGCAAGACAAAGTGAACTGCCTAACATCTGCTGCTCTTTTAGAACGTGGCAGAATCTATCAACTGAAAAATAAATCAGTTCTCAGGAGTCCTCAAAAAGCAAAAATGCGTCCTGACTGCTTAGCATAAGGAATTAGAACTGTCCCCAGCATTTGCTGTCTGTTATATAAAATGTCAAGTCTCATGTTACTGCGTCTTACAGAATCATACCTTGAAGCAGTTATAGAAATGCTGTGAAAAACAGCTGAAGACAAGTTCCATTAAGAAGGAATACATTAACTGGTTACACACACAATACAGAGGTATTATATGCTCATTATCTCATATAAGGAAACACTGAGAGAGCTGGGACTGTTTGGCCCTGCGAAGAAAAGGCTCAGGAGGGATCCTATCACCTGAAGGAAGGGTGTAAAGAAGACAGAACCAGGCTCTTTCCAGTGGTGCCCTGTGCAAGAACAAGAGAACAAGTGTAGCTCCTTCTGACCCTCAGGAAGCACTGCGCGCCCCTCACTGTACTGTGATGGGGCACTGGCACAGGCTGCCCAGGGAGGCTGTGGGGTCTCCTCCCTGGAGATCTTCAGAAGCCTCCTGGACGTGGTCCTGGGCACCCTGCTCTGGGTGGCCTTGCTGAAGCACCAGGGCTGGATGACATAACCTCCAGGGGTCCCTTCCAACCTCAACCTTTCTGTGACTGATTATTTAAGGGAATCTTCACAGTAGCTGTGTAACTGTCAGACTACAGTGATGCACTGCTGTAGCAGCAGCCCAACCTGTCAACTTTTGCAGAGCAGTATCAATTTCTACCTGAGCTTTGAAAACTATTAAGGGAAATTGAAGATTTATATACATAATATAAATATATAAATATATACAAATATATAAATATGTGAATTATAAATATAATTTGCATATAGTATCTATTTTGTACTACTGCTTGGCTGATGGGGAGAATTGATTGAAATTACCAAGGGAAAGAAAAGCAGGAAGTATCTGAGTGGCAAATAACTCGGATCCCGTGGCAGGTCATTTTTCTTGTTTTGTCAAAGAAAAAGGAAGTAGCCAAGACATAAAAATCCCCACAGAGGCCACTGAAAGCTGGATAATGCAAACCAATTTAAAGAAAAGATCTGCTCAAGCATCCTAGTACTCAGAGAAATGGTTTTCACTTAGACATGCATCCTACTTATTCACAGCAACAAATGCTGACGATTAGACTTTCTTACGTTATCAGGGGTGGGACTAGGATAATTTATGAATTACAGCAGCAGCTAAAGGGAAGAAGTTTAAAGTTCAAAGTGGTAACCATCTGCCTGGAAACCAGAGTCTTTATTGGTATGTTGCACAACCCACTGGTGAGTTATACAGTAATAGGTAACAAGACAGAAATAACTTGCTAGATAGCTGCAGTCATCGTTATGCAGTATCCAAGTCCTTCATGTTTTTGGAATTCATTTTGGTTCTTTGCAGCCCCCCCTACTTCATTCTAACAATTCTTTAGTTAATGGCTTATTACCAGATGGTATTTCTACAGAGCACGTTATACAACTGTGTTTTCAGGAGCTACTTAAAGGAAACTCTACACGCTAGGAAAACGAGCAAACAAAACAAAGCCGGCACCCCCCGAAAAGAGTACTGAAAACTTTAGTATCACTAGAGTGAAACTAAACTGCTTTGAAAAAAAAAAAAATAAATAAACCACTTCTTTAACACGTTAATCATTTTTCTCTTCCTCTCCTTAAACAGAGCCTTTTGAGCTTACTTCACTCACACAATTTTGAGCTCTGCTGAGCACGCATTTAACCAGGCATACACATGATAAAACGATGTGCCAGGCAGACGGAGTTGCTCCATGAATCAAATAAATGCACTTGCACATGACTGCCCAGGCACAATTGCAGTCGGGACCGCTGAGGTCGGCCTGAAGGCTGCTAACACACGGAACTGCCAAGGGGAACTGCCTCGGCCTGGACTTCAGCACCTGCGCTTTCACCTTCCCTACTGGGTGCAACGCTTCTACCGTGACTTTATTCAAGCCCCACAACGCTTATTCTAAGAAACCCTAAAAAACTCACGCGTGACTGAATGTTATTGTTTTTCCTTCTCTCCTTCCCCTCTCCAGGGGGGTCTAAGTTCTCCAAGCCCCTCCCGCAGCAGGCTGCGGCACAGGAGCACCAAGCTCGGAGCCGGCAGCAGCTGTCACCCTGCGCAGCGCCCCCGGCCCGTCCCCCCTTACCTTGTGGCGGAACTCCCGGGCCACACGGCGCTCCATGCTGCGGGGAAGGACGAGGGGGAAGGTGCGGGAGCGGGTGCGGTGCGGCCGTGCCGCCGTCGAGGCCGCGCCCCGGGGTGGTGGGAGGCGCGCCCGCCGCCTCCAGCATCCCCGCCCTGCTGCGGTCAGCCCGGCACCGAGCTCCCGGCGGCACCGGGATGGGGGTGGTTGAGGCAAGAGGAAGGGGGGAAAAAAAGAAAAGGGGAAAAAAAAAAAGAGGGGAAAGAAAAACGAAAAGAGAAAAGAAAAAGAAGAGGGGAAAGGAGAGGGGAAAAGAGAAAGAGAAAGGGAAAAGGGAAAGGAAAGAGAGTAAGAAAAAGAAAGAGAGTAAGAAAAAGAAAAAGAGAGTGAGAAAAAGAAAGAGCAAGAAAAAGAAAAAGAGAGTGAGAAAAAGAAAGAGCAAGAAAAAAGAAAAAGAGAGTGAGAAAAAGAAAGAGCAAGAAAAAAGAAAAAGAGAGTGAGAAAAAGAAAGAGCAAGAAAAAAGAAAAAGAGTAAGAAAAAAAAAGAAAGATAAAAGGAAAAGAACACCACTCTCTCAAGTAGCTCTTTGGGATGAATTCACTCCTGGTTCTTCTCGTGCAGCAGGAGCTCACATCCAAACATCCCTCTTATGTCTGTAGGTACACACATGTCTCTGGCCCTGCTATTTAAGAAGAACATGAAGGTGTGAAATTTAAAGCGTGCTAACACCTGATGGGGGAAAAAAAGAATTTGCTTCAATGGATTTTTCTACAGCAAATAATCTCAATTTTTTCATTTTTTATTTTATTTTTAGGTAAGCTGAGTGAGACTGATTTGCCCTGGTTGGGTGTTCAAGGCTGATTTGTTTCTACCAGCCTTTCCCATGAAAACACCAGCGTTGCTTATACCTGTAGGCCCTGGAGTGCCTACTTTGAGTAAATGAATAAGAACCAAACTCAGAGTGCCCGAAAGAAGCCTCTTTCAGACTAATGTCATTTAGGTAATTTTCTCTTCAGCTGGTTCCCCTCCTACTTTCCATAATCTAGTACATGATAATACAGACTTGTGCAACTCAGGCTGGAAGCAAGAGGAGGAGACCAGTTAACCCATGTTGCTTAGTCTCACAGCAGTATCAGCTTTACCTTCGTAACTGGAGAGACCCCGGTTTACATCAGCACAGGTAGCTTCCCTTTTCTTCCTTCCAATGGGGTGCAAACTTGTATGAATGCATACAAAGCCATGACAAAAAATGAATGATTCCAGACTGCCAAATGCAAACTGGAATCTGTTATATTATTTCCATGTGAAAACCTTCTTCAGCTACACCAGCTCCTTTAGAAATTGCTCCTGCCCCTTTGAGAAGATGGCTTTGCTGTAAAGAAACATGTCAATGGTATTCACTACCCATTACTCATAAAGGTGCCAGGAACAAGAAAGGGAGGAATGCTTTATAAGCCTGTGTTCTTACACACTCACCAGCTGTTTTCAGAGAACAAAATCAGAAGTACAACTACTACATAAATCATTTGTCTGCTACCTAAGGTAAGTTGCAGTACCGCACAGTATTGAAAAGCTATTCTATCCAAGCTTCATACACACCACTATATTATTGCTTCCCTGAAGAAGTAAAACAAAATTGTTTTATATTTGAAAACAGAAGGAAAGAGATACAAAGTGTTTTACATCTTTTAAATTTCATGTACGTTTCCTTCAAATTTACACCCAAACTTTAAGTCACTGCTAGACAATCACTTCTAGAAGACTTCTACAGAAATAGATCTTTTATCAGCTGGAAGTTATGTACATTTGAAAGAAAGTGACTTTTTAAACATATAGCTATATTTTGCAGGATTAAAATACATAAATACAAAGCAAACAAACCCACAAAGCTATCCCGTGCTTCAAAACAGCAAGCTTAATAATCAGAAAATGTATGAGATGGTTCTGAAGTTTCCATTGTTTCAAACATGTCATATTAAAAGATGGAACAATTACACTGCTTATTAGTTTTGGTCAAGAAATCCCTCATGTTGAGAAATTAAATTACATCTAAATTAGCTTTAAACTAGTTCAATTTCTTAGTTGCTACTTGTGTCACTAAAGGAAAATGAATACAGCAGGCAGCCCATTTACAAGGCGAAGAAATACATTAAAATGTTTGTTGTGTAAACTGACTCCTGTTGCTTTTGATCTACTTTCTCTACTTCCATTAGTGTAACCTGGAACAGAGAGAGTGCACCAAAGCCAAGCATGGTGCATTCGGTGTAGATAGGCTCTGCTCTGAGGTGAGGGTAGAGAAAAAATCTGCAAAATCTCTTTGAGGTTAATTGCAAAATGCTGCGCTGGAGTTAAATAATATCTTTTCTGTCTCCCTTTTCATCTCTCATACATGCACTCCCTCCAGCCTTTGCAGGAGAATTCTCAGTGCCCAACATCGCTGGTTTTCCATCATTTCATTAGAAATGAAACACTTGTTGCAGCAAGAAATCCAATCCACAGGGACAAATTACAAAGGCAGAAAAGAGATCTTTTTAATGACTTGCTGTTAACAGACTTCCCAAAGCAGTCAGAAAAGGCTCCTTTTCATCTGAGACACTTTCTCACCTGGTATGGGCAGCTTCTAAAGCTTCTGTTATAGGATATGCAAACCTGAAGAATGACGGGGAGAGACAGCAGCAGATGGGAAAGGGAAAAGAACAAAAAAAGGCAACAGAGAGGGGAAGAGGGAAGAAAAATAGCTGAAGGAAGGTTAGCAGTGACAGAAAATTAAGTCACCAGAAAAAGGAGAAAGAATAAACCTGGAAAAGAGTCTACAGAGAGCTCCACATTCAAGACTGAATTTGTAGTAGCAAAGAGTTATCAGAAATTATCACGATGCCTTAGTGGCATGCTCCCTCCCGTGTCTCACTCATGTGGTTACTCAACTTCTAGCACTTCTCTCAGTGAAACGGGGCCAATGCTCAGTGTGTTAGGCACTAACACGGTTTGCTGGCTTCCCTGCCCATGCGGACAGCTGCGTGGAAGCCGAGGGCTTTAAGCTACGAGACATCCCCTCCAGCAGCAGCCTCGAGTCCCGTTTTTGTCCGCGTTAGCGGTGGTGCAGAGAGCCCCGGCTCCCAGCTCCTGCCAAGGCACTGAGCACCTCTTAAACCCAGAAAGCCAAGAAAGAGAAAAAAGAGAAAGAGAAAAGAGACGTGAGGGGCCGGAGCCGCTCAGCCAGGCCCCGGTACGGGGCGAGGGGCGGCAACCGGGCCGGGTGCCCGGGGAAGGGCCGGGGCCGGAGGGCGGGCCGGGGGCGGCTGATAAACCCCCGGCCGCCCCGCCCGGTGGGGCTTAGCCCTGGCTATCGGTAGCGGCTGGTGCTGAGGGCTGCTGCGGCTCTGGGGAGGTCGTTGCTGGTGTCCGGATGGAGGCTCAGCTCCTCGTCGGGGCGCTGCTGTGCGCCTGCCTGCCGTCGGGTGAGCGTCGAGCCGGGGGCAGGAGGGAGGACGGGGCGACCCCGGGCAGGGCCAGCGTCTAACCCGGTGCCTTTGCCTTCCAGCTCTGTCCCCGTGGGGAGCCAGGGCGCAGCTCCCTCCCGACGGGCACCTGCCGCTCCTCAGGTAAGAGCCAGCCTGGTGGAGCGGGGCTCTCTCCTCGCCTCCGCTGCTGTGCCCAGCCTGGGGTGGGGTGGGCTGCCCGAGCTGAGCAAACTGTGTCCTCTTCTCCTGCCCTCAGCACAGGCAGCGCCGCAGGACCGCGGGGAGGGGATGGCTTCATCACGGCCACGCAGGTAGGGAGCGCAGGATGGGTGTTGTGAGGGGGTGGCAGGTGGTGTGGTGCCCCTTGGGGGAGCTGAGGCTGCCAGGGTGTCTGGCCTTTCTCTGTGAAGTCACCTGGGAATACAGCATCCTTCTCCTGTGGTGGGTGACCTAGAACCAAAGGGGGACCATGGCCCAAGAGGTGATGTGGTGCTGTTTGTTGCCCAAGATGGTGCCTTGCGTTTCCCACCTAGCGCTGGTGTGAAGTGAGGCTCCTGTGGTTACTAGTTCCAGTCTGAGAGATGTTTTTGTCCGGATGAAGTTCTTCATATCTTACCTGAACAGGTGCATACATCACCATGATGCTTCCAGTGTTTCTGGTGACTGTTTCACCATTTGTGTTTCTTCAGGACTTGTTCAAGCAGCATTGAACATCTTTTATCTCTGCTGTAAGGAATGTCGGTCATGAACAGAACAAAGCTTAAGCTTTCAAGTGCTAAGTAGAGAGGGAAGATGGTAGCTAGAGCTTCAGTCCATTCATAAATAGTTGTGTGTCACAGCAAGTATTCTTGCTCTGAGGAAAGCTGAGGTCTTATTTGGCTCATCCAGCAGCAGTTACTTTGTGTGAGCCTTCTCAGTTCTCTGTAAAAGTAAATGAGCTGATGGTATCGGGTCACTACACTCGGGTACTGGTTTTTGGATGTGGTTTATCTTGGCAACCCAACTGTATCATTCATGGCATGTTGCTGAAATGTAATTAGGGTGTGTGATTCCCACTCCCTTGTTTGAGGGTGGGAAAAGGCAAGTTGGCTTTGTAGCCCTTGTTCATGGCTCCACAGAGGAATCTCTTTTGTTTCTGCTTTGTCCCCTCTGTTTTAGGGAAAAACCTCAATGGAGAGAGAAACATGCCTCATAGTTGCAAATGGGTAACAGAATCAACCACTGATAAGACCGAGTGCTTGCAGATTGAGAACCCCCCAAGAATTCAACATATACTAGTACACTGTTTTCATTCTGTGCTGGGCTGCTGAGGATAAATCTTTCAATGAATCTTCTGTAAGAAATATGTTTAGGAGAAAGGAAAAATAATAGTGAGGGTAAAGAGTAGTTTTCTAGCCATTTGAACTGTCTGAAATGAAGAGCAAGACATTTTCACATATTTTTCATGTTTTTGCATTCCGTAAGCTTTCTTGAGAGGAAGAGGCACAGCAGCACTAAGTGTTGGTTACAGCCTCTGTAGAGTTCATGTTCATGAAGACACATGTGATGATATAGTTTCTAAGATCAGTTCTCAGTCAAACACGTAAATGAATACATAAAACATGGAAAATGCTTAATGTGTTACAAGTGCTTTGCAGAGTCATGCACAGGACTGAGAAACTGGTATGATGAAACTTCAGGATGTGAAAATTGCAAATAATCTAACATCCTCAGATGAAGTTACATAGGCACAGCTGGTGTTTATGATTTTGTTGGAAATATTTCCTTGGTTACTTGTATCACTCTTTACATCAGCTAATGCTCTATACTAATAGGTAAAGAAAACTTAAAGTACAGATATTAACATGTTTATCACTATAATCATGTGGTAGTTTATAAAGTACATATATAGAGTACATCACTGAAATATAACCACTGTGTGGATGTAGCTGTTGCTCTTTAAAATTCTCAGGTGAAATAGACAAAGAAATGAAATGACATGTCAGTAACATTTGTTACTGCAGTAAATAAGTTACACAAATGTCATTAAATGCATTTCTAGTAAGTTAAGTCTTATCTTTAGCTTCCAGGAATAGAAATAGTCACGTTGACTTGAGAAACCTGTTGCTTACCCTAGATGTAGGCAATTCTAGAACAAAGATAGGAGGTTGTTGTGAAGATAAGCAATACATTTTTAATTAAGGTATGCTAATTCGAAGGCATACTTCTACCTGTAATGAGCATGGCAGTATAATAACGACAAGAATGTTATAAGATTATGTGTAAACTGTCTAAATAGATCTGCTCATCCATTTTACTGAATGGATTTTAGGCTGAATTGTCTTCTATAATTTAATGTATTCCTGTCTTTTTTTTTCCTAAAAAGGAGATGTAAATATTTAAGTTATGAAAAACTCTTTAAAGAAATTTGGAAGCAAGATCCATGTTGTTATTACTTTCCATTGTGCATGATGGCTAGTAAATTTTGCAGGAGTGATTATGTGCATAATAAACACACATTATTTCCTTAGAACACATTTTCTACAAGAGCTGATATGGAAATATGTTTAGAGTAATATGCCAATTCTCGGATATTGTTTCCTACTCCCCCTCCCCCCAAAAACAGTTGTTGAAAATAGTAAAACAACGTCTACATAGTTGTGTTTTGTCCTTCTTCTTGCCGTTTTTAATTTGTTTCCTTTAAGATGAGTTGTTTTTGTTTACAAGTTTCCTTGACCATGGATGTTCAAAGGACCTTCCAAAATCATATCAACATCACCTCTGTGTATAAATATTCAGTTTTTAAAGTAGTGCTGCTTCTCTGTAAGTGGAGTAGTCGAGGTCATAAATTTGAAGTACAGTGCTAAAACTTTGCCCCTGTAAGAAGAGAAGATACTGTTACCTTCCCATGCCATGCCATTAGCGGTGAGCTGTCCTTGGGTAAAGCTGTCTAACAAAAATGTTGTTCCTCCAGTTTACCTGTCAGTTGCATAGTGACCATGACTGACCGATAAGCTGTTGACAGCTGTCCTGTGGGTTCTCTCTCATCCCTCTTGCCCCAAAATATTGATGCAAGTTTCTGCCATGGGACTTGGTTGAGATTAAGTTTGTTCCTGGTTCAGAAGTGATACAAGTGCTACTGTAAATAATTTGAGTTTTGAAAGAGTGATGGGGCTGTGATTGACACCACTGACAGGTGGGAGATGAAAGGATGAAGTAGAAGTTGGATTAATAGATGAATATGGCAAGAGTGGAGGTATTGGAGAGGTTGGTGGGAACAGAATCCAAGTATTATCATGTGACAACTTATGGAAGTGATTACAAAGTGAAGTGGGCTATAACCATTAGGATTCTGAAGGGGTGATTTATTGGAGAAAGAAAACTTATTCACCACAATATTGATAATTCATACGAGAAAATTTGAGATGTCCTGCTGCTGAAGTTTGAAGGCACTGGAGAAAGAAAACAATTTTTTTTTCCTCATATATTTTTTGGAGTGTTAGAACAACTTGGGAAGATTAATATGATAGTAGGAAACATTTTTGAAAACTTATTTGGGTGTTAAAAAAAAAATTTAGAATGAGAATGTTTAGTGATTTGTGCATTCCTATATTGTAAATGATTTTAAATAACAGTAACAGAGTGGAAGAATTTTCAAAATGGCAGAATGTTTACATTGAGAATAATGGTAAGTATATGTGCTGGTATAGAGCATTTATCTGTTGGGGGTGGAAAGGAATATGGAGGGGGTACAGAAGAAAGTGTATAGGCAATTTGGGGTATTTTGGCTTAGCTGGCTTAGAATCTGCATGCTGTCTTCAGGCATAATGTGCTTTGATACTATTTTACTGGAGTCATTACAGAGTGACTGTACTTTTAAGTATACCATATGTTTTTTTGATGAATTTTTGTTAAGTTGATATTAAGTAGTGAGCTTACTGAAAATGGTAAACTGATTGGTAGACTACGAAGAGACTTTTAAACTCTTGGTTATAGCTGCTTAAATAACTCTGTTCTTTCTGAAAGGAGCCTGGAATGGCAGTTCATAATGCTTCATCTACTACATTATCCTTGTCTCAGAAGAGAAGATTTCACAGTATGAAATGTGGACCATCTGGTAAGTTAAAGTTTTTACATGAAACAAGTTCAATGCATCTTCTGCATGATTTAATTACTCCTATGAAGAAAAACTAACAAATCTAATACAGGCCTCTGCATAACCGGGCTCCACCTTGATTGGTCTCAAAAGACTACAGAAGTATGGCCATTTATCATGAGGCTTGACCAGATTTAAGTTAATATGTGATTCTGGTTTGATCATTTAAAAGGCTGTCTGTAGTTGCTGTGTTTTCTGACAAAGCTTCTAGCAGGGCAATCTGCTCTTGTATTGATATACCTAAAAGAGTGGTTTGCTGCCTAGGTGCTGTAAAATCACTTGTGTTGTGTCTGTTGCCTGCTCTGATGTTTTTTGTTATATTTTAGCTGATGTAATCTATAGGTGTTTTTTGGGTGTGCAGTCCATAGGTTAGCAGAATGAGGTCCTCTAAGCCACCAGGTGGTGAGCACTTGAGTTTGCATCTTTGCTTGTTTGGTTCATTTTATTTTCAGCAGTAAAGTGGACAGGCTTAAATATCTCTGCTCGGGTAAATATCCGCTGTGTTAGCTCTTCAGTAGAGCTTTTTTCATGCTTGTCCTGCACAAAGGAGAAAGATGATTCACAGCAATTCAGAGTAGCTTAGTAGTTTTCTTCAGTTGAGTAACCTCAGGTTTCTCTTCAGCAATCCTGGTAGGTTGTACTGGATGTAGAACCTACCTAGTAGTGTATCATCTGGATTTGCATCTGCAGGTTTTATAGTGCAAAATACTATGAAGACTGGATGGACTGGATTCTTACCAGTTGTGATTAGGGTTGTCATCTCTAAAAGCTTCGATATCTGTCCTTATTAAATACTGTTCTCAGAAGTTTTTGTGAAGCATGTATTAGAATGTAGGAGAATAATAGAATGGCTTAAAGAAGGATAATCTCATTTGAATAAGGATGGAACTTTTGAATGGAACTGTGGAACCTCTATAGTCAATGAGCAAATAGTGCATGTACATGCATCTTCTATGATAAAATTGCTCTAAAAATGCAGCCTTCTACACTAGTAAAATTCCCTCTGCCTTTGATTTGCACCACCTTGTTGACCACAAAGTAGCTTTTTCCTTTTCTCTGTTAAGTTCTTGTTTACTTCTTTGTTTTTGTTTTCAAAGCAAATAAAGCAGCTTCCAAAGAGATGTGCGAATAATGTTGAGATGTGTTACTATAATTGAATAAGTGTAGAGTTACTTGGTTTGTTGTATTTCTTGCTGTGTGAAAAATTCTTTTAATGGCACAAGTGGATTTGATGTTCTGCTTCAGACAAGCCAGCTGGAGAAAAGATTTTTCAAGATACACTATGCTACTTTAATAGAACTCTTGCAGGAGGTCCATGTGTGAGCTTAAATCACTTAAGTAGGCCTAATATTTAAGCAAGTAAAGATCAAATCTAAAAAATGATAATGAAAAGAGTAGCAAGTATTTCATGCTAAATCATCATGTCTGAGCTTTTGAAGGAAGATGTTATGACAAAAAAAAAAAGTTTTGTTGCCCTCTGTAAATGCAATAGAACGAACTTTGTCTTCTCTCCAACATATTTCTATGGGTCCAAATATTTCATAAAGACTTTGTTTCTGATGTCCTTGCTTTGGCAATAAAATGTTAAGCATGCTTTAAAAACTGATGATTGTCCATAATTGCAGGCAAAGAAACTCAGGATTATTACGCTTGATAATCTGAGTGTAGATATTTCACTTTGAACTTTTAAAATCCAAGTAAATTCTCTGTTGCATGTTTGTGAAAAGCATGTACGAAAAACTGAACCCAAGACCAATGCATTCTGCTTTCTTGAAATAATTTTGATAAAGTGTTATAAATGCTTAGAACAGTAGTTTAATCTTGGTTCTCCCAGTTTGAAGAGAGATGCAAGCTGCTATAGCTTTGTCCATGGACTGGTATTTGCACCATTTTGGAGATATATGAAATAGCCAAGCTTTTTTATTTTTTTTTTTCCATTTTTAAACCAGCAAGGTAAGTTACCATCTTTCTCTAGTTTTGTGATGTCTCTGAAAATCAGTCTGCAGCATACTTGGAAAACTCATTGCCAGAGTCTTATTTAATCCTGTTGGAGTCACTCTTTGTTATATTACCTTTGTTCCTGCTTCCTTCAACTGTCTGTGTAGATAAAGCTATGTTTCGTATGAACTTCTTGTATGACGGGTACACGATTGATTATACGCTGTCTCTTTACTATTGTGTTCTATTAGCCAAATATGGGCAATTTAGGAAGTAGTCTAATGTGTTTTTGTCAATGGAACAAAAAAAAATTGTATAGTATGAGTTAATATCAAGAGATAAATTGTTAGTTTCTTGTACCCAAAGAATATGGGATTAGTGTTCTCAAATGTTAATTACAGTAATTGACAGGGCTTAACATGCAGCTTGCATAGTAGCTAAAGCTGGAACTACCTTCCATATGAATCTGTTTTTCATCCTAAACGAAACAAACCAAACCGAAACAAACAAGCACCACAAAAACAAGAAAACCCTATGAAGGCATTGGGAAGAAGAACACAAATTATTTCTGGAGTAACTTTGAAACTACTGCTGAAAATTCCCAATGAGTTAAATGCTGCAAATGTTCTTGTGTTGAAATGCTGCAGGAGGCATGAGTCTTTAACGTTGAAGGTCACCGTTTCTGTAGACAATGCTTGTTCCTTATGTGTGCTCCAAAACCGAAGTCGAGTTGTAATGCAGCTAACTGGAAGGCTCTGAGTAAAAGATGAAAATTACATCCTACTCAATCACCTCAGAATCTTGAAGAAAACTGTACTTCCTAGTGTAATGAGATCTTTGTCCTCATTCTAAGGTTGCATTGCATCCTACGGAAGCCTATGTGCTTCAGGAAACTTGTGCCATTACTGGTAGATGCTTTCAAAGACTGTTTTGTTGAAGGATAAAAGGTACTGCATGAAAGAGTTCCCCATAGCCATAAGCACCTGAAAGTATTCTAGAGAAAGTGTGCAGTGGAAATTATGCAGTTACGAAATACGAAGTTTCAAGAATATTGACTGCTAAACTACTTGATTCTAAGCATGCCTTCTATTTTTTTGTGATATGAGATTAGGTCTTAGTTGATGCTTCTTTTGATCTCAACCTGCTGTTTTTTTTTTTTTTTTTTTGGTCCATTCTAGTTCTCTACAGTTGCATAAGAATTTTTAAAAGTCATATTTCTAAGGATCCCCAAAACTGTACAGTCTTTGTCTAGACAATTTCTACAAGTGACTCTGAAGAGGTATTAAGCCATCTTTGGACCGATGCTTGTTAACAGGCAGACTTAGAAGAATGTGAAGGAACAGCCTGGACCTTTTACCATACCTAGCTTAAGTAAAACTTGTTCATTTTGAGATCTCCTCCAAATAAATGTTACATACTTGAATTTTTTGATTGAAGTGAAGCTGATTTGCATTAAACAGTTTTCATGCCATGTCTTAAAAATAACAGTAACAAGCACTTGCTCATGTTGGAATTCTGCTTTCTAATCTGTGGTGGTGTTTTTTTTTTTTTTTGGGGGGGGGGGGGGTGGAGGCAGACAAATGAAGGTCCACAGCAATCAAGAACTTAAGAATCAAGAATATAGTGATGATAATGGTGTATTGTGGTGAGGTCAAAATTTGAGTGGTAGGAATCCTGTTGCTCTGTCATAGTTAAAAATAAAGCATTTTAAAGTTGATTTTCTAGCTAATGTGCATGTCAGACATTTTGTTGAATGTTTTGGCTTGCTTTTACATTTGTACAAGCTTTAAGTTGCATGTCTCCTTGAGTTAGTATCTTATCTTTTGTGGGAGATACAGATACCTTTCTTTGCAGATATAAAGATATCTGCAGTGTTCTGAGAAGAGAGCTATTCTTTATTGGATGAATCCCACTCCATGCTAAAGGGCTTTACATAGTATAAATTACGTTCAGCTGTCCTTTTCCTCTCCATAACTGTGTTAGTAAATCAGAAGACCTAACCTTGAGTGAGAAAATCCGGACTTATAATTGGTTGGCAACCAAAGTATACTCATTAGAGCAACAGTACCGTAAGAAGCTATAATAAACTAACCGGGCATAATATCATATATACACAGCCACAAAAGAAATAGTCTTTATAATAATAATGCAAAGTAAATGCTTATTTTGACAAAGATGCAAGTTGTCTTTGATCAGTTACCATATAAAATCAGCAGAACTTGTGATCAGAGCCTAGGTGAAGAACCCTTCAGAAGCCAGCCAGAGTTGAGTGGGATTATGCAATATTTCAAAATGGATTTTAGAATTTACTGTTGTCAGGTCTGTGATGCCATTCAAGGATCTCCTTTTAGAGAGCATGAGCAGTCACCTCTGAAGCTTGGGCACTGATCTCCAGGAAACACAGTGCAAACAGACTGAATTACAGTCTCACTTCTCTTTGAGACTAATTGCTTAACATTGAAACAATAAGAAGTGGGATGAACTAAAAGAAGAGACCCAGGTACTCAAGGTACTAAAGTGACCTTATTTCACATACTGAATGGGGATGCAGCCTGTTCAGTAGTTATGAGACCACTGGAGTATTTAAGGAATGAGAAGAGCAGACCTTTAAAAGATAATTCTTCATCTTCACCCTGATCAATAAAGGACTTTACGACACCATCCTTATGCTGATGATGGCCATTCTATCAGGGTGACCTGGAGGTTGTAGTGGCCTCATTGGTTAGAAATTGCCCTGTTGCTTGGAATAGAATCCTATTATTGGGGCTTACCAATTTATGCTAGACCAGTCTCACTGATTTTCAGATTGCGACCCAATGAACTCAACTGGCATAATATCAAAGGAGAAAAGAGTAGCTAAAGACTCGATAGCAGTCATTTTCCAGTAAACCAAGGATACAAAAATCTTCTGTAACCTCCCCTATTTTTAACATTGGCTTAAGCTTGATGTTTACTACCTTTCTGCAAGTGGTACAATGCTTTTCCTCTCCTTATAAGAGAAATGTCTACTTGTGATAGAAAGATCATATGGGTGATCTTATTTAGGGAGCTTATTTTCCTTTAATGACAAAGACCTAAGTGAGCCCTTTGTTACGGGATGTTTATTGCTGATAGAAATACTTCCTCAGGTATGTTAATTGAGCAGAAATGGATGCACCCAGTTCCTGATTAAAGGAGGCCACACTGTTTGTAGCAGCAAGATCAGTGGATATGATTGGAATCAACACTGTTTCTGTTATTACCTGCTAAAGAATTACTCATCTTTGTAGACAGAACCCTTCCATGATGTGGAAAGAAAGATACTCTGCAGTGATGTAAAAAGGGATATAAGTAGATATGACAGCTATATTTATCATGTTTTTAGAATTGTACATGCACAGATAGAAGATGACTTCATAAGGAAAAAAAAATGCTCCTACTGAGTTATTTGATTTCTAATTTGGATTTGAATAACTCTCTTTCTCTCTTTGAAAGAGAGCATGAGCCATCCTTCTTGGTTACAGCAAACATCTCCACATCAGCTGACTGTATGCACAATTGAAATAAGTGTAGCTTGAAGCAGGTTACCTGAGCCGTGCTTAAAGGGGAATCATTCAACCTGAAACATCAAAAGGGGGCTAACTTCGTCTACAGCTAAGAGGAACATGACTTGCAGTCTAATGGCAGATTATTGTAGCTGAACAGGCACTAGGGCATAATCTTAGAGAAGCAAAGAACAGAGACCTGAGCTCTGATTACACAGGTCTCACAACACTCTAGATGAAAGAGATCAATGTCTGCCTTTCTTGACAAGAGGAGTAAGGCTCTTGCATTAGTGACAAGATTGGTCACTGTGAGTATGTAAATGAGATGGCTCAGTCAGAATAAGCAGGGACTTTTATACGCGGTGCTTGCATTATTTTTTTTTTAACAGAGCTCACACTGGCCAGGTGGGGAGGAGGTTGCAGCAGGATTGTTGAAAACAAAGGAATCAAAATTAATCATTTGGATATCTAAAAAGTCTTCATATGAAAGTTATTGGATTTATGTTTTTGCAAATAAAAATGGTTGTAGGAAATACCAAAAATAAAATCCTGTACTGGCAAATTGTGGCTGACTTAGTAAGAAAGAATTCTGTAAGGTTGAAACTGAAGATGATAATATGTAGAAACATTTAGCCTGAAGTAGATGGGCATGAAAGATATATTTTTTTCTTTTTACTTAATGAAGTAAGTTTCTTGCAGTCTTCCTCATTTTAGCATTACAACCATCTGTGAGCACACAGTCTTTCTTCTAAGTTTCCAGGATCTCAGAAAGTAGAAGAAACTTTAAACATGACCTTTTTCCCCAAGAAATTTCTGCACTTGTAATACTTCTGTAAAATAGCTGATAATGAAATTTGAGGTAGCCTTGCAAAATGTTTTAGTAGCTTTGAGTTGATAAATACTGACAAGTTAAGGTGTGAATTAGATGTTGGGTGCGCAATTACATGGTGTGTACATCTCAAAGTGATTTGTGTGTGGTAGATCCATACACAAATCATGGGAGTTTTTAAAGATGCATTTGAAAGTCTTGTGCAAGCTAAATTAGGGGCTTAAAATGAAAAGCAAGATCGTTCATAACATTTTTTTCCTGTTTTCATTAAAAATAAATTACAGTTCTGATTGTTGTTAGAGGTTTGGTTGCTCTCACAGGGTACTATTCATATGCATCTTGCTTTCAGATTTATTTACACCTACTCACTAGCTACTGTAATGGTGTCTCTACTCAAGTTCTCTAATGCTGGCAAGACAAACTAAATATTTGCTATAAAATATGTTGATAGGAAAATGATATTGTTAATCCATCAAGAAAATGAGATTTCTGCAAAAGGACAGAAGAAGTAGGGAGGAAAAGCCACTTTGATTTATGTTGTTCTTGCTGAGGTGGCGAATTCAGCATCCATTCAATAGCAGTAGGATGTCAGTGTTCAGCTCTTGCCTTGATTGAAAGTATTTGTTACCTTACAATCAGTTTATGGAAAAACATGTCAACCGTTCTATATAGCAGCTTAGAATCTACTTTTGATGTTTGCATATTTAGTGAAAGACAAAACTGAGAATAAAACTTAAAGGTGTGGTGACCCATGCAATCATAAAACAGTGTTCTTTATTCTAGCAGGCTTTTCTCCTAATTCTGTTTAAATTTTGTAGTGTTTGTCAGAAGTGGAGCTTGGATGAGTTTGCCTGCATCAACAAAGCTTTAAACTCTATTTAGTATAGCTTTCTCAAAACCCTGAAGGTAATGTTAGGCCTTCTTTCTACACCTTTGTTGATTAAACATTCCTTAAGTCAGTGTTTTACTGAAGTGGAAGGTTCTTTTCAGTAAATTCTGATTTTCAGGACATCATTTATAGAATTCACATCTGAGATTATTTTTAAGAATACTGTATTTCTAACGCCAAATAAAATAAAAAGGATGAAACTTCAGTTTTTTTTTCCTGAAATATTTTTTTAACTTGTGTGCTTAGTTCTTGTCCTTAAATATTAGTATATTTATTTTACAAATTAAGAAGGACTATAGTATTCATCATTTCAGTTCAATTCAATTCAATCATTTCATCACCACATCTGAACTTGGTAGCAAGAAGCTTGTTTCTGCTTGTGTGCACCTTTCCTTGCACTGTGAAAACTTGACTTGGCTGACTTGTGGCGATCTTCTTGGTTAAAGAAAAAAAAAAGTATACCTTGCCCCCTTGTACCACCTTCGCTGCAATAAAACAGATATCTGTCTCTCTCTCTCTCCACTCGCACCTGCCATTGCAACTCAAAGTTTACTCTCTGTACAGCAGTTTCTCTGTAATATAAGTTTTTTCTTCTATTTTCTTAAAAGTTTGTGTCTAATAAAATTAGAAACAAGTACAGGCATGTGCATTTATGGAGAGTGTTTGTGGTTGGTGTACATAAAAGCTGCAACCTGGAGGGAGGGCAGACAGTTGAAAGATGAGATGTGGACATCTGTGTTTCTAGGGTAGCATGCTCTTATTCCAGTAGAGTTTACCCATGCAACGCTTGCAGCATTCTTTTCTGTAGGGCTATAAGCACCATGCTGTTTTGTTTTGTAATATCTATTGATTTCATTTATTTACTAAATAAATAGACTAAAAGTATGTCAAACTGACTAAAAGGTATCATAGCAAGGCTAGCACAGCATTTAAATTCAAAGCTAACAGCTGGCATTCTGGGAGTTAAAATCAGTAGCTGAACTGTGTCTTAAGAATGAAGATTATCATTTATTTTTAATGTGCCTTGGCTTTCCACTCAGGTTCATTTACATGTTTTAATGGAGGTGAGTGTGTCTACAGAGAACTCTGCAACTGCAGTCGATTTAATGCAAGTGGACCAAGATGTCAGACAGGTGTGTAGAAAGAAAAGAGCGGGCCTCTGGGATTGCATGCAGGTTCCAACAGCTGCGAGAATGACTACCCTTTTCCTAAATGTTACTTCTTCCTCCACTACTTTTCCTACCTTCTCTTCTCTGTGATGATACATCACGGTGTAGCTACATCGCAACTACAGATTAAATCTAAAAACCAGCAGTACTTGTCAAGTGACTCTCCTTTTGTTAGTTTATAACACAGGTGCTGAAAGAGATCATATATGCAGAACATGGGGTCAATATCATTTTGAAACTTTTGATGGACTGTATTACTATTTTTCTGGGAAATCTACATATGCACTTGTGAGACATACTGAATTAGATGAACAGAGTTTTTCTATACAGGTAAGGGACTAAACTTCTACATCCCCTTTTACTGTTATTGAACATGCAAATAATGCAATAATTTTAGGAGATTACGAATAATTTGAGATGATAGTCTGGCGGTCTGGAATGTAACCTATATCCAATTCTAAAGTAATATATGCTACCAATTAATTTTTCACAAAATATAAATAGCTGGTAGAAAACTGTCATGTACTTTCTAAACCTGCTGCTGCTGTGAAAAGACCGCTCCAAAAGGATGGAAAATTTTACTCACGTTTTTGGGAAGAGTAGGGTTATTTGTCCATATGCTGAGGGTGGGATTGTATTAGTTGTGTAGCAGGTGGCTTATGAATAATTTAATTAACTATTAACTTTGACACTAATAATTTTATTTGACAGGTGAATAATGATCCTGAATGTCATTCTTCTCCTTATTCTTGCAAGCGGTCCATTAGTTTATTCTTTTCTGGAGATGAACAAATAAAGATGAGCAGTGAAGTGACCTATAAAGGATTTGGGTAATCATACTTGTGTTTCCGAGGCTGTAATGATAGAATTAATATATACAGTTTTGACAACAGCGATGTAAACAAGGTGACTTATTTGTTGGTAGCTTAAAAACTTTCCAGACTACAGCTGTAATAAGCACTCCTCATCTACAGAGTAGATGGAAGTCGATATCTAAGTAAGCAGCATGCATTATCAAGAAATACAACTATTGACATTCACCTTTTGATTTTTTTTGGCTCTTACTTGCAACTTCATCGCTTTTAGTTCAATTACTCAGTATTTACATTAGTGGTTTTAAGATGTATGAAGAAATCATTAAATTGCCAAGTAACATTTTTAACAGTGTTATTGCTTCATTAAAAGTTGTTCGTTGTTTGCTTTTTGATTCTGTCCTGTTTCACAGACTACAGTTACCTTACATTATTGGAAATTTACACATCCAGAAACTAGCTGGGTATTTTCTAGTCAGGCACCAATATGCCTTTACTCTGGCTTGGGACGGTACATCTGCAGTGTATATCAAAATGGCACCAGAGTACCTGGGCAAAACACATGGACTGTGTGGAAACAATAATGCTGTCCTGCATGATGATCTTGAAACTAGTTATGGTGAGTATTTAAACTAATCCCTGTTGTGTAATACCATGTGTTTTGTTTGTTTGTTTTTCCTCAGGTGTACTATATGTTATTTTACTTGGATTTTACTTGCAATGCTAATTGAATTTAATACTTGGAATTTTTGAAATGAAAAATATGATATGGAAATACTTCTGTTAGATGATAACGTTGATGAAGAGGGCTGGTATCAATATGGATGGGGCTCCTGAGGGGGTCATCTTTAAAGCATGCTAATAGCTGGGTACTCTGTTACTTACAGTGGTATTTGTACTTCAAATTGCTGGTACCTAAAAGATAAAATTCTGCTTTTAAATGTTCATTGCCCTCTAAGCAATTCTATGTAGTAGCCTGTGGAAGCCTATGATGCTACTAGTGGAAAAAAAATGAATAATTTTAATTAATAATTCAGTGAAGACTGCCAAATCCCTTTTTGATCTGGCATTTCATTTATGTTAATGCTTTCAGAAGTGACCAGTGATTCTTGGAGTCCCAGTGCCTTGGATGCCAACCTCAGATACTTACAAGAGTCTTGGCTTTCAAAAAATTCTGAGTGATGACCTCTATAAAATTAAAAAGAACCAGAGGATGAAATCAGGCCCCTTAAAACGTGTCTCAAATGAGGCAATAAAAACTTCTGGAAATGATTGCTTTGGAATGCTTAACTTTTTGTTCTTGCTCTTTAAAATTAGAGTGTTTCTATAGAGTGCTATTTTAAAGCTTAAAATAAAAAAGCTTAAAGCTTAAAGCTATTTTAAAGCTCTACTGAATAGCTTACTCACTATAACAAACGCTGAAATTAATACCGAGATCAATAGCTTGTTGTGCTCATTGCCATCAGACTTTTCACTACCCTCTCACCCTTCTGAGGGTATCTCAGTTGCATAAAGCTGTAACTGGAGCACAAGTAGATGCACTGCATACTGCCTTTATCCAACTGTCTTGGGGAGCAGTAGTAACACAGAAAAGGCATGATAGCATTCATGGGTAATCTGAATACTAATCAATGTCACCACATCTCTGTGATGGATAATACTTTTTTTTTTTTTTTTTTTTTTTTTTTAACTTGTTTAAAGCTAGCGTAGCCATTTCTACTTGTATAAAAAGGTCACACCTTTTATTTGGTTAATATAGTTCATTATATTGTATCCTTGCAGTGACCTAGGGATACCTCATTATTCTTGGGGCTTTATAGGCTATCTATCAAAAGTTCCATATAAAGGAGCAGCATAGAACTGTGCATATACAGGCTATTATTTTCTTTCCTTTCTTTCGTTCAAGGACTACAACACACATAGTCCAACTTCCTAAAGCTTTTTTTTTTTTTTTGTTGCCAGATCATGTGACTTGAGTTTGCTTCTTTCTGCTGTTCTAAAACCTTCTCCTATATTTACTTCAAAAGGATTTTCTGTCTTAAAAGACCAAATCATCTTCAGAATTGCACCTGATTCATTTAGTTTTAGATAGGGTGTGGCTTTCTCTGCTTAAGAGATGTGTTATGATTATTGATATATTTTCCTGGTAAAGCCTATAGAAATATTGTTTTGCCAAATCACTGTGTTGACTGTATGTGTGTCTTGTTTAGGAAAACTGACAGATGATGTAACAGAGTTTGTAGAGAGTTGGCAGGAAAATCCTCCACAAGGAACACCCAATTGGGATAACTCTTTTCTCAGTGAACCACCCTGCCTGACACAAAGCCATGAATCTTTACAGGTTTGGATATGCACAAAAGGATTATTACAGCATTCTTATTAGATTAGATTCTTATTAGAACCAGAATTTGACTTAGTACTTTGAAGAAGGAGACTGGAAATATTCTCGGTTCTCCTTTGGAGAGTTGAATTGAGGTGGCTGCTGTAACAGTAATTTATCTTGTTCCCTCTTTCCTCCCCAAGTAGTTTTCTGTATAAGTTCATAATTTAATTTTTTGATGTTTTGGAGATTTTTTTTTTTATGTTTTTGGAGATGCTTTCTGGATAGCAGCCAAAAGAAGTGTTTGAATCTGGGGTTAAATGAGTGAAAAGTTATCAAGTTAGGAATTCATTATAGAGCTGGTTCCCACTGCTTCCTCTTAGGAAGGATAGGAAGAAGTAGGCACCCAAAACCAGAATGAGAGCATGTTTTATTTACTAGTATTCAAAAAAATATTTTTGTTACATTAATCTGCCATATCAAAGTAGTTTTACTTGTAAGTAATATTTTGAAGTTACAACCCTGAAATGAAATGCTTTGAAGCTAAAGCTGATGCAAGATCTCTGTTGCCTTTTACTACGTGATTTAACTAAAATAAAGACTATTTCAGGTCATCTGGGCTTAGCTGCAACACTGTCTGCCCTTTTTTTTAGGAAGGGATATTTTAGTATCATTGGCACAACCTTGAATAAAGGATTCAGTGTTAAGATCACTCTGTCATGGACAGTAATATGTTGCTAGCCACTGCTTCTAGTTGATGATTTCCTAGCCATATCCTGAGAGGTGTCTGTTCTGTTTTTGCATGATTTACTTTTTGCTTAGATTTACTTTTTGAAAGCATGTTCACAACAGCAATCTCTTTAATTACAGAGGGCATACACTCTGTGTAATACTCTGTTACATCCTCCATTTGAACAATGTCATGAATATGTGAGTCCTCTTCCTTTTATGGCAAGCTGCACCAGTGATCTTTGCATGTAAGTGAATGTTTTTGAGTAATTCCAAAGCTGTTAGAATAAACATTCTCCTTAACATGTATAATTCATTCTCATGATAAAGGAAAGTGATGTGATTCTTTTTCTGCATGCCAGCTGATATCTAAAATTCCTGTAATAATGTAGAATGCCTTGATTTCCACTTGTTTTAGTTTTACTGGCAGAGACTTCTGTGGAGTTGCTTGTTTTCCTTAGTGTAAGAATGACCAAAACCAGGCTCAGCTGTTTTCATAATAACCTTGTCAGTTTACATTCCTTTGAATATGACACCAGTTTTCATGCTGAATGTGTGACATCATTAGTGTTTCTAATCTTAATGGAAAGTAGTAGTGAATAGATGAATTGGGCATCCGTAAGCAGTATACAGTAACATAACAAAAATAAGAAATGGATTATCTGCATGCACAGAAACTATTTGAATATATGCTGTCATTTCACAATCTGGAATAATGCTTGTCAAAGTAGTTTTGACTGTCTAACAGGCAGGTCTGAAAAAAAAAATTCAATTTCCTGTACCATGATGTGGAAATCTTATGCTTTCTTCTTGCGAGTCTTCTGTTGGATTCTACTCCTCTTGTAAAAATCAAGATCTCTATGAAAATCTCTTTACATTGATGCATCACTGGTTTTCATGTTTTTATTCAGGAAATTAGCATCAGATTTCAAATATATAGATCCGCTGTCTTCAAGTGTCGCAGAATGTCATATCCATTTCAGGCTTTTAAGCTATCCAAGCAACACAGTACATTAAAATATTATTAACATAAATACAAGCAATGTGATGTATGTAGTGCAGAAGCATTCATGAGGTTATGACTGCATTTTTGAATGTAGGGAGAAAATAATATGTAATTTTTTATTTGTGTAAGGTCAGCAGTTGATAATGCAACTTGGTGTCGAGCATTAACTGAATATGCCAGAGCATGTGCCCAAGCAGGAAAGCCACTGCAGGGATGGCGAAAGCACTTTCAGCAGTGTGGTATGCAGACACTTTCGTATTTGGAAATACTGCTTAGTGGTTGTATTTTGAAAAGACTGCTCTTCATAATTTTACTTTGTCCCTCCTCCTATTAAGAACTAATACAGTTATCAGTAAAAGCATAACTGTGGACTCCAATGCTACGTAAGGCTTAGGATTTTTTTTATGTGTGATCTGTGCTGAGTATATCGAACACATTTGAATAAGCTTGGAGATTTGAAGAACCTTCTTACTGAAACATCAGAAATACTTTAAGAATGATTATGATTAACCATCACATTTTTTCATGGAGCTACTCTCTCAAATATTAGCCAAGACTTCATTGATTTCTGACATATAAAATGTATTGTGAGTGTTCAAATATCTATTTGAATTACAGTTGAAAAAGTCTTCATTTTATAAGTCAGAGAAGGTAATTTTGAAGGAGAGAACCTATTTTGTCCACCAGTCTGGAGACAGAAACAAAATTGATTTGTCATTTGTGACAGGAATATTTTCTGTGTTTCCAAAAATGTTGGTTAATGGAAATTCTTTGATTCCTTATGCTGATCTCAGAATTTAAATGGTTTTGCTGTGAGAAAGTTTCTCCACATCTCCCATTATGTAGTTTAAAATTATTACTTCTCGATGCACTTGCACTGGACGGACTATGAATATACTTCTATTCTGTTCGTGTTATGAAACTCATTGTTTCATCATTAGAGACAAAGGATACTCAATTGAGTTACCAAAGAGCAAATATCTAAAATCAACATGTGCAATCTATTTATGACCATAGGCAGCAGCCCAAGAGCTCTATCTTTTTCTCTGTCTTTTTCTGTTTTGTAGTGATTACCTGTCTTGAACCCTTGACTTATAACGAATGCATCAGCTGTTGCCCTGTTTCATGTCATCAACAATCACAATGTGTTGGCAGTGAGCTTCCCTGCATTGATGGATGCTATTGTCCGGATGGTAACAGTTTTGCTTCTCAAATATGTATTATTTGATTCCATTTAACTTTCTGATCACTTTCCCTCAGGTTTACATATCTACATAGCCTGGCTAGATGAAGGCATTAACAGGAACTCTTTATAAATACAGTGCAAGCAGGGTGTGGATGAATGACCGTGTTTTCCTCAGTAACAAGAGCCTTTTCCTCAATCTAACAAGTAGGAATAGGTTTCAGCAGAGATCTGTATTCTAGCTGTAGAGCTCCGCAGTGCAGTGAAAAACTTGTTATGCTCTGTTGTTAGTTTTACAGAAGAGGGAGCCAGCCTCTTGATTCCCACAGTTGCTGCTTGTTTTTCTTTTCTTTTCTTTTTTTTTTTTTTTTTTTTTCTCCTTTGTTTTCCCTGAAGAATGTCTGCAAGGTCAGGTGCTTATGAACTTTTTTGTCTTTTTCCTTTTGTTACTGGCTTCCCTTCGGTAAGTAATCCTATCTGTTCATTCTAGAGAAAATGAGATATCATGGATCCTCAAGTCCTGTCTCTTATATGTACCCTCACAACTTAAAAGTATGATTGTCATTGTCATACATCCCATCGTGTATGGGATAGTAATCTCTTTTAGCTGGAATCATTCAAATATAATAATAGAAAAAAAACACTACTACGGTATAATAAAGACAAACAATGCCTTAAAACATACGAAGAATTGTAAAGGTGTCAAAAAAGAAACAAAGGGTACCCAAATGAAACAGCAGGTTTTATTCAACAGTATTAAACACTAATAATTCATGCTATTATTCACTCAAGCAATTTAGGAACTTGGTCCATGTCATATTTATGTAATATAATCGACATGTGTATTTATTCTACTAAAATTACTTCCAAATACCCTACACTTTTATTACTGGATGTGACCATTTGTTGTGTTCTTTGGTATGCTTGTTAGTTCTCTGTCAGCCATTTGTAAATATTTTTATTTTTTTCTTGATATTTTATTTCTTGTAGGCTTAATTTATGAAAATGAATTGTGTGTCAAGCCTATGGACTGTCCTTGTGACTACCATGGAAGTTTTTTTGCCATAGGCTCTGTGGTTTATGAGGAATGTAATAACTGGTTAGTAATTTTTCTTTTAATGCTGTGGACTTCATCCTTTCATATTGACAAGAGAAAGGTCATTTAAGGCACTTAAAACTGAATGAAGTTGACAAGTCGTTACAGTTTCTACATACAAAAACTATTGTTCTATAGATATCTTGTTACTAAGACAAATTTAAAGAAACTATAGAGCTGTTAATGGGGAAGAAGATAAAATCATAGATATTACAGAGAATACTGAAATGTTTAGTACTCTTTTCATTTTGAACTCTTCCCCAGAGTAAAAGGAATATGGAATTCAAAACCTTAACAGGAGAATTTATTTGCCTTCTGTTTCTGTCCTCTTTTGTTGTTTTACTTGGACACGAGAGCCTAATATCTTTGACATGAAGTTGCTGTTCTGGGAATTTTTAAGTTAATTTTATACTTCAGAAAGAAAGGTTTGTAGGAAGAGATAATGTCTCTTATTGAATCAATGTAATTGGAGAAAATAGATGCATTTGCAGACCTGCAACCCCTTCTTCAACAGTTTTGTGTCTTTTTCTTTTTTTTTTAAGTAATAATTCAAATGGCATGCCTTTATTCTTCTGAGTATTAAGAATCCTTAAGATTTTACAAGTGTTATCAAGGAGCTAGAAAGAGAAGTGTCAGATGTGTGGGTGAGAGTTCACTCGATATATCTTCATGACAAGCTCTTGCCACAGCTGCTAGATGTTCCAGTGAATGTGATAGCTCTGCTGTGCCATTTTGTCAGACTCTAGACATCTAGTGCTTGCTTCATGGAATAGGAGTCCAGGAAAAATAGCTCAGGAACAGCCATATATGTTTCAAATTAAAATCTAAATAAGAAACCTTTTTGTTTTTATTTCAGCACTTGCATTGGAGGAAAATGGATTTGTACAAATCTTACATGTCCAGGTATGTAGAAAAAGTCTCAGATACTTTTTAAATATCTATGAATCTTTATTAGGGTAAAATATTGCAGTTAATATTAACATTTTAAAACGATATTTTCACTATATAATTTACATTTTTGTTTGCATCTCTATATAAACACATTTACCCACAAAGTAGAGTAAATATTAAAGTGAACTGAATAGCAAGCATATCTGCCTTTTGATTTAGCTCAGTAATTTGTCTCCCCCTGGGTTGCTGTAACGTCTCTGATAGATGACACTATCTGATTGTTCCTGGCATTCATCTGAAGTGTCCTCTGCAGTCTTCACTTGACAACTTACCGATTGCTTTGATATCTTGGCTTGGTGTCACATAAGAACTTGACAAAAGCAAAGATGGGGTACAGTTCCTAACCACTTTCCTAGTACATAGTTATAATGCAAGCACATTTAAAAAAAATATTATAGTATGTATCAGAGTGTATGAACTCTACAGCAATATTTTCTTGAGAATGCGTAATATCTTTTCTACATATTTAAGTCCATTATTTGCTCTATTTTCCAGCTGAATGTTCAGTTTCAGGAGACATTCATTTCATGACCTTTGATGGGCGCAAATACACTTTCCAAGCTACCTGCCAATATATTCTAGCAAAAAGCCGTACATCTGGAGAGTTTACCATATCCTTGCAAAATACTCCTTGTGGACAGGTAAGGCTTAGAACCTTCTTGTTATGTTTGTATCCTGAAGACATGTCTGATAAGCAGAGGGTGAAGATACTTGAGTTGTCTAGCCTGGAGAAAAGAAGGCTCAGAGGCAACCACATTGTATATCATAGCCTGGAGGAAACACAAATAGAAGAGCTGTGAAACAAAGAATAAAAATCGGCAGCTTAAGTTCTGTCAGCTTAAAATTCTCCAAACTTTGCAATGTCCTTGAAGCTTATGAATGTTTGTTTTATATTGAGGTTGTGTCCTCTGCTTACACAGTTGAAAATCAGCAAAACAGGATCCTTAAATAAAAACAAAGCAACAACACTCTAAGCAATTTCTTTTTCAAATGAAAGATGAAGCAACTGACTTCTTGCAGATGCCCTGCCCACAGCCCTACCTTTAGCCTGACTAAGTCTGTCAATGGACAGCAGAGGTCTGAAGCAAATATCTGCTATAAAAATGTGCAAGAATTGTTGTAGGCCTCATTCATTTTTCTATTAAAAACTACTTACCACCTATCCAAAATAGACAGAAATTTTTATTTTGGTTTAGTTGTGGTGATCCTTCTGTTGAGGAAAGTGACAATCAAATTAGTTGGCTTTATGCAGTTCTCCTGACACAAAGTATCTCGCAATAACTCTTGCATGGTCTTTGTCCTGACTGAGAGACTTTGTCAAAGTGTTCAGGTGGCTTGCAGGTGGAAAAAAAAGAAAAGCTTCTTTTGCCTTTTGCTACATATTGGGCTTCATATTTCCCCTATCCTTTAACAAAGTTATCCTGGCCAGTCTGTAGGAAGAGTTTTACAGAGCTTTGAGTGAAGCATTCTGAATGTTACAGCCAGGTGGGTGATCAGAGGCTTATGTGGTTTGTTCCAGGGTTAAATACTGCTAACTCAGTTATCAAATGTGAAAGTGTTGAGAGGGTAGTAAGAGCAGTTTTGTGTGTACTGTAATGCAGGAGTGTGGGGCTTCAGTGCAGCAGTTTGTGTCTAACTATCGGATAGCTGGTACCACTTGGCAGAGGAGCTGCTTCACAGTTCCCTAGGCACCATCCCATGTGTTTTTCCCATTTATAAAAATGAATGAATTGAAATGGGAAGCTAAAAGACTTGTAATGCAGAACCTGGTATTTCTTGATGGTTTGAGATTTGTATGCTTTTAAAATTCTTTTAAGTTATCAGTCCCATCTCATTCAAGAAGATTAAAAGCCCAGAAAGAAAATAGCTGAGGAGATTTTTAGCTCTTTGAATCACAAAGAACCCAGTCATCTAGTGCCTTAGAGCTGATGACATAAACAGTCATCAGGCAACAAGTGATTTGAAAACGATGTGAAATTTTGTTTAAGCACTTTTTGGAAGGAGAATTGGTCAAGTGATCAGCACAGCTTAACTTTATCTGAGTTTCAGGTGACAACCTCACTGGCTTTGTAGTCTGTATGATGAGAAAGTGTTCTGAAGGTATTTTTTTTTTTTCTTGTTGTTGTGCCTTTTTTTTTTTTTTTAAAGCGTCTAGTGAGAGAAATGCCCGTTCCTGTGGAAACACCTGCTGAAAGTTGGCAGGGGCACTGCTGTGAAAGGAGCAGTTCATTGGAACACAGAATAATTGTCAAGTGGAATTCCTCCTTCAGTTTCAGTGTGAAGGAATAATAAAGCTTTTGTCGATAGTGTGCAGCAATGTATATCCTATGGAGAGTTGTTCTCTTGGCTCTGGTTTGTGGGCAGGAGCTGGTATGTTTTATTTTTGGCTTCTTAAAAGGTAGGCAAAATTATGAATTTATAGTCACTGCAGCTGAATGATATGCACAGAAATTAAATGAGCTGCAAGAAGATAATCTGCCAGAGCATGGCTTCACAGTGCAGATGTTGTCTTTGCCATTAGTCTAGGAGAGCTGGCTGAGCTGATGAAATAGCTTTGTATTCTTAGAATTCAATATTTTTAAGTTTCATTCTATAATTACAACTGTTGGTGAAAGACCATTATTGCATTAGTATTTAGAGACATGGAATTTTTGAAGGATTTTTATTCTTCGTTATCCACTGTGTGTAATTGTGTACCCCTGGTACTTGAAGGACTGACAGATGAACTCTGTTCTCATTCAGCATTTTTGAGCCACCTAGTATTGTTCAGAGATGCTGGCAGCTGTAGTGATTGTTTTCAAGTGGGACAAGATTTGCCCCATGTCATGCAAGTCTCAGTGCAAGTCAGTGGGAGTGTAAATCTTTGAAATGAAAACCTTTATCATCTCAGTTTGTGCTGTCAATGGTGCTAATCACAATATAGTTTTGTTGCTATCTTGACTGTCCAAAGGCAAGGAGTTCTTAAGGAAGACTTGCTCAGTTCCTTTTTTAGTACTGAAGATGCTTGGTATCTTACTATTTGATCAACAGTTGCATCTTCATGGCAGGCAGTGAGACTGAGAAGCACAGCCTCCTGCAGCTCTGCTGGATGTTTCTGGAATGCAGCTCAGGACTGGAAACTAACCAATGAACAATTTCCAGCAGAAAGATGTAGGTCACTCTTTGAGTGATTTCACATGTGTCTGTATGTGTTTTGATAAATAAGTCATTATCAGATGTTAAAGATAGATTATAAAGATTAGAGTAAATGAGCTAATAGCATGCCAAAAGTGATGGGGCCTTGTTTTGTCACTATTCTTGAATACCTTTTGAATGGGTATAAGACCTTGTGATGCCAGCTGGAACAGACAAAACAGCAGCTGAGTGCTGTCCCCTGTGCTTTGTGGAAACAGGCAGATTTTGTCTACCCCCAAACCACTAAGTCAATGTGAATAAGCTGGTGCCTTTGAACCCAGAACAAAGAGGTAAGAATATAACAGGACTAGCGGAAATTTAGTTTGTGCCTGGAGCAAAGAGAAAGTAAGGGTGGACAATGATTCTGATGTCTTTCAGGATGTAGCAAGGTAAATCACAGCATGCTGAGGTGACATCAAGACATCTCTCAGTCTGCTTTGTCTGACAGAGAAGTCTGACCGACTTCTCTCTGGCTAGTTGCCATGTTATTTGGTACAGGTGTACTTGTTGTGATACATCGGAAACATCCAGTACTCAACAGGTCTCAGACTTGTGCTGCTTCCCACCTGTGTGGTGTCTACTTGAAGATCACTCCTGTAACATGAAACGTGCAGGAATACTAAGTAGCTTGAGATTTCATTTAGGTACCAGCCAGTTTCAGGACTTGCTTTAGGAATGTTCGTATGCTGTCTCATAGGCAATTCTGTCTGTTTGTGTGGATGTTTCTCTCTGCTAAAGTTTAGAAATTGTTGGCTGTATTAGGCTTTCATGTCTTGCTTTTATCCTGGCAATTAGCCACCTCCAAAAATAATTTCAGTAGTTTTAGGTCAAAGTACACTTACTCTTGAAGTTAAAATAAATAGCTGAAGGTTTGTTTATAAATAAATAATCTGTTTGTATGCCATCATAGGTACTAAAATTCCTTAGAAATTCGAAAAAAATGCACTAAAATTGTGAATGGAAAGAAATCTATTTTCACACAGAAGAAGTATCGTAGTTGACTTCAGTTTTGATGAAAACGCTTAACTTGAATTTGATTCTTGATCTTTAAGCTCTTGTGAAACTTTCTTGTGTAGGACATTTAGCTTCCTTCTGTTTTGAGACCTTAGGACATAAGTCCCAATACTTTGCTTTTAGGATTTCAGTTGACTAGCTGGTTTTGGTAATGCTGACATTTGAGTGTGAATGAAGAAGATGAGCGTAGGTCAGGTATATGAGGTTGATCTAAGATTCTTTTTTTGAATATGTTTCATGCTGACTGAAGTACAATATTCCTTCTCATGGTTTTCCTAAATGATGTTTTTGACTGACTTAGAGAATTAATATGGTGGTAGGAATAAGCAATGGTAATAAAAATAAGCAAGTCAGGCCAGTTGGATACTGTGATTTGATGCTGCCTTTCTTTAGTTCAGTATTCATCCAGGGAACTAATGAACATACTCCACAATTCTTCACTAGAAATAATTAACTTAAATGCTCTTTTTAAATAATGATTTATAAGATGCTTCTGTCTTCCATTACTGTTTGCCTTTAAAAAACAACAACAAAAAAGTACACCTTAAAGAATCTGTGCATATCAGAACATATTTTAAATTAAGGAGAAGTAGAAATTCACACTTCTGTGCACTGTCATGTGGATAATGCAGCCTTGTTTGTGAGTAGGAACTCACTCTCAGTGGGTCTTGTTTCAGTGGGTCTCATGAATTGCAGGTGTATTTGTACTAAGCTTTGGAAGAGTTTAAATTTCTCTCTCCTAATCCCACTTGAGCAGTGTTAGTAACGTAGTAGAGTTGTACTTAAATATACTTTTGAAATAATTAAACAAACAAACAAATTCTGTATCTTAGCTGCAAAGCTCTATGTTTTACCAGTGCACTCTGCTAAGAAACAACATAAAGCTTATAATTTCTAATTTCTCCCTAATAACTTTACATGCACTCTTATTAACATGCATCCTACTTAATCAAATCAAATATGTTTTTAATTGCCTTATTTTGTAGAACCAGGATGGATCATGTATCCAATCAATCAGCATTATTCTTAAACAGGACCCCAAGAGGCAAGTTACTCTGACTCATTCAGGAGATGTTTTGGTTTATGACCAGTACAAAATTAACCTGCCTTATGCAGATGGTAAGGAATAATATATGAGCATATAATGCCTATCAAGCACTGAAGTGGTATTTTAATGCCATATGTATATATTGTGATGTCATCAGTGTTGCTAATATACTAAAGCTAAGTGATATATTGTTAATATTAACATTGTTCATCTTTGACCAAATGTTTCACAGATTACCTGCTGGTGTACTTGGTGCTTTGATATTAATTGTTGTGCATAGCTATACCGAGCTAGTGTCTCTTATGTTAAGATTGAATATTTTGTGTTTCTAACAGGGCCAAATGCCATCCTTCACATTTATAAGATTGGTTAGTTCTTTTCTGAGGGGAAATTTTCTCTGATTCCTGACTAATTTCTCTTCCCTTTTTTGTAAAAAAACTCGAGTAAATGTAAGTGGAAGGAGCCCTCTCTTACCCTTTGCATGTAATCTGCAGATGTTCAGACAAGAACTTTTTACATTTTTTTTCTTCACTGAGTTTTTAAATTTCTCCCTCTGGAAGATTATATCAACTATTCTACATATGAATATGGGACTGTTCTGTGAAGATCAATGTTAGCTTTACTGAGTGTGATATATGCAAATCACTAGTTTATTTTATGTCCTTTGAGACTTGGCTCTTTGAGAATTCCCAAAAAGGGATTTAATCCAGGAAGAAAATTGCTGCTAGGAGTAGGTTGATTAAAAAGTGAATGAGAATATTATCTGCAATGTCTGCATACTCTTTGGAGCATCTTGGCTTCGTCAAAGAGTTTTATTATCATTAGTTTCTTGTTTTCTGTTTTAAAGTCTGAATCCCATATAACCTTTTGGGATAAATGAACAATTTGGGGAGAATGGGGCTGGAGTAGGACAAAATGTGCCGTATGTAAGAATAACATTAAAAAAAAAAAGTGATGTGACAAGAAACAAAATGGAAACTACAGACAGGTTTCCTTTGCCCTTCAACAATCTCTGTTCTTATTCACTAGATTTATTTGAAATACGGAAACTCTCCTCTATATTTCTTCAAGTAAAGACAAACATTGGATTACAGATACTGTATGACAGAGAAGGACTAAGGCTTTATCTTCAAGCTGATGGACGGTGGAAGGATGATACTGTTGGCCTTTGTGGAACCTTCAATGGAAATACGGAGGATGACTTCTTGTATGAATAATTCAGAGATTTTTATTTGTCAATACATGAGTATTTGCAGTTAGAGTTGTAGATCAAATCTATACTGAAGCTGCATAGGGGGATAACAAAAATACCTTATTTTGAAGCTTGGTGTTAGTGGATTAGATAGTAGGTTATGGTTCGCTAAAAGAAAGTGTGTAAACATTTTTTGTTTAGAGTATTTGAATATAAAAATACAGCGAAATACATACCGTTACTGTGGACTAGTTTATCTGATTGTTTTTGTCCAAAAGATGGACTGGCTTATATTAGGAACTTTATCCCCCCCTCCCTGAAAGCCTCTGTCTCTGTCCAGCTCCAATTCTCTGCTACAAGCTCTAATCTGCGCTATCCAACAGAGCCTCCATTGTTTGTGCCTGCAGGCCAGCAACAGGAATTGGCTGTTGCCTGAGCCTCACTTGTAATGCAGTGAAAGGTGGTCAGAGCTGCCTGAGCATCGCAATCAATCTTAGAGTTTATGCCCAGCTTCCTAGCAGCACATGTCCTGCAGACACTAAATAAATTGGCCTCCAGAGGATGAAGCAGACTAATGGAAGGGGGAGAAGAAGAATGTGAATTTAGAGCATGACAGAATACTTTGTTAACAACAGGGGAAAAAATAAAAGCAGAAGAAGCAGGAGAGATAGTGTCTCAAAGTTGGAAGTTGTCAGAACTGATAGAAAAATGGCAAAAATTTCCATAATAGATCCAAAAATAAAAAATAAAAAAATATATAAACATTTTCTTAAAGTTAAAACAACTTTCCATAGACAGTGTTGTCTTGTGCAACACATCCACCAATAGTATTATTGGTTTTATGTCTTATAGCATCTTTTATCTAGTGTGTGATACACCATATTTAAGTGCATAGTTTTGATCATTCTCTGAACACAATATTACCGTCCTTTAGTTATTTCGATCAAACTCTCTGTGTTCAGTTTCTGCTGCACCTCTGCTTATCCAGGCCTAATGGTATCTAATTGCTTTTGTAGTTATATCTCTGGACCCTTGGATTTCTACCTCCTCCTCTTTCTTACAGGGAGTAGAGAACCTGGGAAGTCAGCTACCAGGAACAGACAGGAAATTGTAGGTAGAGGAGACAGCAGAATAGATCAGGTATCACTTAGGAGGCAGAATTATGAATAAGAAAGTGCAGACTTTGAGGACAACAGTGTTCCATTTCGCTCTCTTGTGAAAATGGAACTAGGTCTGTTTTGATCCATCCTTTCATACAGAATATCTAATGGTTCTGAAGTGCATCTTCTCTTTCTTTTCTGGGCTTTTGCCTGGAAGGAGAGAGAGGAGCCCTGAAACATTAGCTGACGGTGCGCTGGGGAAAAGTGCAATGGAAGGGGAGCTTCAATCAGCTCTGGTGAGGAAGGTAGTAGAAATGAAACTATTCTGTAAATTCACTGTGTCTTTTGTGACTGACTTCTGTTTTGTAAAAGATCTCCAGTTGGAGTAACTGAAAACACTCCGCAGCTGTTTGGAAATGCATGGAAAACTTCATCAGCATGCACGCTTGTGCACGATAGCTCACAAATGGATCCATGTGATATTCATCTACAGGCAGGTGGGCAGTGATGGTCAAATATTGTTGACAAATGCATTTCTACTTATTACATCTGTGCTGGGCTTCCTTTTTGGATCGGGAAAAGTAACCACCAATCCTCCCTGCTGAAAAATGGAGTAACATTTATTTATCTCAATCCCCTAACAAATTATGTAGTGCATTGTTTAAGTATGTTCTGCTACTTGCATAAACACTCCAAATACCCTGTTTATTTCTAGTTTGCAGTTGCAGTGTGCAAAGCTAGGCATTAAAGGTTGGTAGTACATCTAGTACTGGTGATGCTGTTAGTTAGGATGGAGACTCAAAAGTATTACAGTACTCATTTTTCAAAATACTGAGAAAATGGAACACTCCAGTTGTGTGCTATGGAGGAGAAAAAGTAATAGAACAATATTTATGCTCTGCCAGCCTTTACATTTGGCTGAAAGGGTTTGACTGGGGAAACATGATATAGTGGCTGATGCAATAAAAACCATATCTAGCCATTAAAGACATTCATTAATAATGATGAACTTGGTAGATCATCAGTTATATTCCTCTCAGAATTACTACCACTTGTCATCTTGGACTGTACAGGCTTCTAGACAAGATACAGGGGTAAAATGGTCATTACAGTTTTAACTGTAACTTCAGCTGTGGTAGGAAATCATCATAATTCCTGCTAGGAAATCACCCAATCTTCTGAGTATTTATACAATGTGCAGTGCTAAGAAACTGCATTCTTAATGGTTTGGACACTAGCATAGAAAAAACAGTGGTCAGTATAGGAAGTCAGAAGTTCTGGAAAGGAAATTTTGAGGTCCCAGTTTATTCATTTCCCTTTTATTGTGGAAAGTGTCTATTTTTATTTTTCTGGGTACGTTAATGTATCATTTTGATTATCCTGACCACTCTTGCACAAGCATGAAATGCATTCAGAATTAAAAGACTAAGATGAGTGTTTGGAGTTGTAACAAGTGAAAGTGGTTGCAGCCTTAGCCAATGTGAAACAATGGGTAACAACAGATTATTCTTTAAAATGTTGACATACTTGAAGTAGTTACTGGGAATTACTGAAACGAGAAATATCTTTTCTTGTGTGTTTATGAAATACAGTAGTTAGTATCTGGCATCTTGTGCCTAACCCTCATCATTTAGTCAGTTTAAAGATAGGAGTCTGTACCTAGGCACTGTCTGCATATTGTAAGTTGTCCAGATAGCTTAAAATCATTCCAAGAACAAACTCAAATCTATGAGCAGCTAACTTTTTCTGTCCTGTTGTATAGTTGTATTGATATGAAAGGTAGCAATATATATATGGCAATATTAGATAACTATTAACATGACTAGTTAGATAACTATTAACATAATTAATAACAATTGCATTGCATAGAAAACACTTTCTCTTCCAAGTCTTTTTAAACTCCCCCACTGAAAGTGTTTAATCTGTTATTTGTGTAGCTTCTTATGCAGCGGAGGCTTGTAGCATCCTTACGAAAGAACTTTTTGCTCCATGCTACCCCTATTTGAGTCCCATTCCCTATTTTGAGCAGTGCAGAAGAGACACGTGCAAATGTGGACAGAATTGTTTTTGCTCTGCTCTGGCCCATTATGCTCATCATTGCCAAAGATTTGGAGTTATAATAGATTTCAGAAGAGGTGTCCCAGACTGTGGTGAGTTGCTTTTCATTTGCACTCTTAATAATTATTTTTGGAGACTTTAGAATTAATCCACTTCTCTCATTTCAAAGCTGATTTTAATTCAATGTTATCTTCTGATTGTCATTCTATCACAGTAAGATAAGATAAGATAATTCTATCACAGTAGGATAAGGCTCTTTTTCTTGTGAAGAAATATGTCTTTGAATGTCTTTTCCTACCCACATTGCTATTATTCACTAGCTGCGTAAATACATTTGTTCTGTTTTTTGTAGATGCTAGGTTTTATCTAATTCTTTAAATGAACCCTTGACAGAGATGAAAAACTATATTGGCGTATATAGCAATTCTCTCTGTATTGTTTTCAATTTCCATTCTTTCTGACATTCTCCAAGAGGTTATTTTCTCATTGTCTGTGAAACTAAAATGAGTATAAAGTGCTGAAAATGCACGTAGAGAATTGCTGATTTTTAAATGAAGATGAATGGAGGACTACAGATTGCATGGAGATAGCCAAAGCTGACTTCTGTTATCTGCTTTGTAATGAATAACCAGTAGAGGAGTAGATAATATTATTTTTCAGTTTATATGAACTTTTTTAGTGATGCAAAAGATGTTGACAGGAGATGTACTGCTGTTACGCATTTTTAAAAATTATAAAATTAAGGACCCTATAAAGCAGCCCTTAACTGAACCCCCTGATGTGTTGGTAGGCTTGGATCCAAAAGCAAGGCTAAAAATCTTTTCTAAAGAACATTTAGCAATTTGACATCTGATAATTATCATCACATTGTGTAATTATCCATGTTATAATGCTTGATAAAGAGGATGTTGGGAAGTTCATCCAAGCTGGCTTATCTGTTTATATATCTGGGGGAGTAAAACAAAACAAAATGACAACAACTACAAAAACCAACCAAACAAACAAACAAAAAAAAACCAACAGCTTGTTTGAGTTCATTGTGGCATGAATGGCTGTGTCTACTGTTACTAAATGAATCTGTTTCAAAACTTTTAGTTTTCTTTTGCTTTTTTAAAAAAGTAAATATAAGAATATATGTAAAAAGTCAAGCTTATAGGGTTTAAAATGTTTTCTTACTAATATTTCAAGCTCTTGAATTTATTTTAAGCAGGGCTTTATAGGATAGATAAGAAAACTTATGATGGTACTGTGCAACAGCTGCAAAGTGCACGTTTTATTCATTGCTTGTAATGTTCCCTTTAAGATGTGAGTTTTCCAAAGCCCATGCATGAGAACTATACATTTGCAGAGTCAGAGACAAAAACCTCGAATCGTCCAGTTTCCCCAGTATAAATCTGGATTAACTGCATAGACTTCATTGGACTTGTTATTACTGTGGATTTACATCTGTTTAGTTTACACAGCATGGTGCCAAGATAGCAATGTTAGTGGAATTTAATGTAATTGGGAATGAAAGAGCAGAGATGTTTATCAGAAAACTGTTGGGAGGTACTTGAGTCTCTTGCACAGTAATTTGAGAGCGTTGTTTCATTTGGACAGCTCTTTCATGTGAAGTTACAAAGGAGTACAGTACTTGTGTATCTACCTGTGGCAGAACCTGCCAAGCACTGTCTGTGCCAGAGACATGCAGCAGTGATTGTGTTGAAGGCTGTGCTTGTCCCTCTGGAATGTACTTGAATTCCAAGACTGAAAGATGTGTAGAGAGGTAGGTGAAGTTGCAATTCTGATAGTCACAGTCGCTATTTCACACCACTGCGTTTAATAAATGTGTAACCTGTAGATGCTGTGCATTTGCAAAATTGGCAGGATCTTAGAATTGCATAGAACCTTTATGTTGATCAAAAATAGTTCTGTTGTAGTACTGAAACTCATCCAATGTCACCAAACCTAATTGTTACATACTACCTCTCTCTGTATGTTAGAAATACAAAGATGCCCGTTGATAAGGGGAGGTTCTGCTTTGTTATTAATTGATATGCTATGAGATATATGGCAGTATATATTGGTAGTTATCTAGGTCAATTTATTGCAGCTAAAAAAAAATATAAATCAATTTGAATAGCAATTATTAAGTCAAGGGGAATTTTCTACTTTCAATTTATGAGGTAATCACTACAGTTGTTTTTTTTTTTTTTTTTTTCTTCTACTCCAGAAATGAATGTCCTTGTTATTTTCAAGGAATTGACTATCCCCCTGGAGATAATGTTATCACATCTTTGGGCAAATGGTAAGATAACTGTTTTGGACAGAACTTCTTGAGGACTTTTGTTTTCAGGTTGCTGTGCTTACGGTCCAATACACTGAAGTGCAGAGTAGAAAGAAAACCTACTGCTATTATGTACATCCATGCTAACATGAAGAGACATAGAAAACTCCAGCACTTTCTGAGGTTTAATTATGCTAATTAATTATGCTGTGGTGAATATTTGTCTGAGTGCACACTGATCATGTGATTGTCCATAAATGTTTTTTTTTAAGAAATGACTGCCAAAAAAAAATATCTTTGCATTGATTTCAGTGGAGTTATATTAGTATTTGGCAGCTTATGTTTATAGGCTCGTTGAGAAGAAAGCTTTCAAACATAGTGATTTTGTTAGAAACAATTATGATCTTTATTTTTCTTCTAAGTGCCTCTGCTCTGGAACTTCCACTTTAAAAATGTGATTTCCTCTTCTGTTTGTCTATGGTGTAGCCTTTCTGTTCATCTGTTTTCAACCAGTTGTTTTATAAACATTTTGACTGAGATGCTGACATGCCAACAGTTGTGTTGCCTCCCTGTTGGTCCCTTTGGTACTGCTTTGTCTTTTGGCTGAGTTACATCCAAGTCCTTGAGCTAGAACACTTTACCTGCAATTCTTTGTAGTGTGCACACAATCCTGGATGTAACAACAGAGTGTCTGTAGCACATGCAGAATCTAATTTAGGATTTGTTAGCTGACTAGCAGCAGGTGTACTGGAAGCATCTTCACTATTGGGGGGGAAAAAGAAAAAAAGGAAGAATGGTGTTGAAGTTGGTTGGCTCAGGTCCTCTTCTAGTGAAGCATAAGTCCTGAACTGAGGGCACTACTACTGTGTTTTTCCTTGGTAGTTGCTATCAGACTTGCTACCATTTTGTATAACTAAAAACTAGTTTGGCTGTAATCAGAGTAGGCCGTATTATGTCATTTAGTACTTCCTTGCATACAATATCTTATCAGAAGGCTTGATTTTTCTGTAGTTGACTTGTTCTCTTTGCTGTAGCATATCATGTAGGGAAAACTTGTCTGTTCTCATCTGTGCGATATATTGCAATGTAAAAGATGTTATGTTATTATAAGCTTCATAATGCACTTCCTTTTTCCATTTGTAATTTTCATTAGCATAGGATTGTTGGGGTTGTTTTAGTTTCTGATTATGAACAGATGGTTCTAGTTAGTTCTGGTAAGAAAATCACAGTAGCTTGCTACTCTAGATTCCTATCACATTACAGAATCAAGATTAGTTTGGGACAACATGTGTATAAAAATTAACAAGTGCAATTCAGTTTCCTCTTTGAGAGAAGTCAGCCCAGTTCAGTACAAAAAATTGTTGCAGTCTCAATAGCTTGTGATTGTACTATATTCAGCACTGGGGTTTTACGTGTGGGTATGTACAACTGTTGTTATTGTCAACATTTTCACATAAGCTAATAGCTTGCTTTCCAGCAGAGTTCTAAGCTGCTGGTAAAGAAAAAATATTGAATGGTTACAACAGTATAATGAATATTCATGTAAGAGTATATGCCCAGAACAGGGTACCTTGCTGTAACCTATATATATATATACACATATTTTTTTTTTCTCCATTAATTGCTGCATTTTCTTTTTAGATTATGATGATCCCATTATGAAAAGGGCTTGGTTTGCTATTATTGCACCAATCTGTTTGGGAGCAGTATAGTGATTTATTTCTGTAGGTATTTTTGTGTCAATCCTAGTATTTTAACTGCTCATAATAACAGTTATACTATCTGACTGTTGCTATTTTTAGGCCTTGTCCTGCATTTTATGTTGCACAGAAAGCAAAAGATTGAAACATAATTAATTATCCTCATGCAATATATACTTTCTTCTTGGTTCTAAGTTTCAGTGAAAACACGTAGTCCTTTTTTATTGATTTGTACTGCGTGCTTCATTATTATACAGAAGACAATAATACTTCACATCTTTCTGGCTCTCATTGCATCTTCATGTATTTTTATTGCAGCCATTGCAGGGATGGAGTAATGAATTGTGATAACAACATAATTGGTGAGTGAAGAGGTAGAGGGAGAAATTACTTCAGGTCTGCTTAACACGTATCTGTTAATATCTGTGAAACTCTTTATGTGCAGTAGAAGATTGTGCAATATATACAAAAGAGTAATTGTCAGGATGAGACCCCTGATTTACAAGTTATATGTTTACCTTGAAAGCAAGTCTGGTATCAAGCAGCAGCATAATTGTCTGAAATCCTGTTAAATCTGAACTTTTTTTTTTTTTTTTTTTTGCAATGTATATGAACTTAAAATATGGTTTTAAGAACTGACTGCTGTCAGTAACTGTTCACAGAAAATTTTCTTTACCTCTACAAAACCTGAAAAAATACCAAAAAAAAAAAAAAAAGTCATACATAAAAAGAATGTAACAAATACTTTTTCTATTACAGCATATTTTGTATGTTGTTACATATTATTGTCTAGACTATGGTGATGGTAGTCCTTATGCTTCAGTGAGAAAGGTTTTTATTTGTTTTCATTTCCAGAATTACCAAGTCTTTGGCCATTAGTTGAAATTTCTTCCCCCACACAATTGTGGTGGTCGTGCTGATTAGCAATAATATACCCCTCTCCCTAAGAAATCTTAATAATAAAACCACAACAAATCAAAATTCCTTTAATGCCCCACAACTGCTTTGGATATTCCTGTTGCACGTAATACTAAGCACAACGCAGAAGCAATCATGCAATAAAGTTATCTGTGTAAATAATTTATCTCATACCTGTATTGGATATGAAATTTCAGAATTTCAGGTGTGAAGACTAATGTGTTTGTCTTTTTTTTTTTTTTTTTTTTTCCTGCAGCACACAGCTGCCCAGTTGGACAGATTTATATTAACTGTAGTAATCCACAAGTTGATGCTGAACTCAGCAGAGAGAGAACTTGTGAGAATCAGCTGCTAAACCTCACTTTCTCAGCACACCTTCCATGTGTTTCAGGTTGTGTATGCCCACCAGGGTGAGTATTTTGTGTTGTATGTTAGTGTACAAACATAGATGACTAACTTCAGTACTGGTTGAGTAGTTAATGCTGCTGAAAACATGCCACATTACTACTTGGAGAATTTGAGGTGTAAAGGAGTGAGCATTATGCTCATGAAGGCTTACCACAAAAGGTACAGGCTACTGAATGTGTAAGAAATGGTAATCTAAAAGACAGGGGGAGTCACAGATCTAATACCTCACAATAATAAAAACAACATACCAGGAAACAACATAGCAGGAATATAGAAAGGGTTTTGAAACTACTTGATTCAAGCCTTTTTTCTTGTATGATTCAAGCCTTGTATGAATCTACAGCAGATTCATATGAATTTACATATTCTACAATATTTTGTAGAAATTTCTCTAACTTGGATTTTTAATATTTCACTAAGGGAGACATTTTTCTTCATTCCTAGACATTGTTTGCAGTGTAGTTTCCCTTGGAGGGATATTTAGTCAGTCTCAGGAATTTATGCTGAAAATGTGTAATGTATTTTTTTTTTTTTTTTTTTTTTGAATCAAACACTATTGTTGAGAGATTTTTAGAGATAAAAGTAATAATTACATATTTGTTCTGTTTTGGATGGTATTTAGTCCTATAAGAACATAGCTTCAAGTTTTTGACTATTGTCACTCTAAAATTAACATTGGTAACTTGAGAGCATCCCGAAAACCAAGAATGAAAGCCAGATTCTCAGTCAAAATGAATTGAAATAGCTCGGGTGACGTCTGTGGGCTCATTTACATGTAAGTTTTTCTATGCTATGCTAAAAGATTGCTATCCAGACTGTTGTATTTCATTTTAACATTCAAAACCATGAAATTTCAAACTGTTCACATGAAGTGGAACCTGTAATTCAGTCCAACTGAAAGTACGGTACCATAGTGAAAATGCGCAGTGCTAAGATTTTGAAATTAAGTTGAGGCAGACATTTACAGTATTTACAGCTTACTGTGATTTCTGCCAATATAAATCTGTGTAGGTGTATGAGTGTAGGACCTTATCCTCTGCACTTAGGACAGAACTAGGAAATGGTACCACAAGCTTAGGATCTGGACCAGAAATACCAATTGGTACTGATGAAGTAGAAATGACCAAGTATTTGTTTCTACTCATCTTTCTAGGCAACCAGTTCTTCCTGGTGAAATATAAAACTGAGTTGACACTGTCAACTTTACAAGAGAAAAATAGCCATGGAATTTCTTTGATCTTAACATTAGTTCGTGAGCTGAAATCATTAGTTTCATTTCTTTGTTCATGCTTTTGTTCCTTTTCTGAGATCTTGTACCAGTTTAACCCAATTCATTTATCTGTAAGCTAACCTGATTAAAGCAGTAGTTGGGTCAGGTTAGCACGTTTTGTTCTTTATTTGACTTAGGTAAACTAATGAAAAACATTGTGCAGAAAAGTGTATATATCACAGTTAAGAAGCATTTAAAGGAAGCTACACTTTTTTTTTCAGAAGTGTAGTGAGGTGATTATTGTATCATGGTACCCTGAAAAATACTTGACACATACATCCACAGAAGGAGAAAAGTCCTGTTTTTACTGAATTTGGTGTTAAGATTTCAAGAAGCTAGTGTTTTTATTTTTAGCCTATCTAATGTCTAGAGTCTGAAATATTTTCTCAAATATTTCAAAATACTTCCAGCAGTACTCATTTGTTGTGCTTAGGGTACATTCTAGTGGAACTTGCATGAAATAGAAATTAAATACAAAATAAGCATATCATAGTGTAAAGTAGCAGTTATCTTTGTGGGTGTCATTCACATGACCCCATTTTAATCTGTAGCGGATAGATCAGACACAAGTAATTATACTGTAAGTACTTCAATTTATGGGAGGTAATTCCTACTCTGAGTTACTGTGCTCACGGTGTAAAAATTATGATCATGTAGTTTTCTTCTGCTTTAGAAGCAATTGAGATAGAACATTAAATCTCCTAAAAATACTCTAAATCTCCTGAAACCTCCTGAATTACTCTACTCTGCTTTGCTAACATTTGTAGAGCTATGCTTCTTTTTTAAATAAGCATTTCATTTGTGTTTTTCTCATTATTTCTCATCTCTCTGTTTAAATAATATATATGGGTGTATGTATGTATATATATATGTATATGTTATTTTTTTTCCTGCATTCCAGAAAACTATGTAATCTGTTCACAACACAGCTTGTGTAAATTCAGCCTTGGAGTTGCATTTTCTGTTTTTCTGCTTTTGAGTTGCTATGACTCAAATGACTTATCCTATGTCCAGAGAAGGGCGACGAAGCTGGTGAGGGGCCTGGAGAAGAAGTCCTACGAGGAGCGGCTGAGGGAGCTGGGCTTGTTCAGCCTGGAGAAAAGGAGGCTCAGGGGCGACCTTATTGCTCTTTACAGATATCTTAAAGGAGGCTGTAGCGAGGTGGGGGTTGGCCTGTTCTCCCACGTGCCTGGTGACAGGACGAGGGGGAATGGGCTAAAGTTGCGCCAGGAGAATTTTAGGTTGGATCTTAGGAAGAACTTCTTTACCGAAAGGGTTGTTAGGCATTGGAATGGGCTGCCCAGGGAGGTGGTGGAGTCACCATCCCTGGAGGTCTTTAAAAGAAGTTTAGATGTAGTGCTTAGTGATATGGTTCATTGGAGGTTAGTGTTAGGTCAGAGGTTGGACTAGGTGATCTTGGAGGCCTCTTCCAACCTAGATGATTCTGTGATTCTGTGATAATGTTTGTGTACATGCAGTCTTTCTGTATGTTTGCTCTGAGTAGATTATAAATTTGGTGTTCTTCCATTTTAATACATGATTATCTGTGTCTGTTTCACTGCTTGTTTCAATAGTGGTCTGTGAAACTCTGGCAAAAAGCTGGGGTATAGAAAGCAAGACCTGAGTACGGCAAAAAATAATTTTTCTTCTAGCCTGTCTTCATTCTCCCTATGAAGCAGCTGTTCCTAGAAGATGGATGGGAATAGAAATTTAAGAAAGGTGATGAAACCCTACTTCAGCTTCTAAGCTACTTGTGTGGCCCAGCAGTAGTGGTAAAGGATACCTGTAATTCTTGGGTCTGCAGGAATCATCCATTCTCAATACTGTAATGCTGAGAATCCCTGGTATAGATTTGCAGATGTTCCCTGTGAATTGGCCCAGTAGCCACAAAGAAATAAAAAAGGACTGAAAACCTAAGACAGGTTTTGTTGCATGTTAAGGATTACCTTGTAACACTTCTGATTTTTTTTTAATTGGTCAGAGATTGAATGTGACAATATTACAGGTTTATCTGTCTCATGGTTCATGATAACGAACCTGCAGGCTATACTAGACATAATGAAAGAAAGACAAGTCGTGGAAGAAGAGATTCTATATCTTTTAGAAAGCCATTTTACCCACATCTTAGAGGGCACTGCTGATTAACTATAGGAGTCTGTTTTATTATTATTATTATTTGTATATAAAAATATTAGAAATTACAGAACTTGTAACATGGAGTAATATAAATGGCTTTGCCTCATCACAGAGCTGTGGATTTGTCAAGATATTTTAAACATTAAACAATATTGGTTCAGTCTAGTTAGGCTGCACACCTTGAATTTAACCAGTGATGTCTGATAGCTATGGTATTCTATTTTTATTTTTTTATTATTATTTTTTTTTTCTCCTGAGGGATTTATTTTAAGTACACCATGTTCTAATAGCACTTTAATTTATAATTAACTTATAATTATTATAGAAAAATATAGTTATAATATATAATAATTATATATATTATATTTATATATGCGTATTCTCTGATTTCAAAGTCGTTTCATTTTGGAATATGTCAGTGTTTTTCAAAAGGCTTACCGGTCCTTTAAGAAGTAAAGTTCACAATTTATTATTCTTAACATGAAAAAGGAGTGTCCTGTTCATCCTTCTCTTCTGGATGGTAGTGTCATTGTGAGAAATGTTTTTAATCTTTTCCTTTTTATGGTTTCAGCAGAGTTTTAGAGAAATCTCTCAGGAAGACTTAATGTTTTTCAGGATAAAGGGATTACCCCCATGGGGATACCATCATGGCTTTCCAGTCTGTTATTTGTTCATGAAAATACAATTGCAAAGCAACATTCCTGTGTTTGGGTGTTTCGGGAACTGATGCTTATCCACATCATTTTTCATGCTGATTTGTATCTCTGGTGGCTGTAGAATTGCAGCATGCTAAATGTATTGGGTCGGAATTCACTTCCAAAGGGTATATGTACCTCTGTTGCAGTGCCATAACAAGCAAACCCAGTTCTTTTTTTATTCTGTTCTGTTAAACAGATTTGCTGCTTTCCTTAATCTATTTTGTTGTGCTGTTTTTCCTCTTGCAATGTTTCCAAAACCCTCTTGGTCCTGCCACTTTCTAGTTCATTAGCTGCAAATAAATATTTTTTTCTCACTGTATTTTTAATTAGTTGACAGTAGAACTTCTTCACTGGTATCGTTCAAATTCTTGAGTACCTTTTCATATAGCCTTTGTTTTTTTCACATGTATTTAAGGAGGCACTCATTGAACTTTGTCACATACCTTGAAAGGAAGATTTCTGTTACACTTGAAGTTTCTGAATTCCTTTTATTACAAAAATGCATTATCTATTTCAACTTGTTCATTACATCAGAAAAATTGCATAGTAAAATACCATTAAAACAGTAGTGGAGTATTTCTGTTCTTATTTGTTTCATTGAGAGGAAGAGAAGATCATGAATCAGTAAAGCCATCTTTGTCTTTTTGTTTTGCTTTATTTTTAATGTCCAGTACCATTCAGGGAGATACTTGATCTGACTCTTAAAAAGCTGATGATAGCATTTACTGGGAAAGATAGCTAAATCCACCGAGCCACCAGCTCTTCCATGTTGAAAACTGTTCAGCTGTCTTCAGGCACTTAACATGTTTTTTGATACAGATTAAGAACTCAGAAACCAGGAATATACTTTGACACATATCTTCAAATACAGATTTATATTCAAAAAGTAGATATTTAAAAAATAAATAAAATCTTCATCCTGTAGAAGAGTATACTTCTTATCAGAAGCGATGTGTGTCTAAAGAAACTTCAGCCAGTGATGGCAGATCAAGGACAGCTAATATTATTAATTTAGTCATTCCCACATATATATATATACATACGTATGTATATAAAAATTGCACCTTTCACCTGAGTCCTGTCTTACATGATATTTAGCACTGAATTGCACCTATAGTTTTCTAGATACTTGGAAAAAAAAAAAAAAAAAAGGGACATAGCCCTGAAGTAATGTTGGTAGAGACAGCTGAAATGATGTAGAAAGGTATCAGACATCACAACAATCACAGTCCATGGCTGACTTACCTGTGAAATATGCTGGGACAACCAGTATGCTTCCTTTCTTTCAGTCTTTCCTTGGGATATGCTTTACTTGAAAAAGACGGTGTCTAACTGCTTTCTCCTGCAGTGCTCTCTGAGATGAGTCCCACCTTATCACACTGCAGAAACTGTGAGCGGGCCAGGGGAGATACCTGCTTTGAACCCTCTGTTTTCTCCGATGGTCTTCACTTTCTGCCCTCTTCTTGTATTCTTTCTCCAAAACTCAAGCTTAAAAAAAAGAAAAATCAGTGCCAATAGAAGTGTTCCTGCCCTCATTCTTTCAGTCACCCTGCTTAATGCCTGTAATATTTTTCTAGTTAGAAAGAGAAATGTTGATACCAAATCCCTTTCTTGCCATGCTCTGAAGTTATAGCATTCTTTCCAAAAGCAGTACCCAATTTTTATGGTTCTGAGAGTATTACACTGGTGTCTTGTGAGCTAATTTTGCCCTCCTCTATCCACAGTTATCAGTAGAAGGCAAAGGGAGGAAGGACCTATGTTTTGCTTGAGGGATTTTTCAGAGTAGACACAGGCAACTGGGTGAGCCAAATATTCAGAAGCCTCTAGAAAGAGCTGAAGGGGAGGGGAGGTTCTGCAAAAGAGGTTGCAAAATACAGAAGTCTAGATGAATCTTGGTCATTCTCTCTCATGTTCTTGTTCTCACCTACCTTCTGTCTTTAAGCTGTCACTCCTGTTTCTTTTAATTTCTTTTTACGCCCCCCTCTGCTTAGCACTAGTATTGCTGCTGGTGAAGCTGCATGCAAGGGTCCTACCAGCACAGGATGAAACTGCAGAAGTGCAGGTATCTGACCATCTTAGCTGAAGCAAGGGTATGATAAAAATGCTTAAGCACTCTGTGAAATGTCTGGTGCTTGGTGAATTTACTCAATATTTCTTTATTTAAAAATAAAATATCAGAATTGGTATACTTTAAGTACCGCCCCCCCCCAAACAATTAAGAAAACACTCAACATCTGCTTTTGTTGTTGTTTGTTTATCCAGTTTTCTTGTTTGAGAAGTCGTGTGGGGGTGGCTTTCTGGTATTAGAAATGTCCTGCTGCTTATTTCATTCTTTATATCCTGTATAGTATTACTGACCTTTGTAGGATGATTTGTGGAACCCTCTGAGAGCAGATTTGTTGATGGGGCAAAAGTGCTCATTGGCTGCATAAATCAGTTGGCAGTATGCTATTGCCCAAGGGTGTAAAGAACTGTGTGATGCACAACCTGTTAAAAACTGTTCTGGCAGGGGCTGTTGAAGAGTTACTTTGTTATTATTATTTTTATTATTATTATTTATTTATTTAAAATTCTGGCCCAAATCTGTGGGCTTTGCAGAAGCAAAGAGATTTTTGTTCATTGCCATGAGGCATGTTGCTTCTAATGATGCTTTTACTGAGAGTATTTAAATATTTGTGTGTATGTGGATGAGAAAAACTACAGGCAATACTGAAATAGTAATGAAACTGAATATTGGTTAAGGATGGTGCAATAGGATAGTTGTCCTTGTATCTTTGCAGTGCACTGCAAGTTGGACAGTAAAGTGTGTTAAGAAAAATGTCTGATACTTCAAAGTAGAACAATGTGAGGCCTGCCATTTAATTGTGGTGAATTCTTAGATCATTGAAATCTATCCACTTGCTTGGCTTCACAAGAGAGAAAGCTGTTATCACCTGTTTTAACCACCCAGAAGAAGATACTGTATTTAATGTTTCCTTGTCAGTATGATGCTCTTTGTGTCTGAATGTGCTCTCTTCAGTTCTGACCTTCAAACCAGTGGGAATTTCAGTCTCCCAGTTGATTGTCTTCAAGTGGCACAGTAGTTGAAATAAACATGGATTACAAGAAACACTTCACATATCTAGGAGGATAAGCTTTTAAGTTGAATGTAGTTTTATTTTCTTGATGATGTTTGTTCCTATTAAGAAGAGCTATGGAGTTTTAAGTTTCCATCAGATATAAACAAAACACTGAAGAAACATCTAAATCATAGTTCACAAAGCAGAAATTCATTAATATGAGTAAATAAAAAGTTCTGCGTTGAATGCAAATTTAGATCTTTCCTTTTGCATACCATGGAAATGAAACAGCGTCATCGCTCTGGTTGTCAAAGATCTGCCTTGCACCTCTGATCTGTTGTCCGTGGTGGAGTGTCTTGCCCAAACTGCAGTGCTAAGTGTCAGAGAGGTCTAATTTGTTTTCTTCAGGAAACTGTAGGAACACAGGAGACTTCGCATAGAGTTTATATTATTCCTGAGAGGTACTGTAATTCCAAATGAATTTGGCTTGATAAAGAAAAAAAGATTATCAATCTAATCGCAACACTTTAAGAGATTTTTTTTTCTAATAGAAATACATTTCAAAACATGCCATTTAAATGCAAGGATAATTTTAGATTGTATGTCACCTTTAAGAAATCTTTTTACTATGTAATTAGCATGGTACATAGCAACTTTCTGCAGCTTTTTATGTTGTATCAAACAGGATTCTGTGCAGGAACAAATACAGAACACAAAATAAGTTGGAGCTACAGAAGTTGAAGTCACTGCTGTAAACTTGTAAGAGTTCACATTTGCAAAAGTCACAGTTTTCGTTTGGCAGATAAATTTGTCATCAAAGGTGTTCTGTCAGTTATTGTACCTGATCCTGATATCTGCTTGCCTAACAAATAGCATTAAAATATTTTAGAGAAATGAATCAAGCTTTGGAAGATATACAACTGTGTTGTTAGGCTCAGTGGAAAGAAAAAAAAAAAAAAAGCTTTTTAAATAAAAACATTCAGTATTTCTTGCATATTTCCTGAGATTTATTTGTAGAATCTGTATGAGACCTGTGAATTATCAAACTCTGATATTTCAATTTCACTGGGTATCATTAAAAGCAAAAAAATATTTTACTTTAAAATTTAGACTAGTTGCTTTATGTTGTCTTGCTGGACAAAAATTCCTCTATTCTTTCTCTGCTAATGGAATTGTTTTCCACATTTTTTTTTTTTTAATTTCAGCTTTTATCTGGTGCCTTAGGAGATGTAATTATGAACACAGGTGTATAGCTTGAACTGCATTTTCTTTTTTTTGTCTTGAATTGCAAATAGCTATGCATATGGTTCTCTGTGTTATGAAAATTTCCTTTGAAGTCTGTGGGAATGTTTGTGTTAATAAAACTAAGTATATTCATGATTTCTTGCTTGAAGGTAAGCTGCTGTTCATACAGTAATATGTACTTAATTCATTTCATGCATCTGGGAAAACTCTTTTGATAGTTATTAGATTATTCACGAAGCAAGAGATTGCCAATGGATACAGTAAAACTATGCAGCAAATGGAAGCTCTCTAATTCTAGTAAGGAATAAGAAACATGCATTTAATGAATTAATATGCATTTAATTAACACAGATTCTTAGAATAAATAATTTACCGATTTTTGTTGGGCTTGTACCACTAGAGCAAAGCCTGTGATGACTCTTCCATCTCTTGGAAACTCTGCTTCAGTTAGAACCATAGCAGCATGGAATAGTTTGAGTTGGAAGGGACCTTTAAAGTTCATCTAGTTCCAAGGCCCCTGCCATGGGCAGGGACACCTATCCAACCTGCCCTTGAACCCTTAAAAGTTAAGTTAAAAAAAGTTAAAAGAAATCTGGAAAAGCTTGGAGGAGATCTGGAAAAACTTAGATTGCTGGTTGAAGGGTTGGATGTCCCAAGTGCTAGTAGTTACTAAAGATACAATATGCAGATTTCTGTGAAAGAAAATTACCAAATTACACGTATATAAATATTAATAAAATCGTGCCTTTTCAATATCAGATTTTAAATGGCTTATTTCTCAATTATAATTGTAAAATTATTGTAAAGTTTAGGAAAATACTTCTGCATGTAGATACCAGGTTTACTTCTATTGAATGTATATCTTTTTTTGTTATTATTATTAGTCTTGTTAAGCATGGGGATGTGTGCTTGGAAGCAGATGAATGTCCATGTTCATGGAAAGGAAAGGAATACTTTCCAGGTGACAAAGTGATTTCTTCGTGTCATACATGGTAAGTGCAGATCTAGTTATGTGTTTATTTAATTTTAGTTATTTAGCTCTGACTTGATTATTGCTCTATTTTTTACCTTCATGTTTTGTAATCATTTAATACTAGATTCTAATAAATGATCCACCCTAATTTTGTATTTCTGCTCATTCAAAGAACTATTAAATTGACTTTTTTTAGGGTTTGTTGTTTGAGGAAACTTTTACATTAAAAACAAAACAATATGTTGTTTGGGGATGGAAAGTTGGAAAAAAAAATGGCAATTTTCAATTTGGGAAAAGCGTGATTTAGAAAAATCACTGTTTTGATTGTCATTCTTTCAAGATAGTCAAAATGAATATTCCTTGGCCAATGTTCCTAGAGTACAGGAAAAATTCTTCAAATATTACACCCAAGTGACATTTGTTAAATCAAAACTTCCTTCTTCTGCATTTTAACATTTATCATAGAATCTAAGCAGTCTGAGAGCCCAAAACATAAGCGTGTGGACTGCTACAATGATGCGTTCAGGACAGTATTGAGCAATTCCATTTTCTGAGCATAGTAACACATATTGTTTGGCTTTGCGTGTGGGTAATATAACTGATGAATGAATTGGCATTAAAAGGAAGTGTTCCACTAGACTTTGGTTGATAGGACCACTCAGTGATATGCAGAGGCCTGATCCTTTCGCTGTCCAGTGTTGTAAATATAGCTCATTCTCTGTAGCTATGTTACTCCGCAGTATCCTTGAGTGCTCTCAGTAGAACATGGTACAACATTTCAATAAGCTTCACTAAAGCTAAGATGTGAAAACATACCACATCTGCATAAGCCTGATACAAACTTGTTTCCTGATGGAGCCACCTGTTTTCTTTGTCTACTGTTGAATGCTTCAACTTGGCACTAAGTGTTTGTTTAGAGCCTCAGAAAAATCAGCTATACTGTCAAGTATCAAGATCATGTAGTAGTGCTGTAGCCTTCAGCTTATCAGCAGAGCAGTTTCTTCCTTTTGTTCCCTTCTTTTAGCTTACCAGGAACATTTAACTGGTCTCACCTGGTAAACTATTGCGCCTGGCCTGTGCAGCTCACTATAGCCTCGCACAGTGAAGGCTTGTCCAGTCAGCGCTAGACACTGCCTTGTCTGGATATCGTTGCCCCCTCCAGCCTTGTGCTGACTGCCTACCTCTGCCTCTCGTCAGGTCCTCAGTATCTGCTCTAGAAGATATTTGTAGTCCTTTGGTCGACTGGTGAAGCGACTTACAAGCCATCTCCACTGGGCAGGCAGGTAAAGCGACCCGGGTTATTCACCCCCTTATTTCCAAAGGCCTCTCCAATTGGACCTGGTGTGTGATTGCTTGCATCAGAAAGAACTATTATATTCCATTTAATCTGTACGAGAGTTCACCAAAGGCAGCAGCAGTGCAGGTGAAAAGACTGGATATTAAGCCTTCTGTATTTTTTTCTGAGGCCAGGCCCATTAATTCTGTATAATCCTCATGGCTTTTCAAGTCTTCCACATCCAAGAAGCAAAGACAAGAGATAATGACTTTTTGGCAATCATTTGTCCACTGACACGGAGTCTGCAACCAGCTCTGCTTTCTACAGATGTGACACATTTGATGCAAAGTGCAAAGGTCTTTGAGACTGCTGTGTATGCATGCTTGAGTATATTTGATATGTCAAAGGAAAAGTGCATTTTTGCTTGTGCAAAGCATGAGAACACTCAGCAAGACCATTTAAACAGTCATAACAATTACAATGACAATAATGCTATTTAATGCACGGAAATAGTGTTAATTATCATTCATATCTCATTTAGTATGGGCAACATAACTGTTAATCTGACTTGTCCAACAGTAAAATGACAAATTAAGTAATTTCTTTTATTGAAAAAGTACTAATGGAATCCCAGGGACTTTTGAATCTATCACAGGAGTATGGCTGAACTGCAGTTCTGTGTTTCCCAGTTTTTGAGGTGGATTAATTTGGTTTTCAGTGCAACAGCCAGAACATATACTGGCTAGATTAAACAGTTTATCAAGTTTGAGAACATCTAAGGAACCTGAACGTGCATAAGTCCATGGGACCTGATGAGGGTCCTGAGGGAACTGGAGGATGAATTTGCTAAGCTACTAAACATCATACTTGAGAAGTTCTGTCAGTCCAGTGAAGTTCCCACTGACTACAAAAGGGGACATAAAAATCCCATTTTTAGGATGTCAGAAAAGGAAAACCCAGGAAACTACAGGCCAGTCAGTCTGACCTCTGTGCCTGGGAAGATCATGGAACAGATCCTCCTGGAAACTATGCTAAGGGACATGGAAAACAAAGAAGTGATTGGTGACAGACAACATGACTTTACTAAGGGCAAATTGTGCTGGACATTTTTGTTGGCTTTCTATGATATGGGGCTACAGCACTGGTGTGTAAGGGAAGAACAACTGATGTCATCTATGTGGACTTGTGCAAAGCTTTTGCTGCTTTCCCATATGACATCCTTGTCTCTAAATTGGAGAGACATTGGGATTGGATGGGTGGACCACTCGGTGGATAAAGAAAAGGCTGGATGGTTGCACTCCAAGAGCTGCAATGACTTGATGTGTTCTAGCAATGTGTTCTTGCAGCCCAGGATGCCAACCGTACATACCCTGGGCTGCATTGAAAAAATTGTGGCGAGCAGGCCAAGGAAGGTGATCATCACCCTCTGCTTGTCTCTTGTGAGACCTCATGTTGAGTACTGCATTCAGCTCTGGGGCTCTCAAATTGATAAAGACATGGAGCTGTTGGAGTGAGTCTAGAGGAAAGCCAACAGGGTGATCAGAGGGCTGGGGCACCTCTCATGTGAAAATGGGCTGACAGAGTTCAGCCTGGAGAATAGAAGGCTCTGGGGAGACCTTATAAAAGAGGGTATGCTTAGATTAGATATAAGGAAGAATTTTTTTCATTCAGAGAGTGGTGAGGCACTGTTGCAGGCAGCCCAGAGAAGCTGTGGATGCCCCATCCCTGGAGGTGTTTAAGACCAGGTTGGATGGGGCTTTCAGAAACCTGGTTCTGAAAGTGGAAGATGGGGTTAGAATTATAAATGACCTTGAAGGTCACTTCCAACCTGTCATTCTATGATTCTGATATTAAACAGAAATTGTTGTGGTACCAACTGAACATACCAGAGTAGCATTTTGGTGCTGTGTTGTGCCAGGTGAGACAGATGTTGCAGGTAGCTGTGCTTGTTTAGTCTCTATAGGTTGCTCAATTCCGTGTTCTTAAACAAATACTTCTTAAAAATACATATTAAAAAAGGATAGTCAAAGTCTGAAAACAGCTAGTAGTTCTACTTTTCCAAATGGGACTCTCTAGGTTCTGATAATGAAATGTTAGTTTACTTAATATGCAAAAAGACTGGAGCAGAGGACATGGAAGACCTAGTATATTCTTAAGCCCTTCCTTAGGACTGTAAATATATTAGGTTTCCTGAAAGAGAATACTTGCAAAGGAGTTTCCTACTCTTCGCATGTTAAGAAACGTTTCTTCTCCAGAGTATAACTGAAACCGAATGTTTCACAGAGAGCATGAGAAGCTGCAGTTACTCTTTCCATCCATGTGTACTTTCCTTCGTTTGCCTTTCTCTCTCCATCAGTTTGGGTGCCTGCCTTAGGCAGTGCTTTAAGATGATTGGAGTTGGCTGAGTGAGTCCCACTGCACTCTACTTGTGTTTTGTAATGGCAAACACTTTTAACATGTAGTACTTTTAACTGAATTTAACCAAATACTTCATGTAGGTATATAGATATACGAAACATAAGCTTGCTTCCAAGTGGAGTGTTGGAAAACCTGGAAAATTACTTAAGCTGGTACAAGTTATGTGGTAAAGGAGCAGAAGGAAGCATGGTGCTGCAGGGAATTGGATGCCTTTATTTGCTTGATTGCTGGTGTCCTTATACAAACAATGGTGTTCTAAACCTGTCAAATCTCATAGCAATATGAGCTGAAAAGAAAAAGTTATACGGATATGAAACTTAAAATTTTATTGGTGCTTTAGTATGAGATGTCAAACATCAGTGATTTATCCAATATTTCTGTAAATTAGGTTCATACGTTAGTTGTAGAATATGAAACATTCATTTAATCAGGTAATTCATCATTTAATATTTTGAAAATAAACTTAGGTATGTGCTGAAACTATATCATGTTCTCCATTTAGTTTAACCTATATTTATAACATACATCTTGTTATAGCTGTAATAAAGTTACCAGGGCCCCAACTTTGCTGCCTTTATCAAGGGACTTTTCTGTGTGTACAAGTGATTTTTAAAAAATAACATTTAAAAAAATTACTTGTGGAAACTGGAAATGAAATTTTATCCATTATTTGTAAATATGACATTTCTGGAAGTGTTAACTCAGATGCCAATGGGTTGATGCACAGGAATACACAGTATTCAGTGCTGCAAAGCCTTGCTGTTAGGTAGTTACAAAGCAAACATAATTCAGAAAGGTCCTAAAAGTCACTTACTGTATGTGTGGTGAAAGCATATTAATACTTAAAGTAGCCATAGGCAGAACCTGACTGAACTATTCTTAGGCTAAGGTTTGGTTGTGACAATACCAATGTATCAGGAAAACAAAACAAAACAAACAAAACAACAGCAACAAAAAACAGTTCTTTCAAGGAACCTAACAGAATAGCAGTATTGTTTTTTTTTTTTTTTCTTCGTTCTTTACTTATGCAAAATTCCCATTCAATCATAGAGTGAATAAGCATGGTAGTAGTAGGATACATTGCTTGTTGGATTTAAGAATCAGCAAGTATAGAAACAAATGTACTGTGAGAACCTGATAGAGATAGCTTTATCCTTGTAGCCCATTGCTGGTATGAGTAAATGAGGAATAAGTTGTGTTACCTTGGGTGGCATTTTCTTTTCTTGTTATAACAGAAGAAATGCCCTTTCAATGTGTGTATGTTCTGGAACCTATGAAGTCCAACAGGAAGGAACACAGGCTATGTGTGTTCAATACGTGATAAATAAAAATTAGGGAACTGATTTATTTATGCTGCTTCTAGTTAAAGTTTCATAATGGTTCAGTCCATAGTCCTCATACTTACATGTCCTTAGTAGTCCTGCTGCTTAATGCAGTAGGTATAATCATTTGTCTGTGGTTATGGCTCATATTACCACTGTTGGTCATACATTTTGCAGCATTTGCCAGCATGGATCATTCCAATGCACCTTCTATCCTTGCCCTTCCATGTGTACTGCATATGGTGATCGACATTACAGAACATTTGATGGACTTACATTTGACTTTGTTGGAGCTTGTAAGGTTTATCTAGTAAAGGTGAGACTTTTTTTTTTTTTTTTTTAAGCCTATGTAAAACTGGATTAAAAAACTACCTGTTAAAAACTACCCTTGTACTTGTGTCCTGTTTGTACATTATACTGAGTACTAGATGTATTTAAGCTTTGGTGTTACTTAGACTTTAAGTCATACATCACATAATAATGTACAGAAGTTTCTACTGATTTCAATTATGTAACAATATATATCATTATATTAGTATATTTAAAAGTACCTTTTTTTTTTTCTTTGCAGGGTACTTCTTCAACCAGTTTCTCAGTTATTATAGAGAATATTAACTGCTTTAATACTGGAATTATTTGCAGAAAACATATTTTCATTAATGTTGGAAAATCTTCTCTAATATTTGATGATGAAACCGGGAATCCAGTAAGTGTCAGCCTTTAATACTGCTAAAAGGCAGAGTATGTCTCTCTCTGAGTATTTTTTTCTTTCTTGTTGGCAAAAACAAACAAACAAACAAAACTGTGTCAGTTATGTAGCCGAGGTGTAAATATTTTCACAGTGAATGCTGATCAAACCTGTATTGTTGAATGAAAATCTTAAACAAAGTCTTGGCTATATTTCATGAAAATGTTAGACAATTATAATTCTTCTGTTTAGCCTTGATGTGTCTATGGAAAAATACAGATATTTTGATGTCAGTGGGTGTCTTGCTATTAATTCCACTAGAACTAAGATTTTAATTAATTCTGGAGTATAGTTGTATAGAAGGAATATTCTTATACTTCTGCAAAAAATTAAATTGCAGTTTCTGGTATATGCTCCAAAACAAAAAATTCATTTTTGTTATGGCCAAACTGCAAACTCTGTCACTGTAATATTTAGTAGTTATAGTAATTTCAGTATAAGTAATACTATTGTTAGTTTACAAACAGAGTAAGTGTTGTGTCATTGTGTGAGGTATTTTGTAATTAAAACAGACATCTTAGTCTGTGCTACAAATAATTTGGCATCTGTATGATATTGTATGCAGGTAAAAATGCTTTATGTAAGGAAGATGGCAGTCTTTGTACATATTTAGACAATCACTTATTTCAAGAGGATGCTCTGTGCACACTTATACATATTCAAAAAAGCAGATGGCTAAGACCTTCTGAATGCAATGCTGTATACCTAAGTGAATTTTATACCTCCATGATGAACCATTAACAGTTTTATCTTAATTGTCATTACTCATACTGTAAATTTGATATAAAATCAACTTTTAAAATAATAAATTCATAAAAATCCAACACTGTTCACAGGAAGAATCCAGACCACTTTCGGTTAAACATTGATTCCTCTGTGGTCTTCTTTCAGTTTTGGGACTTCTGTCTAAGAACCATTTGTGTCATTCGCTTTACTTACATATTCCTATCAAGTGAACATTTTGTGGATACATTATTTACATTATAAGCTATCTTGTTTTATTTTGAATAGAGCTCATCTAGTTACATGGACAAATTACAAAAAATACAGTTATGGAAAGCTGGGTTTTTCACTGTTGTTCATTTTCCTGATGAGCACATCACTGTTCTTTGGGATCAGAGAACAACAGTTCATGTACAGATGGGTCATCAGTGGCAGGTAAGTGAAAGTCAACACCCTTAATGACATTTCTTTGAAATCTTTGTGTAAGTCTTATTAAGTAAATATATGTTATCATTGTTCAGAAAACAGACAATATGTCATGAAGCCTGTAGGAACTCAATAGCAGTGTCAAGAAGAGAGGTATTTAACTACCTTGTCAATTAAATTAATCATTCTCATTTACAATCTCTTCCCCCCCCCCTATTAACTGTTTACTGTCTAACTTCTTTAACAGCAGAAATAAACCTCCCGGGGCAACATTCTCCTACATTACTCATTCCCTGCCTGACTGGAGCAGGTGCAATTTTGCTGAAATGTAATAAATAAATAAATAAATAAAATTGCTAGAGAGCAGGTCACTTCTCTGAACAAAAGATCAGCTCTCTTCTCAAAGGCTTAGAGATACACAGTTTAAAGGGAATAATACTGATGTTGTCAAAATAAAGCAAAATAAAGTATCTGTCACAACTTTATTATCACAAACAGATGGACTTTTTTGGGGGAAACTAGCTGAAAAGGATTGAATCCTGACAAATTTATAATGAAACAACAGAAGATGGACATGTATGAAGCAACTTTTGAAAGCAGTTGTGATTCGTAGTGTTTTATATCTTGTAGAAGTAAATATGTTATGTTTGTTATTTGTTGTTTCAGGGTGAATTGACTGGATTATGTGGAAATTTTGATTTGAAAACAATAAATGAATTGAGGACTCCAGATAATTTTGAACTAACAAACTCACAAGAATTTGGAAACAGTTGGACAGCTGTAGAGGTACTTGGAAAAATAATGTATTTGATAGTAGATTTATATATGTTGTTGTTACATCATCCAATATATCTAGAATAAATTAAGACATGCATTCACCGATGTCTCAATTAGGCAGCAATGCAAAAGACAGTATATATATGGTTCTTAGAGATGTCATAATCCATTAAGCATAACAAAGTAATTGCCTTTGTTTCTACACAGTAGAGTGTTTTAGAGAAAACATAAAATAAAAAGTTCCACAGTTATTCAATGTAACCATTAGTTAAGTAACAGATCTGCAAATATAGTTTGAAATCCATTATCTATATAAATGTATGTTTTATACGAATAATGAATATTGATGTTTGAATAGTGAAGCAGTATGTTGTGAAATGCACATAAATTCTGAAGTTGTTACTTAAAATGTCTTGCAAAATAAATTCATAGTAGCTAGTGTAAAAAGACCTGATTTCTGACCATTCTAATGAAAGTTATTTAAATGATCTTTGCTGTTTATTTAAACTGACTGCTCAGGTAAGTAAAGACTCCAGATTCAGACTTTGTGGCAACCCTTTTTAGAGCTATATGTGTGTATGTTTTCCTGCTGCTGTCAGACAAATGAAACTATGTGTTTTTCATTTCTGCTGATTAGCATACCCTTTAAATTCCATATCTTATTCTCTCTTAAGTTTCTCAAACGATGCATTTTTTGTGCTTTACATTTTTTAAAATAAATAAAAAAACCCAAACAAACAAAAAAAAACCTGCACAAAACAAAACTATATTTTGTAAGTTCAAACGTTCTAATGAAACAAGTTTCTCCCCTTCATTTTGCTTTCTTGTTAAGTGTGTTGACAGCTCTGACATTCGAAATCCATGCAGTTTGAATCCACTTAGAGAGCCTTTTGCCAAGAAGGAATGTGGAATCCTGTTAAGTGAAGCATTTGAAGCTTGCCATCCAGTGGTGAGTTGGGGTCACATGTAGAAAGATGTGCAAGTGAACATCTCACTAGAGATAACTACTCTTCAGCTCATGTCTTCCATAACAGAGTAATTTTTACTACTGTAGCAAAAGAGGACATGAAGAAAGCCTAACCCATACTTATTCTGATTCTAAAATGGGAGTGTTTAACTGGGCCTGTCACGAAGACTATCTGCACTTAGCTAACTTAGACAGTAAGCCATTTGTTGTACATTATATGAGCCATTTGTTGACATTATATATGCCATATAATACCACTGGCACTGTTTAGCCTTTTTACAATGTGGTTAGTACTATTAGTCACCTTTACAATGAGTGGAGACAAGATTATACCCAATTTGTATTACCTTTTGGTTTTCATTCTAAGCACAAAAATTTACAGAATTGTAACAACTCGCTTTTGTTTGCTCAGATGCATTACATAACATGCACATTTTTCAGGCATGTTTAAATAAATTTATAGCTTATTCTAGGCAGTCTTATAGGTGAAAAACTCATTCCTAGAAGAAAACTGCACACATCTCCTCACTCAGGCAACCACCTAAGTAAAATGAACCGTGCAACTTGTTCAGTCATCAGGCTCAGGCTCAGTTCAAGAATGGGGAGAGCTGATTTCGAGGGCTAGGTGTTATATGGAGAGTGACGTATCCCAAGATGTTCTGGTGTTGAAACTGTGTACATAGTGTAGAAACTGTAAGTGTCGGAAGGGTTCCTAGGGAGAAAGGAGATTCTTCATGAAAGACAACACTGAATCTTGCAGGGTTGTTTTGTATATTATTTTGGAGGAAAAGGGAAGGCAATGTTAAAGTTGTATTAATGAAACATTGGTTTTAGTTCACTGTAAAAGGTATTAGTTGTGTTCCTTATGACTGTAAATATTTAAGTGTAAATCCATGTAGAATGTATAACAGTTCAATAAGCAAATTAACATTGACAGATTTCTTTGAAATTTTGTCCCTTAAGACAAGACTTCAGAGTAATCTGAGGGGAAAATCACAAGCTGTCCCATAAAATTGCTTAATTACACAAAGAGAACGAACCACTCTCATGGGAAAACTTTTCCATCTATTTTATTATATTTTATTTATATCCTGGGATATATTTATTTGTGGTCAGTTTAGAAAGAGTTTCTCGTATTTAATAAGCTTCTATATAGTTTATTATGGTTTAAAGGCATGCAAAATGAGCTCATATTAACGTCTCAGCCTGCATGTTTGTAGTGGGTCATTGATTTAATTATTACTGAGTACTGTACAAGATTTTATGATATGGTCTAACACACTGTTTTTCTTGTATTTCAAGAGGTCGTGTAAGTTAAAATCTTTAATAGAAGTCTTATGTGTTAAATTTTGAAGGAATTGTGGCTTTGTGCTGATTGTTGCCAGTGTCTGTATGAATAGTTTTAATTAGTAATATTTATATTTCCAGATTGATGTCACCTGGTTTTACTCAAACTGCTTGACAGATACATGCGGTTGTAACCAAGGAGGTGACTGTGAGTGTTTCTGTACAAGTGTGTCAGCATATGCCCATCAGTGCTGCCAGCATGGAGTTTCTGTAGACTGGAGATCCCCTAGAGTGTGTCGTAAGTTTACTTAACAAGCATGGCCAGTGGATGCAACTGTATTCATGAGACCCTTATTGAAAAATCAAACACACTGAGTTCCCTAAAACCAGGAAGGAAACTCTTAAGACAAATTAGCGGAGCTACAGCATGAGTGGCTGTGGGGTGGAAAAATGAGTGTGTGCCTCTCACTAATCTCCATGCTCATTTTTGTGTAGCTGGATCACATATTCCTTTCCATATTGGTGGGTGATGCACTTCTAGTTTTTCTTCCTTGTCCCATGATGTGAAAGGAGAGGTCATGGTAAATGGATATTAGGATATGGCGTGAAGGACATCCCTCAAACTGAACTTTTGTTAAAAACAAAAATTAACAGAGTCCAGGAAACATAGCTGTGCCTTAATGCTCCTTCCAGTACAAATGTAGAAGATAAGTCTTCTGAAAGAAAAGTAAATAAAGGATTTTAAGCAGAATTTTGTAATTACCTAGATATTCCCATTCAGCAGTGCTGAGAGGTTGTAAATAAATAAATAAATAAATAAAAATAAAAATCTGAGACATTTTTCTCTGGCACCTGGTGCAAATGTCTGACACAAGACAGTCATTTCTGCGAAGATGTAGTGGAAGAGGGCAAAAAAAGAAAGAATTGAAGGAAACAAACAACCACATCTTTACAGCTTTGCAGTGGCACAGGGAGAACATGCAGCTTTCTCAAAGTCACAGGAAATTTGTTGTAGAGCAAGAGGATTATTCATAATTTTTGACAGAAACGATGCATGCGTGTTTTAAAATGAGCATGGAAAGACAGCAAAATTTACGCTTAGCCACTAGAGGTCGCAAAAAGCCAACTATAGATACATAAGCTTAGGATTTCTGCTAGAAAGTAATGTTTTATTTAAATCAGTGTAGTGAAATAAATATTAAGCAATAATAAATGTTTGAATAAATGCTTATGTGTGATATAGCTCAGCTAAATAGTTGATTTACAACTCAATCAATAAAGGATAATGGAAAACCTGTTTATCTGCAGAATGTGTGCAATTGTTCTTTCTTTTCTTTCTATTTTTTAGCTTACGATTGTGAATATTTCAACAAAGGTAAGTCCTAAAGGAGCTGATAATAAGAATATAGAATCTTTGGTTTATTTATATTACTCGTAGTATTTTATTTAAAAATACTGTGTTGATGAAAACAGTTGCAAATGATATATTATTAAAGTAACGAATAATCTATTTTACCCATTTTTTTTTTTTTTTAATTTTGCTTTTCCAAAGGCTTTTAATGATCCTCTTAATGTAGGCCCACGTCTATTTATCTCAGTTGCTATATGTTTATGGGTAACAATCAAGTAATTAATAGAATATTCAGCCCCATAGTACTAGTGGCACTCCTTGCTTAAGGAGTAATGCAGTCAAAAACTTGATACCTGTTGTTTCTGTTAAACGAATGGTCATCCCGTGTGCAGCCACCAGAGAGAGCTAGTAATTAGTATAATTCAACTTTCTGTGACTAAATGTTGAACTATCTATTTTGGTATGCCTGGCTTAGCTTTAAATTCCTGAGCAACAAGTATTGCTGGTGTATTATGATGGATCTCAGAGAAAGGTGCAAAACTGATACAAAGTTCTTGAGTAAAGCTTCAGTGGTTAATTGGTACTGGATACAGTTTGTGCTTCTGTATTACTGTGGTAGCACTGGAATCTCTATGCAGACTATTTTAAAGTTATATTGAGGATGTCTGCATTGTTAGACATGGCATAGATGTAAGCACTGTAAGCCAGCCTGATATAAGGAATGATCAGGACTGCGGCTATTTATTCTATAACTCTTTTTATCATGCTCACATAGAAGCATGTCTATCAGGATATTCTGGTCTTCTATTAGAATTCTATTAGACTCCATATTGCAGCAGTTTACGCCAAAAAAGATCTTGGAGAAGAACTGAGTCTAAGTTAGGAAGGACTTGTGCGACATATCAGCCCCAAGCTATCTGGCCAAGAAGCTACCATTTCTGATACATATACTGGTTGAAAAGATTTTGAGTAGGTTCAAGTTGATATTGCAGTGGGATTTTAGCTAAATCACTATTTAAGCTGTTAAATTAATTTAAATAAAGTTCAGTTGAATAGGAGATGATTTCAGTTTTAAATTTATGTTATGTTTTGTTTTATAAATGAAATACAGCCCGAGATGAGGTAATCTTGCAGTTGTAACAGATGGAAATGGCAGTGCCTCTAACATCTGTGGCAGTAGCGTGTGTTAGTAGTGAAGTTGGATGGTAACATAAACTTCTGAAGTGTGGTATTAGTTTTATTTTTTGCTGATTTATCACTGACAAATTACTTGGAATACGGTAGGGTTGTACATTGGAAAAGTTTGCAATAAACATGCTTAATATATATTTATTTAATCTCATCTTCCCACTGCTTGCTAATCCAGCTCTTATATACTCAACATAGGATGTTCCAGAGCTGCCAGTGGAAAAAAAAAATCCTTGTGCTAAAAAATTTCCTTTTCTACCTCAAATACAGTAGCATTGCCAAAAATTACTTAGTTTTGGAGACAGGAAGGTAAGAAACTCTTTTAGACAGAGGTTTTTTGAATGTAACTTTTTGTAACATTTTTTCATGAATCTAGAAGAAGGAGCTTTTGTCTTTGGTAAGGGGAAATTCTCATTTGATAGCTTTTTCTCAAGTTTGAATGGAATAGAGATCTAAAACTTAAATGTATATTAACATATCCAGAATAATATATGTTTTAAGTATTTTTAAAAATATTTTTCAGCTCCCTGCACTAAAGGTAACCAAATATCACTGTACACGTTTATGTGTGCATGGGCCACATGTTCATACCACGTGCAGCTTCCCTAGCATTTCAAAACTCTTAATATCTTTTAAGATTAGTGAGAGACAGAATACAAGAACAAGCTGCAAAATTCAGTTCATAGTTTTAACCTGACTGAACAGATTTTGAGGATCAATGGTATTAACTGCAACTATCAGCTGAGAAGTTCTGGGAGACTTCTAACTTAGATGGATGCTTGCCATCTCCTGGTTTGTGGGTAAAACAGTAGTGCAATAAATTGCTCAAGTGTGGTCTAAAATGCCTGTTTTTAACAGAGGAGTTTACAAAAATAATTTCAAAGTACTGTGAACTTGGAACTAACTGAAGGAGTGTGGCATTGTGAGATTTGTGAAATGACAACCTCACATGCTTCTATCTTTTTTACCTATAGGTAAAATTTGCCCTTTCCTTTACTTGTAATGCTGATTTCTTCCTGTCATGTTTCCCAGTGTTATCATAGAATGGCTCGGCTTGGAAGGGACCTTAAAGATTATCCAGTTCCATCTCCCCACCATAGGCAGGGATGCCACCCTGCAGGTTGCCCAGAACCTCATCCAATCTGACCTTGAACATCTTCAGGGAATGGGCATCTGCAGCTTCTCTGGGCAGCTGTTTTCCAGTGCATCATCACCCTTTGAGTGAAGAGTTTCCTCCTAACCTCTAATCTAAATTTTCCCTCTTTTAGTTTAAAACCATTCTCCCTTGTCCTGTCATTATCTGATTGAGTAAAAAGTTGCTCACCATCTTTTTTATAAGCCACCTTTAAGTACTAAAAAACTGCAATAAAGTCACCCCGGAGCCTTCTCGTCTTTAGGCTGAACAGCCCCAATTCTCTCAGCCTTTCTTCATAGGAGAGGTGCTCCAGCCACCATTTTAGTGGCTCTCCTCTGGACCCGTTCCAAGAGCTCCACATTCTTCCTGTACTGGGGCCTCCAGACCTGGACACACCACTCCAAGTGGAGCCTCACAAGAGCAGAGTGGAGGGGACAAACGCTTCCCTTGAGCTGCTGGCCACTCCTCTTTTGATGCAGCCCAGGCAGCAGTTGGCCTTCTGGGTTGCAAGCGCGCACTGCTGACTCATGTCAAGCTTTTTGTTCAAGGAGTTCTTTGATATTTGACAGCAACAAACTATTTCCTGCAAAATGCCTCACACTGTGGACACTAGTAAAATTGGTTTTAAATAATAGTAAGAATTGATAGAGACGTACAAGTAAAAAATTTACATCACAGGATGGTCTGTAGAAAACTATTTACTGATGACTCAGTTAACTTAGAAAAGTGGATGAGAAGGAGAAAAAGGAGAAGCTAATGGTGAGTCTTGAGAAGTCTTGAATCTTCAGGTCTCAAGTTTTGAGTCTCAAAGTCTTGAGTCTTCAGGTCTTGAGTCTTCAGCTCTTCAGTACTGTGTCTAGGTAATTTGGATAGTTTTGAGAACAGGTATTTTCTAAAAGAGTGTAACTTTGTTTTGGTTGTCATTACAGTTTAGTATATAGCACCTAGAGTTTTCAGAGCAGAGAGATGTATTTCTCTTTGTGTGCTGTATTGTTATGTAGAACTCAAGCATGTGTGACATTGGGCATGAAAGGTAATTCTGGCTTTTTTTTTTTTTTTTTTTTTTTTTCTCCACAGCTCTGGGAAAGGGCCCATACAAACTGGTCAGCTACTTGGATGGGGAATTTGTACTGGCAGTGAAACTGGTGGATGGTTTTGTTTTCCCTGTGAGACAAGAAGATGGACACGCAGTGAGCTTTATGCTTACTTCAGGACTTTATAAACCCAAATCACATGGTAAAGTCCCTGTAATGTAGAGGCTTAAGTAAGGCAGAGCACATTCTCTCCTTGAATACTAGCCTATGTCTAACTACAGACCTGGGTCAAAAAATCTTTTCTCTTTATGTCAGCTGATTCTGCACCTTAATGTTGTCTGCAAAAGTTTTGATTTAGCTGGTTTAATTACATGATGTTAGCTTTAGAAACAGATACTTTTAGTTGAAAAACTAACAATTCTTCTCTAACCCCAACCTTCAGAAGCCCCCAAACCAGTATTGTAGCCCAGTGCTTCAGATATGTGTTGCTCCTTCCACCTTTCCTCAGGCAGAACTGGGACATGGAAAAGAATGGGAAAGAGATGATATAAGAAAAGTATTCTCTAATTCACTCAGTCTGCCACCATCACTTATTGTCTTGTACAGAGATGACCATTGGCTTCAACTTGAGCTGAAGTTGTGTGCTGTGAATGTGTCTTCCTGTCCTGAATTAAGTTTCCCGGTGAAGGAATCTGTTGTTAATTCAGCAGATGAAATAGGTCTTGCACACCTTTAGACAGGTTGAGAAGACTTACAAGAATATATTCAGCACTTTGTGACATTGATTAAATGCTATAGTTGTCTGCACACTCAATTTTACTGCTCACAGAGCACTGAAGCCTCAATATAATTTTACTGCTTATAGTCTTCTGATCATGTCTTTGGACAGCCTGAAGGTTGCTGTCTTTGTGTAATCAAAAACAAGGGGTAAGGGTCAGTGAAAAACTGAGAAGCATTTAACTGTTGTCTATAGAACTGACACAAGAGCTCATGTAACAGAATATCCAGGGCCAGATTGCTTTTATTAATCATAGATTTGAGACTTGTACATTGCATTCATTTTGGGTTTGGAAAGGGAGGGTCAGTCCTACTGTTCCTGTATAAAATTGAACCTGGCAAGTGGAATTGGTGCCTTATAGTTCAATTTAAGAGAACAGTGTTTCATCATTTGGCCATGGAAGAGTTTGTAAAATCAGTGCTGTATTTTTCATATCCATGTCTTCATTTATGTGTCTTTGTTGGTTCTTCACTACCTCAGAAAAATGGATATGTTTCATCAGTTTCAGATAAATCATAGCCACTGAAAATTTTGGATCTTGAAATTGATTGGCTGTATGGCAGGTATTATAAATCATACTGAGTGTCTGTCATTATTGAACAAATAGCTACTTGCTACAGGCAGTTATTAAAAAGATGCAAGTGCAACTAAGTTTTTCAAATAAGTCAAATTTTTTATGCTCAAAAACCAAGCTGATCTTTCATACATGTTATAAAAACAAACAAACAAACAAAAAAAAACACAACAAAAAAAAAACAACCAACCAACCAAAAAAAAACCACTGGATCTGTTTAATAGAGATCATTTGTTTTCTGTGCTTTTTTTTTTTTTTTTTCTCCCCAAGAAATGCTATCCAGGTCTGGAGGGTTAGTTGATTTTACAGTAGTTTAATGGCTTTTTTCAACAGAATAGAAGAGTTTACAGCAGAACAGAATGAAGTAATTTTGTAAGAAACAGATGCCTGTAACAGGCTCAAAATCTGCCATTCTGCAATTGATCGTACAGGGGCTTGCTTGAAATCAGCAGTACTGTTTTAAGGGTAAGGTATCATGTGGATACATTTGCCAGAAAACAGGCTTTGCTGTAAACCTTCTTGGGGGAAGGGCTGGAGAGCTGACTGCTTAGAAATGAATACATAAATCTGTAAGCTGAATGCAAAATACATTTTCGTAATTTATTTTTAATGAAAAGCTGAGCTCTTGAGCTATCAATTCCTGACAGCAAGCATAACTTGCAAAGCTAATAAGGTGAAGTTTACATTTTTATTAAATAAATGTTTAGCAAAGGCTGTAAACTGAAGTTCTAATTGACTGCTGGGCTATATTCCTTTGTCCTGGTGTAGGCAAATGTCCTAATAAAATAAAAAAAAAACAAGTGTTCGTCAGAATCTAGGACTCTAAAACCATCTTCTTAAAAGATTCAGGGCATTTTCATTGATAAGGCCATTGCCAGTTTTCATTGCCCATGCTACTGATAGCAGTATGTTACATCAGAGTGACTTTAGTTTATTATGGCACATAAATGACTTCTGTGTGTCTTTTTTTTTTTCAGATTCCAACTTGGTTTCATTTGAAACAGCTGAGAGACCTAATTATTTTCTTCAGTTGTCCTCCAACAATACCCTTGTTCTTTCTAAATGGGAAAAAAGCGAAGAGTTTCACAACAAATCGACATTTGTTATACACAAGAATACATGGCTTTCTGGTTACAGTTCCTTTGAATCATTTGCAAAACCAGGATACTTCATCCACATTTCTGCATCTTCAGTTGAGCTTCTGAAGTACCATCATTCAGAGGAATTCAGACTATCAATCCTATTTAAACTAGTAGGTAGGTAATTAAAGTTGTATTTTATGAACATCACTTTGTTCCCCATGGAAATATAAGCTAACTCTTAATGATATTTTCAGAGGTGACTATATATCTTACTTCTCCCCAGCATCACTGGAAGCTGCGGATAATTTGTTTGTGACAGGCTCAAAATCTTCTTTGAGCTTTGTAGTAAGGAAGAGATTCGGTTTTCTTGTCACAAGTCATTAAATACCCACACAACTTCACTGTATTTGCCAACTGGTTTTGGAAATGCATAGACTATAGCAAAGTTTCTGTGCAATATTTGCTTTATGGGTTGTGAGGAAATTCTCAAGGAATAGAAAATTCATGCTGATGAATAATGGATTCACAAAGGGAATGGAAAAAAAAAAAAAGAATGTGTGTTTCTACGTTAAGGTCTGTGGATGACGTTTTCTCTTCCCTTCCTTTTGATTGTGTTTTCTGTCCATTCTCATCGTAAACTTTGTGGCCTCATAAGTCATGCTATCCAGTACTAAGGACATGCCTGTAGATTACACCTCTCAAACCTTATTTCACCTGAAAAACACCCTGACCTTATCCATGTACCAACTCACAGAGGCTGTGCCTTCCGTGATGTTATCCCCTAGTGTTTCAGGTGCCATGTAAGTGGTGATATATGCCTGTTTTGGGGGATCCAGATGTCTTTTTCTCTAACGTTTCTTGGACAGTTGCAGCTTCTGAATATGCAATGTAGACTGCTGTGAGGCTGTTTCTACCTTCTTCAGAGATTCCTGTTCCCTAACAGTAGTCACGTTCCATGGAGATGTAAGGAACACAAATGTTGGCAACATTCTTAGAACACTTTGTGGGATGTAGAATCTGCTGCCATAAGAACTGGTGACAAATGCCATGCATTAAGAACTCCGCAATTAATCAAACTCTGTCTCATTTAGATTGGTAAACAAACAAACAAACAAAAAAAACCCAGGAAATAAGTCTTTTCACAACAGGAAATAAGTCTTTTCACATACTCGAGAGCCATGTGCTGAAATGAAGATGGCCTTACAGATCAGGAATGAGATACAAGAAGTTATATTGGACTGTAAAATAAAAGAAAGCAGATTTTTCATGAAACTATCATTTGCTTTATTAGTTATTGATTTATTTATTGCTTTATCGCATTATCAGGTTGTCTTAATATATAAGATGCTTCTAATGCATCTGTGTGACTTTTTTATGAACCTCAATGACAACTACTAATTGCTGAAACCTACTGGCCTTTGTGCACTATATAAAATTCCCAAATCACAATAAGTGTTTATTATTTTTATGTTCTAATGCTTTGCACTGTGCTGTAAATTTAAATATATCGGTAACTTATTTACTGGTGTAGCAAAAATATTTTAATAGGTATTCTTGGTAACACAATTTTCATAAACCAGTTCTTCATTCTCTGAAACCAGAACTTTGTTTTACAAGCAAAAAAGAAAGAAAATGTGCTGTTGTAACAAACAAAGCATGGCCTGGCCATGTTTTATAGTGACCATTCTGAATCTCTTGGCATAGTCAAATCTGAAGTAGGCGTTGACTTCTGTGACAGAAGAGGCCAACTGTATGCCTCGTGGAGCTTCTTGTTATCAAAACATTGAATTAAAGCGTTAATGGTAGCATTGTGAATCTGCTGATGTTTTGTGGTGCATTATGATGACAGCCTAATGCAGCTGTTGACTGGCACACTCCAACTTCAGAAAAAATGACAGATTTTGTCATTGCCAAATGCCTGTTGCCTCTTGACAAATGCTTGTAATTGCAGAGCTGTTGAGGTTTTTGAACAGCAGAATTACAGAGCTAATGCTGTTACCAGGGCGTTCATACAGCATTTCAGGCAAAGAACTTTTTTTGGACATAACAAAAATATCTCCTTAGTCTTTCATCTTTGAGGAAGGAATGAAGAAGGTTAAAACATGTTCCAATTCTCAGTGGTCATCCATTAACACAGGGTGGTATGTCTTTTCAAGTGTGAAGTCTTTACCTTCCAGTCATTATACCAAAAAATCCTATCTATGCCAATGGAAAACTAAAACAATTTACCTCAGCAAGTGGGATCAGATCAAATGATCTAGAGGCATTTCATTAATCACCACATCCGAGGGCTTGGGTTTCAGAGTTTTATAAGCAGAGAAACACAGGGCTCGAATCTTTCTCCAGTGTACTTTCACAAGGCCCAGCCTGCTGATGTAGGGTAATTACACGGTCTAAAAATACAGCAGCATTTGTTTAAGTTAATGGAAAAGTTACACCAGCTCCAGAGAGCACAGGCAAAAGCATATTGGATTTCCTGCTGACTGTTGTAAATGCTTTGCATATTAGATCAGAAACTCTTGAACCGGGAACAGCTATTCCTGCGGAATCAGAGGATAAATATCGGGAGCAGAATAATAGGCCCAGTAAATCCCCTTGGCCAGAAAGTTCCTCATGAGACTTCTTCATACTCTGTGACGCACATTCAAAAGGAAGAATTTTAAATGACCTGATCACCACAGCAATAGATACGTGGTTGTTTAAAGTCAGCTGACGAGTCACTTTTTCCAGTTTCATAGCAATAAATATTGTCACATTCAAATACGTTGACTATAAATTACACAGATAGGATGGGCTAATACTGTGAAGTATTTCCATGAATAGTCACCTCAGTTTTTAAATTGAGTTGTTTCATTATAGTTAGATTTGTTTGCTCTCCTGTTCCCACAAACATTTGGGCGTTTGAGTTGATAACTGAATTTGAGTATCTAGAGTATATATAGTAGCAAGGAAATATTTGTAGTCACAAGAAAATAGATTTTACATTCTTTGCAGGAAATTTTACTTGCCAGTAGGTTATTTTGTTATGCATTCAGTTGAAAGAATACATTTAGTCTGACCAGAACAGCAGAGACAGAGATGTCAAGTTTCAAATTCACATTTGAAATTATTGAGAAATTAGAGGAAGTCAGGAATTGATCTTTTTTATGGATATAGATACGGCTTCCTTTTTTTTTTTTTTTTTTTTTAAAAAAAATCATGTTCTCAAGCTGGTTGACTTTACCATTCACAGAATTATCATAAGATGCGTTACTCTTTTAATATCACTGTGAGTTAATATTATATATACTATAAAAATGTAAGTAACTTGCACTATGTAAATCCTGTGGTGAAGTTCTTAATAAGGTTAGCTATGTGCTTAAAAAACTAACTTGCTTTAAATGTAACGGCTGTCTCAGAGAGAATTTTCAGATAAAATCTCAGGATGCAGTAGATACATGCACACTGCACACAGAGGTATTTATCAATGTTTGATACAGGGCATTTTGCTTGTTCTCAGCGTTTGTATCTTATACAGATATAATATGGTACAGAAACACGGTACAAAACTGAAAATTAAATTTATTTATTTATTTATTTTTTACAAAATTCTCTTACATCTTTAGTCAGATTTATACATGATGTAGTTGACTAGTTACCTTCTGTTTACTCATACCCATTTCCATCAATAGATTTATTTATTTTTTTAATGCCCTGTTTTACTTACGTTGAATTGCTCTTGAGTTTAAATTGAGCTTGTATGCTTTGCCAGTCCCAGAGATCATGACCTAGGGCTTGGGACTGGATAATGCTGAGCACCTGCTGTTCTACCTGCAAATTCCGAGTATGTCCCTAAACACATCTGCTGAGTAGCTCTTGGAATTAAACTGAGGTTCCTGGAGAATTATAACATCTTTCCCATTTATACCACAAAGACAAATGTTTGACCTCCTGCTTTTGAGTGAATAAATAGGAGGAGATTAGATAGTTACGTTAACAGGATTATATTCATCCACCAGCATAATAGTAAGATAAAGCTGAAGTATTTGAAAGATAGATAATTATATTTTGTTTTCAGTTATGTTTTGGCTAGGCACAAAGTTCATTCTTTTCAGTGATACTTGCTTACATTTCTCATTGCAGAAACTTGAAAGTCATGGGCAGAGTTTGTTGGTAGTTTGTACGTGTTAAGTGGGTAGATAGTATTTCATGTTACTAAACTTGTAACTGAGGAGATAGGCAATCTGAGTTACTAAGCAGAGTTTTGCTGCTGTTATAAATAGAGTGAATTCTAAAGAATTTTTTTCTTCCTTCTAAATTATTTTAAATCTCTGGGGAAAGTAACAAAATAAAAAGGTACAAGATGAGAAGGAGAGTTTAAATACCTTTTTTCATAGTCTTAACCTTTATTTTAAATACAACCTTCTGTTGAAGTCAGTATAATTAAACATTTTTTTTTCTTTTCAAGTAAATAGATTTTTTTGAACATAGCAAGAAATTATTCTGACAATGGCAAATGTTATTCTTGTGGGGTAGAAGTCAATATAAAAAATGGCAGGATGGACTTGTGACCAGTAGGTATTGTCAATACACACACACACACACACACAGAGTGGCCGAGGTACTAAGAAAGGTAATTGTGACTCAACAGAACACCACAATCTGTCAGTGGTAAAAAATAAAATTAAAACTCTTCATTGGATTACACTAGTAGTTCTACTACAGTACTGACTGTTCTTATTACCACAGAACTAAATTTGAAAGCCACAGAAAATGAAGATCATAAATGCTTCTCTGAAGTCCAAGCATGTGAGAGAAATACATATGGGGTTGGCAAAGTGTATAGGCACATTCATACAAAAGCTTTCTACAGTACCATAACCATTTATATGCTCAGCTCCTGTTAGGTAAAATAGGATCATAGAATGTTTTGGTTTGGAAGGGACTTTAAAGATCATCTCATTCCAACCAGCCTACCGCAGGCAGGGACATATCCCACTAGACCAAAAATGGTCTATCTAAGCCCCATCCAATTTGGCCTTGAACACTATCAGGGATGGGGCATCCACAGTTTCTCTGGCAACCTGTTCCACTGCCTCAGCACCCTCAGAGTAAAGAATTTCTTCTGAGTATCCAGTCTAAATCCACCCTTTTTTGGTTTAAAGCCATTAAATAAATTATTAGAATAATAAATGAAAGAGTAACAAACGATGAGAATAAATTGATGATGAAAAAAAATTATGATGACATGAGCCAAAAGTGTGGCCAGCAGAACAAGAGAGGGGATTCTCCCCCTCTGCTCTGCTGTTGTGAGACCCCACTTGGAGCCCTGCCTTCAGTTCTGGGGCCCCCAGCACAAGAAGGATGTGGAAATAACAGAACACATCAAGAGGAAGGCCACAATGATGATCAGATCTCTGGAGCATCTCTTCTATTAAGACAGGCTGAGGGAGTTGGCATTGTTCAGCCTGGAGAAGAAAAGGCTCGGGTGAGACATTATATGGGGCCTACAGGGAAGCTGGGGAGGCACTCTTTGTCGGGGAATAAGAGGACAAGAAGAATGGTTTTAAACCAAAAGAGGGTAGGTTTAGATTACGTATTTGGAAGGAATTTTTTATTCTGAGGGTGTTGAGGTGAACAGGTTGCCCAGAGAAGCTGCGGATGCTCCATCCCTGGAAGTGCTCAGGGCCAGGCTGGATGGGGCTTCGAGCAACCTGGTCTGGTGGGAAGTGACCCTGCCCATGGCAGGGGGTTGGAACCTTGTGAGCTTTAAGGTCCCTTCCAACCCAAATCATGCTTTGTTTCTGTGATTCTATAAATGTGGGCTCAGCTGGCATGTTGACAGGAACGACCGCCATCCAGGGCATACTTCATCATTTTGTTAAGGATTTGCTCTGTCACCAAATAGAAGACAAATGCTGAGAGACTTCACCAGGAGGTATGTGGTTATCTTCAAATGCCATAGCAAATCCTTTTGAGGAAAACACGTCTGATACAAGAATCTTGACTCATTGTCTGTAAACTGTGTATCATTCTTTTGTTGTGAGTGAACAGTACTGTTGCACAGAGTACAGTAAGCTCATGTTACTGCTTGCTGATTGGGGGAATTTAACTATTAAAAAAATGGGAAGCATGTAGTGGAGGTGGCTGATTAGCCTCCCGAATAGTATAAAGCATTCATGCCCTGTGCTGGTGAAATCCAGTTTCTGAGCAATGGTATCTTCTGTGATGGGAAGAGCAGTGCTCGAGTTCCGGCATAAAATTTAATATCTAAAATCAATACAGAGAGTGAAAGGAGTATTACCCTCAGTTTAGGAAGAGGTACTTTAAATGGCTGTAGAGCTCATTGTTGCTACTTTTCCTTTTACCCCAGTGACTCTGAGTATTAGGGTCATAGTTTATATATAAAGGTAGTGAAAAGAGGCAAAAATATCTATTACGTTACCTTGATTTAAGGATACTTTATTATTCTCTTGGCTTAGTCTTGAATTCATTGTAGTTTAGAACAAGACTGCCTGTTTCATCTCACATTCATTTTCTGCCTTATCTCTATTTAGCATAAACTTTGTAAGCAGGAACTGCATCTTGCTGTGTGTTTTTCATGGTGGCTAGCACAGTCAGGTAGGTCCTTGAGCTGCATAGGCATTCCAGAAGTGATGTTGTCAATAATGAAAAGTTAAAATACGAAGAATAAAATTAAATCAATATGAGCTGAAAATTGTCTAATGATGTAGAAGCATTTTCCCATAATTCATAAGGCATGTATTTCACTTTATCTGATGGGTTTACTTGAGATGTACTGAAAACTTTGGAGATACTGGAAACCAATTCATGGAATATATTCAGCTCTTGCTGTGGTGATATGGTCTGTTCTTTTATACAATTTACACATTACAAAAAATGAATAGAGCTTTGTATGGCATGTTGAGTACCTTCACATCCATTGACTAGAAAATTAAGCACCCATTGGTTCTACAGCTCTCCTTTGAAAATCATTTTTATGACAAGGTTCATGGATTCATCTATTGTCTGTCCTCTGTTCTGCAGAATCAGGGAGAAATTTTGCAGAAAAGCATGATTTTGTTAGTTCCTTATGGAAATCGATGTTCATGTTGCACTCAGCAAATGCTATATGCCTTTATGTGATTCTGTGATTTATGTACAAGCTCCCCACTATTTCCTATCAAGGCATGCAATGCCTGCAAACTCTTTGAATGTAATCTCTAGGAATGCTTGAGGGAAATGGGGCAATTGCTTCATAAAAGATGAAGTTCATATAAAGAATGAGAGAAAAGATGTTAAGCTCAGCATTTACAAGTGTTAATTCAAGATCATTGTTCTGCTAAATTGAGAAACTGGCATTCATCATCAGGTTGTCAGATGTGTTCTACCAAGCTTGTGCCTTTATTGTGTTTGAAACTTCTGTTATGATTACTGTTGAGTTAAAAGTTATGGATCTGTCTCCATACCTAGTCTAAGGTAGTCTGATGAATGAGATTTCCTAGACTGTTCTAGAATATAGTGTGATAGCTGGTTGTTACTATGGGTAGTGAATGCTTGTTCCAGTGGGTCTCAGATGTGTTCTTTTTGTCATATATAATTTGTCCTTAAACCTTTTTACTCTGACCTGTCAGTGAATGCAAAACCTGATGCATCAGTCATACAGACATTCCAAAATGTATGGAAATAATTCCTTTCCTCCATTAGATTTACATAATTTAAGTCAGTTTCACAAGAAGGTTCACAGATTAATTCAGGAAGTGTTCTCGTTTCTGTATAGGATAGTAACTTTGTAAATACATTTGTTATTGTCATTAAGAGTCATGTTTTTGAAAGCAGCACCCGTGTCCCTGTGTAGGACAAAATGTTAAAAGTGTTAAAACACTAGATGGCAACATACACACTCTTACTTTAATAAGGGTGTGGGTGTCTGAGTTTGATTTATACCTTTGATTTAAGATAATTATTTGTACTAAAAAGGAAGACATTTATGGTTAATAATTGCAGAGGAGTAACTAACCATAAGTGCAGATGCTGCTAAATTGCAGGAAAGATGTTTTCTTAGGATTTTCCAGGAAAGATGAGTGTCGCAAGGAAGGTGTAAAAGAACTAGTCTCTGTGTATCAGTAAAGATAAGCAAAACTTAAAAGCCAAAAGATTTACAAAGACCCAAAATGGAAAGTCCGTCTAAGCAGTAAGCATTCTCTTTCTGGTCATTAATATAAATATTGTTCAAGTGCAGCTATTGTTCACAGGCTCTGAACCACATAGGTTTCAGACCACTTTTAGCATTCTAGAGGGGACAAATATGTCATGGTGGTGTTTTTCTTTAGGTATAGATGTAAGGAAAGTGCCAATGCCCTACCCTGGCTGCTCCAGGAAGGAGCTGAGGTGGGCTGTTGTAGTTCAGGTACCAAAATCCAGATGGATTGCATAAGTCACACAGGCTTGGAAGAGCCACTGGAGTACATCCAGCATTGATATGGGAAACCATTCTGCATGCAGATGGGACAGAGATATAGTGAAAGAAAAGCATGTAATGCATTTGAACATGCAAGTGTATGCCCCCATGTATGCCACCCGTATGATTGCCGAAACTTTGTTTCTTTGAGGTTTTATATTGTCTATGACTGAGTCCATTGATTTGTCATCTTTACATTCATTCTGTAAAGTCATTGCATAATTTAATAAGTATTGTATAACTGATCCTTACTTATGTTTATTTTCACTCTGAATTTTAACTCTTCCTTTACCTGTATTTGTACTTTGGGTTTCAATTATCCAGATTTGAAGCATTTCAATAAACATTATCTACATAGATTTTCTGAAGGCAAATTGGGTGGCTGGGTGGGTGGGTTTGTTGGTTGGTTTTGTTGGGTTTCAGTTTGCCATTGTGTGTTTTATTTTTTGATAGCATTTTGTTTGCTGAAATATATATTTTCAGTTAAAATTTCCAAGACAAAATATGATAATTTCTCAGTTGCTTTGACCACCAGTTAGAATTTCGGGTTCAAAATGGTTTAGGTTTCAATTATTCTCTTGGAATGCCTATCTTAAAGTGCTTCTGAGAAGATCAACTGTTAAGATGCATTGTTGTAAAGAGACTAAATTGGCCTAATACCAGATTATTTGCTTTGGTTATTTGTGTTCATTTTAGCTTTTAAAATGCAATTGTATCATAACAGTTAGTACACCTATCTCAGCTAATTTTAACACCAGCCAAACCACAGTTATGATACACTGTGTTATAAATTATATCAGTGTTTCCAACTGGTGCTTTTTCTTTTGATCGTAACAGCAAGAATTGTACTGAATCTTTATCCTGTTTTTGCATTTTAATTGAATAACCACAAGATTCATTGTTGTCATGCTTTTCAAAAGCTTTGTAAAACAACAGCTCTGACTTACGTGGCTTTATTTTCAAGGGATTGTAAATGCAGTAAACATGGCATGTTTTATACTGCAAAAAGCAATACAGGTTGCAGAGCCAGTACTCTGCAATATACTGTTTCTCTATGTTTCACAAAGACCTAAACAGTTAAAAAAAAATATTAACAGTTTTTTTTTTTTGTAGGGAATACAGGTAGAAACAGTAGAAGTTTTAGAGCTGCAGTGAACTAGCTGTGCTTCTTAGTGATATATATATGTGTGTGTGTTTGTAGAAATATATATGAGATTAACAGATCTTGGTTGTTTTGCAGATGCCAAATACAAACTTATATCACGTTCTGCATGTGAATGGCATTATGATGCCTGTGCAAGTCCTTGTTTCAAAACATGCAGGGATCCTTTGGGACAAAACTGTCAGGCAGTACCAAAGTAAGTTTTTTGCAAATGGAAAATTATGTAATTTGTGTAATAAACAGCATAATAAGCATATGAGTGACCAGATGTAGGCTTAGTACAGCAGATCTGTATTCATGTGGAAGGAGATGAATGAAGAAGAAAAGAAGTGAAATAAAAATTGCAGTGGCAGCTGCATGAAAATGACGTCTCTAGACAGCAGTTGTTAGATGAGTATTGCCAGAGTTTGGAATTACAAGTATATTTGTAGCTTTCATGCGGGAGGGTATTACAGTGTATTAGTAAAAAGAAATGCTGTTAATGTTGTTTCAGATAGTTGTACCCCTGTGTTTTCATTATCATAGAGTCTTAGAATGGTTTGGTTGGAAGGAGCCTTAAAGATCATCTAGTTCCAACCCCCTTGTTATGGGCAGGGATGCCTTGCACTAGATCAGGTTGCCCAAAGCCCCATCCAACCTACTCTTGAAAACTTCCTGGGCCGGTTGTGTTTCACAGCTTCTCTGGGCAACCTGTTCCAGTGCCTCACCACACTCAATTATGGCATTTCAACAACTGTGTCTGTCCTGGCATTTTTCTTTTCTGTTTTACTAATTTGTACTAAGTTTTGCAAAAGTGGCATGTAGATTTTGGTGTGCAAAAAAGCTTTGGCATTTCTTAGGTGACAATAGTTACCGTTGAACCTGTGAACATTCAGGCTGAATATCACTGAGTTCATGCTTTAGCTTAGGTCTATGTGAGAATGTAAGCCATGGAATGTAAGCAATGATGTTTTGAAGGAGTACACTGAGATGATGAGATTTAGATAGAACAAGGCTCTCTACTCAAAACTACTTTATAAATTAATAGTGTTTGTGTAAAATTAAATGCTTGATAGTTGACGATACTCTTCAACTAGTTAATAATGATTGTTTTTTTTCTAGAGTGGAAGGATGCATCCCTGTGTGTCCTCTCAATATGTTGCTGGATGAAATCACTCAAAGATGCGTGTATTTTGAAGACTGTATGTTTGAAAATATATATATATTATGTATGATGTTTAGCTTATTAATATCCGAGGTTATGTTTTTCTCAAATTTTCAAATAAGGGTGTTTAAATTTGTGTAATTATGATCTTAGTTACACAATTGTACTGGGTCTGGCTACGTGCGTTGAGGCCTTGCTTCAAGGACGTGGTCAATCATCGCTCATTTGTGGGAAGTAGAGAGTAATTTCTTTCCTCTGCACTTCCATATAGCCTTCATTTATTTTGTTTGTTTTCCTCCCTTCTTTTTATTTTTCCCTTTTCCCCGCCCTTTTCCCCTTTCCCTTTTTATTTCCCCTTAGTTAAATTGTTTAGTTCATAATAATCTTTATTTAATTATTATTATTTCCCTTTAATTAAATTATCCTTATCTCAACCCGTGAGTTCTTTGCTTTACTTCTCCCCCTCCTCATCTAAAGGAGGGGAGTGAGAGAGCAGTTGTGGGGTTTAGCTGCCCAGCACGGTAAAACCACCACAAAAATGTTTGAGTTTTCACTGAACATCTAGTTTAGTTTAGATTAGAAAGAATTTCACTCCTCAAAAACTGGAGTACTTTTAAAATAAGAAAAATGTTCTTTCTTCATAAAACATTTCAGTAATATTAGATGTGGAGAAAACGATTGAATTAACTTATTTTTGAATTTTATGAAGTTTAGAAGTATAAAGGCATGTGAAAAAATCAGAGCTAAATGAATTAATGTAAACTCCTTCTAGCTTTGTCTGTAATTTATTTATAAATACCAGACTGTCATTTATTTGTGTCTTATTTCAGGCATTGAACCTGCAGATGATAGTCCACCTTTACCAACCATCTTTGAAACACCAGCAGTTTCACACGTAACATCAAGTACAACTTCGGCAGTGATCAGTGAAGTGGTAACTTCATTTCCTGTACCTGAAGCAAAGGACATAGAAACAACGCTTGCTTCAAAATTGAAATTCACTGCAACTACAGGGAAAACTAAATTTTCAGCTGTAACAACTAATACAACGCTTCCAGACATAGCTTTATCATCATATATTTCTTCACAGTCAGCAGAAATGACATCATTTGGGAGAACTACAGGAATGTCTGTGACAGCAAAATCTAATGTAAGCTTGTCTTCTGTTGTTGCCACTTCAGAAACCTCCACAAAGACACAACTGATCAGCAGTAGTTCCACTAAGCTATTGAGGGCTACAGAACCTTACACAGTAACTGCTACACGTGCAGTGACTAAAAGCACAGGATCAGAAGGCAAACCAATTTCTACTTTTACTGGGACACCAACCACATTTACAACAACAGAATTGCCAGTCAAAACTAAAATAATGGAAATATCAGAAATAGCTATGAAGACACTTCCCACAAAAGAAGCACAAGTGAAAACAGAAGGGCTGACAACATTTACACCCGCTTCATTTGAATCAAGAACAGAAAAAGCTACTGCACATCAGCCCCGATATTCCACATTACCTCTTCTGGTTTTGCCTTCCTATATATCATCAGTGAACCTAACAGGAACTTCAGAAAGGACAGAAGTAAGCATAGGACAGTCTTCTACCACAGTAGGTAAAGTTACAGTAACATCATTTTCTCCTGTGATCACTACTCTGTCTTTGCTAAAACCAGCATCTTCAGAAACAACCAAAACAGCAAATGCTTCAACAGAACAAAGTGGAAAGACTGTATTTTTGCCAACATCCACACTGCCTGTTTCATTAGGAGAGGCAATTACAAAACCTCCTATTGGAATGGTTCATCACCTGACCGATACTGTGGGAGTACCTTTCACTACAACCTTAGGTCCAAAGAAAACAACTCTGCAAACTCCAGAGAAATCATTAGAAACAACTGTTTTACCATTTACAACTCATGGAAAGGAAACTCTCAAAACAGCATCTCGTGTGAAGCATGTATCTAGTTCCTATTTGCCTCCATATTCACTGCGTCCTAGTTCTAAAACTGAAAAATCCATCACTCTTTCTCCAAAAGGACCTTCAGTGTCTGTTCCTACTCCTGCTTCTCCAGCTTTAGGTGAATTAAAAAAAACATTTAAAACTGTGTCAACAACAGGGTATCCCTCACACATAGTTCTAAACATAACAGAGCTCTTGACTACACTGTACACTAAATATCCTGCTTTGCCTGAGACTACCAGAGTGACACCATTGTCTATTGAGGTAACATCCAAAATAACATCGCCTTTTGAATTAGTAGCAAAATCAACTTTGTTTTCTGGAAAAACATTTACTGAATACACATCACCTTTGGCTTTAAGTACAGTGAAGACAAGCACTTCATCATATTCAGGTAGTGTTACCACATCAGCAAAGAAAACCTTTATCTCATCAAAAGAAACCACTACAGTTGCTTTCATAGCTACAAAAAGAGAGTCAGATGAAACAACGTCCTTCACTGGATCTCCACGTACTCCCCTTAGAGCAACTGAAACCACATTGTTAACCACACAGCCTGAAGAATCAGAAGTGGAAAGAATTTCTAGCATCTCCCCTAGAAAACCATCTACTTTCCCTTCTTCACCACCAAGGTCTCTAACCTCTTTAAATCTTTCTCTTCCTTCACTACCCACATACGGAAAAGAAGCATCACTGACAGCTCTCAGCCCAATACGTACAACATCCCATGAACCCATCTCTTCATATCCAAGAACAACTATAACAAAATCTAAGTTAGGAACAGAAAAGACCTCCTCACTCCTGACTTTCTCTACTTTATCCACTATAGCAGAGCATTCAAGTCCAATAACAACAGTACCATATTACAAATCGCCAGGCAGAGCCATTTTAAATACCACTTATGCTATATTCTCTCCGTCCTCTGAATTCAGCATTCAGCATATAACAACCAAAGCAATGACAGACAAAGAAAAATCAACTCTATCCACTTCTGCTGTACTTCCATTAACAAAGTCTCACACTTTCTCCACCTCTCAGTATCTAGCAGATAAATCAGTTTCTTCACCTTCTTTAACACAAGTAATGCTGGAAGTAACAACCCCACCAAAATACCCTGTAGAAACTAAAGTAGTTTCTACAGCATTGAAGTCTACAGTCAAAAGTATAACAGATACAGTAAAATCTACCACTTCTACAGCTCAGAAATCCTTTACTCCATCTTCAGTGGGCTCCTTCCCTCAACAAACATCTTCAGGAGATAAACTTCCAGCACAGACTACTAAGGCTGTGACTATACTGCATTTTTTGACTGAAACAGATACAAAACTTGCTCATCAGACTTCTAAGCCTTCCTTGACAGGCCTAAGCAGTACTCCAATTTACCGTCATCCTGCAGAAACTCTAGCAAAATCCACTGATCAGCCACAAATTCTATTAAGCACAATTGAAGCTATGGTAGAATTGACTTCTTCACCCCCCTTAACTACCTTCCTACCTAAAGGCATTCATTCAAGTGTGTTATCTACCTCATTAGGTCCTACACAAGTTATTTTACAAACTGAAAAAGAGTTACATTTAACTGATTCAGTTACACAGCTGTATATGCCAAAAACTTCTGTTTTACAGTCTACAGGCCCAGATAGAAAAACAGCTGACTTGACTTTTGGTACTAGAATTCTCCCTTCTTCACCAGAAGTGCTTGCAACTTCCTCTTCAACCATTAAAAAAGATGCCTTTCCTTCATTTTCTACACAGAAGGCAGATACTGGTGTAAAATTCACGTGGCAGTCCTCAGTTACTGAATCACTTCTTTCAAGTCAAACGCCTCAAACAACAACAATTTCACCAGAATTTAAGCTGACCTCTTCACTTTTGTTACCAGAAACAACAGAAATTCCCATCGTGATGGGCAGTGAGTCATCCGTAGGTGCCTTTTTCACCCCTGTGATTTCAACAGCATCCACATCAATGGGTAAAAGTGCTACAGAGAAAACTGCAGTGTTGCCAAAGCAAGTCACACATTCAACCACTGCCTACAGTTCCACTTCTCTAGGAAGTACAGAGTTTTCAGCTGCAGTCCATACATCAGCTGCAGCTTCAGCCTCTTCAGTGATGAGCAGTACAGAGCAAAACATCACTATTTTATCAGCAACCTCAGACAAAGCAAAAGCTGTAACAGAATCCATCACAACCTCTGTGAAGCCATCCTATTTTTCTGTTACTTCAAAAGCAAAAGAGCCTATGTCCCCTGCTACAGAAAAATCTGGAGAGCTGGAATTAATGACAGAAATGCAACCTGTCCATACTCAAGGTGTTACCATTACCTCAGAAATACCTCGGACATTTTATTCTCCATATTTCACAAACATAACTGCAGCCCCTTCTAATGTAAGTGTGTCAGGACTGTTCACCATACATTCATCCTCTGAACCAAAACCTTCTTCTATACCTGCATCACTGGCCAGTACTACACAAACTTCAAAACTTGGAATAACATCTGAGATACAAACACCTTCTGTGAGTTCACTATTAATGATACCTGACCATTCAAATGTCACAACAGCTCCATCAGTTTCCTCATTTGCCTATTTATCTACCAAACCACTTTATGGTTTGACTACAACATTTTCTGATGGATTGTCAACAGCTGAAGCCATGTTAGGAGTCACAACATCAACTTCTGTTCTGCCTAGAGAAACAGCAACTCTCCAGGCTTGTACAGTAAGTAATATTATACATGTTTATCTGTTTGGTTTTGAATATATCTGGCTTACTTTTACACACTGATAAAATCATTATTTGTGAGACATGTATTGATCTTTAGGATATGAAATATCGGCATTAAACAGGGCAAGCTATTATTTTTACAGTTTTATCTTTAAGTCTGGATGACTTCAATTGTGCATGATTTTCATAAGTGCTATAATGCACTATGTTTTGGGCAACAGTTTTCTGAGTATGATTATTACAAGAATATTTTTGGCAAAATGTGGTTCTTTATGTTCTTCAATATTTTTCTGTCATGTAGCCTTCCTTCCCACAGATCCTACTCTTCCTACTTCTGTTCTTCCATCCTTTTTATTCTCAACTCATTTTATTTTAAAGTTAAATATATATATATATATCTGTTCTGCAATTTACAACAGGACTGAATTTTAAACTGTCCTCAGAATGGTCAGATTTTCAAAGATGCGTTTCACTTAAATCTTCCACCATAAGTATTCTGTACCTGAAGAATGTGAGCCCCCTTTTGAGCAAATACTCTGCAACATTGTAATGTTAGCTTGATAAGAATGGTAACCAATGTCTTTTAAATGTGCCTTAGCCAATCACAGAGAATGAGTGCATAAAATACATTTGCTTGGATGGACAACTGATCCAAGTCAATAAGTCTCAGAACTGCCCATACAATGCAACTCAACCCAGCTGTGGAGTTTTAGGATTTGCTACTCAAATGAATGGGGACAAATGCTGTCCAAAGTGGGAATGTGCATGTAAGTTTTAATTTTGCAGTACTTTTAAAGTGATCTTAGTTAACAATTTAATGCATATGTAAGAAGGCTAAGAACTAACACTTCTATAACCATGGTGTAGAAAAAGATGTTCCATATTGTGCAGGTTATTTGCTGTCTAATGTGATTTGTAAATGTAGTTCTACACCTGATTAAATGAAATTAAAATACTCCTTTAATGTAAGATGAATATCGTATCCAGCTTTAGATATCTGCAATGGACTTGCCTGACTTAGACCTGTGTTCTGTCAAATCAGAGGAGACATAGTCAATATAGCCAGTGGATTTTATGGTTGATTATACATATACTTCAGGATGAGAACACTCCTAGAGTACATTACCAATCACCATTAACAGCCCGGGGACTCTAGAAGCATAGCTGTACTGTAGTCACTCCCTTCAATTACGTGGAATTAGGCAGGATGCATCCAAACCTTAAAGAAAATTAAATTTAATCCATAGTGGCAAAGAAAGGATGCAGAGGTAAGCAATGCAAATTTCCACTTACAATCTAGAATACAAAATGACTAAGAGTAGAACTCCAAACCATTTGAAACATAAAAGCTTTAGCAGTAAGCCTGAAAAGAAGGGAACATGCAACAAGAGCTCCCTCCTTAGGAACAAGACTAAAGGGGAATTAAGGACCTGGCATGATCCACTGCCATCCATGTTTTTTCTAGTTTAGGGCTTGTAAAAATTACAAAACTGTGCTGGCAAGAACTGTAAGAAAGTAACTGATTGCAGAGGACTGCAAATTGTCCCACTAGAATATGAAGGATTTGACTCTGTTGTCCCTTTACAGAGATGCAAGCAAAGGTGATGACATATAGCTGAAAATGTGCTGTATGTGTTAAACTGTACAGCAAAGAATTTAATCTTATATAACTCAATATTTTATCTTTCTATTTTGTAGTATTTACGGAAAGTAGCATAAGTTAGAAAATACATTATTAAGTTAGAAAATACATTTATTTTATTCTTATTTTTCTTAGGTCGTTGCACAATTTTCTCTGATCTGAGCATTGTAACCTATGATGGAAATCATCTGGCTTTATTCAAAGAAGCATCCTACATTGTTAGTCAAACTCAAGATGAAACTATAAGCATCCATGTCCTTGACTGTAGAATGGTAACTAATGTTTATCAGCTAACAAAGGATGTTCAGTACTGGTAATAAGATGTATCTTGGGAATGAGCTACACATATATTCCTCTAATGCACATCTTTCTAAATAAAAGGTTATAATATTTGTATGCAATTGTGTTTAATTATTCAATCCTATGCAATATCTATGAATTGTACTTGCACTTTACAATGCTTTGCAAGAATTGTATGGGCATATTTTATTCTGAAACAGCTGGAAGGTGAGAGGTAGGTCCGTATTATCTTATTTTATGTGTAAAACAGGCAATGTTGTGAGATTAAATGGATATGCATTTATTAGTCACTCCCACCAGTATGTAAAAAGTACCATTGTAGAGGGCTATTTTTTGTGTATCTAGCTTCACTTGACTTTACTGTGTGAAAGAGAAGATATGTAGAATTTGAAAGAACTTTTTGAAGCTGCATTAGCTCACTTGGCATTTCATCAGGCACTGCCTTGCAGAGTGAGGATTAACACACTTGAATTCCTTACTAAGTTTCATTCAACCCTAATTTTGTTTCAAGGAATGCTGGCTAGCACAACCTAGCAATGTATTTCATTGTATCACTTTTCAAATATTTTCATGTGGAGAAATTTGCACCAGAAACACCGATCTTGAGATCCCTAAAAGAATGCAGTATTGTCAGAAAAAAATAGACCACCTAGTACATTTCTAGGTCTTGGACAGGGGCAAGTATTTGCCATTTCAGAGAGAGAAGAGAAAAACCCTACAAGGAGCAATTACAGAATATCGTGTCTAGTGGGTGGTGTAGAGATTTGGCTTTATGTCATGAAAAGTTAAGTGCTCATGAGTGTGGAATAATTGCCTTTACAAAATTCTTTTAACTCCAACCTCTTCTGTGAAAGCTAGGTAATGTTGACATCCATATAAATATTCACACAAGGTTTGGTCATGAATAGTGTAGTACCTTATTGAAGTTAGTTCTAGAAGTTCAATATGATTGGTATAACAAAGCAGATCTGGTTCTGACTTTTCATATTTTTGCTTTGTTATATTAAATGCTATTTCTTTATTGTGTGCATGTATTTCTGATCCATTTCTTCTGTACCATTCACTGATCATATAAATTCATCATTCCCAGTCCTCTTTTTGCTTACCTTCAGATACGTAGTTCCTATTTTTCAATGTCCAAAGAGCTATTCTGTTGTACTTTTTTTTTCTTTTTTTTTTTTTTTTCCTGAAAACCTTTATATCTGTTATAATTTAGAGAATGGGTGATACAACACAGTTCCTAAGTACAATAATATTTTGTGTGTGTATTTTGCAAAATGAACTTATCCAGATGAACCTTGTAGTACAAACTTGAAATTACAAACAGCGGCAGATTTCCTGTCTTAAAAATATACACAAACAATCCTTAATGTCCTGGTATCTAAAAATAATAAACAGCTAATGTATAAAACTTTTCTACATTATCACTCTGGTTTATATATTTTTGCTTTCTCCACAGAACAATTCAAATTCAACTTCGCTGTGCCTTGCAATGTTGAACTTAACCTATGTATCAAACCAAATTATTATCAATCGTTTAAGTAGAAAAGTAAGTACTTTGAGGTTTTAATTTTCTCTGCCTTCTAGATAGCATCTTATTTCTGCTAACATCTGCTATCTATTCATCAGCTATCTTATCATGTGGATATGGAAGTTTAGCATAAGACACAGCAGGTAGTGTATTTTATTGTTAGGACTTGGGAATTTAGTAAACATGTAAATTCAAAGAGTCAAACTGTGGTAAAAGGACAGTTAATGAGATAAGTCACAGAGTAAGGCCATTAAGAGTGATTGTTCTCTTTAGTGCCTAGATATCTTTGTGAAGATGAGCCTAGCTTCTTTTTAAATTAGGAGATAGATTCATGAACTGTTGAAAATATGACTTTAGTTCTTTCACCTACAGCATTTGGTACCTGACATTTAAACTCTTCTGTGTTCATTTTAGATAACAGTAAATTCAAGATTTGCTTGGCCTACTGTTAGAAAATATGGATACAAGGTAGAGGATTCAGGCTTCAAGTATGCAGTTGAGACCCCAACAAAAATCAGAATTCAGTGGTTTCACAACACAGGTGTGATGATCATAGAGTTCAATACTACCAGAGAACCAAAAGCTTTGGGACTATGTGGTAAGTATAGAGTACTGCTAGAAACAAAGATATTCAGATGCTTTGATAAGGAACCACATTTTCCTAATTACATCTTTTGTAGAATCTTGCTTAAAAGAGTTATTGCAGACCACTGCAAATTAAACAAACAAACACCTATTAACATGAAATGATTAATAATTTGGTTGGTTGTTGAAATAACATTTGATACCTATCAATGTATTCACTTTTTACTGACAGTTTTGCTTCTGAATGTAGCCCGTTGGAATCACAAGCACAATTGCTGTAACCAAACCTAAATAAGTAAGTCAGACATAAATTTGTAATGTCAAATAAGGTCATTTACAGATTTAGTATTTGCTGTCCATCTGATAGGAAGTGATCTGTGCTATTTTCAGTTTCTAAAGGTCAGAATTCACAGGAACTGTTAACTTGAGATAATCTATCTTAGTTTATCTGTTAGAGGAAATAGTTCAGGGGAAATTTTTTAATACTAATGGGTTAAATAACCACAATACTGCACTCTGTTAGGTCTGCTCAATCTTTTCATGTAGTTACTTTTCTGTAAAAACCATGACCTTGAATAAGCTGCTAGTGCTATAGTTTTTGCAAGCATGTTTTTGTGTTGTTCTATATCCTTACTGTGACACCTGAATCTGTAAATTTATCTGCTGTAATTTGGAGCTGGAAACCAGGGTTACAGAGTTCATAATTACAGTGGAAATCTTGCCAGTTTCAGAAAGGGCAAATGCCTGTAGCTCAGTATCAAATACCAGTGATAGCACAGTCAAGTTCCAAGTCCTGTGGACAGTAATGCTTCTTGCAAAGGAAGAGAGTTTGAATTTACTGTCATTTTGAAATTGGGTTATTATCTGTAATTTGCTCTGACCTTTGTTTTTCATATCATTCTTTCTCTGTATAGCTAATTGTAATTAGATCAAACAGAAATAAGAATGTAAAGATTATATTTTTTAGTAGGCCCAATTCAAGTTATACTTGAAATTCTCTTTTGCCTTTACCCATTTGGTTCTTGTGATGGGGAGAATTAAGTATGTTACATTCCTGGCTTACACGGTCCATTAGCAAGATGACATGTCCCCATAGCTGGTGTTCTATGTACAACTTCTCTGGAGAATGTCTCATGAGTTTCTGGCATTCATCTCTGATTGGGATTCTCTGTATAAACCTGCCTGCATGGTGCTGTCTGTTGTGACTCACCAGAACCTGCTTTAAGGTTACCCTGCACCTTTTCAGGGTAAATTAGTCTACAATGAGCTCTCATGCTTTCTGCACTTGTTTGCAAATGCAAACATTTGTTTGTCTTCGAGCTTTCTCAGAACATCTTTAGGCTGATCTGCAGTACCAGTAGATCCTAGTTTCTCAGCTTCAGGTAAAACATGGAACTGAAGGCACCATTACAGTTTTGTAGCAGCGAGTATCTCTTGGAAGTCACTGCTATCTGATGCAGATCCTTTAACAGGGACTGGATCAGGCAAACATGGCAAGTGGTGAAGAGCTGGTATGGGAGATGAGGGAGGTCACAAGGGATTATGGATATCTCTGTAACAAAACTGGTGAAACAGTGCAAGCGTGTCATTGTAGGTGCCGCCAGGTCCAGCCAAGTCGAACGTGAAACCTTAATTTTGCTGTGTTTTCTTATCAATGTACAAGAAAACTGGAAAAAGTTAAGTCAGACATGGTCTCCTTCAGACCTCTCAAAACTCAAGTCAGTACTTCCTGTTTGTGTTGCATAGACTCACAACCTCTGAATATTCAACCAGAAACATTTTTGGTCAATTAATATTTACATTTATTTTGGTCAATTAATATTTACAGCTTCAAAAGCTGTTTTACTCTTGAATGCTTATCGCTATATCACTGATTGTCAGCAGCTAGCTCATAGTGAAAAATGATAAAACACCAATTTTCTAGAAAAAGGTTTAATTCACCAGTAATTGCTGAACAGATATCTTTAGAATTGTTATTAAAGTTTCTTGAAACATCAGAAGAATGCTTTCTAGAAATCTGATACAAAAACATCAGAAATTGTGATTAGGAAGAAAGAATGGGAGACTGATTTTGTCATTCCGCTTTTGTACAGGCTGGCTCTTAAAGGACTTTCCAGCAGAGACTGTTGTAATACTCGGATGTTCTGTGTTAACTAAATTGCTCTCCATGTGCTCTATGTTGCTTCCTTTGTTCCCCAGTGTTTTGAAAATGCCAGCTACCTTACCTTAAACAGAAACGAGATGCGATGCTGCCTTCTGTGAATAAAATAAATAAAAGATTGCTTTCTTCCTGCTGAGTGGTAATATAAATGTACCTGGAAATGCCAAAAGCTGCACTTTTATGTTAGCTCTTAAGCCAAAAGGTGTTCAACACTGCCCAGAAGCATAAGTAAAAGAAGGTGTTACACTTTTGAAGTACAGTATCAGATAGGCATCTTGACATTTAATGGGAGCTGCCTTTTCAGATAATATTTGCAGTTTTCATTTGTTGCTATACATGGAGGTGCTTTGTAACCTCTTTTTCTTTTTCTTTTTTTTAAAGTTTTTTTTTTTTTTTCTTTAGTGCTTGTGCAACTCAGCAGTGAAGCTTGCACATCATCGCTGGGCTCTGAACAACACATTGATATGTGATAGTTCTTGTTTCATGCATGTGCAATTCACAGATAAATCTTTAATTCACTTTGTGTGAAGTTCCTATATCTTTATCCTACAAAACTTTGCATATCTGTTGTGGGTTGTGATACTGCCATATTGTGTACATTTTTTAGAAAAATGTGTACTTTTTGTTTTATTTGCTTACTGTAAGTTTTTTAAAAGCAGTTTACTTGTTTGAATATGCCACTTCAAACATACTTGGCAATGAACTGTCCAGTGTTAACCTGCTTTTTTCTTTTGGTAATACATAGGTCTTTGTGATAGAAGCTTGGAAAATGACCTGATGCTACCCAACAGGACAGTGTTAAGCAAAAGTGATGCTCCATCGACTTTTATAGACAGCTGGCAAGTGCCAGACACATTAAAGTATGTTGGAGAAGACAGGCACCAGGAAACTAATTGCTCAGTCATGGACTGCTCAGAGTGCTTAAGACTGATTTCGAACCAGACATTCAGCAGCTGTCATCCTTATGTATGTTAAATATTTTGGAAGCTTACATTTTGGGAGAGATGCTGTTGTGATAGAATTTTGTATACTTGATAGTTTCATTAATGTGGGACTACATGTAACCACATTTATGGAATGAGATATATACTTTTTTGTCTCTTCAGTTGCGAGATAAAAATAATTGAAGAGTGCAGCAAATTGATAAGAGAGTTGCAATAAGCAACTGACAATTTCAGAATTCCTTATATATCTCTGTTAGTGTTGGTAATAGCATTTAATTTATAAATCAGTCCCAGATAATTCAATTGGATCAATAGGATGTACAGCAAAGTAAAATAAAGTAATTTTAGGACTTATTTCATATTTAAGTGTTCAGTAATTTAACAAATTTCAGACCACAGTGCAGAATGTAAAGGCCTGCATTCTCAAGGGCTGTAGAGAGCAGGAATTCCAGCTTACCGTGAGGAGAGGGTTGAGCAGACCCTTTAAAGTAAGCATAAGTAGAAAACTGTGGAAACAAAACATTTATTTGTGCTCCTGTGAGTTCATTTACCATTTCAACTTTTGCATATTATTGGGTTTGATGAAGAGGAGTCAAAACCAAACAAAAGCACATAGGGAGAAAGAATGAAATAGTTAGTAATTATGTCTTCTGTTAGAAAAATTATGTTAGCTTTTGCCTTGGCATTTAAAATAAATGAAACTGAGGAGTATAAGGACATCTCTCTTTCTCTCTCTCTTTTTTTTTTTTAAACATGTTCAGGAAACCTTCCCTTAAATACCAGTAGACACTCTGTAGACCAATAAAGTCAGATGGTCCCTTTTTCCTGTGAGCCAAGAACTTTTGCCTTAGTTGTTTGTAGCTGATATTTAAAAAGGTCAATCTTTTTGCTACATAGCAGGGTCTCTATGAAGGTACAATATTTTTCATCTTTTCCTTCCTAGGTTCCACCTGAGCTATTCTGTGATATATGGGTTCAAGACACCAAGTACATTCAAAATCCATGCGTCTCACTAGCTGCTTATGTGGCAATGTGCAACAAATTTAATATTTGTATAGAATGGAGGAGCTCTGATTACTGCCGTAAGTATTCTCCATGTATGCATATCTCTAGTGCTTGCTCAGACAAAACCTGCTTAGTAATAACTTACTGTAAGTTGAAAATATCACCGCTCCTGGAGTCTTCAGGTACCTTGGAAATTATTATTAGGATAATAAATTCATCAGCTTTTATCATAAAATAGAAAACACTGTGCAAAAGGAATCAGGCTCATTGTAGCCAGTTCGCAGATGGAAAAGTTAAGCATATTAAAATGTACGGCCAAATGCGACCTACATGTATACTTGTCATCAGAAGGGCATGGGCATGCCATAATGTGCTGCAAGTAAAACCAATAATCATGGAGTCTAAAGCTTAAAAATAGTCAGATATAAAAAAATATATTCAAGTTTGTGTGAATTTCAATTGCAAATAGATGTTTAAAATGAGACCTTACAAAATATATCTGTAAATATAGTTAACTACTCCATCCATCATGATGGGATGCATGCTCTCTTGGTTTTATATCACAGTGTATCTGGTGGTACACACCTAGGAGGGAAGACCAACGAAGTCATAGCTGGATTTTGTGGTCACTACGCGTTAACACGCTGTGGACTGTTTTTTAAACAGTGTTGGCATTCGTAGTCATTCTCTCTTTGCCATATATATGCAGCTTGTATGTGATCCGCATTTAAGCAGTTTTGATCCATCATGTTGTTTTCAACAGCAAAGATTAAATCGATTCATTCCAGCATGCACTCATTACATACCAATGAATTTGCATTAATAGTATAAAGAATGTTAAGTTCAACTGTGTCCATGGACTTTAAAATAACACACCTCATCCAAGAGAGTGATTAAAGTGAATATCTATTAAATATAGGAATGAATTCACGCCATTCTTTTTTGTTCCAAATAAAACAAGGCTGAATTTGCCTTTACATGCATCTTTTTTGTAAAAGACTATGTTTTGCTCTTTAGTAATCAGTGTTTTCTTTATCCACTGCAAAGTACTTGATGTGTTTCAAAACACTGCATTATTAATCTGTGTACCATTATAAATCTGGTATTTGTAAATGTTTTTCAAGTATGAATTATTTTGTGTCAACACTTTTGCTTGTTTTTTTTTTTTTTCTTTTTTTTTTTTTTTATCTCTACCACCAAAATGCAAAACAAGGCCTGATACAAATGTTACCACAAAGAAGTGAAGTGCCTGTGAAATTTATTTTTGTTTGAATTTGTCATGTAGAAGATGTGTATCCGTGTTTTAGATTGGTAGATCTCTTAGGTAGTACACCCTCATGTAATTAGGTCTTTGGATAACTGATTCATTTCGTTTCTAGCCTTCCCCTGCTCTGAAAACTTCTCCTACCAGGCTTGTATAGCTGCCTGTGAGGTTCCAGATAGTTGTCAGAATAATGAGGTTGCTTCTCTGGACTCAGACACCTGCTCGGTGTTGACAGAAGGCTGTGTCTGTGCTGGAGGGACCATCCTGCACCGAGCTCACACTGCTCTCTGTATTCCTGAAGAAAAATGTGGTATGTTTTGATGTGATTTTCTTCTTTATTGTCTGCAAGCTGGTGGTCAGATGCTTCATTATCCAGGCCTGGTCTGATGTTGCATAGGCTTTGCATATGTTGTTCAGTTGAGGCCTCTGGGGATTCAGTGAACATTAACTTTACAGGTGGGCAAGCAGGAAATGTCCTTGTGGCATATGACTTTGCTCAACTTCTCTCAGCTGGAGGATGCTCTTAAAAATGGTAGGTTTTACTTATGCTTACGTGTTCCATTATTTGAAGTATGTTAGTCTTGGCCTCCTTTTCACCTTGCCCTTTGCCAAGGAGTCACTTCTAATGATACTAAATGGAATTCAAAAGTCATGCAGCAACAGTTAATTACACATTTTGGATTATGTACATCCTATCTTCTGTCTGACAGCATTGATAATTCTTTCCATTCCTTTTCTGCCTAAGGACACTGAATTGTGGACCAATACTTAAAACTAACAACACAAATTTGAAAGATGCAATTTTAAAAAGAGATTGCATAAAGCACTGTAAATTAATAATAGTTTTGATGTGTGTGAAATACAAAAGCAAGTTCTTTTCAGATCACAGGTTTAAAAACAAAGAATCACATTGGGATCTTAAGTGCCTAGCTTTGCAGTGGAGACTCAAAACAAAGTGGAGACCCTGATCCTCAGGAGGGTATTGAGTGTCTTGCATTCCCATACAAACTCAGTCTCAGACTGTTTCCTCTTTAGCTTTTTTTGTTGGGGTAACATGGATAGGTGATGCCTTAAAAACTCTGGAACTTTTATAGTTCTGTACCCTCTGTGGAAGAAAATGGTGGTGAAAACTGGAAATAAAAAGGCATGGCTTCTATCTTCTCTTGCTCTGATCTAGCTTGTACAGATAGCTCAGGAGCACCTCATGCTGTGGGTGAGATCTGGAAAACTTCTTTGAGTGGCTGCTGTATGGAAAAATGTGTTGACAGTGAGACTATTATTCCAATGGAGTACAACTGTTCAGATATCCACAATTTAGACTGTCAGCGATTTGCAGAAGTGGCCTTGCTTGTTCCTGGTGATCATACATGTTGTCCTCAGAAGATCTGTAGTAAGTATTCTTTAACGATTATGAATATTACTCACTGTAATTTGCAAATAACCTTTCGCTGTGTTTTATTTTCCTGTTACACATCCTATTTTTGAAGTGTACGGTAATTATTTGAATTTATAGATTGTGCAGAAAACTGTAAAATCTTTGTACCATTGGCTAAATGTCTAGTGGGATTTGGGGGAAAGGGAGGTGAGAAGAGTTCTGAGAACTGAAAAAGCTGTGATTATTTGGTATGTATTGTGTTCGTCTCAGCTGTACAGTCTAATGATCTATTTTAACGTCCAAATACAAATCAATGATATAACTAATTATTAGAAAAAGATACCAGATGACTTTACAAAGTCAACACTAAAAAAAAAAAGGTTAAAAACTTTCATTTTATATTTTCTTATTTCATATTTAGCTTAGAAAGTCCATATTCAAAACGAGTTGCAAATTTTCCTGTTTTGGCCAGCTGGGTTGATATTGTTGCAATGAATTTTCCGCAATAATTTTTTTTTTTTTTTTTAAGTGGAGATTTCACAAAAATTCAGCTCTCCTTTAATTTTGCCTCCACAGAGAGTGTGGCAAATACTGGACACTTCTGATCTTGGGGTATCAAAATCAAACTGCAAATACTGCTTTACACTACTCAACTTATTAATGCATAAAGTAGTTTAGAAGTTGTCTTTTTTTTTTCTTTCTCTTTATGAAATAGTTTGTAATCAGAGCCTTTGTGAATCCCTAATCCCAGAATGTAATGGCTTGGAAAAGCTGGTCACTTACTACAGTGAAGAATCCTGTTGTCCCAACTATGTTTGCGGTAGGTTTCTTTTGAAAAGATAACACAGTTTACTGTGTTATCAGGTGTGGCAGTAAACCAATAGATCAACTTTTTAGCAAAAAAAAGTTAACTTAGACATCATTGTTAATATGTCAATTAAAAAAAATGTCTTTCATCTAAAAGCTCAGGGTGGGACTATGCCTTGGTTGGTGCAGATATAAATGAGTCTTTTGTTTAATGTTCAGGCAAGGATGTGTGTATCACTTTGTGATACAAAATAAAAGGATTTCTAAAGGATCTTGTAGTATTTCTCTGCTCTACATTGTCATTTCTTACACATATAGCATAACTAAAGGGGAATGGTGTACTTTACGTAAAGAAATAATCTGTTGTGCTTTTTTCAGAATGTGATCCAGCAAAATGTGAACCAATGGAGCAGATGCCAAGCTGTCAAGAGGATCAAACACTAATTGCTGCTCGTGTAGAGAGTACCTGCTGCATATCCTATATATGTGGTACGGAATCCTGGCTTTCTGAGTCTTTAAGTGTTTTTGTGTATGCAGTGATGCCTGCTCATAACTTCTCAGCTAAGGTTCTTTGTACTCTCTACAGCTCTCCAAACACAGTAAGGCTTGAAAGTGGCATTTAGGTTTACAGAACATAAGAAATGGCAACAACCACCAAAAATCATAGAGTGGCTTTGTGCAACTGAGTAGTGTTCTTGGGTAATGTGATGGTGGAGTCCATGGGCGAAGCAACTGAGGGCTTTTGAGTGCCTGTCCGTGCACAGTGTGTGGACTGGCTGTAAGATTGTTTTATCTGAAAGAAGACTGAAATTGTATGTGCTTTTGCTCCCTATATCCCGGTGTTGTATCAGGTGTGGCCAATCTTAGTTGATGGGAAATGAGAGAATTATGCAAATTTATTCAGTTTCCTTGGGGTTGACCCTTAACAACTTAATTCAGTAATGAAATTGCACTTTTGGTATCAGTTTAGGAGCTGTGTTTGTTACCATAGAGTTGTTTTCTGTAGGAAAATAATGTGATAATTATATGTCCTGTAGGCTTCTTTTGAATGGACTCCATTTTTGCATGTAGATTTCTATGAATCATAGGCTGTCGTCTTCAGTAGCATTTCCAAGTGCAAAAATTTGAACCTTCAAAGGAAACTTTAAATACACTTCTGTTATTTACAGTATTCAGGGAGTCACTTTGAGCATGTGATAGCAGCATGCTGCACTTGGTTTTTCTCTGTCCACACAACGTCCTTCTGTCTCTTTTTTGATATGATGTCTTTGAGTAAATATCAGAATGTACCTACTGTAGTTTTGCTATGTGTTTAAGTGGGAGGACGATGCTGGGCTCACAGGAAATGCCTTTAATTGTGGATCAAAGGTATTCTATAGTCCTAGCAGAAGAAGCACTCGTGAAAACAACAGGGTGAGTTGGCAGGAGAGAAAAACTAGGAAAAAAATATCATAACAAAAGAAATTGAGAGAAAATCCTGTTTGGTATGATCTGACTCACAAAGAGTTATTGCATTCATTCCATTTAATAGATGGGACAAATAAAAGGCAAGCTGCACTGAATATTAGCCTCTTGTGTAGGGAAGGAATGACTTCAAAGTACCTCTGCTCTCTTTCATATGTGTCTGCGAGAAACTTACTGGTATGTGTTTCCTAGGCAGTAGTAGAATTTCTTCCTGTGTTTTAGATTTAAATAATTGTTTTCTCCAGCATGCGGGGCTTGCTCTGATCAAATACCCAAATGTCAAGAAGGAGAAGTTCTTATTGTGGATGACAACACCACAGAGAGATGTTGCCCTACATACCAGTGTAGTAAGTTTGACTTGATTTTGATATTTTAAGTAGCAGAGAACATGGCAAATTTTGTAGTGTGGATGTTCAGTGCCAAAAAATGGTGGGTTAGAGAGAAAGCTCCATTGTGTATATAAGCAAGCTATAATCTGTTTACTCTTTCCTTTTAAATCTTGACATGCCTAAAGCATTATCTGAATGTATATATATAATGGAGACAAATTTCAGACCCCAAATTCTGAAGATTTAAAACTGTTTTAAATATTTGCCTAGGACACTTGTACTCAACACTACTATTACCTGATGGCTAACAGTTAAATTTTGATCATCTGTCTTTTCAAGTAAGATGTTTTCTAAAAGTATTCATTACAAATAAGCCATTTAGTATCTCTTGATTCATATTACTGCTCAACAAAATATGATGACCTTCTGTTTATTGGATTTTATTTCCCTTAATTTTAGTTTGTGAAATACATCGTTGTCCTGAATTCAAGTGTATGCTAGGCATGTCTTTGGTGGAGGTATGGAGCCCAGAGAAGTGCTGCCCATTTCGGACATGTGGTAAAATGACTTTTTTTGATTTTAGTTGACTTAGAAAATAAGACACTGACAAGAGCTATGGCTTCCTGGGGTTAAGTCTTAAAAATTAATAAAGACATAGACTTTAAGTTGTGCAAATGGTTATCTGCCATGCATACAAACCAGTTGTACCAGGGTGACCATCTTATGAACAACCAGTGTAAAGTCACAGTTAGTAAATTATTTACAGCTTTAAAGAAAAATAAATTGTGAGGTGTTCACAAGGCAGGAATTTGACAGTTTACAAAGGTGGTAGTATATCATACATCTCTCTGTGATGCCTTAAACACAATTCTCCATTTCTTTATGTTGATTATAATGATTATCATTGATTTAAAATAGCTAGAGGCTAGAATAATTGTATTTTTTTTCAACATGTTCAGATGGACTGCAGATGATAAAATGCTGTAAATTGTTCTCATATGTAAAGGTGGTCACAGAAGCTGGTATTAGTTTTCAGTATGTATTAAAAAACAGATATAATTCTGGACTCCCCAGGTTGGTGTATTTCAAATATGTACCTGCAAGGCATCTTCAGTGGTGACTTGAAAATGTGGAACTTCTGTTCTCTGTGATGCTCTGTTTTAAAGAAATTGCATATAACTTTCTAATTCATTGTTTCTGTAATTGTATTTTGTTTTAGAATGTGCATGTGAAACGATCCCTAAGCCTCAGTGTAAACTGGTATGGAATCCATTGTATTTATGCATTGTATTTATGTTGTTATTTATGCTTTTATTGTTTTGTTAATACAAATATTTGTTAGTATCTTACTAATAGTTTTATCAGTAAAATATGGAATGTCATGTCATTCTCTCTCTCTCTTTTTTTTTTTTTTAAATTGTTTTACAAGAAATTATTTAAGTTTTTAAGTAGCCATTTAAGTTTTAATGTCTTGCAGAATAAAATGACTGTATGGTATTGACATTTCTTAATTTTTTATGACCATATGCTGCCCTGAGTATTCATAGAGCAGAACTGCTTTCATGAATCCAAGGACAGAATTTTGTTCAATTGTCAGAACTAAATGCTTTAAAGCTTACTGTTTAGTTAATATTATTTGTCATAGTGCATATGTTAATCTGTATCATGCACCCAGACCATTGACTCAGCAAAACTTTTAAAATTGTATTCTACTGTGATTTGTTCTGCATTGCAAAAATCCTTATTAGCATTGCTGGTTTAGGCTCTCGGTCAGGACTGGATATTTTATTCAAAAAATAATACTGCAGTGGGAATAATCAATAAAAATTCTAATTTGAAACGCTAGGCAGGAACTGAAAATAGTACACAATTGTTCATTTTATAGATGAAGAAACTTAGGCACAATGAATGAGGAATGGGAAGAAAGTCTTCAATCGCATGCATGTAAACTATAAAAGGAAGAATTAAAAAGTACACGTATGCTGTTGTGATACTATTTACATCCATTAAGTTACTCCCTGAAAAAATACGCTCCACACTGTATGGAGAGTTGTGTATAAAGGCAAGCCATTGCATCATGTTGTTGGCCTGCCATAGTCTTCTTTGTCCTACGTATCTCCTGTACGTATCTGCTGCTACTTTTCAGGTGTAAAAAAAATAATCCCATTACTAAATTTAATGTCACTGTGGGTGATCAAAGTAGAAACCAAAGTAGATTTCTAGGGGCAAGAGATACTGTTATTCGAATCCTGGAGAAAAGGTGTTTACAAGAAAAAGATCAATGTAAATGAGCAAGCACTGTCATTTTACTTATCTTTTTTTTTTTTTTTCCCCTTTTTTCTTTCTTTTTTTTTCTTTTTTTTTTCTTTTTTTTTTTTTTTCTGGTTTTATACCCATAGGGGCAGAAACTTCAGATAGATGAACAGTTTCAGAACAGTACAGAAAATATCTGTAACTGTGTTAAATACAAATGTGGTAAGTCTGAAAACAATTTGATTGAAAGAAACACCCTTTTAAGTGCGAGGTAATTATAATTAACTATAAATTGTACATCTGAGCTTTGAACGTAGTACATAAGAGGAAATACTTGAATGACATAATTGACAGCATATGAAAAGACAGGAGAATAGGACTGCTCTCTAAATATTTAGTCGATTATAGCTTGTCCTTGGATTCTTATATTTCCTACATCAGGAGGTCTGTGCAGGGAAATAGAAGACAGAGTTTAGGAGAAGTTGGTAAGTGTTGACTAACCAGCCTAAGCGTTAATGAGTTGGAAGGAAGAATCCAGCAGGTGATGTCCACGAATAGTCCTACTAACACATTATGAGACTACTCAGGAGCTGGTGGATATGCTTACATGTTTTATATGATCAAGGACGTAGCATTGAGCACCATGCAGAATTCATCTTGGCCCAGTAGTATCTGAGAAAATTCAGGAAAAAATAATTCCTGGGTGACACTCAGTCAGCCAGTGAAGTTCGGATTGTCTTTGCATAGATTTCTACCACAAAGGTATACTTCTGAGCTATTTATCCTCTGCTCCCTCAGAAATCAATGGGGAGCAATAGCCATCCTCAGGCACACTTCTTATCCTAAAGCACAATTCAAATCAGCTGAAGTCTGCACGTCATTTTTGTGGTACTGCTGATAGAATTTTTTTTCACTTAGATTTCATCATCCATGATCTTTGAAGTAATTTGACAGTTGTAATTGAAGCATTAGTTCATTATTAACAGTTTACATTTGAAAATCTGACCTATACTTCTTGAAGAGTTAGAGCAGCTTTTTCCATTCCCATTTTACTGTTTGAAACATTTTTTAAATATTCTGATACCAAGCTAATTGTCCTGAGTGAGCTGTTTGTTTGTTTGTTTGTTTATTTTTCTTGTAGTGAGAGACAAAGTTTGCCTGAGTAATGAGAGAGGTGTGCTGCTACCTGGACAGAAAATTGTGGAACACAGTCCAGATGGCATTTGCCATATTTCTACTTGTACAAATGTGATTGATCCTTCTACTAAATACTACCAAATAAACACATCATCAGTAGCCTGTGCTGTCAAGTGCAAAGCTGTAAGAAATTCAGGATTTTAGACATTTATGTTGTACATTTATGTTGTGATTGTTGGTCTTCATTACTTTTTTTTTTTTTTTTTTTTTTTTTTAGTAGATTATAGTCTTCTTCTAACCTAGAAATTCTGTGATTCTGATTCTGTGATTCTGTCATGGGAACAAGATAGAAAAAGGAGCTATGAGACCCCCTCTAATGATGAGTTACCTCTCTTTGTAAAGTCCTAAATTCACTGTGTGATCTATTCTCCCTCAAAATTACTCATTTTGCTGTGAAAATACAAGGTTAATTTGGGCGACTGGAGCACAGAACAGACACGGTAGAGTCAGTAATAACCCTACTATTGCTTCCCTTTAGAAAGACAAGTGGACCTTATTTTATCTAAATTTTTTGAAGCTTAGATCATGTTTAGGGAGGGTTTTGCACTAGCTTGATGGTTTGAAGGGCTGGACAGATTTGTTCTCCCCTACAGTGCATAAGATTGCAAATTGCAGTACCATCTCATGCATTTGAACCATCCACTGAAGGGGCCCAGTGCTCAGTAGGATTCCATACAGAGTACAATGCTAATCCTTAAAGGACTAATAGCATACTGCCACTTTGCATCTGTAGCTTTAGCTGCATTGTGCTGTAAACTGGCACAAGTGCCAGACATAGTAGACTTAATAAGAAGTCAGTAAAAACTGGGAAGAGAAAACAAATTAATTAAATAAGAAGATGGTGTCTTTATAGAAAATATGATCCATAATCATAGAAATCATATGGTTTACTTTCTAAATTATGTATGTGCTGTCTAATGTGTAAAAAGTCATAATTTCAGTGGTTGTTGATGTAACCTGTCAGGCTAACATTTGAAAATGATAGAAAGACCAGTTCATTCTCCAAGTTGGAGATTCCTTCCTATTTACTTCAATCAAGATCAAAGGTACTTTTTAAAAGGTTCCTGAACGTACAGAGCACATAAATGCAAGTTACATGTTTTAGAAAGTTACTTAAGAACTGTCCCTAAAATCAGATACCCCCTCCCCCCAATAATAATAATTAATAATAATAATAATAATAATAATAATAATAATAATAATAATAATAATAATAATAATAATAAATCTTCCCATTACACTAATAAAATGTCAAATTGCACAATGGTGTCATACAAGGATTAATATATTTGATTTTGGCAGAACCAAGTCTATCAACCTCCAAAAGACTTAACAACTTGCTGTGGTAGCTGTAAGAACATGTCATGTCTTCACACTTTCAACAATGGAACAGTTGCCAGTTTTAAGGTAAATTTGTAAATGTCTTATTCTGTCAAAATATTCAGAAGTAGAGAAAAAAATCTTGTAACAATCTACATACATTGCTGTATAAATTGTTCAAGTAAGAGCTGTATTTGGTCAAATACTAGGAATAGCTCTGCATTTATACAACATTGTTTTTTGGAGAGTCAATCATATAGCTGTCTATGAGGACTAAAGGATTTTGATATACCAGAGAATAATAGTAAACCTGACTATTTTATAAGCTGTTTACATGATTTAGTGGACTTTAAGCTTTGTACTTAAACAGAATTTCAAGGTGCATCTAAATCATGTTTTGCAAGTCTTACAGACAAAATTGCATTCAGTGGCATTGTATAATGAATATTCGTAGTATTGTTTTTCCTGAAGTACTGTGTAAAGATTCTGTTTTTCAATTTTAACAGCCTGGTACTATCTGGATTTCAAACTGCATCAGATATGAATGCATTAACACAGCAATAGAACCAGTTCTAGTTGCATCTTCAATTGGCTGCCCACCCTTTAACGAAACAGAATGTGTGAAGGTCAGTGCTTAATACATCGTTTACATTCCACCTATGATTTATGATTGCATGAAAAGATTAACATTGACCGAATACTTTCTTACCTCAAGAAGGAGAAATTACACATTCGTGCAGTGCCTGATCTTTGAAGATGAAAAGTTCTACCTATACATGTATAGTGTGCCACCAGACTGCCCAGTTACACAGATGAAGAGGCCAATTTTTATTCTCAGAAAATATTTTATATTTTCCTGGAGGTGTGTAATATCAAGATAGTTCCTTAAGCAGCTGTCTGAACTTGGAAGATTTTCTGGGTTGAATAACATCTTTATAACTGACTTTGGTGTATGGCAATTTGATTTATCATGATGGTCAAAAACATTGAAGAAAATGAAAGATTGTCCAAATATCAGAAAAATCTTTTCAACAGTGAGACTAGTGAACTAGTTTTGCAGGAAAAGCAAAGGTTCTTTTGCTTTGAATTTGTAAAATGAGGTTAGACTAAGTGGCAGCAAATGTATGCAGGAAGAATATCTCATATTCTTCTGATTAGTTCAACGTTTTCATGCAGGTGGGAGGATACTTTCCTTAATGAATGATAGTACACAAGCAAGGAACAATTCTAAAATAACTAGGTAGCTGTAGTTCTTCCTCATTGATAAAAATGCGTTGGTTCTTCAGAGTCTCAGTCACACAGCTGGCTTAAATGTTTTTTTTTTTTTTTCTGTTCTAGGCAAATAAAAAATAAAATAAAAGTTTCTCACATTTGTTCCTGTCCCAGAACCCAGTAACATGTGCTGCTGGGACCTAGTAGCTAAGTACAAAGTTTGTTGCTTCTTTGTTGCAATATCGTAGATACATAAAAAAAAAAAAAAAAAAAAATGCTGAATAGCTGTCATTTGAGGCACAATAAACCCTTATTCTTTAATCTGCATAGGAAAGATAGGAAAGACATGGTGAAGAGTTAAAGCAAAGTGATCATCATGGCTTGAGATACTGAGATGGACATCAAAAATTGGACTCTTCAATGTAATCCCATGAGAGTTTTAAGGCTACGGATATTCTTCTTGCAGTACCCTGTCAAGTGCTTAATGCTACAGCACAGAAGACAGCCATGACACTCCATAATGAGAAGAAAATGGCCTCTCATTTAGATGAGACCTGTTTAGAATTCAGAATCATTTTTTTTGTGATTGCTGATATAGCCTCTGCAAGAAATCAAGGTTTTGTTCTAAGTACCATGGTGTCAACCTTAACTAAGTAATTCCCTTTCCAAATCTGGCATTTTGCTAGCTAATGATGTATAGTGGTATTCACTGAGAGCTACTTAATAACTGATTCGTATTTAAAACTGGCAAGTTAGTTCATTTACATGTAAGCCTTCATCAGTGCACTGGTGTGTTGCATTTGCCTGAATAAAGTTATAAAGATGTAACCATAAATTGCGGAGTTGATCTGGAAGATTTTTCTAGTAGTGCAGATATGTAGGAATGAATATTTGGAAAAAAAAAAAAAAAAAAAAAAAAAGTGTTTTTTCCTCTCTTTTTTATTTGTATCTTGGTCAGGTTGGAGGCTATGTTGTACCATTCCTGGAAGGATGCTGCAAAACATGTAAGTGATTAAATGAAATTCACAATTTTCCACTCATCAAAACAGGTCTGTCTGATTGGTTTTTACCTTAGAAATAAGTTTGATGCTTTACTGCATGGAAGCTTGATTCTGATCTCGCTAATCTCAAAGGACGTGTTCTTTTCAGTCTCACTTATGTGAATACTAGTGAAGCTAATGGAGTTAAACCGGAAAAAAAATGATTTAACATTGACGGTTTTACTACACTGATACAGATTGTGGCTGTCAAAGTCACTAACATTGCTACCTTAAGAATGGTGTAGTTCCCATGTAAGTCTCCTCAAAATACTAATTACTGCATTTAATATAGTAAAAGCTACTTTGTTTTGGAAGGTGCCTTAAAACATGCTTCAGTTACATGAATTTATTTGTATTTGAGAAAAAATGGAGATTGATCTATGCAGTTTGTAAGTTAATGCCATAAATACTTAACTAATTGTAGTATTATCTTGGGTTCTGTTTATAAACATAATTTAAAAGCTTTCAGGAAACTTTTAAAATAACTTATAAAGAAAAAAATCCACTTTTACTTGATTACAAAGATGTGTTTTGACATCTATGAGAGCTAGTAAAGGTGCTCTGGAAAAAAATAAGATAATTCTCTACAGAATATGTTATAAATATGCTAATTCTTAAGATACACCGTGAGCTAAGAACTTATTACACATTTTAGTACAAAAGTTCTTGGAACTGTGGAAGATCTGTTCTTTTTTTTTCTTCTTTTTTTTTTTTTTCTTTTTTTTTTTTTCTGTTCCCTGTCACTATGAGAGAATGGTAATATCTTCATGATTTTTTCACTCTAATGGACCTGTGTTATAAGCACTTGTTGCTAGTTCTGTAGCCGATTCTGCATTGGCTCTTTGAGATTAGTTTTTGAGATTACATGACATTATTGTTCAATGACTTAGCGGCCATATAAACCAGTTTCTGGATAAATTTTTATTAAGATGGTTTAAAATCTATTAAGCTCCTCTTCAGCAAGGCAGAAGATACTGCTTCTGTATTTAGAGAAAGATCATAATCACACTTAATTATTGAAGACAAAATAAAATTATTAATGGAGGACATGCACCACAGAATACAATTAAACACTTAAAAATACCCAGTGACTTCTGCAATTTGCATTTACAAGTACATTTACGTCATTGATTTCACAGCTCTTTATAGATAGCATGGTCAGTGAATCATGTAGTTGAGTCTGACTCAAAACAAATCTGGCATGAGAGCTATCAGTCAGTTGTAATTTGTGTGAGACATTTTATGAGAACACATCAGCATGTCATTTTCTTTTGACCTTTTCTTTTTCATTTTATCATTAGAAAGAGTTGTGATTTTTTGCTTTAATTTTTAAAATGAAGTTCTCTGTGTAAGCCCCAGGAGTTCCTTGAAAATCCAGAGAGTTTTTACCTGCACTGCTCACTGTTAAAAAATAAAATAAAATAAAACACTATTTCTTTCTTTCAGACCAAAAGAACAACTTGAATTTAGGGTACCAGATTGTCTTAGTTATGCTAATGTTAGAAATAACTTTTTAGAAGACATCTGTGATTGAACCAGTTAAAGAACTAAAAATAATCGGCCCTCAATCTAATCCTAAGCAGTATGTTTGAATTCTTCCTGGTTTTGACACTATGCAATGCAAGTAATATAGACTTTTATAGGATGAATTCATTTCTCAAGTATGTTGAAATCCAATAGCTCCAAAATGTTTCACAGTGATAGGGAATACTCTGTAACACACTGTTCAATATGTAATATTCTTACCAGGTTCTTCAGTGTCAATGTTCCTCCCATTCCTTGTTAGCCCAGTCACTCCTACAGCCTATGCTAGCTGTAACACAGGTACATTTTCTGTAAATAAGTAGGATCAACCCAAACAGCATCATTGTTGATTTTCAACAATGTACTCCCTGATAGGAGCATCAGGCTTTATGTTGTCCAGTTCTGCCAAAAGCTGCAGTGTAGTACAACTTGCTCATGGTTTGGAATGACTCACTTTGTGGTTTGGTTTGGTTTTTCATTTTGCACTGTGTGGGCAGTGCATTGTTGTTAGCCAACAATATACTGTTGGTAGTAAACACCTGTGTAGTCTTTAGCTTGCTGCATGTGTAAAATTGCTGTATTTAAAAAATGTAAGCTAATTCCATTATGTTTACAATGCTGTAGAACATAGAGACTAATAGCTCTGCTTGTTGCAGCTTATTTAATACATGGTGTTTTTGCAAATGCTGTAGCATATAGTTTTGCTTCCAGTGGCATATTCAGTAGAGGTAGCTCTTTCCCTTCCCTGTCATAGTTAGGACAGTATACTGAAAATAGCAAGCCTGTGTTTACTCCATGAAAATCTGAGATTTTCTTTGTTCTTTTTAATCAAGCATAATAACTTTTGCAGTTGTAACATGGTATGAATGCAGTTGTTTTGGCATTTATTTTGTGAAAACACCTCTCCATGTTTCTAGAAGAGAAATAACGTTGACTGTGATGTTGTACATTTTTTTGTACAGTGAGTGATGCATCCTTCATTAAATTTCACTCCTGACTCTAGGAATACTACTCTGAAGTCTAGATTGCCCCTTCATACTGACATGAGTTCAAGTGACAGGGGTGTTGTGAGTTGACACAAAAAAACACAAGGATTTTTGACCATGCAGAACGTGAAAAAGAATCTCATTATAACGTGGCCAATATATGATGCTCGCATGCTTTGTAAGACTGTTCAGGGCAAAGTACACCATTTGTAGAGCTCATTAAAAGCCACTGGACATTAAAGTACATACATGGAAATACTTCATATATTTATTGCTTTATGAGATGTGATGTACTTTCACTGTAGCCCAGATGACATCATAGCCACAGTTGCACTTAATTCCCCATCCTACACATTGTATAAAAGAAGAAAGAACATGTATAAGACTGTGAGAAACACAAAACAATGGTGAGTATTCTTATTTTCAAAAGCAATTTTTTCTTCTTTTCTCAATTTATTTTTCCTTAAGCAAACATCATTCAATAATAGTTAAGCAATAGCCAGCTATTTCCGACTGTAGATTTTTATTTGCTTCCAAGCAGATTCATTGCTGTCCTTTCTTTCATATTCTAGAAACTTCTGCTATGCCAGAGTCGGTAGCAGACTCTTATGTTGTTTAAAAAGAAAAAAAAAAAAAAAAAAAAAGAAAAGCTTATTTTAGGGAAGTTCGAAAGCAATTAAAATAGGGAACTGGATATTGAGCATTAAGATGTAATAAACCTCTGTCACAGTTCAGTGTTAGATATTGGTCAAACCAGTAAGTCTTTCATTGTCCTTTTTGGGAGCTAACATTATTCACCTTTTGTAGACATCTTTGGATTTCTTGGCTGAAAGAAAATGCAGTTCAGTAAGTGGAAAGTCATGTGGGACTGCATCATAGTGTGTAAAATCCATGGAACTGTGGAAGCAGGTATAATGGAATGAATGGTTTGGTTTTCTTACAGATCTTCAATGTGATGTGTTTTCTTCAGCATGCAGAGGATCATCTAAAGAAGATACTCTGCTTTCTGACCTCTAACAACTGAACCTTGGACTGACCTTTGTTGCTTTTCATCACAATGCCCAGGATTTTCTCCTTAAATCAAGTTTAATTGTTTTACTTTATTTCACGAATTATTTTTTATTGTTTTTATTTCATCCACATACTTTGTACATACTTTTGTGAGAAAAAAATGTGGGCATAATGGTAATGAAAATGTAAATAAAACATTTTATATTGTTTACTTGTGTTCTTTTTCTTGTTGAATAGAGGTGTACAGAAATACAAAGTCGTCGTTCCCCCCGGGGTCTAGTTTTCTACAGATCCTAGTGTTGTGTCCATTTGAAAAAGTATTTATACAACTGGAATTCAGTAATTACTATTAATGTTTGTTACAGTTATTTAATAGAAAATACATTTTATTCATTTTTAACAAGCTATCTCACCAAAGTGGTTGATCAGTTTTACAAAATTTTATGAAAGGTACGGGGGGCTTACTTTTAAAAAGCTTCTGAATGAAGAATGAACCTTTTAGAACTGTTATTGGAGATACAACGAGACAGATACCTTAATGCATGAAATAGAATGTTTTAAAAGAATGTTTTCACTTAAATGGATCGTATAGCAAATGTCACTTTGTCAAAGAAGATTTGTGTATTTATTGATGGTATTGGGTGTATTCTTCTTTGCCTCTTGACCCCATAAAACATTCAGGAATGTTCTTGCCTCTGAAATGTTTAGAGTTTTGAACTGATATTTTTCAATCAATGCCTGTTTTGCAGGCAAGGAAGATGGAAAATTCTGTAAAAAGGTGACTGTTCGGATGACTATTCGCAAGAATGACTGCAGGAGTAACACGCCAGTAAGTAAACAATTATCACAATTTCTTTTAATAGACAGAAAAAAAATAAGAAAAAGGAAGAAGGAGGACAAAAATTCCACAGTGGTATTGTCTGCATCTCTTTTTCTTCCAGAGATGGAAGTCTCTGTGCTTCATAGAACTGTTTAAATGTTTCCCTATATTCTCAGCAATCATATTTTCAAATAATAAAATAGATGAGGATGTAACTCCTGCTTTTGAATGCATTAGGCTCATGTTACTTTAGTGCAAATCCAAGCTCTTAGTTCACCCTACAGTGCAATTATATCCAAATTAACTTGGATATGACAGACACTTGCCAACAGTATAGAGCTAAAACTACAGTAGATGTGTTTAACTTTCTGTCTGTGTAGGGAAGGTATTTAAATGCCAACAAGAAAATAATTGTGGGTCCAGAAATTTGTCTTTAGACAGCAGCAGAATAATGTTGAAATGTGTAAGAAGAATGAGATTATCTGTATGTCTGCTGAATGATTTATGGTAGGAAGACACCAACAACGTCCTGCTGGGCAGTAAGACAGTGTGAGCAGCAAGAACAGTGCAGATGTCTGGTGTGAGATGTCTGAGAGCACCTGAAAAAGCTGTAATGGAAGAGTATAGGGAAACAGCTGTAACCTGCAAAATGACACTGAGTACATTTTCTCGGGTGAACTGTTGTGCAGCCAGAAAATTTAGTTTCAGCAATAAGAAATGCATCAAACATTGCAAAACCTGACTATTGAGCTTGAAAAAAATATCAGTTTCTGTGCCTGATTCTGTTACAATCTGTATTAGTTTTTGTGTATAATTAATAATAACAATCCTTGGCTTTCCAAAGGATTGTTTCTTTATTTTCTTCCAATAATATATTATCGTTGCCAGTATACTGCATTGGTATACCACTGAAATTAATTCCAGAGAATTATTGTTGGAACATTCAGTGTTACGTTCAAGTCAAGGTCAATATGAATACTTGAAAATTCAAACCCCAAATTGTTTCTGTGTGTCTATTAATAGTGAAAACCTGCTGTGTTATTGAAGAGGAAATGGAAAGTCATCACTAAGCTCAATAACATAACAATCGAAGCCTATCCAGGCAACATATTTTAGTGTTTATTATTCAAATGTAGTGGAGTTTTGTAGGGGGCTAGAATAAATATTCCCACATTTTTAATTGCTTTGCAGTTGGATTTGGATGCTTAATTTCTTTAGACTCTTCTAACTTTCTTTCATAATTGCTTAAATTTGCCAGTTATTCTTCATATTTGTTACCAGGTGAACATTGTTTCTTGTGATGGAAAGTGCCCATCTGCAAGCATTTATAACTACAACATCAACACATACGCAAGATTCTGCAAATGCTGCAGGGAGCTTGGACTACAGAGACGAACTGTGCAATTGTATTGCACCAGTAATTCAACCTGGGTCAGCTATACAATCCAAGAGCCTACAGACTGTTCTTGCCAGTGGTCTTAAGAATAAATAAATACAAGGAAAGAAAACAGCAAGCCCAGCTGTTCCCAGCATAAGATAATTTGAATACTTTATCTATAAAAAATAAAACATCCAACCCACTGAATTTTAGTAGCTTAATGTTAAAAGATAAAGGAACAAAAATATTTTTGGACTCTTCCAAATTCCTAAAGAATGGCTTTGCACTGTTTTTATTGTGGTTTGTCTTCCTGTTTCTTTCACAGGGATTGTTTTAAGACTTTTGGTGATGTGTGCCAGCTTAAAATGTGATTTACGTTTGACACACCACAAGAGAAAGCACACCATCCCATTGTTCTCTGTCTTTTTCATGCACCCATTCCTGCTATCTGGCAGCAATCTATTATTTTGAATGTATTGTAATTGTGAAAATACATTCAATGTCTATTAAGAAAAAATGTTTGGACAATATGAGAATTTTCAGTTTAAATCATCTTCCTATAGCAAAGCTGAATATGAATGGGAAATTAAGTTACAGATTTTTTTTTTATTTTATTTTATATATATTTTTTTTCAATCAGGGAAACATTATCAATACTAATGGCTGTATGTAATATTCCCTGGTAATAATTTCAGCTTTTGTAGTGTATTTTATACTGTATTGAAAATCATTATGGCCAACATGCGATGTGTGGGACAGATGGACTGCTTTAGGTTAGTCATTAGTAGTAACTTTTTCTTTTTGCTAGACGGTATGTAATGAACTGACAATACAGTGATTTAACAAACAAAAACCACTTTACACTCCTTTATATAGATAATATTTTAAATGAACACAGTTATCTTATGAAATGCACCATATTTAAACTGTTTCTTTAGCAGAATGAACCTTGTTTTACACTGATACTAAAGATGTGAAAATTCATTAGGAAAAAAACAAAACCAGGTTTATGAATCTGTCTAAAGAAAAATGTAAGTTGAAAATCTTTGTCATCCATATGAGAATGCAACTTCTTATGTCAAGTGTTTGATATTGACAATGTACAATTGTAAGGTTTGGAATTTCAAAAGCAATTTTGTTTATGAACTTAATTAACGTTTTGTTGTAATGAACTAATACTTTTTCTCCTCTAAATTAATGTTGCTGTCCTTTTCTTTCCTCACTAATGCCAAGACGCAGCGAAAATTCAGTTGCTTTAATTTTGTAGATCAAAACTGAAGATAGCAGTGATACATGCTTAAGGCCCTAAAATATAAAAATAATTCCTGGCGTAACTTGTTTGAAAGTTGTTTGTGTGCAGTTAATCCAAAGAAAAATGTGTTGTTAAAATCAGCCATGAACAGTTTTGATACTAATTTTGTATACTGTACATTGCATTCTTACAATATCTAATAAACACCAGGGAGTCTTATTTTGTTACAATTAATTTTGCTGTCATTGTTGTAGCAGCTTACAGTCATGTGATTCCATGCATGATGTGTACTAATTTGCTTTTCAGCAGCGCATATGCTTCAGAAAACTACAAACTGAGGAGCAGAAAAGTAAGTGCTATTTACAAGACATTGAGCCGAGCTAAGTCTTCAAGTGCCTAAAATGCCAGCTTTTGTATTTGCAAAGGTGAACTTCAGCTGCCCTTTATACCAGCTGGCAGATGTCATCCAAGAGGGGAGGAATTAATAGAAAGCAGTTTCTTTTGCTTTCAGGCAAGATGGTTTTCAGTGCAAAGTGCCAAGCACCATATTAAGGGACTGAACAAGACAGGAATTAACACAGCGATGCTACTCTCGGCTGAGGCCATGTTCCCTGCTCTTGCCCCTCATGCTAATGTGAAAATGCTCATTGCTTCCAGCAGCACAAGGCAGTTACTTCAAAAGCCATTTAAGTTCCAGACTTTCAACTTGTGGTTTTAAGAGCAAGTTAATACTGGTTTCTGTCATGCAGTGAGAAGAGGAAGAAGAGTGTGGCATATCCAGTAACTATAATCAAACACTGATATGCTTCTACTTCGGGAGTAAAATAATAAACATTGTGTTAAGTCTCTACTTCTGGTTTTGTAAACATTAGGCTTATGCCGAGAGAAACAGGAGGAAAGATCCAGACTGCCTATGACAGAGGAAGCCACTTTTATCCCCTGATTGGTGTTGAATTCCTTCACAGATGCTTAGCCTGTCTGTCTGTGGTAAGTTCAAAGCAATCCAAGCCCTTCTTGTGTATTTACCTTACTCTCTGTTTGCACAAAGCAACTCAGATGGAGAAGGATTTGGCCTTATTCACACTTCCACATCTTCAGAAGCCAAAGAGACCGTAACTTGCTGTGGATTTCATCTGACCTTCCCTGCAGGAGGCACTTGGATTGCACCAAAATCTGTGTCCTAGAACAACTTTAATTTTCTTTCTTACAAGTCAATTGCCTTCTGTTTGGTTATGTAGGTGAAATTTAAAAGATATATAGCACCGAAATTTTGCTCTTTAGGATAAACCTATTCTACCATCATGATATTAGTCTTGGCTGTATTATTCTTAAAGGCAAGGAAGCACTTGACTGTAACAAAATACCGAAGCCTCTACATAAGTTCGCATAGTGATGAAAGTTAATCCTGCATTTGGCACGTAAAAAAGTCAGTGGAAGGAAAACCACTTTCTAAAAGTATTGCTACAGCAACATACTGCATTGTTACAGTTGTTACAGCAGGGTGCTGCATGCTATTCAGAGATGAAACCGTAGCTGGGTCCTCCAGTGAATTCAGCAAAAATGCCCCGTAATATTTTGTAGAGGAACAGTGTCTACTTAGGGATCTAACAGAAAAAATAAAATAAAAGAAAATAATAAAGAAAAAGCAAGCTTGGCTTTAAAAGACATGGGCTGCCTTTGCTGTGGGCAGGCCTGCACAGCCCTGCTAGCAGTGCACTTGAGGAAGGTTTCATCAGGAGGTGTGCATGCACCCTCCGAGCTTTTGGACTGCTCCAGGAAAGTGATGCCTGTGCTTTCCAGGCTAACTGCACCTGCCACTGGGCTTTCCACCCACAGAGCTTTCCACCTTGGCTGTAGCCTTGCCTTGCCTCTGGGTGGGAGCAGCACTGTGCATTGGTACCAAGTGATTCTGTAGAGAGGGGTACTGGACTTCAAAAAGAAAAAAAACAAACAAAAAAAAACCAAAAAAACCCACAACAAAAACAATAACAAAAAACTAATCCACCAGGTGTCTATCCAGCAGATACTAGGAAGTTTGGCGAGCCACCTCAGCAGGTGACTGCTGGGATAGCAATGAGGACAAAGGCTCAAGCAGAGCACACTGCTGGGCCTGGCTCTTCCCAAAATGCTGATCTACACTAACTGAAGCCTGTTTCTGATGCCACAAAAAGGGTGGAGGTGGTGGGTGCTGTGTTGTGATCAAGAGAAGAACAGAGGGTGCTGTGTGTGGGGTTACTTTCTTGAGCTAACCCTATTTTTGGAAGCAAATGAGTGGACTGTTGATATGGGGCCAGGGGGCTGTAAAGCTGGGGAGAGAAGGAGTGTGGCCTTAGGAGGCTGTGGTGGGGGTTTTAAGGGCTTTCCTCAGGGTTGGTTCATCCTGTGGGAGAAAGATTTGAGAAGGTAACGTGCAATAAAAGCTAACTTCAAGAGGTGAAAGCAGTAAGTAAATGAAAATGTTGCTGGTGTTGTGAAGTCTGCTTTTAAAACTGTACTGAATTTTACTAGCTTGTTGGTGTAGCTTCTTAATTTGGTGTAGCTTCTTAGGTTCTTAAATCTTCTAGGAGAAGTCAGTCTTGGTGGGAGAGCAGGCTAACTTGCTTCTCTAAGTCTGGAGCTGTGGTAGGTGCTATGGGAGGACAGTTGCCAGCCCCTAGCGTCCTCTGGTTCTCTTGTAGAGCTTTGATTTTTAAGGCTATCTGCAGAAATGGACTTCTAGAGTCAGCTTAATTTAGCTTTAACTCAGAAATGAAGCTCAAGCAATTGCTCTAAACAAATGATTTCTTAACAGTTTTTTGGCTCCTGACAGATACAACTAGGTGTGCTGGAAAGTTGTTTGTCCTGAACAAGGGAAACAAATGAAAAGGTAGGCAGTGGACCCTTTTTTGGTTTTATTTTCTTCTTGATCTCTAGCATAATAAAAAAGAACTTTCTGTTTAACATTTAATCAGTGACTTGCATGTGAAAACATTGCTTGTTTGTTGTGGTGCTGATTGCTCATTGGTACCTCCTTTAAAATACTTTACTTGCATTACCTCGAGCAAGCTTACTCAGCCATGAATCACAGGACAATATAAATGATTTGGCAGCTGGAACTTTGAGTATGATGAATACTGGCCATTAAGAAAGGCCTTTTAAAAAGAAATATAATGATATCAATTGTGCTATCTAAACTCTCATTGTCTGGGTTATTAGTACATGATCTGGTCTCAGAGTAACAGCCTCTTGAGTAATGCTTTCTGTAATTAGTGATACTGCTGCCTGGTAAATTGATTAACCTAGAATATTGGCATCTGTTGGTCTGCAGTTTAATGTGAACTGTTAGTCACAAGTTAAATAACTTGATTCTCCTCAGATGGCCTTGCAAGTATGCAGTCCATGAAGTCAGACAAATAACATTCAAAAACAATCATCTTTACTTTTATCTCTGCCCACATCATCATCTCTCTCCCCAGTGCAAGTGGCTATCCATGAATAATTAAAATGAGGTAACAGCTGCTATGCAGATGGTGATTTTGGGGAAAAATCCCCTCTCAGTGTGATGAAGACATCTAACCTCTTTAGAAATTGTACCTGACAAACTGTCATCCCCTCAGGTCTGCTTTCTGTGCAGACTTTTGACTGAGGCTTTGATCGTGTCAGCTGACTTCAGCTGTTTAAAAAAATAGATATCTGAATTAACTCAGTTGTCCAGGCTCCATCCATCACCAAATAAAGAGAGATGCTTCCAGGGAATGACTCATCCCACCCTAAAAAAAGGGTCTAAGATGGATTTAGTGAATCATCCTACAGATGTACCAACTTTCCTTTTTGCTGTAGAGAGAACTTGGATGGCAAGATGTAGTTAGGCACCTTATTTTTAGGTCATTAAAATTAGATGGAATGAAATTCACCCTTAATGGCCCAAGGCAGCGTGGTAGACTCATAAGTCAGTCTCATAGTATATATGGAGTATCTTATCTGCCCTCCTGATGGGTGGTGAGGAATGAAAATACTTGAATCACGTAAACCTGAATATAATGTAATGTGCTTTCTGTAGTTTTTCCTGTATGTCTTTAACTATACTCATTTATTATGACAACTGTACCTAAACTGTACCTGTGTCTATAGAGCTGAAGAAAGACGTCATCCATGAAAGATGTCATTGATGCCAAATCTTCAAGATGGGAAGGTACAGCTAGGTGTATTCATTACCTGTTCAACTGTGTTTGTTAAGATGCGATGCATTTATCACCATCACAAGGTGTTGTACTAGCTGAAAGAGATCTCCGAGGTGAGTGAAGTTTAAAGAACTTCTGTTTCAGCAGCCTTTTGTTGTGTAGGTGTTGTCTTGAATCTTGAGAAATTATTTGCAATCTTGCATTCTCAACTTGTGTTTTCCAATGTGTTTAAGCTAATGTGACTTTTCATAAAGTTATGAAACCTGTTTACTAAGTGTCTTTGTGCTCTAGCTCTTCAGGGTGTCTGGAATTGAGTTCTAGGTAGCAGGAGGGCTTTTCTGTACCCAGGCCTTTACTGACCATTTCATTGATATGGTCACCAAGGAGCAGATTCAGACCTCAGTTACATGCTTGAAAGGACCATCCATTTTGGTGTTTGGTTTTTTAAAGACTGGTTTTTGTTCATAAACTGAGTATGTGAGATTTGTCAAAAAATGTGCTTTGTATAGTAGAAGACTGGAAGGAGGGGAGAAAAAAAAAAAAACAACTTATAGCAGAGCCTAAGCACTTTATTAAGATTTCTTTTTGATTAATAATGCAGAAGTCTGATCTTAAGCATGAAACATCAAAGGCAGAATAGCTGGAGTAATGCTTAATGTCATGAGTATGCCTGCTCTTGATCACTTGCTTTTAATCCTCCCAGTCTCTTCTGGACCAAGTTCCCTATTGAGCTCCATGTTGACTTTTCATTTTTATTTTACTGAACTGGGGAAGGGGCTGGACGAAGACATCTTTTGAGATGAGGGCATCAAGAAACTTAGCAGACCTGCTGTCTCACCTTGCCATATACACAGTAGTGTGCTTTGAGAGCTGAATTTCCACACTCTGTTTCTGATGTATAACTGGATACTGTCACTGTGGTCTGTCCTTATATTTGAAAGTGATGGCCCTGATGGTTCAGATAGAATTTTTGGTGTTCTCTAATGGGGAATATCTTCTTCAATTCTCTTCCAAAGCAACTATGATAACCACATTCACCATTTGCCAGCCTAGAGGAGCTTCACTCCATCTATGCAGCAGCACGTGGCACAGGCTCCCTGTCATACTGTCTGCCTCTCCAGGCTTGCAGCTTCATCCGCAATCTATCACTTTATTTAATTTAAATAAAAAGGTGGTTTTCCAACAATTTTCCAACAACTCCCTATTACTGATGTGGGTTTACCATGTGTATCCAGTCCCTGCTGTCCATGTGCTTTGCTGGTGCCACCAGAATAAGATGCAACTGGTCAGATCAAGTCAGAAAGGAAGCGGCTGGAGACTCCTGCTGTTCTGCCCCGGTGAATGCCTCTGGGATTCTTGATGTAGAGTTCTAGCTTGGAATTATTCTTGCCCGATATAGCCAGAATTAAATCTGTCTGTGTCTGTGCTTTCTTGGGGATGTGGTTTGGGACTTGTCTGTGTGGCTGCAGGCACCCACAAAGTTCAATCTCTATAGCAGCCTGGGTGAGAAGCTTTGAGCCGCCCACCAAAACAGAGTTGTAGGCCTTTCTGTATGTTTATTTTTTGTATGTTTTAAAATTTTTAAATTACATACTTTTTTTGTATGTTTTAAAGCAGTTGTTTATTTTTGTATGCTGTTTATTTTTAAGCAGTTTATTTTTTTGTATTTTTTTTCTGTAAAGCAGTTGTTTATTTTTTATATGTTTTTAAAGCAGTTGTATGCTGCTTTGCTTTCAAAATACAGTATTAGCCCTTCATTGCATGTTCAGTGGGAGCTGGTAGTCTTGCCACTGTCCCATCCATACGCTGTGGGCTTCAATAAGGAGTATGGGACCTTCAGGTAGCTTTGGTAGTGGGAGTCCTGCAGTTGCCTATGATGGACACGAAAAGAAATTATGTCCCTAGACCTAGTACTTTGTAAGTATTGTACTTAAACTAATCTCTCGAATTAAACTATTAAACTCATAGAACTATTTCACATTTGTTTCTCAGCTCCATAGCTGGCAGGGGAGAAGAAATGGGAAGGGGGAGGGGGAGGGTGCAAGAAGGAGGGAAGGTAGATTCCTCAGGCTTTGTTTGGCTGTACCATAGCACTTCTAAATCTTCTGTCAACACTGGCGTGACGTTGCATTCATTAAAAATGCACGACCTTTTTAAAGATCCATCTGTTATACAAATAAAAATAAGGCAGCCCTATAGCTTTATGGTATGCTAATCCTGCGTAGCCGTGGCCTAATTATCAAATGATTTCATGCTACCCTGGTGGCAGGCAATGTCCAGACCACTGAACACTTGCTATGGATCTCTTATTAAATCCCTCTTGCACAGTTTCATTCATAAATTTACCATGGCTTTTAAAACAAAATAGTTTGCTTATACAGCAATATCAAGTAAGGCAGTGTGTTTCCAGAACACAGCAACTTTTTTTCAGATGCTCTGCTTCATGCATGACTGAATAATTGGTGGCAAACTCCGTTATTGCTTTCTTTTACCTTAAGTGGAAGCCGTGCTGTTGGTAGGTAATACATGCTGGAAAGCTCAAAGGCTGGATGGCCATGTTTTACCCAGGGCATACCTCTGTGGAGCTTGAATGTTCAACTGTCTATACCAAGCTTCATTTTGGTGACTTTTGTCCCAGGTCAGACACAACACTCCTAATCTGCACCCATTTTCCTGCTCTGTTTTGGCCACACTGGAGCTAATGCGGAGGTGTCAGGTCCCGGTATGCTCCTCTGATGTTCCTCCTGTGCTGCCCAGTGTCAGCTCCCAAGGGAGATGTGGTGTATTAGGGCATTGGAACATGCCACATTACACTTGGAGAGCCAAAATCCAATAAAAAATGCATTTTTCTTGGTAATGCTGTCATTATAACATTGGAAAAACTTAAGAGTATTGCTTGGCAGAAATGACTGGTGAAATGGTGTGTTTATTTCCACAAGCGGATTTTTTTTTAAACCGTAGACTTAAGTGCAAAGGGCTTCTTCCCAAGTGATCATGAAACCATTAACTCCAATAACAACTGAACTATTTAAAAAAGAAGTGAAGTGTTTGTCCAGAGTTAACTTAGATTGCAATTCAGCCTAAACAATTCCATGTCATCTGTGTCAGCATGGTGCCATCTGGTCACTTACAAGATAAGATTTGCAAGAAATCTCCCCTTTTCCTTGTAATAGGGAGCGATCCAGTAGTGTCATTTTCTCTGGGCTTTTGAATGAGTTATGAATGCTTTCTCACCGAAGTATGTGACCTGCTCATTGCTCACTGGGCCTGTTGTTGTTACCGTGTCATTTAAAGTCTGAAGTAGGTGATGTTTGCAACATATTCTTTAAAATAAGACACTGCTGTTCTCTGTGAAAGAAAACGCTCATCCAGAATGTCTTAAGAAGTGTTGATAGGATGTGGAATTCAAATAAAATCTCATCTGAATAATTTGAATGAGAGGTGGTTGGGGACTGGCTGGGAAATGGAGCCAGGCTGTGCCAGTGTGCAGATCCCCTGAAGCCATGTGCCACATCTCCAGACAGCCGGGCCCCAATGTCAGCAGAGGCTAGACAAACACAGGCAAGGTAGAAGGGATATCATTAATATATATATATATATTTTTTGTCTGTGGTGCCCCAATGTGCCAGTCTCCTTTTTGAGTAGTCTGAAAGCTTCTGCAGTACAGACAATTAATGAAAAAGCCCCCAAGTCACCACAGCAGCTTTCTTCTACCAGCTCTCTCTGCTTCTGCCCCTCTCATTCTTATATATATATCATTATATATCAATAAATATATATATATATATATATTTTTAATTATAGGACAAGCGAAAAACTCTTTCAGCAGAGATCCTCAACAGCACTCTGTAAATTCAGAGAGGCATATGTCGCTTACAGGAAACTGCTGTCTGAATTACTGGTCAAAACCACAAAATTCCAAAGTTAGGAAAAAATTAGCCAAAACCTGTTACTTGCTCCACGAAGAGCAAGTGGTGGTGGGAGAGAGCAGGAGCAAGTGCCCACACCCTGGTCTAGGTCAGCCTGGTCAGCTTCTAGTCAACAGGTAACTGGAACAGCTTTCACTTGATATTCTGATTGTACTGCAAGTGTGTATGCACTAGGTGTAGTATAATGTATGTATATGTATAGGCACACAAGGGAGAAGTGGTACTGGTGGCCAACAAACAGCTCTGAGTAGTCACAGATATTTTCTCCTTGTACCTGTTGAATGTTTCATTAAAACACCTTTCATTTTATACACGCATCTGTTTCTAGAAGTAGGTCAAGCCAGATATCACTGTATAATGTGATATAATGCAGGCTTTTTATTCAATTTTATTCAAAGCACTAGTTACTAATTAGATTTTCAGTTCATTGACCTTGTTGCATCTCTGGATTTCAAGATGTTAAGAATATTTTCCGAATGGTCAAATCTCATATTTAAAATTCTAATGTATTTTACATAACATAAGAGATTTTTAGTACCAGAAAAATTCCATTTTCCTCAGTCCAGTTTCAGGTTCCTAACCTGATTTTCTGGGCTTAATCCTCTTCCTGTTGAAATCAATAAGTACATTGTAATATAATGATTCACGTTCAAGGTTCAACCATAGAAAATTAAGACTACATGCTGATTTTACTGCCATTGTTGAAAGATGATCTCTTAAAATGTGTAAAAACACAATAAACTCTTTAACTCTTTCAGCCCTATTCTTTTTTCTTCAGAGCATTTAACACAAAAATGGACCTTAGCTTTAGACCTAATGCTGGCAGGAAGATTTATGCTGAGAATATTTAGATACAAATATGCTTGTGGTTTCAAGTGCTTTGTTGAGGAGACACAAACACAAAGGTGCTGTCAGTCATTGAACAATGTGGAGCGTGACTTGAGATGCCAGGAAAACCATGGTCTACTCTGTGCACCTTTCCTGATGTTTAGCTGTCATTTTTTCTTTGTCTCAGTTTCCCCAGGTGAAAAATGAGGATGATCCAAAAAAAAAAAAAAATCCAAGTCTTTTTTTTTGGTATCTGTAGGTTAAAAGACATCCAGGTTGGAATGTTTTTTTCTTTGTGTCAAAATTAGTCACTTATTACAGTAATGTTACCTTCTTTCCTTAAGTAACACATATTAAGACTGAAAGCAAGTGGGGTGTATTTTATTCTTTTGGTATCAAACAGTGTAGTTGTACTGTAGAAGTGTGAACTTGCATTTTATTTTTTAACCCTTTGAGAGTGCTGGGGAAGGGCCTCAGCCAGTCTCTTGCTGGAATGCACTGGATGTGCTCTGAAACTTTGGGATGATGCCTTGTGATGCTCTGCATGAAGGTCCCACAGTTGAGAAGGTCCTGGCTGATGCTTGTGGCAGTGGTGTGACTGCATGTAGAATGATGTTTTATAATGAGCTTTAAGTTGTGCTACAGGTTGCCTTCAAATGGCTCTTTTGGAAGCAACAAATGCCACATCTTCTGCTTTGCTGCAACCACAGGGTGGATGAGAGGGGTAAAGTCTGTCCTTGGCTGACCTGGTTAAGAGTGGGGACATGGTGTGGGCACCTGGGCACAGGTTCATCTGGGAAAAGTCTCCACCTCCTCTTTGCACTGGCAGTATCTATGTGGGACATTAGAATCCTGGTACCACCCGGCTCCAGTGTTCTGCCTTGTTAGAGGAAATGAGTTGACAGATTTTTTATGGATGGTGGGGGATGATGGGATGTGCGCTCTAGGTCAGAAGAACCCGTGTTAAAAACTCAGTGAAAAGGAAGCTATTAGAAAGAAATGCTAGCAAGGTTGTGAGCTCCTGTTATCTTGGACTTGTCTAAATGCCACAGTGGAAAGTAGTGATAGAAAAATTGGAGCTTTTTCTCCAGCTCATACCAGTGAAAAATGCTAGCCTTGGATACAAATGTGCAAATTTCATGGTGTTTTTTTCCTGTTTTCTCTTTGCTTGCTAGAGCACTTTTACGATCTCTTAAGGTTGAAATTTATATGTAGCCTAAAGATGCTCTTCTAGGTCTACAAGATGCTGGGAGGGAGAACAGTCAGTGTGATGAAACGAAAACAGCCTGGAAATCTAATTTCAGAAGCACTATTGACATTTTCTTTTTTTCAACTGTACCTTGAAGCTCATAACTTACTACAGTAATGAAGGAACAGTGGTTTGTGTTGCCTACCAGGATTTCTTTGTTTGACAGACAGTGATTCTGGCTTATTTGGTAACAGCAGAAGGAGGATGATTTCAAGGAGCCAGTGTTGCTACTCTGCTTTCTGGACCAGAGCAAATTAACTTATTTTTAGACTGGTCTTGATGTGGCTGTGGGCTGCTAATACACTTCAGGAATTCATGTTGCATAGTTTTCCCAGCAATATCTAACCCTTGACTTCTAGAAGTGTAATACAATCTATGTCCTTGATAAAAGCCTCACAGTGATAATGCTACTTGGATTCAGATTCGAAGTTTTGGCACAGATGGTAACATTTCTTAGAAAGATGCTACAGCATGTACTTGAAAAAGCTTTGATGAATATTTAATATATAGGGATATTATTCATATCTTCATTAGAGAAGATCTTCTAACTATATATATATGTAAAGAGCTTGAAGCTGTGGCTGCCAAGTATTGTGAGGTGGCATAAAAATATACGGTAATTGACAAAGTGCCTGGCTTGAGAGGTAACAGCCAGTGTATTGCCACATCATGATGTGGAAGATGGAGGGTCACAGAACTCGTGTCAGGGTGGTTTAATTAAGAGACTCTTAAAAACCACTATTTGAGAGCTTATTCTATGGGTGAGAGGCTTAATACCTTTAAAAATATGAAACTAAAACACAAATCAAAAACCTGTGGTGAATTGTTAGTCTACTGGAACATAATTTAGGGATATGGTTTAGTGGGGACTGTTAGTTTTAGGTCAGAGGTTGGACTCGATGATCTTGAGGTCTCTTCCAACCTAGAAAATTCTGTGAAATTCTGTAATTTCTAAATTAATTGAGGGCAATATTGGTTTTGCTAAATGTAAAAAATGTCTCTAAATATATTCCATGTCCAAATCTGTTGGATCTACATGTGAGATCCTGTCTTAAGAAATAAAAACCTGACTTTTCTTAATGTGAATACTAAGATGGATGCCTCATATTGGAAGCTATTTTCTAGAAACATGGAAAAATTTTGGATCAAGTCAAAATTTTAGTTTTCCCTTGAGAATTGTCTCAGAGGCAGAGCTCTTCTGTTGGGTCAGGGCCTGGGGGTTTGTGGTGCCTTGTGGAATTGCAGTTATATTCCCTGCCTCATGCATAGAGGTTCAACACCTGGGAACCGCGGTAGAAAATAGTGTTGCGGGTAGGCTAATGCTGAGCTGCGCACTGAAGCCACGACGTAGCCGCTTAGCTGCTAGTGAGAAGAGCTGGCTGCCACTGGGCCTCATGGCTTGTCAGTGGGTGCTGTGTCATCTGGGCTGCTGTGCTTAAAAAAGGAGGAAGTCTTTAATTGGAGAAAGCAGTTACAGGGCAGTGTGCTTTTGGCTATTTTTTTTATATTCTTATTTGCATGTTATCTCTGATGTTCCAGGTTTTTGGTTTCCACACTTCTTAGCTGGCATCCAGTTACAAATGAAGAGTTGGGGACTGTACAGGATTTTTGTTTGAGTCTTGTCTGAAGTTAGACTGAAGACACATTTTTAGTTGCACAAACGTTTGCACCATTGATGTTAAAAACAGAGGGGTTTCATTAAGCTCCATTTCTAACTTATTTTTCATTCTTGTTTTAGCTTCCTTACTTGCAAATTGACATTTTGTAAAACAGACATATGTTAAATATGTCAGCCCTGTCCATTGTGAACCTTTGAATAGCAAAAAGAAGAGCTGTGAGCTGGCAGGGGAGTGAGCCAAGACCTCTGTTGGTAGAAATGGATAGGGCTTCACTGCAGCTATTTGCAGTAGCAGAGAATTTGCTGCAGTGTCAAAGTGCAGGTATTGGTTTTAGAGCAGGTGTCAAGAGGTAGTAGGCTGATCTCAGCCAGAGGGAGTATGAACACTTTGATGTGAAACACATGTAAAGTCTCCTTATAGAGAAAACTTTGGCATGAATGGAAAACATAAAAGGAAAAAATAAAACCGAAGACTAAAAGACTTAATATTGTGTAGTTATCACATTGCTACTTCTTGGAGGTCCATACAGTTATATTTTTGTTATTATTCCAACTTGTCAGAAGTTGAAATTGGTAGTCTCTTTGGACCCACATCAGTGGCTTTGCTTTTTGACTGCCCCTGTCTGGCTTCCCACCTGAGGCTGAGCAGTATCCTGCTGACCACACAGCAGGCCATCAGCACTCAGTTTTTCTTCCATGGCATTGCTGAAGTGATGCTTACAAATTACAGAAAAAGACGTACATGTTTGTTGGGTTTAGTGATACTACCTCTGTTCCCGAGGTCCCCCTGTAGTTCCCCCAAATGCCAAGGTGATGTGTGCTGGGAGCCAAGGCTGGTGGACCTGCTGTAGAGATTGCTCAGGAAGGGTGGTGGAAGAGCTCAGACAGATTGCTGTAGCACAGCTTTTCTCCTGAAGGAGAGGATGTGGCAAAGAAGAACCCATGTCCACAGACCAAAGAGGCGTGCACTGTCCCCTAAGTATGGGTAGCTAGCAGAAGACTTATTTCATGAAGGAAAGCTAAAAAAGTAGACAAGAAAATCAGTTCTTAAGCATAGACTGATGGACAGTCCTAACAAATACCACAAGGCAGCAGTGATGAGTGATATCAAAACTGTCTCCATTACTCAGTTTATAAGTGCTTTTGGTAAATAAGAGGTTAATAACTCTGTTTATAGTAAGAAAAGACCCCTGCCCTCGGATACACACACTTCACTGTACCCAGATAATCCCTGGAGCAAGGAGGTTTAAGGTAATTTGTGGTGCAGCTGTCCTTTTCTGGAACATGAGCAAATTCTCCTGCACATGGTCAGCTGCAAGAACAAATGTCTGTAGCAAATGAAAAAACAAGATGTTCAACCGCAGCCTTCTGCGCTTGCAAGAGGGGCACGTGAGCTGGGCTGTTCATCCTGCCCGAATCAAACTCCAAGGCACGAAAGGGTTTAGTGTGCGGCTTACGGCCAAGTGGAAGCAACATGTCAGCGGTAAGGGAGGAATGCTGGTGATGGAAACCCAACTGATTGACAGACAGTGGCTATAAAGTCATAGTAAATCTATTGTTTCGCCAGAAGGAAGCAGGATTAGAAAATGTATAATCGTTACAATCCCTGCAGTATAAAGCTTCAAGTGATGGTTGCTCTCCTATTGCTCGTGTGGCTCATAGTTGGCCTAATCCCACCAACTGAGTGCTTGGGCAAAATCTTCGTGTGCTCCATGTGGCTCATACCATAGTCATTGGGATGTTATACCCAAGAAACACCTCTGTGGCACTGCAGAAATTAGCTCAGTAATTTTCAGGAGCTACTTTGTGTTGCTGCAGAGAGCCACCACAGTGCACAAGGCAAGTTCAAAAATTATGTTTTGGGAGCTGATTCTCGGTGTTAACTAAAATCTAATTAATCGGTAAAAGGCTGCCTTAATAGACAAAAACCCTCTGGGAATTTCCTGTTAAGCAGGAGCAGTTGAAATCTTTGAAATGCTTTCAGAGTGCTTCAGTGACGTGAATGAAAATGTTTGGTGGAACATGAGACTAGTAAGATGTTGGACAAAATTGTAGGTGATACTTTTTGCAGTGGTGCTCTCTACGTTGTCGTTTCTCCTTTGACCTGTACTACAACAAACACACTGTCTATTGTGCTTGAACTGGGGCCTGTTTTCTTCCTGAATGCTGGTGGTAATAATAATAGGATATGCCCCTGCATATACTGTTGCTGAGATGGGGGACTGTACTTGCCCTATACATCCCAAAGAGCAGCCATAGGAAGTCCGCATGGTCTGATGTTTGGATTTTGCTCTTGATGTTCAAAAACAGTGAGTGCTGCTCACTTGTAGGGGGTACAGACCACATGAGAAGATACAAAGGGATTCATCTATCAGTGTTCGTAGTACAGGGGAAAGGATTTTCTAATATTTCTAATATGGTTCTAAGGCATGCTCAGAGCCAAGATAACTCTGAAGGTGACATTGCCTGCATAAGGGGTGCACCTACATTAGTGTACTAACTGTGGTGGCATTGGGAACGTGCCTGGGAACGTGTCGGGAATTGGGAACGTGTGGTGGGATTGGGAGCGCCCAGTCCTTATCACCAACTACTACAATATGGTTGCTTTACTAGTTTAAAATCACTGAGTAGTGTTCAAAGCTACTGTAAAATATTCTGAAAGTCTTTCTCACATGGTAGTAACATTGGACTTTTTCTGCATGATGTTTTCTGCAGTTGAGAGATCAAACAGCATTTTCAGCAGGAACTCAGGAAAATGGCAGTAGCAGGCTGCATTCAAGTATTTGAGAAAAATAATTTGGGGGAGAATATGCACAGTAGCAAACAAAAATATATAGTGGAATTACTGGAATGCAGTCTGTGGGTGCTCAGGGACTATGTACAAGTAAGATACTTCGATCTCATTTGTTATAAAAGGTGAAAAAAATTGATAAATGACAGGCTTGAGACTAAAATGGTGACATTGTCATATGATGAAATGACTTCATATCTACTTCTTTCTCTTTCTTCTAACAGAAACATTTTTCTTAATTTGAGTATCAAATCTGTAAACCTCTGTATGTTTATGGTTACAAGCTGTATGTGGCAGTCTCCCACTGAATGTGGTCAGCACTGCCCTTTTGCATGACTGAAATAGGACTATCGCGGACTTGTATTATAATATGGAAACTCAGTAGGGTTTCTCTTTTTTATAGACTAAAGATCTTGGAAAATCACTGTTTTAGTTTAGTGAAATAAAATAATTCAACTTCTGTGAAGGACAATTTCCAATTAGATACTAAAACCATATTATTTTAGGAAAAAAAAAAAAGCACTATTTTCAGTAATGGTTTTTTGTTTGCACTATATATATCAGTAACACTGGAAGTAACTCTCACATAAAACCAGATATTCCTCCTTCTCAGGAAGTTTTGTGATCAGATTTTCAGCATCTTGTCTGTCCTGTTTTTGAGTAAGATTCACCAAAATTTTGTTATTAAAGTATCCGCGAGTTTAAATGGGAGATGGACACACTTTTTTTGAATAAACTTTAGCAATAGCTGGTCTGTTGCTGCTTTTGTTGTTGGAATGAGATGCTGACAAAATGAGCAGTGCATGATGTGGACCTGGTAAGGTGTTGTACATGTTTGTTGGGTGGGAATACATGACTAGAAAGTGAAGTTGCAATAGCCCAGCCTCTTGACTTAGGGCAGAGCTTGTTTTTGCAGTAAATGGTTGAGCTTTTTGTATCTTAGCTCAGTGTTAAAGTTTATTTTCCAGTATTTTTTTTTTCAGCCTGGCCTTTAAAGCATGGAATAAGGAAGGTCTGTTTATATATTTAATTACTTAGAGGGCTGAATTTTGTGATTAAACACAGTAGTTTGCTCTATGTTTCAACCTGGTTTCTGCTGGGCACATGTCAGCATAAATCTGTTCCTGAGCTCCCTTCTTTGAGATGGAAGGAGGGCTACCTGCAACCCTAAGGAATTTGGAAGTGGTAGGGGTTGTCGATCCTGTACTGGAAGATGGGAGGGAGGAATTAAGTTCTAATATCATTATCCTGATATGCGTGAAAGCCCTGAAAGGAACAAACGAGTTAAAAGGTGTGTGTGTGTGGATATGACTACAGTTCATCCCTGGATTTTGCAAGCAGCTGAGCCCTTCTGAGGTGATCCTGTGAAGGGTTAATGCAGCAGCAGCTGGCCACAAGGCTTGGTCCTTATCTCACTCTTATCCTCTGCTATTAACCAGCCACAATTACGGACCGTATCGGTTACTGCCATCTGTTTTTTCACGAGGCACTCATCAGATTGCGGCCAGCAAAGGGGATTAGATGGGGAGAGGCAGAGATGCCAGAAGGGTTCTGCAGCGCCGGGTCCCGCGTGCAGCCGCGGCTGCTGCGCGCTGCCGGCCCCAACAGCTGCGAAGAATTGAGCGTAAAGATAAACTGTGAAGGCTGTTTCAAAGCCACTGTGAAGGAAGCACATTGCTGCATGCACTTGTAATGCAGGGGTTGTGCAGGGAGGATTCAAGTGCCAAACACAGGCATTCGGCACTTGGGTGTGCTGTGGGTGATTTTTAGTTTCCAGCGTGGCTCTTTGGCAGTGGTGTGGAACATGGGCATCAGGCACAAGCAAACAGCAGCAAGAAGTTGGGTACAGGGTACGCTGAATGGGAGGGGAAGAGAATCAGGGAGTGTTGACTGAAATGCCCCTTCAAAGCTCTTAGCACCAGAAGCTGCTGAAGGGGACTGCTTCGATTGCTGGAGTGTCTGACTGGGGAAAGCAGCATATTCCAGTCCCGATTATCGATGTTAAAGAGCAACGGGACTTGACAAATATCGACTGCTGTTTTCTTTTCTGTTTAAACTTCACAAGGTTGGACCGTCTTGTAGTAATGCGAGAAAGGAAGAGTTTTCACCGTGATACCAGGGATTCGGGAATCATTATGGCTCAACAGATGTACTTTGATTCTAAATTTTACTAAGACCAGATTAATTAAATTATTCCAAAGTGTGGTTTACTGCCAAAATAAGGCTCTTGGATTTTATTATTTTGGGTAAATTAAATTAAGGATAATACAGATTTTATTGTTGGAAAATTAATACTTAACTAATGTTTAATATCCCTTCTTAATTTTTAATTAATACATGATATTCAATATCCGTAGGATTAACATCAACAGAAGAACAAATCTAATTATTTGTAACACACAAGTCAAAGGAATAGCTAAAGGTGCACTGTCCTTGTTAAAGCTACTCCTTCCCCTGTGCTGGTTCCCGACAGACCTGAGGAACAAATGGAAAAAATCATGCTGTAATGTCTCTGTTGTTTTTGTTATTTTGGGTTAGTCAGTGCGTTTTGGATCAGGCAGTGCTTTACTTGTGCTCTTGACTTTCTCTGGTGTGCCCTAGATTTTGGGGAAGGGGGTTTAGATTTCATAAGTTAGGGAAGGGGTTCTGTTTGTTTCCTCTGTATGTGCCTGCAGTCTCACCACTGGAAAGAAATGCAAATGCATGAAAAGTAAAACTAAGCTGATGTTGTAGATCACGTGTTCACTTGAGATCCAACTACCCCTCATATTCTCCTTTCTTAAAAAAGGACACTTTTTTATCATAATGCTGTACACTAGCAAATACTGAGAAGTAATAATTTTATTCTTTGCTACTGGTTTCTTTATCTTTTTAAATCCCCAATCATTTTTCTCTTTGGGGTGGGGTAGGGGGAAGTAATGATATACCCACTGTCTTCCAGGAAATTGTTGTTACCCTGGATAGTGGTTACACTCTTGTATTTAGCCATTACCTGGGTCTGGCAGCGTGGTCACAGAAGCTCTGTGGTAGCTCTTGGTTTGTTCATAGCTTGAAATTAAGCAATGTTTAATAATGCATTTATGCAAATGCATTCACCATTGGTGCTTCTGGATGCTCCTAAACCCTCTTGGTAATGTCATGGTGCTTTCCCCAAGAGATGGTGCTTAATTCCTCACCAACTACTCCTGCAAGGTCCTCTCTCACTTCACCCACCAAGAAATCTCCTGAGACCAGGCCCATTCACCTGCTCTGTTGCCTGCAGAGCTCAGGTGTTGTCTTTTCCCCTAGAAATGCCCCTTGAACCTCTATGGCAGAGGACCATCTTCAGGCAACGTGGCTGCCTGGAGGGCGTATGGGCTGTGGCCAGGATGCCTCCAGCTGAGCCTGTGGCAGCTCATGTGGCATTGGTGTCCTTCCTTTACCACGTGGCAGTGACCTGGGGTGTGTGCTGGGCTTTCCTGATGGCACGGTTTTTGAATGAAGGAAGCAGTAATCTCCCAGGTATCCACATCAGTAGTACTTCTTATGTCTATGGAGATGCTATTCCAGCTAACTGCTAGAATAGTAACCAGTGTTTATTACGATCTTGTAGACTTAAGTTATTACTGTTCCTATGCCCAAATGGGGCATAAACCAGTGCTGAGGTAGTTTAAAATGTTCAAGTTGAGAGTAGCCTTTTACAGCTTTATGTTGGAGTGAAAGGCTATGTCACTGAAATACTCCCTTGAGAGTCAAGGTTAATCTTTCAATAGAAGTCATAACAAAATGTTAATGTTTTCCACCTGGTAAAATCCATTTACTTATTTCTACCTTCCTTCCATGACTGTTTATGCAGAACTACCACGTTTACCAAAAAGCACAGGGGCGTATTGGCACCGTGGCCCTGTAACTGTTAGCACACATACAGCCTTCTCAGAATTCCTTTCCACGTAATTAGATTTCTAGGTGTGAAAAGTTATGTATAGAAAGCTACACTATGTACACATTCACATATCAGGTTTCCATTATATTCAAGACTAAAACTCAAACTCCTGCCATTTTTTTTTTTTTTTTACTCTCCTATTTGACCACTGCTTCCTTTGTATGCCTTCAGCTATGTGGGAGCTAGAATTACAGGTCTGTGTTGTTGAGTGGAAATAGCCAAATCATGAATGCAAGAAGGAGCTTGCATGAATGCTCATGGTCTGCAAGACAGACATGCAAAATAAAAGATGTCCACACCTTCAGTTCTTACTGGAGCTTGACTGGGAAGCGACAGAAGTTTTAGAAATACTCTCTGAAAAGAGCTTTTGTTTAATTGCCCTAAGTGTAAAAAGTGAGGTGGAAAAAACTAGGCGGAATAATTCTCAGTCCGTTGTTATTTGTGACTGCATGTCCAGCTGGGTGATCTCTGCAAACACGTGGGTGGGTGGAGGGCTTACTGGCAGCACCTCGCAGCTGAGTGCTCAGCGGTAGTGCGAGGGGTGGAGGCTGGTTGTGAACGACAGGAGAGGTCACGGCTATCACCAGGCTCCCTAATGAGATGTCTCCTAACTTTGCCTTGTGAAAAAGGGAGCTCAACCCGTGGAAGGTATTATGGACTTGAACACAGCCTGAGCTACCGTAGCTCATGCAAGAGATGGCAAAGGGTGTACTTATGGAAAAGCGGGGCTGAAATCATGTCCTGCGGATTGCTTTTTTGGGGACAGTGCTCAGGGCATCACTGGCCCCCGTGCAGCACTACTACATGGCAAACCCTGTCCTTGCTCTGTCTCCATGTCAGCTCTGCAAAGGAGCTGCTTCCTTGCTGCGGCCTCCCTGTGGCTGCAAGGAGAGAGTGGTGCTTCCACACACCACGGACTGAGAAACACCCCTGCTCCTTGCCCCAGCAAAGCTCTCTGGTTAAGTTTCCAGAAGGTGGCATGGGTGTGTGTTGTGCTTTGCTAGATAGATGGGGCCGAGGCTGGCTTCAGATTGTTTTCCACAAAAATGTTGAATTCCTCTCGACTAGGGGGAGGCACTTCTGAAATGTAGGAGATGTGGTTGTAGGCTGAAACCAATGGATTTAGAAACCAGTGGATTTATTTTCAATTTATCCTGAGGCATGGCGAAACTTCAGACCACCGTGTTATCCATTAGTAGGCAAAATAAATGAATCTTATCGCACTTTGCAGTGTTTTTTTTTTTTTTTTTTTTTTTTTTATCTTTCAGATATGTATAAAGCAATCCTTTAATAAAAAAAATGCATTGGATTTGTTTATAAATACAGGTACATTGTTTAGTACATCAGATAGTGATGTATCTAAAATCTCTTCTGAAATGGTAAAATAAATGAACACGTAAGAAACATAGCTAATATGGGTGAGTGGCAACTTCACCTGAAGTCTGTCTGCTCAGATTTTCATAAGCGATGTTGAAACAATGAAGGCAGCAGTTTGAGTTCAATATGAAAACTAAAACTACTTTCGCTGAGATCACTTTTCAGTCTGCTCCCATAATTCCCTTTCTGCAGCTTGAAGGAGAAAAATAGCCATATTTCACTCTTTCTTCCAAAAGGCTAGTACCAACTAAATCGATGAGCTTTATGAAACTGATCCTTGCGAATTAATGCAGCTTCAGATAAATCACTATTAAGGTTAGGTCACTTCTTTGGACAGAAGCTAGTTTTTCTGTGTGTGTGGTTTTGTGGTTGTTTGGTTTGTGCATTTTTTTGTTTATTTTTTATGGGTTTCCTGTGGTGTTTTTTTTTTTTTTTTTTTTTTTTTTTTTTTTTGTTTTGTTTTGTTTTCTGTTATAACGAACAATGATGGAAGTGAAATGTGAAATTGTGGTACTAAGAGGTGTTCTTAGGCTAGGGATTCAGAGCCCAATGCAGAGACTACAGAAAGGGACTAGCTGCTACATAGAAAGAAAAAATAAATCCTTTCTGGAAAAAAATAAAAAAAAAGTTATTTAAATGGTGAAGCCTGAAAAAGAAACTTTTCTGTTAGTTAATGAGTGGTGACAGTTTCACGGCTGTGCAGTGTAAATGCATCCTCACCTGTGGCAAAGGGAAGTGTTCATATTAGACCAGTCAAATGTGGCACCTTTCCTTCTGTGAAGGATTAGCGTCCAGAGGCTTGAAATCCAAAGCGGTTTATGCAACTCAAAGCTTCACTAAAATATATATACAGATTTTAGAGTATATATATATTGATTTATAATTGTTGCCTAACAACAATCTAACAGCATCCTGCAGTTGGATGTGGCTGATCATCAGAAGATAAAATACAGGCTCAGCAAAGGCCCTGTTTTTTTTGTGGCACCTGTATTATGTGGTTGAGTAGAAAAAATCACTTGGGGGACCAGAGGAGAAACTTGACTGAAGGTGTCTGGTAGCAGAGCACTCTTCTGGCTGATGCCAGGGGCCGCTGTTGCTCGCTCCTGGGATGGTTTGCGTCCAACCGTGCATGCTGCTCGTGCTGCCCAGCGCTCTGTGGCTTCTCCGTGGCTTCTCTGCTTCAAAGCAGAAGCACAGCAATACCCCAGGGGCCTAAAGCTCTCACTTAACATATCCTCCCAGACAGAGAAAAGGGTCATGTTGCAGCTCTTGGCAAAAACATTGCCGAGTTAGTTTTGCAAATGAGAGCACCATTATTTACCTTGATCCAGGTAATATCTTAGTTAAACATGTAGCTTCAGTGAACACTGGGCTATGCACGACACCTTCAAAACCTTTTTTTCCTTTATATTCCCTCACTATAATAGAACTGGCCAGCAGTAGGCAGTTCCTAAAACATTTTTTCAACATTTCCTAGTTCCATAGGACTTGACCTGGTTGTGCTCATAGTACTAACCCTCTAGAGTTTCTTATTACAGGCTTGGCTCAATAAATTATTTCAATCTATGATCAAGTTGCAAAAGTATTATGAAACAAAACAGAAGGAGAAAGCTGGAGGGAAGCTTTCAGAAAGAAAATGGCTAAAAAAAACTTATGGGAAATTCTCTTCTTCCCTCTGCATTATTGAAAAACTCTTAAACAAAACAAAACCACAAAAATTATTAATGTAATATCTAGTGTCCAGCAATTGCTCTTTCAAAAGACGTGTGGAATTGGTGTTTCCTTGCCGAACCAAGTGAAGTGCTGGGGATCTGTTAGGATTCGAGCAGCTGACTCCTTGCCACTAATACCATTATTTATAGTGTGGCACAGGCAAAGTGACTTACTCCAATAGACACCAAATAGGTGGGTGACATTTTTACACTCTGTTTCAGTGGAAAGTAACTAAAAAGGGACTTGCATTAGTCAAAGTGTAAACAATTTTAAAAAAAATCCTCCAACTCTTTTCTCTATTTCATCACTTACATACGCAGCACATTTCTGTGGATGGAGTTAGAGCTTTTTCCTTCTAAAGATGTCACATAACTCTCAAAGAGCCTAGTGTTCAGCTTAACAGCTGCTCTTGCTTTTTTTAAACAGGGCTTCTTCATTCATAAGAAATATAAGGAAAGCATGTCTGTACAGCGTCTGGCAAAGTAGTCCCCTGATCCCTTGCTGGGTAGGTAGGAGCCACCAGTATTTAGGTTCACTTTGATGGAGCAGGGAGAGCAGCTTGTTTTACACTTTGAAGAAGGTGGCTTTTCTCCCTCGTGACCTTTTCAGGTGCCTGTGTTCATCATTCTTCCATTAAACATGGAAGTTTTAAAGTCTGTGCTGGCACATAGGGGCAGAAATCCCAAATCCCAAATATTACACACAGCCTATGGACAGCAAAATGACTCTTTGCTGTTGTGCTAACGTGGGTCCTGGGAGCTGTGCACTTTGCTCTTCTGCTGGTGGCCTCTTTTGCCTTTGCCTGACCCTTGAACATGGTGAGGAGGGTAAATGCTGGGTGTGAGAGGAGAGCTGCTCATGTGTCAAGACTTACAAGCAAGAAATAGAAAAAATGGAATACTAATCTAAAAGTTTTTTAAAAGTTTTTAAAATCTCAGTGTGGTGTTATTGCCTTAACCTGCCTTTAGTTGTGCCTTGGTTGCAATCAATAACACCAGTACATGCTATTGGTTTTCTGACTGGAGTAGCAATGTACCTCCTTACAGTAACATTTAGAAATAATACTCACCCTCTCCCATTAGTTACTACCAGTATTTATGCCTTTCCTTATCTCTAAGACAAATGCAAAGTTTAAACCGAGGTATTTTAAATTTGAGTATGAACAGTGTTACAGGTACTTAACCTCATATACTAAGATGAAGATATGAAAATGTTCTCAGCAGCTTGGAGTTACAGCAGCGCTGCTCTTCTCTGCCACTGCCTTTGTGAACACATCTGCCTCTGAGTGTGTTAGACGTCATGTAAACTTTTCAAAAGAGGAATAGGTGTCCCAGGAAATGATGTTCCGCTTTTCTCATGTGCTTGTAGAATTGTCAGGTCTGTTCTTCTCTGAACTGACAGCTGAGGTTGTCACTGGGAGCAGAAGTTTATACCTCTGACTGATGGAAGGAATTGTCTTTCCCTCCCGCTCCAAATTGCAATGTGTTTGCTGAATATCCACTGAACCACAGCAGTGCTTCTCCATAATGTTCCAAAACATGCCCAGTCTGTTTCTATTTTATTAATATTAAAGCCTGGGAACAGTATTATGCAAAGACACGTTCAGTAGAAAGATTTTGCTTCCTATTCTTATGGATGAGGTTGTATTTAAGGGCAAATCCTCAGCTGGTGTGTCTCACTACGGTTCTGTGTCTTTCAGTGGATTTCTGACCGCTTATCCCAGCAAAGGGCCTGCCCTTTCCTCCACAACTCTCAGATTACATTGACCAAGCATTTTGTTTGCAACAGAAAAGTGCAGCAAATTAAGACTACTAACATCAGCTGAATGCAGCTCTGAAAAAAGCTTCAATCATATTTTTGCTTGTCTTATTTTCCGTGAATGAGAAATGTGTTTAATTGGATATTTTAGGATGTCTGTTAAGGAAATTAGTAAGCTAGAACAGAGAGTAAAGATCACTTAGAATATTAAACAATGGCTGAGTGTGCCAATAATCCATGACACAGGAAGCTAAAATTGCGTGTTAAATCAGGAAGAATGATGCAAGAAGCTGGAGAAAGGGGCCAGGCACAAAAATACCTGGTTTTGTGCCAGCCACAGGCTTGATTAATGTTCTGGGGCACTTCGGTGCTGGGTTTATCCTGATGAAGCAAATGATTTTTTTTTCTTCATCATTGCCTTGGCCTGATAGCATCATTTTGGTTTGGTTGTTCAATTCTGTGATGGTTTAACAAACATTAAAGGAATACACCAAAGCTGGGGTGGTCTGGACTGCCCACGGCTGCTTTGTCTCTGGCTTTCTTGGGAGGGGGAAGATTACTGGTGGGGAACTCTGCAGACATGGAGTGTTTCTTGCTAGAGGCTTTTCTCATTGCTTATGTGGGATGCCAAAGATGTATCAAGAGCAATTATGGATCTTATTCTTCCTTTATGGTTTAGTTGAATTTAATTTCCCTAGAGGGAATGCTGTATCTTAGGATTTGACTAAAACCGAGTCAGTTGCACTCTTTGGTCCTAGATTTTGTACTAGAGAATGGGGAGGGGGGAGTGTAGGGCTGTATGCCTGCAGGTGCTTGCTGTGACTGAGCATTTTTCTCCCTGCCTTTTTTGCTGCACTGGAAAATCGGCCAGGAGTACTGCAGAGTGCACGCTGTGGCTGTGGGGGCTGCTTTCATGCACACACCAGGTCTTGAAATAGAGACAAGAAAACTCATCTCACCACCAAATCATTAAGCAATAGATGTATAAATGTCTGTGCAACTGTTGCTGTGGATGGCTGTGGCTTTACTATTATTATTATTTTTAAAACAGTAAGTTACGAGACACAGAACTAAACTCTTACTGGCTTACAGCTTGAGAGCAATTTCCAGAGTTCAGTTTATGAGCCTCTGGGAGGGATTTTGCAATAGTTTTTTTTTTTTCCTTTCCAAGGGGGGCTTAGGCATCTCAGCTATGACAGGACTGAATTTCATGCTCCTCCAGTATCAGACACTATTACTTAAAATAGTTCCACCCTGCTGTGGGCTGAGCTGGTTTCCCTTACGCCACCATGGACGACAGCTCGCCAGGAGAAGGGCAGTGCAGGGGCGTGCCTGAACTGCTCAGGAAAAATCCACTCAAACAGTGGTCTGCAGATGAAAGTGAGGGATTACAAAGCGGAAAGATCAGTTGTTAAACTTTTAATAGTACTGCTGGCAGCGTCTTTGTCAGAGACGGCCGCGTGCCTTCTGCTAACCTTTCTGGACCAGGTATTTCTAGCCAGAGCAGCCCCTGATGAGAATTTGAGTCATTTTTTTTGGCTTTACAGGGGTTGAAATGCATTTGCTGATGTTAACTTGGAGCAGCTCATTTGTTCCAGCAGGATGTCCATTGAAGCAGGTTCTCAGGTGGAGATAATTGTCACCAACCCATTCACCTTGGTGGAGATGACTAGCATGGTTGAAGACTGGTTCACTGTGGCTTGGTGTTGTGTTGTGTTAGGGAATTGTGCAGTGTATGGTACCTGGTGAGCATGACTGCCACAGCAGCAGGCACAGCCACCCATTTATTTCCCCTTGGAAGGTTGTCCTCTAACAATCATGGATTACTTGGGGCATGGGGTGTGAAATGCTTGGCGTTGCCCTTCATGTGCAGGGAGAGAAGGACAACATCTTCTAGCTTTCAGTAGCCTGGCTGGAAGGATGGGGTTAGAAGTGAGACGGGAATGTGGATCTGGACACAGCCTGCTAGTTTTGACAGGAATACGCTATTCACAAGACATACTGCCTTGGCAGACACGTATTGTATGACAGGAAAATGTTTCTGACATTCAGGGCCTCTTCAAATTTTATTTTATTTTTTCCCATTAGCAAAATAATGAGTGCCTGTCAGCCAGGTGTGAGAAAGCAGGAGGTGGGCCATGGAGAAGAAGAAGACAGGGAGTAGAAAAGAGAAAAGGCAAGAGAATTCACTTAGAAGAAACATTCAAAGCTGAGTGATGCCCACAATATTGCCTTTAAACCCTGTGCATGCAACTGATGAGAAAAATGCCAGTGATGTTATCCAAAGAAAACAGGACAAATATATCACAAATATTTCTTATGCAACTTTTTTTTTTTTTTTTAAAGAAAATATTTGCTGCAATGGAAACAGCCACAAAATGCACTGCTTTGAAGCCACAGATAATGGCAGAGCATTTCCTCTCTGTAAATGGCTGCCTACATCCTTAAGAGAAGGTAGTACCAGAGCTTCTGCAAGTTTAAATGTTGGATTAAAGAAGGAACTACTACTGTCTGCACTACTGACAGTAGCAGATTTGAGCATAAATATGTTCAAGAGGTTGCAGTGGTGATAAAGTCAGCTTGTAAAAGTGTCAGGGAGCCATAAAAGAGCAGCAACTTGGTTTATAGATAAGGTCACAGCACTGGCAACATTCAGTGCTTAGTCACTTAAATTATCAGGAGGACTTTTGTGATCTAGTGACCGTAAAACGGGGAAGAGTTGGGGAAAAAGTTGCAAGAAAGTGCAGCCACTTGTAGGTCTGACAAGCAGTTGGTTGAGTGAGTCCAGAAAATCTGTTTGTGCGTGACACCATGATGCTTGTTGATTAGATTGTTTAAAGGTAAATAGCTTTTAAAGAACATATCCATAATTCTAATCCAATGAATACATCACCACTTAGTTTTTGCAGCAAACACAGTGTACAAACACATGCTGCATGTCCCCAAGGCAGCCAGCCACACATTGTGAGAGAAGATGAGCAGTTTGGTCATGACAAGAGAAAACCAAAAGCCCCAGCCCAAGACCGCTCTTTGGGCATGGGATTTCAAGTATTTCAGAAAGTTTAGAAACCTTAAGGCATATGAAAGCAAAAAAACATCCTTATTATGTAGGATCAGTCCTAAATCTAAATATTTCATGTTTTATGAAAATCGGATAAAAGCCAGGTTTTGCGTTTGGCAAATGTATTTCTCGAGGCCTGGACAACACAGTCTGTCAAAGGTCAGGACACCATTCTTGCAGGTACTAAAGAGGCTGCTAAGAACAGTATTACTGCAGAGGTGTTAGTGTCATTCCCCCTGAAATCCCAGCTTCCTAGGCATGAGGCAGCAGAGGGGGAATAAATGCATTGCCTGCTTAACCTGTGCCAGTGCTGATGTCTTGCCACTGTTTCCAAAATGAGGGGAAGATTTAATTTTAATTGTGGCTTTGGATCTGGCTTCGGCTCCCTCTCTGTGACAGGCTTGCTGTGTAAAACCAGACATTTCTCATCTATTCTCTGTGTCATGCTTCACGTGTTGTGCTTTTCTATTTTTTAAATGAATATGGTACATCTTATCTTTGAGAGTCTTGCCTAAGTTTTCAGTAGGGAACAAGCTGCAAGTACACTGATAATAGGTGGTTAAAGAATTGTATTTGTAGCATCTAGTTCAAATGAAGAAGAATTAGAAGAAGACTTCCAGTGAGAGCTGGTCTGTGAGACGCAGCGTTGGTGAGACCAGCAGTAGCAGTGCTTCAGGGCTGTTTCACACAGCCTCTCTGATGCCCCTTTTTCTGTATCAGTCCTTCTCTGGGGAAGCAAAAACAAAGCTTCATCATGAAGGTGACTGCGCATTTAGGGGGGTGATTTCAGCATGCCGCCTGCTGGTTCAGTGATGTGGGTGCACCGAGAAAAGTCAATGTTTGCGGCTGTGGTTGGTGACATTATCAGATTTCCTAGTGCAAATACCTTTGAGTGGAGCAAGCCTTCGTTTTTCTTCCTAGGATCACTTAATGAGTCATTATTTACTTCAGTCTCACAGCAACATGAGACTTGATTTCTGGGAAAAAAATCTAATTGTGCCAAGGTTGTTGCTGAACAGGAGCAGCATGTTTCCTGTAACTAAGTTTCAGCTCATCACTTGGGAAGTTTCCAGATATAACTTGGTTGAGATTTTTTTGTGTTCTCCCATACATTCCCCAGGGCCTCCTTTTAGATAAGGTCTAACTGGGTCATGAGTTTGGGAAGCCTTTTCTGGTTGGAAAAGGGGAATCCATTAACAACACGGGAAAAAATGCCATAAAGTTTCGGATGTAAAGTTGGGAACAACGAGTGTTTGGTATGACAGCAGAATTTTCAGATGATCAGCTGTACAAAGAGGAACAGGGTGCACTCCAAGACCGCGGTGCTGGGTTTGTGTTTCACTACAACCCTTGAAGCCAAGTAGTTTCAAGGGGCTGAGTTTCCACTGTCCTGATGGTGCCTGGGCAGTGTTAGGGGAAGAAACTTGTTTGTTTACCTTAAACTCCACTGGTCTGTTGTTCCCACACTGTGGTTTTTGTTTGTTTGTTTTTTTTTTTTTTTAAAGCCATGTAATAAAATCACATATGCTAAGCAAGTTTATGGAGTGTCCTCTGACTTCTGGGACAGACTTTATGGTGCCAGGCCTAGCCCTGGAGAGATGGGGCAAATGATTGTGTTCATAGTCAGACCATGCGTCAGGTGAAAAGGAGATGCATCTATCTTCCTGCTGCTGGGTAAGAGCAATTTCTAATCTTCACTCAGTTGGGAAGTTGTTCAGAAAATGTCCTTGCAAGCATGCAGGCTGTAGTAGAAAGAGGTGAAAGAAAAAAATGATGTGCTTCTCTGGGTTATCCCAGACACTTTGCTACAGTGGTTTAGGAAGAAGTAGAGAAGGGTTTTGGACACTGTGACAGTATGTGAAGTCTGCCTCCTGTCCCCTTCTCAGCTGTGGGATCAATAGAAGCCATATTGGTATAAACCAGCTCTTAATTTCTGCGTGACTGCAGCGCTGGGCCCTGGTCTCTTATATATAGGTGCTGACTTCAGCAAAGCTACACTGATCTATGCCAGTTGGGGATTTGGTCCAAGATGGCAGTCTGAAATGCTGATAGGAAGTCTATCTCAATTTTATATTCAAAGGTTCTTAAATTTGACAGCTCTAGATCTGTGTTTTTTCTGCCTCTCTATTTCCCCCCCCACCTCTCCTACTGCCCTTGTATGTTCTGTTTCTCAGCTTTGGAATTGCATCAAATTAAATCAAAGGGGATTTTTTTTTTTTTTGTCCCCAACTTGTTTTCCTTTTGAATGTCAATTCCAGTGGAAATACAAGAAGCTTTGGCTCAGCTCCTGAGGCATGAACTGACAGTAGCCTGTTCCTAGGATGTCTTTCCTCTTAAACAAAATATGTAATAGATATCTTGCAGGACAAGGATACGAGAAAGTTGTTGCAGATTTCTTTAAAATAGATCTAGGCAAGCAGTTGGTCATCTTACGCGTGGGTCGCCCCAGTTCTCTGACTGCTCGCTCGCAGCCTCAGCTCTACTAGTGGTGTCTACTGGGGCTGCACAAAGCATTGCATAAATAATATGGAACAGGAAACGCTCCTTGCAAAGTGAGACAGCTAAATTTTGCAAACTGAAAAAGGGAAGGAAAAAGGGAAATTCTGATTCTTGACATGCTTAAAGGGATGCTTCTTAGATGAAGACTTGACTACAGTTTGAGTGTCACCATGAAATCTTGACTGTTTGCCCAAATCCCATTATCATTCAGGAAGTTCATGATGAGTAGATTTAAGCTCTAATCATGCAAAGCATAGGAAAGTATGTGAGAATACCCACCTTTTATGGCATGGCATTTGTTGGCAGTATCAGCTTGGTTGTAGCAGGCGAGATTAAAGGATTAGGAAGCAAGCCAGATACCAAACTGCTGCTGCTAAAGTTGTAATTTGCCTGTATATTGATTACAGTGGATTTAAAGCCTTCAGCACAGCATCCTGTATCCTTATGTCTATGCTAGCTTGTAACTGTATATCTTTAATAAAATGGAGACCATGTTTCATAAGAAATGTGAGGTCTCCTGTTGCTGATATGTAACCTGTTAGTTTGGTCCACTTCTGTAGCTGTCTGTAAATCCATTTTTTTTCCATAATGTTTTCTGTGAGAGGGAAAACCAGGCTTGTAGAAGTGTTACTATCAGCAGAGAAACCTGTGCTGAAGTCTGTTCTTTCTCATAGTGGGGCAAGGACAAACTTCCCGGTCTCCTTTTTTCAGGATGCTGGAAGTGCACTGCCTGCCTGTGATCCAAATTCTTTTCTGGATGAGGATGACTTACCAGACAAGCCCTAACACTTGTCCTCTAAATCCCTACTTGATTTCCTTTTTTTCTCTGAAATTCAGACTATATTGTAATGATTCTACTTCAACAACAGAGGAATTCAACATTTTTAAAAATTAAGTGGGAATATGAGGAGTCGAACGTTAAGCTCTTGCATAGTCTTACAACAAAAAAGTAAAGGCTTGGTTGGAAACCTTTCTGCAGGGCTCTATGAAAGATGTTTTGTGTGTTGTTGTTATTATTATTATTGTTTTTGTTTTTAATAGCACTCAGGAAGCAAGCTAATAGGAAACACTTCTGACCTACTGAGGTAGCACAAAGGTAAACTGAAGCGTGATCCAGGCAAAGGGGAAATTCAGGGAAATTGCTCCATCAAGTGTTGAAAGGTGAAACTGGCACTGCAGCTGAGGAAGACTAAAGTGTTCCTTAGGCCAGGAGCAAAGTGCTCTGCAAGCATCTCATACAGGTGAAACATGCAAAATCCCTATTGGTCTTCATAGGAACAGATTTCACTCAGCGCTGTGTAACATTTTATGGATGGCCTTCGTTTTAATTTGATGTTCACTCCCCTAAAAACTGAAAACCAAGTGGAGTTGCAAGTTCAAGGCTCATCTTTTTCTTGTCCAACAGTTCTAATAAAAGCAAATATTTCGTGTGCTTGCAGATCTTGATCAACATAAGTTAGAAATTTACATGCTTTCATTTGAAATTGCACAATAAAGGTTGTAAGATTTGTAGGGAGAGAAGAGTAAACAGTCATTCCACCTTGAATATTAGGAATATTCTCTTAAATCTTAACAGATTTCAGGCTGGTCTACATGTGTGAATGTCCCTGAAATAACTTATAGCCTTAGATATTGTAGACTTTGTATTATTCTGTCACGGAAATCAGAGCCATATTTGGCATATTTGCATTGCTCACATCTTAGGTAAAGTTCAGCATCCATGTATAGCCCTTAGATTTTATCAAAATGAGTTGACTCTCAAGTAGCTAATTAAATCCAATGGATTTTTTTTTTCTTTGAAAGCTTTTGGCTTCTAGAGTTTTGTACTATGTTTTGTTTTTAAGAAAAGAAAGCATTTGTTTAAAAAAAAAACAACCAAAAAAATAAAACAACAACAACAAAAAAAAAAAACAAACGCAAAACTTGCTGGAAATATCAACTAGTTCAGGGATAACTTAAAATTATGACCTGATTTTTCTGAAAAACAAACAAACAAACAGTGCTATGAGTAAAGAGCTCTTCTAATTTTTTAATGTCATAAATACAATTTCTTCAGAATATTATAATTGTTTAGCTTTAAAAGCTATTGTTGATAGAGATTTTTAGCTGTGTGACAGATAATACGTAATTTTTTTCCTACTATTTTTGCTTGAAGTCATTCAATATTTGCCTGCTTCTGCCTGCTTCCCAGTGGCTGCCCAGGACTTCACAGAATCACAGAATTTCTAGGTTGGAAGAGACCTCCAAGATCACCGAGTCCAACCTCTGACCTAACGCTAACAGTCCCCACTAAACCATATCCCTAAGCTCTACATCTAAACGTCTTTTAAAGACTTCCAGGGATGGTGACTCCACCACCTCCCTGGGCAGCCCGTTCCAATGCCTCACAACCCTTTTGGTAAAGAAGTTCTTCCTAACATCCAACCTAAACCTCCCCTGGTGCAACTTTAGCCCATTCCCCCTCGTCCTGTCACCAGGCACGTGGGAGAACAGACCAACCCCCACCTCACTACAGCCTCCTTTGAGGTACCTGTAGAGAGCGATAAGGTCGCCCCTGAGCCTCCTCTTCTCCAGGCTGAACAAGCCCAGCTCCCTCAGCCGCTCCTCGTAGGACTTGTTCTCCAGGCCCCTCACCAGCTTCGTCGCCTTTCTCTGGACTTGCTCGAGCACCTCGATGTCCTTCTTGTGGCGAGGAGCCCAAAACTGAACACAATATTTGAGGTGCGGCCTCACCAGAGCCAAGTACGGGGGCAATCACTTTCTTATTGCTGCTGGCCACTCTGCTTCTTATACAAACCAGGATGCTGTTGGTGTTCTTGGCCTCCTGAGCACACTGCTGGCTCATATTCAGCCGACTATCAACCAATACTCCCAGGTCTTGTACCTTCAGGAACCCTGAAACTTCGTACTGTTATATTGCCTCTGTCTCTATGTGCTGAATGAGGTTGGTGGAGTGTACAAATCCTAAATTCTTTTGTCAGCCTAGGAAGCAGGTGCCGAATACTGATGCTGCTAGCTGTCCAGGCAGAGGCTGAAGCTGAGCAACCTTCTGGCCTTACCCTGTAGCTTTATCTCATGGGGTAATGACAGAACTTAGGGAAATGGGCAGCAGGGTGGCAAAGTCCTTAATTCTGAGCTAGATTTGGAATATTTAATCAATATTAATAATAATAATCCAGAGCTTTTTAATTGCCTTAGAGGCTACAGCTTGGGATTCATCCTGCCTAACATTAGACAATATGTATCTAAGCTAGCTTGTAATCAGAGGGTAGAGGTAATTTTTGTATGTGATTCCAATGGCAAAGGTTAGTCACCTGCCGGTGTGCTCCCCTCCCTGCTCCTGCACCCAGTTTGTATGTACGAGCAAGCAATTTATTCTACAAATAGAGCTTTTATGAAAATATTTCCAAATGCCTCCTTTTGTCGTAAATGCGTTAAGTCACTGCTTGCAGCAGCCCAGTCTGAGAGGCACTGCGTGTACCACCTCATTTACCAGTGCCTATGGTCAGCATACAGATAAAGCAACCAAAACCCCTACTTCTTGGGGGCTGGAACTAGATGATCTTCAAGGTCCCTTCCAGCCCAAGTCATTCTATGATTCTTTCAGCAATGAGCACAGAGGGTGAGTTAACTGCCTAGGACCTCTTACCTTCAGCAAGGTGGTGCAAAAGCAGGTGTTGGGATGGCTTCAGGTGCCTCCCTGAGTTGCAGGGAGATTTTTTTCTTTTTAATAGTGATTTTTTTAGTAGTGAATGTGTCAGCACTGCTGAGAGCAGTGATTGCTGGGGGACCTGTCTGCTGAGAGTAAAGAAAAGGAGGCTGAGTCAGAGCAGAGTGATACTGTTTTTGGTCTAAAATCCTGAACCCCCCCTCCACTACTGTGCAGAATAACAGGTGTAACCACAGGCTTTCCCCGCTGACACCCCTGGCCCAAACTAATTTAGGTTTCTAAGCCTGTGGAATGAATACAACATGATGGAGCCAAAATTTATGGAAAAATATCCGTGCTAATACAGACTGTAAAATAAATGCAAACGAAGGCTCAAGTAAAACAGCTTTTATTCACATGAAAAAATAAACCTGTTCGCTCTGATAATCAATTAAAATATTATACAATCAGGCGATCACAGATGTAGAAGCTTATCCTCCTTAAAGTCATTATAAATCACATCCTTTCCTAAATCTCTCTATTCCCTCTTATTGCTTATATTATAATCCCTGCCCGGGTATCATTTTCATTGCTAAACATACTGTTTGCCAGTCAGTTTATTAAGGTTTGTCTTGATAGTGCCAAAACAAATGCTCTTTTTCAAAGATGAAAGGAAGCCTAATATTAAAATAATAATTTCATTTATTTGCTAGCAGAGTCTAATTATTGTAGAAATTGGCACATGAAGTCTCTGAGGTGATGTGGCATTAATACGTCAACAGGAGCCTGCTTTGAAGTTGACCTGTCTTCTTGGTGGTGTTGGGCATACCACGTCTTCTGGGATATAACATGGGGAAAGGAAACCTTTTTTTTGAGGGGTGTGGGGAAAGTTGTAGGGGGGCAGGGAGGACAATAATACTGTTCTTAGAGACTGCCTTGCCTTTGCCTTGTAAAGATGCTGAATGCCACTTACCCCAATACCTATACAGGCTCTGCTGCAACGTAAGGTGCAGCTCTGGGTGTTCCTAACACTGTAAACTTCTTGATCTTCAGTTGTGTCATTACAAAGCCGATACGTCTGTGCTAAAAGACAACTTAAAATAAAAAGACATCCTGGGACTGCTGGTACGAAGCCCCAGCAAATGTTTTTCACTACTCCACTTCTGAGAACTGGGGCTTGAAAAAGAGCTTTCTACACCAGCAGTGATATGAACACATAGGATAACAAGCTAAATTTAAGAATAGCAAAGTAGCTTTAAATGGCATGGGACAACTAAACAAAATGTGAAACTGCTGGTTATGTGTGGGAGCTGCTGTTTGGTGATATTGGGTTTGCAGCCATCCTGCCAATAAAGCTGAGTAATGTCAGAGTAACTCCAGAGTGCTGCGAGTGCAGCAGGGCTTGAAGAGCAGCGTTGGATGGAGGGCCCTGAGTTGGGGACACAAAAGCAGACCCTTATAGACTCTTATGCTGGACCTGAAACTGTTACCAGCCAACTTTGAGGCTGCATGAGTACACCAACATGGTGCTGGTTTATATAAAAGAGCTATTATGAATGAGAAGCAAACCTACTAAACAGTGTTCCAAAACCAGGCTTGAGAACGTATGAGATTTAAATTAAATACGTTTATTTTTTCTAGGGTTGCATTGGTGCAGACAAACCCAGCAGCAAGGAAAGCTGCCAATGTCAAGGCTGTGCTAGTGCTGGTGTTCAGCAGTAGGAGCACCAAGAGACAGAAGCTACTAACCATTGGCATGCTTTTAAACCCCGAACAATCAATGCCACTTCACTTGTGTTAATTTAATCCTGCTGATTTCAGTGTCAATCCTTTGAATTTGTCAAGACTAGACTTTTTTCTTATTTTTTTTTTTTTTCAGTGGGGAGCTACTATCGAGCAAGTGAAGTGAGTCTTTAATTTAGACATTATTTATTTTAGGCACTATTTATCTATGGCTAAAGATGCAACATAGGGCTTTGTCAGATTTTAATGGTTATTTTTTTGTTGTTATGGAATTTGGAGGAGAGCATGGGATCCTGGGACAGCGGTCCCAGTGCCCCAAGGCTTTGAAACTATCATCCGCAGGAGGTGGGACACTTGGTAAATTCAGTGCAGGGGGCTAAAGTCCCTTGCCTATTTGAATCCTAATTTTATCAAAGTTGTTGCATTGAAATCTAGTTTAAAGAAACATGTTTCTTGTGTAGTGTTTGAGATTTGCTTTTTTGCAAATTTGCTCTTTGAGATTTGCTTTTTTTTCTTTACTGATAAATAGTTAGCGTGGAATTATATTTTAGTGACTGCTGCTTAGCTGAGCCTGGACCAGTTTTCTTCTGAGTTATTGGTTGTTAGTTTCTGGCAGTCCTCTTCATAAATCCTTGGGATTATTCAATTTCTGACCTTCTAGTGTTATTTATTCCTTTGACAAAGCTGATGGGCCTCCAACCTCTCCTCGCTATAACCCTGCCTGAGGTAATAAGCGAGCTATAAAAGTTCAGCTGCTTCAGAACTGGGATGAATTGGCTGAAAATTTCCACCTAAAGACATGTTTCAAGTTCATCTGTATTCAGTCACAATTCCTGCTGCCTGAGTATCTTGGTGTCCTGTTCATTCTAATGGCAGCTATTGGACATATTGACACTGAAAGCTGTCTTTAAGCTTCAGCGTGGGTAACTTCAAGCCCACAATGTGATAAACCTAGCCTTGGATGTATTGAGACCATTAAAAAGAGATGAACGTGAGCTACCAATTCTCTCCTTGAATGTGCTAACAGTCTGCTTGTTGAGTTTGATTTCAATGGCTCCAGGAATTCAACTTAATTTTTAGCATTCTCTTCACCAGAGAAGGCAATGTGTTTGCATTAGATTTTAAAATGTATTTAGACTTGAATAAGTTTGCATATGTATTGTTAAGTATTCTGCTTTCAAATTTCTTTGCTGTAGAGGGGGAGGAGGACAGTTATTGATAACTTTTCTGAGATGGTTTCGGCAGAGAGGAGCCATCCTGGTGACAGGCCCTGCATGCTCAGCTTTGGAAATAACTGTTCCGATCCTTTCCTGGCATGCATACTCTGGCCAGAAAGATATTTTGACATTTTTAATGTGATATGAAAGCATATGGATATCCTCCTGTGAAATACAATGAACTTACGTGTTTTATGTCACTCTGCTTTGAGACAGCTGGAACCGAAGACGGGCTGTAACTGTAAACACAATTAGTCCTTTTTCTTTCCATCTGTGTGGATCACAGCCCCCCTGCCTCCTGTGCTTTCAGACCTGTAAGGTCTACCTGCCCCACCTGCAAGTGACAGGGCATGGAAAGGTGCCAGGCAAACTGGGGCAGCTAGGCTTTCATGTCTAAGGTTGAGTTAATATTTTCTGGCTGTGCAAGTGTTAAATGAACTCTTACACCAAAAGATCCTCGTGAAAAGGTTGTGAGAGAACCTTCAGGTTGTTATTGAGAAAAGAAGGGTGGGTGGGAAAAAAGACCTTGTTGCTGTCATTTGCTTCACAAAGCTCAAAAAAAAAAAAAAATCTAGGGGTTTTATTAGACCAGGTTGTTGCTGTCTGGTCCTAACAGGAGCTTAACCTTTAATAACTCACTTTTGTTGGCCAAAGACAAATTTTGGTGTTGAGCAGATGTGGTGTGATGGGTTTCTTTTGCCTTTTAAAACATGGTGCGATGGTAACAGGAGCATCTCTGGGGCAGCGAGGAGGGGAAGATGTGCCCTTGGGAGCTTCTGGATCAGCAGGGCAGAGCCAGGCAACGAGAATCATGGCACGGGCATGGTCATGGAGAGGAGGGGGTGGCTAGTGGGGTGAGGGGTTGCATGGGGGGGGCACATGCATGGTGGTGGAGTGGTTTCCTGGGCTTCCATTGTATAGTGGCAGCAGCAAAGGCTGTCACCTTGCTCTGGGCACCACACCCAACGCAAGCAATGGGGAAGGAGTGTGCCAGCCTTGATGGCAACTGGAAAGAAGCTGCTGTAACCATCCTCCCTGGGCTTTGGGAGCTGGAGGAGGGCATCTGGCACGTGCGTGCTGCCGCTGGGTGAGCCCCCATCCCGCCGGCTACTGGAGAGCACTTGCACAAGGGCAGCCCCAAAAAGCCTTTTTCAGCCCTTAGTGCTGTCCCCTGTGCTGCAAGCTGCCTGCAAGGAGCATATTGACATCTCTGCGATGTGCTCGGATTTCAAAGGCGGTCCTCCGAACCAGCTGCATGTGAAGAAATCGAGCAAATTATTTTAATTTTTTTTTTTTTGAAGATACCATGCCAAGCCTTTTGAAATGAAAGCTGGGGCAGGCCTAGTGGAGATTAATGTAGGAAAAATGCTGCTGGCTTGATAAGCCACAGATGTCTGTGAGATTTGCTGAGGCTGTTGACAGCTCGTGACGGTTTGCAGCTTGCGACGTCCCCCTGTCCTTGACACATGCTGCTGGTGTGGGGCGGTGGTTGGGTGAAGGGTTGGAGGCAACCTGGAAGATAAACAAAGTTTTAGGCCTGGTCTAGACCCAGACTGTTGTTACAGGGGTTTCTTGCATCTCTTTAGGCAGAAGGAGTAGTACTTCTAGCAAAATAACATTGCTACAGGCAACCCGGATTATAAATGTAATGGCAAGATTTAGGCTGGTGAAATTCTTTGAAAGCATGGGATGGTGATGTAAACATAACTCACTACAGTGGTTTTTAAGCAACATTTATTTTTTTAAGAGAAGACCTTCATTAAGTCCTATCAGTTAGTACCAGCGAGTTTAACAACCCAGAAGCAACTCATACGACTCTCCCTCTTTAAGAGCATCCTCTCATTGCACTGATACAGTCGCTCTGCAGAGTGTGACAGAAAGTTCCCCTGCAGCCCATTAGGAGATAAGATTTGTGAAAACATCTCAAGCTTACATCAGGAAAAGCAAAATTACTTTTCTCAAAACATGGCAATGTTTTGAGTCTCAAAACATGGCAATGAAGTTGATTTGCTCTTCTATCAGTTCACATTTGTATTACTTTATTTTTAGGGAGATGCTATTAGATGGACCAACTTTGAATCAAGCTCTGTTTTCACAATACCAATGTCTTCACTGATTCTTGGAGATCATGTACACGTGAAGTTATCCCTTACATATTGTCAGTGACCTTTCCTGCACAAATCCCATGGGTATCATCCTCTGCTTGGATTAATGATCTTTCAAGCCAGCAGTCCCAAATGCTCTGATATCATATGTTCAGGTCTATTTTAGACAAACAAGGAATGTAATTAAATTTGCTGTTTTCATTTTGAAGCTTTCTTCCATCACCTTGAAATACTATTGTACGTGCTGGTGTTTATGCGCACCTTCTTGGTCCCAGTACTTTCAACATCTGGATAACATTAGAACTGGAATAACCCCCAGTGCCCAACAGGTATCAAACAGATACAGAAAACACCTTATCCAAAATGTTTTGAACCAAAACAGTCTTTGCATGTTTCACCAGAATGGCAAATTTCCCTATTAAATTGTGATAAGCATTAGGTAAGGAAGGATATTCACATAATCTTGAAATGGATTTAGTGATTTAAAAGCAGGTTTCTCTTTAACATGAACCTCTACAGGTGTTTGTAAATTAATTGGAAAAAAATTGAAGCCTTTCTTGTAATTCTTACTGTCACTTTTCCCTATTAGCAGCCTTTGTCGCATACCAGGGTGGTTCAGTTGGCCGTGTCTAATCAAAATATTTGGAGGAAACTAATTTTTAGCATTCATTCTTATTCTGAAAATGTCTGTGTTGGTACCATATGCAAGTTTGATGGGTAGTTGAACAAGCATTTCCATGAATGCTGTGCTGGGGTAGCAGGACAAAAACATCCCCTCATTTGGGAAGGAAACGGTAATGGGATTGTGCCTCGATCTCTCTAGACAAGATTTCTCTTATGTGCCTCTTCTGTGGTGCCAAACCTGCAGTTAGGATTTCAACAGTTTGTGCTTCTCTTACGTGAATCTGTAGGGTAAGACAAAGAGCGGTTTAATAAGGCTGTAACAAAGAGTGTGAGTAAAGAGTTTTGAGTAATTTATGTACTGGAGGAGTATTTGACAGACAGCTGTGCTGTAGCTGAGCTATGACTTCCGAGTGGCTCCTAGTGCCTTGCATCTCATGCTCTTAGTGGTTTTATGTTGTTCAAATCCATTACTTGTGGGAAGGAATAGGTCTATAGTATGAAAATGTCCTAAAGTGGGCATCTGAGTAAAATTCCTTGTAAAGCTTTCTTTGTGGAAATAATAAAACAAAAAACAGAACTTGCTGTATAAAATGACAAAAGTGGCAGTGCTACATAAAACCCCTGCAGGACTGTTTTTAAAAAGAATAAGGGAAAAGTGTAATTTATGCCTAGATAATTAGTGGTGGTTTACCACTGAAATGTACACCACTTGGAGCAATAGTCACTGGAGCCTTTCACACCTGCACGGGGTATGAAATTCCAAACAATTAAAACAATTAATATTTCTTTCTGAACAGAAGACATCTATTATGCTTTAGCAAAAAGCATATTGCAGGAGTGAAAACAAATGCGGTAAAGCAGAACATGCAATAATGGAAAATGTACTGTCAGATTTTCTGACACATCTTTTCATTCCAGAAATTAAACATTGAGTCATTTTGTGAGTGAGTGGTATTTGCAAGACTGAATTTGTCATAATATTCCTTGTAAAAGGCTTTTGCTTTCAAAGAATGGTAACAGGGAGCTGTGGTTTTGCTTGTTTAAAAAAAAAAAAAAAAAAAAGTTTGAGTTTGGTCTTCTGGTTGAAAACTAAAAATAAGTAGTATGGGGTTAAAAGTCATCTTAAAATTGGATAGCTTGTCTGTATTTCTACTTATATCCTAGCTGAAAGGAAGTATGTAGGAGGGGATTCCATTCATGTTTTTATATTAAATATATAGTTCTCTTTGTCCCGTCCTTGCTGTGTAGGTGTTCCCTCTCTGTTTATCCAAAAGGGAAAAAATGCTCTCTGTTGATCACTTCTGTTTTACACTTTGATATTTAATGGATGTCATTAAATTCTCTGTTAAAGGAAAACCAAGACCGATCGACCAAAAAAAAGAGGTTTATACATGTATGTACTTTGAGAAAGGGAGAAGGTAAAAAGAAGGGTCTTTTAGTTGACAACTCTAAATATCTTTCCTGAGTATTTGTGGGAATCTATTGAAACAATTCCCTTAGAAGAAAAGAGGTAAATTGTTTGACAAAAAAACATTTGACTTAGTGCATGTTTTCATGGTCAACTTTGTACAGAAATGGTGAAAAAGCATTCAAGAAAAGGAAAACTGAAATCCTCCTTTGCAGTTCTTGTGCAAAGCAGCCAGAGCCCCCAGGCTCTGCAGGCACTCGGAGCCATCCCTCTCCTGGTTCCCTATTTTTGGATGTCTGGAGAAGGTCAGTGGGAAACATAACCCGTGGTTCCTAAGGCAAAAGCAGCCTGGATTATCATTCACGAGAAACTAAAGATGGATTGCTAGTAGAGAGCAAATAATTTCTGCTAATAGTATTTCCTAGATGAACAAGCAGCTTAAATTTCGGCTGTTCAAAATTAGTTGCTGACTTAGAAAAATGTTCAGGTCAAGTTTTTTCCTTGGCCAATCACTCATTGCTGCTATCTAACTTTTGATACCTATTTATTGCTGTGGAGAAAATATTTCAGGAACCTATCTGGACAAAGCCTTCTAATATTTATATTAGGAACACAATTGTTTATCAAATTAAGAGGAATATATCTTATATATTCAGAATTGTATGTTTTGTTTTAATGTGCAATTGCCACACTTGTTCAAGAAGCCTAGGATTGAGTGTAATCAATACTTCGTATGCTTTATTAGAAATTGCCATGGAAAGCAAAACGTGCAGCAGATCACGGGTTGTTTGGAAATCCCTTGTTTTCCTGGTGGTTGTCTCATGTTGAGGCTTCTGGGCTCAGGGAATGATTGCACTTGTTGTGGCAGGTACCTCTGTCCCCAGCCCATCCCTGTCCAGGAATTCTGGCTTTGTCCCTCTCATGCCTATTGGTGACTGTGACTCTCTTAAGGAAAGGGCTTGCATCCTCCAAGAAAAGCTGGATTTGTGTTGTCTTGCAAAAATCTCATAAACATTAACTAAAATAATCACATCTTAAAGTACATTTCAAAGTTGTGTTTTAAAATTTTCATCCTTCACAAGGGGAGAAAGCACCAATTTCATTGTTCAGCAAATAGCAAAAGTTGATTTATGTCTTCTTTTGACCCAGTCAAGCAGCAGAGGAGCAGCTGAAAATGTGACCAATAAAAGTTAAAATAAAGAGGAGGAAATGCTATATAACAGAAGCAAAGGGATATTATTAGCTCCTGCACTCTACTAGGGAAGATCCAGGGAATGCGAGAAGCTTGTTAGGAGGCCGAGGAAGTTTCCCGGAGCCTCCCATACCCCTCTCCCACAGGCTGGCTCCCAGGGCTGGCATTCCCACCAGGCTCTGCTGTGTAGAAGCAGCTTAGAGGATGAAAACTGAACTTTCTGTGCACTGTGTTTATCAAATTGGGCAGAAGGCGAGTGACTGATGGCATGTAGGTAAGAACAAGAACTGCTGGACAGGCCTTGAATATTGCACAGGATTGCTCTGTTCAGAGGATGCCACACTCATAACGTGGAAAACCAGGGTTTCTGTCCTGTTACTGCTCCGGACACTGCTTAGTCTGACAGTGTGACCTCCCCCACCTCCTCTTTTTTGACCACTTGTTTCCTACCTCAAGCCATCCACCCCATGAGCTTAGTAGGCTGGCAGCAAGCATGAGATGTTGCAGTGCACTCAAATTCAAGTTCCTGCAAGGAGTGAAAAGGCAAGAAAAATTACACTAGTGGTATTTAAAAACAAAAACAAAAACAAAAACAAAACAAAAACAAAAAACACTTTTGCCCCAGCTTCATTAAAACAAAATTAAGTTCTTCATACAGGAAGCTATAGGGCAAAGAAATAGAATTTGAACCCTGGAAAACTGGCATGTGAGACTGTATGAAGTCAGATCTAGCTGGGGATCATTTTTGTGACTGTTCTCTGCACATCTTCCCAATTCAGTTCTTCTTTCTGAGACAGTCAAACACTGCACAATGTGCTACATGAGATATCATTGATGCTTGCATAGCAGCATGAGTACTTCCCCATGCCCTCTTGAGTACAGCTTCTGTGATAGTCTGCAAGATGGCATTCACTGTTTTCATAAGTGCATCATGTTGATGCTGATAGCTATCACAGGATCAGCTGAGGCACACAACAGCTTCTCAATTGTTAGCAGCTTGTAATGAGCTATCAAATTGTAAAGAGAAACCCTTTCAATTAGTCTCATACATATAACATAGCATTTAATGTTATGAAAAGGTTGCAATCTTTTCCGTGTTTTTCTGAAGTTGGCGAATTCCCTACATACAGGGGCCACTCACTTTCCTTTGTGTTACTCTTCAGCTTAATTAATTGGAGTATTTAGTTTTTGTGTCTCAAGATAATGAACTAAAACACTTAGAAAAACTGTCTTGTGGCTTTTCTTTACAATTCCTGCTAGCAACTTTTCTCCAACTTGGTATTACACTCCTCAGGAATACTTATTCCCATTTTGTCTTGGCTCAACCTCTCATGCAACATACAATGCAGTTTCTCCGCTAATCTTTAATCTTCTGAGTAACATTTCTCTGGTGTTACTATTTCAGATGGTTTGTTAATGTCCAGCCATGAGAGATCTATTACATCAACCTTCTTTGATACTTTTTCTAGAAGAAAAAGTAATTTAATTTGGGCACACGCAATACCTGTTAAGTTTGTCTAGGATATAAACTCGCTTTCCATTTTCCTCAAGTTTTTCATTCTTTCCTTTCCTTCAAGATTTCTTTTCAAGTAGTAATTACCTAAATGTAACTGTTTGGTGTAACTTCTCTGATTGCTATTTTTAAATATTGGCACTGTGTTCTTGGTCTCTGGTCAGCCGGAGTCATCTGCAACCTGACAGCTTCTTCTTTCTTTTGTTTCTGCTTCTGCCAGCCTCGACATATTTCATCCTCTGAGTTTTGCTGCCATCTTAGTTGTGATCATCCCGTATCCTCATTGTTATCTATATCAACCTGTTTCATCTTGAATACTGAGATCAAATTCTCATTTAAAGCTGTACTTAGATCATCCTCAAACTGTGTCCTATCCGTATTGTATGGCACAATCCCCCTCCCCCCCCCCCCCCCTTTTTTTTTGCTCCCTCCCTCCCTGGGTTCTCTTATTTTTACACAATAGTCTTGCTTTTTGTTTTTTTCCAAGATAATTTTCAAATTTGCAGAATGGCTTTTGTTCAAGCTATATGCAAAATGGACTATTTTTTCTTACAGACAATATGATATTTTTCATGGACCTTTGAAACTTTTTCAAAATCTGTTTCACACTTCTTAAAATTGATTGTATGTCATTTTAGTGAGACATGTTTTTATTTAAAAACAAAATCTAAAAAAGAAAAGCAACAGCTCCCATACTGCAGATTGGAAATTAGTTTGTCCTTAGCAAGTGAGATGGTTTTGGCAGCAATCACACTAAACAGGGATTTTCCAATCTTGGCTGCTAACATGAGATTCCTTGTTTAGGATCACATTGCTTGTAGATTACAGAATTGGCCACAGAATAGACACACTACTCAAATGACAGATTTGTCCAACCTGTGCCGTGTTACAGGAAACGGGGCCATGTTTTGTAAACCAGAGCTAATATTTTCCATCTGTAACCAAGTACAAGACTGATGAAGGACATAAAGAATATTCTGCAATGGAGAACCATTGCAGAAAGAAATCTTGAGCCTTAATTTGCATTTCATTTTTGTTTATTTCTCTCATTATTTGTAGTGTCTTGAAAATGAATATAATTCTTTTCTAGTATAGTACATCTTAAACAGTCCAAAGCAGCTATAATCAGATTCACCAGAGAGCCTTTCAAAGTTCTTCTGTGCTTTAAGACAAAACATTTCCATTTAGTAGCTGACTTTGTAACATTCCCATGAAAAACGCATTGCGTATGTTATTGGGTGGAATGTCAAGAATGGATCATTTTGGAGGCTTCCTGCCTCTACAAGGAGGGATCCTTTCTAAAGGATCTGAACAGGCTCTGCCAATATTTTTTTCATTTTTTTTTTATTTTTCTGGTATACCCAAACAGATATGTTATGAGAAAACCAAGACTCACTTCTCCCACTTCTCCCCTATCCCAGCAATCCCCCTGAACATGACAAATCTAGAAATGAAGCACAAGGTGTCAGGCAAAAAGAGCTTCCTATTTCTCATTAGAAGTAGTGCTAAACAGCCCTGCTGAAGTACTGCTTCCTCTTCACAGGGGTGTGTGTTGAGGCAGGGGGAACCCTCCTAAACAACTAGGGGTACCTACCTCTGATAAACAGCTCGAGTTACCAACCTCAGAGGTACTTGGTAGTCAGTGAACAGAAATAAAAATCAATCTGTTCCTGAAACAGGTATCTCCAGTAGGTTGAATGATGTGTTGTGGACCCCAGAAATGAATTAATGGTAGTTGGATGTCCTTGTACCTTTGTATTTGGCTCTAAGTATTTCTCCTAGGCTGTGGTGCCTGCAGCACTCATAGGGCTGTTTTAACTGGTGTGAAAATGCTCTGTGAACAAAGTAAGTCGTCCTCTGCTCAGTTGTATCTGATAGCAAATGACTGGGTAAAGCCCATGAGTGGCACGTGTTATTCTACCACCAGCGGTAAAATATTGGTTAGTAATAATATATTTCTGATAGGGAGAGAAAACTTATTTCTTGGTGCTTATAACACAGCTATTTTCAAGCAAAGTTTAGTATCAAACAAAATGTTTTTCTAATACTGAGTGAAAAACTTCTCCAGGAGCAAACGGGCTGTGTAAGGGGAATATTGGTGGCCCACCATAAGGTAACAGTGTCAGGGATGGCTACTTCAAAGAAGCTGTCATCCTATCTCAAGCAGTTAGTGTATAAAAAGAGTGGTGGAAACAATTGGAGATCAATTTTGTTTAAAAGAGAAAGAACTCCTTGCTGGTTGGCATGACAGGGGTGTGTGTTTAGGAGTAGGCATGCTCCAAGTTCCTACTTTTACCAAAACAAACCTAGGGCTGCTGCCTCTAATCAGCTCCTTCCTGTTGCATCTTCCCCTCTCATCCCTGTGCTCCGCTTGCACCTTGTGCTTTCAGCAGTGGAACTTGTAGAGGAATGTTTGTTTGGATATTTTAGCATCCTCTTAAGGACGTTAAATCAGTAGGATTGCAAATATGCAAATTTACTGTGGTAAACTGCTTTGGTGTGCTGCTAGATACAGGTATGGTTGTATTAATCATGCCATCCCTATCCATTGCACATAAGACGAAATAGTTTCAGGGCTGCGCTGGACTGAGGGCTCATTTCTGCCTGTACTCTACAACATATCTAGGATGAGTAACAAATTTATTGTCGGTGTCTTCCTGGTACAGGAAGTACAGTCAGGACAAAAGTTTGCAGTTGTCGTCCTCTAAGTTGTAAGGCATTTTTTTCCCATAAGTACTTCCTTTCATTTAATAGCTGTTATCAAATGTAACTCACTATTCTCATACGAATGGTTGTCTCATGTTTTCCTGGAGAAATGTGTATTATACAGTGAATATGGAGGTGTGTATAAATTTAGTGAAAATTTGGGTTTTGGAGTAGCACTGGCATTAGATTAGGGCTGGAGAAAGATTTTCAGCAATTTTGATGTTAAACCTCTTCTCTGAATGTTGCCAGCTGAAATACAAGGATGGAGATAATCCTGCAGCAATCTGTTTTCCTACTTCTCTGTTCTCTGTATTAGCCCTTGACATCCTGCCCCCAAACACCCCGGCCACACAGAGCTGGGTCAGCTTCCACTGAAGCAAGGACAAACCTTCTCAAACGCAGCCTTAGGTTTGGAATAAGTTGTGTGGTTCAGAGATTGTGTTTTGACCAAAAATCAAAATCCCAATGTGCTGAACCCCGTGAAGGCACCTCTTCCTGCCGTTTCCAGCACTCTGCTGGAGCAACACAAATTACTGATTATCCGGCATTCTCCACCCTTCTGTTTTGATTACTTAACCCTGGTGCTCCTTTTTACCATAGTGCTCCCCACAGATTCTCCAAGTAACAGAAAAAAATATGGAGAAGTTATTGGGTAGTCTTGTTCTCTTGCTGGATGAGACGTGATGAAATAGAGTAGCAATTCTGGCAAAGTGTGATCTTTGACCACCAAACATGTCCTAGCGCCAAAATCTGACTCAAATGCTGGTGATCTGACCCCAGTCTGATGAAAAATGAAACAGGACTGCCCTCCAGCCTCACTTTTCTCTTTTGGAAAACAGCTCAGAAATGGCAAAGGCTCTCCAGCCCCTCTCTTTAGCAACCCTCACAAATATTCTATGCTTGGACATATTTGTCGCAGCTTGTCCCAAGAGCTCAGCCAAGTCAGGGATTCAGCTTTACTAATCCCAGGCAGCTTCCTGCAAGATTAAGTATCAGGAAAAGAAATATGTTCTCTTACAGCAAAACTAAACTTCTACCCTCTAGCCTTGTGCCAGAACCAGCACTGCCACTCGCTCCAGTTTTGGTGATGGAAGGGAAGGCAGATGCTCTGGCTGCCTTCAGCCTCCTTCCCATCCACCCCAGAGCCTGTGAATTAGTGATAAATCAGGCCTCAGTTTTAGGCTATCAGCATCCCATAGCATGTGCACAAGTCCTAAGTAGGGTTTCGGCTGCACCAAAATTGGTCTGTTGTACGGGCAAAACATGACCTTGAAACCAAAGCCTGCCTCCAGCCAAGACACTCTAGTGCTAGTTGCCTCACTCAGATTTATTTTTTCTGCATTTTCACCCAGTAAGAGTGAAAAAACTTGTTCTAAGATAAATGTTGAGTTTGCTTTAGATTAGGGTTTGAGAGACAAGACCTTCTTTGGCCAACAAGTAGGTGCACTTGGTAATACTAATTCTTCTGCAGTGAATGCTGATATTGTAAAATAATACCTTCTCCACCTTATAAAGCAATAGTCATTGATATTTGGTATTGTTTTTGTTAAGGTTAAGTCTGGGGTTTGGGCTTTGCTTAGGTCTGATTTGAGAAATAAAGAAGCCTCATTATTTACAGTTGATGTTGGTCATGGGGAGATGGGATGGTAGCTAGGACACCATTTTTCATGTGTTTAGTGAGGAGAAATTGAGAGCAGCCTTTGGTGGTTGCTGTTTGGGGATGAAGTTTGGTTTGGAAATACAGAGCTCGTTTCCCCCAAATCAAAGGCCATGTGACAAAGCTAATCCTTCTGAAACAAGAGCTGGCATCAGCATTGCTAAATGCCTTCTTGCTGTTTCAAAACAGCTGAGGGACAATCGGCTGTCTCTGTCTGCTGGGCTGGGGCTTGCTGAGGGTGGTTGAGGTGAAAGCCAGTCGTGAGTCTGCTGCCTCAGCCCTGCTTTGGTCAGGGAGCTGAAGAGCAGACATCAACTGCTACGTGTGTGGGCCGTGCTACTTCTTATGGTTGTATTTACAATCCTGTGTTATTAGCCAGAGCCCTAACACTAACTCTATTTGTAAGACCCCACTCTACTTTGAAGCATGGTTAAGTTTTAGTCTTCCTAAACTGAATTAAACACTTTGATAGTATTGAGGCATTAAAACCAGGAGTGTACCCTTGAACCCGGTGTCACTGGGAGCACTCTATATGGAGGAGTCAAGTTCATTGCTGGAGTCTCCAAGAGACTGGACGAGGGACAGAGCTAGGAAGGCTGCTGCCTCATCGTTACTTTACAGTGAGGTAGAGCTTGTCACAGCACTGTGAAGTCTTGAGTTGGGCAAGGCTTCTATGTGAGATTTAGTCTTCAATTAACGTTAGCACGGGATTAACATTGTAGTTCAGAAAAACAGAGACAAAGTAGGATCGCATCAGCACCGTGTGGCTAGCACCTCGCTCAGGGCAAAATCTGTTGAAATTAGCAGGTAGGAGTTCTTGTCCTTACCAAGGCTAGTACTAGTAAGAGGTAAAATGTTTATGGATGGAGCTGAGATGTCATGACAGTGTTGTGACAGAGTCTGAAGTTGTCATGGTCTGACTTTGGGTCAGACTTGTGGGTTAGGTTTATTGCTGGCCTTGCAGCTCCAAACACCAGGACTCCACCTGGTCCAGATAACTGGTTTTCCAGCTCTGATTCAAGAGGGAGTTACTGAAGGATAGGTGCAACAACAGGTCAGGAGTGGGACTCGCTTCTGCTCTTTGCCCTGCCTTTCAGGATCAGGCAAAGGCTGGGTCTCGGTGTGTGGCTGTCTAGTGACTCTCTCTGGGGCACTGGTTCCAGGTGGGATTAGCACAGGATTAAGTAAACGCATGGGGCCAGAAGGAATTAAACACCTTATTTGCTCATAGTTCCCATTGTTTCCCTTTTTGGGAAATTTACTTTTCAGTGTGTGTCCACTCCACTCAGAAGTTCCTTTTGTGGGTGATAAGCGAATCCCTGAGAACAGCTCTGACCCCTTACATTTCTTTTCAATGGCAAAATGTTATTTATAGTAAGGAGTTTGACTGAGGCCGTGGAATTATTGGCTGTGTGTTTCATAAAGCAAGCCAAATGGGGAACAAAAATAATTCGGATTCAAGTTCCTCTAAGCCCAAGCTCTGCTACTATTCATGGGATCCATTAAAAAAATAAAAATACTAATTAACACCTTTCAGATCTGCTCCATTCTTCCTTTGTCTTGCAGAATTTGGACTTTTAGTCTAAATTAATCATGGAAAAATAAGAATTTGGTGTAGTGGGAATCCGGAACCTTCCACCCCAGGAAACTTCAGATGTAAATGCCTTGTAGGGCAGCAAGGCGAAGGATGCTGCCCGCGTCGGCAGAGGAGGAGGAGGATGGCGTAGAGGCGGTGAGATTGCTGTCACTCAGACGCTGCCAGGAAGGGCTGCTTGAAGGGAAAGGTGACTGCGATGTTAGAGTTCGGGAAAAGCCTTTTGCAGAGCATGCCCCGTGCTGAGGAGTGACCTGGGGTGCCCTGGAGAGGCAGCTGGGTGCCAGGTCGGAGTCAGGTGCGGACACGTGGCAAGGGGCTGCCTCGCGCTTGGCCTGAATGTGCCTTAACTTCACGGGAAGCTTTGACGTGGTTTTGCCAGGAGGGAGGTCTGCGGTGAGAAGGGAGGGAGGGAAAGCTGGAAGTGCTTGTGCTGAACTGCTGCAAGTCTCACGTGGGCCTGTTGGTGTTTTGTGCCCAAGTCTCACTGCATGCCTGCCCCTGTTTTGATGGCCTGTTTTCTGCTGGGTGTTTTCCCTATGCTTCTCCAGCTGTAACGGAGCAGCAGCCTGATAGTCATCTGTCTCCTCTCCCCATCAGCTCTGATGATAGCCCTTTAGGAAGGTGTGAGTTGAACACCCTGCAGTGGCTCATGGGGGAGCTAAACCTCGGGTTTGATGCCTCGTTACTTGGGTAGTGAGCTGGCATCACTCACCTCCAGGGCTGGGCATGAGCTTTCAGGCAGCTTTGGCAGGGACCGAGCTCAGGACCGGTCCCCCACATGGGAATGAGCTCAGCCCTGCACCTAAGGGTGCTGGAGGGTTCCTGGGTCTGTGGTTATTCCCCACCCACCCGCTGCCCCCCGGCACGCTCGGTGTGCAGCCCTAGGCTCGGGTCTCGAAGCAAGCACTGCCCGTTCCCCCGCTCCCCAGGCAGGGCACTTCGTTGGCGCTTTCCTCCCCGCGAGGACCATCCCTGAAGGCTGATATTTCATTTCACCACGCTGCCACAACCCTCCATGACAGGGAGAAAATTTCAGTCGCTCGCCTCATTTGCTCGCAAACCTTTATAAATACCGCGACTAATAGCCTGGGTAAGTGGAAGATTAATTTCTATACCACCTGGCGGCAAGCTGTGGATTAGGCTGTTGTCCCTCTTGTGGGTTTAATGTTCGAGGAGCAGAGCGCTCAAGTGCCCAGACAATCGGCCTCTTGTTTAAACAATGAGCTTATAGGTCTTGTTAGCCAGCGCTCTTAAATTTTCATTTTCTTCTGGTATGCAGCCTTGTGTGATGTGGAGAATTGCTTCGGTGCAGAAAGACTGTAAACCTGTTCAATTAAAGGAAATGCTCAGATCCAGCTGTTGGTGTCCCATGAATGCCAGTGGTCCTAGCAAAGTAAATAAGGCCGACACACTCCGCCCTTGGAACAGATATGAAGATTTGTGCCTTAATTCTCCTGAAAAAAAGAGTCTTTGTTTGGAAGGGACCGTTAGTAAAAATAAGAGGAATGCAAAGGCTGATGCATAAAATACCCGGTTAGACAACGTCCTCTGCAGATAACAGTGAGGTCTCTATAGTATGAGTCTGGTGAAAGAGCGCTGTAAATATCACGTACAGTACAAGATCCTGTTACAGTTACAGAATTTTCTTGTAAATGCTGAATGCCTTCCTCTCTTGTGAAGAGACACATGTTGCAGATTAATTTATCCTATACTTTCACTTCCAAGAAACAGACTAACAGGCATAGCTGTGGTGCGCGCACACTTGCCGTGTGTGCAAGGACGTGCCTCGCACCATTTGGTGTGCGTGTGGAGGGGCCTTCTCGGTGCCTCTTCATTTGGGGATGGGTCGGTTGGTGGCAGGGCCCTGCGGCTACTCACGGGTGCCAGAACAGTGTGAGGAAGGATGGCCGGTTGGTTATGGCAGATGTCTTCGTACACGTCAGAATAGGTATTTTTAATTTTATACAGCTATATGGACAAACACACATTGGTAAAAGATGCTTCTCATGTTCCTGATTGAGAAGGGTTGTAGTGGTTTCAGATGCTGAACACGCCTCATCCACCAGTGCCTGGCAGCCTACCTAGGGCCTGTGTCTCACAGAGGGGCTAAAAAGCTGAGACAGTGTCAAGGAAAGGCAGATGCTGGGATGGGGCAAGCCCTAGGAAGAAATGCTGGGCCATGGACCCAGGCTTCAGCTGGGCAGCGCAATTCATGTCACAGATCATGTAAATCGTGTCCTACATCCCTAAAAGGTGGTGGAGTCCGGCACCCTGAATCATTGCCACAGAGTGGGGGCAAAATCTCTCATCTGCCACTGGGAAGCACCTGGGCTCCCCTAAAGAAGCCCCTTCTGGGCTCCCTTTACTCAATCCTGACGTCTTGTCTCCCAGCCTCACTTTATTCATTTTTTAAAAATTGTGAAACAGGGACCTCAGGCTTTGGTTTCAGCTGCTGAGGTGGAAACATGTCTCTGAATGGTGCTTGGTGCCTGGCTGCGCATTGCCAGCAGCTCCTGCGTCCTCGGTCTTCTGATTGTAAACAAAATGATGTTGTGTTTTGGTTTACTAGCCAGGATTTTGGGGCACTAAGGGTGGCAGCTTGTCCTAAATACCCACTACTGAACTGGAAAATGAAGCTCTCAGTTGTTAACTGGTTATTCCAAGCATCTTCTCTGCTGTCAAGCGTCTATCTCCAGCCTTCTATCTATGCATGTATATGCATATACACTTCAGCTCTCTGTATATATGTTTGGAAAAGCATTTCTATAGACATAGATGTGCATACATTAAAAAAAAAAGAAAAAAAAGTTTGACTGTCTTGTCAGGTTGGGAAAGGGCTGCGGTGATTTCAGTAGCCATGGAAGATGCTTTGGCCCAACAGCCCCTGCTTAGCAACTTTCCTGACATTGGACTCTGTTTCAGGTGGGAGCTGAGCCCATGGCCTCTGCTGGGATTTTGTCTGAAGAAATCCCCTCTGCAGGGACGTACTTGCTCAAATCAGCTGCTTCTGGTTAACGCTGCAACACCAACACACCTTTGAAGGAGTGTAAAGAAGGTAAGGAAGGTGTGAGCAAGCGGTTTGTCTTGCTGTCTGAGAGGGGCGTGGATAACAGGAACACAGCTGCCTTTGGTTTTGGATTTATTGCAAGTATTTGAAGTAGACATTATTACTGGTCACAGTTGGCAAGAGCTGCTCTGTCAATTAAACAGCAGGTAGTTTGAGATGCAGCATATTGTAATATGTATTTGTTTTCTTTTGTCCAAGGTAAAAATGGCCAAAATGGAGAGGACAGTGTGGCCCAGGCGTTTAAGCGGTATTTTACCATGGCGGCATGGATGGGATAGGGCTGAAAATCCCTCCTGCTTCCCAAAGATCTGTCTCTGTCTTTCGATAAACTGCTATTATATTTGATTATATTAAAATCAAAAATGTCCAAGCAAGTTGAGCCAAATTGCTTGTGAGGCCTGGGCTCCTGACTGGCTTGGATGTGTTCAGGACTTGGATGTGTGCAGAAGTGTGGCTGAGGGTTTGGGTCAGCCCGTAGCAAACACACGTGCAGAGGCATGCAGATGAAGTAGTTGCAGGACTACACTCCAGCACCTCCACTAATGACCTCTCGGCTCGCAAACTGCGGCACGGTACAGGGGGTGGGGACAAAAGGGACAAACAACACCGCTCCAGGCGTCCAAAAAGCCACCAGGGATCTGGGCAGGCTCCTGTTGCAGAGCAGTCAGACTGGCTGGCACCCCAGAAGGGGCTTCTTCATCCCGCAGACAGCTGCAGCGAGGCCGTGCCGGCACACGCAGCCAGGCACGAGGGGGCTGGAGGGGAGCAGCCACAGACCCTCACCAGGGGACAGCACGCAGCCCCCCAGCCCCACGGGGACAGCACACACTGTGCCAGCGGGCTGTGGGCTGCAGGGAGCAGGGGTGGCCCCATCTACAGGGGAAAAGGTTGGCTGGGGGCAGAGCACAGAGAAAGGGCAGGAGGAGGAAGAGGAGGAACACAGGCAGCATCCCATGGGTACTGGGATCCTGTTAGGGCATCCCGTTAGGGATCCCACACAGTGGTGATGCCCTAACAAATGGCACATGGCCCACGGATTCTTTAGCTTTCATCCCGTCATGTTTGTTTTCATGGGCATAGCAAGTACTACTTCTTAAACTGTTGGCTCTAGACTCTCTTACCTTTCCAGAGGAATTTAGTCCTGTGACACATGCAGCTCATGTTATCTTCTGAGAGAGTAGTTCGGTTCCTTTTACTCTTTACACGTAGATATAATGTTGTATACCCTCAAACTTGAATCATGTTCTGGACCAAGTTGGATACTGACAACTCTGTTTCCTTCTCCCCCACCCTCTCTCCTTTATTTTGTAGTTATCAAAAATAAAGCTTTTTACTCACAGACCTGCTTCCCTGAGGAGCTTTGTATACCCCAACCTTGATAGTGCCTCCAACCCGACTGTGCAGTTGGTGCTTTGACTAAACACGTGTCAGTTTTCTGCTCCTACTTTCATCGATCAGTGTTGAGTACTTCCCAAGTTCAATCACACCGGGTTTCAACCCACCTTCTCTTCTCCCACCCTGTCAGGCCAACCTGAGCTGCAATCCAGCAACGCCACCCGGGGCATGAGGTGTCTCCCCGTGCACTCACGCTATCGAGCAGCACATGGTCGGCCCTGGAAGTCAAGTCCAAGTTGAGTGTGTAACCTTACTCCCCAGTGACAAAGCTCAGCTATTTCAGCTGCGAATGTGCTGTAGCCGCCAGGAGGTCGGTGGTGCAGGATTCCTGCTAAGAATAGCGTCGATTCGGAGGCTGGTCACGTAACATCTTCACACTGCTGCTGGGCACATGCACGTAGCAGACAAAGTGCCCGAACCCCCAGATTTTTCTGTCAGGGATGTTGACAAAGTAAGCTTGGCACAAGAATGGTGTTGTGACCCACCTGCCATAGCCTAAAACATTCAGTTCCATAGGGCAGGCTTTAGGAATAAAACCAGGCAAGCACCCTAATTAATGTGGGTGTCCTGCAGTAGGGTGCAGGCCTGAGCCCTGCTGTACTGTTGTCAGAGTGACCAGAAGCATCTGTACTTGCAAAGCTGACTCCGTACGTACCCAAGCATCACACGAGGTGCCTGCCGTTCTCTGCCCAGTCTGAGGTACACATGTGGCAAAACATCCCTGGAGGCAGCAGACTGAGGAATAGGCCCTAGGAAACATCATCCCCCAGCTGATGTCCACATCTTAATTTTAGAGCAGGAGCTGCTGCCCGGATGCTTTCTTCTCTGCTCTCATCCCATTTCTGCAGCCAGCATCCCCAGTCGAGTCATCCCAGTCAAGGCCATCAGGACCAATGGACTGGTCCTGGTCCATTAAGAAGTTGCTGAGCCTGCCTAGCACAAGCCCATTACACTACCCCCTTTGTCACACTAATACCATCACCCACCTCATTTATCAGCCTACTTTTTCCTATACCAGGTCTACGTCCACTTTCTTTTCATTATCTCACCTCAGTACTTGAGTTCACCATTCTCCCATCTGCACGTTCATCATAAAGCTGCTCTGGTCCCCAGCACATGTCCAGAATTGTAACATCCTTGAGGTTGTCAGAGAAATTCCCGCTCCTCAAGTCCACCCCTCAGCCTAGCCTGACCCAGTCCACCACTAGGCCCTGTCCCTAAGCAGCTCACTCAAAGCTTGAGGAACCCACAGGCCCTATTGATAGGAGGTGTGTGTGGGGAAAAGCCCAGGCCTGCACTTAGGGAGCCCCAAACCCAACCCACTGAACAACTCCCAGCTGCCCCATAAGGAGTATATGCCTGTGACTACCTCCACACCACAGCAGTATGTTTGTAAGTTAAACCCACATTATAGTAATACAGCAGGACAAGGTCATTTCCCCTAAGCTGTGTTGAGGACAGGCAAAAAAAATAAGCAACTCCTTGGAGCATTTGTCTTACCTGGAAAGGAATTATACAGCACTCCTTTTTATTCAAATGTTTAGTGACCAACGGAAAACTTAATTTCATTCAAAGCTGCAAACTCATTTTTTAAAGAAAGAATTCACATCAAAACGTGCAGTTTTATTCTGATGCTGCACACTAGCAACCATTTGACATAGTCAAATTTTCACAATATATTTACGGCATGGTTCTACACCACAGTGCCACCAAGACACCTGCTGAGCTACCCACTGCCATACCTTGAGTTTCTACCAAGTATTAAGTTTGACTCAACATTGTGTCTAGGCTTGAGTTGGGGCATGTTAACAGGAGGTTTACGTTACACTAACGTAATACTCAATGTTTGTGCACAAGCATTTAAGACCAAAGTCACAGAAATTGAGCCGAAGGGAATGGCACATTTATAGTCCAGGTCTGTTCTCAGTTCCACCTGGCAAAGCCATTGGCTGCCCTCAGCCTCCAACTGAGAGAACAAGCTGAAAGTGACCCGTTGGCCCCATGATTGAGGTGTCCTCGTGGTTTGCCATCCCGATTACACCACACACAGAGTCTGCTTTCAGAGCTTTACACTTACCTTGTTTTTCCAGGGTGTACACGAGTTTTGCTGGTTGGTCAACTAAGCTAGCACGTACCTTGGTCCACCATCTGCAAGACCACTTCTAGTCCAGTGCTTTGCATTGTGGCTAGTGAAGGTACTTTTCCTGACCTAGGAATAGCTTTGGACCAGCTGCTTTTGCTAAAAGAAAAGCTGGAAGATTTACTTTGCCCTCTTCCTTCCCCACGCATAGATACATAATATGTTCTGGCGCCTATGAGTACTTGAAACAAGAGATAATCGTTTGTCTTTATGGGCTGCATCAAATGGTGGATTTAAAACAGTTGGAAGTGTGCAGTGCAAGGATAGGAATGAGGAAACTCTGTTTGCCTCCTTGGTAACCAAATCTACAGCCCAGCAGGAGAACAGAGCATGATAATTGGGGAATTACAGCTGTTAGTCACAGAAAATATGCTGCAGTTGCGGGTCAGGGACCTGAGGTCATGGCACAGGAAGCAAAACTGTAATTTAGAGTCTGCGAGGAACTGAACTCCCTGCAAGCATTAGACTTCTTGCTACTTATAGCATCTCTACACCTGTTTTCCAGGATGGAAGTCAAACAGACACCACCACAAATTAGGAACCAGCACCAAGGAAACAGCTTGTCTACAAGACTCTGGACAAGAACCGTTTTTCAGAATAGAAATGGGTATTGCATCAGTTCTGCTCATCAGTCCTCATCTGCGGGCAGCCCTCTTTCTAAGCAGGACAGTTTAGGTGTGAACGTTTCATGAGGGAGATGCCAAAACTCAGCCCGGAGTTCTTCTGGGACACAGCAGCTCCTGTAAGTAGCACTGATTATTACAGGAGGCATGGAGCAATGGAACAAGTCCTACTGGAACAGGACTTGGCCTGGAGACCTCTGTATTGTCTTAGTTTTGTGCAAATGACAGCTATTCCTGAAGGGAAATAAGGGTTGAGAAGTGAAGGATGAAGGACATGAGAGGAAATACAAGCATCAGAAGTCAATACAATTTCTACTTTCCTAGTGTCCTTACTTTTTCCTGGTTTATCACAAAAAAAGTGTCAAACTCCACTCAGGGACACAAGAGAGAACCCAACAGATACCCGCAATATCAATAAAGCTATTCCGATGATCACTTGCCCAAAAGCCATTTATGACTAAGATTCTTGCCAAGCACCTCTGTGACGTGCTGTACCGCTCCCTCCATTCAAGGGGACCTGGTCCCATCCCAGCTGGGCAGGGTGTGCTGTCTGCTGTGCACCAGGAGCCATCAGGTGGCTTCAGCCATCCCCAAAGCTGGGCAAGAGCAGCTCTTGGAGGCTGTGGTGAGTGCACGCTGCCAGAGGTGTATTTCTACCTGGGCAGACACCTTACAGCATTTTCCACATCACACTCCAAGGCAAGTCCTACATAAATCATGTCCAAAGCAACCTGAAAACTGGGCTCAGATTTCATTAAGAGCAGCTTTTCCAGACCTTGATGGCTGCCAAGTTTTGTTGCTTTTCCAATGAGTTTAAGCAGTTCATAGCAGGTACACGTATTCACACTGTGCTCATACGCATGCCTCTTAGAAAGAGAAATTAATTTAAAATGTGTGCTTTCCTTTAAGTTTTGAACCAGCTGACTCCTTGCTCTGAATGCAATCCCTTACTGCCATTACACTGGAGGTAGAGGGGAATTCTTACTGCAGTTCTTCAACCTCGCCACCTTCGTCACGTTTGGGTTTGGCTTTTCATCTAGATAAACCTTATTGACTGAAGTTTGTGCCTGTGGAAAAGCATCCTTCTTCTGCCCTTCAGGTGTTAATAACCAGAGCCCAGCATTCCCTTGCCCTATCGGCTAGCAGCCTTGCCTCCCACCTGAGCCAAACTCATTCTTTCCACAGCAGAGCAGCTATTAATACCTTCCGACTGCCCAGCACGGCTTGCTGACCAGTAGCCAGGCCTCTCTATTTCTCCTTGAAGGCTGGCGGCACGCTGTGCAGATGAACTAATTCCAACTATTTTGGGCAGGAAGGTATTTCAGTGCCCTAGGCCCTTGGACTGCCCTGCACCAGCCTCTGTTTCAAGGTGATATTTTATGAGTTCACTCACCCATCAGTTGGGTCAAGCATCACAGCAAGAGCTCTGAGGTAAACAAGCCACCTGGTTTTGGGGTTAAGACCTATCCCTCCATACTCTGCCAGCCGTCAGGAAAAATGACAGCCAGACAAGCGGCAACAGCCTATCACCAAGAAAAAGAAGAGATTAATTTTCCTCTCCTTGGCAAATTGTCCAGGAGCTGTGCCTCAGCGTTACCTGTCAGACAATGCCAGGTGCTGGATGAAGACGACCTTCCTGCTCTGTCAGTAGACTGGCCAAGGCAAGCTGGATCCCACTCTACTCAGAGGACAACCTGTGCAGTTGTTGACACAACCCGGGACACAATTTATCCGTGTTAATGAGAAAGAGTAGCCAAGATGCACCTCTGCCTTGCATGCTCCTCAACATAACCACGTAGCTACAAAAACAATATCTGTTCTTTTAAGACCTGCTGGGGAAGGTTATTCACATCCTGGAGCCCCACACAGTGCCTTTCCCATGAACCACCTACACCCACTCGTTTTCTTGCTGGTACTTGCTCCGAGGAGCTAAGGGCTCGCCAGGTTTTGGTGTGGTGCAGCCAGTACATCCCAGTAAAGTTTCAAGTCCATCCCAGTAGTGCCAAGTGCTCGATGCCATTTTTAGCACGTGGAATAAGTAAGTATTTAAGGACGGATCCTTCCCCAAATAGTTCATAGACCAGAAGAGCCAATCAGTGGCTGTTTCTCTGGAAAAATCCTTCCCTGCACTACCAACTGCTACCTAAGGAAGCAGAAAGACACCAGTTCTGACCCATAAACAGGTCAGATGACACCGCTAAATATACCTGGGACTATTAGCTCTAGTGTCTTCCTTCCAGTCTGCCTCCCCTCCTTGGGGTGGGCAGCCACAGCACCATAAGTGACGCTGCCCCTGCCCCAAGACGCAGCTTTCATTTCAACCCTGCATGTGGATGAACACGGGGAGAGGGGGGAGAAAAGAAGCAGCAAGATGAAATGTGGAAAGTAATACAAAAAAACTTCTGGGATATTAATAGCACGTTGAACTAATAAGACGCAGTCAAGGCTATGAAGTTTCTGTAACACCACAGCAGCTGCCACGGTGAAGTAAGAGGCTGTAGAGTGGAGCTGTGTTTACACCAGTCATCTGAAAGCCTGGGTGTGTAATTCCAAATCAGAATCCCCACCAACATAAGGACGTTAAAAGCAGACAAAAAGCTCCTGTACACCCAGCAGGCACGATAGCTGGATTTCCATCAGAAATCATTCACACCATTACACGTCTTCTCCAAGGTGGGTCACGAGCCTCACTGGGCAGAGCATGGAACAGAAGCTCTTGCTGGGAGCCAGCTGCACTGCAGCAGCCACATCTGCCCCGTAAGATTTTATGTTAGCTGGGAACAGGCTTAAAAAAAAACTCACACCAAAACCACATACACATTTTCTCCTCTGTAAGCACTCACTCATGGGTGCTCAAGAGCCAGCCGTGGGCTTCGACATGTCACCACATGTGTTATTTTGGTAAGAAAGCTTTAGAGAATAGCCGCTTTGGTGAACTTCTTTTAAGCTTTAGCCACAGGAATGGGAAGATAAGGCAGTTACCTAATGGCAGAGACAGGTGTCTTGAAGAGAGCATTGCAGGTCACAGTAAAATTCCACCACACTTCGCTAGGTGTGTCCCATTACTTCCAGTAGAAGTTAGCCAAACAGCTGAAATCAGGTGTGCAGAAAATGAGTTTAACAGTACTACCAAGTGGAAAAGGGCTGGCAAGTACAGATGTTTCCCATGAAATACCTGTACAAGTCTGAAGCTACTTTGGAGCTCTTACACCCCGCAGGAGTCTTTCAGGCTTCCCAGACACTTTGAGGAGATGCGGGGCGCTGGTGCTGGCACTTCATGCTCCATCTGGGAGCAAACAAGTTCTGTTGCACAAAGCTGCTGGAACTGACTTTAAAGCACACTTTCGGGCTGTGAGCAATGCTATCCAGCCCACCGTAAGTGCTGCTGATAGAGCCATGCAAGTAATATCACAGCCTGTCGCCCTGCCGGGTCCTGCTACAGATTCAGCGGCTGTTTGTGTTGTGTGTGAACAAGACAGCTTCAGTTCCCTCAGCAAGGCCAGAAGGCAAGGAGGAAAAGGAAAAACAGGATGCAATAGATACCATACAGCTTGACCATCAGTAGATAAAGTCACAGCCCCATTGAGATCTACTCAAGCCCAGGCAATCCTGCAGACAGCCACAAGCTTCTAGGGCTGCTGGTTGGGGATTGCCAACAAAGAGTCAGCACGCTGCCCATCCTGTTTGCACCACCCAGCTCCACCGAGGGAAACAGCACAACGCACAGCAGCCCCCTTGCAACAGGAGACTGCGATCCCACACTTGTCTGCAGCTGGGTGGAAGCAGGGCACACGGCTGAGGTGAGCTGTGAGCACATGATGGAGATAGGAAGAGACGCTGCTGCGGCCCCCAGGGCTTTCTCAGCACATCCTGCCACCCAGCGTAAGCATCACGGAGCAAACAGCCCGCTTACCTTTGAGCTGGGCACTCGGGGTGGTCAATCAAGCTCCAACATTACATTAACAAGCACTTGCCTGGGCACAACGTTAGCAGCACAGAAGTAGGCCAGGTGGTCATTGTGTTGGTGCCCAGTTTCAGCTGGAAAAAGCTAGCAAGACCAGAGAGGAAAGTGTGTTTTAAACTTACTGAGCTGGAAGTGTGTTAGGCAAATCTGTACTCCTTTGTTCAAGGCAGGTTCAGCCCCAGTGAGAGGGACCAACACCGGGTTCTCTCAGCAGAAGGCCGGTTCTTCCAAGCAATGCCTCTTGCCAATTGTAAGTGCCATCTGAGTACCCCAAACCTTTGCAGAGAAGATTTCTAATAGAGAGTTAAATGTTATAACACCCAAACCCATCTGATATGGTCAGATGTGACATTATCAGAAACAACTGAATAGGATGCCCCGTAGCATTACCAACAGCTGCTCTGCCTGAAATGCTATCCTGGCTAGACAACGTTTTAGACCTTTGCAGGGAGTTACTCCTACCCCTGGTTGCAGACGGGGGGACACTTCACCCCTGCAGCACCGGGAAACCTGTGTGGTCTCGTGCCAGTGACCATCAGTATGGGGCAACTTCTCCCTCCTCTTCTACTGTATCCATCTTCCTGGGTTTTAAATGTAGGCTTCCCACCAAGAGCAGGGAACTCCCTAGCTGTCACAACAGCCCTAATCCAGGGAGAAGTTATTTTATTGCTTGAAGTAACATGCAGCGTGAAAGCTTCATGACAGATGGGGCTGTATGCAGAAAGAAGTCTTGGGAAGAAGAGGACGGCTTGTACCTAGGGTCAGGACCCAAAGGGATCGTACCCTTGTGGTACTGAGGTTCCCAGCATTAGCTGGATGTGCAGGCAGCCAACATGCTCACTGCACAGTGGAGCTGTGATCAGCACACCTGCCCCTTTCCCTGAGCCCCCAGCTCCTCCTGCCTGGGCAGGACTCCCCCACCAGGGACTTATTTCCACTTATTTCCACATTCCTGCCAGCACAGGAGAAGCCAGGAGACAGAGGGGCTGCTTGCCTGGAATTATTGCTCACTGCTTCCATGGTGCACTGACATCCCAAACAATACCACAGCTCTAGCAGATTTTTTTTTTCAAAGCCTTAACTCAAGAAACCTTAACACCCCCGTGCAGCTAAGAAAAGGGCATTGGCTCATGCCACCCACCACTGAAACAGACACCTCTAGGCTGGAACAGAGCAGCTGTATGACACCATGCAGCAACACTTTGCAGCATCTAAGGGTAGAAAGCAATTAACCTTTGGCTGAATCCCCTCAGCTCCGAGTTACAAGAAGCATTTGTTCTGTTTTCTTCTCCGCTCCCCCCAAGCCTGCACAGCTCTGCTCTTCTCATTAGCTTGCTGCCCAGGCTGCGTTCTGGATCCCAAAACTGAGAATAACAGCCTTCAATTTAATGGGCTGTTTTTTTTTTCAGATATTAGCTTTGGGTCTCCTTGAGATTAGTCTTTTTCCCAGATCTAATTGAAACTTTGCACCATTTTCTACGCTTGCACAGAAGATTCATCTTCAGGTCCTCACCTAGGGCAGAGATTTGGGTTTGCCACCTACATTTTGAAAGCCCAGGAATTATAGAGCCAGACATACCCTAGGTTTTAAGGTCTGAATAAACATCTTGTATAGCACAGGCAGGGAATGAATTACTTAAAATAGGAGGTGGATAAATGAAGCGTACGAGTCCAAATGTGTCTTACACAGCAGGACAGATCCCACCCACTTCATCTAAGCGCATACTTCCAGCTTTACCTGCCTTATAAACCAGGATGAGCTGGTTCTCTGGCTAAGACCACCACCTAACACCCACCTGCCCCTGAAGGACCAGCACCTCTATTATCCAGGCTCCCTCTAAGCAACCAAACTCCTGCAGACAACCCTCACGCCGCATCCCCAGGACCATCTCTGTGTGCCCAGCCCTTCCTTCCCCCGCAGAGGGGGAAGCACATCACACCCAGGAGAGGTGCTGCAAGAGGGGGAAGCACGTTCCAGGCAGCTGAGCACCCGGGATCGTTTTCCCAGCGGAGGAAGCTGTTTCACCTCAGCCCCCACAGGCTGACCTTGGCAGAGCGCAGGAAGCTCGCAGATAAACTACTGGGCATGGATCTCTATCGCTCACAGCTCAGCTAAAGGGAGGAAGGTGAGTGGCTCTATGCTTACAGACAGCATGCGGTGCCTTACACCAAGGTCTTCCTTCCTATTTTGTCAAACCCACTGCATAAACCCGGAGCTCATCTCTTTGAGCTCTGCAGTTCAGGTTGTAAACCCAGCACACACCCAGCAGCTTCAGCAAGTAACAGGGCTGAAAACAAGGAAATCAGGCCAGGTGCCTTACCTCTGCTACAGTCACACCTGTAAGCAATTTGGATGCCCTCTGAGATGTAGCAGCTCCTGGAAATGAGAGATAAGAGGTTGGGCCATGTAAGCTGTAACCTGGCAGGAGGGGGCAGAGAAATACCTCAAGGCTAAGAGAGCTTGAGTTCATTGAGAGATGCCTGCTTTTCTCGTGAAAAAATGTGTCTGTTTCCAGCCCAGATGGGCCAGGCTTATATTTAAAAGCCTGACTCTAGAGCCAGCGACAAGATTGTTCAATATCTCCCTGTGGCAAAGCAAAGTGAAAGCATTAGAGACATTTAAGTTTGTTAGGCCTGAAACTCTTGGGCCATTTGGCATTAGAAGGATCTACAGACAAAAGGAGAAGTAACACATTATGAAGAGTATGGCATCCAAGTTCATATAGCTCATGGCTTTGCGCGTTCTCGCAGAATTAACACATCCACGTGCATTAAAAGGGGGGATGTATAAATAGAGCCTCTCTTTGGCTGCATTAATACCGTGCTCATTAGTACCAGCAGTGTTCACAGGCAAGCCTTGCCTCCAGTCTCCTCTATGGTGTAACATACTGAACCGTAATGAAGTTTAGTCTATAGGCAGATGCATCCACCAGAGTAGCTGAAGCTTTTCCCTTCCAAAACATCCCTGTGCTGAGTGCAGAAGTGCAGGACCACCTCGCTAAGGCCCGGTACTGCAGGATGGCTCCTTGTGTGTGCTCAGATCTCCATGGTCCAAGTCAGCACAAGGCAAAGACAAGGCATCCCCTTGCAGCTGGTCCTACCGGGCAGGGGAGCCTCGGCACGGGTGCCCTGCCTGTGCTTCCTGCAGGCCCCTTGAAGCAGCTTTCCCCAAGATGGGGTGAGACAGCACAAGTCTTATGCTCACCCTAGCCAGTGGCTTCCACTGCATCAGCCACACACAGCACAGGCTTCCCCAGCTCACCCCAGGCACGCAGCATTTTTGCTGTTGTGAAAAGAGAAGCAAAATAAGAAAAGCATTCAGCCCAGTGGTGTTTGGCAAAGCCAGGAGCGAGAGAACATGCATTAAGAAGTCAATGCAGGGCTAGCACGCAATAAGCAATGCCAGCGAGCTCATGGGAGATCTGTCAAGCATCCTTTCATTCTTGCCCTCAGATGGGCAGGTGCAGGCAGTAAGGCAGGAGTGCAGAAAGAAACTCTTAGCCCTCCAGACGGTATCGTCTCCAAAGCTGATATTACAGCCAAATAACACAACCCATATACCAGCCTTCTTCTGTCTGTCATCATTCTTGCCTTATTGTCCTGGGCTTTGCTTTGTTCGCTGCGCGCGGGCATGCTCAGCTTCCCAGCCACATGCCAGCAAAGGCGCTGGCACGCTGCCCACCCTAAGCACCGTGCAGGCAGGATGGCGCCTCGGATACTTAAAACAATATTTAATGTTTTACATCATGGTGGGGCTGCAGATTATTTTCTAAATCCATGAAGTAACAGCGGATCAGCATGGGGCTTGCTAATGTTGCACCAGGAAGTAATGCATGAGGGGGAGAGATTAGTGCGGAGAACATGAAATTGTAGTCGGCGTTAGCTACAGAATAATAATGCACAGCATTTGATAACCTGCTCATCCCAGGCTCCACGGGGCATTTAACAGCAGACTCAAAGGAAGGCACATTTGGAAGGAAGTCTGCACAAGCAGAAGACAGATCTCAAAAAAGCACAAGACAAAAAGAGCAAGAGCGATGTTGGAAGGAAGTTTCTTTGGGAACTTCATAGAGTTACTAAATATTGGCAGGGACATTGCTTTCAGAAGAGGGGATGCAAGTGCAAGTTCAGAGCCTTAAAGATATGCCTGTTTCTCATGCCCAATGGCAATCCAATGACAAACAGGGAATGATACTCTCTGGTTGAGGCTAACACATACCACAGACCTTCCTGGTAACCTCAGGTTCGTGTTTACAAAGTACTTACAGGTTTGTTTTGTGCCACTGGTGCTAAAAGCCACCTGAAGTGATTAAGGTGGTGGTATGAAGTGTTAGAGTTCAAGAACAAGAGAAAATGAATTTGTTAGTAGGAGACAGTGGCCACAAGCCACACAAAGCAAGGAACATGCCAGCGTGTTCCTTGGGAACAAACAGGAGTTTGTTTGGGAACAAACAGGAGTTGGTTAACAAATCTGGCTAAGATGGACAATGAGGCCTGCTGACCTCAAGGTCATGTTAAGTCTTAAATGCTGCAGTTAAATAAGCCTCTTGTGCATTTGCATGCTAAGTCCTTAGTAGCTATTTTCAAGTGTGAGCAGAAGTGACAGCCACCGACAGCAAGATCAAGTAGAACAGAGCAGGTATTCCTTCCCTGGAAGGAGACAGTGACAGCACAGCAGCTTATCTTTGTTTCAGCACCAAAAGTAATATTTAGGGCCAGGCTTCAGAGAATTAACATGCACAGCGACATAGCTATGTGCCAATTCCACAGTTCGTTATACAGCAAGACTTAAATTTAAGACCTTTAGTCTAAAAAGCTTCCTTCATTTGATTCAGAATTTTGCCAATTTTTAACCAAATGTTTGTTTTGAGGAATGAGACTTACCTGAGCTCACCCTCAACTCAAGTAATGTTGTGCAAGGTTTAACTAGCAGAACCTCTCCAACTTGTCTGGGGGAACTTGGGTACTGAGGTACCCTCCCAGCTGCAGTAAGAGACCCCGCTCCCTCCCACAGCTTCTGAATTTTGCCCTGTAAGAGCAGAAACTTGCTTTTATTTAGACAAAGATTTAGAAGGCCTTGAAGTGAGCATCATAGTCTTGGTACACAAGAATGCTTTCTTCTCTAACAGGTCTGCCTGGCCCCCAGTAGTTTTTGTTTTTTTTTTTTTTTTTTTTTTTGCCCAGCCACCAAACCGCAGAAAACAATTATTCACACAGCTGATTTTTAGCAGGAGTCTGGTCAAAGGCGGTTTCACCACTTTGCTTTCAGCAGTAGCCTTTTCTGCCTACCACAAGAGCTTCCCTACACAAGTTTCTCTTGATACTTTTCTTCTTTAAGAGGGAACAACTAAATTTAGCTGTCTTCAGTGCTTATTTACAATACTGGAATAAAATACATCTTTTGAAGATGTCTTTATCATAGCAACTGCCTCTACCTTCCACGCACTTCATTTTTTATTTTTTTTTTCACTCAGCTACTCTATTGAAGTTTTTTCTTTTGAATTATTTCCCCATGGATGTCTCCAACTGTTGCTGGATACAAAGTGCATCCAAAACAGTTGCACTCCAGAGACACTCCTACCCTATTATTTCAAGATTTTCCTCTAGGATTTGGTAGGGAGATGTGTGCTACTTTGTAGTACGATCCATTTCGACCATGTTCCAGCAAGGTAGGTAACCCTACACTGTCCCAGTTTTATAAGAATCCAGGCAACTTAAATTAATAGCATAAAAGTATAGCACTTGCCATAAACATGGAACAGTTGCTTTATTGCACTTGTCAAATGCATTCCTCTTTGGTCACAGCTATGGTTAAACAAAATTTAACAAAAAATTAACAAGTAATTCACAATAAAAAGGAACCAAAAGTCACAAAAACAGGGAGCTATAAAAACCATCACTTTATGCATATGTATTCCTATGTTTTCCAACTGGTTTTCACTCTTCCCTCTGAGAGTTTTTTGTTTAAGCCCCATTCCTTGTTTGTCACCCATTCCAGAGTGGAAGTGACACCTGAGAGGCTCTTCCCTTCAGTCTCCAGACAGAGTAGCTAAACAAGTAGTTCTAGAGGGTTTTACTAAGCTTATTTCAGGTTTATGGCTATATCTACACTGCCCCCTAGACCAGCCAGGAAAATGAAGGCATCCTCACCCTCTCACCTGCTGAAACTTGCAAGGGGAAGTCCAAGGACTCAGGATTAAAGCACCCCTAGGCATCCTGTCTTGACTCCAGCTATCTCCCATCTCGGCTTGACAACCATCCCCGCATGCTCCTCAGAGGAGCAGGTGGGATCTGCAGGCAGCCTGAGCTCACGTTGAGTCTCAGCTCCTCACACAAATAACACCACAGGATACAGACACCAGCTTGGGCAAGGACTGTCCCAAGACACGCATGCTCAAACAGAGCCACCTTGGACAAATATCTAAGCTCAAGAGGTTCAGAAGTTACTCTGGGCCCTGCCTGACACAGAGCACCACCTTGAATCTACAAGAAGCATCACCCAGTTGCCTCAGGACCACTTGCTCTGGAAGAAAGCACCTTAACTTTGCAGTTCAGTTTGGAAGAAGACAGACACAGCTCCCCTGAAAATTACAGAGGCAGAGGGCTAGCAGGCGTGCCTGGAAACAGAAATATTCAACTCTGAGAAAAGTGAGAGGATGCTGAATGCATGATGAAGGTCTGCCCTTTTTGCTAAACAGAAGTGGGGGAGAGGGATCCTAAAGACATAGCTGTGCACAGAATTGCTGGCATCACTGCCTTGGTAATTAACCTAGATAGCTCATTACATGGACAACCATCTGTCCACAGCTCAGCTTCAAGCCCCAGGTACCTGAGGGAGAGCCCACAGGCTGCCATGCCCATACAGAGCACAGCTGCAGGGGACAAGACCCCACGGCACTGCCAGCCCCAGACCTCAAAATTATCTGCCCTGCTTCAGGCTGGCTGTGGAGCAAGCACGTGGAAGCCTAAGAAGTCTGGCTCTCCAGCAGCAGCCAGAGATCTCTCTAACATGATATTTAGAAACACAAACCCTTTATTTTTCAAAGCACTAAAACTAATCTAAAGGAATTTCATGTTTGCTAGAGACAAATAGCTTGTCAGACCCAGTATAAAACAAACAGTGTAGCATTTTGATGTGGCAGAAAGCATAATTTTACCTGCTTTTACTGCATTGACCTCTGAACCTCGGCATTACAAGTGGAGAAGCAGCTGTGTATTTGGACTCGGGACGCCCTGCTAAGTGCCTCAGTCCGTGGGGCAAGCACAGCAAGTGTCACTCAGTGATTAGCACAGCCAGGGAGGGGAAGACCCAGTGCCCCCCAGCCAAACAGGTGCACAGCACTGTCACATCCCCAACACATGTCCTTTGGGCTCATCAGTACTGTCAGCAGACTACTATCAGCTTAATTATCAGTAAGTGCAACAGGAGACTCCCAGTGGCTTAGCATCCTAGTCATTCCTGTCAGAGGCTTACTTTCTTCCAGCAATTTAACAGGAAGGCTTCAGAGAATACCCTATAAAAAAGACTAGCGTGAAGTCAACAGCAAAATAGGTATTTTTGTCAAGTCCACCAGTCAAGAATTATTCTAGTATGGGAAGCGTAAAGCTCATAACACAGTAAGAACCTCATGGTGTTCATTAACGTGAAGTGTAAGAACATTAAGAGTCCAGCACTTTTCAGTCATGGGTATCTTTCAGTAATCCTGCAGGCCCAGGGGTCCGTATGAAATGGTCCTGAACACTGCCTGTTACTTGAGAAAGCAAGGGCACCTCCAGCACATTAGCATTTGGGCCCTGATCCAAGAAAGCACTTAAGCACATGCTTAACTTTAAGCACGAGTGCTACCACCCACATAAAAGGTCCACTTATTCACTGAAAACTCAGCATCTGCAGAAATACTTTACTGTATCGGCTTCTCCAACGAGCACCTCACAGGATTATGCCCTATCAAGTGACTCTGGAGAAGAAACACCACCTCAACCAGAGCGGGCTTGAGGCAGGACTGCCAGCCTCCAAGAGCTGCCCATGCACACGCGGCCCTCCCTCTGGAGGCCGGCGGCCGCCCCGGCCCTCACGACAGCTGCACAGAGCCTCTCGTCAGGGCAGCATGTCTGGGGCTGCCATCCAGCCATCTCTGCACAGCTCCGAGGCAGCCATCTGCAGACTATTTGCTGCCACCAAAAGCTTGCCCGCTTCCCTGAAGGCTGGGGCGCAGGAAGGCAGAGCACCACACACAAAGCGCCACACCACACCCAAGCTGCGAGGTACTCCCAGTTACCACCAACCAGGAGTTACAGCATGAAAGCAGCTACGTGAAAGCTACATTCAGAAAGAAATGAACTGTTCCCAGAGATCAGATACCCCTACGGCAGCCCCTAGCTCAGCTATCAGACAGAAGCCCTTGCCCAAAGGCCAAGGCCTCCGTGGGGAGGATGCCTGGGTGCTGCAGGCAGGATCGCAGCGTGAGCAACAGGGGTGCTCCACACAACACCCCTTACACTACACAGCCTTAAGGTTACCCCTACCGTTGTAGATGCAGAGCTAGTTTTAAGAGTAAGTTTGTTACTCGTTACCAGCTAGTATACCAGTTTGTTAGCAGAAGTTCAAATACAATCACATTTGAGGAAAGCACTAGGGGAAAAAAACAGCAAGATAAACCATGTTTTTCACAACCACTAAACTGAACAAGGCTGCTGGGCCTGAGCCACAAGCCCTGCTTTGAGCTGCAGAACAACCCCCTGGCCTGCAGCACAGCTACGTGGTGTTGCCAACCCACCCGAGGTCCGGGTGGGAGCAGCAGCCAGCTCACTCGAGAGAATCACAGAATTTCTAGGTTGGGAGAGCCCTCTAGATCATCAAGTCCAACCTCTGACCTACCACTAACAAGTCCTCCACTAAACCATATCACTAAGAAAAGCCCTCGCTGCTTGCTGTTCAGTACGGGGCAGTGCGACAGGCTGCTTACAAGCAGGCATCACAAGCTGGCCACCCACTGTACAGGTTCCCTACCTGCTGCTCCACACCATAGCATGCTCTGCGTGCAGGACGCTGGGCAGGCACCTGTCAGCTGTCACCCCGTGATTTGCGGCACATCTGAGGGGGATGGCCGGAGCACTGTTTACAGCCCCAGGTCACCTTTGGCCATGTGTGTTCCAGCTGCTGGGAGCACTTTCCTTACCGATTCAGATCAAAGGCTGCACCAACACAAACACGAGTTTCACAAGTCAGTCAGCTGCAGGCTGTACTGAAGGCCTGCCCGAGATGCTCTTCAATACTTCTCTTACCATGCTTAAAACTGCCCAGCATCAGTTTGTAGAAGGACTAAGATCAGGACGATTGGAATTGTAGTCTCAATGCTAGCACCAGAGGATGAGGTGACTAGGCAAGACTTAAGCGTTTTGTACAGACGGGAACAAGCCATCCCTCTTACTCAGCTTTCTGTAGTGAACTGAATGCAAATGAGCTCTTTAGTGCTTAATCAGATACAGACTACTTCAAGATCTAAATACAACACTGCACAGCACCTGACAGAGGGTTTCAAGTGGTCCTGGTAAGAAATTCCTCGTGCTTAGCTGCACCATTTTAAGATTAGAAGAACAGTCATCCCTGCAAAGAGGTTGGCATGCAAGCCTTGTTCGGCAAGAAGCAGGGATGCACGAGGCTGGGGCTAGTCACTGGTCAGCCTGAAGCAGCTGCTAGAGGAGTGAAGGTTTCCTGCACTGCTACTTTTGGACTTGTCCACATCTAACTATTTCACATTGAAAGGAGTGTAACCAGCATAAGCTGTTTTCTTTCCATGTGTCTGGCAGAGACAGATTCATCATCAAGAGATGTTTCCTCCTTCCCCTGCCTTAACGGCTCTTCAATTTGTGTGGCCCCTCTATGCTAGTATATTGTTTGTGCTTTCTACAGGAGCCTACTTTAAAGTATGACATGTTTATGTAAGGGGCGTTGATGGCTAACACAGGCTTGGGCTCAGTAGGGCATTTGGGACGGTGTCACAGAGGAATGCTCTCCCCTGATTTATGAGCACCTTCTAGTTACTCAGGTGGAGCAGCAAGACCTGGCGGTAAGCACCACCACACAGATCAGATGTTTTAAGTTCATAGATCAGCCTGAGGCACTGCCAATCACCACAGGGTTGTGGCAGTGCAAGCTCAGCCCTCTATTTTTAAAAATGACAAGCAGCCTGAAGAAAGAGAAGCAGCCCTCCTCCTGAAGCCTTACAGAGCAAGGTCCTGTACCATTCCTAGGAACCCTGTTCTGCAATTTGATGACAGCACACATACAGATTCAGAGATGGAGATGCTTCTGCTCACCTACAAGCTTGACTTATGCCATTCTTTGGCGAGACATTTTCAAGTCATTGTTTCCATGTGTCCTCTCAAACTACTTGAAAAAACCTTCACCTCCTCCCCTTTTACTTACAATAGGCACAAGTGGAAGAGGCATTCCTCTTCCACTGAAGACATTGATACGTTTTCGTCATTTCCTTCACAGTGTGAACAGCTTGCTCGCATCTGAAGTCTGCACCTTTAGGACTCAGGGGCTCAGGTTTGTTTTCTCCTTATGCAGTTACACCATCCTCTGGTATCACCAGCTTCGCACTACAGCTCTGCAGCATTCCTTTCCTCTAGAAGCCCGTAACAAACATGCCTCCCATCAAGTACCAGGGGAGTAAGTTTCATAGAAGAGAAAGAACAGAACTAGGAAAACAACTTCTCCGTTGTATTTCTCATAATAAAGATCCTGGAGTTAATTTAAATGAAACCATTCAGGGTACTATGTACCTCTAGAACAAGGGTACGAGGACTTTGGTCCTAAGAAGTCAGTCTAATTAGGCAAGGCTGCTGCTGCTCTCACTGATTCTGAATTAGTTACCCACCTCTACAGTGAACACACAAGTGATAGCTTATTGTGAAAGCTCTGTGAGTTTTGTCGTCTTGCAGACCCAGGACTACTATCCTCTGTGAGGAATGCCAGGACACCCCCAACAGCAGGGCAATAAGCAGACTCAGAGACAAAAGGCACCCCCAGACAACCCAATGCATCACTCTGCGTTGCAGGTAGGTGTGCTGGTAGTTAGCCCACGGCAGGTGGTTACAGAGGTAGAGCAGCCATTCCACCCAGGTTCCCAGACAAGTACTCTGTGTTTTCACCAATAAGCAATCCACTTCTGTACACATGCCACTGAAGCAACAGGAAGAAATGCCAACCTAGTCAAAATCTAGGAGAAGCTGATTACCTTGCAGGACAGGAGTCACTTGGAGCTAGTGTTGTTTGTTTTTTCTTTTTTTAAATAATAAAAAAAATCTGTTTAGAACATTGTACAGAAAATACAATTCTGCATGTTAGTCTTTTCTTTTGAAGCAATAGGTTCAGGAATAATGATCCTTACTCCTCCTATTAGCGTTCTTTAACTTTTGCCACCTTTTCATGCCAGTACTGTCTGTGACATGATAATTCAAATGACTAAAAAGTTGGAAGTGTACAAAACACAATCTTGATGATTACCACAAAAGAGTCTCCTGGGAACAAGAGAGTACCTGTTAAAACTAAGTTCTATAAAAGTGCAGAAGCGTATCAGGTTGTGGGGGCTGCCTCGCCCTGAAGCACGCTACAGTGGTTATGGTGGGAGGCTGGGCGCTTCTCCAGGTCTTGATTCCCAGATTTGGAATGCTAACTGGAAGTCCCGGTAAACTTGTATGGTAAACTCTACCTGTAGGAGTTAACCTAGTTTGGATGGGTTTCATAGGAGCTTAATAAAATTATCTGAAACAAAAGTAGGGGAATGTTTCGTGTTTGAATGCAGGATCATTCAAGGCGAGTTGCCATTTTGTCCAACCTCGTGCTCAAAGTGGGGCTAGCACTAAAGCTAAAACCAAGAGGAGTTCCCTCCCAAGGTCCACTCTTCCAAGAGCCACAGTCTTTTCAGAGTAGCTGTTTCAAGTCCAGCACTGTCAACCCTTTCATAGCCCAGCACTACCCATATGAAATACCCTCTTCTTTTGAGGTATAAACTGGGAGCAACTTGACAGCGACTTGTTCCTACCAGAGGACTCACAATTTTTCCCTGCCTGTTCTACTCATGTTCACCATGCTTGCCCGGTACAAAGCCAGGCTGTGTAAACCTAGCAGGCAATCCCATTTTGGTTCCAGGCCGTGGGAAAGGAAATAGAAGTTTCCTTTGTTTTCCATCTACTGAAATGCTTTTAGCTCCTTTCAGATTTGTCAAAACAACAGCACACTTAAGGAATAATCTACCGTTGGCGTAAACCTGTGTTTGGTACAGGCTGCTAAATGCCGTTCTCAATTTGATACGCTACACTGACATACTGCACCTTTTTGTATCTCTCTCGTTCCCCTATGGTGGATGTAATTCAAAGGTATTACACAAAGTTGTAGCTAGCCCCAAGCGAGTCAGCTAAACCTACACATCGATGTATAATGAATATGGTGTAGTCAAAGCTAATTAATTGTTCTATATTCATCATCAGTCTGCCATTACAAAGTTCCTTCCTCTTCCTCTCAAGGGCTTTCCTCCACTCCACACTGTTTCTGACTTCTTTCCATTGATGTCCAAAGCTCTGAGGCTTTCTTAAATTAACATAGGATTCTTCCCCAAGCCTACTGACATTATTTCCATGCACATTTTTCTGAAGTTCATTCTGTTTCCTTCCAAAGGTCTTTAGTCCTGAAGATCTGAACTGAACACAAGTCATCGGTGCCTTCTGAAATACGACTGTAGACCTCTGCTGCTGGCTCATCTCCTGCTTTGCTCTCAGAGACCTGTTCTGAAGGCAGAAGCGAGGCGCTGGACCTACCTTCTCGCACTATCTCCTTTCCTCCTGTTTCAGTGGAGCGACGACCAGGTAGGGAGTAGACCTGAGCCCTCCTCACGCGCCCACCTTTCTGAGCAGCAGCCAGGGCACACCCGCAGAGCTGCACCACACCAGCTGGCACTGCCTGTCTCCCCGCAGCAGGGCATTAATAACCATTGACAAAATGCTATACGCTTCCAACGTGATGTCAGCTGGTATTAACCTCTGTCGGTTATCAGCACTGGCGAATGACTTTTTCTCTATTTTTTCTTTAAAACTTACCTTTGAAATATTCCATCTTAAAGCACCGGCTACTTAGAATACCTCTTATTTTCCTATTTTGAAAATGAACTGTCAATAATCAGTACTGACTACGTTGGACAACAGCTGAATTTAAGTTTCTTTTTGTTTGTTGGAGCTTTAAAAAAAAACACAAATCAATCCAACCTCTACATACCCTACCTTTTGCGGTATATGAGCCTATGCAAACATCTTTTAGAAGGTGCTGAGGATTTTCCACCTATGAGAGAAAACAGCTTAGAGAATTTGAGGGATTTTCTGGAACTTACAGTTTATGAGCAAATTGCTCTAAACTGGTGTATTACAGCAAATCCATTACTGCTTTTAGGAATATGAAATTAAAATATCTTTTCTCACTTCAGACTAGCAACCAAAACACAAGGAATTCTTTTTAAATGGTATAACACTAAAGCCTTTTTTACAGTCTTAAAGTATTTAGGTATGCATTGCTTCCTTGCTAAAAAAACAAAACAAAACAACAAACATCAAAAAAAAAAAACAACAACAATACTATAAACAGATAAGATAAAAGACTGCAGGGAGAGAGAGCATCGTTTATTACAGTAACGAAGACTACTGGAAAAAAATACAGATTTCCACATATAAATACAGGTTTCCACATATAAAACCACATCTATATCCTCAGTCCACTAATAAGAACATTCCTGTTGAATTTCACTGTGATGACTCAGGGTCTTCATGCTCTCAGAGAACTTGAAGGATGGCTGGATTTTCAAAGCTGTTCCTTTCTTTTTTGTATTTACAGAACAAGAAGGTCATATTTTCATTGTTCACATACGTAGTTATTCACTGGTAAGTTCAAGATGGGTACAGGATCAGAGACATACCTAATCCAAGTTCAGGTCAAGTGCAGTTACATCCTCTTACCTCCTACAGTGCTTCAGGATGTCATCTTTATCACAGTAAAATCTTTAGTTCTAGAAAATAGCATGAGGGCAACAGAAAAACATTTGGCATGGCAAACTAGTCCTGCCCATCTCTGGGTCTATGCTCCTGCCAGTAGCTACCAGATTTAGTAACTGCAGGGAGTGGAAGCTTCAGATCAGATGGAACGCAAATACCCTGCGCTCCCAACCACAGTATGCAACGCAGTCGTTTCTCCCACTTGGGTTTAATGTGTTTTTCTTAAAAAGAAATAAATAAAAGCCTTACCATTTCCCCCCAGAACAAAAGAGGTTAATGTGATATAGACCTTCACCTGAAAATTGAAAGAGAATGTAAGAGCATTTGCCACCTTGGGCTCCTGTGTGTCGAGCAGCTGGTGCCAGTGGAATGCAAGCAAGGATGCTGCCAACAAACACAAAGTCCTCTGCACCAGCTCTGTGCTAACTCCCACCACAAGGAGCATTTGCAGGGTGAGCTGAGAGCACAGCACAGGCACTGCCGTCACGTGGGAGCAGACGACAGGAGGAAACGGATGCAACGTTTGCAATGCTTCAGCCCTGCTGTGGATCTCCTGAGAAAGGATACACACTTTTTTTTTTCTGGTTAAATCAGCTTTTACAGACATTCTCCGCCAGGCAGTGAACCAGGCAGCAGCACCTCAGTGGGAGAGGCAAATCCCACAGTTTCTGCATCCCTGTGGAAATAGCAGAAGACTGATTAATTTAACACCGTGCCCCTTCTGAGAAAAAAAGCAGTAAGACAGCAAGGGGCAAAATTCATATGAATGTACCAGCACCTCCTTCCTTCTTTGGCAGAGAACAGGAGGAGCAGACTCTACATGTCCACCCTCTCCCCAAATCACAGCAGTCAGTCAAAGCAGGCGGGGAGAAGGGGCTTTCTGCAAAGCCTGTGCCTTTGAGGCAGCAGAAGGGCAAAGCTCAGTTTTACGACTGTTGGCCCCAACACAATTTACCATTTACCAACTAATCCTCCTCCATTCGAGAGCACAAGGCCTGCTAAAGCTCTCATGTCCACTTCTCTGATTCTTCATTGTCCACACTGACAGAGAGAAGCCCAAGAGCTAATCGGTGTGTAATTCAATCGCTGTCCAGGCTGTGTCACAGCACAATGCTCTGCTTGTCGTGCCACGGGCTAAGGCAGCCAGCTACTGTTATGCACCACAGCAGGTGTGAAGAATGTCACTCGCTCTGACTGTATGTTACCACTCTGTCAAGGTCCACTTCTGATGCTACTGCTTTCACTCTCCACTTAATGATTGTTTTTCTTAATGACAGCAAGCTAATTGTTGGCTGTATGCTAAAAGGGCACTCATGGTATTTTTGATCTTGAATTTGGAATTCCTAAACAGCGTAACGTGGGCTTCACACAAAGTACAACCCTCTGTTGTCCAGATCCCCAAAACATGGAGGGCTACTGAAAATCTCTACTTCCTTAGTCTTAATCCAGCAATTAATATGTTATGACTTACAGCATCCAAAGTGCTTCACTTTGCTGTGCCTCACACTGGACAGTGCCACGCACCGTTTGGTAATAGCTTAAATCTGCAAAGCTCCTTCATACCTAATTGCATTTAAATCAGTGACAGAGGCGCTTCAAAAAACCCTATCCACGTGTAGGTGGATAAAAATCTCCAGAAAACAAGATTAAACATGCCGCCATACTTAAATACAGATCTTGGGCCACTTTGAGAATGGCATTTGGTGCGCTTCCAGGTTTTGTTTTATCTTAATTTCCGACACCAAAAGGACTAGGAAGTTGCACCTCCATTTTTCTCTATTCACACCACAGTGCCAGGAAACTGAAGAAGAGGGGTACAGAGGAATAAGGCAGGGCAACATCAACCACTTCACCCGAGTGAAGCAGTACAGGTGTGCACAGCACCCAGCCGTGCTACTGGGCAGATCAGGAGCCAGTGGGGAACCGCTGCTGATAAGGCTGCAGCAGCAAGAGTGAACTGGAATTTACTGAAACTGCTAAAAACAAAGGGACACTAAGACAGAGAATGCCTTCCTTCACACAGACACACGTCAATTCCTTAATTTTAACATGGAAACAATACAAATAGGAGCGATACATGATGGAAGAACTGCACTGGGACAGGAATTGTTCAGGCCTGTTACAGGAGGAATAGCTTTTAGTCCAACAGAACGACTGAAATCAGCTGGATACCCTAACCAATCTGAGAGGCAAGTAAGCCAAAATGGAAATAATTTCCCTGCCGCCACACAGATGATCTTAAGTCAGTACCTTTGGCTATCCGGAGTTTTTCTAATTCTGTATGAACATTATGTCTAGCAAACTTACCTAATCTTGAAAAGGGATAAAATACTACGTCACTCTGTCAAATCCTGCAAGGGGATGAAGACCATTCAGCCTCTCATCATCAGCTGCAGAGAAGAGCATAGTATTCATTACTCACAATACGAGCTGGCCATCTGCACTCAGGATGTTAACAAGTCTTGCTCAGTGCTGAAGCCAAGCTGCTCATTTCACCCATACTTGTCTCCTGCCATCACTGACGGCTGATTTCCAAACATGGGCAGACTACAGTTTACATGGCAGGGGCCACGAAACATTCCTGCATCCTGAATCAGGATTTAGCAACGCCCTGTGCCAAGCCTTAGAAGCATGTACAGCATTTACAACCGAGTACCTGCGGAAATCCCATTTCCTGAGAAGGAGAGGCCTCCAATATTCTTGTTTTTCTCCTGGGCTTATGTGGCGTAATGGCCACATGGTAAGCAGGGCTCTTTTAGGACCAGTAACTGCTACTTCTGCATTGATGACATAACTTCATTCTCTCTTACTGAGGGCCTAACTTCATCCGTCATACTGAGGGCACGACTTCATTCTCCTTGTTGCCTCCCCATATTGAGGACAGGCCCCCTTCTTATACCATTCACCCCACAGCAGTCCTTTTCCACTCACTATTCATTGGTCAAACAACTTCACCCAGCAACTTCCATGCCTTAATGGCTGGAGAACAAGCAACCCGAGACAGCAAGGCCTCTCCTGAATTACCCTTCTTTGTTCCCTCACGTTGTCTCCTCACCCTCCATTGACCTGGCACCATTTCCTCCACTCCTGCAGCTGCTTCTTAACCCCAGTTTCTCTGATTTTGTCTTCTTCCCTGGCTGCTGATTTTGGCAGTGTGTGTGTGATGCCCCAGCTGTCACACCTAGAGAACTATCATCCTGCACGCTGCTCTGTGCCTAATCTCACCTCTGCCAGGCAGCTCACTGGAGCTTTAAACCAGCAGCTATGAACACCAAACAACTATGAAATGCTACCAGCCCTCCAAATTTCTCACAGGTGGCCGTGTACCTGACAAGACAGGTTCAGGAGCACGGAGATCAAATGTTTGTCACGGCCCTGCTGGTATTCAGAGGTCCCTCAGCCTCATTTTGGGAACCAACACCCATCCCTGGGCTATGCAGGCTCAGAACGCCAGCCCCTGTGTCCCAGTTCCACCATGACATGCTACGACAATTTTCTTCTGCTAAATGCTGAGTGTAAAAATCCCATCTCTGCAGCACACTCCCTTTTCCTTCCCTCCTGCTGATCAGCTCTTCCTCCGGGTAGCTCAGAGCCTACCCCCTCCTGTTGGCCATGGCAGTGTACGTTCAGACAGCTGCTAGGGCTGGATGAAGCACCTGCTCTGGGCAACAGCAGCTGGAGTTCATTTTGGGTCCAAAGGGCCGAGGCCAAGCGGGCTGACCGCATGTGCACTAATCCGGTATCATCACCAACTCCACCAACAACAGGTGCCTCTTTGAAGAGGGAGGGAAAAACTATTTGGGGAGGAATCAGAGCTTTATAAAGGATATTATGGGCCAGGTCCTCAGCTGGTACATGCTCAGTTAAAGCATGTATTCTCTTGAAGTTATATGAGTAATGCTCATATATGCCAGTAAAAGATTTGGCCCACTCTCAGTGCTGCTTCTGTTCCCTTTTCGGTTTTCCCCAGGATTTCACCTCCTCTCTTTGCTCTGCACTGACCTTCCTTTAAAAAGGAAAATAAACCTTCCTGCCCCTTGCTTCACAACAAAGAGATGAAAGTCATAAGCTACGCAGGGCAAACTTCAACACCCTTCTCTACACATGTAACATGGCCTTACCACTGCCTTACCAGATGTATCCCTCAGTCCTGCTTGGGTCCCAGAGTCCAGATCATGAGCATGCTTTAACAGGAACAAGGATGATCCTGTCCTGAAACACACCAAACCAAACCCAGTTAGATTCCCTTAAGAGAAATCTGTCAGCCCAGGCATCATAAGAATTGACACGTTCTTGCTCTGGCCAGTGGTCCTCATAGCCCAGTGCATTATCCATCTGTGGCCGCTACAAAATAGTCTGGGAAGAGTGCAAGAAACCCTTCCAGAAGCAGCTCCTGGCTCAGTTGGCTTCAAGCAAAATTTTCTTCTCATATTATTTTGCCAGAAGGGCACAGAGCTTTTCCTAAACCCCCGAATCCTCTCTGCGGCTTGCTGTCACCAGGCACATTTCACGCAGACCAGCTGCACAGGATTTATTCGACCAGTTTTGGAGTATCAAAGCTAACTTTTTTGCCTTTGCCTCAGGCAGATGCTCAGTATGCAGGATTTCAACCAGAGAACAAGCAGTTCTGCAAAATTTGCAAATGCTCGGGGAAGCGATTTCTGAATTATAAAAATGACAGTAACTGGAGCTGTGGTCTAATAATCAAAAAGAAAAGGCTTCACTGAACCACTCTGGGTAATGCCACGGTGTCCTAAAGGCCAGAATAAGCACCTTCCCAGGACTGTCAGCTAATGTTGCTGGCTGCCTTCAGTGCCACGATTCCAGCAAAACCAGGCAAATGCCCAAATCTAGAGATCCTCTGCACACAGACAATGAAATCAGAAGTGATTTGTCTGATCCTTGCGAGCTGGCACAGGAGAGTTTGCCTGGGACACACTGCCACAAACAGCCTACAGCCTAACACCTGCCCTCGTAACAACTTTATAATGGATATAAAGCCATTAAATTTAGGTGGAAAATGATCAGAAAGGGAAACCCCATGGAACCACAACACCTAGGTGATAAAGGATAATATACAGATGGCTTACAAAAGGTGCTTTGAGCAGAAAGCAGTAATAAAGGGTCATTCTGTGACTGCAACTAGAAGAGGAATTACTTCACAGGAATTTACCCTAGTCTTTAAGGTCTGTGCTGCTTGAGTGAAATTAACCACTTCTGGTTTGCCCGATTTACCCCCATTAGAAGTGTATTAATACAAAATTTTAAACATTTACCTGATGAATGTTCACATTAAATTAAAAAAAAAAAAAAAAGACTGATTTTTTTTTTTTTTTGGCTCAGCTTCATTTATACATTGAGAGGGATCTTTTTCAAACAAAGACTGTGAAAACGGCTCACTCATTTTTTTGACGAATGCAAAAGCTAAAACATTTGGAATAATCTCTCCTTCACCTGCAAACATCTTCCAAACCTCTCACTACATCCATGGCTTCAATTTCTTCTCTCTCTCAAGCCAAGTAGCAAATGTCATCAGCCAAACCATTTAAGCCCCTGGTTTATCTGTACTTCAGAAGCAGGAGCTCTTGGTATTAGCAAGGACACTAAGAACAGTGATTATCAGCGAAATACAGTAGCAGGACAATAAAAGGCTTTGGACCTTCATCAGACGATGTAGTTTACTACAGGCAAATATTACTAGAGCCCAAATACTCTCAGTATGGACAGAGTGCATCTGCTCATCCTCAGCTCAAAGAGATCTGATGTTCTTTCAAGGGCCGCTGAGTGTGGAGCACACCTACCCAAGTTTACACTGCCTGGAAGGCGTGACCTGCAACCACTGATTTCACATGGCACAAGCTGTACCTAAAAGGGGGCACTGCCTTTTCCAACATGTCAAGTCTCATTTTCTCGTTTGTCCAAAAATTAAGTACAGATTCTTGTCCACAGATGTGGAAAAAAAGTAAAAGTAGAACAGGAAGGCACAGGATACAAATTATGAAAGACTTTAGGTAGTTTGGGATTGCACAACTCCCTTATGTAACGCACTGCCTGGGGCACACCACGTGTTTTCAGAAATTCCTCAGAATCCCCTTAAATTTGTTCCAGTGCTGAGACCCAGCGGATTCAACCTGCAGTCAGTGCCTGGCCATACGGTGTGCCACGGACAGATCACATCAATGAGCCTTATGTTTGCTGGCCTGTGCTTTTTTCAGTATAATTTGAAAGAACAATTGCAAAAACAAACCCTGCTGATTTCATCTTATGTGCAGCCTCTCCAAGAAACGAGATGGGTAATATCAGCCGGTACCAATGGACAGTAATAGCCCACTTAGAGTTTATTGGTGAGAGAAGCAATAGAGATTGAAGGGCCAAGCCCTGTGCTGCTCCATCTGCATCTCATCATTTTAGGCCTCTTACATCTTTTAGGCCTGGCTGGAAGCACCCACTCACCCCACAACACAACATACCTGCTGTGGGCACGGAGCTGCCCCTGGGGGCCACATGAAGCAGGGCAGGAGCAAAGGGCGAGGACGAGTTGGCCCGGGCTATGCTTTAGACACAGCATAGATGTGCTAATGGGCGGTGGGCATATTCTGTCTGGAGTAAAGGACGGATTTCAATCGGTAAAGTTTCAAAGATTTGTCTCCTTAACACAGGAGTTGGTATAATTCAACATTTAGAAAGTTCTTTAAGAAAGAACCTCATTGCAAAAAGAAGAAAATGTACTTCGAAAATGACTTCCTAAATCAGAATTAAAATATTTTGTGTACGGGATTTCACTGTGGTACCTTGTTTTAGGAAATTAAATACATACATACATGTGTGTATATACACATATATACACTGTCTGTATACACATATATACTCCTGTCTGCTCTGTTTGATATTAGCAAGAACAAGACACTCACTTTGGTAGAACTAGGCTCTAAGTTCAGCTTCTGAAATGCCCTTCTCTCACATAGCTACAGCATGCTGATTTCACAGCACTAAAACAAAGTGGACCTTCCTGAACTCTTTACATTTGCTCGGTGACACAGAGACAAAAAAAAATCTATGCCAGAACGTTCCCCTCGCAGCTTGGTCACAGTGCTGCTGTCACCACGGGGCCATCTCCTGTTTTGCTGAGGACTGCTTTTACTGTCAGGCCATTTTAAAAGAAGTTGTTTTTCTATGCTCGCTTAAGTAGTAACCTCCCAAATTTCAGGCTGCTTTTTTAACTCTATGAGTCATACGGTACAAAAAGGCACAGAAACAACTCAGAAGTCTTGCTGGCTTTTCTTCCATGGAAAAAGGGAAATGAAACAGAGCGGGATCAGAGAAAACAGTGAAATGAAGCACCTGTTGAGAACAGCAAAGCATATGGATAAAGGGGCAAAATGTCTTCAAGTCCAACACAAGTGATTGTGAATTCACGGGTGCTTGTATGAATCCTTCTCCATTTCCTGCCAGAGAGCTTAGGTTTCACTTAATTACGAAATAAAATCACGAACGAAGACGGCTAATTTACAGGAATACACATCATACATTTGTTTACTGCTTTCTTCTAATTTAGCCCTCAACTTTCATCATAGCTATTGATGGCCGCTGAATCATCATGTTAAGAAAAAAGTTTGGCAGCGTTAGATATAGTATGAAAAATCTGCCACAGCTAGGAAGAAGCTAACAGATGGTGGCTGGACAGAAGCAACACAGCCACAATTCTTGCTACCTGTGGTTAAAGGACAGAAAACGCAAACTCCAGAATACAAACTGCAGCTTTCAAGGACAGACAATCAAGGCAGAAAATGGCCAGATTCAATTAAATGTTTGCTAGTAGTCTTAACAGAAAAGCTATCTTCAGATGACTGCTGAAGCCCTATGACAGTAACTCTGTCCTCTTTGTGACTCTCTGCCAAAGAACTAAAAGGGGGGCATGTTGTAAGAGAGCTTCTTTTCTGTATACCACGCTGTGGCTGCTCAGCTTCCCACTCTGGCATACTGCTTTTCAACACTCTTTCAAATGTGTTGTACCAAAATCATCCCAAATCACAAATGTAAATCAAGGCACGTGCCTGACATTACGCATGTAGATAATCCTGGATTATGGGAATGAGGAGGGCCAATCCCCTCACCAATGCTATTTACAAAGCCCTTGCTTGCAGTGGCTTGCACTGAACTACCTCCTCATGCTTTCCCTCAGTGTCCAACCTCTGTCACCCCACGAAGGGCTGTTTGTTCAGGCAATCTGTAAAGCACCTTTGTACTTCAGGATATAGCAGGAGTAAAGAACTAACCCAGATTCACTTGTATAGAAGTCATCCACATACATTGTTACCCCAAGTGGGTAGTAGCTTTTCTAAAGCATATGGTTTCAGAAAGAAACCTACTACTTTCTCCTCAGTTTAGGGTAGATGAAAACCAGCTCAACTATCTTACAAGCCCCCTACCTGATACCAGGCACTGTGTTTACTCCATGCCATGCTGAGATGTTGTTACTACCTAGGAAACTGAACAAAGCACTCATCCTCCTAGGATACAGCATTATTTAAAAATCAAAATTGAGATCACAAGGTTTTGGAACAGATGGTAATTTCCTCAGTCCAGGTATGACCAGCATGTGAGACCACCTCATCCTGCGTAGCAAGAATCCCTAGATTAATTTGTAATGAAAATTTTCCGTAACAAATTTAACTGCAGTACCAATTACATGTATTTCTTTTAATTCTGTGAGGCGCAAAGCAAAATAAATTCAGTGATGTTCTCATAAAACAAGCAGTTACTGAATGGGTGGAGATCAAGGAGACTATGAGATAGTTTTCAGACTGGGCCTATGCTTCATATGTAGACTTAAGAAACGTCTTTGCATCTTAGTTCTCTATCATTGGCGTGGGATAACATAAAATACTGACTTCCAAAAGTCAGCATATGATCGCAAGTCCACTAATACAGACATGAGCATGCATGCACTAGTATGCTCAGAAATTACCACTATGAACACACAGGCCCCTCTAAGAAAACATACTATGAGCTTTTCATGGACACAAGCTAACTTGCTTTCTATTTTGTTTTCACACTTGAAATTCTTTGGATTGCCCACAGAAGGGAGGTCACTGGATATTGTTTTATATTAGGAAGGCAATACTGCATGCTCACAGAGACACCACACACTTGCCCTTTTTATTTTTCTTAGGCCTTCAAAGAATTATGCTGGAATTGTAAAACACACGCCACTGCTTCACTGGCTAAAACAACGGCAGCTGGCATGCAGGGAGCTGAAAAGTATGAAGTCTGACGTGCATCATCCCAGCAGAAGTCCCTAGTGCCACAACTAAAAGCGGGACCCTTATTGCCTGCAGAACTAGGTCACACAGCGTTGAACTGCCCTGTGAATATAGCGTAACTTGTGAATTCAGGTACTTACTTCTGGGTTGAAATACTAAGGGCAAGCTGCACTCACATGCAGTTTAACCGTAATTTTTTTTATTATTATTATTATTTATTTACTTTTAACGGCAACTTTACATAGTTTTACTGGAACTTCTGATTTCACTTGGCTATGGTGTGAAGAATCAGAAGTACAAATGATGGGAAATCACGTCAAACAAAGAGGGTTGAACAGCATAAAAGACAGAGGCGCTGAACTGGAAGCACACAGGTTTCTGATGAGCAGCTCTCCTGCCAGCCCCGGACTGCTGTCTGCTGCGTGCTCCGATGACAATTTGGGCACGCAATGGGCTGATGGCACTGCCCCTGCAGTCCTTGCGAATGGCTCTCTGGGGCTGCTCCTGTTCGAAAAATATTCCACCGAGCAGCATGCTTGCTCAGCAGAAAGTCACTGAGCAGAAAAATATCGGATTTGGAGGGCGTACAGAGATTAAGGGCACTGGGGCCACGCTTCACACGCAGCCTCCAGCAGCGTTTCCGCTGCGACGGCTTTTCCCCGCTCAAAGCACAAGCTCCAGCAGCGACACGCAGCACAAAACCCACACAAGGAAGTGGCTGAAAACGCCAGACGCCTGCATTTTCCAGCTCCTCAACACACTCCATGCCTGGGACTGGGACACCTAACACCGCTTTGGCTCAACCACTCGCGGACCTAACGCTGACCAGGGGCTGAGGGGACGGGCACCGGGGCGGGGCGGGCACGAAATGGCGGCGGCCGCTCCCTCCTGCCCCGCCGGGCAAGGTGCGCCGCAGGTGCCCGGCCCTATATGAGGCGGAGCGGGCAGCCCGGCCCCGCTGCCCCATGGCGGCGCCCGCCATGGCCGAGCCGCGCTCCAAGCGGCCCCGGGTGTCGCTGCCCGCCTGCCCCGCGCACCGCCCGCTGCCCGCCGGCCGCCTGAGGCAGAGCTTCCCGGTGGCCGTGGAGGAAGGGCTGTGCGGGGTCACCGGAGCCCTGCTGGAGCTCGCCTACAGCCTGCAGGCGCTGGTGAGGAGGAGGAGGAGGGCAGGAGGGGGGTCGGGAGAGCTTCGAGGCGGGGGAGCCTCCTCTGTGAGGAGAGGGAGCAGGGGTGCTGGCGGTGCCGGGGCTGTTTCTTCTCCCCCAAAATTTTGCAAGCGTGGTGAATCTGAAAGCGTAGGTTGTGAGGTGGCTGCTCGTCAGCCTCCGTGCTCGCTCTGCAGGCTTTAAAAAAGATAGCTCTGCTATCACCTAACCTGCGTGTGACTGGCCACGCATCAAATACTAAGGCTTCAAGTGTTTTAATGAAGCCATTACGATAAAAAAGAGATCATCAATGCCCTCCCTTCAGATGCCAGGCATCTGCGGAGAAGCACCACGTTCCGTATATCCCCCAGATCTTTGATGAAGCCGAGTCTTAAACCAACAAAAATTAAGTATACAGCAAAACAACAACTAGTTAAGCACATGGATTAAAGTAATGCTAGTGATTGAGAGCTGGAAGAAGCCTAACTAGAAACAGACCGTAGATAAACCTAAAAATATGAGCAGTTTAAAAACATTTAATGATTTCCATAAAAGATTTACCTTAACAGTTAAGTAGATGCGGTAACTATGGCTCTTCTTGAAGTCCTGCAGCACCCTCGCACTGAAGAACTTGTTATAAAATGTGGTGTTTCGACTCTTCTGTAAACAGAAACATGAATGAATGAGTGGCTGCAGGAACAGGATTATGCAAGTATTACAGCGATGTTTTAATAAAACATTCCAGTGTGCGCTTGCCCTAGAATGCCTTACTGTGATGCATGTGTATGTGTGTCCCAGGTGTGGGGGTATCCTAGGTGGTAATTAAAATACCAACTTGTGGTATTGTGCATATAAACTTTATGCGCTTTTTGTAAGCAGATAAGCAGAAGGTGAAACACAACTAATTCATTATTATGCAGGGCAACAGATCAAAGCAGGCAAGACAATAGGAAGAAGAAAAACTTAGGAAATGCACACATTTGTCCTTCTCCCCTCATAGGCATTCTACAAGCCAACAGCTTGATATGCAGGACTCCCACACAGACTATGTCCAAGAGGCAAAAGCTGTGTTGCATCTGCATGTTTAGGGAATGAGCAGACCAAGATACTGTAGCTCCCTCAATTCCTTTCTTGCGTATTTCCAGCTGTTGCCTCTGTCTTCAACATCAAAGTGGAGCAGAGCTAGTGTTGAAGTCTCTATAAGCTGGTGGCTTCCCACTGCTACCTCTCTCCAGTGCATTCTGTTTATAGGACAGCAATGTCACAGACAAAGTTCTCCTGACAGAATTGTTGAGGGCTCTAATAATGTAGTCAAATATTGCAGTGATTATTAAAACCATTAATTTCCCATATGGAACAGAACAAGCCTGTGGTGGGTTTACAGTTTTAATACTTCTGAAGTATTCTTGGCAAGAGCTATATACAACACTCAATTATATTATGGTATAGTATTGTACTGTACATGTACAACGTATAGTTCAGTAGTAGTAGTATTTATGTGGGAATAGCATTATCCATAATGAAGGTGATAAATGGATGCAAAGTTATGCTTGTTCTCTTTTTGCATTTGCCTCAACTTTTTCATAGCTTTGAAAGCTTTCTTTTTCACTGGAATGCTGGCCTAAGGAGAGAAATTGTATGTTCCCTGTGGGGACTATGTTTTAGGAAGTAAAACAAACAAAACTTAGCTGAGATCCTCAGAATATTTTCCTAACTGAGAGAGCATTCGTACTTATGGCAATGTATCTAGAATTAAAGGATAGGAGTTCTAATAGAAGTAAAGATTTTTCTGTTGCAGACAGTAAGACTTTATTGCAGAAAAAGTGGATGAAGACCTTCAAAGTGATTGTGCTGGTAGAACAAGTTCTTTTGGAAGCATCTCATGGATTCTGATAGTCACGTTCTGCTGCAGGTAAATCCCATCTCTAGCAAATCCTAACATTGCTTGTTTGTGTTTTTTTTTTTGTTTTGTTTGTTTGCTTAGGGTGAATATTTTGATCAATCACACGTGGCTCTACCGAATGTTTCCAAGTTCTTCTGTCATCAAGCTCTGGAAGAGAGAAAAGCTGCAGAGGCTTTGATGGAGTATCAGCAAGAAAGAGGAGGCCATTACTGTGGTAAAACCATCCAGGTGTGTAGCAAACAAGAAGTTTTCAAGCATTTGCAATGAGCTGTAATTATTCTAACTTCTTGCATTATAGTGTTGGTACTTCAGCTCCCCGTGTTCATCCTGTTAGATTTCCAGATACAGTTTCCCTGTCCTATTAGTGCACATGCTTTTGTTCTTGATTACAGCACCTGGAAGCTGTCAGACATGCAGTCCTAACTCTGTGTGGTTGCTCTTCTATCCAAAAAGAATATAAACAATGGTCCCCTCTTCCTTACACTCAGCTGGAGACTGCTGTTTCCAGTGTGCTGTGATGGATAATGTGAGGCTCCTTAAACTGTTTCAATGCTGAGACAGCCAACTTGTCTGCCTTCACGTTGAAACCACATAGAAGCCTAGAAGGCAGATCTGTTATAGTTCAAGACAGGCTTTGAACTAAGAGATCTGTCTGACTAAGGTTTCACAGATACAAAGGAGTAACTCAAAGTTACCAGTAAGAAAACCGAACAAACAAACAAAAAAAAAAAACCAACAAAATTGTTAAAGGGCTGGATATTCCTCTAACAAGTTTGTATTCTCTTAATAGTTAATGCAGAATACTCCCTTTGGACTACCATGGCATCTGGTAAGCTGTAGGGGAAAAAAAGCCATTGTTGCTTTCTGAATCCCTGTTTCTTAAAAAAGTGTTTGGGTTCTGCCACTTAGGTGTGTTTACAGCCAGCAAGAAATAACAGCTGCTGCAAGCTAGGAGTTGTTGTTGCAAAATCCTAACATGTCATATTTAGAGGGCCAGGTAAATTGCAGGAAAACACGGAACACGGTAAGATGAGCTGTTCATCTGTGTAAATGTAATTCTGTCTTTCCTTCTAGGAACCAAACTATGACTACGCAGTCGGTCTGGTGAAAGCTCTGGAGCTAGCAATGGTACAGTGGAAAACTATGACTCGGTATTTTGAAGAACTTTATGCCATAAGCATTGAAAACGCAGACCCTCATAGCGCAAGCACTATCAAGAAACAATTCATTGGGCCCAAAATCCGGAAGATCAAGCTGATGGGAGATCTTCTGACCAATGCTCGCAGGCTTGATTGTTCCCAGGATGGCAGAAATAGTCTTGGGGATTACTTTATGGACCGGTTGCAGAAGGAGTTCAGAACAGGCATAGAGTTGGAGCCTGGTCAGCAGTGCAGCCCCTGCCCGCCTCTCCAGCAGGGTACAGGAGCTGCAGAGGGTTTGAAGCGACCCCAGAAAGATTTTTTCCAGCACAGGAATAACATAGGGCCAATATATGCAACCATCCACTGCACTGCCACGCTGCCACAGTGCAATAATGATGGGACAGGAGCAAAAGTGAAGCAGGGGAGGGAGGTTGTTTAATGCTGTGGCTGTTGCAGCTGTGCGGCAACTCCTAAAGGCAGACCTGTACAGAGGGTGGCCTGGAAAGGAGAGCCCAGGAGGCATGATGCTGTATCACTCCATTTTTTTTTATACCCTTTTCCTCATCTTTTGAGCCACAGCTCAAAATCCAGCCCATATAATTTTTTTTTTTTGCTTAAATGATAGCTAGGTTGCTAGTTAACCTAGGTTGTCAGCATTAATCATATTTTTATCTATGCTATTCTTCCTGGAAACCCAAAGCTTTTAGGCCTCTTCTGTCTTAAATGACTAATGGGGTTAGTTTGTGCAAATTATTTTTAACAGTATATACAACTCTTATTCAAAGCAAACTTTAGTACAAAGTAATTTCCATTTGAGAGAAAAGCTAAATATTTTTTTATACTATTAGGTATTTTAGTATACTAACATAATGCAACGAACTTGTTAGAAGACAAAACTTGTTTTAAAAAAGTCTTTTATCACAGTAGCAGCTTAAATAAGTAGTCCAATTCATTTATTTACAGCCCAGCTGTTTCTAGTTGTATGCTTCTCCAAGATGAAGGATGCAAACATTTCCTCAACAGTGGGAACATGGCTATGTGCTGTTTTTTACTGCACTCATTTGCCTTTTCTCATCCTCGGAAAGCAGATGAGGTAAATCAGGGGTCCACATCTAATACTCAAGAAGATTTGGACAGTACTTTTGGATACAACTCCTGGTTGCCCTGTGTGCAGCCAGGAGTTGGACTCTGTGATCATCAGCATATTATATCACTGTAAGTTCCTTCCCCTCACCTGCTACAAGAGTGCCTTTCTTTCTCAACATGGGCGGGCTACGGGAAGAGGAACTGGCTAGATCAGCTACATTGCTTTTTTTTTTTTTATATACCACTTTTTTATGCATATGGGTTTTGCTCTGTTGAAAGATTCTTACACTTTTATGTAATAGTGTAAACGGTATACCTATCGTGTTTGAAAAATAAATTCAGTTGAACATTAAAAAATGGCATGTAGCATCTACATCGTATTTCCCATTTGACAACACAGAAATCTCTTCCCCAAGAGATTTTTGCAAACAAACAACACAGTACCAATACTTACCTGCTGTGGAGAAAGTTGCACAGGTGACTTCAAAGATGAAAAGAGTAGACCGCAGAATGACACAACTGCTAGAAGACTGTACTAAGGTGAGAACAGTGCACAATGAAACATGGTCGGAAAACTCTTGACTTTGATGCACAGCTGCAGTTAAGTACCCATTTCTGCAAACCTGCATTAGCCTACTTCATTTCTGGTAGTGTTGAAACACAGGATAGACAATTACAGTGCTGATGCTTTCTCAAACTTTCTGCTAATAATGATTTAGCTTTTCAGGGGGAGGGGTGGTTAGGGAGGAGTCACTGTTAGGAACATGCTGGATTTGTCTGTTGGGGATGCCTGCTCTTGAATACATCAGAAATTTAAAAGATATTTCCATCTGGGCTGGATTCCAACACCCACTCTCATGCTGAGCATACCTTATTCAACAATTAGTTCCACTGACTACAGCTCAACATGAATAAGAGCAATGGAATCCATCCTCTGTATTAAAATATAGCTCACTTAATATGAAGTGAGCAAAACTGCTAGTTGAATTATAAACTAGTGCCAAATAAAAACAAGTAGTACAGCCAATGCTTGACTTCTACAATGGGCTTCTCCTTTAAGGAGTCATTACCTTTCTACAGTGTGGGCACAGATTCCAGCATTTAACATCTTAAACGAGTTTCACCACAACAAAAAGCCAACTTTTCAATGCAGGGCTGCTCCTTTTCCCCTGAAACAGTGCCACGTGTGTTTCTAAAAGATGCTTACCTTCACCTCTGCAGCTGGATGTTACAAGCACATTTTCAGACTTCAGGCCTTTTTCTCTTCCAAAATACCTCCTGGACCCTCTGCCTGAAAAGACAATTCTGTTAATTTTAGGTAAACTCACAATCAGCTATTTTCCCAGTTTATCATCTGAAAAAAGAAAGAAAAAATAAATCAGTAACCGTAGGTAGCTGAAGTTTTTCTTGTCCACATGTTGTTTGTGCTGTGAGGCACATATGCCTATGAATATTACCTCACTAAGTCTGTCAGCAGTACCTGTCAGTTGTGAATAGGATGAGCCTCTCCGTGCTTTGTAGTATGGGATGTACAATCTGCCTCTGCCTTCTCATCTTCATTTCAACCATACCCTGAGAAACAGAGACGAAGGGTAAATGTGGAACAGTTATAGTGACAACAAAGTTTAAAGTAACCATACAGGTTTTCTTCCTTAGCTGATTGTATACACACTCTGTACTTGCAAAGCAATGTCCAAAACCACCCAAACACACAACCTGCACTGCTCAGAATAGCCATCAGTGCCCTATATAACTGCATCTAAATTGGAAGCTCTGGAAGGACCTTATCTTTACTTGAAGTTATGAGTTACAGGGGCTTACAAACAGGTGTTGACAATGGCGTATTTCTAAACACTGCCATAAGCACTGCCTGTGGTTGTAGGGAAAGGGAGCTTGCTGCTGCCTACTCTCAGAGCAAGGAATTAACTTACAGCCTCTATGGAGAACGCCGTCCTTCCTCTTCTCCACTATGGCCACACAAAATTGAGAAGAGCAGCTCAGGATTTTGTGTTTTTGCAAGGACTTCTTTCAGGCATACCGCAGAAGGCAACATCTTCCTGGACAAATGCATCTGTGGGCAAAACACTGGAAAATGAACATGAGTTTTGGTGGTGGCAGCACAAGGTAAGTCTTCAAAGGCAGCTTCACTGGAAGACCACTCCGAGCAGAGCTCACCAGCTGCTCGTGGCTTCTTCCTGACTTTTTCACTTCAGTGAATTCATGCACTTAAGCGTGTTCATGGGCAGTTAAGTTACAGACAGTCTTGCTTGTATCGCTTGTCCAAGTCCAGCCATTTGTTACTACTTTGCCCAAATTATGTGATCTGTGTGCAAGTCCCACAATGCTTTTTTCTGGGGTCTAATATAGCCTAGAAGCACGCTTACAGTGGCAGAATACGCTACAGCATGAGGTAATTATTAGGAAAATTACCTTTTCCACAAATTAAAATAACAATCTGCAAAGAGTTTGTGTGCTTTGAGTAGGTCACACGGCCAGCACCAAGCCTTGATACTCCATTGTACACGCTCAGCGTTAAACTATTTATCATTTTTCTGCTATTGTATGTGTGGCATTACTTTGAATACAAACTATTTTCACTTCTAGCTGTTCAGTAAAGATTAGAAATAAAAATCTGTTCATTTCTCCCGGATCAAAGAACCTCTGTACTAACAGCAGTGTTTCCACAAGCTGGCTGCTCTGCCTCTCCGAACAGCTGGGAGATACACTTGTAAATGAGTAAGGGTGGTCAATAGCTGATCTCCTTGGGACATATCGTTTTTCAGCGCTGGATACAGTGAAAGAACAAACTTGTACAAAGTCCAAAACATCTACCTAAAAGAAAAAAAAAATAAAAAAAATATTTGGGGTAGTGACAGAATGTCCCTAACAGCTCTTATCTTTGCATTTGAAGACAAGTCAGTAGGAATTAGGGTCTGTAGGTTGGGAATGTTTGCAAAAAAACTGAATCACACAACGACAGAAGGGCAGCAGAGGAGCGGAGCGGGCGGCACCTGCGGCTGCCGGGCCGCCCCCCGGCCACCCTGGGGGGGGCTCCGTGCTCCACGGCCCCCTCCCCGCCCCTCTCCGCCCCGTCCCGTCCCGTCCCCCCGGGGGGCTCCGGCATAAATACAGCCCCGAGCGGCGCTCCCGGAGCGCTGCGGCTGGGGAGGGGGTCGGCGGCGGTGCCCGCAGCAGCAGCCGGCGCTCGGCAGCCTTCAGGGAGCCCCCCCCGACCCCCCTAAGTGTCACCCCCTCTCCGCCGCCCCCATGGACTTACTGGGCGCCATGGAGATGCCGGAGGGCTCCCTCTGCTCCTTCGCGGGCGCCGACGACTTCTACGACGACCCGTGCTTCAACACGTCGGACATGCACTTCTTCGAGGACCTGGACCCCCGGCTGGTGCACGTCGGGGGGCTGCTGAAGCCCGAGGAGCACCCGCACCACCACGGGCACCACCACCACGGGCACCCGCACGAGGAGGAGCACGTGCGGGCGCCCAGCGGGCACCACCAGGCCGGCCGCTGCCTGCTGTGGGCGTGCAAGGCGTGCAAGAGGAAGACCACCAACGCCGACCGGCGGAAAGCCGCCACCATGAGGGAGAGGCGGCGGCTCAGCAAGGTCAACGAGGCCTTCGAGACCCTCAAGCGCTGCACCTCCACCAACCCCAACCAGCGCCTGCCCAAGGTGGAGATCCTGCGCAACGCCATCCGCTACATCGAGAGCCTGCAGGCGCTGCTGCGGGAGCAGGAGGACGTTTACTACCCGGTGCTGGAGCACTACAGCGGGGAGTCGGACGCCTCCAGCCCCCGCTCCAACTGCTCCGACGGCATGGTGAGTGCCCCATCGCCGAGGCCCCTCGAGCTCCGTCACGGGGCGAGTCGCCTCCTCCTGCCCTTCCCGTAGCTGCTGGCGTACGGCCTCCCCCGGCAGAAGATGAGCTCCCTTCTCCTGCCTTGAAGGCCAGCAGCAACAGGGTCCCCACGCCAGGCTGTCTAGGAAAAGAAGAAAAATCGGTTATGGGCCTTTCCCAGGGAAAAAAAAAAACAAACAAACAAACAACACAAAACTGGGAGAAGTTAGGCAGTGTGTGAGGGGAGCGGTCTGGGATGGGTACCAGGGAGCGCAGTGAGGTCTGAGCCCTCCTCGTGCTTCAGAGCTCCCGGGGCACCTCCTCTGCTGTGTCAGTACCCAAAAGGGTCATGGTAATTACAGGGGAAAACTCTCAGGGGAACTGATAGAGAGTCTGGGTTTTGTTTTCTGCCATTCGTCATGATAACAGGGCAGTCTAAGCAACAGTTGTCGTCTTTCTTGACCTGTTTGAAAACGGTTTTCCTCTTCTCCTCACACTTCACCTCCCCAGTTCCCAGCAATAAGAAAAAGACCCCAGGCTTTCAGTCCTGTTCCCTCGTTATGGGGAGGGGAGAAGGGCTGCAGGGAGGCTGTCTCACAGCCTAATCCCATCGCTGGGGCTGTGGGCTTGGACTCTGCTCGGACGCAGGGTGGTGGGGATGTGGTGCCTGGCATGCGGGACAGCTGCCGGGGATGGGATCACAAGGGCGCTTTCAGCATTGAGATGATTTTCTATTTTTTGGTGAGGAGAATCAGCTCAGAGCTGAATATATGGGACTGAGAGAGTGGGCAGGTGGGAGACAAGATTTACACAAATGACCCCCTCCTACAAATACTGCCTGTTATTTTCTTTTCATGGTAGATGAAAGTATGGGAAATAAATATATTGGTCAAGAACTAGGGGCTTTTCTGTACAAAATGGAACTGGGAAGAGAGACTGAAGGAAATCAAAAGGGACAAAGGTAGACTAAAGGCTTTTTAAGAGGAACTCACGTTTGGAAAAGCCTTCAAAAATAATTAAAAAAAAAAAAAGATTGGTTCCTCCCTTGGACTCCCTATCATAAAATGAATGTATAGGGCAATAACAGGTGAGAATGCTGGAAAACCTCATCTCTTTGGCAAAACTACAGCGTTAGTTGTAACAACAGCGGTAACTTTCCTTTTGGAACAGCTGTGCCACAAAATATTTTGGGGGTGATTTTTTTTTTTGGGGGGGGAGGCAAGTTAAGATCTGCCTCACTCTAAGACATAAACTTGATAGCATTTTAGCCAGGACTGGAGTGTTAGGGGACTGAAAATTGGGGACTGAAATACAAAATAAGGTAGTTCTTGGGATTTGAGGAATAAGCTGCCCCCCAACCAGTGATCTCACTCAGACTGCTCTCCTTTCCAGATGGAGTACAGCGGGCCTCCTTGCAGCTCTCGTAGAAGAAACAGCTATGACAGCAGCTACTACACAGAGTCACCAAATGGTGAGTATTTGCTGCAGTGGCAGTGTGAGAAACACGGCGACGGGGACAGCCAATGCAGCAGCCTCCCCTGTGCCTTCTCTGTCCCTGGTCATTTAGCTGACCCCAGCCGGGCTGAAAAAGGAACCTGCCTTTTCAGCCAGCAAGCTGCTGATGCTTGTAGAAGCATTGGATTTCCTCTAGATGTATTTGCAAGTATGGGGATGCGTTACAGCTGCATTTCCTACTTTGCAAATAAAACGTCTGGATAAAAATACATTCCTCTCGGCAACTAATCTCCAGTCTTTAACCATGTTTTGCATGAAGGCTGTTCTAACCAGATATCACCAATCCAAGCTGGAGAAATTGCTGATGAAATTCCAATTTTCCATTCCCTTTTTATGTGCTGAAGCGAATCCCTGGATCCACCCTCCCCAAAAAGCAGCATGTTTTGCTTAGGTCCCTTCCATTTTGCAAATTACAATGTCTTTTGTCATAATTGGCATCCTTCATTGATACTCATTTCCTTTCAATCTTTATATGCTCACAAATGAGTACTTTCAGCCACTTGCTGGGGTTTTTATGAAAGAACTACATCCTACTGACACGCAGTACTCATTGGATAAATTGATCATATCTTTGTCTGTCTTTAGATCCAAAGCATGGGAAGAGTTCTGTTGTTTCCAGCCTTGATTGCCTCTCAAGCATTGTGGAGAGGATTTCCACAGACAACTCCACATGTCCCATACTGCCTCCAGCTGAAACTGTTGCTGAAGGCAGTCCCTGTTCCCCCCAGGAAGGAGCAAGCCTGAATGATAGCGGAGCCCAAATTCCTTCCCCCACCAACTGCACCCCTCTTCCCCAGGAGAGCAGCAGCAGCAACCCTATCTACCAAGTGCTATAAAGGCAGGTCCAGCTGGACTGCACTGAAAAGAAATTGCTCCACTCTGCCAAGCTCTGAGACCTGCCTTCTAAGACTGAAAAGACTTCAAGACTTGTTCCAGTTTTAAAGTATCATGCGAAATTCCTTACAATACTTTTCAAACCTGTATTACATCAAAATACACCGAGTTATTTATTGGTTGTTAAACTAAAGTTATTTAATATATCTAGAGATAAAGTTGTATACCATGAAATGGCCAATGTTTTATCTGGGCTTTGGAGAATAGGAACCTGGCTCTTGAATGTGGAGGAAAACAGAAATCTACAACAGCAGTGGCATGACAGATGCTTCCTATTACCCCTTGTTCTGGCCAAAATAAGGTTGTGGACCATTTTTTGTAAAACATTTTGTATAATTGTAAATAAGAGTTGCTTTGAAAAAAAAAAAAAAAAAAAAAGGAAAAAACAAAACAAAAGATTAAAAACAACAACAAAAAAAAAGGAAAAAAATATTTAATGTTGCTTGGTTTGTTGTGCCAAACTTTAACTTTATATATTTATACAATGTGGTTGCCAAGAATGTTTTCAACATTATTCTAAATAAAGACCCTTATTTATAAAATCTATGGCGTTATCTTGACTTTCATTAGGGCTTCTAGAATTACTAGTGCATTTAGGAGTGGTGTTAAGATCGCTGCCTTGGCAGGAAGAAGATACAGGCTCTGATTCAGCAACGAAATCAAGAACATGCTTCAGCTGCACTACTTTCAATTACTTTGTGTAACGGCGTTGCTGAACAGGGGTCCACCTTCTTTGCGTAGTATCTTAGCAATTTCTAAACCAAGTCTTACACACTGATGGTCCTTACAAAACAGATTTGTAAAGTAAATAAGCATATTTCTCTTCCCCCCAAGTTTACAATTACATTGTAGGATTTGAGCTTACACAGCTTTATCAGGACTACTGGTCTCGGTAACTCAGATTCTTCAACATCCCTTGCAGCTACCGTAAGTTCAAGTCTTGAGACCATATTTTGCAAGACCTACACCCTGAGACAGATGTTCAGATTTTTCCATTCAAGTTTTAATTTTCAAGTGTTTGTACCTTGGTCATATCAGGCATTAGAATTTAATCTCAAGTGATTTTCTGTCATCAAGTTCAAAGTATAGATCATGGTTTTCCTCAAGTTCAGGTCAGAATTCAGGCCAAAGAAAGGCAGTTTTAATTTGGATTTGAACTTTATGCATCTCTGGCAACACTACTCCAGGGATTTATTTCTTGTTTAGAGCCTCGCTAAAAATTACCAGCGGGGTATGTTTCATTCAGTATACACGTGTAACCTCGCAAGCTTGCCCTGCTCAGGGTTAAGCCTGGAGCAGATCGTCATTGATAAGTAACCAGCAGAGCATATCTGTACTTTCAGACAAGAATAACCAGCAGCTACAGCCCATATTCAACAACCTGTTCCTTGTCATAGCCCTGTGATTTACGGCTTTTGTTTAAACTTAGCAGCTCTTACCTCTTAAGCAGGGAAAAGGAAGAAGGGAAGAGCTCATCAGCTCCCTCGTTGTGTGTGCCGACCATGGTGGATGACAAACGGGTGCTCTGAGGCAGAGCTGTCCCCTCTACACCTTCATCGATGTCCAGCTCTGTAAAGGTGTCCCATTGACTTTGCTGTGGGCAGAAAACAGTCCAGGCTGTAAGTGTTAGGCTTACCCCTTTTCCCCCTCTTATTTACCTTCATTTTTCCCTTAAATATTAAAAGGAAATGAACTTGTGGGTGTGCTCGTTCATACTGTCATGAATCAGGAGTGCCTCTGCTAAGGTGAGAAAAATGCCCCATGCTACTTTGATCAAAGCCATTACCCTTAACTTAAAAAAACACTGCTAGAGCCCCACAGATCGGTACTTCACATATAAGTTATAACAATTTCATTTCCTCCAGCAAACAAACAGGTCTGCAATGAAATAAATGCTTGTGAGAAATGCCATGACCTTCCCCGTACTCTGAGCCTGGTAAAAGCATCATGGATACAAATTCACAATCACGATAATGGCAACCAAGAAATACTTCTGCCAGCTCAGGGACTAGAAAGACTATTTTTATAAACTGGCAGCACAAAGCTGCCCCTGTCTCAGTTTGAGACCCCGCTCCTACAGGACACAATGGGAAGCACCCCGCCGCAGAGCTGGCACGGCACGGCGGACGCAGGGTGCTGGTGCCCAACAATGTACATGCAGTTCCACGTGAAGTCATGTATATTGCATTTCAGTGATTTATTTTAGCCACCCAAGTTTCCACATACTGATGTTAATGTTACAACAGAGAGCAAGCATTTGGCACATCCCAAAATAGATGGATGGATAAAGATGAAACAAATATTCATAGATTTACTGGGCAGAACCCATCTTTTTCCCACTGATGTCAGAGAGGGAGAAGTCCACAGGAGCAAGACCAAAGGGCATCGATGCTGATAAATACATGCTTAGATTACAGCTATATTTATTTTTCAACTTAAATAAGGAAAATGTACACCCTGTGCAATTTTTGCCCGTCTATTTCGAAGGCAATATTTTTAAAACAAATGCCTGAAAACGCATTTAGGGATCACCCTGCAAGACCAACTGCAGTCTAGCTGGGTCTCCAGAAACACACCGGGGTGCACTACAGATGTACACCAACAGTACGAAACCATCGATGTATAGCCTGTGGGTTCCCATTCAATATTCTGCAGGATGAAGACTGAAAAAATCTGAACCTGGCCAATGGCACTGACATGCAGAGCTTGGGGAAAACTGAGGAGCACTGCAAACCAGACCCTTCATCTTCCCCAGCTGCCTTGACAAGGCAAGGCAGAGCCAGCCCCAATGTGGGTGTGAAACTTTTCACTGGCGATTTTAGAACTGTTTGATGCTTCCTGCAGAAGGCTACATCCAGAAAGTCAGATAACTACTACTAATTAAAGGAAATTAGCTGCTCTTGAACGTGAGGATAAGTGTGTGTCTTAGCCATGTTTGGTTTGATTTGGTAGCTTCAGAAAGCTCTGCTGAAGCTGCATGATGAAACCAGCATTATTGGTTTGCCTTACCCAAATTTAAACTGTTACAATGGATAAAGAGAAAGGGCATAAATGTGTACATTAATTATGTATGCTAGGTGCTTTGGTTGTGAAATTTCATCAGGACATTTACAAATATACAAAAATAAAGGGAACTTTATTGTCAGTATTTCACGCAACAAAAAAGTGCAATAAAATTGCCTTTTTTTTTTTATAACAATGTTATTATACACCCTTTCTCAAATTATCATTGAGACTGCTACAGAAATATTCACAAACTAAAAATTCAATTTTAGCTGTAAGAAAAATGTTAACTACTGCTGGTATATTTTTCCTTTTAAAATATTTTATCATCTGTATCCAATAGTAATAAAGCAGTATTAAATTGGCCGTTTTGTACCAGATGCTGCTCTTTTAAAATGACTTGTCATTTCCAGCACAAGATAAAGACCTTATACCAGACCTTACTGAATGTGGAAGGAAAAGCAGTTTGCATTTTGGAGAGATGCTTGAAAGTGCCGAATAGCACACAGGGCAAAACCTGCTCATTTCACTCGTAAAAGCAGCATTATCATCACCAGAAGAGTCACATCCAAAGGCAAAACAGAGACGGAAGCAAGACACCACCTGCATGTTAAATGAAATTATTTCCCTCTTGATTAAAATTATTAATTTGTTCCTTGAAATCAGTGGCTGAGCTTCTGGTATGGAAATACTAGGCCCTATGCCAAACATCCAAGAGATCATCTTGAAAGGTATACCTGAGTCCCTCACTTACTACTTACTTACTACTGCTTCACTGCTAGCCCTGCCTCAGCCTTTCAAATCACATTTTTCAGTAAATCTGTTGCACAGCCATGACTTTCTCTCCTTGGTCTATGCAGCTCCCTTCTCAAAAAGTTTGTTGCACAGCTGGGAATGACATCAAGTAGAGACTAGTGGCTCACCACTCAATATTTGAGATTTCAGGGCTAACAACGGACAGAATGAGCCTTAGCGTAATACAGAAGAGCCTCCGCATTGTCCCTTCCCACCCAGGTCCCATCAGAAACTAGGAACTTCAGGAACTTTTATTTTCTATACGGGTCTTAACAACATAAACAAGCGTGGTATTTTATATAAGACTCAAGGAATGACCCCATACTCGTTAGTAGGCAGGCAAATACTGAGTATGAAGTGAAGCTTTCCACTATTTTTGTTTTTTGGCTTGGAACCAGATTAATTTAGAAGTCTGGGTCTCAGCAGTCAGCTAATGTTGCAAGAGCATGGTTGTAAAATGGGTTTCCCAGTTTTAAGGGACCAGATAGGGAGGTGCTGGATAAAAACCCTGGAAACACCAGTCCCCCCTTGGCAGCCTGAACTGACCTTGAGCTATTTTTTTGTCCAACAGCGGCATCTGCTGGATAGCTTGCAGACTGCATTTCTTCGTGAGGTCAACTCCTGGTGTGTTGAATGTTCTGTTTTCTCATCTCTTCATAATGGAAAATCAGTCGGTGGAGAAACGGCAAAAATATTCACTGTCTTCAGTCACCACCTGGAGCTCCATACGCCAGGAAAATGCCAAGCACTTTGCTACCAAAGAGCCTTCTTGAAAAAAAAACAGGAGAAAATTGGAAGGAATAGCAGGTTTTTATTTATTTTTTTTTTTTATTGATGCACAAATCTGGGGAAATCGGTCTATTTTCGTTTGGGTATGGCCTGCATTTTTAGAAATGGTGCTGGGGGAGACAGGTTACTTACCAGAAGGCAGATGAGGCACAGGCACAAGAGCAGGTGACAGTGGGCTTGCAATGCCATGGTCCTCTGGTCCTCAGTGGCACACAAACCTCATCATGCACAGTCACCTCCACCTAAATTGCAGGTGTAGAACAGGGCAAGCTGAGAAACAATCTTACATAATATTTGGAAATAACAATTCAAACTACGCAAGGAAAACATTAGCAAGTGTAGAGGTGACATACCTAAAGGTCATCTACCTTACACCTTGGCCATAAAACATTCCTTTCCTTTCCTTCACATGGATGCTTTACTTCTGAATCCTCAAACGAATGCAGTTGGCTGATGTATCTGAAAGACAAAACCTGAATGACTTGAATTTTACTTGTGGATTAGCTTCACATTCTGGGAGGATATAAGGGTCCTCTTGGTTCACTGACGGCCGCTGTGTGCAGCACCCTGTGTCTGACTGACTGCGGGCCAGGATGGTTGTTTTTCTGTGTGTTTATTTATTTATTTATTTTTAGGAGACAATGCATCACATTTGGGAACAGATGTCCTGTGAGACCTGTGCATTCAGCTCAGGACTGTTTCCTCCCGTGTGGTTCTGTTTGAAATGGGTGGTTTCGACTAGCACTGTGTGGCAGAGCATTGCAACCCTGCTGTTTGTGAGAAATGCTTCTCATTTTCAGTTGCTTGTTCACAGAAGAGAGTCAGCAGGCCTGTATCCAGTAAAGCAATGCCTTGTCGTTACAACTCTCTTTACTTTGCCTTATGCTACTTGTGGGTTTCCTGAGGCTGCAACTCAGACAAACCATGCGCCTTTTACGCTACCAGGCATAATTTATTCCTACTTGCTGCCACGTGAGTGGAAATTATATTATTGCAATTAATAAGCAACTTGTGCTTTTTTTTTTTTTTTTTCAGGCCGCTAGAGGGAAGCATTTCTATGAAAAAGAGGAATTAGATGATTTCTTCAGTGCGTACATATATATTTCCTTCCTAAACTTTTATATAAATCACTTCTCCAATTCAGGTAGAGCATTTCACACCATGACAACCGAAGTTAACGTACTGAAATCCTGCCTTGTGTAACTTCATTGGTTTTACTGGCAGTTGACACTGCGTTGGCACCCTTATCTGGAGGATTTATCACAGCGAGGCCAAATTCATGGCTTGCGAAGATTCACTTCTATGTGAAAAATCACAGCTGTTTATGTCTACATGGCAAAGTATCCCTGTGAGTTGAATAAAGGTGGCTAGGATAAAGACTGTATCATAGCTAAGCGTTTACACAACAGCTTGTAGATGGAGTCCTATTCTTCAAATTGGCCGGCTAACGCTCCCATTACAAACATAATGCCACAGAAATACAAACGTATACAGGGAAGGACATGTGTCACACTAGTCATTTCCTTCGTTTTGGAAAGGAAGCATGGTGTGCACTCAACACAGATGCTCCGTGCTCTCGAAGGCGGTCTTCTAGAGAACTAGACACTTGAAATAGCTTGCAGTTTAGAGCCAGCTGCACAAAATGTAGGCCCAAACATGCCTTTAAAAAGCTGCACAAATGCCAATTACATTAAACGATATGAAAAAAGCAACAAAGTAATGTGCCTAATTAACAAAGCTAGAGATGGAGCCAGCCATTTGGTTTGAAGTGCTTCCAAGAGAGATGTTAAATCCAATGGCCAGGGCAACTCTGGAAGAAATAAATTAACATGCTGGGTTAATATTTCAAGCTCTGTGGGCGTAAACTGTGTGTGGTGAGGGGAAGCAAAGGTAAAAATATCACAGGGTACTATTTTGTTTGTTTGTTTGCCAAGGACACTTTAGCTTTTGCCATTTATTTATTCTTCACAGTATGCTAGAAAATATGCAAGACGACAAAATTACTGGCATTGCGTCACTGGCTTTCCTAAACTTATCTTTTTGCCACCTGTTCAATCGATCTCAAGGTCAAGAGAAACCCTTGTTTTGAGTGAATGAATTATGGCATAGGCACATTCGTGAAAAATACATTAGCAGTGTTCTTTTATCTTTAGTACTATGTGCAACCACAGCTTAAAGAAGCCTCTTACCATAGGGCTTCTCTGAGAAAGAAGACGCAGTGGTTTGTGCGGCTTTCTATTTTTTTTTTGTTTTGTTTTAAATTAGTTGGAAACAGAAGTGCTGAGGTACTAACAGGCCAACTCCTGTTCCTATCCCTGCCATCAGACCTGTTCCAAAGAGTATTTATCAAAATGCTGATAAGTGCTATATACATACATACATACATATACATATATAAATATATATATATATATATAAATAAATAAAACAAAACTCACTCACAAGCATTATGGGCCTTTGACTTCAGCCTAGGTGTGGAAGAGGAAGGCGCTGTTCTGCTGTCAGCTCTGCCTGGTACAAATTCTAAGGAAATGACATCAAGGCTCAGGTCTTCAACATCTCTTTTGCTGTCTTCTGTCATGAGAAAGATATTTAGGTTAAAAAATAAATAAAATGCAAGCTTCTGCTAGCTAAAATGCAACCTAGTGAATTGTCCATGTACAAGTAGAACCAAGATTCTACGGACCTCAGGTCTCTTCTGTCTATGAGCAGGAAGGATCATGATTTTCCACTTGAAGTTAGATAAATCTGTTGTTCTAGAGCTCTGTGGTTAGAGATGTACTTTCCTTTCTCACTTGGGAATTACAAAGATAGCAGAGAATGCCCTAGACATGGCTTTGTTCCACAATATTTTTATCTGGGTCCCATATCTAAGAACTGACCGATAGCTGTCCAGTCCAAAATCATAGATACCAGTCATTCAGTGAGTTCTGCCCATCACAAGCTCCCAAGCCGCAACAAGTACTGTGGCTTGAATCCTTTCCAGAACTCATCTATTGGCAGCTGTTTCCATCTGTTCCTTCTTGAGCAGTTCTGCCCAATCCCTAGGGAAGGGCAGCAGGACTGTCATTGCACTGAACTTGCTTGTAGTGAGCTGGTGGCTCATGTTTTACCTGAATATGTCATTTTGCCTCATCTGCTGTCTGGCTTCTTTTGGCAATAAGAATCCTGAGTTCTGCTCCTCATGAACGACAAAAAAAGCTGTCCCTTAGATGTGGATGACAAAACATTATTCCCTCTTTTAAATACAAGTGATTATTATTAAAAAGACATAAAAGGCTGATCAATACATTTAATCCTCATACCTGCTAGGCATGTAGTGATTCCTGCACATTTGTTTTGCAGCTGAAGCAACATACTTTTGACACATTTTTGCTTTGTGGTGACTGAAGGCATGTGACCTTCAAGCATTTCACTTCCATCAACATTACCTGTGGCTTTCATGTGGTAGGATTTTTTGTTCGCTTTCTTGTCTTTTGGTGTTTTTGTTTGTTTGTTTATTATTTTTTTGGTACATCATGCAATATAGAAGTTTAAAAAAAAAAAAATCAAAACCCATGTCTACTTCCATGTCTTCTGTTTAAGACACCAGTGGCTACATTTCCAGACATGCAACTGACCCTTTAGAAATCTTGGTTGGCTGAGCAGACGTCTAGATACATAAGAATCATTTATTAATTTTTCCCCATCACTATTTGTGTCCCTGTTAACTTGCTCTCTACAGACTAACATTTATTGGTCATAGTGAATTAAAAGACTTTTTTTTTTTTTTTTTTTAACTGAGTTAATTAGTTTTATATTTTCACTGCTACAAATTTTACTTGATGTTTTGATAGACCACATCTAGCCTGATTTCCAATTTGACTTCAGACCTCCTGGACCTTTGACGTGCACGGCTGAAAATGCAAGCCTTCCTGCATAAACATCATTTTTTCTTCCAAAGTACCTCTAAATACCTCCCTAAACACAAGACACATTCTGCAGCTCCTACTCGGTCTTTGGTTGGGATGGGGGGGAAATAGCTGAAAGGACAAGCAACGTAACAGAACATGGAAAGGAAGCTGAAGAAGAATCTGTTAGCAATCCAAATGCAATCATCTGGGTTTTGTCCCAACCTTTATTGTGTGTAGTTATATATAGGCAAACACGCACCCCCAGGTGACCATATAAACATACGGTCAGGAAAACTGGAAGTAATTTCATTGAATTCCCACATCACCTTTTCTGGGATGTGCTGTTCTTGTAAGCATACATTTATTTGCTTGGCTTACGTGGTGGTCAAACTGGGCTACAGAAGTGCAGCACCACCGTAGCACTTCTGCATGGAGATCTCTTCATCTGCTGAAGGGCTCTTAAGGGAATTGCAGCGAGAAAGCAAATAAAAAGCTAAACTACTTCTAAATACATAAAACACCGCCTTTTTCTCCACGTTTTATTAGGCAGGATGCCTGTAAGCTAGAGAACAGTCCTAAAAGAACCCATAGGAATATATTTTATCTGTAATTAATCTGAAAAATCCCACAGAAGGCAGGCCCTTATGGATTTGCATACTGGGTACCCCTTTTCTCCCATCCTTTTACAGGAAAGCCTGTAACTATGCTCCAGTAGGAGCTCTTGTATGATAGGCATCCATCCCAGAAGCACAGAAAGATCCACTTTGGCACGAGAACAGAGCCCATCTACGGAAGATCCACTTCTGAATTCTTGGTGGCCAACTCTGCGCATCTTATGCCACCGTGATCTTTCCCAGCTTCCTTGTTATTCCCCAGCCCCTTTTATTTCTGGAATACCTAGAGGCAAGGAGTACAACTGCAAAGCCTGGCAGAATCCACAGATGAATCAGACTGCATCAGTAAACAATGACTAAATGCACAGTGTCTTAGGAACAAGCATGCCACTGTGCTTCGTAAGCCAAACCATTTAAATACAGGCCTCCTGCAGATCTTGTGTATTAGCAGGAATATCTCAGCCACAATCTGTAGGGCTGGTGCAACCCTTTTGCACCATTGTTCCCAGAGAAGGCTTTCCCAGGTCCTGGAAACTACGGACAGAGCATCCTCCTGCTCCCTGGAGTGCACAATTACAGCACAGCCCAACAAGGGAAGGCTGAGGACAAGCTAATAGAGGTGCCATCCGTTCACTATTAGCACTGATCTAGCTCTCAGCACCTCTTATCTGGAACAAAAGCCTACTCTTTGGCTCAGGAACAAGCCAAAATCAGGCAATCTGCATCCCCAGCAGCTGGCCAGAGATTTGTGACAGAAGGTGGATTTTGCTTTCCATTCACTCACAGTTGAATTGTATAAATCCTGGTTATTTACTAAAGAAATGCAGCAGATTTCATCCTTAGTGCCAATTATTTAACTACCATGACTGGAACTATTATCCTTTATATGTCTTCATGTGCAGCACACAAAGAATTACTTTAACAGGATTAAGCATCATATTTCATGGGACTGGCCACATAAATATTTACAAAGCTAGAGAACAGCAAAGCCATCTCAGAGCTATTGATTCATGTCAAATATTGAGAAGCTGGGTTAATCAAGGGATTTAAGCAATGCTTTAAACATTTGAGTCAGCATTGTTGAGATTTACTTCAACTATTCTTACCTTTCAACACCAAAAGTTTTACGAAGCGTTTATAAAGATGACGATTTACAGGCCGTTCTCCCACCTGCTCATCTGAGAACACTTCAGCCAGTGCTGTAAACTCAGGGTAGGCTGGAGAAACAATAACAGTTGTGGGAAGTGAATAATTCAACAAAAGTAAAGCTCTCATTTCAATTAAAAAAAAAAAAAAAAAAAAAAAGAAATGATCTAATCATTTTGATGTATTAGAGAAACAGTCAGCTGACAGGCAAGCATATGCTTTGTGTAAAATGCAGCATGTTCTCTCCTCTTCAGTCACAAAGAGACCCTAATTTATTTATTTTTTTGTTGGTTAAATGAAAAATATATACTCGAGGCACTGAGAACTGCACCCCTTGCTCAAGAAAAGACTGGTGCCTACTGTTCTGTATTCTGTAAATTCTATATGTGAAATATGTATGTCTGTATCTATAGGATCGTGTCTGTTGCTGTGGGTTCATGCACCTGCAAATTAGCTGAGATTTTAAAAATGTCACTAGTAGAGTTTCATTTTCAGAAAAAGCTGACTAGGCCAATCTCAGAAAGGCAAGGACCTTTGATGGCTCTTCCAGAACAGACCACCTATAAATAAAATAAAGCCAAATCACTAGCCACTTTTGAAACTCTAGCTTGTAGTACATGGCAGGAGCTACATCCATCAGCTCTGTGTGCACACGTTTACTCTTTTTTTTAAACATGTAAATTTAGAGCCTTCAGGATTACTTCACTCAGCTCCTAGTAACACGTATTTAGCAGCTTCCATAAGCATGTTTTCGTTATGCGCTGACATGAATCTTCCAATACTGTAACTTGAATTTCCCTTGTCACCAGCAGCTTGTTTTGCTGGATGTCGCCTAGATCAGCAAGACAAAGACAAAGACAAATCTATACCCTTCACAGAAATACACTTTGTAACAAAGCGACACATCAGCAAAGCTGTATGCTTTATTTCAGTTACTTAAAGGAGATTTTCTGTTGATTTCTTGAGGAACAATCATTTCTGTTTTGGGGCATGCTCATCAAAGATAAATCCTGACACTTTTACCACAGCCTTGACTAAAGCACATCTAGAAAAGGATACCATTTCTGACCAACCTGTATGCTTCAAGAGAAGCACAGGGCCTGGCCCAGTCCAGCTACATGCTGGATTCAAGCAGGTGCTGGGTGTAAGACTGCCATCTGCAGCACTTGCTGCCCTTCTTGCCAGGAAGGAAGGAGCAGTCTTCTCTTTCCCTGTGAGAAACAGGGTCTGGAAAACGTCTGAGTCCTTTTGCAAGCACCAGAATGCTCCTCGTTTGTCTGCACAAACCTGATAGTATTTACTCAGTTTCACCTCCCATATCCAAATGGATTCAGGTGGGAGTTTCTCTGAGTTAATGATATGAAGAAAGACCAATGACAATCTCTAACATAAGACAATATTACTTACTTTTTTTTTTTTTTTTCCCTCAGAGCAATTTCCATTTATCTGATAGTTTGATATCTGTCTATGCAATGTTGACGTTGCTACACTGGCACTCTTTCTGAAGGATCCTAAAGGGGTCTGCAAAACAAAGCCAACCTTCACTCGCAATCAAACTCAGCCCAGGACGAAAGGATGGAGAACAAAATGCAATCCAGCAGGCCGAGTGCAGCAAACACTTCTCATCTCACAGCAAAGCCATGCAGTGGTTGAAGAACATGGATGAATATGAAGTCCAAGCAAAATCTAGGTAATTAGAGAGAAAAAAATAGCTTGGTAAGTATACAGGAACTAGCACTCAACCTATCCAGCTTCTGTTCCCATGGCCACTCTCCCTAAAAGCAGCATGACTTCCTTGAACTGGGCTCTGTGCTACACAGCCCTTCAGGCACATGGCACCTCCAGGGCTCCCTCAGTCAACATCAAGCACCAATCAATTATTTTCTCCTTCGTTCTCATTCTTTCCGTGGAACGCTTTCATCCAGCTATTGACCGTCCGAAGGGGTAAACCTAACCTTTCAGAAACGTAATATCATCTCTGCAAGTGCAGCTTTGTTTGTTTTTAAATGAGTTTCAAGGACAGAGCGAGTACATTGCATGTTGAAGTACATCACAGCTTTACATTTGAGGACCTCAAACCAAATGATTTACAAGGATCAATATTAACAGATAGAGCAATTCACAGCGTGATGTAATCTAGAACTGATGAAGGACTGCATAGAAATACTGTTGAGTTGTCATGAATGTAATACAAAGCAGCACAGATTGAATTATAGCATTCGAGCATTACAAAACTGGTATTCCAACCCTGTCTGCCTTTTGTTTTGAGATTACAACTCTTACAAATAAATCTCTCCCTCTCAGCTTCCTCCAGCTTTAAAACATTTTAAATGTGCTCTCCAAGTGTATTCAGAGATGCACATAAAGTCACAAGTTTTCTAAACATCTCTTTTCCTTTTTTTTTTTTTTATTGCTTTTCTTAGAATGATCAACAAGTTTTGTAAGAACCCTTTTGTCTGAATATAAACTGGCTGATGACTCGGCAGGCTTAAATGTAAGGAGCCAGTGCTTCATTGGTAGTCACCATCGTTGGTCTCCTTGTTGGGTACCTCAGCAAATGAAGAGGCTAAAGAGATGTGCAGAACGAGGTGCTCGTTATATTAGCAAAGCACCAAAGCATAACACAAAGCCTCCTTGTGTGCTTTCTGTGCCCATACAACACTCTGTGATGTCGATCTGTGAATCCAGCATCTCCTTTAAGTGGTAAAATGACTTCATACAAGAAGAAAAAAATGTTCAAGGGTTATTCAGTTTAGGTATATTAGAGAATGTATGCTCAGTCACGCCCCACCCCCTAAAATGAGAGGAAAAATCCCTTGGAGTTTAGATTAGAAATCAGTGAGCTTCTCAACTAAAGCCCTAAGCAGAGAGCAGGGGATTTAGAAACGCATAGCACACAGACCTACAAGCTAAGGTTTCCTTTGTGGACAGAATTTAGGGTTTCTGTCTGAAAGACAACCTACCTTTCATTGTATCCCGTTACCCTGCAGATGCTGAAGCATAGGGCAGCAAAGGTGATGCCAGGACACCAGCCAGAGAGGCGAAAGAAGGACTTACTCTTCCTGTGTCATCAGAACACGGGAGGCAGTGGGGTGACCTAACACGAAGGATAACATTAGCAAGGGGACTGACTCTTTTTTTCTGTTACGTAGGAGTTTTAAAAAAATAAACCAGACTGATGTCTCAAAGCTGTATTTCCACTGTCACCACTGGAAGTGTTGATTTAGAAGAACAGCAAAGGTTGCAGGCGCTCAAAATGACTTTAATAGGACTGCTCGAACTGCATCTATACTCTCCTGGGTAGCAGCTGTGCAACTCTGGCCTCTCAGAAGGCTCCCACGCTGAAAAACCTTGCTACACTCCACAGCTTTTTTTTTCCCCCTCCTTTAGCCAGGCTTTGGTCAGCCACAGATCAAGGCAGATCATCAAAATCCCTCACCAGAATCAACTCGGGAAATAAAATGTAATTCCAAGGCCAACATCTTTTAATGCATTTTGAGAATTTCTGATAACATGAAGTGCTGCTGCTTTACCAGAATCCTTTCCCGGACTGTGAAATACTTGAGCAACCTACCAAATCTGTGCCTCCCACTCAGGTCTCCCAGCTCTCTTAAAGCTTTGTCAGTTCTTTTTGGCAAGTAAAACTTAGTAACGTAACTATTAATTTAACTTAAAATGACAAAAGTTATCAGGGAAAAAATAGGTAATTCCTGGACGCACACATCCAGCTTCATATGAAGACATCCCTGTTTAACTTTTCCTTCCTGGGTGGAGAAGATACCCATCAGGGAGGTATCAAGGGGGCTGCTCTCAGGTCATTGACAAGGGATCTAAGCTTCTACTCGTTCGTTCATTTCGTTCATTCACTAACTTCACTGCCATCAGTGGAGCTGTATAGGTGATCAAACGCATGCTCCTGCTTCTACAAGTTACTGTATCGTCTATAACGCAGGGCTGAAGGCACAGAGGAGACAGACAGCTATTTTGAAACTGAAAAGCCCGAACATGTACATGCCTGACTGTGACAAAATCATACAGATGTTCATCCCACGTACACAGTGGATTACAGAATCTCATTAAGGCCTTAAAAATCACGGCAGGGTAAGGGGAGACCCTTCAGCATCCCAGCAGCTGAAGACGGAGACTTGTGGTTTGAGCCAAAGTAAGAACTGGTTATAACACAGATATTTTTCAGTGGGACTAGAGGGGCAGAAGTGCTGCAGTTTGGGATTAAATTAACCTCTGTGGAAAAATTTTGCCCCTAAATTGGAGTATCTTTGAAACTAATTAGGTTTGCTTTATCTATTGTAGTTCAAATATTGCCATTTGAAAAGGATTTTTATTTATTCATTTATTTTTTTACACAAAACCAGGATTTGATATCACTACAGGGCAGGCTTAAATCAAAATTTTGATAATACACAGCACCTACTGGACTGAATTAAAACATGTGTTTTATATAAATTGACTACTGCCTAGTTGATAATATCAACTGCCACTCATTAAGTTAAAATCATACCGTAATCTTCAGCGCAAAGCATTCTTTGCGTTTTAGTAGGTAGATACTTTCTGCTACATACCTTATTTAATGAAGATCTTATTTTCTAATAGTTTCCCTCTTGAACTTCAAAAAACTTGGAAAATTATGTTCTCTTTTTCCTTTTCCACATCAAAATAAGGTATACATTTATTTTTCCAATTTATATTTCTAAGACAGCTTCTCATTTTGGTGGCTATATTGCTCACAGATCTTTTGCAGTAGGCAGCTCTTGGTGGCTGCCAGCTCTCCTTTCCCAATTACAGCCTTTGTATCTTCAAAGAAACCTCACAGGTCGCTTTAGCGTGGCCTCTCCACCTGAGCCCACGACAACTGTCTTTAAGCGAACCTTCCATGTTTTAACACGTACCTTCAGGTCACTTCTAAGGGCCTGGACCAGCCTCCAACAGAGACCCGGGCTAGAAGGGAAAGCGAAGTGACAGAAGCTTGCAAGAAATCCCTTTCATCCCCACAGTTGCCTGAGATCCCCATACTGAAATTCCTAAAGAGGAATCACTGATGGGGGATAAGGTAGCACGGAAGGCAAGAGCTAATGAGCTGGAAAAGAGCCTCTACAGCTGTGGATGTGCCGGTGGCCTGGGATGCACAGATCCTCCCTCCTGGGTTCACCTCGGTAACTCTCTTATCACTGTCTTAAGGTAATTAAGTATAGCGTTGCCTTGGCTTAGCCTCACTTTCCCTTTTCAGTTTCACTGCCAATACCAGTAACGCGCTCCCTATTGCCTCGTCATCCTCCGTCCCCACACGTCACACAGCTCCCAGCTCCTAGCCCTTCCTTCTACCCACCAGTCTCACGACCAATCTCTTACCATTCTTACTGGCAAACCTGGCCTGTAAGCCTCTTTGCTACATCCTGCTGCAACCACCGCAATGTTTTCTTCTCCACATCCCAAACACATGCAATGCTCCTTGGCAGCCTGAGCCATACACCTCCCCTCACCAACCTGACCACACCGCCTGCTCAGTAGCAGCCCTCCACTTCTTCTTTGCTGCTTTTCCAGCACGTCCAAACCTCCATCTCCCTTTGAGGCCCAACCTAACCATGTTCACAGAATCATCTAGGTTGGAAGAGACCTCAAGATCACCGAGTCCAACCTCTGACCTAACACTAACAGTCCCCACTAAACCATATCCCTAAGCTCTACATCTAAACATCTTCTAAAGACTTCCAGGGATGGTGACTCCACCACCTCCCTGGGCAGCCTGTTCCAGTGCCTAACAACCCTTTCGGTAAAGAAGTTCTTCCTAACATCTAACCTAAAACTCCCCTGGCGCAACTTTAGCCCATTCCCCCTCGTCCTGTCACCAGGCACGTGGGAGAACAGGCCAACCCCCACCTCACTACAGCCTCTTTAAGGTACCTGTAGAGAGCGATAAGGTCGCCCCTGAGCCTCCTCTTCTCCAGGCTGAACAAGCCCAGCTCCCTCAGCCGCTCCTCGTAGGACTTGTTCTCCAGGCCCCTCACCAGCTTCGTCGCCCTTCTCTGGACTCGCTTGAGCACCTCCATGTTGAGGGGCCCAAAATTGAACACAGTACTCAAGGTGAGCCTCAGCAGAGCCGAGTCCAGGGGGACAATCGCCTCCCTAGCCCCAGTCTGTCCTCTCCTGCCAAGCATCACGGTGTTCTGCACACCGGGTTGGACCAGATCATTGCGAGGATCTTTCCCAGCTTTAATAATGCTCTCTACAGGTACATTAAAGGAGGCTGTAGCGAGGTGGGGGTTGGTCTGTTCTCCCATGTGCCTGGTGACAGGACGAGGGGGAACGGGCTAAAGTTGTGCCAGGGGAGGTTTAGGATGGATGCTAGGAAGAACTTCTGTACTGAGAGGATTGTGAGGCATTGGAACAGGCTGCCCAGGGAAGTGGTGGAGCCACCATCCCTGGAGCTCTTTAAAAGACGTTTAGACGTAGAGCTTAGGGATGTGGTTTAGCGGAGGACTGCTTAGTGCTAGGTGAGGGGTTGGACTGGGTGATCTTGAGGTCTCTTCCAACCTCGACAACTCTGCGGTTGCCGATTCCCTGCTTCCCTCACAGGCGCTAGGACCCGGCGGGGCGGCAGCGGGGCGCCTGCGCGGCTGCGGCGGGCGGCAGCGGGCGGGCAGCTCGGAGCCGGGGCCGGGGCCGGGGCCGGAGCCGGAGCCGGGCGGCAGCGGGAGGAGCAGCGGGCGCCCGCCGCCGGCCCCGCTCTGCGCCCGGCGCGGCGGAGCAGGCGCTGTCCCTTCAGCACCGCCGGGCGCCCCCCGCCGCCCCCTCCCCGGCAGCACCTGTGGGCAGCAGCGCCGCGCTTCTCCTCCTCTTCTTTTTTTTTTTTTTATTTTTAATTTTTCCTCCCCTTTCTATTTTTTCCTCTTTTTTTTTTTTTTTCTCTCCCCTTTCTTTTTTTTTTCCTTTTTTTTTTTTTTTTCTTTTTTCCTCCCCTTTCTATTTTTTTCTCCCCTTTCTATTTTTTTTTCTTCCTCCCCTTTCCTTTTTTTTTTTTTTTTTTTTCCTCCTATGTTTTTGGCCGCGGCCAACCAGCGAAGGGCCCTCCCCCTCCGGCACGGCCCCGCTGCTCCCCCCAGCCTCCGCCGCAGCGGCCGCGCTCCCGGAGCATGTCCCCCCCTGCCCCTGCCCCTGCCCCTGTCCCCGCCTGAGCCGGGCAGCGGCAGCCCCCGGCGCCGGGAGCGGAGCCGGCCCCGCAGCCGTCCCCTCGCGGGCTCGCTGCCTGCCGTGCTTGCTCGGATGCGTCTGCGACATGCCTGAGAAGAGACGAGATGGGCCAGGGCGACGAGAGCGACCGCATTGTGATCAACGTGGGAGGGACTAGGCACCAGACTTACCGCAGCACCCTCCGCACCCTGCCCGGCACAAGGCTGGCTTGGATCGCCGAGCCCGATGCCCACAGCCACTTCGACTATGACCCCCGCACGGACGAGTTTTTCTTCGACCGCCACCCGGGCGTCTTCGCCCACATCCTGAATTACTACCGCACGGGCAAGCTGCACTGCCCCGCCGACGTCTGCGGGCCCCTGTACGAGGAGGAGCTGGCCTTCTGGGGCATCGATGAGACCGACGTGGAGCCCTGCTGCTGGATGACCTACCGCCAGCACCGCGACGCCGAAGAGGCCCTGGACAGCTTTGGTGGGGCGCCCCTGGATAGCAGCGCCGAGGACGGCGACGTCGATGGCACCGGGGACTCCGGGGACGGGGAAGAGGAGCTGGAGATGACAAAACGCCTGGCGCTCAGCGACTCGCCCGATGGCAGGTCCGGGGGCTTCTGGCGGCGGTGGCAGCCCCGCATCTGGGCGCTCTTCGAGGATCCCTACTCCTCCAGATATGCAAGGGTAAGCCCCGCTGTGCCCTCCTCCAAACGCCCCGGCACCCTCCGGCCCCGTGGCACCCGCACCGGGGGGGGTCACACACAACGAGGTGGGGGCCGTGGGGACACAACCCACGGGGCACGCAGGTGGACGCCGTGGCAGGAGCTCGTGTACGCACCTGGGGGCTGCCAAGGCCCTTATTCTCCAGCATGCTCCTAAAAACGCACGGGCTGGGGCAGGGTCCCGGGCACAGGCCAGGTGCTCCCACGGGAGAAGGGAGAGCTCCGTTCCCGCAGGTCATTTCCCTCCACGCACAGATTTTGACAGTCAGGTGTAGCCCCGTAAGGAGAGGCACCTTTATCCAGCCCTCTTCTGAGCTAGCAGCTCTCTCCCCTTCACGAGATGGAAAAAGGATCACGGGAGCTGGCGGTCCCTGTGGGAGCAGGGGATTTGGAGAGTTTCTTAGCCTGGACTGGAAAGGCAGTCTGTTCTCATACGTACCGCGTTAAATATTTATGATCCTGCTTCTCTGAGAATGGATAATTCAGTCGCTCACTTACCTCCCTACTCTGTCTTTTTCCCTTGTGGGAAAGGCAAAGTATTAATCAGAGGAGAGGGTTCATTCATGTAGCAGGGACACCGTGCTTGACAGGTTTCTTGCCTGGCTGCTGAAGGACAACTCCTCCCTCTCGGTGCCTGCAGTTGTTTGGGGAAGGGGAGCTCACACGGGTGCAGTTCCCAGCATAGCTGCGAATAAAGATGGTCTTAAACAGGCACCCGACTGCTCTCAGTCGGTGCCTGCGGTGCTGTTACATACGAGGACAGTGACATTAATTAGGGCCTGATTCTGCAAGGGCAGTTAAAGGTAAGGAGCACATTTACTTCAGGAGCAACAGCAGGATCAAGCCCCAGGGCAGCTGTTTGGATAAGCAGGGAAAATAGGTGAAGGATAGTGCCTTCACAAAGAAGTGGGCTTGGGTAAGCGTTACTCTGCTCTTAAACATACCTTGCGAAGGCAGAGAGCTGCCGCCAGCCCTCCGTGGGGATGGCTGGTGCTCTGGTGGGGGAGGATGAGCAGTGCTCCTGAGGACGATCAAAGGAGCGAGATCAAATTAAGGGGCAAATTGGATGGATGCAGGAAAGCTGCGGAAAGGCAGGGAGCAGAGACAGGGAAGCTGGTGGTGTATGAATGGGTGGTGGGACCGGCTGCTGGATGGAGACTTTTGGGCTGAGCAGAGATCTCCAGCAGGGAGCCGCCAGGTCTGCAGACTGAATGAATGGGAAAGCTGGAGCAGAGCCTGGAGTTATATCTTGGTGCGTTTCTAAAGGTTCTTGTTTGCATACCCTTTGGAGACTTCCTCCCCGAACAAAGAAGTTAATATTTTAAATGAATTCCTTTAAACAGCACGGAGGATAAAGGAATAATAAAATATTTACCACAACATGAAAGGATGATGCTGTTGAACTGCAGCTTTCAAATCCCCGATTTCTGCCAAGGGAACATGGAAACAGAGAGGGAAGGCTGGAGGGTATCCTTCAAAAGGCTTAGTTAGCTTCCTTTAATCAAGCCTGACATTAGCAGACATCGATTTGAATAGCAGATCTCTCTGGTGGCCAGGAATCTGTTGGTAGAACACATCTCAGGTCAAAGCAGTGTGCTTGTCCAAGATGCTGTGGACTGATCCAAAGGCCGAACGCATAAAGCTGCCCCAACAAAAAAGCTACAAACAGATGAGAGGTTAAAACACCATTTTTCTTGGAAACATTCCGGTATTTTAGGTTGGAGGGCAAAATATATAACCAATAGTAAGAGTCTATGATGTACAAGCTGGAATTCTAGCAGGAAAAAACAAAACAAAACACGTTTCCTAATTCCCTGAGGGTATTTCCATTTAGGAATAGGCATTTTACGGAGACTTTTTTTTTTTTCCAGTGATTATTATACCATTTATTCACAGTTACATGTGCATACCTGATAGAATTCAACCCCTGATTTACCTTTAACTTGTTCTTTTTTAAAGGACTGTTAAATTAGGGAAACACGATTTCTGAAGTTAAGTGTCTACTGAATATTTCATGGGTTAAATACCATTCCTTAACTCGTATCTATGGAGACACAGGCCGTATGCATTAATATTTTGCATGAAGGAAGATGGCTTTCATCATCAACACATGCACACACTGTCCATTAAGGAGACATTAAAAGACACTTAACATTTTCTAATAAAAGCCATATGTTATGGTTATGGATGTAAAAAGAGACGGGAGTTTGATTTATGCTTCTCCAACCTAATGACAGACACTGCAAAAAGATCTCAAACTCACAATAGCTAATTTATAGTAAAATAATTGACAGCATCGTTAACAAGCGAATGGTATATTAAAGCAATGCTTAGCAAAGTATAGTCAGGCAACAAATCCACCCTTACCTCCCTTATCATTGCGTGTGCTACTTTCAATTACTGACAATTCCAGACATGCAAAAATTAGAATTCACTGCCATTTTGTCAAAAATTTACATTACAAAATTTCTCAGCCTAATTGGATCTTAGACTTGTGCTAATGGTTATTTTATATGTTTGGTGTATATATTTGACACCAAAACGTATTCCAAGGTAACATCTTAACATAAGCATTGATTTACATAACCTTTATACCGTTACACTTGAGCAAGTACAAGGGACATGGCATACGAACATAGCTGCAGATCTGAATAAAGCAAGATTTTCCTGGGCTGTATCTGGTATAGTAATGCCATGAACAATAAGGAACAGGCTAAGGAAGGCTCAGCATTTACTCCAATGTAGCCATTCCTGGAGCATTTCCATGAGCACTGTTTACAAACACAAGCCCTTTGCCTACCTACCAGCACCTAACTGGTACCAAATGGTACCTGCTCTCATTGCAGGTCTCAGTGTAGGTGGCCAGGTAGAAGGGAAGAGCACTTGTGTATTTCAGGCAAGATCAGCTAACTGCAAATTTGGTCTGTTTATAAACTTACTTTGACCAAACGTAAGATCCCAGTTACTACTTGTTTGTTGTTAGATGCAGCGTGGTTAACAGTGCCCTGTTAAAACAAAAGAGGCCAGGTTTAATTACATTCCAGGTTTCTAAATACAAATTCCTTGCATAACACAATTCATTCTGAGAGATCAAACACTTTGCATGGTCTTCTAAATCTGAAGAAAAGGTAGCTTGTTTCAAATCACACCTTGCCTCAGACACCTACCTTAGTAAAGCAAAGAGGTCTTGCAGTTCTCCATACCATAAGGGATCCAATTTGGGTAACGGAGGCAAAGCCTGGTACCTGGAGGTCTGAGCAGAGCAGCAGATGAGGTGATGGAAAAGGCCAGCTTTACAGAGACACCGGGTGCACCTGCAGACCGGCAGCCATCCAAGGGGATTTGCAAAAGCATCTTCTCAGGCAGCTTAAACATCACCACGCACCAACAGGTACCGGGCACCTAAATCAGTGGGACATTTCTCTAAAGCTTACTAGGACCTTTTGCACAGCTTCAGGCACCTTTGCAAATGTATTTTCCCTAAGGAGATACAGAGGGAAAATCCCCTCAGGGTTGCACAGACATGGTAAAGCAGCGTATCTGGGAGTTAGGTTGTCCTCAGGTTCTGCCTTCTGCACGCGTGAGGCCTCATAGGCCTCTGCGCGCTCACTGTGTGTGAAAAACCCTTTCCTAGCACCTCCTCTCCTTCAGTTTTCTGTCTGGCCATGCTGTTCTTACACAAGCCAAGCTCCAGGTGACTTCCTGAAGCATTGTGCCTGCAGGTGTCCAACATCCTTGTCCCCTTCCTTCTCCTTCTCCTCCTGCTCCCCAGCAGGGTAAGGTTGGGGTTGTGGCGGTTCCCGTCCACGAGGTCAGTCAGGGTTTGGGAACGTGGAGCTCCCAGCAGAGCTCCTGTGTGAGCACTCACATTCACACTGGACAGTCAGGCTTTGTTAAGGAACCCTAAGGGAAGCTTTCGTAGTCCTTCCACGTCAACATTTTGCCTGTTTTTAAATAAAAGCTGGTTGGGGTCCCATGGAAAGGCTCCAAGAGCTTGATTTGCCATCCTGGCACATACTGCACAGCCCTGATCTGGGAGAGGAAATAAAGGCTCGTGGTAAAACTTACTCACTCATCCTGCCTGTTCTCCCTTGGCACCCCGCAGCAGTCTCGTGCAGGACATGCTCAGCACAGGAGTGCTCCTCAGACAGGCACCTTGGGAGAGCAGACAGGGAGGAGGATAGCGGCCCCACACGCATCCCCTACCCACAGGGGCCCTTCTCCCTGCAGGGGGATTTTGTGGAGCTGCTCTCCCGCCTCGGGCCTTTGAGCGAGGTCTCCCCTGCAGAGGCATGGCTAATCCTGCACTGAAGCTGGCTGCAGTAATTCTCACCACATACGCTGACAATTAACTAGAGAGCCTAATTTTAACTGCACGCTGCATTACAGCTCTGGAAAAATGAGAATCCTTCTGCATTAAATGAAGTTTCCCCTGCACTTGTAGTATAATGGAATTACAGATAGACATCTATTAACCACCGTTCTGCCATTCATTATTAACATAGCTCCTCAAATCCCATCTTATTCCTATTTTCTCCCATCAAGAGACACGTTACTGCAAATCCTTACATAACCCATTAGTAAGCACGGCCTCGGCTCCTCTGCATGCTGTCCATAGCAGCCTTTGCAATCCCAGCTGGAAAGTGTTGGCCATGGCCCAGCTTCTGTCCCTGCTGAGTTAGCCAAGGTGGGAGCAGGCACGCTCACAAATAACTCCTGTGAGTTGTCCCTCTGGCTTCAGAAGGAATAAATTTTAAAGCTACCACCAAGGGAAAAAAAAAAAGAAAAAAAGAAAAAAAAAACCTGATCATAGCAACTGTGCAGAACCAGGACTTCATTGGTTCGAGTTGTTCAGGAGCACATAGGAAGAGGGGATGTCTGCCCGGAAAATCTGACAGTCTCTTTGAAGCCACAACCTCACAGGAAGATCAGAGGGATGATGTTACCCACCTGACAAAGCTATGGCTGCGTAGCACAGACTTAGCAGTTTTAATTCATGGACGGGTGTTTAATCCATTTGCCCATTTCCAATTTTATTTCTATTATCTTAAAACCTTTAAAAAGAACAGCATCTGTTGCCAGTTTCATATATATATATATATATATATATATATTTAATCTTACTTAATTTTAATGTTTCTAGGTTACAAAATTTACTTGATTTAGCCAAGGCTGTGATTGTATGGATCATACCATCATATGCATACACATATATATGCCTTCCTATCACCAGCACCTCCTACGATGCTGAGTGGGATTTCCATATGAGGAAGGACTTCAAAATTAAACCATCCCAAAATACTTCTAAAAATGTAACCTTGGTGCCACTGAAATCAGTATGAATTTAGTGACTAGTTTGAGAATGATATTTGGTCTCTTCTTTCTTTAAATCCATCCCTATATGCCTTCAGTTATTTTCTTTGCCCTTCCCCTGACATTCACTATTTTGGTTCTGGTTAGGGGAAAAGAAAAAAAAAAAAAAGGCAACAAAATACCGGTGTTCTGTGTTGGTGCATCACGAGACAAAGGATACAAAGATCCATTATTATTTTTAATGTAGAACTGATCAAAAATGGGATATATTAGACTGCACCTAGGAAAATTATTTTTCCAATTTGTTTTTCCTTCTGTTGTACAGTATTTACTCGTACTCATCTTTCTTATTTTTAAAAATACAAGACTGCTCGGTGTATATTTATGGTACTACCTTAGTATAGTCTATACATACTGCCTTTCTTTTACCATAAGGAGAGGTGGTAGCAAACCAGCAACAGAGGGTCCAGCCTTACTGTTACTGAAATTCCCTGCCAAAATTACCAGCCACTTCAAGGACAGAAATGAATTTTCCTGCAGTACGGTTCAGGAGAACAGATTAATTGCAGCGTAGGGCTTTTTTTTTTTTTTTTTTTAATATATACATTGCATGTTTCTGTTCCAAAGCACTGAGGTACAATAGATCCTAGCACCTTATTAGGAAGGTACATTTGCAGATATATGTATTTTCATAACCAACGACCTGAGCACACTGCATCAAAACACAGAGCTCTAATGCTGGCAGAGCTCTTCATGATCTTAGTGGCATTTTTCACTGCAAAGGACTACAGAATACATCCCCATTCAAACCACATGACTTCAATTAATGCTCAATCAAATCATATCCAAGTGCTGTATTTCATAATAAAAAGGGCAAGCAGGGGTATTCAGATTGAAAAATTGAGTCCTAATTGATAATCATGTAAGTGTAAGCCTTTCTCATGCAAATACAGATGGCAAAGCTGAGTTTCCATTTTATATAGGCTTGATTTTATGAGATGCAGTGCATTCTTGTGGGATCACACTAACAGAACAGCCATTTTGAGATCTTTGCAACTGTATTTCAATTAGCTTAGTTACTACATGCTGAATTTGATCTGAGGAAAGAACAGCATTAGAAGGCTGACTTGGCTTTCTCTGCTGAACGTTGCATTACATAAATACGTGATTCACTCCAAACAGTACTCGGGAGGCACGGCGGGCGTTAGGATCAGATGAAATCAGAGAAATCTATGGAGAACCACCCCCTCCCTGCAGAATATTTCCCAAATATTTTTTACATCTCTCTCCCGTGCTCATTAAGGACCCAGATTTTGCTGTCTTTGCTCCTCCTCTGCTAGTGATCCCTTACTCCAGGAACGTCCCCGTTTCCTCCAGGCTGAGCACAAGGCACTGCCCGACACGGGTAAAGGTGAAAGGACCAGGCCCTAATTGATTTTTATTTCTTTCAGATATGATTTATAAGATATAATGGGGGCTCTAATAAATCACGCTATAAAAATGAAGAATAAGTCTGAGTCTAAGGCTTTTTACAGTGATTGCTTATGATGTAAGACCCTTTAATGACAGTAAGTTAAAATTGCATTGTAATGGCCCTTTGTAAATGCAATAAATCTCTGCTTTCAGTGCGCTGCGGACAGCCAGCGATGTGTGTGCTGCACATGATCCTCCAGCACAGGCACTCGCTGCTGGCACACTCTTATGTAATTATGTTGATACTTGAGGAGCAGCAGCAAACCTCAGCACTGCTAGGTTTACATTGAGAAAATGGTCAGGACCATCACGGTGTCATGAGAGCGTGAAACTGCGTAAAATACCTGACTGGCTTTTTGTTTGGAAAATTTGGATAGAATATCCCTTCAAAAAAGCAGGAAAATGGAATATTGTTTTTAAATAACAAAAGGCAAAAATCTATTCCTACTGAGTCTTACAATTTCCCAGAGACAAATACAAGACAGGACAGGCGTTTTGGTCTGTGCAACCAACCTGAATACATCCGATTTTCTTAGTGTCTTGTCTGATCTACTCAGCATCCACACGCACAAATCAAAAAATGCACAGAAATGCACCAACAGATTAACAGCTCCTTGATTTAACTGCAGCAAAATCCCTCATCCTGCCCACCTTTGCCCTCTAAAAAACACATTTGAAGCATTACCTGCATTTCCTTATTGAAATACAGAAAGATCTAGTCAGTTCAGGTTGCCTATGACTTCACATGCATCAGAAATTCTGCTGCAGATTTCGCTTTGAAATTTCATCCCAATAACCCTATTCTAGTTGTCACTTTGGGTTCTTGCACTGTTCATTACTCCAGATCAATTGACAGGTGGAGGTGGTGGAGGCCATTGCTATGATTTGTCCAGGCATAAACTAAATGAAAAACTTTGATCAGAGTATTTCTAATTTGATAACAGACTTCAGGGAAATGTATAAGGAGAACCCCCTACAAAAGGCTGGGCACCTACAGCCTCTGTTGGAATGGAGATCATGTCCATGGCATAAAAGGACACGGGCAAGGAGTTAAGAGACTTTCAGTATAGTCCAGCCCTGTCTTGTAGGGCCATTGCCCCAGCTACCACTGATTTTAATGGGATCCAGCCGAGACCCATGCAGACCCACTTCAGAAAACTAATTTTCAGGACAAAGACAACTGTGAAATTTCCTCAGCACTAAATGCAAAAGGGCTTGCCTCCACAGCAGCCTCCGATCTCTGCTCTGAAAACAAAACAACACAATATCGGCCACATTGTGCTATTCCTCTTTCTTATTTTAGCATGGATCCCCCCATTGCTTACAGCGTGGAGTTCTGCAAGAAAGCTAGTGACAGTACGTCTTAGCACTTCTTGGCAGTGTGTCCCGCATGCGGCAGAACTGATTTTAACTCAAGTTTTTTTGGTAAAGCACGTGTCAGGAGAAACCAAGAACAACCTAACTATGCTATAATAACTCAACCAATACCAGATTGAGTCAATTGCTCTTGTTTTTGTTGTTGTTGTGTTGGGGGAAAGGGAAGTAGTAGATCAACTACTATCTGAATTTTGCTTAAGTGATGTTGAAATTTAGTGTTCAGCTGATATGAGTTCAGTGTTTATCCTACCAAGAAGTCCCAAAGGTGCTAGTGATTTCATTAAAAGACCTAATGTAAATTTTAAACTGGTATAGATCTCCTGAAATGTTAGTTATGCCTATGCAGCAGGAAATCAATACTGCAAAAGTGCCTTCACTTTTCTAAAGAAAACATCTTTTGGAGAACCTGCTCCACAAAAAAAAGCTCCTTTTACCTTCTAGGTATCAGTGTGACATGAACCAAAGGCAAATCACAAGTTTGAAATTCTGTAGCAGTTCTATGGTGTCTTCAACTCCAAAACACAAATTTATCTTCACACATTTGATCATCAGCTATAGCAACTCCTGAGACAGCACATTTACTGTCTTCAAGGGATGTCTGGGCTAGGACAACAGGGTGAGCCTTTGTTCTGATGAGGTGATCGGTAGCTTTCATGCAGGACTGTCCACATATTGGACTTTCAAGATCTCACTTGTTCAGAAGTGCACACAGAGCTACATGCTATGAATTTACTAGAAAGCAGGGAGGGAAAAAAAAAAAAAAAAGCTGAGATTTGGACAGATGATTGCAAGTAACTGAATTAATGCAGATTATCAAGGAAACATTTGTTAGCAGATCTGACTAAAGTCATTATTTGTGTGCCCTACTTGCTTGCATATGTTAGCTCTGAAGAAACCTCTCTGGGGTTTCAGCTAGCATCTACAGCACACCAGTAGCATGAAGAAAGGCCATATCCGTATAGCTTCCCAAATGAACGTTTGCAATGGGGCACAGACAGCACATTCTGTTAGCTCATTAAACCAGATCGTTTGGGTATGCCTCAGCCCTCCTCCCTCATTTTCCGTGAATTCTACTCCATGTGGAATCGCAGGACGTTGAGTCTTGGTACATCATTTTCAAAATGGGAAAAAAACTTTTCTTGGGTTACTTGCATTTTTTTTGGCACTCTAGACGCCCTAAAAGCACCAAGTTAACAATCACAACTGGTGGGAAGAATTTACACTGTGTGGATATAATTTCGCAAACCAAGCTGGACTAGAGGAGGAAATACCCAAAGCTATGATTCTTCAAAAGGTGTTGTACAGCATTGTACCTGGCTGTGCCCAGAGCTACCTTAGTATTGTTGGTAACTACCTTGTATCAGTCTTGTTAATGCCCAGATTTTTCCTTAAATGGGGTATTAGTAGTGTGAAGCAGTTCCCCTTATGCAATAATCCAGTGGTTACAGTTTTTGCTAAGGATATGAAATTTCAAGTTCAGTATATTCCTCCAACTGCATGATTTTCAAGTTTTCACCATCTCTGCTCGGAGGGCTTCCCTGCTTCAGGCAGCCGCATAATCCAGGCAGTTAGTGAGGGTGATCCACTCTGCACGGCACGGGGAATTCACAAAGCAATACACTGGATATGTGACAAAGCACTTTTTTCCCAATAATATGGAACTAGGCAGCTACTCCCGTGTGATAATTCCACACTACTGAACTCAGCAAGGTTAAGAGCAGAAAACAGGTACCTGTAGTGACGTTGCCGGAGACCGCGTGACTTAAATTTTGTGGGATTTGTATATTAAACTGCTTCCCAGTTCAAAGTCAGTGCCTGTTAGGAAGTGACCAGGTGTCATCGGGTGGCTGACTCCATGATGAGCTTTAGTGATCTCTGCACAGCCCCTATGGAGAAGGAATATACAAAATGCACAAAAAATTAGCACCTCAGTAGAAGTAAAGCCAACTTTTTCACCCCAGAGCCTGAGCAGTTGTGCCGTGCTGAAAAGCGAGCTCCCAAGTCAGTGTAAGGACACACCGTGTAATTTGTTCTGAACTAACCTGCATTTCCCAGGGCTATCAATCTGTCACCTTTCAGTCATGCCATGTAAATACGAGTATTCTTAAAATCTCTGAAGGCTGCCTTTTCATCAATATTTTAACATAAACATTCTTTTCATTTAAATGGAAATTGATCACTTGCATTTTATTACTTTTTAATATTTCAAAGTGCATTAAAGGAAAGCGATCTCAATTAAACTACTGCCAGGGTAAGTTTAAGTTGGAAAAGCACTAGAACAAGTCGTTGCAAGGTTAGTGCCTTTTACAGCACATATGCTTCGGGTCTGGGATAAACAAACAACACAGAAGTGATCAATAAGCATTCTAGCCATTACATTCACTGCCTTCATGATACACACAAAACTAGCCCAAAATCTCAGTAGAAACTCGTGTTAAGTATCCTTTCTCTACCTTATATAAGAGTCTTGTGAGGGGCTTTAATGAAGCGGAGGCAGTTTTTCAGTTTTTCCATCTGTTATCAAATCAATTCCTGCTAGAACAGTAACACAACTGTATTAAAATTTAAAAGTGACAAATACTGGTTAAAAAAAAAAAAAGTCTTTCAATGCTTCAGTAGCTTTGCTGTGCAGTCTAAAGAAGAAAACATTTTGATAATAAATAAAACATTTAAAAACCTGATTTAATTGAAAAAAAAAAAAGACATAGCAGAAAAATGAATATAATGGTAAAAGTTGTAAACCAGAGCACAAAAAAGGAGGTTTAAACTAGAAATGTTATACTCCACAGCATTCAGATTTAAGTTTTAATTTGGGGTAACACCTTATTTTTATATTCTGCAGAAGCTGGGGGGGCAGAGGGGAAGCAAGCTTTAAAATGTGAATGTCACTGAGCATTTTTAAAAACATCACATTTATCCTATTTAATATAGGGTCATAAGACCAAGTTGTAGAGTATTCCAAAACCAAATTCTTCTGTCCCTCTTCCCATCTGGAGGCCTAAGGAAGGACCTGCAGGGTAAAACTCCAAAGAACACTCCAGTTTAGCTTCACTTCTGTGCAGTGGACTAAAAATGAATACTTAATATTTATATGAATCATTGTCAGTGTCAAGTAAGATGAAGTTTATAAAAATAGAACCAAATCAGGGAAAGACTTTGAGATTCAGTGGGTAAATGCCTCTTTACGTACAGTATTATTTATAGGTATTTTTCTAATCTGGTCTGTCATCTTGTCTCTTAAAATTATTAGAAAGGGGAAAAGGAGGAACTACGGCAAACATAGATGCAAAAGTAATCCTGCTGAGAGCTGTGGCACAAGTACGAGCAAAAGCTGGGGAGTTTGGAGCTGTGTTCCTAGGCCTCTTGTTCTCGGTATGTTCCACAAGAAAACCAGATCAGCATATATATATATATATAACCACCAAGGTGAAGTACTTTTTTGTGCTTCCTTCATTCCAGTAGGATTTCTTAGTGGTTGTATTTCTGCTAGGAGCAAAAATTGGCCTTTGCTGTTACGGCGTTTCTTGCAAATACAAACTTCCCTGGCTCTTGACTTTAACAGCAAGGTCCAATTCAGACCGTCAAGAAATTTCATCTAATCTCTTCTTAGCACGACTAAACCTATTTTAGAAGCAAGACGTCCATGGTTACAGGTGTAGGAATTGTGCTAAACTTATGCTGAGATCCCAGGTGTGAAGGTTGGGAATGGCAGCTCCTTTTTGCAACCAGGATACTTGCTCACACCGTTCATCCCAACAGCTCCTAAACTTCTGTGGTATCCTTTGCTCCTCGTTTTGAGGACTTCAGCAAAAGGACAAAAGTGAGGTTTCTGCTGGGAGGAAGGCTGTATGTGACTTTGTCCAGATATGGCAGAAGGTTGGTCTAGAGGTTTTGCTACAAGAGCTGTGATGTACACAGTGGCATAGGGCTCAGAAGGACATTCAGGAAAGTCTCAGTAGAAGATTTATGTGCTGCAACTACGTTCCCGAGCCCTGTACCACGTTTCCTGAGAGACCAGAAGCTGTAAAAAATCAATAAAGATTTGGATACAAATGGAAAATGCATCTTCTCATTCACTACCTGCACTGCACATGATGCTAGCTGTAATCAAGAACAAATTCCAGACGACCCAAAGCTATCAAGCTGCAGAATCCCTGCTAGCGCTCACTGCAGTCCTGCTATTAAAATGCCCACAGGCCATGGAAACGCTCTTAAGCCAAGTCACTAGCCTAAATTCTGAATTCTTACAGTTAATAGAACTCACCACTAATTTGCAGTTTAGGTACAACCTTTTTTTCTTTTCTTTTCTTTCCTTTTTTTTTTTTTTAATAAAAAAAATAAATAAACCTACCTTCATCAAAATGCTAAAGAATCACTGTTGGCTTTGAGCTTCTCACGATGCGGAGGCACTGATTTAATTTTTTAAACATACATGGAGAAAGAGACAAGCTGAAAGTGAAGTGTCATTGGTTCTCTTTACCATATATTCCACAGCCTCATTTGTCTTTGCATTACAGCTTTTGGAAACTCTGCAGATGATGCTTAGGGACAGCCTTCTCACAATATACAGCTTTTTATTTTGTTTTATTTACTATGAAACAGCATTCGGAGTATCAACAGTTATAGTGTGTGTATTCTGCTGTTTAAGATCTACAGCTGGCCAAATACATGTACATATATTTTCTGGAAAAAACAAACAAACTTTTCTACCCCTTCCTCTTAAAGAGAGCATATTAAAAGTCTCTCTTTTCTTCATGAGAAAATAATCATTTTTTCTCCCATTATTAGTTTCTTTCCTCCCTCAACTTTACTTCAGAAAAAAAGTGAAAAGCTAAAATGGTGGGTGGAAAGAGCAAAAGAGCCAGTGGAAGGGGGGAATGACAGAAATATAAAAAGCAGCTTTCTCCACAAACCTACTTATCTGCTACAAGCTTTGGAAAAGGAAAAAGCCTTGCTGGTTTAAAGTCTGCAGGACACATAAGGCAAATATTGTTGAACATTTTCAAGGAAAAAAGGACTTTTTTTTTTCCAATTTCCATTGAGTTATTTCCAAATAACATTCCACATGTCCTGCTTACAGTCCTTTAGCTTTGTGTTGGGTGGGTTTTTCTCATTTGCAAATTAGTTGAGGATAAAAATAGGTTTCCACATAAATCAGGAGGATAGGGGCTTGCTTGTGAATTTTTCTTCACCTTTCTCAGCCTGGCTTTGTGTTTCTGTGTCCCTCTCTGGACAAAAAAAACACTCTTCCTTTTAGGAGGATCAACATCATCTCATCCTTCTGGTTGTTCCCCCTTCACCCAGAGGCTGTGGCGCCAGTTCTGTTTTTAAGCACCATTTAATTGTTGTTGGATGACTGACCTGCTGCTCACAGAGCATGAGATGCTATGCAGCAGAGGAACTGCAGTCATCATCAGACATTCAAAGGACACTCCTGAAGCAGAAGTACAGAAAATAGTGGGTTCCAGTATAAGCAATGAGAAAGAAAATGTCAGAAGTAGGACATGGCAAATAGGAGACAGGAGGAGGCCTCAGGATTAGAAGAACAAATGACTGTGAAGAGAGGGAGGTCCCGCTCTTCAGTGCCCACTACAGCAGCAGAACAGCATTGGGAGCCTGAAAAGGGAACGCAGGATGACAGATCACCTGCCTAGTAGCAGAGAAACAAGACTGTCAACAGCTCAACATCTCAAACTGTTAACCAACAACAAATCCCTCCTCCTTTTCTAGCAAGGTGAGGACATAATCAGACTAATTCCAATGAATAAGCAACATGCCAGTACATTTGCATGTGCCACAAGCAAGAAGGCAGCCCTCGCAAGAAGATGGGAATTTGCAGTGATAGGTTTGTGTAGTAAAAAGAGTACATTTTGCTGTTGCAAGCTTGCCAATAAAGTGTTAGGCTCCACAGTGAAAAACCTCTTGCACTGGAGAAGCCTTTGCTGTAGGGGCATTTGAGGTACTTGGGCAGTGAGTTCAGATGCACTCATTTTTTTACTGTGGCCTGAGAAGGTCAAACACCTTGATGGCTGGCACGAGAGCTTGGCAGGGAGGGAACAAAAAAAAAAAAAAAAAAAAAGGCCAAATTCATCTATTTAAAAGCCTATGGCAGAGACTTCACCATTCCAACCTAGCCAAAACAGCTTCTCCTCTTAAGAGGCCTGTACAATAATTAAGGTCTTCACCACACAGAGACTTCTTTCAGCTGTCATCCAACACTAAATGGGATTTCAGGAGAGGGAAATAAAAAAATAAAAAAGCTGGCCTAAGAACTGCATACGGTACTCGTGGAAGTGAGAAGGAGCTACAAGGCTCTTGCTCTGTCAGACCAAAGGATGCAGGTGTCTGTGTCAGTCCCCATAAGTGTTATTCCAGGGATGAATCTCATTGCACATCAAATCCAGGGACAATTAGCAACCCTTGGCCCTTGTTTGACCACGTCACTTTAAAAGGAAGTCTGAAATAAACACAGTCTTCAATTGAGGATATGTGATGTCTAATGAAAAGATGACTCTGATATGAACATTTAGGATTCAGTGGCAGATACAGTGACTGTGCTGAAACAAGAGGCAAGGCAGAAAAAAGCCGTACCATCTCGTGTAGGAAGCACAGGAACTCACCAATTCTTGGTCTAACTGCAGAAGTGACCTCTGGCAAGCCCCAACTTCTTGATAGTGATTTTTTCCATCTGTAATCAAGAAAACAGAGCACGGTAATTTGGAGATAAAGTTTTATGAATCTCCAGTATCATGTTTGCTTTAAGCAGGTGAAGTGAGGACATCTTTTTGACAGCAGAAAGAAGTGAAGTTCTCCTCAAAATAAATCCGAGGGATCAGAAGGCAATCTTAGATTTGCTTCATTCTGATTGTTCAGCATTCCTCAGTAAGATTGACAGGAAATGAGAAAGCAACGCTTTCATGATTCAGGGAGGTAAAAATTAGGACCATTTAAGACTATCTACAAAACCTTTCTAAACAACAGTTAAAAAAATCAGATTATTTTTGCTCCTTCAGGTGAAAAATGAAAGCAGAACATGCGTAACAGATTACTGACAGTATTGACTACTACAGAATATCTAAGTAATGACAAACTTTGAAAGGGAATATATATATGTATGTCCCAGAGAAATTTTAAAATGAAGCATGAAGAACTGAAGCACTAGTAGACGTATGCATACCCTACACATTAACTGGTTCCAGTTTACAGCAACCTCACAAAGCCAGAAAATAGTCTAAGTGAGTCTAAGTGAACAGAATAATCCAAGTGAAAAATAATCTAAGTGAACCCATCGCCTCCACAACCTGTGTAATCTGCACAGGGATTTCAGACTGAAGGAGGAAGTTATACATCAGCCCTGAAGTGGCAATGGAATGAGCCCTTGACTTTTATCTTGCTTGTTGTCAGCAAACACGCTGCCTTCCCAGAGCAGTCAGACTAAGTATGAGCTGGGAGCTGTGTCTAGCAAAGCGGGTCTCTTCCAAGAAGACCAACACCCTCCAGCACGAGATGCCAGAGCAGATGCTGCGTGTGCTGAAGCCCGACATATGCTGAAGCTCCCTGAGCAATCACAGAAAGGCAGAAAGCACACTAGGATCAGCCACGTTTTTTGGCTGGGGTGGGCTAATCTCTAGGATCATCTTTATTATTATGACAAAGGCACCAGGCAGATATTGAAGATAAGCTGATGGCTTCCTGAGAAAACATGCAGCTGGAGGTGGCAGGGGTGCTACTGCAGATCAGGGTGAGAGGAAAGGAGTCAGGGCAGACAGAAGAATGGCACTTGGACCTTTTCTGTCACTTGCAGTAGGCTAGAACAGGCAGCAAGCTTGTTACTCCCCCAAAGACTCCAGGAGTGAGGCGGACGATACAAGAGTTGCACATGTCCTTTGGAGATACAAATCATTTTGAAAATCTCCTCTAAGACGCAGACCACAAGGTGTGTTGGGCATGCATGAACAGCACGAGACTCACTCACTGGTGCCTTCTTCCACTGTAATAGTCCAGTAATCCCCATTACAGGTGAGCAGAAAATGGCTATGAAATCTCTCAGGGGGCATTCAGGTCCTTGAAAAGAAATGTACAGCTTTTCAAGAGTTAATTCTAACTCATATTTACCATTGCGTTTTTTCTTTATGACATACAGGGATGGCCTGAAATTGCTTTTATCCTGCTTGTCTAACTCAAGGCATCTAAAATGTCAACCTGGACTTGCCTGTTGTTTTTTTTTTCCTGGAGCAATCCCTGAAGGTACCAGGAATTCCTCCTTTGCTAAATAGAAGAATGAGGGGAAGGTGCTGGAAGTTTAACCAAAAAAAAACACTTTCCTCCCCAATGTTCATTGATTAAAATTAACGTGAAGTTAATCAAAACTCAAAGCAAAACAAAAAGAAAGGTCAGGAAGAAATAATATCAGAAATATGTTTCCCAGTCAATTGGTTGCTTTTCAGGCTTTAGCAATGTAACTTCAAGACTTATGCAACCACCATAGAATTTGCTAGGTCTGAATTCTACTTTAAAAGCACCCATAAGCAGAGACTTCTCACCAATCAACTCCTTCTTATCCAAGCCCACTTTTATTCTCCTAAGGAAAAAAAAGGAATAAGCTTCCTTTTAAGTCTCCTTTGTATTTTCAGCCTCCTCAGATGCCACTGCAGCATCAGAGAAGAAAATACCAGGCACCTTCCTTCCTGCTTACTGCAGATCGAGTCAAGGGCACTTTGATTCACACAGGAGTCACTGCCTCACAGTACACAGCCCTTGCAGAAAGAAACCTGGGGGAATCAGTTTATGGCAGCTTTCCTATTGTGCCAGGTTAACAACATATGCATCCCTGAACTTTTAGCCCGCACTGGAAAAAATGGTATTTGCTAGAGCTACATAGCCAAAAAAAACGTATTTTGCAAATACATGCTGCAATCAAATGTCTGTTTGTAACATCTATGACTTGGCAAATTGACTTGCACATCAGACACACATTTTGATGGTTAATTTTGAGCCCTAATGCAGCAGAGCAGTCTTCTCTCTGGCTGGTGTCTATCCTTTTCAAAAGGCAAAGGAGTGCATAAATTATGTTTAAAAAGAGGTAGGCATTTTCTACCCACAGCGTAGAGTCCCTGTAGGTGGATTATTATCCAGGAATACCAAAGAGGTAGGAAGTCTGTGGTTTAACCCATTCTTTGTACTATCTCCTTGCCTGCTATTGTTTTTATTGCAGACAGCCTGAAATTATCTATATGGTAGGATTTTTCAAGTAGCTCAGCAGCACAGCAACTGCATGTCAGACAGACAGCAGGAGTTAAAGCCCTGAAGCAAGAATTTTGTTCTGAATTAATAGCAGGTAAACCCTGCAGGAGCATCCAGTTGCCCCTGCTGATGTTGGCACTATGAGGTTGTTACAGTTTACTCTTGTTAATATTTCCCTTGCCAGACTCTGTACTAAAATTGCCATGTATTAGCAGAACACGATGGACTCTGAACCGTCTTGCAGATGATGAGCAGGATTTTGAAGCCTATTTCTTCTGCAGTATCTGTCTGAACTACTCGGAAAACAGAAAGTAGTGGCTTCCACGCTGCACTGAGAAATGTGTATATTAGGATATGGCATGACCTCTAGCTAATAAAAGTGGGCAGAGATGTTCAGCTGAACAGAGCTACCTGCACTTACTCCAGCCAAGAACTTGGCCGGTAACATGGAGGTCAAAGAAAATATTTTGAATTGGGATGAAAATAATCAGCATCAGGGCTGAATATTCCTAAGTCCCAGCAATCTGCCTACAAGTGCTGGCTGTGAGCATCTTCAGCAAAGAAAAGAAAAAAAAAAAAGAGAAGGGTTTATAAATGTTTAAGAAGAGTTTTAGATTTTCTTAGATGTCACTGCTCAACTTTCTGTAACCGTGAAACAAGAAGTAATAATGTTTGACTTGTCCATTACATCTTTTTCCAGAACTACAAAATACTTCAGAAGAATGTCAGTCCTGGCCAAACCTCTAGTGAGATATGCAAGAATTCTTCCAATTTTCTCACAAAGTGGGCAAACTGAGGCACAGAAGCCGTTTTCTCAGCAATTCAAAAGAAATACTAGCAGAAAAAGAAGGGATCCTACCTCCCACAGCTAAAACAAACAAAGCAGAAAAGATTTCACCAGACACACCAGTGTAAATAAATCTAAGCAGGTCAAAACCAATACTGCTAAATCCAGGAATACCTCTTTGGTGCTTAGTTCCAAAGAATGCTGCTCTAAAACCTAGTATTTCTTCTCCCGGTGGCAAAGACTCAGTATTTTCCAGGCAAATTGACATCTTCCACACTATCTTGGTCTTCTTCCTTGAATATTCGTTTTCCTCTAGAAAATAAACAAACATCTTATTATACTCAGTGAGTACCACGAAGATGCAGGCAGGGTGTAGCCAGCCCCATGCCCTCCTGCCCACGCGTAGCAGAGAGGAGTCTCCGAGAGACCAGGCAAGGTGAGGCAAACCTCAAGAGAAGGTAGAGGGAGGATTTTGCAAAGAAAATAAGAGCTGCAGCATGTTAGTTAGCCTGAGGACATGAAGGAAGGAGGAATCCCTCAAGGGTAATGCAGAAACATGGCACTTCTCCTTGCCACCTTCTGCAGAGTTTCCATCAGTCCAGGATTTCCAACCCCATAAAAAGGACATTAAATAACAGCAGACCCCCTTCAGCAGCCTGCACGTGGGGTTGCAAAGGGACCCATCTTAAATCCCATGTGAATTTATCCCTTCCTATCCCCGTTCCTGCTTGCAGTGTCCATAGCACACCAAGCACCTTCAGTTAACCAGCTGAGATCAGCTGTCACAGGGAGCACTCAAGTTCAAGCTCCTAAACGAAAGTTTGGGCAGCAGCTTTCTGACGACATGAAGCTCCTCCTGAGGTCGGTCTTGGTTGCATGAAGCACTGCTCATCTCTTGTTCTTGAGTTCTTGTGCAGTTTTGTCTTGTTTGATAATTGATCCTGTCACCCGGTACTTGCTGGTATAGCTGAGCTGAAATTCGTACCTGTGATCTTGTCAGGGCTGAAAGTTGTATTTTGCAACTATTTCCACTTTGCACCCAAGGGAGAGAAAAGAGAATACAGATACTTCATTTTCCCAATCTGTTGTAACACAAATTAAAGTGAATGATTTTAGGATGACATAGGAGCTAAGGGCACCGTCAGCACAAATCCAAACCCCATTTGAAGACTGCCAAATGCTGTTTGCTCAGGAGTAAATAGATATAGATATTTCCAAAAATAACTTTTCTGCCATGAAGAATTCACACCAGATTCCCACCAAAAAAATAAAATATAGTGTACTACTGTCTTTATTACTTTATTGCCTTGAATGTTCTCTAGGATTTGCTTACTGGACCATCCAGAGGCCCTGGTAAGGAACAAGGCCATGCTATGCTACCTTATGAATTAAAGAGACTGAGATTGATTTCAATGGTAATTAATATGAGCAAAAGAACCTTAATTTATATCCATCCATCCATCCATCCATTAATATATATTTAAACTCTGAGAAGCATTTTATTGTTGTTGTTTTCTTCCCCCCCCCCCCCAAACGTAGAAGCATTCTGCACTATGATACATTAGGTATAGCCCAGGAAAGATTTCTTTCTAAAGAAAATTGAGCAGAGATCCTCTCCTAGCATTAAGCTCTGGTGCCTTAAGTTACTACATTTTTTAATTTAGGAAAGTTACTGAGAATTCTAATAAGTTTTCATACTCCTCTTAAGCCCTGAAAAGATGAACTGATAGCAGCCAAGTTATTTCTCTATATGGGTGCGACTTTTTAATTATTAAGTAATCCCTACCCATTGCTGAATATTTCTAAAGCACTAATAAAGCAGTTGTATCACACACACCACAGACAGAGCCATCTGAGGTAAGGCCACTGACCTCCTGCAGTAGAGTCCACTAATTATTCTGGATTTCCTTATGCACGTTTCCCATTTTGTGTCTGTGTATGAAGAGGATAACACCAGTGGAGACAGGCATTAAAATGCTGTTTCTTGCTACCTGCAGGTATTTTTACTGCCTATATACTGTACCTTTTTCTCAGCAGAACGTTTTCCCATAATAAGACAGAAGCTGAGGCAGCGAGTGAATGCCTGTGTACCCAGTTTTCCATCTCATACCACAAGCTAGTAAAACGAGCTTCCCCAGGGTGATGGGTATTTTCCCTCAAGGATGGCTGCCACCCTAGGCCTTGTCAGCTTTCTGCGTTCAGTTCTCTTAGCTGACCAGTTACTACAGATCCTTCGGTTCCTCTTCTTTAAAATATCTTCTGGCAAGCACCATCCCGAGGAAGAACATATTGGGAAGCTCCTGGTGTAAGGAACTGCAAACAGAAGGGCTTGGAGCGCAACTGAGCGCTTGCACAAATCCAAACAAGTGGTGTAACGTGCTACTGTATTACCTCAAAAGAATTCAATGCCACGTTGCTTATACAGTGCTGTTGTCGTAGCTTTCTCAGGAGACTGCCCTGACACACCTCTGGCTTGTGCCCTCTGCTAAGGGAAATGCACGTGGGAGCACAAGGGTAGGCCTGAGCCGATGGAAGCAGGGTGCATGGGCAGCCACAGTGCTGGGAGCTGACGGATCCAGCGCAGCAGCCTGGCTGTTATCCATCTCATTTCGGTATCTAATCTCTCTAGACACTTATAATATGCCACTCACTGGTGTGCTCCATCTTAGCTGATAGTGAAATCATTTAATAGAAGTGGGTAGTGAGGTAGGTGACAAGCTGATTGATGGCAACGTCTTCATTTAAAGCTATACAACAATGCCAGACAGAGGCCTCAAGCAGCTCAGGAATACAGCTCTGCCGAAAGTTGTTGGTATCTGTGCAAGTTTATCATGCCAAGTGTGGCCTGCACAGCCTACCAGAACATCTTCCTAAGAAGCTGAGCTACCTGAAGCCCATTTCTTAAACCAAACAGCATCAGCATCTCAGGGGACAGCAGTCAGTGAGATGATGATGAGAATAGTCAGTTCTCCCTCCTAACAGGGACAATCTGCTTTTCTGCTTCCTTAGGGTAACCAGAAAGTATCGATCTCTTGAAGCTACCTCTATTTTAACTGTGATCTCATACCCCGGTGGCAAGCTGGTGCTGTCAGAAGACGAGCACGTACACACACCACCATGTCTCGTCCTCTGTGCCCCAGCTCTGCGTCAAGTTAGGGAGCAGCAAAGACCATCCCTTTCCTTTCTGAAGAGTCTTGAGCACATCACGTTGATCATTCACGGTCACTTCTCCTCCCCATTCCTTAATCCCGGCTGTTCCTAGGGAAAGCGATGGCAGAGCAGTCCCTGCCCACCCTTGTGCTGCCACACAGGCACAGCCTGACTGCAAACTCCACAGCCACAAATACCCTCAAATCTGATGGTTCTTCAGTCTGTAGCCAACCTCCTACTCTGCTTTAAGGAAAAAGAGGTGACTCTGGCACTTTTCACCTCCACCAGTGCTCTCATGGAAACTCTGAGTCCAGTTAGTTCAAACCAGATAGTTCAGGAGAGACCTGCACGAGTTTCTGCATGCCTATTTATTTAGCTGCTGCGGAGCAAACAAAGCATATTCTCCTTAATTCATAAAAGAATATCTGGAGGCGGTGGCTAATTCTGTCCCAATTCTTCCACGCTCCATTCAAACTCTGCATTGCAGGGCTATTTCCAACCCAACAGCAGCCCGACGACAAGATTTCAGTAAAACCTGTATTGCCCAAGATGCTCAAATGGGCAGAACTAGAAGCATTTCCCTACGAGGAGCTGAATTCAAATTATTTACAATGAGACTGGCATGCCAGTATTTTACCCCCTTCAGATGACAGGAATAAGATGGAGTGAATTTGTTTGCTCACGATTGTCTTCCTTAATGAAGGAGCTTTATCTCGCCCCGTGCCACGTGTCGTTGCAGTTTCTGTGGCAACAGCTGACTGCACAGGGGAAGAAGTGGTGGCACAGAAATCACTGCAAATTGCTGGCGTGTAAACAAAGGCTACCTTTGGGTCCCTTTTGCTCGCATACTTCTTTGACTCAGTTCACGTTCATTTTCTGGTAGGCAATTGTTAATGGCTATGATATTTATTGCTTGTATTTTGGAAGCCACTGAGTAAATGTCCTATATGACGTACTTTATATGCCACCCTTTGCCAATACGTAAATGCAACTTCTAATTTAGGATAAAACCCATTTGATTTTTGTCCATATAGGCAAAATTCACTCTGTAGTCCAGCATAGAAAATCTGAGGAAAATCTCTCAATGAAAATGACAAAGTATAAAACATTAAATATATATACATGTATTTCCACATACATATGAGCACACCAAAGCAAATAGAAGATGACATGAAATGGAAGTTAGAGCAGGTAAGGTTTTTTTCTGTTCTGTTTTCATGGAAGAAATTGATGTCTGGCAATCTCGGGGAACAAGCTCAGGTCAGAACACCAAAGCTGTGTAAGCACTTCAAGTGACTGAAATGAAGTGCTGAGGAGGACCAGGCTTCATATCTTTCATTTAAAAAGACAGTTTATATTCAGAGTTAAAACTTCAGTAACCATACGCAAAGCCTTTAAAATAACTCAGGAAATGCCTTCACAAATCAAGACTGCAATGGTTGGTGCCATTTCTTTCACTACCCACATTTACTCACACCCTACTTCTCTAGAAACACATTCTCAAAATGGAAGCAACTTCTCAAGCACCAATCCGTGTTTCTGGTTTACTGAATTCCTGCAGAGTACTGAACTTCCATTGAGTAGAAGCTAAGGCATCCAGATCAATTTGTTTAGTCATGAAAATACCAGAAGAATGGAAGACAAACAAGTTGCAAGGATGGAAACTCCTGAACTAGTTTTCTACCAGCTTCTCGCAGTCCACATATGTTTTATGAAATGTGTCTGTGTTGGCTAGGAGACAGGGGGAGCTGCTTAAAAGCAGGGCACAGTCACTCACTTCTCTCAGTCCAGCTCTGAAGAGTGCTCTTTAACACAGTTCTCAGGCTGCTGTAGCCACAACATTAAGAAAATTATTTTCTTACCTGATGGGTAACAGCAATACCAAAAATCCCGTAAAAATGCATTAACATATACTAACCACTTTGCTGCCCAAATCCTTTAGTCAACAACAGATTGATGCTAGCAGAAGCAAGACTGAGCTATTTATGGCCATCACTTGCTGTACTGGCTACACGGCCAAAACGCAGCGGCCCTAGCACAATACATTGGGCTTGAAAACCTCGATTGTTCTGCTGTGAGATCTGACCATGGCAAAGCCAACTCCACTCAGCTGCCAGCTGCAGTCCCCGTGAGCCAGGGTGCCACAGTGGGGGTTTCTAGCTCGTCCTGTGGCACCCAGCCTGAGCGGAGCTGCAGCTGTATTTCCAGCTGGTGCCGCACGGTCTTCAATATTGCATTACCTCAGTTTCCGCACGGAGGTGGGCCTCGAGTTGCTTTGCACAGGGGAGTCCTCCTAGGCAGTGTTGCTCTTTGGCTTTTAGCATTTCCTTTCACAGCAGGCAAGAGCTATTCCCGTCACCTCCTGGCTGTTTGTCACTGCTCTCCGTGATGTCAGCCTGGCACCGCCAGGACCGCCAGCAAGCTGAGAGCATATTGCAGTCGGTGTTGCTTTGCGGCGAGGGAGATGGCCCTCGGAAGGCAGGTGACAGCCCTCTTCTTCCAGCTCAACAGCTGCTTTGCTGGGGACAGCCTCGAGTCACCCAGAGCTGCACTTGCACCATCTGAAAACAGGCACCGAGGCTGCCCAGTGCTAGAGTGTAGGCAAAAAGGGGGGAAAAATGCATCCCAAAGCCACACTGATGGTGTCCCCCTCACATTAGCTTCATTTTAACCAATTAAGATGACACAGCTGCTGTGTGTCAACAGAGCCTTCGGTTCTCCTTGCTGCAGCTTCCCCTCTGTCTCTCAGTACCATCACGTAACCTCCCTTGTCCAGCTCCATCCTCAGTCACTTCAGAACACCAAATCTGGGCCGAATCCAGCTTTGGGTTTGGGCCTGTTCCTACTCACCATTTTCAGGAAACACCGTTTGAAGGCACTGTGCTGGGCTCCAGTCCCTGTCCTTGGAAAAGGATGGTCTGCAGCTTGTCTATCCAGAGGGCTGGTTCTGAGCGAGGAGTTCAGGGCTCAGTCCAGGCACCCAACTTCATGGAGCATTTTACCTGCTGGGTGCTCAATGGCAACACTTGAGGCACCTAACGTATACTGAATGAGAGTTTGAAAGTGTTCTAAAAGTATTAGGTTTCCCATACCAAAATAATAAAGAATGATTTCAGGAGGGGTTGGTACCTACACTAATTAACATATTCCCCCTTATGGATTTGTCCTTTTGAGAAATGATCCTCCGATTAAGTTTTTTTAACTAGAGAACAACTTCACTAGTTGACATTTTCTAAACAAAGGAGACAAAAGATGAATAACCATTCTTGCATGAGTTGCTAACTGATTTTACTAAAGGCAACAGAACTTTCTTTAAAGGAAATTAATTAAATTTGCAGGTTAACTACAAATTTGTTAATTATTTGGCCACGTTTCTAGAGAAACACCACTCCCTGTTTTTATCCAGGGGAAATACATCTCCTTGCTTGCATACATAAAGCATCGCCTACCTTGCAGTTTATTAGATAACAGTTTTTACATTATGATCAGCTAATGTTTCTCCTAGAATTAAAACAAGGGTACTATCTATGCCATTCCTCAGACTTAACAAAACAGACCATTAACCCCATGCGAGCAGAAAGGAAAAGCAAGGTATGTGCAAAACAATCAGGCATTTCAAGACTGTAATGAATATTTCAAGATGCCATGGGTTGTAACATTTCCCCAGATATTAATTACACCGCCCTTGTAGATCAGCGAGCGTTTCATTATTGACTGCAGCGGGAACAGAAGCTCACCTGTTTTCTGCTCTCCGTACTTAGTCAAACAATTCATCTGGTATTGACAGATGTCTGGGACAGCGAGACTTTTATGCTACGCTGATACTAAATAGAGCAATTGGCAGCATCGTCTCTGGCCAAGTGAATTTGGGCCATCAGGGATAGCTCATAAACTGAGTGACAACCTGGCTCCAATATTTTCTTAGTCTTCTTCAGAATCACTTAGCAGTCTACCTTTTCCGTGAAAGACGGATGCTCTTCACAGTTTCGTGTGATTTATCAAGGCAACAACATGTCATTAGCCTAAGATCCTCAGAGTCTTTCCAGATAATGTCCCTGGCCCCCCACCGTTTCATATTACTTGAGCTATAAGGAAGGAAGGTCATCAGAGCAGCAGCGAGCAGGATCAGGCTGCTGCCACAACTCTTACAATTTGTTCAGCTCACAGTCCATTGCTTGCATGCTGGAAGTCACCATCAGAGAAGTGAGGCTGCTTCAGGCAGCTGCTGACCATGGAGCAGTGCTGGGGTGCAGGGGGACACCCCGTGCTCATATGGGCAGGGAGGTAAGCTCGATGAGAGAATAACACATCAGGTGTGCTAAATGCACGCAGCCCACTTTTTCTGCCCGTGTGGAAGGGCACAGGTCAGAGCGCAGCCCTACCCTGTGCTTCCAGCTTAGGCAACACTCTTCAGGGAACAAAGACGTTGAGGAGAACAAGATATTTAATGACCCAGGTTTCACGTTTCTGTTTAGCTGGAGGGGTTCTCTGGCTAGAAGCAAGCCTTGGATGCCAAGAGGTCTATATAAAGAACGTAACCTTAGCGATTAGGTCGTAGGATGTGGGATGCAAAACAAAAACAAAGAGCTAGACTTGTGATCCAAACCAAGAAGCCAAGAGTGCTTGCAGAGATTCCCACAGCAAAGGAGGAGCACTGAGTGAGAACATGAAGTACTATAAAATTGTCAGTTATTTAAGGCAGAACTGGTAAAAATGACTTGGAAAGTTTCCAAATGATGCCTTTTTGTTCTATTATTTATAATGGCAGCTGCTTCATAGAAACTACCTTACACAATTGTTTTTGTCTTCACCCTGATTTATCTTGCTTTCCTTGACAGACTCTGCCAGAACTGTTTAAATAATGATTTGATGGGCTGTATGCAAATTTCCCTCCATTTACCCTCTGTCCCTACACATACAAAACCCAACAATCTTATTGCAAATTGCACAGGGATCGATTACACAGTTTCTCTGCAAAAAAGATGCCACTTTGCTTTCAGACAGAAGCGGTTTGACTTTCCTCAATGCCATCCAGAGAACAAAGAAATTATTGGGGGAAAAAAAAAAAAAAAGATGTTACCACTATGACAGTTAAAGACGTTGGTCTCCTTAGGAATACATCATGCTCCCCATTCGCATTCTCTTCTTCATTTGCATGCAGAGCTTTCAGCAGAACTGGAGAAAGAGCCAGGGAGAGAACGGAGAAACACAAAAGTAGTCTCTAACAAAGTAGCCTTCTGAGCATCTTACACAGTTAAAAATGAATCGATATATTTTGCAAGGACTCTTGAACAGAGGTTTCTAAAATGCTTTGCAGTGCTTGAAAAAGAATATTAAAAATAGGGAGATTGAGAAGGAGCACAAAGATGTATGAACTCAACAAAATGATCAGTTCAAATTCTGAAATCAAAGATCGGAAAAGTAAATACACAAAGGAGGATTCAAGTGACAGGAGCTGCAGAAGCTAACAGCAATGGTTGATGTGGAACAGCAAAGTCTTCAGATCATTTTAGGACAATCAGAACAAGCACAGACAGACAGAATTTGCTGAACAGGCTGAAGTACAACACAAGAATTGGTAACAGACCAAATAGCAGAAAAGCATGTAACTGAATTTGTTTGTAGAAGTAATTTTCCTGCAGTTGACAGCAGCAGGAAACCACGAGCCTGTTCTTTTAAGCAGAGTGGACACATAAGGACATGGCCAAATGTTATGCACAGATTTTTTTTTCAGTTGTATGTTCAAGTCACAGATGTGCTCCCCTAGTTAACTGAAGGCAGTTGCTCAGGCAGCGTTTTGATTTGTTCATAGACTAACAGCCAGACCATGTACATGATTATGCCTGGACTTTACATGCTGAATCCAGATTTTCTAGGATGGAAGGAAGTAAAACAGACACCAGATCTTCATATGGCACAAACTAGAGTAGTGCCACAGTGGTAAAAACTATAAGAAGTGGTGCTTTCATACACAACCTGCTAGCTAAAGTCACTTAAACTTAGGGTCAGGAATTAGCAGCTAGGCTATTAACTTCTAGTGGTGCTTTCCAACAAAAATCCTTCCGTGTCACCTTTGTGAAGCCACGACTTGCAGATACCTGCTAAGTTTACTCAACCAAAGGCTATGAGCTTTAAGTATACTTGAGACCACAGCACACTTCAAAAGGTCATTATTTATCACCATTCATCAAACGGGAAGCAATTAATTTTTAATGGAAAATCAAGTCAGTACATCAAGGGCTCTTTTTTTTTTTTTTTTGACATGTCACAGCTTTATGAACTGCTGGGAGAAAATGAGGTAGCCTGTAGGGCAACAGGAAACCTTTTATTTACTCGTGAGGAGAATCCTAACAGAGGTCTCTTGTGGTACATAAGGTAAAACACAGCCAGATATTACAAAAACATTCAACAATGTTTTTGGTTTTTTTTTTTTCTGTCTCAGTCTCTTTTCCTTCTTCCCAAATATTTACAGGCAGAGTTCATTTTTCCTCCTGCCTACCCTTTCACCAAATAAAAGTAACATTAGCAAAACACACTGCATACAACCAGGAAAAAAAAAAAAAAAAGCTAACAAATATAATGTAGTCAGAAAGAACCAGGCTAGTTTAATCTCATTCTGATTTAATGAGGCTGTCTTGTTGTAACAATTACCAACTTCCTTAGCAAAAAACAAAACCACAGAGAAACAGTGCAGTCACACTGCTTTAAAGAACCATTTGCACAGATCTCCTCCTAATAACAGGAGAGGAATGGAGGAGTCTCGCAGTCTCTCCCTTCCTAGGCCAAGTACTTTTGGAAAGGTGCTAACCTGGAACAGAGCCACAAAGCCCTCCCTGCCTGGGGTCTGGCCCTCAGGCCTTGAGGTCATTAACGCCTCCAGAGGTAAAGACTGCAGAAAGATTGCGTGTCTCAGGTTCACTTCAGATAGCTCATGCAACTCAAACTGGGGGAACAGAAAGAGATGGAGAGTGAAGAAAAGCCCTGTTGCCCATTAGGCCATTACAGCTTCTGGCATAGGCGTACAAAGACACTGGCAGGGCCTGCCTGGTGTGGAGATGGGCATTTGGCATCCAGTGCATGGCAAATGTAAGGACGTAGGGAGATCTGGAGATGTTCCAAATGTCGCCGATCCTCCCACAGGATGCAAAATGGAAATTGCCTTTCTGATGTCTCCTGGAGGGGGAGGAGGGAAATACTGCACCCAGAGTAAGGTGGGGGCTTGGACCAGACAGCCTCCAGAGGTCCCTTCCAACCTCAACCCTTCCGTGATCTGGTAGCATTCCCTCTTCTAAAACACAAAGGACAAGGATGTCTCTTGTACGTCCTTTGTGCAGGCACCTGGACTGACAACTTCAGGATTGAGAGGTTTAAGAAGCTGAAGCCTAGACAATGATGAATAGAATAGATGGTTGTGCTAGACAACCACGGACCAGATGCAGTCATGGGGTGGCCACTGCAAGTGGGCACAGCTGTCCATCTGTGGAGGGGTCAGATGACACCCTTCACTAGATGAGTGCCTTGATAAACAAGTGAGACCTGCTTGTGATGGCTGTCATATGTACCTTCATGGCTTGGCCTTGCTCACTCAACAGATCTGGAGTGGCTCCAGTTGAAAACACAAAAATTATGGACCCTGAGCTAGTAACAAAAAAAAATAAAAAAATCAACTGTAACTGAACCAAGTAATTTTTCTCCCCTTTGGTGTAACTTTCCTACCACTTCCAATATATTCATCTCCCCAGGACAGTAATACTGCTGGGACAGGATAGAAAAACATGCTACATTTTCCAGACACAAGGATAAACAGGATGCTAAACCCAGATTAACTCTCAATATCATCTAACAAAAACACAGCAGCAACAAAACATTTCTTTGACCTTCTGTGTGTGCTACTGCTCCAAAATTGCAGAGAACATCTGAATCAGGGACTGTGATACTGGGCTCAATGTTAACTTTTTTGCCACAGACATCATGCCAGAAAATTGTTTCAGAAGTTGCTTTGTGAAGAAGCAAAATCAGGAAAAAAAAAATTGTGATGAATTTTTGATAACAAAGGAAAATAAATTAATTAGAGGGATAATTTGAGTCTAACAGGAGGCGATGTTTTGGGAATAAGAAGGTGGAAAGCAATTTCATTGCCACAAGGCCTTGTTTTACACCTGCCACTCTGCAGTGCTGCTTAAATGCTTTGAATACTTCAGGCAGGTGGAAACGGAAAGCCAGGTAGGCAGACAACTATGGAGGAGTGAGAAGCCATGGTGTTGGTTGGACCAGCCAGGTATGAGCCACAACTGAAAATGCAACAATGCATTTCACAGTGTTTTGAGAAAACACTACAGTCTCAGCCCCTCCATAGTGACTGGAATTAGAAGATAATGGATCTGAGTAGCTTCTCACGCTGCTCTTACTGCTGTCACTGCATTAATTTTAGATTGGCTTACTGATTTACAGGAGTCCCAGGAGATCAAAACCAAACCGCTGATCTCCCCGCTCCTTTCCTTCTTTTATCTCACTGCCAGAGAATCCATCACAGAGCTGGTCAGATTTAGTCTGAGCATAATTCCACTAACTTCAATCCAAAAGCTCTACTGTAATGTGAAATTTGGTCTTATTTACTGTACTTAAAGTTCTAAAGAGATTATGCTAAGCTTAGTATAAATCACTATGGAAGAAAGTCTGCATGCAAGAGTGGGGATTTACAGGCTACTTAATGACTTATCTCTACTCCCTATTTCATTCTAATGAAGTAACTGGAGTTCTCTGACCTTATGAATTATCTCCAACACCAAAGGAACTTTATGAAAGATACATAATTGTGATGTTAAAAAAAGAAAAGAAAACCCACAGCCCCAGATCCCTTGTTCTGCAGTTCTAAAACTACCATAACTTCAATGCAGTCCATAAGCAAGACAAAGTATTGAAAGTCTGCCAATGTCCACAGGAAGATTAGTGCTAATTGGTAGTGATCTTTGAAAAGAAATCAGTTTGGGAATGTTAAAAGGGAAATATAAAGTGGCGACTTACCACTAAGCCATGGGAAATATCTTTGCTAAGCAGTTGCACTAATTAGTGGGGAAGGGGGGTGGGAAATGACCCCAATCAAGCAAAGAACTCAAATCACTTGAAACCAAATGAACTGGACATCAAAGTTACTTACTCTTCAGAGTTGAACATGTATTTCTTGCACCACTGGACTAGGGCCCAGAAATAGGAGACATAATGCAATGCTCCCTTTCGTTTTGAAAACTGCTTCAATTACGTGTCGGTGATCTGAGCCAGGATTAACCCTCAGCTCTTTGGAAACAGCCTTACAATGAATGCTTTCTGTAGCTCCTGAAAGGTGTGGCTGTTCTCCTCGGGCACCATAACTTCAGTTAAAGGGCAAAAGAATTTGAAGGACTAGAATTTAATTTCATACCTCTTGCCTTGGGGCTGGTTTCTAGACGTGTGTAAGGGCTGCACACTGGTATGGCTCCTTTAGAAGAACACAAAAATGCCAGGCTAGCGATGGGCCTGCAACTCGGATTGTGCCCTGATCAGTTATGTTTATAGAAGACACAGACTTCACTCTCCCCTTGAGCACAGAAGTATGGCCAACACCACTTATCTGCTTATTCTGAGGCACAGAAATACTGGCATTATTGGCTGTGCTTATGAGATGATTTTAATATATTATCACACCCTAAAACCCACCGAAATGCAATAATGTTGTTGCACATTTATTGCTTTTAACTAACTGTAAAAACTAAAATGTAAGCTTTGTTTCCCTCCATTGGTTCTGGGAGAATGCCAACCCTCACTCCACAAAGTGTTATTTGCAAAATGTTCCTCCTACCTTGCCAAACCATTAGATGTAAACCTTTTTAAACAGTGCACAGGATATCATAAACCCTAGATAGGCTTTGAATGACTTTTCCATCTCCATTCTTTCCCTTTGGAGTCATACAAGTGCTATTTAAACATGATACGTGTTTTAATACACCATCATTACTTCATATCTTTAGTCAATTACTTCCCAAGAACAACCAAAGCAATCCTTTATGCTTAGCATTAAGGACTTAGTGACAGGGCTGTTATGGAGGAAGAGCTGCCCTAAGGATAGTCTGAGATTTTTTAGATAACCATGGAGGAGAGATGAGGTGGGGAGTGGGGTCTACAAGACAACTAACCCACTTTAAATCCATGATGGTGCATTAACTCTAACATTACATTAACTTGACTTTGAAAGAAGCTTGACGTTTATTTCCAAATTGAAATCCATAACCAATAACAATTTCATTTCCAGGTTACGTGTCTAAAGCATCAAGGAAACGTACCTGATTTTACTGGATAATCAAAGAGACTTACACTTTTGCAGAGCCCCAGTACACAAACCATAGCTGGCAAGATTTAAGTTTCTATCAAACTCAAATGTCAAAAAGTTCTTTGAGCCTGATCTAGCATCAGTACCAAGACCTATTTTGAACTCAGACAGGGCTCTAAAATTAATATCAGCACATGGTAGAAAGCTTGAAAACCTGCCATTCAAACGGTAAGGAAAAACAAATAAACAACAAAAAACAACACTTAACACCAAAAAGATTAGAAGACATATCCTACTAGTAATATTTTCTTGGCTTTCAGAGAGGATGCTATTCTGCCTGAAAGCCATTCCCTTGGCAGACCAGAATTGCCTAGATGCAGTTCTCTACTGCATAAACTTTACATTTTTAGTCTCTTTTAATTACTTTGATTTAGAGAAAATGAAGCCACTTAAGACCTGGCAGGAAATAACCCAATTATTATTTCCCTTCTCATCAAGTCTGAATATTAATTATGCATTCTAATAAAGGCTTAAGGACATGTTTCTAACAGCTGCTGACCATTTTCATCTTAAACCAACAACACCTTTAAACACATCCTTAACTTAATTGCCTAAATAGTCCTTTTAGAGTAAAGGGCTCTATTCAATAACAAGTTAACAGATGAGGTGGCCAGGACTCGAGAGCTTAGGACCTGTCAGAGAAGAACAGGAGAAAATTCTCTAATTTTAAAAACTTAATAAGGCAGGCAACAATTCCTGTTTCTCTTGCCTTAATACATTATAATTCCAGTAAAAGTTTCCTTTTTTTTTTTTTATTCCTAATTTATAAGGAATAGCATACAAAGAACTTGGAACAACCAAAAAAATCATCTACCTATTTGTTCTAAAGTCTTTGAATACAAAGCAACAAACAAGAGAAAAGCAACAACTAAGAGAAAAAAAGCCTCCACATTGCCAAAATACATCAATTTTTCCAAAACAAGTTATCTCATTTCTTAGTTCTTTACCAAAAGGCATATTCACATCCGCAACAGTAAGAATTTCAGTTCATCAAATATCCCATGTAAAGGACGGTGAAGAAATACCACTGTTCTTAATATTAAAAATAAATAAATAAATAAATAATATGAAAATCTATCTTCTCTGCACTCCTGAAACCAGGTTACCTCCTAGGCAGATCCTATAAACAGTCTCCTCATGAAAATCCCATTTACCGCTAAAGGAATTTTACGTGAGAATGTTAAAAACTAGGTGCAAAGAAAGTATTTCTAAACAGAGTTTAAAATAGAAATGCAGTTATCCCAAGTTCAGTTCAAACCACAAATCAGCAAGCCACCAGTCTGTGTTGCTACTGAGTGTAAACTCAATAAGCTAGTGGGAATTAGGGTAACAACTCACCAACCAACAAGCATATTAGCAGGGGCACAAGATTTGCAAAGACTTGGACAAGTCAAAATGTACAAATGTAGTAATTAGAATTACTAAACAGCAGCAGAGGCAAACACAAACCTTCCATACATCTTAAGGGCAGCTACTTGTCAGTCCTGTAGCAAACGGGAGGCCTTCCTTCTGATTCCAGGGGAAGGAGCAGGACACGCACCTGATGTTCCGCTCAGCCAAGAGCTCAGGGACTGTATTCCAAGTCCAAAGCTGAAGTAAGTCATCTTTTACTGAAGAATAATTGCTCACCCTTAAAGAGAAAGAAAAAACAACGACAGACCCCACGACCTTAGGCAAATCTAGTTTTCTGTGAGCAGTTGGTAGCAGCTGTAATCCTGGCTGTGACTGCCTCCAGCTCTCACGCAAATCACCTAGCAGTGAACAGAACCCGAAATAGTGGACGTGTTCATCTCTGTCCTTTGATTTCCTTGCTACAAAATGGAGATAACTAATCCCCATAGCTTCCCCGTTACTAGAGCAGCTAAGGCTTTTAAGCACTTTAAATAACACAAGGTTCCTATGAATTTAAGCACTAGCAAAGGCCATTAAAGAACAGGGCTGGAACTAGCCTGGATGTCGGGATAGGACCAGTGCAGTTCTGTGGCATCCACAGCTGGGTGCAGGGAGGTGGCAGCCATGCAGTGCTGCCAGCACCACCGCCGCCAGGCAGGTGTGCTCTGCCCCACATGCTGATAAAAACAGTGAGTTTAACCCTGCATGGGTTTAAGAGAAAAAATAAAAGGAGAACAGAAGCAAGGTTACCAGTCCTGCAGTGTCACAGAGTGGTTGGCCTGATAGAACTGCTACAAAGCTTGCTGAAATCGGGGGCAGTCTTTAACCAAGCATTAGGGGAGCTCTGGTGGACATGTGCACGTTATGGCACTTATTTTTCTGGACAAACTCTGCACCTTTTTACTTCGCTGAGGGTATCTGAACAAGTCCTGCTGGTGGAAAACATGATGCAGTAAATACTCCCCCCCAAAAAAACAAAATTAATAAAAAACTTGGATATCCTTCTGGGAGAAAGGTCTCAGCACAGGATTACCTAACAGCAGTTCATTACAAGCTCCAGTACAGCTAACAATACCTTGATAAAAGCAGAAGCAACAGAGTGACATGAAATTTAATTTCAACCCTGCCAACGTAATCAAACAAAACCATTGCTGAAGAAATATTTCACAGTTTCTCACTCTAGCCTTATGCTTCCAGTGTTTGCAATGCATTTCTCATTAATTAGGAAGAAAATAGCTTTCCCTTCTCACTCTCCTACATTGTACCAGCTCACTGAAGTTCAATACAGCATGAGTTACTGCAAGGCTCTTAGGTTATGCCTCGGTATTTTGATTTGGTGTGGAGCCACTGCTGTCAGGTCATCACTTGTTTTTCCTCTGGGCTCCAAATGCTGCTCACAGGATGCGACCTGAATGGAAAACAGCAGGAGCCTAAGATACAATAGCAGAAGTTCACCTAGGCACTGGAAGGGAAAAAGCATTCTTCTCCCTGTTAGACTTCCAACAAGAGTTTCTACTCAGAAAGCTCAGTTCCAGCCTTGACCTGGTGAAACCCAGTAGTGTTCAGATAGGAAGGTTCAGCTTAGGACCCATACGAAAGGCAGGTATTGTCATTATATTAAACTCCACTTTCTTACACATCTGAACAGAAAGAATGACAAATCAGACTTGGTGTCTCCACACCCATCTCTGACTGTTTTGAGAAAGTTTCCACATCAATAAAATTATTCTGTCGCATGGCTGGATGTGATTGAAAGTACTTCTCAGGGCTACAGAAAATAAAATCTGTGCAGGAAAGGAAAATCATCTGAATTCACCGCAGTGACTGAGTCTGGGCTGAGTTCCAGTCTCATTAAATCAGAAACTCATGGACCAGTCCAGTATGTTGGCACAGGCACACAAGCAATAGAGAAGTTCCTCCCTGCTTTCCTGATCTTGACATTCAGAGATGAGGACAAGGACGAGTGCCGGTATCACCCCACACACAAACACAGTGGAGAGGACAGTTCTAATGAGCTGGAACAAAGATGTTTGGTGACCAAAAAAAGAGTGGCAGGTAGCTCTTCCGCAGGCACAGCTTTGACTCAATAGTTTGCTATCCACAGAATAGTTTGGGTTGGAAGGGACCTTAAGGATTAGGATTATCTCATTACAACCTCCTGCCGTGGGCAGGGGCGCCTCCCACCAGCCCAGGCTGCCCAAAGCCCCATCCAGCCTGGCCTCAAGCACCTCCAGGGATGGGGCAGCCACAGCTTCTCCATTCAGCCTGTGCCATCTAATTGTCACTCACCTAATGCTGGAGATGCACTCTGTCTTATCCACGTACCCACTTCAGCCTTTTGGAGACCTGAAGCAATTTTTCTTTCAGTGTAGGTAACAGGAATACAGTGGGGAAAACAGGGACAGAGTATGACTTTGTGGGAAACATCAGCCTCCAAGGTACAGTTTCTGAGCTGTGCTGAGGGAGAGGCAGTGCCCACACCTGGGGCTGTCTGCAAAGAGAGGCATTGCCCCTTAGGCAGCAGCATAGGGGACATTTTCCCCCATTTGTGTAGGGCAATAAACGAACTTCATATTAATGTGATCAAAATGATCAATAGCTAGTTTTCCTCCACAAAAAAATATTGATCCTTAGGAAGACAATTGCTTTTTCTGTACCCTGCACTGAGAGAAGATAGCAGCATAGGAAAGTTGGGTATGCTCCGTGCTGTTCTAACATCATTGCTCTTCTCTGAGTGAAGATCCCTGTTGAATTAGAACTAGCCATTTTATTTCTGACAGATCAATGCTACTGCAACTAGACGGGTTGTGAAGTTGCTATGGAATATCATAACTTCAAAGAATCTAATACAATTACTATTGCTATCCTAATTCGTTTTCTTATGACGCAGATTTCTAATGAAGAGCTTTTGATGATTGATCCTTAACTAATGTGAAGGAAAAAGGAGTTTGCTTTGTCCTTCAAGCAGCTCCTCCTTTCATCTAACATTCAGAGCCATTCTCCAACTGGAAATGATTTTTTTTTAGAGGAAAAAAAAAAGAAAACCCAAAACATTAAGATGTCAAAGAGTTTGATACAAGCAAAAAGATCCTTTGAAAGACAATCATTACGGATGTACCCTGCACAGAGCACTTGTCGTTAATAACATCATAAACTTGAAGCTGAAATTAGGAGCAGTTTTAAAATGCAAAAAAAGAATCCATAGATCAAACACTACAAAGGAGGAGAACATAATGTAGCTTTCACACAGATGCAGATGGAGCTGACGGGGGAGAGGTTAACTTGGGTTAGAAACACGTTCTGAGGGGAAGAAAGATCAGGGCATGCAATTCAATACTTTTGTTAATTTATTTGTCTGAGCCTTATTTATGTGATTGTTTTCGTTTATATATTTTTATTGTGGCTTCCCTGTCCTTTAGAAATGATAGTGCTATAAAAAGAGATGGTGGTGGGGAGACAGGGAGAAGGGAAAAGTACTGTTTGTGTGAATACGATCTGGGATAATACTCAATTTATGTAAAATTATTCAGCTGAAATTCCTAAATTGTTTTCAAGCATTTGAATTAGCTATTAGAGCCTGTGAGACTAATAAGAGACGTTAAACTGTACTAAAGGGAGTACACAGCTTGGTTGAAACTCAATGGCAGAGTTGAGATTAGAGGAGGAACCTCTCCTTGGAACAGGAACCTGGTAAAAATCACTGATTTGTCAACAACACTTGGCTTTAACCTTTCATTAGGATAGAAGAAATGTCAAAGCTGTTTTCATTCTGCTCTCTAGATCAGATCGTTTCTCAGTCCTGTTGTAATTTTTACCTTTAAGGCCTGGGGAAGCACATCCCCAATTCTCATTTTCTCCAGTAATGAGATCTCCCTCAAAGAAATTACAGGTCTTCGGCCTAAAAGTTCAAAAAAGCTCTTTTCTTTCTGGAGTGGAATTGCTGTCAAGATTGGCTCTGACCACAGGATTTTTCCTGCGGTTACAATCAGGAACCAGCTTTATCCATCACAGTGTGTAGTCCCATCTCAAGACACAAGAGTTGCAGTAGCTGACCATGTGGCAAAACAAGGACAGGAGCAAAAGCATCAAGGTGAGGACGTTAAGGTGAAAACAGATTATACACTTACCAAAGGGGAAAAAAAGGTCAGACATTTATTGGGAAATAGATACGTTCCTTGTTCCTGTGAAATGGTTTTATTTCTGAATTTACAGCAACACTTCTGCAGCTCAGTTCCTGTACTGTTAGCGCCACAAGAACACTGAAACTGCCAGACTGGGGGGACATTAATGGAGCTTCTAACCCAATAATGTGGTTTCTGTGGATTTTAGGATGCTCCCAGTACTGGGAAGCTGTGGGATATATTGCATGCTCTTAAGTTTAACACTGGGTTTAACTGAATTTTCTTGATGCCACCTGTGTGGGCTGAGTTCATTCTCAATGCCTCGCGCAATACCCACTTTGTGGCTCAAGCTGGGAAAACAAAGAGCCAAACAGCAAAGAGAAAACTGGATAAAACAGTGGAACCAGATAACTACAAATTAAAGTAGCATTAAACTACTACAGAAATAATTCTACAGCTCTTTTCAGCAAAACTCGCTCGCTAATTACCCATTCTCTAAAGTTTTCAATGCTGTCTTTTCTTCTGAACAGCTGTAGAGGAGCTCAGCCTCCAAGTATTTGTAGGCTAGTTGCTGGCTGTGTCATACCACATGACGGCAGCCCCGCGTGCCATGCACCAACAGCTGTGCTTAGCGTGCTGCCATGCCCGGCCCATCTGCCACTACCACCCGTGCCAGTACAAAGGGCACGATTATCCAACGCCGAGGGCACCGTTGTACATGTACAATGCTGAATGAAAAGCGAGAGGAAGTAAATGCCTCTGGCAGAAAAACGTCCCTGCTCCTAGTGCTCCTCTTTGCTTCCTCCTCTTCATCAGCAGTCAGTTCTCCACCCTCTGTCCAGGGATGCTATGGGGAATGATGGTAAAAAAAATTAATGCAGTGCAACACAAGTCTAACCATGAGCAAAACAGCATTCACAGGTCCTTTCTACTCCTGCTCTGATGAAGGCCAATCTTAGTAAGATTCCTTATTCCAATGCTGAAGATCTAAGTGAATGTATACACCAAGAAACATGGTGAGGATTGAAGGCAGGTCTTCCTCTCCCAGAATCCAAAAAAGAGGGTGTCAGAAAACCCAGAACATAGCAATTTTTCTCTGCCCCAAATTGAGAGCACGCAGGCTAATATGGATGACATCAACTCAAGGCACAGTTGGGTTAAAGAGAGATTGTTGTGTCTCACAGGAGACAGCGTGAGCTAAGTAGACTGAAAAAGCAAGAGTCAAAGGAAATATCAGCAGAATTCCCACCAAGCGCTGAACTTCTACCATATAAAGTCTGATTCATTTTGAACGGATCAGAAATGCTCTACTTCAATTGCTGTTTCTCTGAGAGAAGATTAAAATATTTCAACTGAATTGAAGTTTTCTGGGGAAGTACAAAGGGGAATAAAAATCAGATTTTCCAGAACATTCAAATTTAATTAACTGAAATCCATTTCTATGGAAAATTCCTGTACATTGCCACCTCGACTGGCAGGACAGACGCAATCCGTCCACCGCTGCCACAATGCAGCTCCTGCCAGCTACCCCGTGTGCTCAGGGTGCAGGAAGCAAGGGTCCCTGCTGAGCTCTGCCTTCCACTTTCCAGGGCTGTCCCCAGGCCTCAGAAGTAGGCAGCCAAGCCTTTCTTCCCCTCACCCTTACTGTACCTCATCCATACCATATCATACCTCTTCTCTTCCCCCATACCATATCAGACTCTGGAGCTGGAAATGAAACCAAATGGTCAGCTAACTCTCAGCTGACAGTCCTAAGCAGCAGCAAATCCCTAATTCTAAGACTTCTGATCAATATTCTCCCTACCAAAAATACTTATTTTGTTTCTCCTTTAAGTAGGAATCGAGTGAGTCAACAGACAAACACATTCTCTGTTCAAGCAAGGCATGACAAACATTTTAATTTCACCTTTATATTGCAGACTCCCACACTTGGAGAAAACAGTTTTTCTTTGTTTTTAAGATAATGAAAATGAAACATCAACACTCCCCTCAGAAACTAAGCCTCCTTAGCCATCTCTGAAATGGAGCAAAGAGCGACTGAGATACGAGCCCCAGGCTTCCCAAATCGCTTCCATACGTAGCGGTTAGGATATCTAGGGCTGCGGTCAGTACTGCACAGTGGGCTGAAAATTCAGTGAGAACTGTGAAACCATGGCAATTTATAGCGATTAAGGATCTGAGCCACTGATTGTGTTTCTTCTTTTCTTCTCGCTAATGGGAAAACAGAAAAAGTCTTATGAAAACAACAAAGATGGGCACGCGTAATTGAAGAAACAGACCTCTAGCTTTTAGTAAAGACTGAACCATTGCTCTCTGCATGCACTGCTTTAAGTACTAAGTTGGCACTCAGGAAATCAGTTATTTTTACAGTTATTGCTGGATAGATTCAGTGGTGGGGATAAATTGGCCTTGAGCAAACAAACAAAAAAAAAATATTTCCTTGTTAAGTGATCCCAAGTGGCATGTATCTATAAAACAGTTGAAGAGAAGCTGCTGATTTGCACTCAGTGGGTTCAACAATCTGAAAATGATTAATTCTGTTTTAAATCTTCCAGACCCACTCACGCAACAGACAGCAGGGAGAGAAATTCAGCTTTGGGGGGAGAAACCTTCTATTTGGAAGATTAAGAGGTGGAATCTGTGCTACGTTACAATGCAATTTTAATTATCAGAAGTTTGGCAGGGGGATAGATTTTTGCTGCATTGCTTTGCCAGGGCACTCTATCTTCCAGAGACTCAACTTCACGCCCAGGCTCGAGCTCCAGCTCGTTCAGTTTGGAGCTTGCCTCTCTCCAAGGTGCTCCTGTGGGAGGAAGCAGTCGTCTGCCTCCGATAAAGACCTCAGGGTAGCTTCTTCGCTGCAGCTGCGCTGGCCCTCCTGCAGCCACTGGGGAGAGGGATTTCTGCGTCTGATTCTGAGGGCTGATCGCTCTCAGGAGACGCTTCTGCAGCAGGAAGCGAGATCTGCAGCACGCTCTCTCTGCACTGACAGAGGATTATCGTTGCACGCACCCCTGCTCTACACATTCCCTCTAAGCAGAAAAGCAGCGGGATGGGTAGTGCAGGAACTGGCTCCAATAGCTCCATGCCAGCACACTGCTCCTTTTTGCCAGGTGAATTCCCAGCAGGCCATTAGCACCCAGCTACCTGAGCCCTGTACTTTCAAAGGCTCAGAGCACGGTGTCTGCACGCCTGCCAGATTCCCACAGGGTAGCCGTAACTGTACCGTGCTCACTTCAGCTCTTCCAGCAGTTTTGTTCAGATGTGGAGCACTCTTTCCAGCTTTCAGTCCTCAATTACTGTCCTAAACGTACACCATGTTCGCTCCATGTTCGCCTCCAGAGGAGAGCAAACTCATTTGCGTATGTATTTTCTATACGTGTGTTGTATATGGCTTTGTATTTATCAGGGTAGGATTTTCATTTGAGATAAACCAGAGTAGCTTTAGAAATGCACTGATTTACGGCAAAAGAATTCTTGCAGATAAAAGCTTAGGATAAAAGGCAGCACAGAAAAGACAGACATTCTTATTAGTCTCTGTTTTAGGCCTCCTACTTGAAAGCAAAAATCCAATGATGTGGAAGGAAGTCAGGAGAAACCACTGCTTTGATAGTCAAGGCTAGAGATTAAGTATACTATTAACTACATATTCTCTGCATGTCCTTTCAGAGCCTACTGTGCTATTTGCCGTCGCTTTGTCTATCCAGGGCAAAACTCTCCCTAGGGTCCTCACCTAAGAGTAAATAGAGTTACTTCAAGAATTAAAATAAATTGGGGGAAGTATATCACACTTGAATGGAAGGGTAAAAAAATGCATAACTCCCTCGTAGAAAAGGGATTTCTGTGTGCTCAGAAAGAAAAAAAAACTTAGAGAAAAGACCTCAATAAGGTGGAGACCCTATAAGGTTAAGACCTTGCTCTGAAGGTGCGCTTTCTGCACTTAAGCAGAGCTGAGGAAATTCAAGTACTCTTCCCGGATTGCTGGCTGAGAGTGAAGAAAAATAGCCTGCTAGATTAGTAAGGAAAGGCAAGTAACCAACGGGACTTACTTGCAGAATAACACCCACTCACCTGCAAGGAAGGACAATTTTACATATAAAGCAGGAACTAAATACAATTGTTGTTGACCTCCATAAGAGCTGGAAATAGAATAAGTCAAGTGGATCTGATTGCAGCTTTACAGTCTATATAAAGAAAAGCCTTTTTTTTTTTTAAATAACATGCTTATATTTAGGATCCTAAATCTGTATTTGGAAGCCTAAGGAACTGACCTGATTTTCTGAAGTGTTCAGCACCCACTGAATGAGTGGAAACATTTCAAGAGGCTTCTGTGGGAACTGCTGGATTCAAGAGCTTGGGATGGGGAGAGGAAAATCAAAGTTTTGCTGTATTTCTTAACTTTGGGCTGAAAAGAATTAAAGTCGACTCTCATTTTCAGAATTCATCACTCTGCAGTAATGTCTGCTTTCACTCCAAAGATTGTGCAGCTAGAACTACTGGGCGATTCTTCAAAAAGCTTTCAGACCCTATTGCAACCATATAAATAGGGACATTTAACACACAGTAAAACAGTTATCTGCAGTGCTTGTTAGGAATCTAGATAAAATGAGCCCTACAGCAAAAGCAAAGCCACATATAAAACCCATAGGAAAGCCCAAAGCAAAGTGACTAGAATGGCTAGAAAAGCTATATGAAAGCCACTAGTAAATCATATTTGGAAACATTCACATTACGTTAAATGTAAATTTCTAATACCTCAGTTGAGGATGAAAGAAGAATTCTAATGACTATGTAAAATCCAGAGGCCTCTTTCCCTGAAAATGGCCTTTTCCTTCTCAGCAGTCTTTTTTTTTTTTTTTTTTTTTTTTAAAATACCCAAACTACCTGGAACAAGAAAAATGTCAAGACTATTATGTTTGGCATAGAAGGGTCTACAGGCTGCAAGTATGGGTGGCACCTCGTTATGGTTCCAGGATCGCACGAATACCAGCTAGAGGTACTCTTCACATTTGTAAACTGACAAAGAGGAGCAGACAGAGACCACCGACCAGATCAGCCCGGTGGGGCACCAAACAGATCCACAGGGTTACCCCTCCTGCAACAAGAGCAGTGTTTTACAGGCCTGCTTCACCCCCCAAACAGTATTGTCATTTCTGCATTGTCTGAAACTGGGGGGATGCTTTCAACACCAACTGGAACAAAAGCACAGACAGACACCTCATTTTCCTACATCAAAGCCTGCTTTTGAAGCGTGGTCACCTGTTTCCAAATTCCTTATGGACTGTGGACCGCCACTAGACCCAAGCGAATGATTTGCCACGCTCTTCAATAATTCAGTGGCACTTGGATAGCAAATTCAGGCTCTCTGCTGTCTGAAAGCGTTTGTATCACTCTGGGGCAGAATTTCAAGGCAAGATTGTCAAAGTACTGCAAGGAATATAATCACTTTGTGCAATTTTCAGTGGAAAGCACTGAAAAAGCACACGAAGCAAAGCCTACAAACCCTCAAAGAACTCAGGCCAGGCTTTCTTTCTAATCCCTAACCAACACTTAATTGTACAGTCTTTCAAGTAACTCTATAAACCTGAATCTGTAATGGCTTTACCATTGATAAAGTGTGCGTAACACAGGTGACTTTCAATAATAGTTTCTTACTTACTCTTTTTGCTTTAGCCAGTTTTCTCTTAAAACATCATTAGAATAAATAAGTGATCTTGATATCTACAGATCTGCTTATTTATAAAATCAGTTGCTCAATGACCACAGACAGCTAGAATAAAAATTTCCACACCCCAGGACAGATGATACATCCGAACGCATGCACTGGCTGGACAGCAGTTATCTTACAATCGTAAAACTGTTTTAAAAACTTATCACAGGGTGGGATATTTCTAGTACTATAGCTTCCAGGAAACATAATACAATGATTCAGCGGAAAAGCTGCCTATTAACAGCCTTCACAGCCTTAAGACAGACAGCAAATTCCACCAGTGGACATTAAGGTCCCAGCTGGGACTGGGAGTCTCATCGCTGGGAACCGTTCCACTCCTCCTTCAGCAGTGGCCGTGGTTTCTGCAGGTAGGCAGGGACTGCGGAGATCCCCAGTGCTGCCTCCTAGCACACAACAACCTTCATAATCAGAAACACAGTGAAATAATAATGACCTGAGCTTTACATATCAGTTACCTGTAATTGTCTCCTATGTTCTAAGCCAGCTGTTTCCAAATGGACTTCTGACCTCAAGGTCACGTATCTTAGCACAGAGAGGGGACCAGCATGATCCATGGATAGAGACCTGCCCACAGCTGGTAACAAGCCACAGAGCCTGATGTTGTCTGCAGCTGGAGAGGGGTAGCTGCTGGTGTTTAAAACCATTTAGTAAGCCGCAGTGTTTCAGACTGAATCCTCAAATCAAAGGGAACTTTTCAGACAACTGCTAAGGACTGAGGTCTGCCTGACTGAAGGAAGTCTTCCTTCCCTGTGTAGATGGCAGAGAATTTCAGTGTAAGGGGAACAAGACAACACACAGGGTGATTTCCTCCCAAAGGTAATTCAATAGCGTTGAAGAGAAATTGTGCAATAGGCAGCCAGGTTCTGTCTCCTGTGGCAGTATCTGCCCAGCCGGTTCTGGAGGGTACAAGTACGACTGGCAAAGTCTAGGGAGAATCAGCTGACAGCAAGACATTAGTCAGGGGAATGCACAGATGTTACAAACACCTACACTTGATTCCAAAATTAACTTTTCTATTAGCAAACATTTGACGATCTCAGGTCTGCCTTAGGAAACAAGAACAACAGTCTGCTCATGAATGCCGATCGAGAGAACGTTGCCTATTAGTTCAGGTACTGTGATCTTCGAAGATACATGCGCAATATTAACTTGAACCAAGAGGTGGAAGAGAAAAGAAAGTGCTATTTAACCATATACTCAGCACCACTAATTACTTCTCCCTAGCCTACTATCATTGATTACAGTCATTTATTGTACGCGGTGATGTGTCCTGGATGGTTCAGATTCATAATTACGGTGATAAAGCCATTTCTGATGAAGTTCTGAAGGCAGGTTTCCTGCCAGATTTAGTATCCACTTACGGTCCCAAGGTTTAGGCTCTCCTATAGTGATTTTCTATATGAATTACTCTGTCTTCTGGGACATTTGGTCAGACTCACATCTGATGTAAGCGAACCTGGCAGCACTGCAGGGAAGAGAGTGATTTCCATTTCCACCAGCTGAGTGTCTGGCACATACTTTCTTGTAATTAGTACTCATCTTTAGGTCTGCTGAATTTGTGGGAGGGAGTTAGCAGCCCATGGAAGTCCTAAGTGTTTAGGAGCTTGGACAATTTCCCTTGTAGCCTGCAACCCTTGCTGAGAGCACCTTAATTTTTTTAAAAATAATAAAATAATAATAAAAAAGTATTATATCAATTATCGTCAGTTTACTGAGGATATGGAAGCTGACACAGATCTAAACAGGTATTTGTAGTGCCCTTCACCCTCTCACTTCATGTCATTTAGCATCTAAGCAAAAAGCAACACTGCAAATGAAAGACCTTGAAAACATCTTCAAATGGATAAATACCGAAAGGTGCCTGTGCTGGGGTAGCAGAGCTGCCACAAGTTTTTTGCTCCAAGTGAATCTAGGCAGAGTCGTGGATGGTCAGCACTCACACGTGATTACGCAAGTAGCTCTCTTGAGCAACAACTGGCAGATGTTGATAGCAACTACAGAACCTCCAGCCGTCAACAGAAACGTGTCCCTTGCCATTCAGCAGCTTAAGAAAAGAGGGAAACTCTCAATGCATTCTGGTGTGAAGTCAAACAGAACTTCTTCAAAAGCAACTTCTCTGAGCAATGTCCCTGCCCACGGCAGCAGGGTTGGAACTAAACAGTCTTGAAGGTCCCTTTCAACCTAAATCATTTTATGACTCTCTGATTCTGTATTTTAGCTACAAAGTTAATGTCAATGCATTGGCCCATGGCATTCAAAGTGCTTACCTGTGCACCAAATACAGCGTGACAAAACTCACATAAAAGGAAATAGTGGAACAGGAGCCTCCAGGAAAATACAGATCTAGATAGTTTATGGCTTTAGATAACCCTCTGCATGTGCTAAGTTGCGGCTCAAAGGAGTTTATCAAGTTACAGATACTGCTTAAAAAGAATTAGAGAACTTGAATGCAGGAGACAGAAGGAAATGATTAAAGAAATCACTGCGGTTCTTAATTCTGCTCTCACACTCCAGAAGTCTCAATAGAGCTAATTGCCAAGCCAGTAGTTGAGGGGATAGAAATCCACACAGTGTCTGCTGCCCGGGATCAGCTCTCAGCGAAAACAGATTAACCCAAAAAAAGCATACCTTCTGCAACATCAGGTCATTTCCAGAAACTAGAAAATTCAACCATATTTGGATAAAAATTCTTTTTCATTTACTTAGAAAATTTGAGGGCAAATTACAGCAGTTTGGGAAAGAAAAGTAGATAGTTCTGTAAAGATTTAAAAGGTTTTCTAGAAGAATTGCAGTTATGGACAAGTCAAAGTCCATTTATCAAAAAGTCACAGACCTCAAATCCCATAGGCATTGTGAGAAATATATAGCTTAAGTCTGGCTGAAATTGCCCTTAGCCTCCTAAGTCACTTGGGCACGTGTACCATTTTAAAATCAGATATATGCACACACAAAAAATACTCTAGACTTGCAAAATCACAAGGAGAACATTCATGAATGAAGAAAAACTACAGAGAAACTCGGGAATGTTATCTGCTGTCTCGCACCTCCTGTCAACATTATCATGTGGCATGCAATCTACAATTATTATTTTTAATTTAGTTCATAGGCCTTTTATTTTTCTTACCAAAGAAATATCCGTCCCAACTTTCATTTCAAGTCATCACTTTCTCTGCCTTCTTTTCTTTCGCACTTTCCTCTCTTTCCTCATTTTCTCCTTTTTGCCCCTTATACCAAAAGGTAAATACTTCCAAAGCCAAGGGGCCAAGTCAGACCTTCAGTAACCTGTGAGATTTGCACGGGTGCTAGGTGCAAACCCTCGTCAGTCAACACAGCTGGCAACGGTACCACCTCCTTTAGGCTCGGTACTAGATTGCAGACACAGCTGTGAAGCATTGCACTTCTCTTCCCTCTGCCCTTCCCAATGTTTCACCAGCTTAAAATCAGAGTGAGATTTTATCTTCAAGTATTTTGGACTTGAAAGGGGGCCACTAAGTCAACATAGAGGGTACAGATTTTAAGAGAAAGTGCCACCTACTGAGCTGTCGAAACAATTTCCAACACTAATGAAGGCACTATGACACATAGCACAAGAATTTTTCATTTTATACAAGTGGCTCAGAAGGCAACCAGCACACGTTTTCTTATCCCAGATTATCAACCCCCCTGGTTTCTAGAACACCACACCAGAGCTACATGATGAACCCAGGAATTTGTTTTTAATCACTTAAATAGGGCTGTTCCTGGTCTTGCAAAATGACAGATCTGCCACTCAGTCTGAATGATTGCACTGGATCCCACTGCCAAGTAGCACCAATTTTCAAGCTCTCTGAATAGATTTCATTTGCTTGCAAGGAGCTCAAGACATGCAACACAAATCCTAGTCCCTTGAAAAACCTCAGCTGTTTCTTTTATCGTGGTTACAGTCACATGCAGCCTCACCTAAAAAGAGCAGTTTTTAAATAAAAAAATGCACGTAAATTGTTAGCAAATGCTACACCTGGGAGAAGGAGTTAGGAAGTAGTAGCTTCCATTAGGGATTACCTTCATGAAACTCAAGTTCTTGGTTCATACAGAAAAATTGCAGTGATTTGTGTGAAATTTTCTTCTGTCAATGGCAACTGAGCTCTGCTATATATTTTCTGAGAGAAATAATGGCCATACCATATAGTTAGGACTGACTTGAGGACTTAGATTCTGGCTGTCTCTAAATAGAGGCCTACATGGTTTTATGTCACAAAAAATGAGCAAGTGCGCAGCTTTCATGAACACAGTCCCAGGCATGGCAAACCTCCAGACCTGATACAGAATGCTAATTAATGGCTCCTTAGCTGATAATTACTCATGTGCATTAAGTTTTACAATTAATATTTCATTTCGGTTTAAAAAAAATTTGCACTTAATTATACTGAATGCTTAATAATAAGGATTTCATTTGGTCTCTCTGACCAAACTTACACTCCAGGAGTCAGAATGTGCACGAGCAGTGCTAGAAAAAAGGCTGCAAAGAATAAATGTTGACATTTGAGTGCAGAAAAACGATACAAAATTGCCTTTTTACTTTCTCAGGGAAATCTCCGCTGCTGTCTCGATTTTTGACCATCTCCAAGTCTTCCTCTTTTCACTTTCCCAAACATCACCTCAATTATTTATTTTGACTGAAACTTTCTGAGGGCAGGGATTACACCTAGATACAGCATTGGGATAGTTCCTAGTAAAACATGGCTGTAGACCTGAATAGAAAAGGAGATTTTCCTGTGGCACCATAAACCAGTAAAATGGGAAAGTCAAAGCTTTCCAGGTTGGGAACCCTGAGCTGCCCCCCAGGGACAAACCGTGCAGCTCACAGCTTGAGACCAGAGGACACAAAGTCTCTCGGAGGACAAGGAGGTTGATGGGGCTCCGCTGAGCCCAGAGCCCAGTGCCAGTGCCAATATACTTTATTACAGAAACACTCCTTCCACATCACAAGACAGCGTTTCTTATTTTCCCCAGGAAACCCCCTTAAGACTCACGTGAAGTGTGCAAGCATTTAAATTCAAAGTGACAGCAGAACGGTTCCTCTGATTTGTAACCTGCGCTGCTTCGGGGAGCAGCAAGGAAGATGTTGTCTAACTAAACTAAGTTCTCCAGAAGAGAGTTTTCCTTCCAAGCACCTTATAACAAATAGTTATGTTTTGCATCTGTTTGTTTCCCCACTCCCCCTCACACTTAGAACTTTTAAGCAGAAGGCATAAGTAATTTGTTAAATCTACGTTTTGGATACTTGCAATTAAACTATGAGGATATATTTTTTTCATCAGAGAAAAATTATTTTAATAACCATAATCAACACAATCAAATATAATCAGTCTGTCAAGTTAATCACAATTTAGAATCACTTACAATAATTTTGTACTTTGCCAGCTCACATCTATATGAAGATGATTACACCTAGAAAAGACGTGCAACTCTAAGGGCTGCTACCTCTATTGAAATCACTTTGCTGTTATGTATTTTGATTTTTGTTCCTTCTTCCTCATTCTCCCCTCTACCCACACTGTTTTCAACTTTTTGAGAGTTTTATTCTTGGCCTTTTCCTCCTCTCTCTGCAGTCTCCTCTGCTTTATGCAAATCTGTACCTATATGCAAATGATCAGGATAATCAGTGGAAATTTTTCAATAATCTTAAGGAGCGTATTAGATCTGTTTCCTAGACCTATTTTTTTCCCCAAATATGAGCACAAGCATTCCCTATCTCCAGCCATGCCCAAGACATATCCTGTTGTGTTGGCCAACTTCTCCATTTTTGTTTTATTCAAAATACTTGCCCAGTGCTCTTACTCTCAATCGGCCACAAGATGGATATCATCTCCTTTCGTCTCCTTGACCTCCTCAGTCTCTGCTCCCCCATCTTGCTGTCCTTCTCATTGCACTCTTCCACTCTTGATTCTTCCTTTCTTTTTCTTCTCCAACATTTAAAAATGAGTAATCATTAGGGGTCCTATTCTGCTGCTTCAATCCTCTTACTTCTTCCCTACACATTTAGCTAGCTTTGTTTTGCACTGGAAATTATCATTATTAAATTCAGGCTTACCATTTTTTCCAAAGTCCCTTAGTTTGACTCACTTCTTGAACAAGCTCACTCTCCACAGCAGCTTCCCTGACTGTAGCTCAGACCTTTGCTCGTCCTCAATTTCTCCTCAACTCCTCATCTTTGCTCTTGACCTCCTCAAGTCCTTTTTCTCTCCCTTGCTTTCCATTTCACCTTTTTAACTAGAACATCTTGTATTTCCTTGGTCAAGAAGCATTCCCCTTTTTTGCTTCCAAAAAATCTTCTCTGGATCCCCTTCCTAGCTTTTTGACAAACAGCCTGTTTGCCTTGAATTTAACAATGTCACCGTCTCTTTAGAAGGAGCTAATTTCCAGTGCAGTCTGAGCAGAGACATCTCCCAAAGATGCTTCATGCTCCAGCCAGTAGAATCCTCCATGCATAAATACTGGATGAACCTCATGTCCATCTGCAATAGGTCATTTAGATATAAGCTACAAATTATACTACATGTCTTATTAATACAATTACAGCTTTGATTTCCTGCATTTTGACTGTTTTCTCAGAGGTGCAGTATTCCAAAAGGCATGATTGCTCACTGCCTCCTGTTCACGGGGCACTTCATAGACACAGAGAAGACTTCCCATGGACAGATGGCTTTTCTAGGCAAAAAATGTGAACGCTAAAACAAAGTGCTCTGAACACTGTGCTGAAACCCTTCTACATTGGGACAGCCTCCTGGTTGCTACTATTCCCCCCAAAAAACTGCATTTATGCTCCTTTCATTAATGAAATCAATGATTTGTGATGATCTTGTCAACAGCTTCTTGGCCTAGCTTGTACAAATCTTCATTTAATTAGGAGCAAAGATCATCTTATACAGACAAGTAAAAAAGACCAATGTGATACAATATGCAAGACAAAGTTCTCCCTGCTTGAAACCACGATCATTACCTCAAGAACCAAACAAGGAGTTTAGTCTCTAGGACAGCACATACCTGAGCACTCGGAATCTTTCATGATAGAAAGTTAAGGAGAAAAAGCCTCTTGCTCTGGTTTAAATTACTGTGATTGCTTTAAAAATGGAAGTTAGGTTGATTTGTAACACAGAGGAAACTAGTCTTCTGTCTTTACTGCAGTCTGAAGATAGTCAACAAAAATTGTGACTGTTTGCCTCATTATCTGAATAAAACAATTCTGTTCAAAGCCATACGATACAGACCTGTGGTGAGTCAGTTTCGTACTGAGGTCACAAACACAACAGAATAAGGAAAGGACAGGAAGCCTGTGCTGAAGACCCATGTAGTCATTCTTCGAGGGAGCAATAGCACCTTTGTGCCTTGCCTGTTGGAGCTGGCCTTCTTTCCTACTCATTCAATATGCAAAAACAAACAAACAAAAAACCACACCTTAAGATGCTTGCAAACATCAACACTTACCAATTATCGATTCTTCCCTATGGTGAATGGGAAGGCAGCCACATTCCAATGAGTATCATAGAAACTGCCCAGATATAAAAACGAATGACAGCACCGTCACAAGTCTTGGCTATAGCTTCCTTCTTGCTAGAAGGAAGCCTCAAGTTCTGTGTGAAATCCCGTTGCCAAGAGCAGACCTAAGCTTTTCTCCTCAACTCATCTTAATTTGCAGAAGCATTTGTCCTAAAAGCTCAAAGCACTGAGCACCAGAAAGGTCTGGACTGTATTTCTGAGGGCTGATGATAACATATCATGAAAGCGTAACAAAGAGCTTCAGATATAAACAACTTCTCAGTATGCAATTCATCAACAAGTGATAGAGCTTTTCCCTTGCTATTTGCCAGATTCTTCCTCCTTTGCCATCAACCCTGCTTATGATGTGAACGTACCCATCCTCAGGGACAAAGTTGAGGCATTTTATTGCAATGGCAATTCCATTAGCTTCTGAATTCGTTATTGATAATGCCTTATCCAGGTCCCTGAGATGACAGATGTAGTTCTAAGCACGGCAAGGCATAGCGAGACACAGACTATATCTAGAGCTTACAGTCTGGATAGGACTGTCAAGAGCTAAGGAAAAATGGACGTAGTATGAATCACATTTTACCAATAAGTACTGAGAAAGACTAAGTGAGACACTGCCAGAAGGAAGTTTGTTGCGAAGCTGTGAAAAACCTTGACATCATTCGAGTCTTGGACTGCTTGTGTGCACTTACGTCATTAGAGGCTTTTGCAGGGGGAGGATAGGATGCAAGAGGACATCACACATTGTTTCTTGGGCCCTAAGGAAGGCAATTTATGACAGCATTATGGTACCTAACCATTTATTTTTATTTTTTTTTTTAAGAGAAGCTCGCACACATACAGAAAATAATAAGATATTAAAGATAATATTCAAGGAGACGCAAGTTATTTATCAGCTAGTCACAGCCCTGTGAGTTCCTCTGAACAGGACAGTGCAGAATTATAAAATATGTCTGTCTCATGTACAAGAATGGACAGAAAGCTTTTTTGAAAGAAACCACAGTGGTGTTGGCACCTTATAAATATTTCTTGCATCCAGTATGATCTTAACATAGAAGCGCGTGTTTACATTCCAGATTTATCTAACAGTGGTTGCATTTGGAATATTTCCTTGTTTCTAAGGTACATAGAAGCAGACATGCAGGTAATAGATATAAATAAATATCTACATACTTCAAGGAAATTAATTCAAGGATCTTTTCGTTAAATCACAAAGCTAAGAATCATAAAATTCGCTTTCACTTCCAACCATGGGTTTAGCATGAGACAGAATATTTCAGCAAGTATTTGCCTTTTCACAGTTAAGCATCTAATCTTATGCTTTGGCAGCTCTGAACAAATGGGTCACACTTATTTTGGTTCGCTTTTTTCTGTCTTTAGACTTCTAATGTTGAAAAAAACATTGTACAACGGTATTTTCTTTGTGCCTCAGTTTCTTTCTTCAGTCAATAACTTACTCAGAGGAAGAAGGGAAGGGAATGACTTCAAGCTCGTTTCCTTGATTAAGGAACACATTGCAGCTTTTCTAGGGAGGTTCATTCCTACGGTCACTGCAGTCACTCCAGAGACAAAACAAGTCCATTTTGTGTCCTCAGCCTGGCAAAATGGCTTGACATAAATAACTTTTCAAAATACAGTCTCCCTGTAAGCATACTGGTGATGACATCCATGTAAGGACTTCAAAATCTATTCCGAACTGTAAGGATTAAACCTGCCAGTTAGATGAAAGCTGTCAGTGGTAGCTTTAACTGTTAATGTTTCTGTAGAATGCAACATATCTTCTAAAATTTGAAGGCTATGTATTTACTTTCAAACTCATTTTCTGTTGTCACCTACACTGCCCAATGTAGCACCTGGTTCCTAATTAGAAAGGCATTTAGGTATTGTCAGCACCAGCTTTACGTTACATGTTCTGAAATGTTTAGCAGCCTATTAACTAGGTGTTGAAAGCCAGGTGAAATCACAGCACTATTGAGCCTTACATTAAGCAGCAGGGACAGCTTTTGCTGCAGTGCTTTCTCAAAGCAGAGGGAAGGCTGGTGAGGCTGACTGGGCACACTGAGGGAAAGCAACACTGTGATTAGCAGACCCAGGGGACTGGCACAGAAGACCAGAGGGAACCCAAGATAAAGTGTAAGGAAAGAAAGAGGCTAACCAATACGGGATAAAACATGCTGACCTCCATATATTTAGCAAGAAAGAGACCAACTTCTAAAATAAAAAGAGTGAGCAGGGGGGAAACAATCATTTCTAACCCAGTCAGTGGGCACTGCTAAAAGAGGAGAGCTTGACTGAAGATGTGATTACATCAGAAATAAATCTTCCTATGTACTGAGACAGATCATCAGCCAGTATAGCTCAACTCAGTGGAGCTCTGCTCATACACACACGCATGCAACCCCCCCCAAAAAACAGCCATAAATTAACACCCCTTCTCCACAACCCCAATAACTTGGCTGTCAGAGCAATTTCTATATGCAGGGCCATTGGCATTGCTTGGAGACACCCCATGCACTGGGTCAGTGTTAAACTTGCCATTCAAGACAGCTTAAAAATGAGAAAACCAATACAGAATTACTGCTGTGGTCAGAAAAAGAAACACCACAACAATGAATACTGACTTTCCCATGTTTGGTTTCACAGCAAAAGAACCATCCTAGTTTTCAATGGAAAATATAAGTAACGTACACTTTTCAGCAAGACCTTTAACGTGTATTCCAACTAAAAGAAAAAAAAAAAAAAAGACTTTAAAAAAAGTTTTCCAAAGTTAAATAGAGCTTTGAATTCTCAAAATGGAATCTGCATTTAAAAAAAAATCTATTCTTGGTTGAATATTCTAAAATAGATCTGTGCATTTAACATCATGGAGGTAGAGAACACATCACCAGGGAGGATAGCTTCATAATGTGAACAATAAATTCAGACATGCATTAAAAAGGCAATTAGATCTAAAATGACTTGCATTGGTTTCTAATTTGCATACTAAAACGTGGTGTACTTTTTCTGCCTTATCAATGCTAGAAATACTTTGGCCAGAAGCTGGAAAAGTCCTTAGTCATTGTGTATGCCCAGTATGACATGGCGAGGTGAACCTCACATTTTTGCAAGTGCCATGTGTGTTCCTCCTGCCAGTTGGGCGTCTCATCTTGCTGTATGCAAAACCCAGCACACAGGTCTCAGGCTTTTACGCATACCGCAGCACAGCCATCGTATGGATGGGTTCCTACTTCATAAGCATTTGGTTAGAAATGGAAAATTACTGGTCAATGTAATGCAAAATGGAAATGCAACATTACTGGTCAATTTGCAATGATGCGCGCATGGTTGGCAACAATGTCTTTTAAAGGATGGAATTTAATTTCTGGTGCTTATCTGAAATGTTGCCTTTATTGTTTAAATATACCAGAGTCATCTTTACATGTAAAAATAGTATCTGTGCTTGCTTGGGAGCTGGAAATGCAAACGAATAGCTGAACATTCAAGTCCTTGCACTGCCTGAGCAAACGTCAGTTTTGGGAAAGCAAGTGAATGTTCGTATTCCCCTGCAACAGCTTTAGGCAACTGGATATGAAAATCTGCTCCTAAAATGAAACAGATTTGCTAATTATGTGAAAAGAGTTACTATAAATACAGGAGAGAAGAAGTTTAAGTCCAAAATGTGTTCAGCAGATAAGCAATTGCTCAGTTCTGCCCTTATCAATCTGAGGAAGCATTTAGTGCTGAGATGGAATATCAGAGCTGGTGAGATGGAACAGAAATAAACTTGAAGCTAATCAGAAAACATGCTTCACGTTCTTCATCTGCTCTCTAGTAGCAGCTGCTTTGAGATATTGCTATAGGGACAATCCCACTGCAATACTGGCTTTTGAAAGCCTTCCAAATCCTGTAAAATGTATTAATCTGCAACATTGATATGAATAGCACAGACAAATGGAAGCAATTACTTTCTCCTCTTCATTCTGATTTGTTATCTTTGTTTGATATGGATAGCCTATGCCAAATATCTATCAGTGATACTTGCTTGATCTGGTTTAAGGCTTTTTTTTTTTTAAAAAAAAACTATTTTGTCTGTTTTGGGGCTTCAGCTAATGGAAAAGAGAGAAACTAAACAGTCTTACTATGTAAAAAAAATAAATGCAACTGCTTCCCTTCAATACTCCTTCAGGTACCCCAGATTTAGAAGCCTTTGTTAAGCTACTTGTTGGAGTTTAAAAAAAGAAGAAAAAAAGAGATGGGTGGGAATACTTTCCAAAGTATTGCCAAGTCCACTCCCATCAGCAGGTCTCTACAGAAGTCTGAGGAGAAGGAGAAATTACTGCATATTATAACAGGAACATCTGTAGAGAGTTTCCAGAGAGCTGCAGCAGAGAGCCTGGCTGCACAACGCAGAGCCAAGCCAGAGGGTATCCTGGCTACTTTATTTTTTTCTTACACTGATTAAACATCATTAAGAAGGAGGAGGCCCTCCTGCCTGTCCTGAAGACACAACACAACAGCAGCAGCTGCTTGGATCTGGGGGACAGGGGAAATGGCAGCACAGGCTCTCCTGCTACTGGCAGTCAGGATGCTCTCAGAGCTGCTTCGGGACTGTGCTCAACCCCAGCGCAGCCCACAGCACACTGCTAGAGGCTGCAGGGGATGCCTGAGGTCCACGGGGGTCGTGTTAATGGAAACCTGTCCCCTGAGGATGTCAGTGAGCTCTGCCATGCTGTCACAGTAGGGTGAGGGAGACAAGGGGGGCAGAAATGAAATCCCACCTCTCACCTCGCAGTGCTGAGGACAGGGAAGCTGTCCACCAGAGCTCCGGAGTTTGGCTTTCCATCCCACAACCAGGAGGTCTCTCCTTTTTGGAAGCACCTAGAAAAGCCTGAGAAAGGTCAGCAGCCGTATTTTGAAATAGCAGAAGCATGAACCATTACCTGATAGGGAAAATTGCAGGGATTTGAGAAGAGCAGGGGACTGCCATGGGGATGGATTAGAGGAAGACAAGGGGGCATGGTTGGGGAGCGCTTTTGGAAGTGACAGAGCTCCAAGCTCCTGCTTTTGCTGCTTATTTTATTTATCCTTCTAAAGCAGTCACGTTAGCCTGGGTGTAATTTGAATGCAATTTTTTCTTCACCCCTGCAACAGATAATTTATTACAAAAAAAGGAGGAAAGAGGACAAAATTCTCCTCGAGGAGGCCAGCACGCCTCACAGCTACATGGACCAGTCCATCACAGAAACAACTAACTCGGTGACCTGAAGCCACGCTTGCTCAGCACACAGCCCCCAGCCTCGCTGCCAGCTTTTAAAACAAAAAGGCTCGATCCAAAAGCCCAAATGGCTTTGGATCGTCCCCTCAGCCTGCAGCATATCTTCTGTCCCTGGCATTTTGAAACGGCATGTGAGGGCAAGGCGTCCAACTGCCCTGGATCACAACTCAACCAAATGGCAGAAAGGGAAGTCCAGGACAGGAACACGACAGATGCGAGCCAGTTGGGAGTGCTGCTCTCAACGGGCACGGCCAAGGGGACAGGAAAGATGGAGCCACGAGCCAGGGGGAGACAGGATGGCACTCAAAATATAAATAGTTCTGTCACATATTGTGCGTGAGACTTAAAGATTAGCGTTTGTTCCTGACAGTGGTTTTACGGAGGGTTTTTTTGTTGTTGTTATAGCCTTTTTTTTTAATGCATACATCACATTACCACAAACTGACAACTCAAGTCAACCGTTATGCCAGAGCAGCAACCCTGCAGATCCCCTTCTGTGCCTTCTGCTTGCCTGGGCACCCTGACGCTTCCTTCATGACAGCTCTGGAGGCCGTGAGCCACGCTCTCCTCTCATGCACGTACATAACCCCCGGTAATGCTGATCGGCACAGCTACCCAGGTGAATCGAGCTCTCTTCCCCCACCTGCTTCTTTTTTATTCAGTCCACAGCAGGTGTTCTTTCCTGGGAGACAGGAATCCCATGTTGATAGGTCTCACTGCATACCAGAGGGGATGTCTGATGCTTCTGCCTGCCGCTGCCGGCCCCGTATTCCCGCAGAACCTTTCGAAAATGAGATCCAAGAAGTAGCTGCTTGTAACCTGCCACACAGGGCAAGTGTAGATATGGAGGAGTAAAAGGCACGGTTGGCTTCTCAAATTAGGTTCCAGTTGTTATTTCTAAAGACCTGAAGGCATCCATTTGCATCTTACAAGGCGATACAGAGCCATCTTTTGGGAGGAATCTTTGGAAATCCTGTGCCCCATCCCATCCGCTTGGGAAGAGCGCTGGGTTCCCAATGCACTTCGGTTCACTTACAAAAACCCCAGCTCCTGCAGCTAACACCCTCAAAGCTCTGTTCTTTTCCTGGGACTGTCACCACCTGTACATTTGGACAAAACCAGAATTTTCTGAATGACTCATCCCTAACAACTGGAAGCAGCAAAAGCTCGGCTCCCATTGCAGTAGAAGATCTAAGAGTACCCCCTAGCATTCTGGGTGCAACCTTGACCCTCGGCCACACTCAAAGCAGGGAAGCCCATTCCAGAGCCTGCCCTTTAGTTACTTGCCATTCACCCACCTTCTGGAAAAGGACTCTTGTTGCAGCGTGATTACCTGAGCATGAACCTATAGCTGAACCTTCAGACTGAGCTATGGCTTAGTGCATCGCCACTAGCAAGCAGAGTCATTAGGAGACACCTTTATGATTTAAATATCCTCCAGTGGATTTATAGCAATGAACCCTTCTTTGTATTCACCGTGGGGTAAGGGTGCTCCCTGTCACCTTGAGCTGCTCAGATGACACCCAAAACTCATTAAGGTATGGTAACTCAACAGCTTTTCGTGCACTGTGGATCTCCTATGAGAGTTGTATGTCTTAATTAATCTGTCAAGTGCTTTAATATCCATGGAGAGAAGGTGCAGCATAATGCAAGAAACTGTAATTTTTAACTCTCCCCCTTTCTGCACAAAAAGCCACATTACCTGAGATTAAAACCTACTTTAACGACAACAAGGTTAGAAAAATAGTGCAACTTCTGTTAACTGAATGCAGTCCAGACCTCTAAGCCTCTTGTCCTGGCAGGTCAGGACACCAGCAGGTTCTGCCATTAACCTCCAGCTGGGTGAGCATGGCATGTCCTTGAACTTCTCTGGGCTTCTTCTGCCTCTCTTTCAACTCGTCTCTCTGGAGATGTTCTTCACGCCAGGGTTTGTCACCACGTGCAGTTCAGTAGGAGCGGTGACTTTGTCAATAACTACAGAAATTTGCTGTTGACCTTAGCAATAGTCTTAATATACTTGGTCTTCATTTCATTTCTGGGATAATAACTGGAATGCAAGTTTAATTTAAAGCCAGCTTGGCACACACGGAGTGCAGCACCCAGCAGTACATACGTAGCTGATAACAGGCTTGAGCAGTCTAGCCAACAGAGTGCTTGTCGTAGCCCATCTATCAAAATGTTATGTTCTAGTGGATGATGCAAGTTTAATGATGAAAAATAAAAGCTTATAAGCTGGTTGCTACTAGCTGCCATTTTGGTGCAAAAAAAAAAAAAAAAAAGTCATGAAAGCTTGTCAACTAAACTTCATCTTACACTGAAAAAATATCTTCATGGAGCAAGGCAAGCATATTAATAAAGTAGCAGTGCCAGCTGAGGAAAATGGCTGGCTTGTAAAAGCAATTCCAACTGTAAGTGTCTGGGAAATGGAATCTCAACAGGATAAGCAACACTTAACAGGCTCCTGCTAAGATGACTCCTTCAGCAAGCCAGAAAATAACTTATGAGCAGTTCATAGTTTGCACCTCTGCAGCACACTTTATACATGTTCTAAGAGTCCAGTCTGGAGGGAGAAACATTACAAGTGTAGGGACACAGTAAATTATGCAGATGAGGGTCCACAAAACACCCACAGTGGGTCCTTCAGAGCTTCTAGATTTACAAGATTTGACACACACAAAGCTCAGGGCGGTTTTCTCTGCAGATCCCGTAAGGCACACTGACACTTCACTTTCTGTGATTTTTGCAAGTGCTGATTTTTGTGATATTTACTTTTTGGGGCAGCCAGTTTTGTAGCTTTTCTGTGATTCTAGGCAGTCCAAAGATGTTTTGCAATTATTAAGTTATCTGGTTGTCTGCACTTACACTCCAAGCGGAGCTCTGTGTTGTTAAAACCAGGATCTGAGATGAAATCCAAGGCTGTCTAGAGTAACAGAAAATAAGCTGCATTCTCTTCGTTTTCCCCTGGTCCAGGGTTCAGTGTTGCCCCTCACCTGTTTCTATTGCCTAATCCATTGGATAAGAGCTCTCACCTTATGTGACAATCAGTTCATTGATACCCACTTAAATCCATGTAAATTGCTTTGAGAATAGTAAGCTAAAATGCTGAGCAGCTTTACTGCTGGGATACCCACTTGTATCCTCAAAACATCTTGCCAGTCTACAAAGATGCAGAAAGAATGAAACCTTTTTTAAACAGGCTGCATAAGAGCCATTCACACCTAGTACTGTGCACAGAAACTGCTTGAAAAATAAAATCTCTATCCCTAAATATCCTCAGATAAAACTAATTGTTCTGTAGGATCATTATGCTACATAAATTGTCTGCTCCGGGTGCACCCTATCATAATTAAACGCAGAAAAATGAGAAGGAAGAGAAAATTAGTACCAATGTGGAAGGCCTCTCCCCAGTTACCAGGTGGCAATTTCTTTACTGTGGATTTCTCTAGCACTTGGGATTATTTTATACTACTCCATTATTTGCTGAGCTTACTGCCTGTTTTATTTGGCTTGCTCACTGCTTTATTACATGTGAAGAGGTTTTTTTTATTTATTTTTTGTACTGCCACACACGCTGTAACTCAGCAGCAGAGAAGGGCTTCTCAGAGCAATGTGAGCGCGCTACGTGGGCTGCCAGGTGCACACCGCAGTGCTCGAGTGCCTATCTCATCGGTAGTACACAGCCCTGAGCAAAACGCCATCCAGCCACTAGGTTTATTTTCCTGAAGCTGAACTGAGAATAAACGTGAAACTCGCATAAAAAGATAATGAAGCTTTCCTAGATGTAGTAAAAACAAACAAGCAAATGTGCTCTGTCCCACCACTTATTTACCAATTCTCTTGTGTGTGCCCACTGCTCTACAGTGTGTTCGCAGAGCTCACCTTCCTCTGCTGGTTGGTGGCTGAACCTCTGTGTTAAGAGCTGGGGTCAGGGAGGTCTGAGGACCACTGAGAGGGTGCTGCTTTCACTGCGAAATATCCCTTTTTGTGCATACAACTGCAGCTGTTCTGGTCCTGTTGCAATGACCCCCTGCTCCCCACTGTCTCCAATTCCAATTTAACAAGGATTAACGAGGCTACAGCATGCTGGAAAAACACAGGACTTCTCCCAGTAACAGCTGGGGGGGGTGACTTGCCTCAGACTGGCTGGAAGAATAGTGCAGGCTGTTCTGATGCTTCATTAGTGAAAAAAAAAAAATAAAAAAATACGTGAGTTCAGACAGAGCTATTAAGCCTGGTTATTTCTGCTGGTCGCCAGAGATGATCGGCACACAGGCAAAGTCTTAGCAACGAAGTTTCTGCCTTTTGCCACCTGCTGTCAAACGCCCTAGTTTTGGCTAGGGAGAAACTAATGCCAGCTGTAACCTAATAAAGGAGAAGGCCTTGGACTTCACATGCGTAACCAAAACCTGTCTGACGGACACTGTAACCCTGCTGTTGCAGCATTTGTTCTCTCAAGGATAGATAGTTCAGTATAAAATGAAGAGGGACAGAGGAAGGTGCAGGTATCTTCACAGCACAGACCTACAAACACACCAAGCCAGCATTTTGAAGCTGAAGCCAACAATGCCAACTTGCTATATAAATTCTGGAGTCGGATTTGCTTAGTGCTCACTGTATATGTGTCTTTGCTTTAACTCAGCCCTTCTCTTTCCTTGTAAAAAATCAACAACTGCCAATCCCCCACCTGCCTCCCACTGGGAACTGGCTGCTTTCCTCCATCACTGGCACTAGCCAGCCCCGAGCGTGCCCAAGAATTTCACTGCCTGCCTCTCTGATGGTATTTCTTGGCAGTCCCTCGTAAATATGGGACATCGTGTTCTGTCCTCGGGAGACCCACACCGCAGCATTTGAGTCAGGAACCTAGTTTAAAAGGATAGGTATTTCCCTGCCATGAAGGACCAGCATTTCAGTCTAGGTGAATTTGGGTGCATATTCACAGGCAAAAGAAGTGGAGAAAGCAGTGGAGAAGGGGAGAAACCAAAGAATTACTGGATGTTCTCATCCTAGTATTTGACAGCTGCTCTTCCGAAGGGAAGAAACTGATCAAACTGCTAGGTTCGGGTAGTGGTTTAAAAGGATACTCCCAAAATCTCTTGCTATCCAACCCAAGAAAGTAAACAACCACCAGTTATCTCCTCATAGGACATCAAATTTTAATTTTGACAGATACACGTCAGGTCTCTGGAGATCCACGTTGTTTTTGCAGATGCAAAAGCTTTGGGGCACAGGTGTGTTTGAAATGAATCAGCCATTCTTTTCACTTAGGACCAGCAAGAACTCAACGCATTAAGCGAACATGTCTCTCCCCTAACACAGAAACTCATAGTTTTGGTATCACTTCAATAGCTTCTACAAAACGTAATTAATTGATTACAGGTAGAAAGGGTGAAGTTTCCATCCACTCCAAGATCAACATCAAATACATGACAAGAAAATGAGAAAGGGAAAACCCTTTTTAGGAGCGAGTCTGGCTTAATTAAAGGTTCACAATTATGCCAGTGTCTGCAAACAGCTTTAGACAGAGCACATGATGTATGGCTCCACAGACACCAAAAGTTGAATTTTCTACTCACTGAAACAAGCCACAAATGTCTACCAGTTTCAACAACAAAAAAAAGTATACTGACAAATGGCAAAAGTATTGACATAATTTGGTTTCTATTCCTGCTTACAAAGGAAAGTAAGAGTGCCGCAACAGAAAGCATTCTTTAATTTTGGATGCTTCTACGCGTGTAGCCCGGTGCAAGGAGCAGACAAAGTCCATAATCGCAGTCTGTTTTTTCTTTGACCGCTTCAGAAGAAATGGCCAACTTCTTTTTCCTTTTTTTTTTTTTTTAAATGGATGTACTGTTTTGTAAATATAACCCTCTATGACAAAGAAGTCTATTATGAATATCTTGATGCCCAAGCTAAAAGGACAGCCTGCCAAGACAATTGTGATCATTCAGTCTTCAAAGTCTTGAACTATTTCCATAAGACCTACTCTGCATACCAGACATAGCAAAACTTGTATGAATTCTCCCTGAACAGAGCCAGCAAGCAGACTTGCAAACACAATGTATGCGTGTGTTTGCAAGTTTGTCCTTGCTCCCCCACCAGTCTCCTTGCTTGGGAATTGATTTCCCGAGGTGCTAATTACCTTTAGTTGTGATATTCCTGTTATCTCACTAACCTCCTTTGTTACTGTAATTTGCTCTGATGTGGACGTTGGAGAGGGAAAACACAGACTGTACATAATTTTAAGTCAATGGCTGAGAGCTGTACCCCAAACACAGCCTGAAACACAATAAAGTGCTTTCCTGAAAACCACTGGATTTACAGTCATAGTGAGGATTAAAAAAAAAAAAGAAAAGAAATCCCATACACACACTGCTAACAAAGCTATGTCTTCACCAACTTTATTCAGCTATGCTCTTTTAAATAAGTTACAAGTCTACAAATGAAATTGTGAAGTGAAGGCCATATCATTTACCAGTCTCATTAGGTCTTTAATTACTGAGTCAGGGGAAAAACATGCCGTCAGTCCCTATCGTTGTTCTTGAGACACAACGTCCTTAAAGATGCATAAGAATGCTCTCCTTCTAGTTTTAAAACAGCATGGAAAGGACTACAGACCTTCGTTTTCTGAACAGCCCTAGCTTCAAGTCATGTCAAATAGGTTAAAGCCACTGAAGACTGATGTTTGCGTTTTCTTTTGGTATCCTATTAAAGGCGTACTGTTAATGCAGCCAATGAATAGAAGCATCATAAGCCACAGTGCTCTGCTATTTTAGAAGTCAGCTGGCTCCTGCCCCATTTAAAACTTTTAGCTTCACACAATTTTCGAAGAAACAGATCTAATGAATTATACTCAGTCACACCTGAATGCTCACTGCCTTTGTAGCTTAAAAGCAATACCTGTCCTCAAGGGACATTCCTGACGTACCTATATTTCATACCGAGGTCCTAGGCTGTATTCATTAGGTTCCTATAAACACGTCCATTTCAGTGGTGAAAAACAAAACAAGATTTTTCATCCTGTTGCTCAGTCCTCCCCATCCACAAAGGGAGGATTCATGCTACCCTCTTGTGTAAGTAATTTTGAGATATGCTCATGAGAAAAACTACTTAGCACAGAACTATTGCTGTTTGCCACGGGTTTGTATGGGAAGAGGAGCAGAACACTGTCTTTTTATTCTCCCCTCTCTAACTATACATTTTACTCCCCCTTAAATTAAGGCAAAATCCTGCAAGTAATCAAATGCGAGAAGTTATTGGCATTGAGGCCAATTCCCCAATCTGATTGATCACCGTGGAAGTAAGTTCCACCGGACTGAGGTTTGTGTGAGCAGCTCTGCTCACTGGATTAGGACCTTGTTAATATTACGTGAGAAAACAGACAAAGAAATAAGCATCACAAATCTAAAATCAATATACGTTATTACCAAAATGTCAGACACAATATCTCGTACTGGGCTTTTACTCTGGAATCCTGCTGCTGCACTACACCTTCCTCCAGGTCCAGAAACCAACAGCAAGATTGTAATCACCAGTGCCAGCAGGGAAAGGATCCAAAGCAGCAGATCCAGGAGAGCGGCTTCTACAACCTATGCTGTCTGTGTCACCTTGTAACTGAAAAACTACTTTTCAGAGATGATCAATGCATATCAAAGTCTAACACTGGTCTGAAAAGCTTTAGGGAAAAGCAGTAGAAACCCGCACTAATACATTGTTGTCCAGCCACTATGCATTTTTCTATAATTTTAGTGCAGTTTGGTTGCATTGATGTTATTTGCATACAAACATATCCCCCTGCACACTTTCTTTTATTTAAAGCAACAAAGCCCATCATAATGGCTGAAAAAAAAAAAAAAAAAACACCACTGTCTTCTGACATCTGGTAGGCAGCCTCACACCTCTGAGGTTCTGGAAAGCATCAGCATCAACAGCAGCCAGGAGTGTACCTTGTGCAGTAGGTTTTTAGCTGACTGAAAATTAAAGTGTCACCTGCAAACAGTAAAGGCATAAAACTGCCTAACCTAATTCCATGGTGCAAGGAGCAGCTGGAGGAACTGAGGGTGAGGCATGTGAAGGGAGAGCTGGCTGCAGCTGGGGCACCGTGGGGAGGTAGGCAGAGGAACAGCGTGGTTGATGCAGGTGCCATCAGGCACAGGCACGGCTTGCAGGCAGTCTGGAATTTCAGTGGCACATTCCATGTGATTACGTGAAAAGCTGATTCTGAAATGCTCATGGTGAAGATTTTATTTTAATGTGCTTTCTACTTTGACAGTATCTCTTTCCAAGCAAGTTATATCCATAGTGATTTTATTCCTTTTTTTTTTGTTCTCCCAGTGCAACAGAGCACCTGGTCATTTCAAGCCTGACTTGGCTGATTTAGGAAAAAATAGAACAAGTTTTTCTTCTTTTAGACTCAGCTGAAAGCTTTGAAAGGAGCTTTTTCTGAGTAAGTTGCATAAAAATACAGATTCACCCAATCAGCATTCCTGAAAAAGTGAAAATAAAACAAGCAAACAAATAAGATTGGGTAGATAAAGAAAAACCCTTTTACGCTAATTAAGGAATCTGTATCTCCATGGCCCTAGAAATAAAGCCCACTTCCCATCACACCTTTTCCTGTGGTCCCACCAGTCCTTGCTCAATGCACAAGAGTCAGTATACTACCAAGCATATACAACATGGAAGTTACACGGTGTCAAACCTAACATGCCAGCATAGGGAATAATCTCACTGAGATCCAGGGATTTTTGTTCGGTTCCTTACTCTTCAATCTTTGAGTATAAAATTAGTAAGGAGCAGAGGATGGATAAAAGAACTATTGTGTTAAATCCCAACTCAGCTCAGCTACCTGCTCTTCCTTTCAGCATTCCCTCTGCTGTTCCCAAGTCGTATTTATTTGCTGCCAAGCAGCAGAAAGCTAATTAGTGCTACGTCATGTTTCCTTGTTGGCGTCACTAGCTCCTTCCCACCTCCATGGATACTGCCCCTCGCCTCAGCTATACAGGGTGAAACCTAGAATGAAGAGAAAGGGAAACTGGCAGCAAGAAATAAGAGAGTGAAAGCGCAGTCTTGCACTTGACCTATAGAAATACCTCCCTCCCTCAAAGAGCTTGCTCTCATGAGTAGAATCAGCCCTTAAACTTTGGCCACAGGACACATTAAAACCTCCAGGCAAGCAGCAGGCAGGCTTGGGCTGTGCTGCTAGGCTAGCCAAAGCAGTCAGCTGAAAGCTACAGCAGGTATTCCCACGTGAGATCCAGTCACTGCAGTACTGGTGAAGCTCCTGTTGAGGGCAATTTAGAGAATTTAGTATTTGTGCTGCAGTGTACATAGGAAAAAAGGCTGACATAATCTAACAACAGCTTCTGTCAATCCATTTGCAAGAATGAAAGAGATGCCTTATTTTAAAGCTACCCACTATGAACCGTTTAGACACACCACCTTCTCCCCATTTTGTATTTCTTTCCTTCCTCACAATAGTAATCTTTCAGAGTGGGAGAGAACAAAAAGATTTTGTCTTCCAAGACACAGACTAGTTGTTTTGCATCAATAGTCTTGATTATTTTTTTTTAACCCAGCAATAAATGCACCTGGTGTTATAAGAACTTGCTGCCTTTTCAGAAGGCTCCAGCCTATTCCTATTTTTGAAATAGCAGAAGGACCTCAGAACGAATACCTCTCCCCTTTCACACACTCATGCACAGATGAGACAGGGATCCCAGGGAACAAAAGCTGACTGCACATAAAAGTCAAATAGAGAAAGGGTTTGGAGGGTCAGAATAAGGCGGCCATGGCAAAGCCAAGCAGTCAGCCTGTGCACAGCAGAAGAAGGAAGGCTGTTTTCCAGCTCCTGCTGCCACCATCCTTAACCATTAAGAGGTTGTGGTTCTCCACGTTCTCTACCCTGGCACTTTTGCCAAACGTGATCAAATTATGATGAAATGGGGGCTTGATCTGAATGTCTGCATACAAGACTACGGTCTGAAGCGTCAACCCAACAGCCATTTATGTCTTAGAAAAAGAAATGGTCATGAAATTTACTGTGTCAGGAGCGGAGGGAAACTCCAGCATTGCCTTCCAGGAGGAGATCAGCTGTTAACCCCTCTTTTCCCTAAGTGCTGATAACACCACCTTAGGCTACATGAGGCTTTCTGGAAAACAAGGCAGGTGTTACAAACAAAGCAACACCTCTCTGCTTCCCCAGCTGTGATCCATTTCTCTTCTGTTTTAGACCAACCTTTACTGATCATCTCACTTAAAGGGTCCTGGCCCTCACTGGGATCAACGGGATCCCATGGAGGATCAATGGAACCAGGCCACTTCCCAAACCCTGTATGAGTAACAACACCAGTTGGCATTTTCAGGGCCCCGGGAGTGCAGTTCAGCCACGTGGCTTCCATTTAAAATTACTGAGAGCTGAGAAGAACAGCCCTGTAGTCAGTGTTGAAAATATTCAACCCCAGAGAGCAAGTGAGAAATTCAAGTCCACTTCTAAGAGCGTGATGCTGTAACAAATACATTGCATGATACTTCTTGCATCCGTGAGGCACTGAGTCAGCCTTGATCCTCTTTATGTTCATGTAGCTCAACTATCTCGATACAGATCCCTGTCTGGCAGGCAATGGGGAGGGCTGGGGAAGTGCAGCGTATCTGTCAGTTGCAGCAGACAAGAACATCTTGTACTTGAGCTGCTTGTTGAGTAGGTTTGAGAGGCAGACAAACCGGCAGACTAATTACATTTTTTAACCATGGTACTCAAAAGTAAAATCCTTGTAACGTGCTACCAACTTGAATGTGCCTGTGCACGATACCAGATTATCCCCATCAATACCAAGAATAATATGTTAACTCTACTAAAAAAAGTATCATGGAAAAAGTTAATACTCAAAAATATTCCAAGAGGTTCCAGCATTCTCCTTTCTAAGACAATCATGACCAAAACCAAAAGATACCTCTGCAGGCTGGAGTAACAGGGTAAGGAGACAGACTGAACCAGCTCACTAAATCCATCTTTGCTGAGCAACAGCCTGAAGGGATAACAAAGCAGCCTGCAACAACCTGAAGGGCACTTTGACAAAGGAGGGAAAAGCACAGCAAAACAAAGCAGCACGTAAATAGGAAAAATGGGTTGAAAGAAGATGGTGAGGCTACAAAGTATTCCACTCTGGAATGCTGCCTCAAAGGAAGAGATGTTCATCCCATATAATCCCCCGAATAACCCTGGAAAGGCCTCCCAGCAGCAGGAGGAAGTACAAAATATACCTTTTATCATTTCTAGCTTCCAAAATTGGTAAGAAATTGTTAAGAATGATGCCTCATCCGATAAGCCAGAGGCTCTGGGTTAAAGCAACACCCGTCCTTAATACTATCAAGAACTGTGTGCATGTGTGAAGAAAAGAATGAACTGCATTTTCTGAGCAAGTAGCAAGGAGAATGACTCATGCTAGTGGTCATTACACAAGAACACCAAGAGCACCATAACGTCACGCTCAGAAGCAAGCATATATTGCACAGGGAAAATAAACCAAGCACCTTCATAATCCAGTAGCTGCATTAAATCCCATGACATCTGCCTAAGTATCTATGGGTTTTTAAAGGCAGCTTTTTAGCCTTGCCAATCTCCCACACCTGAAAGAACTGTATATGATGGGGCTGAGAAGCTGCTGAGGGTTAAGAATAAGGCAAAGAACAAGCCATGTTAACTTCTGTTTTCAAACTTTCTCCACCTGCTTTCAAGACTTCTCTACACCAGATACTTATATTAGTTCCTTGCTGGTCCTTCACATGATCTTGCACTGCTGACACCACTGCTCAAAGTAAACATCTGAGGGAACTTGCTACAACTCAGAAACTCAGAATCTTAGTTGATTTCAGGCTGCAAACTTTTGCAGAGCTAATAAAACAACACAGCTATAAACACGCACACCCCCAAAAAAATAAAAAAAATAAAAAAAGGAGGTAGATTTCAATTTGCCTGCTGCATGTCCCTGAATGAGTCAACTGTGCAGGGAAAATACCTCCAAGTTAGCACAATGTCAAGCTTATGCTTCTTCCAGACCCGAGCTGTCTCTAAGCACACGCAGCTCTGATGACCATGGAGGACACAACCCAGCAAGAGTCAAGCAGCTCAGAGTCTTGGCACTGTGCTCCTCTTGGACAAAGAGCACTGATAGCATATTCTCTTACAAGGGTGTCTTTTCCTTTGTGCACCCAACCAGTGGCACGGTCTGCAAGGCAAGGAGAGGAAAGCAAAGGCACTTAGCCCCAGCACACCCACCCCGGTTGGTGATGCCACCCGAGGCATGGTCAGAAGGCAGCTCTCGGTCTCCACTGTGTCCCCACAGCAGGATGCAGGGGTGTGAGCCTGTACCACAGTTTACACTGAATTACGCAGCCCTCAAGTGTCTGTTCACCAGTAGATGCAGATTATTAGTGAAAATCTCAACAAGGGGGAGTCCTGAATAAATGCTACCTGTTTACCTATAGGCAAGCCAAGCTTTTGGGTGAGCAAATCATGCATATTATCCCAGGAATACAAGTTACTGAGCTATAAATAGCTAAAAATCTACTACTAGTACTAGATAAGACAAACCTAGGAATACGTTTGTTTGCATAAGTTGTAGCTGATTTTATTTGGTAAGAATATAAATGTCCTAATTTGGTTTTAAAAATAAAATCAATTGTAAATTTATTTAGAGCAACTTACCTGCCTGCTTGATGTACATCACTGGGCCCGTATCGATCGTTTGAGGTAGAACTCATTCCAAATTGTATCGAGCTCCTTCATTAGCAAATTTTTAGCAGAACTCATGCTGTGGTTCTAGGCCAGAAGTATGCAAGGCTCCACTTAGGGACTACAGAACTAGAGTGGGGGAGTGTTAGGAAGAGGACAAGGTTTCTCCAACAGAGAATATTTAAAACCAGCAATAATATGAATTATGTTTTGGATAAGAGAGCCATTTTTCAAACAACAAATGAGAAAAACTAAGAGTGGAAAGAGCCTACGTGCATTGATTGGGGAAAAACAATCCAGTTGGTGAAGATAAGAATGGAGTGAATAATTCATAAGTAGTACAGTGCATGGGTCATTTCAATAGGCACTTTGGTTTGTGGAATTAAGTGCCTAAAATAGCTCAGCAATGCACAGAGCACCTCCGAGGCAGCGGATGGCGAGGCGGCTCATCTGGCTTGCCAGCGAGGCCACCCCGCTGTTACTGTGGTTACCAAAGGCCTGTGGTTCCCATGCCTACCAGGCCTCTCATGCACGCCTGGCGATTCCTCACCAGCTTCTGTGGCTGTTTTGAACGGGGAAAGAATCCTCATGCTATGCCAGCGTTCGCCCTGAGACTAAAGGTCTGCAACATGCAGGTGGGCTCGGCCGCGGGAAGGAGCAGCTGGTGGCTCTGCCGCAGATCCTTACCTCACTCTGCCTCGTGGCTGACACCACGCTCTCCCCTTCATGTGAGGGAACACCCCTGCCATGGAGAGGAAACACAGGAAAGAGTCAGAAATGAGGAGTGCTCATTGCCCTGACAAAGGAGGTGGCACTCGGGGGTGCCTTCACATCCCCGACCCAGAGGGGTACATACGTAGCAACTCTCTCCTCATTGGGGCTGTATTCCAAGTTCAATATAAAAATGCTTCTGACTGAGCAATGAATAATAATAAAAACAAAAAGCACAACTTTCACGTTTGGCACCTTGCAAGTACCCAGCTGGCTCTGTGTTTCAAAATCAGCTTTAACCTTTCCCGTCGGGGCATCAGCTCCTCCTGTGCTGTGCCCTTGCACACAGTTCATGCCCTGCGCCACCCTGCAGCATCACGCAGCTTGTGCAGGTCACTCACGAATTAGAAATGGAGTGGGTGAAAACAAACCTAATGCAGTGAATGCCCCTTCCCATCCACGCTGGCTAAAACAACATTTAGCTTGAGTGCGGCTAAAACAACATTTAGCTTGAGTGCAAGTCCTGGCTTTTCCTTGTTTTTTTTTACTTCATCCCCTACTCTGCCTCCCCCACCTCTGTTTGCTGTAGCTGATGGCACTCACCCGACTCACTACCCACACATCTAGGAATTGTTTTTTACAAACAAGTCAGCATTACAGACCACTCTGTCTTTAAAGACCTTTTTTCTAAATAGATTTTTATAGGCAACCATTTGCTCAAGCTCTTCTTTAAGCAAAGAAATGCCCCGGGACAGCAGTCTATCTCATACTCGGGAGAGAAAGTACGCCTCACCCAGAAGCTCCCAGAGAGCAATGATATCGTTGGAATCAACGCACTTCCACCATCAGTTCATTTCATCCTTTCTCCCTTTATTTTTATGCAATTTTGTGCCTGTTGTGTGGCAATACACACTAGGAAAGACTTCCAGAAGTGCTTAGTGATTTCTGGTAATTCGCTGTCATTATCTCCAATTGGAAATCTCCTTCAGGCCAGGTTTTCATAGGCTGGCACTCCGATCCTATTATAACAGATGATAAGAGATCTCCATGTTGAGGACTTCAGATAAAAAGGTTTCTCAGGACAAAAGATTAAAGTCACTACCAAGTATAGTTTATTCACTTTTGATGGAAAAATTCTCACCCTTCTCCCACAGAGAGCGGCCCTTTCTAGAGGAACTGATGTAGCTATGTTAGGTGAACAAGACCATAATTTGGATAAATAGAAAAATCTACAACTACAGCCCACCCATCGTTCTCACCTCATCCTCCCTCCTGCCATTTGCTACATGTTGGACTCGCTTGGTCTGCAAGGTTAATCCTTGCCATCTCAGTATTCAATCTGACAACCCTATCCGTTCCTTTGGAATTCCAGATTTCAACACATCCCTTCATTTTGCCTCAGCCAGAGGCTTCAATACTGGTAGCTGTGCAGTCAAAATTAAACCAACATACTTAAGAAAAACCTGCTGTACCCTCTGAGCCTCACCATCACCTCACCTATGGAACAGAAATAGCATCTGCTTCTTTTGCCTTACAGAACAGTTGCAAATTGGTTTTTAAATTAACATTTCAACAGCACTTTCAAGGCATAAAATGTTGCACACTGTTAAGTGTTAGTGTTATGCAATATTTCAGGTTCTTTGTAGTGCAGGTAGATGCATAATATTCCACAAAGCTATTCCGAATAAAGGATATTTCCTTTGTGGTGGAGGATAGCATTCAGAAACAGAGTTAGCTCTTCAGCCACAGTTCACATCATACCTGCATGTGCACTTGAATAAACTAAAGATATGCAAATACACCATGGCTGATACAGCCGTAATGCAGCAAGCAGTAAGAGATGAGAGTCTGCTATTATCCCACAAGATGCTGAGAGTACCGCAGGACACAAGTTAAACAGTTGCATAACATTGCTGGCAAACTTCTCAAAATACCCTAAATTCCTTTCATCTTCTGTAGAAAGCAATTTTCCTCTGGGTTCAGGCTATGACTTACCTTGTGTTTCTTTTCTAATCTTTTCTTCGGCAGCTTCAGTTAACCTTGAATGCTTGAGACATTGTTTTAAGTAGAATTGTTTTCCTCGTTGCTTATGCAACGTACCTCACAGTAAGCATTTCAAGGCCTCGTTCTTTCAGCACCACACAACTTTTACAGTCCATCCCTCCCCAAAAGCCCCAGCTATAGGAGTTAACAGAGAGTGGTCCTGAGTTCAGCTCCCCAGCACCAGGGAAGACAGTGGCTCTTACAGTAGTTACCTGCAAAAGGCTGTCAGGAACCCTTCTGAACTGCTGTGAGCTGGCCGACCATGCTGTGTGATTAACCCCACAGCACTGCCCCTGGAGCACGCTCTGCAGGAGTTTCACAGCTGCTAACAATGACTCTGGCTTGGGGGAGGGAGAATTGCTGTGTGGAACTGATAGCCGGGTTAGTATCACAGGTGTTATACATCCTTCTCATAAGTTAAGCCTTAATAATGTAACAATGAGGACTTCTTTCTTTGTCATCTCACATGTAAGTGCACAGTTTCTGCATGTCTGTTGGTATGCAGTGGCGTAGTTAGATTAGGTACAGTGAATATACTCAGGAGGAGAAAATATTTTACCAGGGAAAGAAAGTGTGATATAATCCTCTCCTTTAGATCAGGACAGTGCTGTCAGCAAGGAGAGTGGGCATGTGCACTAACTGCCCTGTACTGAGTACTGTGATAGGGACTCCTGGGACAGCAGGTGCCCTCTTGAGTTTGGGTTATGGCTGGGCTCTTCCTGAGGTTCTTTATAATCACAGTGTGTCTTTAATGACTGAACATCTCAGACTTGATTTGCCATATAGAGGTTGCAGTACCTTCATGGGCAAAATCAAGAACCAAATAGAGCTGCGCTGAGCCCCAAATGATTCCTTTTATGGAGACAAACGCAAATTCTGGAAGGCATCTTTGATATGTGAAATGTTGCCTAAGTTTACAAGAGTTACTTGAAAATCTTAAAAAAAAAAAAAAAAGGAACCCTAACTAGTGCTATCAAACTCTATAGCAAAAGGACATTTTGGGAGCAAAGGTCTTAAGGCATAGATCTAAACAGTTTTCAGAGAGTTTGAGAAGACACCCTAGGATACTTAGAACAAAGAGCAGGACAGAGGGAAAAAATAAATATCTCTCTCTACATTATCATATATGCACTTGTTTACAAAACTGTCAAATCTCGCCACAAAGAAAGTGAGATATTTCCTATGAGAAAAGGGAAATCTACCTGGGAATTGAAGTGCTTGACCACCTGAACAGGAGAGAGAATGCCAAAGGAGCAAACTGGCATAAAATGGCTACCTTCCTGGCTTACATGGCACATGTAAGAGTTAAGCCACAGAAACATAGGTATGAAAACTCGTCTCTTCAGAGAGATAGTAAAACAGATACTGACATAGAGGGGGTGATAAAATGCCAGATAACATCACCATAACCCCTTCATTCCCTGGACTGATAAATACAAAAACACAGCAGAGAAGGGTTCTGTAGGTAGGAGGCTATAGCAAGTGTATCTTGTACTTGGGAACAAGTGAAGCAGAAGACCGTAAAGGCAAATTACCACTAATAAAAGCTGAGGCAAAAGTTTGTGCTGCAGAGCGCTTCTGGTCGGTGTTTGGACTAGGAATCGGAGTGTCTCATGCAGCTACACTGCACAGATCAACCTGCATTCAGGCAGTACGTGCCATCTCCTATCCATGGTCCCCATGTCACTGTACTGTGCAAATACCTGGGAGCCCATTGCTACATTGTGAGCACCAGAAGTGAGGCAGGTGATCCCCCTGGCTGGCCACAAGTCCATCCTCCTGGTAAAACCTCCTTGCAGAGAGCAATGTCCCCAGCAAGATGCCTCTATCTGGGAGGAGCAGCCCTGGCAGACCTGGAGGGGAAGAGAGAGGCTGTGTCAGGCAGAAGGAAATGCAGCACAGAACAGAAGTCAAGGGCTAGAATGAGCCCTTCATCTCCTTGCTTAGAAGAGGAAAAGCCCTGGAAACACAGTGCTGTGAAGTCACAGGAAGAATTTGAGGATGCAGCAATGTCATACCAGGGCCATTTCTTTAAGTCCTGTCTTCACTGCACACCCGAACAGCTCACCTCTGTAGGTTGATGTCTTCTGGGTCGTCCCCTTAGTCATATGTAGGAGCCACCAGCATCCAATTGACTGCCCCTACCAGCTGTTGGTGACTTCTCGTGGAAGACAAGCAGGTAGATTTCACTCCCTGTCTGAGGGTGGTTATGTAGCCAGCCTAGCCACATTTTAAACTATTAAAGATTCGACCACTGCTTGTTCTAATTTGTCTCAAAGAAGCAGCATCATTGTCTGAATACAAACATGATCTGGCACACACCACAAATATCTTGGCTTCAAAACCACAGGGAGAAAAGTCTTCCTCTTTTATTAGGTTAGGAAGGTCTGTATTCAGGACAAAGCCTCACTGAGTATTTCAAGTGTTTCCTTGTGGAGTTTTACACTCAATGCTTCCACACACTGGAGTTTTTCTTGCAAAACATAAGAAAAGATGTGCTCTTTCTAGTGGAGCTGGAGACCAACAGGCACTCTGCCTGCTCCATGCTTGTAACAATTTCATTTCTCCGGTGCTGGTGCATAGCTGAGGTTGGTGGCTCACTTGGGGCAGGCCCTGAAAAGATACAGAAATATGTCCCCTACTCTTTGACGAGCTTCTGGGATGATTCTAATGTGATGTAGGCTTGAGAGAGGCTGTACTTCTTAGAAGTACGAGCATGTGAATTTAGCCACTCTTGAGCAAGTGACTGTGCAGAAGCTGTAGCAAAAAAAGGAGAAATGGGAGTTGCTGCTCCACAGAGAGTCCCAGGACTCACGTAGCCTACAGCTAAAATCACTGTAAGGAATCCCTAAGTTAACAGCTTCAAGAGTGTGCACACACATACATGCATTTGAGAGATTAAAACTTGTCAATCAATCCTCTTTCTATTTTCATATTTCTAAATGCAAAAGGTGAGGCTTGGGCTAAGATACATACCTAGTTTCATCTGTCTGCACTTGATCATAACCACAAGCACGTGTGTGACTTATTCATTTTTGAAGGAGAAAAATAAAAATTACATCTAGAAAATAGGAAGCCTCAGGACTAAGCATATTTTGCAAGTCTTTGGGTTTTCCCAGTTGGATTCGCCTAGCTCTAGTCAGGAATTCCCCTCTCTTGTCAAGGCATTGCATAAGAAATGTTTTTTCCCACAACGAAGGACTGGCAGCGAGTCAGAGAGGGAGGAAGTGTCATATCTCAGGAGAGAAAATAGCATCCAGAACAAAGGTGGTGAGGCGAGATCCAGAATATCATAGCTCACGATGCTGCCACCAGGCATCGCGAAAAAATTCTTCTTTTCAGTTGAGAATAGAAAGTGTGCATAGTGCACAAAAAGTTGCCTGCCTTACAAGAAAGGGCTAAAAAAACTAGTAATTATGAGCAGTTGTAGAAAAAGTTGCCTGGTTTCATTTGTCATGCTCCAGTGTATGAAATATTACATGACCTACTTGGTTTATTTAATTCTAGAACATTTGACAGAACTGACAGCATAAATGTGTGTGGCATCATCTGAAAATGAGATTAATAATTATATTGATTTTATGCAGTAACAGAACGAGAATATAAGAACATGAGTCTAGGACCCATGGAACATTTGGATCTTTAAGAGATGTTAGCTTAGAAAAGAAGGAAAGCATCTGCAAATTTCCAAATCCATAGCTGTCTGTGATGGATAGGGCAAAAGCAAACAAGCCTAAAATGTAGCACAGCTGATTTATGTTAGATATTAGGAAGAAAAAATTACAGCTAGATCACGGTGAAGCAAGACTTCTTGCAAAGAATCTATAATATTCACCATTGGAGGTCCTTAAAAACAGCCTATATAGTTGGGGAATGATCAGACTGTGCTTTGGGTTAAAGGACTGACTCGATTATGTTTGTAGGCCCTTATCAAGCCTATGTTACTACAGTCCCTAGAAGAGATGGAAAACTCCCTTTCAGCACTTACAGCTCCTTCTGTAGCGTCCCATATACCTAGCTGCAGAAGTCTTGGGGCACATTTGGATCAGGAATCTATAAATGTTAAGATGAGAATTTCCCACTGAGCTGTTGCTGAGCAATATGAACCATTTCTAACTCCCACCATACTGTCTCCACACAGTTCCCACTACCCAGACTAGGGAGCTAGCAAAGAAGCTTGCAAAATAAATTCACATCTCTGCTCTGATCGTGCATAGTGTTCCTATTAAATTGCAAGATTTAATCTAACCTAAATGAAACTGGAAAACTTGCGTAAGCATTCCAATCTCTGCCTGGTGACCAGCTGGCTGGCCATGCGGTCACAGACAAATACTGTATATACCACACTTCCAGTTCTGATGAAGCCTTGCTTCTCTCTGTAACTACCTTGTCAAAGCACACGGCTGCCTGCTAGGACTAACATTTGAGAGAGGTGCTTCTAATTTATTTATTGCAACGTCAACGCCGAATAACTTAAGCATATTCCCCACAGATGACTGCACATTTTTTTTAACATGCTATTTCACGTCTGCGTGCCACTAAGCATTCCAAGATTTTTTTGCAAGCTGTCATATATATTTTTTTGGCATTACATAACCGTTTCATCCGTGAGCTGCCAGTGGACTTCTCTTCTGATTCTGGAGCAAGCTTTGTTTATCTCTAAGCTTACTTCTTCAATTTGTCTCAGCTAAGAAGCACAAATTTGAACAACCTTGTGACTGAGCCAGTATGTTCACTGAAGTGAGTTTCTCTGTTGATTGTCTTATCTTATTGAAAAAAGAAACTCATTGGAAAAAGATGGACTGCCAAGATGGTCATCTGTCCCTTCACAGACAAGAGCTGGGAGGTTACATTTGATTGTGCCCTCATATACTGGTTTCACACCTACAAAAGCAGAACTGGATTTTTCCCCTTGCAAATACTTTCAATTTCATAGTCATCACTCAAAGAATCTCCAAACATCTTACATTAGGATGCTTAATGAAATGTTGCCAAGGTGGGTTTTTGACAAAGTCTTTGCTTTTGCTCACTTTCACAGCATTAGCTGGTTGCTAGCTACTGTGCCTACATTTAGTCATTTGATCAGTCATACAGATTCAATATTTCTCTCCAAAATTCAGCAGAATTACTTGCACATTTGAAATGAGTCATTTGTTTGAATCAGGGTCCATATCTCTAAGAAAGCCTGGAAAATCAGTCTTGACAAATAAAGTTGTAATAAAGCTGAGTATTTTAAAGCAGCTTTCATTTAACCCAAACTTTGGCTGAGCTGTGCAAAAAAGATTTGTCTCAATTATTAAACATCTTGGTAATACACGGGCTAAGTTTTAGAGTGGTTAAAATATAGCTTTCAGAATAAAATAAACAATCCAAGCTCAGTGATTCAAGTCACAGGCAAATATCCGCTTCATGCAGATGTAACAGCTGTTTCAGAGATAAACCTTGAACAAATGAACAACTGTAAATACTGGTAAAGCCCTTGGCCTCATGAATGGAAATCATGTGGTTTTATGCAGGACTAGCAAAAAGCACAGGGGTCTGGCTATATCTGAAATACTGATGTTTTGCAGGAACAAACTCATAGGTTACCAGCAGTGATCTGAAACGCTTCTGAGACTAGCTTGCTCCTGCAAGATAGACAGCATTTAGCGTTCATGGACTTACTGAAAGATTACTAGACCTGGGACTTCTTTTTGGTGGAAAAAAAGGAAAAAAAAATGAATATTGGATCTCACTCGAGTCATAACTTGTATTTCTAGAGGCACTGCAGCACTAATGGCTCCATCACTTCTCCCTTGGAGGGCAAAGATGTATGAGGAGAATGTTTTCATCTCTCATTTCAGTCTTGCCAAGCCCTGGGCTCTCCCACTGGGGAGGAAGCAAATGACGTTCAGAGGTTCTGCTCATACTGACTAAGACAACTTCTTATCTCCTGTGCTTTTTTGGTTCAAGAGGAACAGGATGGTTATGATCTAGTAAATTAAGTATTTTTTCATCAAAACCATAACTCACCAGAACAGACCATTAGAAAGACAGGGTGCCACTTCTATAGGAAATTTTCTGATGATTCAAGCAAAAGGCCATCTTCCTCTGCCTTTCATGGTTGAGGGAAGGGTAGGATTTCCTGAATTTCCCTGCAAGAAGACGGGAATTAAAGAATCACTTTTTAAAAAATACTTCTGTTAGCAGTTGCAAAGGGAGAGGCTGGAAAATCTCCTCTAAGTGTGACCTGTTCCTTTTCTCCCCTCTAGCCTGAGTCACAATTGTTAAATGATTCTGAGCAGTATCAAAGGAGAAGAGCACCCGTCTGCGGCATGCAGCTTCTACCAACTCACTCTGAATGTGTGATGAATTATGAATGGTATGTTGTGCAGATCCCTATTTCCTAGAGAACAACCTCTGAGTTTACTGAAACTTGACTAGTAAAAGCTGTGCTGCTTCTGCTGCCACCAACTTTCCCTGCTTATGGTCCACGAGTGGTGTCTCTTGTATCAAAGACTCAGCCAAGGCCTCCCTTCACAGGTACACATGCTGGGAGGCAAAAAAATGGGTCAGTGCTGGAGGCTAAGAGCCTCAGTCATCCAATTTCTGTCCCGATGCTTAAATCAACAGCCTTCGCTGCCCATCTGTATTGAAATCTGGCAATTCCAAGCACTGTATCAATGCATTCTAGTGGGTTACTGGGCTTACTTGCTTACAGCAAACCATAAAAAGGTTTCTTATCTCTGAGATCGGAACTATCTCAGAAATGCAAGATGAAATACGGTTTTAAAAAGTAATTCCCAGAAGTAGGCAGTCACACCTATATATTTAATACTGTCTGGTCTAATCCTCGGACCTTTTTCTGAATGAGCCTAGTCTCCTAATCCTCGTGTATTGCAAGGTTTAGTCATGTTTTTAAGGTACTGGACTTCTGTTTCCTTTCCATGCTGAATGGAAATTTACTGGCTCATTATTCATGGGCGGCTAGGTCTGATTCTGTTATCTTGTACCGTTTACAGCTCTGTGACGCTGGTGTGAAACACTACTATTCTGAATTAATTGGCACTTCATATTCACACTGGACTGACAAAAATGGCTAGGTTAGATAGTGGAGTAGAGTAGTGAAGAAGCACGCCTTACATATACACACAGTAAATATATATATATATATATAAAATCAGAGGCAATAAAAATTAGATGGTGAAATTCTCCACTTATGGGCATGATGCACTTTAGCTGCTTTCAGGATGGACTTGTTAAAAAATACCTGTCACAATTCTAGATTATGTAATTTTTTTTTTCTCTCTCCAAAATGAAGGCATTTTAACATAAATATATTTTAATTAAAGCATCTTTTTTAAAATCTCCTCTCTGCCTTCTCTTATAGCTTCTGCAGTTTTGGACAATCTGAAGTGCTCCTTTGTTGGCATTAAAGCCAGAAAGAAGCAGTGGCAGCACCATCTCTAGGCTAAGTAAAAATCATTCACATGTGTCAAAGCAAATAAAAGAGTTTTGATCACTTCAAACACATTACCTAGGTATTTTATTTAATTATAGTAAATTTTAGCTGCTGTTGTGGAACTCAATAACACATGGCATCACTTGATAAAATCCTCGCTTTTCTCCCCATTCAGGTCTTAGGAAGAAGAGATATTCTGTTGTACAATGTATGGAGAAGGAAAACTAAGAACCTCTAAATATCACAAGAGCAATCCACTGGTTTGATTAGGGTTTAGGCAATTATTAGTGAAATAAAGAGGATGTATTTTCAAAGACATTAGAACACATCCAAGTCCCAGAGTCTTCACTAGATTTCACCAACTTTGCTCACCTCTGGACTTGACTAGCTATAATGTCAGGCATGGTGGCTGATCTTTATTGGCCTTTTTGATAGAGAGCCAGGGAAGGTTCCTTTTTTGAGCTCTTTGGTATGAATGAATGCTCATCACCCATAGCCACTGAATAACTATTGGTTTTGTTTACAGCTTGGTAGGTCTTATATCAAATAATTAATGAGGAAAATATTCAGAAGAAAAAAGGAATCAGGGCAATAAAAATTTGGGACCACCAATCTAAATCTATGCCAATGATATAGAGGCTGATCTCCATTGCTGTCTCCTTTCAGTGCACGCAAGTTTACTACTACAGCAAAAACAAGGTCTTTTCAATACCAGAGCATGTATTGGCTACAGACCTTTTTTTTTCTTACCTGAAACAAAATAGGTTTTATGATTAGAAAGCAATTCAACAGTGATAACAAATTCTGATTGGGATCTTTCTTGTCAATACTGTTGTTGTGCCATGGTTCTATGAAACCTTGATAGCAAACCCGCGCTTCCAAAGCATTTAAGAAAACACCTGTGAAAAAACTCTGCATGTTGTTAAATGCAGACAGAAGGAAGCAAACGCCTCACTCATTCAGTGAATACTTCTCTGTTCTGCTGAACTGATGACTAAGAGATCTCAATTCCCCTCTGAAGCCAAGGTGCGCACACAGGGGCTAACCGCAGGAGAGATTATGGGTGTGATGTTCTCTGCTGGTAGCACTGTTAGCATATACCACTGCAGAGAATTTAAATGTCCTGACAGAATTGTTTATTTCTTCCCTTCCATACAACAAAATATCATTTCTCAACATCGCTGCTGGGCAAGATCAGCCTGAAGGTTGTCCTAAGCCCCAAAATCTCACTCAGGAGAGGTATTCATACACCTGAAGAGGAGAACTGCATTTTCAGTCAGCATACAGGGGCCTTTTTCACAGACCCCTTAAAATGCAATATGGTTTTATTCCCTTCTCTGCTTCTTATCAGCGAGTTCTACCTGGCTTAATGAAATGTCAGCATTTCCTTCTACAGCTTAAATTCTCAGGGATCTATGACTCTACAGTAAAAATCTGCTCCAGGCCAAAATGGAGCAGACGTGCTCTGAGGCTGCTGGAAATATTTTCCTGAGTTCCTGCTGAAAAATGCTTTTTGTTTCTTGTTTTACTCAGACAATTGGGCTACTAACCCCTGCTTAATTATGCTCTGAGCATTAAAAATATACATAAACTGACTTTGATCACTTTAAAAGACTCCTCAACTTATTTTTTAGGGAGACTTTTGAAAATGAACAATAAAATGAAAACTTATAGAACCTGTACACATTTATCTGCGATCACAAAACACATAAACACCGGGATTTTTTTAACCTATTTTACAGATGGAGAAACTGTGCATGGAGAAAATTCCCTGCTTTACTAAGAATCAGATAAATAGATACCAGAAGTCCTGCCTCTCAATTTTCCTAACCTCTCGTCTGTTTGTCTTCCAGTCAGTTTATATTAAGCATTGATTTTAGCACATATTAACATGTACGTCAGACCACCTATACTTAGGTGGTCTAATCACCTGAGGATACTCTGATAGCCTTAAGCATTTAAGGGAAGGTACTAGTTTTCTTTACATGTGACAAGGGGTAACCTTCTTGTCTCTTTGGCAGCAAGGTTGGATTTGAAATGCAGAGGAGTCTGTTTGCTTCATATCCTTCCAAGCTTATTTGTTTCTTCTTGGCTGAATACTGGCACAAGCTGCCTTAACCTTGGAGATATCCAGGTGTGGACCAGGGAAGGCCCTGAGCATACAGAATCACAGAATCATCTAGGTTGGAAGAGACCTCCAAGGTCACCGAGTTCAACCTCTGACCTAACACTAACCAGTCCTCCACTAAACCATATCCCTAAGCTCTACATCTAAACGTCTTTTAAAGACCTCCAGGGATGGTGGCTCCACCACTTCCCTGGGCAGCCCGTTCCAGTGCCTAACAACCCTTTCGGTAAAGAAGTTCTTCCTAACATCTAACCTAAACTTCCCCTGGCACAACTTTAGCCCATTCCCCCTCATCCTGTCACTAGGCACGTGGGAGAACAGACCAACTCCACCTTGTTACAGCCTCCTTTAAGGTACAAACTGATCCAACTTCAGTATCTGGTCCAACTTTGAATGTGAACCAAATGTTGTATCTTATGACCTCTAGAGTGCCCTTCCAACCTAAATTATTCTGTTGTTGTGTTCTCTGCCAGTTTCCCTCCCTATTAAATGGCTCACCTTAAACTGTGATGAATACTTTCAAAGGACTCTGTTTGCTAATAGGGAAGGTCAAGTGCAGTTTTGCACTATGTCTACCCAGGAAAGCAGACAGGAGAAACTCCTTGATTGCAGGAGAGCTTTGGTTGCATGAAGCAGAGGTTATTTTTAACTGGTCCTTTGTCAGCAATTCGTTTCAGATTACTGCCCTGCATTTGCTGACAACAGGCAATCCAAAGAAACTCGTTCTTTGTAATTCCTTCTTTGGCTACACTGTTGAAAAAGGGACATTGTGAATAATGGAACACTATGAGAACACTTAAATATTTTAAATAATATGGTTGATCATGCTCAAGAGAACAATGAAATAACATCATATATAACTTCTTTTGTCAAACATACACAAGAGACAAACAGAAAGATAACGGATGTAAGGAGGTAAATGGGAAGAGGTATTATTATTAACACACTGCTCCAACACAGAAGCAGGTTTCTTAGATGTACAAAACCTACTTGATTTATTAAAGGAGGACTGAGCAGACAAACTGTGGTTATTAGAATTGTGAATTTTGGCCTGACTGTCTCCCTCAGTTATCTTGGAATATAACCAAGAGATCTCCTTTAGGCTGAGAAAAGCCTGAGGAAAGAAGGAACTGAAGCAGAAAAGGAAAATGCTCCTAAGACACTCATTGACTTTGGGGGCTGATACCATCTTCACTGTAACTTGATTAACCAAATTGCAATCAGACAGCCTTAAAAAAGATTGATTTAGTTTCTATGTGAGTCTTACAATGCAATGAAAATCTCTTGAAGAAAACCTTGTGTGGTAGAATCCAGTAGATCTGTCTCCTTTTGGATCAGCTGACAGGTATATCCAAATCTTCTTACTTCTCTTCTCTGACTGACTGCCCTAAAAAAATAATAATAATAATTTAAAAATTAAAGATTTTGAGAAGACAGTTGAGAACAAATTATTTACTACAGGAAAACGGTTTGACATGCGACTATTCCTTGACCTTTCTCTGGGGTTTGTTAATACAGTCTCGTGATGCCAACCAGGACTCAGATCCTTGCTGTAGAGTACCCTGAGACTGCCACTCATATTTAGCAGCACCTGAAGTGCCACAGCTCTCACTAAGCTGGGAGCAGGAGGCAGCCGCCACACCACTGACACAACGCTGTTGAAAGACGCCTGTGTGACAAATGTCCCAGAAGGTGTGCTCTATCTTAAGGACCAGAAAGTACCAGAAGACCCAGTTCAAGCAGGCAGAATTTAAGTATGTCCTTAACTTTAAATACCAAAGAGAGCTTGGGGATTCAAATGCTTGCTTAGGTTTACACTCATGCTGAAGTGCTCTCTGTATAGGAATGGACATAAGCATGTACTTACATACTGGTCTCCATCCCAGCTTGAATGTCAGGCTGTCTTCGCAGGTGAGACTTGGCATCTTAAGCCCACAGGAAGAAGGCTTGGCGTAATCTTCAGTTTTAACACGGTTCTTGTCTCTCCCTTCTGTAAGAATCAAAGCCCCTGTGCTTAACCTACTGTTTAACATTTCTCTCCTATCTTTCTTTCTACAGTATGTGGCATTTGCCTCCCTCTTCTTCATTCTGGTCTCCATCACCACCTTCTGCCTCGAGACCCATGAGAGATTTAACCCCATTGTGAACAAGACAGAAACTGAATTCATCGGGAATGACACCCAGGTGCGGCACTACAGGGAAGCAGAGACTGAAGCCTTTCTCACCTACATCGAAGGTGTCTGTGTGGTCTGGTTTACATTTGAGTTCTTGATGAGAGTCACTTTCTGCCCAAACAAGGTGGAATTTATCAAAAACTCTTTGAACATCATTGACTTTGTGGCCATACTGCCTTTCTATCTAGAGGTTGGACTCAGTGGCCTGTCTTCCAAAGCTGCTAAGGATGTCCTGGGCTTCCTCCGTGTAGTCCGTTTCGTGCGAATCCTGCGAATTTTCAAGCTGACCCGCCACTTTGTTGGGTTGCGGGTCTTGGGACACACCCTCCGTGCCAGCACAAACGAATTCTTGCTGCTCATCATATTTTTGGCATTGGGCGTCTTAATCTTTGCCACGATGATCTATTATGCCGAGAGAATAGGTGCTAAACCAAATGACCCTAGTGCCAGTGAACACACACACTTTAAAAATATCCCCATCGGCTTCTGGTGGGCTGTTGTCACCATGACGACCCTGGGCTACGGAGACATGTATCCTCAGACTTGGTCAGGCATGCTGGTGGGGGCCCTCTGTGCTCTCGCCGGCGTGCTGACCATTGCCATGCCTGTCCCTGTCATTGTGAACAATTTCGGAATGTATTACTCCTTAGCTATGGCTAAGCAGAAGCTACCAAAGAAAAAAAAGAAGCATATCCCGAGGCCACCCCAGCTGGGATCCCCCAATTATTGTAAATCTGTCGTAAACTCTCCACACCACAGTACTCAGAGCGACACTTGCCCACTGGCCCAAGAAGAAATTTTAGAAATTAACAGAGCAGGTAGGAAACCTCTTAGAGGAATGTCCATCTGACCGTTAACCTCCATCCCGCGTAGTGATTTAAGATTCAGCCAGACTGCTTTCTTAGAGCAATGGGTAGCACATTTATCCATTCTAGTCCCACCATCACACAGTGAATAATATGTGTGAAGTCTAGGTTGCAGGGACAAATGGTACAGTGGAGGCTGATCAGCAAAACTAAGGATGAGAGCACGCTCTAGGAGCCCAAACTTTGGTCCTGGTTAAGGGCATACAAGTCTCAAGATATTCTGAAGAGCTGTTACATCTAGTGGAAGAATTTTGAGAGTTCTACAGCTATTTTGCTGGACTGTGTAATGCATCTCAGAGGCTCCTGAGAGCTGAATGCTTCATAGAGCAGAGTAGGAGCCAAGTACTCAGCAATTACAGAGTTTTCTGACAAAACAGGGCTGGAATTTGAAACAGCCAGATGCTTTCTCATTTGTTCCCAATTGGGACCTTTCAGCTGTTTTAAATGGCAGATATTGTACATCTCATTACAGAAACTAGGTGCCTAGTAAGTTGAAGGGACAACTATACCATCATGCATATTCATGAGACAATCCCGTCTCTTTCTGATGATTAACTGCAAAGTAGAACAACAGCTCAAATTCTTGACACTAATATAAAATGACTCACTCTGAGACAAGACTAGATGTAAGGATGTTTATTCCATGGCATGCAAACCAATTATTCTATAATATTCCACTAGAATTTAGCATTTAGAGCTATGAAGAGTTTTGAACTACGTTTTCTAAACCATGCTCCTTTTGCAAGTATGGGTTGGTGAGCTATAGCTCTTTCAACCCTCTAGCAGCAAAGGCTGACTGGAAAAGGTCAGACTGGTCAATACTGGCCGGTTTGACCTGAACAGTGATCGCCTCATAATATGGTATTCTTATTTTTAATTACACTGATTCATGTCAGCAATAGGTGAAACCAGAGCAAAACTAATCATGCTAATTCTACTGGGGGGTGGGGGGAATGGAAAAAATACTAGTCACCGTGGAATATATTATAATATCCCATGGCTAGTGGTTAATTATGGGAATATCTCAGTTTTATGAGACTCCTCCTATAGCACATAAAGTTACGGGGCTCCAATTTGACTATTTCAACCCCATAATCTACCTCTACCCACGGAATATCACTATTTATTCTATGGAGTAATTTCAAAGTAGATAACCATGTTGAAAACAAAGCCAACTGCGTTTTTGGCAGACGTTCCAATGAAGTTGCATAGTAGACATTCTTCAGCCTATTTCAGAATATTCCCGTGTCGTATTAGATAAAACAGATCACCAATCAAGTGATTTTAACTGACATCTAGACAACAAGAGATGCTTTGAAGGAGCTAGCGTATACCTATGATGGTCTTGTGTTATCATTTTTTTTACTTTAGAGAAAATTCTAATTTGTTATTCATCCTGAGTGAGGTATTTTCTCGTCATCTCATAGCCATGCATGTTGATGTCATTGTGAGAGGCACAAAGAAAGTGAGACTTTCCTTTGTGTGTGACTTCACCTATGCCAGTGCTAATTTTGGAGGGGAAGAGCTGGTGGGAACTTTTCTCTCTTCTCTTCTTTCCTTTTTTTCTTTTCCCTTTTGTGCAACTGTGTAAAAATCATTCAGAAGGTAAAGAGCTTTCATTTTCTTGTTAAAGACTACTCCATTGCAACAGGCCAATCACAATTCACGTGACTGATAGACTGTCTCTTTCCTATTGTATCTTTGGTGCATAAGCGTATGGTTTTATCATCCATTCCCCTCAGGTTGCAAATGCTTATCACAACTCATGTCCAAGCAGCAAACCTTCTCATAAGTAGATGCCTTTGGGGCATCACATATCAAGAGGGAAAGAGGGCACTAACAATACGGTGTGTTTCTTACCACGCCAGCTACCCAACTGTAAAGCGTATGAGACACCTGACTTTTGAGTACTTTAGCAGTCAGCTACAGAGTGACTTTCATCTCAGAAATCCTTTGCTTTGTAAAGTTCCTTCCATTCCATATCCTGGTCCTCTCTGGGAACTAGAGGACTAAGAATTCTACGAGTTCAATGCAAATCCACACTGGTATCCTGAGAATACGTGTAATTTTGGTTCAATGTGGAACTGTTTTGCCACCATCAGTGCTCTAAAATCAGCTGTTACCACAATATCCATGAAGTATTGATAGTAACAGCAACTTAACCTATTTCTGCAATAATTAATTAGAAGAGGATATTTTTATATACGTATACAAGCATATATATTTTGAGAAGTAACAAAGCACACTTATACTTCAGCTAACAAAATGGACTCAGTAACACTGTTGCTGGAGACCTGTTTCTAATAATTATTATGCACCACTAGCAGCAAAACATTGTTGCCTGCATCTCTCAGCTCCCTCACAAGGAGAAATATCTATACGCATGCAAGAGAAAAGTGAAAAATAATGAGATCAGAACTGGACTGTTAAAACAAGATCTGCATTGCCTTGTATGTTGAGGTTCACTTTATGTAATCTGAAGCGCTCATAGGCACTGACTTGTTCCTGAAACTATAACCTGCACATTATATAAAAACAAAGACAAGTTGTGAATATTGCCCATACAGTGAAATATTTACATTAGTTAACCCCACCTAACCGTAGACAACCAGTTAACATCATACTAGGAACTCAGAATGTGTCCATCAGATCTAATGATTCTATAATTATATCCAAGTTGTTCAAGATATTTCTTGTACTTTGTAGTTGCAAAGCTTCAGTGTGGTGGTATCTAGGAGATATATAGCCATATGATTTGTATCTAATACATTCTTTTTCTTTTTCTTTTTTTTTTTTTTTTTTAAAAAAAAAAGCCTATATAGTTGCTCAGGAGAAAGGGACATCACATGAAGTTAATAATTCCATATATTATGCGTGGTGGAATGACTAAGTACTTCACAAAACCGTGATGAGTATGAAATAGTTCCACATATGATTATCTCTCTACAGCAAAGTGCCCCCTTACACACTGGGTCAGCAGTTCCCAGCTGATCTCAGTCCATACCCACACAGTCAAGTGGACTCTACAGAGAGCTCTGCACAGCCACATCCCAGCACCTCCTCTCAAGCTAAAGAGCACTTTCTTGGCACAGACATGCAAACAGCAGAACTTTGCCTGCAGGCTGCACAGCTGTTGCCAATGATGCTACGGTCATTTGCAGGCAAAGCAAAGAAGTTTTGAATTGAAATTCTGGTAGGTTTGATTTGAATTTTTAAGTTGGCCCCAACACTCTCAGCATCCAGTCCTATGCTAATCTGTATCTGGCAGGAGGGTATCTTTAAATAACAGCTCTTGGTTTTAATTTGATAAAGAATGCCAGAGTTCAGCTCTACCATGCCCTCCCTTCTCTGCAGCAACTCTTCCTGCTCTTCATCCCACCCGTTCCCCTGGTGGGTGAGTGGGAGAGCAGCAGAAGAGGAGGAAAGGCATTGTAGAGGATGGCAAAGCTACTGCTGTAGGCAGGCCTTCAGCAGCAGCATTAAGAAAGCAAAGATTTCCCCTTGGAGAACCAAAATTCTTCTTCAAGACAATTTCTGATGACTATAAACTCTCAAGATACTGTTTATATAGTGTCTAGAGGAACTGGGCCTGTGATGATACAAAGGAGCAGATTTCATCTGACCCATTTGACAAAAGCTCCTTGACCCAGGAGCTATAGAAGACACTGTAGGTGTCTCCTCATTTAAAATATACACACCAAGTTGTAGCATTACCATGTCAAACGACTAACTTTGTTACATTGCAGTGTTGCGTAAAGGCCCCATTCAAGATCAAGGCTTCATTTTGCAGTTGTCAGATCTGGAAAAATCACTATTTTACATCCAAATACCCAACAGCCTAAGTAGACAGCAAAGAGAAAATGGAAATAACCTCCATTTTTTGTTTAAGGATATGAATCTTTTAGAGAGTGTCCAAAGTAGGGCAACAAAGACGGTGAAGGGTCTACAGGGCAAGACGTACAAGGATCAGCCGAGGTCCCTTGGTGTGTTTGGCCCCAAGCAGAAGAGGCTGAGGGGAGGCCTCATGGCGGCCTGCAGCTCCCTCACAAGTGGAGTGGGGACAGCAACAGGACCCGAGGGAACGGCATGGAGCTGGGACAGGGTAGGGTCAGGCTGGGTGTTAAGGAAAGGTTCTGCACTGAGAGAGCAGCTGGGCACTGGGACAGGCTTCCCTGGGCAGTGGTCACAGCACTGAGCCTGCCAGAGCTCAAGAAGCGATTGGACAACACTCTCAGACATACGGTCTGATTTTTGGGTGGTCCTGTGTGGAACCAAGAGTTGGACTCTATGATCCTTGTGGATCCCTTCCAACTCAGGATATTCTATGATTCCAGTATTTTCATTTGACTCAGGGCTTTATTTAATTCTGCAACATTACTTGTGGAAAAGCCATGAGCTAAACTCAACTGAGCACCGGTCATAACCATGGTCCACTGTGCTGCAGTGTCTTTTATCTAAAGGCTTCAGAGTACTCCTATCAGTCAATAGCATAACTGAAGTAAACAGAAAGAAAGAAAAAAGAAGTGCAAAGGAAGCAAAATTTGCTTCAAATTCAAAGCAAAACAAAAAAAAAGTCAGCCTCAAGCACTCAAACTTAGCTGATTTCTGTGCCAAACCACACACTATCCTACAGGTAATTTATCTCAGTACATGCAGTGAAATACATTAAGGCACAAGTTTGTAAGAAAACCTCAAAACATGCAGAACAAATTGCGGAAGTCTTGTTATGGAAATGTTATTCAGCTCTTTAGGCCCTCTCTTCCGTGAGCTGTGCACTTACATGAAGTTGACTGCATGGTTACATATTAAAGGTGCCATAGATGAAGATGTGAAAGTTATATTCTGACACTGCAAAAGATATTTATGACAACATGAATGGAATTATAACTTCATTTGATGTCTACAACACTCTCTGGTGTAATGGAGCCATGGTCTTAAGAATGCATCCATAACACGCAAGTCCAGATGAGGGTTATTTTGGTTTTGTTAAGAAACCTATCCCAACTTTTAATTGTTTCTGTACACATACGTCCAACACCTGCACACAAGACATTTATGTTGATTTTAATATGGCCAAAGTAAAAAATTCTCACCTCTCTGATCCACTCTGCATGCAGCTTCACTTCAGCTATACCCCATGGATACTGTATCTTCATACCACCGTATCATGCAGACATGTCGGGTAACTTTTTCACACTGTATTGATAGCAAAATACTCTGCTCATTGCATAGCTGAAAAATTTGGAAAAAATATTATTAGAATTCAAGAGCCTAAGAGAAGGAAAATATCTGTCCTTACTAATACAATCTCTAGCTTCAGAAAAAAAAATTGTGGTTATTTTACTTGCCAGCCCAGAAAACAATTGTCCAGAAGCCACTCCACAACTACCCCAGTGTCTGAATAGTTAAAGCCATCCTATCCCGGGCAGAGAGGAACTACATTGTTATAATGACTCTAGCCTGATATTAGGAACTTACCGTATCAATGCAATTTACTGAGATAGAGCTGATCTCCCTTTAAAGAAACATGGTGGAATTATCTATTTTTACTTTATCAGTTATGTTTTCTGAAGGCACTGCTCTTTTCTCAGGGCTTCGTTTTTCATCCCTTCTGTCACTGTAACCTAAATAACCTGTATTTCTTGTGGAACACATTGGTTCTAACGTCAGAAGTGTGCTGAGCACTGTAATTCCAGTGCCAGTGCTCAGTGGGAGCTGGGGACTCTTGGCAGTTCTTCTCACAGGCCCATTATGCTGCCTAACACATAGCTGTAGACTGTGAACTTCAGTGGTTTTCTTTTGCAGATAGCAAAGCATTGTTAAAGCCATAGGTAGGCAGTCACTGCGGTGGTTCTTCAATTCACAGGGAAGAGAATTCTCTGACCAAATGCCTTTGAACATTAAAGCAAAAAAATAATACGACTCCACTAATTTTAGTGTCATAAAGCCTTTGACCCTCTCTGTAAGACCAAGAGCAGACAACAATGTAACTGAAAAGAGTCTGGGTCTTTTTCAGCTCAGATGGCTTTGATGTTTGTATGCATTTGATATATTTAAGTATATTTAAAAGGCAGAGGATAAGATAACAGGGAGATGTTTTTTTCTTTCCTCCTGGTACTTAGCTTTCCTAGCTTTTAAAACTCCATAATCCCTCTCTCCAAATAGCAAATGAGGTAATGATTGCATCTTAACGTCACTGAAGCTGGGTCCTCTGGGTCTAATGCAGAAATTGTAACAGCTCAAAATAATAGGAATAACGCTCATTTCTTCTCATTCAACTTAAAATACATTTGCCTAAAGTTCCCCTTATGTTAAAAGAAGAGTTAGGCAGTCTAAGAGTAATTCACTGATTTATGATCTGAATTGCCCACCAGAGGTGGCTTTCTCGATAACTTATCTCAGGTGACTGCAGCTCCGACTTAAGATCCTCAGTTAAGTGCCTATATTTAGGTGGAAGCAATTTGGATCTATTCCTTGCCCCTCGTGTGGCATTTCTGCAATCTCATACAATGTAATTTTTTGTTGTACAATTATTCATCTGTCATTTCCTGTAGAGATATAATCAGTGGGTGTCACTTGTACTACAGTGCTTGCTTACACTATAATTTGGGTAAGAATAAAATTCTCCATACCAAGTCAACTGAAAGCAAAAAGGAAAAGCAATGAACTCAAGCACAAAGGGTTGCCTTCTTTTTGGCCCACAACCATGCCAGGTTTACGATGGCTGAAGAGTTTTGCCATCCAGTTACTTAAATGGCAGTGAGGAGTAGCCACAGCCTAGTCCCTAGTGAGGAAGGTTTGAACAAAGCCCCAGAGCAGTGCAGCAGTATGGTAAGGTATTTAATGAAAGAATAGAAGTAAAAAGAGCTCCTTGCAGATCTGGACTGGCTTCTGTCCAGTCAGCAGAGAAGTCTGGGGGATTCCCTTCAAAACTGTTGTTCTTTTGCTGTCAGTCCCCAAAGCAGACACTTAGATGCTTTTCTCTGGCACTATGTAAGACACCAAGAAAAAAAAAAAAAAATTCACCTTACACAGTCCCCCATGGACAACTGTATGAAAGGGCAGGACTACACTTCAGGACTAGCTGAAAAATAATCAGAGAACTAATAAATCTTAGGACTTTTAATGCTTTAACTTAATGAGCACGAGACACTTTTAGAGATGGGTAAACAGATAGAGACACTCCAGCCAAGTCAGATCAGCCTCTGCCAATCCTCCAGCACTAGGAGGGTTGGGTAATACAAAAAAAAAAAAATACAAAAAAAAATTGGGTTTACCTTTAAATGAGGTAAACCATCTTTCTCAAGCATCCTTTCACACTATGTGCCTGCTACTATAGCTCCCATGCCATCCACTGCAGAGTGAATTCCTGGGATATCAAAGAGGTACTCTTGGCATCTCTCCCTTCTGCTGGATTAAGTATGAATGACGCTTGTAGGACACATACAACAAAAGTCACCTTTACTGCAATAGCACAAGATAAATGGGATGATTTACCCATTACTACAAAAGACCAGGGCAAAAAGGGTCTAGGGTATGAGGTGACAGCTCTGTGCCCAGCCCACTAGCTTATATCCCTCTTGCTCTGTACTTGATGGATATTTTCTCCAAACTTTGGCTATTTGCTTGTCTGTTTATAAGCACAAAGCCGAAATAAGAAGCAATTCACCATTCCCACTGTCACTGTTCTTTGTGTTCATCCATGCTCCATGTCTCAGACACCTTCCATACTGTACAGATCATCATACTGTATTCCTCAGAGCGGTAACGTAAGACTGTAGCATGACTCACCCAACTGCATTTTCCTGCAACCTCTATCTGACCTGTCAAGGACCCACCATGCTCTACAGTATCGGATATTAGTGGGATCTCAGAAGGCCAGGATGAGTATAAGTGAAACCCCAGAAGCATCAGGATAAAACTAGAAGGGATCTTCCAGAGTTCTTTGCAATGTAGCACTTCCAGGAGCAACAGTTCTCAGCACTGCACTAAACACGTATTCAATAACACCTGTAGAGGTGATAATATACTGGATGAACTTAATTAGAGCTCCCGTATTTCCTCTAGAGGTACCAGTAGGTAGGCTGCCAACATACTGTCACCTCACTTCAAGAAGTAGTGCCTCTCAAAGGTGATATTCTCTGGGAGTGATGTTACTATGTTGGCCAGTTAGTTCTGGGAGAGGCGGTCACCACCGTCACTGGAGTGCCTTTACTGGGGGACACGGCTTCCTGGAGGAACCCAGGTCAACACGGTGGTGAGTAAATGTTGAAGAGGTAGGTTGGGTCGGAAGGCCTCTGCATATTCATGTAGCATACTAAATTCTGCTCTCGTTTGTGCCAGCATAAAGTCCATCAGTGTGAAATTACTCAGAAGACCTTCATAGCAACTTTCAAAGTACGCAGTAATATAAACATCAGGAAATTTTAATAAAGATACCTAGATCTAACAACATTTTTTAACTATTATATTAATGGCCTTAGAATATTGGGATAACTAAAACTGAGTTGTTATATAGGAATCTGTTAATTCTTTTACATGTTCTTCACATTTTCTCTCTCTTTTTCTCTTTCTCTCTTTCACTCTGTTTGTTAACATTTATTTGTTATTACTGTACGTTGCTTGCAACTTGTGTATGTTACAGACTGTCACTTTTTATTCTGTGAAGTTTTTCTCCAATTTCCATCAACCTGAGCTCCATGTTGGGCAGCCGAGGAGATTACAATACAGTTATTTAATGCAAAAGAACAAGGAATGTCACAGACTATAGGTAACTTCATTGAGGTTGTGACACAAAACCTGATGCAAGGTATTAATGCAAAGAGTAAGTACTCGGTATGACAATAGAACTACTTAGTTAAATTACTTTTTTTTTTTTTCCAGATAGTCTGCATGGAAAAAAAAATTAATTTTTTATTACTCTCCAGCAGAAAAATTCCCAAGCCTACCAATTTAGGATTTTTTTCACTGCCGTTTTGAAAACCAGTGATGCCCATATTGATGAATCATTACTCATTTTCAGAGGCTTAAATCCATATTGCCTATGCTGTTCTCTATGCTATACTTCCTTCCATAAGCCATCATTTCATCATCCTTTGTCTGTGGTTTAATACATCATCTTCTCCATAATTCTTTTTATAATTTAATGAAGTTATATCCCTTTCACTCTAAGGACCTGCTTTAACAACAACAAAAGTGAGCCCTTACCCATGGGATCCATGCTTCTTAATCCTGCATGAAGCTCTGGAGCCCATAAAAATTGATTTCTGTACCAAAGATGGTCTGGCACACAAGCTTAATTGTTATTTTGCTGAATCAGGTCCTGACCAAGGTATTTTGTTACAATCTCCCCCATTTACCCAACAATACTTTGAAAGAATGGTACAAAATAGCTGATAGACATCTCTGATCATTTTCTAGAGGGAGAATCACAGAACATGAAGTTTACTGCTTCTAAGCTTCTTCTAAATTGCTAGTAAATTCTACATTAACTCAGAAATCACTATAGCCATGTACTAATTCAAGAAAAAGCTTATTTTTCCCAGTCTGCAGTTTCTTTTCTTTCCAATTAGCTATTATGTCCTAAGCCTCCTTTAAAAAGTGAAGAGCACAGCAGAGTTTAGATGAAGTCTAGTATAAAAACAGGAAAGATTTATCCTGATGCAATTGATGAGTGGCCAATGAATACTAATGGCCAGTAAACACTATCCAGGCAACCATAAGAAAAACAACTTGATATAACTGGTGTGAAATTTGAATTAAGGAGACTCGAGAGAATAGGGAATTGAACTGTAAATACCAACTTTCTCACAACATCTCAGAGAGAAATGGAAGGATATAAAGTCAATGGGGACTTTGAGATGCTGAGAAGCTCTTAACCTCTATAGACCAGAGGAAATGTCTTTAGATGCTTGGATTCACACCCTTATCTTCATCATAATCATTTACGCAGCACGAGAAGTATCAGACAAAAACAATGATGCAAAAAGCAATGCAAAATCTTTGCATTTTCTCTAAAATAAAGACAGATGGGAAATTATCTGTCCTCCACCAGCAACTGCAGCAGCCCTTCACTTCACTTTGCACTTCCAGCTAAACATCTTGTAGCTGAGAAAAGCCAGAGCACAGCAGTTCTCCACCCTCACCTTGGCCATGCCACCTCTGTTCCTGTATCATTCTATCAGTAGCCTTAGAGACAGAGAAAACTATCCTGCCAAGAAAGTTTGCCATTGCCAGCACAGTATGACATGGCTAATGTTTGCCACATTAACAGCCCTTTTATATCATGAGAAAACTGAGAGGAAAGTGAAAAACAAGAGAGTAATTAACTTATTAAATGGACAACATACCGTTACTTCCAGCAGGGTTCCAGGTGCGTTAAAGGTCTCTGCTGTGAGGGACCTCAAGGACATCCCTCTTCATGAGAGACTTCAGGCAGCTACTGAATGTAGCCCTGCAGAGTAACAGGGGTTGAAAATAAGCAAAGACCCTCAAGCTGTGAATGAGAACCAAAACACACACAGTCAGGAGCAGGACTATCCACAGACTGTAATAATGGCAACGTCAAGTTTGGGACCAGGGTTATTAGAGCACAGCTGAGATCTAAACAAGCTGTAGATTCATTTTTAGCTGTACATGGGATGGTGGTATGGAGTTTAATTGTAGTCAGACATGGTCTCCCTAGTAGAAAGATCTTCATCTTTCACGCAGCTCCCTTTCTCAGTTTTGTCCCTGTTTTTGCACTCAATTGCTCTTACCTCCTTCCTGCTGGCCAACCCCTTCTCTTGGGGCAGGAGTGCAGACCCTTGAAGTCCTCTGAGTCTTTGTGGGATGGCAAACAGCTTCTCAGGGAAGTTGTAAGTGCCCAGCCTTGGTCCTTGTCTCTTTCAATCCTTAAACAAGGGTGGCTGGGAGGAAGAAAGTCTGTTTCTTTCTGGAAGAGATTGCCAGTGACCGAATGGGACCAGAGAAAACAGACCTTTGTTTACTATTTGCTGTGTTTCTGATCTGAGGGTGGGAAGGCCCCATCTTCTTTAGTACAATGCCAACAAACCTGATGCAGATCATGTAGCCAGTTAAGTAAAGCCAGTAAAGTCACTAGGACAGTCTGCAACTGCTTGCTATGACAAAAGAGAAGAGCCGTGCAGCATGCAGACAGTCTCTACTGCGCTTCTCCACAATAAGGAGAGTACACTGATGCAAAATCCAGAAGTTATTGTAAGTGTTGTTTTTCAGAATACCCCCAAGGCATTTTAATCATACTTTCTTACAAATGGAGGCAAAGAAAACAGGAAGGAAGATTAAAACCAAAAACAAACAAAAATCTATCAAGTGGAAACCACACAAACGAGGTAGTTGTGAAATGAACTACTCACCTGGGAGATCTGCTGAACACTTTTTTCAGCCTCTCAGCCAAGACTCTGCAGGAGAATGCTTAAAACTGGTGCAGTTACCTAGGTGTTCACAGATAGTATGATTATGGAGATGAGGTGCCATGCTGGGGGTCAGAAGATTTTGTAGATAACCTCTTAGATAGCAGTGGGCTAGTTACTTCACCACATGGTAGTTTTATCCATCTGTAAAAGAGGAAGGATAACATCAGCTATTCTTCGTGAAGCAGCGTACAATCTGAAGAAAAATGCTATATAAGCCTAGTTCAGATTCTGCTAGCAGGGACAGAACGACTCCTATGAATTTGGTGCCAAGCCTTAGAAGTTTTAAGCGTCTAGAAGTAGTCATCATTGGTATGGCCATGCTGGTAGTCACCAGACAGCAATTGTTTCGGTAGTTTTGCTTTATCTGGAGTTCTCTCAAAGCCAAGGTCAATCTTCAAAAGAGCAAACATGCAAATGGCAACTTAAGAAAGCAGCCTAATAATATAATTTAACTTCATCTTTAGACCTCATTCCTTAAATTGTTCAGCATGTAGATCTGCTAATGAAAAGAATGGAAACCTCTCACTGTTGACTGATGATACCAGTGATGTTTTCTTTATTTCCATAACAGCCTATTTACTTAGTAAATATTATATGAATATTGAAACTCACCTTCACAGAATTAGGTGCTGCAGGCAGTGGTTTGGAACACAACCACTCTACTTAACACCTACCAGCAACAGATGCAGTCTTCTGTGCTGGTAATTTCTCTGCTTCCTAAATATTCTGAATGTGCTTCTTGGAACATAGACCATGCATGGAATAGGCAAGGGATGTTAGTGTAATCCAGCTACTCAATCCTCTTTCTATCAGATAGAAATAAAATTGTAAAGTTGTGGATTTTCAACAACAGACATAGAGAAAAATTCACCCATGTTAAAGAACCCTGAGGAGGCTGCACAAACAAGTTGCAGCTCAGGTTGCTAGCGATGTGTAACACAGCTTAAGAAATAAATACCAAGGTCAACTTTCCTGTCATTTGACCAAAATGGAGCCTGAAAGCTGCTTCCAAAAGGACCGATGGCTGTTATCAGCAAGCAGCCTGACCCACAGCCACCCTGCTCAGAGGCATTTTGAGCTGCAGAAACAGACCAGCGCCCCTTCCATCACTCAGTTTAATCTGCAAACCCAAGCTCAGGTGTAGCAGTGGGAATCTCAGAGATGTCAGTGCCCAGCTGTGCTGCCACAGCTGCCTCTCATGTCAGGACTAGAGCCATCTGCTTGGAGCAGCAGAGGCTTATGAAGAAGCCCAGTTCTTTGCTCATCCCCAAACCCAGCTACATGGTTTTGAAAGCAGCAGCTCAGTACCTGCAATGTCGTGGTTTCCATGGCAGCTGTGCCAGGGTTTTGTGCCAAGAGTGGTTTTGAATTGCACTGTCACAAACAGAAAGCAATTGCAATTCATTGCAACCTTAAAATTTTAGTACCTTATTGAAATTAGCCTCTACAAACATTAAAATGCACCCATGGATTTTTTTTTATTATTATTATTGTTATTTATTGTTTTTAATGTATTGAGAGACCTGTTTATTTCATTGCTCACAAAACAAAATGCTACTACCTCTCCCTCTGGGGAAATAATTGGCTAATTCTACACAGAGCAGAAAGGAGGCAGAGGTTAGATTTGCAGAAAAGCCCGTTTTGGTAGTGACAATGATAACTAAATACAAATAAAGACATAGTATGCAATTACCAGTGCATAGATAGATGTGTAGTATGTGTCATATACATCTTTGTGTGTGCACGCGTGCAAAGCAACAAAAATAATCAGTATCATGTAGCATTAAGAACAAAACAGTACATAAATCTAGAAGAGGCACTGAGATTAACTTTATCTGTTGACTTTGTCTTTCCTTAAAGACTTACTTGCAGGATCACCCATTGCCTTACAGTGTCTAGGTAATAAGCATTGTGCAACCGAGGTGTAGGATGCTGCCTACAGTTAATGTGTCTCAGCATTTGTGAAACTCCAGAAAGCACATTTTGACTGTTTTTTCCTCCCTCCAACCAAAACACTCATATTGAGCTGTGCTATATTTCGAGTATATTCTCAATATACTAATTTGCACTTTAAAACCCTAAAATAAATCCTACACTAAATAGCACTTTAAGTTGTTTTTATAAACATCAAGCAAGTCACACAGAGAAAACATGCTATTCTCAGTCTATCCTCATGGGAATGTGTGGAGCAAAATGGGCAAATCTGACAACCTATTTTTATTATTTACAGCCAAGAGTAAATTTTACTCCATCTATTTTCCAAATTCATGGCCTGCTGTAGTGTTTTATATATGTAGTGTCCTGTGCTGGCATTGCAAATACCGTGTGTGTTTCAGAAGAGAACACCAGAAAATGGATTGGTTTTTGGTTTAGTTTTTGGTTTTTGTTTTGAATCCACATTCTGCTGTCTTATTTCCATACATAACGTACTCTGTGTGTCTGAAATGTGTACAGCCATTCTGCACGACCGATACTGGAAACAATAGAAAACACCCCGGGTAAATTCGGGGAAGGGAAGAGCAGGAATGTTCCCTTCAGGGAATATTGCACAAAGGTATAAATCAGCACAAACAGAATATACTCAAATACTAAAACACAACTCACAGTCCACTGCCTCTCCAAAGCTCCGAGCAACAGTAGGCTTCATGATAAGCAGGTCATTCATGCACCATCCGATGTCATGCAAAAACATGATCCAATTTCTAACCGCGGTCTTCTGCTCGCAGGACTAGGACCAATGCACGCCCGTTTCTGAAACTGCCCCTCTATGCGGAAGTACAGGCGGCTGCTGTCACACCTAACATGATCACGTTTTGTTTCTTCTTCCACTTAACAGACTTTATTTTATTTTGGTGCAGTGCACACGAACGCAGTGTCTAGGACAGATGTGCTACCTTTTATAGTGTCGCGATAGAGCTCATTAGCTGTGAACCCTTAATTTGCAGCTGGAACTAATAAACAGTGCATAGTGTTTCAATAGCCTTCTGCTTATATGTTTGAAGATTCGAAACTGAATGGTGAGGTGGCCAAGGCGGCGCTGGCAAACGAAGACTGTCCCCACATAGACCAGGCTATTACGCCTGATGAGGGCCTGCCCTTTACCCGCTCTGGCACTCGGGAGAGATATGGACCCTGCTTCCTCTTATCAACCGGGGAATATCCCTGCCCGCCTGATGGAGGAATAAGAAAGGGTATGTAGCTGGGGGTCCTGTAACCTGTAGTTAGCAACCGTTTACAACAAATAAGAGAAAGTCAGCTGTAGCACGCAATAGTGCGCTTGCTGTAGAGATGCACGTTTGGGCTGGAAACCACCACCTGATGTCTGCATTTGGAGTTTCTAACCTATTTCTTTCAGAAAGAAAAGCCTGAGGAGCTGTAACTACCCCATACAGCTATGCTAGGCAGTTGAGTCTTCCACCCTAGCTGGTGCAGTGAGCTTTAGTGGAGAATGCTCTACAATGTCCTTAAATTAGCCCATCCTCCAAGGAGAGGCCAATTACCATTTGACAGCGATGAAGGTTTGCCACTTGGAAAGCTCATGTATTTTACCAGTCCCTGAGGAGCATAGACTTGGAGGTGGCGGACAACAAAAGTTAAAACAAAAAAAAACACATCCTCATGGAACATGAAATGATTGTTTGGCTGCCTTAACAGAGCACTAAAACAAATTATTTGGATATTCATACCTGTTTAGGTCACTAAGGGAAGAGAAGCACGCAAGAACATCTGTTAGCACAGGTGTCTTACAATTGGAAAATAATCCATCTAAAATCATTTTCATAAATAAATCATCACTAGTTAGTTTCTCAGACTTCTGACAGCTACAGATCTCTCAGAAGTAACCGTATTTAGTTTGATAATGACCACAGTCATCTATTTAGTGACAAAAAAAGTCAAATCAAATGGGAAAAACCCTTCCCTTCTTAAAACAGGCTGTTCCGTTTAAGTAACTTACCCCGAGGAAACCATACAAACAAAAATTAAAATTACATATATATGCATAAAAGTTGATACAGAATGGGGAAATTGGAAAAGGTCTCTCTTCAAATCAGTGTTTATCACTGGTGTACTGTATATAGTATATGATATAGTCAATATTTTAAAACTGCAACGATTGTACGATGTAACCATACACTGAGTATGGAGTATAGAATTCCCATGTGCCATTGTATGATGGGCAATAGTTCTAGTAAATGCCAGTTATAGATAGTGTACGTATTTATAAGTTTAAAGCTTATCATCAACAAAGATATAGTTGGACCACAACACTTTCATATGAAAGTATAATCCTCTAAAATTTACCTTTGTAGCAAAGCGTTTTACTTGATTCTGTATTGGATAAGCATTGGCCGCGTTCATTCAGCCTGGGCGAGTTCGGGTGGTTCCAGTGGATCAGGGGAACACTCCAAATGGCACATCCTTTGGGATGAGGAATGTATGGTTTTCACAATGCACTGTAACCGCCTCCCGTTACTGAGTGAAACGGAGGCCGGTTGGCTAAAGAGTAATATACGTCAGCATATTGTTGGCCTGTTTGAAACACGTTGAGAGCATCTTAATTGTTGTTCCAACAGAATTTCATCCATAGTTTGTGCAACTCTCTGTACACTTGCTGAGCTGTTTATGTGCATGTCTGAAAAAGAAGGGTGGGGGGGAGGGAGGGAAACAATGCATGCAATTTTGTTTTCTTTCATTTTTTTTAATGCTGAGAACAAAGGAGTAGTATCTCTATAGCAACACAATAAATTTCATGGATTTTGCTACTTGCTACTTTTTCTTCTTCATTTTTTTTTCTTTTGGTCTCTTCATCCTCCTCCAAAGCTACCAGAAACCTTAATTTTGCCTGAGGTCAAAATGCATGAGGTGGCAGGGAGAGGTATGTGTGAGTGTATGACTGAGACATCAAAACCCCCCCACCCATTGACTTTTTTGAGGGTACAATCACATTGCTGCCTGTAGGATCGATTACAAAGCCTGACCATCCTTTAAAAATGATGATTTTTGTGTTGTTTTGTTTTTTTAAACTTGTTCTTTTCTTCAATGGCCTACTGAGTCACGTTGCAAGCGATACTACTCTCGCATGTCGGTGCATGCAGATGCTACTGAACTGGCTACAATGTTGACCTCATTCTTAGTCCATTCTGTCATTGATCCAATGCTGTACTTTGCATTTTTCTTTTAAATGAAGGTTACGAAATGTCACGGAGCCTTAACAGCATAGCTGGCATAAGTGGAAAAGCGATAGGATTATCCTCAGTGTCTGCGCCCTACAGCTCTCCTAGTCCAGTGAGACGTTCTTGGTCTCCCATCCCATCTATTTTGTAGCATGGATCAGTAGCAGAGAATGGTCTAAAAAGCTTTATTTTCAATTAGCCTATGCTATGTTGCATATAATCCAGGTGACTAAGTCTGAAGATGCAATGTCTCACAGTAGCACCTGCTGGGAACGGTGTTACTACTGATGCTAGGTGACAACACTCCTAAATAGCACTCAGATGACAATAGGCAGGCGTTTACATAGTACTGGCGGGCCATACATGCTGCATGGTATCAGTACATAGGATGAAGGGTAGATGCACCAGATAGCTTCCTTCCTGGTGCATCGTGCTAGTATATGCTTATTGTGGCTAATGGCGGATCTACTGGCTCTGTATGGAATGGGTTAGGCATATAGCCGATGCTGAAACATGCCAACGATGGAAGATTTTGCTTTTCTCAGGATATTTTTGAGCCATAGAAACCCTGCAGGAGTTTGAGCAAACAAGCACAGTAGGATGAAACTTTGCATGGGCGCCTATTTTAAGCTGAAAGCAATACTCAGACACACTGTAGAGAGGTCTCAGTCTGGCTGACTGCATGGAAAAAAAAATCCTGTTGAAGAAGAATATGGCTGCCTCTGCATGTAGCTATTTCACCTTTTCCTCCTTCCTTTAAAACTAAGATGCCGAGCTTGATGTGAAAAGCACAGGGAAGAAGCTCAAGTACTGATTGTATTCTTTACATGCAGATCTTTGCAAAGAAAGTCCAGTCATTGCTAAATATATGCCAACAGAGGCAGTCAGAGTGACCTGACAAGGCGAGATGGAGATGAACATTGATGGCTAATAAACATCTGTGTGGAACTGTGCAGGCATAGAAGACCTTCTCATTTGGACAAAGTTAACTCGCTCCATGCAGGTTTTACGGATGATTCTTCATGGTTCTGGAGTTGTACTAGAGATGCAGGCTTTTTCTACGGCCAAAATGTAACAAAACTGTAGAAGATCTTTTTTTTTTTTTTTTAAATCTATTTTTTTGTTCCATAGCATGAATTGCATGAAGACAAAAATAGAAAAAAAAAAATAAAAATCAAGAAACACTGCAAATGTATGATTAAGGAGAAAAAAAAGCAAAGTTATATATTTTCTTTCAAAGCTCTTTACTTTTACATACATTGTTGTAGCTAAAAATGTAAAACATAAAACTGTACATTTCTTTGCTATGGATCGCTTCTTTTTGTATACAAGATACAGAGTAATGGTTTTAAAAAGTGCAATCAGGCAGTCATCGGTCATATTGACCACGCCTTCACAGTTCATCACACCGACATGGAAATCAAGAACTTTTAATCCAACTAGAAGTGTATAAAAATAAGAAACTTTTTCCTGTCTGTTTTTGTTGGCATGCTTGTGACACATGGGACCTTCCTTCGGACCTGACAGTAACAGCTGGTCTAGATTTAATTTTCCAGCTCTGGTTATGTTGTATTTTATTGATGTATAGATCCAACGTAAAGACCCTTCATAAATTGTTCATATTAAGTAATCAGTATGAATTTTAAACAAAAAAGGTGTTATTTTAAAACTGGGACTTATAGTACAAAATCAGGAAGATACTCGAGTATAAATTGTCTCAAAGTTTAAGAAACAAGACAACAGCATTGTATGCAATTTAGTACTGAGTAAAATGCATGCACAATGTTATGCAAAACAATTCTAGCATGAAATAAATTTTGTATCATGGTTTCAGTGCCTGCTGTATAGTGTAAAGGGGAATCCTTTTCTGAAGCGATCAGGGGTTTCCAGAGACTTGCTTCTAAAATCTTGAATAAATACAGTGTTCTCAACTGAAACGTAGGAGAAGAGCTTGGTATTGCTTTGGTTCTACAATGCTAATTTGGGTTAGTAGATAATAAATGAAGCCTGCAAACACTTGATACAACCGATGTCTGAAGAATTCACACCATTAGTAATTTTAACGGGGAAGATTTAAAAACCCTATAATTATCTAGATATCTTCCTTTTCCCTCCTCAACAACAATAAAAGTTTGTCTTTTTAGCTGATTAAACGAATCCAGTTTTTCTTACTTCTTTGGGCCCCGTCCTTCACTTGTTCTTCACTGAGTCACAGCAGTCCTCCTGATACAAAACCCTGAAAGAAATCCAGGTGTTCGAGTCGTATTTTATTTGTCACACGAAACATGCAGCAGTAAGAACCAAGAAACACAACAGGACAAATTCATTTTAGAACCTAGAAATGACAGCTATGAACTATGTGTCAACAGCATTTCGATGAAGTACTTTCTGTAAGGAAGGATACACCTTTATCCTCACGTGACGCACTTTAAAAGAGCTGGCAACCTGCTAAGCAAAAGCTATGGCATCTGGGACTGCTGATGAGAAAGAAAATGTAATGGAACAGCATCCCTAAGGTCTGGAGGAAGTAGAGTTTAAAACAAACAAACCAACAGCACCACAAAGAAGACACACTTACGGCTCTGGTAAGTGCCAAATTACACACAGCAGCAACAACAGAAACAAAACAAAAACCAAAGCCAACTGCAGATGGACCTTCTCTTCCTAAAACTACTCGAAAAGGAAATTGAGGAAGGAAGACCTCAAGCTGTGTTTTACAAACAGGAGAAAGGCTGATGATCTAAACTTGAGCATAATTAGCAAGCTCCTTTGTAGTCCTTGATCTAGCAGTATGTACTTGATTTCTATGCCAGTCGCCTATCCTTTCTCCTGAGAACTAGTTTACTGTCTCTACGCTGTTATTCTCAGCTGATAAATGGGCAACTTCTTACCTCCTGAGGCAAGATCCAGGTTAATCCAGGATCCAAAAGTTGTCTACTGAACAACCTTTCCTCTTTTAGCATTTTAAGAATCCCCAAGTAGCTTTGCCACATTTTTTATTTAACGCTGTAACTCAGGGGCCCAGTGTGAAGGCTGCTCAAATTCCCCATTACCATAATAAGGAACACTAATGATTCAGCCTTGTAAATCCCACTTAGGTCTTCCCCTTCTGCAGCGCTTTGCATATATATGAGCCTTCGCTATAATTAACAGGTTGGGTACACACGGCCTAAGGCAATTGTCATTCTGTTCTACTTTTTGCACTCCCACATCTACCAGCCCCATTTTCATTCCAGTGCTCCTCAGCTTTTCCTGATTCGAGGTAACTGTGTCTTCAGGTGACTTCTATAAACCCCTCAGAAGCAGAGCAGTGCTTCCCATCCACTGTTCTCGAGGAGATGCTCTGCAGGTTAAGGTCCATCTGACCCCGCAGCTCCCCATTGCACGACAGAGGCAGGGCTGACAAATGGAGAGCTTCAGGAGGAGCTGCTGCACCGAGCCCTGACCCTGAACCCTATGAGAAATGTATGCAGCATCCCAGTTGCTTTGCATAAGGACAGTTTGCTGGGTTGTTCTTAAAGCACGAATTCCTTCAAACCTGCCCGCTCCCATCACAGAGGGCACACATTTTGACAAAAGAATTAAAACCATACACACGTGGCTATTTTCTGATCTCACATTTGCAACGATGCCAACTGCTTCTGACCACCCTGCCTCGGAAGAGCAGGAGCACGTGCAGCAGCTCAGTTTCCTGCTGGAAACAAACATCCAGGTTTCCCCCTTTGGAAACTCAACTCCCAGCCATGGCACCTTGTGCTGGTGCTCTGTGTGAAGCCACTGGTGGTTGCAGTGTTGTTTGGCTTGCTGACCTTGATGGCACGCCCCAGGCTGCGCCAAGGTCCCTGTCTTCTGCCGGGCCTCCCTGCGTGTGAAACTGTCTCCACGAGTGCCATTTCGGACAGCAAAGACCTGAGAAGCGTTTTCTGTTCCCTCCAGCAAAGGATCAAGCTAATACCACTGTGATAACAGTCAAGCGCAGCAGTCATTAATCTGGATAAAGTGATTTTTCACATTAATTGCCTTCTTTCTCCTTAAAGTTTCAGAGCCAAGAAGAAAATACATCACCAAAACAAATGGCTGCTGGGACAAACGAGCAGTCTGAAATGCAGAGCAGAGCAAGCAGGGCTAAGGCAAGGACGTTCGCACGGCATCTGAGAACGGAGCCGCTTAGGAAGATCCTGAAACAAAACCAAGCGCAGCTATTAGGCTGCCACTCTGCACATCCTCTCTGTAGGTTCAAAACACAGCAGCCTACCACTCTGCTTTCCATATATATCCTGGAAGCAACTTGGGCTCACACAAGCTAACTTCACTTCATGCAAATGGGCTTCAATTATGCGGGTTATTTTTAAGTCGCTCATATATTCGAGCTTGGGCGTAAAATACCTGTCTGTTCAGAAGCCCCGAAGCCTCTGCATTCATCTAGGACCGTAGGTGCAACATTTCTCTCTCTAATGGGAATATAAATGCTTATTTGTGATCAAGAGCAGTATCTGAATTCAAATTAAACTTCGGGTCTGAATTCAAATTAAACTTCGGGTACAAAAATACCTCCAGAACTGCATCTCTTGACTTGCTTTGCTTCTCTCTCAGAGCAAACATTTCAAAACTAAGCACTCTGACCCACCCCGGTGGATCACGCGCTCCCTGGCTCAGGCTGACTAGGCCAGGTTTTCAACCCTCTGCATTCACCCAAGCACTTAAAAAAATTAAAAACAGGTGCTCATAGGCTTTCATCAGTTTCTCTACTGCCCGTGGAGTGCACCCGTGAGATTGCTCAGCCAGCAAAAGGCAGGGTGGTGCCGTTGGGTTAGCAGGGGCGTCGCAAAGGGACCCGTGCAGTGCCCAAACCCGAGTGGCTTCGGCTTTCGGCAGCAGCACCACGAGCAGGAGACACGGCCCTAGCCCCAGCAGGCAGGTGTTGTGCTCTGCAGTGGTGCTGGCAGTGCAGGGGGTGGCCAGGGGAACCACAGCAGTAGTGAGAGGGCTGGGTGATGAGAAGGGTGCAGGGCAAGGCCAGAGGCAGGCTGAGGAGGCAGCAGGTGGGGGTGTAAGAGTTAACAGCCACCGGGGCAGTGGGGAGGATGAGGAAAGCACCAAGAGATGGAAGTAGCAGCAGTGAGGCTTGCTTGACACCGTCGAGGACTGGTGGCATAAAACACAGAGCCCTGGCCTGGGACTCGGAGGATGGGGAATTTTATTCTTAGCTCTGCCGTACACATGGTGGATGACCTTGGTTAGGACGTGCCTATTTTTTGTGTCTCACCTCCTGTTTCTGTGACTAGCCCGTTTTTAAAGTGTTCTGAGGTCAAAAGACAAGAAGCAGTATTTAGGTAGGAAGAGTTGTTACGATCTACATGCTGAGAAGCAAGGCAGGAGCGGAGGGAAGCGCCTCTCTGTTGTGTAAGAGACACCACGTCTCCTTGTCTGCAGAGCACAGTGCCCTTACAGGAAGTCCTCTTCTTTTGTACTTTAAAGCAGAGCTTTATTATGGAAAAATGATTAAGCACCCACACCGTTAAAATGACAGAGCATCTTCATTACTGATTGGCAACTCCTCTGCTGCCCTAACTTAGGTACATCTTCTTGCATTGAAATCAGTAAAAACAAAACAAAAGCTAAACTCATTTATCATTTGCAGAAAAAAAAAAAGTCATAACATGAAATATCTCCCAATTCTTGGCCCTGCTTCTGAATATTTTTCTTTTAAAATGCAAAAATACAGTTTTATAGAACATCTTCACATACACTTAAAGGATGATGATGATCAGGGATTGCTGTAGTCATACAGACTGCGTTGCATATTAATAACAAGGTGGTCCACAGACAAAACAGTCTGGAAACAGAGGAGAAAGATTAAAATTAATTCAAAGGCTTGCCAGCAAAGGAATTTAACTTAGGCTTGTCCGTTCTGTAAAGGCTCGTCTGAGAATGAACTGAAATCTGGCATGTCACAAAATAAAAATGCCTGAGGAAGTTTAGCAAAATAAATGTCACCTGAGTTTTCTCATCTCCATGGCCAGCTTTTATTCAGGAAGAATTACTTCGTTGCTCTTGCTTCCAATCAAGCTGAAAAATGTTTTCTCCCAGCACTCTGCCAACGTGTGCTTCCTCACTCTCCCACAACACAGCACACAGTTCATCCAGGTCATGATTCAAACACACAGAGACCATTTAATTGCTGAGTATTTGCAGTTCCATATCCTCTTTCCAGGCTGCAGAGAGGCATTACTGAGTAAAAACTGCCTCTGCTTTAAGAACTGCTGAATGTGGAGACAACTGATGGGTCAATCTGTGAATGAAATGTGCAAACAACTGGAAACATCCCTTACTTCAAGGTCTGACTCTAAATGGGTTACAAAACAACAGCGGCAGCTTTACACATGCAGTTTCTCCAGCTTGAGAAGTGCATATGGAAAACACACCTCCCTTTACAGTTACTTTTTTGGGCCACTTCAAGTCAAGACTATTCAATCATCACTGTATCCCAGAACAAGACATCAGCATTTATCAGGAATTAAGAACAACACAAAAGCTATTAGAAAAAGAGCAAGGGATGTACTTCCTCATATTTTTTTTTTTTTTCAAATAAAATAAGATGTTGGTATGTCAAGAGTTCAAGTCTCCAATTATTTTTTTTGTGCAAGCTACAGGTTTCAACAAAATGGTGTAAGTCTGTTTTCTACTGAGCACATTTTTAAGTGCAATCAAAGCCGCCTGAGATGATCATTTACCAGAAAGCCTCCACTTCTAGCCTTTGGGAAGCAAGTCTGATATTTTTGTCTTAAGTATTTCTTCCCTTTTCCGACTTTTCAGCTGCTCTTAACTATAAGCTGGTAGTGAATACCACTAGCAGAGCTCCAAAACTGGGTAAAAAATCTGAAGTTTTTTGATGTTGCTTTTTTTGTTTGTTTGTTTGTTTTAAGAAAATATCTAGTTAAAAGAAAATGCATAAGGCTTGCCGTATGCCATAATAAATATACACATTGCTGAGAGAACCGAGAGGACTTTTAAGTGAAAACATGACCACAATTGTAGTGACAAAGATCTGCCAGCACCTTGATTTCTGATGAGGGAAAAGGAAGTGCAAGTCTCAAAATGACTTACATCTTGCATAAGTCAAGCAAAGGGCTGACTCAGAGTTCAAAGAATGTAATGGAAAAGTAGAAAGGATTTGATTAAATGCTGGACTAGGTCACAGGGTTGAGCTACAGATTTCTGAGACTGGAAGGTGAGAACAGAGATGTTGCTGTTCCAGCTGAAGAGAACTGAAAATTTCAAGATGTGCTATGAATGAGAAAGGAAACCCAGTGTAGGTCAATAATTCATGTTATTAATGAACAATTGGAGAGGGAGAACAACATCAGCTCGTCCCTCACTCCCCTCGCATGGTACCAGCGGAACGCAATGCTGCTGTCCCCGTGTGATTATTCAGTCTTCAGGGCCCATGTTTTTAATCTGCCTACCCCTTCCACGCTCCTTCCCTGTTTCAGCTGACTACATCAGGCTTTGTGCTCCACTCATTTGAATGTCTTTCCACGGTCACCTTTCTTCTGTACACTCAAACTTACCTCCTTGGTCTGTTTTCCATCCCCATCTTTCAGTCTTCTGACTCAGCTACACAAACGCAGGGTCCAGAATTCCAAGCAGTAAAGCATCAACTCCGTCATGGAGCAAAACCAAGTCAAATAACAGAAGTGACTCACAAGTGGCCTAAACCAATCCTTCTGACGTGTGGCAAATGGACCCCACACTCAGTAAGACTGTGAAGTAGGTATGTTTGTGCACCCCAACGTGGCAACTTACCTTGGTTATATGCAGTAAAGAGTTACATACGTATGGAGTTTCCCAATGCGCCTCTACAGATGCATGACCTATCCCCACTTCATCTTACAATCAGTTCCAAGAAGTCATTGCCATGTCTCCTGGTGGTGGTCACCGGGGTTGTGGGGATGAAGGCTGATAACTCTTCTTCATCAGCACTAGTTGACCTCCTGCCTTGTCCGAAGGCTCTTGTCCAAACCACAGGGTCGGTCTCAGCTGGTTCTTGAGACAGGTTCTCTGTTTTTGTCAGGAACCATCCTTTGGGAGGGGCCCCAGGACTTCTTGTTTTAAGACTTTTAAGACTTATTTTGCACACAAGTAAGGAAAGACATTGAGCAACATCTATTTTTAATACAATAATCTAGGTATTCATTAGTCAGCATCCTGTCTACTACGATTCTCTTAACTCCCTCTCTCACTTCAGGAAAGAAAAACTTCTGGAAAAGAACACTTTCCTGCTCCCAGCATTCTTTAAAATGGCCCACAAGCGTCTTGGTGGTTCTAGGAGTAACAACTGCACATCTCTTGTGACTTCAAACAAGAGATGTATATACAACTGCTTTCTTCTCCCCCACAGCCTGAAAGCTCAGTGGTCTGAGGGTTAACAGTCTAACTTGTTGTCCAGCAAAGCTCCCATACTAAATCCGCCTTCCCTCCTTGTCCCCCCAAGCATGTCGGCTCATTGGCAGGTTTGCCTATTTTCAGAAAACGGAAGGGGAGGCAGGAATAGCTGCACAGAGACTTGCTCACCTTGTTCTATGTTACATATATGTTACAAACCTTGTCAGTTTATTTGCTTCTGAACGCATCCGGCTTACGTAAAAAGGCTTTCTTTGTTCAGAAGCGATGACACGCATAACCAAGTTGGTCTTTGCACTGCAGAAGCATTAGCATAGCATGCTGGCTCTGCATTTTGCCTTGCAGAGACTGACCTTCTCCATTAGGACACCTATAAGCAACACTCACTAAGCTCCGGACGCCAGCAACGCAGAGGGTTTCTTTGCTTGACTGAGAGCTTTTCACTGTGTGCTCCCTTCCTCAGAGCAGAAAGCCTCCGTTCATTTTGTACAACATTTTATTCTGTAAACAAAGCATACTGACATACAGAACAGGGCATTCATTTCCGAGTGAATGAGCAACAACTCGGTGTGGTTTTTGCTGTCGTTGTGGTGGTGGTTTTGTTTTTACATTCAACCATGTACCACCTACAATGAATTATTATTCACTCTTCATGCTACAGCAGCATCTAGAGGTCCTGACCGACTGTAAAGCATGTAGTAATTCAAGCTCTCAAGACAAGTTATTACTTCCCGATGTTTTCAATCTATATAGGCGAGACAAAGAAGGGGAGGGAAAAAGAAAGCAGCCCTCCCCCCCCTCCCCCTTTCAAACGATGAAGAATACAGGCAATATGAAACTCAAGAACAGGACCAGAAACAAACCAAAGGACTCTCATTCTTTAAAACCCCAAATCATTCTTCACATTTCCAAAGGCATGTTTATCTTACAGATGTGAAAAAGTGACCAACAATTCAAATAAAGTAGTGACATTTATTTGTTATATAATTTGTTGGATTCCTCTGAATGGAACTGCAGCGACAGCATACACAACCAAAGCACTCTCAACACCATAACCCCAGGTCCTATGGGTCACATACCAGCTGTCATTAATCAAGGAGCAAAATCGTTCAGAGGGTATGACTACTGAAACGAGATAATATTTACCAGTACACAGATCTCAGGAAAACAGAAATAGAACCCTCAGATAAAACAGCAAAAAAGGACTGACAAAAAGGCATGAGAAAGTGGTCAGTGCATGTAACAGAGAGGATGCTGTATGCAGAAAATAGTATTGAGGAGTCAGCGAACAGCAGCTTAGTCAGATAAGTAAAACTTGTCAGAGGTAGCCTGGAACAGTATATTGCCATGAAGAACCACAACCAACACAGATCAAAAAAAAAACAAACAACAGAAGACTCAATTTCACACCTTTTGCAGAAGGCCCGTTCTACTATCCTTACAGTTTCTTCCAGTATCTGTAATGCTTTTATAAGCAGCTTCATACTACAAATTTATTCTCCATTGAATAGAAAAAGAAAACACATCTGAAAATTATCTATGAACTACAGTTGCTGCCAACCAAGGAGAGAAAGCCACACAGCTCATACTCTGACCTTAATTCCCTCCCCCTTATGAGTTAACTGTTATATCATTAGAAAGTTTTCCTGTCCTATTTTCTAACAGCCCTTTAATGGCATCCACCGTACGTGTGAAAAACGGTTTTATAAATAGCTTCAAAGGCAGTTAATGATATCAGAAGGCAATTTGCACTTCTCCATTTCTGCCACCAAAATCAGTGCTGGACCTACATTCTCCGCCAAAGACTCACCTGGAACTATTCCTGTGGGCATGCTCCGATCAGTAACTCAGCTGGGCTGCCAAGCAGATGCGAGAACCAACCTGACACTGCTGTCTTATAAGCTGGAGAACTTGTAAAAACTTTGGTTTTAGATTGCAGTCTTCCTATTCAAATGCAGCTGGAAACACGTGAGCTATCTTGGATCAAACTGTCCTCAACAGCTACAACTGACTTATGCTCTTCAACAAGAACTCTCCTGTTGTTTCCAAGAGCTCTTAGAAAATTTTCTTCCCTAGCAGTAGCTTCAGAAACTGTAGGTTTGCTTTGCAATTCAATAATAATTCATGTGGATCTGCATCCCTGCAAACTTATAATAAATTGATGTCTGGGACAGACGATAATTCCTCAGAAACACTGCTCCTTTCACAGTTTAATCAACTGCAGCTTGTTTCAGAAGGGCCTCATTTTCTCCTTTTTGCCAGCCTACTTTCTAAATTATCTTTTTCTTTCTCTCTCTTTTTTTTTTTCTTTTTTTTTAAATTCTGATCTTCTGTTTAAAATGTGTGTGTGCATCTACTTATGTTCACTGGCACTCCTCTGTGATGCAAACTGGATTTTCGAAGATGCCAGGATCTCAACTCCAGCAGATGCTGGCAGGTGCAACATATGCTCATCGTAACATGCAGATAAAATAATATCCTCAGGCTGGATTTTTACACTAATAATAAGTGATTAGACAGTCAGCTTTCTCCTCACAGACTTCTCAAAAGAACAAGAATTCATTCTTTCTTCAATTATATTGCATCAAGACAAAATGTTTGTCACTCTACCTGCAGATAAGAAAGTCAGTACATGCGTAAAGAACCCATGAAATAATTTAAAAAATAATTGTTCATTTTTTTCTAATACACTTCTATATGCATACTCGTTCTTTTTAGTTTCAGAACAAACTTTGGCACTTTCCAGCTGCTGTGTTGATCACAGGCAATCTTCCCGCAGCAACACTGAGCTCTGCAATACAAAGACGTCCATCCACATCCACGATGCTCATTTCTGGTATGCTGAGTCTAATGTGAAGTTTGACAAAGAGCCATGGAGTGTCCTGCCCCACATCCAATTAAGATCTGTTTTGCAAAACCGAGAGCTTTGACTGGCTTCGGGACCTGGACGTTTGCTTCTGTGCCATCTCCACACATCCCGTGTTCGTTCCATCCCCAGGAGAAACAAGTGTCACCTGAAAGAGAGGATGCACAACACTGAATAAAGGCAGCAAACACAACAGCGTCAACTAGTTTGGGAAGCAGATTGGTCAAGTCATATTCTAATGTGGTTCTAATAAATCCTGCTAAGGGGGGAAAAACATTCAGGTTCTCTTGAAAACTTAAAAAAACAGAATGAGCTATTGCCTACCTTGTTTCATATCGTTAACAACGTAAGAGAGATTAAAATAATAAAGACATCTGAAAATTGCTCAGCAAATATCTTGTTCTGTGCCCATAGGACGGTCTCTTTTAAAGGCACTTTAAACCTTTCCCGAAATGATGTGGGATCCTCATCTTTCAGGTTCACCTCAGTAAGCAAAACTTAGCAGCATGAACTGAGCCTAGTGCCATTGTAATCAGTTCATGCAGCACAGTCTGGAGGACAGGGGAACACACAAAGCTGCCAGGCTGCCAAACAAAGCTCATTCCTGCTTTCAAAGAAGTAGGAATGAAGCCTAATTTTTCTCCTTTAAATACAGATCTCCAGCATGCCTTACCCTTAATCATCACACCTCTTCTGCTTGCTTCGGCATTATTTCACTGCTTTTATTACCCTTATTTTCCTTCACTGTCACTTATTTTTGTAAAATCTACTTTTACATCCCAAATCATGATCCGTGTGTTATTATTACCCTACAGTACTCTTTCTTAAAGCAGAATATGTAAATCCTGTTCTATAAATTGCCGGCATAAGAAGAGATACATAACGCCCCCTCCCCCCCTTATTCTGAACAAGAGATATTTCTTCCCTATTTTCCTGTCTTTATTTGGCTGTCGCAGCCTGCGCCTGTGAATTCCTGTAATGAAAAAGAAAGCCACCCTGCAACAGCATCGTGTTTCCGATGCCACTGTTATTTTTGAAACGCAGCAGGTATTAAACAGCATGAAGCACCACTCCAGAGTACAAACAATGAGAAGAAAAAAGGCAACATTCACCATTGCAACCCCAATCATAATTCTAATTCAGAAACCGATTATTCCAAAGATAGCAGGATCATCTCTCTCTCCTGCAAACTCAGTACATTTCATTCTCATCTGCTTTCTTTATATATTACTATGTTAAAGTTCTCTTCTTCTATAATTAGGTGTAAATGTTACTAAAACGAGCTTTTGTGTGGTTTAACCCGGCAGACAGCGAAGCATCACACAGCCCTTCTCTCGCTCCTGCCCAGTTGGATAGGGAGAGAATCAAGACAAAGAGGTAAAGCTGATGTGTTGAGATAAAAACAAATTCACAGGACAGGAAAGGAAGGGAAAATAATAATAAGGGTGATACTATATACAAGCAAGGGCTGCGCAATGCACTTGCCCCTGGCCAAGCCCACTGTTACAGCTTCCTTTTTTTTTCTTTTTTTTTTTTTTTTTTAGTAAGGCTCCAGGTAAGAATATTTTTGTCCTCATTAACAAGCAAGAAAAAGGTATCACAAACCAAGAGACTCAAGACGCATCGTGGAACAATTATTCAGGGAAAAATTCAACCACAAAAAACCACCTGCACCTAAGAAAAGGCATTCTTTTGCACAGTTATTAATATGTTAATTCGTGGATCCTGCAGAGTAAGCCTACTTCAAAGGGAAAAACCTCCAAGTTTAATGAAAAGGAAATATAACATGCTCTTATGTTAATGAGATGACAATGGAAAGCTTTTTGTGGCCAAGCACTTAGCAATTAGTGCAATGACCAAACGCAATGAGCTGATGTGTTTGTATGGGGATTCACTACATCTGACTGAAGGATTTATTTATTTTCATCCTAGCCCACCAGGACAAGAGAGAGGAAATGAGAAAGATTTTGTTCACCTTGCATCACAAACTGCTCAACGACGTATTAACGCCTCTCCAAGTAATAAGTAGACCTAGTTAAACATCTTTTGAAAAAAACTCAGCAAAATTCACAAGCTAGGAAACCCACATACAAGAATACCTGCCCTAAAATAAGCACCAAGCCTTTTCCAGCCCACAGTTCTCCAAGCACGTAAAAAGGCCAACAAACAGATTTTTGTACGTGGCTCCAGTGAGCTTCACGTTTACTGAAACGGGCTGAGGGAAAGCAGACAAAAACCTACACATACAGAGTACTTTGGGTTCACAAATAGCCTTAGGCAAAAGGCCATATGCATACGGAGTGCCAGGCAGAAATCTTCAGGTCTGATGGGAGCTGACCGACGCAGAACAGCGGGTCCCAGTGATGATCCTCAGCAACAAGTCCTATGTCTAGAAAGCTAAAAGGCAGAGAGTTACTGTGGCCAGAATAGGTGTGCAATACCACACCTCCCTGCAGTACATTTTGAGCAAGGTTTGGGCGCAAAAAGGGCAGGTGCTTGATTTCTGTCAGAGAAAAGAGAACTGGCGGAAAAGACGCAGAGTCTGGTTTTTGCACCGGCATCACTGGGACTTGCAGGAGGGCTGGCAGGGAGTGGGAAAAATGAATTAAGGAAAGGTGAGTTCAGGGAAGGCCTTCATTAAGGAACAGCCTGCAGTGAGACTAAACAGGCTTTTCCCCTGAACAAGAAATACACACAAAGTGGGAGCAGAAAAGCCCTTAATTTGCCAGTTTGGGTCACAAAACCAATAAAGGGTTACTGCCTTCCCTTTGGGCACAGGCATTACCTGGGCTTTTCTCAGGGTAACTACAGTGACAGCCGCAATCCATGACTTGATCAAACTGGAGAAAATACTTCTGGCACAGTAAAGCTGCTACATATTGGAGAGAGGTTCTGGGGAAGCAGGGGTCTTGCAGTTGCTCCTCACTGCTGCACACTCTGTTCTTCAGATAGGAAAAAGGGATGTTGACAAATGAGATGCTTTGGGTGAGATTCACTGCACCACTTCAGCCACCTAGCAGGCAAGCAACTTCGCTACAGTTAGGAAAACCTGGTGGAAACCAGGAAGCTCCAAACATCACTGCAGCCTAGTTTTTGGCTGCAGTCTGCTTCTAAGCCATTGTGCCCTGGAGACTAATCACTGAAATCCTTAAAAGCTTATCTCCTCCTTCTGCTCCTGTTCTCCCAACCACACACACAGACAGAAGCTGGCTTTGAAGGCAACCCAAGTATCTTGAAGACAAGCTATTCAGCAGACAGCTTTGTGTATTAAGGATTCATTAAAGCATTTTAGTCCAGCTCTATTGCACAGGCTTTGTGCTCTCAGCAATACTCCAATACCTCGATATTATTATTCTTTTAATTTTAAATTAGTGCTACTTTTCAGATGGTTATAGATAAAGTTACAGTCATCGAGAGATGAGCATTTGCTCAGAGCAAGTCAACTTGAAACAGAATCAGGGCAGAACCTGGAACAAAATTCAGGTGTCTTTTGGCTATTTGGAAAGGCTTCAAGCCTTACAAGGCGTAACATAACAATATGCAAAAGGTTTAGACTACATCTGCCCACAAAGGTTGTAAAACACAAGTGAAGTCTTCCTATGTTTTCAGAACACCTGGGAAGTGATGGTATAGTATGAAGTAAAAGAAATAATATATTACTTTTGCATTTTTGTTAGCAACAATTCTGTCATAAGTCGAAACAACTTGCAGTTTTACAATGTAAGAGACAGAGTTAATCCCCATTCTTTCCACACAAAAGCACAGAAACATATCAGCAACTGGAAGGACAGCCAAAATATTCTGCTGAGTCTAAAAGCCACCTTTGGTGGGCGGAATACAAGACACAATCCCAAGACAGCATATGCTGCTGAGCAGCAGAAGTAGAAACTAGTGAAGAGACCTGTGCAGTGCCAGAGGCATCACGGAGCCACACTGCTGGCCACGTTTCCACGGAGCGAGCTGCCTTGCACTCAGGCAGCCCATCCAGCTGCTGCTGGAGCTGCCCAGGCCCACGGCCTTCAGAGCCACACACAGACCCCACAATGCCTTAGAAGAAACGCACAGGCACTGCGGCGCTAGCTCAATGTGCAGATGAAGAACATAGATTTTGTGAGAGCAAGTACGAAGTCACGGTGCTGCAGGCTCGCTGAGTTCAGAGCCAGCCTCCAGCCCATACCCGGTCCTCACCCCAGTGGGGCAGCATGACCAGCTCTCCCCAAACGCTGGCGCCACAGCACCACTCACTCCTTCCCCTTCCCCATGCTGCCAGGGCTTTTAGCCCAGTGAATATCAGCTGCCTTCTGGTCCTGTGTCTGGTTTTCCTCCTGGTACCTAAAGGAGGACGACTGCCCGTGGCCTTCCAACAGCTCCTCACAACAAATGCATGAAGCCAGCATGACAGGGGCTTCTCTGGCTTGGTGCCCTGAACTAACACCTTGCATTCATTATTTTTTACAGCAGAAGCACTGCCGTGTTACTAGGAGCTTCCCTCTGCCTATACCTGTACACGTGTAACAGAGCAGGGCCTTCACGCTGGGTCAGGGCCTCCAGGCCAGCCGACAAAATCTCTCACTGTATATTATATACAGCCAGCTACTGGGAAGAGTCAGAAAATCAGCTTGAGCATGCTCAGGGAGCCACACTGCGATGTGGAGTACCATAAAATGGAGCTATAAGGCTACACATCTACTTGGAAATTAATTTCACTTGGGAAAGCCCAATTTCTTGTTTCTCCTTCAATATCAGTCTCTATCCCACAAACAGCAAAGAAGCAAGAGCATTACTGGGCATAACTTACCTTTTCCATCCTCATTTTCAGACCAGAGAAATAGCTGAGAGTTACAATGTGGGAACCATGTCTATAACAGTTTCTGAGCATGCCATGAAGGGCAGCATAACACATCTGACAGCCTGAAAACGGTATGTGGGGAAGGGCCATGATGCACAGTAACGGAGGGAAAGAGAAAGAAACTAGCCCTGCAGACAAATAGGGAAAGGTATGGTAAGAACAGCACTTACCAAAAAAAGCATTTGTATTCTCACAGGAATGTGGTACATTTTCCTATGCAGTGTTTTAAGCACCAGACAAATATTTCAGCCCATTCACTAGAGGTAGTGCCATCTTGTCATCTAATATCAAATACGAGTGGAGATTTCATTCTATTCTCACAGGGCAAATCAAAGCAGGAGCTGAATGGCTCACCCCATAAATTAACAGGCAGCTATTTAACAAAATCTTTCCACATTCTTTCGGACAAGCCATGGTTTAGGTTACTCAGTGCTAGCTCATGACACATTTTGTTTTTTCTTTCTCAGTTATACATTGCCATTCTGAAGAGAAAAACCTGCAGAAATACACAAAAACATACCTAAATTCTGTACAAGAGAGAGGTTTGCTTGGCTGCATGTAGGTAGCAAGGAGAAGTCTACTGCAAGTATTAACTGTTGACATTTCTGCTTTCACAGGCAAACACCAGTGGTACTTCTTATGACTAAGGCTCACGGGTGCTGCACAGGGTTTGCCTTTTGGTGTTACTCAAACGTTTCAATTCCTCCCAGCAGGAAAGCACCTTCAGCTCAGCACTGAACAAAATATGGGCTCACGACTTTGCGCAAGACTGAATGTAGCTGGACCCCTGACAATACGTGAGGATTATATCATGCATGAAGCAGCTGCAGTGCAGAGAGGAATAAGCATTAAAGATGCTTGCTTTTTACACCTGTAGAAGACAAGAAAATCTTGAAATTTTGCCTTCTGAAATACAGGACGAGAACACCTGACAAATTTGTCAGTGGAGAATTTTGTCTTAAGGCTCTGAATGGGTCTTAAGGCTCTGAATGTTAACCTGCTTCATCAGAGTACCAGGCATGGCAGAAAGTGACACTCATTCGCACAGCTTACACCCCTGCCTCTCCAAATGACAGGCACGAAATGTGTCAGTGCTCTCACTCTGTGTGACCACAACTAGACAGTCACGGTCTTGTCGCAGAGACAGGGACAGGAGTCCTGTGACCATTTCTACATGATGTGAAGGAGAATAGATAGAAAATACCTTTTACTAAGTGCTTAGTAAGAGGTTGTCCATGGGAATTCAAATGGCCAAAGCAATATTCCGACACCTAGGAGGGGGTGAGAGTCATTTTGGTGTCCCTTGAGACCGTCCAGAGCCATGGCCATTTGCACCCATGTGTGCTGGGTATAAAGCATTACTGTGTCAAGCTTAGACACGCTTTCAACTGAAATAAATGATTATACAAAGAAAAGGAGGGGACAGCTACAATTCATTCTGACCTGGAACATTACATCCAAGACCCAGAATTGAAGGCAATCTTCAGCACCCCACTAGGAAAAGCGACAGACGAGTGCAGAGATGGATGCAGATGTGAGAATGGGCAACTCCTCCGACTGCAGTACAGCTACATGAAGCTCACTGCACACACCACGGACATTGCAGGGCAGAAGTTACAGACGGCAAGACGGGCAGCAGCATGCAGGTCAAATGGTGCTTCCTTCTACTTTGTTGGTTGAAACCAGAAATGAGATCGCACTGGGATCTCTCAGAAATCTTCTCTTCAAGAAAGAATAGCTAGGTAGGAACAGAATATTTTGAAAATGCTTTGGCACTTCATGGGTTTTATAAAGCAACTCATTGTACCGTACGCTGGTCTATTTACAAGTATACAGATTTAAGGTGACAATGTATACCAGGCTATATATGGCTGTCAGTCTTTGGCAGCTTATAAAAAATACTTAGGATACAATAAAAGGTAAACAGATATTCAATATGGTCACATTTACCTACAATTTCTTCTTGTCTGACTGCTATTCTCTTCCCCTGAAGGGCTGTTTCCACTGAGCAAAAGCGAGTGTTTTGTTCTGGGATTTGTTTCTGAAGATGTTCTTTCCTGTAGAACACAATTATCTGTAACTCAGAACCAAGAAGTGAAATGTGTGCTCCTTCCATATGGGTATCTTCTGTAAAATAGCTTTATGCTTAAATGGGCTTTAGTTTGGATGTTCCCCCTTTCACTTTCCTTCATCAGTTGCAAGGCTGCATTTTGGTCAAGTTTCACGATACGTGGTATGAACGCACGCTGCTGTTGAGTGAAATTTTAAAAATCTGCTTGTCGATATTGAACAAGTGAGGGCTTTTTTTCCATGCTTAACAAGTAATCTGAGGCGAAGTCCAGGTCATTAGCTAAAGCGTTAGAAATGCAAAGAGAAAAGACAAGGAACCAAGCGCTCACTGAGTTGCTCAGTTCCCTTCTTATTGATTGAACCAGCAGATTTTCTCAGAGCTCCACAAACCTTGTCTCCTAGCAGGCAGTAGTTGCAACTCAGCAGTGAAGTTATTAGGATGCCTTACTTTGATGATGTTTCAAGCTGTAATGTTAGCATAGCACAGCGGCTCAGATCCCGGTTCCCCTGCAAGAGTCACTTTGCAGTTTTAACTGACAGCACTGAAGTATGTGTATACAAAAGAGCTTTAAAATACAGAGCTCAATGCAAGCTATAACATAGCTGGAGAAAAAGGGAATTCAGGATGAACTGCTTTACCCTCCTTTCTGGGCAGGATTTTCAGATTACATTTCCTCCATGCTGCAGCTGTTGTTCTTGATTTCGCCTACTTGTATCTGGTTCAAATGTGCCTATACCACACTGTACTGTAGTGCAAGTGCACATCTAATAAACCCCCTATGGACCACGTGCCTCGTCTGTCTCCGTTTGTGTGCCTATTCTTATAGGGATTCTTAAACTAGCCACTGTGTTGGGGGTCTAAACAGGATAACTAAAAATCTACTCAGACACAACAGTGGCTGGGTCATCTGAGCACCTATAGAGAGAGCAAGAAGTAAATGATTTAGTAACATTCCCATGTTAACAGTGCTGGAGCTTAAAACCATCATTCCCCTCACGCAGCATAGTTCTGTGAACTAGCAGCATCCTTTTCAAAGAAGGAAACAGAGAGTGACTTGACTGAGCTATGAAAGAAGATGAAAGTGAGTAAAAAAAATAAAAAAAAATCCCATGATTCAGACTTCACAGACCTTAAAGAGATTTACTTCAAGTGTGTGTACCAAAAGCAAGTCATGTTTGTTCAAAGTGGCAGATGAAACGCAAGGTTTTTACCTGAAATTGGCTCTGCAGAGCTGAGCTTGTGTTAACTTTCAATTCCAAGTAAAACAGTAGCTGAATACTGAAGGAAAAAAATTTTTTTTTTGGATAAACATGCCAAGCAACACCACCACAAACTACAGCCTCAATGTCATCTACATGGCTTAGCCATTTCTCTGATTTCAGAAAGGGTTTTGGGGTCTACTGTAAAGCAGAACCCGAGTGTTCCAGCTCTTCCCATTTCTTAAAAATGAGCATAAGACTGGAGACTTCAGCCACAACATTCAGTCAAGCAGGTGATGCAGATTAATGAGACAGATGATGTTTATCAGAGGAGACATACAATTCTCTTTCATTTCCCAGGTAACCAATAGCCAGGAAGACCAGAACTCTAGGAATACAAGCTCTTTTTTTTTAAGCTGTACTTTTAAAGCAGTACTTGATATTTAAGTAAGCATTCTGTAATAACTAAGCAAATGGTCAATACTGGATGTAAAAATAGTGGGAGAATCGGCTATGTCAGGTATGGTAGAAAAAAATAAGTGCTGTACCATACATAAGAATTAAAAACATTCAGGAAGAGAATCAAAGCAGACAGCTTCAAAAACAAAAGTGCCCAGAGGGTAGGATTGGATCTGTTTCTCCAAACATCAGTTCAAAATCATATACAACTGCTGAGTGAAGGCTAGAGGAATCGCTTGCTGATATGAAGCCAAGGAAGAGTTCTACCATCAACACCCATTTGATGGTAGCAAACCATCAAAGACTGGTTGAATTACATAAACACCGATTTTGTCATACTTGTTTTTCTGGTGCAGAACAGGGATTTTGGGGAAGATGTAAGGCACAGCTTACCAACTTTCACCTTTTTATATTCTGCATGGATAAATCTCACTGTAATTCCCTTCACTTTTATCCACTGCGTTATATAACTTCAAACTAATTATTCCTACTGCGAAGAAATAAAAATTAAAAAGTTGAGCTTCAATTCTGAGTTGGCAAAAAGCATTTCAAAGCAACACACAGGGCTAAAGAGAGTCTAGCCCCGAGCTAGACCAGAACACACAGGGTGTGTAAGCACACCTCTTGTGACCTGGGGCCACCCAGGTGGGGAGCAAACCTGCTGCAGCACAGCTTCTCCACATTTCTCCTTGCAGCACTGCCTTCAGCCTTCACTGCGACTCCAAAGTCCATCTGTCTCCTCTTCACACCACTCCTGCCTAGCTTTCCCTAGAAGCGAGCAAGACAGGAAAGAAACGCCAGCACAATTTGGGATGCCACATACAAGTAGCACCACTTGGGATGTCCTGGTTCAGAAAGGCAAACAACATCTCGTTCCTGCAGCTGGTTCAAGGTATGTTTTGGGGACACCTCCCTGCTTTGCCTCCATCACTGTAAGGGACACACAGATTCTGAACTGGGCGCTGCTCCTTGAGCAGAGGGAACATATCGAGTCAGTCTTTGGAAGACAGCAAGTGCAGAAAAGAGTGTCCTGAGATGAAAACCTGCTGCCGTTAACACTGGAGAGATGCTTTCCCAAAGTTTCATCGCATTTTCTGGACCCTGGCAAAAGAGCCATAGTCCAAACAACATTCATTCATCAGGTGCGGGGATCTGAGGTTAGAAAATAAAACGGCTTTGGCAAGGTGACAGGAAGGACAGCTGATGGGCAGAGGGATTCAGAGGCTCCAAGCCAGCTCCAGAAGGTCAGAGGAGCAGAACTGAGAGCGCAAGCTGCGTCCCTCAGACACAGTTTGGCGCTATCCCATCTGAGCCTCTGCATAACCTCAGGGTGAAGAGGGAACTAGCTGGAGTCAGGACTAGCTGGCACCATTTTGGAAGAACTGTCCCTGCCAGAAATCTGGGATAACAAAATATTCTTCAGAACAACAAAAAAGTAAACTCTACGAAGAGAACATTTGACCAAATAAACGATCCAAGAGCTTTGTTCTCCTCTCTTTGGAGGAAATGGAAACACTGGAAATACAGCACCTCCTTCGTGCACTGGCCTCACTCTTCTTTCTTGCGGACATGCAGAAAACCAACTTCTTCTGTCTTCCCCTATGGTCAGCACTAAGCTAATCACAGAGTGGGATCAGCTACATTAAACCAAAAATGACACTGAAAAAAAATGTTAAAATTTAAGGCCACATTTGGCACCACAACTAATATTTATCATTACTCCCAAAGAAACAGTAATAGCGTGGAAAACTTTTAAGTCATGATGAATGTTACTGAGAAAATAGACTAAAAGACTAAACCCAAATCAGTCCAAACTTTTGGTGAAATAGCAAGCTTCAGTTTGCAGTAATAAAAGTTACACAGGATAAGCACGCACTACATATAGATAGGTATAAAACACACGAACAAATGAACACTGTGGAAAGTAGTTCTCACTAACCTTCAGTGTGACTATCTGGGAACCTGATTTGATTCTTTAAAACACTGGGAAATAGAACAACCAAATAATAGGAAAACAACGAGGTCAGACAATGTTGATCTGTCTCGTGAAATAACTAATTTTTTCTGACTCTGCTTCAAACGTCTTGTGCTAACTTTAAACCTGCTGCATACCAATAATAAAAGCATTTCTCGTACAGTACAGCCAAGAGATCTCCCAACCTTCAAGGCCACTTATTAACAGACCTGTCTATTCATGGGTAAACCAAGATGCCACTTCCCTCAACTCCACAGCCTTCTTAAATCTACTCAGGGATAGGAGAAGCAAGAGCTTACATTTTCATGTGTCAGATCAACTTTGCAGAAGTCTTTAACAGAAGTGACTCATTCCCAAATCATTTAAACACTTAAAAATGCTATCCTAAATCCCAAGTAAGAACCCACCTCCTTTTTTTTTTTTTTGTGTCAGCATTTTAAAGCTCTCCATATAACTTCCAGAATTTATTTAAAACAAAGAACCACAATCTTTATTAAAAAGGATAACCAACCAGGCCAAGGTATTGTAGCCAACCACTTAATCTAATAATTTACCATCCAAAAAAAGGGTGTAGGAAGAATTACAGCACAACCAGCAGGCCCATATATACGCTTGCAGACATGTATCCTACAGGATGCATGCATTTATGTATATATAAATACTTTGCACAGGCAAACAGAGGATACATGTATCTAATATCTACAAAGGTACCCGCAGGTAGCAGCCAGCATCTCGCTTGCTGCCACAAAGAGTTAAATCTGAAATGCAAAACCACATTTTCGACAGCGAAGTGACAGAACTTTGAAACAGAGACCGCAGCAGGTTGTGCCCACGCTGTCCTGGCAGCCAACAATGCCTGCCTCAGGCCTGGCTCTCTTCTGCGGAGCTCTGCCCAGCAGGGTTCATGCTTTTGGACCTCGTGTTGGCAGCAATGCACAGCGCAACAATTCGTTTTTCCGCACACGTCTCTGTAGATGATCACGGTTGATTTGGAGCGCCTCGGTTCCTGGGAGTGGGATCCAGCTCGCCTCACTCCAGAAGCCTTAGTGGTGCATCTGCTTACATATGTCCATACGTGTGCATGTATCCAACCCTTTACCTAGGCACCTACCTCGTCTCATGCTCAAGAGGCACTTGTACAGTGTGGTTCACCTCATCCAAGGCAAATTTCAAGTCAAAAAAAGCCTTGTTCTCCATCTCTACCTCTTCGTTGCCTGTGTATTGGACTAGGTCAGACTAAGTTTAAGTTAAAGTAGACGAAGTTTACCGAACTGAGCTTTCTGAAAATCAGATACTTTTAATGCAAAAAAAGAAAAACACCCACTGACATTTCAAGGACGTCCAGAACATTTATGTAATTTTGAGAATTCAGATGTATCCTACTCCTCCAAAATGTCACATACACTACATAAACAACTCAAAATGCTGTTGCCCATTAAAACCTTCTAGTATGATGACCAGTACTGCATGAAGTGCCACTTCAGGAAACACCAGGCCCTATCTTTATAGTTTTACTGCATCTCTGGTCTCTAGCTCGTTCAAATAAAACACTAAAGGAAAAGGAAAGCAGCAAAGGCTTGATTCGAAGGCAGTTAATTTGTGTATGATTAAATTTAAAGTGGACTTCAAAAGTTGATTCAGCTGCCTGGCAGATTGAGCTTGTTCCTGATTTCTGCATAAGCATACCTATAAATACGGAGGCAAAGCATTACACTGCAGTAACTTCTTAGGAAACAGGAATGACTTTTACATCTAAGTAGTAGCACTTGGTTATTTAGAACTGCCTTTACATCGCTGTGTTGAAATATGGTGCCATTAATTTCAGCAGCTCTGACTTTCAGCGCCTTCTAAGGTAGCCAACGTGTCTTGCTGAAAGGCTGCTGATTACCTTTCCAACATGAAAGGCTAAGCTTTTTGGAAATTACATAGGAGATCCTTCTAATTAATTAGTCCATAGTTCCCACACAACTTGATTTCACTATTGGCTTTTGGGGGGGATGGGAGTGATGTTTATAAAGCTCCTGATGCTTTTGCAAGCAAAAATATTTCTTGCTTTCTGCAAGTGATCTTTTTGGATGCTTCTGCCATCGATACATTCTTTGGCCCCCTAGAGAACAACTAAAGGATGATGACTTGGTATTCATTTGCAAGCATACTTCTATTTTTGAGGATTTCAGTTGACTAACCTGATTCCTGACCACAGCCCTTCATCCACAAAGTAACATGCCCATGTCCAGGCCCGTGGCAACATGCAGTGGCAAGATCCAGGCCCCAGGGGCTGTGGAAATGACTTGGCTGACCATGTCGTCTTCGTGCAACCAGCTCTGCCTCCGCCTGACTACAGGGATGGGTTCAAAGCTGCTTCTCCAGTCAGAAATCTGCAAGGGTCCTAATGGGATTTAAGCAGTGAAGGCAAACCTTAATGGGAATGGCAAGGGGACCAATAGCTTCTCCTTGAAACGAGAAAAACCGTGAGAAAAGGGTTGCCTGTACTTCGTAGAGCAAAAACCTGACTCATAACTAATTCCTTCATTTTCAGCTATCGGTTTCCATTTCTAAAGCTTCATTCCTCTTAGCCCTGTGACTCTAAACCTTCTTATAACAGATGGAGAATTACCCCTCAGAAAGCCAAAGCATAATCTTCCTTTCCTGAGCTCTGAGGGAGACTTTCTCTCCCAGCAAAGAGCAGACACCATCGCAGGAGGAAGCAGACACCAGGAGGCTAAACCTCTGAGGTCTGCCTGTACTGCCAGCCACGGCAAAGCTGTTCAGATCCTGGGCAACTCACTGACTCCGCAGTTTCTACATTTTTCTGCCTGCTCTTGACTGTTTTAGCTGTTTATATTGGTACCTCTCCAGTCCAGGGAGCATCTTTCACCACCTCCTCTACAACACGGTGTGATCTCACCTTCAGCTCATGGACATCAGCGGAGCGAAAATAAATAATGAAGCACCTCTAAAAATGTCTGTTTGCTTTCATCATCCATGGAACTAGACTCACATTGCTCTTCAAGTCGGAAACTTCAGAAAAAAGTGCATAAAAACCCTGCAGGGAAGGTGTTATTGGGTCCTGGAATCTTGGCTCATCTGTATATTTAGCACATACAAGAAATGAACATTCAAATATAACATGAGACATCATGCACTTACCTAACTGTCCTTTCTCACATGCTGACTGATACGAAATAAACCCGTCCTACTTTCTTCAGTCATAAAAAGAACTCAAGGAAGGGGATCGTGAAGGTAAAGATACCTTTTTATAGGCCTGCTTTATGGAGCGATTCCGCAGGAAAATGCCTCTCAGTGCTTTTCTTTCCCCATCTACGGAGCACGGACGTTTGTCTGTCCCATAGAAGGTTTTAAAAGCTTATGGTTTATCACAGTAGCTCATACTCAACCCTTAATTTAACAGCCATAGAGGAAAGAGAAAAGAAAATAGCGCATAATAAAAACAGAATTCAGTTAAGTAAGTTGGGTACAGACAAGCCATCTTAGAAGATATTTTAGGATTCCTGAACGTACGCGAGATCTGTTGAGACAAAAATCTCTTCCTAAGAGGCAGTGTTCAATTCCACCTTTGCACTGCCCAGACCCCAAGGATTAACTTAAGCGCTGAATTGCAGAGTCAGGAGAAAAGCAGCATGCTGTGGCCGTGCCATTTCTAGTGGCGTGGAGGGCTTTGAAAGGCTACTTAGTTCCTCTGTTCCTGCTTTTCCTTCATTTTGGTACTTATTTCTTGCCTTCTGTTTTCTGCAACCAGCACCAGCTTCCCCCACAGATGTCCTCCATCCCCTTTCTACCCTCTCCTCATCCAGAGAGCATTTCCAAAGACCTCAGTGAGAGCCCTGCATTAGCCACGAGGGTATCAGAGCAAGCCAGAACGTGCCTTGCACCTGCACGCAGCAGGGCTGCTGCTCTCCATCTCGCTCGGCTCACGCGGGATGCGAGGAGCTGCGGGTGGCTCAGGCTCCGTGCAGCAGGCTGAGAGCTGCACTGCATTGCTATAGCAACAACTGCTGTGCACACTCCCCGGTTTTACTGACAGCCCCTCGACGTGCCTCACGTAACCCCACGGAAAAAAAAATGCACAAGTGGAGAAATGCAAAATAAAACACCTCCAAGGCCAAAAGGAAAAATATTGTGGGGATCTGCATCTGCATGTGTCGCCTCAAATACTTCCCCCGTGGCAATTTGCTGCTTTTACCGTACAGTGGTAACGTTAAAATAGCATTTTAAAATTCACAGTTGAAACAGCAATTTAAGCCCCCACAATGCCAGAAGAGAAGACGCGCATGCGATCGGCTCAGAAGACACTTTAGCACGCTGCTGACAAAGATTCAGCACTGGGAAACTGACACTACACAAATGGAGAAGGAAATAAGGTGCCTGCATATTTTTTCGTAGAGTAATACACATTTGCATAGGGACGTGCTGAATTATTCGTGTCTCCCCAACAAGGCAAAAGAGGCATCTTCCGAAGAGAGATTTCTGGTTATCCAAATGATACGCTTTTAAAAGGAATTTCCTGTGCTCGCAGCAGCTGAGACCTAGGTGAAAAATAGTCCCGAGATGCTCTGTGCAAGTCTTAGAAAGCTCTGACTTGATAGACAGGCTTGACACTCCAAAGCCAATACAGCATGGTTGAACTCGCAGCAAAATATGAATATGCTGCAGTCTGAGATGGCTCCGAGCATCCTGGAGAGCTACCAAATCACTGCTGTTGAGCTGCAAAATGTCACCTCTACCCGTGCTTTTCCAAGGCCAAGATCCACAGGGCTAGAAAACTGGGCCTTCCTGGTGGCACCACTCACAACCTTCGCTGTTTCTACGTGATTTCAGTTGCCTCCATCAGCTCACACAATACAAACCACCCCCCCTTACGAAGCTTTTTGCAACTCCCAGAGTGACAACTCCTCCTGCTAGAGCCTTGCCCTTACTGACGAGGAGCATCAACACGCTGACAGGAACAGAAGGTTTTGCAGTTGGTGAACCAGCCCAAAACTGTTCGGCCCGGCTGCCGGTTATGATTTATGTCTCTAAAAAAGCACAACAACCCCAACCACCCCCTCCTTCTAAGGACTGCCTGAAACAGAAGCAATGATGGCCAGGTTCAGGGGATGCCACCGTGGCCCTCCTGCACCCGCAGCAGCCCTGTGGTTGCTCATCCCTCAAATGCTGCCCACAACCATCTCGAAAGCCCACTCCTAATGTGTTAAGCAGGGATGAGACTAAACTGAGGCTCACCTCCTGCTTGACGCCAGCACCTTGGCTCTTTTTGTGTTCCCTGTGTCCAGGTCTGCCCAGCAACATTAAGAATGAATTTATGTCTTGATTTATTAATTGATGCACAAGACCGCCACCTTAAAAAACAAAACAGAACACAACAAAAACCAAAACAGAGCACATTTCCCATGATTAAGGAGGAGATATTGAGCACGGATATGCCTGCTGAGAATGTGACAACTATCCCAGCACCAGAGTCATCACTGCCCAGCTCCCCCAGCCACCTGCTGTCTCCTAGAACTGAGAGCGTCCACCTTCACGTGATTTACCTGCAGACAGATATTCCAAAACACCAGGGCTCAGGAAGTACAAGTGCGTCTCCAGACAGCCAAACAGAGAACAGGCCAAGTTATGTGCTGGCAAATCTCCACTTGTTTCACCATTATCATAGCAGAGAATTTGGCTCCAAGCATGTAGCCATTAATTAACTGTCCAGTTAACTATGTCAGTAAACCTATTTGCTATTACACTGGGAAATCAATAAGCCGGATTTTGTTAACCCTCTGAACTGATCTGTTAATTCATCCTTGATAAATAAAAAAATACAATATTAAGAATATCAGAGTATACTCATGAACAGTTCATGAGGTTTGTATTGTGATCACCGAACTGTGGAGTAAAGCTGAAAAGAGGAAAAAGCGCGTGCTGGCACTCCTGTGGCACCCGACCACAAACCCTCCCTGCACCACAGAATCAGCCGTGCCAATGTCACAGGAGGTCCCGGCGACAGCAGGAGCAGCACAGCCTTTACCAGAGGACACAATTCACTGCTTTCAGCTTCAGAGACTTGCAATGAGGACGATTTTCCACATGTCTCCCAGCACAGGCTAGTGCTCCCAGGAACACAGCAGTCTATCTGCCCTTCAAGTTTTCTAGGAAAACCCCAACGCTAACTTTCTGTTCCACAGCACAAGACATTTAAGGTGCTTGTTATTTTTAAATTAAACTTCCAATACACTAATTTCCTCCGAGAAGAGGAGCAACGTTGCAATTTCCTCTTCCTGGCCTTCTAATTAACATAACGACATAATAATTGCAGGCGCAGCCCTCCTCAAGCCCCAGATCCCACTGTGCAGGCATGACACGGCAGCTACATCTGTAGGAACAGACACTTGCAGTGGGACACAGAGATGGCAAAGGAGATGGAGATGCTTAACTTTTTCATGAGAACATTAAAGTATCTGAAAAATCCCAGATGTTTAGGGCCAGCATTTCCAAGAAGGTAAGTAACTGTACTTTGCCCCCCTTGGGAACGCTTAGCACATTCAGAAATCTACTTGGCAATTCCCTTTTGGTTTAGGACATACAATATCAGGTGAACGCTGAGTTAGGACAGCTATATTCCATCAAAACCCTTCAGAAGATACTTCCAGATCTTGGTGGAATATATTTATCCATAAACTTAAAGGAACTGAAGTTGTTTTGATTTTTCATCCTAAGAGTTCTATTTTTGAATATAGATAAATTTGATGCATCACTAAAAAGTCAGCATTTTTCAAGAGAAGACGAAAATGACAGAAGTTAAGATTTTTGATTTATTTTTGAAGGTTACTGTATTTTCCAGTTGCTTTCAATTTCAATCCATTTGTTTCTTCCCTGAGGTAGCTACCACTGTGATATTGAAAAGGATTTATTTGCTCACTGCTCAGCTGATGATACTGACATTGCAAGAGTCCTGTCCTACATGTCCCACAGTAGTGGGGACATGTTGGGACATAGTCACAAGCTGTCTGGAGAGGCTCATGCCCAGCATGTGTGTATTGTTCCTTCTCTAACAACACACACACACAAAAAAAGCCTAAGAAGACATTATTCAATTACAGTTTTATCAGCAGGGCAACATACGACCATATCTCTGCATTTTGCTGAATACGTATCCTAATCTACCCCTTTGGCAATAAAAACAGGACCTCAGAAACACAGTTCCCCTGGGCTCAAGGGTTAATAGGACAGCGTTTCATTCCCTGTGGCTTTTAAGGGCTTGGCTGCTCCCTGGGCATCTGCACTGGTTACCCAAACTGCATTCCCATGTCCTTCCATCCCGGCAGCAGCTCTCTCCTGAGCGTCCCTGTCACAGTTATGAATCACAAAATAAATGCTTTTCTCGAGGCTTACCACTATCCTTTGCACTTTAAAATGCTGTCTTGCTGTCCACCGTGATTATACCAGGTACCATATGCAGAAAAACTTCCCGGGGGAACTTGGTTAATTGAAACAGCTTCACGTGTGCTGGTCTCAACCAAGTTTCCTGTCATTCCGAACTTGTAGGATCTTGCTTTTCCTCCTTGAAGCACTTCCCTGCAACCAGCAATCGGCTTTCTTTGCTGAGAAACCTAATGTGACTCTGCAAAAAAAAAACAACCCTATGCGCTTAGCCAGTTCCCAAATTGTGTCATTTCCAAAGAGGGCTGGGTTTTTACTTTTTTTTAAAGCACGTATGAAGCTGATTTCTGCAGATGGAGTAAAATGCACTGCATGAACAAGGCAGACCAGCTTTCTCATTGGACACTGAAGGGTTGCTATGATTCAGACAGGATGCCTTAATATTTAAATTTCCACGAGCTAGAGAGGTACCGATATCAGAACAACCATCAGAAGGCCAATCTATTTGGAGATCCACCTCACAAGTTCGAGGAGGCTGGTTAAAATCAGCTTCTGTTCCTGTCTCCTGGAAGTTGACACGTTTCAGTCACCTGAGTAAGACAAGATCACCAAAGATGAGTCCAGCAGTACAGTGCACTTTTAAATGATCATGAGGAGACACTATACTGTCATCTCCTTTGTCCTTGGTGGGAAAATGTCAAAAATAGCGAATTCTTTTATTTATAGATATCTTGGGGATCTTTGTCCCCATTTTTCTCCTCCAAGTGTTGTTTTTATACAGAATCACTATTATTTCAAGGCTTTAATTTTGTAATACAGCCGTAATGCTCAACTCTGTGCAGGAAATTTATTCTGCAGTGTTATTTTAGCCTCCTCTAAAATTTGGCGGGCCTCACAAACAGGGAGATTTGACAGGACCCCTATAGCTCAGGGCATCAGAACTGAAGGTGTGTGAGTTTGGTTTCGGGGTGGTGTTTTCCCCTCTTTTCTGTCCTAAGAAACCTTCATGCTGACCCTGATCTTGACCATCACGTCCCGAGCAGCATGACAACTGGGGAAAACAAGACTTACGGTGTCAGCCACTTACACGTGTTCTCACGTAGGCACCATCTGTTCGGTAGTCCCACAAGTCAGCAGCTCAGCTCACAAAAAGCACTGTCACATGAAATATCCTGCTGACACAGAGACCACGGCGCGAGGAACCAGCCCGCTAGTGCTGAGCCATCAGGTTAAGGCCTCAAGATGTACCAGTGAAACACCGTGAAAAGATCATCCTTTAGGATTTTTCCTTCCTTTTTTTTCCCCTGTCCATCCCTAAGGGTTAAAGGATGTGTCCCTTCGTGACCATGCTGCTCAAGCTTGGATCCTGAGAGAAAACAAATCTGTACTGACTAACCTGCCGGCTTATGATCACAACTTGTGTGCTCACAGTGAAGGGCTTGGGATTGGCACCTGTGAAACACAGCGATAAAAATTTCCATCGTTTTACATGGGAAAAGGACCAAGCTCAACAGGGACAGACTGCTCACTTCTCCACGCATACATACCTATCTGCAACATATGTACAGCTTTAAATCAAAACATGGATATATCAAACAGTTACTGCTCAGCACAGCACCATATTTACCTTAATAGACACTATAAATTCTCCGTATCTGAGTATTTCTGACATCTGGCTTCTGCTTGGAAACCTTATCCTGTCAGTTGGCTCCCCAGGAAGATGAGGGCCTGACGATGCTGTGCCTCACACCTGGGCTCACCTTGCCAGCAGAGGCGATGATGTAGCATTTGCCTTTCGTGGTTTCCCTCGGCAGATAAGCACATTTCTGTTTTTGCAGAAATACATTTTTATGCTACGTATACACACACCTTTTTTTCCCTCCCCTAGTTCTGGAGCACCTAAGTCTGCTCATAAATGTAGAATGGAAATTTTCCTCGGCGTGCAATCCCTTTCCTAGCAACTACTTGCCGGCTGAACTAAGCAGCCTCCCTCTTCCCCTCCTCCCTTTCCAGCCTTGCAAAAAGACCAGAGTAGCTGACTCTGCTCATTGGAGGGATCACTCAACATCACTGTTTCAGTAATGAGAACCTTGTTTCCCCCCCAAAAAAAAGTAACTCAGCAACTTGTAGAAGCGTTGGCATGGAGACACAAGCAGATAATCCTAGAAAAGGATCGTTCCGCCAAGTTTTCGGTTCTGATTGCTGAACTCTCAGCTCCTCCTAAGCATCCCCTGCTGGCAGGCTGCTCTCAGCCGGAATGGGGAGTCACAGCACGGTGGGAAGGGCCCCCTGGGTCCGCCTCTCCCACCCCTGCTCCAGCAGGGCCACATCCAGGAGGCTTCTGAAGATCTCTGAGATCCCAGCAAGCCTTCTCTTCTCTTGGTGAGCAGTCCTGGCTCTCCTGCTGGATTTACTGTGACCTAGAGGTCACACCCGAGCAGCACTGATTGTTTCTCTCTCGGTAGTGCCAGAAGGACCCCTGCCAGGACGCGGTCCTGCCCATCAGCAGAACCTAACTGAGCAGCAGTGGAGGAGGTTGCTTATCAGAAATTCTGAATCCACTTTCACGGTGATGCAGCAAGAAAGCCTCTGCACTTCAGCCTGGCGCAGCGGCCAGGTTGCCAGGGGGCTCAGAGCAGGCAGAGGCCACTGAGGAGCAGCGTGATGGGTTTCTCCAGAGAGCTGCTGCAGGCTGCAACATCTCCCTGCACCACGTGTGCTGACTGACCCTCCGGGCACTGCTGCTGTCCTCCTCACTAACTTCCCTTCCCAAGGCAAAGCCAAGCCTTGATCCGGGAACTGCTTTCACAGCTCCACGGAGGGCACAAAGAAATATAACCTGAGATGGTCGAACCCAAAGCAGGTGAAACAACCCGAAGGCATGCTGGAGCAGCTCCACGACTAGCCCTCCCTGGCTGGAGGCAGGCAGTGAGCACACAGCACGACGCAGCAGCAGCTACGAGCAGCAGCAGGCGAGCAGCAGGCTTTCTTCACGCTGCAGGGGATCAGAGAATTCAGAAAACAGAGACAGATTCAATTTAATACAGTAAATTAAAGGGAAACCAAGAGAAAAATTGGGGTCAATCCAGCACGCACATGGCGTTCTCATTGATGAATGAGTAGATGACAGAATTTTTACATTTCAGAGGTCTCCAGAAAAGAGCAGCACCCAGAAGCTCAGCAGATGGCCTTGACAAAACGGCCTGCTTCAGAGCCCCAGTGGGAGCTGAGCCCTTTCAGAATAACTGGAACGGTCTCTAGCTATCAAGCAACCACCCGCAAACAAGGTGAATTGGCTGTCACAGCATTTCCTCTGGTTAGTTCCAAGTTTTCCCTGTTCTTTTGTGCATCTTCAATTAAAACATCGTTCTTCTCCCCACCTCCCTGCTCCCCCAAAGCAGTCTTGCTGTTAGCAGCAGCAGCAGGGGCGCACCAACAAAAGCCCTGGTTAAGTTCAGCTCCAGAAATGCATCTGAAGCTGCAGCTCCAGGGCTCTGACACTAGCACTGGACGAGCATGCTGCTTCCCCTGACGTTCAAGGATGCCCCAACACAGCCATAATCCCCCTGGAAGGAGGGCCAGTGAGCAAACCGTACCGCAGGCTGCCTGGGCTGAGCCTGAGTGCGAGAAGTGACACAGACCAGAGCTCCAGGAGTCCCAGACACGCACAGCTCTGGCCGTGCCTCCAGCTGTACCTGCACTGCTGCAGTGAGAACTCACCAGCAGCTGCATGAGGTTGCTGCAATCTCCAGAAACACCTTTTGTCTTGGCTCTGTGCGTAGTATCAGAGGCCTGGGCTCCTGTACTTTCAAAAAATCACAAAGAGAAAGAAAAGGATATAGTGGTAGCAAAATATTTTCCTGCGTCTACTGCAAATCAGGCATCTCTCACTGAGCAGTTACAGCAAATACCTGGGAGAGCACGGGTAAGGCTTTGCTAAGTCTCTTCTGCATTTGGAAGTGAAGGGAGCCCTTGCTGAGAACAAAGGCAGGGAAGAAAAAGATAAGATCAGAGATGGTGAAAAGGTATCCATAAAGGGCAAGAAGGAAAAGGGGGGGAGAAATCAATCACAAATACAGACAAGATCAAGCAGCAGCACGCCAGTGACAGCCGTGCTTCCTCGGGAAGGGAAAGCTGCCGGCTGGAGATGCAGTGCTGCACCGTGCTGGGAGCAGTGCTGCTCTCTGCACCCACTGCAGAGCAGAGCTGCTCCTCTCCATAGCAACAGGAGCCTTAGAAGCCAAGCTGGGGACCGACAGGCAGCTGAAAACCAAAACACAACACGTATCGCTTCATCAGCGCTATTTTAAGCCCTGGCTGTGTGTGAGGTATGCAGGACGGCTGGAGGAAGCGCATTCTCCCACCACACCTGCCCGACTAAGTAGAAATCCCATAAGAACTTGCTGCTCAGGAGCTACCAGCTCCAGCTGCTGCTTATGAGGGCTGAGGACATGCTTGGATCCTGACCTTGAAGGCTACTTACACCAGCTTGGAAACAGCTCTGCTCAGGTGCCCGAATGACTCCAATAAAGCCATTATGCTGACTGCATTGGCAGGGCTTTGGAAACATTACTGAGCTCATCTCCTCCTCAAAGGCACCGATGGAGCCTGCACAGCAAATTCCAGAATAGCCCAGCAGTGTTCAGAAGCTCATCGTGTTTGGGGTGAATGGATCGTGCTGAAAAGGCTGCAGAGCAGCCAGGGTGTCAGTCCTGGTCTCGGCTCAGCTTAGCTGCTGAGATTAGCTTCCTTGTGGAAAGGGGCAAAAAAAGAAATGCTATCAAATCATAGCTCCCTAAACTCAAGCATCTCAGCTATGTTTTTTGGCTGTTAATTATCCCAGTTAACTCAAACTGCTTCTTCCCATGCCAGCTCCAGACAAGAATCCTAATAAACCAACAACCCCTCTTCTATGTCAGTCCTACAGCAATGAAAAAAGCCAGAGCAGCCGAGCTCGCTCAGTGCTTCCTGCCCAGCCAACTGCAAGACCTGCTGCTGGGAATTTCTCCTCTTTTCCTGCAAGAAGCAAGCACGCAGCAGTCAGAGCCGTCCAGAACAAACACAGCTGAGCACAACGCGACGTAGCTCTTTCTGCACCCATCCAGGAGAGCTTTACAAATAACAGCAGGATAGGGGCAGTGCAAACAAGGCAACTCTTCCTGGGTGCAGCATCTCTCAGGGCTGAGAAATGAAAAATTGTTTTATTATTTTATTTGAACATTAAGAGAACCACAAGGAAGAAAGAAAAGGCATCTCTTAAGATTAGCCAAAGATATTTCCAGCGTCTGCCATGAAAGTCATCTTTTGAAACTTTCATGTTAATATTAAACATAGTTGTAGCTGAGATTCGCCCTCATCTTAATGAGTCATAAGATTAAAAAAAAAAAACCAGCACTGCACTCAGCAACTTTGCCTTGGCTCAGCACTATTATCTTACAGACTTCATCTGTATATCTGCTAAATCGAGAACTCCAGAAAAATTTGATCCACATACACTACCCATCCATCTGCCTAACCACTGCTTCTGTGGATAACGCTTTTGAATGAGCACTTGGATTTAAATTACAGAAATTTTTAATCAGCCAATCCTTAGCCACTCTATTTATCAGCCAAAAAAATCTTCATGGATCTTGGTTTTTCATTTCCTTACGCAATACTTTATTCAAGTATAAAATATTAATTTTTAAGCCGCTGACTGAATTTACCCTTATATCTGGAGAAAATGACAACTTTATCCAACAGGAAAAGATTTCTAAAAGTGCTTCATAGAAAGAATCAGAGTAATTTTCATCTGCATAGATTATGGAGTAGAAAGAAAAGTATGAATCAGCTTGTCCTCATAAAAACCGGCTTGCTAATTGAACTCTGTTTCCTATACAATTAGTTACAAATGAGGAAATATGTCTTTTAATAAGCGGTTTCGAAGGTTGCCAGGAGCAAACCTCTCCGTGGAACACATCCCGAGTTGTTCTGTTTGTTTTCTCGCATGTAGGATATCTTACTGACCTCCAAGTGGAGGTATCCCAAGAGCTTTGTAAGGGGTTAAGCAGCAGCACAGCACATACATACAGCACTTTTTGGGCAACCAGCGTGTAAAATAATGACATGCACCTGAGTCCTGGTGGGGTCTCGGAGCACATTCTTGCTAAGAGGAGTCCGCAGGACCCACGGGATGCTTGCCTCTGCCTTGGGAGGCTCCAGCCTCAGCCTCCAGCCCTCAGTCCTGCTGAGATCGGACGCGGTGTTTCGCAGCACGCCCCCTCGCTTGTGTGCAGGTATCCAGCACAGCACGGGAAATCACGAGGCACAGGCTGGAAGTCACAAGGGCTTCGCTGTTCCATCTTAGGAAGTTTAATTATCCTGATGATGTTATCTTAATTAAATGGTAGTTAATCAAAGTTTATATTTAAGTCTGAAATATGAATGTATTTTCAAAACTCTTGATGATAGCAAATCTGAAGAGACAGAAAGGAAAGAAAAACTACCAGAGAAAGTAGGGCTGCTTGAATTTGATGAATGCAACCCTATTTCTAAATCCAGGCAATTACAGCTCCAGCGGCTCCCTGTTCAGGCTCCTCTAGGTCGACCGGATTTCTAAGGGGAAGCTGGAGGGAGGGTCTAAAACAAGATCTCTTCCCCTGAAAGCAGAGAAGCAAAGAATAAGAGGTAAAATTACCAGTAAAATGAAAAAAGTAACCTGTTAAGTCTGTGGTTAGCAGAGAATCCTTGAAGAGTTCTGCTGCATGAGTAACTCTTTACACTTTCCAGGCTCACAAAAACAGTGCTGGTCTTGTAGTGGTCTATCAAGGTCCACACATGCAAGCCAGAAGTCAGTTGTAGAGAGTTAATGGCGAACGGTAACCTTCTCAAAGAGGGAAGAAAAAAACTGGCTAGATATTTAGAAAATTGTTCTTGATTCTTCATGGATGAGGGAAATTTAACATGGACAGCAGAGAGAAAAAAATGGAAACCAGGAATTTCAGCTCCAGCCATAACTAAATAAAGAGGACTCTACTAAATGGAGCCATCATCACCTCGGTACCTGAGCAGCGACAGACACAGCAAGCCCCAGTCCTTCACCCGATCCCAACAACAGCCTGCATCCTCCAGGACTCTGGGGTGCAAAACGGAACTCCAGGAAAGAACTTAAATAATAAAAATAGTAACATAAAGTGAAACCACACAAAGGAAGAAATGGCACTGACAACGTTAGGTGTTGCTAAACATCTCTCCGTCCTTATTTCACCCCGAATTGTGATGAGGGTGCAGGGCACACCAGCACTGCTTGCCCCAGGCCGCGTGCTGGATGGTGGGATGGGAAGGGCTGGAGGCTGCACAGCCATCCCAGAGCCTCCTGGCACAGCCTGGGGCTGTGGGGCATACTCCTCCATCGCCATTCCCACATGTTTTCTGGAGTCTCTTACAACCAAGGGACCTTTTGTGCTTTGTATCTGAAGGTTTAGCAGGAGCAACAGCCCCCAGATACCAGCACAAACCGCAGCAGAATATACCCGTACCGCCCTCATCCCCGTGGGTGGACTCCTGCTTGAGAGCCCGCCTGGCAGCAGGCAGGCTGAGCTCTGCCTGCCCTCACCCAGGGCTTTTTCCTTCGCAGCCCCCATTCTCACACGCCGATCCATCCCGCAGAGAGCCGCTCCAAAGCGAAGAGCCACAGCCTGCCAGTTAGGGAAGCGGATGCCCTTATAACCTCTGCAAGCAATTAAAGCCACTGCCCTTGCTAACCGGGGCGATTTCTCCGAGACTTGAGCCTCCAGAACTCAGTAATTACTTCTGCTGGCCTTTGTTCTCGGATGAGCTTGAGATAGCAAGTTTTACTTCCAGTTTGTGGCAGAACCAAAAAGGAAATCTCTGAAAAAGAAATTCAGTTGAAACAATCACACTCCTGCCCTCTTCCTTTTAGCAGTACAGAAAACGCTTTACACTCAGTACTAATAGCTGGCTTCTGTGACCTCCACGCTCGCTCCAAGCCTTTTGTCAGCCTTGGCTGCTAGCCCTTTTTTCATCTTAGACCCGTTTCAGTTTGCCTTTGGGTTTTAAGGAAAGTAATTCCTCATAAACACGGATTATTTTCAAGTGGAAAATTAATTCTATCTAGATTCATTTGAATCTAGAGAAAAAAAAATAATTCTGCAGTTGCCCATGTGTTTCAGCAAACCAGTCACTCCTCGGCATCTCCTCACCTCACCGCTGCTTTGTGCTCACAGTGATTAGCCCCACCGTGGGTAAGGCAACAAGGGGCACGATATTTTCCCCCAGATAACCTTTCTGCCTTCAATTCAAAGCAGTTTAAGGCTTCACAAGGAAGTGAGTACCCAAACAAGTGCACTTCACATCTTTACAAATCCTGCAACAAAGTGGGCAGCTAAGCGTTCGCAAACAAATACTGAAATGAAAGCCAGAACACAAACAGATGCCCAACAGAGCTAGGGCCAGGCGAGCATTTTTAAAATTAACCAGCCACTCTTGGTGCTCAATCTGGTGCTCAGTGAAGGGACTAAAGATTTAGAACAGGCCCCTCCTGCCCTCTGATGCAGGCACCTTCACTGCCCATTACTCCCTCAGGTAACCAAGAACCAAGGCATTCCCAAAACTGTGAGTCACTTCTGGGAACATCGGCCTGATGGAAGAATAAGGCGAGCCAAATGAAGCTCGTAAACAGGGAGCTACTTGCAACGTTTGCGTGAGTCATTATTATTATTTTGTTTTCTTGTTATTCTCATCCAGTCAAAACCATTATCTTCAATTAAGAAGGCACATTTGTTCCTGGAGGTATGGCCATGTTCAGTCACATCAGATCACAGCTTGAGATCTGCACACAGCCAGGATGTTTCTCTGGGAGCCTGCACTGTTAACTTGTTGGATGAACAAGATGAAAGCTGCTCTACAAGATGGAGCAGCACAAGAGAGAAGAGGCAAGTCCCAGCGAATGGTGGTGATCAATATACTGTGGCTGCTGAGCTCCCAAGAGGCTGTGTGTGAGAGCAGGAAACACAGCTAAGCCTTAGATTCAAGATCGGTAGGCAAATGAAGTGCTATAGTTAAAATATTCAGGTTCCCAAAGATAATCAATTGTGAGACTGAGTACAACTACCGAGCAGACACTCCCTATTGTTAATGCCCTGCAAACGTTAACTTGGATACGTCATTGTTACTGTTCTGTGTCCTACCTTGGATGCTGAGCTTTTGTCAATTCACGGATATGTTGCCTATTTCAGCTGACTCCAAGGCAATTCTCACCTCCCCCTCCGTTGCCCTCAAAGCACTTGCAGGATGGAGGGGAAGGCCACGCCACCTTAAATCTTCATCATCCATTTTTAATTGTGGTTGGCACGTACCATTCCACCTGATCAAGCTGACTGCACGAGCTGAGGGATCGGCTCCTGCTGTTCAGCGAGGTGACTGTCCCGACTCCTGCGTGGTATCGCTTGCTGCTGTAACACCTGCAGATGTTGGAGCACTCAGCTCCCCAGCAAACGTTTGTTCGGACTGCTTGGTTGTGGCAGTGTATGCACAGAAGCCTGAACAGGCTTTTGAGCGCTGACAGGAGTCTTCATGAAATTACATGGGAATCGAGGCGTTTGAAAGCGTGTTCCAACCCCAACTTAAAAATCCAAAGCATGTGGGAGGACAGAGCTTTAATTGCTACGTGTTGGAGATGGAAGACAACGATGAGTATCTGAAATACAAAATGAGCACAGAAAGAGTGGGCTCCCAGACGGGGGACAAACCATCCATGGCCTCACTTAAAGTTTGCAAACAAATTTCTTACAGGCCTGAGACCTGTCTGCACAGACGCAGAGATGCCCACAGGTGGTCACTGCACGGAGACAGTTTAAAAACAATTTTTCATGGTACGTTTTTGTTCTTGCCACACTAAACTTTTAATGTTTAAAAATTGAAGGTAATTTTAGGTAATGGTCTTGACTCCTCCCTTTTCCTCCTCTCTGGTCCTTCCGTCACTCCGTTTAAGTTCCTGAAATGAAGCAAGCTCTGCCCTGAGCTTTGGGAACAGCATGTGAGAGCCCAGTCTGGTCTTGGTCACCAAGCTGGTGACCCAGGAACTTCTTCCTGTTTGAATAAATGCAATATTGGAACAAAGGAACAGAACGGAGAATAGAAATAGGAGCTCTCCTTTCTAAAATGTCTCATTTGCAACATGGAGGGGAGGTTGCTTTTTTTGTTTTATTTAAATAAAGGGTACTAACTTATTTAGGGTGTAAGAAGAGAGAACCATGGCAGAAACCTCAGCAAAAAAAGCAGCATGATAAATCTGGCTTACCTCCCACAGACACAAAGCAAACTGTCATTAAGTTACCCCTCTATGCGGAGGAATTGAACTTGAGCCCAGTCTCTCTCCTTTTTTCACACAGGATTAGGTGATAAGTTAGCCAGAAACAATCCCAAAGAGCTCCAAACCCATCCCTTATATGGCAGGTATCTCTGAAAGTTCCTTTCCACCACTGATTTTGGCAGTTGTGAGGAGGATCTGTCCCATTTTTCCCTATCACCTCTTTCCTCACAGTACGCTGACTTTGAGGGGGTGCAGCTCTCCTGACATCATCACACACCCTGGAAGTCGAGGCATATGCCAAGACCTACATCTTTGCCGTTTCTGCAGTTCCCCTATGATGACGATATAACAAAAAAAAAAAAAAGCCTCGTAAGCAGTCCAAAATTACAGACAGCTCCCAACTGAATAAATATTAAAAAATAGCAACTGACATCCAAAACTACCCAACAGGAGGGAAATGTATGTAGTGACAAACTGCGGTTTCAGCCAAGAGGAGAAAATAACCAAACTTCTGCTACCCTTAGTGCTGACTCACCACGTTCTGGCTGCAGGAGCCGACATCCTCAAAGGCATTTGTGGTAGTGGAGATGTCCCTAATGCATTCACGTGCCTCGCTGCACAAATATGTTGCCTAGAACTGACACAGAAATCTGTGTTCTTGAGTTCTTAAGAAGGTAGCTGATGCTCTTCAGGGCGTCAAGACCACTGTTAGGGTAAGAGTGGGAAATAACAGGCACGAGGAAAGGCTTTTCCCTGCAGAGGGCAAGTGAGGTCATATCAAGACTAAGCTGCAGAAAAGGATCAATTCATCCATCCTTTCTCATCTTCTGCCTTCCCTGGACTGAAAGCTGGTTTCTCTTACTGGTACCCTCCTCTTTCAGCCCAAACCAGCAATTAAAACACTCATCAGCAAACCAGCAGCCAGAGACCCAGGTAAGGGAGGAAGCCACTGGACCGCAGCGAGGTCATCCAGCCCTTGGTGCTGCACTGCAGCGAAGCCCCAGGCCAGAGCCATCAGGAGGTGACAGGGACCTCATATGTTGCAAGCACATTTTCTGTCTAACCTTGATTGCCTAGGCCAACTGCAAGGCTCATCTCTTTAAGTTTGCATGGTGAGTGTTTGCCAAGAGGACAACGCTGGTTTGACTCCAGCTCTCTGTGATGAGCTCTAAGCCAGCAAGATTCATTCCCACCTTTGTTGAAATTAATTCACATCTTAAATTACGTAGCAAAGGTCACTTACCTAACTCTAGAGTGGAATTAATCTCCGGCTAAAAATAGGATGATACTGTCCCTTTATTTATCAGCTGGTTTCAGATCAGTTTCATCCTTGATGTCTTTGCTACATTGTGCTAACTTAGTATATGATTACCAAGAGAAAGCTTATTTAATCATCCTGAAAAATACCTATTATGAATAATACAAACCATCAAAATAAAGGCTGTAGAAACAAAACAATATCCAAATCTTACCTTTATGATTTATTATCTTACAGATATGATCAGATTTCACCAAAGAGCTCTCTCTACGTTCAGTATCCACAGAGTGACTGACAAATAGGGGCATGGACCATTATCCTCGTTTTGGCCAGCTGGTGTAGATGAGAGATTGCCATCACACATACAAATTAGTGGGGTGAAATCAGAGAAAAACCAAACCATGGATGATGACAAGAGACGAGACGTTACAACCGGCTGCCACAGCTGGGACCTGCCTCTCCCAGTGCTTCCATGCTTCCTGCCCAGGCCCCTGCCTAGCACGTGTTTAGGGGCGGGTGAGAGTTACCCCGTTCACCTTTCCTCACAAGAATTAAAAAAATAAAATATTACGTAGGCAGAGATAGTTCTCAGAGAAAACACAAAGTAATATTCAAAGTGTCAGAGCCCACAGGCAAGAACAGATTTCTCACAACATCAGAGCAGCCTCTGATGCCGCAGAGCTGACTTGGGGATTCACCCAGCCCATCTGCTGTGCGATTCCAGGGACAGGGGTCAGCATACGCCACAGCTGAGAGCAGGGATGGCACAGTCCTCACCCTGTCGTCTTTAACAGCTCTTTGTTCCGCCTGCAGACACACGACCTGAAGATGCAGGCTAAGAAAGAAAAGAAACACATGAGAATTTTTGGGCTCTCTTTTCTTAAATCATGAGGTGGTGTTGTCAGACACCACTATTTGGAAAAAAGCAAGGGACGTGGCCTATATTTCAATATTACTATTTTTTTTTGTCCAAATATTTAGCACAAGCAGACAAAACGTAGCCTCTTACTGCCCAAGTAAATTTCTCTGCAGTTTGTAACACCATCCTATGAAAAATATTGATAGAAGAAAGGAGGGCTGAGCCTCCCCAGCACGTTCATGTATTTAATTTTGGATGATAAGAGCATCCCGAGGAAAAGCTCACCCAGTAATGAAATCCGTAATAAAAAATGACCGCCCAGAAGTAAAAGTAGTCATACACAATTAATGAATTCATTCAGCCAGCCAATAAATCAAAACAGCGAACCAGGTTTTCTTCATCACACACAGAAACATTTTTCAGTGCTTCTTACGTTGTACTTTGCTCAAGGCCTGTGCTACCACTTGGTTATTTCTTTAATTCATAACCATTTACAATATACTTTAGTGTTATTTAAAATTTCAGTGTCATTCAATGATACTGCTTAAGAACATATTCTTCTTTCCAGGTATCTAATCAGGAAATTAAGATCAGGTTTATTCTTTGGGTCAAAAAAAGCCTGTGAGTATTGTGTAGGTCAGGAAGTGGCCAGGGCATGGCTTCAGCTTTCCAGCAAGGGTCCCAGCTCTTCCCTTTGAGGGGAAAAACAGTCCAAAGAGAGCTCATGCACTCAGTTATTGCTGCCTGAACCTGAATCTACAAAGCCCTTGGGTCACAGATTCAAGAGTGTTAAAATTTGTCACACATTTTCAACATTTTCACTTACTATTCAATATTATATTCAAAAATAGACTACATTAAAATAAACTTTTTTTTCCCTCTGGACGCAAATTCTGTGCACCTGTGACCTACCCCAGCACCAACTGGGCACAAAGCACTGTGCTGATTCTCCAGGCCTTTTCCAACAGCAGGCTCCAGCTAGTGCCAATTTCTTGTGCCAGCTTGGTAATGAAAGGTCACAGATTCCTCTCTTCCAGATTTCCACCATCTCTAGGAAGGAGGGCAGTGGGGAGAGCCCATACAAGGTGACTCATGATCAAAAACCTGCCTCCAATTACCGTTATTGCAGCTATGACTCCCGAGTGAACCTATTAATCAGAGTCTCCGCACAGCAAGATCTTTAATCTGACATAAATCCTTTCAAGTCACCTCCAAACCTGGGAATAAACCCAATTTTCCTCCTCCCAAACAATTTCAACAATAGCCAAAGCCTTCCCTGCATGCACCAAAACATGCGTGCGCAGCCCTGCTCCCCAGGCATGAAGCTAAGCAGGGCACACCTGTTTTCTGAGGAACTTCAGGCTGAGCAAATCCACCTAAATCCACCTACACCCGCCTTGTGGTTCACCACAGAATTTTTGCAGCTTAGGCACGGCAAAAAACATCAGTTACACAGATCCCCTCAGGACACTGTGACCTTGTCAGGAGGACACAGCCCCTTGGAGCCACACGCTGCTGCTCGTCTGCGTTCTCCAAAAAGTTGCCTCCTTCAGGCAATACACCTCGGAGTGACGTTCAACAACACAAACACTTATTTGCAGGCGACGCTTTGCCCTGAGAAGCATCAGAGCCTGAAGGAAGAGCAGCGATACATTCTGCATTTCCCAGCCAGCATATGAATTTTGCAGGTCCCGTGGTACTGCCCACAGTGCACAGCAGCCAGTGCTCACGCTGTGTTGGGGGCTGCGCACCCACCTGCTCCCCACAGGCCACCTCCGGGGGTATTTCAGTGGGGAGGGCAGCTCAGCGAGCACAAAGTCACTACACAAAGGAGCTGGAAGAGGGGCAATCATGGGAAGGCAGAGGAACAAGGTTTTATATACAGCTTTGGACACACCTGGTCTGAGAATCCTACACCTTCCACCTCCACGTTGTCCGAATAAACGACAAAGCTTCTTGCTCTAGGAAACCTGTGAAGTGAGAGGAAGCTGGGACCCTCAGAGTGATGACAAAAGTCTTATTTTTTCACTCTGCTTTTGGCTGGAAAGACACCTAGAGTACAGGGACAGCCAAGATTTTCCTTCCCAGCAGCGCACAGCCAGACCAGATGGCTCCCCGTGCACACGGCCGGGCCAAGGCCTGGCCACGAAGTTCCCATTAAAACCTTAGCTTGGAAAGACTCAAATTTTCGTGTTGATGAATACATGACGGGATTGATGAAAAGCATCAAACCCTTCCCCTGAAGCTCCAGAGAAGATCGTGTACCACTGCCTCCATTTTTCAGCCGAAAAGGGAGGACCACACGATGGAGCTGCCTTGCCTCATGACAGCTTCAAAGGGAGAGGCAGAATAACATATTCCTCCAAAAATCTCCCATACAAACAGATGAAATTACTCTGATTATGGAACGTGACCAAAAGCCCCTCAAGTTTCTTAGAGTGTTGCTGATAATGCCTCCACTGTTTCGATCCCACTGGAATTCATGCTTTTAAAATTAATTTCAAATAACCATTAAAGAGCCACGTCACTTGATATCCAAAGCATGCAACGCTTACGTGCAATACAAAAACAGATCTTGGCTGTAGAAAAACACAGTATTTATAACATACATAATATTTAGCTGTTTAGTTACTTTTGTATTCTAACTAACTTGCAAACTTTAAAAAAATAAGACCAAGGATAGTCTGAGCTTAAAATTTTTATGTCAGTGATCACCATTTAGTACAGTTTCCTTACATATATGGTGTCCGTGTGGTATATTAACCATGGAACTTCAAGCACTGTAAAAACCCTGTTAGACAGCATTTCATCATAGTCCTAACCGGGCAGGTCAGAATATGAAGCACGTTTGGCGAGGATGGGAGATGGAAGTAAGGGAAAATATAAGGGCATCTCTCGCCCATGTCATACAGCCACATCTGTGCTTCGCAACGCCGCATTAGGCAGGAGCAGCCAAACGAGCACCAGTACAGGCATTGTGCATTCACACAACATCAAGCAGCCCCTGGGGAGGCATCTGCTCGGGTCCAAAGCGGGAGAGTTGGGAAGCCCAGCGCACCTCACCAGGGCTCTCATCAAGGCTCATTAACTCCTGGAGACAGCTTCAGCAACAGCCTGAGCATCCTGCGATTGTACTTGTTACATGGTGTGACACACTGATACTGATTCCACTCCTGGCTGCAGCTGGGATCTCTTGCTTCCTGCTAAGCATTCATTTTCCAGGGGCTTTAGGATGAAACCTTGCTTGTATTTCTACAGTTTGTGTGGCATCAACATGCTCTGCTCCATGCCTAGAGTTTCTAAGGGCTTTTCCACTCTGCTAATTACTACCAGGATAGTTTATATCAATGCAGATAAACTGGCAAGAGGTGCTTACGTTTGCTCTGAAATTTTATGTCAGAGAAACCAAGCAAGTATGGAAATGCAATAGCGTAATACTAAAGAAGAGACTCAGCCTGCTCTGTCACACAAGAACACTGGCTAACCAGATCCTTAGCAAGCTTCCTCCAAATACCCACAGACAAAGGAACAGAATAAAGCAGCGCTTCAGCTTTGACACCTGCGGGAAGACTCTAGCACTCATCTGCATAAATCACTGAGAAAGCAAGCTGGTAGCAGAAGCAAATTAAAATCCATGGAAGAACAGCTAGTAGAGAAGAAAAAGAAGAGAACAAGAACTGCTTGTCACATGGGCAGCACCACAACATAACATTTCCAGCAGGGCTAAAAACAGCTTCTAGCAACGGCTTCAGCACAGCCCGCTCTCTAGCCAGGGTTGCCTTCCATGAATCCCTCAGCAAGGTAGTGCTATTACTTTATCAGTAACAGGGGCAGAGCTTGTCCTGTGATTGCTTCACATAAAGAAGAAATTCTACCACGGAGCACGTGACAGCACTGAATCTCATTTTCCCCTCATCACAGAGCTTCTACACTGGAGGACAAAAGCAAGCCCCACAAGTGAAGGGGAACACTGTTCATTTATCAGCCTGCACTACCACATCCCCTGACCTATTTTATTACTAAAAATAGTCCCTCTTAGGTCACTGCTGCAAATTGAATTCTGCTGCTTCATTGCCCACTGCAATCTCATGGCACTGCATGCTGCCTACACACAAAGCACTAAGTAGGTTAACTTATTCACTGCCGAGGATGCAGCCAGCCTGCTCACAGCGATCAAAAGAAACACTTCCCCTTTTTTTTTTTTTTGGCAAAAATATTTATGTTAACAATGCAGTTTAAGCCCAAATCCAATTATTTAGGTTGCAATTTGAATATCAGCATACAAAAGCATGGCCTCATATTTGTCCCTATTTACAATGTTTTTCAATATTCTTCTTACAAAATATGTTTTCCAAGGAATTCAGTCTTAATAACGTCCATTGCCAAAAGAAACCTTACCAGGAACAACAGCCAAGTCTCCCTCATTAAGCCCCTTTCACTATGACAAGTCTACGAAGGCACGAGACAAGAGGCACGAAGTCAAAATGTTCTGAGTCAAACACAACACTTCCTTTCCAAAGACCAAGACACTGCATTTGTAGCTGTCAATCCAAAGCACCTCACGATTATCACACCATGAGGAGAGCTGGCAACTTCTGACCCAACAGCCAGAACAGTACTTAAAAGAGGGAGAAAGAAGAAGGTATGAATTTGACAGAAGAACTTACTACAGGATCCTGAAGCAGAAGACTGAACTAGGTTTTATTGACCAGTTTCACGCTTAACACAGAACAAATACACAGAACATGCTTTGTCCTTGCTACACTACTTGAGCTAGATAGAATAAAATTAACATTAGTGTGTTTCCCTTGGCTATTACCACATCTTCATTTCATTACTCCAATAGCTTCCCAATTTTAAACAAAAACCGAAAAAAAAACCCAACCACACACACAAAAAGATCAAAGATAACCGACTTATTTCATGTCAGCTTTCTCCTAAAAGCACTGCATATTCTGGTGGGACTTACAGATGCAGACAGAGCAGAACCATTCAAATGATTAGTGGCCTCCTTAAGCTTATTTCATTCTTTTTTGGTTACCAACTCAAGTTTCTCCCTTCCTGCTACACTACAGCTAACATCTGTCAAATCTGGGCTTTCTTCACAGTGAGGAAATCCAGTATCTTCAGGGGACAAAAGTGATACTGAGTTCTTATTTCCAGCTAGTAGGCCAACACGCCGTTGTTCTGTCAATACGTGTTGCCCAAAGATACGTTACCCTCTTCAGCAGCATCCAGTCACAGGACACAGGCAGCACACCAGAGACACCCAGCATATGAGAATGAAGTTGTTGTTAAACTAACATGTTTTTTTTCTGTCACCAGAATGCAAGAGAGATGGGTATTGACTTATTTACAGAATCAAGACATGGAGTCCTCATTACTTTTAATGAGAGTAAGCATGTTTCACAGCTTTAGCCTGCAGAAATAAAGACTCCTCTCAATGGGATGTTCTTTCAGACCTTTAGTTTCTCTGAGATGCCGCAGCACTAGCTGCCTTTTTTTTATTATTTATTATTAGTATTTCTTATGAAATCAGAAGAGTTAATTTGGAACACTCTTAAGGCAGTCGATCCACTTGAAAGATACATGACTTCATTCTCTTCTTGAATTCTCCAGTAATACTTCTGTATAGCAACTTTCACTATGAGAAATCCTATTTATAGAACTGAGATATTCTCCAAGACACACACTATGAAAGCACTCTGAGTTGTATGAGATCACACAACAGGTCAGATAACTAACAGGATTATCAGTTAAGTTAGCAAAACCATTAACAAAGAATGATGCTCAATGCAAGTACAAATCAATTATTTGTGCAGTTTTTCCTACACTTGCAGCAAAAAAAAACAAAAAACAAAAAACAAAAAACTAAGAGATCACTTGTGTAAGTATTTAATTGCCTAATAATGGTATGATAGCAGCTTGGAAGTATCCAGACCTTCTTGACCATAGTCACTTTCACATTTTGCAAATCAAAATTTAACATAAATTTGCAAACCAACTGATTACTCACCAAATCAGAAACAGAAAGGTGGTTGACTAAGCTCTAAGGTGTTCCAAAACCTGGCTGAACTGTAATTTATGGATTGTTAAGATAAAACCTGGCCAGCTTTCCAATTGTCAGGATGCACTAAAATGGATTTAAAAATGCTCTGGAAGCTCATATGCACCAATACTACTGGATTTTGGACAAAGTAGGAAAAAAGTAGGAAATACATGATCTATTTTGGGCTAAAAGTCAAAGACAAAATGAAACAGACTTCCCAGAATATAATTCAGTCCAAACCTCTGCAATTTACCATTAAAATCTTCAGCCAGTTCATCACTTAGGCTGGGTTCTGCCACTCTCTTCTGCCTGTGGGGAGCTCCAAAATCAAATCTTTTGTGTTTCAGCTTCTAAGAAAATGTAGGACTGTTACCAACCATCTGTTAAGCCCACACCGCTCAGAGGTACTAATTAAATGAACTGTCGTATCTTAACTTCTATCACAGTGAGTTATAAATTACAGAAATATTGGTACAAAGACAAAAGAAGCACTTGTTGAGACCTGAACAAGTACTCGTGTTAAGTGAAGTGGAGCGTAGATGCCTCACTCAGTGGGACGGTTTTACACCCACAACCCCATCCTCAGTCACTTCTAGGTGGTGGACACCTAAATTCACCTGCAGGAGCACCCACATAAAGCCAAACCCAGGTCACTGCAGCACTGGGGTGTTGGGCAGTTTGATCTTCAATCTGAGTTATGAAACAGCTTTGAAACCAAGAGCCAGGGCTGGAATGAACAAGAATTGTTCTTTGTGGCCATGAAGTCCCACCACCTCCTTTTCTAGGAAATGAAAATCCAGGAACTTGAGGACCTCCTGGAACCAGCACTGCCCGGAATATACAGAAGAGTAGACAAAGCAGTCAGCTCATATTCACACATGGTGAAAAAATAATTAGCTGCCATCTCACACTCCGTTTTGAACACCTGCACACAAAGGCTAAACCAGCAGGATGCCTCCTTCTGCTATTAGTGTTTTGCCTCACGCTTGCTTGCTCTCTCCCTGAGAAACACCACTTCAGCAAAGCGACCCCTTGGAAAGCCCCACATTTCCTAACACCTATAAAAACACTTGCAAAGTAGCTGTGTGCTATAGATGCCAAATCATCAGTTGCAAAACCATCTCATCAGCCCGTCCATATTTCCTTAGTCTTCAGCAGCTGCAAAATTAAAAATAGCTGCCATAGGCAAAACGCCACTGAAAATGAGAAGGTTTGTTCACTTATTTCAAGCTGATAATAATGTCACTGTTGTCATGTTTGGGCTCTGAAAGGAACACTAATGAGGAAATGGACAAAATTATAAAGGCAGAATAAGGAACATTCTAAAATAGGAATGGGAAAATTACCCTCCTTTTAATTTTACATGGAAAATCTGACTAGCCATGACAAAATAATATGCTTACTTGGCTCTTTAGGATGAATTCCTTGTTAACTACAAGTAGAGCAATCATTTCAAGTAGCATTGTCAGCTCTTAAACATTGTTTCTCACCCTAACCCAATGATACTATTTTATCAGGTATCAAAATTATACGCCATCATTGCCTCCTCATGACTTCAGAAAGACACAGCTAATAAGAAACAATTACTGCACGATTTTTTCTTCTGCTTTTGGTAAGAGCCTGGCAAACCCTGACATTTCCACAAGACACAGTTCACAGAAAAGGATCCTGCTTCAAGAATGAGAAATGTTTTATCTGGTTTAGCAGCAGTGCTACCTATGTTCCGTATCCATTTCTGCTGTTACATTGCCTATAAAACTACCAAAACGTAATTCTCATTCTGTGAGCTGAACACAGAGGGGTGTGCACAAAGACTGCTGGGGAATCCGCTCACTCCATTCATAAAGCAGCAGTAGTTACGTAGCTAAATGCTGCAAGGCAGCTATTTGGGAAGGAGAAGGGCTGTTGTTAGCAGGTGAAGCCCTGTGCTTTAGTCACACATTCAGATTTTCTCTAGTACTAATTAGCCATGGAGTGAAACCTTGGTTAACCCAAGGCTAACAACTGCCTCTTGGGGCTGCAAGCCAGGTCTCTCAAACCCCTGGCATGGCTGAAGGATTGGGATTGCCAAATCACTTCTGAGCTACAGCTTCCCAACACTGCACCAAAGGGAGCAGATAGCTCTGGAAGGGCCAGGATCGCTGAAAGGCTACCCGGCACCCAGGAGCAGGGCAACAGCCCACGTCCAGTTACCTGCATCCAGGCATGAAAGGCTGAAACCATTCATATAAACCCCAAGTATGAACTCGTGGTAACATAAACGCAGTCCATCACCAGGATTACCTGAGACTACATTACTTTTTGGACACTGCCACACCCCAGCACAAAGTGGCATTTAGACCAGAGCAGAACACAGACAGTTAGCTAAAAACTCATCACTGAAGACACTTCTGAGAGGACATCCTGACCACTACAACACATTTCACCTTTTGAGTTTCCTCACTGTACTTAAAGATTACATTTTAAATAGCAGAAATAGTTCTAGAACAGGTGTGAAATAAGCAGGCTCACTCACTGAGATCCACATGCTGTGTATTCAGACCTGAAGGACAATCATGATTTAAGATGGGAAGTCCTTTTAAGTTCTACCATTTTGGTTTAGTTTGTGTCACTTCTATCTTAGCTTGCTTCATTTGGGTATAACTGCCACAGAAGCAAGAAGCTACACAGGGATGATTTTTAAGAGCTCTACAGCCAAGAATTGCATACACTGTTTAAGTCCCCATGACAATATTCCTTACTCTCAGGTTTAAAATGCACGCTGGAAGCCTCACTACATCACTCCGGTTATTTGCCTTGAACCTTGCAAAGATTAACAAAGTCTCTGCTTTGCAGAAATAACTTCCACCTCTCTACCCAGAAGAAAGTTCTGTGTTTTCAGCTACCGTATTCAGACAAAGCTTTTAGGTATTTCAGGCACCACAGGGGTCTGTCTTCCTGATGCCTATTTCAACCTCATGCAAGAAAGACAGAAGGCAGCGCAAATTTGGCAGAATAATTCTCAGAGGAGAAACACCTTGCTGGTTTATCAGGAAAAGGAAGCACCTTCAGTGCTTTTTACAAATCTACTTCCCCACTCTCTGTTGTTGCTGCAGTTCTGAACTAACCCAGCGATGAGTACGGGGGATTTGCGATGCTGGAAGCTGAAGCCTTTCACTTATTTACAGCCCGCTGCTCCTTTTGTGCAATGCAGCTTGCGGTACCCTGCAGAAACATCCACGAGTCTGAATGATTGCAGGCTCCGTGCTCTTTCTGTTAGGCCTGGCAGGACAGCAAGGCGTTCCAGTTTGATTACCATGAAGAACAGCAGCACCAATGCAAAGCTAAGACTATCCTTAAGATGACCTTGTTTTTATCAAAACAACGTGACTAAATATTCTATAGAAAATGCTGGTCTAAGCCTGGAGGAGAAAATGACCGATGCTCCTGAGCAGCAAGTGATGCTCAGCTCTGAGAAGGAATCCAGGCAATGCTGAATTGAAAACTAAAGCACAAGGGGAGAACGCAAGGAAGGACACCAAGGGGAAGACAGCAAATTCACCAAGGTCAAACCAGGTGAAGCTTTAAAAGGAGTGCCTCATTGCTATTACCCTCACAAATATATGAGAGGAATTATTATGCATCATCCCCACCAAAAGCTCAGCCATGCCTTACTTCTGTTGGGCCAACACAAAAGGCCATCTTACGCCCTCTGCTCAAGGCAATCAGCTTGTACTGCTGAGGACTCCACAGATTTAGCTCCCTCAGACCCGCCACCAGCACCCTCGGCTGCCCAGCCTGAAGGCTCAGCATCTCTAGCAGCCAAACTGCTGTTGATTTCTGCTGCCCTTGCCCCAGAACTATTAAAAACACTGGCATTTTTACACAGGCAGATAGTGGTAGGACAAGGGGAAATGGTTTTAAACTAAAAGAGAAGAGATCTAGATTAGATGTTAAGAGCAAAACCTTGACTCAGAGGGCAGTGATGCGTTGGAACAGGTTGCCCAGAGAAGCTGTGGAACACCTCCAGGGATGGGGCACAAAGTCCAGGTTGGGGTTTGGGGCAGCCTGATGTAGAGGTGGCAGCTTGTGGGCTGGAACTAGATGGTCTTTGAGGCTTCTTTCCAACTGAAGCCATTCTGTGATTCTACTAGGAACAGTCCGAAAATTGTCTAATCCTTAACACTCACGAGAAGGTTGCCAGTTGCAGACATGCTTCCTAGGGATTAGGATCAAAGTCAGCACATTCATTCCCGCTCAAGACAATTGCCACGTTTGAGCTCCAGCCCCAGAGACTTAAATGAATGCACTGTCTCTATAATAATTACAATTTCATCATTCGTAGGCTTTAATCGCTCACAGTGAATCTGCAAGTCAGCACCGGGCAGAAGAAAAAGATCATTATGAAGGGAAACAATCCTCCAAATCAGACTGGGTCTGGCTGGGATGTTAACTTTCCCTGCGGCAGCCCACACAGTGCTGTGCTCTGCACCTGGAGCTAGCACAGCAGCTTTGTGTCTGCTGCTGAGCAGTGCTGGCACAGCACCAGGACTCCCCCTAACCCTCCTAGGGGGTGGGCAAAAAAGTGAGAAAGGAACATCCCCAGGGCAGCTGACCTAAACCAACCGAAGGGATATTCCATACCATGTGGTGTCACACTCAGCAATAAAAGGTGCCTTTACTTGTTTTTGTTTTGTTTTTCCCTTTTCCCCTCTCCCTTTTTTCCCTTTAGTTAAATTGTTCAATTAATAATAATCTCTCCTTAATAATTATTTTTCCCTTTCATTAAATTATCCTTATCTCAACCTGTGAGTTGTTCTTTCCTTTTCTTCTTCCCCTCCTCTTCTGAGGAGGGGGAGTGAGAGCGCGGTTGTGGTGGAGTTCAGCTGCCTACCAAGGTAAAACCACCACACAAATTAAAAAGAAAAAACTTCCTAAAGCACAAGAAAGCTCACAATGCACATAAATACAGACCCTCTGAAGCAGGGTTCTTCAAAATAAGGTACATCAGATTTATCAAAATAGTTATAGAGCATCCATTTCAGTTGGGATACTTCAGTGGTAGATATCCTTGTAAGCTAGAGGGAAAAAAATTGCTGTCATTTGATTTCTGGCATTTCATTTGCTTGCTGAGGAATCCCTTTGCTTAACTGGCCTTTTCCTTGCAAGGAACATGCTGTCGAGGAGCACCAACCACAGTAACCAAAGGCCACTTGGCTTTGCTGAGCGATTTCACCTCTCTGCTTCCTTTCCTCCTCTTCTTCTGCCTTTTTCAGGTACACATCCTCCACTGGAGGGACCACATCTTATTGTGTTAGCCTTAACCTTTTGCCAGGCATTGAGAGCACAACCACAGTAAGCTGTGATTATACCAATTTGTTCTGATTTCAGTGAATGGCATTATCCAAAACCTGATCTTTTTAAAAGTCTTCCCTCATTTTTCGTTGGCACTTTGCTTTGACAGAATGGAGTTTCCTTTCCTTAGAGTGAGAAGGTGGCAGATGGGAGAAGGAGGAGGACCCAAGCAGACAGAGAAGTACTGCACAAGACTCACGCTGAACTTGTCAACAGAACAAGATTTCTTTACTACAGTGCTTCAAAAAAAAATTAAGTGGCTGCTTCTTTATTCAACAAATGTACAAGGGTTATACAACAGCATTTAGGCTTTTGTATTTTAGGGTACCCGCAATTTAGCTAGGAAGAATCTTGCTTTGCAGTCAACTTGATCAACAGCGTACTGTGGAGACTGAAGGAATCTGAGTGACAGCAAAGCCTCGTACCACTCCTGCTGTATAAACAGCTGGCACCACAAGACTTGGGTGTAAATGGCACAAATTTGGATTTGTGCATCCTTTTATTAGTAGGTGAGTGGCCATAGAACTGCAAGGATATCGAGTGCTGACTTCTTTAACATTTTTTTTTCCTCTTTTGGTCCTACAGAAGAGGTTTACATGAACTTAAGATTACAGCTAGCCAGATGCACCCAAAAAACTATCATAAACTGACAGCCCTGCTTCCATCTCCATTCTGGCACGGGGAGGCAGGGAGCCTTGCAGCTGCCCTCATCCTGCCTGCTAGTTTTGCAGGAGATGAAGGGGAGGACTGCGCTGCTGGGACTAATGGAAGACTCCAGTTTAGATGAGCACATCTAAAGACTGCCTCTGCTATGAATTCTTCTACTACTCAGCAAAAAATCCCGTAACAGAGGAGACTAAAGTCGTGTTCAGTGAACACAAATGAGACAGTGAGAGGCTGCCCAACAACTCATGGTAGGACACAGCAACTCCTGAGATTTTTTTCCCCCTCCTGTACCAAAGTAACACAAATAGTTACTTTCTTGCCTAAATGCAAAAACCTTTTTCTAGGAAAAGGCCAGAATTACCCATGCACTGGGTCTGCATCATAAAGAAGCAGGGAGTGCTATAGATTTGTCCTACCTGCTCAAAGTAAAGCACTTGTTAATGTGACGAATCCCAGCTGGTGAGCTCAGTTACAGAGCTCTCCTTGAAGTAAAGGTCATAGATTTGATCTACTGTATTACATCAGCAGGAAACAGTAACAAATAATGACTTACTCTTATCAAAACTAGGGAATAATTTCACAGAAGTTGCAAGTAAGCACTTACTGAATCTATATCACACAAAAAAATACATGTGTTGGCAAAGGTAACAGCAACCGAGGTTCTGTTAATACAACAAATTCAGCAGGCTGCATTACACACCAGTCCTTTCCCCTTGAGCATACATACATCTTTTACCAACGACACATCACACAGTAAGTGTCCCATGTGTTCATTTGGAAGTACAATGTGTTGGAAGGCTTTAAGAGATACACCTTTCGTCTCCTTCAATTTAAAAAAGAACACCTTGAAATGTTCAGAACTGAAAAAAAAAACACAGTACAAGAGAAAGCAGGCAGGAGGAAACAGCTCAGGGAAAAAAAAAAAATAAGAAGCTTAAGCCAAAGCAAATGTACCTTTCAAGCCAAGTGAGCTCCCTACTCTGAATTAAAATATTATATGGATTTGTGTTGCTTGTCATCCTGCCCATTCTCTGAGATGTCTCAACTCAGCAAGATAGCAGCTGGTGTCACTGAAAATCAAAGGCATAGAGAAAACAACCTCCAGTTTAATATCTTCTACATCTACAGCAAAGCATCTGCTTACTTGTTCAATCTCTTGGCAACTCAGATTTGTCACCGAGGTCACAACAGGTTAAACATTTTACAAATTAACAGCAAAATGCTTAAAGAAGGGAAAGAAGAGATGATTAATGATGTGTCTTAATAGAAGAATTTCCCCATGTTTTATTAAGTTAGTGTTCGGAGCATTATTCACAAGGAAAAAAAGAACAAGCTCATCAGGTCCAAAATTTGTGTGACAGAAATTCTTTCTTACTGAGAAAAACAAATCTAGCCACGTATGTCCTTCACTCATCAGAAAAGCTTTGTGTCTTGCATTACAGACCATCTCATTGGCAGTGCTACACCGGATAGAGAACAGCCTGATTCTTTTGTACAAGGTGAATAAGAGGAGATTTGAGAACAGCTTATGGATTTTTAAGTCACTAGCACTGCAGGTCACGTAATATCAAAACTCTGAGGATCTGCTATATTTTGCAAAGTTCCCCAGAGGAGCCCAGGTCTGGGAAGCCCAAAGGAAGGGCCACAGAGAAAATCAGAGGTCACTCTTGCAGCTGGTGTATTAGAAATTTCATTATGGTACATCATCATGCAAGCCAGCTGAAGATATTTTTAAAAAAAAAAATCAGTGTACAAAAGAGCAGATAATGTTGCCAGGTGCCCTGGGTGCAACCTTACATGCACAAAGCAGCCTGAGCAAAAAACAAACAGCAAGCATGCTACCCATCTGTAAAAGCAGGGCTGCACGTCTGATTTTGTGTCCTTTATCAGTTAATGTGGCAGTTTCACCTCTTACACCTATTGCTTTAGGCTACTCTTTCCCATCATAATCACTTCATAACAATCTGGTAATTTGTTCCAATACAAGGCCACACATTCAGGATATAGTAAGATGCTAAATCTGCACAAAGAGGAAAGAGAAGAGAGTGAAGCATATTAACGTGAGTTCTTGGCATCATGCGCAGGCCGTCCTAGAAAACATTTAATTTAGCAAATCAGTGCTACAATAGATATAAGCAACGCTTAAGCCAGAATCAATATATCACATATTATCTTTTCAAGTTAATTATTCCATTAGATTTGTAGAGGGGAGGAATATTTAGGCCAGAACACTTACTAGGCTAAGAAAATTGTCACTATCTATACTGGAAATCTGTCAAAGAGGACTCAGCATACTACTCTTCAAACCACTATGGTTTGGGGATTTGGAGTTTTTTTGTTTTGTTTTGTTTTGGTGCTTTTTTTTTATTGTTTTGTTTTTTGAGAACGCTGACAGGTCATCTGCTACCATCTTTAGCAAGCTTAGATCACATCAAATACATACATACTACAGACATTTTGCTCCTCAAAGATTGATGGGTGCCAAGAGCTTCCGAAGTAGCAGTAGTCTCTCACTTTGCTCAGCTTCCTGCTAACTACCGTTCTGCTTGAAATTGTGCCATAAACAACCCACTTGGCCCGATTTCCTTTTGATTTACTTGATTAGCATGAATGTATCAACCTTTCTCTCTGCTACACATGAGATGTTAAATGTGTTGTGTTAAATGTCTCTTAAAGCCCCATTCAGTACAGCTTTCCATCCTTCTCACTTTCTTACTGTTCAAATAAACCCAACAATCTAAAAATAAAATAATAAACACATTTCTCAGAAATAATAGAAGTCCTGTTTCAGCCTTGTTGCTCCTCAGAGATTCCTCAAAAAGTGCTAGAAAAAGTGCTGTAGTGAAACGAGTTTCAAAAGCATTTTTAATTTTAATTATTTGGTTACCTCCCTTCCAAAAAGGAGCATTTGAGTGAAACAAGTTCAAAAAGAAAAGTCAAGTAAAGGGTAATTTTTACAATAGGCCAAGTTTTCATCTCCGCTTTGACTTTTATCCTAATCATTTTTGAGATACTCACCTCTCTAAAGCCAACCAGTTTTAATAAAAATGCTTTATTTTTACCCTGAAAGCTTGCTCCAGGCTTGCAAGCTTGAATAGTGGTTTCTTTGTAAAAAAAAAAAGTGCATTACTAGTAAATAATCATGGCTTGCCAGCTAATGACTGGATTTTCTCCACTACAGTTGCCAGTACCTTCAAGTTCAAAGTCTTAACCCCACAATGCAGGGAAAGAGAAAGGATCTGCCCTTGTCGTGGAAAGCTAGAGGAACAGTTCCCCACGTCTACAAGAGCTTCAAGAAGCCTGCTTTCACACAAACATTTAATCCCGTGGAATTACAGCCATCTTGGCAAACCACACGAGGGCAACGTGTATTGTTCCAGAAGCATCCCTGTTGCATATCACCAGCCTTACAGTATCTCATACGTATCCTTCCAGCATCATCTCTCAGACAGACCCAGGTCACACACATTTCCTTGTGCACTGGCAGAATATATGCTTAGTGCTCCGTAAAGGAGCTGGCCAGTGAGTCCACACAAACTCAGGACACTTGCTTCTGGATAGGCATAAATCCCACAGCACAGCGAGGATGCTCCTCACTCCATGTTTTTAAACATAAACCTCTCTCTTCTGACAACCCCTGACTTCAGGTACAAAATCCCTACTCAGTAATACCCTTAAAAGTTTAAGTGTTGAAGTTGTTGCCTTAACTGAAGCCTTCATTTGTGGCACTTTCAAGTGCCTTCAGCCACTTTGTTGGCCTTGTGCTTTTACTTCAGTGAGCATCTCTCCTACATGCTCTATGTAACTCCCTGAAGCTAGACATTTGTCCTTCTTTTTATTTCATTTTATAACTAACAAACTCTAAAATCTTCCTTTGGTGAGCAAGGGTGACTATTTTTGTTACTCTTGTTTGCACCCTCGAATATCAAGATAAATATGCCTTAGATGTATTGGATATATTTTTCTTCCACTTTAAAGTGATTGCTCCACTTAAAGCCTGTGAGTAAACAAATATAATAAATTCTAATTTGTTTTCTTAATACTTAGCATCCATCCACTGAACCCTTTGACTGAGGAAGGATCACATGCATCCGTACTGTGGCTCCTACTCTCAAGAGCCTTCTGATACTCCATCGTTCTCTAAAACCACATGGGACCTTTTCTGTTCGCCCATACCTGTAAGAAAGATCTCCTCTCCTCTCATTCTGCTTCAGTGAAATTCTTGCCTAGCCTAGCATGCTGGTTGCTTCCAAACTTCTCATGACAGTCATCTCCTCTATCTGCTACTCACATTTCCAACTTGCTGGTTTTAGCTGTCACCAGAGGTTAACACTGCATTCTTACCTCTTGCCCATCTTTTGCAGGGCTCTTGATGCTGCAGAATTATCCCTGTGGATGTGACATGGTCTCTCACAGAAAACACTATGACAGGGCACAAGAGCTCAGTTCTTGACACACTGTGAGCTAGCACCGTGTGATATGTGAAGGTCAATTAAAAATTTTACAACCACCGTGAGCTTTTACAGAGAAAAATACAATGGCTTTTTCTTTTCTGATCTTAAGCAGGAAACCATTCTGTAAACAATATGACAAGCACCGCATTACTACCTGTTTATATGCTAAATGATATAAATTAAGATAGAGACACGCACACCAAGATTAATGATATTTTAAAACTGCCTCTCTGAGGGAAAGGAAAGCGGCTGCAACTATTATTAGTTTTACTGCAGGATTTAAAAAAATAAATCAGGTCCCATTATGCTAGGCAGTGCTAAAATACACCAAGAGGCGGTTTTATTCCAGAGATTCCACAATGGAAATTGACAAGCCAGACAGAGAGAAGAGGAAGGTGAACAAAGCATTCTGCAGAGTCAAATTGTCCCAGATCAAGCAGCAATCCAGCGACAAAGCCTGGAACAGAGAGCAGCTCTAAAACCTGGGCTTCAGTCAGTGGAAGATGCAGCCCAGGCAGATCTCCTCCTAAACTCTCGTGTTTCTTTCCAGAGGGTCAGGATGTACACATTTTTATCTTATGGATCTAATTAGCTTTTTGGAGCAAAACATCCTCCCTTACCTATGGTCAGCAGCTGTATCCCCTGACTTTAGACAATTCAGTTGATACAAGACTTTAAGCCCCATCAGAGGCCTTTTCCAAGCGCTGAAGTTAGTACCTCCACATCTCTCTCCTCAACACCTACGTCCACAAATTCATGAAATAGCTGGCAGCTTGGCTCTCCATTAACCCTTGGAAAAGAAGATCAGACAGCTCAAAGGATCAAATTCTATGAGTGCAACTTGCTGAAAGTAACAAGAAATCAGATATTTCAAATTCATTTTCAGTTTCTATCCTACCAGAAAATAATTAATTTGCCTGGGCCATGAAATACGCTATGGAAAAGTAAGACCGAGTGAGAAGACATTTGAACAGCACTGTTAGGGCTTGTTGAATCTAAACGTGACAGCAAAACCATGGTGGCTGATCAGAGTCTAGGTAGGCAGAAAGCACTTGCACAGGCAGGTGCTCAGGTAATCACATAAGCAAGGCTGCTTTGTACAAGGGAAAGAAGCAAAGCAGTTCATATTTTGAAGAGCTCCTTTAACAGTCAAAGCCACATTAATGGCTAAATGAAATACCAAATTTGCTCTCTCTGCCAGGGACCAAATTTTGAAGGCCGACATATAACCCCCATGAAAACGACAGCAGCGATGGTTAACTCAGAGTCCTGCCAGGTGCCCTTTAATAAGCAGAGAATGCGATTAGTGCTGCAATGCAAAGAGACAGCATGCTGCAACATGACTCCATGCTGCTCTGCCAGGAAACCTTCACAATAGAGACCCTGGCTGCACTGGGATTTTTCATGCATAATAAATAAAGTAATAGAGGAGCAGACTCAGGCTCCTTGCTGAACACCAGTGCCCTCCACTGCATACACCGGAGATTCCGCCGAACGCTGCAGTAATATGAAAAGCAAGAGAGAATTTATGATTTTCTCTTTCTGACAGCCTGCTGAGTCCCCCTGGGACCCAATGTCAGACACATGACTACATCTGCTGCTTCGGAGGGCTGCTGTGAACATCTAAATAATACTGTCAGCATAGCAGAGAGATCTGTCCATCAGCCCGCACCGTCTCCTCTCCCAATTGGTGCTCACTCTGCCATAGAAATCTGCCTTTCACAGGCTGTCACGGCACTTCCTCCACTGATGCTCTTCACAATAATTTAGTTGGAATCACGGAACGTAACTGGAAGAACATGACCTTGTTCATACGGGCAAAGGGGCTCCAGCGGAAGCTTTTGGCTTCCCTATCACAAAGTATGGAACCAAAGCGTCCGGGATGCCATCAACACCACGACCACTTTAGGATGTGCATCACCAACTCCCTGCATTAGGGTTCATCATTTCCATCACATTTGTTTTGCTCCCCATAACTGCTGTGTTCTTCCAGCATAACAGCGTAAGAAGCAAATTTTAACAGATGATGCAGTGACTTTTTGTAGTGTCCCTACAAAGATATCAGGGAATTTGAAGCACTACCTGCCTTTTCAACATTTTTTCCTGATTTCCTTGCAAAGACTGTTCTTCTATTAAATTCCATATTACTGTTTACTCCACAATGGGGTAACTTGCAGTTTCGGAGGGACACAAATGCCCATGTCACTGTATGTACAGCAGCGCTTGCACATGAGCCACAGATAAGACAGACACAGATCACACACATCCTCTAAAATACAGCAGTTTGTCTTGGAGATGAATCTGATCCTCCCCTGAAGGGGGCTGTTACGCAGCAGAAAGTTGAGAAGCGTTTGGAGTTCTCCAAGCAAGAACACAACATAACTCTGAGCAGAAAACAGAATTTACCACGCTGTGAAAAAGCAGGGAAAAGCCATGTGCACCATTTCAGGTGGCCACATTTCCAAACACTTTTCCTTCCCAAACCTCACTAGAAAAAGCTTACACAAAAGGTCCATGTTTTTTTCTTCTACTTCCACAAAAATAGGTAAAACGCCCAAGTTACCCACTATGTTAGCAGAAAAATCACTGATTACACTTGGTATCAGGCACTGCACTACTGGAGGCACGCACAGACCCTGTAAGAAATAGCTGTTTACAAACATACCAGCAAGGGGACCCAATTCCAAATTACCTTTTGACAGCTTTTTTTTTTTTTTATAAAAAAAAAGTGGGCTTCAACTAAAGCTAATAAACTTGTAAGTTTTATTTTTAAAACAAGCATTACTCCCTACACATCCTCCAGTACCTTTCTTTTAAAAGACTTTAACGTTATACAGGTGAGAAAATAACTGAAACAAAGACCAAGAAGCAGTATTATAATTCACAAGGTTTGGGGGAGCAATATCCTTGTAATTAGTTCATTTTTTACTGTACTTCAAGGAGGATTGAATAAAGTTCATGCTTTGCTTAATTTTTATTAAAATAAGACATCTGTATTTGAGGGGGCTCTTGGAGAAATCCTGTCCTGTGCCCTGTGGTTGCGTATATTTTCTAACAGCTCTATGTTTGTATAGCTACCACTGCTTGATGAGTTAACTTGTGGCATTGCATGAGCCACATGCATCATGTTAAGTGTTCTTTAAGAGTAGTTGTTCTCTTCAATTAAAAAAAAACTAATCTAAACATAGTGGGGGGCAGGTAGGATGGTAAGAGTCTTCTCCACAAATACAATTTTTAACCACATACATTTCAGGGTAAGAATCAAAGCTCCTTACTTTGTCATTGTTGAAAACACTTCCAAACCTGAAAAACCTTAACTTTGTTGCTGTGATTTTGTTTCATTGAGTATTTCAATCAATTAAAAGCTTCTGTCTTAATACCTTGAAGTGCAGTGCTGCACAGCGCGGCTGTCACACTCAGGTTGAAAAGCCAGCTTTTGCTGTGCTAAGTGCAAGCACAGGTTTCAGTGTCAGATGATGGTTTCCTGACATGAGATGTTATCCAACATTAATTAAATAGCTCTTCTTTTTTTTTTTTTTTCTACCAAAAATATGGTGGTTCTCATGATGATTAATCCTTGACAGAGGTGAGAAGTCTAAGATTTTGTTATATTAGGTGGGGATCTTCCTTTCCAAGTACAGGGTCACATGAAAACGAAAAAAAAATTGCAAAACTTACAAATGTTACAATCAGTATCACAAGAGGATCCCAAACTAAAACAACAATGTAAGTGTTTTCAGGGATAGTGAGAACTGAATACATGAAGCAACGTAAATGTCTTAAGTCCTACTTTTAATTCATTAAGTTGAGCAATATCGCAGACATATTTGGAGACTTTGCTCACCTTTTCCCTTTCTAAAACATTAACCTCATGATCAAATGAGAACTGAATTTCTTCTAGTTTACCCATGAAAAAGGATTTGGTGCCATCACAATGACAACAGTCAAATTTTGCACCTTCAGCAGAAAAAAGGCAAGAAAAGAAAATCAAACAACCAAGTGGATGCAGACTATATAAAGTAACAAAAAAATCAACTGCCAGCTAGTCCTACAAATCAGTTCATATAATCAGCAAGATGATTGGAACACAGCTTCAGCATTTGTGAAATGAATCGTAAACCTAGCTGCTCTGTCTTAAAAATGTTTCTATTTAAAAGCTGAAGCACAGACATTTGTATATGCAACCAGAAACAGCAACTTGAATATCCTAATCTTAAAGGCTTGCTTTTCAGCTCACCTTTTACATTGAACTCAACTTATTTCAGTCTAAAAGTCACTCAAGCATTTACCAATTAAGAAACTGATTATATAGTTGTCCTAAATAAACGCTGCTTGAATGATAAGTTACTGGGAAATTGTACAATCAGCTAGGCATATTTACTGAAAGCTCTGTGATATCTTTATGGAGTACAACAGCTGACAGCTTTGAACTAAAAGTGACAAGCACTGGAGAAATACTACCATAAACTGTTCTAAGAAGTTAACCTTTTAAAAGCACGTACAAAAATTCAATTCAGGAATAAACTGTATCATAGTTCTTTAGTTCAAAAAATATATCTATTAGTAACATCACAACTCTGTTGTACTTAACAATGACTAACTTCTACGACTGCCAATTTTCCCACTGATTTCAATGAGAGTGGCACAGCTTTAACAGGCATATGATGCTCTTTGCGTGTTCGGAGTTTCTAGTTTACTCTAACTTCTAGCATTTCTCTCCCCTACCCTTTTTTTTTTTTTTCTAGAGATTTCTGCCTAAAAGGCAGAAAGCTTAAAAGGACGTTAGGAGAGAGAAGGTTGTTCATGCTCCGTGCTTGGCTTTCATGCAGATTGGAGGAATCTGCTAGCAGTACACTTTTGCTTCATCAGTTCAGCAAGAAACACAATGTAATTCTTCAGATTGCTCTTCAGTTGACATTCAGAAGCACCAGCCTGACAATTAACAGATGCATGTGACACTGAACAAGTAGGGAGAAAGTAAAGGAAAAATCTCTTCTTAAAGCGAATTATATGAATTAAGTTGAACTTTAATGAGTTCATTATAGGGTTTAATTTTAGAAACAATTAGAAAATCGTATACCATGTATACAGAAAACCATCTCTGTGGCCACTTAATGGAGCTGATAAGACACCATCCTAAAATAAATATCTTAACATTAGGACATGAAATGTAAGTTGCCTACCAAATAGCTGGCTTCTGCAGACCTGTCACACTGCACTCACGAAAAACAAGAACATTCTTCATTTAACATCTCAGTGCATCAGTCATGGTAATCAGCAATGTCTACGTGGACAGACTGCTGGACGGAAGTTGAGAGGATGCTGGTTTCACTCCCAGCTCTGATTAGGAGAGCATTCCTTTGTCTCTGTCACCGTGTTAGCTGGGATAATTATGCTGACCTTTACAAAACACCTGAAAACTCTACAGTTAAAAACTTTCTTAACATGTAGATATAGATAATAACAATCACATAACAAGCTTCAGTTATCAACTCATCACATGGAAGCAAGAATCTGATTCTTACTTCAATTAGTAAACAAAATTCAGTTCTTCCAGCAACATCAGCTTCCTAAAGATTCCATCTTTATTACAGCAGCAGCGTTATACTAAGATGTACTGAAGAAGCTAACTACCATTTTGAAGATTTTCCAAACTTAATCACAACAATGTTGCTTTGAAGATGTTTCCACTGTTTGTGGAAAAATTTCCCTTTTAAACATAGATACTTTGACCAGCTTCAAGCTCAGACGTTTTCCCAAATGTGCAGCTTGAATTGTTGCAATGGCTCTGTTCTAAAAAACAGGCTGCAGCAGTTTGCAAATACATTTTGCTGTGATACCCATCAACCTTTATCTCTTTCCTTACAATGTGACTGGTCAACAGGGGCAATATTTTCATCATCACCAGTTAGGTCACAGATTTCTCCTCATTTCTCCACACCTATACGTTGCTTTCTCCCTTTTCCCGCACAATGCCCTTAATCACTTGATATGTTTTGATGTGCACGTTCTTCTTTCATCTTGTGCTACTTACAAATGAGAAAAAGAGACGGGAGTTGATACAAAATTAAGCTACTTACCAACTACTGCCAGATTATGCTCTGAGCCACATGCAATCTGAAAAAGAATTATGAATGGATCAGAAAAAATTTCCTTACCAGTACCAAGACAGCCGCAATTAGGACAGGAAATTAAAAATTAACCTGAAACAAACAGCCACAATTTGTAGGATGTAAAAATCAAGGCTGAAGTACTCTTAAAGGAAATTCTATTAAAAGGCTCCCTTGAGGGCTAAAGGGCTTAGGGACAGGGCAGTATGTTTGCTTTGCTAATAAACAGGCATTTCACTTTCAAGACCCAGTCACTACTGACATGTCAAACCTTGAGAGCAAAGCTGGCCACAATACTGCAAAAACATCACACCCTTGACAACATCCACTGGAATTAACCAGACTATTCACAGGCACAGAGGAAACACAGATGAAGCCTTGGCAATGAGAGGCACGCAGAGCCAACTGGGAATGAAAAAGGCAATGAGCACCTCCATTTCTGTCAGCTGCAATGTGTTTCCACAAGATCCCTGTAGAACTGCACAAAATCTACAGGCTCACTGGCGTAAACCTGAAGCGATCCCATCCCTACAGCCACCTATCTGGGATGGAGAAATAGATAGAATTGAACTCTCCTACTAGTAGCAAGTTGTCTTAATTGGTAAATGCTACAAAGAAGCCAATGCGAACATTTTATCCCAATCTCATTAGTGATGGAAATCTGTTATGAATGTCTTTTCAAAGCAAACTCAGCATTCAATGCATTTCTCTTTCTTCTTTGCAGCTGCTGTGAACGTGTCAGATGTTTAAGCTGCTTTAGCATACATCCCGCAGTATCACTCACTGAGCTCTCTCTCAAATGCATCACAAATGATGGTAACACAAACACCTAGAGCAGCCACTGCCCTGCTGCAAGGGCTTGTCTCTCCCATTGAGTGCTTTTGCAATGCCACTGCTGACACGAATGTCTGACATAACAGGGACATCACCTTAGACAAGGTTACTCTGCTGCACACCCTCGAGCTTCAAAAAAAAACCAACAAAAGGCAATCCTCTGAAAAGCCTGTATCCAGTTCTTTGTCTTGCATCGAGCTGCCAATGACAAACACTACTGAGCTGGAAAAAATTAATTACCACGTCCTATTTCTTGAAAGTAGATTTGCAGTTCTAAAATATAAAATAGAAATACATACCACATTATAGAATACAAACTAGAAGTACTTGCCATCTAAATTAGATATGGTTTTGCACATGCATTTGGCACATGCATAACTGTACTGCGAAAGAAACTACTGTGATCACCTGAATGTCTGCGTGACAGAAAACCAGAGGTGAACCAACCAGTCCTTATGCTCAGCTCCTCATGCTTGGATGTTAGCTGGAAAAGAGTGAGCAAAGAGCGATGCACAGACCTGAGCGATTGTGCTGCCCAGAAGCACTGCGGTCACCACTACGCACCATGTAGCTGCCCCACACCTGGGACATGGAAACATTTGGCCAGTGCCGTTTTCACATGGCAATGGCAAGGAAGATAAAGTCTCTCTTTAGGTTTGGAGGTGCTTAGCCAGGAAATCAAATAATTGGGAAGAGGGAGCAAGGAAATGCAGTGCCGGTCACAGACAAACCAAGGCAAAGCAGCAGGAAAGCAACGTTTCTGCAAGAGCACTAGCAGGGCAGCATCAAGCCTTCTGTCCCACAGCACTACGGGCAGGAAAGCTTTGAGCCCTGACTGTTAGAGCACAGAAATCATTGCTGGCTTCCACAGCCCCAGCGTGCAGCAGCAGGGCTGGTTGCAGGCCTGGTCTCTGGCGAACGCTCCCCACCGATGCCTCTGCAGTGGGAAGGCCGATGCCATGGCAACAAGATCCTCACGTGGAAACGCACGTGAGGGCTTTCTAGCAACCAGCAAGTTCTGCACCTTCGCCGAGAGCTGAGAGCCAGAGGTACTGAAGCTGCTGCCAGTGAAGAAAAGAGTTAACTCCACCCGAGATGGGAGTAACCCTACCTCGGCTGCTCCCCTCGGAAATACGCCGAATGCAGGCACCGATTCAAAAGCATCGGTGCAAAAGAGCTGCTCGGGCTGGTTCAAACCTACCGCCAGGATGCCCTTCAGAAATGCTGAAGAAAAAAGAGCTGGTGACCCCAAGCAGCCTCGCACGATGCCACCCGGCAGCCAGCTCGCGGGGCTGTGTGGAGCCAGCCAAAGAGCACAGCCCGAGCAAAATGGCGAGCTGCTGGAGGCACTGCCCTGGATTCAGCTTCGGTGGCCCAGAGCAGGGGATGCCATGGAGAGGCTTTAAACATAACAGGCTTGAAAATGTAACACCCCCCTTTCCTTCACGACCACCCACACCAGTCAGCCAGGAGCACGGTTTGCTGGTACAAGTGCAGAGCAGCTGGGGACCAGCGTTGGCACGCAGATGTTTTATGCTGGTATTAGATGTAATAAGCTCTGCAGTCAGAACAGGTCACTGGGAGAAGCCTGGTATTTACTGCAGCAGCCATAATTTTCTGGCTACTTCTCTTCTGTCCCCACCCCCAGCGCGCTGCAGAGAAATTAAATTCCAATAGACATCTGCGTGCTCCCAGCGGACAGATAAATACATTCAAGGATACTTACAAACACACCACAGCGCTTTCTAACTGGGCAATATTTCCATGTTCTGTTTTAATTGAAAAAACCACTGATCTTACAGCTAAATCAGAGGGACTGCTAGCAAGCAAAGCATTCCACAAGCTGAAGGAATGCGACCCCCTACGCAGCAACAATTCATACTAAAATTTCTCCTCTGTTTGGAGGAAAATTTGAGAAAAGCAGTGTGAGGAGAGAGAGATCTCCCCATAAACGATCTCAAAGCGCTTTATAGATGCCTGTGAGGCAGGCAAAGAATGCTTAGGGACCGTTTTACTCAGAACTCATTTACCTCATTATCCGTGCCCTTTCAACCGTACCGAAATTGTTTGTTTCTTCCTTTAAATCGTGCGTGTTAGCGAGCCGCTTTCTGCTCAGCGATGGCTGCAGTTCCGTCCAATCCATCCACCCAGATTAACAAACGTGGTGAGGAGCAACCAAGGGCCCAGAGTTTCATAAATAGTGATCCTTAAGCTGCACGGACGGTGAGCAAAGACCTTAGCACAGCGACCACAAGCACGGGGCACGACACCACCACCTTCCTGCAGCTCAGGGGAGCCGTCGGGGTCACCACACAGCACCTCCTGCTCACACCCAGGACACAGAGACCTTTCTCCAACACAGTCAGCCTGGCTCCCGTTGCTCCCTCCCAGGCCTACGAGGCAAGGCAGCATTGCTCTCTCCTCGGGGAAGAAGCAGACAGGATAAAACTCCTGCAGCCATTTGGACATACAATCGCCCACTGATTTCAGAAGGTAATTAAGAAACAGAATACCCTTTGTTAGCCGTCCCTGAGGAACTTCTGAGCACTACAACAAAACAAGCCAGACGAAGCATATTAAATTCAAGTTTCAGGCTGATACCTTGACCGCGAAGCTATCGTGGCTGTCTCTCTGCACTCCCAGGGCTCAGGCTGAGCACCCACTGTGCAGCCCCTTGGGTGTGAGCTGCAGGCAGAGCCAGCCTGGAGCTGCAGCTGAGGGGAAGGAACAGGATGGAGGCTGCAAGGACAAGGGGAGCCGGACTCCCAAGGGACACTGAAGAACGAAAATCCACAAGCCTTAATTAACATCAAGGCACTCAGCTAAAACCATCTCAACGCCCCTTACTTTTGGTTCAGTGCCAGGTTAATTATCTATAGGGCAATTATTTCCCCAAACATTCAAGGGCATGAAGGCCTCCATCACTTCTCAGAGAAGAGCACAACAAACAAAACTGGTTTCTAAGACAAAAAGAAGAAACCGTGTTTAAGGAGCCACATCCTAGCCATTCCCAACCTTTAGCTGTGCAAAAGCAGAGCTGGCTTGAGACAGGGGCAAGGGAAAGAACCCATTAAAAGGATATGCACAGAAGTACTTTTATCCAGGAGTCTCTACAGGCCTTCAGCCCCAGCATCCCACATCTTTGAATGAATCCCACTGTAAAGCAATCATCAGGGCCGAAGGCAGCAAATTTTATTCCTCCTGGGATGAAAAGTCCTAGGGGACGGAGCCGAGGTGACTGAGAGCCTGCAGCTCAAGGCTTACATAACACAGAGGGATCCTTCTCTCCGGCGCTGCTCTTCCATGCCCTTGATGAATAGATGGGAACAATGATTTGTACTCTTTGACACACTGCCCGGCAACATTTGCATGCAGAATTCTACTGATGGGAAAAAAAATAAAATCAAATGAGGCTAATTAGCAAAGCTGTCCTGCTCCCGATGATCCTTCACCAGGAACTCCGTGTTCCTCTTCTGGATCATTTGACTCCTGATGGATAAGAAAGCAGCTTGCTAACCTAGCCACACTCCTTGGCAAGCACAAGACCGAGTGCAGTTGGATACAGCACGTCAGTGGCAAACCAGCACATCCTCACCTAGAGCAGCACAGCTGAACATGGATGGCAAATGAACGTGTCTGAACCAGACATCTCATCTTAGGGTGAATTTTTTGTTGTGTAGTTGTTGCTTTTTTTTCTTGTGTGTTTGTTTGTCTATATATACACATATAAACACATATATATACACAGCTTCTGGAGCTGTGGTCTATGTCCCCCCCAGCTGAAACTAAATCACCAGCCTGCCTTACTTGTGCTCAAGACACAAAATGCCAAGTGCAGCATTTCTGTTGCTTCTTGCCTTTACATCCCCCATGCTTTAAATGACACACGTGTACGTGTCCCTGCACTCAGCCTCTCTATGAGCATACCATACACGAGAAACACCGCCTTGCTAAGCACTGCAACTTTCAGGAACAGGTTCTTGTGGGTAACACAGCGCAGCTGCACTTCTTCTATTTGGTTGGTGCAACTCAAGTCTCAAGTGCTTGCAGGAGATGGAAACTTATAATTCCAAAGCAAAGAAAAAAAACAACAAAACAAAACACAAAACTGTTTCTTAGTTTTAGGTAGGAAGCCCCCCACACTACTATAATTACAGAGAGCATATACAGAGGATGAAAATAAAAGGTGGAAAGGAAAACTTTAGTTGTTAAAACACTCAGCATTTCCACTGAACCTTCACTTCATGCCATCCCCCATGTGTCCCCACAGCCTACTTGTGAGGCAAGCATGCTCATACTGAGTAACTTCAGTATGTATTGCTTGTATCAAGCTGAGGAGCGACGGATTGAGATGTCAAATAAGGTCCATATCCACTAACAAGAAAACCTCCACATCAGATGACACTAGGGTAATAGAAAACTTGCTAGGATCTCAGTAAAAACACCCAGTGGGATTAGGTTTGAGCAGAATGACAAAAATGTAGCCAAGAAAAGTGTGATAAAAATCTTTACAAGTCAACAAGGTCAGTTGGCTCTTCACCAACACCTTTAGATTTTCTAATTAGTTCTGATATCCTTCTTCAGGCAGTTCCCTTCCCTCCTCAGGGCTCACAAAGCATTTGCATCTTTCATTCCAGGAAAACCAAGCTCCTTCACCTCCCTGCCTCTCAGCCTCACTAAGCTTCCACGAGTCCTTCAAAGTTTCCCTTTTACTGCAATTAAGACCTGAGCCACAAACTAATTTTTGCCTATCACCCCATCCTTTTTAAAATGAAAACAGTCACGGTCACTCAATGACTGTGTTTCCTGTGACAAGACTCCACTCAGTCCTTCATTATTTTGGGAAAATTCAAAACCTTTCAGATTGATAAAGAAACCACCACGTACATCAGCCCTGGCTGTTTATGTGTACATATTCCCAGAGCTCTGCAAAACACAACACCCCCAAAACCCAATTCCTCACTGACATTACAGACATCTCTATCCACGTCCAAGCAGGAACTAAGGGAACACAGTCTTCAGCAGATGCAGTCTCACCCAAGGAAACTTCACCATTTTTTATCAAATAGATTTTGATTTACATTGTGTCATCCACACAATTGCTTCCCAGCTCCTTATATTCTCAGTGTCCCTCTCCTCATTTAAATAAGGCACAAAGAGTAATTCCTAACAATCTGTCCAAAGCTTGGAGACTGCAACTAGTTTACTCCTTATATAAACACCACTTCACAGAAGAACCCAAAGAAGCCCAGAACACAGAAACGAGACATTTCCAAACTACTTCATGCATTGACCTGACCATACCATCACTAAACGTATCCTTACCACCAGATCATTCTGGTGTTTTCAGGTCAAGAACTGTAGCTCGCAGCATGCCCAAACCAACTCAGCACCTGTCTTTTCTTCCAATGCTATAACATGCAACCAGCATTAATGTTCTTTGTAACATGTAAATGTCATAGTTGCCTATCCAAGTGTGCTAATTTCTTGTACTGTGACCTTAATGAAATGAGTGGTTCTACTAAACAATGATTGCAGGCAAACACTCTGTCAAAGTACAAATCCTTATCCAACTTTCTATATGCTTCAGATACAAGTCACAACAGCAAGCATTATTTGGCAACAAAGCATCAAATTCCACTTCCACAAAGGACCCTGGAAATAGCTGTTTCTGTATAACTGCAGTTTGAAGTTTTCCGAAAGGATCTCAGCTCCACATCTCCCAGTCCCTCACTTGTAATACATTCGGAGTATTTTCTGGCATATTTCCACGAAGCTGGTTAAGAATCATAGAGCCATCAAAAGCACCTGCCATGGGAGCTCTGCTCTCGCCTACCCACAGCATCAGCGCAAGCAGGCTCGCTGCCATTCTGCATAACAGCGCAGAGACCTTGGCGCACACAGCTTGCAAGGTTACACAGTGGTGCAAAGCCCTGCATTTTTGTACCACTGAAAGGAAAACCAGCACTTTTTCTGAAGTTCATCCCCTCAAACAACTGACTTTGGGTACTCAGAACGGGCAGACACAGTCCCTAGAGGGCCCAGTGCTGATGGTGGCTCTGGCTGGCACCGTTCGTCCTCAAGGCAGAGGCTGTCACTTGCCCAGCCCTGCAGCTCTGAGAGCAGTAGCCCCACCAATACAAGGTCTGACTTTTTCTATCACCTTCCTTTTTCTGGTATGTGGCTTTCTGGAACCTCCCTACAGCATCTGCTTCTTTTATATGCTTTTCAGCTCCAACACCCTTCATTTAAAATTACATCCTCAACACCAGACAGCATTAACAAGAGAATATTATTAACACAAAGGAACTCATTTTAAAGGGCAGAAGCTTTTTTGCTTCTTCCAACAATAAATCCAAGTTTATTATGGCACTGTCAACATCTTGGTTCTTCAGCACCCAGCATTAGGATGTGAGAGGAATTGCTAAATGATCAAGGAAGCTCTCAAGCACAACCGAACTGACCTCTCGTCTCACCGCTAGTGCTGCTGACCTCAGTGAGCATTGCTGCTTGCACAAACTGGATGTGCACAAATACACTCACTGAGAAGATTAAAAAACTATTTTATCTCCAAGATAGCTAAGGTTCTTTGAAAGAAACGAGCAGGTGACTGGAAGTACGGAACCACCACTGTGTAAAATCATTTGAAGTGTGTATCATTGGACCCCGTGCTTTTGGGAAACACATTATTTAAGATAACCATCAGCTGTTCAGTGCAAAGCTTTGCCTCATTTCCTGCACAATCCTCACTGCCTACCACCCCCACGTGCACATACGCAACTACAAGTGTTACCCTCAACTTAATTTGTAGTCAAAAAAATTACTAGCACATCAAGAACTCATCCTTAAATATAACAAAATTAACACGGGGGAAAATAAATAAAAAATAAAATGATTTTTTTTTTTCATACCAACTAAACTTAACCCGGAGAAAAATTTCTTGGTTCATTTATTTTCCAGCAGAGCTACAGGCATGCAGCTTCCGTAAGGCTTAGCCTTGTATAAACACATCAAGCCATGAATTTTGCTGACTGTCCACTCCTTTACCCCTCCACGTAAATGGTGTTTATGCCTTTAGGGTGTCATGTAATTCATCTGCTCTTGGCTGTCGGATTCTCTGGTTTTGCAGCACTTAGTAACAGTACAGCTCCCTGAAGCAAACTTACTGGAAATAAATATAAACTTGCTAAGACTGCAACTCGAAGATTAATAGAAAAGCTCTTCCAGATAAATAAGGATACTGCTTATAGTGATCCAAAGAGAGACTGAGCCTTCATGCAAGTCACAAAGAGAGAAATGTGGGGAAGAAAACATGTCTGAAGTGACTCTACATAGCTGATGAAATAGCATTTTTATTAAGAAGCTAATTTATCAGTGAGCCCTCACAGCTTCTCCTTGAACATTTTTGCTAAGACTACAGCCAGAGCATGCTCTGTCTGAAAGCCATGTGGCATGTTAGCATGAGAAAACAGCTGTGCAAGAGTAGACAGAAAAACCTGTGTCTACAGGAAAACAAGACATGTTCCTACCCAAAATCTCATGTGATAACAGTCTTCACTCAGTAATCCGTGGCCTGTGGCTGAGAATGGATATCATCCAACAGCAAGCACCTGGAGTTGAAGCCAAAGAAGCACTAAGCGCTCACAGTCAATCTTTTGATACCTCCACAGGCTAAAGAAGGGTCTTCACTTCTCAGGAGTAAATGCTTTCTTGATTAAGAAGCCACCTGATGAAATGCAACTGCAGAGCTGTAAGTACAAAGGCTTTAACCAGTTAGAGTATGGACTGACTGAAGCACTGGAAGCATGAGGACCTGAGAACGCACTTGCTCCAGGGAGCTCACTCCCACGAGTCAGGCGGCTTCCACCACAAGATGAAGTACTGCCAGGGACAACACCCCCCAACGAGTAGTCTGAGAAACACAAACCCAAACTTCCAAAGGACTGTGGTGATGACAGCCAAACTGAATTTCAAAGAATGGCATTTCAGCAAAGACAACCAGGAAATATTTTTCTTCTGCATGAGACATTAGCTAAACTCACAAGGCAACAAGACCTTACAAACTTAAGCACAGACTAATACCACAAAATATCCACATTTTTACATTCTATTTGAACTATGTGGTTAATTCTATTATAACACTACTACACAATGATGCTGGGAGCCATAGTAAATAAGTATCTTCATTTGTGAACTGCAGCTCACCACAATCTCATTCTGGTCTTGCTATTGCAGTTATAGATGGATTGCATTTGACTGCAAAAGATTTATGCCCAATAATTATTTCTGTCTTACTTCCAAATACTGCCGCAGATAGAGCTATACCTTCCGGAATGAAAAAGAAAAATAGCCTTAATACAACAGATTTTTAAAAGCTCTCATTGCTCACATGCACTAGCACATGGTCGGCAAATACTTTTAATTTATAATGTAGTAATCCTCGTTTGGTTTCTGAGGATGGGTCCTACTTTCAACCTAATGGAGTGCCACGTACTGCCCGTGTTAAGGACATCACACAAACATGGCTGAAAACAGCCTACGAAGGAAGCACGACGGACAGTGAAGGTTCTGCAACATTAATTCATTTAGAGATCTTGAAACTGAAGATAGCTGTGAGTGAATCAAAACTCCAGAAGCAGCCAATAAAAGTCAATAAACGGGCAAAACTGTGACAGATAAAATTTACTCTAGGCAGGTACAGTATAATAAATCTTTTCTGGATACCAAAAAGAATCATTTAAACTGTTCACATACACAGAGAGGTTTCTAAATTAGTTGGAACCTCTCAGGGAAATTATCTAGCATCGCTGCAGACCACCGACCAGAGATATCTGTTCAACGTATAACAGCAAACCAAAAAGCAAGAAATTAGACTGATTTAGAGAGGAAGGTTGTCTTTTCAAACAGAACAACTACATTTTATGGTTTCATTGTGATGGTGTCAGTAAAAAAAAAAAAAAAAAAAAAAGAGTACTAGTAAAAAGAAGGCGCATGTGTCTTGGCCTAACAAAAGCAACAGGAACTTGTACCAAAGATCCCCAGTGTTGCTGAAAACCACATTATTTACTCCCTGAAACAGAGGAAACTAAAAAGTGAAAATGATGCTTTATACAAAATCCTAAATTAATAGTAGCAAAATGACGATCCTTCGTTTCAGGATGAAAGCCTCAGCTCACCACATTTCAACTGTATCTAGCACTTTAATTATGCTATAGCCACTCTGTTTTCATATTACTAGGACTGAAGAGGTACTCCTAAGAAGGCTCCACAGAACTACGACAGACTGAACCAGTGCTGTTCCCAAGACAAGAACATTTTGGAATGGAATAAACAAGGGAACACATCGCTACTGGGGATTACATCTATAGCTATTTTTGTTTGTTTTACAGCAAAACACTCTCTTTCATGGTAAGATATCCTCTGCCATTAAAAGGAAAATAATCAACAACCCTTAAGCACCCCAGAACAACTTCCCATGAATCTGATTACTCACTGCTAGATTATATTCCTTTCATTTTTCAGCCTAATGCTTTTTCTAACGTTTTCAAATTTGATTGTTTGTTTTCATGTTCCAAGCTATTTTTTCATGCTGTTCTTGAATCATTCAAATCAGTCTGATACAGGACACAATATAACAGCAGCAGAAGCTGATACCCAGCACACCTTCCTGACAAGAGCTTGCTTTTCTATTTGGACAATCAAGAACAGAATTAACTCTTCCGGGCCACAGCATAACGCCACGATCTTGAATTGACATCCACCCAAGCCCTCACATCTTTCAAAGCTACCCCTGCCCTCGAGAGGAAAATCCTTCCTCCTATTACTATGACCTGCATTCTTTCCCTTAGATGTAGAACCTTACATGAAGCAAAGCTGACCTCCTGAAGTAGACAGAAAATCCAGATTTTTCTTTTTATGCTAATGACACGCACATTTGCCTAGGACTTCAATTCACAGTGATACTTCTGGGACCTCCCACAGTCGGTTTGCCATGGCTTTCCTTTTTTTCTTTTTTTTTTTAAACGATGCCATTGCTGTTTTCTATCTCCATGATTTCCTGATCAGAACGCCACACCATCAGAATGTCTAGGCGAACACCAGACAGGAATCTCAATATGTTGCATCAGCATTTGACACTGATACATTTATCAAACATTCATCTCATAAAAAAAAAAACAGGTATTCCATTAGTTTGACAAAATATATTCTCGCAGCTGCACACTCACTGCAAGCAACTATATTATCATCCTTTAAACCTTTATTGATCAAATCCTGTGTCAGCCATGCCATAGTTCTGGCCAAGGCAAATATCAGACTGACAAGCCTATAATTATTTGAGTCATCATATTCAACCTTTTCAAATATTGGCAGGGCATTGTCTTTCAACCAGTCTTCTGAAACTTTCCTAATGTTCTGGGGAAAAAAAAAAAAAAAGACCAACATCAACAACTTAGAGAGCACTTTGGCCAACTCTCTTAAATAAAACTCTGAGATGGAAATGTTTCGGCATCGATGACTTTGAAATTTTACCTCTAGAGGCTCAGTAATGGTGGTAGAGGGAAAGGCATCTCATCACTGTATGATACTTCCGCCTTTTCTGCAGATGTGATACAGCAATTGTTAGTAATGTGCAACTTGCCTCGCCAGGGTTTGATGCTTTGCCTATAGACATATTCAAGATGTTTTAGCATCGACAGTGCTCAGTTCTCCTGTAGCTGGCACTTGGACAGAAACCTCCTCCACAGTAATGCAGCTCTCTATCTATTCCTTTTAGGTGGCGCTGGTCATCGTGGGATGTGGTGGCTCATGACAGGCTGCTGCCAGTGCCTCACATTGTGTTCCATTGAGTGAAGAAGCCTTCTCCCCTGTTGGATACCCTGTAAGAATACGAGACCTCTTATTTCCACCTTGTTAATGACTAAGGAACAGGTAATGCACTTTTGGATATACATGTAAAACGCCCCTTTTGCTTCTGTGAGTCCACTTGATTCGTCCTAAATGAACCGTGACTGCATTTACAATCAGGCAACTTCTTCCAGACGGTTTCATACTGAAATATGCTGTTGTATCATGGCCTAAAGGACAGTACTTTATTCTTTGATAAATAGCTCAGACTGCAAGTGAGATGGCTAACATGAGCAAGGCAGGGAGGGCAGAGATGCTGCTGGTGAATTCCTGCATAAGCTCATCCATCTTCCCGCTCCTCGGCTCAGAGGTTTGATCTCCACGTTCCCACACGCGCTTCCAGCCAGGCTCCCAGCTGACTTGTGTTGAATCACGATTTTACTTCAATTCTCACAGGGTCGCTCTCCGACAGCACACAAGAATCAGAGACAGACAGGACAACTTCTTAAATGATGTTTTACAAGCGGTGTTATGTACTCAAAAAAAAAAAAAGAATCAATACTTTTTAAATCCGTAAGACAAGAACATGTTCTTTAATACATCCAGGAAGGCATGGTAAAATATAATGGTCAGAAATCACTTGATAAGATGTGAATGTCTATGTGTTAAAGGAAAATACTTTTTTCTTTTTCTAAATTACTTTTAATTTTTCCATTCATTTTCTCCTTTCAACTCTACCACGGCCTACTTACTTACCCACCCCACTCCCAGTGTGCACATATAGGGATTCTGACATATAGGACATCTTTACTAAGCTAAGCTATTGGGGAAACACAGCCTAATAATTACTAGATTTAAAAAGTGTCTGGATGGCCAGGTCCAGAGATTGGTGGTGAATGAAGTGAAATCCAGCTGGTGGCTGGTCGGGAGTGGTGTTTCCCAGGGGTCACTATTAGGGCCCATCTTTTTAAATAAAAATTAAATAAAAACTAATTCCTTAAACAATCTTTATTGATGATTTGGATGAGAGAATTGAGTGCAACCTCAGTAAGTTTGCAGACAACACCAAGTTGAGGGGAAGTGTCAATCCGCCAGAGAGCAGGAAGGCGCTGTAGAAGGACCTGGCCATATTGGATCAATGGGCAGAGGCCAATGGGATGAGGTTCAACATGGCTAAGTGCCAGGTCCTGTACTCTGGTCACAACAACCCCATGCAACGCTACAGGCATCCTGAATTGTATCAGGAATAGTGTAGCCAGCAGGACAAGGAAGGTGATTGTTCCCCTGCACTCTACTCTGGTAAGGCCACATCTCAAGTGCTGTGTTCAGTTTTGGGCCCCTCACTACAAGAAGGACATCGAGGCCCTGGATTGTGTCCAGAGAAGGGCTGTGAAGCTGGTAAAAGGCCTGGAGCACAAGTCCTGTGGGGAGCAGTTGATGGAACTGGGGTTGTTTAGTCTGTTGAAGAGGAGGCTCAGGGGAGACCTTATCGCTCTCTGCAACGACCTGGAAGGATGGCGTGGGTTGGTCTCTCCTCAAAGGTAACTAGAAATAGGACAAGAAGGAATGACCTCGAGTTGTACCAGGGGAGGTTCAGGTTGGAAATGAGGAGACGTTTCTTCTCAGAAACAGTAGTTAAGCATTGGAACGGGTTGCCCAGGGAGTCACTGTCCCTGGGGGAGTTTAAGAAAAGGCTGGATGTGGTTCTTAGGGACATAGTTTAATGGCTAATATTGGTGGTTGGGGGTACTTGGACCAGATGATCTTGGAGGTTTTTTCCAACCTTAATGATTGTGATTCTGTGATAAAAACACTGTGTGTGTGTGTGTATGCATCTGAGATCACCATAAATGAAACTAAGGCAGTAAAATATTCTGCATATTTTCCTGCTTGATGTTAGTCTGTGGTCTGCAAGGGGGAGGAAGTCTCCTAAAGCTGAAAGGGACTAGGGCTGAAAGCAAAGGGGAGTGCTAAGTGTCTTTTTTCATCTCCTAGCTTGAAAAACAAACAAACAAACAAACAAACAAAAAACAAACAACAACAACAAAAAGACACAAAAAAAAACAAACAAAAAAAAAACACAGGCTTTTTAAAATTCTACATATATATTGTTTCTATGTTTTTCCCCTTTTATTTTTTTCCAATTCCTCATTAAAGAGCAACAAATCTTGTACTCAAGAGAAACTAGACTACAACTGCTAATTTACCCATACAGAGGAAAATATTTAGCCTACCCTTAAATTTGCCATTATTAGGAACATATATAAGCCCTTATTTAAAAGCTACATTTCTGTTCTGGAGCTTCCTGAATGCAGAAGGCACTGCTCATTTTAAAACAAACACATGCAGTAATAAGCACAGAACCGTGGTGCACCTTCAAGAAGAATAAATTCAGTATATGACTGATCTAACAAGTGCGCAAATTACGCTGCTTAAAACCATTTTTAAGCGGATGATTTTCTACATGCTTTTCTACACAGGCTCCTTTTTGACTCAATGGGAGCTAAGAAACATCAAAGACTAAATTGTTCATGAGACTGCCTGAAGAAAAAGGTTCTTTCAGGTCAGCACGAAGGGTAATAACATTCACCTCAGCCTCAGCAATTAAGGAAATTGTTTCCCTCTCTACAGGCCTCAGTCTCTTGAAAACTGAAGGAACAATGCATTCAACACAAGCATGAATGAAATGTTGACCAGATAAAATTGACTAAAAATATACTTGAATAACAAAAGAGGTTTTTGGAGGGGAAAAAAATGAGTAGCTAGGCAATGCATTAAAATTATTTCTCTGGCTCCCATTCAGACGCTGTCCAGGCACAGTTTCATTGTTCGGGATGTCCCTTGCATCCCCTCACATCACCTTCATTCTCTCCCTCAGCTAACCTCCAGATAAAAGTACACCAAGCCTTAATATAGCATTCAGCCACATTAACCTAGTAGCCAGCAACAAAAACTGGGGGCTTCTGGATTCATAAAGAATTCTTATAGCTCCTGGGAGCCAGGGGGTGGTGAAAGCTTACACCACACTGAGACAGGCAGCTCTTTCAGGTTCACTCACAAGGAAGGATGCCTTGGTGATTTGTGCTGAAAGGGGCTCCCCGACCTCCTCTGCCTGCGTGTTCCCACACGAAGGAGCTGCAGAGAGTGATGGGGAGTGCTCGGTTTGAAACTCCTTTCAGCAGCCTAATGTATTTCAGATGGATTACAGAAAATTCATTGATGTGAAAAAGTGAAGTGGGAAATAATTTGTATTGCTGCTCTTTAAAAAGCTCAGCACTGGCTCTCCTTGGTCACCTGCCACTAAGATGCAGCCAGCACAGAATATGGGCACACACTTCACGGATTGTAGGTGATGAAAAGGAAAAACAACAAAAGAAAGCTTACGTAGGTAAAACTGCACAACACGACTCTAGCTGATGGATCCTTCCAGCACTCTCTCACATTGCAGAAACAGCAGCATTGAGCAGACAGGGATTTTTTATTCCTGGTTTAAGAGAATGCTGACATTTTGTGGTTACATCCCAGGAACAGCCAGCTCACTGCCTAGAGATATGGATGGAGGCTCCTGTCAAGCCCACCTGCCTAGCATCCTGTGCACTCCCTTCTCTGCTATGTACCACACACCTTCCACAGCTCGTCACCGCAGCCTCACTGTCTCTGAAGAAGGCTCCTTTCCTTCTGCAGAGTGAGCCTACGGAAGGGGGAAGGGAGGCACTTGCCTGGGCAATGCTTTTGCACACTGCAGCATCCCCAGGCAGGCTGGCTGAGCATGCACAATAGGCACCGTTGCCCGAGCAACCGCATCCCGGTGACATTTTTTAAGGAAAGCTTCTCGCTTCCCACCTCCCTTCCGTTCGATGTGGATCAGGCAGCACCTCGTACCTGCCTCGGGTGTGACGACCACGGCACAGGGAAGAACAGAGGCACCCGCGGGCCCATCAGGCACCCGCACACCACCTGACAGAAGAGCCTGCCAGCTGGCGTGCGGGCACCTCACACGGCAATAAAGCTGTGATCTCTGGTGAGCAAATGTTCTGTAATCTTCCGTGTGTTTTCTTCAGAATCACTGGCTTTAAATAAAGAGCTACAGCACAAGTCTGCCACGCTTGCTCTGCGAGAAGAAACTTAAGTTTCTAATATTCATCACCATCTCAAACAATATCCCAAACAGAATATTAAAAACAAAACCAGAAAAGATCTAAGCTGCTTATTTTTACACACGCATTTATTCTCTGAGGCACATAGCTAAAAGGCAGTGGAAGTATGTGGTGCAGCATGTGACTCAAAAAATGCTAGTCATAGAGATCACAAATAATTTGCACACTTGAACTTCAACAGTGAGTTGATTTGTCTAGCTTTATTTGGTTTCCCTAGTTTCCAGATAAAGAAACGGGCGTTTTTTCTTAAGATGTAAAAAAAAAATTCTCACACAAATGTTTATGTATATCTGGGTGATTGCCACTCCCAAACAGAATAAAAATTCCAACTAAGGGCTGGAACAAAACACAAAACAAGCACCATCCTCAAGTAGACACTTCACCATCTTTTCTTTCTGCTTCAACAAGGAACAAATTTTAAACTTTGGCCTTTCCAGGTTTTTGGCACACAACCTCATTCAACTGAAGAAGTGTAAAAAGTAACCCACTGCCCAAGCAAATGGTATGCCAGAACTGCTGGACAATTGCTAACAGGATGCAAAAAGCAAAGAAATTGGCCAAAAATCAAACTAACCAAAACAAATAGGACTGTGTCTAAATTTGTGTGTTGCCATATATAAAGACAAAATGTTTTTCAAGAAGACAGTGTTATGAGAAACAATAGGGAATTTCAGCATCAGTTGCAGGTATATAACTCCAACCAAATGGTTGTCAAGCCACAGCAGACAGCTTTGTTAGAGAAGAGCACTTCAGGCTTCGCTAGAAGGCATGCAGTTCCAAAACTGTAAGCTGCTGAAAGTTGCAGAGACCCAATTATACATCTAAATCTTGATTGTTTGGGGGAAAAAAGTCATATTAGCTCTGAGAGTTAAAGAAAACCTTTGGATTTCTTGTCCCTCTGCTAATAAAGGATATTGCAAAGCAGGTATTAACTTCACCCTGGAAGAACAAGCAAGTATGAGTCAGAAGGAGCTACTGGAACTTTAACTGGACCAATTTAAACAGGACCAAGCTGAATCCTAATCCTCCATTATACAAAGTCATGATTGGGTATCTTTGGGTATCTTCCTATGGGAAATGCTATCACTTGAAGTTGTTTCTGTTGCAGGAAGAATTTGGGTAAAGGTCTCCAGCTTCAATTAGGAAAACGACTAAACTATCACATTCGTCCCTGTGTCCATAAAAATTTTACATATACAGCATCAAAAGAGAAGTAAATCTCAGAAGCAGCACTAGGAGAGGGCACTAGAGAAGCACCAACTCCTTTAAGACACCTCTACCTAGTTTGAGGGGGCTTTGGGGGGAATTCAGGAAAGAACTCTATTTACTTTTAACAGATGTACATTCATGCTTTTTCTGTTGTCCTTCAAAGTGGATTCTGCAAGAGATTTCCAGCCCTCAGAACATCTACAAGACAAACTATTCAAGACTCTCCTGAGGTGGATCAGACTGGTGTCCACATGCTATAAAGATGATTCCTCATTTCAATACAGCTTTCTAGGGATGCTCTACCTGGATGAATTCCATCCAAATTAAAGAAACTGAGCTTTGTGCAGAAGGGAAGAATGATCTGAGAGAAAACACCTGGAACTGCAACTCAAAGCTTCCAGTTCTAGTCCCAAATCAGCCAGAGTGCAGACAGCAGAGCCAAAACAGATCCAGTGTTGCCTCAAGCAAACCAACACAGCTGGTGCCTCAGCTGCATGCCTGTAGAATGCCAACAGCACTGCTTCTTAGGCATTTGCAGCCAATACCTGGGCAGCATCACTACAATCACTGAAGGACAAACCTATACAGGTCAGGAGAAACTCATTCCAAAATACCCTTTCAAGGCCTTATACGTTGCTTAATAATGGTGGTTTTCTTTTTTTCCTTTTAAAGAAAAAATCAAGTACATGACATCTTTTCTGACACACATTTACAGATCAGTAGATTAGGTTTAAAGGTTCTTTCATTCCCATTTAAGAAAAAAATAATGCTAACATAACGTCCACTTCCAAAGCCGCCAAATGTTTTGATCAAGGCTTTGCAACTCATTTGCCATTCGAGTTTACGTCAAGGGCAGCAACCTCAGGAGTCTCTCTTTTGAGGATCATCCACTTTTCACCCACAGCCCAAGCTATTCCCAACTGGAGATGTTTCATCCAGAGGAAAACCCAAGCTGTTGAATGAATTTTAGATGAGCTACTTGTAACAACCAAAACTGAAATGTGATTATTAACCACTCTGTTCACGAACCATTTCAATGTTTCCACTTCCCTGTTCAACTGAAAGCTGCTGTAGGTCCTCCAAAAGGAGCTGAGTATGATATCAAATATAAAGTTTCAGAGTACTAAGAGGCCCCAGAGAAAACATGCTAAAGCAGCAAGATACAGCTGTGCACCAGCCTTGTTTTGTTGCTGCTGTTTTTAAAATCGCAGATACTGAGATTTTGAATTAAGGCTTACAACGGAGAAGATAAGCTACCTCTTACAATGCACGGCATTTTTAATAAATAAAACCTCAAGGAAACAAAGCAAAAAATATATATGTAGGGAGAAGCTAACGCTTGAACTGGAAAAAAGGGAAGAAGGTAGCCTTTTATTATGTACATTTACTGCAGTCTCACCACTGCAAGTTTGAAAAACCTAAATGAAATTTATAATGGAGAAGATAATCTGAGCAGCATCAACACCCCTACAGAAGAAACTCCATCTGAAAGGAGGACAGCTGGGACACCCAATCAGAAGCACACAGAGACCCTTACTTCATTTCAAATTCAGTAGAATATTAAAAGTAAATGCAAAATCATGAAAGAGGGGATTTGCATATTAAGTTACTTACTGCATTTAAATCTGGTTATATTAGAAATTCATTTCTCCCAAGAGAAGTAGCTTGATTGCACTTCTCACTGAACTTCTGACCAAGTTTTTAAAATGTCTGGAATCTTACCTCTAGCCTAAATAAGACAGTGTTCTTCATCACTCAAAGTCACATCCTAAAAGCAAAATACAAGGAGGAAAAATGCTGCTTTAGAACAGAAGTCTGCCACTCCTACTCACATATTTATAGCACCAGGGTTGAGCATAAGGGTAGTAAAATTTAAAATAACAGGAAGGCTATTAAGGACTCTGAAGTCAAGTGATCAGAAGTGACAGCATAATAAGCACAAGGAAAAATATAGCCTAACAATGCAGAGCAAGTCACAACGCAACTGTCCCACTATCTGTAAAGCCATCTACATGTTCATGCAGATCAGGTACTGCCGATACAGCCCAATGCAGCAATTTTGAAGAGTTAGCATCTGAAACAGAAGGGGCAGAGGACTGCACGTAACCTGTGGGAGAAACTCCAAGTCCATAAGGCCTGAAATTAGAAGTTACATTGGAAAAGTTCGTTATTGACCATACAGCTTTTCAAATGGGCTGTTTCAGTTGCAAGGTCAGAAACACCAAGTGCAGAACTTTTGAAGCATTGGGAATGCTAGTACCTTCCTTAGCAACTAAGGTTAACTTATTTTAAGACAGTGCTGGCCAACACAACGTTACAGTAAGTGTTCCTATGACAAGCTTGTGCTAAGAAGGAAGGTTTGTATCTCTGAATTCTAACATGCAAAATTTTTTAAAGCCATTCTTGTTTATAACATGGATTTTTCTAGTCTTTGTTCTGTGGTTTTTAAGACACCAATATTATATTTTTTAATTTAAAAGACAGAGTAAGCTGAATATGTATTTATTTTTTTTTTTTAATAAGAGATTAAAATAAGATACACTTTGTGAAACACACTGATTTTTTTTAGTACAGTAAGAAGAGCAAGGGAGGAATTTGTATAATGCTATTAAACTGAAAGTATTCTGTAAACTCAGGAGTTTAAACAGAGGAATTTCCAAAAACAGGTATTCAAAATACTTTTTTTTTTTTTTTCCTTTTTGAACTTGAAAATGTATTTTCCGACACAAGTTCTTGAACAACCGCCTGTGACCCTAACATATGGAAGACTATTGAGAAGACTTCCCTCAGCAATCAAAAGGACCTATCTACACATTCATTCTTATATTTCCTTGTGTATCATATAATCTGTATTACCCCAGTGCCACAGAGCACATTTCATAGAAACAAGGCTCCTCTTAAGGGCTGTTAGCTGGAATTTAGAAACCCCAAGTGCCATTACTGAGGGATGCCATACAGTTTCAAGTTTCAGCTCAGAAAGTACATTTATTTTGGGTTGCCAAAAGGAAAGTCAGAGTAGGACAGTCTCTTTCCTTACAGGTGAAACCATCTGTCAGGGCCGGACATGACAATTCAACTCCATGAGAAGCCTGGAGAAGTTAAATTGAAGGAAAAAGCCACCATACATGTCCTCAAGAGGCCTAAAAGCAGTCTTATGAAAAACCCCTCTACAGGTCTGCCTGCAGTATTGCCAAGGGATCTATTCTTTCCAGAGAACCAGCCAAAGAATAAGATTTTTTTTTTTTAATGAGGTCTGATTAAAATTTAACACTGTTAAATAACATACCTAGGAGCTCAAGTAGCCTACTTTTATAGATGATGGTAAGTGGAAATTGCAAGACAAGCAGCATCTTTTAAAATTGGCTTCTTCAGGAATCTAAAACAGTACAATGGAGTATGATCTATGCCAGAGATTTAAAAATTTGGGCTACTACCTGCTCATTCCTATCCAGACCGTCACAACACTCTGCACAAATGCAATGGGGTTTGGGAGCCTTTTGTCACAGCACTGCAATTTAAAACAAAAGCTTTTTGATAAAAGCTCGTAATCAGATTCAGCAAAATCACTCCTCAGGAAGAACTAGATGAACAAGCACAAGCTTCAGGAGCAAGACAGGACAAGCAGGCAGTGGCTGTAACGTGGACCAAGACCACACATAGACCACCACCTTCTCCTTTAGCTATCACATTAAGCTCTACTGCCATGATTAATGGCAAAGCAAAGCAGAAACTAGGAGAAAAAGACTTGAGGGCTTAGCAATACTTTTCCTTGGTACCTTGCTTGCTATTTGTGTTTAGGTACCAGTGATTCCGCCCACAGACTATGGTGGATGTTGCAAATTGTCTTCTGGAGGTGAAAGCCATTTCACTTTGGAGTGAAAGCCAGGGAATGCTGTCATTGCACGTGCTTGCTTACCCCTGCGCTTATGTTCACTGTTTCAAGGTTTGTGAGCTGGAATAGCTTACAACACTCTATGAATGCAGAATTGGACAGGTTGGAAAAAAGCTGTTTAATGCAATATGTGGAAACAGGGCAGAATGTTCACCGGGAGACATTTAATCAATGCCCCGAGCAGCTGACTGAACAGCAGCAGTAGCACACAGCACTGCCCAGTCCTCTGCACCGGGAAGCCCACAGGATTTATCTGCAGTGACCAGGGCTGGGAAGGGAGTTCTTGTGTGCTTTGACCACTCCGCTGAATTCATGGAACCTTTCTGGTTGGAAAAGACCTTTGGGATCATCAAGTCCAACCGTCAAGCTGAACTACCAAGTCCCATCTCTAAAAGAAGACCCTTGGTGCAGCATCCACACATCTCCTTGCTCTGCTCTTCTTAGCACAGACCTGCTGTGGGTATCCCATCTCCCTCTTTCAGCACCTCTCAAAGATGCAATGCCTAAGACAGGGTAGCAGGTCATCAGCTACTTTCTTCTTCCTTTTTCATTTTAGTCTAATTGGTAACAATCTTCTTTTTTTTTTTTAATGGTTCGTTTCACCATCCCATCTTACTCTTGAGCAAAATCACTCTTTAGGGATTTTTTCCCTCACTTTATTTTTTTTTTAATATATATATATATATAATCCAGTCTACATAGTTTCCATTTTTTGGGTTATTTTGTCAGGTCCTACTGGTTGCTTAGAGAAGCTTCGTTTTTTAATGTCCCCCTTTATTTTTGTTTGTATTGTAATTTTATTCTGATAGTCACCTCCAACAAGATGAGATTTGCAAGCGAGGCAACACATGCTCAGAAAAGCCTTTTCAAACATGCACACCAAGGCCTATGGAACAACACACCGTGTGTTGTTTTCTCTCCTGCATCTGAAAACTGCATGAAAGGGCCTCGGGACTCCTTAACAACGCTTAACAGTCTCACACAAAGCAGAAAGCACGTCTCTTATGGCAGCCTGTCTTATAGGGCAGGGTGCCTTTGACCTCAAAAGGTGAAAGACCATTTTATGGACGGGGAATGAAAGAGTCAAAAGGGCGCTTGCTAAAATCACCTGGCAAAACAAGCATGAGCGATGGGACCCCGGGGGAGAGGAGGGTGAACAAAAGCAGCAGCAGCACCCTTAGCTCCCAGCCCTGCCTGCTGTCCTGATCGCATCCCCAGCCAACCTCCTCCTCCTCTCTGATGCTTTGTGAGACAGTGCCATGCTGTGGACACTCAGCTCCGTTGCTCCTGTGTTCTGCAGTCTCTGCAGGTACAGTAGGCCTGCTTCCTGACCCACTTTCCTCACCAATCTCTATTTAGCTCTACGCTAGTGATGCTCCTGGCATGACAATCAGATACTGCAGCCTGCAGTGCAGTTCATTACAACACACTCACAAGCTCCTAGTAAATTCAGTGGAAAAGTACTGTATCAATAAATCCTAATTAAACTCAAGTTATTTTCATAAACTTGTTTCAAATGCATCAACAAAAGAAAGCGCTCCCACTGTATTTAAAAGATGATTTTTCTTTTTAAATCTGGTAGGCATGAAGGAAATCCAAAATCTCTCTTCTACCCAAGGTGTGTGAAGGGAGAAAGCTATTAGAGCGAGTACCTTTTCTCTGGATTACCTAATCGATCTTACAACTTGTGCCACTTAAAACCTGCCACACTTCCTACCACTGTCATTTATTTCTCACCGGAAAAGGGCTCCGCAACTCAGTGCCCAGCTGACCTGTAAATTCAAGCTCAGTACAGCTACTGAAGCTAAAATCTAACATGCAATTTCTCCCTCAGACACAGTCACCTGCCATTAACTTCAGATTTGACTTGTACATTAATGTATGAAGGGAGAATTTGCTTCAGGACATTCACCACTAGGCCAGGAAGGACAATTCTGGTTCCCAAGGCCTGAGTTTTTAGATCACCGAGAGTAAGTAATCAGAGGTTGACCACAATCCATTTTTCCACAAGAAGGAAACAGTCCTCTCCCTGCCTATCTAACAAATGGCTGAAATGCAGACCTCTGGGGTAAGAAAATCCGTGTTCCAAGTCCACTCATATTATGGCCGTACCTTATAATATTACGTATCCTTCCTTCCTTCGTGGGCACCTACGTTCCCTGCAGGTTCCTGCAGTGAATGGAGCCAATGAAGACTGCTCCCAGTGTTTGTCACGTGAAAGGCAGCAAAATACAAAACGTGTAAGAGTCTTACTCTCTCTTGCCAAAACACTGCCTCTGGTCAGGGGAATGGTTTTAAACTTAGAAAGTCTGCTCCTCATCAAAAACAAGCTCTGGGAGCTCTTCAGAAGAATTACATGAGAACATTTTAAACTACTCATCTTACGATTGGAAACGCTGAATATAAGAATCCTAGGACAACTACAAGCATGTTTAACACGGACAACAACTCAGAAAAGCAGCAGCAGAAAGTATAGCAGCATCAAGTAGTTAATATGAGACAGACAGTTTGGGGCAATGACTGGATTTCAGGTGCGGATCGTATACAGAGGGTATTACAGAAGGGAGAGAGCAGGAGGGCAAGTATTTACAAAGCACTCCCAGTGCACACCACAGCCAGCCACAAATTCAGTCCTTTGTGGGAGCTCATCAATGTGCAATAGGGCCGGTTTTGCTGGGGAGCAAGAAATATTAATAAAAGAGTCTTGTAGCTTGGCGCATGCCACACAAACTGACACTGTTTTTTATTTGCACTACCATAATCACACTAATTTACTGAATCAACTACAGATTCCCAAAAACGGACCCCAAAGTGCTTATGTAAAGATCTCTGCAGGAACTAGTCTGATTATCCATTAAGTGGGGTGATGCCAGCCAACGGCAGAAGAAAACAAAATTAAACATCCATCAGAATGTGCAATTCATCCAAATTTCATACCACAGGCACCTATAAATATATGAGTCATTATAATAATGTACAAGGTAATTATATTTCATCACTCATTACCTTGACCCACGGATGACCTCTCATCTTCAGATGCAAGATGTAATCCAGACTTGCATTTTTATGACCAGGAACTCTGCAAGGAGCTTACATAAAGCAGCATCCTTCGACGAGCAGGCACAGGAGATACAGAGGCAGGCAGAATTCAGGCAGGACACAGCTAGGTCAGTCCGTAGTGGCAGATCTAGCCTAACTCCCAGGCACCTGGCAAACAGCAGCTACTTAAGGGCACGTATCCTCTTTGTTGCTACCTATGCACAAGCCACAACAACAAAACTAAGACATTATTTTGCTGCCTGGTTATTTAATAAAGAGATGATAGGATCATGCTCGAGGGAGTCCCAGGGCAAAAATTCTGGCAAAGCTGCAGTCCTCTTGACAGCTTTTCCTAGGATTATATTTTCTGTCTCATTTGATTAGCTTACACTGAGCCACAGACCACAAAACTAAACCTAGACCTCAGCTCACCTAGACCTCACTTCTCTAACCTCATGCCTACTCAATCCCGGTGGAGAATACATAGTGAGGCCCAAGAGCATAGGAAGAGCAAAGGAATTTCTATACTGGATCCATCTACTCCTGTGACAGGTGTTCCACACCGAAGAAAGCCTCACCAGACAGTTACAGAATAACCTACAAAGTCTGTTTTTAGAGTCCATAACTCCATACCCTGGCGCATAGAAGTTTACATCTTTTCAAGAGACAATACAGATTGTTGTTTGCTTTTTCTCTGTGAACTTAGATATTCTCAGTATTAGCATCCAAACATTTTTTGACCCCTGGTATGTTGCATTTCCTTCTCAAAAGCATTTGGTACTACTGGGTTTTGGTTTTGCGTTTTTATTAATCAAACAATTCTGTAGGAATCCAAGGCCATAATCTGAATTGTTCCCGCCTGATCACGTTAAAAAATTCTGGCTGTAAAAATAGAATGGATTCAGGTTCACACAGAAAACTATGTAACTAATAGATAACTGGCAAATCAAGAAAGTACTTTAGGGGATGTAACCTAAGATGCAATCATTAAATTCCTTCTTAGTCCCACTGTCTGGGGTCAGATTAAGAGAAAGAACACCTAAACAAACATGGGTTTCAGTGGTTACTTTCCATATTACTATGTTTAGTATGCTGACTCTTGGTTCATTTGCAAATCTGCACGCACCCATGGGAGTGGGATCTCAGATCATTTAGCATCATGGCAGATTTCCAGTTCTTTGCAGGAGGGTTGTTTTCCTCCGTGAATCAGCAACTGTCCATCACCCCACAATGTGTGAAGAGGAAAAACCCACCTCATCAGCAGAAACTATACACGTGTGTGTGTCTATACTGGGTAGGGGATGATTTGGTCTCTATATACAGTCTGCACATGACGATTGCCATTTACAAGCGTGTGGGTACCCCATAAAGCAAACTAAGTGACAACGAGACATCTTTCCCTTTCTGCAGTCATACTTGGATAATGCAGCGCATTACACGACTTTAAATGTTATGGTAAAGAACATACAGTAAACATCAAGCTATCTTATTTACTGCTTTCTGCCCAGCAGACAACTTCAGCTACCAATCTCACTGTGGTCAATACAGAACAACCGATTTCTTGCCTGCTGCAGAACAGCAAGCTGCATTTGCATCTGTAGGTGATGCTTACCAACAAATGCTTTCTACATGCCCATCAGAAAGGAAAAGCAGCAGCTAATAAGTTACACCTGAAACATCTTCCTGAAACATGCTCTGGAATTTTAACAGCTCTGTGTAATACGGATAATGCTTCTAAACACAAAAGCAAATGAGGTGAATGCTGCCCTAGTAAAATAAACTTAGTCTCAGAAATATTCTGACAAGCAAAATGAAGCACTTTAGAAATGCTTTACAGAAAAGCAGGTACTAATAATTCGTCATTTTGTTCTTTTTGTGTCTGTCTCTCCCCCTGTTACACCAGAGATTGCAGTATTCTTACTGCATGGCATCACTGTGCTGGTATTAAATAACAGTTCTGCTGGCTCATAAATGCCACTTTTTAAAGGAGACTGAGGGACAACTACTATGATCTGAAACCCACTGTTCAAATTCAGGAATCGGTCTTTTTCTTTCCTTTTATTTCCTTCAGTGATTCACAACTTGAGCTGGTAGCAAAATTATAGCTGGATCAATGGGCTCAAGTAGCTCAGCAGAATGCCTGACTCTTCATTGTTTCCTCTGTTTGAATTACACATCCAGGGCACTGCAAAACTTAACAAAACCCTCTCTCTTTCCCAGAAAGTAATCATAAAACCTACGCCTCGTGGATCCACATTTATGATTTGTGGCTCCACTTAAATTCACTCAGTAAACTGTTTTTGTTTCTCACAGCATTAATTCGCGCATGGACCTCAGCTCACTGACTGCAGACCAGCCACGTTCACCAGCTGCAGCAGTACAGCTGAAAGGGAAGCACTTCTTGCTAAAATGCGAAAATGGATTTTAGTAGTAGTAGTTGCGTAAGGGTGATCTACATTTACCCAGCTCAGAGCTGGATTTAAACCCAATTCTAACAGCCAACTGTTTCAACTTGCATGTAAACAAACATACTGCATTTCTTCATTAGCTGGAATTTGCTGCAGTCTGTCAGCCATCTGTACTGTCTTGCATCCTGCTCTCTGTTCGGAGCACCACTATCAAATGTTGGTGATTAGTATTGCTCTCTTTGGAGACATCATGACTACACTATAAATAGTTTATAGACATAACACACTGTTTCTAACGATTCTCTTAATATCTACATTCTCTGGATGTATTTGGTTGTTTCTTTCTCAGTCAATTTTGGTTCTCCATAACTTTGAGGTAAGAGAAGAGATTTCACTTGGGTGCTCTCAGCGGTGCAGAGCAAAAACTGCAGCCCAAGCACAACTTGATTCAATTTCTACACCTTCCAAACCCTGGACTGCAGAGGCCAAACGGCTCAGCAAGCCCTGCAGATACCTGCACTGCAGTCCCAGGGGTAACTGCACAGCACAGGGCACACAGGCTGTGTGGGACCAATTGCTTTGGGTGCTAGTGGCAGGGCAGACATCACCCATACAGTTCAGCTCCTGATTTGAGCAGCACACCCTAGTTGCAAGCTTCAGAGGACTGGTAAAATAACATCTTCAGAAAAACACAATACAAATAAATGAGTCCCTGTTAAGAACTTCTGCAGCTTGCTGAGTCATCCCCTTATTTTATTTTTTATTTTTTTAGGAAGTGAGCAGAGCCGGTAGTGAGACAGGGATGGATGGACACAGACACACACCCCTTACACTTCGATTTTTGTTCTCCTAGAAGAGCCAGGCACTGGGACACTACACGTATAACAAATAGCATTTGACCAGTGACACAATACCAACCACAGAAGTCACTTGATGTCCACGTTAGTTTTCAAATACAAAAGCTACCTGTTTAAGAATGCCTTTTTAGTTCACCCAGTGGATGAGTTGATAACTTTTCAGGAAGGACTTGATGTTCCTGCCACTAAGCTGGCTCCAAAACTAAAATCATGCTTTGAATTTCAAAACTGCAGTGCAGTAAGCCAGCCTTCCCATCTGGGAAGGAATTTGCTGCCCTCCAGGCATGGACGCATGACGTATTTGTGCAACACAACGGGGCTCCCCTGATCAGGTATGTCGGAACACTGACTTTGGAGGGAAAAAAAAAAATCACTTTCTGAGAAGTCAGGATGCTTATTCTTAGAATCTCATTTCTGCTTTGTTTCTTGGTTTTTGTTTGAGTGCAGTGTGGTGAAACACTGCCTAATGTTATTACTCCGTCAGCCACATACAGAAGTGAGCAGGACTCACTGACAATCAAACCATGGGAACAAAACTTTGCACCATCTCATACTCCCTGATGAAAACAGATGCTTCACATGCAACTCAGCTGAGAAGTTTCTGAGGACATCCCTCTGGAGAAGCTTTTATAGCCACAGCTTCTAGTAAATCTGGCACTGGAAAACTTGCCCTTTCCCTAACTCATGGCTCCTTTTCTGGAACAGCACCATCAGAAACACCCACGTCCTTGTGTCCACATCATTTTCAGTAGAATTGTGTGTGTATTAAACAAACCAAGCTGCAGACATAAAGCAGGCTGCTAGGCAAACACCCAGACACAGCGTGTTTCTACAGAACTGCAAGGTACTACTGTTGCGATGTGAGGAATATTAACTCAGACAAGCAAGCGTTTGGGGAACAGGAAGCAAAACAGTTCTTGCAACCACTCTTTTCTTCTGAATCTACACTCCTCGTGCAGTGTGAGTGCTGAACAGGAGGGACTGGGAGGGTAAGAGGAGACAAGTCTGCTCTGCTATGGAAAGCAAATTGGAAAAAACAACACCATTTTCAAAATATTCCCACTCTGTTTTGGCACTTCATGTCTCAAAAGCAGCCTGGCCTAGAAAGTTCAAGCATGTTTAACTTGAGAGCCCTTGACAACACCTAACGCACAGGCTATTCATCATATGTTGAGGTGCTTATTTTTGGACTTCACCTTGGAACAGGAAAGGATGACTTTTGTCAGCACCTGAAAAGTTTATAAAAACCACTAAGCGTATTTACATGATGCATTTCATCAAAGGCACCTTCCACATCTTGCTGAGACATCCACAACACTCTGCAAAGTTCATTCAGCATTACCAGAGTTGTACCTACCTGGAACTCGATGTGAAATCAGGTCATGATGATAGCCACCAAGACTCACCCTCTCTACAAGAATAACTGTGTGGTTTAAAGCTTTCATAGAACTAGATTTCTAAGGTACTCATTTCTCCTTTGTCCATCCCATGTTTCCTACACACACTTAAATTTGTTATGGACACTTTTCAATGACGTTACTAAGTGCATTAACTCTCTAGAGCTCTGAGGGCTACAAAGAATTTTGGGAAGCTTGCAAACCTGTTAAATAAATCCTTCATAGTGCTTAGCCTATGAAAAGATGGCAGATTTGTACTCTCCCATTTACCCCAAACTGGGGTACTGCTGTTGCACAGTAATTCAAATTAACTGCTGTCATAGGAAATTACAGGTCCAAAGGCGAGGAACTGTCATAGAAGTCCTTTCACTTTGTCTTTTAATTATCTCAGACTTTTCAAACACTTAAAGAAATCTTACTCCACTGTGGCACCCTTTTGTTGGCTTCAACTAAATTTGCCACTGTTACAATGCCTATAAACAGGGGAAATAAAACAGTAACAACGTATGCTTCACGTCCACAGCAAACCCTGCTAAAGGCCACTGGTATTGTCTCCTTCCTGCGTACTGCCTGCAAGCATCTCCTCTGTTACATTTAGCCTGTAAAAACCCCAAGAAATACTTGTAGTTTGGGGATTTTTTTATTGCAGCTGTGCACTATCTAGCCCCAGAAGATCCCACACAGATCCCCCAAGCCACTGTGAGAACACAAATAAAAGACAACTTATTTTGAATTGTTACAAACTGAGAACTCCGAGAAAATGAAATTCTACTGTTCAGCACCAGTGATCTCTGTCATTTATCAGACTTGGGCTTCCTTGGGCTCTATTTTATAGCCTTCCACAGCATGAAGGCTACTGCAGTCAGCCCTCCACAGCACCATTTGCAGAAGGTACCCAAGCCCTCCACAAAAATGCTTTACCTGCCAAGTGTAATTCCATTCCCTATCCTCTTCTCCAGGTGGATATTTCAAGGGAATAAATATCAACAATGCACCGTGCAATCAGCCTTGCAAAGCCAAGACAGTCTGTAGCAGAAGACTGGTGCTTTTGTGTGATTTGTGAACATGCAGCTCTTCAGACACCAGTGACTCCATGCCAAAACCAGAGCCACCAGTAACATGGCAGTGATGCTGTTTTTACACAGAATGGAAAAGGTTCCTTGCAGTTGTCTCACAGATTTCAAATAAGAGTCAGAATGATGGGCTACATGCTGATTTACCACAACATTCCCTGTGAGGTGTTTAATTTAAACCTGAAGCAGAAAATCCAGGCATAAGTAAAAAAGAAATACATTTAAAACAAAAGCCATGCTTCTAGTATGCTTATTTGTGGTTATTAAGCTGACGTACTATGTTAGGGGTAACTGAGGTGAGAATACTAACCTGGTGTTTAAAGGTTCATCTACACCAGTTAAGAATAAAAATTGAAGGAACATCTCCAGACAAATAAAGATCCTTAAAAAGAGCTGCACACAGCACGCATGATTCCAGATGACTAATACTGTAACTCAGAAGACACACTCCAAATTGATTCTCATGAATCAGGGCAGTCTTTTCCAAGAAACATTTTAATGATGACAGTTGCATCTGTGTCACCTCTAAACAACTTGGTCTTCTTTTAGCTTTCTGTTTACCCTTGCAGAAGAACATAACCTTGCAGACATCAGGCTTTTTAATTTTCTGAAGAGCAAAGGCTGTGCTTTGAATAAGCTGATTTCAATAGCACATTTATCTGTCACACATACTGAACACCTATTACTACTCAAAAGAAAACACAGGACCATGAGAAGGGCAAAAATATTAAAAAGTATAAAATTAGAACAAACCTGTCAGTGTAAACCAAACAGCAAATCATGCTAGGGAAGAGTAGGTCAAAAGAAACAGCAGAACACACTCTAAAAAGCAAATGGACATTTTAAACACCAAAATTGAGGGCTCTGACTTTCAGCATATGGCTAGTTGGTAGTCACAGTGTAGCTTCTCAACACATTTTCTGCTTTGCAGACTTTGGAGTATAAAGAGAGTAAGAACAAAGAGGACAGCTAATGTTAGTGCTCCTGGGTTAAAACAAAATAACAACGAAGAATCACTGAACCATGAAGCAGTTTTTTTCCCAGTTGCTATTTCAGATATTGCCTTCCTCCTCACAAGCCAGTACAACAAAGAAATGCCAGCTTCTATCCTATCACTGAGTAACACCAACACCTTATTTTATCCAGAAGGGCATGCAGAGCTCTGAACTGCTTACATAATTTTTCTATGCATTTTGCTGCACCCAAATTGTGTATTATAGCTGACAGGAAAAAAAAAAAAAACAAAAACACAGCGTGACTTCTTCAATTTCCTTTTCTCTCATTGGTTGTCTTCCTGGCAAGAAGCATTGCTTCTGCATGTCCAACTTCATCTAAGCCTTGCCCTGCATGTTTAAATAAATAATATGAAAACTCATTTCTCTGACACCTTGTTATATTACAGCATTGGAAAGAAGCTTCGTAGTTCTTAGCTTTGAGCATGTGTGGAAACAATTTTGAGGAGAGAAACAAGATCTTCACGTCACAGGATAATTCAGGCTCGATAGAACCTCAGGAGGTTTCTAATCCAACCTCCTGCTCACTGCCAGGTCAGCTTTTAGATCTGACCACACTGCTTGGGCTTGGTCCAAGTTGGTCTTGAAAACCTCTGAGAATGGAAATGGCACAACCTCCCTGGGCAGCGTATTCCACTGCATGACCAACCTCATGGTGAAAAAGGTTTTCCTTACATCAAGGCTGAATCATTAAATTTGTTTCTCCTTTGCTTCTTGTCCTCCTAACTTCATCTTCTTGATGGATTTCAATACCTTATAGGTATTGGCAAACAACTATCGGGTCCCCCTGAAACCTCCTTTTCTCCATGCTGCACATGCCTAGAAAGATCTTAATTGTGAGATTTTCCTTTATCAGTTTTCAGTTTAGTGAGTTAGAAATGGCTACTTCCTCAAAAGAAAATGCTGAAATAAAAAAAAAATAAAAAAGATAAAGCAAGTATGTAGTCTTCAAAGAAGCTCTAATAATCTCTCAGAAGTGGACTTTTCAACTCTGAATTTTGAGGTAAGCTTCCTTTCTCTAGGAGTATTTATTCCATACAATCCATCTGATATTTCCAACATCACCAAAGCTACTGAACAGCAGAGTAAGTCTCCTACAATTTAAGGGCAATTGGGCTGGTTTTGGTTACCAACCAAATAAAATTGGTTGGTAATAACATTTACCAGATCAAGTCAATTCAAAATGCAGGGCAAGCATTGACATTTCTCACCTGAATGGCAAATTACTTTAGTGAACTTAGGAAACCAAAGCTAGAACAGAAAATGTTATACTGCCTGTCTTCATACACAGAAGCTACAGCAACTTTGAAGTATACTTGCTTACATTCATAATATTGCTTTTCAAGTTCACTTTTGTCTAAGAATTTATGTGCTACTACTCTACAAATCTTCACAAGAATAAATTACACTTCCAAAGTGTTAAAGACACATTACATGACATAGGTCATGGGAAATTCAAACTTCAAATACTTACTGAACCCAATAGATCAGAGACCAAATCAGTATTAGAATGAAAAAGAGGGTTACATTAACTAAAGCTCTCTGAAATGATTAAATAATTTCTCAGTCACTGTGATAACATACATTCCAGTGCCTTAGATATCACAGAAAGTCATTTAGACTCGATTTCACTTTTAGCCATTTACTGGAATGTGTAACCCTCTGGACCAATTCCAGATTTCTCAAATCCAATACAGAAAATTTCACATCAGCCTGAGCAGCAACTAATAACCTACACCATACCACATGGACTGTGAGCTGCAACAAGACAGACAGCAATACAGCAGCACGTTTTAAAACTGCATTCATTTTTCCTATGCTCTTCAGTTGCATTAAAAACCTCAAGAGGCTCAGCAACAAAACTTCACTTCTCTAACCAGCTATTTCATTGAAGAAATTACTAGACAATTCACTCACTTGCCCCTAAAAGACAAAAACAGTATACTTATTCTTGTTCTTCTGCTTAATTCCTTAAAAACTTCTGCATTGAGCCAAACGTTATATTTAATCACCTTTGGTTTTACTTTACTTCTAAAATTGATTGGACTAATCAAGCATACGCTGCATAGCTGAACACAAAACTGGTTCTTTGTCAAATGACAACTAAACTACTGTTACCCCAAAGCATTTATAAAGCTCAGTTGAAGCTACAACATTGTGAAGCTAACTTACAAAAGGGATTTTTTTTTAAACAGACAACAGGTCTACAATCTGGCTATTTGACATTAGTAGTAAAGCATGAAGCTTCATAGTTCAAAGATTAACAAAAAAATGATTTTTTCCCCCTTTCCTTTCCTTTTATTTTTGTAAAAGTATCACAAGACTTTCAGGAGAAGCTTCACATATGTTGCCCAGCCTCTCCTAGACGATGACTATCACTGCTATCAGCCACCAGAAACAGAGTGATCACACAGCTTTACAAAATGGTTGAGAGCCCCACTGGATGCTGTGGAGCTCCACTGACCTAAATGTGCCCCTATAGCAATGCCGAACTGGACTCTCAAACTCCTGCTGCATCTTAGGTCTCCACAGCAAGATTGCTATGGAGTTGTGTTGTCTGCAAATAAATACCACGGAAGTCCATACAGGACATGAGCTACCCAGAGCCATATTGCACCCTGGAATGCTTGCTATGCTTTCTTCCTTCTCTTTCATTCTACTCTGTCCATCAGAGATACAAGCACTACCATTTGCTCCTATCTAAATGTGCGATTTACTCTCTAGCTTTTGTCAGCTCTTTTATTAAGGCACACTTTGAACCTACACAGGTTCATTTGCCTACCTTACCCATGGGGATACGACCCCAGGCAGGAGACAGGTGCAGAACGCTTTCAGATTTTAGTGTGGCAACAAAACGAGAGCAACAATACAGACAACAACAGGTTCTTTGCAGCTTTTAGATGGGAAGATGTGGATGGACTTACTGCAGACTTGGCTAATAATTTTGTTTAGTCACCTAAAACCATTGGTGCATTCCTTCTGCTCTCCCAGGTCTGGGCAATTTGCCTTGCTATCACTGGCAAGGTGTTCAAGGGTGCTGGTCTTCAAATCCTCCCACGTCACCAGCCAGTAACACCAGGTTTGCAGTGACTTACAACGACAAGAGAGAAACACTTGAAGATTTTGCTACGTGTAGCAGAGGTTATGCTATGAGAAACAGGTGCGGAGTGCAATTATTGACCGCTTTAAGCCTTCTATTCATTTCAGTGATCTGCCTGTCAAGAGCAGGGGAGTTGTGCTGCTACACCACCAGAGGAAGGGAAAGATTGTTTAACAACCATGCAGGTCTGCTTTGAAACCCAGCCGAAAAATTTGACACTGATCCAGGGCAAACAAAGTTCCACTGCATCTCACCTTGACGTATTGCCCTTGGCTGAAAAAAGGATGAGTGGGAAAAAACGCAAAAAGCACACCGTTGGGATTCTGCAGTATGGAAGTTTGTCTCCTTCCCAGAAGCAGCACAAAATCAGGAGGATATACAGCATATGGAAAAGGTGCCCTGAGAAAGTAACTGGCAGGCCTACACTCCATCCACCAAAAGGTGGAAACAGACTGTGGACCATAAAGAATTTTCAAGCACCGAGTATCCCTGCTTACCTGCACTTAAGAGATCTCATTTTCCCCATTAAAAAAATCCCAAAATGATGCCCTGAAGTATCAAAAGGCATATGACCAAATGCATTTTTTAAAAGGTAAAACAGCTGCGTCTGCAGTCCATCTCTCGCAGGTGCTGGGGTCCAGCACTATGACAAATGTGAGCAGTGTGACGGGCCTGTTTAGGTATGCAGCGCAGGCTTCCCAGCAGCCACACCAGATGGCTCTCAGTAGGTCTCAACAAGAAGAACAACCCTCCTGGGCAAGAACAAGAGAGAGGAACAGGGGAAAACAAACAGAAGCTAAATATCTCATAAGGAAGCTTCAGTTAAGGCCTGTGTAATGATCATGGTCCTGCATCAGAGATCTTTGCTACATCAGTTACCTGAATTGTTGGGAAATGCAACTCAAACGTAACAGCTATGGGTTTTCTTATACGGGTTCTCTAAAATCAAAGTATTCCTCTTCAATTATACTTACGGATATCTAAATAGCATTTAACAACACAAGTACACCACCTGTATTTTCACTACTTCTGATGCGTCTTACCATGAATATAAAATTACTGAGCGACATTAAAATAGTATGATTGAAGATCTCATCTGGAATCCGGCAGATTCATTTTTTAGCTCAAACACAAAACTAAGTTTACAGCACCATTGCAATTGTTTTAATGTTTCCCAATTCATTTTCTCCCTGAACATCAGCCAACACACAGTACCGAATACAGAAGGAAATAAGAAAGGCGGATGGGATCCAAACATCTGTTATTTAGTATATTTGATATTTCACTTGGTAAGTGTATAAACATAGAAGTGCTTCTCAATCACATCTATCTGATGTGAATAAATGCATTTCAGAATTTGGTCCTGATTCCTCAAGCTATGAGAAGAAAAAGCAAAAGGTTTCCCTTTCAGTCACAGGACTCAAACAGAAAGCAGATGCAGTCTCTGAATGGAAAGAGATGTTTCTGAGGTATGTTACCTGTTGCCAAAAAGATCATGAGCAGCAGCATAATCTGAAATCACTGTGGTAATAAAGGTACCTAAAAGAAGCTGTCAGAAAGGAAAGGGTAAGGCAGCAAGTACAGAAAAAAAACCCACAACGTTCAAAGAGCAATCTGGGATGTACATTTAATTTCAGCTGTGGTACATCAGTAGTCCCTCAGGTACTTGTATCGCTAAATATGAAATCCTCAGATAAAATGATTTTCTCACAATTCTGGCACTGCCCATCTGACTGCAAACTGAGCCCCCCCCCCCCAAACAAACAGTCATCCTTGAAGACACTGAATACTGCCAGTCCAGCTGCACTCCTAGCTCATGGCCTCACAATGTTATAGATATTTCTGTGTACGACACAGAAAAGCAAAAGAGGATGCTACCCTGACCTCATTTGTTGAAGAGCTAGGGGTGGAACACGTTCTCTCTCAAAGATCAAAGACAATAAATTCACGTCATAGTCCATTTCATATTTCTGAACAGCATCTCAGTTAAGCTTAAACAATATTATCTTAAGATGATTAAATAGCATCATTGTAATTCACAAATACCGTCTTAATCTTTTTAGTTAAAAAGACAAAAGCATCGCTTTGCTGCCTTTCATGTCCCTCCAAGCAGTCTGTGTTTCAGACTTGCTGTGGCAGGAAAAACTGAAAGGCAGTGCATTAATCCTGTAAGACTTCAGGCAAACCACTGAATTAAAAGAGAGCCTTCTAATATTGTTTCATGTACTCCCTAACATTTTCTGAAGCTGCAAATTTCAGTACTATGTTCTGTTTGGGAGATTTCAGTCTAACATCTAAACCAGGCAAAGAAATACACAGTTTTACACCTGATCATATAAAATACACTTCTGCAAGTCCCTACATTTTTCTTAACCTGAGTGCTGTGTAGTGGCAGTCCCAGACAAATATCATTTAGAATTTCAGAAAGCAGCAGTACCAAATTGGAAAGTCTCAGGGAGATGCGATGTGACTTTAAAAGTGACTGCTACCACAGATTTGCATTTTCTCACTTAAGGTTACTTCTATTTCCACATGGTATAATGAGCATGAAACAACACTTGGCATTCTTTCAAAAACAGGATTAAGAATAAGAACCACAACAGGTGTCATGAAACAGCAGGAAAGGAGACTGTGAATTTTTGTCTTATGAAGCCTAACAACATCCCCTCCCACCACTACCCACATGGTCCCACATGGTTTGCACTCCCAATGAAAACACTAGATTCCCTGAGAAGCAGAAATCAATCTTGATGCTCGTAAGAAACTGCCATGCTGTTTCAAAATAAGCTTTCCATATATGACAAAATTTGAATTTTCCAAAGACAAGTTGACAGCTACTAGCTCAGGATCAGATTGCTGCTAAGACTTACGCTCCTAAATACCCATATGACTGCTGGAAATAACTGTTTTAATACGTGTTCTCTTTGTCCAACAGTCCACTCAGGAACAGGATCAAAGATTTGAGACCTGCACCAGTTCTTATCAGGCAGGTAAGACCCCTTCAGCTGAGAAGACTGCCTTTTGCCAATGTCTTTAAATATAAGATTTGAGAAATAGATTTGCTTCACAAACTTACACATGAGGTACTGTAAGTCCTATCACTGGCTACCAATGATGCAGTACATAAAACCAGTGCACTTGGGACCCAGCTGTCAGTGTGGGAACTCACTGTAATGCTTTGCAGACCAATTCAAAACCACTTCTATCACATGAAGTTAAGGACCAATGAGACCATTTGGCTGACTTAGCTCAGGACCCAAAATGCCTTCACTAGCTGTGGCTGGATGCTAAACTGCAAATTGGGCCAGACTTTTAAGTGGACTTGGCAGAGCTTTTATGTATATATATATTACACCAGCAGAAAATTAAGACAACTTGAGACAATACCACTGACCTCCAACAAACATGTTCATTTCACTTGTATTTCTCATCCACTGAATTTCCACTGAATTTTCCAAGAGCTCTGACAGCAAAGCAGCTACAGAACACTTCTCACTAGCCTGAAGTGTTGAACTGTTGAACTTACCAGGCCAGGAGCAGCAGCGGAGCCCAAACCCTTATTTCCCCCTGGGGAAGGGCTAATAGCAGGGCCTGCAGGCTCACAAAGTGCCACAAATATCTGAGCTCAGCACGCTTGCACTGCAGCCACATGAGGAACTTCTGCTCCCGTGGCATCCATCAGCCTCAATGACCCAAAATCCACTGAGCCAAATGGGAAGACACTGCAGTGACGTGCACTGGATTAAAAGAGTCACCTACCTACATGGCTTTCATGGCAAGAAACATATTTGAACCAAGAACTGAAACATCCATAATTACTAAAACCTTTTTAATGCATTCTATTTCACTTCCTGTCCTTATTTGCTCTGAAAATGCTGAAAAGTTATTGTAACTGTTCCCAGAAGTCATGGAGGGTTGAGATTTCATTTGTGGGTGGTTGTTTTTTGTTCGTTTGTTTTAGTAATAAGCCAATTACTGTCTAAACTTCCATAAATACACAGATATTTACTCTAAGAGTGGGTGCTCCATTTTTCCATTTCAACTCCATTACCACAGTGAGCAATGCATGCTTAGGAAAATCAAGGTGTCATCTTTTCTTTGTAGGTGTTAAATCCTAAGAAGTGGACAGTAGCAGATCAAAAAGGTAAAAAATAAATAAATAAACAAATCAATTTACTGTTCACTATTTCTGGAACTTGCTTTTGAGTGTTTAAGTCATAAGCTTTTTCCTGAAACTACCAAACAAAAAGGGTTTTCCTTGACCTAGAGGAAGGAAAAAAAAAAACAAACACAAGAAATCAAAACAGGGTAGCGAGTGAACAGAGAAGATATGATGGGGATAAGATTTGAGAATGAAAACTATATCCTATATTTTTATCTGTACAGAGGACAAAGAACTTATAAATACAAAATACTACATCTTGGCCTACACAAATACAATAAGGGAATTGCACAGTTACATACACTTGCAATGTGTCTTGCCATAGCATTCCATTAAATATCTTTGTCTTAACATTACTGCAATCTGTTAGATGAAGTTTGTTAGATGGCTTTCCTTCCTTCCCTCTCAATTTATTTCAAGGTCCAGCAGAGTCTGGTTCCCCCTGCCCCAGCAGAAATAAACCCAGGGCTCCACTTTGTGTGGCTTGACACTTCCAAAGCATGAAATGAGCTGACAGTGGAAGCTGCAGGTAAATTGGCAACTTAAAAAAAAAAAAAAAAAGAGGAAAAAAAGAGAGAGAGAAGGCATTTCCACTGAAGCAATTAGGAGCAGAAAACTGGCTAGTTAATGCTTGCTAATTTAACACACTTAAGGACACAAACATTATGGCAAACAATATTCTGGAAAAACAAGCACATTGTAAGAACTCCTTACTGGCTCCCTAAACACTTGGTACCGAGAAGGGGATCGTTTATATTAGCTATACACCTGGGAAGAGGAGGGCAGACTGGAAAAATTGGAGCTGAAGTGGCAAAACACAGGCGGCAGCATTTCCAGAACATTATCGCTAAGGTTCCCCCGCCCCCCCCCTTCACAGATAATAAAAGGTTTGCTTCTTCTATGACAGACTACCCTGCAAGGCAGCAGCAGCAGGAGCACAGGCCTTAGCAGTCTTTGCGGCTATCTGATTACACGCCACATCCACTGAATTTAGTGCGACCTCCGCAACCAGCTGCCAGGAGACCAAAAATAAACCCTTCGGCAGGTTTTAAAACAGGAGACACTTCAGCACTTTTGCCCTCACAGGATTAGATGCATCAGTTTTACTTTCTTTTCCCTCTGCTTTCACAAATGAGTTTTACTGGTCGATTGCTGGGGAGAGGCAGAGGCTATGTTAGACACCAAAAAACAAGCACAGAGTTCAGAGGTAGCTTCTTCCTTCGACAACATCAGCTGAAATTAGAAGCAAGGCAGCCAACGTGCCACAGAGATAAAGCTCAAGGTGGTAGGACAGACACACGTCATTTAGCAGGCTACCAACTAAACTCATCTTTGAAACTTGTATGCCAAGATGTTGATGTCCATTATGGGATAACTTCAAAGGTAACACTTGTGTTTGGTTGTTTTTAAAAGAAAAAAATGTAGAAAACTAACCAAGTACTAATGAAATCACTTCTATTAACACAAAAAAGTAATTAAAGAGAACATCCCATCAAGCTTTTATGAGAATAACTGAAATGACACATTTCTCTTTCCCTACGGTTTTTGGTTGATTGTCTTTTTTCTCTTGTTGTCTGGGTTGGTTAAAAACAAATGAACAAAACAAAGATTCCTCGGTAACAGAATCTGCTAGCAACATTCATCAGTGCAACAGAACAAGGGAACATAGGTAGCATTTACACCAGAAAGTTTCTTGACCTAAAGTTCTGGGGTAAGGGAGGTAAACCGAATTAAACTAACTCCCAATCATCATTTTTTCATTATTTTTTCATATGTAAAAGGAGGTACAGATGAGGATTTTTTCCACAGAGAATGCTGTGAATTGATAGCTTTGTTCCAGTTCACTACAGTTTCTTATTGATTTTCTCTCATTTTAGCCTGCATTGATTTGTTAATCCCTTCTCTGTAACAGTTCTAATGACAAATCGAGAACGAAAAAAATGCATGCTTTAGGGCCTGTTCCACCAACCTCTTGCTTCAAACCATAATTGAACTTGGATTTGGAGTATGTGTATATAGGGTCAGACCTGACTCACCCCATTCTAGGGTACTCTTCATACTGACGCCTTTCTGTTCAGGCTTCTCACGGATGGACAATGCAGAAAAGAACGGAAAGAACATTGGTAGGGCAGAACAGGATTTCTGCATTTAGGGCAGCCACATCCCAAGGCCTCTGCTCACACAGCCTTTGTCTTAGTATTAAGTCCATTTTTAAACAATTTTGCAGTCTTCCCCATAGTCAATTAGCAGGTAGTAACTGCATCATGCATGGAAGTGGCACCAGCAAACATTCAGGGCGTTTGTTGGTACAGAGCAGATGAGCACTGAGCTGGATCCCAAGCTGTCCGTGAGCTCAGAGGCAGCAGCAGTCATGGTGCACTGTTGGTAACACGATCGATGCAGAAGGACGGGACACGGTATTTTAATTTAAGGAATATAGTACGAGCATATGCAGGTCTGAGAGTTACAAGCAAGATAGTTTAGATTGGTCACTGCTGCAAGTAGCTGCAGTCTCTTTCCATTTCCCTGATAGTTTTAAACAACTCCAAGTAGGGTACTAATGGTGGTCTTTAACTGTCCAGGCAATCCAATGGAAAACGAATTTATGCATGATGTTGCTGAAGCCTTTGCCCACCCTCACATTTGTATCACTGCCGTGATCACGTGCTGTGTGGGTCTCCAGCTCCTGACTTATGCCCATGTCACTCCTCCTACTTCACCCACATTGTAGGAAATCAGCCCTTCGGGGTCTCCCTTACGGATCCCAGTGCAGCCCAACTCCTGGCTGCCACCTCACTGCTACAGCGCAGCCCTGGCAGAGCAGCTTTGGGCACTGAAGGCAGCCCTCACCCTGGGAGAACCCAAGGGAGAACCAGCCAGCCCAAGAAGTAAGCCCTCTGTCTGCAGTGGTAACACAGAAATGGGAACTCCCATTCCTCCAATGGGGAGGAAAAGCAAAAAAACAAGAATATACCAAGAGGTGTATTTCAGCGGCTTAAAATAAACAACAAACCACATTACTGCAACAGGCAGTGAAAAGAGCAGCAAATTGCTTTGACTGCAGAGGGCCAAGAGAACGTACATACTCCTGACAGCATTCCTTGGAAAAAAAAGGAACCCTTTGGAGGATCCAAGCCACTCAGTACTGCACAGGATGAGCGGACACGCTGCAACAAATGTACGTACTGGAAGTACAGAGCACAGCAGGGTCAGGAGAAAGACAGCAGGTACAGGTTGCCACAGGGCAAGGAGTTATTTTCATTCCCTGACACGGCTGGCCCCCTACATTCATCATCAACATTCAGGCTTGGTGACAGGGAAAGTGAGGAGGGAATTAAGCCCAAGAAATCACATACCCAAAAATGACACTGTGACACACGATTTTTTGTGATTTCCTAACTGAAATTCCAGCTCCCTGTCCTCAGCTGTGATCCAGCACAGCTTTCTTTAATTACAGAAAGGAGACAATGAAAACATGGCTCCATGTGAATGCAGTGCTGCATATTCACAATGACCGTAGCCCTTCCTTCCACCAATTTAGTGAGACACGTTCAGCACTGCACAATGACGACTTCTCACTTGTTTATTGCTGCAGCAAATGTTTGCTGCGACGTGAATGACATGCTGAACATACCACAAACAGTAAAATGATAGCTATTAAAACCAAAAATACCAAAACGGCTTGGAAAAGCATTTTGACAAGGAAGAAACATTACACCAGGTCTTTGTAGCATTTGCTAAATACAGAGGCTCATCATATTTCAGGCCATTTGTATTTAATTGTCCTTTCATCTGAAGAGCAGTGGATGTGAATGCACATCAGGCAGCAGATGAGTCAGATGTTCTGAAGAGGTCCAATCAAGGACGTCCCACAACACAAGAGCACTGCCTGCATAATGTCTCACACAACTGACTTCTGCTACAGCCTTGAGTTTCTTTGCAGTGTCTCATCCCATTCCGTTGTGGCTATGCACCAAAGCTCCAAGAAAAAATAATAAATAGGCCTGCAGTCTCATAATTCAAAAAGTTTAAACACGTGAGACTCCAGGAACCTTATGTCCACATACAATTAAAGCTGCCAGGGTGGCAGCTAAGATTAGTAGATAATTATTTGAAATTCGAGCTTTTGTTCTTCCACCATTTCAACTGAAAGAGGAAAAAAAGGCACTCATATTTATCAAGGCCAACATTTCAAAATGAATTTCTGAGGTGAAGGCAAACTCACAGTAGAATAGGTCGCTCACAACACTTCAAAAAACAAGTTTCAGAGTGGCAGACAGACACAGACATTATACATTATACCAATTTCAGCACAAAGAAGGGAGAATCCCCAGTCCTTGGTGGAGGAAGACAAGGGGATAGAGACAAGTCACAGCACAGGAGGTTACCTAAAGGACAGCACAGGAGATTTAAACTAGTGTGCCTTTTATATTGCCCTGTAATTCTTAGATCAGTTTCTCCTTTTTGGTTTTAACAGGATTAACCCCAGTGCAGAGGCAATCAACAGACCACAGCTTGGCTAAAAATTTGGTTCAATCATTAAAAACAATTTATAAAAATTGTTCATGGATAAAAGTCATTAGTTGTAAGCCTCAACTATTAAACTGGCTCTCCGTATTGAAGTGCAAGTTGGAGTTGATAATTCAGGGTAAACACACAAAAGAACTCATCCTCTCTGTATTCATTTTGATTCAGCTCTTAAATCAAACCTCATCTCCATACAGCAACAAATAGAAAAAAATATAGTTCATGTGTCGAGTATGAGCTAGTTTTCATTTACACAGCCCACGTGCTGCAACTTAACCCAACTTTAAGTCTAAATTTTAGCACTGACATTATTTTGTAACCTTGAAGTACTTTAGGCTCTTATTATCTGCTTTTTCCTTTTCTCATCAACACAGCTCCTCTCTCTCAGGGTACAAATGATGCTAGCTCCTGATCACACGCTTCTTAAATCATCTTCATGCTGTTAGCTCTGCAAAGAATGATGCCTGCTCCAGAACACTGCCATTGCTATTCACTCAGATCAGGTCTCTCACAGGTCTGTAAGAAGGAACAGCGCTGAGGGCAGCAGAATGAAGATGAGATTGTTTTTACTCTTCCTTTCCAAAGAATATATCTGATTACATCTCTGTCCTTCACCTTCATGGATCACTTGTCCTGCCAAGCTTAAGCTCCCCTGGGCAAAAGCTACAGCTGTCCTGACTTTGTACTGTACAACAGGACTACACACTTTGGGCGTTGCCCAAAGCATAAATGAGTAACAGCACAGAACAGATTTAACACCAGTGTTCTCTGTAAACAGCCGGTGACAAAAGCAGGGAGAAGCATCTCAAACCAAGGAAGACGGGTGTTCGAGACTCCCTGGAGCCAACACCGACTAAATATGTTATTTGTTACTGCAGTATCCTGGACTCTAAGGCTCCACTTTTCACCTTTTCACTTTCCACAGGTGATGGGAAAGGGCAGAGGCTGACTCTCCTAACCAAAGTCTCTCTGTGAAAGACAATCAAGAGGCTGAGATGCAACGCATATTTGCAGCTGAAGCTGTCAGCCTCTCCCTACTCCTCATGTGCCAGCTGCCCCACAGGAAGACACAGACCTTTCGACTGGTCATTTGTCCAGATGGGACCTGCACGTTGCCTTCCAGCAGGCCAATTGCCACCTGCTGCTTCTTGGACATGAACAAGGCAAAGTAGAGTTTGTCAGTAGTATGGGTTGCAAATTGCAGGCAAAAGGAAAAAAATATCGAGTCCTTGTGTGATGTTTTCTTCCAAATCATCTTTGTGGTTGTGGATATATCATTTTGCTTCAAATTAGCCACATAAAAAGAAAATTTCCAATACCACTCAAGGACATTACAAGGTAGAGAAATATTCAGGATTGCCTGAGACAGAAGCTGTGATGTTACGTATCAGCTAGAGAAAAGCCATTAGCTAAACTGTGACAGAGGGCTTCAGACAGAAGTAGTGCCTCAGCTGGGCAAGGTCTGTGGTGTAATTGCCTGAAGTAACTAGGAAAATAAAACTAACATTCACATTTTTTAAGGAAAAGGTACAGCATTGAAGAAGCTTTCAGGGTAGGGCATAACTGCATTACCTGAGCGTTCCCTAGGCTCCCAACCTTAGATGCTATCGCGCTGGGGAAACTTGGTGTGCTAGCCCTAAGGAACAGCACGGAGCGTGGAGTGGAGTGGAGACACCATGGCTAGGCTCTGTAATCAGGTGGGGCCTCAATTGTTCTTATGCACAAAGCTGCACCTTTTGCCACCCTGAGCCAAAGACCTGTCATGTTTTGACAAATGCTGTACCCTAGTGTACTTTTTGCTCATTATAATATCATTATAATACCAAAACATACCTCCATCCCAAAAGCTACCCGCCTCCAAGGTGTGACCACCCCTCACTGAGCATGCGCCCTGAATTTCTCAGAGCCTATTACTTTAAACGGAGACAGGAGAACTTTTCACCAATCATAACTAAGATATGCTTGACTAGAGCCACTCAAGCTCCACCTAAAAGATAGAAAATAATATAAATTGGCCTAAGAGAGAGGGGGATGTTAGGGAAGATACCACCATCAGGGGAGATACCATCCCGAGGAAATACAACATCCTTAGGACCTCCTGACTCCTGGGATCAGTCGACGGGCTGAGCCTCTCTTCCCCCTCCCATTGGGATGCCTTTGGGTGAGATCTGAATATTTGCTTATAAATCTCTCTAGAGTCTTTGATCCTTTTAACACATTTATTTCTAGGCCATGCACCTGTAACACCTGTAACACCTGTGTATTTCATGCATGCTAGCTTGCTTTTGCAGACAGTCACTATCGCTGGCAATCCAAAAGAACCTGATTATCTGTTGCTGTAATAAACCATACTTGATTGCATTGTGATAGCTCTCATTAAGTGCAACTAGGGTGAGGGTGGTTATCCGTGATAGTTCAGTGTTCTGAATCCAACCAGATCCCCAGACGGTTAGTGCGTTTTTGGTGAATGTCTGAACGGACCCCCAGACGGTTAACGCGTTTTTGGTGAATGTCCGACTGGTTCAGTACCCTGAATCTGACCGGGCCCGTAACGGTTAGTCAGCTACACCCCTTAACGCGACAAGGTCCCACCTCATCTGCTAGACTTTATTAAAGTTGCGGCTATCTCCTGCATGCATTTAAATCTGAAGGAATTTGGCATCTTTTGCTAACGGTAAATCTGGTTCCACCATGGAAAAAATCAGTTTCTTAATGCAAAAGCCTTTTAAGAAATTTGAAATAATTGAATCAGATTAACTTCTGAGCTTACAGGAAGAGCAGCAAGGGCTTGTGCTGCAGCATTTGAGAGGTTTCTATTAGGAAATTGTTCTGATTATCTTAATGCACCCAAGAAAAAAAAAACTGGAAAAATGATAATTTCCTTCATTACCTGAGATGCTCCATTTAGGCAAGGCACGGAAATAGGGATGTTACACAACAGCTCCAAGTGTTGTTCAGACGCTGTGCTCGCCTCCTGCCTGTCAGGAACCACCGTGGGTCTTCCAAGTTGCCCATAGTCTGCTCTGCCCCAGGTGAACACCTTCCCAGTTTCTAAATGCAAAACACATTTCAAGATTAGTTATCCACTAGGTTCTTGGAACATCTGGATGCTATTTCAAAACTAGACCACCACTTAATGCATCTTATCTAAAGCTTCAAGAAGTGAAAATTTACTCGCTTCTTAAACGAAAACTTTATTGCTTCTGGGAGCATAAGGAAAAGTATACTAAAACTACCTGAGAACACATTAAGATGTCCTTTAATTCAGTTTCTTCAGCCTCGTTAACTTCCTAACAAAAAGGCCATCTGCAGGGTGGCCTGGGCTGTAAGTGAAACCACATCAGTAAAGCTGTGTAACCTACATATACTGCATGCAATAATACACATTATTTACATAAAGGGCATGTTTCTAGCTTGACAGCAGCACAGACAGAGCAGCTCATTCTGAAAGGTACGAGATTCTTCTCTGTTCCCAGTATTTGCCTTAGAGATGTCCATCCCATGTCCTGCATTTAACGTTTGACGTTTTCCCAACAGAAGCTGCCTTCTGTAACAACTTCTGCTAGCAAACAGCCCTCAGGACAGCAACTAGTTAGTCAGGAACACCACCACGGATGTCATTAAGCACTGGAAATGCACTGGTTTGTTCCTACAGGAAAAACAGCTTAAAATGAAGTCAGCAGTACTTGGACCATTCTCCTCTCCAGATTATAAAGGTGCTCGCTGCTGTAGGACTGACACCCACAAGCCCAGCCTCCAGCACGAACAATATCCATAAAGAAACGCTTTTTACCTTCTGTTCCTCCTCCCCCCCCCCCAAAAAAAAAAAATCATGCTAAGTGCCAGCTTGATTTTCTTACCGAGTTACACAAACACAGCATCAACTGGGTGTTCTCAGCTGGCTTTTGACTAGAAGTAGCAACCCATGTTACAGCCCAGAAGGAAGCCTGCGATGACCCTGAGTGATGCGTGAGCTTCAGCCAAGCATTAAAGTTCTCTCCAGAACTGAAATTATCAAGCTAAATGATCTTATTTTCCTCATATCCGTGAGAAGCCAAGTAAGCCAGCTGTAACATTCACTTCTCCCCTTGTAAGTCAGTGTGCATGTGCAGAGTGCCCAAACACAACAGCTAAGGGTCTTCCTAGCATGCCATAGCACAAACCTTTGGGAACCTAAACACCTCCCTTTTCTTTTGGTTGCTGTTAAAACTGTCCTGAAGGGGACACAGCTAGTCACTGCTGGTTGGGGGGCTTTAAATTGATAATGCATCTCAAACTGGAAATCTCTAACTTGGTATATTTAAATACAGAACAAGTAACATGCATCTTCCCTGGAAATCTGCTAGCAGTGGTATCTTTTACACAGATCTCTGAAACTTTTTTCAGATTCATTCTCTCAGTTCACTGATAATGCTTCCCCTGAAATAATTAAGGGATAAAATTAGTTGTCCTTTTCTTTCAAGGGCATGAGGATTTTCTGCCTTTGGAGATGCCTCGTACTTCAGGGAAAAGCTGAAACCAGTCAGATACTTCTTTCAATACATGAAAGGTCTTTTAGAACAGTGGCTGCATTTTGTTAGGTTAAAGCATTAAAACAGTTTTCATTAAGAAAAAAGCCAGTATATCCTACAGAGATTAGAAAAACAGTTTGTAGTTTAAAAATGCTTGCTTTGCCAGTAGTGTATTTTGCAATTTGTATGGATCTCTGCTAAAAAATATCTGCTGCTGCAGAAATGTTGCAAAAATGCTCCTTTATCAATAAGTTCTACTGCAAATGCAAACTGAGCCTCAGAAGCTTTTCCATCAGACCAGATTACTGCACCTATTCAGGACCCTGCAAGCAGACCAGAAGCAGACCCAGCAAGCTGCTCTATTTTGTACTAACTACAGGAACTGAAGCTGAATTTTATGGAATTTAAAGCCAGAAAGAGCTTCTGTAGCATCTATTTTGACTGTTAACGTGACACAGGCTCTCAAGCCCTACCCAGACATTGCTGCATTGACCCCAAAGACCACAGTTCAAATAAAACATTTCAACTCTCAGAAGCCAAATGCAGTTAGTGTAGCAGGGAAAAACGTCAGCAACCTGCAGTGCCCCTTGAAAGGCAAGACATGCATTTGATGACACACCCAGATCCCGCCATGCAGATGACAGCACTATCTTGTAGAGGTCCCTCTCAAGTCTGACTCTTGGGGAAAAAGCTTTCCCAAAAGAAAATCAGGTTTCCAGCTGGACCCAGACACACAGAGAAACTCCAGCCACTCATGAAATAAAAAAGATCTTTTGCATCATCACAGAGCATTGTTCCACCTTCTCTGAAGTCATCTGCTGCTGGCGTCTGTGGATTCAGAAGGCAGCCACCTAAATCCCAAGACACATTTGACCAGTGACTCACTAAGAAAATCATTTTCCTGCACTGCAGGCCACCAGCAGATACCAGGAACCAGCAGGCATGATCACTGCCTTACCCAAGAGTTGCTAGACGAAGTTCTGTGCAAAGGAGGCAATTCTGCTCCCCTCTGGGCCTGTGAAAGGTGCAGAGAAGCGTGGTGGTCCACAGCCAACTGCGGGATCAGAGCAAAACACCACGAGCACCCACGCTGAAGCCAGACTAAACTTCACGTGTAACCTCCCTTATGAATCAAGGGCTAGCGTGTACATCACTTGCCACAAGATTCTCTCTCCACATTTGTTTTTACTTTTCAGAAACCATCTCTCTTCTCAGCAAAATTAAGTTGTCTAACTACAGTTGCCAGCAACTGTTTAGTGTATCTTTACCAGCAATGACTGGAAAAATGCCCTTCACCTGGTATGTCCCCCATGTGCCATGCTCTGTATAAGTTGGTCTTTTTTCCCCAACTGCATTCTCTCTCTCTCTCATATATATATATATATATATATATATATATATATATATATATATATACACACACACACATATATATATAAAATCAGTCCCCTTATGGTTTTCTGCAATTCTATTATTCTATCAGTTTTTGAGGTGCTACACTGAATTCTCAAACAAGTTTAAATGTAAGCAACAGAACTGCAATCGTTATGATCCTGGTTGTTTCACTCCTTCTCGGCCTTATAAAAGCCTTGAAATATACTCACCTCTATTACTGCAAATCATTCCAGCAAATTTGGTGGAAATAAAGAGCACAAGTATATTGGAAGGACTGGAAACAGACAGCAGGAGTGCTTAGCTACAGCAGAACACCTCCCATGCACAAATTCCATTTTCTTTAACTGGACGAGCAAGCATAGAAATACTTATATATACAACACCAAACAGAGCCTTTAGGCAAGAATAAGTCACCCACACTGTTTACAAAACAGAAATAACTGTAATAATTCTGCTTTGTCCTATTTTGCCACGGAGAGAAACAAGATTCAGGTGGTTATTGGTAGGCAAACATGGAGAATATCTATTACAATTTTTAGAACAGGTACATTGATTTTTTGCTTTTAGGCAGAGCTTCTTGAATGCCCAACTATGAGGTAAGCAACCAATTCCTTCCTTGGTTCTCATCAATTTATTTCTCACTTCTAATCAGCAGAAACTCATTTCCCAGACCTGCTCCTGTGGTGAACATTCCCCCCTCCTATCCTCAGCCTTCTGCTAGGTTGATCATTCCTACTTCTCTGCAGAAAATATCTGCCTAGGGATCCTTTAAAAATAAAAATCTATCTCTACTGCAAGAGAACCTAACAGAAGTTGATTTAGAAGTTACATTGTCTATGAAATACAGATTATATTTTCAGCAAACAAAAAGAAATCTCAGTCTGAAGTGGAAATTTCAGACTGAGCCAAACACCAATGCATGGAAAATTCCAGCCAAAAAGGTTAAAGTCTTGTCAAAATCCTAAGCAAAAGAAAGCACTGAGTTATGACAGAAAGTGTTAAGCAATCGTAACAAGAGGTATTGCTACTGTGCTGCTTATAATATAGATGGTATTTTAAAATGTTCTAAGAATATTTGAGAAAGACATTAGTCATACAGAGTAAGGAGGTTGCAAGATGAATTACTTAAGAATGAAGGGTGATATAACAAGGAGTGTTGGTCTAATATTAGAACAGAACAGATTTTAATTAGAAGTCAAGAAAACATACACAGTGATGAGTCAACTGGACAGAGTACATCAACCATGGAAGTGGCTGAGGCATCAGAAAAAAGGAGATATTTTGTACCAGACTCCATACAGTAAAAGGGCATAAAAGGCAGGAGGCATTTCTACAGCTTGTGTGAAAGAAGCGTGCAACATTGGAAAGGTTTTTTCCGTTCTTCTAAGATTCTAATGATGCCTCCTAAGACCTTGGTCTTCCATGTTCTGAGCACAGGGACCCAATCCCAAAGGCACTTCAACTCCTCAACTGTGTACCTTCGTTAAATCCCAGGTGACTTTATTGCAACCGTTCCTTTTATCAGCAGGCAAACGCTACTTCAGGTGAGGGCCAGAGGGCTCACTAATCTGGAATTAAGGGGCAATAGATGACCCATGTATTCTGGGTCATTCCTGCGGACAACTTGAAGGAAACCTACCATACAGGAGTTCAGAGAGCTAGGAAAAAAAAAGGACAGAATTGAGAACCTTTGAAAGAGAATCTTCCCAACAGCCCCTTAAGTAAATACTACATACAACAGCAGTCAAGATTCTCCATGGTCACACAGCTGTAGCTGTAGTTTCCTCCTGCTCTTTAAATTCAGACTGCAGTGGGATACATACAGCAGCAAGTCATCTGAAACATGCCCGCATCCCTTACAGAACAGGGGTGAAGGTGTCAGAATATTCGTTAGCAATCCACCATCAGCCAGGCTCCTCTGCATTTTCCTTCAGTTCAGCCTTCTGTCCTTACACTACCACAAAGCTTAGTTGAGAATGACTCCAAATTACAAGTTTACAACCCCTGGAGTTTTGCAAATCCAGCAGCATCACATAAAGCAGCTTTCGTTGCTTCCTGCCTGCCTGTGGCTCTTACTGTGCCTCTTTACAGCGCTGCTGAGGCTGCAGAGGATATTATTTTTCCCTTCTAGCACTTTCTTTATCAATCTTCTCAGCTACATAAATAATCAGATATAAATATCAATTAAAAAAGCATTTTAGTTTTAAAAACAGGCTGGTTTCACTGTTGAACAGACACATTTAAATTTACTTATTTTCACAGATTCAGATTCATCTTTATATCAATTTTTCTATTTTAAGATGATACCATGATTGCTCTGGCATTATCTCCTTGAAGCCTCTCTTCAGACAAGCTTTGAACTCTTCTTTCATAAATACAAGATGAAAAAGTTCATCCAGGCTATCTCAATTCACGGTTGCATTAACAATTACTTTGCAAATGAACTCTGGATATCCGTTCTGAATGCTTAATCTCATTCAGACCTGAAATAGGAACTTCTATATAAAATTCCTAATGCCTGCTTTCACAATAAAATTCACAGGGGCATGTATTAAAAACCTGACATTTACAGGCTGCCTTTGCCTCCTCTCTGCCCCCCAGAGGGCAAACCAACACCTCTCCCACAGCTACAAATCTCGTAAATGTCCTGAAGGACAGCAGAATGTCCTCCAAGCATTCTGACAAAATACCTCATCTACCTCAAAACAGCATTTGTGCAAGGGAACCTTACAGGAAAACGTTCACCCATCCATCCCTAATTCCCTCTCGACTGAAGACAACTTAATTCAGCAGCTGGAAGCCAAGCATCACGACTGCACCTACAATGCTGTAGCTGTGCAAGGTTTCAGTGCGACACGGGATTAGCTCCTCTGACAAGGGTTTAAATGGCCCCCTCATTCTCTTACACTGAAGTCTGGTGTGCCAAAGCTACCCACACCTCTTAATGCAGCTGTAGCCTTCTGCATCTTTATGTAAGAAGGTTTATTCTGATTTTTTCCCCCCTATGTTCATCTATAATAGCTAACAATAATGGACAACTAAAATATAAATCTATGCACAGTATTAAGGTCATGCCTGCTCAGGAAAATTCCAACAAAACAGCAAAAGCACTTCAGGGATGTCAGCAACAGAAATCTAGCAATCATTGCAATTGCCATTTTCAGCCTTCTGCAGCCACAGGCTGAAGCACACAGCTAGTTCAGAAGAGTCCACAGAGCAGCAGCTCACAAGAGCTTCCAAGCACCCTATAAATAGGTTTAAAACCACAGCAAAAGATCAAAAGCCACAAGTGCCACGGAAAGAGAAATAACAATACTCCTGAAGCAGCTGTGGATTTGTCAGTGAAAGCTTGGCCTCAAGTGGGACAAAAATTGCTGCCGTTCTCAGCTACGTTAGATATCCCCCAACGTGGCGACCAACTATGTGTGAGAGCAAGACAAACCAAAAAGTCACCTAAGGGATTTCACACCACTAGAATCAGTGGCTCACTGGCAAACAAACGGCTTCTCACTGTAACTCGTCTCTATTGCCCGCAAAATAAAATAAGAACAAAAAATAGGAAATGGAAGAAATCAGCCTGGAAGACAAACGTGCATCACGAAAGAAAATTCAGCCAACCTGGAGGAGCTCTGCTGCAGCACATGAATGTAAACAGACAGAGTGTAAGGGAACATCATGCATTCTCTTTCAGAACCTCCTGGAAATAGCAGGGTATTAACCAGCCAGAGACTTGTATGATAATTGGCACAGCAGATGCTCAGCTAGGCAGGCAAAGCTATCAGGATGCGGGACCCTCTCTAGGAAGAGACAGCAGGACAATGGAAGCTTTTAGCCCAGACAGAGAGGTCCAGAGCACAGGCTGAGAACTCCGCTGGCAACCGTTTACACCAAGACAGCTTGAGGGACTTGAGGCCCAGCTCACAGCTCTCACCTCTAGAGGATCACTCTTCGCAGTGCCCAAACAATTATTTGTGAGGGGAAGGTAAACCAAGCTAAGGAATTGATTTGGCTGAAAAAACAGCCCGAAAAACGAGCTTGGCAGCAGCCAGTAATGCTAAAGGCACTGCTCTACTAAGTCGGTTTAATATTCTGCATGATGGGCTAGAGCTAGCGTGCAGTTTCACATGACATACTAAGTTTTTTGTGCACTTCACCAACAGATCCAACTTTATCGGGACTATCAACATCATTAAAAAATCTTAACTGCTTTGACTTGCATGCATTAAAGACAGGGAAGCTTTCCCTTTTTTGCTTCCACAGTTACACCAAGTTATGTATCAAGACAATGTTCAGTTAATGGGATTATTCGCATACTTAATTGCGTGCTTCACTGCTTTGAAAAATTGGAAAGAAAAAAAAAAGGATCTTTCTAGTATGGCATATTCCAAGACTTCCTATATAATCCCGAAGCCTGGCCTCTGGTTTTGGGTTTTAGATAGGGTAAAGGCTGCTTTGCTTTTAGAAGAGACACTGGAAACCTGAAATACCAAATGAAGCTCTGATTAAGCTGGAAGGAAAATTACAACATGCAATTTCTTCCATTTTCTATTTGTGCTCATACTGCTGATATCAAACAGATATATGATCTTGGCTCAAAAAGAAAAAGGGAAGGCCATCGATTACCACAGCAGGTCTGTGCAATTGTGGAACAAAGCTGACGAAGTGGGGTGTGGGGCAGTGGAGGTGCTGAAGCACCTATCCCACTCTGCATTCATCCTGCAAGATGAGAAAATTCCCCCCTCATTTCTCTCCACTCATGATTAGAGTCATGACTGCCTCACCAGCTGTGCCTCTGGCTCATTTTAAATTCAAACTACGATGCATATCTCACTTTTAGACTTTTAATAGCAATGCCTTAAAATGCAGATTGCTGACTAAATTTAGTTACACGATTTAAAACAAATCTAACACATCTCTACCCAGCAAACAGAATCGCTGAATTCAAGGTTCAATAAAGGACTTAACTCTTAATCTAAACACAAAGTCCTAACAAAAAAAAAATATAAAGGAAAAAAAAAATCACAGCACAATTTAGTGAAGCCTTTAAAAAAGCAGGATGCATAAAACATTAACCAGCTATGGAAAACTATCTGCGAATGCATCATAGTGTACTATAGGGTTTTTGTTCTGTAATTCTGCGAATAAATTCAGCACTGTGCTACTACAGCAGTATGACTCATACTCTTTTACTGACATTCTATATTTATATCCCCATGTCCTTCTGCACTGTTATATGCTTTCTCACATACAGGTCTCCCTAACCTGGAATCTCCTTTCTGCTGCAGTCCAGCATCTCTTCCTCTAACGTCCCAAAGAACACTAAACAGGTATTTATTTCTAAAGACTTAATTATTTCTGGACACCACTTTGAAAAAGCAACACCTTTGAACCATTGTGACAAAAAGGCATAAGCTTTTACTCACAATGATTTTATGGTGCCTTATTTCCTGCTCTTTGTCTGTAAATGGACTGCGCAGACATTTATCCCATTACAAGTCCAGGTCTTATTTCATTAGACTTAGCATCATACTTTGATGCAGAAAATGTTATCTCAATAAGTTACAAAATAACTGTGTTTTTTATATCACATTATAAGCAGCATCACCTATAGCCCCAACCTCGAGAACATCTATGAATCTGCCTGATGATCTGGAGAACGCAAGTGGTCCTACTCCTCTCAGTACCCCATTGCCATCTGAGTCTATCTAAGAAAGAGAGGGCATCTGCCTAAAGGAGATAAACAAAGTGAAGGTAATTAAGTTCCAAGTGCTAATATTTACCTTGCCGAAAGACTCAAGGGCATGGTATGGAGAGACAAGCACAGAAATATCACAAGAAACACTCTGGAATGGCAGTCTGCTGAAGAACTGGGCTTTCTTCTGGTTGTCCACAAGATGCACTTCCAAGGACAAATATTCTGAGATCTTTTAAACAGAAATTTTACTACATAACAAGCCTCAGACATGCACAATTCTGAAGTGTTAGAATAGTCACTATCTACAAAGAAATTGGTAGCATTACAAAAACAGTGTTAGATGACCTATCCTGGAACCTCTTAAGAGGCTTTAACCTTCTCAGCAGCTCCAAGAAATAGCTGAGTTCAACATCCTATAGAATTCAACCCTAAATGTGTGTTGTTCTTAGCAAATAAAGTACAAAAACACAAACCAGTATCACAAAACTGACAGTGGCACCTTCAGAGCCTCCCAGGAGACCACTTGACTTGTTCAGGCGCAGAACCAACCACAACTGACTAAGAGAGTGGGTTGCTCACCTCAGATAATGAGCAGCTGTAACTGCAGCATTCTCACCAACAGGAGGAACAATACATTCTAAAAGAGGATAGGAAGTGACATTCATGTCCTTTGAAGTCAAGAGATGAATAATGAGCAATAAGGTAATGTATTCCCTCTGGAATATTATCCCCATTTTTCCCTACCCACAAGAGAGACAGAGCTTAAGAGCATGGAACAAATCACAAGGTTCTTCCTCAAGCTGTGTGTTGGCAAGTTGCTTAACTTCAAGGAGACTGACGGGAGAGAGGGGGCAGAGGTGTAAATAGCTCCGTAAGGGTGAAAGTATCTAAATGACATTTATGCTCCCTAAAAATCTCCATCACGTACATGAATTTGCTATCCAGCTAGCAGAGTTTCCTTTGACTCCTGCCCTCTCCTTGCAGCTCAGACCTCTTGCTTGTTAGAATTCACATACTAAGAGCCTGGGAGACAATTCCAGCATCTCAGAGCCACAAAACACAGAGCAGAAGAGGCAGAAATTTCAGTATGGAAGCTTAAAAGTTTAGCTTTAGAAATGTTTCTACCCACAGAGATACAAAGACTGCAATGCAAGTCCCTCCTTGTAGAGCGATTTGCTGTACCCTGCAAAGGGGGGAATGACACTAGTGAGGTTTACTTTTGATGTCTGCCAAATGAACCAACAGCTGTCCACAGCCACCTCTGCATAGCACCAGCACGCCCACCTTTAAGGATTACCCAGGTGTGTACATGAACAGAGTTCAACATGCTACGTGTGACCTGCTATGCTGCCTGTTAAGGTTGTAGGTTTGAAAGCAAAAAGGGAAAAATAAGAAGATAACCTTTCTCCTCAGGACCAAGAAAGTAACTAAAATGAAAATAAAAAGAGCAAGAACAAGCTCTTAGCTTTTCATGGCCTTCTTTTCTCCGACATTAAAATGGATGTTGATTGAAAGAACCAGTACCATTACATCCATGCTTCACATAATATAATGAGACTGGACAGCTTGTAAAGATGCCATGAGCTTTCTCCTGCCCTAAAGCAGGTGGCCAGGTGGGGTAGAGTCATTGCTTTGCTCTGAAGTGAAAAGGTTAAAAATCAGACACTTGGGAAGCAATTTTACATGTCAAGTTCATGTCTGCACAGGATCAGCTCACTTGCAGGGACTTGAATCCCAAATGCATGGGGTGACCTGATTTGATGAACGCTGCTCCAAAGCAGCCCTACTGGATTAGGGAGAGCTTTTAAATAGCTACTCTAGATTTTTAAGTTGGACACATCAGGGGCTCATTACACATCTCAACTATCACTTTCTGCCCATGTGTGCCCACAGTGCTTTGGGTTTGTTTGGGTTCTTCATCTCCAGATAAGTCAGCACGCAAGAGGAGACGAGCATAAAAGGGTTTAACACCCTCCTTTGTACCGTGTGATTTGTCAAGATGATTCTTCAAAACATATCAGCTTCTGCTCCACATTGCCACTCTTATATTGTCCTCACAGCCTGACCTTCTTTCCTTCTGTTCTGGCACTTTTGTTACCATTTTCTTTCAAACAAACTGCCTCGGCTTCAATCAGCTGCATCACTAGCAGGCACAAGCCTGAAAAAAAGCATTTATGTGCAGGCAAATTCCTACAAAACAGCCAATAGCTGCCAAAAAAAAAAAGTTCAGAAAAAAAAAGGCCAAAAAGCAAGATGAGAGCTGCCAAAAAAACTTGCAGTTTGCTCAATATTTTGGGGAGCAAAAGACAAGCAGAAAGGCATATTCCTAAAGGTGTTTCTGTATAAATGTTTTCTGGAGCTTTGTAATGGTAAGTTTTATAAAAAATAAAGAAAAAATAAGGTTTCCTATGTTCATTATAAAAATTATCTTAGGAAAGCTGACAAAAAGCACTGTCCTCGAATAGACCCATCTCTACATTGTTTTGTACAATTTCTGTTCTAATAAAATGACACCGAGTACAAGTGAGAACAAGTTACCGAAGATACCCCTCCCAGAGCCTCTACGCTGCATGAATCAGATGCTAACACCTTCTTATGATCATCCAAGTCTTTCTCCATGAAAAAGGAAACTTATTACTACTATGATCACTTGATTTTTATTTCATACCATGTTCCTTACAATATCGGACCAAAGAACAAGTCCTGAAAAAGGCAACTGGTAATAAAATGTTTTTCTTCTTCTAGACAGTAACTTTGCTCTATCAGATGATGTGGAATTTTTCATAGCTGATTTACAAGGCACTAACTGCAAGTTTAAAATCTAGTATTCAAATCCGGGTTCTTAAATGCATGATTTATGCACTCAATTTTGAAAACAAAAACTTAAAGTCATTGCAAAGCAAAGTCTTCTTACTCTTTGCCAGCATCACAAATTATACTGTACAGTTTCTTGCATTAGAAAAAGTCCTGTCATTAACAATAAAGGAAAATAATGAGTTTAATGGACAACAGCATAGGACACACGGGGCTGCTGGTAGTCACGGTCACGAGAAGGTCAGGAGGGGTAGGAATACAGCTGCTGATATCTCAAAATTATCTTACAATAGAGAAGTCAATGAGCAGAATAAAAGTTTCACAAGCCTGCTGTTAACTATGAATTAATTTACTCGGAAAAACTGAAGTGTAAGAAAGCGATACTGTTTTATTAAAGCAATGCTATTAACAGTTTTGCATGAAACATACCAAAATGTTTCTCTATATAGCAGGTCAAATAAACCACTGTGTTACAGAGCATCAGTAGAGTATTTTTGGTACCACTTTCTATTTTACTCTTTCTAAAGTGTTTTCTGCATCTCTGTTGTGTACCAAGGCAATTGTTTTCCATGGAGTTGTACGTGGCACCCAATTCTGTTTTGACAACCTTCAGTTCCAAATATCTCCTCAGCTACAACGATTAAAGTGTAAGTTCATGAGAGAGAACATCTTTCGATGTTATTTTACATAACAACATCTGCCTAAATGCCACAAGAAGAGATGACTGGTGGCAGAAGTGCTAAACAAAACATGCATGGAAATTACCATAAAAAAGAAATCAAGCTTTGCAAAATTAAATAATTTTCAAGAGCCCATACTGACTAGCGGAAGTCTATGTTTGACACAGAGAAAAAAGTAGCCCTGATTTAAATGAGCTCTTAAATTCATCAGAACATCCCAAGAACTTCAAGGGCAGCCTAAGGGTCACAGATAAAAGTAATTCCCCCTCACCTGCAGGTTTCAATCTCAGCTGTTTGGGATCCACACAGAAACTATGTACTTCCACTGATAGCCTGTCTTTGCTGAATTTCATTAGGTTCAGTTCATTTGAACTGAAGTTCAAATAGTAACTACAAAAAACAGATGCAGTTGCATTGAAATTGTGCCATGACACAACCTGGGCTTGAAAAATCTCTTCCTCTTACACAAAAGAGGTCTTCCAAAAACAAAGCTTGCAAAGTTCCCTTCAAATTTTTCCTTTGGGTAGGAACAATCCACTTACTCTTCAGTGCACTGAGACCTAGCAAGCTCTTGGTGAGCGAGGGCTACGCAGCCGCTGGAGGCCAGCTCTGGGTCACACCCATGAGCAGGTACCTTGAGTGCCCACTGCCAGCTTCCTCCTGTCCAGTGGACTCCCTCAGCTTTGCTGGTTTGGCACAGTCTGCACTTCCATGCATATAATTATGAAAATGAGCATGCAAAGTGTGCTGCCAAAACGGAAACTGGTCTGGAGATCAACACCAACATAACTCAAAGAAAACAAAACCAATATATATCCCTACTATATAGGATGAATTAATCATAAGGTTTGTATTTCAGCAATATTTATAAGCAAAGCAATATTTTGTCATGGGCTGCATTGGAAAAAAAAAAGTCATTAATCTTTTATTTAAGCAAATCAAGCCACATAGCAGCACAGAAGAAAATAGAAAGAAAACTGACTTTCTTAAAGAACACAACAAATGTTAACAGATATCAGTTGCTAACCACACTTGCATACGTACTAGACTCAAGTGCTAGCACACAGACATCAGTCATGGTATTTTCAGAGCACTCAAAAATCCAGCTAAGTCAGCTGAAAGCATACAAATACACAAAAAATAAAATCCCAAGTACTAGAAAACACCTTACTGTTCATACTTCCATCAGTACAACTTCATGCTGTAGTAGCACAGTCATCCCTAGCACCCCAAAAAAACACCACAGGCAACGTAAATACACAAGCCTGACTGCCATTTTTCATGATGGACTTGTATCAGATTATTTTATGGATCCTCACATACTTTAAACAACAATAAAAAGCCACCAGTCTAGGTACCAAATAAAAGTGGATACACCCACCTGGCAGATCTGTACTTGCTAAGAAGCAAAGAAGGGGAAAAAGCCTTTCTATGCAACCATCAATCCTGTCCTCAGAATTCACAACTGCTAATATATCTCCTGTACCCTAGTGCATCTTCACTCAAATCCACCGTTTGAAAAAATACCTGAAGGTAACCATGAAAAGCACAAGCCAGATGGTTGGGGGTTTTTATATCCCTGTTTGGTTTTTGTTCTGTTTCTTAGGAACTAAGTCCCAAAAGGTACTGTCCTTCAGAAGCACTCCTCTCACCGAGCTCACAAAAGGCACATTATCTATGTTCAAATAATAAGATTCATTAGTGAGCATTAAGCCTGAATAATTAATTACAGCAAAAAGGAAATGTCATTTAAAGGTTATGAAAACAAGTGTTTAACAGTGCTAAAATGCTGCTAAGGTTAACCAAGACCTGCAGATCAATGCACATAACATGCGCAGATCACGTACACGTTGGCAGCTGCTTCCTAAACCTGAGCTTATCAACAAAAACATTATGAATGCTTAGCTTTAAATGAAATTATTTGAAAATGCAATAGGCATCTCCCTTGCACACATGCTCAACGACCAAGAAAACTAAAAGAAAGCTGAGTAAATATACTTTGTGTTTGGCAGTGGTTTGTCATACAGATTAGCTCAGCTATTACATAATGACTGGTTTCAGCTTCCACATTTTTATTTTATGCAAAGTAGGTGCAAAGCAATTCTACCTCACAGAGATATTCAAGCTGTCTGGGACCACGTTATACCCACTTTGCATAACTGCAAAATTTCTGCAGTGCAAATTCTTAGCGTTTGTCTGCTTCACATCAATGCCTTCCACTACTAAGGGCTTTGAAGGGCTTTGAGTTGCCAAAATTTCAGTTAATCCTGTCATGACAGCTGTATCACATGATGAGATAACATTAAGCACTCAAAATAAAATTGTCCTTCTTTTGCCCAGAAAGATCAGCAGCCAGGGCAAATAAGCCACCATCTATTTCTAGTTAAATGTGATGAGGGCTGACAAGATTCGTTTGCATTACATAATTCATCTACCACTTTTTCCATATATTAATTGAGGTTTCTCTGGTCTATGTTTACCAACGCCCTGAGACTAAAAAGCCATTTTGCTCTTTGAGCTGCATACACTGCCTACTTTCAATTTGCTTTTTTTAACACAAGTTCCTCTGACGCCTGTATTGAATTCCAGCATTACGAACTCCAGCAACAATAATTCTCACCTCACTACCTGACACACCACTGAGATTAGATTCCTGGAGCACCAGCATGCTCAGGTCCTTTTCTCTCAAGGCAGCTCACTGAATGGAAATTGCTTTTTAATTTATTCTTAGTAACCAGTGGAAAACCACCATACAAAATTTTTCACCTCCACGTGAAGCTCTATCTCCAGTTTATAGCAGCTTAAGTATGAATTAATTTTAATGAAACAGAAGCAACAAGCATCAATCTAGCTTAAGCTGAACTAAAAACCTACTCACCAAGGCAAAGTTTAAACAAAAGCTGCACAGCTTCCTCCTCCTTGCATTTCCACAGCTGGGCTGCACAACAGGACTAGACAAGATGCAGCCAGAGCAGGACCATCCATCGAAGTGGCCTTAACACCAAGACACTATTCAAACTAAGCTGCCCCAATGGATCCCCCATTTTGCCTCCCTAAAGAGCATTCACATCAAACATCTATCAATAGATCATTTTATACCATTCCAGCTTTTCCCAACACATCCCAGGCTTATGTGGCAATGAAAAGCAGCAAGCAAGTCCCGTAACACACCCTAAGTCAACACAGCCTTCATTTTATCACTCAGAACACCAACCTGACAGGACTGCCTTCAGCTTCTCAGCTGGAAAGGGGTGCAGGGAGGAAGCCCCCAGCCCAGACCCTCCAGCCGTGCTTGTTTCGAAGCTACAGAGCCTGAGAAAAAAGTGTCACCGGGGGTGGCTGCTGGAACCCATGGCACAAGGAAGGGGTCTAGCAGCTGCACTGAAAGCTGGGGTGCAGGAAGGAGAAGACTCGAGTTACTGCTGTATCTGGCCCAGCCTGCCAGAACTACAACTGAACAGTGGTCTTGTGAGTTACTTGTCCCACATTTGGATCCTTCTCTAGTAAGACCTATGGACAAGAAACTTAGAAGCAGCCTGATGGAAATTAACAGGGCAGTGAATTCTCTCTTGCTTCCTTTCAGCCTCCAATAGCTGAATTTATAGACACTAATACAATGGGAATTAAACCATTTCTACAATTTGGGAGAAGTGGTTTAGCACAAAAAAAAACCAAAAAACAAAAAACAAAAAACAGAAATAGTTTAACAAAATAGCAAGTGGTTCAGATAGTAGCAACAGGTCCAGCCACAAATACACAGAAGAAGCACAAAGACAAGGACACTTAGTCAAATTCTTCCTCTTCAAAAAGAAACTTAATATCAGCTTTGCACCCTGATTATACAGAAACTGTAAGTGGGGAGGTGGTTCAAAAACAATTAGCATTACAATTTTAACAGTTACCTTGCATCAAGGCAAAAAGAATAAAAATCCCTAAAAATTGTTAAGAGCCAACAAGTTGCCCTGCTGAGCCCCCGCCCCAAACTACAACTCTTCTTGCCCATCAACTCTAGTGGTATAGGATACTGATAATATCCTTATTTACAGTTCCCCATACACAAGCAGCAGCAGATGTTATTTCCTAAGACAAAAGGAAGTCACCATTACTGAGAGTCCAGGTAGAACCCTTTCAGCAGACAAGAAACCCAGATATGACCCCAAATATAACCAGGAAGAGATTTCATTTTGTTTTCAAGTAGAAGTGGTAAGGAATACAGACATCCAAAAGCCACTGGCACACAAGTCACTGCCCTTGCGTGAGATCCAGTGAACTGTCTTCAAAGGGCAAGGGACCAGGGGGTTCCCTTTTACCTTTTGCATTCTTTCATGAGTTCCACTTAATCTACAGTTCACTGCTTCATACAGTGTACGTGTTCTCAGTGAGATCTCATTACAACTTTCTTCCCCCATAATCTTCCTCATGCTTGCTAATGTACCTGACCTTGTTTAGATGTTTGCTAAATACGTGGCTAGCCATGAACTGCTGCAATCCAACCACAGAAGCCGAAGAAAACAAACTTCTCTCTCACATTAATGAGCTAAACAAAATCTATACCACATTTGTGTTCACTTTTCTGAAAGCTTTTTAAGACCAAAGTTCCTTCAAGCTAGGACAGACGCTCACATTACTTAGGTCCACAACAATCACTACTTCCAACAGCAAAAGAGAGGATATGGCAAGACAAAACAGTAGGAGAGAAATTGAATACAACACAGCCCTTCTTCCCACACAACTGCTATGTTAAAAAAAGCCCTGGAGTGTTCTGTTGAATGATGACTGAGTCATTTTCCAAACTCCTCCAGTCATGGAGTATTTACCAAAATGCATCTGGCCAGAATTCAGCAAGCATGACAAAGTCACAGTTAAGAAAACTTGGCGAGAATAGCCTCATGAACTGTATCTTCTTCTACTGCAGGAAAGGCAGTAGAATACCATACACATAAGAAGATCTGCAAAGCTTACCGTAGTTATTTTCTCCTGTTTGACAATTCTTGCTAAAAATATATCAGCATTTATCATGAAGTAAATTTAACAAAAATCTATCTAAATTCGAGTCTCAAAATTCAGCTACCTGAATCTCCATTTGCCAACACAATATAGTTTACAAGGGAAAATTTTAATAAATATAAGTTTCTGTGCCCTTAATGCCAATGACTAACATTTCTATTTCACAATATAGAACTTTAATCAAAATAAGCACAGGTTTAGCATCTGATGCTTCTCTTCTCCCATACAAGTGGCATAACGTGGAAGTGCTCACACAATTATTTACTGCACTACCAGAAAATCACGAAGAACAAGGATGTGCAAAGGACAATTACTAAAGAAACACCACAAGTTACTCAAAAGATGGTTAGCAAGTATCTGTGAAAAAACAGTGCATATGAGCAACTGAACACTTGATATCACCCTTTCAGAAACTACTTTTAGTTCACACTGAACCAAGTCTGATCCCTGACACCCCTGATCCATAGAAAGAATTTCTTCAAGAGTTTTACTAAAGTCACATACAAGTTAGGGAGCAGCAGAAATAGAAGTTTTAAATCCCAAACCAATATACAAACATACACACACTCTAGCTGTAAGTTTAAAAAATAAAGCCAAGGAATTATGCCAGCCAATGAAGCCAAAGAAAGTAGCAATTCCTTCTAGCTATTTACAATCAGAACTCAAATCCATTGAATTGTGAAAATAAAATCCAGGAGGCTTTAATGTTCAGTGCACTAAAAATTCATTAACTCAGTAACAACAGCTTGATACTGTGAAGCAAGAAAAAAAAAAGATCAACTGTATAAGCCAGACTCAACCTACAGGTTCTGTTTATTCAGTACTTGTTAAAGAACAGGAAAAAATATTTAAGAAACGTTTGTGTTGTAAGGCAGAACTAAACAAGAGGGACTGACACAGAGTAGGATGTAATAGAAAGCTCCTGTTGTGCTGCTGAGCCATAGCTGCTGGAGACAAAATCTGCTGTGCCTGAGGAATGCAAACACAGGAGAGCCAAGGTTTACTGAGATCTATTTTTTGCCAGCAAAGCTTCCCCAACATTTGCTGGCAATTTGGCAGTTAAAAGAACAAATCTTCTACAGTGGCCTTGGCAAGATCCAAGCCCTGCCATCCCTCCCCAAAGAGGAGTTTCTGTATGATTTGGCTGCTTAAGTCTCATATGCAGAAGTCTTCCACAAATTAACCATCTATAAATTTCAGTTCCTTGCTGCTTGATAAATGAATTCCAATTAAAACCCCACGAACAGATAATAATGTGGTAAATTCCACAAATGGCTGAGGAATGGGGCTCTTCAGGTCACTAGCTTGGGCTTTTGGGGGTCCTTGGTTTGTTTTTTCTTCTCCAGAAAGGACTGGCTGAATGTGTGTACTCCAGGCCTCACAGAGCTCAAGATGTTGGGCTACAGAGATACAGACCAGTCCATGCTCCAGCAAGTAGGAAAAGTGATTCCAGGAAGAGGAAAACAGAGCTTCTGTATACGTCATATTGAAGCTTGTCATTTTCATTCAATTTTCCCAAGCACCTCTACAAGAGCCATGCTAAGTTGTTTCCTTAACTGAGAAAAAACAGGGTTTGTTTGTTCCCACCAGCAAAGAGGAATCAAAACAGTTGTTTCTGCAGGCAAGGCAGACTCGATGATCAAACTGCAACAACAGGAACCAATCTTTTTGGGGCAGAATTCTGGGTTACCAAGAGAAAAGACCCCACAAGGAACCTGAACATCTGCCTTCATAGCTTTCAAAAGGGGAGGACTAACCTGAAGAGTCACTCTTTCTGATGAGGACATTCCCTCCTCAAAGAGGAAGAAAAAGCTATCACAGGGCTACCCAGACCGTAGTGCTTGAGAAAAAAATAATTGTGCATCAATTCATTAGCTTTACTGCATCCTCCTCAAAGTTTTTGCATTAATGGGGTGATTCATGGCTGTAAAGGAACTTTCTGCCAAAAAGAAGAATTCCATTCATATGAATTACTTTTTTTTTTTTAAATCAACTTTGCACTGATGTATTCACAAAAAATAAATGGTGAATTGCCATGAATTTCCAGAATGCTATAATTTATAGCCACATATTTTGCAGAGCTTAAATACTTAGTTACACATCTATAGAAAAAGATTAAATAAATCTGATTCAGAAGGTGAACCCAACACACAGAACTAATAGTATTAAACATCCTGTATTGACTGAAACACTGGTTCCATGCCTATAAATCTCACATGTATCCATACAACGCCAAGTGAGCATTCACTTTTACATACTTGCTCTCCCAGACACTTCAGTTTTCAGAGCATCCACAAGGTGCAGACCTGCCACAGACGTGATCCCAGCCCCTTCCAGAGCTAGCACCCTTCCTGTCTCCCAGCTGGCAGCCAGCCTGGAACTGGCCTCCCAAGTACCAGACTACACCAGTCCCGTCAACTCTTGCTTCAGCCTTATACAAGCTTTGCTTAAAAATAACTATCAACGTTGAAACAGCAGTGATAGACTGATTTGTGATGGAGCAAGGAGCCAGCTTTGAAGACAATGCAGAAAATAAGGCAATTCCCATATGCACCTAGAATCCTTAATCCTGTTACTGCAGACTGTAAATTGCCCACATATCCCATACTAATTTTCTGCAAAGCTTTAATATCTGAATTTTGGTTCCCAAGCTTGTGCTTGTGTGTTTCTCTCCCCTTTCTATGTCTTAACCTAAATAATCAAATGCAGAACCTTCAGGGGAGGCCCTGAAGTTTTAAAATTTGCCAGTCAAAACCAGATGTATCCAAAGATTTGTGTTCATTACTTTTAATGTAACCAGAAGTTCCCTTATCAGTCAGGGCGTGAGAAAAATATATATATATTAAAACCTACCACATCACCAGTGTAAGCTTCAAAAGTGATGACAACTCAAAACTCATGCAATATACACACTAAGAACTTATTTCTTGATCTACTCATTCTTTCTCAAGCTTCACAGCTTTCAGTATCACACTCACTTTTGGGTATGTATTAAACAGATAAACTTGTTCAGTTCTCAAGAGATTCAATAATATCAGGAAGTATTTTACAGAAGGTGATAAACAGCATCACTTGTAGTCGTGGTTCTTCGAGATACCAGTTGATCTAGCAAACAGATGACTGCAAAGCAACATGCAATATTTTTATTAGGAATCATTTCAGAGTGACCACTATAGAATCATCTAGGTTGGAAAAAACTTTCAAGATCACCAAATCCAACTGTCAACTTGACCTAGAAGAATTCCAGGTCAGAAGAAGACCTAGCTATTGACAAGTCAAGTAATGAACACCACTGGGAGATGTCTCAATCAGACGTTCATTGTCACTGAAAATCCATCTTCTCTGTCTTCCATGACATGGAGGACGGTACTACCAGAGAGGAAATCGTATGTGTTTAGGAACAACAAAGACTTTTCTATAAATCAAAACTTTCCCACTTCAGTCCTACAAGAGCTTCTAAAGTGCCCTACACCAAGTACATTATGTGACACAAGGTCTTAATGCTGGCAACATTTTCCTGTTAAATCCCACTCGTTATCTGAACTCAGCCTCCACTCTGCCTTTTTTATTCACTTGGTCGTTTTTCTTCTTTGTCTTCAGCTGGAGTCTCAGAATTGGAACAAACTACCCAGAGCAGAGAGTTTCAACCACCTCAAAGCATCCTAGAACAGCTTCCAGACCTGCCTGAACCCAAACCAGAAGAATAGTGTCTCACCCCTCCCAGTGCAACTGTAAACCAGGCAACTACTGGTTCTACTGGTGCTCTAATTCAGTCACTGAACCTGCAACACAGCATCTTAAAATTAAACACACCCTACCATCACCTGCATGTCTTCTGGAAGTTATGTTTCTGTGAAGCAAAAATTTCTGGGCTTCACACTGGTATCCAGGTATAATTCAACAACATGTTTTAGAGTAACTCCTATAACTGCCTCTGTGACAGCCACATCTGGCTCTAAAATCTACGCATCTTCAGCTGACATTCCTTCTTGCTTTGACTTACAGTGCACAACAGTAACACCATTTTTTACAACCAGAAACAGTTACAGGAAGCCTGCAAAGAATCAGTTCCCATTGCTTCATAATGTTGAGCTACAGAAGAGAAGGTAGGAACAACAAGACACCATAGAATCGAGAACAGAGAAAAACAAGTGAAATTACCAGATTTCAGTTAGAGTCCATCAGGCAGATGGACAAAGTTTTCTTTACTGAACACTCATTTTGCAAGTTCTTGTTCAAGGGGCTTAGGTGCTAATATTAATTCACAGGTTTTGATTTAGCTAATTTCTAGTATTTTACCTGTTTTCCCAAAACCCAGCATCCCACCGCATCAAATGGAGCTACCTCTCACATTAAGAAGTGTAGGGGCTCCAGTTTCAGATGTGTGACTGTCATCTGACATTCTAAATGGTTACTAAGCCGTTACTGGCACTAAACGGCTGTTCATACCCTTCCTTTTATTGCATCATCTACTGATGAAACAGTCAACACAGCATCAAATGGAATCATCCAATGCAGGTTGTATTAACCCTTTCCATTTGTTTTTATAGGGATAACAGTGCCAAAATAATACAGGAGAGAACAGTACTTCACTACAAGGCAGGGCTTAATGGGTATTTTTGAAGAGCTAAACATTAAAGGCATGCGTAGATCATAGGAAGCACCATTGTTGGTGAAGAGGGGAAGGAAGCAGGAGCAAGCTTATTAAGTCAGTCTTGTGAGATACAAGCAAAAGAGGATGATGCAGGTACACGGTAGAAACCACTTTCCAAAAACTGGACTTAAGAGCACTGAGCACTCAGTATACCTTTTTTATAAGGCTTTTTTCCTTCTCCCTTCACTGACTCAGAAACCCTACTAATAGCTGTGGATCCCAACCACCAATGAAAAATTGTCATTTGCAAGAAAAAAAGCCAAGGAATACCCCACTCTATCAATAATAAAGATGCCGTTGAATACACAGCTTCCTCTCTGTGAAAATAACAGCAGAAGAATGAACTGCATATGAAAAGTGTCAGCTGCATCCTTTAGTGCACTAGAGGAACATGACTGTGAAAAGAGTGATCTCAGTTCCAGGACAGATCATCTCCCCAAGTACTTGAGTACCACAGTCATACACATAAGGAGATGAATTAAACTCTAGTGCCAAAGAGATTATTTAGTACCTTTCACATCCTCACAGAGAACTTTTCAAATGGAACATAAGAAAAAGTCAGGAGGTCCTGCATTACACTCTGAGGAAGCCATCTGATCTTTCTGAAGCCATTCTCTTGCATAGCTGGAAGAGGAATTGCACACTCTGTATTACCTTCATAGCAAAGCTGTAAATTGCTCCAAGCTTTCTGTGAGGTACAACATGCAAGCAATACACACACACACCAAAAAAAATTACAATAGCACTAGCACAGTGCAAAGACAGAATTTGACTTATTTTTCAAAATATCTTTCTAAATTAAGAATCATCATATCTGAAAAAAAATATTTCTACACTGCTACAGCCTCTCAACAAAAAAATACAGTTGTGTATTGGGCCAGGATGAATAAGGTTTGATATAAGGCAAAGCATGTAAACAGGAAAAAAAAGGTCACCTTGAATATGAACACAAGATCCTTTCTGCATTCTCCCATATAGCAATTAATCACAAACCCTCCTACTAGCTGAAGCAAATGGGAAAAAAATCCCAGTTGTTGCCCCAAAACATAGCATCATAAGGAGGCTAGAAGATGGCAGAGCTTTCCTCATGCCTCATCTCTGCTCCCTACGTGCACTACACTACAAAAAAAACAAACTGACCTGTCACATCCTTCCCAGAGTAAAAAGATAGCTGACATTAGCTCCCTTTGAATTATAAATACCCTTCTTCTCCAATCCTCAATTTTTATATATATTTGTTTTCAGACACACACACATCGACGAATATGCATGCACATGTGCATTAAAATTTATACACAACACCCTTGTCTTGATAGAAAGTCAGCAGTTTGCCCCACCAGATTGTGCCCTACAGCATCCTACAGAGTTGGCAAAATTCACATAGCAAGAAACAGTCACCAATTCTGTTCTCCCATATAAACAAGGCAAAATTCAGCACATATTTACATGCAGTACATGAAATACACTTTGGCATCTGTTTTCTTCAAACCCAAAGTAAGCGCAGCACCATACAAAGCAAGGATAGGCATTAGTAAAAGCAATTATTCCTACAAGATTATCATTAAAAGCAGCATTTGCTGTTGGAGAGTGTCCAGAGGAGGGCTACGAAGATGGTGAAAGGCCTGGAGGGGAAGACGTACGAGGAACGGCTGAGGGCACTGGGCCTGTTCAGCCTGGAGGAGAGGAGGCTGAGGGGAGACCTCATCGCAGTCTACAACTTCCTTGTAAGGGGGTGTCGAGAGGCAGGAGACCTTTTCTCCATTAACACCAGTGACAGGACCCGCAGGAACGGGGTTAAGCTGAGGCAGGGGAAATTTAGGCTTGACATCAGGAGGGGGTTCTTCACAGAGAGGGTGGTTGCACACTGGAATAGGCTCCCCAGGGAAGTGGTCACTGCACCGAGCCTGACTGAATTTAAGAAGAGATTGGACTGTGCACTTAGTCACATGGTCTGAACTTTTGGGTAGACCTGTGCGGTGTCAAGAGTTGGACTTGATGATCCTTAAGAGTCCCTTCCAACTCAGGATATTCTATGATTCTTTATCACTAACTACTAAAACAGAGGTCCATCCTTGACTAAAACCACTAAGAGATTTTAACAGGCAGAAGAAAAAAAATATATTTTTTAGTAGGTATAGTAGCAATATTCATTATTATGTTTTTGCCTTTTTAAAAACAAACAAACAAACAAAAAAAAAAACAAGCACAGATTCCAGAACAACGGCACCCAATAAACCCAGACAACTTCGGCAAGATCTCTGAACTATTGACTATTCTAAATGTCATTTCCCAGCCATAGTCCCTTTTGGCAGATCACTCCATAGTAGCTAAAAAGAGTCCCCATAATACAGATGACTTATTGGTATCACAGATCACCCACAACAAAATCAGGATTCTCATTCCTAGGAAGGGAACTGCTGAAAATTTCCAGGCTAGGAAAGTGTGCTTTCCAGTATGAGGGCTGCAGAGCCTTGATTCAAAAGAAAACAGGAAAGGACCTCTAGTGGGCTGAAATTGAACTGCCTGGGAGCCAGAGAGCAGCACCCTTACACTTGGCCTCGCTGCAGGTACACCGCAGCTACTGCGTCACTTAGCAGGAAGGCCTGAGTGTCACTTAGTGACTGGCACCAGAGAAACACCAAACAAGTGCAATTACAGCAGGAAGCCTCCTTCTTGGGTCTAATTAGAAATATGCCTTGTCTGCTCCCAGTCTTTGGAGGGATGCGCTTCCATTTGCATCTGAAAAACAGGAGAGAGGTTCTGTTTTATCATGTAGGTCACTAGCACGTCAGACCACTTCAAAGTGGTTTTATGTGGACTAAATTTTGGTCTGTTCTCCCACATGCCTGGTGACAGGACGAGGGGGAACTGGCTTAAGTTGTGCCAGGGGAGTTTTAGATTGGATCTTAGGAAGAACTTCTTTACCAAAAGGGTTGTTAGACATTGGAACAGGCTGCCCAGGGAAGTGGTGGAGTCACCATCCCTGGAAGTCTTTAAAAGACATTTAGATGTAGAGCTTAGGGATATGGTTTAGTGGGGACTGTTAGCGTTAGGTCAGAGGTTGAACTCGATGATCTTGAGGTCTCTTCCAACCTAGAAATTCTGTGATTCTGTGAAATACGTGATGTCAGGGAGGTTCAAGCAAGCACAGACTCACATGCATTTTCTGAATAAGGATTCAGAATATTATTCAGCCTATGTCAAGGCATCTGATTGTGTTTTGTTCTTCAAGACTTGTTAGCTGCAGGCAGTTTTCTGCAGGCAGCAAATGTATCACTAATTACATCCTTAAGGTAACTCCTTCTGGGTGAAAGAGCTTGGAATTCTCTATGTGAGCTCAAACACATCACAATTTTGTGTGTTGTCATATGAAAAATAGACTAATGAATGTATTCAGAATACTTAGGTAATAAAGCAGGCCGGATTAAGAAGGCTTATAAATATGTTATCTGAGTCAAAAGAAAATATCTTGTTTTGAAACAAGTTGATGATTCAAGTTATAAATTTTCTCTTGCTAAATTTAGGTTTGCCTTCAACTCAGATCAGTTCCATCTTTTCCCAAAGTAGCCCAATTTACATCTTCAGTGTCACAGGCACAACTTAGCTCTCTTTTGAATAATCTAAGCAATATCTTCTCCTTCAGCAGCTACACTCAAAGGTTTTGAATCAATTGGAGAATGACCACAAATTAAAGATGACATTGTTAAGCAGACATGCAAAGAACTGTGTCTTCTGCAAAATAGCATCCCCTGTTTTGCAGCAGTGCTCCTTGTACCATTAAGCAATGTGCTGGAAAGAATGCAAACCATTTTACAGAGCGGGCACCTGAAAAGAAAGGTACTTAGAGCACGAGGCCAGAAGAATGCATCTGGTCTGCCCTTCATATAAAAAGCAACAACTGTACTGCCCTGCCGTAATGGAAATGCGTGCCTTCAAGGTTAGTTGATAGAAGTATTCATGTAGAAAATAATGAATAAACCAAAGACACCAGAAAGTTCACATGTTATCATCAAGAACCTGATCAAGAAGCAGAGTCTTTTAGCCTTAATTTTTTGGACCAACCATTATTAACTAGGAACATCACTAGCAGCAGAATAATTCAACTTACTTTGAAGGAGTACTAGCGGTGCTGTAAAGGTCTAATTGTGCATCCCCTCTGCAAGAATCAGTAAAAAGTAGCAGCTGTCTTTAAAATAACCGATAAAATCTTTCAAGTAAGATTGTGTACAACAGAAATAGTCCAAGAGAGACCTCTATGATTAAGAAGAATAAAGAACTGGATCTGAAGAGAAACGGCTAAGGGTGAGGATGAACAAGACAACACACTATGAAAATACTCCTTAACTTTATTCAGTCAAGTGATTCCTATCTCAGGAATTAAGTTTTTGAAACTTACCTGCTTTTATGATAGAAATAACAGCAAATGAAGAGAGAGTTGACCAAACTCTCGAGAGAAATGACTGGAAATGGGACATCCAGCACAGCTGCTGAACGAGGCAGAATATAACATATGAAAAGAGATATAGGCATTAAAGTGATTTCAGGTGTAGTTAAAGTCACTTGTAAAGACCTGGTGGGAAAGAAATGAAAAAAAAAAAAATGTTTTGTATTTAGTTTTGGGTTACAATGAAAAATGTTGCCAATAGCATGACGGAAAATCAAAGCAAGTCTTTTAAAACAGGCTGGTTTACGTAAGAGGGAAAGCTTAATATGAACAAAGAAAATATATTTATGCTGTATTCCTTCTTTTCTGAAGGAGTTGGTAATCTGCTTGGACTCACTTTAAAAGTGTCAAACCACAGCACCCAAGAAACTGCCTGCTATTCCTCCAGATGGTTGCTTTTAACATGACTGAACCACTCACTTTTCCATTAATTCCACACCAAAGATGCTCACCTGGCAGATGAAGATCAAAATACTATTTTGAAATGGCAGAATTTGTGAGCATCCAGGTTTTACACACCCAGTTTCTTCCTGTATCTTTCCAAAAAGAGTTCTAATTTACTGTCAAGCTAGCTGTAACTATGAATGCTCTATTACTATTACTCTGACCAAGATGAACGTTCTGGAAACAAAATCCATATAGAAGTAGAAATATTTGTCATGGTTTCTTGAAATGCCATTATTTTCAGCGAATAGCACAACAATAGACTTCAGATATAGCAACCAAAGTGTTGCTACTATGTTTCTACTGTTCACAGTGAATGGAAACATTCTACAGTATCCCCTCTTTTCATTTTCTCATCCAACAACCACTCCTCCTCTTCCTTTCCAGCGAGGAGAGTGCTGAAAAATTTTGGGTTTGTTGGTGGGTTTTTTATTTGTTTATTTATTTTTCTTCCTGATAGGGCTTTGTAATCAAAAAAGTTTGGTAGCTTTTGGTTTATTCATCTTCAGCACCAGGAAACTGCAGCACCGTTTCCTCCTTTGCTAGGACGAAGTAAAATTAACGGGGGAAGAACTACATACAGGGAAAAGTTTTCACGTGGGCTGCATTTAGGCGGATAACTGCAATAAGTGATTTTTCAGAAAGTTAAGTGCTTAGCTCACAATATGCCTAGCAGTTCAGCAAAATCCCATGAGATTGATTGATTCTCAAAAGCTGCCAAAGGCCACTCAAAATCCTACTCCAAATGATTTAGGTTCAAGTCCATTGACTTTTGAAGATATTTGGAATTCTAAATACAGCAATTACTTATACCACTGCATCACTTTGCCAGTTCTCATACAGCTGTAAAGTTAGCCTATTTTTACTTAAATTCCCTTTGAAGATTAACAAAAAAGTATCCCTGCTAGTCAGTCAACATGCTCTCCTCCTCCTCCGGCTCCTTAAAATCACCTACTAAAATATTTACTTAATTTCTGTAATAAGTAAATAAATATTATAAAGTTTCTAAAACTTTGGAGAAGTCTTAATGGAGAGTTTACTTAACGTCACTAAGGAATAGCAAAGCTAGGCAAACCATATTGACAAGACCGTCTTTTTAAAAAGTAGGCTATCCTGTTTTTGTTTTTTACCATTTCTGTTACAGTGAGAGTGACACTAAGCACTTTTTTTCAAGAACCACATACCTTGAGATTCCTTTACTCCACCTGAAAAGTTTCCAAGCACTACATAGTATTGACTCCAGCTCTGAAGTTTTCAGTATAACATCCTCAAAAAATCAGAGTTTAAACACAGCTCTTCAATAGCTAAGAGAGCATCCAGAGTAATGTAGTTTTCTACATGACATTTCTCTCACGTATTTGGATATCATACAATGAATGCCATGAAACACAATGCTTAACCCATTTGTTTTTCCAGTCATGTATCCCGTTGAGTGGATACTGTAATTAAAGCAGACACTTTTCTCACAGAGCAAGGACATCAGTGGGTGGCTGTTTTAGTATTTACAGCACCAGTTTCATACAATACTTAAACACATGGTGACCGCTGAGCGTGTAAGAACTCCATTTTAATAAAACTATCCATGCTGAGTCTAAGCTCTCCTTGAACCAGCATCCATAATTACAGAACCCAGTAACTAATGACAACGCATCTGTGGCCCTTCTGCGGTTTTCTTTCCTGTCCGGTTGTATCCTGACAGGCCAACAGGCTCTGAAGAGAACCTCCAACAAGGTTCTAAGAAAAACGTTTCAATCAGCTCTTTATTTCCTCACCTGGCAGTCTGTACAAGGCAAAAGCAGAAATGGATGCATGCTACCCCTCTGCTAACAGAACTTTGGCTGTTCTTTGTTTTTGATAAAATAATTTCATCCTCTTGTTAGTCTTAATTACCACATCACACAGTGTAGAACAGCTAATTGCACACACTGTCCACACGAAGACAACAAATACCTTTCAGATGCCTTATCTATCTACTTTCCTCTCCTGCCTGTGCATTTCATAACAGAGCAGCAATACAAATGCATTCAACTGACCTTCATCAGATCAACCATCATTTTACACATCAATGTCATTACTGCAAAACCTTCCTCTCATCTTCTCCTAGGAGAGAATCTAATCTGACAGCCTTCTGCACATGGTCATCTTTTATGCTGCCTGCACTGGAAAGGTCCCCAGGAAGGTACAGCTGTACAGATTGAACAAAATGTTTAATTTCATCTCCAGGGGATTCTCTTCAAACAAATGAGGCCTCTTTTCACTTTTCTAAACGTTTTCTGGGTTTGACCACCAAAGCAAGACACTCAAACCAGGTTAGTTTATTTGACTCTTTTCTGAGCACATTATTTTATCTGTCCTTAACCACTTCACTAAAGAGCAGCACTAGAAGCCAAGCTCAGCCTTGAAATACAGGAAGATCCGCACAGCTGTGCAAAGCCATATCATTTATTTCATCTAATGCAACGGGTCTTCTCAAAGTGGATGGCAGAAGCAGAGAAAGACAGGCTCTGCCTGGTGTTTTAAATCCTCAGCTAATACTCAAGTAACCTGGGAACAGTTCATACCTGTAACCCCCTATGCCTTTCAGAGAGACACTTGCTTGGTATTATCTTCCCCCACTCCCTAATTCTCATGCCCACACCTTCCTGCCACAGTCACATACCTTGGAAGCTGCAGCCACATTTTCCTACTTCTCTCTTTTCCGAAGCAAGTTTTCCACCAAACTCTCTTCTCCCCCAAGATGCCATAACTCACCCAGCAGCATGATCTTTAGAAGCTTACCTAGATTCTGGAGAAACAGTAACCTGATGATGCAGAGAGGCTGCATCCCTCTAGCATGCACATGCAGGTGCTTCTGCATTTTTGAATTTAGTAGACCCTCTTCATATATAAGCAGAATACCTCAGGGACAGAAGCCAAAGGATGTCTGTGACCACCACTGCCCAGGTGAAAATGTAGAACTAAACAATCAGATTAATAAGATCACAGTTTGCAAGTAATTAGGAATTTACTGTTCTAGTGCCACACCTGGCTGCTTTTTACATGTCCTACCTGTTTGTGCCACCAAATGGGTCCAACCACTCCAAACTGCTCCAATCTTTTCATGTGAGAAAAACTGAGCCTCTATCTTCTTGGGCTCAACGAGGAAAATCTCTTCACTCACTAGCTGCCCATGTTTGTTGCTACCCCAGACGTAGAGGTGTCCTTCATCTACAACAGACGAAGAAGTAAAACGCGTTGAAAGTGACATACATAGACAACACCACATACGTGCTCTGCCTCAACTCAGCGATTTTGAGCAAAGGACGTCTTAACCACTTACACACAATTAATAATTAGTATATCAGTAACTGTAGATCACAACAAATAATGTAACTGCCCTCCAGTACCTGGAAAGCTCTGACAGTCTCCTTAGAGGAGCTGCAGGCTCCCAGCTCTTCTTGCAGCTCTCCTGCTGCCTTCAGCTTCAGCAAATTTACTAACTCCCCCAAAGCAGGGACAGTCTAATGCTCCTTGCCCCACCTTGCTCAGTTATTTCCTAAGGGAACATGGCACGGCTGAGAAAATATAATCAAAGCAGATACTACCCATCAAAGCAAAATCAAAATATCATGACTCAAGGCACTGCTACACAACTCCTGAGACTTCTGTAAGCAATCACTTTTCTTCCCCATCCTCTTTGCAGAAGCATTTGTGCAAGTACCACTCCAGGATTCCACCCACAGGGATAATTATATTTACAGAAACATCCACACTGCTTTGTGTGGTTCCCCAATCTAAGTTGGAGTAACTCACAGCCTAACAGCCAATTGACAGTAACAAGAGAATTGTTCAGATGAGTCCTTCTGCAGATATCACATATCATTAGTTCAATCTTTTCAGCACAAGATCATTCAGCCCAGGTTCTAGACCTCTGTGTTATAAAACAAACCATAAGCAGCACATAAACTATGAGCTGTATCAGACCTCCTGAAGGTAGGCCCTTGTCCCCCTGCACGAGCAGAAGAGATACCTTACACACCTAGGGACAGGCCCAGCAAGACCACAAACCATAACTGGCAGCATAAAGTTGTTCAGTGCACAAACCCACAACATTCAAGGCTTCTAGAAGTCTCTCACTAAAATTAATAAATTCCCTTTCAAGGTGAAACAAACACACCTTTTAGAAAGAAAAAGGACATGACAGAAGCAGCTTGTTTCAACAAAGAAAAACACTATGGCCATCCACAAGGCATTTTCCACAACTAAAATACACTGTCTCCTTGCCTGTTCCTCTGCAGAAGGTGCATTTAATTGATCCTAAGAGGTGTCCCATGCTCAAACCTCATCTCATTTCTTGAGTAGCATTTTAAGTTTTGTTAAAACCTAGGACTTGGCAACAACTTTTTTTTTTTTAAATGAACTGCCATTCATGTTTATAACAACCCACTTCAACAGTTACATCAAAAACCTCCTGATTACTGGTGTTTAGTATCCCACCAGCAGGCGGCTCACAAAACAGAGCCAAAGAAAATTACGTCATTGAGCATGAAATTCCTAGAAAAAAAATCCCCAGAGTGATGCTCACTTGTTAAATACTACACTCCACACTAACTTAAAAAGAACAGGCATCTTTAGAAGCTAATGCCGGATGAAGGGCAGCATAGCAACACATTATTAAAAGTTCTGGCACCTACTTTGTTATATTTGGTACCCCTGTTGCCAAATAGACTGCTCTCAAATAAAAAGCAAAAGCATGAAAGAATGATCTGTTCGCTCTCTAAACATACAGAGTGTGCTAATTAGCTAAAGCAGATTCTATTTGTCCTGACAGTTCTTCACTAATTGCACACAGACTTCGAATCTCAGAATTCAGTGCAATTGACATCTAACATCTCCCCATACAACTAAATCTCTCTGCATAAGCAAATACTCCAGATCTTCATTTAATGACGGCAGAGGTACCAGATGGCTGCATATTTGCTAAGAACTTCTCCTTATGAAGTTTGGTATAGAGTTGTCTTCAATGTATTTTCCACACTTCAGAATTGCAAGATTACAGATGAAAAGATATCCGTTCCTCCTTCTCCCAGTATGCCAGAAAAAGATTCTTTATTAGACTTTCACTACCAGATATTTAACATCCAGCACAGAAGCACTGCCTAGAGATCAAAGAACAAATGGCACAAGTTATGCAAGTGCCTATGTGATCAAAGAAATTTCCTGCAGCTTTTAATAAGCCTCGTGCTCTTACACTGCCTCACACAGACAAACACACTGCCATAGTAGAACTGCCTCAGATCTCACATTCCCACACAGCACAGCCATCATTTCAAGTGGCAGAAGCAGGATAGCCACAGCAGCCTTTCCTGCCACCTAACATGCCCTTTCACACAAAGGGTTGCACTCAGGCCATCACCCACCCACCCAGAGTTACCTGATGCAATGTCACACTGCAGCTGCAGAAGTTTCCCAAATCCTTTCAGAGTTTCTCACCACTCAAAGCCCAGACCCTTACTTATAAGGGCTAAGTTTTACCTGACCCTTTGAAGGCAACACACAGATCTCAGAACTCAACAAATGAATCCAGGTCTTAAAAACCATAGAGTTCTCACAATCCAAAACCACTACAAAACAGCTAACCAGCACTACACTAGATCAAATTTCACCAGCCCAGCCAAAATTGACAGAACTATCCAAAGCACAAAGCCCTTTTATAAGTTGAGATGAAGACTTGCACTTCTGTATCTAAGTCCTACCTGTAAGTGACACGGAATGATAGGAGCTTGCAGTAACTCTCTTCACTTTTACATCTTCCAGGCCTAGAGAAAAATCAGTCTTATAAAATTGGTCGAGCAGATATCACTTCATGCATAGATATAAAATACAGAGCTGTATCAAGTATAAGTAATACCATGATAACGAATTTTATAACAAAAGCTTCTGCTTTTCGGTCACAGATACTGCAAGACTCAGTATCATTTTTCCCCATAGATTATGAATTTGTATGCCCACTCTGTTTTAGATAGTCAACTACATGCTTATAATACCAAGTGGCTTTATAACAAAAGGATTTTACATATTATTCAAAACTGTAAAGGTGTAAGAGCAGAAATACAAAGAAATTACATTCCTGGATTACCTGTCACTTCACAGGGTTCCTTTGCAGACAGGAACAGGGGGAGCGTTTTTCCTTGGTTGGCACGCTTTGCCCGAGATGCCATGCCAGTGCCCCACTGTAACACCAAGCCACTCTCTTCCCAGAGTAAACACAGAAAAGATTAAGACACAATAACCACTAACAAAATAACTTAACTCATTAATTAAAAGGTACATCCACTTCATTTTCACTAGTTGGAATTATACTTTAAAAGCCTGTTGTGCCAAAATCAGATGGCACCAGAGTTATCCATATGCTTAGGATATAACCAAGCTACAAACAGTTCTAGCGTCATTGTACAGCTAACAAAAAAATGCTAATTAGATACTAAGCTGAGGCCTATATTAGGAAGTTATCAAGGACTCGGTAACAGGAGTCCCTTCTCTTTGTGCTAATGCGGTTGTGCATCCAGCACCGTGAAGGAGTAAAGGAGTAAAGACACTAGTCTTCTGCTCAAGAACTGCCAAAGACTTGACCTAGCCCTAAATCAAAATGTCTTCTAAATGCAGAGCTCAGGACAGCTAAATTCCCAAATATTCATACAAGCACCAGGAATGCCACTCTTCTTCCAGGTGTCTCCTCCACACCTTCACTCAGACTCCACTATCTGGAATCCATACTGAAGTTCATGTAAAACTAAACTGAAATAAAAGAGTGTGTGCAGTTTGTTGTTGCAATGCAATCACGCCAATTGCAAGTTTTTGAGTTCTTATTATTCCATGAACAAACTCAAAGTCTCTAAGAAGAGCAAAAGAAATATTTAAAAATTACAGCCCTCCAAAGCATACGCACAGGAGACAACAGAAGAAAGTCAGAGGAGCAGATTTTCAAAGGTGCATGAGCAAACTCTGAGTAGGTCTCTTCTCTCCCCTCAGTAAAAGAGCAGATTCATTCTTTTTTTCCAGGTGTCTATTTCAATTACATCATTCAAACAGCCACATTTCAGGTGCAGTATCATTTTGAAACATTTTATATAAAATTAATTCTTTTGCATATTATAATTTAAAGAATTCAATATTTTCACCAGAACAACTTTTCACCAGAGATTTCCAGGAAGATGCTTCTAGCACATTTACTGTCCACACATTACAGCTTTCTTTGTTTTTTACTGAAGTGACAATACAATGATACATACAATGTACACTGATACAATGATACAAAATACATTTACCTGTAGCAGCAAGGGCATGTCTCAGTCCTGCAGCAATATCCACCACTTTCTCTTTGAGGGACTGCTCAAATATAAAAAAAAAATAGCAGTTTTCATACTTTTTGCTTATAGAAACAAAATACAACATACACATTAGTGGAACACTATGAAACTAGTTCTCACAACTCCAGCCTGCATGTCACAATGTACACCAATGTTTTGTACTACAAACGAAGTGCATTCTGGCCAACAAAAATTAGTAGAAACATCTTTAAATATATATATATATATATATATATATATATATACATATTATATATATATATCAAAGCAAATGATTGTGCTGCACTGCAGCAATAAATGAAAAGGCACAGTCAAAATCCTCATATAAAAAAAAAAAAAGGAATCCCGGCAATACAAATACATTTGTTTCTTAATTTTAACTTCACATTCCTCAACAATTACACTAAAACCTCCACAGCAAATACTATTGACCTGCAATAAGTTCCAAAGTCCTGTGATCACAAGCAATACAGCAGATGGGCAACCTTCAGCATAGGTGGTGCTAATATCTTGCAACAGAAGACTATACCACAGCACGTGTGCATTAAACAAGTGAGTTATGTCTGCACAAAGCAAGTCAATTCTGGTATTTCCCCAGTTCTGATTACCCTGCAAAATTATTTTTCTTCTCGTAGACCATACACTACATGGAACAGATGGCATCAAGTCCAAGAATTGAACAGGACACAAAACAAAAGAGAAAATGTTCTGGAGTAACAAATGGCTCCTGTGGTCAGGGAGTAGACAGATTCGAATTAGCACTGTCCACACCATCACTTTCAAGGCATCATACTGGAATGATGCTCCCAGGAAAAGTCAAGGATGTAGAGCATCGGGTGAGGTAACCCCTCGTCACTAGCAGACTACCAGTTGTCCTCCCTTCCTGCGTTAATCCCAGATCATCACAAAACTCAGAAACACAACAGAGTTTGGCATGAACCATGAGGCTGTTTCTTGTCTGAGCGTCCTTCATGCTCCTAGGTTATCACTTGCGTTACACGAGAGTTCATTTGGATGGAAAAGAGTTTCATTAGTGTTTCTCAAATAAGGAGCTACAGTGTAAATTAGGGATTAATTAGAACTCCTGTGAAAAATGTATTTACCCTGTTAGGCTTGCAGTCAACATCAAAAAGCCTTTCTGATATTACAGGAGTCTCAGTACCTACTAATTAAAAACATGTTGAAGCAAACAGTTTCAGGCTACATTGTGAGCTCCCTACTCACACTCAGCAGTACCACTCCTACAGTTAACACCATAAACTTCCACAAGTTACAGGAACAACATGAGCTATGCTGCCAGAGTCCAGCCTTTAGCACTTACAGTTGGAGGTACTGGACAGCAGAGAAGTTGTTACGTAGATTTCCATCCTATTTCCTTGGAAGCTGATACTGTTTGATAAACACTGGAGGTTAAACAGGAATTGAAACAATGTAGTTTTTGGCTCCTTTACATGCAGAAGTATAAATAATCTTAGTCTCAAAGTATATAACTAAAGTATATAGTCTCAGTTTGATTTTCCTGCAGCTACATACTTTCCCATACTGATACTATTTTGGGAATCACCAAGCTTGATTTCATCTAAAGGTTTTTAAGACCAGGAAATAATACTACAGTTCTCACTGTGGGAAATAAATTTGTAGTCATAAATGCACCTGAAGAATAGCACATACTTAAAAAAAAAAAAAAAAAAAAAAAAAAACAGAACTGCACAAGAAGCAGAAGAGCAATTTACCAGAAGAATTGACATCACTAATCCTGTTGAACTCTATCACACAGTTTATTTCTTCAGGGTGGATTACTGCTAGGCTATTTTGTTTTACAAGGCATCATTCAAATAGTTAAGCACAAGCCTTGAACAAGGCATGCAAAGGTATGAGTAAACTCCAGGTAGCAAAACATATCTGGTCTCTTACAAACTTGAGGCAAAACTTCAGCTGAAGTCAAGTCAGATGGTTTCATTAGCTTTAATGTCACTTCATGTCACCTGAGCATCAGACTCGCTCTGCAGATGTCATCCAAATGCATTAATGAATTGTTCTAACCGCAAGTGAAACAGACAGTTTTCCATCACAAGTGGGTAACTTCTTCAAACAAGGAAATCAGCCTTAGCTTCTCATTTCTGAATCAATGACTATCTTTGGTCCTTTACTTTGTAAATTCATTTCATCAGATAGACTCCTTCAAAAACAATTGAAGGGCCAGGCTTAAAGCTGACTGAGGTCTCCAGGCCTTCAGTTGCTGTAAGCAACATAACACTCCGAGAAATAAAGCACAATTCCTTTTAAATCTTTACCTCAATCTTTTGTGGAGTCAAGCATGGACCTGAAATCTGAGGAATTCCTAATTGTCCAAAAGCATTAGACCCACATGACAGAACTACGCCAGTTCCTGTAAAATAAAGTGTTAAAGTCTGATCAGCCTATAAGTGAGCAAAAACAAAGCACCGTAACATTCCATCAGGCAAAAGTATCACAGTGAAACAACTCAAAAAAGACCTAGCATCTCCTATTCCAAAGCCGCTGAGGACACAGGCTTCTTATTTTACACATCATGGTTAGTAAAGTAGATAACAAGGTGATACAAGAACCAGGGACTAACTTAGTTTGCAGGTAGCTTAGAATTTGTGAGTGCCATGCACTGCACAAGCAATAGCAATGTGGAACTTTCGGTGTGTTCTCTACATCACTATTTCCCCCCAGCTCCTACAGAGGCAGACTTACCTACTAATATGATTGTAAAATCCCAGCCACAGGCAACTTCTTTTACATGAAAGCCAGACAGGGCAGTGCACAAAGTGAAACGCAGTGCATCTTCTGTGTGATTCAGTCCCAGCTGCCCTTCTTTGTTATGGCCACACACAAAGAGTTCTCCAGCACCTGGAATAACAAATAAAATCATGTCCACTTGACAGACTAAAAAGCAAAGTCTATATGCCATGAGATCCTGTGACAGGCAAGGACAACTGACTGTGTCATTTTAGGCACTGCATGCACACAAAAAGTCACACTCCTTCCCCCTCTCATCCTCAGTACAGGAAAATTGACAGCCTTGTATGAAAAGCTGTTGTATGAAACAGGTAAAGGAACAGTCCTCACAAATCCATTAAATAACCACGGAAAATAAACAAAACAGAGAAAATTCCCCAGAATATTGACAAGCATCAGAGGAACTTGTTTTGCAACTAAAAATTTGCAACTAAACTCAGAAACAAAAGCCAAAGATAGGTGGCAGCACCAAATCAACAGGGAAGCACGTCTTTCTCTCAGGCTGTCGTACACTCCTTGCAAGTGCGATGTGTTTACCAGTGATAACTGCAGAATGTCCCCCTCCTCCAGTAATGCTCTTAATGTCCTCACATTTGCAGGAAACATCTTTCAGTGACTGAGGTATCAGCACATCTTCTTTATGACCAACACCAAGTTGTCCATAGCTGTTTGCACCCTTCAAATACATACACAAAGAAAAAAAAAAAAGTTCAAAAAAAATTAACAAAAAGAGATGCACTCAGCTCTGTTCCTGTGAACAAACAAGGTCATCAGGAACATGTCACACGTTAACCTGCAGTATTTGCTCCTGAAAATCCCCCAAAAGGAGATCTTCAGCCCTGCAGCTGTTGCATAAGGCCCCCAAAATTACAGACCATGAATATCTTAGATCTGCTGCTATGAATGTTGCCACTGCAACCCTACTGTTGCAAGAAATATGCTGGAATAAATCACAGTGAGACTAAACGTAAGCTAATAGAGAAACAGAAAGCCTTGTAATCAGAAAGGATTACCACCTGTTTAGCTTTCAGCCTAATGGTTCCTACTCATCATCAAGACGTAATTCATGCCAATAATTTCCAGCAGTACATCCCCAGAATAAGGTGAGAAAGACATGCTACCTTATTCTGGAACCTGAGCAAGGAAAGCAGAACTCTTAACTCACAGTGGGCAAAATGGAAATAGAGCACGTGTTTATAAAAACAAACCAGAAGCCACTAAACCAATTCAGGTGCCCAGTCCCAAAAGGGCACCTCCAGCACCAACCATCTCGTACCCACAGATGCGCTGGGCACTTGATGCAAAAGCCAGCGGCTAACATGTGGCTGAGATTTGGGGATCTGAGCTCCAGAGGCTGACCCAGGCGCGGTCTGGCAGTCAGACCACCACCACCACACCACCACCTCCTCACGTCCCCAGGCCGCCATCTCCCCCCGGCCGCCCCGCCCCCGGCACCCACCTACCCAGGCGAGCAGCACCGCGGCCATGGGGCCGGCAGCCCCGCGTCCTTCCCTTCTCTTCCCCGTCCCTTCCCGCCCCACGGCCGCCGGGGAGGAAGAGGCGGAGCGGGGGCCGGCTCCGGCGGGGCCCCGCCTCAGCCCGAGCAGCCCCGGAGCAGTTTCAGCCGTTAACGGCCGTTGGGTAACGGTCGCCGGGTACCGGCCGTTGGGTAACGGTCGCGCCTCACGCGCGCCGCCTCAGGGGGCGACCCCCTCGCCGCCCCCCGCCCCGGTCACCCCTCACAGAAAGAGGAAAAATTCCCCACGGAATGAACGCAGGGGGGCAGAAGAGCCGAATCAGAGCTTAAACACATGAAATCTTAAAATAAAGGCGTCGCTCTTTATTGACAGTTAGAATTTCCACGGTCACAGAATCCTCTAGGTTGAAAGAGAGCTCCAAGATCACCCAGTCCAACCCCTGACCTAACACTAACCAGTCCTCCACTAAACCACATCACCGAGCTCTACATCTAAATGTCTTCTAAGGACTTCCATGGATGGTGGCTCCACCACTTCCCTGGGCAGCCCATTCCAATGCCTAACAAGAGTCAAAAATACACTATTTAAAAATACTTAAATTGTTACTGCTCTATGCATAGGCAGAAAGGTTGGGTGTGTGAAGCCAAACATAGATGTCAACCCTGTGAAAATGCATCCTCTGTTACTTTTAGCAGTACTTACACTTTTTGTTACACGGGTGCAAATAAAGACATAACTGCTGTCTTTTCCCAAAATATTTGAAATCAGATGCTAATTTAGGAGATGTAAGGTTTTCTACTCAATGAATACATAATTCAGGCAAAGTCTTGTAGTAACACAGATCTATATTTCAACAACATAATAATCCAATCATTTCTTAAAATGCAGCTGAGTTATCACAGAAGCAGACAGCACATTCTCACTGCTCAAAGACTGCTTCTTCTTCAGGAAGAGGCAGCGTCTAAAATCTATTTGAAGGTGTGACATAAACTGTAAATGTTGTAGACCACGATTCTATATGTCCAAAATATTCTTCCAAAAAATAAATAGTGGATTAAGAAATTCACAGGAAAATTACATCAAGTCTAGATAAACAGTGAATGTGTTTGGAAAGATAGGGCCAGTGACTGCTTATGGAGCAGACGCAGCCTACCAGAAGGCATGTGAAACAGTCATTATCAAGCACAGAGGTTCTCGAAAGCCCTTTCCAATTCCCAAAAGACTTGGACCAACATCTCCAGTGCATTTGCAATTTCAGTCAATTTTGCCAGCGACATCCACAGGTACGAACTGTGGCTGAGCTGTCAATGGGATATTTATTCTTATAAAAAAAGACATGAGCTTTAGCCATATCTAAGAACTTAAACACCAGAGTTTAAAATGAGAGCCATTTTAGAACTGGGCTTCACTTTGTCCTGTGAAGCCATTTTGAACATCGAATTGTAATTTGGAAATGGTTTCAGGCATTGCAATAAGTCACTGCGGGATGGCTTGCTATAATCTTGGCTAAATTTATTCAGTGAGGAAAAAGGCAAATGATTTTTCTTTAGTGTCTTCCCTCAGGTGCAATACCAGGGACAGAAACAAAAATCCTGACTCTGAGATGACAGCAAATCACTTGAAATAAGCAGAATTAGGATTTCATGCAACAGCTCTTTATCTCTGCCTTCTACTAGAAAGATGCTAATCAGTACAGTTGCAATTTTTTAGGGGAAAAGATTATCTCTTTGAAAATGGAGATTTGACCCCTCCTTTTTATCTTAATGAGCTTCCAGCTATTTGTGTCCTGATGCCTGGATCCTAATCGGTCAAGTTTTAAACTTAATAGCACAGGCATAGAAGCACTGATTACTATAACTTCTGTGCTATAGCATCTACAGTACTGTAAAATTAGCTGCATAGACTACTAGAGTCAGACAGACGTTTCCCTGTACCAAATTATTCTGTGACTGCCTCATAAGCCACCCTCTGAAGCATCTGCTCCCAGCCCTGATCCACAGACCACAGCTGTGGTCCAGTCTGGTGATTTCTCTAGTCCTCTGCAGGTTACATGCCTAGAAAGAAATCAGCGGGGAAAAGAATCGAGTTGCTGAGCACACCACACTGATGATGGGAATGTTTAACTTCCAGTTGTTTGCCCATCTTGCTGAGGGCATCGATGACAACATCCAACTCACGCCGTAGCTCGTTCACCATGCTGGCAATGCTCTTGGTGTCTTTCAGGATCTGCACACTTTGAGTATATGGATTGTACTTCATGCCAAATGGGTGCTTGATAGTTTTTGCAAACTCTCTATTCAAGCAAAAAAAAGAGGGGGAGTTTAAACAGAAGACAAATGCATCCTCTGTGTGCAATCCGTATCAATAACCACTTTTCTAAACCACTTTCATGATAATTATAATTACTACATAGTTCATCATCTCCTCCATCAAGTACATGGGAGACCAAGCAAATATTAAATTCAGCTTTCCAGCCCCAGGAAAGGTAAGGATTAAAACTGTACTAAGAATGAAAAGATTTGATCCTGCTGCTAAGAGATACACGAAGTCAAACCTGCTTCTACAAAACAGGGAAGAAAAACTGGACCTCATCTTTTCTTTTGCTTCTTCAAAACTTTCAGAAACAAAGTAAACCTCCTGGAAAGTTGTAATGAGATATTCTTGCTTGCAGGTGACCTTTGGATGAAAAGGCTTGACTTTGGCACTGCCAGAGAGCAAGTGCTGGGTAACATAATGTGTTAATTGTGTCAGAGGAACATCACCACTAAAAGAATCCACAATGAAGACGACAAGAAGCAAAAAGCGAATAAAAAAAAAAAAAGAAGAAGATCATATGAGGCCATACTTAGTGCATTGCTTCTTAAAACATGTCTGCAGATGAACAGTGGTTTAAGCTTAACGAACTGAATAACTCTGAAGGGTCATATTTCACCAATAAGGATCAAAAATGGGGTTCTTCAAACACAAGACTGCTTTATAAACAAGAGCAATATTTTCAGAATCTGGTTAAGCCAGCAGAGTCTTAATCTCAAAATAGGTTACTTGGAACCTCAGGTTAAGAAATACCAGTCATACGATGCTTTCTGAGAACACAGGAGCTGCTCAGCATGCACCCAAAAGGACACTGCCCTGTAACTAGTGCCACACTGAATTCACCTAGAAAATCATCCCTACAGTAAGTACTGAGGAATTGGTTGTGTTTTGTTTTGTTTTCAAAAGTATTTTTAGAATTATACCTCATAAAAATGGCAGAACAGTGACAATAATAATCAGTTATGAGCAAAGAAAGGAGGGTAATCAGCAGTGGATGTTCTTACCTTGAGCCCACTAATTGAAGAAAGCAAGCTAGCCCCATAAGCTCTTAGCTGTCCCTCTTGCTTGCACAACCCAAACTCTACAGGGAAGAAGTAGCACTGAAACAGAGAAGGGAGTAAAATAATTCAGCCATCCGCCAAGATGCTGTGGTGAGCTAGATGGGGGCATTTCTATTTGCAGGTGGTGTCAAACAGCTTCAGATGTCATACAGTCGTTGCTTGGTTATTGCTCTCACATATTGAAAGCGGCAGGAACCTGAATGGAAGGGTGAAGAACCACAGGACTGCACACTTCTAATAAGCAAGTCTGATAATATAGTTCACCCAGGTAAGCTGGAAGCTGTTAATCCCAGTAGGATCACAGAAATTTAAATCTGTTTTGAGAAATATTGTCATGACATGACAGGTTCAGCTTAAAAGAAACACTGGACATAGAGGGCCTTGGTGAACGACAGCCATTACAGCTTGTTCCTCATTTGCTTAGTGTTTAAAAAAAAATAAATAAATGTTTAGTTCACTGGATTTCACGATTCCTGCAGGTATATGGCAAGGAAAGGTATTTTCTTAGATTCTGCTCCCAATGAAGATAGCAAAAATTTTACCACTAGCTACAATTGGCAGGGGGGAGGAGGTGGTCCTTTCATAAGTTGCATCAATTATTTTTTCATGTGAAATTGTCATCTCATAATATTTCAGTCAAAGCATCTAGAAACTGTTATCTGTAAGTAAGATTAATTTACATTATTTGAGTTTATTGGCTAAAAAAAAAATAAAAAAATATCTAATGCTAGTGCTCAACACAGTTAATGAAAAGATCATATTGTTTCAATTCAATTGGCACATTAAAGATACAGATTACATTTTAAATCATTGAACCATTTTTCCTGGAAGTAAAAAAGGTATTTATCAGACGAATTAGACTACAGAATTTCAAGCTGGAAGAATTGAGCTACCCCCAGAAATGGCATACTTATCTGATAGCCAAGTGAAGAAAAATACCGCTCACATCTTCCTTAATTAATTTATTTACTTATATATTTTTTTCCTAGCATGGAAACTTGCTATATGCTCTAAAAACTGAGAATCTGTGAAACAGGTCTAGAACCTGGCATGGCTAATGTTGACATGACTCTCCAAATTAACTAGACAGACTGGGATCAGCTGAGTAAAACACTAAGCTTTAAAGAGGATCACTGGGCACTGAAACACTCACTGTTGCCAGTTTTTGGACAGCCTCATCTGATGCCCCAAGCGATGCAAGACCAATTTCCCAGAACTGAGCAAAACTGGGTTCAGCCAAAAGAGAGATGTGGCCTAGGAGCTCATGGCAGGTATCACTGGAAAACAGAAAAAAAAAAACAAAAAAAACACCTCATCATCTTCATCTTTCTTCATTGTAGAGTGAAAAAGCAACACAATTGAACAGAAACAATATCTCATGTGAAACATTAATAGCCAAAAGACAGAAGTATCAAATCAAAAGACAGAAGTATCAAATCAAGTTCAGCTGAAAGCAACCAAGCAGGTCATACTAGCTCTACAAAAGTAAATAAACTCAGATTTTTAGATGAAGATGTCTAAATTTAAGATCTAAGCTGCACATTTATAAGGCAATCAAATGTTAAACCAACTTTGCCTACTATAACACCACTAGGAGTTCTCCAGTAACCTGCTGCGCTTTTGAAAGTCCCATACTTCTGAAGCTGGCACTTGAGCATGCCAAAACATCATTACATTCAGCATGAAGACCAAGTCTTCAGCACTTTTAAAAATAAGTTTTCTTGCTGGCATTCTTGAACAGCCTTTAAGTAGCTTGGCTTCATGCTGTAAGATTCAAAAATGCACGTCTCATTGAACCCCAAGATTAAATGACTCACGGCTCTGGTGTGTAGAGAGGGTCCGAGCCGTGTCTGACGTACCGAGTGCAGTGAAAAACTCTGAATGCTAATCCCACCAAGAAGTCCCTCGGTGACAGATACCCAACAACAAGACGGATGGTGAAACCTGCGCGCTGTAAAAAGGAACAGAGAAACTGTAGGTTAGTTTAATGTAGAACTTCATAATATTCTCATCCCTGCTGTAACTGGGGCAAATGCCACAGTGCTACTTTGGCTCAAGAGCATGTGGGAAAATTAGACCTAAACTCAAGAATGGCCAACGTGTAATAAAAATGTCCCTACCCCTCTATAGTATTTATTCAGATTTTATGCCTACAGCCAACACAATACATTTAGGTATTGCTTTTAGCAATCCTGACTTCCTTTTTTGTTTAAGAAAATTAATACATTACCTTTCAGGAAGAGGGACACATCTTCCAGCTGGGGAATATTGTTCTCCCTGTACCCACAGTATTTGAGCAAGGGCAAGTTTTTAAGGTACTCTCTGCAGGCATGAGCTGGGTAAAACTTGTTAAGCTCTTGGTATACTGTCCCCCAGGTCTTGACCTCCTCCTCTGTGAATTCAATCTTGGGAACTGGATCACCACTAAAAGGAGAAGAGGACAAAAGGACACGCCTTGATAAAAGGTTTGTAAAGATGAATCATTTTCTTACTATTATTGTTTAACATTCATATGGCTGTGACACTTGGTCAGGTTTAAGACCACTACACCACAAAATATACAGTGATATCTGGTCTACATCCTGGAAAGCTTTCAGGCTAAGGGGCTTGCTCTCTTTCCCACCCAAATCAACTGATAGGATTCTTCACATTGACCTCACTGGGACCTAAAAGCTTTGGTCTTGTAAATAGTTTCTTCGATGCTTTAGCACCAGGAATAACATTTAAAATAATGGGACCTTCTGCTGCCAGCTAGGTAACCAGCACAGCAGGTGCTTTCCCAAGGGAAACTTGACAACACACCAACAGTAACCACCTGTGTGCTGCTGGCCAGCTGCATTAATGCACGCTTCAGCAGAGCTCTAGACACCCTGTGTTTCTGGGTCATTCCCAGTTGAGGAACTTGCCATCTAAATTCACACATGCAATGCGGGCACAGCAGAACTGGAACAGCCAGCTCATTGCAGTTTGTGAATGGGATCCATTTTGGAGTTCAGATCTTTCAATTTTCCTTTTCACAAAGAAAACACAGTATTTACTCACTACATGGCTCAGGTCTACAACAGACATTTCACTGGTTGCTCACCACAGCCAGTGCCTGCCACCTGAAAGGGCAGAACCACAGAGCATGAACTGACTCGACCACAGCTTGCCTCCAGCAGACTGGAGCCTGCTCTGCCCCCCTCCATGCAGGGCTGGTTTCCAGCTCCTTTGAAAGCACAGCTTGTTTGGTAGAAGAACCTTTTAAAAGGTTTCACCCAAAAGCTGGGTCTTCATGGTTTCAAGGTGGCACAGGGATTACTTCTGGCCAGGTCCTGATACTTCTCCATCTCTTAACAAGGGTAGTTGAAAAGCCACTCTGGTCACTGAAGAACCACCCTGTTAGCACTGTTTCTACTACCTTATCACTTAAAAACCTCCAGAGCTATCCAATTCTTTCACATCACGGGCAAACATGATGCAAAAATGTCAAATGCGTAAATAAGGCTGCTGATAAGAGAAGCACCTGAATGTTTGTTAACCTCAGCCTATTGGCCCAATTAGTATAACAGCGGCATAGTTTGCATTCAAAGTGAGGTGGAAAAAGTTATCAGAGAAAGCTTTGTACTTGCTAATGATGTAAGTAAGCACAGCTCAGGAGGCGATTCAGCGGGCTTTGATCCACTCAGAAAATAGAAGGAGAGCTCTTCAGGTACTTCTGATGGCACAGCCTTACCATGAGCGTGCTCCAGTATAATCTACTGTGTTCATTTTCATCTAGGATGTTTACCTGACATTAAATTTGTTGAAAGTAAGAAGCAGGAAGACTAATCAATATTTTTCACACATCTTAAGCACAGGAAGACCAACAAAAGCCAAGAACGGATGCTAAGGTCCAAGCAATCAGAAGAGGTTGTTCCAGCAGGTGTGTGTATTCTCTTCAGCTCCTTGCTGAAAACAGACAGCCTTTCTGAAACTGAGAGTGGCCAGATTTTTCTTTCCTTGCCATTTTCTTTTTGTCTGTTTTAATGGTCCATTCATGTTTCAAAGCAAAGTGAACTTGAAGGTTTGTCCTCAGCACTTTATACCCCTCTCAGTGCTCCTGTTCACACAGCAGAACAAACCATGGAGGGCAGCTTCTGTCTGAACACTACTGCTGACCACTGGTCAGCATGAACAAAGGAAATTAAATCACAGTTACCGTCTGCATTAAGGATGAAAACCAGCAATGTAAAACCGTCAATTCACTGTAGGGACTTCAAACACTGGCAATTGTAAGACGTTCAGCCTCAGAGCTGTAAAACAGATCATCATTTCCAAGATCAGCACGAGCTCTTCATTGTGCTGTGTTCTCATGACAGCTGTTTTTTCCATCTCAGTTTCTTTTATCTTGTTAGATTTTAGCTCCCATTAGAGTTAGGACAATTTTGCAATGGGTCAAAATTAATTAGTTTGCATCAAAGAAAGGCTCTGTGAAAATGTACCACTAATGAGCTTCATCTGTCTGATTAGAGAGTCTTGCTTTTGGTAACACTTGGCACAAATTTTTGCTTCAGAGAAATACAGCATAAGAATATTCAAGGATGAAAGCATTAGCTAAATAGCAACCAAAATAATGGATAAAAGATCAGGGTGGTAAACTGTGAGCAGGCATGTAGCTGTGAGCATTGACAAGAGGATGCCAGTGTAGACCAGAACAGGCTAAAGAAGGTTTAACAGAGATGTGTTTGTGCAAGCAGAGCTTGGTGAAATTCAAGTAGTATATTTAGTGAGCTGACAAACACTAAATCTCTCTCCTATTCACATTACCTTTAAGAATTAAATGGAATAGAGCTAGCAAAAAAGAGTACTAATTTTCAGAGTGAAAAGATGGGGAAAAAAAAGTTTGTTTTAGACGAGTCAAACTAGTTTTTAATATCTGGCAAGTTCCCTGGGAAAGCATTTGCTGTTTTTTAAGTCTGCTTTTTAGTCAAGAACAAGTTGTGTTTAACCATCTTTGCTTTCAACTCAATGGGAGAATTGCTCCAGACGACAAAAGGCATTAGATAGATTTGGTATTTCTTGCCTTTATTGAGCTATTTCACCCCACCTACTTTCTCCTACCCTATTAATACAGACAAAGGTACAAATAAGAAGGTGCAGTCCAGAATGAATTTCCAGAAGGCCCCCATTTGGGCAAGGCTGTGTTTTTATGTGGTGCTCTCCATTTGTGGCCAGACACAGAAACTACTTTAAATGTGTGATTGTGCTCTCAAAAAACAGACAGGCAGAGAGCTGACCAGTACAACTGAACAGGCTGTCACTCCTGGCTGGCAGGAAAACACTGAATCCCAATGGGCTGCTGACCCATGTCGCAAGACACTGAGAGGTTACACAGCTTATGGTGGTTAAATAGATAAAAGGGTTTGAATTAAGTTCTTTGCTGCTCCAAAGGCTTTTTCTCTTTCCTCTGTTTTGTCAAAACTTCAGGTCAAACATTGCCACGTTTTGTCAAAATGATCTTGACCTGTCACTGGCAACACTAAAGTCTTGACAGTTTTACCCTTTTGCCAACCTAACATTGAGATTTACATTCAAGGAATGCACTGCAAACACCCTTGTAACCTCCTCCTCTGATCCCATTAACATGCTGCACCTGTGCATAATGTTTCTTCTGCTACAAGTCAAAAAACATAAAAATAGGTTGTACTTGTTATTCATACATGTAAGCTTGCTATTTTCTCTCAGAAGCAGCAAAAGGGACCAGAGCATGTGTGGGAAGGAAAAAGCTTTGTTTAATGTAACTACATTTACTCTTAAGTCTGAGTAAACTCAGGAATCAGCAGAGCAACTCGTTAGTTCAATCACGAAAGTAGTTCCTTTCCCTGGAAGGGCACCCACATCAACGCCATGTCACATTCAGCAGACCCTTCCAAAAAGTGCTCTCAAACTTTACACCATGGGCCAGAAGGAAAAAAAATAATGAGTCTGTCACACACGGTGTGCTGCAGCATTAAGTACTCTTCTAATGCAGAAGAGCGGTGTAGCTCTGTGGTTATTTGCCAACACAACTGTTCAGTCTGTTGCTTTGGGTGAGAACGTCAACATTTTCACTCTTACCTAAGTTTCGTTTCAGAGGGGTGGTGGTACCTACAACAGAGCAACTGGCACATGCTTAGGTCTAGCAAAAGCCCAAGTCACAGCACCAAGGCTGTTGGAATTTAAGAAGAATTTGGACTGTGCTCTTAGTCATACAGTCTGAATTTTTGGGTAGACCTGCATGGAGCCAGGATTTAATAGTCCAAATCCCACATTCTAGGAACACAAATCCTTTCCAGCCACCATTAAGTGATGTATTACTGACATTTCTCTATTGCCAAGACACTCAAAGTATGCTACAGCCTTAGCCATGGTAGTTATAAGTCCCATTCCTATTTTTCAGAGGTTGCCTATCCAAATTCCATTAAAGGAAAATAGTAGCTGCTGCACCACCTGAAATACATAGAGATTAACGTAACTGCCAACAACCCTTTTTGTTTTGGCTTCTTTTGAGACCATCACAATCATTTCCACTCCTTTCAACAAGTAGATTACCACAAAACAAACAAACAAAAAACCTGTAGAGCTAGAAGACATCTCCTCCTCTAGACATATCCATATTCTAAGCACATAATCTCACTGTCTAATTTTCTTAAGTGTACCCAAGCAGCATAAGACACCAATTCAGGACTTCATTCCTTCTTAAAGCTTAACAAACAAACTGCCCAAAGACACCAATGTACCTTAAGCCAGACCAGTCCCCTCTAAAATAACCACAGTAAAATATACCAAATGAACAAAGCCTGATGGAGCTTGCTTCTATATATAGGAGGCTGATGCGCTGCACCCAAAATGCTACATCCAATAGTTGTATTACAGTGATGGAAGCTCACCTGCTTGACTGACTGCTGAAAGGAAAGGGAAAGCTGGTAACAGAGGCTGTAATTAGAGAGAAGAAGGTATTAGAATAGCTGGAAGCTCTGGTAGGTGGTAGCTCCCCACCTGAGCTCATGCTCCTAAAGTAGTTGTTACTTGTTTTGTTCTAAATCTTACTTTTTCACTGTTCTGAGAAGAGTTATTTTCAGATCAGAAATAGCCACTGGTGCTGCAGTGTAGAAAAACAGATGCTGTTATCTACAGGTGGGGTGTGTTTTTGATTGTATTGTAATTTTGAACACACAATAAAACTAAAAATTAATTAAAAAAAAAAAACACAGGGAGAACAGCTGTGGCATGGTCCTGGGTTCAGGCTTGGGTCACTGTGAATGACTTAGGGAAGCCACTGAAGTGCTGCAATCAATCATAACTTGTCACATAAGGCGGCACAGCCATCAAATGTTGAATGCCCCACCGTTGAAAAAAAGTGGGTTGTGTGGGCCACATGTCCTGGCCCATTACCTGTTTTAATTGTTTTGGGGATTTCTAATGTCACAAAAGCTGACAGAAAATGTTTACACACAACCTTTGCCTTTTCTCCTGCATGAACAGATGCAAAAATGCAATCAGAAAAGGTATCAATTGAAGCATAAACATAGCGAAGGTTTCTGAATTCTGGCAAATGTGTAACACAAAAAACAGTCCTTTAAGTCTGTTACTACTAATGTCCATGACTGGGGGAGCATAGTTGGAGATGGTAATCCTGGTTGAAGTGTCCCCCTATCTTACAAGACTTCATTAATTTCTCTCAGATCATGTACCAGTCTCCCTTTTCCATTCCTTTTCTCGATTACCAACACCGGAGAGTTCCAGGGCTAGTTGTGAGAACATATGTCTCGCTTTAAGTTGTTGAGCAACTCGGCCTTCAGGCCCTATGTATCCTGTTCCTCCTGGATCAAAGGGAAACGGATCCATCTCCTTTACAGGTCCTATAGGGCCTGGACCAAAAGGCACATCCAGGCCACCAGGGGGTGTAACAGCAAAGGCCTGCGATGGCTGTAGCGGTGGCGGGGCTGATGGTGTAGCAGAAGGATCAGTGGACAACCCCACAACTCCCTCACTGTCTGGCACACCACACATTTCTGATTGTGGTCCCACACGGCTCTTTAAGGCCTCAGAGACTGCTCACCAGGTGCCAAGCAACCCCGCCACATCCTTGTTGTTTTTAGTAGCAGAGTCCCACACCTTGACCTCAATTTGGTCCCATGTTTCAGGGTTGTAAACTGTCTGATTCATAATAAAGGGAATAAACTGGAAGGTTACCAGGACATTTTTTGTTTCTAAGGACATATGATTCCTCACAGTGTGCATCTGCTTACCTTTGGCCCATGAGGGGCAGTTGTGTGTACGGGTCTGGTTCTCCCAGCATCAGCTTCCTCTCAGTGACTTTCAGTAGGAGCTCCTCTGAGCAGTTTGCTGAGTTTGGCTGAACCCGTCTTCATGAGGCAGGCGATCAGTGTTCCTGTTGCTGTCCTGATCCCTGTTCTGCTAGCCTGTCCCTGTTCATTCCTTTTTTATTTATTTATTTATTTATTTTGTTTGTGTCCCTGTTCAGTGTCTTCATGTCCCTGTTCCTTTTCTTCATGCTCCTGTTCGGGCACCATTTGTGGCGTAATGACCACACAGACAGCAGGGTTCTTTTAGGATCAGTAACTGCTACTACTTCATTGATAACTTCTACTTTTACAACTTCCTCTTACTGAGGACAGGCCCCTTCTTATACCATTCGCCCCACAGCGGTCCTTTTCCACTCGTTATTTGTTGGCCAACAACTTCACCCAGCAGCAGCAAACACCCAGCAACTTCCGTGCCTTAACAGCAACCCGAGGCAGCAAGGCATCTCCTGAATCACCCTTCTTGGTTACTTCCAGACTCTTTACATTCCTCATGGCCTCGTTGTTATGAGTCGGATGTTATCACCAACCATGGGTCTTGTCAACCCCCATGGCCACAGTCCCACACTGAGGAAGGGGGCTCCGTGTGACACCGGCTCAAGTCGTTGATGTATTTCAGGAGCAGAGCTGTTACATGTGGCCCTGGGCCTCCCTCCTTTTTGGCAGCCCGTGTAATGGAGCACTGGTTTATGTTTTGGTAGTGATTCCTCTGCTTTTGAAGTCAGGTAAGGAAAGCAGGTATTAACAAAGAATTTTAAACGAGTGGAGATGTATTTGTTCTCTGGTCTTCCGTAGTCAGTACTGAAGTAGGGCAGGAGACTGAATGTATTTTTCTTTCAGTCTTCTTACAAGTTACATAAAATACAAGCATTCTAAAAACAAGTCCGTGTCTGTGTGACATGGGCATGTTTTTATTTTAAATAAGTGGTTTTGAACCCTATGGCATGGCCTTGGACTTGTATTTTCTTTTAATTTGACTTCAGTGTCTGTCACAAAATTGATGCTCCTGTCCAAGGCTCTGTTGAGGAATAATGATGCTTAGTCTCTCAGTCTCTTTCTTCTTTTTCTTTTTGGTAGCAATCTGAAGCCCATAGATACTAAACGAGTTGGTAATGCTGCTTTGGCACTAAATAAAAGTTTGACCTAGTGGATATGAAGAAAGTAAGAAGTAATTCCTGTTCCCCCAGAAACACTCGCTAGCCGTTGTTTATCCTTCTTGCCCCCTTTCCCTGATTTCTTGCCCTGCTCTTGCTGCTTGCCCTGCTCTTGCTCCTTGCCCTGCTCTAATTGTTTCTTTATTGGTATTTTGCAACGCAGACCAGGGTCTGCGAGTGTGACAAAGTCCAGCCGCAGACACGAAGCCGATCGGCACCGCCTCTGCCTGGGTGACTGGCGTTGCGACACGGTACCTGCAATCCCGGTGCGGCCCCAATGGGCTTTGGCTAGGGCCGTGCCTATCGCACCCCGGGGGGAGGATGCTTCTCGGGGGAGGCCGGCCCAGGGGCTGGCACTGGGGGCCGGGCTGTGGGCAGGGCAGAGCCGAGCCGAGCCGTGCCAGCAGCCCGAGAGCGGCGGGGAGCTGCTGCCATGGAGGCGCTGGCGGTAAGGGGGCGGCAGGCGTGGTGCTGGGGGGATGGGGGGACGCGTGTGGGGTCGCTCCCTGAGCTCCTCTCCTTCTCCCCGCAGGAGGCTCCGGTGGCCGTGGCCGTGGCCGTGGTGGCTGCCTCGGCCCTGCTGCTGCTGCTGCTGCGGGGGGCGAGCCGGGGGCCGAGCCGCCCCCGCACCCTGCGGGACCCGCAGGCCAAGTACCCGCTGCCGCTGCTGGGCAAGGAGGTGAGCGGCGGGGCTGGGGGGTCTGAGCTGCTGGGGGGCCCAGGGCAGAGCTGAGGGTTTGCCCCTGGAAACGTTCGTGGCCTTGGGGCTGCTCCAGCAGGGCGAGCTCCTGGCTTGGTGTAGGGAAACCCTCCTGCAGCACGCTGCTGCCTGCCCCAGCCTGCCGGAGCCGTGCTCCCCTTTATGTAAGGATGCCGTGAGGATTGCGCAGTCAGGCAAAAGTGGCTCCTTGCGGAATTAAAAGGGGAGAAAAGCCTCCGGTTCTGACACTTCTCAGCTGTTTGAAGGCCATTTCCAATGCCCTTTGCGCTGCCCTGCTTGGCACTCGGCTTGCACGCTAACCAAGGGCAGGGGGACCGAGGCACGGCGTGGGGAGTGGGGTTTGAGATTCACAGCAGGGCTGATGCTGACCTCGTCCTGATTTTCCCTTTTTAATGATATTTTTTTAATAGGAAGTCAGCCATGATACCAAGAAATTCCGGTTCGGGCTACCTTCACCAGATCATGTATTAGGACTGCCTGTAGGTAAATATCAAAAACACGTAGTTACGTGCTACTTCTGAGTTTTAGGATTTTTACCAGTTTTAAGTGTGTACTCATAGCTCTTGGATTTCTGCTTGTGAATGCAGTGCTCATCAAAGGATGGGGTTAAAAGCTGCATCTGAAAGGAGCTGTGTCAGAGAGAAATGTGAGGCTGATTTCCCAGAGAGTCCTATTTCAGATGTTGTGTGCTCTTTGTGCTGCTTGTATCAAATTGTGTGGTGTGGCTTAGAGGCAAACAGTGAAACTGAACTGGGTCTGAGGAAATTAACCACTGTAGGCAGAAAATACACCTGTGAAATTTTTTTTTTAATACTACTTTTTTTTGTGTTCTACCTTTTCTCTCTGGTGTCCTCAGTTTGTCAACTGCCCTCATATTTTATTTACATTTTTTATTTTTGACAAATATGATAATATGCTCATAGATGAGGAATAGAAAAGCCTGGAAAGCTTGTAACTATTGTATGCAAAGCCAAGGGGAAAATACACCTCCTGTATATATGGAAGGTGTTGCAATGTTCAGAGCCGTTTCTGTGCATGCACTTAACTGTGATTTACCTCCACATGTGTGTACAACTTTGGCTTGCTTTCTGTGGTAGGAGATTAATTTCAGACTAGGACTGGCACTGTCTTCTCTCCTGTACCCTGCAAAACTGATGGCATTGAACCTTGGACCCTTGGACCTTGAATTAATGGTAATCTGGGCAGGGGAAGGTTCCCCTCACTGGTCTGCAGATGTGGCCCTGTTTGTTTTGTTCTGTGTTTGGCAGCTTCCCTTGAGTCAAGGTCTTACCAGTTGTGTGCTGTGAGCATGTTCTTCCTGCATGCTGCCTGCCAAGGGTAGCAGCTTCTTCAGGTTCGCTACAGGCTTCTATCAGAAAATGTAATTCAACTATCCGCAGTAACTAGCCAAATGGTAAATGAATTGGAACGTGTTCTGTAATGTTTGTGTTTATTCAGAGTTTTAAGAGTTTTTAAGATTTTAAATGTTTAAAAATTTATTTTTTTATTTTTTATTTTATTTTATTTTTTTTAAAGAACTTTAATAAATTCTTAAGAATTTAAGAATACGATTCTGGAACTGTATGTACCTGATTACTCCCTGGGAGATTCCTGCCTTCTGCTTTTTACCAGGATCATTTTACTAAAAGTGAAGTATTTCTGCTAGCACTGTTCCTGCTTTTTGTTTTCACATACATCCCTCTAGATTAATGCTGTTTGGCTGGGGAGACAACCCTTGGCAAGGAGTTCCAGTTGTCTTAACAAGCAGAAAGAAATCAGTACCTTTAAAGTCTGCCTTGTGGAGCATGAAGTTGGCCGAAGAGCTGTCAGTGGAAGCTGCAGCAGTTAGGGAGGCAGGAGTTATGAAGGAGGACTGTGGGCCAGAAAAATTGATAAATTGTTTCAGAATCTTTGGGAAATTTGCTCTGAGAAATTGCTGCTATTAAACCACGATATGTATTTATTGTTCCACGTGAACAGATGCATCCTTATTTTCACTTTATTAATGAAAATGTGAATAGCAGATTCCAAGATCCAGACAACACTTGAGAATGAGCAACAAACTTTCTATAGTTTAATAGAACAAACTTTCTATAGTTTAATATAAATTTCCTTTTTTCCTTTGTGTCTTATCCTGTCTTCTGTAACATAGTGGCTCTCCTCAGTCACCTTGTGCTCCAGAAATCCTAAACTCTTGCTGAAAAAAAGAAAAGGGCTCTCTGCTGACACCTGTAAAGCTGCAAAATTGTTATGAGCTAAATACCAAACCTATATATGGAAAGGAAAATCCTACAAAGTAGGTGCTGTCTTCTGACTAGCTGTGTAAACTGGAGATAAGCTGTGGGAGTTACAACTATGAAGGAGATTCCTTTTTTCAACAACACAGATCTTGTGCTAATACATAAAAACACAAGATAACACAAAATAACATCAGCTGGGGAAAGCCAAACTTTCCATCCTAGACAGCTTTCTTTTTGTTATCTGTAGTGGCCTTTGTGTTTTAACTCATATCTCCTTGGGATGAAGCTAAGAAAGATTTACCACACATAGTCCAGTCGTAGTTTGCTGTGCATGTACAACTGTATGCACTCTTTGTGTTGCGTGAGCATACATATGCATGATGTACACCATGACAGCAATTACGTGCCATGAAAATAATAATGGATTGTGCATCTATTTAAATATTATTTTTTTTTCTGGCTAGATTCAGAGTTTATATAAGAGACTAAATGTTTTATACAACATTTACATTGTACAGATTTTCTCCATCATTGCTTGTGCTTAGTGGCTTACAATACCTGCTTTTCTGTTTTGTCTTGTCCACCAGGCCTGAGAAAAATTTGAAACCAAGAGATGAAAAAATAAATAATTGGATTGTCATTCTTTCTCCTAGGCCAACATGTTTACCTTTCTGCAAAAATCAATGGTAATCTGGTGATCCGAGCCTACACCCCAGTTTCCAGTGATGAGACAAAAGGTTATGTTGATTTAATTATAAAGGTAAATTTTGTTTTTCTTGAATATAGATAAATTGCTAACTGCAAGGAAGGAAAGCACTTCATTTTGATGAAATGTAGAGTTTGTTTTTATTGGTCTTTTTTTCAAATAGGGTAATTGCATAGCAAACCCATTTCCCATTATCCTTGAATAATGAGTTGCATCTTGTATATCTGCTGTATGTCAGACAGAAATAGTGGAGGAGTGGAGGCAGGGGAGATGGAGGAGGGAGATGGAGAATCATTCCTCTGGCAGTACTGGACGAACTTCCCTAGTATTTCTAGTGCGGCAGTGAACAAAGAGCAATCACTCCGCCTGGAGCCGCCTTATGCTGTTACTAGCACTCACTGCTAATAGCTGTAAGAAGAAACAAGTCAATCAGGACTGTCTTTGGTGACCCTAGAGAGATTGCAATTATAAGTCTGTAAGCAACAGAAGTTGTACTAATGGGCTTATTAAGAAAATGGGGATATAGAAACAAATGAAATCCTTTAAGCTAGGGAATGCAGGATGATTTGATCCCAGGATTTCTGGATTTTCTAATCCTTTTCTAAGACAGAATTTGTCCTTAGGCAAAAATCATGACTTTATTTGTGCTCTCTGTTCTTCATGTTACACGTATAGAGAACTGCTATTAACTACTTAAAGCTTATCACGTGCTTTGAAAGGTGAAAAACCTGGCACGTGGCTGAAATCTCTGGGAAAGTTACAACAAGAAAAGATGGAGCAATGCTATTTTCAGAAGGAGTGATTACAAAAATGGGGTAACGTAAGGTTCTTGTTGGAGGGATAGTGAAATGAGGGCATCAATGCGTAATCTGCTTGCCACATGTTCTTACTCGCCTGGCTGTTTGCAGTGAGCATTAGGACATGTGGCATGAGAGAGCATTTCACCTATTTGGCTGCTTCCTTTTATGGGGCACAACAGATAACTGAGAGCAAAGAATTGTCTCAATCTCTCTTTCAGATGCTAAAATTCAGACCTGCAATGAAGTAGTCTTCAGTCTTTATTGCCTGCATGAAAGCTAATGGTTGATGTCATAGGCATGATTGTTTTTATAGGTCTACTACAAAAATGTGAATCCCAAGTTCCCAGAAGGCGGGAAGATGTCCCAGTACCTAGACAACATGAAGATTGGCGATGTTATTGACTTCAGAGGGCCAAATGGACTCCTTGTCTACAAAGGCTCAGGTACTGTTACACGAAGGGGGGAGAACAAAAGGGAGGAACTTCTATTAGTTATTCTCAGAGGTATTTTGTAAATCTTGGTAACTTTGTTGTAGAGGAGCAGCTTTGAAAAGTGAGAAAATCCACCTCTCCCGATCTTGACCATGAGCCCATCAGAGATGATTGTGATGGGTAAAGGTCCTTAGTGTTTAACAGAGTAATAGCTGTTTGTTGTCTTCCTCCTGGGACCACGTAATTAAATCTGGATAATCTCCTATTGCATTATATCGCTTGGAAGACTGCACTGCAAACACCTCAGACGTACATACAAGAGATGTTCCAGATGCAAGGGAGGTTGTGGCCTAAAATGCCACAAGATTCTGAGAATCTCAGTGTTGTTACTGAACAACCCGCTGACTGTCAGCCAGCTCCATTTCATTATTAAGCCAGGTCTGAGCTGACTGGGAGGAAGCTGTATGTCCAGAGAAGTAATCCTCTTTCAAGATGCAAGTATAAGACCAAAGGATTTTGCATTGATCTTGACTGAGAGGGACTGCGCACTTCAAATTCCTGCTTCAGGGGGATCAGTGCTCAGCACTTTTCTGGATCATCATCTTTTATGATGAATCGTACACTGATGAATCTGTTATATCTCAGAGGAAATGGGTGAAGAATGTTTTGCAAATGTTCCTTTCTGTGCTGCTGCTGTTCTTTGCTTTCAAGAGCAAAGTAGCTAGGAAGGCTTGTTGCTACTTACAGATTTTGTGGAAGATCATTGGAATATGTCAAGTGCCTTTCACATATGATATTTTTAAGGGCTTTATGTGGACACGTGGAAGTGTCTGCGAATGAGGATGATGATTGCCTTAGAAATCTGCTTCTCTGTATGTGCCGGGGTTACCTTTATCTGCCACTAACCTTCATACTTGCTGAGCAGCCAGTGATGTGGGAACCTATTACAAATGATAATGGTAAATCACTGGCTCAAAGTTGGTTGTTTATGTAGACAAAGAGGTTTCTATTCATGCTCAGTGTTGTGCTAAGCACGTTTAGCATTTACAGATCTGTCCTAATTAATTGATAGGCTGTAGGAATACATTCCCATGGAACTCGTATCCATTTTTGTTTAGGAGGTAATGTACCTATAGATGTTGAATATTTCTTCTAGGTACCTTTCTTATCAAGCCTGATAAGAAGTCTGAAGCACAGAAGAAGTTTGCCAAGCATGTTGGGATGATAGCTGGAGGAACAGGTAAAACTACTTTCATTCTCTAGAGTATCACTGTGTAGCAGTGTAGCAGTTCACATAGAGTGATACAGCAGTATCACTAGAGAATGAAGAGATCTTCATGGATGCTTGTGAGGAGTGTAAAACACTCTGTACTTGGAGAGCAAAGTGCTCCCATTGTCACAGTCTGAGCTGCTCTAACACTGCTGCATGGGTTTGACATCTAGGTCCACTGGGTTTAAGGAACACATTTTTAGTTGGTTTTTAGTTTGCCTTTAGTTTCTCACTGTTATAGTCTGCCAGTTATAGGCAATAAACTGCATTAATCTCCCTATGCTGAGTCTTTTGTCTGTGATGGTAATTGGTGAGTGATCTCCCTGTCCTTATCTCAACCCTGAATACTTTCCATCTTATTTTTTCCCCCTCCCCTTTGAGGAGGGGGAGCAAGAGAGTGGTTGTGGTGGAGTTCAGCTGCCCAGCTAGGTAGAACTGCTACACTGAGCTCCAGTGTCAATAACAAAAACTAATTTAGGAGAACGTCCTGAGGGTTAAATTACTGGATGTGATAGAGAATGCTGAAGAGGAAAGCCCCAAATCCATGTACTGTGGTTTTGTTCTCATTTTTAAACTTGAAATAAACTTTGTAACAACAAAAAGCCCCGACCTCTGCATTTGGCATGGATTAAAAATTCAGAGGTTTGTAGCCCTGTGCAAACTAAGCTCCCACTGAAGACTGATGAAGACTGAGGGAAGATAGCAATAATATTGAAACTGCAGCCTTACATGGGTTGAAAGACAGACCTGTTTTTTAACTGCTTTGTTTTGAACAGGGATAACTCCTATGTTGCAGCTTATCCGTCATATCACAAACGATCCTAAGGACTCTACAAAATGCTACCTTCTCTTTGCTAATCAGGTGAGCATTCTGTCCCATCTGTCCTTTATTAATGGTATAACTTTTCTGTTGGCCTCTGAGTTTTTGAAGTTGATGTGACATTGAGAAAATACTGCTCTGCATACATATACTTCATATTCTTCAAGTTTCTCTTTGATCTGTAATTTCAGCCAACCATATGTGACAAATGATATGATCTGAGGTGGCCTATCTAAAATGATCAGTATAGGTGGGAGCAGGAAGTGTTTATTATGTAAGTTCTTACTATGCTGTCTTGGGGTGAAGTGATTTATGGAGAAAGCGAATCAGAAAATTAGATGTAAGTATATAAATACTGCATGGTGCTGCTGTGGTTCCAATGCTCTTTTACTTGTTTTGAAGATGGCACTGCATAGTTCCACCTATACTCCGTAATTCCTGTATTGGAGTAAACAGTGTGAACAGATCCTTGTCCCTCTGCTCAGCTTACTCTTCATTGGTTTCAGTGAAACAGGATTTTGTTCTGTTTATCTGTTTCTAGTGATTCACCATGCTGTATTTGCTAGGGTCAGACAAATCCAGCTGTGATTTTAGCCTGGCTTCAAAAGTTGTTCAAATTGCTATCTTTAAAATTGTGTTCAGGTGACTACTAAGTCTCATAGTTTGTTGCTTTTTGTCTGAATTTACAGATGGTAGTACTGATAACAGCCTATAATGTAAGGGGAAAAAAACACACTTTGTTGGAATGAGTTATCATTGCATTTGTCTTGCTGCATGCTAGATAAGCTCACATCAGAGGGCATCTTGAGATGGTTTGGAGTTAAACAGCAATCTTACTTTGCAGACAGAAAAAGATATATTGCTAAGAGCTGAGCTGGAGGACATTGCCAAGAAGCACCCTGATCAGTTCAAAGTATGGTACACCCTGGACAGGCCTCCACAAGGTAGGCCACTGGTACACACCGGAAACATCTTTACTCCTCATTGTTTAACTGTCACAGTTTCACTCTTGTGAAAACTGCTGCTGTTTTTGTAACCCCAGCGTTCCAGCATTCTTCTCCTGGTGTATCAGCTTAAAGCACATACTTTCATATGTGGAAATAGATTTTTCCCATTTGGCTCACTTAAAGTGGTAGAATCATTAAATATTAGTCCTTGAAATCATTTAGTATTTCACTTTTTCTTTTTAAAATCTCTTAAAACTATACTGCAGAACTTCTGTCATCATTAAGCTTCTGCCACCTCACCACTGAATTTCTTTTCCTGTTTTTTTCTGAATGTGCTGAGTGGCACAGGTCTCAGTACCTGTCCCAGTATGACAGCTCTGGGTGACCTCTCTCCACTGGAAAATTGTATTCTTTCTGTTTATTCCCACCTGATAGCTAATTTCTTTTAAACCTATCTTTTATTCACAGACCTTCATGCGTGAAGGTCTGCACAAACCCCTTTCAACCAGATTCTTGCTATCCCATTCAAAAGGGACCACTAGGTTTTGAGCTCAGCGATTTGACCCTATCTTTGCTTGCAGTGATTGTGGCATAACTTTGCTGAATCTTCAGCTGCTTTGTAAGTACAACATATGCAGTTAGCTTTTTTAGCCTTCAGACAATACAGAGAGTTGAATTAATAGTTTAATTTATTTGTTTCAGACTGGAAGTACAGTTCTGGCTTCATCACTGCAGACATGATTAAAACCCACCTCCCTTCCCCTGGCAGTGAGACGCTCATTCTCATGTGCGGGCCACCACCCATGATTCAGTTTGCATGTCAGCCCAACCTGGACAAACTCGGCTATCCCAAGAGCAATACGTTTTCTTATTAACAGTGATGCCATCCAATACCTTTCCTTGAGTAAGTACTGCATATTTTCCTACAGGAACTGGTATGTAACTGGGCAGTATTTCTGCATGTGTTTTTTAGCTGTATAATTTAATTTCTGTGGTTTTTAACTTCATAATTGTCTTTGACTATTTTAATATTACAAGGCCGAGAAGTGATGTGGAAAGTGATTTAGTCTAAGCTTGCAAGTTAGTTTGAAATGTTACATCACTCGTTCTTAGGGAAAAAAAGTGTAATTGGAGAGGTAGGACAGAGATGAAATGACCTGTCTGTTAACATGGATACGGAATTTGGGAGCGGGTTATGAGACTAGACTAGGATAACATGAATGCTTGGCAGGTTATTCATTTAGTTCAGCCCAGTGAAGGGGAGAACAGAGAACAGTCTTTTTTCAAACTGCTGGTTTGTAGCCATTTACCAGGGTTTAAACAAAATGGCAGTGTGCCACTGAAAAAGCATTTGAACAGAATTTGGATAACACCTCAATTGTTTATTACTGTAGCAGAAATTCTTGTTAGTCTGACATTTATTCGGGATTATATAACTTCATGCTGACTTCTAATGGCCTTAGCTAAACAATCACTCTAAACTACAAATGAAGCTCTAGGCTGCCTATACAGACACGCATCCAGTGATGATTTTAGTGTTATTCCCTGTAAATGTAGTGCTTGCTCTTTTGGCAGTTTCAGAAATGTTCTTTGCTTAAGAGAAAACGTGGCATCTTCCTTCCTAGCGTACACTACGCTGAGTCAATCTTAAACTCAGCCATGCCTTGTCTGAGTGTTTCTACCATGTAGCATTTAATTTTTAGTCTTCAGGGTCTGAAGTACTGCAGGTTCATTTTCAGGAATTAGTTTATGCTACAATTGCCGTAAGGTCTGAAAAATCCTCGAGACAAAAGACTTGTTTCTTCAGATGCTAATGAATATGTTTACTAAATCTGTCCCTGGTCAACCACAAATATCTCTATAGGAATCATTCCACAGCCAGGAAAAAAATAGAGGAATATACACAATTTATTTATAACAGTCAAGAATTTATGCATTTATGCCTTTGCTATAACTAGGATTTCTTACTATATACAAAAAAAGATTGTGTAGGTTGAATATTCACAGCCAGGATAGCACAATACCACAACGAGTTATAAATACATCCTCAAAAGAATCTGCTTGGAATATCTCAGTGACATTAAGGCTGCTCCTGTCAGAGCAGCTTATCCTAGTTGTAATACTGCAATACTTAAGTTTGGTTAATTAAACTGACAGAATATTTCGTGTCCCTGTAGTATATGATCTGGTCGTTAGTGTAAACTGCCAGATTAGAGATGTGCTTGACTGGTATGCTTGGTAGCCTTTAGTAAGTATTTTTAGTTGGCTGCTTTCTCACTCCTACTGATTTTCAATTAGCAGTGTATTGTTCAGTGATTGAAACAAACAAACAAGGAAAATCCAGTAGCCTTAATTTTAACATTTTGGACAATTAAATTATTCATTTGGCTTTTAAAATGTGGCGATACAGTGTAGGGTCTGTTAGGAGAGGCTCATGGAGCGAGGGCTAGAGTAGGCTACCTTTAAAAAGTGCAATTGATGGCTTTCAAAGAGCCCATGCTACATACTCTGGACAGTACCTGAGATTTCCCTTTAATTTGGGAAGGTTTATGGCTAGGCCTGCCCTCAGGCTATATTGATACATAAACCAACATCCTGAAGCCAGAAAGGAGCGTAACATAAACCATCCAAAGACAGAGACTTTTCTTTATAATTTGGTAGATTTCTTTTCTGGCGCTTCTCTATTTGCTAAGATATCCTGCTAGTACCTTGTTAATACAGGCACATGCCAACAGATGCCGCAAGTAATTGTTGCTGTAAAAGAGACACTTTGACCCTTGAACCCTCAAGTAAGTAGTCAGAGGGTGTATTTCCCTCTGTTACAGTGCTGTAGTCCAGCCTAGCTCAGCAGAATAGCAGCAGATTTATTTTGTTAGGTTACAAAGAAAAAAAAAGCTTGTTTTATTATGGTACTTGTCTGATGCTCCCTAGTGGCATTTTACACATGACAGGACAATAGTATTGACCTCCTATTGATAAATAAAATACTCTATGAAAATCTATCTGTAGCTGGGATGAAAAGACAACTGGAAGTGTAATAGCAATATTGTTTATAGAAACATCACCAGTTCTCATGCAAATGTTACAGTTTCTGCTACAGGCACCAGGCCTGAGGGCTGTTTGCAGGTATACGTGTATGTTTTATTAGCTGTTACACTAGAAAGAAAATACAATGGCAATAAGCCTGTCATTACTGGTCTTAGAAGGCTCTCTCTGATCTGTTTAAACTGCTCAGAAGGCTTATGAGCATCCTGATGTTTGCACGTGTGCCTCAGTACCAACCATTTTAGACAAATGTAAATGTACAGAAAAAGCACCTTCAATAGTTCTACTTAAGGACACATCACTTAAAACAAAACAGGGAATCACGGTGGAAATTCTGTTGTGCTTACAGAGTACAGCAAACATTATCCTGACATTTTAAACTTACATTTTATATTAATTAGTGTTGTGATTGCCCCTTGATCATGAACAACTTAGTGCTTATGTAAAAATCAAAAAATAAAGAAAAATCAATTTAAACAAAGAGCCAGCTTTTGAATCTACTAGTTCTCTTGGTAGTCTCAATGTTACTTTTCAATAACTTTTCCTGCTGCAGCTGTTCAGTATCTTTTGAGTTAGTTTAAGATGTGTGAGCAGGCCATCCAGATTGTCATCCTCGTGATAAAAGCAAGGGCTTGGTGCATAGTAATCTTTTATTTTCCCCTTCTACACTGCACTCAGAGAAAGAGGGCAGGACCTGTACTAATGAAAGGGATGAAAGTATCTCTGGCAAGACTGTAGTAGTACTTAGTGAGCCATCAGAGCTGCACTTGCCAGCATCTGTCTGAATTGCCATGTGGCTATGGTCAGTCCATGTGGTAAAATAGAATATTAATGATTCTTGCATTACAAGTTAATTATAAAAATAAAAAAATATAAAAGCTCTTTCCTAGAGCAGTACAGAAACACACATGTAAAAAGATGACAAAATACAAGGGTAAAACATACTGTCTTTCCGGACTCTAGAAAATAAACAGTTCTGTACAACTTCTCTCAATACCTATTTGACATTACGTAATACAGAAACAGTGCAGAGGGAAGTAACCTGTGAAGTGTTGCTATGTTAGCAAAAAAAAAAAAATGCTATGTGGTGAGTCTCACTGGTGGGAAAGAGGCAAAACTCTGCAGTACCACAGCATCAAGTGTCTCCTGGCCACCCCTCTGGACAGGTATGAGGTATTGGTGTTCTTGGTCACACTGAAACATCATCTCCAGTCTTCAAAGGTAGGTGTTAAAAATCTGCTGTCATTTAGCATTTCATCTTGGCTTAACATTGTCTGAAAAAAAAATGCAGCAAGATGTGAACGAGTAAAATATATTCAGTTAAAGGCCTATGGTTAAAGAAATTAAGCTGTAATAAGACCAGATGCCCAACAGAGGGGGTTAGAGCCACATAAAATTAAAAGGAATCTGGAATGCTGCTTTAAATAGTGACACTGTTATTTGATTGAGGAAATATTCACAAAAATTGTGTGTGACATTATTCTTTATATCCTTCAGTCACTTCTTGATTTTAAAAAATCAGCTGTTATAGAATCAGGAATATATACAGTGATTTTGTGCCCCCCCCCCAAAGATTTCTAGCTCTTCTAACTCTTCAAATCTTACCTCTTCACAAGATTTTGAGATGAATATCTGTTATTGGCTCAAAGAGATAGCATAATTCATAAGAACTTAAAATTGGCTTAAATGAAACTTAATTTCTAGTATGAAGTGTTTTTTTTTTTTGACTGCGTATGTGTAGCGAGGCTATAAAGAGTTGCATCACAAGAATAGCAACCCACTTACTCTTAACCGCCACCAGCAATGACCGACTTGCACTGAATTCTAGCAGAATACATTAGTGACTTTAAAACAAGTAAAATTGATACATACCGTAAGATTGCTTATGCCTTGAGAAAAAGCCCCTATTTGCTTTACTGTTCCTTCTGAATGTTCCATCTGTAAAAGTATTCAGCAACTGGTTCAGATCAGACAGTATGTGCAATTTTATTCACTCTACCTGCATCTTTGGAAGGTCTCTCTGCCTTGACAAATGAAGCTGCAGTATTTTTAAAAGTTCTGATTTCTGCACTTTGGAAAGTTACACATTAACAAAAACATCTCCATGCTAAGAAGTACATGAAAATGCATTAGTTATAGAAGGATTGAATCCTGATGAAGAAAGACTGATTCTGTGAAACTTTAGCTGTAATTCACAAAGAAAAGAAGAAGTTTAACTGGTATTTGCAGTGAAGAGCAATATTTTCCAGAAGGCAAAACACACAAAATAATTTTGGCAATATACCTCCATAGGCAAAAGCAATAACTGTCCATAATACAGCCCTACCTGTTCTTACACAAAAAGGTTATCCGTTCTAAGGCATTAAGGTTTCACTGTGTGACCACATAGTCAGAAGTCAGGCTTAGGTAGAAGACCACTTCCCTAACGAAAAATCTAGTATTTATGTAATGCTTGAACAGCTACATGTTGTAAGCTGTTGGCTCAAGATTAATACATTCTCTTTCAACTCTTAACCACATAACTGGACATCCACACTAAATTACGGTTTGTATATTCAATTCTGTCAGGGTTTTGCTATTGTCCCCAGTAAAGAAGAGCACTTTATTTTCACTAACGTGCACACAGAAAAAGGACAATGGTTAGATAATGAACACAAATGAGATGTTAGATGCAGTAAACCATGCAAATGACAGAATGACTTTCATAGTTAGTCTTATCAGTTTTGTGACCATTCTCTCATTAGGATTAAAATGTTTCACTGAAGGTCACTGGAGATAGGACAGTTACCCCAGTTACCTCTGTCTGGATCTTGTGTTGACAAAGTTCACACAAGCCTCTGTTAGCTCCATTTTTCAGGGCTTACATCCTTTTACACAAAAGCAAAGTTGAATAGAGTTCAATTTGTTTTAGTCTTCATCATTTGTATGATGTCTAGACATGGTTTCATTTAGCAGTTCACTACTAAATAACAAAAGTGAATTACTTAAGTATTGGTTTATTAATAATCTTGTTCATTATTGAGGCACTGTTTTCATGGATACCTGTTTAAGCATAACTACTTCCCACTGTACATAATGAAAGAATTCAGTTGGATGCTTTGATTAAGCTGTTAAAAAATATACAACCCAGTTGTACTTTAATATATAACTTGATAGTTCTGTACAAATTAGTCCAAATTTATTACATTAAAAACCACCCATATAAAGATAAAGAAAAAAGTTGTGTTCGGTACTCAGATTATGAAAGCTAGAAGTACAAAAGTCTTGTGTTTACTGCAGCCTCCACTTTAACTGTCAAGATATGTTGACCTTCATAGTGTAAAGGTGTTACATTCCTGAAAAAGGGCTTTAAAATGGATGAGTTTATCATTATGTTGATTAAAAAAACAACAACAAACCTTAACATTCTTAGTATAAACTCTTTCAAGTGTCCATAGTCAATACTTTCTCAATGAGTTCATGCGGATGTAGCAAATACTGTTATATGCTAACATTTCATTATTTGCAAGCTTTGGAATGCAAGGAGAGGGTGAGATGAGAATGGCGTCAGTCTGTTTGTCCCACCTGATCCAGCTCCCTATCAGTGAATGGACTAAGTCCTTTGTATCCACCATAGTTCTTCTGAGTACCGTTTGTAGCACCTGGATTTGTATCCATAGGACAAATGTAGTCTGTTGATTCATCAAATTTCTTTTTTCTTAAGTTTCCAAAATGTGAAAATCCAAGTTTCTTTGGCTACAAGAAAAAGAAAACAAGTTTTAAATTAGAAGAATATTTAAAGGACAACCTTATTTAAAATCCTTTCCTTTTTATTTACTAATGTGCCTTAGTCCTTCAAGTATGTAAGACTCTAAACTAAATAAATTTGTTTCCAAATTGGGAGTTACCAGTTCATTTTAAATACAGTTAGCAAAAAGTGAAATGCCTCAATATCTAGAGCTAAGGAGAACGTAACACCACTTCTAGAACTGACCTCTCCCCACACATATATGCCCCTTATTTTCTTTATAAGAAAAATATAAAGCAGTATGTACGTACCCGAACCTTGGCAGTGGTGGTCAGAGGTGTGTATGCTGTTGACTCTGTTATATCTCTTTTTTCTTGCTGTGCCTCTGGTCCAATTAATATATTAAAATTGGTTGTTAAGTGGCGTCGCAGTAGGGTCTTTTGAGGTGGAATATTCAGCAGCATTGCCAGTGTGTCACCATTGAAGCGAGGTTCAAGAATCTATTAAAAAGATAGCAAATAGTTAACCATATAAAATCAATAGTAAACCATTACAGTGCTTATCAGAGGGATTTCTTCATTCTAGCTATCTACATTAGACATTTTATAGCTCCATAGTGATACGAGATTTGCTAGGTTTGAATAGGAAATACATGAAAACAGGCAGTAAAATACAGAGTATGATCAGACAAACACCTAATTATATTTATTACCAATCTTTGCAGTTGCTTGGATTGAACAGAATCGTTTTGGATATTTTCTGCTATACTTTTAATATGGTATTACTCTGAAAATATGAACTTAATCTTAGCACAATCTTTTTCTATTTCATTTTTGCAAAAATTCTATGGTACTAGAATAACAGTTTTCAGAACTCTTGTTTTTGCTAAGCTACAACTAGTTCATGTTTTGAATCAAGAAAAAATCCCATTCCTGATTGCAGGCAACACTAATGTGATTTCAGAACAATTACTTCCTGTGTCACGGTGTTGGCTCAGAATTCTATTAAAACCTCCCCAAGAAACACTCAAGGATTCTTAAACAAGTAATTTTCTCACAGAATAGGTTTCGTTTTGTTTTGTTTTTGTATTGTACTACTGTTAAACGCATGCACAGCTTTGATTATAAAAAAAAGTCTTAGTTCCTTTTTTATTTTACTTTTCCTTTGTATAATTAAAGTGTATGGATCAGATGCAGAGGCTTTTTTAGAAGTCCTGATCAATTTGCAAATGTATGTTCCTTCCAGCTTGACAAACACTAGATACCAGATACAAGATGTTTTGCATCAGTCTGTCAATTCTTAGTAGATATGCAGTAATATGTTAAAAAGAATTCTTACAATGAGGCCACCATGCACTCCACTTCCTCGAAGGTTTGGTGCGTATTCTGCCAGATCAACTGATCTGAGCCATTCCATCACTCTGTGATTGGACCACTGCACTACTTCAGAAGGTGAAACGTTATTCTGTTAAGGTAACCAGAAAAGATGGATGATGACAACATTGCCTTCTCTGTCACCACATGCTCACAAAACATATCTTTAGTTTAGATTGAAAACATCATTCCTCCTTTTCAACAAAGGAGAGTATTCCCCAATTCTTAGATACTGATTCTGTTCAGATGAAACCCATCTATTGCATCAAGTTCTAAAATAAAAGAGACAACAGATGCTGGGTGAAAAAAAAAAAAAAAAAGATCATTTTGAGAACAGCATTATTGTCAAGGCTTTGATACTATGACTAGGAATAAGCTATGTTGATCAGGTAAGGCAAGAATCCATACAGTCTTAAAGTTAAGTTAGGACGACAACAAAAGAAGTATTCCAAATTGTTCTTTCAAAAGTTGAATTAACTTAAAATTAATTAATGATGAATTAACTTTTAACTTAAAACTAAGCAAATGATTTCTAAAGGAAGATGCATGAGATTCAACTAATAAATGCTTCAAGCACTTAAGGACTTTATAGGTTCTTATTATTAGTGAGTACATGGTATATTCCAGAGCAGGAATGCATGCAACTACTGCTTTAGAGGCAATTCTCTAGTAGTTGGGACTGAGGTGCTATTATTCATGGGGTATAATAATGGGGTAATAAGTGCTTGTTTAAATTAAATTACTTAAACATTCTTTTACCTCCTCAACTGGTCTTCTGCGTAGACAGTGGGGGTTAAAACTGTTGACATGCAGCACATGAATGGCACATTTAATACTCAGATGATGCAGCTGACTGGTGACTTTCAGAAAGAGAAGATCATTCTGTAAAAGAGAGAGCTTTCTAAGTGGCACAGAATACACACTAAGATAGGTACTTTCCCCAACAAGTAAGATATCAAGCTTGATATATTTTACTATTGTACCATAATGAGATGGCTAAAAACTGAAGTTTATAGCTTATTTGGTAAAATCAAGGCTCGGGGATAGTTTTAAAATACCTGATTGTTTTTGATCTGGCTAAGATCCTGGTGTGGTAGGATTGCTGAAGCCAGCAGCACACATCTAGCATGGCACAGTACGGATCATACTTCTATAGCAAAGGCTCCTCAAGCAGCATGGCAATGTTGTATTTTTGGTAACAGCTAAATGTAGGTGTTTTTTCATAGAACACCAAAACAAATATTTCACTATCCAAACCTGGGCAAGGAAGCTGTAAAAGTAAACACACTGGCTATGTGTTTACTGCTGATTTGGTGAGAGCTTTTTTGCTGCTTATCTTTAATTTATATAATATTGTTGCTAACTTCGTGAGGAGAACAAAACAATCCAGAAGCTGTATGTAAAACAGGTCATTTTACCTTCATTTTTGATGCGTTTTATGATATTGGAAGAGAAGCTTGTAGAATGCAGCTGCAAAAGCCTACATTACTTATTTTATATACCTTGGGAACAGTGATCATGCACTAAACACCACCAAGGAGTTATTACTAGCACTATTTCTGGCTTGCAGAAGTCTTTAACTGCTCACGTTCTAAGAAAAAGTCTGTAATGGTTTGCTCATTCTAAAGTTCAGAGTTAAGTTAAACTGAGGCAAAAGGATTTTAGCTTACCACAGTTAAATACTGCAACATTCTCCCATCAACTCTGGACTCGTGAAACTGGTCTTTGTACTGAGGTAAACCAATGTCATCAAGCCAGCCTGCAGATACAAGAACAGTGGTGTACCCAAATGTGGGTCAGTAAGAATGAAGCCCTTCTAATCTGGGCAGGCTTCTTCTGAGGCATTCAGGTAGCTCATTCTGCTTACTCACCTCTCTAAAGGACAGCCTCATAGCAGAAGCCTAAAAGCAATTCATCCAGCTTTTCCTATAATACCCCTGCAATACTTTAAATACAAACCTTCTGTACTGTAAAACTTAGCTTTTGCTAGACTGAGACATACCACCCATAGTGTACATTCATTGTCCTTCAAGATGGATGGGCCTGCAATACCTTTGTTTAAGCAGGTATCAGACATCTTTTAACAGCACTAAGTTTCAACAGGGCAAAATTTTTCATAGAATGGGGGTTTTTGTATTGTTCTTGATGTTCAAATATGGTTGCATGGAATGAAGTTCCCATTGGAACTCTACCTTTCAGATTGCAGAGTACTGAACTACTTTATGAAACACGGGCACCATGAAAAGCATCAGACTATTAAATGCTATGTGCTTTATAAAGTATTCCACCCAGCGCTGACTTCTAGTTGAGATTATGTGGAGTATGCAGATAAAGAAGGAAACCCCATAGTCATCTATTTGTAGAACTACTCTTTTTTCTTTTTTCATTCCTGCTCAGCTGCGTAAGAAAAAAAAATATTTTACAAACACTTCCACAATCCTTCAAACACTTACGTGTCACCCAGATATGATCGAGTTGTGCAGATTTCTCATCTTGTTTTGCATTTATTGATTTAATGGCCAAAACTAATTTCTTCCTGTGCAGTGGATGCTTTATTCCCATTTCCTGTAACAATAACCATTAAAAAAGTAGTTTGCTCTTTTCATCTCGTTAAACAGCTACTGAAACATTTCAAAAAGGTAGAATTGCCAATTGTCTGAAGGGATCTGGTTGTACTGAATCAAGATTTATGGTTGCTTGAGAAAAACAGTTACAGATATTACCTTTTCCATGTCCTGAGGTGTTGCAGTTAACAGCGTATGGCCTGAAGTCACCCACTGCCGTGCAAAAATGACGTACTGCCCTAGACCAAAGTCCTCAAGCCAGTTACAAACTCTCTCAGTGCTCCACTGAGCAAATGGAGCATTGTAGTCACTGAAAAGTAAAATAACTCTTTGAAACTCTTACAGGAAAGAATACGGTTCTTATCAGAAAGATCATTACATACCAGAGGAAATACTACAGCCTAGGTCCTAGTATTCTTTATCCTGTGAAATAATAAAGCCCAACAGCCATTCTCTCAGTATGTGCTGTGGTAGTAGTGTCACAGAATCACAGAATTTCTAGGTTGGAAGAGACGTCAAGATCATCGAGTCCAACCTCTGACCTAACGCTAACAGTCCCCACTAAACCATACCCCTAAGCTCTACATCTAAACATCTTTTAAAGACTTCCAGGGATGGTGACTCCACCACTTCCCTGGGCAGCCTGTTCCAATGTCTAACAACACTTTCGGGTTGTCCTCCTAATCTGACTGCCTAGCTTCCTCTTGTGAACAGTTGGAGCAGGGTAGGGTGATAAGGATTAAAGTTTCCCACTTGAAAATAAAGAAAAGGGTAATTAATTGCTGAATTCTCAGCACTGCAAATATTCCCACATGAGATGGTAATAAGTTTCCTTGTTCTTTAATAAAGGTGAAATTTTGGTGCTGCTACCTGCAGCTGAAGGAGTGCAGATAGGCAAGCTAATCAGGATACATTTTCTACCAGGGAAATTCTTTCCAGTTGGGGAATTCCATGTGTAACGAAGTATATTGGACAATGTAATGCACAAGAGAAGTGTTTTGCTGTTCAGTGTATTTAACAGCATCTTTTAATACACTGTGCAAGGAAAAGAAGAAATCATTACCTTTTCTGGCCTTTGGTTTCCTTTGATCTGGATAACCGAGGCCCAGCTGTTGCACGGAGACCGCCTCTTCGGAACTCTGCCAAACCCAGATCGTCTGCAGGGAAGTTACCAGACTGAGTTCTTCGTATTCTTTCAAAACAAGAGCGCCAAGACAGTACTATTAGCGTCCAACAGAGAACATTTGTTTCATATGGAAACTATAATGACAACTAGAAGCTGTATCAATCTTCCTGTAAACCACAAACATATGATTCAAGCAGCAGCCAAAGAAGTTCCAAGCAAACACTGTCTAGACCAAACTCTGAGTAAAGAAAAAAGCTCTGCAAAACAGCCATGACCTTTCAACACAAGTAATAATCTACACTGGAGGTCAGGCTTCTAAACATCTGCTGTCCTGAAGCAGATAAAATGAACGCAGTAAATCTCAGTCCCCCTGCTTTTTGTTTCTTTTGTTTTCTCAGACTTTTTTTTTTTTTAACTGAAGGCTCCTGTAATGAACAACTGACTATCATTTAATTTTTTCATAGCTACTGAAACTGTTGGTACTCTAAATCTTTAGCATTATAACAACACAGCAGAATATGTTATTTCTTCCAATAACGTGATGCTTTGTATATTACCATGCATTTTCCTCCACCCATGTGCACATAGAGACACACCTGTACAATCACAGAACAGAGCTGCTTTTCCTCCTTTTCCTGAACTTTATTTTATTCTTGCTGTAGGTACCGTAGCTTTTACTGGGAACCGAATTAATTCTGTTGAAATACTTTGATAAGAAACTAAAAAAAAAATAAAATATCTTACTTTCCCCAGATTTTCTTGATCCCTTTTGGACTCTTTCTATTTTCTGGAGACAGTGGAGACTGTGGACCTGAATCCGTTCCAGAAGAAAGAGGTGAAAGGTCATCTGAGACTACTGTACCATCCACGTTCTCTGTTTCTCCTGGGTTAAGAACAGTAATAGTCACATTTTTTACTAACTGTTGACAAAGTGGTTATCTGGGAGACTAATACTTTAAAAAAAGAAAAAAGGTAATAAATAAGTAAAGATAAAATAAAATGTTCCTGTATAAAAAAGTATTGCTCAGAAGGGGAAAAAAATATTAGCTGTACATTTCACACCAAAAAAAAAGAAAAAAAAAAAGAGTAAAACAGTATTGTTGTTTCAATTTATTTAAAAACATTATTTTAATTAATTCAGAATCTTCACTTGGGTCTGCTCTTGCCTTTCTACTGTTAATACCAAAACTCTTCCATTAAAATCGGTGGGAATTTTTCTGTTTTCACTAAAGTAAGATCATGAACAAGTATTAAAAAAAATAAAAAATAAATCCCATATGAATGCCATAGAGGGAAAGCTCTTATTTCATTTCAGCACTGCACTTAAGAAATTCAATGTGGATTGCCCCCTTGGTATTAGTATTTTATAGAGGAGAGAAAGGGAGGGAAAAAGGAAAGGAAAAAATAAGTAGCAAAATTCATGTTAAAGTTGCATCTTGTTTGGATACAATACCTAGCACTGGTGCACTGACACTCCTGATGCGATCTTCAGTCATCCCAAGAAGCAGAAAGCCAGATGAAGAAGCAAAGAAGATATAAAACACCAGCAAAATAAAGTTATGGAAGAGCAAAGAAGTAAGCTAAGCATTAAAAGCAGAAACAAAAAGAAAAGAAGCAGTTATGCTTGACATGAAAGCGAATGTGCATTGGTTTGCACAAGCCCCAGGAATCCTGCACAGGTCATCTTAAGTAGATTCGAATGATCATTTCTCTCTCAAAACATATTTAAACATATGCTACAGAGCTCCATAAAGCCTGCAGTACTTCAGAAATGAAGCGGTGTCTAAAGTTACATCAGGTTCTTCTGAAATACAGAACTGGAGGTGTACTGAGTTCACTGCACATGCAAGATACAAACTAACCTCCAGTAATTCAGTGTTCTTACAAATTCACTGTTTGTTTCTAGAAAAAAAATATTTTCCTTTACAAGATCACACCTCTTTGGATAATCCTGCAGTTAAAACATAAATTGCATGGCTTGTGGACTGCCTACACCTTTACAGACTATTAATGAAACTCCAGCATTGCTATTACAGAAAAACTCTTTAAAAATAAATAAATAAATAGAAAAGCAACCCTTAAACAACCAACAACCTATTGTAACATTTAAGCTACAGTACACTAGCAGCTCTTAAGACTATGAAGTCTTATAAAGAAAAAACATACAAACAAACCACACACGTACAAAAAACCAATCCAATAACAATAAAAAAAATCCAAAATCCTTTTTTTCTAAAATGTGCACATTACTGCTGGTTATATTGTAAAGTGTCACACAATAAAATACAGTGGGATGGGAAAGGAAAAGTTTTTTTGTTTGATTAATACACAATTTAGTGTACGTTCCTTTAAAAAGATTTTGTCTATTCTCGATGTACTTGGCTGTGCATTTTTGTTTGTTGTTTTATAGAAAACATCAGCAAACTCATGTGATCAATGGAAGACAGTCTGAAAAAAAATACACTTATTCATACTATCAATATGTTTGGATCTCCAAAAATTCTAATTTCCAGTAAGAAAGCTGTCACCATAACCTCCAAGCGTGTTATGACCTCATTACATATGCTATCACTGACGTCAGCAAATTAAATGTCATCCAGTGTAACAAAAAGAACGTTCCAACTAAAGTCACCCTTTACTCTCCAGTGAGCCCATCTAGAATATTTTTGATATATTGTTAAAAACAGAACTTTCCCTCAGTGAGCCACCTGAACATCGTGCGTTATTATAACACAGAAGGTTATATAACATGGTATTTCCCCATTTTTAGTTTTCTTGTTTGCCTCTTACATAACCCCCCCGCCACCTCCCAGAGAGGCAGGGACACTTACTCAGGCCCAGGATGCTGTTGTCCTCACTGTCGTTCATGCCACATGAGTCTGGTGAATTTGATGTGTTATATGTTCCCTGTTCTCCATTCTGTAAGGGTCGAGGCAGTTTTCCTGGCAAAGTTTGGTATTTGCTGCCTTTCACAAGTGGCTTACTCTGCATTTTTTTAGAGGATAGAGGAAAAGGCAAATCACTCATTGCATTTACAATCTAGTACACAATAGTCATTTATAAATTTAGAAAAAGTATTTTGAAGTTTAGCATGTTCCTTTTTACAGACATTTCAATTTAAATCTAATATTTAATATACCAATTTAAATCTAATAATCAGCTGCCATGATTTTCTAGCTAAGACCCAACCTTCTCTTTCCTCATCTTCTCCTTCCCTTTCAGCTATACCATGTATTATATTAAACCATAATATATATATATATATTGAATATTACCTGGTTTGTCATGATTTTTTTGGCACCATATATAATAATTTATGCCTTTCAAGGCCCACTTTTGACAGTGCCAGAAATAAATTTAGTCATTTCTTAGCCCATTCTTTGCCCTGCCAAATTTTTCCTTCATATTTCATCAGTGTCTATGTTTTTGCCTTACAGTTTTATCTCGATGGAATTTAAGCCAAAAGTATTTGTGTAACTCAAATTTGGCCAGTTATATTTGCCCACCTCCATTAATCACTTTCAAATAATCAAAAATGAGGATAGGCTACAGAAATGTAACTTCTGTAAGAATCAAGACCTCTCTGGATAACTAACGTTTCAGTTGCTAAGTTGAAAAAAAAAAAAAAAAAGTTGAACGCAAACTGCAAAGCATATAGTAAATACCAATTGTTTTGTACCTAATCACAATGTATAACTTGGATGTATGCTGGTTAAAAAGCATGGACTGACCTGTATTTTAAAGCTGACATATTCTATACAATTTCTGTCCACATCAGACTAAAATAGCCATACTTTAGGCCTGCAGCCTTACTTTTGCCTACACCTATGGTACACGTACACAGTACCAGTGGCATCAGAGAGATTACTTATACTGGGAGGACCTTCCTCAAGCAAGAGAGGTCACAAGAGATGGTCCTCAAAGCCAGCGTGCAGTATCTTGTATTGAAAGGGTACTGCTATGTAGGCTATGCTTAAAATAGAGTCCTTTCATCTTCCATGCATTCAATTTTATAGTTACCGACTAATTTGGAATCCTGCCCCTTGTACAAAGGTAGTTTAGAACTTGCATACAGATCTGACAGTTTTGGGCCTAACAAGATTTTCTGCAGCCAAAGTATGTATTGCACAGATGCCCTTGGCTACAGTTTTGGAAAGTTTGCGCTGAGACTTCATCAATACTGACTCCAGAGGAAAAGATGAAGGAGCCATGACTGGACAAAATATATATATATATATATATATATATATATATACATACATATCACAACTGTCAAAATTACAAGAATGGAGAGGCTTTTCTGGAAAAGCAATGAACCTGTAACGCCAATTGACTTGTGGGAGTGGTGTACATTCAACGTGTATTTTGAAATAAGCTCATACTGACAGATGACAGAATCGGAAAGGAGGTAAGGTAGGAAAACAATGTGCTGAAAATACGCAAAATGTATTTAGTGCACAGAAACATACAGGATTCTCCTAATTAGTAACCCCATTTAAACAAAATTGTTTTGAAATACTTAGATAAAACTTTGTCTGTGACAGAATGATACATGATAATATATGATACATGAAATATTTAATTAGATAACCACTGGTTTATTCAATTTTTATTTCAAGGCCAAGAGGGATCTTTGTGATTCTATAATCATGGACCAGATTCCTGAATTTTGGGCACTATGCGTCCCATCCCTGCTCCTGTTTTGGCAGTTACAGTGTGCCCCCAGAAGCACCTAACATTACATGAGTGGAGAAACCATTTATTACTTTAATCAAATATTAGCACTGTGTTTTCTGAAACTGACATTACACACCCAAACAGCTTGTTGATAAAGAAAACACACACACACGCACACACACACAAATCCTTACCCCTACCCTTGTTCCCAAAGTTTGTCAAGTACATGAACTTTGCAAACATTTTGAAAGGGAAGATGAATACAAAATGAAAACAGCCATACCATCACAGCACATCACAGCAGATAAATGTTAGAAGAGTTTACAGTTAATATACCTCTTGTTCTACAACAGGCTGTACTGGTTTTCCTTCTACATACTACGGAGTTGCAGGGAGAATAATTTCAAAGTTTTATGGAAAAAAGCAACAGACAAATGTTAGTATTAACGTACATACATCAATTATAGTGTGATTACTATAGTGACGCTACTTAATGCATTGACAACATATTACAAGGTCTGTTATCTCTTCATTTTATAAAGTATTTAACCTTTAAATGTGTTTGTTCAAACCAGTTTAGTAATTTTGTGCCCAGTTTAGGTTCTGTTGTGATCAAAGAGATTTTGCTATTTTTAGGCTTCTGGTTGGTCCCATGGCAGCCACGTAACACTTAAAACGGTATGAAAATGTCTGATGTTAAAAGAGAATTTATGCAGTACTGTATGGATCCCTCTGAAACCACGAAGAAGAGCCGTGAAAAATATCAGCATGGCTAGGTCAGAAACACCAGTATGTTTTATTTCATTTTTATTGTTGCTGGACACAATTGGAATTTGAGTTTTGTGCAAACAACGCCAGCAGCACAGGTTCTGCTGGACTCAGTGACAGGAGCAAAGTCTTGTGCTGTGTCAGCAAAACAAGTTTTCTGGGGCCTAGTTTTGGTTAAGTTGTGACTACTTCTTGTTTAAATATAGGGAGGTCTGGTCTCATTTATTTCACTAAAAAGCCTCATGCCTAAATTAGGGCATACAATTTAAATTCCTTGCTGAACTAGGGTCTCACTGACTAAAGTTCTGTCACATCCTTCATTTTTTCTATATGGACTCTGATTTGATAGATACAGCAGATTTGCAGCCTAAATGTGTAGGTGGAGCCTTATTATATCATAGAGACAAATAGATTATTTTTTTTTTTTTAAGATTAAGACAAGAAAATAATTTAAAAGTTATGAAAAGAAAACAGACCTTCATAAATTACACACAGAATGAAATGTTAGCTGTCAAATGATCTGTCATGTGTGTGACCACAATCAAATGAGTGCAACATAAATTTCAAACATTTTATTTGGTCATGTAATCTAGTATTAAGCCTAGTTTTGGCATAGAAAATGTCAGTAATAGTCCTGTAAGTTACAAGTACACATGCAGAAAAAAACTTCAGTGTACATAATGACAAATAAAACCTCTGGACCATAGCATAATGAGACTTGGTAAATTGGAAAGTCTTTATTCTGGAATGGAATGAAGCCTTGGAATTATCAACAGTGCTCCTGCTGTTTAACTAAGGCAGCATCACTACCATCTTCAAGAATGCCATTTATATCAGAAGTCAAAGTTAGGGAGTGGCATTCATATGTACGTGCAAACACTCAAGGGAATCCTATGTGAAAATGCATGCCCAGTCCCAATGCTTCTTTTTAATACTTCCAGGTATGTTGTCTTAATATTTTAGCAGATTGGAAATCAAAAACATTTTTAAAACAGTAATCTATAAACAAAATCATACTTCAGTTCAACAAAATGACTTCTCGTTATTTGCTGTACTTCTGTCCTAGTTTCAGTTAGAACAGAGTTAATTTTCTTCCTAATAGCTGGTAGAATGCTATGTTTTGGCTTAGGATGAGAAGAGTGCTGATAACACCCCGATGTTTTAATTGTTGCAGAGCAGTGCTTATACCAAGCCAAGGACATCTCAGCTTCTTGCTCTGTCCTGCCAACGGGCAGGCTGGGGGTGCAGCAAGAGCTGGGAGGGGACAGACCCAGGACAGGTGACCCAAACTAGCCAAAGGGGTATTCCATACCATCTGACGTCATGCTAAACAATATATAGGGGTGGCTAGCCGGGGGGAGGGGGCCGGACTGCTCGGGGGTAGGCTGGGCATCGGTCAGCGGGTGGTGAGCAATTGCATTGTGCATCACTTGTTTGTACACATTATTATTAGTGCAACTATTATCACCATTATATTATTATTATTTTCCTATCTTATTAAACTGTCTTTATCTCAACTCACGGGCTTCACTTTCCATTTCTCTTCCCCGTCCCAGAGAGGGAGGGGGGAGAGTGAGCGAACGGCTGTGTGGTGTTTAGCTGCCAGCCAGGTTAAACCATGACAACTTCTCTTAAATGTTTTTTTTCTCTTAGTTGAAAAGCTGAATTTGAGGATGTGTCAAATCATTTGTTTACTCTAAGATTAGCACTGGGGCCAAAAGATGAACCTGAACTATTATATCACTAGGGCTTTTTTTTTCCCCACATAAGACATCAGTGGTGGTTAGGTTTACTATATCTGAAGCAAACAATATTTATATTTGACCTTTATCTTTTATTCTAGAGATTTAACGCCAAAAATTTTGAGTACAAATAAACCAACCTTTTCCAGGGATTCACTCTGCAAGTCTTCTAAACTACTTGATTTTTTTTTCTGTGGGACCCTTAAAATAATAACAGGCAAAAAAGGCAATTGTAAATTCAACATAATATGCTTGTGTATGTCACAACGGTATCATGTGACAGCTATCATATATCACATAATATCTTCAAATAACAGATAATTCAGAACTAGGAGATTGTTTTGTTTTGTTTTGAGCTTAAAATTCATAGTCCTGGGTTTAAAACATAGTACTGATGTAGATGAAGACAGAAACAGGAACATGGCCATGCTTATCAACAACAAAAGGCAATAAGGTCCAATATCCAGTTTTAAACCTTATATACATAAATGACTTTTTAGGATATCCTTAACAAGCAAAAGTAGACTTTAATAACTCTCTGCAAACACTGTGCAATATTAAGGGCTTTTTAAAAGATTTTAAAAATGGAAGGAGAAAACAGAATTATCAAAAAACATCTGACTATATGTTGTATATTTCAGTTAGCGTTACCAATTCTTACCTATTTAGGATTTCCAAAGTTTCTTCTTGTGAAGGGGTTAGATTAGTTGAAGATACTGGAATGGTTCCACTTCAAATCAGAATAAAATATATTAAGTACTATAATACATATATCTTCTGATATACAAAATGACTAATTCATTTGTGTAGTCCAAACCTCATACAACTAAGCATTAAAAATTTACATTTGTAATTTACAAAATTACACTTCTTTCACAGCTTTGCAAGAACTTTTGGGTAGTTAAGAACAGGCAAGACTAGATATCAACACTTAAATTAAATAACATAGACTTAGGACAATCCCAATAAAAAGTGAGAAACACAAGTCTTGCCTGATTTCTGTAGCTTTGTGTGGCACTGGTGATAACGTAGCTGGTGGCAATTCTCCTGAAGAGGCCTATGTAAAATAGAAGTTTCAAGCCTGTAACTCTAGTGTCTGAATCTGAAGTGCCCATAGCAATAGGCACAAAAATTCAGCCAGGGTAAAACCCTTGTCTACATTATCTTTGCTACTACAGAGAAACCAAGACAAACAATTCATATTTACATCACAATGTGCTTCTAAAACATCTTTACTACATACCTCTGATTTAAATAGATCTCCTTGAGGATTGTTCAAAATATTCCATTTCCTTAAAGTTGCCTCAAGTTCCTCTTCATTGCCACCAGATAGAATTCTGTCTGAAGAGCCTGCAAGCATTAAAGATTAGAAGTAGAAAGGGAGAGAAACAAGTCAAAAAATATATAACATTTAGGACCATATTCAGACAATCTAAATACTTCACTCTCTACATTCCACTTCAGTCTTCATCTGACGCATCTAGTTTGGCAGCCTTTCCCACTCCCCAGCCCTCCTTAGTGCTCTGATTTACAAGTGAGCTGATTTATATTTGACAACAAATATAGTCATCTTCTGTTCTCTGTTCTCAGTAGCTGAGCTGCTTGTGAGACAGCTTCTGAACTACTTCAATTCACAATTTGATGTTGTAAGGGAAATTCAAGTTGGTACCATTTTCCTTCTCACAGTTTATCACTTTATAGGATACATGTTAGACACTGAAGGTATCATAATGCAGTGCCCCATGCTCACTTTGAGGATGAACATGTAAACATACTTCATGGTTTTCTGGATATCCCAAACTGAAATAAATACTGAAATATTCCAAATTCACTATTGAAGAAGATTTTTATTGTTGAATTGTCAAAGCTGAAATACTAAATTAAAGTCTGAATATTTAGTGCTCAGCAAACTTCCAGAGTATTTTGGATGAGAAATCTTCTGGAGATCTCTCATGCACGGGATTACATACAGGATATGGAAGAGCAGATATGCCATGACGGAGAAATTTAGACTGACATTTAAGTATTTTGATAAATCCCAATTTAAGTGATGGAGGTGCTCTAGGCAGTTACGTAAAAGCATCAAATCTTATGTTTTAGCCTTCTCACTGTTGAGAAGAGAGACCTTTTAAAAAGTCATTTGACATGAGCTCGGTTATCATGCTGTTGAGCTAAAAGCTAAAAACACTGTCAAAAAACTTGATACTGACCACTGGTCCTTCAGGATATGAAGTGAAACTTAGTGCTGATAACATCACAAACTATGGTTCCTGGTAGGCAGCCCCTCAGCACAAATTACTAAAACCATAAGAGCTACCTGTAGTGGCTCATGATAGTTCCTCTACATTTTATTCAGATATCAATAACTGTTTCAAGCTGATGTACTACTTTAATCCAAAACACATATTTTTTTTAGTGTACATGTTACCTATCATGACAAGTTAGTCCTCTATTGTTAATGTAACTTACTGGTCCCCTTTAGCAGAAAAAAGTGACACTTACAATGTAATGTGTTTCAGTCATGTAATTATTTCATAACAGTTATATGAGACTGAAGATTTCAACCCATTGACCCTAATAAAACAACTTTTAAGCAGGGATTACACTTCAAAGGGAACCTTTAAAACCTGCCTCTAGAAATAATATATATATATATATATATATATTTTTTTTTTTTTTAAGGAGAAATATTTATTGGTAATCTAACCATGAAATTCTCACAAAAACACAGACAAGGTAACAAGCTCATTGGGGCTATGAAGAAAATGGAGGCATCACAGCATGTGTCTCTTTTATGGAGGATCTAAGTATACACTCCAGTTCTCACACAGGTTTGGGGTTTTTGTTTTAATATGCTGAGCATCACTACTATTTTAGTTAATACTGTACGGAATGTCTGCACTAGCATACACTAAATCCATCATACTCTCAGCAGTACCAACTCAATAATCCAGACCATCATGGCTTGCACCTTGCTTATGCACAAAAGCCTCCTCCAAAAGCATATCCCAACAAGGGGATGGTGCACCCTAATCTTTACAGCCAGCATGTGGTTTATACATATAATATTCTGTGCACCAAAGCAACCGTGGATTTCTAGTCATTCTCTCCAAACCAGAACCTGCCTAGTCAGCTGTGAGGATTTTTCTTAGGGGAGGGAAAAGGGCAACAGAACTTACTATATTCATTGCATTTCTTTCAGCAATATGTCAGAGACAAAGAAGAAAAAAGATCAGATTCCCTGTGATAAATGCAGTATAAAAAGCATGACGAAGGAAAACACTGCTTCCTTTAACTCTAGGTGGCTGGCTGGTGCTGATCATTACTGCCATTCCTGAATTGAACTGTGGTGTATGAAATCTGAATGTACGATCTAATTAATTATTTAAGGTTCACCATTCGCTAAGGTCTCCTGGTTTCACTTTACACTGTAAAAACTTGTCATAGAAAATACCACACAAAATTAATACCTATCTGTATGCTTTAATTCATCTGCAAGAGGTGATTAATTAAACTGTCATTTTAATTTTGCATAACAGATTCTAGAAAGGGATTTAGTGCAATTTAAACGCACAAGTTTCCAGCAGTTTTATTAACTAATTTGAATGAACTTTCTTAATTGTCCCTCCATCTACAGATTATGTCTCAGAATGAGCAGCATCCTGCTGTTTGCTCAGCCCTTTTCACCCTTTCTGCTCTAATTACTTTTCATCAGATCTCTACAATCCATGTGCAACTGAGGGAATGACAACCAGCAGCAGGGAAAAATGAAGTATGGAGCTTTGGCCATGAAGGACTTAAGGCATGGGCCTACACTAGGGAAGAGACTTACAGGAGTCCCATCAGCGAGGAGTGACAGCGCTGCATGAAGGTTCTAATAACACCATGGCACCAGCTGTCCACCCAGCCATCACTGCATGGATGTAGGAGTTCTGCAACCAAAGTTCCTATCCTACTGCAACATATAGTAAAGCATTTTAAAGAAAGCAGTGCTGGCTTTGGATTGCCTTGGCACATAATGAGGTAGAACTGCAGGACTTCAGACCTGACTGATGAGCAGTTCACATAGCTGTACAACTAGAGCAGTGATCTCATCAGCCATCCTTACCAATCAAAATCTTTAATGGCACCATACATAGCAGAATATAGCACCAAAATTAGGCTCTACAGAGGAATTTACTATTAACTGACGTAGAAAGCATTTTAAGCATTTTAGGGTAAAATTTAGGGAGCTGAACATGAGATTCAGTCACAGAAATCTCTCTGAATACTAATGTTGTAACTAAATCCTCAGACTTTTTTTTTTTACTGACTATAACATAAGAACCAAAAACAAAATTTCCACCAGCTACAGTCAAAAACACACAGGCCTACAAGCCTGCTCAAGGAATATTGTGGTTCTTTCTACTCTTTCAGCACCCCAGCATGATACAAATGTATATATAATGAACTATATAGTATTATACACGTAAATTCAACAGCCAACAAATAGTAGTTGTAGTGCATGAAGTTTTTAAATGATCTGATACTAGGAAATTATTCACAAGACATTTTACCATGAGCTGCAATCATTATTTCCTTGACCCTTCTGTACTGGCTTAGCAATAGTGTTAACTCCTCTATTCGGCGGTCCTGTGAAAAGCAGAAAATGAAATCATATTAAAAATCCTGAATTTTTATACTACACTATATTATGACACATTCATTTTTGTGATTTTGGCCTGGAAACAGAAAGATGGACTGGGATTTTCTCAACAACCCCAGCTTTCTTGGCCTTTCTTCACAGGAGAAGAGCTCCAGCCCTCAGAATATCCTCGTGGCCCTCCTGTGGACTTGCTCCAACAGCTCCACGTCTTTCTTGAGCTGCGAGCCACAGAGCTGAATATAGGACTCCGGGTGGGGTCTCACAAAAGCAGAATATTTTATTTTGTGAGACTATTGAAGGTAATGGCTCTATATTGAACATTTATTAACCTGTGAGTCAACTGACCACTAGTTTCCAAGGAAATGACCCTCCTTTCCCTGTCAGTATACCCAGATTTTAGGACATAATCAACAGTATTTTGTTCCCTTCAAATTCAAAAAACTTATGGAGCCTTGGAACAATTTTGGAAAGAGATGTTGCTACATCTTTTATTTTCCAGATGTAAATTTTACCTTTTTGAGTGTGTAAAAACTAGAGATCGTTATGAGTTTCATTAATTTACCCTAGAATTAACATTGCTCTGTCCAGATCCCCCACTTACTGAAGGAAGTTTTTAGTAATGCATATTACTGGGTAAGTGATCATATGTAAATATGTCACCAAAAAAGAAAATCTTGTTGCCTGTTTATTATCATAAGACAAGAACTACAATTTCCTCAAGAACTAATCATGAATAAAACTTCTAAAAATAAGGAACACTTTATGTAATAAGTCAATGACATCTGAAGGCTTTGCACTTGAATTGTTCAGTTGACAGACAAGCAGCGGAGGTGATGAGAGTCAAAAAACAGCAACAACAACAACAAACATATTTACAATTTAAATGTATCTAATTTCACTTCCCCCCTCCTTTATTACTCCCCACACACATCCTTTCGGCTTTTTAGCCCTTGTCTCTTTCAGACCTGATCCCTATTCTTAGAAGGGTTTAGTCTGAACCAGAGGCATTTTTTACTTTATTTTTCTATCACAATGTGAACTAGGGATACCAATGTACACTTTAGATCAAGTTTGGAAAATAAAGAACTGCCTAAGATGAGCACATTCTAGCACTTTCTAATAGCAGAAAACCGGAGATTCTGCTTGTTACAACCTTGGCTTTCTGTTCTGTATTGGGTGTATGGGCAAGGGTTTGGTAGTTGGGGGCTGCAGGAGTGGCTGCAGCCCGTGGAGGAGCCCCCGGTGGAGCAGGTGGATGTGGCCTGGAGGAGGCTGCGGCCCATGGAGAGCCCCCGCAGGAGCAGGCCCCGGGCCAGAGCTGCAGCCCGTGGAGAGGAGCCCATGCAGGAGCAGGGCACATGGGGGGAGCTGCCACCCACCCGTGGGGGACCCATGCTGGAGCAGTTTGCTCCTGGGGGATGGACACCATGGGACAGAGCCGTGTGAGAGCAGTTCCTGAAGAGCTGCTGCCTGTGGACAGCCCCCGCAGGATCAGTGCAGGAAGGACGGCATCCTGAGGGAGAGACCCCACAGGGAGCAGGGGTAGAGAGGGACTGTGAAGAAGCAGCAGAGATGAAGCATCACTAGCCCCAATTGCCTGTTCCACCGCACTACTCAAGGAGAAGAGGTGGAAGAGAAAGTCTGTGTGTGGGGGAAGGTGTCTTGAGTTTGTTTAATTTTAGTTTCTCACTTCTCTAACTTGTTAATAACAGGTAATAAAGAATGGATTACATGTATCTCCCTATGCTGAGTCTTTTTTTCACCATGACAATAATTGTTGAGTGATCTCCCTGTCCTTATCTCAACTCTTGAGCCCTTTCCATATTATTTTCTCTCCCCTTCCTTTGACGAGGGCGATTGAGAGCATGGTTGTGGTGGAGTTCAGCGGTCCAGCAGGGTGAAACCAACACATGCTCCCGTCTGGAATGTAATGTAACTAACGAGTTCTACTACAGGTTAGCAAGGTCAGACACAATTCCTATTTTATAAAATTAAACATTCTGTCACAGTCTCATGGCATTAATCCAAAAATCAGGGCGATATCATATGCTTGTGGAAAGTGGGCAATTCAGATCATTACAGGGATTCAAAACCAACATTTCATTTTTATTATGTAGAAAGAATGATGTTTTCTCACCTTTTCTTCATTTGCAGCCAATAAAGATTCCATTCCTATCTTCAACCGTTGAACTTCTTGATCTAAAAATGTTTTCAAAATGTTATAAGAAAAATACACTTGCTATATTTAGTGTAAATGATATCTGTTTTGTACTACACTCTCCATGTTCTTATAAATTACCAAAACCATGTCAGTGGCATGGCAAATTAAACTACATTTAATTTAAAGCTTTTCAACAACTAACTATTAAAAGCATCACACAACACAAACAAGCTGGTTTTGTTTATAAGAGGCTACACAATGCTATTTCATATTCTAAAATTCACGAAATAAAAATAAAAGAAACAGTGAAGCTTTTTTTGCAAAATATGAGAGCGTGTTTGCTGTTATACATTTATGGAAATAAATTTAAGCGTGATTGAAAATTAATTTTATTCCATCTGGGAAAAATATTCTCAAGCTTATGAGAATTAGTTCAAGGATATTCAAAAGTCTTGAAAATGAAAAATAACAATAACCATTTTGATATTCTATAATGAGGAAAATTTGTAAAATACTTTTTTTCTGAAAACAGCTCAGTATAAATAACTGAGTTAAAATCTGCATAAAGAGCTAATACATAACTGCCTCACACAAGATGGTGTTACAATATAGACTCAGAGGTTATTAAAAAATTATATAGTCAAGAACACCCAAAACACATTTTCTGAAACATATGAGGTTATTAATTACATCATCCTAACTTTGCTGAACCAAATCTTTCATTTTTTCTCTACATTATATTCTTAACGAGTCCTCTGGTACCAACTTGCACTAAAGCAAACCTAGATTGTGGAGATAAAACCTGAAATAATTTATCTGCTGAAGCTGCCACTTCAGGAATTCATGCATTGACATTAGACCAGTCCCATTTGTTTCACAAAGGACTATGAAAAACAGATGTGCAGGCATGAAGTGAGAGAGAAGAAAGAGAATCAATACTGTAAAAAAGCATTTTAAAAGGTTTTATAACTATATGTTGAATATACAATGCAATTTCTCAACTATTTGCAAAAAATGGAATTACTGTTTTCTAGTAGTGATTCTGAAAAATATACACCTTGTAATGATTACATTTTAAAACATGTAAATGAACTTTGCAAACATTCCTCTTGCAAAAGAGAACACTTAGTAATTCAAGACATGCATGGACACAGCCAAATCAAAAACTGAAGCCAGCAGACAGTGGGCAAGCAATTGGAAAAAAATTAAAAAGCCATTAGAAATCACAGTCCTAATGATTTCTGTTAAAAAATATTAGACTTCAAAAAGAACTGATGTCGAGGTATTTTTAAGCACACAAAGCAAACTTTACTTAGAATATTTATAACAACATCACATATAGAAACAGTTGTTTGTTTGTTTTTTTTCAGACCCAAATCCTTCCCTCTTTCTTTTCAATTTTGCAATAAGAAAAGGCATCTTTCCAGATATTGTATGGGGTTTACATATGTACAAATAAAAAGAGGTAAAGGTTAAGTTTTGGCTCTGTTAACCTTGACAACGTCCGTTTGAAGTCCAACTATCTGTTTTGTGAACCTCTGATTTATTTTCTGAAGTGAAATCTTACCAAAGAGGGCAAGTAACCGTCTGCTTGCTGCAAGCAATGAAAGCAATGTCTTATGTATATTACAATTAGACAGCCAAATCTAAACAAACATTGAATTACTGCTGCAGAATGCATTTGAGTTATAATTTGTGTGAAAGGAACAGTAAAATAAAGCCAAAAGTGAATTGCAAGGCTTACGTTTTTCTTTTAGCCTTCTCCTATAAACTTCCTCTACGGTGGTAAATGGTGAGAGTCAAAGTATACAGAAAAAGCACAGGTTAGATAAAGTTTGCATTTTAACTAGAATATGCATTCTAGCATACTAGAAAGTACATTGACATTACTCTTCTACTTTATTTGAGAAGACCACCTAAAAATTTGATGAATCAGTATTTTTTTTTTCAGAAGTATTATTACTGCTGCATACTGTTTCTATTCAAATATAGTCTAAGTGGTTTCCTTGAAGTTAGCTTAAAGAATCTCTGTACAAGGTTTGATTCTTCTCCTGCTGGAATCAAGGAGAGTTTTACCCATCTTCAGCATGAACGGGACCAGAAACATCACTGAATGTTGAAAGTCGCTGAACACTCTACTTATTGGTAATCAGCTATCTGTACCTTAAATACCATAAATTATTTGAGAATCTCATAGAAAATACAAAATCCTATTAGTAGGAGAGTTTGTCTACAAAACACTGCTGTTAGAGAAACTAATTTTCTAGTTAGACATGCAGTACTTCACATGCACAAGCTCTGCAAATGAGTTAAATTAGCACTAAGTACATGTTAAGGCTTTACTGGAAAGGACTGTCACTGCTTCAGAATAAACAACAGTCAAAAGTACAGACTGTCCTCTTCAAGAAAAGAGGTGTCTGCATTAATTCCTCTAAGGAGACTCTTGTTAAGCCCTAATAAAGAGGTAGCACAAGTTACCTAAATTACCTCTTAGCAAAGGCTCTATTTGAAAGCATTAGTTAACATACACAAAAAAGTTAGTGCAGCTGTCTGATACACTGTGGTAAACTATACACAAATGTTCCTGCACAGAGTCAATATTGTAGAAGAAGGTCACTAGGATCATAATGCTCTTGGCTCAGCAATTGACAGAAGCTCTAGGGAGTCAGTAGGTTCAGAGAACTGTGGCATGACTGGTTGGGATCAAAGTGTAAATGAACTCATTTAGCTGCTATTGATGTGTATCAAGCATACAGATTTAAAACAAATCTGCATTACAATCCTGAACAAATGAAAGGCGTGAATTAACAAATACATTTGAGAATGGTATGTCACTGAAACATTATATTTAACTACTACTGTCACTTTTTTTCCTCTTAAAAAACATCAACTATAAAGGTTCTTCAATGAAATTTTGAAGGTAGACACAAAAAATATATTCATACTGAACAACGACTGTTTCAAATTATAAAGATAATCCCAGTAGGAAAAAAAATCAGTACAATTCCCCTCCTCTTACCTCTTTCTGCAACTTCGCTATGTGATGAGGTCCTAGATAGTTGACTTTGTAAGCGTTCTATTTCTGCATCTTTGAGAGCTAATTGCTCCTGAAGCTGGGCTATCTCTGCCTGAAAGAGAGTAAAATAAATTCAGAATAACATTGTCACAGATTGTCTGTGATTCTTCCCCATGAACTAGAAGATTTCTAAGCATAACACTTTATTTTGAATGATGTCCTGTTCCCACTTTGGGACATAACACTACAACAATCTTATGCATTTCGTGGTATTGCTATCCTATTCCTTTTATACTCACTTTAACAGCTCACTTTTTACAAAAATTAGCTCTCAGAGAAGAGAGTTTGAGAAAGACAAGATTTTCAACAATTTGTATAGGTAAAGAAACTTTAGAAAGCTCTCAGCACTACAATGCTGACCATTCAATAATGACTACAATAGGGCAACTCCTGAGTTTTTGCATGTAGACCACTATAAAATAGCAAAGCATTTTAAATATATATATATATACACACACAAGCATGCAGCAATTATCATAAAAGGAAAACATGCCATGAAAGAAGTGATTGTCTAGCTTGAAACACAGTGACTCATCTCTTTTTGCTATTTATGAGAAAAACTGTCAACAACATGCTTTACTAAGTTAGTAACTTCATTATGATTTTCTTCAGCACCCTTAAAGCACTTATAGTTGATCCTCTCCACTTCAAGCACACAACACTTCCTTACAATTTAAAAAAAAATAAGTAATGTGTGACCAGTTTATCAACATATTAAAATAAAGGGGGAAAAATGCAAAGCACCAAACAGTAGATGAACAAGATAAAAGATCGACTGGTTTATTCTAATGTACAAACTTATCTTTTAACCAGGAAGCAAACGGATGGCAGCAAGAGTTTACTACTCTGCCTGCAATTCCTCATGGGGTAGAGGAATCTGCCTTGCTCGCACTGGCTCGTACACTTCCCAGTGACTAATGTGCTTTTTATATCCAGTCATGGAAATATTCCAATTTCTCATCTAAGACACTGGAGCAACAGGAAGACAAAGCTTCAGGCCTCTTAATACTAGATTTGGATTTGCCTCTGCTCGTCTATTTGATCTCATAGTACTCTTAAATGCCCTCCTTTCCTTTTAATTTCTCATTCCTGTTATCTCTGCAATTACTTTTTTTCTTCTTCTCTCTTTCCCTCTGTTTTTCTTCCTTTCTCTTTCTGTATCTTCTCTCACACATTTTACTATTCTCTCTTATTTTCATTTTGCTTCTACCCTTTCCATAATCTTTATCTATCTTGGCAGCTGGCCACATACTGCTTAACAAAATATTTTCCCAAAGGCTGTTCATTGCTGCCACGTCAGAGAAAACATTTTCATGGAAATAAGAGCTTTTAACTTAGTAGAAAAAAATATGATACCAAAACTTCAATATTCATCTAAGAATTCTCTAAAAAAAAATTAATACAGAGAACAACTATCTGTCATATCTGGATCAAGGTATCAAGGATTACAAAGAAAACTCAGTTTAATAATTTGAAATGTTTTTTTTTTAAGATCCAACCACAACTCGAAAAAAGTCAATCATTTATATAAAGTGATTATAACACCACACATATGAAAGCAAAGATGTGATTACAGAACAGAAAAGTGCACCTCAACAGGGAAAATAGTAAGTACCTTTTAATCTAGTGGAAAAGGGCTAAAAATTCAAATTAGAAATAAAGTGCAAGTGTTTAATGATGACAATGTTCAACCAGAAAAATAAATCACAAGCAAAAATGACCAAATGTGTCATATGTTGAGTTACTCCAGATGAAAATCCGACAGCCTTCCAGGAGTTAAGGTCAACCCAGGGGTAAGACAGATAGGCTCTTTGATACTGACGTGAAGTCAGAGTAGATGATCTAATAGTGTATTTTGGGCTTAACCTCTGTTAAAATAAATTCCATAGTAAGTCAACACCCATCCAACTTTGCATGTCTCTTCTCTTCAGTCTAGAAAGCATGTTCCACAGAGGCTTGTTACCATTATACAAATAAAAGACAGAAAATCTTCAAGGGAGGCTCCTTCCCAGAACAATTCTTTTGTTAGATGAAATGCCTCTTTTTTATTTATTTATTTATTTTTTTTTAAGAAGAAATACAAAAATTAGGAATGGCAGGGTGGGAGCAGAAAGCATAAAAAGAATCTACAAAAACTGTAGTCCAAAATACTTATTACAAAGTTGGTTCAAGAAAAAACAGACTATACTAGGCATTGACACAAGGCAATCGTAACAGAAGTAAATACTGGTGAGAAGTGTTTGCCAGTTTCTAGCTGCAGTAAGCCTGTCATTAGCAAGTGTCAAGTATTCTGCTTACTTTAGTTGCTTTTAATTTCCACTCGTATTGATTTCTTTCATTTTCCAGTTCTTCCACTTTAATTTTGAGGTGTCTAAGTTCCTGTAGCAAACCCTGCAAGGAAGAACAACTAAAAGTAAGATTACTCAGGAAGATATTAATTTTCCATGGTTATGCATTCAAGATCATGCAAGAATTATGCAGTAATGAACACTGAACCATCACATACAGAAGTTGTGGCCTAGTTTGAGCAGACAAAAACTATTTTTAATTGAGAGATTATTATAAGGAACAGTTTCTCAAACACTGTACCTGAAATTATGCACAAATTTCTTAGTCATAGTAAGGAAGACAGCTGACTTTAGGAATCCCTGTGAATCTCAGTGAAAATGAACAAAAAAATCTACATCTACAGTCTCACACAGCATTAATGATTGTTTTTTATTTGTTTTCACTACCACCAGAAATCAGGTAGAAAAATGTGAAGTACTGACAGATTACTGACTTTCATTAAAGCAACATTTGTCCCTCCAAACAAGTGTTTAAGCTACTTACCAAGAAAAATAACTCAGACTAAGTGATATTCAGTTATAGGCCTTTAATACCACACACGCAGAGTCAAATATGACTAGCAATATGTTACTTTCAGCATTGATTTTTGCAACTTTGCAAACAGGGTTGATGCAGCATAGAGTTGCAGCCATCTCTGGCTATTCCTCTGACAACGTTGTCCCTCCTTTCTCCCTTTCCTTCATAGAGCCAAATCTTAATGCTTATTCTTGAGGACAATATGAATAAGTTCTTGATAGAACTTTGATGAGACCAAATGTCTTAAAATGAACCGAGGAACATAAAATATTGGAAGCATAACCCAGTTTTGGAGTCCTGTATAGTACATACATTAAACAACCATACTTGTATCTCAGATAAAATGAATACTTATTAGAAAACATTTTATACCTGTGTTAAGCTTTTAAGATATTCAGGAATTAATTATCATCTTTGTTCAAAGGACTGGTTAGGGTGTCATTGTTGTGAGAAAAATTAGCCAACTACCAAACCATGCTACCATGCTGCATATCAAACAAATTTCAACTAAGAAAACAGGAAAAAAAAAAAAAAAAAAGGAGGAAAAAGGAGGAAAAAAAGCCCCACACCAGCACTGTAGACCTATGAGTAAAAAGCAAATCATGTAATACCTGAGAGAGGTGATTGGTTCTTCTGGATATCTGTGCTGTAGTACATAGATATCAAGTGTGACCAAATTTGTCCCAGTGACCAGGGGAGAAAAGTGGGGGGAATAAACTGTCTGTTGTCTTTTTTGTTTCTTTGGTTGTTTTATTTTTTTTCTTCCCTGTTTGTTTGTTGTAATTTTTGCAACCACCTCTCTCTTACTCATGAGAGTCACAGCGATTAATGCCAACAATTCACAACACAGCCCTGGTTAGTGGAATTTAGTTTCTGCAAGAAAAGAGTCAATACACAAGCTTCTGCTAAGGTGTACTTCTCGTACATCACACTGAGAGCAATTCTTCTGGCTGAGAGTCTCTATCACTGATCTTGGACTAGAGTGAGGGCCATTAGGTGTCACATCTGGTTTCCTATCTTGAGACTTTCTTTCTTGGATTCTACTATTAATTTCCAGCTGCAGTCTACACATCTGCTCCTGGAGCTCACTTATCAGGTTCACTACTGACTGAAAACATGGAGAAAAAAAAAAAAAGACAGGTGAGAAAGAAAATGAAGACAATATGCAAAGAAAATATTTCTACAGTTGTAGCACAGAGAAATACAGGGAGCATATCAAACTATAGAGACAATGTGTTTTCTTTCTGTTATATGTAAATAGCCATAAATCTGGAATATCGTGCAGAGCACTGTAGTTCCGTAGAACAGAATCTATGTTCCAGACTAATTCATGATTCCAATCCTGATACAAAGATCAGAATTTGGGCCCACATTTTCAGTAAATTATCCAGTCAGATGAAGTCAGATTTTAGGAAAAAAATGGAACATATTTTTATATGCTGGCTGAGAGGCAGCCTTTTGCTGAAATTGATTTTGTTACACAGAGAAATCATCCACTAGGGAAAAAAAAATTAGCTCAGCTGAGGCCATAATCTACTCTTTCCCAATCTATAAACAAAATTTACTAGTAAAATCATTCTACTTCCAAGTTTAGCAAGGGTCAGAAAAATACTCCATTACCTAGCTTGAAAGCTAGACAGTATCTGGACCCTTAGAAACAGTTAAGCAACATGGAGAAATCAAAGAATACCACAGAAGCAATGGCCTTAAAGTGTACTGACTTGCTGGCTAGCTTCCCTGAAGCAATCAGTGATACACAAACACACACACACACAGACACACACACAAAATCCAGTTAAAGAAAGCAAGTCAAATACAACTATTAAAATCTATATAAAAGTTCACTTAAATCACCCAATTCAGCAGCAAATAGTGCTGGGTATTTTATCAGATATTACAAATTTGGAGGGCTTTTCTCTGAATTTTCATGCACATTAACAACATATGTTTTGTGACTTCTCAGTTTTACCAAGACAAATAAATTGGATGAGATTAATCCAACTCCCAAGGGAGTGAAAAAGTTTTTAATGGACAGAAGACCAGATGACAAAAGCACACATACTTATTTTTTATTCTTCCTTACAATGAATAAGAGTCCTTCTGTAATCCCAGCTCTCTGCTGATTCAATAAAGCTGCTTGCTCAGTGCTAGGGAACGGCTATGGCGAGGACAGGACACTGTTCCAACCAGGAGAGTATTTCAGACAACCAATCTCAAACTGCACCAGCACCCACAGGCAAGCCCAAATATTCACAAAGATTCTCTTTCAAAAGCTTACACCAGTTAGCTAAAAGAGATTCACACCAGTTAAGTATTTTTCAAGTACAGTGTGCTTATGATCAAATTCAGAATAGCAGCTGCATATATTTCCATTTGTACGAATCACTCTGAATCAGGCTCACAATGTCTGATGCTCATCCTTTTACATCCAACAAACTTTTTAGACATATAAATGAGAATTAGGTCCTTAAACAATCAAAAAATGTAGAAAGTGTACTGTGCCTCAGTATACCAGCTCTCTAATACAAAGTCTTTTTTATGCTGAAATATTTTGCCAGAGCTGTACAGCTAAGAGAAAGATAGCTTCCTTCAGTATCAGCTCACCTAAGTGAAATCGTCTCTTTCGTATATTCAGTGTCTACATTTCCCACTCCGCAGCAACACAGTGGGACTCTGGTGAGGGGAACATCCCTGTTGCTAACTCTTCCTCTTATAAGAGAACTGCAAAGAACACTCATCAAACTTGCTTGTATAATTTAGATGCTATCCACACCCCCTCCACCTTCCATGCTTTGATTTTGTTTCTTTTTTACCATCATCTCCACAATCAGATACCTCCCTGAGCAGTACCAACTGGCAAGTGGAATCCTCAGGATACATGCCCATCTGCCTTGCTTTCTTTTAAGCACCACGATACTAGTCTGTGCTTGTCTTTGACACAGAACACTGCTAAACCATATGAGGTTGTAAAGAAGCACTTGTTAAACAAGATACACAGACTCGCAGTGGCTCCAGTTGCAGCAATGTGGGAGAGTTCAGAACCACTATTGCTGCTGCCTTGTAATTCTTTCTCTTCTGAGTCATATTAAAAAAAAAAAAAAAACACACAATGGGAAACACTGCATCCAACATACTTCCCTCAGGGAAGACCTGACTGCACAGAAACGACAGAAATCCTTACCTCTGTGAAGGGTAAGATAGGTCTACAGAAGAGTGAAAGATGAACTCCAGATGCAATATATGCCTCTACAGTTGTTTCCAGTTTCAAGATGGAAAAAGGCTTTTAATTTCTGAGATTCTTTCACAGCATGAAAATTTATTGACACTAAAATACCCTGGCTTGGATTTGACTCAGGTGAGACGGCACACCCAAATCCCCAGAGCTGTGCTGTACAGAAGACCAGAAGGGGTATTTGGCTCACTGACTCACGTTCCTCTGAAATGGCAAGTAACTGTGTAGTAGATATTTAATTCAAAAGTACCCACAAAACACTTTTCAACAGCTTATAGCAACCTTCAGATCATCAGTACGGAAAAGCAAAAATCACCAAACTTATATGACAGAAAATAAAAAGTAGGAGAGAACAAAGGCTGTTAAGCAAGCTGAAATGGACAATTATTTCTGCAGCCCCCTGATGGTGACAGAAAGTCTCTTTTGTCTATGTTTGGGTAAAACAGGCATCTGGGCTTCAGCTAAGCACTTAGTAATGACTTGGCAATGTTGCTTTCTCATAATTCGTTGCATTGAGGAAAGATGTTTGTAAAATTTCTAAGGCTTCTCAGGTAAGAGAAAAGCTACACAAATACCCTTGGGTGAGATTTCAAAACCCTTCACAGCATCATCACTGCAGCAAACAGAGCAGAACTTATTCCACAAAAAGGGAATCAAAGTGACAAAGGCAAGAATGAGACCATCCGTTTACAAGCAGCCATTCTCCTGGCTCCTGTATCATACATATAAATAAATGGCACTATAAATGTAGCATGTGCTTTTGAAAAGCCAAAGACAAGTGGCATTCAGTCTGAAATTAATACTTTGAGAGGAGGTTAGAGAAACTCTTTACTACTAACTAAAACTAAATCTAAACCACAGCTGCACAAGATAAAGTGAAATGTATCTGACAGATTAAGATTCACTCATATTTAGAAGGATATCTTAATTTGCTTTGTTTCTCCCCAACCCAATGAGAGATATTCTACAGATTAATTCTACGTGACTAGAAACAGCTGCTGTGAAATGAGCTGGCACAAAATTAGACTACAAACGAAGTATGTTTTAGCTGACTTATCCTGCAATTTCACATATCATTTTAAATTTTTTTGAACCCGTTATAGTTGACCCTGCCATTTCTAAATATAATGGATTATAATTAAGAGGCTGTTTAAAATAGTTTAACAACCCGAGGATGCCTCTGTAACACATGCCATGGTGTAAACTGAGGACTGTTCTGATAGTAGCAAAACTATCAAATCACTGTCCTGCTCAACTCTGTCAATCCTAAAAGTCTTGAATTGGCCAACTGCAGTATAAGAGAAAGGCTCTAGCTCTGTCACTCATAGCTTTGTTCCATTTGTGTAAAACTATTAATTGCAATTTCATTTGACATATTAGACACTGTAACAGCATGTTGTAGTAGCCATGGCATTCAGATATACAATTACAGTGAGATTAATTTCATTCAGTCATTGTCAGTTTGGAGAGTGGCCTCCCTTTGAAGCAGTTAAGTTACCACAGTACAGTAGTGTTTGTGTACACAAGCAAACAGTCTACCTTCAGTTTGCTCTTAAAAGTGGATTATTCACAAAAAAGATGTAGTCAGGCAGTAGAAGCTAGCAATTTTGGAAGACAAAGGTATTGCCAAATTTGAGCAGCATTTGTTGTCCAATAGTATAAAGAAAATATGTTAATAAATTTCATTGTGATGTTTGAAATTGTGTTTGTATTGAGAATTAATAAAAACTATAGTAAAAGGAACTGAAGTAGGGTTAAGGCTTTACAATTCAAGTAAGCATTCAATTTGATTGAAAGCAACCCCCTGATTATCTTGACAAATTAGATTAAGATTTATTCAGAACAATCGGAAATAAATAAATGTCTTAGCAAGCAAACTGAAAACGCTCTTTATTTCCCACAGCTTTAGTTACAACATCCCTTTTCCTTGCTCTGCATGGATAGGTTTGCAACTTCCAACAGGCCAGAAATCTAATCACATCTTGGGGTAATTAATAATTCAGGGCACACTTAACACAATGATTCTCAACTTTTCCATCAGAATAGAAACCTTTTCCATCTCAGTGGGGCATTTCTTATCACTTAGCAATACAACAAGGGCTTCCAGACCAATAGGGCTTTTCCTTCGAAGTGAGCCACACACCTTGCTGCAGCAGCAGCAGAATTTCACAGGTCACAGTCTCACCCTCATTGCAGGCCCAGACCTAATCAGCACATGAAATTACTGTCAGTCCAAATGCACTCAGAAGCTTTATTGCTTTCCAAGAATCAGGTTGACTGTGCATGTCTTGGAATAATTCAAGCAGCTTCTTCCCGGTATTCACCATGCAATGGGAAGTCTAAAGGCCTCTTAGGAAGACTGCAGCTGGGAACAGGCTCCCCACCTGTAGCAATTACATGTTGCACAGACCTGTTTAGGTTTTCAAGGCAGTACGAGACTGCTTATGCCTTCTGTGCACAAGACACTGACAATTATGGGTGAGAGAGCATGAGAAGGCTACAGGTGGTAAAACAGCAGCAGCTGGTACCTCTGACTTGCAACCTCTGCCAGAAAATGCTCTCTCTAAGCTATCTTTTCATCTCTAAAGAAAACTTCAGAGGACAAATAAGTCAAAAAATGAACACACCCTAAACTTATCATGTCACTGCAAGTAAATTACCTAGGCATAGTTATCAAATATTCCACTATCAACAATATGGAGAACAGTTTTCTAACACTGGCTGGATTTCAGTTTCTCCTAAGTCAACAGGAACGTAAAGTCTTTTTTTTCAGTCAACAAAGTATAAATCTTGACTCAAGCCACAGCCCTATTAATCCTCCCCTGCTAGGTAATCCTCCCAGGCTAGGCGGTCCCCTTGCAAGACCACTGGGTAGACATACACACAGCACTTCATCGGAATGACTGTCTTCCATAATCCCTTTCTTCTCTGTTTCCCACCTGCTGCTTGCTACCGTAGAGTTTTCTGTGGAACTGTACCCAGTAAAGCAAATGGATGTTGTTCATATTATTCCCCATTTCATATTCTCTTCCTTAACTAATACTGTAAAAATCAAAGCTCCTTTGATGTGCAGAACACTACACATCTAAGGGGAGAAAGGATGAGAATCACCTCCAATGCAAGTGTTTTTTTTTCCTACTATTTATTATGTCACCACAAGGGAAAAGGTCCATGTGAAGAAAATGCTCTTTCTCTTGCCTCTCCCAGAATGAATTAAAGTCACTGAGGGTCTCTGCTTACAAATGTCTGTAGCATCCCTGATACTGCTGAGCTTACAGTATTTCTCTGTCATAAAACAAGGAAACAAGCTCGGTAGGCTTCAAACATCCATGCCAGTACAGCTCATGCCAGTACAGCTTCCCTTTCCTGGAAAGGAAAGGGTTACCAGAAAGACAGTATGCTGCTGAAAGGGACTTTGTGTCTTGATTAAAGCCAAACAGCAACCTTTGAAGCATAATGAGAGAGAGGAAAAGAAACCACATCCCAAAAATGCATAACCATATTCCTCACTGAATTCACAGGGCCAATGACAGACTGCGCTGTAAATATGCAAGATCCTATTGCATGCTGATTTCAGCTCAAAAACTCAGGTGTATGACAGCATACTACAGACACAGATAGGGGAAAAAAAAAAAGATAACAATCTAAAGAAACTCACCTCAGCTTTGTTTTGTTTCTCTTCATATTCACTCTGTTCCTTCTCCATACCAACCAGCTTAATTTTCAGGTCTGAAACTTCAGCCATTAGATCCAATTTCTGAGTCTCTAGTGATGTTCGACTTAGCAGCTCCTGAAAGCAAAGCAGAAAATTTTCCTGAGTTATTTTTATGTGAACACTGACAGAATGCTGCACGATTTGCTGACAGTTCCATACATAGGTGTCTACCTCTTTGTTTATGTTTTCAATACAAAAGCAAAATGATTCTTTTCTTCAAAAGCCACATTCACTATTACTTTACTGTGCAAAAAGCATTTAATGCTGAAAGATAGATTTAACACAGTCATTCACTGCAGGCAGAAAAAGTAACTCAAAAAGTACGGAGTGATTGGCAAATTCATGTGAAAGCAAATTTCTTTACCTCTCTTTATGTTGCCTATACTTTGAACTGTTTGAACTGCATGTTTTGAGTTCTGCAGCTCTTTTCACCTACACATTCTCCTGTGTTAATCACTAAACCACTGTCCTCTTCCCCACTTCAATAAAACGTCTGGCACAGTGTTTATCCTTGCACAAGACATGAGATCAGAAAACAACACTAAGGCTGAACACACACAAACCTACATCATAACACAGAAGCCTTCAGACAACACACTATAGAACAGTTGACTGCTTCCTAAGATATTCATCAGACGGAGCTACATTTTAGTATTTTAATGCAGTGTTTTAGAACATTTGATCATACGTTATTCAGCAAAGGTTATGTTACAGAACAAGCACCCTAACCAAAACAGTACCAAAGATAAGCAACATTTCTGTAGTCATGCTAACAGTACTTTAAGTTTATACTGGGTAGTACTTGGTAACTTTTCAAGACTACTAACTGTAGAGGGAACAACATTGAAAAAGAAGCAATAATACCCAACTGGAACCTAAAAGGCAATATCTAAACCGACTAATACCAAACTAGAAACAATTGGCCATGACTTTTGCTCGTGTGCCCTGAGTTCATTTTTCAGATTGCAGAGGGAGGCATACTTTGGACAGAGTGATATCACTGTATTTGGAAAACATTCACCATTCACCTTCATTGCATCTTTCGGTTTCCAAGAAAGCAAAAGCCAAAAATCTTCAAAAACCTAACAGAATATATTTGAAGTTATGTCTCTTGGTCTCTATTTTCAAAGTGAAAAATCTATTCAGGAGCTTAAGTCCTACTGAAAATTCAATACTTAATTTTCCAAGTGCCTAGTTTTGTTTACTGGATATTCTTTTTTTTTTTATATATTTTGATGGTAATTTGTAACTCACATCTATGTTTTGATCACATGAAACATATTGAGGAATTACAGCAGATTCTGCTTTGAATTACATGGAAATACCATAACTGAATTTAGCATAGATATTCCGGATCTATGTTGATGTTACTGAGAGGTCAAAAACTGCCCTTTCCATCAGAATGCTTTTCTCATCTTACCCTCTTCCACAAACTGCAGAGTATGTTGTATACTATGGTTTAGAGCCAAGGAAGCCACAAACAGCATTTTAAAAATTATACAGTTAAAATTCATTTGGAACCCAAATCTGCTTTATATGTAAATTGTTTTAGTCTGGTGGGGAATACTGCCCAAATTAGAAACAGCACTCAACTTGCATCTGCATTGAAACACAAGTTATCTAAGCCACCCACTATTCCCAGTGTTGTGCCCACTCTGCTGACATTGACAATGATATTTGTGTATGGATGGGAGAATAAACAGAAATGTAGTTTTATTATTATATTTATTTTTATTTTTTGGTCTTTGGATGGAATAATGGAATAATCAGGAAAAAGTAATGCATTGACTTTATTGCTATTCTAAGAAGCAGTCACCTAATGAAATCCCAGTACTAGCTGCTTTCTACAAAGGTGATTACAAATTGCAATTATAAATAACCCCTCAATGTTCCAGGGATAAAGGATGACATCCTCATTAATTTACACAAGATCCAGTTCTGTGCATATTCCAGCCCTGATTGGAACAGGCTCTATACGGATGGTAACACAGCACATTTCTGCAGATTAAGATACAGCTATAAATGAGAACTCTGATAGAGAAATAGGGCCACTTAACATCAAACGATCTAGCATGATAAGAGGCACTATTCACTGTTGAACTAACACAACTTTATTTATTTATTTATTTATTTATTTTGACACTGACTTGGCATTCAATGATGCAACAGGAAGATTTCTTAATAAGGCATAGCATCCATCTAGACATTTTTAACAACAGATCTGTCCTTTGAGTACACTGTCTGTTATTACTCCCTACTTTTTCAATAGGCTCCTAAATTACACTTACTTGTGCAGTGGAGAGTAATACCTCACCCTCATTCTGAGTTCAGCAGCTCCATGTGAAGAGTAAGGTGCTAGCTGGTATGAGTGAGCATGAAGGCAGCTGAGATCATTTTTTAATCAAGTCAAACAAAACTTTACAGTTTGCTCTGAAGCTGGAGGATCAGATCCTCAGCGAGTGTAAACTGGCATAAATCTCTTGCCTTAAAATAGACAAAATAGCTAACTAGCCCTGGTTTGTTTTCAATGGAGCTACATTGATTTAAAACAGCTGACAATTTATCTTGCATCTAGAGTGTCTAACTTTTGCTTTGAAAGAAAGTGCCGTTTTAAGTAAATGTCCCCTCTTGAAATGGATAACATCTGGAAGCAATTATTTTCATCTTCAAGCAGATGCTCACAGCGAACAGCTCATTAGAGAATGTGACCCATTTTGTTACAGAGAAATTATAGTGTATTTCAGTGGTATGATGCAACTTGAAGCCAGCCAGAATAAATATGCCATTGTAAGAAAAGAAAATACAAATTTATGTTATTGGTTTTAAAGCAAAAAGGATAATATGAGAGAGGCAAAATGGTGATTAGGGTTGTAGCAGCTTTAGGAGGATTTCAAAAATCTCAAATATAGAACATACTCTAAGAAATCTTATGTATAAGCAAGTTACTTGTTTTTCATTTAAAATCCATTAAAAATATAAATTAATTTCTTGAAGGTCCTTTTTGTGAAAATCAACTTTTAATCTTAAAAAGTGAAAGAAAATGCTATTTTAGAGTAGAATAATTACAAAGATGACTCATGCAGAAGGTACAAAACATGTATGGCAGACAGATCAATGCACACCAAACTAGTTCCAAACACAACTGTATTTTTCAAATTCACTCTGTATACTTCGTAAATATTTAATCATGCTTTTCAATATTCCTAGTGAAACTGACACATGCACTGTATCTCACGCATTTGGTTGGCTTGGAAATACGAATTTCTCATAAAGCTGCTTATAAAATTTAACATGACAGAAAACAGCTTAGAAAGAGGGCACCCACACTATTCTAGGTTATCTGTTTTAAGCACTGTACATTTCAGGATATTTAGCAGTCTACAAAACAGATGAAATAATCATGCTATATACTGTTTCAGAAACCATAAATAAGATTCTAGACAAGTGGGAAAAAAAAAAAAGGCAGACGCTAGGGTCTCGTTTGCACTTGTGCACTGTACAAAATACAAGACTTCAAAATTTCATACTTTTCACATTCATTAAAATAGCTGAGAGAGAGAGAGAGGCAGAGACAGATGGACCTACCTGGTAAGCAAAATTCAGCAAGAACCACCGCAAATGAGGACTGCACTTTCCAAGTGCTGTGTGTCAGCTGTGGTGGAAATAAGATATTTGCTTAACTGAAAACACAGCTGAGAGCAATGTACGTGTGTAATCTCCATGAAATGGTGCAACTCAGTAGCAGAAAGTGAATTACAGCCCTCCAATTCATCATTTGTCCATTATATAGTTAAGCAACAGAAAGGATAGAACTTCCCATTGCATTCACAAATTGGACAGTCCTTTGCATGTATCTGACAAGCAGATGTGCCTATAACTGTAAAATAATAAAGCAGTGCAATGCTCACCTGTATAGATAAGCTGCACAACTTGAGAGCACACTCTGAAAACCTCACGCCTTACAACCAGAGCAGCACAGAGCACACTTTAAACTCTGAAACAGTAAGCTAGCTGCTGGCAAGGAGTTACCACACGTTATAAACAAGTGCTGAAATTCATTTAAGATCAGATAACTGAGGCAATTGAAAGTTGAAGGAATGAATCTTGCCAGCCAACAAAGTTCCTGAGAAGCAAACAGATACACACCAGATTTGCACTGTGCAACCAAGATAGGATTCCGTCTCCCTTGAGAAAAAGACAACAGCAAAAACAGAATAGGTACATGCTAAATTGCATGGGATTCAAGTTCCTACTCTAATACAGCTCCTCCCTGCATTTTTTTTTTTTATTTTTTTTTAAGAACATTCTCAATTGTGCCTCACCAAGGATGTTGTCTGGCACATGTTCACCTGCGCTGCGCACCCAGGTAGAAATTAGCCATAAACTAACACCAGAAAGAAGAAAAGCACAGAAATTCACTCCTGTTCATTCAAGTGTTTCAGTCTCCATGCGTTTGAGACAGAAAAAACCCTAAAGCCAAGCACTTTGTACTTTGCAACAGAATTTAATCGACAGAAGACACAATAATCCTTATGCAATGCAGCCATCTGACAAGATTCCTCTGGATTCCTTAGTGCAACTACGTGTCACAAGTAAGCTGGAAGGCAAAAACAAACTGTCAAACCACATTTAGGATTTGGTACAGGTCAGGCAGAAGACAGTCACTGCCACACAGTTCAGCATTTTGGCACAACTTTGGTTGGCAAAATAACCTGTACATTTTATGCCCTAGAGCTTCAATGACAACTAGTATCTGCTAAATCAATCAAGTGCAGCACAGGAATAGCAAAGAAGTATTTTCACTTGCGATAATTACTATACCAAATGCACTTAAAAGAACTGTGGAAGTGAAATCCAAATGTGTAGAAAATTCTCTTTTCAAACTGACAAGAATGACAACATTGATTCCATCGCACCAGTGCATTTGCGTTCTGGCTGGCTGGTGCTTTCTGTTATGGGACAATTTAGGACAACTACTTTATCTATATACAGAGAGAGCAAAATCTACTTCTGCTTTCCAATTCTGTTCTACATTTATTCACAGTACAAATGAAGCAAAAGTTGATTAAATGTGGATAGGAAGTCCCTCCGAGGCTAACGTAGCAGATGTTCAAGATCCCCTCTTTGCTTAAAATTTCTTTTTTAAAATTCACTGGAAATTCTTAGAAATGCTACAGATTAATTTAGAGCAAGACACATATCTACCATTTTTCTCTAAAATCAGCTGTAATATCACATTTTAAAGTAGCTGGTATACTAGAAATGGACTATCACAACATAAATTGTGTTTTTAAGATAATTCCAGGAGGTTTTTTTGTTTGTTTGTTTGTTTTGTTTTGAGACAAACTCATTACAATGTACTAATGGGCAAGGGAGGCAACTATTCACACAGGTATGATTTCCATGTCTTTTACACACTCATTGGCAACCAAAGTCAATTCAGAGAGACCAAACTGGGGTCTTGTTCCTAGGCATGCCCCAGAAAATTTTCTCTTACCACTGACTATGATTGAAGAACAAGAAAACATTTTTCTTGGCCCAAACTAAAAGGATATTTAATGACGGATCTAAAGTTTTGCCGTTGACTTTCATGAGTTCTTGAAAGACCTACTTCATTTTAAAGACAATGCAAATACCTCAAAGGCAGTGTTCTTTCTTAATTAGGGTCTGTAGTGGAAAAAGTATCCTTACAAAAGCAGAATGTTGAGTTTGACATAGTAGCATCACATGTCATGAAAACATACATGTCATATTTATTTTGGCTGTGGTTTCATAAACATCTAGGTCAAATGTGCAGTCCACCACTGTCCTTATGCCATGCCTTAACCTCTTCTGTAAGCTGGTTCAATTCACTAACCCAGCAAAAAATATCTCCTTTTAACCACTGCCTGCCCCCCATTCCTTTCTGCCCAGTCATAGAGAAAAAATTCTGGTGAGCATCAGAGTCAGTAAAAAATAAGTTTCAGATGCACATATTCAGGAACAGAGAGAACAAAAGAACAGAACAAAGCCTTCTCTCTCTCTTTTTTTTTTTTTTTTTTTTTTTTTTTTTTTTTTTGTAGTGGAAAGCTGTTAGATGATCTCAACACGTTTCCCTAAAGCCCACATTTTGACTAAGGAATATTGGTCCCTCCTCTTAGAGAATCACAATTTCCTCCAAAGAAGCAGCATCTCTATTGTTCAGCATTCAAGATGTCCATCCCAAATGCTGAACAGCCTTTTTAGGTAATTCGAACAAAGTTTATTTTAGCTGCTGTTTCAAAAGTGTTTGCATGATAGCTTTGTAGCAGGGTTCAAAACAACTGTGCATAAATCATAAGCCAAAAGGATTTTAGCCAGTAACCGCACCCTTACAAAGTGGACAAGTCTCTGCTAGCACAGACTCAGAAAAGCTATTTTGCAGGGTAGCATTACATACCCTTGCTGTCGTGGTACCAACATTTTAAGTAATTTCATTAAATTATCTTAACAACACATATCATTTTTTCGTTGTTGTTGCTATAGCATTTTGGGCACAAAATTAAGTTAGATTTCTTATAGTTCCCAAAATTAAAAAGACAAAGCTTATGCTGTACTGACATACATGGGTTCTCAGGTAAGTAAAAAAAAAATATGCATATCCATATTGCAGTTACCTTAGTTCTACCAATACACGTTAAAGATTGCTCAAAATATGGCAATTGTCTTAATCATTCCATCTTCTGTTTAGAAGAAGCTGTCAGCTTAAGATCACAAATGTAGGAATCAATGTAGTTCAATATATTCCAAATAAGTAAGCAGAACCAAGAACTAAAACTGGATTTACAATATACCTCAAGAGAATAATAGAAGTCTTTCTGAAAAGCAAGAATGTTTATACAGGCAGATAGAGGTGGATGATTACTATTTATTTATTTGTATTACAAAACAGGTACTTTCCTGCAAAAAATAAATTAATACCATAATAATGTCTTAATTGCCCTTGAATGATGCAGAGAATAATTCTGACTGGAAAAACTCAATGACAACATGAATATCTTTCATGTCATTACTAAGTGTCCATGGGCACTTGTACAGGACATTGGAAACTGCTGACGAAGACGACCTAGTTTTACATTAAAACAGGAACCTTCTACACTCTATATGAATGCATTCATGAAGTTTGAAAACAGATTTTCATAATTTAAATATTTAATAAACAGTTACTGTTCTTTGAATTTCACTTCAGATGTCACTGAAAAACTAAACGTACTTGCTGTTTACATTTTCTAGAACACCTCTTCATTTAAGTATAGAATAAAACTTTTCATAGTTGGAAACTTTTTGGGTTACAACAGTTGTGAGACCAATTTTGTTTTGTTTTGATTATTATTTTATTATTTATTTATTTATTTTTTATTATTTATTTTGAGAAACTTGGAGAGCTCTAACTGAAAGATGTTTAGGATACAAGTTCACCATATGGAAACTGCTACCATTTAGATACAAATGTACATGGATCCTTATCATAGTAAAATAAATTTATTCAGAATAATAAAAGTTTAATTTAAAGCTTTGAATAGTTAATTGAAAGACTTGCATATTTCACACACACAGACTAAAATATTGTTTGTAACAGAACATTTCAGTGGCTGGAAAGGAGAAATACATGTTCCTCAAGAACAATATATATCCTGCAAATTTCTGGATAATTAATGGGTTATTTACAGTTTCAAATTTATTTTCAATGTCTGTGCACTGTATTACCAGCAGTTTATCTGCATGTTTAGCAACTTTTCTTGGTAGAAACAGAAGATTGCACAGGGAAATTTCTTTCATGGCCACAAACCTACCATCTGTGCAGTAACACATGAAATATAAGATACTTATTATTCATCCTTCTTCCTCAATATATGTCTTGAAACACCACCAATAGATTAAATCATATAGCCTGAAACTGTTGATAACAAAAAATGCCATGTACTTTTTTTTTTTTCCAAAAAGAAGGTGAAAACTAAATTAAGCAAAAATCTATATAGAATCTAACTTGATACTGTAATTCATTTCAACTTTACTAACTGTTCAGCTTCAAAGCCTTATGAAAATAGAAGTTTTATTTAAATAAAAGTTTTCAATTCTATAACTGTACATATATGAGGTACATTTAACCTGTCTAACCAGTTACTCAACCATGTCCAAATTTAGTTCATCAGCACAGTGCAAATAATACACAATAGTTTCATTTTACATGCTGCCACGTACAGTGTTATGTAACCAGCCAATAAAACATTTTTGCAACAGAAAAACAAAGAAACTTTTATTTCAAAAAAAAAAAAAAAAAAAGTGCAAAGCAGCAAGAGAACAATAAAAAGAGGCAATTCTTTCTGTTTTCTCTTTTTGCCAAAGGCACTCACACATGCAGACAAACGAAGCTTGCATATTCTCCTCTCCTTTGGAGGATCTTATGTAAAAATCTTTCTAATTCAGATTTTTACCTGTTGAAGCATCTCTTCTGTAGCATTCAGTTTCAACTGATGCCCCTCAAGACAGATTTCTAAGTCCCGGATTTTCTCTCCTTGAGCTTCCACCTGGTCTGTAAGAACACTCACCTGTAATTTGAGAAGAGAAGCGCAATGCTACTGAACTGACTGTAAATAAATTTGAATTTCATTACACAATTAACTTCCAAATGCACATTTTTACCGCAAGGTCTCTTTTAAAGTCCTTAGTAGTTTCATACTCTTTCATAACTTGCTCTACTGAGACAGTTTTCCAGTCTCACCTACAAATATTTTCATTCAACCCCCGCCCTACTTGGACTGTTTTTTTTTTTTTTTTTTTAATATTAAAATGAGAGAACATTTCTAGAAGAGCTGGAAGAATACTTATAGGTAGCCTGAGTCAGTTCATGCACAAGTCTCAACAACTAGAAAACACCAAAGAACATATTATACTGAAAATACTTGAAGTGGTCTTGAAGCATGCACTGCTATTTCACGTTCTGTTGGCACTCAGCTCCCTAAAATGGGTAAATGATAAAACTGTTCATTTGGAAACCAACCAATTACCTTGCTTCTTACAAGAACAGAAAAACAGCTTACCTATCAACAAAGCGTTTTGAAGTTGTAAGGAATGCGATGAGTAAAAGGCATGTTTTAGCAGCAACAGAGTTCTATTCCAAGAAAAATTCCCAGGCTTTGCAAGCCAAAACATGACAGCAGAAGAAATGAGATACAGACAATGAATCCCAGGAAAAGAAACAATAAGCTATACTGGTAAAAAACTGTAGGAATTGTGGTACAGACTGCTGAACGTGTAACAAGAAAAGCCCAGCAGCCAAGCTCAAAGCTTGTGAAGATCTAAAAAAAACAAAAAAGCAACCAACAAACCAACAACAACCTACATGTAGGCTCAGAATAACATTAGATAGATATGAAAAAGTGTTAATTCCTATGTTAAGAAGCACATACACTCTGTAGATTCATTTTTGGTGTTTATTTATATAAAAGTAGTTTCCACCGCAGAGTAAACCTTGATTACACTAGAAAATGTTACCTCAAACAACAAAGCAACCATAGGTTTCTAAGCTCCAGTTTTAATGAAACATGTTAACAAAAGCTTATCTACATTCTTGTATCCAACTCTGAAGTACTTGTACTTAAAAAAAAAAAAAAAAAAAAAAAAAAAAAGTACTTGGAAGTGAAACCTTTAAGATGTACCCATACCCGTTAAGCAGCATTGTTAAAGCCCAAGGGAATCAACAAACAACTGAGTTCACTTCAGGGCAGCTGCAGCGGGAATGACTGGGTGATCCGTATTTGTTTTACCTGCAAACATAAGGACAAGGATGCCTGGGAGAGGGATACAGAAAAAGAAAACCAGAGCATTTTATTTTTATGCCTTTAAAGTAGTTGGCCCTTGAGAAAAGCACATATGAACACAGGATGAGAGATGACAGGAAGGAGTGGGTGGAAGGAGATCGCAACATTTTGCCACTCTTGGCCAGAAGCACACTAAGACACATGTGAGCTGGTAGGGTGAAAAGAACTGCCCATAAGGAAGTCTGTTGCTTATCAACTTTTTTGTTTCACTCCCATTACGTATGTCATGGTGCACAAGAAGTTCTTAGAGATCAGAAAGCAAGAAAACAAACAAACAAACAAACAAACAAAACCCAACAAACAAACAAAAAACAAAAAACAAAGCCCCTTCTTCAGTCTGACACAGTTTTCAGAGCAAGTAAACAAGTTTGACTTAAAGGGTCAAGTATTGAAACTTATATTCAGTATTGAAACTTATAAGGAAAACTCTGTGTATTAAACGTGACCTGCAAAGGCATTTAGTAAAAGTTTAGTAGCTTTAGAAGCACTGTGCTGAATATTCCAATTATTAGGTTGAGAGGCACATTAGCTACTTTGAGCTCATATTTTCCTCTCCATTTAAGATCACATCTGCCAGACTCTTCTAGGAATCAGTAAGCTGCACACAGAGTATAACCTCAGCATATGCTGCACTGGCACGTCCATCTTGCCTTAGCAGTGCAACATCAACATGAGTCAGCCCCTAGTGAATACATTTTCCGTAAATATCTATAAGGGAGTTATATTGATAAAATAGCCCCAAATCAAGTGGTATAATATTTTAAAATACCTTAGGAAAAAGACCTTTGTGGAAAAGCAAAACAAAACAAAACAAACAAAAAAACTAAACAGTAAGTACATTAGTACACAGGCACTGAGCTCTAAAAGAGTATTGTTGATGCTGTAGCATTTCCAGTCTCCACCACACACTGAACAGCAGAAGTAGGTTTCAAGGTCCCCTGTTTGAGTTAGTCTTGGGAGAAACAGAGTGTGAGTGGCACCTGTAAAGTTGCCTTGGTATGGCTTCTTCTGCAGCAAGACTGGAGCTCTCCCAGCTTTGTATTCCCCACAAATTATAGCTGTGGGCCACAGTTACTGGCACAACAGACTGTAAACCACCACAGAGAGGTGCTCTGTCTCCAATCACTTTTTCATCTTTCATGCCATTGGTCACACTCGAGAGCAGGGTTTGCACCAACATACTCTCTAAGGCCAACGTAACCTCAAGATGGGGCTTGCTTACGTTCCTCACATTGGACTGCATAGACAGAATGTGCAGAACTGGTGTAAACGAGGTTCTAACAGAATCACGGGATGGATGAGGTAGGAAAGGAGGATGACCTCTGGAGGCCATCTTGTCCAACCCCTCTGCTCAAGCAGGGCCATCTAGAGCAGGTTGCCCAGGACCAATCCCCAGCTCTGGATCTGGGCATCTTCTTATTTTTGTTGCTGATCACCTGCTGACCAAGGCTTTCATCTATGTTATTTGACTAGGGGTTTTGGAATTCTACTGCAATAGCGTGCATTGCAATAGGAAAATGCATTAGAATATATTGACTATACCTCTCGATGGGGTTACAATGTAGGTAAAAGGCAAAAAAAAAAAAAAAAAAAAAAAGTTTCTACATCTGATTTTAATCCATTCCTTTTGCAGGAAAACTGCAGGCAGGACTCTGAACCATGTCATAAAAGCATGATCCATGTCACTTCTTTAGGAGTTTACTGTATTAGCTGTATTGTCTAAATACCTATTTCTGTGGATGAAGAAATATCTTCTAAAAAGCAACATGAAGAGACAGGGAAAGTACATACTGAGAAGTTGCCTCTAAGTTGCCTCCGGTGCTTCTGGAGACTAGTGATCCTATTAAATCTGCAAGAACTGACACATTTCTAACACAGCCAAAGCTGTAGAAGACCACCAGTGCAAAATGATCATCAACAACCATCTGTATGGTTCAAACCACATCCAAGAGGACAGCCCCTTCTATACACAAAGATTATGGGACTATAAACATATGTGATGATATGAAGGACCCCTTCAGGGCAAAGACACAGGTGCATCAGTACAGCCCTGTGCTTCTGAGTGAACAGCTGGGTTTTCTTCTAATAAATTCTTCTAATTGTTGCTCCAACTATGAGTGCACATTTGTACAAGTGTGAGAAGTGAACATACTGTGTGAAAAGCAGTGTGCTATCATTAATAGAATCTCACTAATAGAATCAACATGCTACAGTTAATAACAGTTTCATTAATATGGAAATTACTATTATCAATAAACTACTAATAAATAAATATTTAGAATAATTATTATTTAATAATATTATTTATTACTTATTTATTAAAGTTGTGATGCTGTCTCAACGAACTTCTAATCTCCTATTAAAAAATGGAAATTTGAAACACACGAACATTTAAGTTCCAAACAGATTTTATTTTTTTTTTTCCTCCACTCAGGATTTGATTTGACTGTACCTCCCACTCCTTAAGGTTTTTGGTGATGTAAAGCAACTTCAATACAATATACACGCAGGGAAAATATTAGTTCTACCCACGTATGACTTACGAAAAACTTTTAATTTCTCATTTTTATTTCTGAGACTTGCAAGTCTTCCACATCCCAATAATAACCAAACTATCTGTCTGAAACTATATGGTGTCCATCATCTTGCTTTTGAATCCCTGGTCTCAAGATGCTAAACAGCTTCCCATACCGTTACAACCTACCCATTCTCATAAACATAGAAATAGATCACTCAGTGGAATGATAACGTGTTTGCAATACACATTTGCTAACAGAAGTTTAATGACTTCAATGGAGAAGAAAGTAAGGGATGAGTACGTTATCTTGAAACACGACAGCATAATTTTTCCCTTATTCTTCAGTCTTTCAGTTCATTAAAAACAGTGTCATTTCATCTAGAAAGTAACTGGCAAAATCCGGCAAACACAGAATGAAAACTATTACCAGTACATTATTATCTTGGAGAAATAATAATAATTAATAATAATAATAGTAACAGCAAAAATGTCAACACTCTGAAGTTCTCCTTAATCGTAATTCTTACCATAGCTGTTATTCCCCACCCCTACACCCAGTTATCGCACCATTAGGCTAATCATATGGATTATAAAAATCATAAAATAATTCCTGATTAACTATCAGTTACATTTCATGACCTGCTAACTTTTTTTTTCCCCACAGAATATACTCTATTATTTCACCTTTTATTCAATGAATATCGAGTACATAGACAATATTCTGTTTAAAACATACCTGCAGTATGAGAGACTCTTTATCACCTTCTAATCGTGCCAATCTTTCTTGATAGGTTTCATTATTAGTAGATGAATGATGATTCACCTGTGACTGGGGAGAAAAGTACTATAAGAACTTTTACAGTTAATATTAAAATTTCAAGCAATAAATAATAAAATTGATACAGCATGGTTGTTATAATGCAAAATACATGCAAAAAGTAGGTGTACAGAACAAAGCTGTTTATTTTGTATGTATTAAACCTTTTGCACGTGTGGTTTTTAGCTGGATTTTGAATACTTTCTCATTTCCAACAATCAGTAACTGTATAGGAATAGATTTGATATGTGCTAGCAACTTATCACTTCACTGGGAGATTCCAGCTTAACAAGGCAAAAACATGAACTATATGCTTTTAAAGGTCATTCCTTATTAACTTTTGTAGTATAATGAAAATAAGGAATCCTCATAAGTAAACAAGATTTATTTCTGTATGTCCATCTAGATAATCCTTTGACCTCAGCTACAAATCCTCAATCAAAGCATCAGCCATTCTGCTTGGACTATTATTCCACTTGAAGATCAAAGTCTTTTAGATCAGAAATCTTTAACCTTGGCAGCTACATTAGAACTAAAACTTCCCTCCATATCATTAAATGGTTTTCCCAATGGACAGCCCACAGGCCTTCCCAATATTTCTCACTTGCACACAATGGTAGGTGAACACTTTTCTGAACACAGAACATCAAGTTCAGCACACTACAAACAGCAAACAGCACACTACTAGGCAGAAGAAGATTCTCCTAGTAACAAAAGCTAAGGATGAAGACTGCCCAGTCAGGTAGTCTTTGTTTGCACCGTTTATGCTGCTGTCATCTGCTATTTTTTATGCTAGATTTAAGAGATATGCCTGTAACCACTTGTGTAACCACCTCCCCCCTTCCCTTACAAACACTGTGAGTTAAATTGCTGCCAATATATTTTAACATAAGCAACTTGTCATCACTGCAAATCACAGCTGAACATTTTATATAATCAGTAACTAAGAATTAATTCAACATCAAATCACAAATAAGACAGACACTTTACTACACTCACATTTAGCAAACGTATAACCCCTGGTGATGTCTGCAGCACTGACTGACTGTGAAGTATCTTCTGTTGGAAGTTCAACACTCAATACCCATATAAGACCTAGTGAATCACACACATGTGGACAAGGAGAAGTGGAAAACAAACAAACAAAAAAACCCAACCCTGGCAAAAGGTCAGCCAGAGACCGCTCAGATAAGTACAGTACACAGAAAATGGCCTGCTAAAAAAAGGGGCTGACTGACACACAGCAGTTGTTTAAGACTTGGGAAGTCTTTGTGGCATGCATTAAGACAAGATAAAACAATGTAATATGAACCAAGACCATCTGTGGATGGTTGGAGTGCACATTGCAGTTGTGAAAGAGTACTGAGATGAAACTGAGTATAGTTAGGTATCACATGTATCAGCAGGAACTGAATATGGAACCGTAGCACTGAAGTTGTAAGACCAGACAGCAAGGAGTTAGTGTAAGAGATGACAAACAATGAACACTAGACTCATGGAACCACACGAACCAGAAGGCTGAATCAACAAGATTTTCCACAGACGAATATGTTGCTTCAGAAGATGTAGCTTTAAAGACTAAAAATTATTACCCGAGCTCCACAACTTATAAGTTAAATGTATTAATTATATTTCTTGTAATGAAACAATGGGAGAGATGTCAAAAAGAAAAAAAAAAGTTTCTGATAACGTAGTAAAGAAGTAGAAGGAAAGGTGGCTGGAACAGTTAGGATGGTAGTAGTGCTGCAGATGAAAACTCAAGTGTATACCATACATGCTTTGCCTAAGACAGCTGCAAAGCAATTTCTCGAAGCACCTATATTACACTCTCCATAGAGAACTTGGATATAGCTTAATGATAATCAGATTGCACCTGATATAAATGCAAAGCATTTCCTCAAATAATTCAAAACCATTTATGCCAGTTCTTAAAAAAAAAAAAAAAAAAAAAAAAAGCAGCTTCAGCTTCTTATTCATCTTTAGTATCCAGATCTCTCTTGAATATGTTCCCTTTAATTTAATTTGGACATAATATTAACATATGCTGAAAATATGAGTGTCTAAGTATCACTTATGTGATCCAGTCATTACAGAGTACTATTCAGAGAAAAAGGCTTAAAAATCCCTCCAGAATATGATACAAAAATAAATAAATAAATAAATAAATCAGACTTTAGAGTATGATTCAACAGCTTTATGTTAAAACAAGGATAATTAGCAAAAATACAAAAGGGTATGGCAAGAAAGGGAAGACATATTTGATCAATTCAGCTAGCTAGCTTAATTTTCAACAGCCTTCTCAGACAGGAGCTCAGAGTCCAGTAAGAAAGGAATTTTTGTTTCCTTGCATGTTATTTTAACAGGAGACAATTCAGAATGCAGCACGTTGCCAGAACTGAACAACTGTTGTTTAGAGTTTATGTACTGATGTTCTATTCAGAGGTTTCTGAAACAAACCTTGAATCTGCATAGTCTGTAAAAGTAAGCCCCTTACAACAAGCACATATGCAAGCTAAAAATTTGAATATAGGCCAATTTACGTTCTCCTTGTGTCTTAGGTTTCATCTCCAAGGAACTCCAACACAGCTGATTTTAAAACAAAACCCACCAACTTCTGAAGTTCATCAGCAAACTGTTACACAGAAATTTATCACTAAGGTTTCTCATACTGGGCTATGGAGGAGGAAGGAGCTGGGAAAAGAAATCTGGCAGTCAGTTAGACTGGTGATTTGTAAGCTTTTTCAACAAGTCACCCGCCTCTTAGCATACAGATTACGTCAAAACCCTCCTCCCTTCTTATTCAGAGTCACATGAATCACTTACAGTTCCACTGATAATTGAATCAGATGCCTGTGGCAACTGTAGTACTTGCATTAATGGGAAAGATTAGGGACATCCATGATATATTGTCTTCTGTTGCAGTTTAGAAGCTGAGAAGAGGAATATGGCCAGCAGAGTTCAACCAGCCAGTTTACCGCAAACTACTAACAGCACACAGACTGCAATATTATATTTCAATACAGGAAAAATGTACACTATAGACTTTTTCCAGTCTCTCTGGAGTTGACAATATTTAGAAGAATACAGACTTCCCAAGTTTTGATTACTGTTTTGGGTCAGCAGAATTGGTGTTATGAGTCACAATATTTGCTATTGTATAGTGGTGAGTGAGAAGCCCACACAGTAAACAATTTTATTTTAGCATCTATCTATGGATATAATACAAATTTAATCTCTTGGCACCCTAGTGCTACCTGAAATACACACCCATCTGAATGTATGTACATTCACTCAGCATACTTGAGGAGGGAGAGGTGGCTGGAACATGATTTCTGGATCTGCAATTCCTGCCTTTCATCTGAAGGCAATTATGAAAGCAACAACAGGATTTTTCTGCTTGTCATTGTTCATTGTTGATTAAGTGAAAATGGGAGTCAATCTGAAAGAGCTAGCAACATATAGTCTGCAATTAAGTACAGGCAAAGCTAGGTAAATTCACGCAGTCCTTAAAATCAAATAATTTTGACCAAATATTTATACTTTTATCAGGATAACTTTTCCCATTGCTAAAACTTCTCCTCCAGACAGTTAAGTTATTTAAGGAAGATATCCTTACAGAAGTCATGAGGTTCACCCTTATTATCATAAGCTTAATTAATACAGCATATGCTTGACTGCTTCATCTCTTGTTAGCACAGGTTATGTACAGTAGCCAGAACAAAAGAAACAAAAGCATAGCACTACTGTATATCTGTCTCAGGTCAGCCATCAGCTCAGAGCTGCACACACGTGAAAATTTAAGTCCAAAGCAAGCTACAAGAGTCATCACATTCCCATTCCATATGAAGGCATCTCTTTCAAAATGACAAGTCTTACCCTTCCAAAGTTTTCCTGACACACGAGATTTTCCATTTTGCTACACTTCATCTACTGCAGTTCAAAAAGCCCAGTTTCATAATGCTCTTGGAGAGCACGTGATATCATTTGTCATAAATATTAGCATTTATTTCTGTGATGAAACTCAGTAACTTGTGATTACACCTATATGCCCATGAACCAAAATGGGGGTTATGTCATTTTTATTCAGAATAGCGTGTTCCAATTAAGGCCAGATGGAAGGAAGATAAAGCAACAGCACCACAGAGGAAATTGTATGTGAACCTCTTAACCCAGGCTCCTTAGGAGAACCAAAGAAACTCATGCTGAAGATGACGCACAGTTAGCATTTGGAAGGTGGGGGGAGAGCCTTAGGTTCTTTAGCTTGCAACAGAAGTTTAACGGCAACAGATTCATACTTAGGCCCTGTAAAAGGACCTGACATCAGCTACCTGCCAAATGCTTCCCACAGACTGACAGCCAGTCACAAGTAATAGTAATAGTGCCCTGTATATACACAAGAACTTTTCCATCTCCTTCTAGAAAGAGACTGCTTAGAGATGCGCCTCCCCTGGTGTGTCCTGTGACCTCCTTAACTTGGCTTTGCGCCTCACTAACAAGGTATCTTTGAACATTGGTGCTGTTACAAACTCTGCTACAAAAGGCACGAAACCAGGGTGGTACTTGTGTGTCCGATACCATTCAGCTTTTCAGGCAGAATAAGCTCACCCACACGGTTCTGAAATTGCCACCTTCATATGCCATAAAGTATAGCATAGCTGTACCCACTGCAGAGTTTTGTCTTTGATATCAGGCAAGATGTTATCAACACAAAATTCTCTCTCTTTGACAAAGACTACTCCTGCAGGCAGCATTAATTCCTCTTTCTCTCAGAAGACAGAAAAAAGTAAAAAAAAAAAAAAAAAAAAAAAAAAAGTGAACAAAGCATGACCTGTGCCTCATATACAACTGAGACAAGACTAAAATTTTTGTTTGTTTGCTTGTTTGGCTCTATTTGATCTTACTTTTTGGTGCCCACTCTATCCATAACCTATGAGCATTCTTGGCACAGCACTTTTCACAGGTCATTTTAACATCAAGAAAGTCTAATGGAAAGAGATGAAACGTGGTAACGCTCTGTTTAAATTTGACCTAAATATTGCCTTGTACCTGCTGCTGTTGCATGATGCTACTGTTGTTGTTATGTTACAATACTGCTGCTTAAAACCGTATCCTCTGTTCTAAGCATCTGAAAATATCATCTGTGTCCTTCATTTCCCCTTGCCAGGGTCTCATGATTTTTTTATAATTGTTTGTTTGCTGTCCTAATCCAGTCCAAGGCACAGATACATGTGGGAAAATGTGGCTTAACCAACTAACTGCAACATCAAAACCGATCCTGGTCTCTGAAGTGACTTCTTATGATGAAATTGGAACCAGCTTTGGTGTACTTCACCAATGGTTTATGCAAGTCTGTTGCAACTACTCTGTTAAGTGCCATTTGTTACTCTGGAGGGTACTCATACTTGCAGTCACAGCCAAAGAGCAATAGTTTATGATTGCAGGGCCCCAAATCTATCCTAGTCAGTGCCAGACATGGCACTAGGATTCCTGAATATGAAAATTAAATAAGTAACTTAGATTTTATTTTATTTTTTAAATCACTTATCAAAAGAATTAGGGAGCACACTGTTCAAGGTTTCCTGGGAACCATGCAAGATCATTTTTCATTCCTCTGCAATTCCCCCACGTGCTCACTCCCTTTAAGAGCCTGCAAGAAAAAGAAGCAATATTGATATTCTCCTTTATGTGCCTTACACAAAAGGAATTAAGTGCAACCATTGTAATGGCATTATTAATTTCTGAAGAAGTTTGTCCTATGTTTGAATAGAGTATCCTTTCTAAATACAGTACTTGAAAATCATCCCAAAGACACCCTCTGTTGTTCGTACCCCCAAAATGGTTAGCATTTCAGTAAAAGCTATTCTTCACTGAAACTACCTTTTTATTGTTTTGTAGTTCTCAGTTTCTCAGTGCACACTGAATGCAACAGTCTGATAATACCACACCAAAGCCTTTTTTTTTTTTTTTTTTTTTTTTTTTTTGAAAATTACATTTTAGAAATGAAATTAAACCAAGAAGCAGGGGCAACAGACATACTATACTCAAAATATCATTTAAATAACAAGTTAATGTGATCTCAAAAACCACTAAAGAGTTATCTGGCTTTAACTGTAGAGAGCACAGGTTAAACTAACAGTCTAATGTTACCAAATGTACTTCCTGTTGCCTCCTCTCCTTCACTCACCCACTCATTCCCCATTTAATCCCCTCCCCATCCACATGCCAGAAATGTAAGCGCTTTGAGAATGTGATGCAAATGTTTTGTAATTTAACTGAACTTTAAGATTCTCAAGCTTTTATTAAAGACTGACATATCATGAATATTTTATATTTATTCAAGAAGCTACCAAAATTGAAGTTCCTATTCACATTCCACACAGGTATTTACCTATATTTTATGTTTACATGTTCAGTAAAAACAAAAAAAGAGTGCATGCTCATCTGCATACCTATGTTTTTAGACTAGTGCCATACAGAAGCACTAACATAAATAACGTGCATACAATTTCCAATAAAAATACACACAGGTTAAAAATAGTTTTTTAAAGGTATAGTGAGATGTGCTCCTTACATGACATACAATTAAATCAATATTGTAATTAAAAACAAATAAACAAACAAAAAAAACAGTATATTGTGAAAGATCTATTCTCATCCCACTCATGCATTTTTCAAAAACTGAGAAATAAATAGTTAAAACCTATAAAACCTACAAGCTGACAAAAATTAAGGGATTTTTCTAAGGTGATCAGACAGCTGCATAAACCTTGTTTTTCTTTTACAGGAAGACAAAAACAATCTCATTATATTACGCAGTTAATTCATGTCCACATTCACGTTTATCACAAAATTAGGATTTTAATAGCACTGCTTTTTTTAAAAAAAAAAACAAAAAACAACATATTTTAATAAGAGAAATGTGGGCAGGTAAAATGTACCACCATTTTTATCCAAAACAAAGACATCCCAAAAAGTCACTTACAATTACCTCAATGAAGAATTAAGTGAAGAACCAGTGCAAATACATCTTGATTTTAAACTACAATGTCGTAAACAATGTATTCTCATTTTTTGCCATACATTGTCACGTAGGATATACTTTGTTGTGCTATAATCTCAGGAAAGCATAAGCACTTACTAGAATCTATTGCCATTTGTTCAAAGTTTGATTCTAGAGTTTCACTTTTAAAGACAAAGACAGCTGATTCTCCCCCCTCCCGCCCTCCTCCTGCATGCCTCCCCCTCCTGCATGAAGCGTCTCCAATTCATTTCTCATAAAGGAACTTACAATATTTTACGTCTGAGGCACCCAATGCATTTCCTTCTGCGAAACTCGGAATTCTGACTTAACTTTGCTAACATGCATTTACAAAGACAAAACAAAGCACAGCAAACCACTTACCCTCTTTAGCCACGTGAAGTGCTTGTAAATATCAATCTCACCATCCATGCTTTGGGCCCATCTCAGCAGTCACATTCCCAGGGTTAAAAGAAACTTTTGGAAACAAGCGCACTGCTTTGTTCTACAGGATATAGCTGTGACTTCTTCCCCTTTCAACCCCTCAGCTTCTAAAATCTTGAATGTGTGTTCACATTTCAAGCTAAATCTACTGCCTCTGTCCCAGTCTTATCCCAAATGCTTCTCACAGATGTATATACAATGCACAACTGTATAAACTTCAGACTCTCCCCCAAACATCTGTTTTTTTTAAACAGCAGATCGGTTAGCAACGAGAACAACGTAACTCTAAAAACATCAAAAATATAACTTGCTAAATTATATTTAAAAAAGATCTTTCAAGAACAGTATAAATCTGCAGAAACTGTTCTTGTTTAATGTTGAACAACAAGCTAAGCTAAAATTATTAAGCTGTCACTGAGAAACTATTTTCAAGTAATGCTTTCCCTGGCTTTCTGTTTCAAGAGAGGCTGGAACTCATTACCAAAGACCCCCTATTTCCTGTCTCTGTTTTACTCCCTGTTTATCGTAACACGACTCAGACTTCTTAGTTTATTTCAAGGCCCAGACTAAAACTAAAAATAAGTTCTGCTCTTTGAATTACTTGCCTGTCCTCACAAAAAAACATTATAAAAGAGAAGGAATTCAAGGACGATCCTGTGGATAAGTTAATTATTCCATAAACACTGCCAGAGAGGCAGTTTTCCATCTTAACAAAAAACGACGGTACCCTTCTAAGATTTTTATCTGCTGAAGCTGAAGTCTCATAGCATGGCAATGTTTCAAACTTGAGAACACCAGGATAATAAATGCATATGCAAAGCAACACTCTGGCAAAGCAGGGAAGTTTAAAAGTACTCCCTGTTACTGCGGTGTCCTCTAGTGCCTCCACACAGTAGTTATGATTATGTTCTATTTTTTCCCAATCAACTCCTGTTTCCAACTTAGTTTGGTCTTAAACTGTACATCTGATTGTTCCATATATGAAGACAACGGATTAGACAATGCCTATTAAGACTAAAATGCAGCTGTCCCCATAGGATTTTTGTGATGATCTCAGAACATTTACTTAGCTCCACATTTTCCTCAGTTCCTACAGCCAAACACATTCTCTTGTTTAAGAAAAAGTACAAGAATTTGGAAGAGCCACTGTCAGAGCTGCCCATCATTCTAACGCTATATGCAAAGAACTCAAAGTCTGAAAATGTATAATGCCCTGAAAAACAGTTATTAAAAGGATCTGTCACACTTACTTATATATCCACTCTCCAAAGTGTGGAAGTTGCTACAATTACGTGGGGTTTTACTATTTCAGCCATTCATGATCCTTTTTACCTGATGCATATCTTTGCAGGATCTTCCAAGTCACAAGCAGGGATAGATACAAACCTAGACTACCAGCCTTCTTTAAGTAGCATATGGTAATAAACACATGAAGTCATATGACAGGAAAAATATGAAATGACTTCAAAAAAATACCACTACAGGACTTCTAAAAGTGCTAATATAACTAAAATCACCAGTAAACATAAGAAGGTTAAAGAAATATGTTTCCAAAAGAGAAGCATACCACAAGACAACATCTGCAGAGAACTCGGGTTGCTCTGTACACAGAACGTACTTATTCTACATTGGTTGTACAAGTTTTTATACTATATTAATGTTGACGAGATAAGCTCTTTCTTAAATAGTTCGTGTCACCTGCCAAAAACCTTAGTATATTGTCTGTTTTGCATTAAAAAAAAATAAAAATGGTTAAGATGCTCTCAATATAGTACATTCTCTATCTGTGATAGCGTCTCTCATAGCCGACAAACTGAAGACTGAATGGGGGTTCTCTTGAAATTAAAACATAACTCCCTACAGATTAAACTTTTTTTTTTTTTCCTTTCTAGAAAACTAGTTACCTGATTACAGAGAACAGCAAACACATCAAACTATCTCATATCTCTGCATATCCCACAGCACCACCGCTAGAGTCTCAAATTCCTTATTTGATCCATTTCAAAACAGAGGCTGTAAGATTTATTTCAGGTTTATTTAGGGAAGGGGAGGAACGTACTCCCTTAAAATGTTCCAACATACAACGCCTTTAAATGATTTTGTTTTTAATTAAAGAAATAAAAACTACAAGAAAATTGTATCATTCCACTTTTTGGTGCCTCAGTGTAGCATCAGCAATGAACATAAATTTATCCTATTAAAAGCATTTTAAGTGACAAACATACCTTCTTTTTGCCTTGTCATTTGTCCTGGATTTCATGCAAAGGCACTTGATTTTGTTACAGTCATTCTTCCTGATTAAAAGGTAAACGTGTCTGAATTTTCTGCATCTTATCAGCTATGAATGTTGACAACACACATTCCAGACAGTCACGTGTTCCACGTGTTCACATTTAGCCTGTCACCTGCATGCTGAACTTTATGTTCTGCTTGAGCTTTGGCCTGGTAAAGTTTTAGGCACCAACTGAATGCAAATCGATTGCCTCAGATTCACTTAGAATATTTTCCCATTTCTCTGGAAAAACAATTTTTTTTCCTCTTCTGGGCAGTGTGAAAATATGGAAAATATGTTGCAATGTGAGGATTGCTTCATTGGGTTACTGCTGTGTTTAAAAAAAAAAAAAAGAAGTGCGAGAAGGAAATCGATGTTTATACATAGTTCTTCCGTGAGCACTAATTCAACGGAGAACTGAAGCCAAATCAAAATAAAAAAAATAAAAATAATCCCCCCAGTATCACCAATATCCCCCAATACCACCATGCTCATATGACACCCCAAGGAGAGAGAATGATCTAGCTACTCACTCCCAGGAACTAACATTAAGCTTTCCTTCATCCATCACTCTGCGCTCTTCCCAATCCTAGTGTTTGAAGTGCCTTGGAAACAAAGGGATTAGGACCAGATTTTGTCCAGGAAAAAATTCCTCAAAATGCTAATTCATACACCTGTTATTCTCATACTGCAAAAAAATGTGAGAACTTGAGAGTGAAGACAGACAGAAAAAAAAAAAAAAGAAAATAAACCTGCACAAGAGTACATGTGAAAAGAAATTCAGACCATTTGTGAAAAATGCAATCCTTTTTCAAGGATTTCCAAGGAATCCTGGAAATCCTTTTTACGTGGTGAGGAATGGCTTCAGAAATCTAGATGAAGCACTTCCTGAGTCTTAAGAGTCTTAATCATGATGAATTGATGATGCCTAAGGGCAAGAGGAAGATGAGAATGTTTCAAAAAAAAAAAAAAAAAAAAAGGAAAGCAAGCAACAAACAACTACTGCATTTTGTATATGAACATATTTGCTTTACTTGTGGTAATTAAAAAAACACAATGAAATACTATATAAATACCAATAAAACACCACAATGAAAGAAAGCAAACTAACAACAACAACAAAAACAAAAACAAAACAACAACAACACACCATCCTGGGAAAGACTAGGAATAATTTTAGACACATGAATAAATATTCCTCTGCCAGCAAAAAATGCACTCAATACAAATGGTTTAAATCAGATTAAAATCTGTATTTTAGAAAAATAAATAAATCATAATTAGATGGCCATTATTTCCAAGCCATTACTGTTGCATATTTGGAGGAGAAGGGAGAGGGAAAAAAAATGTAATACTTCAAACAGGTGCAGACATTTTTGGAGTCGTTCCCATCTGCGTGCTGTATGACATCACTTATCTTTTCTGGTTATTGCTCAAGTAATAACTAGCTGTCTTTCCTTGGCTTGCATAAAGACAGCATTACCGATACCTTGATGAAGTTGCTGTTTATTAGTTCACCCACAGACATTTGCACATTCTTGGCAGTTGCAAACATTTTTTGCCATATGCTGAAATACTTTTTCCAGCCCAAGCTCTAGAATAACTATAACTTTGCATGAAAAATGTGGATAGTAAGAAACCTGAGTACTACGTTTTGGCCTAAAAACTAGAAAATATTTTTTTACATAATAGGACAGTAAAATCACTGTGACCTCTACTTGGCCTCTACCTCCCTAACAAATTGCTATAGTCAAGAAAGGGATACATTGGAAGATAAAGAAAATATTTATAGAAAAGTAATCAAATTTTACCACACAACAATTACAATAATTGAAGTTTAGTTTTCAGCCTGAAAAGTTTCAGTGCACTCCTGAAATTATTAAATTTGCAGTAAATCAGTATATGAAATATTTGAAGCAGGTTATTTACCAAATAACTGTACATGCATCAACATTACCAGGTAACATTTTGCCTCTTCCAGTATAACCTATATTTAAGTTTCCCAGACCTTTACATTTCAGAATGGAAAAAATCATTAATAAACCAAAGCAGAATAAGCTGCAGATAAACCCTTGCTATTTCTTATTCTTATTCCTTATTTTATATTTTATATTATAAATAAATAATATAAATAAGTAATTTATATTATTTATTTTATATTATGCCTTATTATTATCAATAGAAAAATAACAGCTTAATTATTTTCTTCTTAAGCATTTCATTAATTCAGGAAAACAAAGCACATGCTTATCTACCTACACAACTGAGTAACATGCCATCACACTGTATGCTATTTTATATATGCAAAATCTAAAATAACTATAATTTGGTTTAATTCCTAGAAGATCATGAAACCTGAAAATGTTTAGTCATATATTAAATAAGTATAGTTAACTACTTGTACTACCATTATTAGCATACTATTCCAAAAAGAGCATGAAATACTTTTTTTGTGAAGTACATTAATGCTATCTTTGTCATTAATGATAATGTATCTCATTTGCAAAATGTAAACTTACTACAATTTTGTGAAATCTGAATAAAGGTTACATACAGAAATACTTCAAGACTATGTCCTTCCTCTAACATTCTAATAATACTTCAAAATCAATACAGTACGTTTTAAAAGAAAATTTTACCCCTAGGTTCTTTACATGGATATTACCTTATATCTTATCTGTTATCACAATTGTTTAGTTAAATAATCGTCTCTTACCAATCCTCTTAATTTTTTGATGGAAAGCATTTTCAGATGTTACCTCTAGCTACACTTAAAACATTAGGTACCTCATAGCATTTACATTTATATGTTAATACTTGTTAAATTAATGCAGTGTATCATATTTCAAATGATGAAAAACAATGCAGCTGGAAATTAAACGACAATGTAACATGAAATGTAAAATAGTCACCATCCATAACATTAGACACAAAAGAAAAGGCAAACACAATACTCAGCTGCTTAGTGCAAAGGCCCTCAAGTCAGCAGCTAAAGGAGTCCTAGACAAATGGAGTTCTAGATAATATGAATAAATCACGTTCATCCTTTTGAAGGCTAATATGCAATTTCTGTACACAATCATGACTTCCAACAGAGTAGATCTCTAATCCCTCTGACAATATCAACGTGTGCATAGCTCACATAGGTGATGATTGCCCCCAAGGGCTAAACTTCATATGATGTCATTAGGCTACCTTGAAATCTTGGAAAACTTAACATATAAAAATAACAGGAATACCACCTTTCTTCCATGAGCACTCAAAGCCTGTGGCCTTAACACTGTTTAATCACTTCAATCAAAAGTTGGCTTTGTTCAGTATTCTTGGTCATTACATGGGTGCAAGGAATTGCAGAAAACTAACCCCACCATGTCATTTTAAGAAATTGACCTAAACCAGCCCCACTGACTACAAAGCTATTTTAATCTTAATTTAGTTCGTGCAGCGAAAACTTTCCTACCTCTGCTAAACGTCTACTATGGAGAGCAGTCACTCTTAGAGAGCATGAGGCTGGCTCACAGACAATGATGGAATGTTAAAAATATATATAAAAAAAACATTATCCTGGTTTAAATAAATTCCATGCGAGCCATGTGCACCCCCCCCCTTTCCACTGGTTCCAAGGCATTCTCTAGTATGCATAAATAGCTGCACATATGAAGGACACTGCTGCTTCCCAAGTGCTGTGAATTTCTATAACATGCTTTGGGAACTCTAAGAGGACAATATCTTCCAGTTCAGGGCTTCCTCGCATCATCAAGTGATTGAAAAAGAGCTGAAGCACAGCAGAGGACCGGGTCATTCAAATTATGACTTGGACTACTGCTCAGAAAACATATCCATCCAATATTTCAAGCTGGCAAAAATAAATATGAATGTATACAGAATGATGGCTTTTCTACACTGTCCCAAGCAGGCTTTGCTGGTACATTTTCAATTTAACATGTGCTAATACCACTCGGTAATGGGAAGATTCAGTTATATATAGCTCCATCATGCCTCTCAACAGATGAGTCCTGCAGTCAAATCTACCAGGAGATAAATGTACTGGCTTTAACTGGCATTGCTCAGAACATATTCTCTTCCCACTCAGCTGTTACTGAGAAGTTCTACTGATGCATACATTTAATACTTCTGTTTTTAGCAGCAATATCTTACATTCCAATTATATATTTATACAGCGCTTTTAAGGACTTCTTGTAACCACAATTGTTTGCAAGCAAGTATGATTTTTTTTTTTAAACTAGCAGAGGATGTTACTATTATATCCCATCTTTATAGAAGCATTTGTGTGCCCTGTATTGCAGTCATTTTCCACCTCCGTTCTGGGCAGATAATGCTAAAATGAGTCCTAGACAGAAGTGAAGAGACTAGTGATCATGTTTCAGCAGAGCACTTTAACACATGCCTAAAATGTGTTTTTACACCATAAATTACACTAAGCCAGAATTATGAACTGGGATTCACTATTTTAATCGAAGTCCCTGTGAACACACTGGAGGAAAGACATCCTTGATTTTAACAGACAGTGGAAACAATCTCTTCTGAATCTTAATCATGAATAAAGGGCAATCAAGTCTAAGAAATTTATCCTACTCCTGCAAACAAGTCTGTTTTTATCACAGCAAAAACACAGCATGAAATGAGACAAAGCACAGCGTGTATCATAAGGCAAATGACATCATTTCATCAAATTACTTCATGTTCCTCTACTACTACATCCTATCTTTTCCTCTTCCTCTACATCCTATCTTTTCCTCTTCCTGCTTCCTCAAATTTGGAACATTTAGAAAGATTTTCGGAATTAAGCTTCTGAGAAAAAACAAACAAACAAACAAAAACATAATCAGGGGAATACTAATGAGTTTTCAAGAACCAGCATTCTAAGGGTCAGTATAAAAAGTTACACAGTGAAGCAGCTTGAATTGAATATAAACATTCCATTGGAAGGAAGATCATGCTTTGCAATCATGGAAATGAGGCTTTCACTCATGTTTAAAATTATTTTAGGACCGCTGTAAGAACATTATGGTTCATCTTTACTCAGAAATGGGTTCAAGAAATATGTAGAAATAAATACAAGAATTAACAGCGTAGACGTTCATCTAGAGTTCTGAAATGGAACTGTCTATAAATACATTCTTTCTTAGCTCACCAAGTCAAACAGTCAGTTGTTACTGCAGCAATTAATTTTTAATGTTGAAATTACTACCTGCTTTGTGATATGTCATGTGGTCACTGGCAGTACTAAAATATTTAACAAGAAGTAGTGAAACCACACAGAAAATTGTTCTATACAAAGTTTCCATGATAATCCTTTCAAGTCTCCATGATTATCTTTTTGTGTCTTTTTTCCTCAGTTTTCAAGACCAAAAAAATTACCAATGTATAGACACAAAGTTCTTGAGCAGTTAAAAGTGTACTATTAATGATGCTTTATTCTATTTTTGCTTTGTTAAAAGATTTGTGCTTTTCTAAAGTTACAGAAACTGTTATATCCTCATTCCATTATTTGTAGTAATAGTCTATCTAAATTCAGTGCTAACTTTGTCATACCTACTTCGTCTATCTCAAATCAGTTGCAGTGAGGTTACTGTGCCCAGCTATGCTGTAAACTTAAATATCTGATGTTGACAGGTACCAGACCACAGAAACTCAAAAAACAGCCTTAGCCAAAAGTATACATTTAGTTCCACAAATAGTGTGTGCTTCTTCCTCTTTCTTAAGGGTTTGTAGATGATAAGCACAAAATCTAACTCCAGCTGAAACAATCACTATCAAAAGTTCCATTAAAAAAAAAATAAAAATAGATGCTCTCAAAAGAGGAAGTAAGCAAGGTAGCATCAGGCAGGAAATACAAAGTGTGAAGTTTTCACACCTGAGGCAGATCTGAGTTTTCCCAAACCTTTGGTATTTACACCTGTAGCAGACAGACCAAAACGTGTAACAGAATTGTTTAAGAACTAGCAACCAAATCCCAAACACAACTTGGTGATATTTCCTGTCTGATAAAGGTACCAAACTACAGCACTAAGGGAAGGTAAGACCTTAGTCAGACCACTGATAGTGTTTGTAATCATCACAGGAACTTCCTGACTGATCAGCAATAAGCCTGTGTGTCTCAAATTTGAGGGAAAGGCTAAACTCCACAGCCTTATTTATTTTAACGTTAGGTGTAGTTCAGCACACTAAGTGGCAATTACGAAAGCTGCCACTGGAATTACTGGAATTATACTGGAATTATAAGGCCAAGGAGCATTTTTCTGCAGAAAGTATTTGTTCCTTTCTTGTACAATTGAGCTAGATGGTAGTTCTCAGGTAATACCCAAACACAAAAACAATACTAAGAAGGTTCATTCACTTGCTGTCTTACTTCTAATACCTACTGCTGCTGAGTGTCACAAACAGATCCAATAGACAGCTATGCTCTGTGTCAGAGAGCTTTCAGAGCTGAATTAGGTTTTGATGATTGCTCATGATGAAGGAGCACACAAAAATATTTGGGTTTTACATTTCATACTTCTGCTTAAACCAAAATGCTAGCTAGCAAATGCAGCTGCACTGCAAATAGCAAATGCACTATTCAGACAGAGCTAATCTTGAACCCCCTTTCTGACTTCCCTTTCTGCAGCTTCCCAAAACAGCCAATAGAGGGCAGTAGTTTCAATTACTGGCAAAAAGGAGCCGTATTTCCAGTCTGTGACTTGAAGGTGGAAGGTTTGCATCCAGTATTTTTGTAAAAATTATGGTTTGATTCAGTTCCTTTATCCTTTTTTTTTTTTTTCTATTTTCTCTTATTTTCAGATAAAGTACTACATGCTACATTCTCTTAATAACAACTCTACCTCAGGATAAGAGAAGAGTTCTGTCCACACAACAAATTCTGAAAATTTTAAAAGCTTACATTAATAAGCCCTTTACAGAAAAATTAATGTTCTTTCAACCAGAGAATCATAGATTCATAAAAGATCCCGAGTTGGAAGGGACCCTCAAGGATTTTTATTATCTATTATCTATTTATTATCTATTTTTATTATCTATTTTATTATCTATTTTTATTATTAGTAGTAGTATTTTTTTCCGATGTGGGATGCTTGTACCATCCACACTTGGAAAAATATCCTGTGTAAGACAACTGTTAAGATAGGTATGTGAGTGTAAACAGCGAGTGCAACACCCAAAACCGTCTAAACGTGTGTTTGCTCAAAACTGCTCACATTGAAGAGGAGATGGCCATCAGCTGAAATTTACAATAATAAGGGAATTACAGACAGTCTTTTTGAAATGATGGAGTCAGTTCAAAAAAAGAAGTAAAAAAGAAGTGTGAAAAATACAAGGACAAAGGGTATAAGAATAACAAAGCAACTGGCAGCATCAAACCAGGTTCTGACTGAAGTCACCCCAGCAGCACAGCAACATCTCTTTATATCTGCCAAAGCACCTCCCAGTTGGAGGCTGGGTATTCTGACACTTAGCAGTTGCAACAACTGAGGACCCATGTGCATGACCTCATTGGTGCTTGCTCACCAGTGCATGGGTTATGGGGTACTTCTTGGGCTTTTTTCACACATAAAAGCTAAAGCACCCACATGTCCAATAGGTGATATGTTTTAACAGGAGAACCCAGCATGTAACCAACACTGTCTGTGAGCAGAAATATGTGCATGTAATTGTGAATTTGTGTGTGCATGTGTATGTGATTAATTTTTTTTTAATTAGTTACAGAACTCAATGTATAAATCTGAAGCTGTCCTTAACATTTAGTTACTATCTAGTATTCCAGTTTATTTGTTGTATTGCGGATGTTGATCCTAAGTATATAGTTCATTGAATTCTAGTTACTACGTCTTTAATACATCAACAAACTCCTTCAATCCCGATTTACTTAAACTATGTGGATTGGGCTTTTTTTTTTTTTTTTTTTTTGTGACACTCCAACATTTCATAAACAGTACTGATTATAAATTTTGAGCCCTCCCATGTGAATGGATTCACTGAGCTAAAGAGTTCTCATTCTCTATACTGTGTTGACTATTCTCTTACTGTGTTGACTATTCTTTTTCACATATCACTTACTATATTTCACAGCTCTGAGTTATTAGCAAGGATTTTTTGGAATGGGAATTCACTTTGAAATTAAAAAACAAAATTCATTTAAATGAACGGAGCTGAATTTTATCAGAGTTCTTAATTTCCAGTCTAAACTACTGCTTGTCAATGGAAAAAGCTCTTACATATCTGAAGTCCATGGAAGTTGTGTGCATGATTACAAATGGTTTGGATTTTTAAAATATATAAAAGAGGACTAATTCACACTCGAAGCTGGAGATAAAAATTCACAGATTAGTAGTAATTTTGTATTAAATGTCGCTGCTACTATGCATACAAATGCATATACATGTAAATGTCTTTAGAATAAGTGCAGATTTTGTCAATACGGAACAGCTCACAATATTTTAAGAACACAGTCATCTCAACACACTGCACTAGAGATACACCATACCATCAGTTTTCCCATTCTTTGTTGGTTCTGAATACAGACTGCGCAACTGCTTTATCATACACGTACAAATATTACTCTTGATACTCTAGACAACACTGTAAGGACATCAATAAATTGCAACTCTCTGAGGGAACTGAGGTTTTTGTCTTGGCAACTTTCCCATGAAAACGAAGAAATACACATATACAGAATAATAGAGTTGCCAAAATATCAAGTGTTACCTACTTCACAGAACTGAAAAGCTAACTTAATTAATATCTCTGCAACAAAGGAGCCAAAAGCCAGGCCACCAGATTCAAACTCTTCAACCCAGAGGTTCAGGACCAACTGCGGTGTGAGCAGTTAAAATGTATATTAAAAATGTATCTTTCATGCACTAAAATTATATTTTACTGATTGCAAAGCTTTGAAAAGGCATAAACATTTTTGCAAAGGCAGGAATGCAGTAGGAGCTGGTCTGAGGATCTGGACTCCAAATCTAATAGCGTACATGTAAATCCAAAATTTAAACATTTGCTTCCACCTCTCTCACTTTCAAATCAGGTAACAAATTCTCATTCCTTTCTTTCATATAGTCTGAAACAGGATTTTCCAGCCACAGACCTGCACTGTGTAGATAATGTCAACAAACCAGTTGACAAGTCCAAAAAGAAACTACCAGTCCAACAAGATTAGCTTAGTACAGGCATAAGGTATGTATAGCAGATGGTAAACACTGAACCAAAAACTAGAGTCACAATTGTGTAAGAGAAACATGCAGTGACAAAGCCAGAAGAAAATCCATTCATCTAGAATTAAGAAAGTGATAGGTAGCTCCTTGTCTTCAGGAAACTACCATTCACTTGCAATAACAGGCTTGGTGAGGAGTATTTCAGTTGGCCCTGCTAGCTTCCCTGACTTTATGTCCAATGGGTCTCTCCTTTTATGGTCTGTCTGAAGATCTGCTCCTTACATGGATAACCTTAAATCTTTTCCAATATAGCCAAGTGTTTATTCCCTGTATATCCCAATATAAATGTCTCACACACAGAAGCTAATGCTTTCTACGTTTACTACCACTGCCTGGTGTACAAGGTACTTTGGAGATTTAAAACACCAATAGCTAAAGGCAACGGAAATGTAGCAAGGAAATGATAGGAGAATCATCCATATTTTTCTTACTTCTCCTTTCATCAAACAATGTCATCAATTCCAAATTGGTGGTTTAAAAATGAAAAAAATTGTATAAAATATACTTGTGTTCTACCTCCAGCAAAGGATGAACAAAACCCAAATAAAACCAAAAGAACTTTTCTAATACTTTGTCTTTACTGTCTTTTCTCTTGCCCACACAAAATAAGGTCCTCTATCACCTTCTTATACTCCCACCTCTGCATTGCTTTAGTAATCATCTCAAAAAGCAGTAATACCCTCAAGCTTTCTATGACTGCTTACCATCCACTGCAGTTCTCTTAAAATGTGGATTTCACTCATTATACAAATAACTAAAGTATCAAAATACTTGATCTAATGCTGTTTCAAACAAAATGAAAAAGCTGTAAATAACTACTCACCAGATTCTCTTCAAACCACTCTCTTATACACACTGCTGTGGCCCCTGGAATTTGATTTCGCAATGCTTCTTTCTCTTGTGGATCCTCTAACATTTCTAACGCCATCTTTAGATCTTCCAAGAGATGTAAAATTTGAAATGTGCCCAAGTATACTGACGGAGCAGGTGACACAATATCATAAGCACCATTAGCATACTCTGCAGCTGACTTTGTTCCTAAACCAAGAGAAAACAGGAGAGTCTGATTTTAAAGAAGTGACAAATATATAGCTAGTACACACTACAACATTTACACTTCAAATGCTGATAATTATCAATATTTCCATTAATGTTTAGAAATACTCAAGATAGTCACTAGATAAATAACAAGCAGTTGAGAGGTATGTAAAATCATATTTTAAAATGAATTGCAACCTAGACAGCCTTTGCAATGTCTGTTAAATTACAAACTCCAAAACCTTACTACAAATCACCTGTAGTTTTCTATGGTTGCCATGAGATGTCACTACCTTCTCAGCTACACTAAAATCTCCACACAGAGCAGTGCTTCACAAGCAACACAAGTCAAGATTCACATAGCCCTTTGACAAGAAATTTAAATGAAAATAGACTGTATTATCAGAAGTGGAAAAACATGTAACCTTTGGCAGGTTTAAAACGCCTTCCACAGAGAACAAACCCAAAGAAGTTAGCAACAAAAATGCTTGACTAAGCTTTACTAGCTTTCCAAATCATAAAAAAACTCTAAAACACAGATACCCCCTGCCATACCTTCAGCTGCAACATTCTTTTCTCCAGAGCAATAACAACAGCAAACATATCTCAATAAATATATATTTATTTTATATTTCTAAAGAAATTCTATAAATAACTTCTAATATCTTGTGTGTGTGTGTGTCTGCTTCAGTGTCTGCTTCAATTCAGTTCTCTTTAATATCTTTATCGATGATCTGGATGAGGGCATCGAGTGCACCCTCAGTAAGTTTGCAGATGACACCAAGTTAGGTGCGTGTGTCGATCTGCTCGAGGGTAGGAAGGCTCTGCAGGAGGATCTGGATAGGCTGGACAGATGGGCTGAGGTCAACTGTATGTAGTTCAACAAGGCCAAGTGCCGGGTCCTGCACCTGGGGCGCAATAACCCCAAGCAGAGCTACAGGCTGGGAGATGAGTGGTTGGTAAGCTGTCAGGCAGAGAAGGACCTGGGAGTGATGGTGGACAGTCGGCTGAATATGAGCCAGCAGTGTGCTCAGGTGGCCAAGAAGGCCAACAGCATCCTGGCTTGTAACAGTGTGGCCAGCAGGACTGGGGAAGTGATTGTCCCCCTGTACTCGGCTCTGGTGAGGCCACACCTCGAGTACTGCGTTCAGTTTTGGGCCCCTTGCTACAAGAAGGACATGGAGGTGCTCAAGCGAGTCCAGAGGGCAAAGAAGCTGGTGAGGGGTCTTAGGAGGAGCAACTGAGGGAGCTGGGATTGTTCAGCCTGGAGAAGAGGAGGCTCAGGGGTGACCTTATTGCTCTCTATAAAAAGGAGGCTGTAGGAAGGTGGGGGTTGGTCTATCCTCCCATGTGCCTGGTGACAGGATGAGGGGGAATGGGCTAAAGTTGTGCCAGGGGAGGGTTAGGTTGGATATTAGGAAGAACTTCTTTACCAAAAGGGTTGTTAGGCATTGGAATGGGCTGCCCAGGGAAGTGGTGGAGTCACCATCCCTGGAGGTCTTTAGAAGACATTTAGATGTAGAGCTTAGGGATATGGTTGAGTGGAGGACTGGTTAGTGTTAGGTCAGAGGTTGGACTAGGTGACCTTTGAGGTCTCTTCCAACCTAGATGATTCTGTGATTCTGTAATGGGCTGTCTTTGTTCTAATCTGCATTTCAGACCTTTGATTTAATTTAACATTTGTTTCTTTAACAACCAGTCAGATGGAAAACTTCTATTTGCCTTACTTTTTACTTCTTACTTTTTTTTTTTTTTTTTTTGTTATTTACAATTCATTGCCTTGTGTACATAATAGATTGTACTCACATATGTCTTCATTCCTGTTCTCTTTGGCATAAGCAATCCCATTTTTCCCCTTATTTGACTTCACAGGAGATTTTCTAGGCTTTTGATCATTCTTACTCTCTTCCCCTTAATCCTTCCATTTTGTAATATGCTTTGCAGATGTATATTGGATCCACAAAGCATATAGTATTTGTTAGAACACTCCGTCATTGATCCATACAAGGTGACTACAATAATCTCTATACTATTGTTAGTTTAATCCTCTGTTTAGCATCACTGACATCTTAGACTGTAGTTATGAAAGGAACTGAAGTCTTCATTGAGCTTTGAATTTTTTTTGGCTAAGTTCTTTCCTGAGCTGACATATTTAATTTGAAACCGAGATGTATAACTAATTCAAGTTTCCCTCTTCATCACACATTATTTTGCATTAATCAGTGTTAGCTTGGCTGTTATTTATTTACTCTGATTCTGACAATACAGGCTGTTTGAACCCAATGAACTTAATGGTATTTACATAGAGCCTGACATATTATTTTCGGAATATAACTCTCAAACTCATTAACACTCCAGGTCCTAGTACACTTGAATATACCTAGATTAGCTTTTAGCCAAAATGCTAATTGATCATTTAATCCCAATATTTTTTGCCATTTCAGTCAGTTTTCAATCCAAGAGAATATTTTGTCTGTCATTATGTGAACACTTAACTTTGCAAAAAGCTTTAGGAAAAACTCTAAATAGTATTAACCAGATGTTCTTCTTCAACCACTGCTTTAATTGATCTGATAGAATTCTTCATGTCATTAACTATGCAGAAGATTGTGTGGTTTTAATTCTACTGTATCATTTGTATATTGTTTGTGCAAAACAATCCCTGGAAGTTTCTGAAATTTTGCAAGGCTCAGTAATAGGGAATGCTTTGTGGGTTGTTTGGGTTTGTTTGTTTCAAAATACACTTGTTTTCACATACTGTAAGCTATTTCCAAACCCAGATTATCCCATTTAATTCTGTTCACTTGTGTTGCTTATGAGTTTAATACCTCAGTTGCGAGATCTCATATTAGGTTCCATCTGTGACCACATCCAAGATAAAGTTTTTTCAATATCCAGTGCTACAAAAGACAGTTTCACCTCTTAAATCAATCTAGTCTTCCTGATTTTTTTTTTCCCTTTTGAGGAAAGGATTAACTATCTGTTTTGCTGGATTTGAGTATTCTAGCCACTAGAAGATACTTTCTTGTTCATTTCTATACTCTCAGCTATCTATGCAAGCTTAGTATTTCCTGTTTATGTTCTTTCTAACACAGTTTAATATTAGCAACAAACATAGCAGATTTGCAAATTGTGCGCAAGAGCCATTTGGATCACTTAACCTCTTAAATCTTTTAATTTGGTCAAAGGGGCTCACTGCTTACTTTCCAAAAGAGAAGCATGCACAAACTAAAATCTGGCATTGTCTTAATACCAATGCCACTTTTAGGGGTGTGCTTTCCTTTGCTATTGATGTTAGGACTTTTAGTTTTCTCACTTTTCCATTTGAAAAATTCCACACTAATTTTTTTTTTGTTTGTTTAGCAAGTAATTTTCACACCAGAAAAGCAGACAGGATACAAAGTTACTTCATAGACAGCCTTTATAGCTACCTCTTCAATGAGCCGGCAATTTAAAATAGATATGGAATGAGTCAAACAATGGGAAACAAACAAACTGAGTTCTACTCATAGATGTATAGCGTTCTGCTATAGTGTTGTTTATGTTACTTTTATGAATTCTTTTTATATACAGACTAGACAAAACAGATACAGACAAGAGAGAAACAAACAAAAATCCATACAATCTAAATAAAAATCCAAACAAACTTTCAGGCCCACTATCAATATTTCAGGTACAAAATAGAAACCATGATCTTCAAGGTAAATACAGATTTTAAACAATTGTTCTGGGTTTAAATTAATTACGTTAGGTAGTTAGACAATGCGTACAACTTATACAAGTTACGTGCAACTTTCTTGAGGATGATACTTCTGTCATCATCTCTCAGCAGTCTAAATGCCTTTATTTGACTTCATCACACCACTAGAAAATAAACAAAAACATACACACACACTCTTTAATCCTGATAAGCAAAAGAACTTACGAAACTTAAGTTCTTCAGAAACTCACTTCTATAAATGTAAAAAAATTCCCAAGCACTGCAGCACAGACAGGGCCAGCAAGGAATTCTATATTATCTGATTTCCTGAACCCAGGCACACTCCATATGCATACTTCAGTTATCCTAAGAGCTTCAACTGACTATTCAGACCATCAGGACGCTAAGTCCCACTGCTTTACATAGAAGTAGAAGGTTATCATCTCAACAGAACTCGCCAAAATTGAGTCCATGTGTAAAACATGTACAATGAATTTCCATAGTTGTGGTTTGAGTTGAAACTTGAGGTCAGTCCAGTATTTCTTAAGGGCACTTGGGAGATGGCAATATCTTTTTACCAGGAAAGAACAACAACTTGATGTCCAGTGATTGAAGAGAAAATCAACTTCAGAATTTTCAGGTTTTTAGTTAGTTTTATTTTCCTGCCTTAATGTAATTTGTAATTCCTCCATGTAATTTTGCATGAAATAAGAAATAAAAAGCTAGGAGAAAGAAGTGTGTTTCTGTCCATTACTAACAAAAAGAAATGCAACAAATAAAAATAAAAGATAATCTTATGGAAAGCTCATGTTCCATGAATTACCTAACATAAAAAAAGCTGGTGTACAACTTACTCCATATTTATGACTGGGAGTTCATTTTGAGCATAAATAGCACAAGATTTTAGGAACTACAGAAGACATTACAGATACTTCAAAGTTTTCCTAGACAATACAGATACTTCAAAGTTTTCCTAGCTAATAATAATGAATATGGCAAAGTGTTTGTTTGTTTAAATGAATATAGATGTAACAAACTTACAAGTTAACTGTCTGTAAATTATTAAATGCATTGGTTCCATTAGAACTGGAAAGGAAAAATCTATCTTTAATTAATAGCAACTAAATTAAATGAAGGAAGTAGAGACTGAAATTTATGAAAAGTAGACACTTTCATTTATGACTCTAAATCTTTCAACTGGAATTATTATCCATGAAAAAAAAATATTTAAAGAAATAATCAGAACTATTTGAGATTTATGTTTAGACTTTAAAAAGTAGGTGCTGATGAGAAAAGAATGTACCTGGGTCTGATATGGTTGGGGAAACACATGCACACACGCAAACAAACAAAACACATTCTCTCTATTCTCTCTTTTAATCATCATGAAATGAATACGGAGTATTCATTCTGAGATATACTGAAGATTCTAGTTCTCGACAATCAAAACCATTACCTTCAAGTCACTGCAATGACAAATATGTTCAATTACACCATGACTTAAAAATGCTTGCTGGATTGGGACCAGAGTTCTCAGCAAAAGCTATGAAGCCCTCCCATGAGCAACTCTCCTTGTCTGGAATGGGAGCTACTTACAGATATCAGTGCATCACTAGGAGAACACAACCCTTCCCACCTCCCCATCAAATGTATACATATACTCTTCCCTTGTGATATTATTATTATTTTTTTAACTGGCTTGCCATGAATTGCTACTGTAGTTGCTTTCATTCTCCTGATTGAAATGGAAAAATAAAGAATTCCTCTGAAGGCAACAACTAATACACATTATACTAGGTAAAAGAGTGACGTGAATGCAGAAATGCAAGGAACTTGCAAGGGACAACTCAGTAGCTTAGCTCAAAAGCTTCCTGTTTTACTGCTTAAATTCAAATGAATCATAGGCTTGTTTCTCCTATTCACTTTCCATATAGTTTCATATTAAATAGTATATGTATCATTCAACAGAAGGACAAGAACACACCCTGAAAAACAGAACTAAAACTGTGTAGGAGTGGATATTTACATTTCTTTGAATTAGTTTAAATCTTCACATCATCAGGCTGCAAAGTACATTAAATTTTACCACCAGACAGTGAGAACCTGGATCTTATTGCAGATTGATACAAAAAAAAAAAAAGAGATGCCACAGTGCAAACAGAACACTACAATTATCAGTAAACTCTCCTCAACAGCAATGAGTTTATATCTGGCTTTAGTATAGGCAACTGAAGAGGGAAGAATATGGTTCATCCACTAGAATTTTATTGATACTCAGGAAAAATGAGTACAGTTTTGAACTCCTGCAAAAAGATCAATTATATGGTCTTAAGCAAGTCAAAGTTTTCTTTTATCTCTCTCTCTTTTTTTTTTTTCCTCTTCTTTTCTCCCCCAGTGGTAAGCAGGACACAGGGGAATCTTTTGTCATCATATTTATATAAAACTCAACACAATGGTTTCCTAGTGTACTACGGGAGCACAGTTAATTATCATAAATGTCCACTTCAGAAGAGGAAAAAAAGTAAATGTATTTGACAAAGACATTCCAAGCTGCTTAATTCTGTCTTTCCCATACAGACAGTGGATGAAGGAGGTTAAAAGTTGCTATATACTATATGTATTTTAGAAAGAACAACATAACTAATGAAAAAAGGAAAACAACTTAAAGTTACACATTTGGGTTACACATTGACCATGCAAGCACATTTTGTGTTTTAAGTTTCTTGCAATTAACTGAATGGCTTCAAAGTTAAGTTCCTTTTGGGCAAATACATAAACTATTTCAAAAGCAACACTATTTGAAGCTTGTAAAAATATATTACTAAAGGTATGAATCAGGTAACCTTGCTAGTTTGAGAATCCATTCTCCTCAGCTTATATTATAGATATTTATCCATCTTTCATCACTTTTAGCAGTTAAATCTCTCACTTTTCCTTGCCCCTTTACTTCCACTCCACTGCATTCTTCTATATAATCTGTCTTTTCCCTCCAAAATAAAATAAAAAACATTCCTGGTAATATAAAGCTCAACCAACAGTAGTTTACAAAGAGATTTTCCTAGAACTGCTGAGATTTTAGTCCAGAAAACAGAAAAAAAAAAAAAAAAAGTACAAGCAAACAACCCACCAAACCCAAATCCCAACACTTAAAAATTAAAACAAAAAAAACACAAATAAGACCAACACAACTCCAAAGTTAATTCTACACTGCAGTACAGATGGCTTTATAGAAACCTGAAATACTCATACGTAACAGTTTTGATATTTATTCTAATCATTGTTGGTCTAAACTATAAACACATTTTCTCTGGACTTTCAGGCAATCATCATTATACTGCTACAGAACTTTTTTTTTTTTTACCTGAATTTTTACTCAATGAGCATATAGGTTGTCCAAGTTCTACAAAGCATAATTGTCTTTTGAAGCACAAGTCTCTTCTTTTCATGAAGATAGCCCTGAAAACTTGAATTTATGTAAACTAGTATTAAGGTCTGGATGGAACATAACTCAGCGTCCTCGGTCCTAAATCGTCTGTTAAAGGAGTGAAGAGGTTGTTCACACAATCCTGCCTTCTCATACAGTAATGCAAAATACATCACAAATGTATAAAGTGTTTTGAATCATAGCTCACATTAGCTGCTCCTCAAATCTCTGCTGTTAGATCTTTAACTACAGTGAACAGTAACAGTTAAGCTGGATTAGCAGGAAGCCCTAGAAAAAAGTTTCCAAGACCAGAAATGCCTAATGACTACATTCAGATGCAAGTTTCATGTTGCTTGGGTGATTTTCATGTGAGTTTTATTTACAACCACATGCAGAATCCTTTCGACAATTTTCAAGAACTGTCTATAATTTCATATGCAAATTATCTATGTAATTACTTAGCCTTTTTACTTTTACATGCTTATGGACCTTAAGCACTGATGTACAGCACATTAGGCACTATATACACAGCTGCAACAAAAATATCTCCCTTATCCAGAAGGACAAGCTAAGCAGCCTTACAGCTGGTGAAAAAAGAAGGATGGCTTTTGCAGCTATGGTGGAGACCTAGCAAAGTTAGGACAATGCAAATCTTAATGATATATTTGAGGTAAAGTATCCATTGCATGGGAAAGACAAAAATCAACCAATTCTATTAAAGGAAAAGAACAACAAATACTTGCAGCAATTTCTTCTCTGCTGAACTATTTCTCCATAGGCATATCCACAAAAAAAAAAAAGTGTGTTTAGCGCCAGTGAAACCAGTAGTCTAATTAAAAGTGTTGTGAATTGATAAGTACCTCTTTTTAGTAAAACATTCTGAATTGTTTGTAGTACGTCACTGGTAACATGAATGCTGTTTCATGAAAAGACGGCTCTCTGAAAGCACAAGGAAAATAACAGCATTCAGTTCGTAAGAAAATAAAAACATATTGTTTCATAAAAATCACGCTATTCTGGTAGTCAAAAATAATTTTTGAATCAATTTAATTGCCTAAAGTAAGAAATAGACAAGCCATGATTCTCAATTTAAATAAAGTCTGTGTTTAATAAAACGTGCTTCAATTGAAATCTTAGAAATCTGTTCACTAGCATATTAAACAACCAAGTGACTCATGTACTGAAGAACATACCACACCATATAAACCACAAAAGACCCTCTGTGTCTCAAATTTTCAGTCGTATGGGGTTATGACCATCATAGTTTAACTGCCTTTCTTTGCTACATACTATATCTGAAGCTATTTACATTTCTGTTTCTTTCCCACCCTTTGCTTCTATGCCAATGGAATTTGAAGTCATCATACTCTGAAGCCAATTTCAATCTTTCCTCTTCAAACCTAACTTTCTGAAACTTTGCAAGGCAAGCTGCAGGATATCATTTCTATCAGCTTGAGTAGTAGAGATAAAGTGGTTTTAATAACAGAGACATATATACAAATATTGGTAGGCATGTTCTGCCATTCCACAGTGGCATAAAGAGTTACACGTGAAGAGCAATACTTTCAGATCTATTACACTAATAGGAATTTCAGCACATAGGGACTACTCTTCCATAAACATCATTTTGAGCTGCAATACTGAATGACACACTTTAATTACAAAGCTGCAAAAATTATGAACAGATACACAGAGTTCTGAAGCAGACATTGCATACAAACGTAATGCAGTACTGCAGCTTTGGTATGTTGTCATAGCTGTCTAGTTCATAGCTGTATTTTTAGTTTATATTGACAGACCTGCTTATCTGTAGTCAAAGATAAAATATTTCAGTAACAAAGATTTCTATATTTCGAATTAATCTTAATGCTTTTTTTCAAGAAATATTCTAATTTTGCTGTTTTGCTGGAAAGACAGGAATACTTGCAAAGGAAAATAAAGACCAACTTGAGCATAAAGGACAATTTTGTCTTTTACAAAAGCAGATGATGAGAGTTGTTTTGTGCAAGTTCTTTAAGTGTTTATAGGAAACAAGTTCCCAATGTTTGTGAGCTCCGTAAGATTTTGTAGTATGGACCTGTTTACAGAGGAAATCCATCAGTACTACAAACAGGATTCTGGGGTCTTGATTCTCGATCTTGTGCTCAGACCTCCCTATCTGTGAGAAAAAATGCTTTGGATAGTGATAGTATGGGAAGTGTGCTTTGGGACAGCAGTCCACATAGCTATAATGACCTCTTGCAAGGTTAAACACTCAAGATTGAGGAAATTCCAAACTGCAGGTTGCTCTGGCAACTCTGGGTAAGGAATGAGTGAACAATCTCTCACACGTGCAATAACCATTCAAGTTGCCATGATTTTCATATGCTTTTAAAACTCATACGAGGCTGCATTTGACGAGTTATGCAAGGTATTAAGAGGAAGGCTACAGCACATGTAAAGCCCTTACAAAATACAATATCAAATAGGTGTAATGGTTATTGAAATGTGCACACAGTTTGTGAGTCCATGTCTTCAACAATGGTAACAAATAGAAAAGAAAGATCACAGACTGTTGATGAGAAAAGTTACAGATCAAGTAGAAAGACTGAACTGTTACATTTTTAAAAAGGTTTAAAAGATTTAAAATTGTTATCTTATTGCTGACAACCACTAAGACATTACCTAACTAGCTTTTCCAAACTCTTGTATCTGAAGCTAAATGCCAGCACCTAACAACTGTTAACTGTAACAGCACCTAACAAGCTATAAAAACTGTTATAAAATGAAGATAAATATTTAACTGCAAAGTATAAATACTAAGTATTTTTATTATTTTTTCTCTTTACTTTTCAGGATGATTAATGGTCACCATTTTAACCCACTCTTCTCCCCCATCTCAATGCATATTTTTATAGAATTGTTAATGATAATGTTAATGATATGAATCTATATATTTATCAATGACCTGATTTCAAGCCATGCAGTATTTTATTTTCTTTTTAATACCTCTATATGTTTTATCTATAAACATTTTCTAGCTAATGGTTTCAAAAAGCTACTATAGTATCTTATATAGCACACTCTCACAAATGCTCGCCTTAATTAATACCTAGCAGAAACAAGAAAAACAAATGCTGTAAATATATTATCTCTTTTGTTCAGAAAAAAAGTCTAGATTGATTGAACGTGAACAGAAAGGTAAATGGAAAGACAATAATCATAATTGAAGTACAGCTTATTAACACAATTACAATTTATTTAAAAGATGAGGTAACCACTACAGCTGTTGCTCTAATCTGTAAGGAAAGAAATTGCTCATTATTTCAATTACTCTGTTTCTGTCATTGTTACTTCATCTACTGTTTCTGTCAAGTCAGTGCTTGAAATGAAATTCTACAAAAACCCAAGTAGTACGTTATAAAAAGTTATAAAGCTTTACTATAGAAACTAAACTTCGAATTTAAAAATACTGTGAACCTTGAATAAGACAGAAGTGATAAAAAATAAAAACCATCTGGTAGTATACAAATTGAAAATAAAAAGTATGTGCTCTTCTTTATTCACTCTACACAATCACAAGAGGCTTGTACTTCCTATCAGCTACATGTTATCCAGCATGTATTTCAAATAAGACACCTCCCCAGCACACGCCACAAGAAAAAAAAAAAAAAAAAAGGTGATTAAGTGCTCTCTCTCTGGTCTGGACAATTTCAAGTCCTTATGAAGCAGAACAGAGAATTCTATCTTCTTCCCCTAAAGTGCCGTGAAACTAGCGCTTACATTCTGAATGAATATTGTGATGACGTGTCTGACGGATAAAAACAGTCATTAGGAAATCTTTTGATTTCCTAGTATTTATGTAGGAGCTCAGTAAAAACCTTGTTCTACAAAACCTAAAATGCACACAAAGGAGTTCAAACAGGGCTATTAGTATTTTTTTTTCCATTTCCATATTTTGATTCCATTTTCTGATCACCTAATTAGAGTTAATTTGGTAATCCAACACATCCAGTAATATAGCATAGCTATATTATTTTCATAGTCAAATTATGATGGATAAGAAGAGCAAGAAAAACACACCAGCCACATTACCAACCAACAAAGTAAAAGCAAGCAAGCAAGCAAACAAACAAAAATGACATAATAAACATGTCCTTCACATTCTGGCAAGCAGATCTCCTAAGAAAAATGTATTAAACCAGAATAAAAGTCTTGTTCATCTCTTCAAGATAATTTCCCCTTATGGCCTTTTATTTTATTTATTTATTTTTCTCGTCAGGGGTATGTGAAACAGTTGGGTTTGTAGTACACAGCCAAGTGTGAGTGTACTGCCCCTACAGACAAGGGAATTTAAACACATATACTTCTTAGATATTGACATACTATTTAATTACTTAGGTTTGTTAATCTTTCAGTACTAACACTGAAATATCAGTACACACTCGTGATAATACATTTAACTTTCTCATCATTTTTCATTAAGTCATAATTGCAGGAGCTCTGGTTAAAAGGAAACAATAATTACACTGATTAGTTGCTGATTTTCAAGAGATTCTGGAGCTACACCAGACTATAATACTATGACAGGAATTTTTAGATCTTAAATTTGTGGTCATTGTTCACAAAAGAAAATAATGAATTTCCAAATTGCTGACAGAGAGAACCATTTTGACAAACTAAAAGAAAGACTGTTTTAATTAATTAAAATTAATTTAAAAGAAAAACTAAGCAAAATCCATAATCCTATGGATTATGGATCCACACATTTTAATGGACGGGGTACAAGTGGAAGTAAAGAGAAAGTTAACGACTTGGACAGCAGGAGGCAATGTCATAGGTATGAACCTCAAGTAAAGAATATATAGGCTGATCTGACATATGGGTACTTTCTCTAAAGAAAGCATCTGTTTGGAGTGCAAGTCATTCTGGCTAATGGATAAGTCATGTTCATTGACAATTACATTAGTCCTTTTTGCTGTTTTAGCCAAATAAGGCTAATTATTTAGCATGCGTAATTTATATAGCTATGAGGGTGGGTTATCAGTAAAGATGTACTGAAGCATAAAAGACTTGGGAACACTGACTTATCTGTCAAATTTGATCAAGCCCAGTGAAATTTAATTTGTTAATCTTGCTTGACAATCCTACCCTCATGCACTCTGAACACTAATACATTTTGTATTGCACTGAGATGCACAATCTACAGTGAAACTTTTTATTTCCATTAACCAGAATCATGTATTAGGAATGTTAACATTTGGAGAAAAAGACATTACTTTTTCCAATTAAAAAGGCTAAAAGTAGGACTGTAAATATTCATATTATGTATTTGAATGCCTAGTTCTTACCTCAACATATTAGAATGTGGTTCTTGTCCTTTATAATAACTACAGCTAATATAAGAACTTAGGATTGTTTTTCTAATTAAACAGAGAATGCTGTTCTTTGCTTATGTGTGTATACACCAACAAACGTGTGTATACATATACACACACACACCCCTATTCAAACTTAAAAAAATGAACCACTTACAGTTACGTATCTCTGGACTTCTCACTTCTCTGTAGTGGTGATTAATGCTTGTTTTATACCTGCTTTCCAAGGCCAAGAGGAGTATAGTTCTTCCTAGTATCCACTCAGGCCTCATGCCAAAGGAAGCCTACGTCAACTTTCATCACATACATGTTTCCAACAGTCATGAAATTTAGTCTTAGTCTTTGAATTCAATGCTGCCTCAGGATATCCATGGAATCTGTATATAGTGAGCTGAAATAGCTCTGAACAGTTGATTTCTGCTGTTCCCAGGCTAGTCAAAGAGCAGCTACATTTGTGCAGATAACTTGTCCAATATTTGCACAGTATGGTATATATAAATCTTCAGTTAGAAAACTCTGTGTCCATGTTTGTTTTACGACAGTCCTCCTTCTAAAGGAGTTTCCTACCCTATTTCTCCTCTCACCATACAGGACAAGAGAACATTCCTGTTTTGCAGTCCCTCCACAGATTGCATACAGAAGCCTACTGGATTCAATTAGAGAGAATCAAACTTGAATAATAACTATGTTCCTCAATATGAGACAAATTGGGATAATCACCAGTATCCAAGTATAAGCTCCAGCAGATACATTTGGACCGTCAATCATACCAGAATATGCAAGAAACAGTTCTGGAGCACACAGAACATTAACTAGAAGAGAATTACCAGAAATATTTTAAGTTAGACTAACTTATAATAATAAGTTAGTCTATCTTAAAATTACTTTTCTATTTCTTGTAATGGAAAATAACAAATAAATTAGGTAAACAACTCTCCAAACAATTTGAGCTTTTCCTTTACATTACAACTAAAATAAGTAAAGGAACAAAATAATATTTTTTTGGTCTGGGTAGATATAATCCTGAAATCATATGAGAAGTATTCAGTTAACATTGATGAAACTTGACAGAATGCATTGCCTGGGAAATATCCTGGTGCTTTTCCTGCTAGATATCTTTATGTAAGCCTGTTTTGCATATTGTACAGTGGGCATTAGAAGAAAAAAAAAAAAAAGAAGCAACCTGAAGTTGTAAAGTCAACTCTCTTGAAGTTGCCAATTTGTTTATGACCTATGCTGACACTGGAAACAAACTCTACATACTACTCTGTTTTAGAGCTTGGGCATCAACAACACTACAAAACAGCTGTGAACAGGATGTGCAAACCACTGAATAACAGATTATTTCTTACATCATTTGCTCTGCTTCTATCCGTGTCTCCATAATCACGACAGCTAAGGGAGAGGGGTAAAAGCAATGTTGTTGGGCAGCCTGGAGCAATTTAATTCTATTGCTTATTTATCAAGATGAAACCCTAAAAAGATATGGGCACGAATAATCTGAAAAAGGAGAAGGAGAAAATAAAATGATAATAAAGAAGTCAAGCTTGGCTCAATTATTATTCTACCATCGAACTAAAAGAAATATGTGAATTGCTTTTGTAAGGCAGTCATATATTATTATTTAATGAGTTATCTTTCCATACCATGGAAAAAATACCCTACACTAAACTCCTATTATCTGACTCTAAACTGACCATTTTTCAGAGTTGCTACTCATGAAAATGCTACTAAATAGTAATGTTACACTTTCAGTGGAAAAATATACAGCCTGTAAGCCTAAAATACTTTTGGGAAGTGAATATGAAATGGCATCTTCAGGTAAAACTGAAAGTTTTTCTAAACAAAATATAGCACTGCTCAAACAAGCAAGGAGAGACCTGTTTATTGATTACATAGCCTCTTATTGCTCATAAGAGGAGATCCTGGACAATTTGAGATATGTTGGAAGCACACGCTTATAACACTGATTGATCTGATTGATGTAGATGAAAATCTAAAGCACAAGAAGGCTGAAAATCCTCAAAATCACATCAAGCTTTCCAACCTCTTTGTTCAAAAGAAAACACCACAAAGCTCTGACAACTACTGGAAGAAGAGCAGTATCTAATCTGAAAGTCAATTTAAACGTGTCTTTTCTTTTTTTTCCTCTTGGAAGATAAATGCTTTCTGAAGAAAATCTCTCCCTTCCAAGAAATAAGACAAGATAAATTTTTCTGAAGAATGGAATATATATGCATTGATGATATCAACAATGTTTTCTGGGCTATGTATAAATTATCACAGAAGTGAGAAAGCAAAATAAATACATAAAGATAAATCCAGATGTATGAAGGTGATTTAGAAGCACAGGTTCCCTAGCATGATGAAAGGGCCACGGACCTCTATGTTGTCTTATCTCTTTTGAAGCATTAGCTAGTATCATAGCTACTGCAAATTTAGGGTTAAGAAATTATTTCAGTTCCCCATTTTATGAACTATGGTTTAGGAGTTGCTTTTATTGTTTCTTTGGTTTTTTTTTTTGTTTTTTTCTTGTTCTCTGTTTACATATCTGAGGGAAGTACAATGCTTCGCTGACTATCTGTTCGTGTTTCATAAGACAAGAGGTGAACAAATAAAATTCCAGATAACTTCTGCTTAAAACCTTGCTTGAAGAAAGTTTTGAGGTCAGGTAAAAAAAAAAAAAAAAAAAGAAAAGGAAATACATTTCTAAGTTTTCGTATTTGTCTGGAACTTGTTCTATTAGCATGAAGAGTTATTTGTGGAGTTGTATCTATCACATATTCACATTCTTACAATTGTGCTCTATTTTCATATTTCTGTGTATCTTAGCAGGCATAAACTTGCAAATATAGAATAAAGTTTCACATGTGGAGAAGAATAATAAACAATAAATCTAGAGATACTTTAAACTAGAAATCATGGACACAGACTTTCTGCCTAATTATGGCTAGTCTGATGGTAATTTATGAAGCTTCATATTAGTCTCTGGACAGTAAATTTTACTAGAAGAGGAGGAATAAGCCAGAACTGCAGCAACAAGAGGCTGATGTCATCTTCTTCAGCATTAGGGGAAAATAATGAAGGCACAGCATGGGTGTCACTACTTAAATTAAAAAGCTTTAGTAAATGCTTTCCCATTGTGCAAAAGTGAGATCATGGCCCTACCCAGATACTTCTTTCAGGAGTTCACACTGAACGGTGTGTGAGCACAAACCCCAAGGCTACCGAGTCCTAACCACAGAAAGATCTTCCCTTCTCGGATGCTGTAATGTTGAGACAAAATTTTTTTAATTGCCTTACCAGAACACCAGAAAACAGCAAATTCAGTCTTGCATCACCCTTTCTATTGGAAAGCTATGTAAAAAAGAAACTCCTAATTTGGATCCTGGATATGAATGCTAACAAAACAAGTTATACATTCTAACTCATTAAACCATGAAGGTAATTAATAGCGAAACTATTTTATACTTATGCATTTCAACAAATAAAGAAAATAACATATTTTAAAAATACATAATTAGGAATATTTATGTGTGTGTGTAAGATAAAGATATATACTATCCAGATAACTAGATACCTTGGTAAAAACTTCTTTTTTTACAACAGACAAATAGAATTTAAAAAGTAACAATATATATTATTTTACAGTCAACTAAATGACCAGGTATAGTTTGAATGTAAATTTTGAAATTAGTCATTGCAATTATTTTCCATTAAATTTAAACTCAGTGGAGTTACCACATGAATGAGGATTTGTTTAAATTACCATATAGCACTAGAGCAAATTAAATCTCTCTTATTTCAATATTTACATATCTGAGGTAGAATTATAGGCTTTCTTTATTTTACTTTTTCTTCACATAATTATTGATCCACAGAAAACACAGGAAACTGACAAATTGAGAAAAATAATTAAAAAGTAAAAAATAAACAGGAAAAATGTAGGAGGGGAGAAAGACAAGTGTTGTTAAATATCAAAATAATTTGGTGTAAAATAAAGCATTATTGTACCTGCAATGATGTCATCCATCTGCTCCAAAGCTGCTTCAAGCATATGACTAGCGTCAGAAGCCATGCTCTCTGATTTGCTCAGACTTTTACTCTTCCTACTGTAAAGACAGATGAAAGCATGTGTATTATACTAAAGCAGACCTGACAGAAAATATACTTCACTGTTTCATTCTATATTAAGCCATACAAAGAGAAGTCCATGCTAACAAAAATACAGCCTTGTAATTAATATGAAAATTAAAAAAAAAATAGTTCCTATTCTTGATAGATGACTTGGGATTTCTGAGGTTCTCATTTATCACTGACTCATTTTTTTCTTAAGATACTTTACTAACAAGGAAATGCAGATGAAAATGAAAACAAACAAATCTCAAATACTGGAAGCCTGAGATTTGCCTACGCCTCATTCTTAAGAATACTTTTCTAAATTCAAAGTTTGTGTATTTCAACCTTTTGCACTGTGGGCGAAAAGGAGGGTTGTCTAGGTTTCAATGAAGGAATGAAACAGGTGCTTTTACTGTTCCTGGTGATATTGATTGCTGCCATATTAGTAAAGAGGGAAAGTATAAAAATATGTTGCTGCCTCAACCCCAACAGTAATGATACCTAATATGTTTTTCACTTCTGACTCCAAGTCCAACAATTCTGAAATCATTTTTACTTCTGCTTTCCATAACCACATTATATCACTTTTTCATGACCAATCTGCTCCAAGTATGAAATTTCTGAAGTTGATGCCTCTTTAGAACAGGATTAAAGACATTCATTAACATCTGAGATCAAGGATAATAAACCAAATTTTCCAAAAATTAGAATCCCCTGTGACATTTCATAGGGGAAAAAAAAATATACGCTGTCTGTTTCATCTCTGAAATAAGCTCCTTTTGCACATCACTTCAATGCTCAGGTATAAAACCAACACCTGCAGGGCAATGAACAGGGATCTTGGGTATAATTTTTGCAGTGCTGTAACACACAATTCAAAATATCAACAAAGACTTTAAAAGGTCACAGAATTTTGATTTGATTTCTCATCCACAAAGGTGTAGTTCATTCAGACTTTTGTATCTCCCAATACAGTAAATTTTTAAAACAGTGGTTCAAAACTGCTGTTTTTACACCTTTGTAGGCACCACAAAAGACATCTGTGTGACAATGGCCAGAAATATCCTTCAAATGATACACGTAGTAGGTAAGTGCATATGCAGTTGGTCATATGTTTGAGGCCAATTATTCCAATGCCACTGAAATTTCACTAATCTGTATTTATCATGTGATATGACAAGAAATAGATTGTCACCTGTCTTTAGATTTAAAAGACAAGATAATTCACATAGATATATTTGTATGGTGTTCATTCAGTGATAATTCAGACACTGGCCACTATCACCAATGACTGATATGACTGGTAGCTAAACCACCTACATTTGCTCTCTCGGTTGGATGTTTCCTAAACACTAGAATGTAGAATTAGCAGCCAGAGAATAGAACCAGCTTTAAGATAAAAACATTATTTTGTTGTTATTTCTCAGGACCATCAGATAAAAAAAATTCCCTAGAAGTATACTCAACGCTGAGTCCAAATTACTGCATCATAACAAATGAAGAAACTCAGAAAAAAGACCAGCACAATGCAAAAAAATAGTAACAAGTCATAATTATTTGCTTCTTTTGCAGATTAAGAACCCTACGATACAGACTTTTCGTCATGGTGCTGGTGAAGAATACACAAAGATACAAAGAAAGCTAATTTATTAATAAGCTCTCTGTTATCAGAGAGCTGTGTGTGCTACATCCAGTCTGGTCAATGTATACAATCATCATCTAAAGGGACAGCTGCAGGAATGAGAGCCTGAAACTAGTAGGCTCTAATTTCAGCTCTGCCATTTAGGCTGTCATAATGGCCAAGCCACTATTTACTTTCAGATCAAACAGATCTGAAGAGCAATAAGAGAATGCCATATCAGAAAATAAAGAAGAGGAAAAAAAAAAATCACCCACAACCTTTAGTGTCACCTAAGGCAAAGATTCATGCAAATTACAGGTTGGGTTTACCTCTCCCTTTTTGTCAAAATAATAATTTAAGCATGAACAATGCTAAATGTACCTGAATTTCATCTGATCTCCAAAGCAAACAACCCAAATATTGCATTTAATGGTATTGGAAATAACACACACTATCCTCAGAATAATCTTAAAAGTCATTATGTCAGCTGATATAAACTTAAAATTTCACAATACGTACACACAAAACTTTTCAAACACTCCCTCTTTTTCTGTTGCATCAATTTGTTGACTCTGGTAGATTTCCATCCTCTGTTATCATATTAATCTGCCAGCAGGTGAGCAGATTCACTAAAAATGTTAGAGATACCCAGTTCTCAACTGCAATAAGCCACTTTCCATGCAGTATTTCTCCTAGTTCAAAGCATCCACAACATGGGTCACAATCATCTCAGTGAAAGGAAATCCACCTACAGAAAGCAGCTGCCCAAGAGGCACCCAGGCTGTCTTGCTACTGGGGTGGATGTTGAAGAAAAGAGTCACTCCCTCAGAGATCTACGGCTGCCAGCTGTTTTTGCAAATCAGAACAGACTGTCTCAAATCTGAAGGAAGAAAAAAAGGGAAAAATACTAAAAGCAGTACAGAGTTTCTATCACTAGGTTGCACTGAATGTTCTTATTTGTGCTGTAAGATATTGCTGTGTGCTTAAAGCTGCTAGAGCAATACATATTTATTATTAACAAGAAAGGCAGAACTATCATTTTTTCTAAACATTAAATATAGTTTTTGATCACCTGCAGTGAAAAAACTACAGAAACCCCTGAAATATTACAAGCTTGAAATTTTACTTACAGAAAAAAATTCAGTGAACACCTTGACAAACACAAAGTTTTGTTGAAAAATACCACCAGAACTGTCTTCTATCTCCTCCCAACCTCCACACTCCTCCTGTTTTCTCACCTGTATCCACAGCGTATTTGCTGCTTAATTGAATCAAGCTAGAGTAGAACCTGCTGATCAAACGATTTATTAAAAAAAGTAATGTGCTTTGCTCCAGAGTGATAATGTAATATTACTTGCTTGACATCTTTTTCTAGACAGACCTGTTGCTTGTGCTCCAGGCAAGTCCTATTTTCCCAGACACTCCCTCCTTGCAGTTTGACTGTTCTGAGCATTATTATGAAATAGCTTGTTAGATCTCATACGTCTTCAGTTACTGTTTCTGAACTAGCTCTGTAGAAGTACCTGCAATTGTGGATTCTGTTTATTTTTATTATTGTTTATTATTGTTAAACAAGACAGCTATGTCACTCCCAAAGCATGGTGAGGGCCTCAAATAGGATCCGTCTATTTGCAGATATTTTAATTGTAATTCTTTTTACAGATTTCATTCCTGAATGACATCAACGCATGCAAAACACCATGACTTATCTGCATATATAAATATATACAAATTGAAAATTACCTTTTGTTCAGTCCTTAGCAAAGCTGAAAAAGCTTCTCTAATAATACAGCAAAAGCTTTAATACTAGCAAATTCTAACGATCATAGTTTATTCGATTAACTTACATAGCAGTAAAACACAAAAAACAAACTACTCACCTTTTCAGGTCCTTAAGAAGAAAATTATTTACTTTTTCCCCTAAACAGTAAAAATTGCTAGCTATTAATAGCCGAAGTTTTACTGTTAAGCAGATGTAAGTCTACATTATTATCATCCCTTCTAAGCCACACGCTCACAATAATTTAGAGCCCAGCCCACAGATAAAGATATTGCAATCCTGTTTGTTATAATTACCTAAGTAATAAGATCTTCCAGGAAGTGCAGAGCAAACTGGTCTGAATGCCACAAACTTACTTCGCTCAGCTAGCTTTACCCTGTAAATCCCAATCTGAGATTTGCATTTCAAATAAAATGAAAAATCTCTGCTACAACTAACTTGTTTAGAGCCAATATCCATTGCAAATTTCTTAACCCAGTTCCTGTATGCAAAACAACAGCTTACTGTGTCCAAAAAGAACATAATATTTAAAAGATGTATTCACAATTATGAAAAGCCTTAATTAAATCTGATTTTTTCATGGCTGCCTTGAACTAGCAGCTTTTCAGACAATAGAATGTGAACATTTAGGCAACTCTTAAGTATGATGTTTTCCCAGCTTTGCTCCTGATAACAAGGTCACCAATGTTATCAGTTATGGAGCGATGCGAGGTTTTGCCAGGAACTCTTGAAATCCAGATCTTGCCTTAATATCAGTGCTTTGGGTAGCCTTCCAGTACCTCTTGCATTTAGAAGACATAGCTAATAATTAAATACCATCATATTTTTTACCTGGGATGAATAAATACATGTTTGTAAACTGTTTCAATGATTCAAATTCAAATATCACTTTGCTTTGTACTTAATGGCATAATGAAAGATCAAGTGGCTTGGCTAAGCCTCAGAAGTCCTCCACGCGTTTTTCAGCTGCAAGACTCCTGAGCTGGAATGAGCAAATGAGCAGTTCCCACCCGCACCATTTCCCACCTTGCTTCTCCCCCAGCCACAGGCAGTCTGTAGCCATTTATCCCACAGACTTGCAATTGCCGATTCATCTCTCCTACCTTGCTAAGGAGTTCTTATGACACCATCAAACACAGAAGTCATAAACGCATATTTGGATCCTGGCCTTCTAAAACCCAGCATGCCTCTCTAATTAAGTTAATCCTTAGTCCTAAATAACCATCCACAGCTGCTGGGAATAGAAGAATTTCTGATGATCGCTAGAATGACTGCCTAAGGAACACTACTTATACAGCATCCTCTGGGACTATCCACACAGAAATCATATTCATCTGATTATAGGTTAAATTTAATTTATATTTGTTAATATAGACACTACCTGCTCTATTTCCCCTTCACCTGCTTCATTGGAATAGGCGGAAGGGTAAATTCAACCCTTCCTTCATTTATTACCATTTATGTAATGAATAAAAACAAGACTAAAGATTTTTTATAGAATAACAAAAATGGGAAATAATAAAGACTTTTTTTTTATTCAGCTGAAGAGTGTAAAGGGTCAACCAAGGGGACGGGGGTGTTAAGGGTGCAGGGGCAAAGCTCTAAGACAGAAATGTAGATTTGCCAAAGTTGCGCAGAGGCCTGAAACTGAACCATTTCAGGTCAGTGGTAGAAGAGAACTAGGAAGGTCTCTGTTCAACATGCTGCTGGGTGTCCTTCAGTGAAGGGACATCCCCTGGCCAAGCATACTAGTGTAATACCTCCCTGATGGAAATGAGCTAAGTTAGTGCATTAGGTAAATGTGCTAAACTAGCTTAGGCAGGCAGGCACTGTAAAACCACCATGTTGTGTGCTGTTGAGAAAAGCTATGACAAGCAGTAAGAACTACACCAATCCTAAATGTACTATGCTAAATAATTAAATTTAAAGATATAAAGGGAACAAAACACTGCTAAATTTACTGCATTATGATTTAGCAAAGTCACAAGCCAAACATCTGTTTTCAACAATAAACCCACTAAAATTGCTAATCAGAGCCTGAATTTAAACTCTGTATCTAGTTGAAATAAAAAACAACAACAAAAGGAAAAAAGAACACACACAAGTATCTTGTAAATGCTTCAGCTGATACTTCGTGATTCTTGGAGAACAAAAATCACCTCACAGTAACTCCTCCACAGGACCCATGGATATTAAGTTACAGTTGCTATTGGTACCATAACTGAATTTCCTGACTCATGTTTGTGCAACGTCTCATCCTTACATATAAAAGCTGACACTGACAGAATGGCATGTGCAAAGTGGGGTTTCTTCAGCACCTCCCTACAGCAGTTTGTCAACTGTAGGTAGCCTTTCAGTCCTTCATTTTTTTAAATAAAAAAACATTTTTCATAAAAGCTTAAAGAACACTCCATAATTCAATTTTAGTTTATCAGATATTTTAAGCTTTATCTCTGTTATACACAGTATCAAGGGAAATTTTGTAGCTTTTGAATTTGCAAGACTTAGAACACAAATTGCATTCAATATTAGTTACTGTATTAAATTAAAAGGCTAATTATTTTATTTCAGTTGTCATCTAACTAGTTCAAATTTCTACCTTGTTACTTTATTTACTTTTATTTTAAAACAACACAATGAATAAATGCTTTCAATTCAACCTTAGCTGAGTAAAACATTAGCTGGTAAAATATATGAAAGTTTCTGAATCAAAACATGAACTTTTATTGTCTTAAAATAAATGCAGAAATGAATGGCATACAATTGTCAGGCCTGGCACTACAGTTCACATTTAGTTATAAAATGCTGCAATTAAAAAAAAAAAAAAAAAAAGAAAGAAAGAAAGAAATCTGACACCCCAAATTCTGACATTTAAAGTAATTTTTTTTCTTTCCCTTCTGCACTCATGTATTCACTGGTCTCAGGGTCCCAACTTCCAATTTCCTTCCATGAAGGTCAATACTTCAATTAAGTCTTGTAAAGTTACTTAACTCCAGACACCATCCCTGGGAAACCCCCTGTCTTACACCCCACAAAAAAAGAAACAAAACCTGAAAAGCGTGCAAGACTTGGAAACCTTAAGCTGAAAATGATACAGTGAATGATTCAGTGCAAGTAAGGTCATGCTCTAGTATATCAAAAGGTGAGAAATTGCAAGAAAAGTAGACAGTAGACACTAAAACTCTTTTCCTTAGAGTGAAACACACAATAATCAGTGAAACACATAATAATCAGTTTCTTGACAGAAACTGGGAGAGATTCCGTATAGATGATTAACAAAAAGATCCAAAACACAAAATCTTAAAATTTCAGATAAACTATTCTGCTGGAAAAAAAAAAAAAAAAAAAAAAAACAACAAACAAACAAAAATCAAACACCCCCTTCCCCCAAAACAAAACAAAGAAACGCAAACCTTTAAACCTTGAGAATCTGGAACATTATTAAGGCTGATAATATTTCTCAGGCCTTTTCAAATTTCCCTGGAGCAGAGGCTTCTCAGCCTAGCTCTGATGCTAGCATTCAAGTTTTGTTTGCCTTCCTTCATTTCACTACATGTTGCAAATGGAAATTCTTGCCCACTAGGCTCTTATGGAACCAACTTAACAGAACAAGCATTCTTAACAACAACTAATTTTATTAATCAATTAAATGCATGTTCATAAATCTCACTAGGGCTACAGAAGTGTGTAAGAGCACTGTGAAACAGAGATTTTGCATTACCTGTACTGTAACTGATATAGGTGCTATTTGGAACATTAGTCTGAAAACGTTTTGTTGAAGGCTAGTACTAAAGCAGGGCCAGAAGATCTGGTATCTCAAAAAAGTGTAAGGAGGCTTGATTTTCAAATCAGCTCACACTATCCATTTCCATGATGTGCTCCGACAATCATTCTAAGAATCAGCTGCTTTGCCAACACTGACCAAACACTCCTCAGCCATCTGGACCTGTACAGTCCTTGATCCTACTGCTTGAACTTGTATTTATTATTGTTTGTACTGTAATCAAGACAGGTATCCATCAAAATCATATGAGTCAGAGGCAGAGAATGGTTGTGTATTTTTGGAACACTACAACACCGTAAGAACAGCCATGCTGGCTCAGACTAAAAGCCAGCCTGGCCCAGTGCTCTGTCCCTAAAGATATTCAGGGCAACAGTGGTGCAGAGTCATCAGCCTCCTGCTCTGTCTTTCCCAATAACCAGCAAACATGAGACTTGCTGAATCACAGACTACATAGGAACCATCACATTTCATAGATGTTGAAGGACCCCACCCTCTGTGAATTTATCTGATTTCTTTTTGCATCCTTTCTGAATATTTTTTCAGTGAATGCTCATACAGCATATATATAAAGAAAAAAAGTGGTTAATCACCGCTCGCTTTTTCATGCCACTATCTCCTAGTCTCTTCCCAGTCCTCTTCTACTTTCTCTCCTATAACATGCTTTGTTGAAGAGTCATTATCTAGCAAGCCTCTCCGCAGAAGAAAACCAATCCATACCTTGCAGTTGAGTATGAGCAATGAATCTTTACAGAAATAACTCCACTTTGAAGCATTAAAAGAATTGAGAGTGCTAAGCATTCCTTAAAATGGACAGACACTAAAGTAGGAGAGGATTGGTAGAAGACACCAGTGGACAGTGAGATACATGAGATGTGAGATTCCCTTGTGTTGCAGAAGAAAAAAAAACAAAAAAAAAAAACAGAATACACAGGAGGGTTAACATGCTGGAAAATTCATTTCCTGCAGTCAAAAGAAAGAAATTTCATCCAAAGTTTGTTTTTTTTTTTTTTTTTTTTTTAAGATAAAAAGCTCAGGTTCAGACTAGACCACACAGAGAAACATAGACAACATGTCCAACATAGATACAACTCAACTTCTTCTGAATATTTCTCAACCAAAATATTTACTCTTTGGTTACTCAGGTTACAAGGCTCTGTTCTGATTTTTCCTCAGCTTTATCAATATGAAAACAAAAACTTTTGTCAAGTCTAAACTCAGCTCTAGACATAAAGCTTTAAACAAATACTAAAGAAACAGCTTTCTGATTTTGTAATTTAATTTTGTATCAGCATTATTCCCCTCTATGAAATGTTTTGTGCAGCAATGTAGGTGGTTTAACATGAGCCACCCTGCATCTGTGAACACAAACATGCTGAATTCACACTAACAGGAACTGAACAGTATCAAGTACTGTGTAAATTTAAGATTCAGTAGCTATTTTGAGGAAAGTGACTGTGGGAAACAAAGAAAGAAAGAAGAAAAAAAAACATTTCTGCTAGAATCAGCAAACAATATAAGCGATTCTGCTTGGATTAAAAACATTCAAAGTAGGAACAACAAATGGGTCACTATGAAAGGACCATGTCTCACATTACTCAGCACTTCATTGAAATTACAAATTCTACAGCTGTGTCAATTTTGTGCTTACAAAGAGAACTTTTTAATATCAATTCTTTCCTAAAGATTAATGAACAAATTGATTAATGAAAAGGGAAAAGCAGCCTTCGAGTTCTTCCTCTCTCTGACTAAATATGTATAACCAAGAAGCAAAAAGCTCTTCATGGCAAGTTAAATCCTGATCTAAAATGACACACGTTTATTTTATTCTTCCTCTACTCTGAATATAGGATGCCTTAATTCTTGCAGAACTGGCCAGTGGGTAAGGAAGTAGCTGTATGAGACATTATGCCACAACTGATTTCTAAATGAGAATAATATATTCCCCTGTCGCATTGATTTTCCATACCTAATGTATTAACATAATTTTCTAATTATGAGAGAAAGCATTATAGAGTGAAGCAATATTGCATGACAGATGAATCAGTAACTTGACATGCAAAAGCAATATTCAATAATTTCATGTTTCAAATAGGTCAGGGAAAACTATGATACCTCCCAGTTGAAGAAACATTATTAAAGGTGGCAAGAAAAAAGTGACATCCTTTATTCCTGTTTACTCAGCAGACTCTAGAGGGAACAGAAGTACCAAGATCACTAGAGACAGATTAAGCAATCCCTGAAACCAGGCAGCAGTCCATAATGAACATCTGACCAGCTATGTAGGTCTCCTCAATGACCTGTTCTATGGAGAAGCTGTATTTTCTTACTGGAAAATATGTTTAGCTAGGAAAGGAACTTAGCAGTGTCACAACACCAAAAGCCCACGCAAGTGCCCAGCTTTTCTATTTCACTTTCATCTATGCAAGCTGTTACTGTTCCTGCTCTGTCGCCACAGCTGAAACAAGTAAGCTTCAGGTAACCGCATACCCAGTTTTCAGTACTTGGTGTCATCTTTTTATAGCTTACAACAGAGTTCTGAAGTGCCAGCCTGCTGCTTCCACAAAATAGCTACATCCGATGGAACAGGATATGAAGGAGAATCTGGAAGTCCACTGTTATATATAGCACTTTTTATTATCAATCATGCCAGGCATTCTCAAGTTCTTACCAATGACGAAGCCCATCCATGCTGCATCCAGGAAGCATTTCAAGGCATTTATTCCTCCCTCAGTTCCACACAAATGTAAAATGAACATGTTTCCACATCAAATCATGTTATCAAAGGTAGGTCAAATCAGTTCAAATTCTTCCTTATAAAAATATGCAAGATATGTAGAACTAAACCAAAAAGTGAGAAAATGTATAGCTACAGATCTATGCATAGGAATGCTGATTTTAATTTTCAGAACTTAAAAAGTATATATGTTATTTTCAGAAAGAGACTTGGTAAAATTGGTTCAATGTATCAATCTTCAAAGCTAACATGCTCTAGTTTAGTAATTTTGTCTTACAGGCTTGCTAGGACACTTCATTCAGAAAGCTTTTGGAAGCGTTGCAAATAAAAAATGCCTTTCTCAACACAAATGGAATGCAATAGCTGGACCTAGAAAAAGAACCATTTATGAATGTAGTATTCTTCCCTTCTCTAATACACATATTTATATCCAAAGTTCAGGATGCTGTCAGCATAATGATTCATCAATGAGATATACATAAGATCCCTTTTGTTCTCCTTTTACAGTGAATTTTTATTATTCCTAGGGCATGAAAAAATAGGAATTCAACCATTATAATGAACACATAGGATTTATCTAGATTAATTTTCAGATAATATTTTAATTAATTCCTTAAATGTGAACAATAAAAAAAAAAGTATTTGCTAAAGTAAATAAAACTGTAGCCTAGAATTTGTGCTACTGTGTTACATCTATTCCAAACAAGAGTTCTTTCATATGGTTGGAATAAACAGAAAAATTGCAATTGTTAAGGCAAATGCTAGCGTACAACAGTACCCAAAGCAATACATTGTTATAAAGTTAGTCAAATTTTACTGTCTCTGAAATAAAACCTTTATAATTACATAGAAGACAAATGAAACAGAACTCTTTTCTTACTTTAAAGGGTTTGAGTGTCACTATAGCAAGGCCAGAAGTCCTAAAGCACAGTCCTAAGCAGCAATGACACCTGAGGGGATACTTCATGTCAAGCTTTTACATATTCTGTCTCCCTTCAGAGACAGACTTCATGTTAAGACTGAGCAATTCTTTAGAATTGTTTGAAAGGCTTATTACTCACATTTGGTCCTATTGTTAATAAACCTGTGGAGTTCCTTGAGGTAATAACTGAATTGTGTTTGATAACAATATGGTTATAGGGATCTGTTTATTAAAACAAACATAACATTAAAAGATTTCAGACTAGTCACTTTGCAAAGGCCTTTAATCCCTAACTAGTTGATTTGTCTTTATGAAAAATTCCTCAGATGTTTCTTGCATCTGTAGCCAAGTGAATACTTAAATACTTAAAGGGGGCTTATAAAAAAAGATGGATAGCAACTTTTTACTCGGGCAGATAATGATAGGACAAGAGGGAAAGGTTTAAAACTACATGAGAAGGGATGATGTTATGCCCTAGGATGCCCTAGATGTTAGGTGGAAATGCTTTACTCAGAGGGCGGTGAGGCCCTAGAACAGGTTCCCCAGAGAAGCTGTGGATGCCCTTTCCCTGAAGGTGTTCAAGGCCAGGTTGGATGGGGCCCTGGGCAATCTGGTCTGGTGGAAGGTGTCCCTGCCCGTGGCAGGGGTTTGGAATTGGATGGGTTTTAAGGTCCCCTCCAACCCAAGCTATTTTGTGATTCTATCAAGTGACAGTGCATAAAAATAATAATAAAAAACAATAGAAAAAAGATCAAATTATTAAAAGTTACCATTGGGTGAAATTGATTTCTCTTTCTCTTCTGAAGTAGAAAGAAGGACGACTTAATAAGAGTTCTGTTTCTTCAGACACAGTTTGTTTCATTGTGTAGAAATTGGATCTAAGTCTGCTGCCATATCAGTAATCATGACGACTTTATGTTTTTATACTAAATCTGTAAATAAAATTTGATTTACTCTTACATATAAAAGAGATATAGCCCACTCTGTTTCAGTGCTCCACTCCATGTGGAAATATTCAAGTAAGTTTTATTCTGGTGTATGAAAGGGAAAAAAAAAAAAAAAAAAGAACCCACATGTGGTCATGTTAAGAAACACCAAACTACTGCTCTGTCATGAGGAAATTATTTCTTCTCTACTAACTGTTATAGATAAGGGACACTTATAAGGGACAGCTATGCTCCACGACAGGAACAGTTTTGTTAACTTCATTTAAGAAAAGCAAATAAAAGACACTCACTTTAAGATGAAGTCTACCTAGCGTGTCAGTTTTATAAGTCTCTACTAATTTGGAAGCTCTGTTTTTGAGTACTCAAATCTGAGTTTCAAAGGAAGCAAGCAGCTGCTAGTCCCATTATTCTCATTTAATCCTTGGATAATCAGAACCTTTGATTAAATCAAAAATGACTGGTGAATCCAAACCAAATCCATTCTAGTGCACAAATTTCCCTCTTGTACAAAAACATTTGTTCTGAACATAAACACACACTTCTCTAGCCCTTTCCAAAGTCTGTCCTTTTATAAATAAGTTTGTGAAGTGAGAACCAGCTAGGCTTCACAATCTACAGACTAAAATGAAGATGCTAACAAATTTCCTAATTAAAATGGAGAATACAATCAAAGCAAAACAGAGTCAGACTACATTTCTTGCAACAATTGTCTAGTCCTTCAGCTAATCTACAACTGTTTTGTAATGTGGTAGGCACTGGACAAAGCATCGGTGAGTAATGACTGCGGACTATTAAGTATTTTTCACAGCATACTACAAGATGTTCTGCAGAGCAGGCCAGAACAGGTCTTCTTGCACAAAAGCTTGTTATAACAGCTCTCCTTTCTTCTAGTACCAAAAGATTCTACTATTATTTTCCTTTTGTACAATTGAAGTTTGCCAGATCAGGCCATAAGTTGCTCTTTTCAGTTTCAGGTAAAATTACTCCTTTGAATACACTGAGCTTCCCACACTGAAGAACATTTCAACCCAAGAGACAATATTTACCATTTCAAAACATTTAATTGATCACTTGTAACATTTATGAATGACATTTTCAGGTTTACTAATAACTTATACTTACACTAATATACTTTGCATATATATGCTTTTCATTAGAAAAAGAAGTAAGATTATTTTCAGGAAAAGAAAACTATTCACTTAACTCATTTGAATTTTTTTTTAGTCAACACATTCTTTAAGAGAATCACATATCTTCCTTTCATGGATATTTTGCAGCCAGACTGTGCTTCTGGTCCATAAAAGTTGCTCCAAATATTTAATATTTGTTCTTCTTCCCTTCTTGAAACAATTATTATAGCCATCTGTACTACAAAGGAGTTTAAAACAAACATTGTACTTACGTATATGTACTTACATAATATTTGAAAGTTATAAATGTATCTTAAGTCCAGTTAGAGTTGTGTGCACATGCGTGTGTGTATATAGCAAGTACATTCAATGTGGAGTTAACAAGGGCAACCGGGGTCCTTGTCTGAGTACATGGGTTAAAGCTCCTTCCACATTTCCTACAATCTAACTGCTTCTGCAATTGTTAATACATGCCCTGAACACATCTCAGGATCTGGACATTTTTTCTTCTGATCTGAGTGACCATAAATCTGCCAGTGAAACTGTTTAGGCAGTGCTGGTAAGAACACTGGCAGATGACTCATGCTTATGTGGTTTTTCATTTATACCCTCAGTGCAAAGCATAAAGAGAGGCTACAATCAGAAATAAGCCAAAGCCCAGTTTTGTACCTTAGGTTGGACATAAAAACTTGAAATAAAGAAATAAAGAGGTTTTCTGCATGAAAGAAAGGAACAGACTCCACATGAAATTTCAGGTAACAGCTTATGTTAGCTGCACTGTGAAGACCTGCACTTATACCTAATGAGAACAGTTTTATGAAGCATGTGGGAGCGTTATCACAGAGTAACTAAGTCACAGAATAATTCAAGTTGGAAGGCATCTCTGAGGATCACCTACTTCTACTGCCAAGAGCTTACTTTTAATAGTATACAGGTTAACATTAGCTGGAGTGCCACCAAGGCACTGCAAATTTCGTACAAAGATGATTTAACAGAAATTTAATTATGAACTGCAGAGGGATAATACATTTTAAGAAAAGTATGGAGAAGTCTTATCCAAGAATGATGTAATACATCACCTGCCTAATACTGGGCACAGTGAATTCATCCCTGTGAAATGCATGAACTTTGTTTCCCAGGATGGTTTATGATGGTTTCCTATCTATTTAGGGAGTTGGATTTACCTGTTTAAGGTCTTTGGTAGAGATTCCTCCACCCCATGTAGTGAAACATCAGAATATTGAAACATCAGGTTTGGGAGCTGACCATATTACATGCCTTAGTTTATCAACACAGAAACACATTCATAAATTTTACTGTAATGTCATTAGATTAAGACGTTCTGATTATGCATTATTAAAACAGATGCTGCCAAATGCATTGCATGTAGTGGAATAAAAATATCATTTACTATGTTAAAGGGACACTTCAGCAAATATTTTCCCTTGTGAAACTATGACTTCTGAAATAAACTTTGGGTAGCAAATAGTGCAAACAGGAAAAAAAATCTGTTTGTATGAACAGCATAGATAGAAATAAGAAGACATCCCCAGCTAAATCACCTCTAAATCTGGAAAACAATCAGGTTTGTTTTCAGAAGGGGATGAAGTAAAACTTTGGTTGCCATACTGTCAGTGTATGAAATCCAGATTAGAATTCAGCAGTTTAGATTTATCTTCAGTAATTAACTGGCATACAATCTGTTGATTTTAGAGTATGAAGACATGGCCAGCAAGTGAATCATTCCCTGAATATTCATACACCTCACAGTGTTGCTCTGAAGAAAACAAGACTCACATTCAGCATTTGATAAGCAACTACATGTAACCAAACAAAGCTTTGGAATAATCTTCCTCTTGCCATTCAACATATTTTAACTTTGAGCCCTCCAATTCATTTCATCCCTCAAGCCTAATGTTAGGCTTTGCTGAAAGAAAACCAGGCCTGCTGATTTGGCTTCTTCAAATTCACATCTGCGTCAGGAAACCATCATCAACGTAGCACCATGTCCTTAGGTGAATGCAAAAGAGCTCTCATACAATCAGCAGTTCACACTCTGTCATTGCACCTTTCTGAAAGTCAGATCTATCATTTGCCATTCCAGGCATGACATCTGCCACATAATACCTGGTTACCATTGGGTTTCATATCTTTTCTTCTCTCTAAACCAGGAAGGACTCTATTTTCCCCTGTATTCAACCAACTTTGATCTTTAGTTACTTGAGGTTTTACCTGGATAATCCAGCTAAACAGATGAACATATATTTTTAAATTAATATAAAATAAATATAAAGTAAGAATATATTTTATATATCACAAACAGAGACTTGAGGAAAACACGAATTGCTCCCCATTAGCTTGCTGATCATCTGGCAAAGAACTAATTTGGAAACCTTTCCCTAATTGATTTCTTTTGGGATATGCTACGTTACGACTATAAAGGCAGGAAACTAATCTAGGATCAGTACATTTGGGGACCTATTTAGTAGATAAACTGACTCACACTTCCAGCAAGAAAGCTAAGAAAAAATTCAGAGTGGGAGAGCACTGGGGCCATAAAAAATGGATTAATTCTCCATCAGAGATAAGAATAGCACTTTCTCAAAGATTATGCTGAAAGATGCATCCTAAAAATGGAAATTATGTTACTTTTTGATAAATTCAGGAAGCTAAATAGGAAAACTACGTGTCAGGACTGCCTTATGCATGTGAAGATACCTATGGGAGTATTTTTCTCTTTGATCAGTATGAAAATACTCAGCATCTTGGGGTCACAGGTCTTCTGGAAATACTAGAGAACTACAAAATATTCAAATCAATCTTGCTTTACAGGTGATCAAAGTGGAGTTTAAAATCCAGGTCATGCATACAGTCCTTTAAAACACTGCACTGTAACTTGGCAGACTTATAGTATAAACAAAATACACAAATTGACATACACGGGCAACTGTGCCATTAAGATTAACTTTTTATGTTTCTTTCAGAAAGGAATTATCTGCTTAATTGAAATTCTTTGTTCTCCACATCAATGAATTGCCAAATAAGAGAAAAGTACTATTGGGAAATAGCACTTGGGGTTTATAGCAAATAAGCACCTGGAGAGGCAGGGAAGCAAAACAGGTAACTGTAATGTTACAAGGTCACAAGAGACTTGCAATAAAAACATCCTGCTAAAACATGTAGGCAGAGGCACTTAGCTACAAAAAGCAGCTTTAGTTTGTTGGTTAATGTGCATGCATTTAAAACCAAAAGAACCCGAAAATACTGTGCTGTACAAGGGGGTGGCAGGAAGGAACTCAAGCCATCACAGTTTTTCAAATCCATCTCAGAGCTGGTGCTTAGACTGTGTTAAAGAACAAACTGAGGAGTAGGTGGGGTGCAAGTCCCAGTTTCTTCAGCTCTTCAAAGTAATGGTGAGTTGATAGCACAGAAAATACAACAGCAAACTGGAGAAAATTTAGAGAATTGGATCATGGCTTAAACTTGACAATTTTCAAGGGATTAAGTTACCCATGCTAAATGATTTCACACCCATCTGCTGAACTCTGGTAACTGATCAAGTGTGCCTCCAAGGCCAGTTATTGCTGCCTAAACTTTATTCAATAGCTGATTAGACTTTGGAGATTATAATTTAAGAAGCTGAATTCACTGAACTCTGAGGATGAGCTGGCAGATATAAATGATAAACACCTCTACAGATTAGAGCAATACAACTTCCCTAACAGAAATATGCCTTTTGAAGGTTTCTCATCTACTGCCATAAATGGAGTCGTGTTTTGTTGCACTACCATTTCTACACTACCAGTATTTCTGGAAAACGCAGAACAGCCATGCTTGGCACAGCACATCAAATGATAAAGTTTGGATCTATACTGAGTGATCATTATTACAAAACACATTTCCTTATGCATCATTTCTCTACTTTGATATACAATAAATCCTCTGAATCATATTACAAACATCCAAAGCAATAGCCCACTGAGGCTCTGCATTACCTACGTGAGTCTATACTTCTGCTAATCTTACCAGGTCAAGGCCTTCATTTGTTTGAGCTAAAAGGCAATTTAAAACACTTTTGCACCCTAGCTGTGGAGAAAGCGAACTAAGTTTCTGTCCTGTTTCTGAATAGTCTAATAAGAGTGAGAGGTGTGTCTAGGGATGAGTGCTTTAGATTCTGTTGTTTTGTTTTGGTTTTGTTTTGTTAAAGAAAGAGGGAAAAGTGGAAACAAGTTAGGTAAATGAAAGCTAGCAGCAGAGCTGCACAGGAGAAACAACAACATCAACAACAACAACAAAAGGAGGGCCATATTTAGTTTTTTCATTTTCCTCTCTGTTGTACTCACAGCACCACATCCTCTGCTTTCCCCCTTGTTGCTGACCCTATCTAAATGTTCAGAAAAGGTGGTTCTTAAGGTCTTCACTTAACTCTTCTCCATCTGTTCTCTTCCCATCATCCGTTCAAACACACTGTACCACATAAAGTCACGTTATGTTGCCTTACAGCCTGCACTGATGGTCTAAAGTAAGAGAGACTTCAGTACAACAGATACATGATAGAGGAAAGGACATAAAGGAGGCAGAGACCACTCTTCTGCTTCAGTTTCTCCTTCAACACAGGCTGGACAGGGAGAAGAACTGATTCAAGAACCCAGAAAGCTCTACTCATTCCTTCCCTACCTCCTTCTTGTCCTCCTTGCTTCTAGCATATGATATGACTATGGTAGCCGAACTGAAATAAGATGGTACTAACAGTGTCCTCTGCCACCATTCCTCTAATTCCTCAACTTCCTGAGACAGAAGATAAAAGCAGCAAGGGAACTAGGAACCAGGGAACAACGCTCCCAGCTCAATTCCAACCATGCTTCAGCCAGACAGGAGATTAACCAGTTTCTGCCCCCTCCTTTTAATTTGATGTTTCCCATAGGGCAGAGTCCCAGATGTATGATAGATAAAGTGCTATTTTGCCAAGCCTCTTGATTACTACCTGGCATGGATAAATAAAGCATTTATGTTTTAAGAAGTGAGGCTATTGCTAATGTGAAACAGTTACAGGCATATCATGCATGTCAACAGCAGACATAAACATCATCTGTCAGTGCCAAGATTAGTCTTGAGCTATCCCTCAGCTTAAGTCCCATTTTGGGGGACTTGACATCATTTCTCTCTCTCTCCTATTCTGGCAACAAACTATACTTGTCCAGAAGACAACCCTAAGGTTCCTCTGAGCTCTTTTTTAAACTCTAACTTACATGGGGTTTCCTTTAGGTTCAAGAGGCCCTTCCCATTGCTTCAAACTGGGAATATCAGCAAATGGAGGGTAAATCCAGATCACTTAAAAACAATCCACGCTTGTTCAGGCTTATCGCAATTTGTCCTTTCCCTCTTCTGGTATGACAAGTTCTACTCCAAGCGTTTCTCCATTAGGAAGATAAAAGGAAGTTAGCACAGCAGAGCCAAATCAAAGTCAGGCACACAAGCAAAGCAAGTCGGTAAGTTTGGAAAGCCGAGATTCCGCCTCCTTCACCTCCCCATCTCCTCTTTCCACACAAGTTTCAGAATGAAGCCCCTCGCGCTATGTGCACCTGTTCTCACAGCGCTACTTCCTGTTAAAAAAAATAAATAATAATAATAAAAAAAAAAACAGGAATCACACAGAGAAGTGCCCCTCACTACTCCCTGTCCTGCCAAACCCCTGCAGTTAAAATAGTTACGTTGGAGAAGACGTTTATGAGCAGTGGAATATCGCGTGTAGCGCATGCAAACCTTCAAAGGCACACAGCGCGCTTCACCCACATACAGGCAGATGCCACCAAACGAGTCTTACATTGCCTCCCACGGAGCTGAACAAGCGATCAGGCACAGAAACACGCAAACACACGCTCACTGATCGCTCCCACAGGTGCTAAGGGGGGTATTTGTGCCACAGCACCACGGAAACAGGCGCTGAGCCCTGCAGCTGGGCAGCAGCCGGCGTCTCCTCACCGCCTGTCTCCCTGCGCTGGCAGAGGAGCCCGGAACAGCCGCCCTGTGTCCCCCACGAACACACCTTTATCCTCATTTACTTTTCTCAATTAAAGGCCGGGGTGGCAGGGGGAGCTGCCGAGGTCTCCGAGCAGGTCACCCACCGCCCAAGCGCCTCATTTCCTTACCTGCCAGCGGAGCTCAAGTTTCACAACTTGGCGAGGATGAGCATTTACCCTCCAGCAGAGCCGGGGCGCTTTAAAACCCTCCTCAGCGGCTCGGCGTCCTAACAAAAACACCCCCCGAGGAGAAGCCACCCGGCAGCGGCGCCCCCAAGCACCCGGCACGGCAGAGGCGGCCCCAGGTGCGCCACACGGCGGTGGGCGACCGTTGGGCGACCGTTGGGGGACCGTTGGGGCTCGCCTCACGGGCGCGAGGGACGCGGAGCCTGCGCCCACCCGCTGCTGGCTGCGGGGCCGCCCCCTGGTGACGCCGATCCTTACCTCGACAGGGCTTCTAGGTTAAATTAAGCCTTACGGTATTAACCGAGAAAACCGATATGTTTTCTCCACAGACACAGAAATCTGACATTTTTAGTGCTTAGATTTGAAATCGGAAGTGCTTTCTCAGTCAGATAGCGCAGAGCAATTATACCGATAGGGCGTTTTAGGCCGTGTTTCTTTTTACCCTACTTCTAAAAAGCTTCTCTAATGCTACATTTACAATTACAGAAAGCATCCAAGGAAGCAACACACAGAACAGACTCACAATCAAAAGGTACGTGGCTGCTGTCTGTAGAGGTTCCTGGCTTCTTCAAATAACAATAAAAACTCCACAGGTTTCGCTCATTGAGGCTTTACTTCGAGCCAGTGAAGCACCAGCAAGTTTTGTGGTGCCTTGTTTTTATCCCACATGTGATATTGACACAGCTCTTTCACGGCATGCCTCTGCTGAGTGCCTCTGATGATGTCAGTTTTCCAGGGAGTTGACTAAACAGCAGTAAACATTTAGCAGAAAGAGAGATAAAGAGTTTCGGGTACCTGTAACTCAAGCAATGTAATTAAAACGCACACCTTTGGCTGTTTGTGGAGCAGTTGTATTTCAACCACCACAGTTTGCTCTTACCTCTGTGACATTGTTGACTTCCATCTAAAGAGTCTAAGCTTAGTTAATACACATGATTTTTAAATGTAATTATATATAACAATTATGCTCAATTTTAAAATTCCCTTTTGGCTAGTGTAAGCTTGCCCTGTATTTGTAAATGTTGAAGCATTTAGGTATTTTGCTTCCTGTTACCAATACGCTCTGACCTTGTGAAGAGTTGTGTGTGATTTTAGTCTTCTCTTAAACTTCTACACAAGATCAAGACTATGAATGACGTACCAGGTATTCCAAATAAAGAATTGGACCTCAGTGACAGAGTGAACATGCCCAAGGTGGGGAAGAGAGAAAATGGGAAGTAGAATGCCTTTGAAACACCTCTGAACATGCTAAAGAGTAATTAAAATTGGCAAGAATCCAGAGGCTGTGTATTCATTTGGCTTGCTTTCAAATTTATCTTGTCTACCTCTCAGCTTTGAGGTAGTCTTCTTAAATAGGTCACGTGGAGGAATGGTCAAAATTATAATGGTTGATAACACTTGTATCCTTCATGCTGATATGAAAAAGTATTACTACTAGTATTACTACTGTTGGTTGCAGTGTCAAACTGTTTGGGAACGGGTCAGTGGAATTTGGAACCAACTAGACAAAGCTGAGAAACTTTTTCAACACCAACCTGGTTTCTCATTCTTTTCCCCAGCCATCCTTGCTGATGGTCTAAAACATGTGTCTGGGTGACTTTCCACATGATGAAAGCAGCAGCTGGGACCTCATTGACCCCTTTATGGCCATGTAGTGTTGTTACCTCTTCTCTTGTTCACACCTGTAATTATCAAGCCCATGCTGGCACATGCTGTACTCCAGTGTTTTGTTGGAAAAAGTGCTGCCAGCCAGTGCATAGGAAGGTGAGTGTGGCCTTGCCCTGGTGTTGTGAAGGGGAAGGACCTGGAACAGAGAGTTTGTGCAATCACTGCCACTCCCTTCATAAGCAGTGAAGGGCAGAAGCAAGAGAGCTTAAGCAGCACAGGGCAAGCAAAGAACGCAAACCAGTGTCCTGCTACTGCTGTGATATTCACATGTAATCATTTCAGTGTTCTGTTTGTGTTTGGTGCGGATACTTCTGCAATATTGCTGTATTTTGGGCTAACTTGATCTTGTTGATCTTGTCTGTCCTAAATCATGCTCAATGTTATTTTCAATGAAGTGGGTTAATTCCATGTCTCAGTGCAGCAGGTTCCAGAAGCACTCCCTCAGCTGTCCTGGCCTCTTGGCTAATTACCATTCCAGAAGTCCCCCGTCAATAAGAGTGGTTTCTTTTCTGCGCTAGTGCAGACACATTACTGTCACAAAGCTAGCATTGTGTTAAGTCTTGGCCTCTCGTATACAACAATGAAGCTTATTCAGAGAGAACAGATCATCCTCAGAAAAAAAAAATAAGAAAAAACAAGTTAGGAACCCCAAAAGAGAGCACTGCTGGGTGCTGCTTTACTGACCATTTTCATTTCTTCGGTGTCTGAAATAGGTGTAGTTATCTGTGACCTCCTAGATGTTGCTCAAACAGTTTATGTCCATAAGATATAACTACCATGCACTATGATCCAAATTGCCATTATATTTGCTGAAAAGTTTTTATAAAGCTTTAATTACACTGTTTATTAGGAAGAGTAAATTAACTTCATCTACTGTAGGTAAAATCCAGTCCCAACAATTCTAACTTTTTATAAGCACTTACTCGAGAATTCTCACAAGAGATGTGTGAGATCTCATGTCCTCCTTTATTGAGCTTTTGTCCAAGAAGACTACAGTAAAGGTTAGCCAGCGTAATTTCACTTCTTTCCCCAAATCACCTTACTCATTCATAAACTACATTGTATGAAACACCAGCATTAAAACATTATGTACAAATAACATGATGCAGGACCGAAAGCTGCAAGCACTGTGTAATCACTTGTTTATGAACAAACAAGCCATTTAAATACTCAGAGGTTTCCTTTCTTGTAAATTTTGTTAAATAAACTGTAGACTGGTAATCATGGGATAGAGAATGCTTCCCCATTGACTCCATACAGCTAATCCTTTATGTTTCATTAGAAAGCTTTCCCTGCCTTATCTTCAAGGGAAATTTGTTGCCAGAAATTACCGATTTTGTCTCCTTAGGTAGAAAGCCTTCTCCTACCCTCTGAAACTTTTTTTAAACATATATTCATTTATAATGGACAAGATTTGATTTTTTTTCCCCCTCTTTTCCTGTCATTATTTGGTGGAGTTACAGTGAAATATTCCAGATGAGCATTTATTTGTTTCTACATAAAATTAGGCTTGAAATTTTCTTGTGATCTGGACAAGTAGAGGTACTTGTTACTAAATCTCAATATACTATTTTTTCTCTCTCAATTTAGAGTACCAAGAGTTCCGTAGCAGTATATACAATATAAAAGTCTTCCTTCATTCAGATGTCTCTCTCTCACCAGGTAAGATGAAATACACTTATTTTTATTCCTTAACATATAGACACATTTCCTAGGGAATACTATGCTTATTTAGCTGAATTGTTTTCCAGTCTTTTGTTTAAATTTCAGAAGTCTTTAATGGACAAATGGAGCTCTTAGAAACCCTTTCAGAAATGTACTGTTACTTCTGTTCAGCGTTTTTAAACACTTGTAAAGAAGCTATTGGTCTGGCTGCTAGCATTTAATTAGTTGGGATTATGTCAGACAGCTGTAACTAGCTGAGTTTAGCCAGTGGTGCCACAAGAACGTAGCTCCATCTAGCGTTCAGCTTCCAAAACAAGTACGAGTGATCTTGAAAGTGTTTGGAATTAACTTTCTCTGCTCCCAGGTATATACTAGTAGGTCCCTATGGACCTGGGTGGGGGAGGGTTGTAGGTTGACAAGTCTACCACAGTAAATAAAAAAACAAACAAACAAAAAAAACAAACAAAAACAAACAAACAAAAAAACTATTGGAGGGCAGGTGCAGCTGTTTTGGACAGACAGCTGTTTATAACATCTGCATCCAAGTTTGCTGTAACCATCATGGAGAGACCTTCTTAATGCAGTCTGGAAAACAGAGCTTTTACCGTAAGTTACTGTCTGCTTATGGATAGAGAATAGTCTACCCTATAAGCTGTTACTCTATTTTCTATACTGAGGTAATTATGAGCCACAAGGCTTGTTTGAGTCAGACTTAACTCTGAACACTGTGGGATTTCGTGTTTATCTAGATTTGTTTGAAAAGTTATGTGTTAAGAAATGGTAGAAAAATACATGCTAGAAAGTATTTTCAATTATATAAGACATTATTAAACTGTTTATCTGCTAAAAATGTATCCATTGTTCTGTGACATTCTGGCAAAAGTTTCTAGCCAGCATTTAGGTTTGAGTCAAGTAAGATGCAATTTTTCTGAGCTTTTATTTATTTTTTAATCCACTAGCTTCAAAAATAGGAGAGATCATAACAGCAGGAAAACTTCAAGTTAGTCTTACCTGCAAGTTTTGAGCTGCAAGGCAAGGTTCTCTCTCCTCTGTTTCTCCAGATAACGCTCTTGATCACTTCTGTCTTTAACAGTTGTTAATGCACAGTTCTTTTTTCTTATAATCGTACATACGGATGCAAGAAGCCATCTTTGTTATAGAGAAAAGCCTCAGACAGCTCCAGTGTATTTTGTTTACAATTCAGTAAGTCTGATATAACAAAATACTGTTTGCTTAGCTGCAGAAGCAAGCCATGGCATCTGATTTAACTTGTTGCAACTCTCAGGCAGTAAAGATTAGCTTAAACCGCTTTCATCTGACCTCTATGTTTGCAAGGGCAGGCAAGGTCACTTACCATGACTCAGCTGAGATGCAGTAACTCAGTCACGTGCCAGAGCTCTTGGTTTACTGTTCAGCTTCCTTTTGTTAGCGTTTTCTGGTATTTGCTAAAATGTGACTTCACAGAGAAGATAAATGATACTTTCCATGGAGATTTAAATAAGATCAGGCAATGTGTCAGTCACGTATAACAAAATCTTTGGCTGATACACATCTTAAAATAATCTTAAAGGTTGGCCTGCAAGCAGTCACTAAGATCTACTGCAAGAGGACTCCAACAACCCCACAACCAAATCATCATCTACAAAAAAAAGCAGCAGGACCCAATCTCTAATGATTGTCTCAGATTCAGGAGTTGATAACCTGTATGTGTGTGCCATAGCATGCATAGCTCAGAAATTATAAGTAATTGGCCATGACTGACACCCGGAACGGGAACTCCTAGTTTTACAGATTCCCCGGGGGGGCATGTAGTCTGTTACTACCCAATAAAAGTTTCCTGTCAAAGAACCTTTCTTGACCTTTTACGGAGTCGGACTTCTGGACACTTCCCCATGCCTGTTCCCTTTCTTACTTTCTCTGCCTTCACAGATAACCTTTTGGTTTTCTGAAACTTGACCTAGCACTTAAAAACATGTTCTGTCTCTCCAAGACCGTAGTTTTTTTTAGCAGTTCTAAACTGCTAATGCATCTCTTCTCTGTCCTGGCTTTGAGCAGCATGCCTAATTGAAAGATGTCCACCTACCTCTCGGTCACTATGTTTTCACAGGATTTTAGAAATAACAATAAAAGTGTCTCTTCCTATGTTTTTATTTTTAAAATTAACTAGCATAGGAGACTGAGTGTCTCATAGCAGAAAAAATGACTAAAAACACATTTGCTAGGCTTCCTTTATAGTGTCCATGAACTTTAAAGCCAGTTATCAAGATTCTAAGTCAATGTAAGATTATGAATATTTGATTTTATAGCAGATCTTATATAAATTGGGAATCATCACTAGGGGTTGGTAAATAATCACTGGTTGGTAAATAAAAGCTACATAAAGATTTTCCTTTCTTCTGCATGGCCAAAACAAGTTATCATACTGTCTTCTCCCAAATCAAGGTATATGTCTGGAATTTAATCGTCTCTGCTGATACATAGATCTTACCTCATATTAAAGTCACACTGTAAATGCGAAGGTTAGAGGCAAATAAAACCAAATTAAGTCCTTTACCGTGAGCTACCTACATGTATGTTTTCAGTTAGAAAATTACACATGTTCTACTTGAATCATGCCTTTTAAAAATACTTTTCTGGCAGAAGACACGGATATTTTAATCCAGGTGATTAGGGCTCAGACTAGGATTTGACAGTAGAAGCTACACACCCTCCAAATTTCTTTATACCGGACTGGAACTAAAGCTGGTGGGGAAACTATTTGTGTACCATCATGAGCCCTCTCAAGAGGATTGTTTTTAGCTTGATTGTAATGCCACAGCTGCATGAGTTTTGGTAGATTACGAGGAAACCTGTGTTTCATTGCAAATTACCTCTGAATCCTGTTGTGATTTCACACTGATTACAGCTGTATAAGCATCTGAATATGCTCATCTCTGTTTAAAAGATGAAGCTACTTGTTCTGTGTTTTACTATAGTTTTTGTAAGTTCAAATAAAAGTAGAGTTATTTTATTTTATTTTCCCATAAGCATTGCTAATCTTGATATTTGGGCAGCTAGCAAGCCTTTTCAGGTACTTTGCAATTCAATTTTATTTTCAACTTTCAAGTTTAGTTAAGCTGCAAGTTTTATTGTGTGATATAGTTTTTTTATTTTTTTTTTTTGAGCTTAATGTGAGCTTTCTTTGTCTTGTTATGGTAATAGCTAGTTAGAGGTTTCTCTCTCCAAAAAGTGTTTTTCTGAACAGGAAATAATTATGGTCAGTTGTCTTTACTGTGGCTGTGATATCCATTTTAGCAGAAGTGCTCGGCTCTTATTTTGTTACTAGACTTTATTGCATGCTTGTAACTATCGCAGTCACTTGCTAGTATGTCAGTGACTGCATTTTTGATGTTGCTGTTGTTTAAGGTGGTAGTCTTCTGTATCCAGGTTTGGTTTGCGACTTGCATATTCAGCCTGAGAAATATTTAATTTATTTTATTTATTTTTTATTGGTGTAAAGACTTGTCATATGCTCTTTTTTATTTTTTTAATTTTTTTTTTTTTTTTTTAGCAATTTTCAGAAAAGGCTTACTTCTTAAGCTCCTTTCAAAAAACAAACAAAAAACAAACCACCACCAGCAAATATAATTATAACATTCAGGCCTAAAGCCTAGTTCACCATGAATGGAGAGCCTGAAAATGCTGACTTTATTTAGTACACTTGTATAAATATATAGAGGAAATACTTGTTTCCCTGAAACAATGGAATGAATAGGGTTAGGAATTTAGCTTTTACTTTTTCTTGCTTGTGTACTGCCAGGTACTGGGATTCTGTTCCCAAGGATGGTATCACATTCCTTTTCAAAAAGTATTCATATCTCAATTGCAAACATTCCTTATTGTTTTTCTTGGACAGTCACTCACCTGATGTTGTTGTTTGACCGGCTTTTGAGGAAATAAGAATTCTTTTAGTATGGGCACAAACGAGGGTGAAATTAAATTGTGATATTCTTTTTTTAAATGAATAATAATACTAATAGTGTTTAATTTAGTGAGTAACATCAGACAGATACTGTAGCAGCAATTTTTAAATTAAATTTGCATAACTGTGTAGCCAAAAAGTTTGCTTTAGCTGGAAAAATATGTTAAGCAGCTCCTTCCTTGCTTTACATCTCTGTTAGAGGGAGTCACTAAAACTGTAGCTTGCAAAATCAACTGCAGCTTAACTGTGCTCCTGGGATTTCAGTGCTATGCTGTGTCTGAGAAACCTCTGGAGGGTTATGTCGTAGGAGTAGCTGGATGGTTGTCAATGGGGAAAGCTCAAATGTTTTTGTTTTAAAAGAGAAAACAGAAAGTGCATTGATTCAGGTCATGAAATAAGCCTAGGATGCAAAATTTTGTGGTTCTGATTTCGTGTGCAAAACTGCTATGGTGTAGATAAATTGTTTCATGCTTGTGTGGCTGTGTGCCCTTGTTTTTTTCCTATTTATATGCGTGGACCTATACATGTTGGAACATGCAAGTATATGATGCCATTGACAATGAACTTAAAATTTGCTTAGAACAAATATTCATCTTTTATGCCTATTGATTTTAGAAATTAAAAAAAAAACACGTTGTTTTTAGTACAAGTTTCATAAGAAAAAATATATTAAAATATCTTTTTTAAGATGGTATTAGTACTTTGGGGAAATGATTGATATATTAGTTGAAACTTTAATACATTTTTGTTGATTGGACTGACCAGGAATGCAGTTATGTTCTTCTCCTTGCATGTTGATTATGCTATTTTTTTCTTATAATGTTAATGTCATGAGAAGAAAAGTATGTGGGCTAGTTTGGAGGGTTTTTGAGTTTGTCTACTGAAACTTAAACTGTAAACCTGCAAAATTAGAGCTATGCGCATTAACTTTATTGCTGTCATTTATCCTGCATTCTTTTCCTCTCCTGGTTGTGATGACTAGCTTCTAGAATGGTGGTCAAAACAAGAAATTCATAGTATTCGGCAAAACTGCTTGTGCTAAAAATGATTTCTGAAATGAAAAACTTTTTGAGATCTTTATAGGAGATAACACTTTTTTCACAGTAATGCATGGTCTGAACATAGTTCAGAAATGATTGCCTCTAAGATTGAAGTATCTGATTGTAGATGGCTCCTGGCATTTCTTGGGTCCATGTGGAGAAGAGCTAGGGCTTTAAATCAGATTTTGCACTTATTCTTAAAAACCTCTTCTGTTGAGGCTGTTTCTACCAACTGCAGATGTGGCACTGGAAAGCTGGCATTAAATCAGCATACATCTTGCAGACACATTAAAATTGCTTTTGGAAAAATACAGTGTGAGCATAAAGCCAAAGAAAATCTCTGTGACTCTTACAGGAGAGCCATCCATCCACATGACACGGTATCACTTTTTCAAATTGAATATACCCACAGGAAATTACATTGATGCTTTGTCTTCTAATCTTCTGTTGTGGTAAATGGGCAGTCATAGAGGAGGCAATGTAAGACTGGGACTTTAAAATAAGAAGCAATTGGGCAAATTCATGAAAGAAAAGTCTTCAGTGATACTGACACAAAGACAGTCTCTCTGGCGTGAATCATTATAAGCAGAGTTATAAACTTAGTGTTCTTATGTTCCTTTTTCTGGGTACATCTTTCAAATCGGCTATTGGATTTTATAACTCTCTGTTTAAAAAAGACTGCTCCTGTATTCTTATTTTGGACATGACAAAAAATAATGGGGATGCATTGCAGCAAGAAAAGCTAAAGTTATGCCTTAGGAAGAAATTTCCAGTGGCTGGCTTGTGAACTGATGGAGGAAATTGCCTGGGAAGTTTGTGGGGGCCTTTGTCATGAAAGGGCTTAAAAACAGTTGAGACAGGCTAATTTAGTAATGTCGCCTTCTGATTGCACAGAAATTGTTAGCCAACAAAATAATATCAGGATTAACATCTAGGAATTTCAGCTCTTCAAATTGTTTTATTGTTCATGTATATTTCTCATACTAGAAGGCTTGAAACCTTGCTCCTTCTTGTAACTGAATGGCAATTTTGAGATTTGTGAGAACTTTATTAGTTTATTTTTTTAGGTTTTCTTTTTCCTTTTTTCAATCTTCTTTATTTTATGCAATATAAAATAACCTACTGAAGCCCATCCATACAGGACTTTGTTTTTATCAAAACTAGGATCTCTGTGGATTCATTACAGAGTTTGGATTTCCCAGGCAGCAAGGTTCAGAGACTGCCCTGTGTGGGCTCAGGATGGTTGTTTATTGATATATGGAGGCTTTCTCTGCTGTGTAATAGTGTGGAGCATAGCATACTTCAAGAAAGCCTTTTCTAAAAGAGCAAGCTGTCGTGGTTCCGCTCGAGTGGGCAGCCGAGCTCCACCACAGCCGCTCTCTCACTCCCCCTCCTCAAAGAGGACTGGGGAGAAAATATGTGAAAAGGTCTCAAAAGTTGAGATAAGGACAAGAAAATCACTCAGTAATTATTGTAATGGGCAAAACAGACTCAGCATAAGGAGATAGTAAGATTTATTGCCTATTACTAACAAGCGAGAGAAGTGAGAAACAAAGGAAAGAAACCAAAAGCACCTTCCCTCCCATCCACCTTCTTCTACCTCCTCCCCCCGAGCAGCGCAGGGGAACGGGGGAATGGGGGTTATGGTCAGTCTACAGCACTTCTTCTCTGCTGCTCCTTCTCAGTCACTCTCGTCCCCTGTGCTGTGGGGTCCCTCCCATGGGATGCAGTCCTTGATGAACTGATCCGGCATGGGCTTCCCACAAGCAGCAGCTCTTCCAGAGCTGCTCCAGATATGGGTCCGTACCACGGGGTCCATCCCTCAGGAGCAAACTGCTCCAACCTGGCTCCCCCACGGGCAGCAGCTCCTGCCAGGTCACCTGCTCCTGCGTGGGCTCGTCTCCACAGGCTACAGGTCTGGCCCTGAATCTGCTCCGGCAGGGGTCTTCCACAGGCGGCAGCCTCCATCGGTGCAGGGCCACCTGCTCCACCGTGGTCTCCTCCACGGGCTGCAGTGTGGAACCCTGCTCCACCGTGGTACTCCATGGGCTGCAGGGGGACATCCTGCTTCACCATGGTCCTCACCACAGGCTGCAGGGGGCTTCTGCTCCGGCGCCTGGAGCACCTCTTGCCCTCCTTCTACACTGACCTTGGTGCCGTTCCTCACTCCTCTCACTCTCCCAGCTGCAGTGTGGCGCAGCGTTTTTTTCCTGTCTTAAATATGCTCTCACAGAGGCGCAAAACAACATCGCTTATTGGCTAAGATCTGGAAAACAATGGGGCCCTTCCCAAACATGGGGCAGCTTCTAGATCCTTCTCACAGAAACCACCCCTATGGCCCCCTGCTACCAAAACCTTGCCACGTAAACCCACTACACAAGCTTAATCCATATTTATGTCAAAAAGCCTTTATTTCTTAAGTGAAGATTACATGTCCTTTTGCAGTAAGGATCTCAAAGCATTGCAGAGGTGGTTAATATGTTTTTCTGTGTGTGTAATTTTACAGATGAGGAAAAGGCCAAACTGTCTAATCTGCCTTTCACCCATGATCATGCAGCAAGTGACAGTCCTCCTTACTCTCAGCCCCAGAATGTCTTTAACTGTGCTTCTTGTGGCCTCCGTGACATGGAAGTAATGCTGTAGTTATTAAGGCTGTTTAGAATGATATAATTACTTCTGCAAAAATCAGACCAGCATTGTTGCAACTCATCAGTCCATATGTTTTTAGTTGTATTCTGGAACTCCTTTACAAAATCATTCCCTGATGTTTGTTGTTCTGTGGAAGCTATTTTTAAACTAAACAACAGCTCTTTTTTGGTGAAAAGAACAAAATGGATTTTCTGTAGAAACAGCTGAGGATTGCTTTTCAAGCACTGCTCTTCTTCATAAGTAAACAGAAATACTACCATCATTAAAACTCAAAAACCAAAGAACCAAAGCCAAAACCTGTATTTCATAAGTGTCTAGTGTGTTACTTTTGTTCTTTTTCTTTTCTTTTTTTTTTTAATTTTTTTTATTTTTAATACTTTTGAAACAAATCATGTTGCATTTCCCTGGAGTTTCTGTTATTTGCAAAACTAGGACTGAGCAGTGGCATGCCCTCATCTGCACTACAGTGCTCATCTGGGATGTGTTTTCTGTACAGTTACTGGCTGGAGTCAAATAGGTTACAAAATATTTAGCTATGAGTAATAGAAGTGATTGGAAGCACTGAGAAAATGCCTCACAACTAGATACTAAGAGTGGATTAATATGAAACAATTGGAGTCCTATGTAAAAACTGTTAAACCTTGTATGGCATAGAATGCATCATTTAGGAACATTCACTCTTACAAGTGGTGATATGCTGGAGAAAAAAAAAAAAGTGGCAAATTGAAGCCGAATAGTTGCAGCTAGATATTGCCATTTATGTGTTACCAGTAACAAAAATGGACTGTGTGGCTATACAGATAACAAAAATGTAGAGTTTTGGTGGATATAGACTAGGTCAGTGATTAGGAATAGCCTTAATGTATTAGGCAAGAAGTATATGTTTAATATAAACCAAATGTTGGTGAGGATGTATGCTCCTTTGCTTTGTGATATAATAAACTTCTGCTGTTAAATCTGTAGATAGCTTCTCCGGAAGCATACAACTTTTACAGGGCTTACAACAAGGCTTTATGCAGTGAGCTAGGGTGAAGGTTGTCAGATAATGTGTGTTGGATGGAAAGGACTTCTCAGCTGATTTCCATGCCACTGAAGCAGAAAGTATAGTTTTGGTTGGGAGAGAACATGTCAAGCTCCTTTTTTTTTTTTTTTTTTTTTTTGAACGTTAGTCTTTTAAGACTACTTTGTGTGTATTTTATGCGTATGATGATAAGTCATCATGTAATTCCTAATAGGGTCTTAACAAAATCTTAAATGGACATTACTTTAAGATCACTGGCATATGTTAGCCTTAATTTATGTGAATAGGTTGTAGCAGAAGGAAGTAATGTGTTTTTAATGCATAGTGAAGACCATGTTGCCATGGGACTGCTAACTGTCAAGTGCATTCCAGAGGCAGCTAAAGGATCTAAACTTTTTGCGTGGTGTGAAGCTTGTAAATGATCTGGGATCCATCACCCCAGGCAAGGAGCTGCTTTTCTTTAGGATCATAATGTACAGTGGAATGGCTACCCTGACGTTTTGGAAAATGCAGTGCTGGTATTTCGTATGTATTTACAGCACCCAAAACATCATAAACACACTGTATGCGTGAGGTGCCTCCACTAGGAAAGTTGTACACAACATAGAGTGTGTTGCATGCCATGAAAGCTGCTTCAGCATCCTTGCTACTGCATGATGTGTCCCAGGTGTGTTCCACTGACATGGTTACGTGGTTGATTTTAGTAACAACAATGTTGCCTCCAGTCTCTGGTTCTGAGTGGATTGCCCAGAGCCCTTGCTCATCAATGGCAAGATCTATTTTTGTAGATGGAGAAAGCTGATAGGCAGGAATCCTTCCAGCCCCTGGCAGGACCATTTGATCAGCTATATTTCTTTTCTGGATGTTGAATTTAATTATCTCATTTAAGGAGCCATGTCTGTGATAGAACAGGAAACCCTGGTATATGACGTGGCCAGTTCCTTCCCAAGGGAATGGCAGGGTGATTCTGCGAGCTTTTAGTGTATGATTGCTTTCCATGAATGTCATGATATTTGTGAATTCAAAAATAACATTATTCACTGAACTATTTAATAAATAAATCTTTGTATGCTTTTTGCCAGGATCTTTCGTCCAAGAGCCATGCTTATCTCCCGTCTTCTTAACTACCTTTAGGGACTTTACACCTGCAAGCATGTGGTCGCAACCTGTAAGGAAACACCCAAAGACAACAAAAAAATGTTAGAATATCTGATTTTTTTTAGCTCCCTTTCTTAGTTTCCTTCTAATCCAACTATAAGGCCAAGGTGAATATGTCAGTAAAGGTCAGCAGTGTAGCTTTATCAAGTAAAGTTTAAGTTAATTTTATATGATTTATTTGGCACTTCCTACTAAGGAAATCGAAGATCTTCGTAAACACATACTGTGTTGCTTTCTGCTCTGTAAGACCGGTGTTATCCAAAAGAGATTCTAGTCATGTACCTGACAGGAGGCCAACAGCACAGCTAGTGATTCCCTGATTATTTCTATCTGTTCTTTTACAGAGCTATAATTACGACTCTCAAAGAGGTGACTTGTTGGACTAGTACAGTAAAATCATCAAATTTATCTCTTATTGAAGATATATAGACTAAAACCCATTTTCCTGATACATTGTGTATAATTTTTTTCAGTATTGCTTTTTTCCTCTTTTTTTCATTTACAATCAGAAGACAAATGAGACCAGAACATCATAAAGCCAAAACTGTGTTTTCTTCCCTTTCCCCTTCCAAACACACAAAGCACAAAAACTAATACAAATATATAGATTAATGTATGTAAATTACTGACTTTTTAATGTGTTATTTAAATGAACAGGTATGATGTCTGTGTTATTGATTCTTACACTAGGAGCTCACTGTAGGTATAATTCTGGCACCAGCAGCAAACAGGTCATATTTATGGCTTTGTTATGCTTTGTATGCCCTCTGCACAGATGAAGCTTGTGAAGACTTGGGTATTTAGACTGTAAGATTTTTACTGGGTACCATCCTTTCCAGGAAGAACTTTACTGCAAAGCATATTAACAAGCTTGTTTACCACAGGCACTCATAAATTACAAGAGACACTATTTGAAGTTTAAAGAATTGCCTTTAATGAAGTGCAGCCATTTTAGTAAACAGAACAAACAAAGCCCTAAGGCAGGAAATTCTGGCAGTAGATGAAATGGAGAAAGCAAAACCAGTCTCCCTTATTGGCTGTATATGAACCTATTGAAGTCAGTGGCAAGATTCCAATTGCCTTTAGAAAGCAACCTTTATGTCATTTGTGTGTGTTGGTATTCTCTACCAAAGCATTTGAATATTGCTGCTACAGCCTGGCCTCTTTGTTAGAAATCCTTACTCTGGATGCAGCTTCCTTGAGCAAGCTACATCAGCTTTGCTGAAACTAACATTTATTGATCAGATAGATTAAAAACAAACAAACAACTGAAATCCTTGAGTAAAGATAGCTAGTGAGCATTAGTAGCATCTCATCTGCAGAAATATGCCATATGGCCAGATTCCTATCTGAGATCTGTGAAGAGTCTCTCCTTGAGAAAAGCTATTAGCTGTCCTGTAACAGCTTACAGGAAGAATGAGAAACTATACTTTCTGCTCATTCATGACAAGCAGGAAGAATACGAAAGCTCTTCCACTTTCTCCACTGATACATTCAAAGCCCACGATTTTTTGTTGTGTCCCATAATATGCAGAAGATATTTTCCGCCCAAAGCAGGATGAGCTCTCAACTACTGAATGTTTAAAAAAAAAAAAAAAAAAGATTCTACTGTTTTCTTTTCTTCTCAAGTGTGTATAAGCTTAAATCTATACCAGTAATAATGTTGCACTTGAAATAAATAAAAATTAAAATTATAGATAAAATTCATTGCCAGTCCTGGAATTGCTGCAGGAAAAAACATTAATCATAATTTCTTGGCAATGTATCATAGCACAGAGGCAGAGTTACTGTTTGGTCAGGTTAAGAGTGCCTTGCTTCTAAGTACTGTAACATCCATGTGATGATTAGTTTCTCATAGACTTTGATGGGGCAAGCATCTGACTGGTGTTGACAGAAATAAAGTTGCTATGCACTGCTACAAGAAAATTAAAAGTAATAACTTTCAAAAAGAAGAAAGTCCCCTTGTTGACTCTAAGAAAAATAAATTTTCAAGTGTCTTTCACAGGCAGTTTAAAATTCTCTGAAACTTTCTGCCTCTCTCTCAAAAAAAGCTTGTATTAAATATAAATAAATAAAGACTATGCATTAAAAAAGACTATATATGAAAAGAAAGACCTTGATATTCAGTGCTTTCAAACACAGTGTAGTAGTAGAGCTTAGAAGCAGAATAGGTGGTCACTTTAACAATCTGCTTTAATACCCTGTCGCTGGAAAAGCTGAAGGAACGAATAGCCAACTTATTTGTAAAATTAAGTCAATTCAATTCTGTTGAAATTAGTGGATTTGTATAATTGAGGATGTAAAAGGTCTTTCACCTAGCTGTTTAAAAGAGCAGTTTATTTTTCTTATATATTTTTTTAATTTTATAAAATTTAGTTTGTTTGGAAAAAGTTATAGGTTGTATCTATTCTTCATACTAGATACCTTAACACTTCATTTTCAAATTAAAGGGGAGCTTTGCTCATAGCTAAGCCAGTGTGTTCTCTTGATAAAGTACTTAGTGGGGAGAGGGAGAAAAGAATAACAGAAGAGGGCAGTAAAATAGAAGGAAAATGTAGTATTGTAGTATTGAGTTAGGTTTTATGAAGCTGTGAGTTTACTCTCAAAGCTTTTACCCTTGGCCACTCCAAATAACACTACCATTAATTCCCTGGTACAGCTGCTGTACTCTGAAATGCACCAGCAATTCTTCGGGGTCTTTGTAAGAACATCATACCTTCAGAGTATTTTTTATTATTATAAGTTTACATCTTATAATAAAAAGCAACTTCCAAAGGATGGATTTGCTATGCTGTAGAGTATTTGAAAAATAAGTATTTGAATTGTACTTCCTTACCTACTCCTCCCATATCTATCTATATTTCAAAGATGAACATGTAAGAAAAGGAAAAAAAAAAAATCAAAAAAGACCCAAAACCATGTGATTATCTGTTGTATTCACATAACGTGAAAATCTGTTATCCCTGTATCAGCATACATGCATTGGCTGAGGAACTGGCTTGATTAGATCAAAGTTCTGAAAAGTGAACTGCTCTTACTTGCATTAAGCACGAGTTTAAGTTTCCTTTTTTCTTCTTCTGCTTCTAATAGCTGCTGTTTCACCAGGTCTTCACCTACTTCTACACATGTATTAGAGTCTGTGACAGATCCAAAATAGTCAATGTCCCTTTGTGCTCGTTCAACTCTTGTCAGCAAATTCTCTACTTCACTTTTAACCTCAGTCTCATAATTGTTCAGTCCTGCCAGGCGTGACAGCACCATCTGTGAAAAGTCTCGGAATTCTTCAACATAATCCAGTATGTCTTGGTTACATTTGTCCAGTCGGTTCTTGAGTTAAAACACAGAAGAAAATATATAGATATGCACATATATTCTGTATAGACTACAACTTCATTCATCATTACTCTAGAAGTCATGCTAGTCTCTTCTTTGCAATCCCCCCATCTATTTGAAATCAGTGGTCTGTTGCTGTGTATGTACAGGGAGAATAGAAATAGCCAGGGATGTAAGGACACATGCTCTCCGATTACTTGTAATCAGAGAGCACACCTCTAATACATAGTGTGGCTTTTGGAAGATGTAGATTCTGACATCTGAGGTTTTTTTTTGTTGTTTTTTTTTGTCAAATTCTTGGCTGTATTTCTAAATAAATAAGAATACTGCAAGGGCAAGTGAATTTAGATTTAGCTATATATGAAAGATTTATACTACTGCAGATGTTATCAGGAACTGCTCCTTCTATATAATTGAAAGCAAATATCTGTTTCAGTCTCCCAGCTGTGAGGGGATTATTTCAACTCCTAATTAAAGTGCAGATCCTAATTACACTGCTAGGTTACACAAAGTGTTTTAAATGACTCTTTTGGTTAGGTTCATCTGTATATAGGAACTTATCCTGTGTTTTTTTTCTATCTCCTTGTTACTACTTGGCAAAAATTCTACTGGTGACAATATGGTTATACTGTTCCCTTGGATGGACTGTGACTGTACTTTAAACACTTACCTAAATCTCACTGATGGTATAATAAAATACAAGTGATAGCAATAACACATAACGTTATGAAAGGGTACCCCTACATTAAGTAAGAATGTGGCAGTCAGGAATCACTATAGTTAAAAGTTTAGCTTCAGTTTTTACTTAACTGTAGTTATTTGAAAAAGCTGGAAACTAATCTTCCTGATGCTGATTAGCATACAAATTATTCAGTATTCACACACACAGGGGAACATGCATGCATTTCCTAACCTGGAGTTAGGCAGTATTACTGATTGATACAGATAGCACATACCTCCAAAGATAGGATACGCCGGTCGATGTAGTTCATCAGTGCTGCATCTTGCATTACATGTTGGGCCTCTCCCATGATGCTTGCGAGGAATAGAACTGATAAAAATTGGAGTTGCAAGACTACCATTGTCTCATAAAATTTTTGAAAGTAAAAAATGATGAACTAATAGTGTGAGTGTATGTACAGAGGGCTATCCCCAAAACTACTGCCACTCCAAAATTAAAAAAGACTTAATTGTCTGATAACATGATGTGAAAAAAGTAGCTAAAATTACTGAGGCTGGAAGTATTAAGAAGACTTAAAATGGCTGTTGAACTTTATAATTTAAAAAAATGAAGTTATGAAACAGGAACTGAAAGTGTGTATTTCGAGAAGCCAGATCATTGCTTTCCAGTTTGTGATCCTATGATCAATCCCAGATGTTCAGTACTGAGTCACATAAAGCCTGTAGGCCAAATTTTATTAAATACAAATAAAAATAATTTGTTTTCCTTCCTTTCTCCTCCCATCTGCTCTTCCATGTGACCAGTGCTGTGCAGGGTGTACTTGGTGTAAATCAGCACAGCATAAAAGTCAGTGAAACACTGGTTGTTCCTTCCCAGGAAGTTCTGATGCATAATGTCTGTTGCTATTTCAGCAACTATCTAAAGCACTTCTTTTTCCAACTCCAGTATTCAGCCTATTTACAACTGCACTGAAAATAAAAAAAATAAAATTATTAAAAAAAAAACAACTTCCCCTTCTTGTTTCTGTGTTCTCTTGCAAGTGCTTTTCCAGATAAAATCAATATCCTTAACACAGTTCCTTGTCAATATAATAGAGTCCTTGACAGACCTTTTGTTTCAGAAAGAATGATAATTCTACTTACAATAACTTAAAAATATTTATTATCTTACATAAGCATACCCTCAATTATAAGACTTGTTTTTTATATTTAATAGGTTTCCTGACTGAATGCCTTCTCTGGAGAGAGAGAGAGCAATACTGACATTGTATTCCCTAGGAAACTACGTGTTAGGATGTTAGAAAGGTCCCTTTGTATCCGAAGCCAAACTGGATGTCTCTGTTTCTCTTTCTCAGAATTCTCCACCTCTGCTTTTTTCCATTTTATTTCTTTGGAGGTTTTTAAACTTAGACAGATTTCCTCTAGTTTTTGACTGTCCTGTGTGTAAGCATGAAAGTATTGACAGAATGCATGGAAACTTCACAGCAGGCAGATTTTAACCTCTGTTTCCTTGATTGTTGCAGGGTACAGTTTTTTATGCTTTATAAGCAGATTTCAGAGGTGTACAGAAGTCTTTTCTTGCAATATTCTTATAAAATTGAGCCCTAGAAAGGAAGTTATGATTGGAAGTTCTCTTTCAAAGTAGCAGCTTCATTTTTATTTTTATTTTTATTTTTATTTTTTTTTTTTTTTTCCATTGCAGTCTGTAGTCTGGGTTGGCCTCTAAAGCAAGGCAGTAACTGCTTCACAGCATTTTACTGGAGTGTGTCAGTGTATCAGTCAGCAGAACTATGTACTGGAAGTTTTTCCTTAGGAGTGGTGGTATTATATGTGTAGCCTCTTCCTATGCTGTGGAGAGTTGTCTGAACTCTTCTACTCAAGTATTGTCTGTAACTTAAAAAGAATGCTATCATTTATTACTCTCAGAACAATAATGTTTGAATCCAGACTACCTAAATAAATAAAATAACCTAATCAAAATATTACAAACTTATGACCAAGAAAGCATACCTAAATGTCAATAAATATGTATATAATTTATTTCCTTTATCTTAAAGGAGGGACAAGTTACCTATAAAACAATACTTTGATAAATGTCCTGTGTGAGAGTAAGCACTCCACATAAGAAAAACTACATTTTGTAGTGTTGCTTCATCTTTTCTGAGAATTACCAACCAGGTGAGAGACCAGAAGTTTCCGAGGGTTTCTTTTAACAAGATGTTGCTATCGCTATGCTTATTAAGCCATTACATCATGGTAGATTACAATGATGCTCTATGTCAGATGCACAGTGTTCTCAGAGCACATGCTATAGCATCTGGTTAAGAACCGGGGTTTATTTTTTTTTAAATTCTATTTACTTTCCAGTTTTGTTCTGCCTAGATATAGATATAATAATTCTGTGTATATATATATATATTTCTATATAATCTACTTATCTATCTATATATTTTCCCCATTGACACATTATATTTGAATGTCAAATACATATTTGATAATCACTGAAAGCAAGATTGCTTGGCAGGTCAGGCAAGACATCAATCTCGGTATACAGAACCATATACAGAACATTATACACTAACAGAACAGAAGGACATTGGTTATCCTAAGCAACACTTTTTCTCTTATGAGTTAATCCTGGAATAGGTTTCCCACTATCTCGATTTTTACAGACAAACGTCTAAAAGGAAACAAGTATTCTGATGTGAGCATATGTGCCTTTTCTCTTTTCTTGTCCTTCTCTGTAGGAAAGATGGCATATTTTTTTTTCTTGTCAGTGCTGCTGCTTCGCTGCAGTAATTTCACTCTTGCTGTTTTGTGTCTGTTTTGACAGCTGTTTGAGGTTTCCAATTAAAAAAAAAAAAAGGCAATTTCAGCTCCTTCTCTGTTTGTGGATGGAGTTTTGAGTTCTTAAAATCGATGTCAGCATCAATTTGAAGTGAATTCTAGCTTTTGGAAATAATTAACTTATTTAAGCTGCTGTTTCACTTTTACATATTATTTTATTTATATAATATATATAAATATATATATACACACACACTTGTTTCTAGCACTTCAGCTGGTTAAACCGGATGCTATCATTGGTAGGTTTTGGTACTGGACCATAATAATGTTTTCATATTACTAACATAACATGTATAATTGACATGTGTGTTTTCTAATTTTGAAAAAGACTTGAGAAAAATATTACTATTGGCCATTACCCGATGAGGCTTTCTAACGCTGAGATCTCTGAAATTAAAGAAGGCTTTTGTCATAGTGCAAAATCAACACTTAATTTCTATTCTGCCTAAGATTTTCTTTTTACTGCTTTGTTTTATCTTGGAGTCTGATCCAATTGATATAAAAATGCAAACGCCTGAAATCAAATTGAAGTCTTTATATGTTGTTTTGCTATACGAACAGAGCTGGGAGTGATACCAATAATGCAATACACAATTTAAAAAACAAACTTGCTGAATTTTGGGCTTCCACAAGGCGGCGCTCCAGACTATGGAACTGGAAGGGAGCACTGAAAAGCACCAGTTCTAAACTCTGAATGAGATAAAACTTAGTGAAGGAACTGTGGTTCAGATAGTCCAAAATAATAGTTTTCCAGATGGAAAACTACTCGTAAGCCAGATGCTAGGAGGCTTTAGTGATCTACTGCTTCAATGACAAGTTCACAATGGTTTGCAGTACGAGTCTTGGAAAATGGTGAAAGCTAGCACTCTGGAATTGACAGGAACTTGAGATGTGCAGCAAAAAAAATAATAATAAAAAAAATCTCATGGGACTGGCTCTAAAAATAAAATCATAAAAGTGATTTTTTTTTTTGAGCTAGTTAAATAATCTACAGATTGTTAAAGTCTGAAGTTAAATTCAACCATACATAATGACTTTGAATTGGCTATTTGTTTGTTGCAAACTCAAAATTATACATTGTGTTGATCAAAGACGGTTCCTTGTACTTGGAAGTTTACATTTGTATAAATGTGAAACTAAAACTTTGAATTATACAATGCGTTGTAAACTAATGTTAAAATTATCGCTACTTTTGGCTTGATTTACAGTGTGAATATTCTCACAAATTTTTCTTGAATGTTAAGCATATTCACCAAAGGATTACATGTACAAAAATAATAAAAATGAGATTGGTTTAAATTCAAAGTACTTCCAGAAAATGGATATTACAGTCATCTGGTGCAGTTCAGATAAGAAAGCCAAGTTCTTGTGTTTCTTGGCTTATATTTTTGAAATATTGTAGGTGTAATTCATAACTACTATTTATTAAAATCATATTAAATCTTACCTGGATGAAAACCAAAGATGATTTTTGTAATGCCTACTATGGTATTTATTATTTTATTTTCCTGAGGTTAGTAGACACCAACATTATACTACTTCATCATATTCCAGTGTCGTATTGTTGCACCAAAGGAGTGGGTTCATTACCTATGTGCCTACGTTTTCAAAGAAGAGAGAAGGGATCTGTTTAGCCTAGGAAAAGCTGTTAAATCTTTTTAAGTAACTTTTCCTTTGAGATCACTAAATGTCACTAGCTGGTGGAAGAAAACATTTACTGATGTTGAATAACATGTTTTTGTAGTTCACTGGTAGCCATGAAAGAGTTTGTAACAGGGTGCTGCAAGACTCAGCAGTGGGTTTGGGACTCTCCAGTTATGTTGTCTGAAACTAAAACATTGACCCTACATTAAATTTCTAAGCGATTGCTGATGACATGTTCAGAGATTATGATGGTAGTTATGACACTTAGAAACTTGAGCTGAATAGAATGGAGTTGTGTTAACAAGTGTCTAATTAAATCTGTGCAAATCCTAAAAGATAGAAAAATGTCTATGAATCTAGGAGGAACTAGGACAGAAAAGGCCCTGAAGGGGCCATGCAGAAGTTGGTGAGGATGACTGAAACTTGCTGCACTGTTTTCACATTACCAGTAAAGATGAGTCCTATTAGGGAAGAGTTTGAGAAGCAGTGCAGTATTTATTCAAAGTCAAAGTAGTGGCCAAGCCCAAACTCAAGATTCATACTTAACAGGGAAGGTTATAATTTAAAAATATATAAGAAATTGGAATACAATTAAAGGGGAAAAAAAAAAAAGCCACCTATCATTATCTATCTTGCTATTTATATCTGCTCCTGACATCTGAATCTTGAAGTCTCAAGGTAAGATTAATGCGGCTTGCTGTGTTCTCAGATTTGTACACAGGAGGTTTGAGATTTCTTCTGGAAAAGTTGGTTAAATCTGTACTCTGTTCAAGCATACCTTTCAGTATAGATGAAATCAGAATTAAGCATGGTATTCAGGAATTGAGCCAGAGACCTATTCTGACTTTAAATGGAGTTCCACATGTATAAATTCCTCCCTATCTAATCTCTTAGGAAAAAATAGATGTTCTTTCATGTCATAGAATCTAAGCAAGATCAACAGTTCTTAATGTTATTAGCTCAGATCTTACTGCTTTGCACTAAACACAGAATACTGAATAGTAAAGCATGTTTTGTGTTTTATTTATTTATTTATTTAAATATGCATTAGTCTGAGCATTAGTTCAGCAAAATCTCCTGACAGAAAATTTCCAGGTCAGGAGAGGGTGTATTAGGTGGACCCGAGAAGCAGTCAGCTGTACAACTCTTAAAATGAACATTTTTTCAAAGCCTCATTTCGAGAAGATCATATTTCCATTTAATGTAGGTTTCATATTATGCTGCACCCTATCTCTGAAAACAAATGAAAAAATAAGACCTTCACAAAATCTCCAGATTGGAAATAGTCTTTCAAATCCACAGAGAGTGAACTCTAAGCATGACGCATATGCAAGAAATGGATTTTGTGGCCTTTGTTCTCTAAGGTTAGAGCTATCACATTTGCAAGTCAGCATCAGATGAGATGGTCCTAGTGCCAGTTCATGGTGAATAATAAAACGTATGTAGTATGCCAATTGAAGAGGACACAAACATGTTAAGCTGACATGAATAATAGGTAACCATTTTTTAAAATGTTATAAAGAAGTCAGCCTATTGTTTAGCAGCACTATCATCGTTATACTGATTCCATTCCTCAAGCTTTGTTATATCGCCAAAATTAATTATCTGTCCAGGGAAAAGGTCACATATATCTGTGCACAACATCCAACATTTTGCAGTGTGGTATCAGGTGGATTTGATCTGTTCCCTTTGACCCGTCAGAGCTCAGTGAGCAATGAATTGATACAGTTTGAAATATGTTTCTGCTCAAGACAATCCAGCCTTGTCACAGAAATATGCAACCCAGAGTCTTTTTTTTTTTTTTTTTTCTTACATCAAAAAAGCAGAACACTTGTCTAAAGAAAGCTGAAAAAGAGTGAATCCAGTCTGCAACACATAATATGCGGTAAAATTTTCCATCTCTCTAGCCCTTAGTTGCCCAGACAATCAGTAACTGCATCTATTTACTGATTAAAATAAAGATTCAGTACCACCATCATGGCCTTTTACTGGGCTGGGGGGCGGGGAACAACTGTTCTGCCCTGCAAGCTATCCAGCCTGGCTCTGTTTGTTTCTCTGAGCAGATAGGGCATGACTAACTCGTCCATATGTTCAGACATAAAATTCCTGCTGTGGTTCTCTGCAACAGAGGACAAGCAGCATCTGTACATAAGGGATATCTCTTCTGTGCTTGAATCAATGTAGTCTTCCAATGGGGCATATTTATTCCTGACACTTGGGAGCTAGCACACTACTGTATCTTTAGGCCTGCTGGTATAATAGCAAGATACTTGCATATCATGTACAGAAAAGGGAATAACACATCCAAATGTTCTACCATGAATTCATTGTCTGTTCTGTGCGCTTGTACTTCTGGCAGATATATTGTGCAATCTCTGTAGAATTGTCATTCTACTAAGCCTGGGAAAGCAGTTGGGTTAATTTTGAGAATAACTTTCCTAGTCTGGGGTAAGTAATTACTGCAGTTATTCCTACATGCCGTAGCAGAATTAGGCAGAGAATTTTTCATCTTCCTATGGGATTTTTAATGTTAACACATGAATGGGTATTACATGTATATTCTTTTAGGTCCTTTCATTCATATTATCTATGCGTTTCTGTCTGAAATGCAGTTTTAAGAATGAGTTACTGCCTGGCATGGTAAAATTTCAGTGACAAATTGAGCTTGTCCACTGATGACTGTCTTGCTGGTCTTTGGTACAAGCTGCTTCCTGGTCTAAAGTATGTCTACTCTAAAGTGTGTCGTACTAGTGTCACACAGAAAGAAATGGCATAGGATATATGAAAAAATCCTGTGGCATGTTTCTGTAGAGATTACAGAAATAAAGTTCAGTCTTTAATTCTGGGCTTTGTGTTTTCTTTTACAGGAACTCCCTCTTAAAAAACACTAGACTGTATTCCTGTGTTTGACATGTGTCGGGTATTGGGAAGTATAGAGAGCTTTGTGATATATCTTGAATGGTATCTGTGTGTTGCCACACATTGTTAAATGCATTACGTTAGCTTCTAAGGGCCAAAGTTGTTACACAGCTGAGGGCATGCCATGACCTGTTAATTATAGATCAGAATCTGACTGCTTTTTCCCTCCTCCATGCAAGGCCATGTATTTCTATCCTGTTTTTATATTTATGTTATGCAGGGAACAGGCATCATCATATTTAGCATCATCACTTTTAGCTATATATTTAACTAATTAGTTATTTTTCTTTATTTTTTTCCATATAATGATTGTTTTGCAAATAGCTCTCCCTTTCAAAGCAGCTGAATCCTATTCAGCCCCAGTTTTCTCTTCTCCTTTTGTCAGAAGTATTATGCCGTTATACAGAAGAGACAACTTGTGCCAACTAGGAACTGATGGTGTAGGAATTGTTGGCTTTACATACCTGTTGAAAGCTGAGCTTTTCTTTCTAGTGCTAGGCACTTCCAAAACTATATTTATATAATAGTTTTGGCATGAATATCAGATTCATGATTGTGATATACCACATAGGGAGAAGTATATAGGATAAGTTTTAGCTCCTTATTAGACCTTTACCAAATAGATATACTTGTACATAGTCTTACAAAGAAAAGTTTAGGGAGTTAGATGAATCAAAAGTAGCTAATGCAAGGTCTGGCAGCCTAGACGTGTCCATAGTCTTACCATATAAGAGGCCCAAAGCTGCAAACATGCTGCTTTTTGTAGAGAAACCAGATGCTGCTACTGGAAAATGTCTCAGCTTGACATCTATGGCCAGATGGCCAAACCTGAGCCTTGTCTGTATTGTAGTGTATGCAGATAATTCTGCCAAGTATAGAAAAATAGAAATATGATCCAGTGACTGTCAGCAGTTAAAGAGGATTACAACAAATTCTTCCATGTGCAGCCAAGGGACATCAATTTACTGGTGGCTGTTCCTGCTCATGTATGACCTAACTGTGAGATCTCATCTTTGGCCCAGCAGCACTTTGGTTTTAGGACATGATGGTGCTTGGCTTAGGAGAGAGATAACAGACACTGGACTGCTACTGATAATGGATTTCATTGGTTCTCTTTTGTTCTGTTCCAGTATACAGTCAGTCTGAAACTGTCTGCAGATTAGGCTAAGTGAACAGTCTTTGACATAGAGACAGGAACAGCTTATGAAAGCATGTGGGGGCAGGAGCTAAAAGCACTCTTCCTTAAAACCTGTTAATTGCATAGAAACTTGAACTTCTGTTAAATAGGTCATGCTGGCTCTCTTGACCAAACAGTATTGAGAAACCATCAGTGCATGAAGCCTAAGTTAGTGATAATTATAGATCCAACTGTATTTTGTAATGTGGAGGGTGGCTCTAGCTGGGTGGTTTGGTCAAGTCTTAATTTTTCTTGAAGTTGCCGTTTACTGAAATAAGTCAAAACTCATTTTCATTCTGCCATCTAAACCTTATCTGGTTGCTCTGCATTATTAAGCAGTTACTTTTTTTTCCAGGTTACTGTGTTTCAGTCATAAACATGAACGGTGAAATATGCTTTGGATGAAAAATATCATAAACCAGAGTGCAACTGTGGGACTTGTATCCAAAGTAGTTAATAGATGCAATTGTATACTTGAGGGTCTATTTTACCTACCTAATTACCTAGTGTTTTCTGACTACAGTGGGGCTAATAAACTTTGAAAGCAGTGCAATGATTTTACAATTCTAGAGAAACAAACATAGTATTTACCTTTATTCATACTGTTAGAAGCTTCAGAAACTGTGCAATCCCAATTACCTTTTGTAATGAACATCATCCCATGAGAAATTTCAATTCCCCTACAATCTAACTGAATGTAGGCAAAATGGAAAATGCACATGGAGAAATCAGTTTGCCCAGCAGGGCTTTTGCACAGACTAATTCTTAGAGAAGAAGTTTAATTTACTCCAAAACACCTAGGGTGATTCCTGGGGGTTGCAATAGCTAATTTATGCTGAATGAGAAATACAGTTTCTTCAACTACCTGATTAGTGTGATATACTTTTTGCCAAAGCAGTGTCCTTGATACTATAGAATAGCTGAAAACTATCCCTGCCTCCCCCAGATTGTGACATATGGATGGTTGTTGGCTGCTGTAATGCTCCGTTTGACAGTATCAGATGGGATTTACTCCGAGTGGTGTTGAGGGGGAGGATGTTCTACAACCTTATAGCTGACATTACAATCAAGCATGAAATGAGAATGAAAATTTACTGTTTAAAACATAGCATTGCCTATTAAAGGAGTTAATTGGTGACTAGTTATTCAGAAAATGTTATTCTATGTCATAAATGTATGTGCACAGTGACTGATCTCAAGTTTGAACAGTTTACAGGGGTGTTAAAAAAAACTTCAAAGTGATTCAGTATAGAACAGTGTGCAGATAGTTTTGTGCTGCATTTAGACCCTTAGGGTAACCAAACCTTGAATGGAATTGTGTTTATGGAACTGTCTAAAATGAGGAAAAATTTCTAAGGTGGTGTAAAATATCCCTAAAAGCAGTCTGCAGAAATGGTGACTACATTTGGTTTTATTTATGTGGCTTTTATCCCACCATCACTTTTTCAGGACAAGCGTCCTATTAAGTTGAGATTTACTTCTCTGCAGTGGGCCAGCTTCATTCCTGCTTATGCCTTCGAGCTAAGCGGTAATTATTCCTGGATCTGGTCCTCTGTTTGGCTTTCTTTTTCATTTTTACTTGAGTTCAACCTTTTCAGGTGGTGTGGTTTAGCCAGGGCTGCATTCATGTCAGCAACGTTCCCCTCCTGCAAGTTTCTTCTGTCCTTTAGTATCTTGGGAACCAAGATAAGGAACTTCTTCAAACTTGTTAAGGTTCCCATTATTGTCTTGTTTGTTCATATTACATGTTCATGAGTATGATGCAGCCAGAAATAGCATGAGAAAGAGCATTGACTCCAAACTATATCATTACACAATATATTGGTATTATAAAATAAAAATCTTTTTTTTTTTTTTTTTTTTCTGCTGAGTATCAGAACTGATTTATTTATTTATTTATTTATTTTTACTGAACTGTAAAAGACTCTTAAGCTTATGCTTACCTGTTTTGGAATGTCCTGATGCTTCATGTGTGCTGATATCCTTTCTTCCCTTTCACAGCTGCTTGTAATATTAACTATACACCCATACATAAAAAAGCAGCTCTCTTGCCTGAAGGTAGTTTATTGTGTTTGTAAAAGACTGGTTCAGGGAGTTGAATTCCACTGGACCACACACACTTGCAGGAGCAGTCATAAATTTTGCAATCGCAAGCACGGTTAAATCTTTTATTTATAAAGTAACGTACTTATACTGTCAGAAAACAATGAGCAGAATGTAGTACTGGTGCATCTGTCCTAATGTCAGGAATGTCTGCCAGTTTACAATTTTCAAACAAATAGTTTTCTGTAGTATCAAACATCAGTCATCTGCATGAGCTCTTGGGTACTAAATTAAACAGACAGAAATCCTGTCTTAATATAAATACAAGTCAAATATGTTTTGATAGTTTTGAAAGAACCTTATCTGTGTGCAAAATATTGTGGAAAAACAAATTGTGAAGGTCTACTTAATTACAACTGACAAACAATGGGAGCTGGGCACATTGTGGCTTTTAATTCTCAGAACTGCCTATGGGGCTAAAGAGGCTAAAGAACCTCAATTCTACCAGAACTAATTATAATGCATCTGATGTAGTGCTGCCTTCTTGGAGATTTCTGAAAGATGTGAATTTTGGAGTAAAGTTGGAACAAAAGAGACTAAATTTGGACAAAGGCTTGTGTTCCATGTTACTCAAACTCTGTCTGCCTGGCCTGCGTGTGTGTACGCTTATATGCACACTAATTAACTTAGAAATAAGCTGTGTGTGTTTGAAAGCTTCCCCTCCCTTATAGTTGTACCATTTGGTCTGATAGAAGGTATTATGTGTCCTAGTATATCTTGTCTGGCTTATATCCTTACATAATTGTAGCTAGGACGTTTAGTTATATTTGCTAGCTTTTGCATGTATATTGCAGCCAGTTTGTGGAGTGTAAAATAAGACAGAATTTGATGCATTAGATGATCAAGTACATATTAGTATATTGATTTTTTGTACTTATTTTTTTTTTCTTTTAATTTAGAGTATCTATTTAAATATTATTTTTAGGAGCATGATGTTTTGATAGTTACCAACAGCAAATTCAAAAGGCATTCAGTAGCCCCATTCATACATTACATACAATTTATTACTTTTCTAATGGCCTTTATAATAAAATAACATACAAGTCCATTCATGTATTATGTTTAATCTCCCTGAAGACAAAGGATTGAATTTGTTTGCTTTCATGCATACCAATATTTATCATATCAATTCATTATTGGCTGAAGTTTGTGAGATCAAATCTGGTGCAAATTTGTTACATCATGTGAATTCAAATGAAGTTAATGGCACTGTATGGAATTAGTGATGCAATAACCAAACAGTGATAGGCCTTGGTGGGGATATTTTTTCAAGTTTCCAAGAATGTGCTATTTCTACTTTTTTTTTTTTTTTTTTTTTTTTTTTTTTTTTTTTTTTTTAGCAGACCTAGCCCTGAAACAACTGAACAACAGAGGATTTTTTAAAGGGCTGAATGCCTAACTGCCTTTGTTATGATTTTGTTTTGGCTTTGCACACTTGGGAATCTCAGCAGTCCTTGTGCTACCTGCCAGCCAAGCCCTATCTCTTCTAATTGTGAAACTGGACTCTAGGCCTGGGCTGCCCTGTGACCTGGGTCTGAGCACTTGTTCATCTATGCTGCTACCTGTTTTTCTGTTTAGTCTTGTCTGCTGCCTGCCTGCCTTCAAGACGGATCTGATGAGCCAAGTCAGGTTGCCCTATGGGCTCTTTTGACTGCCAGTTGGATCAGCCTGCTGTAACAAGTAGTCTCGTATATGAACTTAGACTGCTTAAAATAAATAAATTAATAATTCTGGCTTCAGACAATGTTCTACTGTTGAGCCGGGATGAGTAGCTCCTTCTCTTGCTTTTCAAAGTTTTACCACAAATCTTCAATCTATTTTCTCTTTTCTTCTCTTATTCTGAGAGCACTGGAGACAATTCAGAATAGAATATCCATCATGGGATAGACCCTGATGATCTTTTACCTTTCAGATATCCTTCAAACTAATTTGGACAAAAATAAACACTAGAATTTTCTGTCCTGAATGTTTCAGACATGATTGGTCACTGACTGCCTCAAATGGGTATTTTGTCATTTGGCTTCTGCAAGTTAGGAGGATAAAAAATGAGTGCTGTCAGTTGAAAGCACTCTAAATAGCTTAATAGCCATTACCTTAGGCAGTACCTTTTACTCTCCATTTTGTCTTGATTCCAAAATATGACTTTATCTTCCTCATTTGTCGAATACCTTTTAAGATTTGCAGTCTCAAAAGATGAAGGTGCCTTCCTGTACCCAGAATAGCTCCCACAAATCTGTCCAAAGAAGTCTTTTAGAAATGCATCACTATAAATCATGAAATATTTGTGCTGGGTGGGGGGCAGGTGGGGGAATAGATAACCACCTATTAAATGAATGATGCTTCTTTTCAGTGCCTGGCCTGAAAAGATAACAATATATTGATGCTGTTAAGTGGAGTAATGATCTTTGGTTACTATTCTTTTTTTTCTATTTTCACTGTGGTATATGCAAATATAACCCATTCCTACAGAAAGTGAATGTGTAATGTTCTAATGTGGATGCATGTATTTCCAGTACAAGTAATTTTCTCAGAATCTTACATAGCATTTAATAACCACAATAGATTGCACCTACGTGCACCATGTGTATGTCTGTTTATAGCTAAGGATCTCAAAATATTTTATGGACATTAACTGTGAACAATATAAAATGACATGCATCAGTGAGGAAAAAATAGTGTTAATTCACCTTTTTTGTAGCTTGAAAAATCATTCCTTTTATTTTTATTTTCCTGCAAGTATTAGGAGCAAGTTCTAGTGACAGATACCTATTGAAATCCAAGGATACAAATCACCTTGGTTTTGAAGTTGGAAAACCAAGCCACCAGAATTTCAACTCATATTTTAAAAACTAGAACATAAAAACTGAATTCCTAATTTAAAGCACTTTCTAAAGTATTCCAGTGTTGAAATAGTAGGACAAAATTTTGTTCTTTGTTTCCTAGTGGCATGCTTCCTTGGCAAAAAGACTATACAATTAAGTTTCCTTTTTGAAACATTTCAGATTTTCAGGAGTTAGAACTGCAGTTCATATATAGCAACTACTTTTGAGAGACTGGGAATGTTTTGGAAGCATCTTAGGAAAGAATTTCACATGTTAAGTTGTACTAACCTGGTTCAGACACAGTGTGCAATGTCAGTGCTGTTGCATCAGATCCTATGAAATATTGCAGAGGAACTTTGTGTTTTTTTTTTTTTTTGTTTGTTTGTTTTTGTTTTTTGTTTGTTTTTTTTGTACTGAGTTGAGTAATCTACTATGTACCCTGGACATGCACCAAATAGAAGTGGCTCCATCTTAGTTAAAACTATAAAATGGGCTGACTTGTAGGTGCACCTGTATGAGCAGGCAGGTGTGTACATGTTGTAACAGATGCTTTATTGTTGGAGTTCTGTGTAGGGCCTCAGGGTTGCCCGAATCATCCTATGCTGAAGGGGTAGGACCTCATGCAATGATGTAGAGTGACTTCATAGACTTTTCCTGACAGCTCAGTATCTTTTCTGTATTCAGAAGTAATAGAGCTGGCAAAGCTCTCTGAAGAAAAAAAATCAGTGTGGTAGAGAGGGAACATCCTGGAGAGAAGGGTAGGATCAGTCCAAGTTGAAGGATATGATGAAAAGGCAGTATGTACAAGCTGGGACGTGTTAATATTTTCTTGGGAGGTGTACCAATTTACATATGAAATGAACAAAGAGATTAAGTGCTTGGAAATCAAGCATAGAAAAACATTTGGCTGAAAAATGCTTAAAATGGGTGCTGCATGCTAGAACAATAGAAGCAGCAGCAGCAGACTGTGCTTCATGTACATTATCTGCAGCAATCATAGTGCCTTTATGATCTGTATGCCATTAGAGGAGTGAGTGATTGCTTCAGTGTATGACCAGATGTTTTATTTGAAGACCATTAATCAAATTTCCCAAGGCAGAAGAAACATTAAGCAATTAATTAAGTTATAATACTGGTCTTGTAAGAGGGTTCTGACTACACTAATTAATCAAGCCAAGTTGGAAGATTTTGTTCAAGGAGCTCTGAAACACTTTCTGATAGCCTTCAGAGAAAAACTCCGAGTATTACAGAGATGTGAGCTAGTCAAAAAGACCCTTGCTTTGCCCTCATGTCTACTGCTGTGATGAGCTGTTTTAGTCATGGTTACATCAAGATACTTTATAGTCACAAGGACTATTGTAAGGAGCTTCAGTTGGGTGACACAAGAAGTCCCTCTTCCTTTCTGCTTTGAATTTAAGGAAAATGTTTTGAATTTTGAAAGATTAAATCAGACTGCTTTTTGATTGTTCATCTTGGGAGAATGTAGAGAGAATATACAGTTAGGAAGAGCTCATTTTTATTTTTAATGCAACAGCAACAGTGCCCGCAGGGGTTTCAACCTAGAGCTTTATAAAATGAGACTCTTGTTTCCGTCTTGCCATCATAAGAGCATTAACTTCAAGAGGAGGGAGTTAGTATCCAGTGCTGCCTCCTAGCAGTTCTATAGGAGGAAGAGTTTTCATGGCTGCAGGAGAGCTTGTGGGAGCTTCCCCATACGTAATCAACAGTGACCTGTGTCAGTAGTACCAAATTTCCTTAAACTTATTTGAAAACTTGAGCCTCAGTTCTGTAGGAGGATGCTGGATATTTTCTCATCTTGTGCTGAAAATAACAAGGACAGTTTTGTTAGTGTTTTATTTACTTGAAAGCTTTTGAAACTAGCTGTAATTGGATCTCCTATTTCTCTGTCTGAAGGGAAGGGACAGATAAGTTTGAGAAACCTGCTGTGATCAGTCACGCAGGAAATAAAATAACTGGAAATAGAAGATGAGACAACTTGAAGACTGTTTAAGAAAAGAACCATTAGGTGTGAAAATAAGATTTGTTTTGACACATTACCTACTCAAGCAGCCAGAGAAATTAATGTAATAGTTGTACTTTTCAGATTAACAGTTAATACACAAATGGATGTATTTGTTTCGTAAGTTACTGGAGCATGTTTTGGTTGATGTCAGCTGGCTTCCACACTCTGCCTGGCTGGCTGGATAAGTGTTCTCTGGCATGCTCTCCGGAGAACGTGCCTAATGTAGGAGGTAGAAAGATCCTTTAATCAAAAGGGTCTACAGCACTTGGAAACAGCCTGAAGATATGAAAAATTAAGTAGTAAAAAGTTTGAATGTCATAGAAAATCCTTGACCACTAAGGTAGCAAAATAAATTCAGTTTTGACAGACTGAGCCAGATAAGAGGTCAACAACTGCACTGCGTGAGTTTTGTGATGAACTGTGGTTGCCCACCAACAAGAAATCTGCTAACTCAATCAAGGTTAAACAAATACCAATCAGAACTAAAGGGCAAATAGTGGCCCTAGCATAGATGTTTGCAAAAAAAGGCAGGATTAAGAGTAAAACGTTTTATGATGGTTAAGGGGAAGACAATGAAATAAAAGAAAATGACGTAGAGGCTAACTTGTCTTGGGCTGGCTTGGGAAAGCTGCAAGACATGTTTCCATAGAAACAATAATCACAGATTATGTAGATGCTGCATGGGCCACAATCTTTTCTTACTGCCTAGACGAGGGTTTCTTGGCAGTGAATAGAACAGGCAGGTGCCAAAGTGATGAAATCATCACTAGTAATAAAACCATAAATTGAGATGGAAATCTTGAGGGGCATTACAGTAACTGATTATATATGGAAAAATAAACAAGTTATCATCCAGTGTTCACCTTTTTTTTTTTTTTTTTTTTCAGTCTGTCTTCTTCAAAAATGTTAATTAGATTAATAAAGATACTCTCTTCCCACAAACTTTGTTCTGTTGTTAGATTATCATGGACCAAATGTAGTTGTTTGAGGGAAAAGTAGCTGTTATTTATGCATAGATTTCTAGCATCCCTATTTTCCTTGATCTTTCAGGGAAGAACATATATACCATTTTTCTTCAGAAAAGAAACAAGTGCAAAGCCAAACAAAAAACATATGTACACAAACATCTCAGAGGAAAAAGCTTGTATAGATTACTGAAAATCTTTATTATACTTGTACTGTTTTTTATTTATTTTTTTTTTTAGTACTTGTGAACATGACAGAAAGACCTCTTTAGGACTTACCTGCATAGCATAGGATAAAAAGATTAGATAAAATGTTAAACAGTATTTGGAAAAATTCTTGATGGATCACAGTTGATCTTCTAGTTACCCTCTAGGTGTGGGCTTTGAGAGAACAAAATAAGCTGAAAGAAAGTGTCATTTGGGTTTCAGTGGGAATATAACTGATGAAAAAATCAGAACTTTTTCTATAATTTTTCTTCTTGACTTAGATTAATTGGGTTGTTCTAAGAGGAGATCTGGGGTAGTTTAGTAAACTAGTTTCTAGTAAGCTTCTAGCTTCCCAGGGAGGACAAAAACAATGTTGTATCTGTCAAGTTAAATCATGTAAGTGATTTTACTTGGACAAGTGAGAAGTTTAAATTACAATAATAATAGATCATTTTGTGTCTGTTTGTGAAGTTCTATTTGTGCCAAGTAGGCTTACGCGAAATTCCTGAGATCCTGTTCTGATCTCAGATGTCAATGGCCAGACTGGGCAGCTGTTACTACGATTACTTACCACTTTCATATATACTGCACTCATGCCAATACTTAGTACCAGTATCATCTATTGGAAGAAAGAAACATAACTGGGATAATGACACTGATGTATCTGTTCTGGAGAGCCCTCATCTGAGGGCTGCTCTGGCAGTATGGAGGTTATGAAGCAGGTATGAATATGTCTAACTGTAGTGCAACAGCAAAGTACAGGGTAAACAAGGAAAAAAATAAGCTGAATGAAGTACCAGATGAAATTAGAAGTACAAGTATTAGAGCAGAATTTTGCAGTATATTAATATAAAGCTCATGTAACCAGGAAAACACAAAAGATAGTAGTGTTTTTTGATGACATGCAATTACAATCTTCATCCAGGTTCCCATAAACTACTGTGTATTTTTTTTATTATTATTTTTCAATGTATTTCTAAGATTTTGTCTAATTGTCATGGCTACTCTTCTCTTAGACACAAAATTATTCAATAATTGGGGAACATTCTTACAGTTGTGTTGTTTTCTTAAATCACCCAGGTCTACAGTCTTTCAGACTTAGAAGCATGCTATTGCTGTGTTTGAGGAAGCATTTCAACATGTCACCCAATACCTGCAAGTCTGAAATGAGAGAAGAATGGATCAGGATATTGTTGGCAAGGTAATTTCTGTTATAGGCCTATCTGCCTCTCTATACAGTTTACTCCAGTTAATTTTCATAGGTCGATTTTCTTAAATGTCATACATAATGCGTTCTTGTTATGAAATGGTAGATAAGATACAGTGTATGAAGAAATGCCATTCGTTGTTTCATATTTCACTCTTAATTAGTCTATCACTGGAATATTTTTCAGACTAAATTGTCAATTTTATCATGTACTTAAGCAGTTTCATTTTTACACTTTAGAGAAGTACACATTTTCAATTAATAAAATCCAAGATCATGTAATTCTTACTGAAGCACAGAATCCATACGTAGTTATTCCTTTGAAATTCAAGGGGGCAAATTGTTTTCATAGGTACTTACTTCTTTCTGGAGAGTTGGTGAGAGTGAAGAGGAGAAAGCAAATGGGGAGAATCAAATCTGGGCTCACCAAACTTTGCAGCAAACCTTTCATTTGCACACTAGACACTGAAATTTCATAAGAGGTTATAGCTACATTATTAATAAAATGAATATTATTCCTTTTCATATTGTTTCTACAGTTAAATCACTATACCATTCTGATCCTGACAGTTTCTGCTTTTTCTTCTGATACTGTAATGATTTATAGAACATACTGGGCAATATTGATCTACATTTCAGTTGAATTCATTTATTTTTTTGTGAGTAGTAGGTTTGTTGACATATCCTTGCAACATGAGATACTTGTGTGTTTCATATGTGCATGAATAATATGAATATGTACTTAAACCCAAAGATCACGATACAGGGTAACATTCCTATCCAACAAGGGGGCCTGGAGAACAAGTCCTGTGAGGAGCGGCTGAAGGAGCTGGGCTTGTTCAGCCTGGAGAAAAGGAGGCTCAGGGGCAACGTTATTGCTCTTTACAGATACCTTAAAGGAGGCTGTAGAGAGGTGGGGGTTGGTCTATTCTCCCACGTGCCTGGTGACAGGACGAGGGGGAATGGGCTTAAGTTGCACCAGGGGAGGTTTAGGCTGGATGTTAGGAAGAACTGCTTTACCAAAAGGGTTGTTAGACATTGGAACAGGTTGCCCAGGGAAGTGGTGGAGTCACCATCCCTGGAGGTCTTTAAAAGACATTTAGATGTAGAGCTTAGGGATATGGTTTAGTGGGGACTGTTAGCGTTAGGTCAGAGGTTGGACTCGATGATCTTGAGGTCTCTTCCAACTTAGAAATTCTGTGAAACAAAACATACAGATATATACCCGTGACTCATTGAATTGATAAAATTGCATCATGTCTATATTTGTTTCATGCAGTGTTTGGAAATGATGGACTTAAACACATTCATAAGTATTTCTTTAGTTAATTCCCAAGAGTGTAAATTGAAGTATGTAGGTAAAAGACTTTGTAATACTATATCTGAATTATTGTTCTAGATGTTTGTATGGTTACCTGTTAAGTCACAACTCAAGTGCAAGCCAGTTCTCACTTTCCTCCATTTCTTGCTTTCCATGGGTAAGAAATATACAAAGACTAGAGGACACCTAAGGCACATGTCAGCCTAGGTGGTAGTGTCAAAGATCATATCTGTCTCATGTCTGTATGGAGTAAGGCCTTTCAAGTGCTCATTTACAAATAAATAAATAAATAAATAAATTAAATGTAGTACCCAAAAAATAGCTGCATAGCTCCTTTTGTGGAAATGTGAAGGGAATTGTGACTTCAGAAAAGCCTAAAGAAATACACGATTGGATAATGACTAATTCTAGTGGTGACATTTTCAGAACAAAAGTTTATGAATTTGAGCATGGCTGTGATTAAAGATTGGGGTAACCAAGCCAAAATGAATCTACTGCTATTTATTAATCCTCCTTCAGTAAGTATCTTCCATTATTCTCCTCATATTTACTTATGTCTTTTCTCAGAGCCTACATTTCAGTATAAATCAAAATGAAATTTAGCTATGTGAAGTTGCTTTGCTTTCATTTTCTATGATTGACACTATTTACACAATATATTTGCCTGTTAACTTGCATCCCTTCTCAACTTTGCTGTTGTTGAAGTAATTCAGTGCAGTGACTGACACAAAAGTTGGATGTTACTGGCTGTCATGCATGTAAAGACAAGTGTGGTAGTTCAGATAGTGCTATAAGACTGAAATTTGAACAGCAAAAGCCCACGTTCTCTCTAGACACAAATCACATCAGTCTGTTCATTTCCAGTATACTGACACATTTGGCAAGTTAGATAATAGATCTTAAATACTTTCCTTTATCACTAGATGTGAGCGTTGTACCAAACATAGTGTGCAAGTCTTTTCCAGTAGGAAGCATGGTGTAACAGTTGTCAGTATTAGAACTCAGCTGGAACACTGGCTTTCTTATGATTTTTGTCATATTGCTTAATTTTGATCTATTATCACCTTTCACAAAAATCTGTGTGGATCACAGATATTAGAAAAACAGGAAAAACATGAAAATAGATTTTTTTGAGACTTTGACTGGGAAAAGCATGCACTTTACTGTAGTAATCTCTTTATAGTCTTTGATATCTGGTGTTGACGAGTTAAATGACCTCACTTAGTTTATTCCATGGGACCTCTCATTAGGGCAAGCAGAATTCCCCTTTATTCTCTGCAGCACTTAAGCTTGGCTCCAAATTCAGCACTTCTCCTCTGTCTTGTAAGGACATACAGTGTGCACAAGAAATTTTCCAAAATGAGGAAATTGAGGTTATTCTTGATATTCAGTCACTGGAGGAAAAAAAGAAGTAGCAGAAGCCTATGATTTGTCACAAGACTAGAAATAACCTTTGAATAATTGGTCTCACTAAATAGAGGCTTGTCGTTATGGTAATATCATCCCAGTTGATGCAGAAAACCAAACAGGGTCATAAAACAGCAGTTATGAGACATGTCACAGTGAAAGTATTGGGTAAGAAATCGTCTTGCAGGAAGTGATTGTTGGCAGGTTTCCTAGGAAGCATGTATTCTAGGGATGCCTCATTCACCTAATCCTGTGGTGCAGTCCACATAGCACAATAGTTGCCTGCTTACTGAATGAGGACCTCGAGATCGAGACCGTTTATCAAACCCATATTGATCTAGGAGTTTCTTTTCTCTGCCTGTCACATTCAATGACTGATTACGGTAGTGAAACCCTTTCTTAAAAAAAAAAAAAAAGTTCAGAAACTTGTGAATGATGTGATTATAATGCATATATGCAGTATATAATATATGTAAAAAGACAGCGGAAGAAGGAAGAAGATCATTAAGCTGATGCTTTTGAAGAGCTTATCAAACTGAAAAGCAAGAACACTTTTTTTTTTTTTTTAAAAAAAAAAAAGGTTAAGGGTAGGGCTACTGTTAGTATGGAAAAAATACTTTGCTGTTCCAAGAACTTGAAATTTACTGTTTTCTCATTAAATGTGGTAAAAAAAAAAAAAAAAAAAAAAAGCTTAATTAAAAAACGAACAAACAACCCCCCCCCAAAAAAAAACTTTATTGTAAGATAAATAGTATCTGTGGGTTGCTAGGGTGTTTATTAAGGCAAAATTTTATTGCTCCTCTTCTTTATTACATAGCCCATGAACTTTCTTGTGTTCTATTTCCAGTTTCAAGTCATACAAAATTTAGGAGTTCCTGTATTATAGGAGGCAGGTGGATCACCAGCTGCTTTGCTAAAATGCTGCATGAGGCACATAAATTTCTGTGCTGATATTTTACAGAACCTTTCATTCACACAGAAAGAGAAAGAACAGTCCAGTGGCTGGAGTTGTGGTTTAGGATAGGTGGATGTTGCCACTGACCTCTTGTGGGAATTGGACAGGTATAGGGGACTCTGATTTAGCTGCATTTACTGAACTTGAATATCTGAACACTTGATTGTCTCTCAGCCCTGAAGGACTGTTGTGTCTTGAAGTGTAAATGTGCAATCTCTGGAGGCTTGCCTTTTGGAAAGCGAAGGGTGTCTCCAGTGATCGTTTCACAGCAGAAGTCTAGTTTACTAGACTGTCTCCTTCTAGAAGGACCGCTCTCTCATTTTCCCTTGATTGTAGTTATGTTTGGATTCTGTGAAGTGAGGTTAAGAGGGTGTCTACATTTCACAGCAGTATGTTGGGGAAAAAATAATTTAAATTTCATGGTGCTCAAATACTTTGTTTAGAAAGTGATAGATATTTAATAAATCTAGGATTTCTAAAACATATGTATAATGAAGTCAACATGAGGAACTTCATCACTTACTCATCATGATACAGGCTTTCACTGTACAGCCTTCCACAGGAGTAGAAAATCTAAATATCTATGCTGCAATAAAACTACTGGAACTAGCATGTGGGTAAGATAAATGCTGTGTTGCCACTTTCCCTTGTCCATGCATTTGTCACAAGGCAGGATGTTTAAAATGAAATAATCAGGCCACTTGAGCCCAAAACTAGAATAAAGCTGTTGGCTCCTGTGCAACTGCTGTTGGTTTCAGGTGTTGTTTTTTTTTTTTTTTAAAAAAAAAAAAAGTATTTGGATTCATAGAAAAATCAATTTTTCAGTTCAAGAATATAAAGGATATGTTAATTCTAGTGAGTTAAATAGTGCCATGGAACACTGGTGGGTATTAGAGCTTCATTGTCTGTACAATTGCACTTGTCAAAAGGTCTTTGGCTCAATTTTAACCTCAGTTCATTGCCAAATTTGCAAACAATACCAAGGTATGATTTAAGTCAGCATTGACCAGGGACCTTTCCCAATAAGCTGTTAGGATGCAAATTGTTTGGAGGAGAAGAGGGTTCTCGATAGTGTGGATGTGAGTCATTCCCTGTCAGCTGGCCTGAGGCCAAACAGGCTTGTGCATATTAATTTACTAGAACAGGTAAGGCCTACTCTTAAAGTTGTTTTTTTTTTTAATTATTAATTATCGTGGAATTCAATTTTTCATTTCAAAATGAAAAGTCAAGGTCTTTTGTTTTAAAATTGTTGAAAAGATACATTTCAACATTAATACTCAGTGCTCTTCACTGAAATGACTCAAGAATTAATTTGTGGGCAAATAAAATTCTTTGAACTTCTTTGAAAAAAGTTTTTCTCTTTTTAGTGTTTATGGTTTTTAAAATGCTGAGTACGTTTAGCTGTCCCAGGAGTCAGACAGGATTAGTGTGCTCAGCTCCTAACTGGAAGGCTTTATGTTCAGGTGTGTGGCAGTAAATAGATCTATTGAAGAACTGACTTAGACAAGCACAGTTGCGCAGGTATGAAGTCAAATATCTGCCAATACTGAACATAGAATATATTTCTTCCTATTTAAGTGGAAGCTAGTTAAATACTTAAATGTGTCATCTTTTTTCAACATCCAGAATGATGATTTTCTTCATACAATTCCTTTATAGTTTTGTTTCACCTCCCTTCCCACCCCCTTTCGATTTTACCATTTAGTGTAATGATAGATACAGAACAAAATAGGTAATATGTTAGTTGTAATTTAAAGAATCCATTCATCTTCTGGATTAGGCTTTTTGAAACAATTTGTCCATATTTCCCCTAATTACCTGGAAAAAATACATTAACATGAAAATGGAAAACAGCTTTAGTTAATGGACTTATATAAGTTTCATTACATATATTTGTAAAATTTGTTACTTGTACAAACTAATGATAGCTTCTCTATTTCACTAAAGTATTATGAGCATATGTATAAGTGTGTTAGCACAGAAGATTTGAGTAATTCTGTTTTAAGATGCATGTTCCTGAGATACCCATGTCCTCAACTCTCCGTTGTGAAGGCAAATTGCATACTATCCAGAACTTACAGTAAGATGTTTTGGGTTACAGTTGCTCTTTATAATATAGAATAGTTCAGTTGGAAGGGACCTACAAAGATTACAAAATCCAACTGCTTGAATATTTGCAAATTAAAGTTCTCTTATATTTGCATGTTGCTACAATGAATGAGTGCTTGTAACTGACATTATAAGAAAAATAGTTCTTCATGTTCATAATCTGTCGTATGGAGACATGAGAAAAAAAAAGTGTTTTTGTTTTTTTTCTCCTGACTTTCTGTAACATTTGTCATTAGTAAAATGACAAATTCAGGAAGAGAGAATGGTCTTATGGAACAGATACACAGCAGGGAAGCAGAAGAAGCTAGGCTAAGTGTGTGGGGGGGAAGGAGAACATGTTAGAAATAGAAGCTGCATCTGGTTAAAATTTAACCCAAAGACTTAGAGAAGAATGACATTAATATCAATGGAATCATACCAACAGTAGGGCACAAGGATGCAGTTACTGGAATTAATACTTGTTGGTAGTTTGTGATGATGTTAATGGAACAATGCAGATAGATCAGGCAAGTCAAAACCGTGCTAACTTAAATTGTTATAAAAACAAACAAAAACAAAAAACATCAGTAAGTCTCTCTGCTATTAGAATTTTAGGATTTTTCATGATCCAGAGAAGTTGTATCCTGGAGTGTGGCAGTGTCCATCTCCAGAGAGTGGGGCAGAGTCCTAAATATAGCTCAGTCTGGGAAGTATTTGGATGGCATTGAAGTAGGGAATATTTTATGAGGTTTCCATATATAAATAAAAGATGAATGCAATTAGTGCTCACCATAGGATATTTCCTTCTGTGTAACCCAATTTTTTTTTCCTATGGTTTTCAGCAGGAGATGTGTCATCAAGTGCCTTTTGAATATCAAACAGTTTGAATGAGCTGTCATAATCAGCTCTGTAACCTTTTATAACCATCTTTATGGATGAAAATTTTGCCTTTGAAATCCATATTGGCTATTCTTTCAGATTTTTACTTCAAATATGCTATGTAACTTTCTTCTAATTAGTGATTCCATCATTTTTGTAAGGTACAGATGAATAGCATTATTATTTCTCCAGGTCAGGACTGCTTGCGCTTTATAAACACTGAAGACTCATCTTTGTATTTTTGGACTCTTCAAGCTTTGTGCTATTGACTTTTTATGACTGACACAATGCTCTGAATCCTGAGCATCTAGACAATGATGTATACTTTAGAGCCTGAGGCTTTCTTGAAGGTCATGGAAGTTACATTGCTCTATAGTTCCAGTGGTCACTCCTTTTTTTTTTTTTTTTTTCCAAAACTAGATTAAGATCAACAGTATTCTGGAAGTATTAAGGTACCTAGGTGTATAGTTATTTTTGCTCCTGTTTATCATAAAATCACTGGCATCGATATTTGCTGAGTGGAGTCCATGCTCACTGAACTCAATGACTTCTGTAATGGGATAACATGGGTAACTTAGGGAGATTTTCTTAAGACTGCCACTATTTCAATCAATCAATTTCATAAATAAATAAATAAATAAATGCTCATCATCACCCTTTGAGAAGTTTTAAAGGTCCCAATAAGAGGACATGGACTAAAGGACAGTTATTTGCACCAGAAAGGACTTTGTCTTGAAAAAAGCCTTTCTTCTGATTCAATTGCAAAGTATCTTTTTATTCAGAATTTCTCTTCCTGATGCTAATGACCTATTTGAAACAACAATTACCTGTTTCTTATATTGCTACCTCAGAAATCTGAGGTTGTTGTGAGTAAGAAATATAGAGGCGGGGAACTTAATATGGTAAGATAAAACCTCGCAAATGTTGTATTTCCTAAATAATATAGTGAAGATAAAATAGCAAGTCAAAGCTCAAGATATCATACACAAACTGAGGCAAGCTATGAATGCTCAAAATACAAAAATGTTGAGTTTTTGTTGTCAGTACATTTATTTCCATGTTCCTTGCACTCCTGGGGCAATATGAGTTTGGAAGCACAATTTGTGAAGCCCCTGAATAGTGGCAGTTCCATGCAGAGCTTCCAGCCTGATATTTCTCAAAGATCTGGAGATATATATATATTTTTTTTAAAAAACTCAAAAGTGACTCTTTTATTGGACAAAACACCATTTTATTAGTAAGAGTGGCCAGTCAACCATGGAGTTTGCTAACTTGTGATATGATTTTTGCGCTTTTCCAGATCATGCACACTTTTCCAGTTCTCAGCCCTATCCTTTCCTTGATGTTCTGATAAACTTCTGAACTATTAGTTATAAAAATTAAACTGGAATTTTTTGTTACTTCCCACTATGCTACAGTCTTCACTCTGGTTTCTCTCAAATGTACTCAATGTGTGAATATACTGAATATACGACCATCTCCAGTCTTTGAAAATATGTTCTCAGTCACCTTTGCAAATGGGTTCGTGCTGCACTCTGTGCTAGTCCAACAGATATAGTTTGATCAACTAGGAAGCGTACAGGCACAGTGGATGGTAAGGAAAAAAAAAAACTGTCATGTAGAATACACGCAGCATCTACCTTCAGTTTTCCCACTTTGTTCTTTACTTTATCTTGATATTGCAGAGAAAATTGTTAGGTCCAAGATACATGGTTAAGTTACAACACTTCAGCTGAACAATTGTGAGAGAGAATGTTCATGTTTTTAACCTGAAACAGTGAAAGAAAATAATCTATTTTACCCCCCTGTCTATTACTGCAATTAACTGAGAAGGTAGAGTAAATCAGTCTCGTGTCCAAGGTCTAACCCAGGTTGGTGTCCTTAGTTACACATTGAATGCTCATAGAAAAATCTATAAATCTTCATATAAGTAAGAATGTAGTGTATTTAGTTCTTGTGACTAAATTCTTGCAGTTTAAAAACCAGATAGTTGTGATATTACTACTTTTTGTTACTTATTTTATCCATCAGTGTTTTGCAGTTATATTCAGGAAATGATGTATATGGTGCTCTATAAATGGAACAATACTATAGTCCTTGCTTTTGAAGAGCTTCTGACATAAAGTAGACAAAAAATCAGTAATATAAAAACAGATGGGAGATGCAAACTCATGACAGAGTGGCTCTGAATAATTTGATGAGCACTGGTCAGAACAGACCAAAGCTTAGCCATGCTGTTCTAAACATTGCAGTAAAAGAAAAAGTTAGAATGAGAGTTCTGAAGGAAAACAGTAGGATTATTTTTGCATCATTAAAAAAAAAAAATACACAGGTCCACTGCTGCTTGAGAGAGAGAGCAGGTGGCAGACAGGATTACACAAATATTACCATATTTTATAAGACACAACCTAAGTATCATGTGCACATCAGTGTATTATTTTGCCTATGTACAGGAAGAGTAGTTGAATGCTGGTTGTCCCTGCGTGTGGTTTTTGGGACGTGGTTGTTCAACTTTGTGGGGGTGGGAGAGGGGATACCATAAACAGTATTCTTTGTCTAGGAAGCAATCTTTTGTAGCAGCATTATTTAATAAGGCTACAGAAATCTCTCATCTGTTTTGTATTCCATTGTATTTCCACTCTGCTGTGTTATGGCAGTGGAACAGTTCAGCCTTTGATTGTAAGCAGTATTGTCTGAATAATAATCCTGGTGGTTATGATCTTCAAAAATCCCTTAGGCTAACTGAAAACGAGGGAGAGAGTAATGCCTTCTGTAGTGTGTAACAGAATGAACTTGATCAGGGAAAATGAAAGCTTTTACATAAGGTAGTATTGTCATCAAGTGCAGAAAGAACAGTTGTCGCAAAAGAAAAATTTACAGGTGCCAAAGTTTTCAGTATGTTTTACTAGTGTCTTACCAGTATTGCTAGTTCTTTAATAGTTTTGAGTGAATAATTGATTTCTATTTAATTTTGCATTTATCACATTATATATGTCAGTCATCATAAAAATAGACAAATATATTCACTGTATTCACATTTTTCAGAAAAGGCAAGAGTTTTACGTCAACCTTATCAAACCCAGCTGAGAAATCCTAAATCTCTTGACAGTAGAAACCCGTTTGGGATGTGTCTTGTGCTTTTTAAATGGAAGAGAAACAGTTTATTTGGATTATAATTGAGACAAGCTGAGACAAACTGGGGGAGTTTGTATAGCAGAAACAAACGCTGAGTAAACATTGAATGTGTAGGTTTAGCCATTTATTTGGAGGTAAAATAAATGGACCTGCAAGGTGTCCTTCCACCCACGTTACCAGTTCTAGGTGGAAACACTTGTAGCTGACTGCAAACTTTAATTTTGTGAGAGTAACAAGATAATTTTATGTTGGCTTTTTTTCCCCCACTATTTAAACTTAATAATACAGCGAGACAAGAATCCTCAATTGAGTGAGATTTTTAGCTCTGCTATGTGGCATGAAGTGTTAACAGTTCCACAGTCAGTCGTGGTTATCTTTGTTGAATGCCATGTTATTGATTTCATATGACTTCTTCAATTTGTCTGTAATACACTGAGTTCTGTTCTTGTCCTAAAAATGCTTGCAATTCCCTTTGATTTCATATAAATATGTTGACAGCTTTTGAAAAAAAGGCTTGTTTTGAGGGAAGGAAATCTCATTTTTATGACAGCTACTTTGTGGAAATACTGTCAGTCACTTATGTTTCATGCTATCATGGCTGAAGCTAGAATTTAATGTGCTGTCTGGTTTTGTTTGTTTGTTTTTTAATAAGCTGCTGGTTAGGAACTAACTTTTGTTACCTGCTGTAGGTTCAGGTTCCCAATTAGGTCTAATACATTTTTTTTTTATTTTATTTTTGTCCCAATTAACCCTGCTGGAAATAGCTGTGTGCAGTGTTGGTGAGTAATACTTTCAGACTTGTTAGAGATGTCCATAAATATTTTATGTTTGTAGTAGTACTTGTAAAATAACTCAGCGGACTGACCAACTTCTCCAATCAAAGTGCTTTGAGGAAAGCTTTTTTTTTTTTTTTCCTCCAGCTGTTATGAAATAATCAAACCAGAACTGCTAAGTGAAAGAGACTGAGTAATTTGCCAGTCTTATCAGAGCCATTGTGAATGATGACTATTTAGTGCTATGATACTGTGATGTAAAACCAACTCAAAATATGGTTTAGGTGAAAAATAGATTTGGTATTTTAGATACTGAACTGAGTGAACATGTTGTCTGTTTTACAGTGATGGAACTTGTCTTCACAGTCATTAAGTATGTTATCCTAGCTAGTAGGATTTCCGATGCTTTTTCAGGACAGAACCAGTAGCTTCTGTAGTGTCACATAATAAATGGAAATCCAAGCACAGTAAAAGTTAGAAGCACAGAAAGTTAGAAGTCTGAGTCTGAACGTTGTAGCTGAAATGGCATTCAATATGTTCATCTTTAAGTGCAGTAATCTGGTATGTTTCTTTCCCGGATTTACTTTAGAGTTTGGGTAAGTGAAGAATTTCTTAATCACACTTAGATTGTAGGCAACCTGCAAATGATATATATATTTGTAAATAACAGAATGGAAGTTGCTTGTGGCAGGGCCCTAACTCAGCCAGTCCTTACCTGACAAGATCTTCTCTTGTCTGTATCAGGCAGAAGATCAAATAATCACCTTCAAGCAGACTATATGGAGTAACATACTGCATTAAGGGTACTGCCCTGGAACTGTTTTTGTCCAAGTATTATTCCACTGAAGTTAGGGAAAGGAGGAAGGTTTCTCCAGCACAGTGTGTAAGGTAGAATTTAAAGTGCAAATCAAAGGAAGAAATATGTATTTCTATTTTCAATATTATTAAATGTGGTTTTGTTTCTCGAACAGATTGACAGGTGCTCTAAATTATTAGTGTTTTCCGTGGTTTCATTGGAATTTATGGCTTTTTCTACTGTCTGCTGTTTCTTTTCATAACTTAATTCCTATCCTTTGTAAATTCCGGTATCTCTTTTTAGAAAACATTATTTTCTGAGAGCTTTGAAGAGGACTACTGCACAGCAAACTTAAACTGTAGACCTCCTTTTATCTTAATCAGTCACAAGAAATTAAAGTATAATTCCTATCTGCATCAGCATATTTCCATCATAGATGACATTGAAGCTTGGATCCATTTTAGTGCTATGCTGTTTTCAATTAACTATGAATATATTTTTTAAAAGCAAGTGAGCTCAGAAAGGCTCATGTTTGAAGGAGACTTTCTATTAATTTTGCCTACTTACGTGGCCTCTGTACATTTAACTTTGGAAAGGTTCATCTTTATTGTTGTGAGGTTCATCAGTGAATTTTTTTCTTTCCCAGTGGCAAGTTCCAGACTAAATGAGTAGTTACTAATGAACATAGTGCACACAACTTTCTTAATTTTTCTGGGAAATTTTATGGTTGTTCTTTCTGGGAAGTACTGTGTTGTGCAGGTGTATGGAAGCATCGTGTGTTATCTGTGCCATTGACAGTGTGGAATGGATCCAGGAGGGCACAGTTTGGCAGCTGCTCTGTCAAAGAAGTGGAGATCTTTATTTCTTTCCCAGTCAGGATATTGATTCATATGGAGACTTTTTGCCACAGCCTGTATGCATCTGCCTGTTTTCTGTTAAAACTGCCAGAGTTCCCTTCCTTGCTTCCTTCCTTGCTTCCTTCCTTCTGTCAAAGGATATCAGAGAACTGTGAGTCTCATCAAGGACAATGGAGAAAGGAAATGCAGGCATGAATGCCAGTATCAGAAGTCTTGATTACTGTATGCAGTTTGACTATATCTAGATTTCTGTGACTCAGAATAACGTATTTCACTGAGACTGAGTTGTGGGAAAGGATAAAATGGCACTGGGGTCCCTGTGATGCTCAATCTGAAAAGAGTAGTCAAATGTTCTTTCTCTGGGCCTGAAGAGTTACTGATCTCATCTTGTGAGCAGTAGACCTGAGAAGAATAATTCTGAAGGACTGTTTTTTCGCTAAGAATTTCTATAGTGGAACACATGAAATGGTTTGTCAGCATGGAACAGTCTAGCATATCTGTTAGGTGCACAGAAGCTCTCTAACTCTATAGAAGAATCTTATTTCTACCAGTTACCAATACAGAATTTCTACCAACTGATATATGCTTCCAAATTTGAACCAGTAGATTAAATGTTTTAAATGTTAAAAATAAAATTTAATGAAATACAAGACAGTGCATTGGTAATACATGGCATAAATCTGCCATATCTGTATTATCTGTATTTTCTCCCCACATGGAGTACATGCACATCTCGTAAGACTGTTACCTTGTGAAAAAATTCATGCAGTGTTATATTAGAGAACTGCACTGAGCTGTCTCATTGTGAGAAGTGTGGCAAGTACAGAAAAGTTCTGCTCCCTCACAGCTCTTTGAAATTATGTCAATTGCATTTAATAAGCTTCTCATCAACACTAGATTGACCATCACCACAGAACACTCACTCACTTCTATGATAAAGAACTTGAACATCAGTAGAGCGCTAAGAATTAGAAATAAATTTTAAAAAGGTGAATTAAAATATTAAGAAAAAACAGAAAATTATTTCGAAAAGCAGACAATGTATTAAGCTCCCTTCAACAGTGAGTACAGAAAGGTCAATAAACTTGTTCTAGCCATTTTCAACATTGTCATGTTGCATTTTTTTTATTATTGGTTTTAAAAACCTTGTCCCAAACTTGTAAGGATTTCAGATGTCAGATGAACAAATACTTGAGTTAGAGATTCAGATTTAGAGGGACTAATAAATAGGTTGAAGGCTGGGGGATACCATACCAGTTGTATAAAAATTAGATGAGCCACTTTATCCCAAATTCTTGCTGACTACATCAGGCCTTAGTGCTCATGTCCTTATGCCTTCTTTGTGCATGTTAATATTCCACATGCAAAATATATAGTTGTTTTTTTTTTTTACTTATATGCCCAATGAGAAAAGGTGCTTACAAAGGAGGAAAACAAACAACAACAAAACCAACAGGCTTATTTAAGTTTAATTATCAAGTCAATTATCAAGTTTAATTTAACTCAATTTAATGCCAAATATAGTATTATGATGCAGGTGGGGAGAATGCATTAAAGCTCAAATTTACAGTGAACGGAAGCATCAAAGTGATTGGATGCTGCATTTTACTTTGTATTGAAAAGAACAAAGGAAAAAGCCCCAAATTAAAAAGGGTCTGTGAGAAAACAGTAGGCATGTCTCTGCGTGAGTTAGTATTTACCTATACAAGTCCTTTGAGACAGGCTGCACCTGAGTACAAAACAGTAGCTGCATCTGTGGCAGGGGTGTGAGAAAAATTCATCAGCAGAAAGTGAGCACATAACGTAGTTGGATAACTTTTAGAAACAACTGATAATTCAGTGATTATTTACTTTTTATGCTGGCTGAGTTTTGTTTGATTAAGAGCAAAAACTGAGATATGAGCTTCTTGCTATTGGCTCTTTGCCTCAAAACTGCTTTTCCACCCTGACTTACCAAGCATTCACCTAAGTTTCTGACTGTGAGGCTGTGATGCTCCGTGGGTCATTGGATTTGTTTCCGTGTGAACTCCAAAGAAGGATGTGTATGCTGACATGTATGTCAATCACTGCAAGCTTCACATTGGGTAGGCAGGGGACTGTGCAAAACAACTAATGAGACTGGCATTGCTGACAAACTGATATGGACAGATAGGGTATTTTGGGGACACAAATGCAAGAACAAATGTGCTGTTGCAAGCACTTAAAACTAATAAGGCAAGCTTTGTGGGATCTGGAGGAAAGCGAACAGCAGTTCTGCATGTGTTTTTCTGCAATGCAGCCAATGAGATAATACAATTATGGTATTGTTTGGGCTAGCTGGGTTTCTTAGGTGCCCTAGAAGAGATTGGTAACAGATTGCTTTTAGAGCTGGGTCTAAAATCAATTCATGTGGAAACTTGATAGTAAGCCTATTCTCCCAAAAGCTCCGTGAGAAAAATCTTAGGGACAGCTATGCTTCTGCAGGTATCCTTCTGGGAGAAGGTAAGGGAAATTCATGTTTTGATTTGGGTGCAAGAAGCAAGGGCTGGGCTTCAAAATGTTTTCTGAGTGTTTAGCAGAAAAGCTAACAACTAGTGGCTTCTAGAGGACTTCTTGAGATCATATGAAAGGTGACAGCTTTGACAAGGGAGGGCACAACAGAAGGCCTAATGGGAATTTGAGCCTGTGCATCTTGAGGGAATATGGAGAAAAGGCTGCTGATTCTTGTTCGACAGATGTCACGGAGGCCTGAGGCAGCTGTAACTATAATAGCAGGTCTCTCCTAGAGCCTGTCTGAAGTCAGACTGAGCTGCAGGAGTACCCAGAGTGGGCCTGAGGAATGTGATTTGTGACAGTTTGGATCAGTGTAAACTAACACGGTTAGATGGCTGAAATCATGAAGTGGATTTAAACAGTGTTTACGGCTGGATTATGAACCCCACATAACTAATTCCTCTGCCTTGCCTGGAATACTACTTGGTGGGGAATTTCAGATAAAGTGCCCAGATGATTTTGAGTTTGAAGAATATTTTCTTTAATTGCTGGCACCTGATTATTTTGGAGGCTAGAAAAGAGGTTGGATATTCAACTCCACAACTACTGTCGTACTTGTTGAAATCAGTGGCAATATTTTTGACTTGGCGTTTGTTGCTGCTGTGAAAGTGTGCTCAAACTTAAAGTTATATTAAAATTCCAAAACCTGCAAATAATACTCTCCTGAATGCCTAGTATACATTTGTTACTGTCTTGTCTCTACCTAATCTGATGCAAGAACTCAACCACACTATCTTTCAGAAGCCTTGTATTTTTGTACATTGGTATCTGGGACTGGAACACTGAAAGCAATTTGTAACATTTAAAAATAAATCTGGTAAAAGCAGTGGATGTCAAAGTATGCAACATTTTGAAAGAGAAGTTAGCAGAGGGAATGTATGCCAGGAACACTCAGGTTAAGGGTGCCTTAAGAGGTTACTTTCCTCTTATCAGAAACAGATTTCTGTATCATAAATAAATATCCATAAAGAAGTGTTGAACTTATGTTCTGAATCTTCTAAGATGCTAAACACTTCTGTGCCAACTGAGCAAAATAGTTTTACATGTGCTTAGATTGAACAAGATTGAAATTCCACTTGCACTTGTGTGATGGGATAGATCAGGACTACAAGCCAGCACCTTGCAGGATCAGTCCCTTTTTTTTGCACAGAACATTCCTGAGCAACTCAAACAACGAAAACATTGACAGTCTGTAGAAAGTTGATTGAAGATTGTGAAGTATTCAGAAACTACTGTAATAAGATTTATCTAAGTATTCCCTCTGTTATGTTTTGAAACAGAACCATATGTAATAGGGAGAAGACACATACCCACCAAGGAGTTTCATCTTAATGCAGTATGTACTGAAATTTTGGCTCACTTAAATGCTGTCTACTCTGGAGTATTCTCTTGTAACTTGTCTTTTAATTATGTAAAGGCTTGTATGTTTTTTCTCATCTTCTGGACAATGAGGGCTTTTGGATTGTTCATACACACCTCTGCTTTTTCTCATCGGACTTGAGGAGCAAAAATTATTTTTCAGAAGGAGAAAAAGAGAAAAGAGGGAAATCTGCAGTTACAAATAATGAGAAATAAATGGGAAGCTTCTTTTAAAGATAAGGGAATGTGAACCTGGCTAAATATGTGCTGTAAATAATTAATTCTGTATCTATTGCATAAATAATAATGTATATCAATCTTGAGGTAGCCTGAGGGTTCTGTAAGTGTTATGCTGTGTGTGTGTCCCACAAGGACAGCAGAAACCAGCAAAGGTTTTGCATTTCATTAAATCTTCTGACAATTTTGTTAGATTTCAAGCCTGCTGGGGTTAGCCATGTCCTTACATGGCTTTCTCAGGTGACATGTAATGTAAACGCTCTTCTTTGGCTACGGTTCCCAGAACCGTACATGGTACATGATACCAGATATTCACGTCTGAACAAGCAGGCAGCTGGCAACTTGTATTTTTTTTGAGCAAATGAACTACAAGGACCCATCAATGCTGCTGTATGCTGATATAGCTCAAGTGTGGTAGAGGTAATATTCTAAGGCAACTAGAGATTTTTATTTGTTTCTACCCCTTCAACATGCCACATATAGTATGTCTTGTACTTGGGCGGATGTGGAATTCATGCGATATGTGTTGAAAATCTATTAAGCTCGGAGATCTAGAAACCAATGTCCTGATTTCACTCTTTTACTTACTTGTACATGTAATCAGTGGAACGTTGTACATCTCTTATTACCCTGTGATACCAGGATCTGCCATGTTAAGAACAGCTTAACAAGCTTTAACTCCCAATTAGTGTGGGTAAATTCTCTTAATTCATAAATAAGATAGTAATGTGAAGATATGTGGGCTGCTTTTTTTCAAGAGCAATAAAAATACTGAAGCAGCTTGCATCAACATCTTATTTTTACAGGGGGTAAATGCAGAGGCACCTTTACTCCAAATGTTGAAATATGCTTGAGCTAAAATCTTTACCATTTTTTTCATTTATATGTGCTCAAAGCTATGACTTGACACTTTGTGTCTGGCCACAGTGTATTGAATAAAATCAAGATCTCTTTGGTGTCTGCCTTGTGCTTAGTTATATCTGGTTTTGTTGATTTTTGTAGACATGGGCCTGCAACTAGGAAATCTTAATTTCTGCTGGTACACTCCCTTCAGTTTTACTATTCCTCAGAATTATGGGAATGCATTTTTAATGCGTTACACTTATCTCCATCTATCTTTTAAAAGTAGTCATAATAGAGGAAAAATTGAAAATATATCCTCATGCGTAAGTAGCACTACAGTAGATGTTACAATGGTCCTTTAAAATTCCTGTATCAGTGAGGTACACTTTGGTTTATTACTCTGCTCCTTTGTATATCAGTTCCCTAAGCCTTCAAGATCGAGGTTAGAATTATGTACTAACAGTGCCCAAGGGGCCTCTGCTAGTCTTTGATTATAATCTTTTCTGGGTCAGATTAATAATTCATACAATATTTCTCTATGAAAAGAGATACTGCCTGTCATCTTTTTAAGGCTGCTTTCAGCCACCTAACAGGACTCAGGCCAAATGAGTTCATTTGAAGATTAAATTTCAGAGAAGAAAAAAAAAAAAAGATAATTACTACGTTACATGAACAGGCACCAAGTAAACAGCATTCTTAACTTGGATGTGGTTCTTTGGATCTTCAGCTATTAGACTGTGGAATCACTTCTCATGGAAAATGATGGAAGATCTATTAGATGAGGGAGTAAAAATGCAATTGATAACTCCTAATGGGGGAAAAAGTCACTGTGGGAAATATTTTGCTCTGTGCAAGAGCTGTAGATACAAATAAATCTTCTAGCATTTTTAAGGGAAGGAATACATTTCTAGTGCATCTCTTGACTGATTCCTTTCAGACATTTCATTACTCTTAACATCTTGTTCTACACATGTTCTTTGGGACATAAAAGGTACTGAAAACGTTATGTTTTTAGATTTAAATAATCTGATTTAAGAAAAACAAATGCATCTCTATAGCTCCATTTTTAATTGAGTGTGGAAACCTATCCTAAGAGGACTTGGGTATTTCAAAAAAGTGGGTTTGAACTAAATTCAGGACAAAAGCAGAGCCTAGGAATTAACTTTACCTTGCTACCCTCAGCTACACTCAGGTTTGCCTTCACTAATTAGGATTTGAGATGGTGTTGTTTGCTATCCCTTTACCAATTGCCTACATTCAAGAGCACAAGAAGGCAAAGTGTAGCTTGACAGTCTCATCAGACCTCAAGAAAGCAAAGTGTAGTTTGGCCGTCTCATCAGGCATTACTCTTTGAAATAAGGTTGGAGGAGAACTCTGGAAAGGGATGAAAACCTCCCTGTTTAATGTCCATGACTTGCGTATTCCTTGCTACAGGGCTAGGGAATAAATAAGGAAAAGGATTCACTTGCCAAAGGCATGGCAAAGCTGGTTGAAATCCTTGTTGTATTATAGACTTATATGACTGTGCAAAAGTTGTTTGGCTTCCCTACCTCTAGTAAAAATGCCTAATGTGAAGATAAATCTGTTAAAATGACATGCTCTGTACTGGAAAAATGGGCCTTTCTGGTTTTGTTCTAGAACCATGCTGTGAGCTGACCCTGACAAAGAAGGAGAAGGCTTCTGCTTCAAAAGCAGTCATGATTAATTATTTTGCGAAAGTATATTGTAATTTATCTTCTTGTTAAATCTCAGTATCCAACTCTAAAATGATCTTGGAACACTTTAAATTGAATCAAATCAATGAGGTATGATTAATGCTGCAGTTTCAAGACCATGTCTTGATTGTCTGTTTGAAAGCTAAAGGAATGTATAGAAGAGTAATGAAGTTAATACTTTCTTCAGATACTTGATGATACCTGGTGTTCTTTCTTTCACATTCCATCAGCCTAGGAAAGATTAATTTCTAAAATATCAGCAGGGATTACAGCCTAAAATAGTCCTGTATGGGAGAGGCATAGTATTTCTGTCTTTACAAATGGTATGGATGTGATTAAATTGCAGGGGAGAGGCTAAAACTTGATTATAGCAATGTAAAAAGGTAGATGAGGCTAAATTTCTCTGAGGCACGCATTACAGGAATGTTGTGCAATCACAGAGAAAAACAATATAGCTTGCAAGGAATGTATTAAAGGCAAATAAATTTCTGTGGAGATTTAAAGGTTTAATCACATATTGTAAGCACTTAATCTGTGGCAAAGCTTGAGACAGCTTAAATTACATCTGGAAGAAAGACCCAAGGAAGTAGGCTTTGAGATTATCTGTGTTACAGTATCTCAGTAGAACCCAAGATTTATTTTGAAGACTAAAACTATCTTGTTTTAACCAGCAGCACCTGAGTAACATGAGCTGGAATTAAAGGTATCCTTTACTGTTATCTGTGAAGTAATGGTTTAGGGAGAACTACCAGTGTCTGCTGTATTCTTAGCTCCAATTAGCTTTCCTCTGCTCTTAAATTCTTACTATACTAGAAGAGCAAGAAGAAGCAATGGTCATGAAACTTGCCCTGCCAGTTTTGCATCCTCTGAGGATTTCTTTAGGCTGGGAGAATCCCATTATTCTCATATTCACAAGCTTACTGGAGGCATTTAACTTATACATGTTTGCCTTGCACGGCAAAATGGGTGATGTATGATCTGTGTTCCGTCTTAACTGGCTACAAAAGGAAGGTTTATCATTGTAACAGAAAAGGGGGATCAAATCCCTTCTGATTCAGTCACAGTGGATCTTTTCCAGGAAGATTCTGCCTTCTTGTATTTAAAGTAAATGAATAAAACAAAACAATCCCCCCAAAAAATCATCCAAAAAGGAAAAAAAAAAAAGAGGCTGGAGATGGTCACAGTTGTTTTACAGCGGACAGGTATATCTATTTTGTGTAGAGAAGCTATCATTAATAAACCTTTCTATAAATTTATTAACTGAGCAGCTCTTTAGTTTTCAAGGAATAGATCACTTGATCATTTGTGCATGGCATGACAGAAGTGCTTGGCAAATACCAATGGATTCTTTTCAAGGTAGTGATGGTGATGTTGTATGCTTTAATTTAAGGAGCTCCAATCTACAGGTAAAGGAGCAATTTCTTGAGCAAGCCACTCTTCTCTTAGACAAGCCACTCTTCTCTTAGATTAGTGGTCTCCAAGTCTAGCAACCTACATTACTTATTTAAGATCATGGCAGCTGTTAAGTGAGCAGGTTATATATATATATATATATATATATGTATATACACATATATATTTTTTTCTTATAGCTACTAATTACATTGTTATTCTAGTAAATAATATTATTTTAAAGATTGCCTGGTGCCTTTTTTGTTTGTACTTATCTGATAGCCTTTGTCAGAAGAAGTAGGATTGTGGCATAACTGATGCCCCAGTTTAGGAGTTTTTCTTTTTTTGTAGGATTTGTTGGTGGCAGTCAAACAGCTGATATCCTTTGAAAGAAAGCATGAGTTTATTTCTAATTTCTAAGTATGTTATTTAAAACTGTTCCTTATGTTCTAAAATCTTTTTGCAGACTTCCCTGGTCTGAAAACGTAAAGATAAATAGAGATCAAGAAATCCTACTTAGTACACATCCATGACTTGTTCTTTCACGTGCCATTTACAGTTTTCTGATAAGCAGATGCACAACCTGGTGAAAGAGCTGGAGATACTGTTGGATTCTGAGTCACAATGATTTGTCTTCTGGGCTTGTTTCAATAACGGGACTACTTTTTGTTCTCATCCCTTATTTCTCATCACATTTTTATTTGCAACTTTTTGTAGCTCATACAGACAATTTATTTGATTTATGCAGATTTTGATTTTTTTGTTTTGTTTTGTTAGTATCTTCTGTTTTAGGAAGCTAATAGAACAGTTTTGGAAATAATTTTGTAATTTTATCAAATGAAACTCAAGCCAATGACAATGCTGCCATCAGATACTTGTGGTAATGTATGCTGGCAGCTTTTTCTTGTCCGAGTAGTCCTGGCATGTTAGAATCATAGTAGAACTGCTTTGTCACGGTTAGGACAATTGTGATATGATAATACCCTATAGACCTTTCTGTGTAAAGGAAGTTCTCTGTATGGCTGTTGTTGTTTGATAGTGGACACCTTTCCTTTTGTGTGTAGCTGTTAACCACCAAACTCATTAGGTTGGAAGTAGCACAATGTTATAAGACCTGCATTCATCTTAGTAAATTTTTAATGATCCCCACAGTAGGTGATCAGTATTTTGAGTTTGTTTTCAGAAATCAGGTGAAGAAATTACATCTGATAGTTTCTGCACAGGCAGCTAAGAGGAAGCTCTCGGTAGTTCTCTTCCATTGTAGTTTTCTGCATTAAGGACTATTGAAGTGGACAGGGTGCATCTTTCACACCTTTCTATTTCAGATCATTTATAGACTCTTGAAAGTCTTCCTGCATTGCTTTGCATTTTGTTCACACTGCTGTTAGCACTTTATGCTGAGATTCTGTGATGAAATTTTACAGTAAAAGAACAAATTGTGCATCTGTAGTACTGCAGAAAAGAAGGGGGCCTGAGGGGTGTGGGCTGCATTCATTGTATGATATTTTGCTCAGGAAAGACAAGTTTGTCAAGATTAATAATTATTAGCCCATCTGTAGAAGAACCTGAATTTCTGTCTCCCAACTATATTATTTGATAAAAATGGTTTGCACAGACATACACTTGTACGTAAAGCAGGTTTTCCTGTATCCTGTGATTCCTTGTTATCCTTAAGTTTTAGATTTTATTTGTAAATATAGATATGATGCTATCAAATGAGTATCAAAAGATGTGCTGTGTGTATTGACAGTTCATAAAGAATAAGTTTTATAGGTAATACACAGTCACAGACGAAAAAAGGACTACTATTTTTTTGTAATTGTTACTGTATCATAAAATCTAGGCTGTTCTCAAACCTGAGTTACTATTAGAATTAACAGCTTTGTTTCTTATTTCAGATCATTCTATCAATGTCATTTTTTTGCAATTAATTTCATTTAATATTTGCTTTCTTAGTTCTCTTTCCATATTTTCTGCTTTGGTTCACAAATTGACTTTTTTGTTCAAAACTTCCCAGCTGTAAATTTGGGATTAAAGTTTTAATAAGACACATGAAAATAAGATGTGAATAATGGAAATGAATTTTTAAATTATCTGACATTCTTCATTATTGCCGGTATCACTGATGATTAAATGTAGTAACTTATTGGATAAAACTTTAAGAAAATCTGAAGTCAGATTTGTATTCATTCACATTCTAGGACTATCAGACACATGTTCTGCATTTTATGAAAAATGTTCAGACAACAGTCAATTGGTGTAAAATGGTATAAAAGAATTGTAATTGTTTTCTTTACTATATCAGTTAATGCATTTTTTTTAAAATTTTTTTTTTTTTTAAAGAACTTATGTGGGTGGTCACTTTCCAGACCTTACTCCAAGTATTCTTTGGTCTAAGTGTAGCAAATAATCTGTCTCAGATGCAGTCAAGTTATCATGCATAAATCAACTGTTAGAGTTGCAGAATGTTTCTTGAGCTGTGAAGCAAGTTCTGAGGGAAAATGTTAATAGGAAAGATGAAGACCTGTTTTTTTATAGCATGCTGTGTGACTGGATCACCCATAAGAATTACGCTTCTGACTCAGTCTGACATTATTAAGATTTAGTGTTTTCCCTCTACATTTTCTCTTTTCCCTTGTTTGCCTACCTTTGATTTTTCTAAAAGCTCCACAATAAATGTAGTATAAACTTAATATAGATTAATTTAACATGTTTTCATCTGTTAGTGTGTTTTCATGGTTGAATGGCTGTGGGTGTAAGAGATTAATGATGAACAGAAGAAAAATCTTATCTTTCTGGTTTCAACCTCACTAAGTTTCACTACCAAACCATACAAGTGTTTTCAGGAAATTTTTGTTACATCATCCTACAATTGCTTTTCCATTGTGGGGAAAAGACATGTAATGAAAATAGCTTAATAGACTATTGAGAAAACCACCTCTCCTGTCCTTCTGACAAGAGATGAAAATGTAATTTAAAATGTTTGATATTCATTTTGGGACACGTGTCAGTTTTAGAAAAATATGACAGTTGCATTAAAGAGGCTATCCAAACTGCAGTGACAGTATTAGTCGCAGTTCTGTTCTAGCATTTCACATTTCAGTTCTGCAAATAATACTTCAAGCAATGTTTTTCCATTGGTGGTGACAAATATACTGGTTTATAGTTTTGGCATCTCAGGACTTGGTTTTCATTGATGGAGGTGGTTTTGATTGGGTTGTTGTCTCCAGCAAGAGTTTTGATTGGGTTGTTGTCTCCAAGTAAAATATTTAGTAGGTTCTTACTACGTTGCTATACATACATACATTTTACTAGAAGAAATTATAGAGAGGTGTCTAAGGCAAATGTAGCACAGTCAGCAAATCCAGCCATCATCCGTGCAATCTTTCCTTTTACAGCCTCAGTAAAGCAAAGCTTCCCTGAAGGCACGTTACATCACTGGGTGGTAAAACAGAAACACGGCTGAAAACTCCTCTGCAGGGGAAGTGGCAGTTATTGCTGATGTTTAACTGAATACACTGCTGTCTCTGACGTCCTGCATGTGTGTGTGATGTGGATGGGGAAGAAACTAATAGGACTCATGGTATAATGTAATATACTTTTAATGTAATTTTTCATAATCATCTGTTTTTCTGGAGTCCCGAGCTGTTCTCTCTCTATTCGACTAACTGTCTGAAACTTCCCTCAGCTTCTGCTAATACGCACACCATTTCTAAATTGCAGTCTTTGTAGTGACACAACTCTGTAGTGTCATTACTAATGGCTGTCTGAGGTTATATTTGCACTTCAAAGTTAATTGTAAACCAAATGGTGGTTTTTCTATATATGATTTCAAAACATTTTGTAATGGGGCATTATTCCAATGCACAAATGGAAGTTTATTGTTATTTCTCCTAATCATAATTCTTTGGAGACTTGTTCTTTGCATATTCAAGCTAGAGTATTAATTTGCAGTATGACATACCAGGTTGCCTTAAAGAAAAGAAGGGGGATTGCCATTACATTAAAAAGCTACCAGGAGTTGTAGTTTTTCTTATTATTTATCTATATTGAATGATGTGAGAAGATGTATCGAAGCTAATTGGCTTCCTTTGAGAAATAGGTTCAGATAATCGACTGAAGGTGTAAATGATTAGAAATACAAAGAGTTTAGGTAGATCTAACAGTCAGGAATAGCTTACTTCATCTGAGGTGTTAAAGCACATAACAGCTTTTAGCCTGAGTGATTAATCTCTTGAGGTTTCTGTTTGGAAGCACACATTCTTTCCACAAGACCTGGCTAATAATAACGTGTCATTAGATGCACACCTCAGCACAGAGAGGTAGGTTTAAAATCAGAATTACTTTTATGCACCCCTTAATGAAGGCAAGGTGTGGAGATATCCTGGAGACTACAGAACTGAGCTGTGGTCTGTATGGTCATGAGCAGGGGGTACTTGTCCTGTCAGGGCCAGAGTGCTTATCTGCTGGAAAGGCGCACTTCTGCACAAATCCTTGATTACTCTTTCTTAATGAGAGCTGACTTGAAACAGTAGGCAAGAAGTACTGTTTCTTCACTGAAAGATCAAATAAAAGCACTATGTATCCTAACGCAAATCCATTTATGTGGCTCCTTTAGGATGCCTTACTTTTCACTACCAAGAACATTTGTGGGACAACATGATCTTGCCACGATCCTGGTGTGGATATGAACAACTGTTATTTGATGCTGACCACTTAGCCAGTGCTAGGTTTGCAGGCATCTTCTGTGGAAGGGTAAAATCATAGAATCATAGAATATCCTGAGTTGGAAGGGACCCTTAAGGATCATCAAGTCCAACTCTTGACACCGCACAGGTCTACCCAAGTTCAGACCATGTGACTAAGTGCACAGTCCAATCTCTTCTTAAATTCAGTCAGGCTCGGTGCAGTGACCACTTCCCTGGGGAGCCTGTTCCAGTGTGCAACCACTCTCTCTGTGAAGAACCCCTTCCTGATGTCCAGCCTAAACTTCCCCTGCCTCAGCTTAACTCCGTTCCCGCGGGTCCTGTCACTGGTGTTAATGGAGAAAAGGTCTCCTGCCTCTCGACACCCCCTTACGAGGAAGTTGTAGACTGCGATGAGGTCTCCCCTTAGCCTCCTCTTCTCCAGGCTGAACAGGCCCAGTGCCCTCAGCCGTTCCTTGTACGTCTTCCCCTCCAGGCCTTTCACCATCTTCGTAGCCCTCCTCTGGACACTCTCCAACAGTTTCATGTCCTTTTTATACTGTGGTGCCCAGAACTGCACACAGTACTCGAGGTGAGGCCGCACCAGCGCAGAGTAGAGCGGGACAATCACCTCCCTTGACCTACTAGCGATGCCGTGCTTGATGCACCCCAGGACACGGTTGGCCCTCCTGGCTGCCAGGGCACACTGCCGGCTCATATTCAACTTGTTGTCTACCACGACCCCCAGATCCCTCTCTTCTAGGCTGCTCTCCAGCGTCTCATCACCCAGTCTCTACGTGCAGCCAGGGTTTCCCCGTCCCAGGTGCAGGACCCGGCACTTGCTCTTATTGAACTTCATGCGGTTGGTGATCGCCCAGCTCTCCAACCTATCCAGATCCCTCTGCAAGGCCTTTCCACCCTCATTCGAGTCCACAACTCCTCCAAGTTTGGTGTCATCAGCAAACTTGCTCAAAATGCCTTCTATTCCTACATCCAGATCGTTTATAAAAATATTGAAAAGTACCGGCCCTAAAATGGAGCCTTGAGGGACCCCACTGGTGACCGCCCGCCAGCCTGACGCAGCCCCATTTACCATAACCCTTTGGGCCCTGCCCGTTAGCCAATTGCTCACCCATCGTATGATGTTTTTATTTAGCTTTTTATACAGACAAGTGATAGGACAAGGGGGAATGGTTTTAAACTAAAAGAGGGGAGATTTAGATTAGATGATAGGAGGAAATTCTTTACTTATAGTGTGCTGAGGCACTGGAACAGGTTGCCCAGAGAAGCTGTGGGTGCCCCAGCCATGGAGGTGGTCAAGGCCAGGATGGATGAGGGCCTGGGGAACCTGGCCTGATGGGAGGTGTCCCTGCCCATGGCAGGGGATTGGAACTCGATGGCCTGTAAGGTCCCTTCCAATCAAAACCTGTCTATGATTCTATGCTTAAGTTCATTGGTCTTTCAACCCAGAAACACCACTGCTGTTTATACTTGTCTGGTTTGACTTTTGTTAATATATCCCATCTTTAAGTTGAGTTTAATGTTGCTTTCACAATACCTGTTAATACTATGCCTGTTAATACTTTATCAGTTATATGTGACACTTGCACTTAACTTTCACTTTTTTTTTTTTTAACAGACAATTTAATTAATCAGGGTTTTAAAGTTATTATTTTTTTTTTCAGGCCGCTGTCTAAATTACCTAATTGTCTCCTCTGTGTGTGAAAGTGGAAAAAAGGTAGGAATACATTCTAAAATAATTTTACACTTTATAGAACTTTGGAAAGAATATCATATGCTACTCTATACATGCTGTTATTACATAGGGGCAAAAGAAATCTAACCAAGTATATTTGTTTGTATAAAGAAATGTTATGAGGAATGGAACTCAAATGACTGTCGAAGACAATGCTTTATATTTTGTGGCTTTCATAAATTTGTGTTAAACACCTTGAAGTCAGTATTAATTTTTTTTTTTCTTACTCTAGTAGATAATCAAAACTTAAATATTACATTTGAATGTCAAAAGTTGTACAAAATGTTACGAGCTGAGTAAATGTGCTCACAGGAAGACTTATAAGCCTCAGAAAATCTGAGGAAAGCATATTCCTAGCTTTCAGTGTTACTATCTCAATGTGGCTTGTCAGTGAGTTCTGTTTTAAACTTGCTTTCTGCTATTTACCTCCTTTTATATGTATGTGCTAGTGTACTTACTGAATTTGGGTCCAGATGGCATGGTGCAAGAAATCTAGTTTACAGTGCATGTGTTAGAATTACAGGATCATTGAGGTTGCAATCTTGAGATCATTTAAGAAATCATTATTTTACAAAACAAAAGCAAAAAACAAAGTTACTTAGTTCTATAAATGTGGAAGTTGCAAACACTTCCAAGGAATACTGTTTAGCACATGGAATTTACAGACACTTACAACAGGTATCGTGTTTTTTGTTGCCCTATGTAGCATTCTTTTGAGCAAGGGTTGTGATTACTAAAAATTAGTAAGCAGCAATTTTTCAGGTAATATCTGCATCTACAAATGCTTTTTTTTTTTTTTTTTGCTAGAAGCAGTCTACATAAAAGAAAATCAATTTGCACAGTTGCAAAATAAGAAAGGTTTGAAGAAGAAAAGAGATTTGTGCTAACTAGCTGTATTTTTCTAATCCAGTGTTTAAAAAACAAAAACAAAAAACAAAGCCGAAGATTTCTCTTCTGTAAATTCAATTTAAAATATCAGAATGAAAAAACATTCATTACTTTTGAACACACAGTAAAAGGGACTACATGGAAAAAATAGAGAGCAAAAATAATTATTTCAGCAGATCACTGCATTGCTCCAAAAGGCTCAAATTGAAGTGTTTGAAAGCCATCCTATAAGCTAATTGTTTGCTCAAGTCCCAAAGCACCTCATGTCTCCATGACAACTGTTCTTTACTTTTGTATTAAAAATACCACAACACAACTGTTTATGCTTCATACTTTTATTTTTGGGTATAGTGAAAACCTAATACTGGTCAAGTTTAACTGTAGCTTTTCCTTTTGTGCTGTTTCCATTACAGTGCAAGTATCACGGTTGTGATTTCTGATCTTAACTAGATTTTTTATGATTGATTGATCATTACATTTTATTTTTGCACCATGAAATAAATGTATTTGATATGAAGGAAAATGTTGTTTAATGTAAGTCGTTGTGGTGGAAAAAACAAACAAACAAAAGAAAAAAAAAACACATTCTAAATGCCCTTCATCTGTGTGCAATTTCATGTAATTTAACAGAGGTTTCTCAGTTGTGATAGTGATTGACAGCAATACTAAAACTAAAGGTGTTTTACAGTCCTTACTGTACCATTGGCACTTGGATATTTCATTGACTAGAAACTGGCACAGAATTAGGACTATATCCTTGATATTGAAAAGGGAACCCAAGTTATTGAATGAACAAATAGGAACTTAAAAAACTCTCTTGGATGTTTAGGAAATGAACACCTAGATTACATATTTCTTCCAGACTGACTTGCTAAATGACTGCAGATACAACTCATCTCACCTCTGTAACTCGGTTCCTCCATCTGTAGGTGGTATTAATGATCTGTTGTTTTTGTGTTTTCTTTTCAAAACACTGCACTATCTTTTGGAATTAGATGCATTATAACCTCAAACTTTTCACTCTGTTGTGAATACTAACCAACTTTCTTTCTAGAAATACTTTAGCTTTTATCAGTTCTTTTCCACTAGTTTTCATGCTGATGATACCAAGGCTCTTGTGGATGTTTCAGTCACCTGCACAGCTTTTGTAGTGGTAGTCATTCTAGAGAGTTATGCAGCAGCTCGGGCTTCCTGCTTAATTTTATCATCAGATTTTTGCTAGGGCTGTTTACTTGTATTTCTTTACTTTTGGCAAATGTCTGCTTGGAGAACTTCTGGTCAGTTCGTACCAGTACTGTTAACTCACGGTAAAATTTGTGCCAAAATAGTTCATATCATGTGAGCTTCATGTGGTTGGGAAGGGTTATGTGGCTGTGTGCAGTCTTCTAAAGGGAGAGGAATAACTGGATAACTACTACTGGCCTTGTGATGGTTCTGGAGCTCATAGTAGGAGTCAATCCTATAACGTGTTTGGGGTGGTGATGTTGGTGAGACATGTGAGTGGTTGTAGACAACCATCTGTCAGGGATGTAGAAAGAAGGCTGCACAAGAGGTCTCTTTGAGATGTACTTCCTCCCCCTTTCTGTTACTTTTATGGTATATTTCAATGAAGTACTTTTTGTTTTCAGAGACACTAGTTTTGAATTTTAAAACTCTTGCTTTAGTATTTATTGAGAGTTTTTCTTCAAAGACTTCAATTTATAGTTTGTGCGAGTAAAACTGTACTTAATGACAGGTGTAAATAGAAGCAATTAAATGCTTTACTGAATTAAAGCCTGTCCTCTTAAGGCTTCATCCTGCATTCCTCACACTCTCCCTGAGAAATGAGACCAGCATGGTGGTGACAAATCCTGCTACTAATGTATGTGGTAGTTCTTAGATGCATCAGTGAAGAATATCATGAATAATGCTTCCTATTTTTTGGATTAATCTTTAATAAATCAGGGAACAGCGAAACTGCTGTGTTACCTTGATCGAAAATAATACAATTCAGATATCTAATTCAGAAGTAAGAGTTCCCAAGCAGTTTAGAGTATAAACTACTGGTCTAGAGTAATCATCCAGTAATGATCACATCTATAAAAAATTTGTAACTTTTTAACTAGAAAACATATAAACACCCTTCCCCCAACTGCAATAGTAATAATTCAGTTGTCAGTAGCAGCTAGATAATAACAAACTACTGTTCTATCTTTGAGCTTGTATTACTAAAAAATTTCAGTCTCCTGTGCTAACTCTAGAGAAGTATAGTGGAAAACAAAGCTAGACTTGCGCTGCATATGCCTGGGTGCCAGCTGATTTCAATACATCCATTAAAGCAGGTAAACAACGAGCATACTATATTTGTACATATGGTGCAATTATAAATATGTACGTTTCCCTGAAACTGAACACAAAATAGTTGTTAAAATGTTGGCGGAAGAGAAAAACATTGGCTTAAAAAATGTTAATTAAAATATTTTTTTAATTTGTTTTTAAAATAGCAGTAATAAGCATGACCAAGCATACTATTCATGAAAGGCATTGCTTTTTCTAAAATCTAGTAGTGATGGCCTTGTATTTACTTGATACTTGTAACACCATCCGAGATGAGCTCTAACAATCTAGGAATAAAACAAATATAAAGTAAACAGTTCCCGCTTCTTTGAAACTCTCTGATCTTTTTAATCTTGACACGTTCACATGCCTTATTTCTTACAGAAGACACTTCTTATATTTATATTTCACATCTCCAGCTCTGAAGTCTTCCTTGAGATCAAGAGCATTTGGAGTCAGGGTTTCATTTTTTTTGTTTGTTTGTTTAAAAAAACAAATGAACAAACAAAAACTAAAAATCACCACAATCTGCTTTAAGAGTGTTTGGGCCTCCTGAAGAAGCCCAAAGAGCATGTGGAAATTGCATGCAGTGTGTCAGAGGAGTCACTATAGAAATAAGAGCACTATCTATACACCTCCTAAAGGCTCATGGCTGCAACAGAAATCCTGATAGAAAAAACTTGGCTGATTTCTGATGCATCCTCAGTGTTCCTGTGGGAAAAGATAACAAAAGAGAATCTGCCTTCAGAATTAATAGTAGCATTAATTTTAGATACTTCTAGTGACCCTAATGGATTCTACAGCTGTACACATATTAGTTTTGTCTGCTAATTATACAGGATATTTCCAAAAGAAAAGTAAAAAAATGAAAGTGAATAAAACAGAAATGAAGATGAAAAACATTCAAGAAGGCATAATCCTATCCTTACAATTTTGTCCTATCCTTACAAATTTAACTCATTTGGCCAAAGTCAATTCTCAGAAACACAAATGCTGACTTTACTAAGCATTTTAAGCATGGCACTTACATTGTGTTGAGCCCTCTAGGCTTGATTTGAAATGAATAGAAGTTGAATAGTCAGTGAAAATCTTTCTTAAGGAATGCTTGTATCAAGTATGATGCTTCAAATAAAGGGTTTAATTCCCAAGTAAAACATAAATATGGAGGGCATAAAGTGCAGTGTTTATTGACAAATAATCTAGGTATAAAATAATGGGACTGAGGTTAGAGATACTGAAGAAATCAAAATGATTCTATATAAGAGTATAAGCTCACTTTTTATAAGCAAAAATGTGTAGAATAGAAAACAAACAGTTAATTAGCACTCATTTGTTAATAATCAAGGTCTGGAGGTCTTTGTCTGACTTGCCTATAGCCCAGGGTAACCTTTACTTGTTACATCTCCAAGTCAGCTTAAAGAAGAATGCAAAAATGTGGTGTCAGTAATATCATTATGGGTTAGTGTTTTATTTATTTTCAGAAGTTAAATAGCAACAAAAATCAGAAATTTTTGCTAACAAACATCAAAATAGTAGATCTCGTGCAGCATTTTTGTTTTATTGACCCCATTTATCAGTACAACGTTAAACTTTGAGGCTGTAATGGTGGAAGGATTGTGAAAGATGAAAACAGAAAATGCAGAAAGTGGAAAATAAAGGTGCACACTTTCTTTTTTTTTTTTTTTTTTAATTTTCCATTCCTTTTTTCCATGTGCTAAAATGCTGAGATGGTTTGTTTGATTGCAATTAATTGACAAATAATCCTAAAAATAAAGAGACATGTTTATCTTAAATATATGAGGAAGTTTAGGAAAGAAATGTAGCTATATAGTAGTAACAACTGGATGCTGGCTTGGAAATGGAGGCCCTGCTTGACATGCAGTTTTATTACTGCTATCCCATACTATTCACTGGTGCAGAAATGCAACATAATATGGGAATTGGAACCGAAGATAAGGTAAGGATCACTTGGAATAGATTAACTCATAAGAAAACAAATCCTTTTTCCATAAAAAGGCATTAATTAACCAAAAAAAAAAATATATTCTGGGGGGTGTGGGGGAAGGAAGGAGGAGGGAAGAATACACAGAACTCACAGAAACAGATTGCTTTTTATGGCTGTATTTTTAGCACTCATCATGGGTGAAAATTGCTGTGGAAAAAGAGCTGGTTAAAAGTATTTTTTCCCCAATACTGAGTATGGTGCTGTGTGTGTGTGTGAGTACAAATATGCATAGATATGGAGTAATAACAAAACATTTTAAGCATGGCATCAGGCACTTGGTGTATATACAGTCCCATTTAGACCTTATGTGATCTTCTCTTCTAAGACTAAATTTCTCTAGAAATGTAATAGAATAAAATCTGTATTGTTTCTTCATTAGTTACAAACATCTTCTGCTAATTTAAGTCTCCCTGCAGTTTGTGGTTCCTTACCACAGCGGTATGTAAAAGCAGATTTGATTATTGGAGAAATAAGCATTCTTCTCTCAAGTAAAGAAATATGTATATTCCTTCTGATATGCCTGAAGATGTAATGAAGTATTTGAAGACCCAGTCAAGCCCAGCTTCCTTTGATAGCACAACATCATTCTGATGTAAGTCAGGGTTTAAAAAGTACAGCAGTGTCACGATTTGTACTTCTTTCACTTCTGTAATGTTTTTTTGTAATGTTCTTCATTGTTACTGTGGAGTGACTACAAAAGATAACATTAGGAAAGCTTTCATCCTGCTCACCTGCATGGGAAGAATCCACACATGCTTGTACTCTAACAAAGATGTTCATTTACTGTATATTGTGCAGTTAATAATTAATCAACAAGATTGTATCTAAGAAATATGATTAAGATCAGCATTATTGTGGTGTTTTAACATCAGAGATCACGTAAGCTAAGAAGAGAAATAGACTGGAGAGATTTTGATGCAGACTCATCTTTAGAGACAAGACAGGCTGGATATATGATAAAATAAAGCCACATTTCATTAAACGCCATTTATAGATTTATTAAGAAGAGTAGTTTTAGTATGATATCCTGAAATAACAGATGAGATGCTCTGTTCCGGTTTCATTTTTATGTATTTATACAACTCTGCTTTTTGTTTGGTTTGGTTTGGAACATTTAGAGTTCTTCCTTGACAACCCATTAAAGTTGTCAGGATTTTTTTCTACATCGTTGCCTTAATTCTAGTTCTGTCTTTTTTTTTTTTCCCCATCATATTCTCCACTTCATCTCTTACTGTTGTCTTTTCTTTTTTTTTTTTTTCTATCTCTTGCTGCTTTGCTTTCTGATACATTATTTGAAATAAAAATATTTCAGGTGATGAAGAGTCACCTGCATGTTTTGCATGATACTTGCTTTCTTCAAATACAATTGTGGACAGGTGTCTGAGTTATGTGGTTTAAGGTTATCTGTTGAATTCCTGAATTTTCAGCAGAACATTGATTATTACTTTGGTTATATTGTTCAAAGTTAAAAAGACTACCAGTAATGTGGAAACGTAAGTGGGAAGACTATTCTGAATTTGATATGAGGAGAAAGCACATTAGAACAAAATAACATCTGTTCACAGCAAAGCCTTTTGGTTTAAAGCTGGGGCTGTATTTATTATGACATGTGTTGCAGAAGATCAACATTTAGATTTTCTTGCTCATCACTAGAATAACTGGGAAATATTTTGCAATTATTATAAATAAATAGTATTTATTTGAAATATCTTCAACAGCAGGAGGTGTTTAGAATTAGCTCCTGGTTTTGTTGCACTTAGTTGGGACAAGATTTTCAAAAATGCCAAGTAACCTCAAGTGTCTTCATTCTTGTGTTGAAAAGGGACTTCTAAATAGCTCTTTCTGCAAATTATATTTACCTCTTTCCCTAAATTTGTATGCTGAGAAGTTAATAATGCCAAATAATATCCTTACACAATGATTTTTTTAAATACTGACCAAAAAGAAGCAGTGTTTCTCATAAATTTCCTAGCTCTGTCTGCCCTTTAAGTCCTTGTATTTATAAAATAAATGCATAGATCAGTACCATGTGAAGAAACTCGATGAATTAATATTTGCTTCAGTTTATAAAATAGCAAACTAGGTGTTTTTTCCTCACTGTAGTCAGTGGAAATATTCCCAATAGTATTAGTGAGTGCAAGAGTAGACCAGGTAGATGTTTTTGCTTAAATTAAATAAAGGTACAACAGATTATTCCTTCAAGAACTTGGAGCCTATATAATACATTATTTATTTATTTATTATGAGGGAAGCAACATGCAGTCATCATTTGCATGAAAAGTGCACTAAAACTTGTCTAACTCATTAAAATGGGTTGCTGAGGGACTGTACTAATGCCTCCAATCTGTTAGGTTATATGTGAAATGAGGGACTGTATCATTCAAGCTCAGTGTTCTGAAACAATGCAAATGTCTAATGGGGACTGTTCACCGCAATTAGGAAACATCAACAGTTGTTTGAAACACAGATATGTTAGTCTAGACTAGGCTTATTCCAGAAAAGATAATGGAAGTCTTCCTTTAGAAACTACATGGAGTCAGTAGTATTTTGTGGATTTTCAGTTTCTCAGCAGATGGCCATGTGTCCAAAAACTTAGTAAGAAAGAAGAGCTTTAATTCTGCCTCTTCAAAGGACTATGAAGCTACAGAGAAATCTGTTTGTTGTGCCTGCAATAAGGTTCCAGCACAGCCTGAAAGCACTGTGGGAGCCCTGTACCCACTGGAGACAAAGTTATACAAACAGAAAAGCCAAAGTTCATGAGACAGTCGCAAACTCAGAAATCAAGGATAAATGATTTTCATGTGATCCTCACCTTAAGTATGTACAGAAGTAGCAAATATGGATGAGTAAATGTACTCACTGATTTCTGAACAAAGTTCTTTAAAGATTTCCTCAGGAACTAAGTGAAAGGTGATACTCCTTCATTGTCTTGGTTCTACCTACCATTTTAAGCAGAAATGTTGAACATGTAACGCTAGTGATAAAATCGTAAAGTTTTGTGTCACCAGTGGTATCAGAATGGATTTAAAGGCATGAAGAGGAATTCAGGTGCCTAAATCCAAAGCTGCACTTCAGAATATTTTTGCTCTATTAGGTATTCACGTGAGGTTTGCAAAAGCACCAGATCAAATAGTAAGGTTCTTACAAATAGTAAGGTTCTAAGTTGCTTGCCACAATTATATGAGGAGAATTAGTGGCTGAAGTGGACCTACATTTTATACGAAAAGGACAGTGAACAAAATACAGACATAGTCTTGCAGATCATGGACCAGGAGATGGAGTTGACTCTTCCACTTAATATACGGAACCGTCCCTGCTCTTTTTTTTTTTTTCTCCTTTATTTATTCACCTGCTCTGTTTCACTCCTTTTCTTTCCTGAAAATACTAGAAGAATGGAGGGTATCACCACACACTTCACAAACATGTTTCCATATTATAGTCTATTACCATTTCTGTTAGTGCTTTTGTATTTTCCAGAGGAGGTAGTGCTGGAAGATTTTGAAACCACTCTACGCACATTTACTATTTGCCTATTATCTTCTCTAAATAAAAGAAGAATATGGCCGTTGATTCATGTCAGAAGTTCACATTTTCTTCATAGCATCTGGCTGTAGCTAGCTGCAATCTACCATTAGTACACAATCTACTTTATGCAGTGCTACTTTGACTCATTTCCAGTTAGTGTCCCCTTGTGTAGTAGGCATCATCCTAATTTATTGCTCCAAAGAGGCTATTTTCATGAAAACATTAAAAATGATCCTTCACTACATCACTCTTCATAATTGTCAAATGTTGTATTTGCCATCTACACATCCTGATATATTGCACACATGAAAATATTTATACTTGGCTTATAGAGAGAGAAATCGAGGCATGGTTTGATGATTAAGACTTGAGGAAACCAACACTGTAAATGAAGGAATGGAAGTCTGTGTTCTTGTTCCATTGCTGCCACTTCGTCCTAACAGAAGTGAAACCATCTAGTTAGATTCCAGTTGAAGCTGTGGGTGTCAAGGAGCTTAAAGAAGAGTGGCAACACTGGGTCTGGCCTCAGTACAAATACTGAAGAACTTTTATAGATAGGCTCAGGTCATGAGCTAAACTTATAAAACTTATTAAACTTATAGGCTTACATCTATTTTTTTTTTTTTTCTCCAAAGGTTATGTTTAAGCCTTAGACCTTCAAACACATTCACATATATTTGTATGATTATTCACATTTGTATGAGTGAGCCATACAAATGGATGGGGGACCTTTTCTTAAATAGTAAGCAGAAATAAGGTCAACATCGCTTCTGGTTGAGAGGGTAATAAAAAAGATGACTGACCCTCTGAAATGTAATTTGCTAGAGAAAATATGATCAATGGGAAAAAATTTTAATTTCATGTCTTTGTATGAGAAATACTCTTCTAGTGGAAAACACACAAACCCAAGGAAAACCTAAGTACATGTAACCAAAAGAGTTACAAGGAGGAAGAGGAAGGAGGAAATAATTTGTAAAATGATGAATAAAGCAATGTTATTTTGGAGAAGAAAAATAGATGAGGACAATTTACTGGCTTTTGGGGAAGTATTTCAGAGTGACTCAAATTAAAATGACTGCATCTTGGTTCTGTGGTTCATGAGTATTGGACATTGATGACGCAGGATGATATGCACAAATTCCTGTCCCCTAAAAACTGACACAGAATTAGGTGGCTCTCAGCAATACCATAATATTTACAGAATTATAGTCTGAGTCCTTTCCTCATGTGTGTGTAAGTAGCCAGTGTCTCTTCCTACATGTCCATTCTAAACCTTACTCACTTTCCAGATCTATCCAGATGTTTGGTGCACTGATTCTTCATCTAGCACCTCGAAATGTGTCATTTTCTCTCACACCTAGCCTGGTGGACCTCTTAGAATTACCAGAACTTAAGCACTGAATAGTAATAATGATCACATGAAGTTTGAAATAATCCTGAAGCTTTTTGTTCTCTTGCTAAACAAGGATACAGTTCTAAGTGAAATTGGCGGTGCTACCTTGCATGGGCCAGGTTATATACACAGCAAGCATTAGTAAACTGCTCTTTTGAGATGTCATTTACAGAATCCCATATTGGCTAAGTTGATTAGTAAAATGTAAACATAGTTGACATTTTTTTGACAGAGTGCTTTCCAAAATCTAATTGAAGCACAGTTGGGGTCAGTAGAATAACATTAAGGGAAATCAGATAACGTTTCCTTTTCTAGTTACCTTTCTTTGGCCATCAGTAAAGGGATGAATAATTCTTTATGTTGCAGGATAGGAACTGCGTCAGAGAGTATCTGTATTTAAGACCTTACATCATAAGAGGGGAGAAAATGGAGGAAAAAAAAAAAAGTCACAGCTTTCCTAGCAACTTTAAGGCACTGAGAGTGCCTCTAGTCTGGTAGTTCTTTCCGCTAGTTCCCAAAAGGGAACACAAAGTTCCTCACTGACTCCCTGCAGAGCATTCCCAGCATTATGCTATTTTTGAGACATCACATTTGGCATAGCAATTGCGTCAGTAGGTGGAGGGAGATCAAGAAGAGACCAAGCATATTGTTGAGGTTCTTCAAATATACACCAACCCTTTGAGTTTGTCTGTCACACAGCTGTGGACAGCGCAAAGATAATTTAGTCTCATATTTCTGCTACCGTGCTATTGTCCTATTCCCTTGGTAGGCATGTCAAAAAGAAAATTGGGCTCAAAAGCTTTATGACCATTAGCTGTGTGTGGCTATTGCTGGGGAAAAAAAAAATAGCAACAGTGAAGGTAGAAAGGATGAAGTATAGGCAAAATTCTGGAGAATGAAAGCTATGCTGCCAGACTGAAGTTGCAATGGTAGACGTAGCTGGGGTTTGTGTGATAGCCTGCAAAACTCAGCATTGCATATAGGCTTGAGTTGGATTTGGCTTTATCCCACCTACCTGCAGGGAATAAACAATACTTGGTTTCAACCCTCAATTAGCAACTTGGCAATTCTATATATCCTTTCGTTGAGAAAAGAGATGAAAGGCTTTGTTTGCAGCCCTGATCTCCTCAGGGGAGAAGTATGCTTATCTTAATTCAGTCAATAATTGTGGTAATTTTTTACTTGAAAACAAATTTTTGTAGATTTAGGAATTCAGGAATCTGTGAAATTCCATTTATGAGCAGGATTAGATGGTAATGACTTAATTGATGTTTGAGTATGCAGACAAACTATGCACACAAAATCCTTTCCATAATTAGATCTTTTCATGGAGTGACAGGTTTTTGTAATTTAGATCTCAGGCAGTAATTACAAACCAGCTGCTATTTTAGGCACAGTCTGAAGCACACCCATGCTGCTTATTTTGGAGCTGAAAACAAACAGGAAAACAGCGTTAGAGCACTTAAACCGGAGAGATGAATGAAAGTCACTTGGGGTAATGTGGCATCATACACAGATACATGTATTACTGTAAGAGTAATATATGTTACTGAAATAAACTTTGTCTGGGTTCACTGTCATGGCTGCATTTACTTGGTATTATTTTTTAAGCATTGTGTTGAACCTCTGGGTTCAAAAAGTTCAGGTTTCATTTGCAGACTGTGTTGCATAAAAATCACTGTGTATTGGTATTTGGGGACCTGGAAGGGTCAGGGTGAATTCCTTCTTCATACAAACTGAGGCTTGCTAGCATACTTTAAATGCCATTCCTATAGTAGTATCTTAGGAGCATCTGGATAAGACACATAATGCAGCTTAGGAATAAGAAAGAATCATATTTAACCCCTGCTCCCCACTCTCCTGCTGTGTTCAAAGCAGACAGGATTCTCAGGAATACAGCATAATAAAAGTTGTCTGTTAGACTGCTGCCTCGTTTGATGAGGCAGCAGGAGGAATATGATATATCAGGCTGGGCATTCTTCAAAGAGAAACGAGGGTTTCCTGGCTGAAGGCAGGAGCTTGGGTGCTTTCTGCCCAAAGGGCTCCTACACAATGTTCAGTTGTTTATGTTGCAGATTTCAGGATTCATCCACACATTGTATGCTGCCTGTGTCAAGCATGCTTTCCTTAGACAGAGGATACTAAACTTTTAGCTTAGCATCTGGCATTGTTTGGAACTCTGTTTTGAGGAAATAACCAGCTCTAAGATGTTTGCTATTGTGTGAGGGGAAAAAAAAAAAAAAAAAAAAAAAAAAAAAAGGTTTAGGGAATCTTCTGCCATTTATGATAGCCTAAATGTATTTTTATTATTGACTAAAAATATGCCTACTGTTCTAATAGGTGCAGCTATAAGACTTACAGGTGTTGGCAGTGCCTGTAGGTCCCCAATTCCTTTTCCACTAATTTACAAGATTTATTTATTTGCACGATTTTAGTAATAAAATCCAAAATGAAGCAGCATATCTTTTGAAGGGTGTTTGAACTTTGCAGTTATGTATGATGTTGCATGGGCTGAGTAAGTTAGAAGGTGGGTGAGATTCCTCATGGGTAATGGAAGATAGTGGGTCATGCTTGGCAAAGACTTTTTGGAATACTTAATGCTCTCTTCCTAAAACATTTATGTTGTGAAACATAAGACGTATGAACTGATGGGTGAGATTGGAATTGCTTATTTAAGCTAAATTACTAAAATTTGATGAATAATCTCATAATTTATTTGTTGACTTTTCTGTAGTGGATTCTTTTTTCCTAAAGTTGAAAGGTATCCAAATGGTTCAAAACTGTTGCAATTTTAGTTGATATTTTAAAAAATCATATTGCGTTTTTTGAGTACTTAGATGAATTAAGGACTAGATTTTTTTTAAGATGTTAAACTTTTTTTTTTGGTCATTAACCAAGATATCAGTTATGTGGTTAGAGTTAAATTCTAAAACCAGAATTCTCTCTGCTAAACTGAAAATTATAAAACTTTAGGTAGGATCTGAATACAATTTTGTTGTTGAGATTAGTTTCCTCCACAAAGATATTTCTGTTAACGTTTTTTCCTTTGGGTAAAGATCTAACACTAGCCAGCTTATCGACGTTTCTTAAACTTCTAAATGATTCTTTAATAACAAAGCTGTTTTGTGTTAGGCTCTTTGGAGCAGACTGTTCAGGCCTGCCTTATGTTATGGAACGTTCACAGATTGTTTTATTGGAACATAAATTCACAGATTGTTATTTGCAAGTGAAGTGGTTTAAGGCCATGACCTTTTGGATGGTACGGTACACCAGACTGAAGCGTGTGGTTAATTAACTAGGAAATTAGAAATGCCTAACTATAGCCAGCAAATGATTTGATGCTGTTTAAAAGGCAATATCAGAATATTGAGCAGGGTGATAAAAACTGTTACTTCAAATAGACTTTGGTTTTGTTGCTACTAAGGGACAATTTCAACTTTCAGCTCTGGGTGTTGGATCTTCCTATTTGTACAAGTCATGCAAGGGTAGGATTCAACCCTGACCAATCTACAGATTTCTGTTTCAAGGCAAAGTGTGGCTTTTTAAAATTTTGTTTGTAATTTATACAAGTCTCAATAATAAAAAAAATAATGTGTTGCTTATATTAGAAAATGCTGTTAGGACCAACCTTGACAAATTTAAGTCACATTACTGTCAGATGTGACTGGAATTAGTTTGTTGTATGAAATGCTATGTGATTTCCTGTCCTGGAAAAAAGCTGCTTCTGGAGTCTCAACGTTTTTGCTAATTTTGTCATTCCCTATTCTGCGTCTCTGCTGCTTTCTGAGCTATTGGTTTCTTACTGTAATGGCCTGTGTCCGAGGCTATTCAGGACATTGTCTTGCACTGTCACTCCTGTCTGTCCCTTCAGGCTCTATTTCCAATTTGCTGCAAGTTCTGCTAGGCCTTGCCCCTCCTAGAGCCGTAGTCAGTCGTAGAGCCAGTACTGCTTGTTATTAACATGGTCTCTTTCTTAATGTTCACCTCACTGGATATTAACTGTGCAGGATCACTTGCCTTTTGCAGGTTTAATGTTGCAGGATGTCTTATTTGCTATAGATCAGGCTTTTTAAGTGGGGGTTATCAACCTTTTTCTTGGCACTTTTAGTTCATTAATTGTTTAGTCCACAAAAGCAGCTGTCTCAGCCCTACTGGAGTTTTGTTTCAGGTCTGTAGTCTGTGTATAAAGGCCTAAAGGATGGCTTTGGAAAGGTTTATTGAAAAGAGCTGTGTGGATCAGTTTCGACAGAGGAAGAGGTTCATAATGGCTTTTCAACAAAGGAATAGAAACATCCAAAACAGTATTTTTGAAAGACATTAAAAACACTTTTGAAGTTCATAAACCTCCTCTGCTCTAGTCTAGTTTGTGGTGGCTTATGTTGCGGGCGGTAAATATTCCAGTCATTGCCAGGGACAAAAATTTCTATACATGTGTCCTTAGTCAATTTTCCATCTCTCCCGTGATCTTACCAAGCCAGCTCTCTGGAGCACTGATTTCCTGCACATGCGCCTGTATGGAATGCAGAAGAACAAGAGGCTACCGAGGGCCTGCAGGTGCTGCCCCTTGTAAGGGTAATAGTAACTTCCAAACTACAGGACTCTTTGCATGTCTTTGTCATCCGTCTGTGTTGACAAATAGTCCCAAGAAGAGAACTGAGCTGAATTAGATTCCAGTTGCATGAAATTTTGTGGCCACAGTTTATGTCAGTGACCCCATATTAATGCAGTACATGCAAGTAGGCTAGATGTTCCAAATGAGAGACCAATCTTATCCCTAAAGAAATAGAGAAACTCACACTGAAGTAGATGACATGCACATGTAGAAGTCTTGCTGATGGATATGAAGTTCCGGTTGGCATGAAATAAAACAATAATATAGCCTTTTTAGGTGCAGTTGTATGGTCATACCACAGGTATAGCTGTGCTCTCTTTTCCCTTTCTTTCTGGGCTCTGCCAGTGGTTGCCTGGGGATTTCCCTAAGCTACATGTCAGGTATTGACAGGAGAAATGCTAACTTTGATAACCTGCCGTGTTAAATACTAATTTTGCTAATTTACCACACTATAAATTGGTAGAAGTACTTCTGTAGCTTCTTGATTTTGTCTTTTTTGATATTAAATATAAAAATCATATTTGATATCTCTAAAAATGTTTCTCCAATGATGATTGTGTCCATGGGACTAAACAGGAGGAGGGTTCCATATTTAAAACTCCAAATCTTGTTTGAGTGCTGTAAAATAACTATTGTGTTAACAGCTTTGTACTTCTGGTCTCATTTACTTACGGAAACAAAATGACTTGGGAAAAAAAGTTGAGTTAAAACACTTCCGAAGTGTTTGCTGTGTGTTTCTGAATAGTGAATTAAACATTAATTTATTAAATACAAAATAGTAGTAAATTACAATTGCACAATTTCTTACAGAGTTTTTATTAAGATCAAAATTACTTGTTCCGACTAGATTTATATAAATAAATCACAGTACATTTTTACTCGTGTTTAGAAGATTGTAATACATATTATAAAATTAAGATTGTTCTTTTCCCTCAAACCATCACTGTGAAAGGAATCATGCATTATTTCTACTGAAACAAAATGCCCACCTAGTTGAGAGAGCCTTGATACAGGTATGGCTCTACTCTCCAAAATTAGACATGAAACATAGAGATACCAGGACTATTTACTGAACAAGAAATAATAAAGAATAGCACGATGTTCGTGTGTTATTGAAAATGAAAGTATACCAAAACAACACAGCTCTCTTTGTGCATCTTTGCAAGGGGTATTAAAAATGACATTTGGCCAGCATGCAACGACGTAAAACATTTCAGTTTTACAGTGTCTACATCTGAGAAAAGGAAGGACAAACTAAAAAACCCACACAAAATAATCAAACAACCCAGATGCTTACAAGTTCTCACGTCATCTTCCCTTCTGTGCCATGTGTGCAGTGTTCAGTCAGCAGTTGAGTTTGTCCTGATGATACCTTTCCTGAATAGCGTCTGTCTCTGCCCTCTGGATCAGTGCATTTTTCGGGCCTTCAAGGAGGTGGAAGTCTTTTCAGAGAACCGCAGGACCCTGGAGTTTTCCCAGCTGTAGTTCCTTGCCCAACCCACTGTGTCAGATACTAACTCTAAATGCAGCTCAGCCCTGAATGTGCAGTGCCCTCACACCTTGCACAGCTTGGTTCATGTATCATAAAGCTGTCACTTCCAAACAGAATATTGGTTGTAAGCAAGGCCTTGCAGTAAATACAGCAAGAATCAAAGTGAGGTTGTTACGGAGTCTGTCCTGCTCCGATTTTCCCCAGCACAGAGGGTTTCTATTAAATTCTACAAAGTTGTAGATTGCTTTCTCTACATGCTTTTTTCCCTTTTAGATAAGAAAGCCATTGTTTTCTTGCTTGACACTGAGATGTAATTGACAACGCACTGTTCTAAAGGGAAGAAAACATTTTATTGATGACAATTCAGGCTGAGTTACCTAGTATGTTTTTTTCTTCTTTCTGTTCAAATGAACTCAAAATGCATTAAGTGTAATTTAATTTAGTAGATTTCTAACTGGGTCAAACAGACTCTTCAATTGAATTTCCAGTCCTCTTTCTCCCTTTCCCTTTATCGTTTGTTGCTTTTAAGCTAGAAGAGAATAAAGAGAGTTTGTAGCATTTTTTAAAATTTAAATTTTATTTTTTATTTTTAATGGCAAATAGGCCCCCTCAGTGCTCTAACATTGCCAAATTATAAAACTCTAAATATATCTTTTGTACTTCTGACTTCAGGTGCTCAGTGTTGATATAACCATTCATAATGGTTGATATTTAAAAAACAAAAAAACATCCCAACTATGCCCTCAAACCGAGATGGGTGGACTAAAGTAACCTTCCTTTTTATTCTGGTCTGTTGTCTCACTTCAGACCAAATGAGCAGTCTTCCTTTTTTTTTTTTCTTTTTTTTTTTCCTACCATACTTGCTTTCTGTTCTGCCACTCCCTGCCACAGGTTGCGATGTATGCATGTTGGTGCACTGCCAGGGTTATTTACAGGGGAAAATGAGGCAAAAGAACAGTGATGCTTTTGATGAATTTCTTGTGAATTCCATGAAAATAAAGAAATTTCAGCACTCAACAGCAGAAGGATTGTGCTTGTGAGTATTTTAGCAGGGGAATTTCACACAACTCCCCATTATAATCCGCCTCAGTGTCAGTATCTTGGAAGGTTTTCTCACTGACTTTTTTTGTTCTATTTTTTAATAATACCTGAAATTGTGGCTTGTTATGGAAAACTAAAATTAACAATTTAATTGCACATTTTTTAATGAGTGAAGAGGGATTAAAATCTTGCTGAGATGTATTTCTAAGGGATTTATTTCTATTTTACTCTTACTGTACTTGTGATACAGCATAATTATTCATTCATGGAAAATAAGAAAACAAATGAGGGTTGGAGGTTTGGAATTATTTGTTTGAGCCCTTCTACTAATTCACCTTTTGGAATCATAGTTCAGAAAAGCGTGTGTGAACAGTATTGGGATCACAATTATCTCTTGGTTTCCAGCTGGCTTTCTAGCAGTAAACACTCTGTTACTTCAATGCACTGTTGCATTATTGCACACTGCTGCTGTCTTCACATTTTAGTACCAGCCCACAAGAACGATACCCTGGGAATGTTTGAGTTCTAGGGAATAGCATCAATTAACTGGAGTATAAAAGTGAAGAGTAAAGCATCCAGGTGTAGAAAACAACTACTGCTCCACTTCTGCACTTCTATGAAGAGGCTGGTATTTTTATAAAGAACACAGTAATGCCATAGCCTGGGTAACAGTTTGTAAATCATGAGTCAGAGAACAAGAGTTAGGAGGATTTTAAACAAAATATATTTTTTCCCTCATCTCTAAGCCTTTGAGGTGTGCTGGATTCCACTTGAATTGCTTCCTGAACATAGAGATATCTTCTTTGTAATAGAACTGTTTTCAAAATCATTCTCCTGATGCCAGCCCCTTGAGCATTAATGAACTGAGTATGGTAATAAAATCTAAAATATTAGCCATTATAATGATATTACTTTTCTTTTTATGCCCTTTTCAGTCACTAGAGACAAATCTTAGAAAGGCTTTTACCCTGTTACATGAAGACAAAACGAGCTAGCTGCATCAGTGTTTTCCTTTTTACAGAAGCTATTGTTCTTTACATTGCCCTGGTAACAAAAACTGCAGTGGGAAAGCATGCAGCTGCCTGCTTTGCATCCCAGGTAGGGATGCATGTATAATGAGTTGCCCAGGAAATCAAAGAACACCACTCCAAAGGAAAAGGTCCTCCTCTTTGCTCATGCGTATCTCCTCACATTGGCTCCTGGGAGATGTGCCTGAGCAGAAAGTGCAGAATTTTGCCTGAAGTGAGGATCATGCATGAACAGTTATAAGCATTGTATTTATATCACTGGTCTGGTGACGTAAGGCTTCAGTTGATAGTGTAGTGAAATGGTTTTGCTAGGGCTATTTTATAGCTGTATTTCTTTGTTCTTCTGGACATGCCCAGTTACCAATCTGAAATGTTCCTTGGGCAGGCTTTGAAGAATTGTTGAGTTTTCCAGGAGTGTTCTTAATAGTATGGCATGAACTTATTTCAAGTTTTTAGATTTGAAGGATTTCTGCAAAGGACTCTAATAACCTTATTTTCATGTAAGGTGAAAGGAGGCACCAACTGACAGTGGGGATACAACCTTTCATCAGAAAATAAATGTCTGATAACAATTGTTCTGGGGGGAAAAAAAAAAAAAGAAAAAAAAAAAGAAAAAAGAAAAAAGAAAAAAAAGACTTCCAAAGCTATCAATTTACAATTTATACTACAGCACTTTTTTTTTTTTTTTTTTTTTTTAATACAAGAACCACTTCTGTTGCTGGTTCCAGTCCAGTATCTATCGCTTTTCATTGTTATCATGTTACCTGTAAAATCTGGGTTATTCTAATGAACAGAACTTATGATAGAATTTGGGTAATGCTTATGACCATACAAATAATCTATCAGTAGCAATAGTGTTGGCTGGAGATCTAATGCTACAAGTGGATAACATTGCACTACTTGAAACCAATAGCTCTTCACACAGTAGAAGACTGAGGGTCCTATTCAGCAAATTTTCAGGGTCCTATGGCTGTGGCCACAGAGGTTCCAGAAGCTCTCGCTGAGTCTAATCCTGATTCAGGAACCAAAATGATATGCTGTGTATATATTTCTCTGCACAGCCGGGATGCGCTGGACACCCTCCCCCACTTGATTCCTGGGAAGGAAAAAAAAGTGTCTCTGTTTAGCTTAGTGACATGAAAATCAATCCACAGTAATGAAATCTAGAGAAGTTAGCCAGGCATGTATGAAAAGAACAGGATGCCTGTGAAAAGGGAAGAGCTGTCAAAACCTAATTGTGGGCTCTGGCTGCAATAAAATTTATTGAAGAGGGAAGACAGGTTGGATATAAGGAAGTAGCCAACTGCTGCTAAGAGACACTTCTCCTGCTCTAAGAGACAGTAATTGTTGCAATATTTCTCGCATGCTCTCTCAAGCAGTCCCTATCACTGTTTGGCTAGAGTTGAGAGCTCAGTGATGTGTTTTCTAAATCCAACTCTCATATGCCCAGGTGGGCATTTCTAGTGTGGCATTTCAGCCAGTAGGTAACTTCTCATTTTGGGCATAGAAATAAGGGCAGAACTTCCCCACTTTGCTTGATAATCCTCTACAACAGACTTGTCTGTTGGCACCACCCTTGCTCTGAAAAGGCATAGTGCATTCCTGCTGCAACAGAGCTTGTGGACATTCAAAGGTCGCCCTGCTGCAAGTGCACTGCTGTGGTCCTCAGGCACCAGTAACTGCTTATGGAGACCTGGTAACGCTGTAGTATTTTTGCCATTTTGTTACATCTTCCTGTTGCCTGACCATTATTTTCAACCACACAGGGTTGTAAAATTAAAAAGTATTAAATTAATTATTATATTATGAACAAATAAAACTTATTATTAAAAATAAACCATGGGAACACTTAAGAAGCAATTTAGTCAGATCATTGAATTTTTGTGTCTCATGAATCAGGATTAGCATTCCCTGTATTGGGAGGGGAGAGGATTAGACAGAGGGATTAAAAGGACATCTTTACCCCACTGGACTCTGTGGAATAGCCCCTGAGGATATGGCTAAGAAAGAGTTCAACAGGAATGCCAAATTTCTGCTGAATAGGTTAAAAGGGTGAGGAAGCCTCTTCGGCAGTCATCCAAGCGCAGAAGACCTGCATAACATTTCTGCTGAATAGGGCCCTAAAGACAAAAAACAAAACAAAACAAAACAAAACAAAAAAATAGGAACCTTAAAAGTTTTTCTGATTGTGTGGCTTCTTATTAACGTCTCAGATCTTGAGAGACACTTAAACATATTTTTTTCAGGGCAGTTAGACATCCCTTGAGATTTTCTAGTGGCATAGGTGATATAGTCTTACAAGAGAAGAAGTCAGATTAGATTTTTATATAGAAAAACAGTAGGTTTCTTTGTATCAATTATCAGTGAAAGTTACCCAAGATCCTAAGTAAAACAAATGAATAAAACCAAACCAAAACAACAACAAAAACCACCACCACCAACAAAACCAAAATGGAACCCTTTATCTAGTGTATAATGTTTGTGGTATTCATGTATATATTAGACATTCAATTTCACAGGAGTGGAAAGTAATTAAAGGAGCAGACTTTGTTACTAATATTGGTGTTTCTAAACCCTTTTCTAGGATTTAAGAGTATACATGTGGATTTTAGTTTTGTTTGTAAAATTTTATCCAACTTCTGATGCCTTATGGAAGAATTTAACATTATAGTAATGGAGAAGCAAGAAATAAGTCTTACCTCTGCGAGAGGATGCCAGTGAGCGATGGGTTTCCGTGGGTATGAGAGCATTTCATTCCAGTGGTCACGACCTAGACTTTCTGCATCATTGCCTACTTGGCATACTCCAATGACCTCATTGTGACCTACACTGTGAAAATGTTCCATAATATGTTTTTCTTAAAATTTTACCTTTAGAATCATATCATTTCCATATTTCATTAGAGACATTAATAATGGGTTTTTAGAATTAATTCCAGCCCCAAAATATAATGAACTATAAAATACATGGGTTGGCTCTTTGCAATCAAAATAATTTAATGCCTTCCCCATTGTAGCATGAACTGTGCATCTGTATGCATTTATTTCATTTTTGTATAAGAAGTGTACAAAATTCTTTGATTGTGCTCTGTAATTAGTTGCAAATACAAAACTAAGCCATAATTTTAGAAATGGGGGTGTGTGTCTAAGGAGTTAGTGTAATTGTTCACAAATGGAAAATTGGTGTGTGGACTGTCTGATTGTATGTTCAGTTATTTCAGTTCTGCTAAGCATGTGCAGCTTAGTTATGTTGGTTACGGATAGAAATCTGTATTTTAAAATTGATAAAGGAAATTCTGCCTGACAATATGATATATTTTAGTCTTCTACCAAACTCAATATGACAAATTATTTAATTTCTCATATATTGGGAGAAAAATAATGACTTTGTTTCTGGATGCAGATCTACAATGAGAGGTTTTGAGCCAATAGATAATGTTATTTTACAGGTACAGGTATCTCACCGGTCATAATCCATAACAGCTATCGACAAGTTAATTTGGTCAATGTTTTCTGGAGGGACGTCAAAGACTATGGCTTCATTGTAAACGGGATTAAGGGTATTCCTCTTGGTGGAAGTTTTTCTTTTCTTTAGTCGCCTTCCTTCACACATTAAAGAAACCTTCACGTAGGGATCTGTGTGAATCACAAGAATAATGTTGGTTTCTTTTGTTGTATTGAAGTAAACATAAATGGAAAGTAAAGGGAGCAGTCTCTTTGCCCATACCTGCTTGCAGAATTAGTTACCTGTACCTGACTGGAATTTGAGCTTCTTTATTACCATGGAATGACTGGGAGGTAATGGACATTGGAAAGCTTTATATTGTTGAATGCCTATAATGAACAATTCAGGTTCAAGAAGTTCTTTTTTTTGTGTACTGACCTCTAAAGGGGTATTAAAATATCTGCTGAACTATATTACACAAGACTCTTTTATACAACAGCCTATGTAACAGTGTACTTATAACAGCATAATTATTACTTCTGCAGATTTGTAGGACAGACAGAAGATGATAGTATTGTACACAGTAGGATTTACTGATGTATGGTTTAATATAATTCAAAGTGTAAAACTTAGTGGATTATGTTTCTCCAGAGAATTATAATTATTTGGGAATTCCTGAATGCAGTTAAAACAAAAACAAAACAAAACAAACAAAAAAAACCCAACAACCTATTTCCTTGTAGCTCCTATCTGAAAGCCCTGCAACTGCTAGCATGGCAAATAAGTCTATGAACTCTTATCTGAATTAGTTCCTTGTTTTCATTAGCAAATTTTGCAGCTGTTGTTGATAAAAGGCTGTGATGATCACTGTTTTGTCCATATGTCAAGAGCAGCAGAATTGGCTCAGTGGCTCTTGGAGACTGTCAAGGGTCAGTCTGTCTCTGTGTCGTAACAAATAGTCTTCTGTACAACACAGTTCCCAATGTTAGGAACATAGTTTGGCCAGCTAATCCTGTTTTGAATCATAGTGGCTTTAGAAATAATAATGTTGATCTCTTTTTGAGAGCAGAATATTTTAAACTGTTGGTTAAAACAGAATGAGCTAAAATATATTGTTTACTTCTCAGAAACTTCTGTACTCAAGTGACTCAAGAGCTTGCAGTGTAAGAACCTCTCTTTAAAAAAAAAATAAAAATTGACGGTGCTGGAGTTTTGTGACTTAGCAGGAATAGGGGACAGAAATCCACCTTGACCATTAAATACATTCCTACCTGATGCTCCTGTGATATCCATTGCCTTTAAATTTCTTGCCTTTATTATTGTAATAGTTAGTCTACCAGCTGTTGGAAGGTAGCAGAGTGAAAACATCAGGTCACCAAGATCGACGTTATCCTGTTCCAAGGAAAGAGAGACAATGTGAAGCAATAATAACAATTTATTTCCTAACCATAACAGGAGCTAAGGGTAAAATAAACCTTTGGGAATCTACATTTCTGCAAGCAGAAGCTGAATTCTCATTCTGAAACCTTTGCATACAAGATTCACGTCACTACATTTGTTGCTAGACCATCAAAGCTGTGAAGTTAAAATGTGGTTACAGTTTTTAGTAGTCAGTCCTTGGAGATGAAATGCATTTAAGTAATGAGATTTAGTGTGAGGCGTTGGAATGTGTTTGCTCTGTTTTGTGTTTTGAAGTGTGTAACGTTGTCAAGTTGCAGCAGATCTCTGTGCCTTTCCTTCTGGTCTGCAGAAGGATGCCCATAGTGAGGTTCACAGAATGAACATTGCTTGGGCAGAGTAAAGTTTTCCATAGTTTCATAGACCTAATTCCTGTAACCCAATATTTCATTCTTGAGTGAAGAAAGTAAATTCAAAACTATGTTCTAGGTTTTATGCTCACACACTGACACAGGAGTTCTACTTCAGAATACCTGGCATTTGTTAGGGTTAAACAGATACTGAGTCTAGAGGCAAGACCTTGGGAATAGGGAGGCCTGGGATACAGTCTCTGCTGAAATAAATAAATAAATCTCTCCAGGAAATAAATGCAAATAAATAACTAATAATAATAATAATAATAAAAGTTTCAGAAACAGCTGATGAGAAAGAACCTCTTGTCTTGCAAGAAGTTTCTTGTCTAAAGTAGGAGACATGGGGTATGAATGGAGTTCTCCTATGTATCCCACTGAGAAATTTGTTAGTGGGAAGAAGATGACAGATTGCTTCCAACAAATATTTTCTGAGAATGAGTGGAAGAAGCATCCCATTGAGGACAGCAGGTTGTGAAAAAGTCAGTTCTTGTAATCCTTATATTTGTTTTGTGAATTTCACCTCAAATGAACTTTCTGATTCACTGAAAGTATTTGTCTTCTAATTTTCCTGTGAAACTCAGTACTGTAGCAAAGCCTAATAGGAAATAGTCGGATGAAAAAGATGGTGTTTTTAAATGTATATACACAAATTTGGGGCCCTTATCCTGTTTTTAGGCACTTTTAGATAGACAGTCCTTCAGTTTTTGAATGTAGAACTTGACAGAGGAAATGACCATCAGAAGAGGGATATTCTTCTACCTTGACTGCCTCCCTTATCTCATGGTGCTACTGCTAAGCTCTCCCTTACTTGACTAGAGATCATGTAAGCTAAGTGCTCTTTAAGTATGGATCAAGGGATGCCTTTTGATTTGTGTAAAGATCAAATAATCTGTTGATAAGTCTTTAGGAGCTGTTTGTAATAGTTTCTATCCTGCACATACATGTGCATGTACCCTTCCCCATCTCCCCTTTCCAGTTTCCCTCTCTCCAACAAAGGGTGGTGGAGGACATGAAAGGCAAGTGAAAATACCTTGAAAGGGCTCCTAACGAATCATGTCTGAGCTAGCTGCTGTGCAGACTGATGCCCAGAGCCTATGAGGTCATTGTATGTAGCTTTGAGTTAACAGGGAAGCTGTGCAAGACAAAGAGTTGTGGTCATTGTTGCAGAAAAATGTATGTCAGAAGGGATTTCAGAAAATATGTGCATTCAGGCAGAAATGGGTCCTTTCCTTCTGCTGCTATTGAAGAGAGCTGCTGTCAAAGAAGGAAAATGCTGACAATGTGGGCCCTTTGTCAGTAATAACTAGCTTTTAACCCTGACTTAACTTTGTCAACCGTCATCTCTTCCGTTCTAAAGATCAGTGTTTTGTGGTGTTTGTAAAGCTGATAAAGGCTGTGACAATATCAGGATAGCTGATATGACTTACCCTCTTTAGAGTCTCTTGGTGGATTGTACTTGGAAGCAGACCTGCTGCAACGCTGTGCCACTGACTTGCTTTGTGGGAGGATCTAAGTGCTGTTGGAGAAGGTGATGCTCTTAAGTCCTACAGGCTTACAAAGCGGTGTCAGTATATCCAGGAGAAATTTCTCTTGGCTAACATCTGCACTTAACTTTACAGGAAGACATTTGTAGGGGAAAGAATTTTTCCCCACCGTGAAGAAGAAAAACTTCCAGAATTTTAATTCCGCATCTCTAAGATGCTTAGATTCATAGAATCTAAGATTCATAGAATCATACTGTAGAATTCTTTCCTGCTAACCAAGCAACTCTGAGGGGGAACAGAATTTCATAAGCCACTCCAAGAAATTAAGAGAAGTTATCTTTTGGCAATTTGGGGAATTTGTCAGTCTGGCAGATTTTGATTGAGAGGTTATTTTTCAGGAATTGGTCACAAAATTTTAGGAGAAGATAGCATTGTTGAATTACTTAGCTTTCTTCCATCATAATAAATAAATAAATAAATAAATAAATAAATAAATAAATAAACTATAAGGCATCTGTTGTTTCAACCGAGATATTGGAATATTTAGAAATTGTCAACTATGGCAGAGTCATTCTGTGCTCAACTGTAGTGCTCCACTTGGTAACTTAAAAATAATAATAATATTATTAAAATTATTTTCAGTGCCTTCTTCTGAAATTACTAATTGCTAGCAATTAGCTTACAGGATAAATCACTCCCTAGTACTGTGTCAGCAGTTCTGTGCTGGTCTTTAGCTGAGTGTAACTCATCCTGTTAAACAGGAGGATGTGTAATCCTAAAGAGAACTGTGACAATGGACCCTTAATGGCTTCACTTATGATTCCTTGGAGGCAGTGTCAAGAAGCTCAGGTCATCAAACCTTCTTAGTGAAACCTGTAAGTTGCCTGATAGAGAAGGAGTTTCTGACAAATGGGGATGATTTTTGTCATCAGATTTCTCTTGTGAATGACTTATCCTTTCTCATAAATATGTTTGGGTACAGAGAATAGGAATCCAAACATGGACAGCAAGGCATGGAAGGAAGAAAGACGAATCATAGGCCATAAGTTCTCCATTTGTTTCTGGTTTAGAGGACATGCGGTCCTTGAGTTAGACAATTATAAGTTTTTATACCTGTGTCTTCAGAAACTTGTGTCTTGATTTTTGGAGCAGACAATCTGTGGTAGGTCTGCTATCATGCAGTGCCACACTGTGCCACTTTAATTAAAGTATATGCCTCAATTATACCAGGTTCCTCAGCTCCCCATGTATAAAAAGACAGCTACTACTTTTTTTTTTTTTTCCCCGTTATGTTGCAAATATAAAATAATACTAATTAGGGATTATGATGTGCTCAGATGTAGTTTTATGCATCTCATCAACTTAACCATTAAGGGGAGCATTTGGCAGGCAGTTATGACCTTGCTTTTTTCTTTTAAAGTTGCTAACTGTTAAAATAGTTTTTCAAGACACTAGCTATTTTAGAGATTTTAGAGCTTTATTGCTCTGTCAGCTGTACAACTCAGACAATGGTAAGCTCGCATACTACCTCCTTTAGCAGTTATACTGGTCACTGGAAATGAGGAAAAAAAACACTGGAGGTTTTGTGAAATGAGATGATATCAGTTTAAACTTCTAAAACACGTAAAGGATTTATTACCACTATAATTAAATTATCTGTTTATTTTTTTCTTCCTGCTAGCAAAAGAGCATTATACTAAACAGCCAAACAACAAAAAAAAACAACCTTCCTTGTTATTTCATAACTTTTACTGGAATTGCACTTCTGTACTACAAGGCAAAATTTTCTGTACGTTCTTCTAATCTTCAATAACGCAGGGGTTTGAATTTTGCATGGATTCACTTTAGAGGCGGTTCACCCTGATAAGACAAGGACAAGTGTACTAGGCATATGTGTTATGTCTAAATTAATTAAAAAATACTTTAAGAAGAGCTATCTGCTTTGGGGAATATACATTTATTAAATCTATCATCTGTGTTGAGAAGTCTGGGTTCAGATTTTAGTGATATAAAATATTAATTCAGTTCAGGCACGTGTCCATGACACAAGTTTTATGCAAAAACCACACTAGAAAACACTCGAGACTCTAATTTGTTTAGGAGTGATTGTAAATTATGTAAGGTGTCAAACATGATGAACTTACGAAGTTAGCTCTAAATTTTCAATTATTTCTTCATAGAATTATTTTGAGTTATATGTATGAGAAACATGTATTGAGGAAGAACTCTTTAGAAATGTTTGATATTAATTGGATTTGCACATGAATAGAAGAGTGCCAGCTGCCTTCTCATTACACAAGGATTCACATTTTAAGATGACTAGAACAGATATAACTGGAAAATTCTGTTTTCATGACATCGTAAATCAAAGAAATGAACTCTAGTCAAGTGGGCATTTATTAATGGCTCAATCAAATTATATATACAGAGATATGATTAAGTAAAGTTTGAGGAAAATGGGAATGGTCTATCTTACACAATTATTCTTTCAATACATCAATGTCAGACTATATTTGATGTTTCAAGTTAATTTGCAAATTGTATTATTTTTTCAGTGTGATTACATTTTTTTGCATTTCTTTGTCTTTCTTTTATTTAGGCTTTTCTTAGAAAAAAATGAACGCAATTAAGTAAAAAAGTTTTGAGAACTATGTATGCAAAAATGAACCTAATTTCACTTTCTAGAGGAAAACATCAAAAAACAATTCTGAAACTTGATTCCACTGCAGTGAAGGAATCTATAAGAAAGCAAAAATGTTTGAATATAACTCACTCTGGATTTTATACTGCTTTGGCTACATAATATAATGTTCATGTCAAGTCAAAGGTTGGTTGTCCATTTGTATGTGTACTTTAACTGCTTCTTAATCAAGAAATTCTTAGGAGGAAGTTCTTTCCTATGAGGGTAGTGAGGCCCTGGAACAGGTTGCCCAGAGAAGTTGTGGATACCCCATCCCTGGAGGTGTTCAAGGCCAGATTGGATGAAACCTTGGGCAATCTGGTCTAGTGGTGGCATCCCTGCCCATTGCAGGAGGTTGGAACCGGATGATCTGTAAGGTCCTTTCCAACCCAGGCTGTTCAATGATTCTATGAAGTATGTAGCTTGATTTTTTTCTCTGTTAGGATTTATATTACTAACGATAAAGTGATGCCATAAAAAAAGCTTCTACTACCTTTATTCCTAGATATTCTGGAGCACCTTCTAGTCAGATGCCTTGGCTGACAGACCAATTCTGAAGGCCACAACCTTGTGCTGTACTTCTTAGAGACTGAAAGAAGAAGGAATCCTTTCTGCAGACTAGGTGGTAGAGAGCCACTATAACTTTCAGCTCAGGGTGCAGATATTCTTACTTTAACTTATTCATAGTTTTTCTTAGCATCTTGGCAACTTCTAAATAAAGACAGTATCAAAAGTAAAGCAACCAGCAAATAGCATGTATTTCATTATCTTTTTTTTTTTTTTTTGGATTTAAGAGCTCCACCCCTCCCTACCCCCCACCCACCAATAACAATGTTCTTGTTATAATTCTTTTACGGTTTGCTCCTCTTCTGCATATTGTTCAAAACTGTACATTGGATTAGGATCATAGTATCTTTCCAATTTCACACATAAAACAGGATAAAGTTATGCTATGGTGTCAGTAATTCTGTGTCTCCACTTCATGGACTGGAGATCTTTTTGCATAGATTTTTGTCTTTTTCTTCTGTTTCCATCATCCTTGTGTCATGACTACTTTTCTTTATGGCAGATTGCTACAGTCCACATAAGGAGGATCCTCCAGACACAACTTAGCATTGTGTCAGTCAGTCAAGATATCCTACAGTGTGGATAAATGGAGTTGAAGGATCTGAATGAAAAAGGCTAATGGTTCAGAATAAATCCAGTTAATGTCTCTGAGGACATAACTCATAACTTGCTCTTGCCACAGTGTCTTAGGAAGTCAAGGACAGAGGCCTTCTCCTGTAGGCAGTCAGTGTACTTATCTCTCTAAAGGCCCAACATCTCCGTTGTCATAATTTACATCCTATAATTAGATGGCAACAATTAACTGAAATTGCCTTTCCAATCAGCTGCATATTGTCTTCAGTTATTTGAATGCATTTACAGAATGTATTTATTCTTTCCTAGTCATTTCAGACTGTTAGTAAATTATTCTTTAATAAGGTATTTACTTTTAAAAGCCTCTATTCAGTACAGACAAATTTCATACACATTGTTATTTTAAAATTTATGCTTAAGTCCTGTAGATTGTACTGGTTTTGAATCCTTTACATACATTTCTAATTCAATAGCCCAAAGACTAAAGTGCTGCATCTGGGCCTAGGAGTGAATCTAATGAATTATCCTGTAGCTATTGAGATAGAGATAATGTCTTAATTTGTTCCAAACTAAATTGATGAACTGGGGAGATGGCCTGAATTGAGCTAATGAAAATTAGTAGAGACATGGTTGGAGAAGCTGGCATACTTGTCCTGTTCATGTGTGTGTGGCTGTCAGAAGTTGATTTCAAAGGGAAAACAGAAATGAAGAATTCTAAAATGAAACTTCTCTAGAAAGTTAATGTAAGTAATTTTTAAATTTCCTGCGAGTTAAGAGGGTATGCACAGAGTTGTTTCTGAAGGGTTGCCTAGATGGCATTGTTGGTCAAAGAAAGATGTAGCTGATCAAAGTCTAAGCTTCTCCTTACAAGTTAAGCTGTTTCTCTGAAAAGTATTTTGTTTTCTTGTTTTCTTGAGTTGCTATTGCTTTATGCATCTCTTCTGTGACTTCCTGCTTTCTACAAAATATGAAGTACTGTATGGATTTAATAATACAAAAAGTCTGCCTTCCCTCCCTCAGCCTTGACTCTTCCATAAATTGCAGTGTATCTTTTATCATTTTGATTGTTATGGGGAGAGGGGATGTGTCTGTGTGTGGGTAAGCATAGGGAACACTTGAGAACTGAAGATCATTGCATCTTTCTAATCTAATATTTAAAGATGAAAATGTCATAACCTGTAAGATGTGAGTTTACAACTGAAGTGCTGTGGACAGATTTGCTCCTCTATTTCTTTCAGTACATTCCACTTCATTATATTCCACATTGTCAGTGTTTATAGATTGCTGCCTTAGGTATTATGCTTCAAAAGTCTTTTGAAATGGAAGCCTCTTGAGGGTGGGTTTGATGATTTCACACTGCTAAAATACTTCAGTACAGAGTTGACTCTGCAGAGAAGGCAGTAATGCTTTAGAAATGTTGACAAGCTTGGGAACAGCAATGAAATGCAAATTGTTCTTTAAAGGAATGGGTGTTTGGAGAACTATCTTGAAAGAAAATCTAGGGGGAGAACTTCAATTGGGAAGCAGAAAAGTTTTAATGTTAGGTGACAATTGTAAAAAATGGAAGGACAGGTAGGTGAGACAGAGAGGAGATGCCTCACAGAGGGCAGTTTCACAAAACAATCCAACAGCGCAATCTGAAAGAATGGACAGTAGTTTCCCAAAGTGAGGACCAAAGCTTTTAATGAACAGCTGTCAATATAAGTCATGTCAATACCTGTATTTTTTCAGTAGACTGTAACTGACTGGGGTTAGACCTCAATTTTATGTGAAATACTCAGATACAAAACAAACAAGCAAACAAACAAAAAACAACATCACAACAAACATAATAAAACAGGTTACTGCCATTGTAGCACCAACCATTGTAGCACCAACTATTTCACAATACAAGGTAATCTGGGTGGGCTGACCTTACTGACGTAAAAACCCTTGAAGATCACAGACAGAAGGAGATGAGAAAATAAACCCTCATGGTTTCAAGGCTAAATCCTGGCCTGTTGTAAGAAGGGGGAGGCTAAATTACATATTAAGTGTTCAATATCTCTAGGCAGGCATGAGCTTGAAGAAGATGAAGCAGCAAATCCATTCTAACACACAAAATTACTTCTGCCATGAATTACTTGACAGTTACCTTTTGCTTCCGTTCTGACATAAATTGAAAGTAATGTTTAATTATCTCAATATCCCACTAATAATGAAAATTTCAAACACCTCTAAGAAAAATTGCAAGGGAGGAAACCGGTTTTGAAAAGAAGTTAACTAATCAAAATATTTTAATCCAGAATGTCTTGCCCATTAACATTGTTGCTTAATGTGTTAAAATGAAAATGTCAATTTAAACTAAATTTGTATGCAGACTAATGCAATAGCCTTTCATTTTATCTTGAGTTACAATGGCTTCACATGGACTTACAGCTCCACTGAAATACCAAACGACGCTCCAGCTTCTAGCCCCACTCAGTTACCCGTCCGTGTACAGGCACTGAAAGCATGCAGTGTAGCAGGGATGTGAGGGCACTATTGGGCCTTGCTGGCTGCAGATGCCCTCCTGCCCCAGCCTGTGGCCCAGGACCCCACTTGGGCCCAGCTACACTGTAGGATAGTGTCCAGCTCCCATCCACCAGTGTGCTCCACCAAGTCAGGCCCACCAGAGGGGTGCCCTCCTACAGGCCCTGGCCTTGGCCATCCCCTGGGCTCCCCCAGCTCCCGGACAGTCCCACAGCACCAGGCTCCAACACGGCTCCTAGTACCCCAGCCCCAGGGAGCTGCAGGCCCTCATCGTGCCCTGACACTGTCTTAATTAAGTCTCGCAGAGCAGCCATTTGGCAGAAAAGTGCTGGTATGGACATGCTGCTAACGTGAGATGAAATTAAAGCTATAGGCCCTATTCGCATTTCCTCGCTATTCCTTAGCACTGAATGTCATTCTCAGTGCTAGCATCTTGTGTTGTGTAAAACAGCCGTCTCTTATATCATGAATTCTAATCACATCACCCTGAGGAGGAGAGAAACAAGTATGTGGGTAGTGTTGAAAAAAGAAAGTCACAGTATCAGGGAAAAAAAACCTTTCCTTTTCAGTCTGCACCTATGGTGTTTTATGGATGGATCCATTATGATTACATTGGGTGCTCTCTGATGACTTCCTTTCTACTCAGGCTTAGGACAGATTGTATTCAAAATAAGTGATAAAGAAGGGTCATTTTTAGCAACCTGAATCTATTTTTGTTCTAAGTCTGTACAAGCCATTTTGGTTTTGAACAAGTTAATATGAAAAAAGAGAAAGTTCAAAAAATACATAATGTACTTGAAAACTAGAAAGCTACTATCAACCTTTATGTCACAGTAGCATGTAATTCCTGCTATTACACAGCTTTTCTCTGAGAAGTTTTTTTTTCTTTTTTTTCTTTTTTTTTTTTTTCTTTTCTTTTTAATAATATTTAAAATCAGATCTCTCTTGTTGGATTTTAGGCATTTGCTGAGTGAATCTATCTAATTTCAGTATAGCAGATATGGGGGTCTGCTGTACACTTTTCTGTGTATGTGCCCTGGAAGGCCAGGAGGCAGTTATTCTGCTCAAGGCTCTCATGTAATGAATGCAGAAGCTAGAACAGCATGTGTTCATTGTTAATTGTAAACAGATGGTGAAGAAGCGCTGTACCCCTAGATTTTGACTACTGGAGTATAGTGGACTCCTTTTGCAAACTACAATAACTACTAATCAGTGTACTGCCATTAATCCAAACTTCATCTAATCATTTTAAAAGTTATTGTGATATCTGAAATCCAAATTCAATGAAATCCCTGATGTGCCCTTTCTATTTCTCTTTCTCATCCTTTTTGGTTTCTAATTTCCTTAAAAAGTGATACAAGAAGTAATACCTCAGTTAATAAGGAATATCTAAGGCAGAATTTTCAAAATTTTCTCTCTCTCCCTTTAAGCTTAGTGGCCGTTTGATAGGTGGAGAAAGATGTGTAATTTTATGAATATTTCTCATATTTTTTTCTAAGAGTTGCACAGACATTTTCTTCATTGTCACTTTAGTGAAAGATATTTATTCTTTGAAATAGGCATCTCTCATGGTTTTCCTTGTAATTTTAAAACCAATCACAAAGTATCTCTCCACTGAAATTTCTTCAAGGGATTTGGTCTTCTAGAGATGACAATTCTGTTGTGTTATAGCTCCCCTCTCCCCCCTTACCCCCCCCCCCTCCCCCCACCAGTTTGAGAACTGCTCTGCTCTTTTTTTTTGTTTTAAAGTTTAAAGTTTTTGTAGAACTCCCTTATGTTTAAATCTTGTTACCTCTGAAATTTTCTCTGGTTACTGTTAGTGTAACTAAACACAAAATGTTGGCTTGTAATCTGTTAATCTGTCACCTGTAATGCACCATCCCCAAAAATATATGGAAGTAAGAGGAAAATGATGAAAAGGGATCTCTATGGCTTAAAAACACAGCTGAGAGCATTCCACATAACCTGCCATTAAACTGAATGCACAACTAAATTTAACATGCATTTTACTAGTAACACTTCTCTGTAAAATTACCCACTTTTAACAATAGTAAAGCAATTTCAATAGAAGTTTCATTTACTTCTTAGTAATTTATTTAAATGGGTCATGAAGAAAAGAAAATCACTGCAAATTTCAAAGTGAAGCAGCCAAGGTAAAGAGACTACTTCACTACTAGCAATTCTCTGTTAATGGATTGGGTGAAAAGGTGTGCAGTCACATTGCTTTAGTTGTCTTTGTATGGCCATTCATTGTAATTGCACGTTACATGGGAAAAGAATGTAATTATGGATGGTAAGGTTAATTGTACAAAGCACATTTATTAAATATGTCAAAATAGACAAAACACCTAAATCTTCAATACTGCAAAATTGTCTCATTCTATGCTTTAGAATCTCTCTGATTTTGAAATACAAAAGAAACTAAAATAATGGAGGAAGGAAGAAGGACAATAAAATTAATGCTAATGAGAGTATTATTTCAGAAGTGTGGAAAACTGCTCCCATCCTTGATTTATCAAACTGTGCTGCAAGAAGAATTCCCATTTGAATCAGGAGAGAAGTCAAATTATTTTATTTATTTTTTATTTTTTCATGGTGGGAGGGAACCATAAGAGATTAGGGCTTGATGGAGCTTTGAGCAACCTGGTCTAGTGGGAGGTGTCCCTGCCCATGGCAGTTGGGTTGGAATTAGGTGATCCTGAAGGTCCCTTCCAACCCAAATCTTTCTATGATTCTAAGGGAGGCTGTTCTTTTTCCTCCCAGAGATACTACTGACAGTTTCACAACAGACTGCTGTGTAAAATTTGCCAACTGCATGATGTGCCAATATGCTGTTGGTATATAACCCTCTCAGGGCAAACCTCCCTGAATGACCTGAAATAATGGCATGGTATCCGTGGTGATCAAGCAAGTAGGGGTTGATTTTACCAGTTCTCCTAGGCAATGCCAGAAACATTTCTCTGTTTCTCAATTGTAGCTGCTGATGCTGCCCAAAGGGTCATGCAAATAAAGTGACCCTCTTTTCTTCTGAGATTATTCTGCAATAATTGCCATTCTGACACTAAGCCACTCAGATGTGGGGAAGGAGATTTTATGCTGTTGCTGTGTATCATTCAACTACCTTGCAAATAAGTAGAATATTTTAACCTGGGAGCTGTTAAGTATTTTACCAATGTAGCACTACATCCACTTAGGAGCTGTACAGAAAAACAGCTTTGAATTAAAGCCGAAGACTGTGAGGAAGCTAAATGAAAGGGAAGGAAAAGAAGACAGAAATCTGTTTTAGAAAATGTAGATTCTGAATTCAAGTGTATCATTCAGGTACCTATGACATGAGCAGGTGAAAATGTGATTGTGTAGTATGATAACAGTTCTCTTTATGTAGTAGTACTTCTCTATCAGATGTGCTCATGCCTCCCTATTATATTTGGACAAGTACTGCTGGCAATTTTAGGTCCACTTTAGTGAACATGCACGGAGAGTAGTATAAGATGCAAGATAAAAAGAGAGCACTAAGTATAGATACAAGTGCTTTAGTACTATAAGTCCATAAATGTGAGTCAACAGAACTTCCTTCTCTTAGCGACTTTTCTTCTTACTTGTTTTACTTTGCATACACTACATGTACAATATCATCTAGAGAATAACAGGATTTTGTTTCTATGGCTAGTTTTACTCCCTTCCTGACGGCATCACATGCATTTGCATGACATGGGTCAGGGTGAGTTGCCCACGCTCCTGCATGGTTATGTTTATATCCAGAATAACTGGTGTTATTATGTACATACTACCATATGGGTAGGAAGATGGTTGCATTTTTAGAAAATCTGAGACTGACTTAGTATCCTGGAGTCACTTTAGTGCCTTCTCAAATTTTTCCTTTAGTTGTTTATAATTTAAACAATATGATAGTTTAGAAATGAAGAAAAGGTTGTGAATTGCCTTGTCCAAAGTGATGAGTTCACTTTAGAACTGTTCATTTGAGAATGAACAATGATTTTGTGTACACAATTTGACACCTTAAAAGGGCCTGACTTCAATTTTTTGGAAGTATGATTTGGAAATAATTTATGTAGTTATCTCTGAGCACTGTGACTCATAACTTTTGGAGCAAGACTGTCTGAAAAGAATGATAATGTCAATTTTTGTGTGTGTTGCTTAAGCACTGAAACGTTTCCTGAAATAAATGATTTGTGAGAACAAGAGAATGTCTGGATGGAGGTGAGGAGAGTGAGCATCTATTGCTTCATCTACTTGCCTACTTCTAAAACAAGCACACTTTTTTTTGTTTTGTTTTCCCCACCAAGATATATATTATGGCTATAGATATCACAATAGATGCTTTTTATTTGTTTTATAATATATAATATTTATGTAATATATAATATATAGTATTTATGTGTTTTATAATAAAAGCTCTGTGATGAGTGAAGTGTTTTTTATGGCTTTCCTAAGACTGCTGATAACGAGTAAACAGTAGAATTTGCAAAAGAAGTACATGAGAAACACAGCTGAGCTACTGAAAAGAATGGCTCAGGGTGCTCACCGCAGAGACCTTGAAGAACAATAACCTGTTCTGTTTTCATTCTATTAGGGCTGCTGCCAGCCAGTCAAAGTTGATGGTGTGGATATAGGACTCGGGTTATTTCTGATATAGGGATTTCTGTCTGCTTCTTCCAGGAACAGGTTTGATGGGTGACTCACTCATACTTTAGCCATCTAATGTGGGGGGAGTGGAAGGTGGAGATTTAAATCTTTGTTGAGCAGGACATTGTCATGTATTTGTTTTACAGAGAGGAAAAAAAAGGATGGTAACTTGCTTGCTCTGATGTTCTAGTGAATTTTTTGAGGTACACCTCAGGTGATTTATTTACATCATTCCATGGAGCTTTTTATATAGTTTACAAGGTACTGTTTCCAAACTGTTGCAAGAAGGGTATGCATGAAATTTGAGCTCTAGTGGGAATTTTTTCCCTGACTTCAGTAGAGTCAAGATCTCATGCTGGATACCACTCATTTTTACCCGCATAGAATGTTGCAATCCCAACAGAGACTGAAGTTTATTGCTAGATTATCATTTACTGTAAGATTCTGTGCTCAGTGGAGTACAGACATTGAAAGGTTTTCATTATTTTAAAGTGATTCTTTTCTTCCTGATGCTCGTAAAAACTCTCTAGGGGGCTTGAAACCAGTGCCAGCTGTTTTCTTCCTATTCTTCTTGTACAGACTTTCTTTCCCTATACCACATACATATTTATTTTATCATTAGGGTTGTTCAGAAGAGTTATCGTAATGTAGATCAAATGGTTGATTAAACCACAGCTGGCTTTTAAATACATTTATAAAACCCCAGCAAGCTTTTATAATAAAACATATAAAGAACCCTATGAATTCTGATAATAAATGTACAAATTAGTGTGGAAATCATTTTTTTTTCACTCTTCTGCATTAAGTTTAATAGTGTTTGGGTAGCACTTTTTAGATTAATAGAAATATTGCATAGAAATTGAGTAGAAAATATTAGTATTGCTGTTTGCCTAGCCACTGCTCCGTTTCAAAGAATTTTGCTGCAGGAAATGGAACAGGAAGTGTTAGGTAGGAGGAATAGTGGGCTTCAGCCACGTCTACTGTGGCTGCTAGCAATTGGTTGTCTGACAGGCAGGGTTACGTTTTCTGATGTTGTGATAAACTGCTATTTTTAAGATGCCAGATTTGGCCCAAGAATCTGAGTGGGGAATTTATCCCAATAGTTCATATAATCAACTGTGAAAACCTCCAGCTGTCAGTTGTTTTCTGCTTCCCTGCCCATCACAAGCAAGATGCCATCACTAGTCAGAAATCTTCTTCCAGATGGCGTATGTAGCTTTCATTTGAGTCTGCCTGATGACAGTAGCAAATGATTAAACACTCGCTAAGGTAAGCTGCAGCTTGTGACTACTGTTTTCTTGAGTAAATAGAACAAGGTGTTTAATCAAGACAACAAAGTGCCAGAAAAATGTAGCTATGTGAATCTCAAATGTCATTTTACCACAAACGTTATTAGCATAGCATCTTCATTTGAGCCTGCCACTTCACCAGACTACACCATGTGCAGTACTCACTCTGATGCTCTGCCAGGGAGCCGTGGGAAGGCGCAGACACTACAAGCGACAATATGCGTCATTTACCCACGTGAGAAGTCCCAGTGTCTTCAGCAGGTCTAAGTACAGAAGTTAATATATCCCTGCCTCTAGTGTTTGAGTTGGCATTGTAAATTGCCATTCAGTGTTTGTGAGGACCAGGGCAGGATTCTGAGGTTTGAGCATCGGCAATTTGAAAAAGGTAGTGGCCATGGGACTGATAAATCTTGATAAAAAAGGCTCCTTTGGATGTAGGTATCTCAGTTTTGCCTTTTTTTTTTTTTAGCTCTGATCCCAGAAAATACCTCACTGAAAGAAGGATGCCTTTGTGTCCCCCTTTCCCTGTGTAGTTTGGCTGTCAAGTAGTCTGTTCTAACAAAGTGAAAGAATTGAAGTAGCTGTGCATCTTTGTAGTAATCTGAGCAAGGTTCTCTACAGAGCCTCAGAAGCAGCCCTTGTGCTCTGAGGGGCCAGGGTCAAAGAGGGAGAAGCTGTCGTACATCTGTGAGGCCTTGCAGCAACAGTCAGGCTGGAATGACAGCTGCTATTATACTTTCAGACCATATAGGCAAATTTTATCAAAATGTATTGTATCTTTTAAAGGTTCTGTTCTTATTTATGCCAATCTGATTGTTTCATCTTTTATTTCTTTCAGACTACATGATCAGCTGCTAAAAGCCTCCTAGATTAGAAAAGCTATAGGTGGGTGGTACCTGACCAAAAGTCTTTAACACATGGTTGGGAATATGCAGGCTTAATCTGTAGCTAGTTCCTCTCCTGGTGCCACTTCATATCTCTTACATTTGTTATTAATAACATTGTCTATTTAAGTAATAGTACAGGGCTACTTTTTTTTTTTTTTTTTTTTCATGTTTCCTGATAAAGACTTCAGTTGAGTGTTCCTGCAGTATACCCTGCTCCATCAGTCAGCTCAAACCTCACTGCAGCTTCTGACGTTTTCCCCCCACAAAGTCAGTGGGGAGGTCTGAAGAGAGCCCCTGCACAATTATTTAGCAAATGGTGTAGCCTTCTCCAAATTCCAACAACTCTGTAATTTAGTGCTGGAGGTGCTTCCCAAAGAGCCGGGATTACTCCTAGGGGTTATTCCCCTCTGCACTAACCTGCACAAACATACTGTGTGTCTTGGTAAGAGTTTGGAACATAGCTGCACATCATCCCTAGGTTACGCAACATGTCCACCTATTGCTTAATACCAGACTGACATATATATGGAAAAAATGTTTTTCCATAAGAACTGGAGAAACAGACTGTGCATAGAGGAAGGATGTACAACTCTAAAACATACTTTTTGGTGGAGAAATAAATATACCTCATGGTTCTAATATCTCGTGGGGTTTAAAGACTAAAAATGGCTCGAGGCTTTTCACATAAGTACAGTGTGTGCTGATCAAAATGAAGAATGCTTTCAAATTTGGCTCCAAATATTAAAACTAAACTTAGTGGGATTTTGCAGAAATTTTGATGAATTTACAACCTATTTAAGTACTCTCCATGGCTTTTGCTGGAAAATAAATAAATAAATAAAAAGACAAAGCAAGCATTCCCCAAACTGTTTAATAATTAAATGTGTGCTTGAAAAGTGTTTTTTTTTTCCCTGCCTGGCTAAATACGTATTTAAGCTGAAAGTTATATAACCCTGTAGAAAAAAATGGCCATGGTTTCAATCTAATCTCAAATTATGTGCAGGCTGGTTGCAGTGAAGATCAGTTAATACAGCTGTTTCAGAGTTACTGCTGTGCGAATGCCCTTTGCTCATCTTGAAGAAATACTGTCTATGAATTGTAAAATACTAGAGCATTGTTTTTGTTTGCTGTTTCCACTAACAAAATTGCATGGTATAGTTGAAGGTCAGGCTTGGCTGGCCAGGATCACATTTTGCCTTTGCTTTTGTACGCAGGATGTATGTTATTGTGAGTTGCTTCACTGAGGGCTGAGTATTGTTTAGAGAGTGATTTCTCGATAAAAAGAATTGGCAGAGGAGGGTGAGAAGAAAGGGGAATGTATACTACATGGGTGGTTAAAGGCTCTTGCAATAATCTAGAAAAGCAGGAATTTAGGATTGGGTTTAGCCTTTTTTAGCATGTAGCTAATACATGGAGGAAAGTGTTCTTCACACCACAGCCATAGGGCTGGAAAGCAGGAGGTACATGTAATGCGAAGGCAGAAGAGGAGAGAGGAACCCAAGAATATGCAGCATTGTGGAGTTGGGGAAGAATTGGTGCAGAAACCAGGATTTCTATTTCATAGGAAATGGAACTCAGTTATATATATAAGTTATTTCCATTTTGAAGCAGACATATATAACTTGACTTGAAAAAATTTGCTTTGATTTAAAAAGAGCAGGGTGTTTTTTTCCTATTTCAACTTTCAAAATATTTGAATATACTGCAACAGAAAGGCATTCCAAATGCAAAATCAAAATATCTTTTTCTTGAGTTTGACTTCTCAAATTACCAAGGTCAAAATTATTTTTTCTCTCCAGAATTCTTTCACTGAAACGGTCCCATTTCTACTTTTTTTTGTTTGGTGGATAAACCCTGATGTCTGTGTTCCCAAGTTCAGTAAAATTCATGTGGTACATACACATATCCACATTCCTCTAAGTCAGCTTGGCCTTAAACTAGTCCAAAAGCCCCAGTAAATATTAAGTGAGGCTTCAGTGTTATCATAAGATTCATCCTGTTTCTGGCCATGCCTGTGGAGCTAAAAAAACTGTTAGGAATCACTTGCACTGAATTGTAACCATTCTTTAGAGCCACACTTGCAGTGCTTGTACCACTGACTTGGGACCAGCCTATCTGCACCTCAGACCATTGCTCTTCAAAACGTTTGCCTTTTGTTTCAGACTTCAGGCCATTCCCAAGTTTTCTCGATTGTAATTCTGACAGTTCGCTAGTTGCTCCAAACAGGATTAGGCATCCACTGGCTTTAAGTTTTCTGAAAATACATGTCAGTATTTTCTCTACTTCATACAACTGTAAATAACTTGATCCATCCCTTCTTTAGCCATGCTGAGTGCTGTTTTCTAGTCACTTAAACTTATGTTATTTCTAGGAAATCTACTCCTGCAAGTAATTAACAAAATCATCAGTCAAAAAAAGAAAACACAGAAAGACAAAAGGAAAAACCTGGTTTTGATAATGAAAACGAACCCATTTAAATATTTATTACAAACAAACAAACAAAAATTATTACAAACAAACACACAAAAACAGGAAAAGCCATGGCTAAAGCAGTTTTCTGATGCTGAAAGCTAATTGATTTCTTTTTTATCCTTACTGTGGTAATCCACAGTAGTGAGAAATTAAAAAAAAAAAAAAAGGAAAAATTATGAGATAAAGAATGACCATTGTGCTTTATGAGAAGATGAATATGCACTAATTTGCCTCTTTAAGGTAAATACGCTTACTGTAGTTTTCTGAGTACTTTTGGTTTTGGTTGTGTATTTTTATTGATTACTTTTAATCCATCTAAAATTTAAGTGTGGTGAATCTTACTGCTTGTGTCTGCTGCCTTAATTTGCCTAGGCATGTGATAACTGTTGCTGCTCCTTAAGCTTCTGACAGGCTTTAGTGTGGCCAAGATATTTGGGTCTGCAAACCCAGACTCTTCTCTTCCAAGAAGACTTGTATTTGCATAGCAAGGAAATGGGTACACCTCTGCACTGATTGCTTCCCTTATGGCAAAGACTACCTGATTTTCTTCAAATGGAATGCCAGATTAATGCTTGGTTAGGTCTTCTGTATTAAAAAAAAAAAAAAAAAAAAAAAAAAAGTCATCGAGTGTTTCTCATTTACTGTTACAGTCCTAAAAATGTAGATATAGCACTTCAACACTAACAGTTTGGGTTTGAATTCCTACCTAGAGCCACAGATTTGGTTCGTTTCTGTTCCTTCTCAAACTGTTGACTGCAAAAAAAACCAACACTGTAAACATTTTAAATGCTTCCCTGAGAACTTGCTCGATGTCATTACTTTTTCAAAATCCAGCAATTTGCCAAATGAGGAATTTTAGAAATACTGGCTAAAACAGCTTGACAAGCTAAACATTTTTTAAAATCAGAGTAGGTGGACTTAGTTGACTTACTGCCAGCTGCAGTGAGTGTAAACTGCTGAAGATAAGCAGTGCTATAGGTGCCAGGAATCTGCAGATTCTGAACCCAGTCTCACTTCTGCTATTAAGTAGTGCCCAGACTCAAGCAAGTCATGTCCTCTGTGTCTGTTTTGCTGCCCATAAGTTTACCACAGTATTTACTTCTTTCAAAGACAGAGGTTTATTTTCCTTGAGTTTTTGGGGTGTAAACAGTATGCACGTGTATTTGGCATACATTAAATTGCACACAGCCTCTTAGCAGGAGTGGTCCTGAGAGATGCAACCTTTGGGGAATTTTTTTTCTCAGTGTGAGGACAGAACAGAGTTTTGAACTGCAGAAAACATGGTAGACTTGGTCTGGCTTCAAAATTTTACTTTTATTATGCTTTCCATAAGCAACTGACTGAAATCATTTAGTCTCTCTCTTTGCCTCTTTTCCACACATACTGTGGTTGGCATTAACATCTCTGAAACAGGGAACTTGGAACTTCCTTCTGGTGATGTTATGATTCCAATTACATCTCAGTTATACAACATAAATGCCTAAAAATACAAATTCTCAAATCTTTCTTTCTTGGGAAAACTTGAGAATAGCAGCAGGGAACAATCAGCACCTCCAGAATGGAAAATTTCAAATACTTATGACTATCCCACTTTTTAATTCTCTCCTTTTCAAAACACTATCATGTGTACTAAGATACTGCTTGAATTATTATTTATTTATTTATTTATTTTGGTTGCTGTTTGTTTTGTTTTTGTTTTAAATGCTGACCCAGTTAAGAATGAAAGTTTCCATTCTTTTTTCTTACTTTCATTATTACCCTGCTCTAAGCGGGGGTCCTTTAAATATTATTCTTTTCTAGAGAGATCACCTGCTTAGAGACTGATGAAGGCCAAACATTTTGAGAATCCAAACAAACCATTATGAACCAGAGCTAGATGTCTAGTTCACAGAAATCCTTCTCTGTGCCCCGCAGCTGCCAGGTGTTTAACAAGCAATTATTTTTCTTTCTGGATTCACAAAAAGTTGTACAAGTGGTTACTGAGAATCTTCTGAAGGAGAAAGTTCTCATTCTTCTGAAACGCACTAACAGCTACCTGTCCTTTGTATTTGTTGATTTTATTTTCATAGAATAATTAAGGTTGGAAAAGACAAAGACTTTTGCCCCAAAGCCAAATATTCTTACTTGGTCACATTTGAGTTTGAAGATGGCAATCAAAGAAATATTAACAACTCTTTCTTCTTCAAAACACGCCATTAGTCTATAAACATTACGAAAAACAACAAGAAAAAAACTAACTCCAAACAATGAATATGTTTGAGAGACTACCAAACGATACATTACAAATGTTTTTGTAACCTATCCTCAAAGAATCACAGAATATCCTGAGTTGGATGGGACCCACAAGGATCATTGAGTCCAACTCCTGACTCCACACAGGACTACCCAAAAATGTCTGAGAGCATTGTCCAAATGCTTCTTGAACTCTGCAGGTCCTTAAATGGAGCCCTGCAGAACACCATTAGTGTTCTACCACTGGTCTCATGTAACCCCATTTACTAAAACCCTCTGAGCCCAAGCCCTCAGCCAACTGTTCACCCATGCATTTGCTTTTCCTTAATCCCTACCCAGGGCATCTCAACTGTGTCATTGCTAACTGGAAGATCTATACAACCCAACCACCTCTAGAATACAGTCTAGCATAATCTCTAGAACTGAATCCAGAAAAGCCCTAAAATTGGGTCTAGAATTTCTGGAGAGTCTCTCTGAAAGTACAGCACAGTTGTAGTATCACTTGCAGCAAGAGTTAAGAAGATGCTCCACATTTCATAGCTTGAAACTTTGCAGATAGATTCTTGAGTAGAAGGCTCTGCAGGATGTGGCCATCAGAGCAAGGCAGTGGGAAGGATTCCCTAGTTCCTTGCTGTCTCTTGGGTCTTCCTTGAATATTCCTGTCTTTGTTTGCTGGGCTCATCTTGCTTCAGATGTTTGAAATTGCTTACAGCTAAGGTGGAAGACTTGTAACACAAGCTACCAACTGGGTAAGATAAATGCAGAAAAGCAGTAGTAATGATCACTTTTTTTGGCCCACAATTGAGAACCACTACAAAAGGGAACATGTTGTAGTCAGTTTGGATACATTTTCTTGTTTTGCTACATTTTGGAATAACATTACATCTCCCTATGCACCTAAACTTTTATATTCCAACCACCATATTTTTAAAATGGGCAATTTTTTCTTTTTGATTAAAATATAATCTGAAGTATTTCCCTTCATCCCAGCAAAGCATCTGAGCTCTCCAACTTAGAAAGGTCTTACAAAAGAACATTCTTATATAGAAAACATCTTGGTGGCTATATTGGATAGATTTGAGTCAATTAATATAAGTGAACAGCTTTTAAAATACAAACAAAACTTTTTAGATTACCAGAACTGCACTTGTAAATAATGCAGGAATATAGATGCTTTGGAAGTGTGAGGAAAGCACAGAGCTTGGATTAGATTTAAAAACAAACAAACAAAAAAACCCAACAACTATATTTCTTATGCTAAAACTGTATTACTTTCTGTTTTCAGTAATGCACAATAGATATCCAGGGACAGTTTCATTTGTACTGTAACTCTATTAGTTTCAAAAGCTTGCAACAGAGATATATCTGGCCCTTCATACTTAGTACCAAAACACAATAAAAATCTGTTTCATTTTTTTTAAATAAAATGGATAAATAAAATGAATTCCATGAAAGAAATTTGCATTTATATAGCTCTTCTCATTGACAAAGGATCTCAGTGATTTGCTGATAGCCACATAAATTTCTAATTAAGAATTCTTTTTCAGATTATTTCTGCTGAAACGTGTCTTCTGAATCACCAGAACGTCAGGCTACTTGTTAACTGCATGTTAACTGTGTCATATCCCAGTCTAAACCCTTACAAATTAGGAACTAGATTGGACCCCACCCTGTGCTGGCTGAATCCTTTCTCAGATTGAGTAATCCTGCTGCATTCAATGAACCTACTCACATAGTAGGTGAGTAGTGTATTAAAATATGGTAGAGCTTACACCTGTACATCTGAGGCCATCCATGCGAGCTTCTTTATAATTCTTACCTTTAAATTTAGAAAACCACAGTGTGTAATCCTACTAGAAAAATATTAGCTCATTTTGCATCTGCAGCCTAACATGTTCTCATGTTCTGTAAAGAGCATCTCCTTTTTTTCTTTTTTCTTTTTTTTTTTTATATTTTCTGAGCCAGAACCAGCATCATCTGTCTGGTGGCTATATGAAAAGCTTATCTAGTTCATTTTGTGTTCATCTAAAGTTGATCTGCTTAATTATTTCTTCCATTAAACAGCCCACTGCTGCTGCTTTCTGGTTGGAAAAAGTGTCAGTGTTACAGGAGAGAGCTTTTGTGCTCAGAGACGCTGGGATTAGAAGAACAATTGTTTTGCTGTTGGAGATTTGTGTTTGGAGGCAGATTGTTTCTGAGCACGAAGGAACGTTTTTATGCTGACACATACCCATGTCATGCACTAATATCAGGCTCTGGGCTGGCAACAGGTAGTCCAATGGATCAAAACTATTGTTTTTAGATAAATAAGACATCTAGCATTATTAGAAAACAGAAGGCAGCATGTGGCAAGACATGTCAATTTAATGACATCGTTTGAAGTAAAGCTGACCTCTTGGAGGTACGCTGTGCAGCAGTCCCTGGAAATAGACTGTTTGGGTGGGCAAGAAAATAATTTGATGCCTTCTTTTTTCAAGTCACTGTGTCAACTTGGATGAGAGCATAATAAAATGGAGAACAACGGCAAAGAATGTCCTTGGGATCTCTGGTTCTTTGGTGTACCAAGAAGCACAAGGAATCAAAATGAATGAACTCTTTGACAGCATAACAAACTTGCCTCATGGCCAGCTTTGTATCACAGCCACAGCTTTATTTCTTTGAATGGCTTCACTGAGTAGCCAGTGGGATTCAGCTTCTGCTGTCATTCTGAAGTTATCTGAGCTACACAGACAAGAAAACGTGCTGAAGCCCGGTTTATTATGTGACTCTTTGAGAGTTTTGACTTGGTTCAACACTTTGACACGCGGGAAATGTTAAGGAGTAAGCTGAGTACTCCATCCTTTCATTTATCTGATGCGGCTATCTCAGAATTCAGATTAGCCCAAACTGGATCATGTCTCCTACTGTGAGTCATTTGCTTTGAAAAGGTCTCTCTGAGCTGAAAACCCAGTGACAAGTCTAGATTTTGGGTCATGTGTTCCTTTTGGATAAATGGGCTTCTGCTTCCCACAGGAATCGGTAGTAGTAGGAATTAATAAATGCCTCACATCTCAGTTTTGAAGTCTCTAATTTCAAAAATTATAGAAAATCTGAAGAGAAACTAATTTCTTTGGAAATTTGGAGGGAGAAGTGATATAAAAAATTCCAGAGCTAACCTTTTGAACAGAGATTTAAAGCACAGAAAAAGGAACAGTACAAACCAAAGTCACTCCACTGGTGCCTTCACTTTCCAGGTGACTGTAAAATGGAAATGTTGAGCTTGGCACACTTAACGCTGAACAAAGCCAGGCTTCGCTTGGAATGACTGTGATTTTGCTCTAACAGATTCTTTCTTTCCACTTGTGATTAAAGAGAGGTAACTCTTCATAGAAGAGTCAGACTCCTCCTTCCCTGACACTGCCCATGCCTCCACCTGTTACTCTCAAGCAAGGGAGCTGCTAAAGCTGCTGCTGAAGTTCCCTCCTAAAGTAAAAAAGGGTTTGTGTGGTGGGTGCACAGCACATTCCACCCAAAGATGTGTGATGCTGAGGAAGAAGACTATAAATCCCCTTAAAACAAGGACAGTATCAAATTGCAAAAAAGGAATTCCAAACAACAACAAAAGCCAGATTGGAATCCATTTGGTCTGTAATTCGGCATGCTACCAGACCAGAAAGGTATAAAACCTGGCCAAACACTTGATGAGTTCTGCTTACAGCGTAGGCATAATAAAAATCCTGATGCAAGTTGCCTACTTTCTTCCAGAAAGGCATTTGTTTCATGAACACCTGTGCTTCAAAGATGATTTCACTGCCAGGCAACCCTTGTGTTTATGCTAGAGCACTGGGGAAAAGCTTTATTCCAAGGTAAGAAAGAAGAATGTGTCAACTGAGGGTGACAGAATTGTTGGAGGTCAAAGCGTTAAACTTCCTTTGATTCCATGTCTAGTGGGCTTGGGGATTTTTTTCTAACTTCTGAGTACACTGCGCTGTGTGAGGGCAGCTCTGCACTAAACAGAACAAATATATACACCTATGGTCAGTACAAGCTGTAACTTTCAACCTCAGGTTAACAGGAGTGTCCCACTGCATCACGCAATGCCCTTCTAGGACCACAGTTCATTAGGGCAGCACACACTGGTGTTCTCAAGTGTACCGCCTGCCCTGAATGGGCAAAATTGGGCAGCCGAGATAAGAATAAGCTCATCACACGTAGGGATGACAGCAAGAATAGAAAAATTATAAGGTGAGGATCTCATTTCAGGAAATTAATTGTGTCAGGACATTCTTAACTTTTTTACAGTTTCTTACATTCAACCAAGCATATACTTAAATGCTTTCCTGAATTGAGGTCTAACAAATTTACACTTCTGTCATATTGTTAATCATGTTGGGTTTATTTGACTCTAAAATGCATGTTCCATTTGAGTATGGTTTGATACACTAAATAAAATATTTAGTGACTGTCGGCACTTGGAGCTTCATCGTTGTGGATTTCGGTAGTGTATCTTTCGCACTGAACATCTGTTGTCCGTAGGGTGTGCATGATTAATTTCTAATAGTGTTACAAGTAGGTAGGCTCATGCTTTGGGAAAAGAATAAAGGTCTTTCTTTTCCAATAGAAATTTTTGTAGTTTTCTGCATAGTTCCTAATGGGATTCTTTTGTTTCTTTCATGGAACATGTGCTGAGGTGGTGGTTATAATTTTTAGTTTTTCTAGGCTGACCAATAACATTTTTGGTTTGGAAAGTGTTTTCTGAACTCTGCTTGCCTGGATTATAAATGTGACATCATCTCACTTTAGGAAAATGTAATCTTTTAAAAGATTGAAGAACATTACACAAGAAACCTTGAATCTGTGGTTCTGGCTCACTATTATGATGTAATTTGTGGCAAATAATGGAAAACATAGAAAGACAGACAAAGTAAGAGCAGTAGTATTTCCTTAAGTAATTTTTAGATTGAGATTTAGAGGAGGGTGTTCTGTAGCTTTTCTATCACTGGGGCAATTATTAAACCCAGTACCTCTTACATAAGATGTTTTTTAATATATACAAAGGACAAGAAATGAAGACTGAGATGTACTGTCAGTTTCCTTGGATTAAGATCTAATTTTGAGAAAGAGAGAAAACAGAGTATTTTCCTTCATAAATGTATGAAAGAATTATAGTTATAATTAAGGAAATAAAATTTGAAACAAAACATTTCAAAAAGAAAAATAATAGTACTTACATTGGTGACATATTCAATATCCTTCCAAATATTACATTCCCTGGGAAAATCTGCCAAATCTAAAAAATTATCCACTATCACTTGGCCAATCAAGTCATGCCTGGAGAATCTGTCAAAGTCATACACTGAGAAATGGAGTTTCCGTGCATTCAGATCATTGTATGGGACAGTAAATAAAAAAACTTCATCAAATACTGGATTTAGGGTTTTTCTATGCACTTTAGTCTGGTGTTTTGTTTTCCTGTCAGGAAGCAGATAAATCTTCACATATGGATCCGAAGTTCCAGAGAAGTCCTTTGCTGGCAGGTTGATGGCCTTGTGTATCTTCACAATCAGCTGCTCTAAATCACAGTCATATTTCAGAATAAAGTTCAGTTTTCCACATGCCTTGCTATTACTCCTCCGGCCATCATCTGTGTCCACTGATCTTTGTTTATATAGCTCTGGCTTAATGCGGCCAATTCCTGTCAGTTGCTCCTGTTTCTGAACCTGCTGGATGTTGAAGTCAGGGTTGGAGAGGTTGAGCTGTCTCCGGATTGAATTATGCCTTAAGTGAAAATAAAAGAATTGAAATAGGTTGCGTTGATGACCATAAGAATCTGTACATACACACCAAATATCTTGTTTTCATTTGATGTGTTTTTGTAAGGTACAACAGGGTCAGATTTGTACTTCCTAGTGTTATAAAGTATGATAACTAATAATTGTCTCAAGCTAGTGGTATGCACTCTCCAAACCTGGCTGAAGAAAGTAACAAATTTCAATTCATGGACATTGCAAATCCAAAGAATCTGCTATATTACATTGTATAATGTAATATGATAAGAACTATAGCAGTTCTTATCAGTAACTATTTTCAGCTGAATCCTTTACGTTCATAATACTCATGAAATGAGTTACATTATGTAAATGGCAACAAGATCTGTCCTATTATACCTGTTGAGCTTGCTGATTTCTGGTGTTAAGATGAGGATGGACACAGAGGACACTTTTTGACATCTCTCCATTTCAGTTACTCATTGATCTGTGCTACTACCTCATTTTCAAGTGAACTGTTCTCATCTGAGATGGTTGGTTGACCACGCCATCAATTGTTTTGTTTTATTCTGTTTTGTTTTTATTTTCTTCTTTTTTTTTTTTTTTTTCCCCACTCATAACTGATCTAATGAGCTCCACAGTACTTAGGTTGAAAAGCTCCTTTAGTTTCATTACTCTAAGGAGAGAAAGTTGTTTTTAGCTTCGGTCCAGTGAGATTTATTACCTGGAGTCACTTGGTTATTGTGATTGAAATTTCCACTTCATGAGATAACAGAAATCAAATTGCAATCTCTGTAAGGGGTAGTGGGATGTGAAAGTTGGATTAGGTAAAATCCTAATCTTATGAGCTGGATTCTACTTTTTTTTTTTTTTTTTTTGGTCCTTTTCAAATTCAGCAATCATTCAGTGTATTGGAGTATCATGAGAGGTGGCTGAACATGAAAAGAGCACATGGAAAATGCTAGCACAGGATTAGTCCAAAGCTATTTATGTTGAATGTAATCAGCAGTAGTTACTCTGGTACCATTGCTCATTCCTCCCTTTTAAATGTGTGTTTATGCATGCTTTAAAAAGGAACAGCCTCTCATAAACTACCCTCCTATTTTCGTTCTTGTTGTATAGCAAATACATAATTTTATAGCTCTGTTAGTCATTTCCATGACAAAATGTTACCATGTCACAGGAAAAAAAGATCTATATTGCTCAACCCTTAAGCTCCTTGTAGCAGTGGGAGGTGCAGTTTATCCAGGGGAAGAATGAAAAAGAACACAGGAGGCAGCTCTGCCTTGCTGAAGTCAACCAGGACTTGGAGCAGGGGCAGGTGGCTGCTCTCTGTGGCCACCCAGTTACACAGGAAAGGAGCAGGCACAGAGGTGAAGGTGATCAAACCAAGGGTGCGGTGCAAGGAAGATGGGCCCCTCCTGCTCAGTGGAAGAGTCTTTCGGGGAAAATCTGGGCAACAGTATGGGGTAATGAATGAGTGGGGTAATGAGCAAAGCTCATCACCAGTTGGGGTGGGACCCGAGCAGGTCCTGCTTGTGTGGGCAGGGAGCCAGCATAACTACTGCTGGAGCGGGCCAGGCTGGGAACAGCTGGAAGAAAAGTGAACTGCAGAGAGTCACAGGAGTGAAGACGTGGTCCATGCACTGACAATGCTGAGGCATGTTCTTTTACAAATTGGGATTTCCACTGTTTCTTGTGAGATGACTGTGCATTTGTCATTTGATTGTGTATGAGAACTGCTGCCCTGTTGTAGAAGACAGAGCCTGCATCAGACTCAGTGATTTCATAATACTAAAGACACACAAGAGCTCTTGGCGTTAGATGTCGGATATGAATTTTCTGTTTTTAATGAATCTCCCAACAGGATTATTTGCTAGCGCTTTGAAAGCTGAGCAGCACCAGCTTGTACTACTGTACTTCTGGGATATAAGTCTTGAGCTGGAATTCAAACTTGTATGTGGCAGGAGTCGAGCTTGAGTATTCATAACTGTGGCTTTGAGCTCCCCTTGGATTTCTACAGCAAAATGAGCCCAGGCCATTCTTGCACTAATCTAAAGAGAAGGGGCACCTGGAGCTTTTGCTGCATAACATTCATGCTGTTTTGAAGGCTTCTCAAATTCTGAGACATGTTTTGGACTTCTGTCAATTCCTGAACTGGCTGCTAGCTGCTTTTGTGTTACCCATGTTCAGGTGTGCCTGCAGGAAAGAGTCTTGACTAAATTTGCCCTCTGAGATGACAAGAAAAGAGGCTTAGTAAGTAGCAGTTGGGCTAGGACCATACATTTTCTAGCTAAAGTGTATCTGCTTTGACTCAAGAATTTACTCACTGGCTCTTCATGCGCAAATACTTTTTCTTACTGTGTGAAGCATAACACACCCTCACACTCCCTTTTTCCTGTTCCTTCTTGTGCTGTTTCTCCAGTTCCTCTGGAGCCTTCATTGACTCTTGTTCAGTCACTTTTCCCCCCACAGTCATGACTGTGGCTAAAACCTATGATTATTAATTCTATTTCTAACTCCTGAAAGTGTTTCATTAGCTTGCCCTACTTTTCTTCTTTGGCTATTTTAAAAGTCTTTGAGGAGATACTACTGAGTGCTCAGTATCGCTGCTAAGTACAAATGGATATTCTTTACAAGCTAGATCTAGGGTGTTCATGCGTGTTCAGCTTCTGAGAGGAAAGGCACAAATGAGTTACTAGTTGATAGAAAGCTGGAATACCATTGTTATCCCGTCTTTTTAATCTAAGAGGTTTGTGTGCCTGAATAACTTTAATGTAATTCTTTAAAAAAACATGTCAAGTAAATTATGCATTTGTAATAGAGTGGTGTAGTAGATAATCAAGCTGTACTATTTGTGATGTATCTGTATTGATTGACACCAGAGATAAATTGGAGTTACTGACCGAGCAGAAGAGGTGGGTTCAGTGGTCTGACGATGCATTCGCGCATTGTGTACGCAGTTCTCCTTCGTTCCAGTTTGAGCATCTAACGGAATATCAGGGGAGGTGTGGCTGATCTTCATGGAGGACTCTGGATAGGTTGTCGGCTGACCCAGAAAATCGTCACTGTATTCATGGTCATTGGTCTCTGTATCTGTGTAGTTCAGGGATTCCTGTTTGTTGTCTTTGTTCCCAAATGGCAGGCCACGTTCTCGCCAAGGGATCCAACAAAGCTTCCAGGACACGAACAGGGACACACCAAAGAGAGCAAGACCACAGGCTGTGACAACTAAGGAGAGCAAGCTTACTGAGATATCTGCAAACAAGAAAAACACATGCATGTCAGATCGGTAGTATTTTCTGTTCGCAACTCTGCATCTCCAAGGCATACAAAATGGGAAGTAAACATCTCTAGATAGCAGATCTACAGAAATTAAATTCTGGTCCCTGCAATGGTCATATAATAGGAGCTCATTAAATATTCTATTCTTTTAAAAATCTTTTCCCCCAAAGGGAAAACAAACAAACAAAAAACTAACCAACCTTGTTTGGACTTCAGTGTAAGGTTCATTTTGATAGAGCTTAGTTTATATTTTCCCTCCAAAAGCCAGGTGAGATGAAGAGTCTTTCTAAATATGAAAAGGGCTGCCTGCTTTGTCACTTTACTTTCTACTGGTGAAAGAGCAGTGCCTACAGTACTTTTTTTTTTTCTCTTTATTTTCCTTTTAAATAGTGAACTTCCCTTTGTCTTCTTTAGGAGATCTTACTACCATCTCTTTTAGAGGCTGTATTATACTTACATAACCATAAACATTTGTGTATATGCATGTACATATGTGATATGAATTTTTTTTAGGTCTTTAACTGAAGTATCTTGTTTTATTAGTTTAATTCATTTCTTTCTAATATTAGACTCATTCTTATCTTCACAGATGACTTTTGGTTATCAGTACATGTCCTGCTGTTCATCATTAAGTTTAGGGTACTAATCTCTTTTCAAAACTGAGATTTTTATTTTTTATTTTATTTTAACTCCAAAGGCTCTTTGTTCTGTTGCTGAACTTCTGATATAAAAGGAGAGTAGAGGTGACTTTTTCTTCCTTCCCCCTCCCATCCACTCCCCTCTTCCTCCCCCTTTCTTAGCATTATCCTATACCATAATCATATCGACACAAATAAGTTGCAGCTAGGAGAGGCCTTTCTCTGTTTTGCTTTGTTTTAAGTTGCACATTGGGAAAATGACTCAGTGGAACAGCTGTTTTTATGGTTACAGTGTTTTTGAAATTAGTTTCTCTGTGGATTACATAATCGATCATGCCTGAAACACAATTAGTAAGAATTCTGTTTTACTGCATCAAATTATAAACAACCTTATCAAAGCAATTTTTCACAGTGCTTGTAGGTTGAGGATGTCAAGAGCTAGCCTAGATTTTAAAAGGGTGGCATGAGGTTGAATGGTTGCTCCTACCAGGACAGTTATTTAAGAATGATAATTCAGGTGAAACAGCCTCAGTCAATCTGAACAAAGAATATTTAAAAAAAAAAAGTGGAAAAGTCAATAGCTTCAGCCCCTGCTGCGAGTTTCATTCTGACTCGCCAGACAGATTAAATTTCCACAGAGCAGGGAGTGACACTACAATCAGTTTCACACAGGAGCTGTCCAGTTTATTTTGCATGCTGAAAACCAATTTTAGACAAATGTAGCCAGCATGGCTCTTTCTGTCCGTCTCACAGTTATATGAAGGCAAAACTCATTAACGGTAGGAACAGTACAGCACCTGCCTGGAATTATAGCAAAGAGTTTCAGAGCTGAAATTAATTAAAGAAGTTCCTCCCATGCATAAATGGCAATGTGGAAGAAAGAATGGTGGTTTGTGATATTTTTGGAATATTTACTGGTAAACACATCTGGCAGTGAAGGCAAACAACCTTTCCATATAATTACAAAGCCAATGAACTGGGATGTAGTAGTGATGGAGGACCTTCAGAATAAAGCAATTTGTCTTGGATTCTCTGGAGGAGAAGGAAGAAATACATCAGAGGTCTGCAAAAAGGTCACTTTTTCAAAGAACTGATTTGTGTAAATGATCCAGCATTGAAGGAAATGAGAAACTGGTAACTGCCAGAACCAGCCAGAAGATTACAAGGTGAGAACTGAACTCTATAACCTTCTCAGTGCCAAGAATGTGTGAAGGGGAGGAACAATGTGAAAGGCAGACTACCAGTTCCCTACCTTGAGGATGACTTTAGCAGAGGACACAGTCATCTAAAGAACTGCTTTCAAGAGGAAAAAATACATAATAGCAATATTAACTATATTTAATTTGGAGAGTTTGAAAAACTTTAGTAATATACACCTGCATTTAATAATGTAACTCCAAGAACCCTCATCTCATGACTTTCAGAGAAGCTGGGCAATAAACAGTTTAGGTAACTTGCCAAGCTACTGAATAAGAAGCCACAATTCTTCACCATCTTGATTTTATTTCTTTCTGAATCCTTAGGAACCATTTCTTGTGTGCATTTTTTATTTCTGTGTGTGGAACAGGGACAATCACATACCTGTCTTCCTTCTGTGAAAGACCATGGAGCTAAAGGGCAGTTCTCTAAGCTGTAACCTTTCACTGGCCAGTAATTTTCAGATGTTGCCCACCTGGCTGGCACATTTCAACAGCTTTTCCACTTAAAATATTTGGTCTATGTTAATGCAAATCTCCTTGGCAACTTAGCTGGCATATAATAATAATCTCCTGGAGTTTGTAAGTGACAAAAAATGTTGTTACTGATCTAATAGCTGGCCGAATGAGCTGCAGGTGTTAGCATTCCAGTGATTCTTAAAGACAGAGTTCAAAGGAGTTGTATCTTGTATTTTTCTTTCTGATTTCTAGTGGTAGTATCTACCAAAAAGGAATTATATTATGCTGTTCCTCCTGTAAAAACTAAAGCTTCTGTTTTATAAGAAACAAAAATACAAACAAGGCATAATAAAAAGAAAATTTGCCATGCCTGTGTATACACAACTACATTAAGTTCTGTCCATGTTCCCATGCCTCCAACTTGCTGCTTTTGGTTATTTTCTTATTCTCTCTGAATACATACTTTGCACTGTCACTGTTGATATGTAAAATTACTATATACATGTGGTCATGTAATAGCCAGCAAAAAGTAATTAGAATAATCTGGGAGAAAAAAAAAAAAAAAAAAGAAAGAAAGAAAGTAGCAAAAGAGATGACACCAGTTTTAAAGATGCCAAGCTGGACTGTTAAGTACTCTGTGTGGAACATGGCGTGGAGTTGGTTTAAATGGCTCTATTTCATTTATTGTACAGAATCAACTTGTGTGCTACATTTGCAGGACAGAAAATGTAGCTGGAGACAAAGAATATAAGATTTTCTAAAAGCCATTTGAAACTTGAGACATGGTTGTAACTTGTTAGCTGTAAGGGGAAGCTGGTGATTTGCTGGGTGGGAAAGAAATATCTGAGGTATATGTGTTTATACTCTAAATTCATATGAATATCAGGCCTGTTAAGTCCTTCCTATTGTGATAACTGGGTAGTTTTACTTTGTGACAGTACCAGTTCCCATGACTCCAGTCAAAATAACTGTAATGCACATTTCTACACACCCACAGAACATATTAGTTACATGTTAGAACATATTATCATATTAGAAAATATTAGTGCCTGGGGTTATGCAAGAATTTAACTTCTTGTCTAGTCATAGAAAGTTATTGGTCACTTTTGGAAAGTACCGTATGTGTTCGCTTACTGGCAGAATGAAAGTTTTTAATAGAGAAATGAATGATGAAGAATGAATAAAGAACAACCCTGTTTTCTAGTAGGAATTTTTGGACAAATTGTATGTGTTAAAAATTATGAAAATGTCAGGATTTGCAGAAAATTGTCATGAATAAATCATTAGAGCACACATTAATCTTGACTGTTACGCCCCTATGAATAATAATAAAGTCAAATTGCCATTTATTTCTGTCTTAGATAGCCAGAAGCAGGAAGTACCCAGGTTACATAAGAAGAGCAAACAGCTTATTTGAACCATATCAATAAGCTTACAATTCCATTATAGTCCTTGAAAGACCAACAAGTTGCAATAAATACTCAAGAACCATTTGAGAGCGTTAAAAGAAGTGACACATAAGCATTTCATTTCCCACTTGTATAGAACTGTACAGTAATACTGTGTGAAGTGCTCAAAAAAAAAAAAAAAAGGTTATGGAGATGTGTTAACAATACAAATGCAAAAACAAGTAGCAACAGTTTCTGCAATTTTTTAACAAATTCCTTTGAACTCTGATTGCCCTTATGTCACAATCTTTCCAGGGGGAAAAAAAAGTACTTACCAAATGCCTCATTAAATTACTTTTTTTTTTTTCTTCCCCTGGAAAAATTTGTGGAATTAAATAATATGATTGTATTTTCACAGAACTAGCCATAATGATGAATAGGAGTTTGAGTGGCTTAGGTAGTTGTAGAACAAGATGTGTACTTTTTTTTTTTTTCCTAGCATCACTTTTCTTTTCTATAGGAAACACTGAATTTCATATACCATTTCATCTTTGGCTACTTGCCCCTTGCATTTTCTCATCCACACTGGAAACCATTAGCCTCTCTAATTTGGAGTAAGTTAAAAAAAAAGTCTGTCTATTTTTCAACCTTAATTTTTTTTTTTTTTTTTTTTTTTTGGGGGGGGGGATAGGTGGAGGCGGTAGGGAATAAATATAATAAATATATAAAGAATAAGAGGAAAATATTACTCTTCTGTGTAATTTATGTAAAATAAAAGTGCACACTTTTCTTTAAAATCAGATTACTCAATGAAAATAAAGTCAACTATTCTGTTAACTTTCCTTTCCAGAATCAACTACTCTAAGCTTATATTATGGGAGTTTGGCACATCACAGTGGTTCAATATTTACAACCCTCACTTTGTATTTAAGGAAGTGCCAAAATTCACATCATTTCTGTACACTGGCAGATCATAAAATGCTTGCCAGAAGTGTTGACACATCACAATGCATTTCAGGAAAGCCGTCTGCATAGGTTGATATGGGTAAAGAGGAAACATTATTAATCTTGACCTTCATGAACCTAATGAGATGTTTATAGCTGGTTTTAAGTTTGGATGGTCCTTATTTTTTTCCTGAATTACTGCACTCTCATCTTTACATAGGATGTAGAATGGAAAGATAGTTCAAAATACTCCACACTCTTCTGGCCAGGACTTTGTGTCAAGTGACTGTCCTGGACTTGTTACACACTATTCTCCCTGAAAAGTAAAATATCACAAAACACTAGCATCTTTAGCTGATTATTTAGCCTGATTTGTCTCTTAGCAGGAAGTTGTTGGCATAAAGGGAAATAAATACAGTTTTGAGAGCATTTATCCCTCTCAGATGAAGAGCCAGATGCACTGAAATGCTCACACTGGCTTTTTAAAAGGCATTTCAGAGTATCATTGTGAATGTATTGTATCTGTTGTTCCTTGTAAACTTAGGATACCCATTTTATACAGTGAAGATTTTGGGCCTGATCCATAAATATTAGGATATGATGATAACTTTATCAACTGGGATATTTACTACTTGGAAAAATGACAAATCAGTAATTTAATATTAGATCACGTTTCCTATCAATTTATTATTAGAAATATACTGAATATATTAATTTTCAATCCTTACTCATCTTCATCTCCAGAGAACAAAAGAAACAAATTTAGGGCGTCTACAGACTGCTACTAGTGGATAATTCTGGAAATCCAGTCTGTCTGGAATCCTGTCTTTCCAAACAGCAAATTTTCTAAGAGAAAACTGTAGAACAGATGTGAAAACAGAGAAATTAAGAGCAGCAACTGGAGAAAAACAAGAAAAATCTAAAGTGAAACAGCTTGTAAATTGTAATGGCCAAAGAGAATAGAATTAAGAAGCAGATTTGAACAACACTTAGCATTCAGGCTGCTCTTCTGTTTCTTCATTCCTAGGAAGTGATCACTTTAATGTTGAGATGCTCTTGGAAGCTTTCCTAATTTTCATAAATCCAAAGGAAAATATCAATATATATATCTTTTTCTTTTTCTTTTCTCCAAAGCACATAGTTAAGAATGCATGCTTTGAGTAAGAACTGAACATATCTGTATCTCTGCTTCACTGAGTGTAATTGTACATTCATGCAAGACATTCTTTATATTAAAAGAAATCTGTAAAAAGGAATTGCTAGAAACAACTCTTTGAAGTTTTCTTATGAAGTAGACAATTTCATGTTGTAGTTACTCAGTTGTGAATGTAAAATTGAAACCGGACAACTTAAGGGTTTTTTCTTCTTGCCTTTAACTAGTTTTATGGTGAGGAAATCTGATATACTGTAATTATGATTAACAAAGCAAATATCATACAGTGCAGTAGTGAGAGATACCCTCCCGTCCTGGATTATTGGCCCACGCTGATCACTATTTGTTACAGAGAGTAAAGCACTGGAGTATTACCCTGCTGTCCCAGCGAGCATACCCAAACTGGGTTATAGAAATGAACTCATTGAATTTTTGACATTGGTAAGGGAAGGTGGTGATCTTTCTGCCCCACAGTTATTTTCAGAGGATTGTCGGTATTCTTACTCTGATCATGCAGGAGGTGCCCAAACATGAGGCTTTCTTGCTGATCAGTAAGCTGGCAGGCAGCTTGTGCTGTACTGTAGCTGGCTGTATGGATAAACTTGGGCTTTACTCTCTCTACTGTTGCTAATCTAAACATTTTTAAAAGTTGCAATAGCTAAAAACAAAAATAAAATTGGGAAAATAAAAACTTAGAACAGTGCATTTCAGCATTCATCTACTGTCCAACCAGTGAAGTAACCACAGGATTGCTGCTCTCTGAATTCTAGACATCAGTGTGAGCTCACAGAGGTGATGTGAACTGTTGCCAGTGACTGTTGAAGATGAATATATTCACATGCCCCTAAGATTCTTGACTAAAACTGGGCAGAGTTATACCTGGAGAAATATGGCCATACCACAGAACCAAAGGGGCCCGGTAAATGAATCAGTTACTCTGACAGGTCAGGTGTTACTGAGAACTCATTCAGGGGGAAAACAAATCTTTTGAGGGGGACAGATGGGGGACAAAGGACAAAGATAGCAGCTAGATATAATCTTACATATTGTTAACCCTGTCCATCCCTTGTGCCTTCCTGCCAAAAATACCCATTGCTGTTTTCTCTAGATAAAAAACAAAACAAAATTAAAAAAACAGATTAGGATAATATATAAATGCCCAAGAACAGTATCAATAACTAGCTCGTTAAGGCGAGACATTCTGGCAGCTGTCAAGATTAAGATGCTTTGGCTTTCGTGGATAAACAGCTTGTTTTTGCCCTCACACCTGCATGGAAAAAGGAGCACATTGTGTAACAAACACAATCCTTCAGAAAGGACTGATCAGTCAGAAGTTAATTTGATTTTCATTCATCTTGACATAAAGGTCAAGATACTAACACTTCAGGATTTCAGGGTATTAATGCTGATTGTAACTTAACAGAATACATTAATTTTGCATGAGGTTTCAAAAGCTGCAAGGGACCTCACAGTGCATTTAACTCCTAAGAAAAGCAGAAAGTGATTTTATTTTAGATATTTAAGAAACACTGTAAGTCTTTTGGCACAAAGAAGGAAACATCCACTTTTGAGCACCCAAGACTCTAAGGTTACTGGAAGAATCAAAAGCTTTTATGTTTTATACAAAAAGTCATTTATAGCCATGACTGCATGTTCAACCCTATTTACCACTATCAACCACTGTGAACAAGCATGTTACTTCAATGCACCTAAAAAATGTTCAGCAATTAAAAAATTAGCACTTAATGTTTTAAAAGCATTCCAAAAGTTTTGATCTTGTTCCCTCAATGGTAGTGAGTGGGAGCAGTTCATACTTTTTCATACCCTTTCAAACACTGCAGCCTTGGGCAGCTGGCAACCACACCAGTTTATGTTGTTTCATATGTTCAAAGGCTTCTCCTTTGCTTTCTCTTCTCCCTCACTCCATCCCTCTCCCCTGACACACTCAGGTGTACATCCTACACACAAGATATATCAGCATGAGTGGAAAACTAAGGTTCTGAGTTAAGTGTATATTAAATTCATAGAAAGTGGCCGCTGACAGAAGGTTAATAAATGATGTTGCTTTTAGGGCTTTGGTGTTTAAGAAGAGTTACTAAATTCTGATGAGTAAAACAGATACGGCGACAACTCAGATCTGTAAAACTGGAACCACAGTTTTCTTCTGTGGCCTTGATCCTTTTTGACTGAGTTGTGATGAGTTGTGTGAGAAAACACTACTAAATACAAACTGTTCTCAGTGGTCATTCAGGTAGGAAAAGGTCATCGCTGATGACACATCACAGTGACCTCAGAAATACAAAAAATCTCCTGTGCAGAAAAAAGGAAAAAGGTGCAGACTGTAATTATACCTGTATTCTTCTGTATTTGCCCCAGGTCTCAGCTCAAGGAAACTCGAAACTCCTGAACTACTACTGCTATGTCCCATGCAGACTAACCTGGACATGCCTTAGCTGCAAGATGTGTACCACCTGCTGAGATACAGTAAGGAACTGTTTTTTAAACACTTACCAATTGTGAGTTGCTGCTGTTTAGCAGTACCATTCATTTATCTTATCTTTCTGAAGCTTGATTAAACTCTGGAAGATTAGTACATACTTCTGTTTGAAGCAGTGTTTTCAGAGAGCAAGAACCATCTCACTAAAATGCCCCTGCTCCAGATTCTGAATGTCCTGAATTCCCAAAGACTTTAGAGCTTTGCAATAGTAAGCTTTCTGGAGGACAGTTATAACTACCTTTATTTTGGCACTCCGCACCAAGTATACTGGATATAAACTCCAGTAAGCAGACTATCAGGAAAAGAGTTCTTTGTTTTTTAAGAACCATGCAAAGCCATACAATGTAGAACAAGGCAGTATTGCTAAATAACTTTTTCGTGTTTCTGGGATCAGTACAGATACAGAGCTTATTCAAAGCAGTTCAGAGTTATGCTGTAGGTGTACTGCTTCTCAACCTAAGGCTAGTGCTAGAGCTGTTGGCTCAGGTATTTTTTCAGGGAAGAAGTTAATTAGACATCGGGCTGATCCAATTCTTCTCTAATATAAACAACCCCATTTAAAATTTGTATTTTAAAGGTAGTTTTTGTTATTGACAATGGATTCTTAACATAAGAAAAAAAATAGTTTGTTCATTAAATGCTGAAGTGATATTTTACTGTGTTACTTTTGGAGGATCTTCTCTTATGATTGTTTTTTCATATAATACCAAAATACGTTATTTAGGTGCTCTCCTGTATCATTTTATTGAGGAAAATAGTTGACTTTTTTTTTCCCCATTTTTTCAACTTAATACTTCTTTGTTTTGTAATGGAATTACAACCTTAAGCACTTAACAAAAGTCTACAACTATACAATATTCTTGAACTTCTTTATGAAGCAATAATAAGAGCTCAATAGATGCAAATATCAGGAAAACATAAAATGAATTTAACACTCATCCTAGTCAAAGAGGAACTGCACACTAAACATCATACATTTCTTCCCCCAAAAGAAATCTTTAATCCTTGTTGGTACAAAAATAGATGAAAATGAGATTTTGACATTAACTAGAGCAAGGGGAATCACTGATGTCATTTACTCATGAATCAATTGCTATATTCTGACTGTTATACAAAAAAAAAAAAAAAAAAAAAAGTGGGAAATAAATTAGACTGAAAACTGAAAGAAGTTTGTAGTTTATTAACCTCTTGACTGTCCTAAGAATGTACTCTGAATGCTGCACTGAAGTCATATGTGTACAGTTTTTAACATGTCCTTATTAGAAAAGACAGAATTAGCGGAAATAGGTAATTGAATTTCTTTCAGCTTATAGAATGCATGCAGTCGTATTATATGTCTTTGTGAATTAAAATAACTAATTTCTCAGTTTTTATGGAAAATTTCCTTTTTCTGTAAATAACCTTAGGTAAAATATCAAATAATAGCTTTCTGTCTTTAACTAAGTATTAGTTTTGTCATTGCTGTTGGATAAGATTTTTTTTTTTAATCAAGTTCTTGACATTTGCTAGAAAGCATCAGAATTTTGCATGTGTTTTCTTTCTCTAAGCTTCTGAACATACATAGTTAAAGCCATTGGGAGTAAATCTGGACCTGACACATGTTAATGGAATGTAAACAGAGCAACAAAATTGTCTAGAAACCCTAATGGTTATTTGAAGAATTGTTTTTAGTGTTTTTCTACCCACATTACCATGTAGCTGGTAGAACAAAGCTGTTAAATTATTACAATGATTAAGCTGTTTATCACTAAATAGCTTTTCCCCCTCATTCTGTAAATGTCAAAGTTACCGAAATGTCTTTTTACAAATGAGCAATGGAAACCAAGAAGCAGCACAGTTGTCCAAGGTAAATTAGGTGAATCAGTCAAAAAATTGACAAGTGGGACCAGGATCTTCTCACTTCTGATTTTGAATCTAGCAATTATCCAGTTGCTTCTAGTAAAACAGTGTGAAACTAAATAGAAAGGGATGCACAAAGTTTAATAAACATTGCTTAGCACACAAGGGGGATTATGACCAGTAAACAGATGGTATGTCTTTTCCAAATAATCTTGTTATAAATGAGTTAAATAATTGAGTTCTGAGAAAGCTGTCATCTCTGCAAATGCACCTGCCTTCTGTTAGACAGTACCCATATTGGCACCACATGTAGTGTACGACTCACAAAATGAACACATTTTGAAGAAAAAAAGTGGTACAGGTTACTGGGAAGCTGTGTCAGGAATTCTGCAGCATAAAGCGATTGCTTAGTCTAAATTCTTAAGCTGAAAATAAAAGATACTTGATAGATCCCAAGAAGCCTGAAATACCATAAAAAGTGTTTATGATCAACATCTGTAATTAAAAAATAAAATAAAATAAAATAAAATAAAATAAAATAAAATAAAATAAAATAAAATAAAATAAAATAAAATAAAATAAAATAAAATAAAATAAATATTGGAAGATTGAAACAGAAAATCTAAGCAATGGTATTCATCAGCAATCCTACATTATTCCTACAGTAAAGATTGGAGTCTGCCATATTCCATGCAGTACAGCCCATCTTCCCAGGGCACATTCAGGTACATGGAACTGCAGCGACGTTAGCAGCCTCTTCTACTTTAGGATTTTGCACCTTTCAATCTTGCTGTGTTTGCTTCTAAAGCAAACTCTGCAGTAATCTTTTATTATCAACATGCTATTTTACACATTTATGTAAGAACATTAATCTGATAATTAATTGAATGGAAAATATCAAAATAATTAACTAAAATAAAAGCAAGCTCCAATATGTTTGATTGTGCTAAAAATCTACCCGTGATATTTAGGTTTGTTTTTCCACTTGCAATAGGTGAAACTAATATGAAGCAAATAATCACTGTTTCCATCCTGCATTTTGATAGAAGATATTTCTAATATTTTATACGTACCATTATTGTCATTATTTGTCATACTCAGACCCTTGGAGAGATTTTGTGACTGGTGCTTGAAGAAAGAGAATCTAGACTGGCTGTACTGGATTTGCATTTTCTTTAATTAAGTGAGTTTGGCTAGATCTGTGTCTTATCTCCTGGAATAATTTTCTCCATAAAATTAGGACAGCTAGTTTCTTAATACAAGGAACTAGAGTATCTTCTGCTTTACAAAAGACGGCAAGCCAATGTTTATGATTAGCTGTTCCTTGAACAACCCCACTAGGAAGTGAAAGGAGCAGGTACTGTTAGTCTGAACTCTCAAATCAGACCTGTGCTCCAAGGTACAAATCCTTGGCAGTACCAGGAGACAATGTAGCTCCCCATTCCTGGGAAGGAGATTCTTGCACATTCCTTTCCTTTCTGTAGGAAGGGCTTCACTGTTTTGCTGTCCTAGAGTGCTTCTTGGCAAAGCTTTTCCTTTTATTGAGGTTTCTAGACAGACCGTGTTCATTTTGGAGCTTTGGCTGTTTAAATAGAAGATATTGCCAGGCTAAACTGGCAGATGAATTCACGTATGCGGTTCAGTGCTTCTTCCGTCTTTTAACATTGAGTATGCAGAGAAAATACATTCCTTTCAAGAGCTGCTGTACAGTTCCATATGCAGGAAAAAAATTGCCCCTTCCTATAGACAGCATGAACAATTTGTTTCAGCATCCATAGCCCTTGTCTTCCTACATTATACAGGAGGTGCCCCCATGAGCAATTTAGCATTGGGATAGGGAAGGAGAAATATTCTTTTTGGTGCAGATTTGCCTTACATTTCTACCTGGGCTCCAGCAGTACTCAATTAAGCGAGACACACCATTGATGGGTGTGTTTGCAGTCGCTTTCCTTCTGTTGGGACCATGGGTGCAGCTAGGCTCCAGCACACGGCCCCGCCGCAGCCCCAGCTCTAGGCTCACCTGACACATGCCTGGGACTGGCCACTGCTCCAAATGTCTCTGCACAGTGGGGACACTCGGTCCTGTAGCCATGGTGGTGTGCAGTGCATCAGACTCCTCGCTTGGGCCACACAAGTTGATAATGTTGAGTTATCTGCAACGTCTCTACACACAAGTTATTCTCCCTGAAGTTAGTGAGATTTGCAATACAGGAGGACTATGAGTTTGGAACATGAACTACATTAAAGTCTTCATATTTTCCTGCTCTGAAAAAAAAAAACACTAAACACCTCACCACAAAGATCGCCTTGTTTTGAATTGTGTTTTTCTAAGCAATTAACTCCCTGCTTTTGAGATCCAAATAACAAAATAATAATGTATTGTACACTTTAGAATAAATACACTATAGCAATTACAGTTAATTGCATATGAGATTCTCAATGAGACCTTGGATAAAACAGAGGTGACAAGCAATTTAGCAGACTGTACTTTCAGTGCCAAAATCAATTAAGACATTCTAAATCCTGTAAACATTAATAGCAATTAGTAATCTGTATGTCACTCTGTGTCTTTGACTGATGTCCAGCATGTTCAGCCTTGTGTTTAGCTATGGGGAAGACTTGCTAGCAAGTATTTTAACTTACAGTCTACAGCACACATTTATTGAGAGAGAACAAAATATCTGCATTTATGTATGCTGCTGCTGGTGCCAGGGGCTCGAGACTATTTAGGCCAGCCTCTGGATGTCATTGATAGCATAAATACTGAATAAAAATTAATTACTAGGCAATACTAACTAAACCCAAATGAGTCTGGATATGAAGCAGCATTCCTAGCACTGAGCGTGTTATACAGTTTGGCTCACTATTAGATGACATTAGTAGCAGTGGATTAGAAATCCCTTTGGGGTTTTTCTGCAGTGAAATTCCACTAGTTGCAGTGTATCTTACTTCTTCTGAAACATGATTTCAAATGTATTAGGTTCACTCAAGCAATGAATAATAATAATAAAAAAGAGATAAATAACCTTAGCACAGAGAACAATAGTCATCACGGTATACAGCACAGCTTTTTTAAAGACTGGTTCAACTATAATCTTTCTGCAGTAGCCAGCTGCCTTAATAACACGGAGCTGCCTCCGTGTTATATGCCAGTCTCTCCAGGTTGGGGTACATAAACAAATGGGATATAGAGAAGGCACAACCAACTTTGCAGCATTCTTCAACATTTGGTTAGGTAAGGCATCCACCACTTCCCACTACTTACCATGGTCCCAAATGGCCAAAAAATAAAATTAAAAATAAACATAAAAAATCATACTTCCTGTAGCTTGATCATATTATGAAAAAAAAAAATGTGCATAAAACTATATTTAATAAACATTATTTTAAATCTCTTTAGAATCAGATTCTTGCATAGATTGCATAGATGATGTATTTCCTTTAAATTAATGCTAATTCCCATCCTTGGGCTGACAGCAACCTGTTTTTGCCTTTCTAATTTCCTGATGATTACCTTTCATGATGTAGATGTCTAATTTTTGCCAACAGTGTATGGCATTGCAGGGAAAAGTTGATCACACTTTTCTGTTTTTGTGAATTGTGAATTTATTGTCATTAGCATAGTTTTATTATTCAAGTAAGACAAAAGAGAATAAATGAAATAAAGAAGAGACCATTCAAATGCATCACTATAATACTAAGATCATAGAATCACAGAATGGTTTGATTTGGAAGTGATCTTAAAGATCATCTAGTTCCCACCTCAGAAAAGTAATTTGAAAAAAAGAAGCCATTTTCTATTTTATGCAACCACAAACTATAATGCTTGGATTTTAAAAAATACGTGAAGGGCTTGTACATCAAGCTCCCAGTATCAGTTTCACTCACGTATGTTTCTTTGAAAATTTTCCTCTCAAAGACAATTTTCAGTTAAAGTAGTACAACAGTCATGAGATGAGATTTAGTGCCTCTGTCTTAGCCAGTTTTGAAAGCTGATTTAGGGTACCATTAAGTTGTGCCCCTGAATAGCATAAAATCAGATAAATGTAGGGGAAGGGAATCATTTTTGAATGATTAAAATGTGAAATTTAAGAAAACAGAAAACATTTTGCTCATAAGGCTAAGATTTTCACTTAAAAACCTGACAACAAGGAAGAAAGAGAGAAAAAGAAAAGGAAGCCGAAGGAAAAAGGACTGTGTGCTTCAAAGAGCCGCTTGTTCCAAATGTCTGGACTAGTGGAAGTTTGGCTGTCAGCAGGTTGTTCAGCAGTGTTACAGAACTATGAGACAGTTTCTCTAGAGGACTTTCACATAAGTGGTAGGTGGTTCTTTATATGAGTTACTTTACCATCAGGTATACTACAAAAATTAATAAACAGATGTATATCCTTAAATGGAGACAGTAAAAATACATTGCTTAATCCCCAACATGGGCAAGGTGGGTCAATCTGGAGAAGGGGATGTTAAAAAGGCCTCTCCCTCCACAAAGCATAGTTTGTATTGTGTGTTTCGGCTACAATAATATGGAAGGGATTACTGTGATACTAATCCTTTCAGGTTTCCTTTCAAAAAGTAGCATGCTGAGATGTGCATTTGCAAATCTACCCAGGCCATGAAAGTAAATGTTTGAAAATCTGCGGCTTTTACAAAATGCTGAGATATGCAAAAGATAACTCCAAGTTACCCTGTTAGTTCTGTTGCATAGTCAGATACAAGCTAGAGTCTGTGGTGGGATTTAAGTCTGAAAACAGAAATCCAAGCCTGCAAACAGATATCATGAATAAATTCCATATCTAAACATTCAGATTAAACCCAGCACAGAAGCAGAGCTTTTGAAATCCTGCTTATGCTTTTATTTATTCCCATTTGAATGTGTATTCCGTCAAATCTCCGCGTCTCAATTATTGCTTCCTGGCTGATAACAGAGGCACATTTCTATTTGCTAACCTACACAAGAGGAAAATATATTCTGTTTATTATTTATAAGAGTAAAGTGCTGAGAGGTCTCATCAAAACACAGGCTCTTGTCTGTTCACTCTGAAAATACACAGAGTCCTATTCAGGAAGACTACTTTCCACCTAAGTCCTTGGGCCTAATGTTTTCTCTTGGCTGCTTTCTAGGCGGTTTTCTGCTCAGTGCTTTACTGACATCACACTTGAGACTTTCCTTGCTCTCCACTGATTGCAGGCAGGGGATTAGCTGGAGTTTTCACTGCATGTGAAAAAGACAACTGAAAGGGCAAAGAAAAAGCGGCACTGAGAGATTTCTCCAAGATGACACACCAAGAGACTGGCACAGCTCAGAAACGAGCTGTAGTTTCCAGTCTCCAACTAGTCATTTATCCAGTCAACTAAACCATGTTACTGCCTCTAATAACCATCACTGACTCAGACAAGTTTGTATTAATGTATTATAGAGCAATATTTGATACACAGGGATTTACAGCCAGACATCTCCTATACCCTTTTGTGTATTTGTAGTCCTCATTAGCTGTGGCTAAGTCATTCCATTACTTTGAACCAACCATGTCAGTATCATTCCATTAATTCATTTGCAGAGTCAGGAAAATACTCACTAAAAGCTTTTTCTTTTCTTTTTTTTCTTTCTTTTTTTTTCTTTTCTCTCCCAGAGATTAACTAATAGGTAAAATAATAAGCAATGTTTGGGTTATTACACTCATTAATATTTATCTCAGAAACACTTAAGGGCCTGGCACGTCTTTGCTGTAACTTCCTGGGAATGGCACTACTTGACACATTCCAAAAATGGGGGCTCTTCTTGTGACTTGAGGGCTAGTTATCCAACACCTCTGTATCTAATATTTTTTTTTCATTCCTGCCCTAAGAAAAAAAATAAATCTTTATTTAGTGTCAGCATTTGCCTATTATCAACCCTGGCACATTTGCAATGGATCCAAGATCTTCAGTGGACACAGGCACTGAGATAATGTTTCTTTTAACATCAGTTATGCTATGCTTGGCAGGCCTTCGAGTGTATTTAGTGCAATCATGTTGCAGGGTTCTGGGGCTGCTACAGAAAAGTAAGAATTTCTCCTCTTTTACAGCCTTAGATGTTTTATACTCTCTGGAGAATTGGACATGCATATTTCCTGGATGCAGCTGACTATTCTTGCTGCCATGTAATTCACTGTACCCCTTTACACATCTACTTTATCAAATTTAATTTGCTCACATATCTTTGAGATAGCATTTTAAGGCTCTAATTTTACAGCTTTCTGATCAGTTTTGCTTACTGAGAAAATGAAAAAGGGAATGCTAAACATACTAGGGCTTAACACAACAGCAATGAGAAAAGAAAACAGCAGAGTCTGTAGGGATTGCACAGCTTCTTTGCACCTCTATCTCCTATACAGCATCCATCGTATTGATATTGGTTGGGGTAAGAGAAAGGAGAACAGACAGCAAAAGAACAAAGGGAAGAGAGCGACAAATTCCTTTTTGTACACTGATAAATTCAACCTTTGCAAAAATATCTCACAAAGTCAGCAAGGCCATTCTGAGAGGAAATCCAGTGTGGGAGACGATTAGGGATGCTGCTCAAGACAAAAGGGCCTGGTGAAATAGAAGGCAGTGCTGATTTGTGGGTTTGAATTCCCTAATTCCCCTCCCCTCCTCCCTGGCTCTCATGATTCTGAATGAAACATTAATGCTGCTTCAGATGCTTCTTCCCTCCAAGGCCAATCAGCTGCTCGGCAGGGCGTGAAGCGGTTGTTCATCTGAACAGCTAACGAGGAAGTGGAAGGACAGAGCTAATTCTCAGGCTTTTCCAGCACTGCTGAAGCTCACATTTGCCTTGACACGTGGGGAATGACCTGAAGAGCCTCTCTCCACTTTGGAATAAGAGAAGTGGTACTGTATTAATTCTGAGTAAACAAGCCTGGCTTGTCAGAAGAGATAATTTTTCACTATACAACCATAAACATAGTTTTGAGATTGGAGTGGACACCTTGTCCTGCTTAGTACCATGGCAACAACTACCACTGGAAATCTTCCTCATAAGAGGGGTGCAGAAAAAAGGAGGTAAAGCAGCCAAACCATTGACAGTGTAAAATCCCCAGACTTCTGTTTTAACAGCACTTGTATTCCTTCTTCTCACAGTTTACAGAGCATTCAGAATGAGAAGTAAATCCTGAGATTGTATTTCAGATGTTCCTGGAAGTGACAAATTACTTCCTGCCCCGTCCCCCAACCCCATGTGGGAAGGAAAAAAAAAAAAAAGGTGAGGTGGCTGAGGCTGTTGCTGGTTCTGTTGGTATTAAGGTCTGCTCTGGTTTCTAGGTCCCAAGAAAAACAGAAAAGAAAGAAGAAAAATGCATCAAAAGGAGAAAGTGCAGTTTTTGTTCGCAGCACTGGGTCTCACTTGTAACACTACACCACGGAAGGACAGATACAGTAATTACTGTCAAATCACTCTGGCAAACCTATACCTGTGCACTGCTATTTTGGGCACTGCCTTTAGCTATTTTATAGTCGCTGGCTCATAGCAGCAGATGAAAGAAATCAGCTTGACTAGTCAAATCACTCTTTATAACACGACAACAGAACAAGAGACAGGTAGAGAATGAATAAGGTAGGCATGAACACGACATTAACTTGAGGATAAGAGCAGATATAAAAGTGTTACACCTTCTACATTTAACAGAAGCTGGCAGGAACAGTGCTGCTGCTGTACAGGAAAGAGCTGACGTGACAGTTTTTACTTATGAGGTGAAGCCACGATGGTGAAGTTTTCTCCTTCTTGATTAACCACATCCCTAGTGTCAGTGTCAAATTATGCTTTCTCAGGCAGGCTTGCCAAACTATGAACTCTCTAAAAAAGGCAAATTTGACTCTAATAAAAAATAGAAATATATCTTCTTACCACAGAAGAATAACAAAGTATATCCACATCTTTTCCTGTCTACTATGTCCCTGTGGACAGGTCCTCAAAATCCCAGGCTTCAATTCAGTTAACTCTAATTGCTGAGCAACAGCAAATCTGCTCAGTGCTCTCTAGCCCCTAAGGAATGTGAGTGATATCTGTTTCTTCTGAGGCCTGGCTGCCACTTCTGCTCCTCGCATCCATCTCCTGAGCCATGCAAGTGACAAGCTGACAGGCTTCCTGCCTGTGCCTGCTGTACTCGGAGGTTTCTGGGCTTTGAGCACAGTGGGCTTGGTAGCTGTGCAGGAAAAAGAACTTCCCAGAAAGAGGTCCATTTTACCTCTTTTTCTTTGTGTGACTGCTATAAACCCAGAACAAACAAATCAAATGAAAATACTATCTTGACCCCTCACCTTTCTTTTTAATGGTTAAACCTAGTCTCGGTTCCCCTATTTTCCAGTCCCATACTTTTCTTCATTAAACACGGTGATCTATCTCACTGCCCTTGACTTCAATGGAAGGAATGCTTGTTTTGAGTCATTCAATCCATTTCTAACATTTGTCACTTTAAAGAAAGAAGAGAGAAGATTAAGTAAAGTTTGATTTTTGCTACCATGAGTATCTTAGTGGCATCTGCAGAAAGAAGGGTCTTTCTGATGGCATGATCTGCTGCAGAGTAGAGGGCAATCATAGAATTAAACAAATTTGGAGCTATTAGATTAGATTTATCTCTATATCACCCCAAGCAAATTGGTAACGCTTAACAAAATAGTTCTGTTAAGAGCACAGTTTTCCATTCAAAGCTGCTGTATTTTTAAGCAATACCAGATCTGTTTTCTCTTGTATTTGTTTGCCAATGGATGTAAAAGCTCTTTTCAGCAGGTAAGAATCGTCATAATGCCATTGCTACATATCCAGCATCAGCCTTACTATAGGGAATAGAATAGCACTCAGCAAGAACAAATTCAATACCTGCTTTATTTCCCTGTAGCCATACTCAGGAAATACTCTGCCTTTTTATGCCATGCAGAGAGACCTTAGCATAATGAATACTTGAGATCAGCCTATTTATGGTAGACTTCCCAAAAAAGGTAGAATATCTAGTCATCAACTTTATTCATTAAACTTCTCTGGGAAAAAAAGAAAAAAAAAAAAAGGCACCTCTGTCTTAAATGGGTAAAGCATCTGCAGCAAATGGAATCAGGAGATTATAAAACTTGGTCTCATTGATAATTTTCTATTTAACATTGCATATTACGTTGTATGTGTAATATTCGGATAATTTACTGAATTGCAATTTGTAACTATTTGCAAAATTTGATAAATGTGAGAAATAATTTCTATAATATCTTAGCACATATTAGCAAAATCATTAACTGTATAGGCATGTACCTCTTGCAAATTTCAAAATGGAACGTTTTAAAAGACAACTCAAAATTTTATACAGCTGTGGCTAGATGGCTCATGAGATAATCTGTATGTGAGATGGGTGAAATATTACTGTGTAATCAACAATACATGATACAATTACATTCTCAGATCATACTAAATTTGTGGAGAAAGCGAACGATACTGGTGAGCTCAGAGAATTAAAACAGATGAATTAAGATTAGAAATGTGAGCACTAAATAGAATGAGATGCTGCTGCAGAATTTGAGTGGGGATACCAAGATGAAAAAAGAAATCAGAAACACAGGTATACACACATATATACACATTTAGAACACAAATGGGAAGACCAGACACAAAGCAACCTAGTAAGAATGACAAAGACTAATTTTCAATAATAGATTTTTAAAGATAAATACCTAGTGCTTGGCTAGTTATTACATATGTACCAAAAATGTACTTGGGGAATTTCACAGATAGTAAAATGGAACTAAAGTATTTTGAAAAAAAAACTTCCTGATGGAAACACAGCAAACTGAGGAAAAATATTTCCAAGGGAAGTCAGGAAGTCTTTACCTTTTTGTGTCTGCTGAAAATTAAACTGGAAAAAAAAAAAAAAAAAAAAAAAAAAAGTATACTTAAAACAACAATATTTCAAACCCTAATTCTTAATTAGCATGAACTTTGGAAGTTTTAATTCTGAAATCATTAGTTCCTGAGTTTTTTGCTAGTACGCTGGATTTACCATTTGGTAGACACACGTCAGCTGTATATTGGCTGAAGGCATACAGACATGTATACCAGTTTCAACTGCATCCACTCTATTTTTGAATTCAAAATAACCATAGGAAGTATAAAAGAGAGAATCTGTAGCATGTTTGCCAAAGGAAGCCAAACTAATTTTACTTGGCTAATGAATGTTGAAAATCCAAAAAATGCAGCTAAACATATTGAGCAACATAAAAACACACAAAATTCACTGTGATTATGATAGCTAATGTACCAAATGTGCAAACCACCAGCTGTTATGTATAACATTTTCTTTATGTTACAGATTTTTTTGTACTTTCCAGATAAAAGGATCAAGTATTCAGTACTTAACAGTAGTACAGAACATGCAAAGAGATTTATCTTGTAAAATGATAATCTTTAGGAATTGAGGATTGTATAAGTTGCCACTGACAGCATTTTTATGAAAAATCCTTCCATCTGTAATTAATTATTCTAAATTCTTATCCCTTGAACTAAAATTTTGTTAACAGTATAAAAGGGACATAAAGCTTTAGACCAAAATAATATCTCTCCATCTCTTTGGTCTAAATAAAGCCCCAAAAGAGCTTAAATTAATGACAAAAATAGAGCAAAAGATGCATCAAAGTATTCTTAAGTACAGCTTTGTGCTAAATCATCAAGGATCTTCACTTTCAGTGGGGGAAGAACTAAAACCTAGAAATGTGGTTTTTACCATAAATGTAAACAGAAGAATGAATTGCAAAAATATGATGCTCCTGTACTATGTAAGGGAAGAGCCAGGAAGTACAGCTTTCAGTTACAATTTTGTCTTGACTCCTTATTGAAGACATTATTGATCTGCATTGTTCACCTGCCTGGTAGCTCTCCTTCCCAGGTCATGGTAGAGTAAGTGATGGAAGAGAAGGGAAGGAACTGTAGTGGATTCTTTCTACTTCCCCCCCATATGTGAAGGGGTAACCAGGAGTGCTTTTGCTTCCAACTCCTCGGATAAGCTGACCTGTAATCACTGCATACTGCTATATCTTTTTACTGAAGGAAGAGAAGAGGCAGGGGCTACCTTTTTTCTGACTCAGTTCAACCCAAAGCCAGTACTTAAGCTGTCACTGAACAGCACAGTTGCTAACTTCTCAAATCAAAGTCACAACCGAGTAATGAATAATAAATTCCAGATATACACCCACTCAGTTCAAAACACCATTTAGATCTGTACTCTGCATGGTTCAAAACAACTGGAAAAACAGCAGGTTTTCCTACATGAAAATAAAATAAAACAACAACAAAAAAAGAATATTTCCTATATATCTTTTTTTCCCACTGTAGAAGCACTGTGAGAAAACAAGGCTTAATTCCTGAGTATTAGAGCAGTCTTCCAGGTCAATGCCAACATTGCTCCGCCCCTGTGCAATGCACTAGTGGAACCACTGGGACACAGAGGAATCATGGAACAGGATTACAATGGGAAATATTAACCCCTCCCCTGTTGGCTGATAGTGTAGAATATTTTCCAAGAGAATTAATGGAAGATTTATTAACACAATTTTCATTTTATTTTTTTTAATGAGCTGATTAAAAAGGGGAATTGAGGTAAGGCAGGAGCAACAAATTTCCCTAATATAGGAAAATATACTACTCAGTGGCAAAAATGCACTTGCAGTGTATCATATGACTCTTGAAACTGTTAATCAACAGCAATCAAATTTGTGACAGAAGTAGAGATTACCAAGTTTAGTTCTTGCTTATGTCATGCAGCCAATTCAAGAAAACAGATCCTACTGTTGCTACACTGAAGGAAAAATAGCAGTTTATGTTCAACCTCTACTTATTACACACCAAAGATGCTAAACTGCCACACAGCCTCGAGACTGAATTTAACTGGATCTGCTGTTCACAGAACTGCTTGTTATGACAGTAATCATTTTGGAGTTACATTTCTAGGTCTCTGAATTGTCAGTGTAATTAAACTCTCAGAAATTAGTTTGGAAAGGAAATTTCCAGAAAGCTATCTGTGGGGAGGAATGTGGACGAGCATTTGGACTTGGATCACACAGAAATGTAACAATGCTGTTTTTGCAAACTGTTAGAATTTTGCATTCTCGTAACACGTTTATGTTTTTGATGAATTAATGACCATTAATTCATCATGTAAATCCATTACAGTAGCACCTCTACATAAGAGATTGGGGCTTTAAGTCTCCAAACATAAATTGCTGCCTGCAGAAATTAAGCTTATAGAGATATTTCTTAGGAAACTGCAATTAGCAAATTCTTCCTCCTCTCCCCCCTAACTAAGGGAAATGTGCAAACCCTATTGAAATAAGAGTTATGACAAATGCAGTGATAAAGTTTTAGTGGCAAGAACAGTCATATGTGCTAGGGCTAAATTTAGCCTCCTGTTTTTCATCAGCAAAACTGGCATTTAAGATGAGAATTCAGGTATAAGACAGACTGTGTGCTATTTAGCCATCCTACTTTTTAAAAGGTTGTTGTTTTGTCATTACTCTTTTGGGCTATTTTCAATGATGAAAACAACAGAAGTTTGGTATGATTGCTATATAAGAGAGAAACCAAAACACAATGGAAATGGAAGCCCCAGAATCCTCTTGCTTTCCACACCTAGGCTGAATGCAGAGGCCAAGAAGGGCTAAAAGCCACCTTTCTTCTTTTCTTATACAGCTAAATTTGCTCTCCCCATGACATCCAAGAGCAGCCAGAAGACAGGAATTGCACTAGTCTTAGTCAAAGGGACTACAGAAAAGTAGTCCCATCTCTTTCCCTAAATTGGAAGTACTGCTATGCTAAGGGCATGTATGAAGTTGCTTTGCACCACTAAAAACTGTAAAATGACTTCACTGGTGAAAGGATCTGTCCTTTCATGCATGAACAGTATTTAATATGACTACGCTCCAACCTAATCAAAGTTCAAGATCACAGTTTTATAATAAGAATTATCTTTGTAGTCTTCCTTTTCTCTGCCTCTGGAGAGTAACTTGTAAGCGAAACATCTACCATCTAACATATCTTATCTCTAGGTTACATATGAAAAGAACACAATTTTATCTGGGAAAAAGAATCTCCAAGCAGTTATATCAAAGTAAGACATTTATCTAGAAAGATAGTGATGTATCTAGTTTTCATTTTTGTTCATATTCTCCATACTTTTTTAAAATTTATTATTAATTTATTATTATTTTCCAAAGAAACAGTTACAAGCCATCAGGTCATTATTAAGCACGTAGTACCTTTTCTTTCAGCATTAATTGCTCTTTCTTCACTTTACTTCTAATTTTAGTTATCTGTTTAACACACATTTTCCAGGAAACCCAAATACTAAGTTCCTCCAGTATTACAGGAAAGTTTCTGAGTGCCTATTTCTTTACATGCAATTACACTAGCAGAGCATCTCAGAATATAGGCAATATGAAATACTTATTTTTATCTTCTGTGGAGTTTTTTTTTCTGATTTTTCAGAAGTGAAACAATACATATTTTCATTTTAAAAATGCATAACTGCACTGTATTTTCTTTTTAAAATCTTCAAACAGTACTTTGGTTTTTGAAACTCAAAGTGACTTGGACACTATATTCATCATTCGACATCATCAGTGAATGTTTCATACTTGTTTTCTATTTTGTAAGGAGCTTTACACTAATGCAGCTTATAGAATACTATCAGTTTTGCATGGCAGCGTTTTACATTCATCTTGCAGAAGGAAAATGAAAATACAGGAAGCAATTGCTCATAATGAATAAAAACATACTGAAAGTTATTTTACCTACTCATATATTTTTCACATCTTTACAACTTTGTAAATGCTTTTTTTTGCATTCATCTAGATAAATCCAGATGTATTTAGCATCTTGAAGGAATTCTGAAACTTGTTATAGTCATGGAATGCAATTTTATATGAAGGATTTTGCTTTATTTGAGGAATTACAAATTGTATCTGGAACAGGCTGAGGAGAAAAAGTAAGCTGAGTATTAGCTTCCTGCGGAACAAGCTGTGCCCCAGGATGATACTCTGCACAAACTTTGATTCTCACTTTCCACTGGTAAACTGGGAGGCCACATTTCAGCCAGTTAGGACTTTTTGCTTCTTTGTTTTTTTTTTCTTTCCTGAAATCGGAAGTATACTTAAAACAAACAAAACAAAAAAGTAGTGATTAATAAGATTCTTAAACCCTACTGCAATAACCTAACTTTACCTGTAATTGTACCAATATTGTTCCTTCAATGTCTTTCAGATTTCCATGACCACTTTTTTGTTTCTTGATTGTCTTTAACTTAATCGTATAATAAAATCTGACTTTCTGACACTGTACAACATTGATCTCTTACTTACAAACTGTAGTATACATTAAGCCTAATGGTATCACTACACCCGCAATATTCATTCACCATGGATTCCATTTTAACATCTGTTAGTCAATTTTGAAGTAATTAAGAATAGCGTAAGATTTACCGGCTTATTCTCAAGAGATGCAGTCCAACACAAGAGATGAGGACAGGAAGATTTAATTTTAATGTCTACTCTTTATTGCACTTACTATGACATTAATGAGAATTCATTATGATTAATGGCCTAGACTTTTTATATAGGCTTTATACAGACTATATAAAAAGACTTCTATAGACTTTTATAGTTTATATAGACTATCTTTTTTCTTATCTTCATAAACATCTTTTTGCACAGTCTTCAGGTTCATAACAGCCTCCTCTGAACTTTGTAAACTTTTTATTCTAAGATTTCAAGGGTTGCAACCTTTTACTCTTTGACTAAAGGTAGAAAAGTTCAACCTGTAGAATGTGCTAAGGCCATGCACTTTTGTCTAAGACAGTCTCAGTGTGCCTTTTATACTTTTCCGTTATATAACTGAACTTTACTGATATCCAGTAATACCAATAAACACATAACTATGCATTAAGCACTTTGTTCCAGTATCTAGCAGTCAGTAGAAGGTATGCAGGCAGCACAAGTCATTTCAAAGTTGGCAAAACACTACAACAAAAGGCAATGAAGAAATTCATTAAGTCTGTGCACAGCAATTGCAACCTACCACTGCCATCTCTGTGAAGTTCTCCTTGTTTAAAAAAATAATAAAAAATAAATAAACACACCAAAAACTATAACAAGAACCAGGGCTTTGAGGTTGATTTCTAAATCAATTTCAATTCCGATGCAGTCAAGTTAACCAGAACGGAAAGGTAACTCATACTCATGTACCAGCTGTTAGACTTAGAGTGGGACGCTAGATCCAACCACCAAAAAAAGGCTTACTTCTTCTCTTCTGTGCCAAAATCTGAAGTATCCTAACTTGAAGACATGTAACTTTTCCTCTTGATTTTTTCTCAAAACATTCATCTTTTAAAAAGTTCACTCATACAACATGTGTCTTTTCTAGCAGTTTTGATTCATGCCATGCCAACTTTTTTAGTTGCAAAATCTATTAGAGATATCTATTAAATAGATATTTAATATAAATATCTATTAGATTATTGAAAAATCTAATAGTCCACAAGGACTTTTTTGGTCTTACCTCCTGTTTTATTAATTGCCAGTGTCTCCATTCAGCTTTTCTGCCTTTGTGTTTTTCTTATACATTGGTATAACCCCTCCACTCAAGCAACTTCCATTCCTCATCTGCAACAGTTGCTGCTGGCTTTAGTTGTCAGGGGGGTGATACTGTGTGATCTTGAGTGATTGTTTTCAAACTCCCATATGATTAACATGGTTTTCTTTTGAATATCTATGAGGTACATATGTAATGTATTCATAAGGGAAAATTTATTTGTTGTGCTCAAACTTTTTACAGCACTTTATCCTTATAAAACCCTTCTATGCTATAGAGATATTAACATTTTACAAATAGAGAAGGGAGGAATGGAACAGACAAAGATGCATCTTGTTAAGGTATCCAAATGCTTAAGGATGCCTACTGGGATTTTCAAGAGAGGTCTGACATATAACTGCTATTGAACTAATTGAAAAAAAAATCACTAAATGCCTAATTTGCATTTTTAGTTTTCTGAAAACCTTTAAAATCTGACTCACCCATGTCACCCTTTTAATCCAGCAGACCAGTGCATTCAGTCTGGAACTCATTAGCCCTTAAACTTATGCTCTAAGCAGTTCACAGTGCTTCCCATAGGACAAGTTGGATGAAAAATAAGCTGTGCATGTTCCAAACACCCAGCCCGGTGCCCTCCCTCCTTCTCTGAGTCCCACACCATGTTCTCAGATGGTGGGGAGCCAGTATCTACTGTGCCTGTCCAGTCCCCCTACCATTCCCACAATACAGCCAACATACATGAATAGCTCAAACCAAGTGGGCTGCTGTAAAGCATCCGTGTCTATCACGTAGTTGGGGTAGGCAAGCAGCTACTTTATTGGAGAAAAAACACATACAAGCATGCATAAACACCTTAATTGTTGTACAAAAACTCATTATGAATGTTTTCTAGCTGCACTTTTCTCAACTCGAGCAATGTTGTACACATTTTTAGATAGGTCTGTTGTCTGGCCCTAGAGGAGGTTGCTCAGTTTGGCTAATGCATTCACACAGCAAAGAAACATGCATTATAGCAATTACAGCTTCTTCTTTTGCCTGTTTCTGCTAGGAGGATGCTGTCTTTCAACACAGGTTTTCTTCACCTCCCTAAATTTAGGCCACCAGTTGCTGGAGAGTGGCTGGACCTGCTGTCAGGTCCTTTTTCATGACATTTCACCATTGTTAAGTCAATGAAATTCACAATGTAAATCAAGCCAGTGTGATTGCAAATCTTATTCCTTCTTTTTGGAAGTCAGGGACACTGTCTTCTTCCAGCCCATACCATCACATCACTGGTTAAACAAACCTCATGGGCAGACAGTTTGCTTGGACAACATATGTATTTTAATCAAAGAAATACAAGGCAGGGTAAATTAGTAAATTCCTGCCATAACATTGCTACTCTACAGACGTGGTTTCTGAGTCAGGGCTCATGGGTAATGTGTTGCCTGCTAGACCCTCTGAGACTGCCTGCAGCTGCAGAAAATAAAAATGTTAAAATTGAGGCCAATAGGAAGATGCTGCCTGCAGCATAATTGCTCGCTGTTGTTGCACATCGGCTGGCGAAGGTTAGAGAGCGCTGCTCTGTGTAATTGAGCGGGTTTGCAACAGTACCAGAGTCTGTTTACATAATAATGTATAATAATGGTTTAAGCAGAACAGGTAGAAATAAATACAATTCAATGTCTTGTCTTTAGGTAGCAGTGATGAATTTTTACTGAGCACAGCATGTCTGAAAAATGCTCCCAAACCAATGCCAGGTATTCTTTGCCTGAGGCTGATGGAAAAAACAGGCACCTTCTTCAAGGAATCCAAAAAGCTGTTATCCAAGTTAGCTGAGGCTGAAGTCTTCACATGCATTTCTAGTAATTTAGCATTCAAAGAGAGCACTGATTTAAGTAGACATTTTGGGAATCATCACCTGATATACAAATATGTGATTAATCCCTTGGTAAATGAAAATTACGGAAAATCACAGGTGTCTGTTACAAAAATTACTGCTTATGTGAACAAAGCAATTAAATCTGTCTATATGAACAAAACAATTAAATCTGTCTAATTTTAAAAAATCCTTATCAAACAGTGCATGAATTACTTTAATTTGAACATTTCAAGTGAGAGATAAGCCAGAATGGCTGCAAATAAATTTGGATATGAGCAGACTGAGTATAGGAAAACTCCTTATTCATTTATTGTGATAGAAAAGCTCCCCCCCCTCCCCATTTTCTTCTTGATACTGGTTTCCTCTGGGCCTTTTAGCATATCCAAGCATTTGTCAGGAAGTTGCACTTTGAGTCCTACTTCAGGTTTCCCAGATCACATAAAAGCGTTTAAGATTACAGTGTAATTTGACTGCTCTGTGCTAAGTGAGCTAACTTGTCCCAGGGAATATTACAGAAAATCATACTGTACTGTGCTGATCAGCTGATCTAGCACCGAGGCTTTTCAGTACTACAAATGTTTATCAACTTCTCTTTTAACTCTTTAAATTTCTGCTCACAGTGAGCAAACTCCACTTGAGGGTGTTAACATAAATACATTAAGCTCCTAAGTGAAACTGTACTTTGCCTTTCCCTTATGGCCAGAGATGTCCAGAACATCGTCAGCCTTTCAGCATTTTTGACTAGCTGAAAGCTTAAGAAGCTTCCTTAAGCGAAAGTTTTTTAATCAGTGCTGTGCCAAGACACAAGAGGCAACCATAATCCAGCCGCACGCTGTCACCCTACATCTCGCCAGACCTCCGGCCCGCACACCTGCTACGGAACTGCAAGGAGCAGCCTTTGCAGCCTGCCAGGAGGCAGAACTGGGAAGTTAGGTTGGATGGAGCCGTGCGTGAAGTGCCCCGAAAAACCCTTAGGAGCCAGCGCCGCGGGGAGGGCCCGGGGAGCACGGAGAGAGCCCCGAGCCCTGGCGACGCTGCGGGAAGCTCCGGAGGCGGCTGCACCGGCCGAGGATGCCGTGCCCCGAGGCGCCGCACCGGGCAAGGATGCTGTGGCCCGAGGCGGCCGCCGAGGCCGCCCCGGGGCCGCGGGTCGCCCAGCCGGGCGAGAAAGTTGCCCGGAGCCCTTCCTTCGGCCGGCAGCAGCCGTGCCCGGGAGTCCCGGGGGGGCCGCGTCTCCCCGGAGCGCCGGGCTCCGCCCGCCTGCGATGCGAGCGAGCGCCGGGCGCCGCGGCGGCCGCCGGCGGAGCGGGGGAAGGTGCCCCGGGCCCGGGCTGCGGGGGTGCCCCCGTCCCTGCCAGCGGCCCCGCGGGGCCGGGAGGCCTCGGTCCGCAGCCCCGGCCCCCCTCCCGACCCCTGCGGGGGGTCCTCCCTCCTCCCGCCCCGCGGTACCTGAGTCGGTGAGGCGGGGCCGGGCTCTGTCCCGCAGGTAGTAGATGAAATCCCGGCAGTTGTCGTTCTCCACCGCCCCGACGGAGCAAAGCTCGGCCAGCAGCTGCAGCGCTTTCTGGCAGATCTCGTCCTCCCTGTCGCCGGGCATCGCCCCCCAGCATCCTCGGGCGCGGAGCGGAGCTCTGCGGTCAGGCGCCGCGCCGCTGCCCGCCGCCGGCCCCGCCGCCGCCGCCGCCCTCCTGCAGCCGCCCGCGCCGCGGGGCCGCCGCCCGCATCCTCCGCCAGCGCCGCCGGCCGCGCACCCGCCCCGCCGGGCCGCCCGCCGCGCCCCCCGCTGCCAGCTTCGCCCCGCCGGGGGCCGTCCCGCAGCCTCTGCCCGCCGGCCGCGCTCCTCTGGGGCGGCCGAGCAGGAGGAGGAGGAGGAGAGGGGGAGGAGGTGGAGGAGGAGGACCCACCAGTTGAATGCGGGAGCGGGGAGGGCGGGCGCCCGCCCAGCCGCGCCGCCTCAGCTCTTCCCGGCGCGGGGGGCACCCAGCCGGGGGTCCCCGCACACCCCCCGACAGAGCGGGGACGGGGGAGAATTTGCAGGGTGTAGGAAAAGGAGGCCTCGGGTGCGGGTCTCTGCAGGCAGCAAGCCTCGGGAAACTCTTCTTCTTCCTCCTCCTCCTCCTCCTCCTCTTCATCACGAGCCAGGCCCTAGCCCCCTCTTTGCTGGTCTGCGTTTAGTGTCTATAAACAGTTAAACACCGTGAGCTCTTTGCGCCTCGCTGCCTGCTCCTACTCAGAAAGGATTACATTCACTCAACTAATTGTCTTGAAATTATTTCGCAATAAATAATGCGTGCCCCAGCAGTCGGGAGCCTAGTGGAGGGGAAAACGTTTATAGTCTGAGTCCCGTGGAGCTAACGGTGTGCTTCAGCTGGTTTGTGGGGCGGGTTAGGAGGAATTAAAGCATCACTGACAAATCCCAGGCACCCGACAACCGGGCCCAGCTTGAGGAGCAGGCAGGAGAGCCTCCTGCGCTCCCGGAGGAGGCAGCAGGCTGGGAAGCCACCACCCAATGCGTGTAGTTATCCAGAGAAGCAGGAAAGGTGTGAGGTGCTGCTTGGCCCCCTGGACTGGTCGGCGGGGAGGCTGTTGGTTTTGTGAGGAGAGAAGCTACTACATTTAACTTGATGTTTTATGGCTCTGTTTTAGAGTGGTTTAAGCAAACATCAGAGGCCATGATGAGCTTGGAAAGTTCAGGCTGGTAGTTTAGCCTACTGCTCAAAAACTGGTGATAATTGTTCTAGAATAGTGCGTACAGCAACATCTTCTGGTGGAAACTGTTTTTGTATTCTTTCTTTTTTTTTTTTTCTTCCTTCCCTCCCTCCCTCCCTCCTTTCCTTCCTTCCTTCCTTCCTTCCTTCCTTCCTTCCTTCCTTCCTTCCTTCCTTCCTTCCTTCCTTCCTTCCTTCCTTCCTTCCTTCCTTCCTTCCTTCCTTCCTTCCTTCCTTCCTTCCTTCCTTCCTTCCTTCCTTCCTTCCTTCCTTCCTTCCTTAAGAAAAAACTATAGCAGTGAAATAAGTTACAACATACTCTGTGACTAGGGAGGACATTAACAACAGAAGTTGTTTACTAGTGTAAGGATTGCTAGTGCTTTGGCACCATTGCTTATGTCTCAAAGGCATGAGCTTTTTCCTTTCTAATAGAAAAATGATGTCTGTAAAACATGGTTGTATAAACCAGGTATAATTCCATCAGCAAACAGGTAACTGTCATGCTGGCTTCTTCTTAGAAATTAATCATAGATAAAGAAATGGCCTGTAGCTGTTATACTTACTGAAATCATACTTCTGAAGCCCAGAGATACTCATAAGTATATGTTTTCACATCCAAGCAAGAGGAAACTTCCTACTAGCCCCAATAAATGCTGCACAAATACTTGACTTAGTGTTGGGAATACCAGTGGGACTGACTTGCTTCTCCAAGCGTGCAGGAAGAGAGGGGAAAGGGAGGATTCTGAAGAGGAGCTGTGAATCACAGCTTTCTCTGAAACCAAGGACCTGGCAGTAGGAGTACTGCTGCTCTTGCTGCTTCAGCAAAGAAGGGCTGTAGTTTACAGAACTTGGTAGAACCTTGAGCTACCAGAGATGTCCTTTGGGGGAAAACCACTCTCAAAAGGCTTAGTGAATTATTCACATTCATAAGCTCTATGGGGATAGCAACTCTTTCATCTGTAACACCGGATCGAGTACTGGTCAACGTTGGTGGAAGGTAATAAAGAGGAGGAAAGACAGAGGGGCTGTTAAAGACCACTGATGGAGACATCTGCCAAGTGCAGTCCAAGTAGTCAGCGATCATGCCATACCTAGAGAGCAGTGCTGCTCTATAGCTTGTACTGCATCCAGGACAGTCGAACCTATCGACTGAGAGTGATATTAATGCATTTACTGAAGTGTGGTTCTTTTCCTGTGGGACCATAAGCCCAGCACTAGCCCGGAATTCTAGCTTGCCGCAGAGTGAACTCTGGACGGCCTGCTGATGAAGTGGTAACTTCTTTATCTTTCTCCTCTAATTAAAATATATTGCTTCATTTTTGAAATGGCAGCAATTTGAAGGTGCTGATATATTTGTAATGCAGGTGGTGGTGGTAGGAAATTTTTCAGAATCTAATGGAGGAAAGACCATGAAATTGCTTGGATGTCACTGCTAGTAAACAAAGACATCTATTCTCAAAAGCTCTGAACAGGTACCTAGTGCACTGTCCAAGAAAACTCCGAGTCTTTTTCTAGAGATAATTATAGCAAATGGAATCTGCTGTGTTTAAAAGCAAATGCAATTCTCATTCCAATGAATAATTGTGAAAACTAGATTATATCTGCCATTTTGTTGCCATTGAATGCATTTTTCTATTCTTGCTGTCATCCCTACTTGTGATGAGCTTATTCTTATCTCAGCTGCAAATTTTGCCCATTCAGGGCAGGCGGTACACTTGAGAACACCAGTGTGTGCTGTCCTAATGAACTGTGGTCCTAGAAGGGCATTGCATGATGCAGTGGGACACTCCTGTTAACCTGAGGTTGAAAGTTACAGCTTGTACTGACCATAGGTGTATATATTTGTTCTGTTTAGTGCAGAGCTGCCCTCACACAGCGCAGTGTACTCAGAAGTTAGAAAAAAATCCCCAAGCCCACTAGACATGGAATCAAAGGAAGTTTAACGCTTTGACCTACAACAATTCTGTCACCCTCAGTTGACACATTCTTCTTTCTTACCTTGGAATAAAGCTTTTCCCCAGTGCTCTAGCATAAACACAAGGGTTGCCTGGCAATGAAATCATCTTTGAAGCACAGGTGTTCATGAAACAAATGCCTTTCTGGAAGAAAGTAGGCAACTTGCATCAGGATTTTTATTATGCCTACGCTGTAAGCAGAACTCATCAAGTGTTTGGCCAAGTTTTATACCTTTCTGGTCTGGTAGCATGCCGAATTACAGACCAAATGGATTCAATCTGGCTTTTGTTGTTGTTTGGAATTCCTTTTTTGCAATTTGATACTGTCCTTGTTTTAAGGGGATTTATAGTCTTCTTCCTCAGCATCACACATCTTTGGGTGGAATGTGCTGTGCACCCACCACACAAACCCTTTTTTACTTTAGGAGGGAACTTCAGCAGCAGCTTTAGCAGCTCCCTTACTTGAGAGTAACAGGTGGAGGCATGGGCAGTGTCAGGGAAGGAGGAGTCTGACTCTTCTATGAAGAGTTACCTCTCTTTAATCACAAGTGGAAAGAAAGAATCTGTTAGAGCAAAATCACAGTCATTCCAAGCGAAGCCTGGCTTTGTTCAGCGTTAAGTGTGCCACGCTCAACATTTCCATTTTACAGTCACCTGGAAAGTGAAGGCACCAGTGGAGTGACTTTGGTTTGTACTGTTCCTTTTTCTGTGCTTTAAATCTCTGCAGAAGATTGTCTTTGGAATTTTTTAACCACTTCTCCCTCCAAATTTCCAAAGAAACACGACCTGTAGTTTGTGTTCAGATTTTCTATGATTTTTGAAATTAGAGACTTCAAAACTGAGATGTGAGGCATTTATTAATTCCTACTACTACTGATTCCTGTGGGAAGCAGAAGCCCATTTATCCAAAAGGAACACATGACCCAAAATCTAGACTTGTCACTGGGTTTTCAGCTCAGAGAGACCTTTTCAAAGCAAATGACTCACAGTAGGAGACACGATCCAATTTGGGCTAATCTGAGTTCCGAAATAACAGCATCAGATAAATGAAAGGATAGAGTACTCAGCTTACTCCTTAACATTTCCCGTGTGTCAAAGTGTTGAACCAAGTCAAAACTCTGTAAGAGTCACATAATAAACCAGGTTTCAGCACGTTTTCTTGTCTGTGTAGCTCAGATAACTTCAGAATGACAGCAGAAGCTGAATCCCACTGGCTACTCAGTGAAGCCATTCAAAGAAATAGAGCTGTGGCTGTGATCCAAAGCCAGCCATGAGGCAGTGCTAAGGAATCTTTGAAAAAACATCTAGCAAAGCTTTGAGAAAAGTTGGGCAGGTGATGGCCGCAAACAGAAACTGCATTGGCTGTAGCAAGTTTTCAAGCATTTTAACTTTGAAAATAGTTCAAATAGTTGTAATTGCAAAACAGAGAAATGTTAGACAAACTTACTGAAGTTAGGAAATATCTCTACATGTAGATCAACAGAGAGTATAGCATCAGAGGGAGAAACCAAGGTGACATACTAGGAGAAGAGAAGGTCTGCGCAACTACATACAACAAGTTTGTCATACTTCTGAAGAGTTCATTAATTTTGATTCCTTGTGCTTCTTGGTACACCAAAGAACCAGAGATCCCAAAGACCTTCTTTGCCGTTGTTCTCCATTTTATTATGCTCTCATCCAAGTTGACACAGTGACTTGAAAAAAGAAGGCATCAAATTATTTTCTTGCCCACCCAAACAGTCTATTTCCAGGGACTGCTGCACAGCGTACCTCCAAGAGGTCAGCTTTACTACAAATGATGTCATTAAATTGACATGTCTTGCCACATGCTGCCTTCTGTTTTCTAATAATGCTAGATGTCTTATTTATCCAAAACCAACAGTTTTGATCCATTGGACTACCTGTTGCCAGTCCAGAGCCTGACGGTAGTGCATGACATGTGTCATTTATGTGTCGGCATAAAAACGTTCCTTCATGCTCAGAAACAATCTGCCTCCAAACACAAATCTCCAACAGCAAAACAATTGTTCTTCTAATCCCAGCGTCTCTGAGCACAAAAGCTCTCTCCTGTAACACTGACACTTTTTCCAACCAGAAAGCAGCAGCAGTGGGCTGTTTAATGGAAGAAATAATTAAGCAGATCAACTTTAGATGAACACAAAATGAACTAGATAAGCTTTTCATATAGCCACCAGACAGATGATGCTGGTTCTGGCTCAGAAAATAAAAAAAATAAAAAAAATAAAAAAAAAAAAAAGGAGATGCTGTTTACAGAACATGAGAACATGTTAGGCTGCAGATGCAAAATGAGCTAATATTTTTCTGGTAGGATTACACACTGTGTTTTTCTAAATTTAAAGGTAAGAATTATAAAGAAGCTCGCATGGATGGCCTCAGATGTACAGGTATAAGCTCTACCATATTTTAATACACTACTCACCTACTATGTGAGTAGGTTCATTGAATGCAGCAGGATTACTCTTCTGAGTAAGTCTTCAACCAGCACTGAAGAGGGTCCAATCCAGTTCCTGATTTGTAAGGGTGTAGACTGGGATATGACACAGTTAACATGCAGTAGCCTGAAGTTCTGGTGATTCAGAAGACACGTTTCAGCAGAAATAATCTGAAAAAGAATTCTTAATTAGGAATTTATGTGGCTATCAGCAGATCACTTTGAGATCCTTTGTCAACGAGAAGAGCTATATAAATGCAAATTTCTTTCATGGAATTCATTTTATTTATCCATTTTATTTAAAAATATGAAACAGATTTTTATTGTGTTTTGGTACTCAATATGAAGGGCCAGATACATCTCTGTTGCAAGCTTTTGAAACTAATAGAGTTACAGCACAAATGAAACTGTCCCTGGATATCTATTATGCATTACTGAAAACAGAACGTAATATAATTTTAGCATAAGAAATATAATTTTTAAATCAAATTCAAGCTCTGTGCCTGCCTCACACTTTCATATGCTTTTGTTCCTTTGTACTCCTAATCTTTTTTATAAATGTAGTGCTGGTAATCTAAGGAGTTGAGGGTGGCTTTTTTGTTTGTTTGTTGGTTGGTTGGTTTAAAAATGGTTCACTCACTCTAGGTTTACTTCTAGGTGATTCTAGATTAGATTCTCAATCTGATACTAGATTCAATTCTAGAGTAGATGGGTTATATGGAGCTTGGGTTTGTCAATGACACAGCTGAGATGCTCTGGGCAGGGATTACAGAAAAGCAAGTTCATGGGTAAACAGTTTGCTGATGGGCTGGGCTCAAAGGGTTTTAGTAAATGTGTTTACATCAGACTGGTGGGCAGTCACTACTGGGGTTCTACTGGGCTCCATTTTAGGGCCAGTTCTCTTCCATATTTTTAAATATGATCTGGATGCAGGACTCGAATGCATGCTAAATAAGTTTGTAGCTGATACTGAATTAGGAGGAGGAGCTGTTAACTCCCTTGAGAACAAAGAGTTGCCAAGCCTACTAGAGTTCAAGAACCATTTGGACAACTGATAAAGAGTTTTATAGATCTCAGACATAAAGATTTTATGTACTGGTAGCCCTGTGTGGAGCCAGGAGCTGAACTCGATGATCCTTGTGGGTCCTTTCCAACTCGACATATTCCATGATTCTATGACCCTAATCATGAGCTGCAAGAAGCATAACACTGTCTTGCTCTGCGAGTTATTCCTGAACAGAGAACAAAATTGCAAAAGTGATGGTTCTTTTGCTGATTTCTATGTTACTTGGTAGACTATTACTTAGAAAAGGGAATACGCTGAAGAGTGTTCCTACATTAACCTGGACAACCATTGTACTTCCTGTTTCTGAGGCATTGTGCCTAATATTCTCCTCTCATGTGCTGAAGCACCTAAGTCCTTAAGGAAGATGAAAAGTTGATTTTGGAAAAGAATCCCCTGAAAATGAGATGTGTTACTCCTTTAAGGTTTACCCCTGAAGTTTGTTTTTTCTGTTAACATGCTCACAGGAGCCTGGTGATAACAAGGTATGAGCTGGTGCTATATTTTATGAATCTCCAGTCAACAAACAACGACAACATCTTTGTTATTTATAGCATTTGTGTATTTGTAAATGAATGAAAAGTACATGAGAAATTACATGTAATAAAGATCACTGAAAATAGCTTGCCAAAAAAAAAAAGTTATTATAGGAGTCCAGCTAATATTCAGGACTGTATGTAAAACCTGAAGAAGGCTCAGCAAACTTTAAAGCCACTGAATAAAGTAAATGTTATTATGTCTAAATAAAACATTTTTTTCTAGTTCAAAAAGCAGAATCACCTGGGACAAAAATGATTTTCAAAATTGGTATCTTACTGTCTAGAAGGACCTTTATATAATAACTCATTGATTGTCTCAGTGGCACAGTTCATGTGAGTAGGTATAAAAGAGCTCAATCATAATGTGGACTGGAGGAAAGCTCTACTAATGTATTTCCACTCAGCAGCTTACAGCTACTTATTACTATTTCCTAACTGAAAGAAGGAATAAAAACATTTTGTGGGTTTATGGTTTATAGCTTGCTAAATTTGTAAGAGAAAGCTAAGATAGTAGCTCTTGATGTTGCATTTGAGGCCTTCAGCTGGACAGCTGAGCTGGAGAATGGCTACTCTTACACAAAGAACAGAAAATATATTTCTGTGTGTGGCCCAAAGGCTCTTGGTTCTTACGTTGACCATGCAACTCCATAACTGGAACTTGGATATTCTTGCCCTGATGCACAAGTACCCTTGTGGACTGATGAAAAAAATTATTCCTTTTGGATCTACCTTCAGTTCTGGTTGTGCTCCATAACATGTAACTAGATAATCCAAAAATCTGAAAAGTCCAAATTGCTTCATTTGGCCCATTCTGTTTTGCATCCATGGTCTCTAGCTAATATATTCATGAGCAGGTTTAGACTGATTTGGGTTCTGGTAAAGAGTATGATCTAATATATGATCTCTTTACAAGAAAAACTGTTCCTAAAAGATGCTCACACAATGACTTCTTGCTGCACTCCTGGGTAGCAGAGGCCCCATGGGTGGTAGAGCCGGAGCCTGCCCTGCGGCTGAGGCGCCTCAGCAGCGCAGCGCCGGCCTGGAGCCCCGCGGGTCACCGCTGCTGAACATGCAGCCTTCTCCCAGTCAGGATCCTGACAAAAGGGACCATAATACTGCTCTCCTGGCATTTGTTACTTCAGGTTACTAAATTGCCAATGTCTCAAGCAGGGGATGGGATTTTGTGAAACTTTCTCCTGTGTGTTCAGCAAATGCTTTCAAAAGGTGTGCGGCCTGTAAGGTGAGTGTGTGTGGAACTGTAAGGCCTTAAAGCCTTCTTCCGCTTTTGATGTGACCTTATGCTGTTTTTTAGGAAAGGTTTTACCTCATTTTTTCCATTTTTCTTCTTTGTGGAAGTTTCTTTGGTGTGACTCTTCCTGTAATTGCTTTGGAGCCTGTGCTGTGGTGTCCATTGCTGTCCTAGCCTCAAGGCAGAGTTTGAATGTGTAATCCCTTTTTCCACAAGCGTGAATTCAAATCAGTTTAAGCACATGCATGTACATTGCTTCAAGCACCAGAATACTTCCATGTTTAATTAAATGGGACAGTCCATGTCCCTAAGTTAGACACTTAACAAGTATATCTCTGAAACAGGACTGCCTACAGTAATGCTCCTGGACTGCTTGTTTGAGTAACAAACGATAGAAATAACATTGTTCAATTTCCTCTTCTCTTTTACTTAATTCACTCAAAAAGAAAAGAGATTAAGGAAACCCACATGATGTTTTGGCAACAGTGTGACTTGCAATACCTAAATGCAGAGGCTGATGGCCTTCTCTTCTGTGCAAATCACAGGAGCTAGTGTTTGGTATAAATTTGTGTAAGATAGACTTTTGTAGATAGCTTGAACATCTCTTCACAACAGACTAAAAAACAACTTATTTTTCTATTACAGTTGAAATACTGTGTAAATAAATGAGCTGTGCTGCAGTACGAGATATGTTTGATGGAAATAAAGGTAAGCTGTTTCTTTGGCACAGGCATAACAAACTTATGACTGAAGCCCCATGCATAAATGAGTTTCTTGGAGTCCCACTAGCAACACAATAATAGACACCTTGATAAATACTTTATTAATACTGAAAATGTGAGCAAACTAAGGAATGTGTGACATGATTGATATTTCTATTGGTAGTTCTTACTAAATAGTCAGAGGTAGCAAATTTTTCTAGTTGTATTTAACACAGTGGTTATTAGTGATAACTTTGCTCTTGGCAGACATACAATCTGTCTATTTGCTATCAATAATAAAATAAAATTTCTGTAGCATTAATTATTTATTATTCAATTTTTAAGTTATTCACCAATATAATTGTTTAACTTTTTCTTTTGTCCAACAACATGATATTCAAAAAACAAAGAGAAATTCTAATAAAATGTGAGCAGCATGTTTTTTCCAATTAGACATTAATCTGTCATTTGAGTTCTATAACATTTGTTCAAAGTATCTGAAACTATACAGTAAAGATGTTTAACAGGTCAATATTTAACAGGTCGGGATTTCCACTCAGTTATGTCTCACAACATAAGCTTTTTTTGCTTGAATATAGAAATAGAGTCATCTGGCTTTATTTTCTGCTCCTCGCTTTAGGAACTAGCATTGCTTAGTAAAAGTTAATTAACTTACTGCAGCCTAACGTAGTAAGTGGAACTTCTTAAGATGACAGTTTCTGATCTTGAAGTTGTATTTATGGTTTGTATCTGAATCCAAACTTTTCTTTTGTTAATTATAGTACAGTTAGAGTTGGAAGAAAAATGTCTTCCCATTTATTTTTTTTTTAATTTTGAAGAATTTAAAAATATCTTCTGCTCCAGTGAGGGCAGAAGACAAGATTTTTCAGAGGTGTTTTTGTTGCTGCTGTTGTTTTTGCTGATTAAAAAAAAATAAAAATAAAAGAGAGAGAGAGAGAGTCTCTTCATTTAACCAAACATTGCTAATTTTATTATATGAAGCTGAGAGGAAGGAAAGAAGATCTTTCCTCTGTCTTTCTGCCCTTCTGTCTTTGTATCCCATCCCACCCCCCTTCTCCCCTGAGCCCTGAGGTTTGTTCTTAACCATCCTAAACCAATCAAACAGATTGGCATTGCCCTACAGAAAATGGTTCAGTTAAAATAATCCAGGAAATCTGAGTTGCAGTCTCTCAAAGGGTTTGGCAGACTAAGGAGTGAGTGGGGCTTCTCTATTCTAGTCCCAACTGCTGGATTTTGGTTGACCAGCAAGGTACTTCTTCCTCCCTTGAGACTTTAGATAACTTTCCATTCTTCTCTCTCTCTCTCTCATTTTTTATTTTTATTTTTTAACCCATGTACCTCATGAAATCTTTACTTAAATACATGACGGGTTGATTACATGCTTTCTTCAGGAGTCTAAATTCTTCAGTCCTGGGCTCCCTGTTACCATTAGGTCAGCAGGGCTGATGCAAACTTGCTTACTGCAGATTGGCTTCACTCAGTGCAACCAGCTATTTTTCCCTCAAACCATGTGGGGAAGGAGAAATGATCCATAGCCAACTATAGTTTTGTTTTTTCCCTGCTGTTATGTTTTTGTTCATGCACAGGCTTTTCAATTTTATGAAGCCAGCTTTACATGAAAGCTGAAATGTAATTGCATCCTCCTGAGTAAAATGGACAATCTCTGTGCCAATTGTGTTTTTAAAGAAAAGATTACAGCATTCGCTCTGCTGCCTGCTTTCTCTGCCTATGAATCCCTCTGCCTATGTAAAGGGATTAAATATTCTAAAATGTTACATGGAATTATAGTTCTTTGTAATTCCATAAATGCACAGGATAACACCTTCATTATTTTTGTCCTGGGAAGAAGTAAAACATAACAGGTAGGCTTTTTCCAGTACACCTTGTTTTTCTTCAGCAAACACTAATGAGAACTTGATCCAGTATAAATCATACATTACTGTTCCTCTATGTTTTCCACGTTAACTTAAACTTTAATTTCCTTGTGGAATTTTTGGCTTTTTGGTATATCTTGCAGATCAAAGGCAACATGATAAATACTGTGCAGTTACTGTGCAGTTGGCAGCTTTGTATTTCTTTGTTTTGAACTGAAGACCTTAAGAACGATAACATTTATGTAATGGAAAATAATTTTTTAATAATGTTGCATGGCTGCACACAAATCACTTTCAAGTATCTTTTCCTTCCTTTTTTATTGTTTCTAGCATTCTTTGTATCATTTGTAATACTTTTGCACAGACTCAGAAAATGGTTGACTTTTACAGACCTGAATTTAGATATAGTACTGTGTTTTTCATTTATCACATCTTACAAGATTTCCAGGCTTACTTATGCATTTTATGCTTTCCTATGGACTGTCATAGTTTACTTACAGTTGTGCTGTGAGCATGACAGTGCCAATACATTGCAATTTCTTTGAACAGCGTACACAGACTTCTCTTTTCCCAGCCAAATGAGGCTGCATACCTGAAAGAATGATTAATAGCAAGGGTAAGCAACATAGTTCTTGTTCCTGAAAATGTGCGTCTCCATCTCAAGTCTGCACAGCCCTTTCCTTAACACTGGAATTTATTCTTTGAAATCCATCTCTAATATCCCACAGAGCTATTTAAAGGAGCTTAACCAGGGTTACTGAATAGAGGATAGGAGAAAGAGTACTTGAGCTGTTTTAAAAAGGTTGTATTTGCAAAAGTGGGAGAGGTTCCTAAACTTAGGATGACCTGAACTAAAGAGGCCGGGGTACCTGGGGTAAAAGAGTTCTCCTTTGGGCACAGCTGAGACAACTTTAAGTATAATAAACTATAAAACTTATACTCTTATGTTAAAATCTCCCTCTGATTGTTTCAGGGTGTGAGGGAGTTTGCTTGTTGTTGTTGTTTTGTGTCTGCTATCAAGGGAACCTTCTAGCCAAACCTTCCTTAGGGAGGTGCTGAAGATGCTGATAATTCCTGTCATTGTCTGGTTCAGCAGATGTTCTGTAGCATGGGTTGAAGGGGCTGACAGTTCAATTACTGCCACAGCTACATCCATCCTAGCTGCTGGTTAAAGTTACTGAAGGGAAGAGGCAGTGGTGCCACATCATTAACATTTTGAGCACTCTGTGTGCAAAACTGTGATAAACATAATCAAAACATGATTAGGCATGAGGCCTAACACTGAAGGAAGTATGCTCACCTCAGCCTAGGAATCCTTGGAGACACAGTAACAACCAGACAAGCCCTAAGTACTGGAGACTGCCTCCCTAAACTAAGATTACGTTCTGAAAGGTGCTGAGCATCAACTCTGAATAAAATCAGTAAGAACAGAGAGTGTGCAGGGCAACAGAAAGCAATATAGAGGAAGTATTGTAGGTCTAAAAGCAAGTATGAAAGAAGGCCGCAGTTATGAAAAACTAGACTCCAGTAGACTGGATTGTAAACTAACGTGAACACTGGTATTTAGAGGCTTGAGGCAGGAGAAGGTAGATAGGTAATCATCAGAACTGTAAGCGTCAAGAGAAAAGGCTAAAGCATTGTAATGCTGTAGTATTCCCGTATGGTGTCAGATAAAAGAGTGAAACTTCAGAATGGGAATTGTAATCTATCTCCTTCAGTATGTGTAAATCTAATGGATTTTGAAAGACCTCTCAATGTACACTTTTTAAGGAGATTCCTTAACTCCCATTTTTTTCCCACTAATTATAATAGAAATTTTCTTGCTGAGATGTAACGTGCTATAAATTCTGGGATTGTTTTTTCTCATTAGGAAGCACATGAAAAGATCTATAATGCATTTGCAGAGAACAGCTGCATCTTTATAGTATGTTGTCTTACTGTTAACTTTACTAAATCATGAGGGACATAACTGTAACCATTAACCTGATTTTTAGCTGAACTAAATTTAACTTACTCTTCAGTCTCTACCTGAACAAATGCATTCATCAATCCTCTCCACGAGTTTGAAGCATCCTGAGGTTTCAGGCAATTCTGTCATCCTCTGCCTGAAGGGAAAAAATGGCTCAAATCCATCTCAGGAGAGGATGGAGTTGTTTTCTCCCTCCTAAGGCAGAGCTTGCCCTTCTTCCCATGTTAGAAGCTATTTTAAAGATCTTGCACTAAAGATTTTTCTTCCTTGATTCCTGAATATAACCTTGGCCGTGTGACTCGCACTTCCCATTTAAATGATAAATTACAAACCTGTGTTTTCACCAATCTTTGTTTTAGCCTTGTTATATGTATCGTATGGAAGAAAGCTATATCTTTTATTCAGGTTTTAACTGGAATTATAGTTATATTTTGAATATTGTTCTCTGGAAGATGTCCAGTGCAACAATAAGTCTGGATTAAACATGTTCTAAAATCCTACACAAATATAACTTTTTCCCCCCACCTTGTTTATCATTGGTAGCATCAATCATCATTATAGCACTTTAGTCCTCGCTGTCCTGATCCTTGTCCACTGTGTGGTCTGAACCCTAATCCAAGTATTAAACAAAGGCCAGTGATACCAACCTGATTCTTTAGATAGCCATCTGAGTAACTTTTATTCAAAATAAAGGAGTAACCCAGTAATAATTCTAGGTTTACAACCCCTCCTGTACTGATCTATAACCGTAGTACTAATTAGTCCAGTTTATCTTAGCCTCACCCTAATCTTGAGGCATATTTAGTACTTCATTTAGTATGATGTTTTCCGGAACTCAGACACTCATTGATTATCTAACAATATGTAACTGTTACTCTCTACATTATATTTACTTTGATAATTGAGTTTGTAAGTAGTACAAGTCATAACTAAACTTTTAATTTGAAATCATGCAGAAATAATGTATTTACATGAACAACTCAGTATATACATTTTTACTCTTAGAGACAGATTTTACAGAAAGCCATCATATGATACTAATATGACTAAAAGAACCCAAATATTTTTCTGCAGCCTATCCATGTGCAACTACATGACATTTTCAGAGCATAAGGAAAAAGTCTGAAGCCCTTTCCTTCCTGCCTCCCTCTGCTCCCCCCTTAAGGCTAGATTTTTCCAAGAAGCTTCTCTCTTTAGGAGGGAGTACTTTGTGTGCTGTGCTCTCTTGAAAAATATGTCAAACTGCTATGATCTCTACATGGCAGATGATCTCTTAAAAAACCTGGCCTTCATCCAGATGAACCAACATATGTATATAGAGTACAGCCTTCCTTGGTGGACACATGGTGAGCTTGTTATAAAAGCTGTGTCCATAGCATGATTTTTCATATAGATTGAATTCAGTCAAAGCACATTTTCATTGATGCATTCAAAAATACTTCTCAGGAAGGGATGTTTCAAGGCAGCTGCTCAAGTACATTTCTTCAACCATTTGAATGTTAGAATTTGTAATATATTTAACACTTTGTGAAATATTTAACACATTAAAGTGTATTTATAAAATACATCATGTCTTGGAAAAATTAAGATTGCTGATTTTACCAATTCACTTGCTGTGAATTAATTGCAACATCCTAGCTGTAGGCAGTAGAACTTAGCTGGAAGGTTAATGTTCTCAGAGTAGTTTGGGAGCAGAAACTCCAGACCAGAATTCATCTATAAACACAGTTTGTTAATACAACTTATGTTCTGAAATCACTTTTAGGATCTTGAAATTTCAACCTGAATGAGACTTCAGTGCACTTAAATTACTTACTATTAGATTAATTTTACGAAGAGAATTCAATAAATGGTCTATAGCAAGTGTGCATACAGCAGGCTAACTGCATGCACGTGGTTATTGTCAACTTTTAACATTTTTATCCTGGGACTGATGAGAAGCATAAAAGCTGACTGGCAATAGCTAAGTTTCCTGCACTGCCATAAATGTGCTAAGTGCTAAGGCCCTGCCAGCATCCTGCTGCTTTAAAGGGCCACCAGACCAGTGGCTGAAGACAATGATTTCTTATTTCTTATGGGATCAAAAGGATTGACAACCTTGCTTAGCCTTGCTCCAAGCTTTGTGATTTACCTTAATAAAACACCATTTTGCCTTGGGCTTTCTGCTGACTGTGCTATAAGACTTGTACCCAAAAATGTGTTTGTCAGTATATGTCACATCACTTTTTATCTAGTTTGGTATAGCTGCCTATTTATGTAGCCTTCTGTAACATCAAATGCTTATCAACACAGGAATTCTGGGAAATGTTCTGTCACAGAGATATCAGTACAAGAATCGTGTATTCCTCCTCATCATGTTTCTGTAATGATGCAACACACCTGTGTCAGGTTACATCATGCAGCTGTGTTAGGAATCATGTAATGAGGTGAGGCTGTGCTGCTAGGGAGAGATAAGAGTGAGTATGGGGTTGTAAACACTCAGCATCCGATTTCTGATTTGCTTTTTTTTCCTTTTTATCTGTGGAATGAGAGAGCTCCCAGTGCCAGGGGGATGCTATATGAATAAGGGATGTAAATTTTTCAGAGTCTTGAGAATAGAAAAATGCAAAAGTGTTAACTTTGTATCTGGAAAATTATTGCTGTGAATAGAGACTGTATGTCTGTCCTATACAAAGCAAAAGGCTATCCTTAATGCAAAGCAGTTGGAAATGTGAAGATTGCTAACAAAATAAGAGCATGGTGAATGCTTGACTGGTCAAATTAATGAAGATGGAATAGGATACAGCAGAATACATGTCAATGAAAGGGCAAAAACATGCAGAATTCTGTCATGGAAAAAAGTCATATTGCAGCTTTCTGTCCATGAAACATGTCATGAGTAGTAGAAAATATATGATCCAAACAAACAGCTAGTAAAAGAACTTGAGTGGCAGTTCTGCTGCTGACTTCGTAGTGAGATCAAGGCCCCACTTGCTAATGGAGGTAGAGGAACTCTTAAGGGATCTCTAGGCCGCTTCATTTTCTCTCTTCTGTTATTTCCTCTAATGTATGTTTTGTCAGCTCTCAGATCAAGGGGAGTAGAATAACTAAATATTTTTTTCAGTAAAGTATCTCTAAGATTATGTAGGGTTTTTCTATTAAAAAATAAAACCAAACAAAATAAAACATTCTTCCTTATTCTGTCCTCTCTTATTTCCAGTTGTGCTTAGCATCTGGTGTCTTAGCTGTCTTTTTCAAGCAAACCTTAACACTAAGCGAGACACGTATTGAATGCCTTTGTTGTTTGCCTTGCTGGAAAGGTCCTAGACTTGCATTTTTCTAGGTCTTGTTCTTCTCTTTCTTATTGCTGTGTGCATCTCTTTGCTAATCTATTGCATGCTGCAAACCCCATTTCTGGCATAATGTGTTAATATTTTTCTCCTGTGCTGTTTAGGATTGCACCTTGTTTAATGTATCTGAGTGTGACCTTTAGCTCTCTTGTTGCTGCCCAGCTTCTCTCACTTAACTTTCCTCAGGACCTTGGGCTTTCTCTTTCATGAGCTCATTCTAAATAGCTTCACGCATCTGTAGTCTAACATGCTTTATTAGTTGGGTCCAAAATAATGGTCTCCTAAAACAAAAGTTTTTTTTTCAGCACAGTTCATGCACTTGTTGCTTAGTCTGTGTCAAGATACATATTTAGGTTGCAGGGACTTCCCGTTAACAGTTGTGCATCTCTTAGAGCTAACATCCCTGTCCTATGACACAGGGAGTAGGGATACCTTCAGAAAAATAGGGCTTCAAAGTAAATAGTGGAAACACCACACAGAGCCTGTTCATCTGCTACAGCCTTGACAAAGTAGAACTAGTATCCAAGGCTTTGGTGCATTTTGGTGATCTCTTAATTTTCCTTTATTACCATCAGCTGAGACAGATTAAGACAGGCTATAATTAGTCCTAGCTTAGCCCAGGCTTGCCCTATGTGTGCTGATTGCTCACAACAGCATGCTGGAGCCCTGCAGCTCACATCTTCCTTCTCTGTATTACTGAAGATTTCTATCTGAAATGAATATATGGAAGAAAGCAGAAAAATGAGGGTAAGGGGCCTAAGGAAATCAAAATGTGTATATATGCCTGGGAGGGGGATAGTAAACTGTAACTGAAAAAGCTAGTTTTGGTTTTAGTACTGTGTTGTAAGTAGGTGAGCAATGCTTGACTGGGGAGTGGGGGGAGACAGAGAATCTCTTCTACTGCATGCTTTGAAGAAAAAACAAAACACAAATCTGGTTTTGTAGATTACTTGGGGCTCCAATGTGTTTCTTGAGCTTGGCTGGGGAAGAAAGCAGAATCCTCCTGAGATTCTGGAAAATAAGGGAATTGGTGGTAGAACGTAACCACTTGCTTCAAAGAACTGCTGATGGAGTGCAAGAAGATGTGTTTCGGATGATGGGGAGCTTTTGCCCCGTGTGTGCTAAAGTTAGGTTGGTGCCCTGACTGTTTGTTAGGTATAGTATGTGTTTTGTGCTTTCATGTTGAGGTAGACTCTGTTTATGTTTTTCCTTGTCTAAAACAAGGACTGGTGATATCTAATTGCAGTGAATGCTCTGTTAAAAGTCTGTGACCTGACACCAGCAGAGAAGCTGTGTTGGCAAACAAACTGTCTGAGTTCTTATGCTTCTGGCTGACCTCTGGTTTGAGGAGCTGACCACCTCTGTAGCAATGCGCTTTCTTCTGGTCTTTGTGGCTTTACTTACCATGTTAGGACTTTGATACGTGCGTTAGGAGAAGCATATGCAGGTCACTTGTCTCCTTGGTAACCAGAAGATAAAATTACTATAGTTGTATCTGTTGCCTGTAATTTGATATAAATAACTTTTTGTTTGCCAAAGGATAACTACCTGAGGTATTAACCAATTTGTAATGACTTTCTGTCTCGTGCTAAAGCAAGGGGGTCTTATAGTGGAAGAACAATAACAGCTTTCTTAACTGACCAGCCCAAGTATGCTCTTTGCCTCAAGCTTCCTGCATTCTAATTAGAAATCAAAGCATTACAAGGTGTTCCCTTTGTCTCGTACTCCTGACAGTTTATAGAGTTTCTGTACCTTTTATCCAGCCTTCTCTTTGTTTCTGTGCAAATATTTTAAATAAAAGCCTTGTAGAATAGGTTATCTCTATAAAACTTAGGCTGCTACGTCTAAGAGCTCATTTATAATATATGTCACGTAGTCGTTATTCCCATGGAGATACTAATGCTGCAATGCAAGGAGAATGAGCATGGGAAGGTGCTAAGAGTCTGATAACTGTAGGTCAGAAACACTGTAGCAGCTGTAAAAGAAGTGCCGTGTTCCCTCTAAAAGATAGATCCGGTGTGACAGGTGGTTTTTACTAATAACAGTGTGGTAACAAGCAGCAACTAGACAGATGCAGTCTAGGGAGTTTTTTGTCTCTAAGCATCTTTATTTACTAGACTATTTCTTGTGTATTGTAGTGTTTAACACAGGGAAAAATGACCACCTGCGGTGAGCCTCCTTGAATTTGATCTGTGTCACAGCTGTTGACCTTATGACTTGTTTTTTTTAGGCATTGGAGAGAGGATTGCATAGTAGGAACATTTTCCACTCTAATGTGTATGTGTACATACAGAGTAATAAATCTGTTCAAAGATAACAATTGTTCCTGCAACACAGAAAATTTATTTCATATTTTGGTTTATCTTTTTATTCTTCTCTATGTGCCACCTCTGACCTTTTACATAGGTAATAGTAAAGAGCCAAGCTTTCTTAACTGCCCTGTATCCTTTATGCCATCCTTTGTTTATAGCAGAAAACCACAAAGTTTACTTCAGTAGCAGACTTTGATGAGGACCAAAACAAATCATTTTTCAAGACTGAACAGAGCAGTGTATTGGTGTGGTTTTTGGCTTGTGAAGGTTCCAGGTAACAAAAAAAAATCTAGTATCAATCTAAGTTGATCAGAGGAATTGTATGTTAAGGCTAAAAATCCTCTGGCTGAACAAACTAGCACTTAACATACAAGTATTCATTTTTCTCTTTTTTTTTTTTTTTTTTTTTCCCTTCCAAACATTGGTAAACACTTTCTGAAGAAATGGCGAATTTTGTTGCCAGGAGTGTGGTTATACCACTTGAGAACAGTGGCTGTGTTTGTACTGTCCTGTGTGCCTATAGAACTGACTTTACTTCAAACATCACATTTTACTGTGGGCTGAGGCTGCCCAACTGGCAAATCATTTCTCTAGTGCTATTAACTGTATGTATTAATTACAAAGTTGTTAATTAAAACCAATCCTTCTCCTGTGAAAAAAAAACAGTCTCCTCGGCTGCTGTACTCTTTTAAATTTCTGAGCTAATAAAAAAAAGTAGGAAGAATTACAGTGCTGGTGAAAATGTGTGTTTGAAAACCATTGGCAGACCTGACAGTGAAGTGGAGTGTTCGAGCCAGTTGTGTAGCTAGCCATGTTAGAGGGCAAGATGTCATAATGACACTGAAATAGTTTACATACACTTTGTTTCTGTGACTTACTTTCCAGCTCAGGACCTGATTTTGGTTACTTTCATGTTCCTATGTCCCGACAAACAATGTCCGGAGCCTAGCTTTGAGTGCTGGGCAGGTATTCCTGCAGGGAAACTTAATGCAAACTGAAACACGAATATGAAGTAAACTACTTAGTGCTGATGTAAGGTTTGCTAAGGGATTTCTAGGTATTTAAGTTATCCATGGGGAAATGGACACCAGTTCCCATTAGCATTTAATGTTCTTCACTATTTTTTTCTGTGGTTAATCATTAATAACTTTGACAGTGTCAGGAATGTGTGTGATGACTAAATTGTGCAAAGTGATGGTCTTTTATCACTGACATGGAAACATTGCTACTGTTTTTGTTTTTTTTTTTTTGACTGGTGACATAATGAGGCATAGCAAATTGTGTAGTACTAACTGCAGAAAAAATTAAGTCTGTCTGATACATTTCCTTATTTCTGGTCCTTTAGCCTCATGTTACCAAGAGTTTTATGGGAGAGTCTGTTATTAAAACATACCTGTTTACAGTGCTCTTTGTTTTACCATGTTTTTTCCTACTTATGTATTTGTTTGGGAATCTCAGAATTCTTATATTAAAACAAAGCTGCTGCAAACATAAACACAGAGGAGGCTATGTGTAAGGCAGCAGCGCTTGTATTGGTGTTTCACTTAATTTATTTCTTCAACAAAAACACACACACACACAACCAAACCAACCAAAAACCCCAAACCATGAGGGTATAAGGGAGTCTGGAGACACTACATGTGTTAAAGTAATTTTAACAGGTTAAAGTTTTTGTATGACAGAATATTCTTGAAGATAAAAAAAAATCCTGCATTATCAATGACTGCAGAAGGTATCTACAAACATTATTCAATGTCCATATTGTAATTCCTGCTCATGTGAAGTTTTTCTGACTTTACCGGAATCTTGTAACACTCACTGAAGCAAACTACTTTAATGGGAAAAGTAGTTAATCTCTGTTCCAGGGCTAACACAACTTAATGTTTGTATATGTTGAAAACTTAATGCTATACTGTAATGTGGTTGGGTTGCAGTATGTCAAAAATGCAAAACACAGTTTGCCATTTCATGGAATTGTTCTATTAAATATAATGTTGATGTGACTCCTGAGGTACAAAGCAAATCTCAAATACCTCACTATGTAAATCTCAGCTCAAAATATGTGGATTTGGTGAATTAAAGACAAATATTAGTATGTCAGATGTACAAAACTGAAATAATGAACAGCATTATCTAATCAGAATTCTTTCATTTCTGGATAACTAATCTTAGTATGCATATCTGATGAGCTTTGATAGGGATCTTTCATCAGTTAAAGTTGTTATTGTAACAATACAAAGCCCTGTTACATGTGGGTAAGCTCTGAAAATTGGTAGGTAGACCTTAGATGTTAATAATAAGTTATGGAACAAGCTATGTGCTAATATTTTCTTCTTCCAAAAGCTGATCTGTATTCAATTAATATAAGAAATTTGGGGGAAATTTTCACACCAATAACAAAACAAAAAAATATGCTACAGCAATCTTGGGGGAAAACAAAGGAAAACAAAACAAAAAAAAAAAGAAAAACTATACATAGAATCACAACAATGGGACATGTATTTGAAAGTAAAAGTTGCTTTCCAAAAGACACCTGAATTCCTACAAGTAAAGATACTGTCATGTCTTCAGCTAGAAACTAACAAAATTTGAGAACCTTAATTTTATTTAAAAAAAAAAAAAAAGTAAATGGAAAGGTTAGGAGCAAGTGCCTTAGTTGTCTAGAAAAGCTTACTTTTGTGTCCTTGTAACTAATGCAGCATTAAGGGTCTGTGTATCTTTGTGGTTGATGTCAGTGACAAACCTCTGTGGGTTCTTGCCTGTCTTATAAACTAGCCTTTGAATTTGATTGAGTGACCCTATGGGCAAATATGTCTGTATTACCTCCAGACATGACAAATCTTGATGTTTGTTTTCTTCCCAGAAGAGTAATAGTTAAATACTTACTTAGGATGTGTAGTCTTAGTGGCAATAATGCTGAAACCTGGCAGAGGTGGTTTGTAGCAGGGACTGTTTGGATTACACGTTGTAGCTCTCAGAAAACTGGTGGTATTTGTAAAATGCTATTGAGGTGCTCATCTCTGAAGAGGTGTTACAGAGATGCTGGCAAAGGCAACAAATGCAAAGACAGCTGGTTGTGTGGCTGAATAAAAAGGCTGGGGAAGCTTATGAAGACCATGCAGTAATAAGAGTAAGTAGAGGTGAATAGTGTACAGTGCTCCAAATAAAGCTGGAGCTGCCACAAATTAAGTCTTATGTGCAGAGTTCACAGGGCACATGGTAGAGTCTTTTCAGGTATATCTGAAAATGAAGTTCAGAGGACTGAAGCTTTTTCTTTTTTTTCCCCCTCTGTATGGTAATTGGAGAAGGCAGTTATAGGAAGTGGAAGCAAGATGTGTGTTTTTTTTTTCTTTAAAAAGCACACGGCATTGACTTGTTGCTGCCCTTTCTGAATCAGTTGTATAACTCCATGTAATTTAATTCTGCTTCCAAGGAAATCAATTGTGAACTCTTCCCTAGTTACAACTAAAGCATTTTAGTGGTTCAGGATTGATCTAATGAGCTCTCCCTAGAATAACTAATATAAAAGTGGTTTGGTAAAGACTAATTTAATTTTGCTGACTACTACTGTCAGTTGTTCAGTTCTATTAGGAATAATCATCAAAACTCAATGGGTGTTCTAGAAGCAGTTGAGGTTGCAAATCAAAGCCTTTCTGGCTCTAGGTGATCTGATGTTCCTTCACTCCCAGACAAGATGCTAATTTGCAGGCACACACATAAGATTTTTACCTACATCTAGTTTCCGTCTACAGCACTAGTATGAGTTTTATTAGCAGAAAGAAAGCGGAATTAATAATGGAGCTGAAAAAAAAATTTACATAACAGAGGTGCATTGAAATGGTTTGAATTTCAACTGAAGATAAATCTTGCAGCTCAGCTATCATTATGTTTCTTGTTCTTAAGGTGTCTGTAATTATTTGAAGTTAGCCTTTTATTGCTTAAATTAAATCTTTACTTTGTGAAGGATCTTTACAGCTAGATGTAGTTCAAAGAATGTGTTTTTCTCTGGTATACATAGTTATTTTAAGTTAAGCTGCATTTAGTTACTAATGTATTGTTGTCCCACCCAAAGAAAACTGGGAAGAGAAACTGGAAAGCAAAAGAAAATGTTTTCTTTCAATAACAATACTTATTTTTCTTATGAGTTTGGAGGGGGAGGATCATTTTGGAACTCTTGATCTATTTACTGTAAAATACTGTGAATTGTTTACAAGAATTATGGTTATATGAAACTACTTTAGCAGCAAGATGGTGTTTTCTATGTGACTTTTTTCTTTTTTCATTGGAATGGTTCTGATGTTAGGTTAGCCTAACACTATTTATGAATGCTCTCAAAACTTCACAAAGCAAGCTTTTCCAGCAGACTATAAGTGAGTTTACTTTCCAAAATGCTAGAGGTGAATACAGTTGAAGTTAATCAAAATGAAATTTTGATATAGAACTTCCTGTGTTTTCTGTGTAATAGATATATATGTAGGAAAGGCTGACCTGGAAAGCCTTTATTCTATAGACAGTGTTTTTTTTGGTTTTTTTTTTTTTTTTTTTTTTTTTACTGTTTGAGGCTCAGTGACCACGATAAACTATTCGTGGATTAAAGGGATACTGGATATCCAAGCATTTTTATTCTGGTCCAAAGTGATATGTATGAACTTCTAGTAGTTTCTGAAAAAGATGTGTTTGCCATTTTGGCCATCACCTGTTAATTAGCTTGCATTATGGAGTGTTGTACTGCCATATTTTGCCATCTTTGAAACATTTTAAAACAATGCGTCTATGTTAATAATATAGTCAGGTCACTGGGAAAGCAGAACACCGTTGGGATGTATTTTCAAAGAAAGCAATTAATTTTATAATTTTTGCAGTTTATTTGCTGTTGCTGCTATAGTGCCAGAAGAAGATAAGTTACCAACTGTTACATATCCTATTGAGCTGTCCTGGTTTTACAGAAAGTGAAGCAGAGATAATTTGTCAAGCATAGTCAGTGCAGTGTGCTAAGGCTGAAGGAGAATGCTGACATTTTGCAATTTCTTAGGAACATTAGACTGACCTTGTTTGCTGGTTTAGAGAGAAAAGAAAAGATGGTATGTTTATAGTGTTAGGATATCGAGGCTGTCTGCTACAATTGATTTTCTGGGCAATAACAGAAGTGCTAGATTAAGTTGCAATGTAAGAAGCGATGGAAGTTCTGATTCTTCTTGTACAAGGATTTTTGCTCAGAGGAGATACAGTAGACGTGTTCAAGAGCATGTTAGGAAACACTCAGTTTGTTAACAACACCCAGCTTCTTCTTTTGCCTTGCCACATGGCAATAAACGCTATAAAAATTGCTATTACTTGAGCCATGTAACTGTAATCTCCTGTGGTAAACAAGCTTGTGACTTCCTGTAATTTATCACTGCTAGTCAGAAATCATTAGATAAGAAGTGTTTGTATCTTATTTAGACCAAATCTAAGCAGTGTAATTCTGAATATGATGGAAGACATCCAGTAGCTCACTTATACGTATTAGCTACCTCTAATAAACACGTATGAAAAATAATCACATTTAGAAGCTTTACAGAAGAGCCAAGGAAAAGATCTCAAGTCTTTCATAATTTCCTATAATTATTTTTTTGGATGAGTTAAAAAAGGACATTTATTACTGTAAAGTATGCAGTATATCAAAATGAAGCCTTCCTATGCATGTGGTGGATGCTGTATGCTGTAAATTGGCAGTAAGAACTGAGAGTCATCAAATTAAAGTGCTGCTATCTGTCAGAAGAAAATTAGCTTTTTTTTTTTTTTTTTTAAAAAAAGGCAATTTCTGAGCCAAACAGAAATGGCTGCTCTCAGACATTTGGAGAGTGAAATTTAAGAAATAGTGTATGATAGTTGTTGGTTTCAAAGTACAGGAAGTCCTTGCAAAAATTTTTCTATACCTAATTCCCCTTGGAGCTGTTGGCAACAGCTGTGTGGGATGCAAGTTGCAAAACTGTACTGGGAGATAAATATTTGTATGTTAGAGTTTAACTAACTGAATTTTACTGTTTCTCTGTGTTGCTATCAGTTCCATCCTTTGCAATCAGTGCTGCAAATATTGAATCGCAGAGTGAGAAGAACTGCTTCTGTGTTAGCTTTTAACTGTCAGGTTTTTGGAACTATGTCATCAGTGATTTCAGAGTAGAGTGGTGCTGTGCTGGACACCAGTGTTTTGTATTTTAAGAGAATAGGTAATTTAAATGCATGTGACTAAGAAATTGAGATTAAAATCTTTAAAAAGAGAGAACTTTTGGGCCCTGCTATAAGCATTCCACCTCTATATAAAGTAATTTATTAAGGGTTGGATGGAGCCTTTTGACTTCATTGCCATATGAAATGCTTTTACCCTCTGAAGCGTCTGAGAGGAGGCTGTTCCTCCAGGACAAACTTTCCTTTCCTCCTTGTCCTCTGGAGCAGCTCCTGTGTTGTGAGTGTCTTTGCTGTGAGAGATAAAAGGGGCAACTTCCAAAATGTTGCAAATGTTATCCTTGTGCTTAGCCATGTTTTCTCCTATTCTTCCCCACCCCTTCAGCAAACCTGGCTGTGAAGTCCCCTCTGTCCACACATGTGCTCAGTGAAGACATCTAAACTCATCAGTGATACACAGAATCATCTGGGTTGGAAGAGACCTCCAAGATCATCGAGTCCAACCTCTGACCTAACACTAACCAGTCTTCCACTAAACCATATCACTAAGCTCTACATCTAAGCATTCCCACTTGCGCCATCACCAGGCATGTGGGAGAAGAGACCAACCCCCACCTTCCTACAGCCTCCTTTGAGGTACCTGTAGAGAGCGATAAGGTTGCCCCTGAGCCTCCTCTTCTCCAGGCTGAACAATCCCAGCTCCCTCAGTTGCTCCTCATAAGACTTGTTCTCCAGGCCCCTCACCAGCTTTGTTGCCCTCTGGACTCACTCAAGCACCTCCATGTCCTTCTTGTAGTGAGGGGCCCAAAACAGAACAGTACTCATAGTGTGGCTTCACCAGAGCCGAGTACAGGGGAACGATCACTTCCCTAGCACTGCTTCTTATACAAGCCAGGATGCTGTTGGCCTTCTTGGCCACCTGAGCACACTGCTGGCTCATATTCAGCTGACTACCAACCAATGCTCCCAGGTCCTTCTTTGCCTGGCAGCTCTCCAACCACTCATCTCCCAGTCTGTAGCTCTGCTTGGGGTTGTTGTGCCCCAGGTGCAGGACCCAGCACTTGGCCTTGTTGAACTTTATGCAGTTGACCTCAGCCCATTGGTGCAGCTTATCCAGATCCTTCTGCAGAGCCTTCCTACCCTCGAGCAGATCGACACACGCACCTAACTTGGTGTCGTCTGCAAACTTACTGAGGGTGCACTTGATGCTCTCATCCAGGTCATTGATGAAGATATTAAAGAGGACCGGCCCCAGCACTGATCTGTGGGGATCTCCACTAGTGACCGGCCTCCAACTGAATTTAACTCCATTCACCACAACTCTTTGGGCCCGGCTATCCAGGCAGTTTCTAACCCAATGAAGCATAAGCCAGTCCAAGCCATGAACAGTCAGTTTCTTGAGGAGAATGCTGTGGGAAATGGTGTCAAAAGCCTTGCTGAAGTCAAGGTAGACCACATCCACAGCCTTGCCCTCATCCACCCAGCGCGTCACTTTGTCATAGGAGGAGATCAGGTTCGTCAAGCAGGACCTGCCTTCCATAAACCCATGCTGACTGGGCCTGATCGCCTGCTTGCCCTGCAAGTGCCATGTGATGACATGCAAGATAATCTGCTCCATGAGCTTCCCTGGCACTGAGGTCAAACTAACAGGCCTGTAGTTTCCCGGGTCTACCTTCCAACCCTTCTTGCAGATGGGCATCATGCAGAACAAAGATTAGGAAGCCTCTTCCAGTACAAGAGGATGGGCTTTGATACAGAGTTCCTGAAGAATACAACAAAGGTTTGGAGCTTTTGAGGATTACTTTTTGTTTTGATTTAATTAAAATAGTTAATTAAATTATGGGATTTACTGTTGCAGAATGCAATGGAAAGCAAGATTAGCTACTCAGAAAGGAATTTGATATACTTATGGAGAAAAAAAAATAAATGGCCGGAGTGTCTAGTAGCCTGTGGTACAAGAGGTTCAAGAAGTTTCCAAACAGCTGATTTCCAGGAGCTGGTAGGACATGCAAGAAGATATACCTTGTTTCTTGTACTTTTTTTTTTTTTTAAGGTGCTCTTGGTCTTTGTCAGAGGGTAGCTGACAAAGACAGATATACCTCTGTACTAGCTTATTTATGTTCAGTCTCAGCTGGGCTGTCAGGTTAAACTCAGATGTTTTCTTTCCAGCAGCAAGTTTGAGACCTGAATCTGCTGGATTTGGATGTGGAACAAGCAATGACCAGAAAAGGATGGGGGTGTGTGTAAAAATAATGGTTACAGGGTCATCACTATCCTTTGTGCAATGCCTTCTAAAGCTGTCCTTTCTAGATGAAACTGCTTAGCCAGCAGGCTCCAGACATTCTGTGTCCTGCCATCTGCCACAGCTGGTAAAGTTAGAACAGTTTGTCCATAGATATGTCGTCTTTGGAAACATTCTGATGTGTTTATGAGATAATTTGCATAAAATGATATCCACGTACAAAATGTGGTAGCTCTGAGCCAAATGTTTTTCCAAATTATTTACATAATATTTGCTGAATAATTCTGGCAAGGAAATTTTGAACGACCTGTTTGTAAATAACTCATGACAATACTTTTCATTTAAAATTTGGACTATTTGGATTAGAAGTAAAAGTGGGTATTCCTCCTCCTTGAGAGGATAATGCATAACACTTAACAGTTGCAAACCTGAGGGTAGTGTTGCTTGATTGCCACCATTTTAAGACTCTTGCTTTCAAATACACACAGTGTTTCCAGGTTGTAGGCAGTTAATTCATGATCTCCCCTCCTTTCAGAATGTGGTAATGTTAATAATTCATCTTCTAAAAGAACTCTGAAATAGCTGTGGAAACATTTCTTGTAATATGTGCTGCCTTTGTAATTTTATCACCACCACCCTGGATATAAATACCTATATTGTATCTGAACAAACACAAATAGAAGCATGTAATGGTGTCTTGTTAGGGAAAAACAAACAAACCAAAACAAACAAACAAAAAACAACAACAACAAATGATGCTTTGATTTTCCTATTCTATAGTGTCAGCTTCTATCCACACCTTCTGAAACTTTTCTTCATGTGCTGTGTGTGCAAAAAGATTTAGGAAATCTTTGCATTTGAGGCTGACTCACACAAAGCATCGTGTATGTCTTTAGAGTTCAGAGATGACTACCACTGGACCGTCAAAAGCCAGCAAAACATCCTTCCACGATATTATGCCAGCTGGCTAGGATAATTTAGTAATCCATATCTTCTGTAAACTTTTTTTGTCTTGTATACGGACTACTTTCAGTCCTGGAAGCGGTGAAGACTCTGGACCCATGTGTCTCCAAAATGTCAGTTTGGAAAAGAAACAGAAAATGTTGTAGTTAGCTAATACTAATTGTCATTAATGAAACAGCATTATAAGCAGCTTCTGTCTTAAGGCAGTAAAGCATCCTCTGAGGTGTGTCAGAATTCCCATTAGGTTGGGTAACTATTATGAAAACTATAATCATGTTTCAAACCACTTTGAAGCGGTGATGTCAGTAAGAACATGAAAGCTGCTACCAACGTTAACACAGGCAGGAAATTTAACAGGGACATGAGAAAATAAAGAACACAGCATCTTGTTCCAGTCCTTGATTCTGGTTCTCTCAAAACTTCTAATGGCATCTGTTAAATGCTGGTTAGAGAGATAAATGCTTAGGAAATGCTCTCTTCCATGTTTTTGAGGCACCGTCATCTTAAGTTTCCTGGACATGTCTATCCCGATGGCAGAATTTCAGAGAATAACTGGTTGAATGTGTTATTGAAGACAATGTCCAAGAGAAAATGCTGCTCAGTCTTTCGTTGGATTTTATCTATATCCTATATATGTATGTAATAATAATTGTTTATAAAGTATAACTACAGGTTGTAATTTTTAAAGAATGCGTTTTTGAAGGTTTAGCAATAATTTGTGTGTTACGTAGTAAAGCCTTAGGATCCTAAACATAGTACCTAATTTTTCTTTTGTGCAACCACATCCCAGCCTATACTATTACGCGTGAAGCTTGTACGCTTCCCATCCTTTTCTGTTCAGTGCTTGTAAAACATCTGGAGCACTGTATCCAGGTTGGGGCTCCCAGTACAAGGAGGATATTGGCATGCTACAGTTAGGCCACCAGAATGCTGCTGTCTTGGTCAGAAGGCTGGAAAAATCTGATGTGTAAGAAGCTGAGAGAGCTCAATCTGTTCAGCTTGGAGAAGAGACAGTTGTTCCTCTCTTCACCTACCTGATCAGAGGATACTGAGGAGATGGAGCTAGAATCTTCTTGGAGCTGTATGGTGATAGACAGAAAATAATGAAAATACCGGTTGGAATCTGGAAAACTGATCAGGTACTAGGAAAATATATTTTCATGATATATGGATTCCTGGAGAGGATGTGGAATATCTGCCCTTGGAGATGCTCAAGACTTGACTAGACAAAGCACTGAGCAACTTGATCTAATTAGACCTGCTTTCAAGCAGGATGTCAGAATAGATGGCCCCTGGGCATCCCTTCCAACCTTAATTACAATTCTATAAGTTCATGGTTCTAAAAACTGACTAGAAAGGCTTTATCTCTAACTCAAACATAACCCATAACAAAGATAGGTGGGAGTTGTTGCCGTTCTTTCTTGGATATCATAAAGCATGACAGCTGAGAGTATTTTACAGCTATCATCCTGAACTTGGGGTATCTCAGAGTGTTGTGAGTCATAGAAGAGTGGTCAGGATCATGCTAAGTTTGCTCCATAATCTAGTAAACTCAACACCCTTGGGACTTCAGTCATCTGGACTAGATCAGACTAGGCCTTGCAGCTGGTTCAAATCATTTGGAAGAAGTCACAGCCCCATTGCAAATCTCTCCTGTGTTTTACCTTTCTGTTCTATTTACCCAATTCACTGAGGTCACTGTGCTTTGAAAGCAGATCCGTATTAATTAATAGACAATAAGAATTGTCTATTGCTATGTTTAAAGAAGTCTGATTTAAAGTAACAGAAGGATTTGGAACCTGAATAGCTTAAAATAGATGTGGTTGACTGATTCTATTGTAGTAATATAGTGTCAAAACACATTAGCTGAAGAAAAAGCAAATAACCTAAAATGTTGACTGCATCATGTAAAACTGTCTTGGTGGAACTCTGTTGGCTTTTTCAGCACAAGCTTACTTTAGCTTAGTGTTCCATTCTCTAAAACACAAAGATGTTCAACATGACAGGCCTACTTAAGAGCATGCAGTGTGCAAGCTCTGTGAGGGAAGAGTCAAACGTGGCAAAAATGTTCACCAACAGTCTTGCAAAATAAATCTTGCTCACTATATCTATAATCAACATCTGAAGTCTCAAACGTTATCCACAAAAAAAATAATCTCATTAGGTTGCTAACAGCTACTGCTGGAAGACAGGCTTTGGGACTTTGAAGGGGGTCTATTTTATTTTGATGAGTGGCTTAAACAGGCATTCAAAAGGAATCAGAACCAAAATACTATATCGGAGTTTCATAAGGCAAAATAAGGTCATCAAGGAGAGTTTTGGAATATCCTAATTCTTCCAAACCTTCATTTAAGTTCTTGGCTAGATTCTCTGAAGATTCTTGAGTTAACAAAGGAGGCATAACCATTAAACTAAGAACAAAGTTGTTATTTCATGTTTGTATAAGTTTTATACCCATACTACACTACACTAAAATGGTTAATCCTTAAATGACTGTCAAGGCATTAATAAATTGATCTCAAGTTCTACTTTTTCAATAGTAATGGTTTATAAAGCAATATATTCTTGCCATATAGTTTTTCTTGTTTGTTTCCTTGTTTTTTAAGAAAGGGAAAAAAAAAAAAACTTGAGTTTTTTTCAGAAAATCCTGTCTAATAATTGTTGTGGCTTAACCTGGCAGGTGGCTAAGCACCATGCAGCTGCTTGCTCACATAGTGGGATGAGGGAGATAATTGGAGAAAAGGTAAAAATTCATGGATTGAGTTAAAGACCCTTTAATACGACAGAAAAGGAATGGAAAATGATGATAAAAGGTACAAAACAGCTGATGCACAATGCAATTGCTTGCTGCCCAGCCAGACCCCAAGCAACGATACCTCCCAGCTAAGCCCTCTCCCCTCACTGTCCGGTTTACCATTCAGCACAGTGCCATGTGACTTGGGACATCCTTCTGGCCAGCTAGGGTCAGCTGTCCTGGCTCTGTCCCCTCCCAGCTCCACGTGTATCCCCAGCCTCCTCATGGGCAGGGCAGCACCAGCAGCTCAAACAGCCTTGGCTCAGTGCGAGCTCTGCTCTGCAGCAGCTGAAACATGGATGCATTATCAGCATTACTCATTCTGAATCCAAAACACAGCACCATAGCTGCTGCTAGGAAGACTATCCCAGCTGGAACCAGGACAATGATCCAGAACCTTTAGAATATAAATATTAATTTCTTCCTTTTTTTTTTAACTCAAGAATTTGTCTAGTAAATGCATGATATCCATAGAAGTTCAAATGAAAATTAAGAGGCTATGGAAAACTACCCAGTTAAAGAGAGGTAGAAGAAAATAATGTTTTTGGAAAAAAAAAAAAGGGGGACTGTTTGGTGGACCTGGGAGAGGCCCATATGCGAACAGGGAGGTACGGGAAATAGGTTTGGTTTAAAATTGCATACATAGAGCATCAGCTTAAGCGCAAGCAGCTTGCTTAATTTTGCAAGAATCTCTTTAGCCACCCCCAGCTCCTACTCTTAATAGCCAGCAGTGTTATGTTATCAGAGGTTAGGGCTGGTATGTTAATATACTGTGACAGTATTTATATTTAAAAGATGGAGTGCATTTTAACTGGAAATGTTGCTTAGCAGTTTCTCTCAAAGGACATATTTTGCTTCAAGATATTGTACTGTTGTAAAAAAAAAAAGTTAATGGAAAGTTAACAGTAAGTACAGTAAAATTTTTCCACCTACTCTGTACTGTTTTCATGATTTTTATTATTATTATTTATAGCCCAATATTCCAATATGACTATTCCTATGCAAGTAAAGCCTGCTTATACAGCTGGGAAATCAAGATATTAGCAGAAAGATGATTTTAAACCTTATTTCAGGTTATAATTATTTCAAAGGACAATGTTTTTGCATAGAAGAGGTTTTAATAAAGATTTTAAAACTAAGCCAAGTAACATGCAAATGAACAAGTAATAATCAGGTAGCAAACAATTCCTGTCAGTTTCTTTGGTAAAATAAACCAGTATGTAAAAAGCTTGCAAATGTGATTAGGATGTCTGGCCTGACATTTCCCAATAATGCTGTTGACAAAATGTCCATCAGAAGTGTTTGCTTACTGTGGAAATCCTTTAAAAACATAAAACATGCAAAACCAGATCATGTTTTTGCGGCAAGCTGTACAAGCTCACTGTGGCTGTCTTGGTATTTAACTCAGGACAGATAAGGTTTATCTTATCAGACACTTCTTCTTTCTGGGTCAGAGCCCATCAGCAGAGGAGCAGCCATGCAATTCCTCGAGTGCCCAGCATGTGCTCATCAACGAACTACATTTGTGGGAAATGACATCCCTTGAGCTGCCTGAGGAAAAGGGAGGCTTGGGGGTGCTAAATTCTTGCTGCCCTAAGGTGCTTTTGAGATGGTTCAAATCAGTGGGGGTCTAGATTTTTAGGACTCCCAAACCACATATTCTGTGCCCACTGAGGGGCAGTTAGTGCTTCTGCGAGAGCTGGAAGCTGCTGGCTTGCTCAAAAATGAGGCATGAGCGTTAAGCTAATCTTTTGATGGAGTTAAAAATGCATCAAGTTTCAGTAAAGTTTGCCACTATAAAAATAATAATTCATCTGTTGAGTTCATCAGCCCTTGCTAGGCACCCATTCCATACTCTCAATGTCACCTTGTTACATGCTGAGTAAAGAGAAAAAAAAAAAAGAAAAAGCATAAAAGTTAGCCTTGTTTAAAGTAGGGGACTGGATCCTAAGAACTGCATCTAATGCATCATCCTAGGAACTGCCTAAGTGAGTCTTCTGTGGCCAGCCCCAGGGGAATCCTTCAGGAGCAATCTCACAATAGTCTCTGGAGCTAGGGATGCTATATGATACTGCAGCAGCACAAACAAACAAATCAGTAATGTTGTAATGTTTGCACGATGCTACCCATGCTCTGAAAGTAATATTCCTTGGCACAAGAACGGGAGAGAACCAAAAGAGAGAATAGAGAATAGGTAAACATCCGTTAAATTGTCATTTAGTAGTTGGAAAGAAGCATATTAAAATGGGGGGGGGGGGGGGGAGGGCACTGTAGAAACTGCTAGTCCTCTAAAATATTTTTGATTTTGATCAGATGGAATTGAAATCAATATCACATTTGAAATGCCTTGGAACCCCCAAAGGTAGCAAGCACTCCTTTATTTATGACAGTACAAAACAAACTTCAAACTAAGCTGCCCACTATATTTATTTGAGTGACTTTTAGTATGTCTGGAAAGAAAGGAGGCGGGATGGAAAAACAATAGAAGAGGAGAAAGGCTGCTTCATGTTTCCTCTGAAATGTTTCCTGGATTCTGATTGACTTCCAAGAAGGTGCTGCACTAGCAAAAAAGGGGGAGAAGAAAGTAGGAGAAGGACTGGCAGTCATTTGAGCATCTGATCATGTTCTTCAGCTACAGATCACATAGGATCTGATAGATCCTATATGATAGATAATATGAATGAATATGATAGATGGAGCCTGCCTTAGCTTCCCCTGTTAACATCACCATATTGTGGGAGTGGGTAGCCCTTCGCTCTGTTGAACATCTGCTGTCTGTTTAATGAACATTGTTTTGAGGTAGCCTATTGCCAGCATCAATAAACTTTGAAATGCTGTAAGTGTTTTTAGCTCTTGTTGATAGAGAGGCCACGTAGCAAATACCAGCCTGACATTAGTTAGTATTTTTACTTTTTTTTATGTAGTTGAAAATTCATGGCTTCAAGTGCTAATGCTGGGATGTTGACTACCTTTCATCTCACAGTGATGTTAGTATATTACCAAACAGCCCGTACATTAATATCATGCAAAAATGCAGTACTCTTCCTTAGGTTGTTCTGGACTCAACAGTCCAATTTACATGTTTTACTGTTGTTGTTTTCCTATTAAATTTGTTTTTAAGTCACGCTTCTCTCTTTGAGATCGATATGCACAAATAGAAAAGCTATTTTCAGCACCATCATGGTTTTATACTACGTAAGCAGTTTAGTGCTGTAGGCAAGAAAGAGTACAGGTAAAATAACTTGTATTTTAATGGCTAGTTATTTCCTGTGTTAACGCTTCTGCCAGGTTGCACTGAAAGTCAAAGACAGCCCTTCAGGTATACACTTTGGGAAGCATCTCCTCTCAGAGAAACAGATCTAATTGGTATCTGATGCTGTTCCAAAAGGAAAGAAGAAATTAGCATCAGTGAAACTGACTGCATATATTCTTATTGCATGGCACATTGGGATGTGCAGCTCTTCATTAAAGCATCCTCATAAATGATTGAACTAGAAAGCATGTTTCATTTCTGAATGTATATAGAGTGACTCTGGAAAAAAAAAAAAGTTTATGAATTAAGTTTTGCATTGCATGATGATTTTCTGCGTGTGAAAACCCTGTGCCTTTTTGAGTTACAAGCTTCTATTATTTCCCCTGGAACTCTTGCTTTTCTGGATGCTAAATCAGATTAAGAGCTGGGTGAAATGAGAAGTGCTAATACTAAAAATACCTTTGTTTCTGAACTGTGGGGAAAGCACCATATTAACCTTTTCAATACCCTGTCTTGGAACTTGTGGCTCAATAGCGAGCCACGTACAAGGAGGCTGAAGGACCTGAGGACCTGCAGCCTGGGGACCCAGCTGCCACTGGAGCTGGGCGAGGCTGGCCTGGGGAGCAGAAGCAGGTGGGCAACTGATCTGCTCGCCGCCTCTGAGAATAAATGGCAAGATGCTGACATCTGGGACCAGTGAGCCTCTGCTGTGCTGCTTTGGGCTGGAGGCCAGATCTGCAGATGTCAGAAGGACTGGAGCAGAGCGTCTTTGAGGAAGAGTAGTAAAGGGTATTGCTTGGAAGCGGTTTGTGCTGAAGCAGTGAGAAAGCAAGGGACCAGCCGTGCATCTCTAAAGCCTGAGGTGGTCTGCAGGAAAACTTGTGCAGTTGTTTAACTGTTAAACTTGCATTTTCTGATACCATGTGTATTCTACTGCTCTGTTTTATACACTTTTTATTCTCTTCGTTAACCATTAGAAGTTCTGTGTAGATGTTAGGTCAAATCTGGTGTTCAATAGATGTCTCTCTTTCATGCCAAAGTAGTTTTTGATTCATTAAGAAGTGACTTGCCCAACTCAGCCAAAACAAAAACAACCACAAAAAACACTTTGCTAGGAAAACTGGTAGGCTTATAGTAAAATTTTCTAATGCTGTGCATCTCTAAATTTTTTTTTTTTTCCTGAGAATCCTAAAACAAGTTTCATGGGTCAGCTGATGTAAGGGCTCTGAAGATTTCTGGGCCACTGGGTTTTAACCTTAAATCAATGCAATAGGGAGTAGTATCAAAATGTGATGGCTTTTGCTTCTACTATTAAAAAGAAAAAGTCCTTGTGTTTTATGCACCTCTTTTATGTAGCTTCTAGTGTATAATCAAGCAGTATTAATGTGAGGTTTAAAAAAAAAAAAGACAGTAATAATCAAAAATGTGTTGGTAGCTGTCAATGATTTCAGGTAGTTATAGTGAAATATTGGTAATTGTTACTGTTCTTACAGACATTTTAATTTGCAGTTTTGATGGGTTTTTGTTTCATCTCAGATGATGTGTGCGTTATTTTGCCCTGAGAGGGTAGAAGTGAAATCTAATAATGAGCTTGAAATCAACAGTAAGCAAACTTTCAAATAAAATCACTTTTTTTTTTTTTTAAGAATTACTAGTTTTTCCCCTACTTTTGTTCCTCTCTATTTAGAGAAGCATTATAAAAAAGGAGCACAGTGTGTCAAAGTCACCTCAAGATGCAGTTCTTTCCAGATACTCTTCTTGTCTGATAAAGTTGTTCTGATGCAGTCAGACTTGCTTTTGCTTTTTGCAAGCGTCCCTGTTTACAGACATGTGGTTTTGTTGCAGGAGGACACCTGCTTGCTTTCCGTGTCCCAAAACAGCAAGGAGCCCTCATGGCTTTACTGTATGTGACTGCTGAACCTGCCTCTTCCTCAGCAGAACTGTTGCTGGTAGCTTAGAGGTGAAAATGATCAACAGTCTACCTATTACCCTGCCATTTCTCCCACCCACGTCAGCAGATGGAGCTGGGTCTGTGAGGATGCTCTGTTTGCGCTGTAGCTCATATTTCTTTGTGTTACAATTGGCGGCTGAATTAGCTGTCAGGCACAGGGTGAGAGCTGCTGGTGCCTTCCCACACATGCCCCGGCTTCTCTAGCTCAAGCAGAGGGCACTTGCTGTGCTCTTGGCTGCGCCTTGTTCTGTGGCTTTTCCTCTGCCTCAGCCAGGGCCTTCCCTGGTTGTGCTGCTTGTCTTGAGGCCCTTAAACCGTCTGTTTAGCCATCTGGTTGTGTGCAAGTTGAGTTTGTCAAGAAGGGTGTTCTTCAGGTAGTCTGGTGTCTTCCCTGTCACGGTTGTGACATGTAATCTTACATGTGTTACCTCTCTTCCAATGTCTTTATACTATAAGATTTGGAGCCAGCTTAGGATAACATTTTAAACTTTTTAATTCTTGAACCTGAGAGTTATTTGTAAATCAATTAACTTAGCTTGTTTGGTTCTGAGCATTTTGGACTTCAATAAACTAGTTTAAGAAAGTTAACAAGTGGGTTGAGCTTCCCTCTTGTGGCTACACCATGTAACTAAACACATTTTTATAAAATAACAGCTTACTCCTGATAATCTTTTTCACAGAGGAAAAAAAAAATCCTCTGTGACCTCTCTTGAGTCAATTGCTTGGGATTTGCTGGTTTTGAAAACTCCAGCTGTTGTTCTTTTATCGGCATATCTTATAATTACAGCATGAAAGGGGGAAAAATAAAGAAGATTTAAGGGTGACAATTAGGAACAAGTTGTAATTAAGTAGAAAACTTTATTTTCTCCCTCTGCTTGGGGAAAAAATCCCACTTACCTCACTAAGGCTTTTGGTCTCAACTCTTCTCTGCCAACTCTGTGGTCAGCCTCTTTGCTCACAAAGTGAGCAAGTTGGTATGAATGAATAAAATGTTGACCATTTCTATATTGGTTAATGGTGTCTACCCTTAATTTTTCTAGGTTCATGTTTGCTCTTCAGTAAAAAGATGGGGGTTTTATGCATCTTAAATGAACTGTGATATTAACTTCCCATAACATTCTTCCAGGAGGGAAGGCTTTTGTCACTTGTTAGCTTCCTAGGATATTTCAATGGCTTCTTTGCATTTACCTCAATTTGGAGAAAGCTTAAAAATCGAAGAAGTCACCCCCATGGTTTGAACTGATGTATTCACTGAGTTTGGCCATTAGGTAACTGGGTTGCCTATTCTCAGTGTGGGAAATTGCAGTTATCTGGTAGGGATTAAAATGCTGACAGTGAAATAATTGGCATCCTAAGCAGCTCATAACTACAAACTACTACTCAAATTACATGTGCATGGAGAATTGATGGTATTACAGAAGAGTAAATATAGTCTCAAAATTTCTGCTTTATCCTGTTCTAGTTATTGCATTGTGAATCTTGCAAGACCACATATCATTTCTTCCTCTTGTCACTTAGTTGATGTCTAGAGATGTTTCAGCATTTTCAGTGCCAACACCTACTCCTGGAGCTGAAAGGGGATCTTTGCTAGTTTCACGAGATAGTACAGTGATTTACACAGAGCTTCTGCAGCCCTCCCTATATTGTATCTGATCATTTGGTCAGGACCATGCTGCATGATTTGGAGGATGTAATATGTACAATTAATAGAATATTTTGAAAGACCTGTAAAAATCTCTCTGACTTAGCTGTAACAATGAATGCCAACAGAAGGTCAAAAAACAAACAAACAAAACAAACAAACAAAAAAGAAACACTCACCAATGCAGTATGCAGGAAGATTTAATTGAGTTTGTAAACAGAAGTAATATGATTTTCCTCTTATTAGTCATTAGTTTTCAACATTATTTTTTTCAGTAAATTACTACTTTTCCTGGTTCAGCTGCAGTGCAGGTGGTAAAGTCAAGTCCACATTACAAGTGATACTTAAATGAGATTGTTTGTACAGTGAGGAAATTGTCAGGAATTCACAAGATAATGTCATTATACCTAGCGCACACAGGAAAGTTAATGAATGGACTGTGTTGCTCACCTGAGAGGTTTTTGTTTTTGTTTTTTTTGTAAAATAGGTACAGTGTGTAGAAGATTTGTAGAAGTATATAAAGTTATTACTATAGAGAGAAAATGTTGTTTTTCCATGTTATTCTACCACATTAACTAACCCACCACTTTCCTAAAGCATTTCAGTTAATCAACAGGAAAATCTGTGTATGATCTTGATCAATATTAGTAAGCAGAAGTAATTTACTGGTTAGTTTACAAGACTTGACCCCTTGGGATCACCATGGATAATTATTCACGAATCAAAGATGGTCTTACAGCATGAACTATTTTTATCTTTTTGAGAGCACATTCAAGGCAAAGCTTTTCTCTCAATTCACAGAGTGTTTAAAAACACAGTGCAGCCTGAAAGGAGAGACAAAATCAGAATCATGGTATGGATCCTGAGGACAGAAGTTACAGTGACAAGTCCTGAAATAAGCCTTCTATTTTTTCACGGTAAGATGTTGTTCCCATATCCTGAAATACTCCTCATTATGTTAGCTTGGAATTGCTTGTTTTCTTTTTTTTGAAACACTTGGTTTTAAACATTTTTTTAGTATGTATTAAATGCATGCATTTTCTCATTTAACAATTACTGTCTTTATGACAAGCAGCAAAATGTAAGTAGCCAGTATTTAACATTACATACTTTGGTATACTAACATAACAAGGTATGTGTAGTTTTCCTTATTCTGTTATGATATAGCTTGAATGGTCTGTCAGTCTTTGAAGGATGAAGGGACTAAGGATGATTGTAGGACAGAGGAAGAATCTGTAACTGTTTATCTTGCTAAGTGGATCAGAGAAAGCAGTTTTAGTGGTACTTTATTTTAAAACTGTTAATGCAGTGAGGATGAAGTGCATGTGTGTGTGAACATCATTAAAACTCATGCTCTTTTTCGACTGATTTTTGGGTATGTTTAATGTGTTTCTGATTGTGTGATTCTGAGTGGCATTGACTCTGAGGAATTATCATTTTTCTTTCTAATGTATCAGTGCATGAAGTAAGACCAAGGGCAAGGTTATACTGGGAAGGTCTATTAAATCCATTTGCTTTGGTGAGAGATAAACAGGCTCCTTTGCAAGCTGTTCCATTGGGGTATGCTGAAAGATTCGTGTTCTTTTGCAGTACGTGTCAGTTGATAGTGGCTAAGGGTGAATGTTTTATTATGTTTTTAGTATTTTTTTAGGCTACTTGGCTTTGTAAAAGGTAATGATGGTATCTAATTTCTTTTGCAAGGTGTCATGTTGTTCAAATTGGTCCAGTTTCTCTTTCTGAAGTAGAAGATAACCAAAAAGTATTTAAGGTCCTGTAATAAGCATTATCTTGTACCTGTAGCTAAGTACAGATGAATTTTTGAAAGATTCCAGTGGTACATAAGTAATACAGTAAATAGCCAGATAATAAAATTAAAGGATTTGATTCTTAGCTATTATGTGCCATGAAATGGGGGGGCGGGGGGTGGGGAGGGAAATAAAGAAACTGACTGAGAAGTGCAGTCACGTTCAGTTCTCAAGTAGGGATATTTAAAACCATCAGAACTCTGCCCAGCTAAGTGTTTAACTGTGATTTTTTTCCCCCTTTTGTTACTTCAGCCTTTTCTTTAGAAAGATATGTGTCACAACACTGTGATTAACAGATGAGTTGTTGAAGTTATGGTGAGGATTAAGGATGATTTTGCTTTCAGTGTTGAAAAATAATGTCTATTCAGAATTGCAGTACTGATTTGATTGATATTAAATGTATTTTCTGAAAATATTCATTGACATCTTTAAATTTATAGTTTAACATATATCTTAGTCATCAGAGGAGATAATCTGTGTACTTCAGATATAACTGCAAGTCACTGCAATCTGAAGCGTATGCTATATTTAAAGATACTTCTGAGGCTTTTTGTTGATTTTTTGACTCCATTGTAACAGAGAATATATTTCACACGACTGTTCGCTGCTGTTCTGTCCTCTGGTTAATTTATAAAAACCATCAGACCCCATTGACAGGCTTTCACATTTTGTTGTTTGAGGACTATTAGACAAGCATTCTGTTTTTATTAGTTGTTCGTTCTTCCAGCCTCCTGTGAGTCTGTCTTGTGTTGTGATAGGTTAGAAATTCACCTCTCATTGAGTTACTTAGATTTTCATGTCACAAAGTATCTTTGAAGTCCTGAGATTCCTCGGAAGAACATGAACTACAACCTTAACTAGAGAGTTCTTCCGGTGGTACGGCACAATTTCTGGCTCTGTAAAGTGAAGAACCTTGAAATAGGATACTTTTAGATGTCAAGAGCTGTAATACATTACTTTCCTCCAGACACTGATGAATTTCAGGGTATCTCTGCTTCAAGTCTGCACTGTCTCTTAGGAGTCATTTTAGAGAGAGAGAAGACAGAAAAGTGATGGTATAGCTGATAAAAGGGTCAGGCAGCATCAAAGAGCAAAAAAAGAAGCTCTAGTCTAGAGCATATCAGTAGATTTAGGGATGAAAAGCTTAATTCAGTGATAAAGGAGATGATGTAGGCATCTGGGAGAAGAATAACTACAGAGATGTGGTGTTAGGATGAAAATGAAGAAAACATAAAACATAAATGAAATTAAATGGAAATGAAGGATGTTTAAAGAAATAAACTGAAAATGGGGAGAAGGAAACTAAAGAAAGGTGGTACAGCGTCAGGCATCAAAAGGAGCAGGAGGAACCCAGGTCAATAAATAAATTTTTTTTATTCCATTAAAATAATTAAAAAACAAGCAACTGCTCTGATTTGTATAACACTCTGAAGAGACAAGTTAAAAAAAAGTATAACCTGAAGTTCAGCCTGTGTGTTTCCTTGAAATAGTGACCTCATTGCTTATGCTTTCCTGTAAGCTCTTCACTTAACACTATCATGCTTTCAATTTGCTCCAACAAGGGTGACCTCTTTTGTAACATTGCATACTTTTTTTTTTTTACAAGTTCTTTGTGTAGCTGCCATTTTTTTCCCTTGTCAATTTGTTCTTTTTACCTTCTAAATATAGCTTTTCTTTCCTTGAACATACATCACTGCTCTGACATACTGTCAATAGTAAGAAAGATAGTGGCATGAGAAGAAACCATCAGGATTTAGAAAACCACTAATGTTTCCCACGTTAACTGTGAGAAAGAGAGAACAAAATACAGTGGTTAGTTTAGACATGTTTTTTTTGAAGTGGTTTTTTCCTTCATGTTCTGAATCACCCTCCAGTAAATGTTCTTGGATTCAGATATAGTGCTCTGTTAACTTTCTGTGTTAAGCCATTAACTCTTTGCTGCTGATGAACAGTCTTGTGTTATTTAATAATTCTTGTCCGTACATATCATGGGATTTCTTTGAATCAGTTACTTCAGATTAAATGTTATCCAATTAAATATAATTGCACTTTCTCATTTGTAGTCCTGTTTTAGAGATCATCCCTGAGCTTCTAATTAATTAAATATTGGCTAGCTATGGAAGTGGTGACTGTACAGATAAACCTCTTAAGTGAAGCTAATGCATGTCTTTCTCTATTGCTATGCTAGGCTAGTTACTCACAAGCTAGCTTGGACAAGTTTAGCCCAAGATGCAGTTTGTGGCAGAGACCTGTCTGCTTGTCATAAGACTGAATATGCTTAACTGAAATCTGCAGATGAACAGCTCACATCAGCTCACTGGTGATTATTAAAGTCAGTATATGTCTGAATATTATTATTTAGTCTGTATCGGAATATAAGATGTTCTATGAGACGTCATGAAAAGTGTGAATTTTCCAGGTCTAATTACGGTCACAGTTAAACATGTGAAGTCAATTCTTTAGTGGTTAAAATGGAAATGAGACTTTGAAAATCTCAATAAAGATGTCAATAAATTCAGTTACCAAAGAGATTTCAGCTAGGGACAATCTTTTCCTTTGTGGAAAAAGAAACATACTGGATATCACAGTGCTACTGCTTTTGAATTAGAGCTGCTGCCTACAGCAGAGGTTTGCTACCACATATCAGAATTAGAAGCATCACATTTGGATTCAAATACGTAGGTCCTGAGAGGTTAATGGGAGCTGTGCATCTTCTCTAGCAACCATCCATGAATCAGCACATACTCTAATGTGAAGTAAATTTAAGAAGCTGCTACCATCACTTCTGATGAAGCTCTGGCTTCGTTTTCCTCTTTTGTGACTGTGTTGGTAGTGGGTGCATGTAGGTGAGGCTGTATTTGTGGCTTCTGGCAGCTTGGGAATAAACTGGAAGGATTTCTGTTCTTTCTAGCTTGTGATGAAAATTGTTCACTGTTCTCAAAGAATTTTGGAGAAAACCCATTCTTTCAGTTGCATTTATTTATTTATTTATTAAAGATAGCAAATAAATTAATTGGAGAAGAGGATATCTAGCTGTTTATGAAGTATGTCTGGCACTTTTTCCAGGGGTGACTTTGGAATCTGATCTCTCATTGAATTCAGCATCTGTTTAACTCCTTGTGATGAAATCAGGACAAAAGCCAGTGCTTCTCTTTTGTTTGGTTATTAGGTAGGGCTGTTTGCAAAGATGCAGGGGGGTGAATCTTCTTCTTAAATAACATTGAGACATGTATAGTGCTTGTGGGTGGAGTTGGATAAGGAGCTTTGGAGACAGAAATCCTCTGATTATTCAGAGAGCACATGGTGGAAGCAGTGTAAGCTCTTGATGGTCCACGTAAAATTTTGATTTGGAGGGCTTACTACAAGTGATAGCTCATTTACACTCACCTTTGCATTCCTTCACATACCCTTTGCAAGGAAATTTCTGAGATTTCACATTCAGTTAGGACCAGAAAGCTGACATTAAGAACTGAGCGGAAGACATGAGTACTTGTCAGGTAGCCAACCCAAGAGGTTTCAGGTAACAGCTTTCAGGTAATACCTGGGGGCTTGGGGCTGGTGATGAGGGCTGCATTTTAATCACTGATGTGATATCACTTCAGCACTCACCTGATGATGAAGGCTTTTATGGGCAGTCAGGAAGTTTAAAGAGACAGTCACTCCTTAGCAGGTAGAACCTCTATCTGAAAACTTATTTTTGTAGCTCTTGGAGAACAAGTTTGTTCTGCAGCCTTGCTTGCCATAAGTGGGACTTCAGGGACCTCTCTCCCTGGACATATTACACAAAATGCATTTTATAAGCATTTTTAGTACCTTAGGATTTTTACTTTCCCATTGCACTTAACTGAAATTTGCAGGTGGATTTACAAGGCATTGAAGTCATGCAACCTCAGATCTCATTTCCTTAAGAGATATGGATAAGAAATAAATTTGCCTACAACTTGTGAGGGTAAAAAATGAGTGGGAAAAAAAAATTGCTTTTGTAACAGTTTAATAGAAAGAATTGAGTCTGATTAATTTAAGTGACAGTAGAAATTATCTTTACTGCAACAAATACTGTTGCTCATGTAGAGACTCATTTGTTTAAAGCTATCCAAATTTATTTTTTTTAATTGCTCTCTCTGAAGCTGATAATAGTGGTGATAAGAAAAAGACCTTTATGCAGTTCAAGAATTCTTTAGGAATTTCAGTAAGACTTATGCATGTATTTATATTTTAAGTATGATTAAAAATTAATTCATCCTAAGACGGTTATTCCTCTAATAATGATACCCACAACAGAAGTAAAAGTGAAATAAAGTTATTCCAAGTCCTGTGTTCATAAAGACTGTAACTGAATAATTTAAATTATCTCTCTTTCTAAAAAGAATTCTGTAGATTTCTAGTAGCAGTGCTGTACTGCTTTATGATCCTTGAAAGGATGGTTTTATAGGAGACTGTTGTGACTTTCCATATAATTTTTTTCTTTAATGGTAACAGGCAGCATAATTCTGTTGATGAAAGACCATTATAATACAAGAAACCTGTCTCAGCTCTGACAAAAGAGACAAAACCATCTGAGGACAGTGTGTTTCTGTTGAATCGCGTATGTAGAAGCCCAGTTGACTTTGATCACTGGAGACAGGAACTAGAGCAGTTTGGGAACATTAGCAAAGGGCTGCTAACAGCGCAGCTTTTATGGCCCCATCTTGGGCTCTGAATGCACAGCAGGACTCAAGCCAGGTGGAAAGTGCTTGCATGATTTTTCTAGGGACAGATGCCTGCTCTGTTATTAGGTTACTGAGTCCCTGCTGGTATGCATTGATTTTCAAAGCAAAGACTGATCTCTAAGCTTAGAGTAGATGAATGGGTTCTGGATCTGGAAACTGCTGACTGCTTCTCTTTCATAAACAGCATCTCTCTTCTTTGGGCTTGTCTGTTTTGTCTGTATGTTATCTAAATCCCCCTTAAATGCTGAGTCTCACATGTTTGCCTCTTTGGCTTCTTCAGTGACTTTCTAGGCTGGGATTGAGCTTTTAAACTCTTTTGAAGGACTAAACCTTGGTGTCTTGTCAAGATTTTGAATTGAAACTCTTCACAGACGTATACATATTTCCTTGAAATATATAAATATGACAGAGCAATGATCACAACATGATAGTGGAGGAATATCCTTAAACTGTATGATCAGTTCTTACATACTTTTAATCGCTTTTCAATTTTTTCTCCTTCCCCATAAAGTCTGTTCCTTAACTGTTACTGACAGTGAGTATCTGTAGGAATCTCAAAGACAGCTGGTTCCTTCGGTATTATTAACTGGAAACAGATAGGAGCAGATATATAATAGCCCGTCTATGCCTCAGATATTTGAAAATTTCATAAAATATTAGTTGTCTCACAGAAATTGTTCAAAGTTTTGTTCATATGCTGCTTAGCTTCTTTCATGCTTAGGGGAAAAAATGTATTAAAATGTGTGTTTTTTGGAATTAACAGTAATACTGAAATATTAAAATCACATGGATTTAGAGAGCTGAACTGTAAGAATGTAAATGTCCTGGAGAAATATTGCTCTAGGTCTTTCTGTAAAATTACCTTTTTTTTTTTTTTTTGGCGTGGTGGGGGTGGTCTTTAGAGATTCCAGCAGAGTCACTCAAAATGTGTGTGTGTGTGGGGAAAAAAACAAGTTTCATGGATCCTTGGAACTCTACACCAGACCAGCTGCCTTCACTTCATTTTGTATATCTATAAGAGAAGCTGTTCTTTTTTTGATATCATCTTCAGAACTATTTTCTAAAACCTATCTAGTCTCACCCTCCTATGCCTGCATTTTGTCTGGAATGCCACTAGGTATGGATATTTTCTAAAATAACATATATGCAGGTATGACTGAATAGTCAATGAAAGACTTTATGATGAGCAAGAGTCACCATTTCTTAAATATATTTTTGATATAACATGTACATATCAATGCTTTGGTTTTCTGAGTTATTTGCAAGTTCAGTAATTATGTGCTTGTCTTGCCAGAAGAAAGGATTAGGAAACTAATATCAGCATTTCTGCATAGAAGTAACAAAAATTGCCAAAAAAAAATAAAAAAAGAATCAGCTATGATTTTTAAGTGTGTTGCAAAACTTTTAAGAATAATATAGCATTTTACAGTTCTTCAACATTTGGTAATCTCCATTTATTATTAATGGAAGTAAAATGAATAAGTAATATTGAATGGCAGCAGACTGTTGAACTTTGCTTGTAAAAAGACTATATTAATGGGGACTGCTGTTACCACACATCATGAAAACAAGCCTGTTTACTTGAGATGTGAATTTAAAAATCAGGCAAAACAAAACAAAACAAAAAAATGTTCTGAGCTAAAGCACAACTAAAAGTCTTTGAAATGATTTATTTATTGGGGGAGGGTGGTTTTTCTGCCTTTTTTTTTTCCTTCCTGAAGACTTCTCATCAAAGTAACTAGATTAGAAGATGAACAATTACTATTTTGTTCCAATCTGGTACGTGATATCAATTTCTTTATTTCTGTGTCTGCAGTGCACTTACCTATATATGAGCAGTCTCCTCTCTATGCTTTTTCATGATGTTAATTTGTCTTTAGTGATGTTAATTTGTATTTAGTGCAGAATCCCAGAAAACAATACAGTGCAAGCCCTGGAGAAGCCATCTGGCTTCACCAAGGAATGTACTTTTGCATCCATAACACAGTTTTGACTTTGACAGCTGTCTAAGCTGATTCTAGAAAATGAAATTTCTTTGAAAACTGAAAAAGCACTCAAAGTGCTTTATCTGTATTCATACCTATACCTGCATTTTATTGGGTATTCCATCAGGTATGTATATTTTCTAAAAAAAAAAAAAAAAAAAAAAAAAAAAAAAAAAAAATATGCAGGTATGACTGAATAGCCAATGAAAGCCTTTATGATGAGTAAGAGGCACCACTTCTTAAATATCTTCTGAGTATAACGCTTTATTCATATGTAACATATAACAGATAATCACAAAACAGAGAAAGAAAGGGGAGAAATGTACCTGACTGGAGGTAGGCCATTTTAGGTGCCTACCAGGTGTCTGGCTGCCAACTTTGGCAGGAGAGGACCCCGTGGTTTCTGTGTCATGGGGTGTAAGGGAGCTTAGTAGCATTTGTGTTTCAAGAAACAGTGTAAATCAATTGAATATAGAGAGGAACTTGTTGTGAAATTAGTAAGACTGAGGGAGAGACTATTGTGTACAGACTTGGCATGATTTTGCAATGCTTTAAAAGTCTGGACCACCAGCTATAATATATGAATAAAGAATCAGTTGGCATTTGACAGTACTAAAACTTTTGTAGGAAATATTATTGGCCTGGCAGTTGCTGACATTCATAAACTCCGAACTTTAAAATACAACAAACTAAATAAAATATACACTCCAATGGGATAAATGTAACTAAATAAAATTCTGTTTACTTCAGCTACTCATTGGCATTATAAAGCAGATGGGGAAGAGAACATATCTAATCACATTGCTGTATGTGTACAGACCCTAATGCAGTTTTTCCTACTCTTCACTTTGTGTATTTTGTTGTTGTTGTTCTGAGAGTACTACCTAGAAAAAGTCATTTTAGTATCTATAAGAAGTCATACTTAGTTGGGAGAATTTACTCTCTTCTAATCCAATTGCTGTTCTTGCATTCAAGCTGTCACAAGAGATTTTCTAGGACTCTTAATCAAAATAAGAGAGTTTGAACTTTTGTCTCTCTAGCTCCTTCCTTTGTTGAATTTCAAGTTGCAATGGTTGTTTAGGGAAAGCATGTTTAAAATAAATGTGAAAACCAGCTCAGTTCAGAGCAGCAGGATAAATATAGGCTAACTTCTTGTTTAGGAGCTGTTGAATCAGCATGCAGTGCTGATTAAAAAAAAAAAAAAATCACTGACATTTGTAGGTGTGGTGGTGGGAAAGTGCACATACTCTTTTAAATCCTTGCAGTACTATATACTCCTTTATAGCTTCTGACTAATATATGGTATTATTTTCGCCAAACATTTGGTTTGATAAAAGTGATGGGAAAGTCGCTGTTCTTGAAATGAAAGAAAGATTGCTGAATGTTTATGCTGTGATAAGTTAACACTGGGGATTAATTTTACTATTATTTTTCATTGTTTCCTGCTCATTAAACTGCTTCGTGGGCTTTAGTTCAGTGTAGTTTGTTTCTAATATGCATCAAGCTGGCCTTTGCATTTGCACACCTCCATTTTATCTCCTCTTTTCTAATACAGTTTGTAGTCTGAGGCATCAGTAGAACTGTACTTAATTGAATAGAACTCATCAGCAGTCCTTTGATGTAAATCCTCAGAGGGTTACTGTGGCTTCGTTGTTGCAAAAGGACGTTTGCTTCCAAATAATTCAAAAGACAGGCACAAATCAGCACAAACAACAAGATTATTTATTTATTTATCTGGAATTATAGCTAAGGCAAATAAATGTGTTGGACATTTCTTAGCATTGCAAAGGAGAATTGAGTCCCCCACTTTTGCAGTTGTCAACTCTTCTATTTATACCATTGCTCTGGACTCTGTTTGGATGCAAAAGTAGCAAAGACACAAATTGTGCTTTCAGGATTAATACCTAGAAGTCGGCACATTGCTTATTGCCTACTGAGAATAAGAAATACATTCTGCTGCACTTTCTGCATCAACTTACTGAGTATTTGACTTACTCTAAGCCAGTGGATCACTTGTTCTGCTAAGGCAGGTAATATAAGTACTTTTTTAACAACCTTGCTGAAATTATACTAATACTGTGCAGAGAGAGTTATTCTGGGGTAATGACAATATCCAGTACCATTGAAGAACGCTTTAGATTCAAAATGAAAAATACATTTTGGATTTGGCTCTCTTCTGCAGTCTCCAGCCCCTGGTTCCACTTGCAAGTTACCACAGGTAAGGAGATAGAAAGGTTAAACCTCCATGTGCAGCTGAGAAGAGAGAGGGAACTCACAAGGATTAGGGGTATGGTTTATTTAGGATTAGGGAAGTGTCTGGAATAAATGAATCCTGTACAGAAGGGACAGGTTTATCTGAACAGCAGCAACAAAACAAACAAGTAATTAAAATGTTGACACTTAAATTTTAAAAGGAATAGAATTGTTTTAAAACTAAAGTAAATTCTCTGAAAGCAGAATGGGGAATATAAATGGACACAATATCAGAAAAGCTGAACTAAAAGATTTAGTAAAAGTTTTAGGATGGTGGTGCGTCAAACAGACAAATTTGTGTCATTGTAGCAAGGAAATGCTCTACCAAAAGGTAGAGCTGTTTCCAAATGGGAAATATACAAAGCTCTTAGACTTCAGCAGGTTAGATGTAAAAGCACAAGCCAAGATGAAAAACAAAACAGCAAAAAAAACCCTACACAACAAAAACAAACCCAAACCATACATTGCAGACAGAATGAAGATAAATATTAAAGCTCTTTTTTTTCCCCCTCCCAAAATGCATCAGAATCGGGATTCCCGCAAGACGGTAAGGCCAGTAGATGATCAAGGTGTAGGAGCACTCAGAGAAAGTAAGCCCACAGCAGAAACTTAGTCTTCATGTTTACTTCTGTGTTCTGCACCCAGCATAATTAGGTGATGGAAGTCTTTACAGTATGATGACACAAATTCTGAAAGCTTACACATCTTTCACTAGCAGATCAAACAAATTAATAGAAGAGGAACTTACTGAGGGCTAACTACAAAGATGTTCTCTCTCTCTCAAAAATTACCTGAGCCAAACATCACAGGATCTGAGAGAACACACTGCAATGTGTTATACTTTTCTTACGTATTTCTCAGAGTATGCTCTTACAGATTTGTTTTCCTCTCCTTTTCCTGAGAGCATCGTAAAGTTTTACTAAGTGACTCATCCATGGCAGGATTTCAGAAGACTGGAACAGAGTCAGGGTTTGAAGTGATATTCAGCATGTGGCAGTACAGTGCACTCCTCACAAGCACGTATTATGGGGCTGCTATGAAGCTGCCAACGTGAGAGCAAGTGTTGTGGCGAGAGAGGGGTGCAACAAGAGAGGAGCTACCCTGGAAGGACAGTTCAGATAAGGGGATTACATTAGAATTTCCTGCCAGCACCCAAAGAAAGTGTGCAGTGGTCGGTTCTCTGTCAGCTTTCTAGAAACCTGGCAGGGGGGAGGAGGGGGATGGAGAGGGTTTTGCTGGCTACAGACTCCAGGCTGGATAGACTTCTGGTCTGGCAATTATTATCCTCTGTACCTGTGGATAGGAAAGGCACAGCGTTTGCCTTTCACAGGTACAGTTCCTGCTTATTACGAGTGGGGAGAGATGGGTCACTGACTGCCAGGGGCTTGGGTTGCACAATACCTAGCCACATATGTGGAGAAACTGCAATTTCTCCTATCATCTTTTCTTTAAACTGAGTTATGGCAGCACTGCATATGGTTTAACTGAGCTTGAAAAAGCAACATTACTCTAACTTATTTATTAATTGGTGGAAGAGTCTGGTATAAAACCTGACACTCCTTTTCTGACAGTATTTCATGTTACATTGTCTTGATCCAGAACTGATGAAAATCTTTTATAGGCTGAAGCAGAAGAAAAGAAAGGTTGGAACTATAGGAAAAAGCCCTTGGTTGTCCAATTTCAACATGCAGAAAGTGACTCTTAAATAACTAGTAGATCTTGCCAACTCTTGGCAATTAATTTAAAGCAGAAGTTAACGGGAGTTTTCTATGAAGGATTAAGCTAAGATCAACTGAATCATTTTCTTTGTTAATTTTGAAATGAAAAGTTACAGAATTGATCCATTCATTTTCTGGATCATGAGATTTTTGTAGCTGGCTGTTTGCCATTAGTTACAAAATATTTTTAGAATTTTGAAAAATGAGAATAATAAAAAAGAGCTAATACTTGATATATGCTGAATATGACTTACCCTCCTGCAAAATTTTTCCTACTGATAACTCAATTCTTCTCAAATTTTGTGCCAGTCTAACATAATTGGTTTCAGTGGCATTACCTCAATTGTATGTCAATTAACATACTTTCTAAGCCACGTTTTTGAAGATATTCTCAATTGCCTTTTTATAATCATCTTACCAATGGTAGTTGGCAATATTTGAAAAGTTAATAATAAATAATTTTAATATTAGGCTTTTTTTTTTTACAGTTTTTATTATGTGTCTATAGTATCACAAATTGAAGGCTGTGAATTGTAAATGAAACTTCGCTATTGGGCTTTTTCCTAGTGTTTTCCTTGTATATTGTAGCAAAGGAACTAAATGACAAAATTATACAATGTTAATCTGTTCATTTGATAGCTGCCCTTTGGTAATTGAGCTGCGTAAGCAAGAAAGAACAGCTACAAGCAAATTATTGGAAATGGTTCTTTAGTTATGTGCTAATATAACAAGACTAAAGGTGAGATTTGAATACCTATTTAATTTCTTCAGGATATCTGACCCTATGAAATGTGTAGTGGAAATTATTAACTCACAGTGACTTCAATGCTTAATGAAAATATGAGTTTCCTGCATCCTCTGCTAATGTAAGGAAATAATGTTATTTTCCATGTTACAACAAGTGTGTAAAAGTGCAAAAAGACCTATGGCACAAACCTTCAAAGTTATTTAGACATCCACGCAGGGCAGGAAACTTCCTGCATTGTGCAGATCAGGTTAGCCTAGGTTTGCACCAGTGTCACCGACCAGTGAGCCTGTAGATTTACTGCTTTCTTCATTCAAGTTAATGCTTGATGCTCACTGATGCACATCTGCAGCTCAGTAAGTGGCTTTAGGCCAGTCAGTTCTTATTCACTTACTGGTAATTTCTTTCTAAAATCCTTGTCCTATATTGTCTTCTACACTTCAATAACTGCAAATGGAGAAAAAAAAAAGTCTCTACAAAAACTACTTTTTTCAACTCAAAACCATTCTTTCAACTCAGCTGCTAGCTACAATCTCCTTGTGCTCTGGTTACTGTCTGAGTGATCATTGACAGACCATTTGAATGCAGTGTCACATAGATTAAGATAAACCATTGCTAAGGGTGGTTCAGCCTAATCTGTCTCAGCACAGAAATGGGCTAGGGCTGTTCATGAAATCAGTTCTGTTGAATACAGTTAGAGAAAGTTTTTATTTCTTGTCCGTGAATTTCTGTAGGCCTTCCTATTACTCTACTCAATCTCCAAAAATATGAATGGGAGGGAGCCGAAGCACGTAGTAGGCTGGCTTCATTCTGCCCTGGGCTCCTGGTGACTTCCAAGCATGGTCAGAAGGGTGAAATATCGGTTGCTAGCATGGATGGATGCCAGATTGGTTGGCAAACGTGGAGTAAATTTGGGTATAATTAAGAGTTACAAAATTAAAGGTTCACTTTAATAGGCTAGTATGAATAGTAATAAATGTTTGAGCTGGAGGTCATCAGTGTCAGAACTATTCACCTATGCAAAAAATTATGAATTATATATGTTCAAATTAATATTTAATAAATGTCACTATTAAATATGAAATTCAAAACCTTAGCTAAGAAAACAGTATCATTTTCAGACCCAGTTAAAGGGAGTACTTTAGGAATGTTTGCAATGGAGTGAAATTTTATAAAACGTGATTTTACCTCACCAAGGCTTTGTTAGGGGCTTTCATAAAGTACAGGTCAGAGAAGATTCTTTATTTTTTTAATTGTAAGAAGTTATAGGTGGAAGATGAATTGAATTCCATCTTTTGCTAAATTAAGTTATAAAAAAGTAGAGGCAAGATATACAGTTAAAGCTCTACAGCTGTACCAGTATTTGGTTTATTACTGAACAGCCAGAGGGAGGTCTCGCCTATTGCTGAATATTTTGTACTTTTAAAATATACAAGACATCAAACATATGTATATATGAGTTTGACAGATGAAATTGCATCAGAGAAATGCACTGATATCAAATGGGTCTAAATATTGTACAGTGACTTTTCTATGTGGAAAGTCTTAACATAAGCCGTGTGCTTGGAGCCCTTTGCTAGTGCGGGGCCTAAAGGGTGGCAGAGTTGCATGGAACAGCACAGGTGTGATGGCAGGATATACAGCTACCGGTGAAATCTAGAGCCTGTTTCTTGAAGTTTTTCACACTTAAGCTTGTGAGGTATCTCACTGACTGCTCTGAAACTGCTAGGCATGCCTACTGATTCCTTTTTTGTTTTTTTTTAGCAAGGACTTTGCTTCTGGATGGTGTTTGAAAGCCCAAATGAAGGAGGCAATGCCCAACTTTATCCCTGGGAAAATGTTATGTTATGGATTTCATTTTTTTCCCTTGTTATACTTTTATGAGGAACAGTTTTTAAAAAGTTGAAGAAAGCAATTTTCTTGTGCTGACCTCTGTTATGGAGTTACAAAAAACATCCATCTTGTAAATTCTAAATATATTATGCTAAGTGTTTCAGGCTAATTGACAGCCTTCCATTAATTTCCTTTGCTGAAAGGGATCTGGAACATTTCTAATGCAGTTATTTCTCCTTCCAACTCATGCATCACAACATCCCTCTTATTGCTGATATCGGTCCATTCTCTTCCAATTTTAAGACACATATATCACACAGTAGTAATTTATCATGTGCTTAGCTACCTGCTTATACTTGGGAATCTAGTTTAGTCTGCTCACAGCAGGATCTCGTATTATTTCTTCCATTACCTTACACCGGTCTTTTCTCATTTTTGTGATCTTGAAATTTTGCTTTACTTGAAAATCACCAGCAGAGGAAACAGGGCACTGCTGAAAGGAAAGTGTTGTGGTTTAACCTGGCCAGCAGCTAAGCACCACACAGACATTTGCTCACCCTCCACCCTCCCTCTCTGGGATGGGGGAGAGAATCAGGACACTGAAGCCTGTGGGTTCAGTTAGAGACAGTTTCTTAGGACAGAGGAGAAAAAAGAAAAAAAAAAAAAAGGTGGGGGGGAATAATAATGATAATAGTACTACTAATAATAATTTATACAAAACAAGTGATGCACAATGCAATTGCTAGCCACCCCTATATATTGTTTAGCATGATGTCAGATGGTATGGAATACCCCTTTGGGCACTTTGGGTCAGCTGTCCTGGGTCTGTCCCCTCCCAGCTCCTGCTGCACCCCCAGCCTGCCCGCTGGCAGGACAGAGCAAGAAGCTGGAAAGTCCTTGGCTTGGTGTAAGCACTGCTCTGCAACAATTAAAACATCAGAGTGTTATCAACACCATTCTCATCCTAAATCTCAAACACAGCACCATACCAGCTACTAGGAGGAAAATTAACTCTATCCTAGCTGAAACCAGGACAGAAGGTTACAGAGAAACTGCTTTGACATTTGGAAAGTAGGATCCAAGCCTTATAGCAAGAAGGCAGCTCCTCAAGAATGATGAATAGCCATAAAGGAGAGATCTGAATTTTTTTAACTAACATTTTTTTTGAGTGATTTGGTAAATACCGCAATACTGAAACATATTTCTAACTTGTTTCTTCTTTTGTGTAGCAGTCCAATCATCTGCCCCACAGTATTTGCAGATTCATAGGCCGGTGCAATATCAGCTCTTTGAAACAGGGTGAGAAATGTTGATGAAGATCATACAGCATTTACATTGGCTAGAGAATCTTCAAAGCAACATGTGATGCTATTGTTGAGGAGATTTTTATTAATACCAATTTCTTAATAGAGGCCATGTGTGTGTTTTTATTGTTTAAAGTCCTGGCAGATCCCTGTCCATCTGAAGATTTGGGAAAAATCAAAGTGTACTTGCAAATATTTCATTTTGATAAATATACTTTGTTGTTGTTTTGTTTTGAGATGCTAACAAAGTGCACAACATAAACAATAGATCCTGATTTTCATATCCCTAGTCCTGCTGAATTGTACCTTACCCTACAGTGGACACATTGAATTTAGGTGAAATCACTTACAGAATTGCGTAGTACTCTCAGTAAGCATGTTAAAATTGAAGCATCTTATTAGCAGGAGTAATAGAAGTTTGGAATTTATTTCAGAATAAGTAATGTATATTTCTGAAATATTAATTACCTGAGGCTCTTTGAGCCAAAGTCTACAGCTTTACTCTAACTCTATCACTAAATAATAAGCGAAGATTACACAGATTTTCTTTGTATGGGATACAAAATGTCTCAACGGATCTGTGGTATCTAATAGAAAGGAGGATAATTCCTTTTCTAAGAACAAACAGCCAAGTTTTTGAACTTCAAATTAGGAGTCTAGAACCATTTTGTTGGGCAGTACTTAACAGAGGGCCGCCAAGAGTGTAGAGGTGAGGTACCTAAACAAAGCAGTCAGAACAAATATTTCAAAACATATTTGTCATCCAGAAATTAACTATTTAATGAAGGTCTTCACAGGTCTCTGTGAAAATGTGTTTGAGTACATTAATGATACTATCCAAAGACATTATCATATGCTTAGAGGTTATGGAACTTCATAGAAGCATTGAGTGGTTTGTTTTGGAATGGATCTTAAAGCCCATCCAGTCCTAGCCCCCTGCCATGTGCAGGGACACCTCCTGCCAGACCGGGTTGCCCAGAGTGCCATCCAATTTGGCCTTGAGCACCTCCAAGGATGGGGCACCCACAGCTTCTCTGGGCAGCCTGTTCCAGGGCCTCACCACCCTCACAGTAAAGAATTCCTTCATTATATCTGATCTAAGTCTTCTGTCTTATAGTTTAAAATCATTACTTATTGCCCAAGAGGTGCTCCAGCCCTCTCATCATCTTCATGGCCCTCTTCTGGACCCACTCTACCAGCTCCATGTCCTTCTTTTTCTGGGGGCCCCAGAGCATGATGCAGGACTCCAGCTGGGGTCTCCCAAGAATAGAGCAGAGGGGGAGAATCACCTGCCTCATCCTGCTGGTCACACTTCTTTTGATGAAGCCCAGGATATGAACTACTTTGGATTAAATAAAAATTAAAAAAAGTATTTTGCAGCTTCTTCATTTTGCAGAAGGACACAAAAAAAAAGCTCATTACCTGAGTCTCAGTCAGTAAACTGGAAAGATAATTTAATCTTTGTAGTCAATCTCATGGATCTGTTTCAACAAGTACTGCAGTACACTTGTAGGCTGGGCCAGAGCCAGACACAAATATCCTGATTCCCAGAGTGCTCATCAGTACTTCTGCTCTTTGGCAACACTTGGGAAGTCAAGTATCTCTCAAGTGCCAAGCAAGGATTTCTAGGGCAAAATTTCTAACTTGCTGCAGATACTTAGGTAATATTTTGCGATCAGTGAAAACAGTAAATTTTAGGTTCAGATGGCAAGGAATTACTCCTAAAATTAGCAGACACCACTGGCTTAATCTCTTCATCTGGGTACTGTTAAGTCCATAAAGTCCTTCATGCATACCAATTCTGTATGAAATAGCATTAAGTGGGGAAAACCAAGATTCACCTGTATGTTGTAATATAATAAACATGCATGTATACATGTCTGTATGCATAATAGGAATAAGGAAAACTTGTGCTCCACATGTAGCCTGGTCCCCACCTAATGATGTGAACATGAAATATCTGTACAATGTTTTATGGTTTTTCTAGTCCACTCCATTTGGTATCAGTCCAAGAGTTACAGGTACTGCTGACCTTGATGCTTCTAAAGAGGTGTGAGTGATCTTGGACCTTACCCTGAATTACAGTAATAAAATATCTCAGCAAGAAGCTGCTGAGCCACAGCTCCTTAAAAACAACTTCTTGTTATCCTTTTATAGACCTTTCAGCAGGGGGAAGCCACCTTCCCTGCAGAACCTACAGAAGAATCCTTCCTCCAAGGTGTAGATTATTTTCTCCCCCTCTTCACCTTCAGTTTAGACACAGTACCTCATGGATTTGGGGTGTGAATCATCATGTACATCTGTCACAATTTATTTTTAGGACAATAAAGCAACTAAAGCTTTTGCTGAACATTTTCTTGAGCCCTATGTTGAGCCTTTCCTGCAGTTCTGAATCTGTGGCTGCATATTAACTCCCAGTCTCTAAACCACATGTGGAATCATGTCTTGACAAATATGCAGGCACTGCCCAGTGTTCCTGGTAATTATTAGTGAGATTCCAAAGCAAGGTATTACTTTCATGCAAACATGTATATATTCTAAAACCTTTCAGCAGGAGTTACTGATTGAAAGCATGTGGCAAAACTTCTGAAGTATGTAGTCATAGCTTCCCTTCTGGAAAACAATTGAAACTTTCAAGGCTTTGCAACATGTTTAAAATCTGGCTTTTTGTCCTATTTTTGTGCTGGATGCTTAAGATGCCCTATTAAATTTTGAATAAACTCTAGAATGTAAACATGTAATATAAATATTTTTTGTAATATAATTCACTATTCTGTAAAGAAAAGAATAAGCATAGTTAAAAATTCTACCGTAATCACTACACTCATTCTCCTCTAAGTGTTTCTGAACATGTGTGTGTAAATTATGCAGGAGACAAGTCTCTCCTTGGCTTCAGCCTTTAATGATAAAAGCCTTAATCTTGAGGTAATGTTTGTTTCATCTTTTCTTCATCAAAACCTTTTATGTCTACAAACATGCTCAGGTCTGCTCCAGTATCTCTTTTTGTTAAGAGCCACTCTCTTCCTTTGCATTCCTTGGGAATTCAGTCTGTGTCATGGTTTTCAGTGATGAGAAACCCCGTAAGGAAATGGCTGCACCAGCTCACAAAGCAGCTGGTTTGCTCCTAGAGAAAGCAATGTAAACTCTTGGAGCCTTTTATAGTCGTATGAACAAAGGCTGGAACAGAGGAAGCTATTTGCTACTTAGTACCTCAAACAGATTCCTAAGCATGTTAAAGACGTCAGAAACAAAGCGAAAACTGTGCCATTTGTGAGGGGGATGGAAAGGACTTGGTGGTGGTAGCAGGGTTATAAAAATCACCATGCTTTCCTTCACATGCATTCTTCTTATATAGCTGCAGCTGCCTGTCTCACACAAATCCTGTAGTCATTGTCATGGCTTGATCTGATTCTTACAAGTCTATCATCCACTAAGCGTTAATGTCAAAAGCAGCATAATTGTATGCTGCCTCATCTCTGGGCCATCCCACTGTACTAACCACAGAATGTGATTATGGGCATGCATGCTTTGCTGCCCAGCTGTTGACTTAGTCTAGAAATATTTTATAGGAGTTATTCATAAAAGCTTGAGATTTCATGGCAATAGAAAGGGACTGTTAATGGTAAAAGGATTAAGAATTATAGAAAGACAGTTCTAAAAACTGTGATTGAATCTTCTTACCTGGGATGGTGTTACCGTGTGGGTTTTTAGGGTACTGCTTGGACAGATGCAATGAATTCTATTTCCAGTTAACTTAGTGGCTGAATTTACTTGCTTCAGTGGGAATAGGACTAAATTCTTTGATAACAGAATTTCCTGAGGAAGAAAAGCATAGCATGGTCACGGACAAATCTAATAATTTTTCTGCTCTAATCATTTTATGTCTCAAAGAGGCACTTATGCCCCATGGGGACTGGTATTTCCATAACTGTAATTTATTTGGTAAAGATTTCCCTAATGCAAAGAAACATCAAAGTGTTTGTCTTCAAGTTCTAGAATAATTTTGAACTTCACATAGAAATGAAAGGTAAAGGAAAATATTTCTTTGGAGCAATTAGAGAGAAATGCCACACCATATTTTAAATTGTATAGGCTATTTGAGTATTTTTAAAGAAATGCAAGTAACGTTTTGTGGTAAGTACTTATCAGTGCTGGTACTGGACACAATGTACATGTACATGGCTGGGAGGGGGTTGCTTGAGTATCTGATTAAGATAATTGGTTATGTACTTGAGCAGAGTGTTTGTAGGAAATTAGTGCAAATGTAAAAGACAGCTTCCTCTAGCATTTTATTTTGTCTCTAAAGGATAATATAGGGTATTGTAATTTCAGTAATTATGCCATAGTATGTATGTTCAGGAGAAATACTGATTGTTTATCAGTTACCTCAAGCTGTAATGACTTCTGATTGCACCTCTTGAATACTTAAATATAGGCTTGTTTATTTAATACTTCCATGCATTTTGTGTGCAAATTCTTGTCATCCTTTTTGTTAGTCTCAGGTAGGTTTAATTCAAATAACCCATGGATGCAGCTCTATACTGCTTGTGGCATAATAATCTCAAGGTGCATTAAAAGTATGAATTACTCGAGTTTAATTGTTATAGCTTCCTACATATGTGGGAAGTGCTGTGCTCTTCCTGCAGGCAGGAAGAAGTGAAAATGGAAGCCAAGAAATGAAGCAGGAAAGGTCCTGAAACTAAAACCACAGCTCTTCTTCTTCAGTGTTTGTTACAGTCATTGGTAATGGGTTTTCAAAGTTTTTCAGAACATAAGTATTGTGGCAGTGAGGTGTTACGAGTGTTTGGTTTCAATGACAGAAAAAAGGCAGTTGGGAAGTGACTTTTAGTAGATTAGCTGATGCAGTTAGAGAATGATTAATAGAGAGCTCACACAACAGGCACATGACAAAAAGGAATGCAAGGACAGCTTGAGAAGCGGACATTAGGAGCAGCTTCCTAATACACTCTGCCAGAAGTGGGTTTCATCCTAGCAAAACATAGGAGTGAGCGTTTCTGCTCTTAGGTGATCATCATCCTCCAGTTTCAAGAGGAAGGCTAGGAGTTTTAAAACAGTTAAAAGGCTTGGGCTTTTTTTTTTTTTTTTTTAGCATTTTTCCTGTCTAAATGAGAGGTTGGAGTTGAAACTCTAGTTTTGTATGGATTTAATATGCAATATAAAAATAGAATAGCAGATTTGACCTTTTTGTGGCGCAAACACAAGTAGGAAAGAAAACTACATACAATGCACAATGTTTTGTTCAAACATTTGAAATTGAAATAAATTAGTTTCTTCAATGAAATGCCCTTTTTTTTTTTTTTCCAATTCCAAATTTATTCAATATTTTAGTGGGAAAATTATTCTTTTTAGTTCTTCTATTTGGATCCGATAGGGGTGATTTTTAAGTTTGTTTTTTACTAAAATTACGCTAGGGACTTCATTACAGCATTTCATATTTTGTAGCTAAGGTGCCGAAACACCTATCAATTGGCTTACACTGTACAAGGCCAAAGCCTTATCTGATCAAATACATTAGTAGAGTATTAGATAAAAGATATGCTAGATAATTCTGAATTAATTAAAAACGTGATCTGTTTTCCCATGTTTTATAAGCAGAAAATCCTGGTCTTAAATTAATAGTTTATGAATTGAAAACTGAGTTTAAAAAAAAAAAAAAAACAAAAAAAACAACTCACCAAACTTTCTGTCAGTAAGGCACTGTAGTCAAAAGGTGACTTTTCCCAAATGTAAGCACCCAGCCCATTGAGGATGATAAAAATGTTCTGTTTTAATGAGTAGTTAATGGCTCATCAGTGCTGTACCCTATGCATTACCAGTTGGGAGTAACAAGTTCACACAATTTCATCCCTGGTGAGGGTTTTGTCTTTTTTTTTTTTTTTGTAGCTTTTTTACTGATTTAATCACAGGTAATTCAAAACAGATAAAGATAAAATAGGAAGAAAGGGAATGCAATAATTACTAATAAAACTGATGAAAGCAGAAAAGTGGTGGTTCCACTTGACTTTGCCACCTTCCTGTGAAAAGAATTAGCATTTTCTAGTGAGCATCTTGGAAGGAACATCATGAGTCAAGGACTGATGATGCCTAGGTCTGCACTGGGCCTCCCCCACTAGGTGGATGCTGTGGCATGTGGGGCTGCAGGATCTACAGGCACCAGGTTTCCTTTCCGTGGAAGAAGAGGATTTTGTGAGGGTTTGCAATCTGCGCTTACCTTAGCTCACAAGGGTCAAGTTGCTCCCAGATCCTATAAACCCACTAGGATTTGCTGCAGAAAGTTAATTAATGTTCATGTGAATCACTGCACTGGGATTTTCCTTCACATTTTAAAAGTAGATAGATGATCGAGACCATTTCTCAGACAGTATTTTTCACTCAGATTTTGTTTATTAATAGAAATTATAATGGAGAGCAGTTAATCCCCCCAAGCATTCTGATAACATGCTTATGCATGTATTTTGGTTTTGTTACTAATCCTTTCAGTGAAATTCCTGTTATATCTCTTAGTAGTGCCAACAGTAGTTGCCCTACCAATTTTAGTATCTCAAAAGTTTGCAGCTAATTACAAATTCTCAGTGATTCTCAACTATTTTGATGATTAAATATCATATGTATAAAGTACCTCATATATGATATACAGAACTTGGGTTTTCTTGATGAATTTTTTTTCTAGTGGAAGATTTTTAAAGAAATTTATCTGACAGAAATAGCCACACAAGACATTGTTTTAGGTCTTGATCCATCATAGACTATAATTAGTGGGTCTCTTTCTATTGACTTTCATCGGGATTTGAAATGGGTTCTTATAATATGGCTATTTTGCTAGACATTTATGTTCAAACCTTCTAAGAGATTTTAAGGAGGAGTTTTAAGGAAGAGATTTTCTAAGGAGGAGTTTCAGGAGAATAGCATTTGGGTTAAGTGTCCAAACCCTGCAGAAAAATTACTATTAAGCATCAATTGCAGGAGTATTTGAATAATGCTGGAATGAGGGGTGGGTTGCCTTGCCCTGATTTGTACAAGAAATGCCCCTGAGAGATTTACAGGCCCAGCTGTATTCCCCACTCAGGAAGGAGATGTGCTATTTGTAAATGTTTTGGTTGCACGTGCTAGCAAGCTCCTCTCCTGCTCCCAACACTGAACAAGCCTCAGGCTTGCGATGCTCAAGGTCTGGCAGCTTTCTGCAGAGGCAGACCAAGTTGCTCTCCCGTGCTACCAGCCACCTCTGACCCCTGTGTTGCTTTGTTACCGCTCACTGAAACATTGAATTTTAAATCATTTTCTTCACTTGCAGAATCTTAATGTGACATTTTTGCTTTTTTTTTTTTTTTTTGTCCCCCTTGTATAACTGTGTGAGGAGGACACCAGGAAAAAGGCAAGAGAAGGATGCATGATTCACCATTTGCTTGTTATAGAGAGAATTGGTATGGGGGGTGGTGGGGGTGGAATTGTTTTTGGCTTTTAACATTTATTTTAGTGGTACATTAATTATCACTTTTATCTTTGTCTTCTGACCTATTTTACTTTTGATAGTCTCTAATTAACATGTCTTTTCAAACTAAATATTGAAGTGCAACCCTTTTGACTTCTAAAGCCTGTGACTGTTATTTTTTCCTCTACCCGCTGTACTTTCTTGCTTCATGTCCCCTCTCGGAGGGTGTTTGCAGCAGGCCCCCGGCAGGATGCACGGCTGCCATGGCTACCAGCAGCACTGGCTGTGAAGGCTATCATCAGACAGTGGGAGCAACAGAAATAATGGGTGAATGTCCAATTTTATACAAGTGCAAATTGTCATCCTTCAGCTTAGGTCAACTGTGCATACATCAGCAATTATTTTTCTGCTTCCTCCAGGTGTGAGTTTATATAACTTTGAGTAGACTTGTCTATTATTCATAGGAAATGTTTTTTTTTTTTCATGTAATGATTCCCTTTAATATTAGATTGGTTTAGAAACTATAAAAACAGTGGTGAAAACAGTGGTGAATATTGAGGTTTAAGCCTGTGAATCAGCAGGAGGTGCTAGTTAGTGAACACTTAAATGATATTCCAGATGAACTGTGGTGTATTTGTCTATTCAGATGCTAAGAAATTAACAAGTGGACAGTTGAAGACACTTAAAATTGGAATAAGCCCAAAGTAAGTACTCTGAATTTGAGGTGGTAGCACTACAATATACATGGTGCACAAGCAGAGTGCTCAGTGGTGAGGAAACCAGCAGTTCTCAAAGTGTAGATCCAAACAGTAGTGATAGAACTGCTGTAGAATTGGGTCATTTGCTGACCACACCAGTACACCTGATTTCCCTTGCAACATGCATTAGTAGGAGAGCAGCTACACCACATGTGGAGGTAGCAGAGAAAAGGAACGTACTTGTGAAGGAGCTGTTGAAATAAACTGTTTTTTAATGTAATTCTGAATGAGGGAAAACTTATTTCGAGGTAGCATTATTATGCTTATTCACGTAGTAGTCCCTTGCACAGTAGGCTAATTAATAGGCAATAATTCAACATGCCTTTGCACATTTGTCATTCATGCTTTGCTGGGGGTTCTGGGGTTTAGGTAGTGAGGAATCAGCTTTAATGATAGTTTGTTGTGGGATTCAGTTTCTCTGATTTTATACAGGCAATTTGCCTTGAATTTGTTTCAGTCAGTCCTTATGGCCAGTGGGACAGGTAGGATGGAGGTACCTCTTCATTTATTCCATCACAAGATTTTGTTGCCTCCAGGACTAGAAACATTTTGGGAATCTGATAAAATTTGTCACATGATACAATTGTGTGAAAGGTTTCCCTACTGGAAATAGTTTAACTTCCTCAGGCCCCAGCTTTTTACAAAGAGAATAACAGTGGGCCTTCAATTGCCCACATTTTTCATTTTGTGCATCTGAAGCAGGACTGCCAGCAAGTGAGAGCAGGGAGCTTTCAGCAGGCTCCGTACCCCTGTTCACAGAGGCATTATGAGCTGACTGCGTTCTTTAGTTTTTCCCTCAACTGGAGAACCTGTCACTAGTGAGGGCTGAAAGTGGTGGATGCAGTGCAGTGAGTATTGCTTTGAGAGCCCTCAGGCACTGGGAAAAGATCTGAGATGCAACTCAAGGTAGCTTTATGGCTCTGTGCTTTGTCTCTTTGCTCAGTGGAAGCTGAAGGATCAGGTTTTTTAAAGGGGACAGGCCTATAATTCAAAAGATGTGATTTCAAATCGTAGCTCAGATTTGAACTTCAGGCAAATCTTTTTAACTTGATTTTTCCTTTTGTTTCTTCTGCATGGTCGGTTAGTATGGTAGGCCTCCTGAATCCTTGCCATCAGCACATACACTGCCTGGCTCAGTGTGACTTGGGCCTTAGGGAGGTCTCTTGGTACAGTTGTAATGTGATTAAATCTGCCTCCAGCATAATAACTTTTTTGAGTTGTATTTACATTGCTCAAGCTAGACCCGAGTACACATAGGAGACTTGATAACATCAAACATTCAATAAGGATTGCATCACTGGAAGAGATTGAATAGCTTTGTGGATGCTTTCAGAAGCAATAAAAGTTCAGATCACATGAGTGTATGGTAAAGCAGGTGAAAAACAATCCAAGTGCTGCTTTTTTCACTGAATCCATTGAAATCAAGTCAAGTATAACTATAGCGAGAGTGTGTTGTGTGTCTTCTCACCCAGTTACATACCTTTCACATGGAGTGATCAGGGCAGAGGAGGGCAGTTTTTCACTTGCATGATTCCAGCATAAATTTGGTCTAAGACGGGCAGGAAAGGAATCATGTTTTCAGAAATACATGTACAGTTTATTCTGGCTGGTAAGTGTCCAAAATGGGTTGTTTTGTGCCACTTAGGGCAATTACGTGTACAGCTGGCAAGGTAGCCTTGTGTATCATTAGCATATGCAATTAAGCTAACTTTTAGCGATTTGATCTCCTGAGAAGGTCATGCATGTGAGTTGCTGCTTAACACATTATAAAATTGGACAAATGGATTAAGCAAGGTGACACCTTTAGATTTAACTAAATCATTAATATGTTAGTACCTTGTAGCATCTCTGATGTGTGAGGTAGTGCTAGATGTGCATGGCAGCATCACAGAGCCAGGCAGCTTATTAGAGTACCAGCTGTCATGCTTTTAATACTTTTTGATACTCAGTCTTAAGCATTACATAAAACAAAAGATTATCTAGGGGTTATTAGTGGGGGGGAAAGCATACAAGGATGCTGTGTGGACGGTTTTATCCAACACGATTGCCTGAGATAGCACTTGATGACCCAGTTGATGTTTGTGTTTAGGTGATGTTATTAGTCATGATGCTGTAAGTATCTGAGAAAACAGCTCAGCACCTACTGTCACTTACTGTTGGGAAAAAAAGGACAACGTCGCTGCTACAGATTTTGGCATTGGTCATTTTCCTTTTACCTAGCAGTTTTCTGTTTCAGGAACTGAGTTGTTTGAACGTCTGTTTTAAAACAGAGAATGGGCACTTCCTGGAGAGTGTTGACTTAAAGTTGCAATAGAGTAGACTGCTGTAAGGCATTTGTCTAAAATTTTAGAGTGGATCCCTTCACGTTTGACAAATCTTGGAGAATTAGCTTCATAAACTTGACTGGCTTGTTGTTTGTGGTCCGGAGAGACAAATACCAACATAGGCTCAACCTCTGCAGTAAATGAGATGTGCAGTCATCTGCTAGCAAACTGAATGCCACTAGCCACATGAAAGAGTTTTAAGCTCTTTTTTGCTCTTCAGACTGTTGTCTGTAGAAAACAGTACACTCAGCTCATCACATAGGAGCATTAAACAGTGACACAGAAAGGTAAAAGAGCTGCAGCAGGAGTCTAAGAGTCTGGAAAAAATGTGTTGCTTGGTAAATGTGATAAATGATAAAACTGTTGAGAAGAGGAAGTAGGGAACAGTTATTTAAAGCAAATATGCCAGATCCTTGGTGAATAACTGGTAGAGCTCTAAATAACTTTTGCTTCAGAAGTGTTTCATTTTTCAATAGGGACTGTCTTATGTGACAGCCACTGTACTACAAGGCTGAAATTGAGGGCATCAGGGAGAGAGTCTGTGTGTATGTTGAAGATCATTGCTGATGCTGTGGTGAAGAGACTGTTGTAACGACAAAGAAAACAATATCTAAACATAGTTAGTAATCTACAAAGAAAATAACGATGATACATAGACAAGCCTAAACCATGGAGCAGATCCTCAACTGTTGTAAATCAGTATTGTTCCAGGGAAGTCAAGGGGGGAATACTAGTTTCTGTCACAGCTGGTACTTTATTTTGTTGAACATGTACTTTAATTCTTTGTTTACACAGAGGATCAGATTTACTCATCTGTTCATCTCTGTACGTCAGCCAGGATTCCCTCAGTCTGATAATCCATCATTTTTGTGTAACATCTTAATCACTTCTGATGCAATCAGTTATAATATTGTGGGTACAGAGAGGACTATAATTTAAAATGAGGAGCAAGCAGCTGAAACAGAAGAATTCTGCAATGCTACTAAATTTTTTACCACCTTTCATCTCAGGTTCTTTGTTACTTTGGTGGTACCAAAAGAGAATATGGGACGTGAGAAGAGAGGATTCTTGCAGGGCTGTAATGGTGAAACAGCAATCTGTGATGTGTCTGTCCTTGCTCCAAATAACCTAAAATCCAGGTTCTGTTTTAAGCAAACAGTAACAGGGAATATCCATACGGAATCAGCAGAATTATGTCTGATTTAATTGTAGGGGAGTTATTTCTCTCTCTCTCTTCTTTTTATTTATTTATTATTATTATTATTTTTGTAGAATGTATTCTCATCAAGTATCTCTAGATAGTAGTTACTCTGAGATAAAATCTCTTTGCATGCTAACTGTTGAATCAAGAAAACACTCTTGGATTTTCATTACTGAGGAGCACATTCAGGGCAGGCACTGGAAAGGTCAGAGAGATAAAACACCTACCCTCAGACTTTTTAACCCAATAGTGCTAATTACAGACGTTTGTTCCTCTGAGGAAATATTTTGGATCTTGTTCTCTGATGTCAGACTAGATTGGTGACATTTGATGTATTACACATGTCTAAACTCTTTTATGACTAACACAGCAATAGATGCTTTGTGTCATCTTATAGTAGTGTAAAAAAAAAAAAAAAGGACTTCTTGACTTCTTAATGGAAATTTTATTTTGTAATGTGATGCTACTAGGACAGGGAGAGGACAGTACTTTAGCAAATCTTTTCATACCATGGAAACAATGGAAACAGACTTCCCGTGGGACCACAGTTAGACCCAGGAGAGTTATTTAGGACAAATAGTTAATTAACCAGAAGATGCTTATGTCATTAACCAAAGGCCGTTTATATTGAGCCAATTAGATTCACAGATGTGGGTCAAATGTGCAAAATTGTTCATTTTTGAGATGTTCTTTGTTTTTAATTCCCAAATACAATTTTTAAATGTGAAAAAGAGGGTTTAATTAAGTGAAATGTAATTTTGGAGTCAGATGAAAAAGTGGTTTATTTGTGGAGAAAATGGGAATATTCTGGTTGCAGGTTGACATTTTCCCACATTTTGTCTTTGGCTAAAGAACTGGAAAGCAGCGTTTTGGTAAAAAGCCAGCTCATAAGGTAGGTCAGCCTGTCATTGCTGCACGCCTCCGGCCATGGAGCCCTGGCCACCTGCCTCTCATCCCCCTGCCCTGTGTGCTGCGTGTGCCCCGACACCTCCCCGCTGCTGCTCCCCTTGCCATCGATTTGCTCTGTCACCATGGTTTTTGCTGCTGCTGCCACCATGCCACGGGGGTGGGGGGACCCGACAGTGATGGTGACAGGTGCAGCAGTGGAGGTGGTGGCAGGAGATGGCACTTCGAGTGTTTCAAATTACAGTACACAGACTGCTTCTAGGGCGTGTAACCCTCTAGGTCCTTTCATTCGTTACTAGATTCTCCTAGGGGATTTTGTGAGAGCAGTAACAGTTCAAGGACTACGTTTGCCTTCAGTGACAAGAAAAAACACGGAGCTGAACCTGAAAATATCTGCTCAGTTTATGTGCAGAGTTAACCTCCTTCACATGCTGAGATGAGAAGCGTCGGCGGCAGTCACTAACAGCTTCCTAAGGGAAGTAATTCGCAGTGAATGTGGTCGTCTTCAGTCACATGCTGAGCAATACTAAAATGAAATTACACTTCAGACTAATTTCTGCTGTTGTTCTCCATCTTGATAACATGGGTACAGTAAGTTCTGCATAAACTGATTATCTGCCCCTCGGGCTGCTCTTTTGTTTGCGCTGTCTGTAAGCCCTGATGCGAAGCTTTTGTTTCCCGGAGATATTGATCGTACTGTATTGCATCAGAAGGAAATGATGTCTGCTTCGGCTGAGAGGAGGCTTAGTTTCAGCATGCAGCATCCATGCAGTAATTGCTCTTGATTTCAGGCAGGAAAATTGAGTTATGTAGAGTCGGACATCCATACGTACAGCTGTTTGAGCATGACTCTGTACTTGCAATTTAAGTGCAATTGATGAGTTTGTCCTTTGCGTAAGGAGGCCACAATAGGTTGCAATATTCAAATACAGCTGTTCTGAGCCCCTGCTGGCTGCAAGATGTGCAAGTTGGATTGTTCCTGGAGTACTAGATATTTGGAAGAAGAGTGGTAACGACTGTATTTACTTACCTCTCATCACAGTAGTGGTAGTGATATTCAAGTTCAGGCCAATAAGATGTATCATGTGCTACATATACTGATATATTTCTTCTGCAGAAAAATGTTTGTTTCCTAATTGATATTTCTGGGTTTTGGTTGTTTGTTTTTTTTGTTTGTTGTTGGATTGGTTTGTTTGTGGGTTTTTTCTGTTTGTTTGTTTGTTTTTCCCTCAATACTTTCTGAATTTTCAGTGCAAATAGATTGCATTTTAGTTTATGTGTTTGCCAGAGAGACAAATTGCAGGGAAAGAAATTATCCTGATGAGCTTTAATTCCTCTAAGTGGTCTGAAAACTGTTAAAAAATTCTAGATGCTAGATGGCAAAGGGATACCCACGTAATACTGAATTGTTCAAGTAATTGCTGCATGATTCCTTCGCACCCTCCTCTGTCAGAAGTGAAGTTGGTGGCACAGAGGTATCATTGCAGAGATGTAATTAACCAAATACACAGCTGCTTAACCAGAGGGTTAAGAAAACAGGACAGACTGACTTCTGTTCCAGGCCCTTCACCAGCTTTGTAGCCCTTCTCTGGATATGCTCCAGGGCCATCAAGGCCCTGGACCATGGCTGGAGAGTTTCTGGTGTCTGGAGAGCTTATTCACTCGGACGGGATGTGGTTATCTCCATGTACTAACCCTCCTCTTTGTTACTTCTACCATTTTGAAGAGAGACGACTGAGTGTAGGTTGTGCAGAGCTTTCCTCTGATAAGCCTGGGGTAACTAATAGCTGTTATTGCCGCCTCATTTTGCACAAACCCTAATCCCTCTCCCCTTGAGGGATGGAGGAATCTGTCAGTCTCTCCATTAGGAGAAATTTATACCTCTTTGTTATTAGCTTTCCTCCTCCCTTGCATTTTATGCTGAAGGGATAATAGGGCTCTATATTACCAAATTGCCTTCCATTATTTATCAAACCAGCCACATCCTGGCATGACTTTGCTTTTCCCTGTAGTGAGGCTCCTGAGCCAAAACTTAATAAATACATTCTACACAAATGCTATTACATTCAAAGTGCTCTGCATCACTTGGACTAAAATGGTTGTAAAGTGCCTGCTGGGTGTGTGGACCTACACACCTAACGCATATGTATATAATATAAGCTTTTTACAGTTCTGCTAAGAAGTTATTGAACATAACTAGTTGTTAGCAGCGCAATGTGTTGAGAGAGTTCAGAGGTCAGGCATGTTCCAGAGATGTAATTCTGCTAAAACGAGAGGTACAGCACTCTCTGTGTATGACATAGACTGAGCATTCACAGAGAGTGAAGGCAGTAAATCGTAACGAGGGCTTGTGTGCTGAACACGCGGAGGTGACTGTTTGCCACTGGTTGTGGCTGGAATGGGATACCTAAGCAATTAAGGGCCTGAATAACTTGGTGGATTTGGGATTAGAAAAAGAATTTTTAGAATCTTGGAAATACTTTGAAAATATATTTCAACATTATGTCTAAGTATAGATAAACCATTTTCTTTTTAACTATAATGCTATCTTTTGTACTTTTGAATTAATAATTTTATATTAAAATATATGTAATGATGCGGATTAATAACTGGCAAGAACAAAAATCCAGGGTACCTTTAAATGTGTTATAACACTTTACTTTCTGTTGCTGGTTTTACTAGCAGGGATTCCAGAACTCACATTTAGGACATGGAGGTATAAGCTAGTTATTGCATGAACTTAAATCTCAGTGAAAGAGATGCTGCAGAATAAAGTTAGGCACATTTGAAGAACATTTCAAGAACACAAGAATGCTGCCCACTTTTTTTTTTTTTTTAACAACAAAAATGGTGTGTTGATAATTAACTAGGGTAAAATTAAGAAAAAACTTTGCTCCTGTTTGTGTTTTCTTTGCAGCAGAGCTTATCCTCTCCCTTAAAGAGTATTCAATTTCTGGCAGCTTTTTCAGAATTGCTAGTAGAAGGAGGCAGTATGGTCAGTACTTACTTTTGTACATTAGAATCTCTTTTTAAATTATTTATTGATATGTTTTTAAATGATTCACTCCATGATTCTTTTTGTTTTATGCAACTTCATAAAAGAAAAGTTTATCAACAGATTGTATTTACAAAACCACAGTAGTGTTACACATTTTGTGACATTAGGAACTATGTCTAAGGCCTAAAAAGCAAACAAACAAATAAACAAAACAGGTACAACCATAGCGATAAACCTAAAGGCACAAGTCTGTATCTGGCAAGCAGAAAATTATATATGGAATTACTCTTGCAATGTCTAGCTAAGAATGTAGTTTTCCAGAGATTCCCATGAGACAGATAAATTTTTTGAAAAAAATGCATTTATAAAAATTACACAACTCTTGCTTTTCAGGAAATTTAATATAAAGTAAAGGTCTGAATATTTTACATGCTGCATTTCTAGACCTTTGATTACTCAATGTCATGTTACCTTCTTGCAACCTAATACAAACCTTTTGTAAATTACAGAAATCATATTTGACAACTTAGTCCTTCTGAATGTATATAGAACTTCTGTGCAATTGTAAAACGTAGTTATTTTTTAATATTCATGAGAGCTTTTCATTAATTTCTTGTCTTTTCCTGTTACCTCCTGCATGGCCTCATATGTGGTAGGCTTAACAGATGGGCATCGGATTGTGTGGCTCCTCTGTGGGGAGTAAGTGACAAGGATACTAGAGACATGGTCGTGGGAAGAAGGGAAATTAATCTTGTCTCGTGAATTAAGAGATTTTCCATGAAGCCTGGAATGTATCAGATTTTACCACAATTTTTTTTCACTGCAAGGAAACTTTCCCTTTCCACAAGCAGGAGCATGTTCTTAGCAGCTGATTGTATTCTTCCTCCTGACTTGCCTCTGTCTGTACCCAATTGAGCACCAGCACAGATTCAGCTGCTGCAGGGGTGGCACTGTCCCTTGCAGGAGATGCTGTCTCCAGACCTCTTCTGCAGCCCTGCCTAGCACCTACAGCAAAGGCAGGGGAAGCTGGGCTTTTTAAAAGGAGGTTCCTGCATTAACTGCAAGAGTCAGAACTGAAGGAAATGGCACCGCCCTGTGTTGTATGCTGAAAACATCAGCCCACTGCTGCTCTGTGGTGGGGATGATGTATTCTGCTGCCTAACATAGATCACTCTGGTCTTCACAGACTCAGCCATGTTACAGACTTGGTACTACTGTGGTGGTGGAGCACAAAAGCCATCCAACACTATGATTATAACTGTATAAAGGGTTTCACTGAATTGTAGGGCTTGGAAGGGACCTCCAGAGATGATCAGGTCCAACCCCCTGCCAAAGCAGGTTCCCTAGTGTCAATGCAAGGATGTCTTCTGGTCAGATTAAAATGCAGGAAGTGATGTGTACTGTAGGGGGGACTCTTGATAAAGCCAAACCCAAGTTTTGGAGATAAAATGCTTGTGTGACATGCCTTGTTTATGTTTCAGTGCGTTAAGGTCTCATGCTCACAGAGGCAGGTGGGATGAGGGAACACCCTCCCATTAAGAGATGAGGCATAAGGCAATACTGTGCTTATGGCACAATATTTTGACAGACGTTTGCTTAAAAAGAAAAAAAAGAAAAAAGAAAGAAAGAACTTCTGCACATGTTAAAATTGGTGGTAGACACTTTGTAAAAGGGATTTCTAGGTGATCTGTGGCTGAAAAGGAAGAATGTTGAAATCTGGTGGGGGAAGGAAATTCCTTGAAATTCACTGAAAGTGGTGTGGGCTAATGCCCCATCTAGTGCTGCTGCTCCTGTGGCCTCAGCAAGCAGCAGCACCCTGGGCTCAGAAACCCCAGCAGGTCAGCAAGAGGCTGCAGAGGTAAATTCCAGATCCAAACCAAGCCAAAACCTAATGTACTCAGTGTCATCAAGTATACTGGCATGAATGATTATTTCAGTAACTCATTTTGCCACTATTGATTTTCTCTTAAGAGCAACACAGCCAGATTTAATGTGGGAATGAATGTAGAGAGCTACAAGCACAACCTGTGGCATGACAGAGCAGTTGAACTTGCTTCAACTTCATCAAAGCATATCTTTGTATGACTGGAGCATAAGGAAGGTTGGAGATGACTTGAACAGAAGGTCTCGTCATCTTAAATGTATACACATAGAGTATTTCCTTTAAGGGGAACAGGATGATGTTTCTATCTTTGTGCTTGTGGAAGGAATATTACATAAATATTGGTTGAAAGAAGCCCTTTCTGATCTTTGCACTCCCTTCAAATTCTGGTTAGTCATGAAAACGAAAACAGCTGTAAATACGTTGCGTTTATTACTTTGCATAGTTGTGAAGACAACCTCTCCTGAGAACCCCTCCTTGACGAGTAATTAAAAACTGACTCACTCATCCTTTTTGAAAATATCTTTGTATCTCATTTCCAAGTTTAATGAACCTGACTTCAAACTAACTTGAGATTTAACAGCTACCTTTACTGCTGAGAATTGTCAGCAGCAGCCCTGGGTAGACTTGGTTTGTTTAGCAGGCAGACACATAAAAACTCTTTCACGGTCTGTGCAAGGCTGTGGCAATGTGGGACACAGGTTTGGAGCTGGACCTTGCCAGTGGTTGTTGTTACTGACCACACATGTTTGGAAGCAGCAGTTTTACACTGATTTTTGAGGTATATCATGGGTTCCAGCATTTGCTTACCAGTGTGTATCCATGTTCCTGCATGCAGTTTGTTGGAGAGCTTTCCATGGGATTATTGAACAGCAAGGAAAATGATGCTTGTACCCATCTTGACAGTGCACAGCTGCTTCTGGGCACTGGTATTCAAAATTTTAAAGATATATGGGTAGATGCACGCGCGTATCCTAATGCTCACTGTTTCTATTAGCTTTCCTTAAACAATGTGTATACGCACTCCAAGCTTGGTGTCCTAAACAGAAAAGAAAACAACCAGAATTCAGCAAATGGAGGGGGGGGGGGAGAAGAGGTTTCTTATGGTGTAGTTAACTGACGTTGTTCTGGGAGGTCAGTGGTGAGGTGTGAGTCCTCCTCTATAGTCAGTTTTAGCTGGGTTTACTCCACTAACATCATAAGGATAAGTCTTGCTTTTGTTTATCAGGTTGGCTCCTGCAGTGACAAATGAACATGGCCAACTCCAGCTAAGAGGTAGCACTTTCATTATTACTTCTGATCTGCTCTAATGAGCCCACCAGACACAGATACTCATGAATAAAATCTATATTAAGTTGTTCACTTGGAGTTTCTTTGCATCTTTAGTTGAGAGAGAACCTGTAAGTAGATGTCGACCTTCATCCAAAAATTAGATTCTGGTTTGGATGCAGTTTGAATTCTGTTTTATCAACACAATTCACATCTCTTTGGGTTCCTGCTCCAAGTATATGTATAGGAAGTTAAATGTGTCAAGTTTGTACAGGATGGGAATAATATTCTGCAGCATCTTAAAACCCAAGATACCACTTATCAGTGGGGAGAAAACCCAGTTATCTCATGTTGTTTTCTAGTTGCATAGGGAAGGTTGGCAGAGTACACTAGAAAAAGCAGCACAGCTTGCTGGCCCACACATTGATCTCTATCCTGGTTACCCACGGAGCCACGGAGGAAGGCAGAAGACAGGTAGATGGCTTTAGAATCCAAAGGAGTATGGATACAATAAAGTGCTTGTGCTCATGTGGTTGCAAATGTGCCAGGAAACTGTAATCCCTTTCTCTCCTTCATACTGTACAATGAATTATGTTCACTACTCATTTTCTCTTAAGTCAGTATACCGAAATTAATTGAAAAAAATGGAGTATATATATCAGTACGTATAGGGCTGAATGTTGGTATTATTTACTGCATTTTTCCCATTGAAAAATGTATTTATTCATAAGTGTATAATGTTTCAAGATATGAAATAAGCTTGAGTGTTTTTGTTTGTTTGTTTGTTTGTTTTTTATCTGTGTAACTAAACTCAGAGTAAATTTTGGTGATCAAAAGCTGGGTATATAAAGTATATATGTGTGTGTAGGTATGTGCACGTAGGTGTAGTGTCCTCAGGATGTTGTAGGTTTTCTGCTGTGGGTCTGGTAGCAGAGTCACCAGTACCTTCTCGGTCTTTGTTTTGCTTTCATGCTGGGTGTGACTGAATGATGCGCCTGAGGGCTTTTCACATAAGTCACTGGCAGAGGCCAACTCTTTGAGGGGGCTTTGTGGAGTCTTTTGCTCTCCTCCTTGTTCAAAGTAAACATTGCTTGGGATCAGAGAGTAATTTTATTTGTTTCTGGGTATGAAAAGTATTTGAGTTCTTTTCTTAATAAAAGAGAGTGTTTTCAGGGGTTTGCAGTGGTGAATGTCAATAACGTTATGGTAACTAAACCCTACTTATTGAGACCCCATAATTTATTTGTCTGTAAAATATACCTCATGCACCAGACTCCCTGCCTGGATTCTCTTCTGTGAACTAATGCTTATTTTAATTGCTACCCAGAACAACACCCTTTCCTCATACAGACTTAAGCATTTCACAGTTGCCTTTGCCGAAAAATTACCGTGTTGTTTGTGACAGGAGTTAAATGTTTTCCTTAAGTAAATTGTAAATTGTTAGGTGGATAACTGCAGGATTTCTTCCAGGCAATTGGCTTCTATTATATAGAAGAACCACATACTAATTTGTATTTTTTATATAAACATGTAAAAAGACTTGTAGTGGTCAGACTGTTCACAATATGATTCCCACTTGCATTGTGTCTCCTGCTGCTAAACCACCAGTTGAAAGGTTTATAAAGTTTATAAAGTGCATTAGGACAAAAGTCTTCAGCCAGCAGAAGCAGCTGGGTTTTTTCTCCAGAAATGCTGTTTGAAGAGCGATGGATTTATTATCTTTGCTGGCATCAGTTCCAGGCACGCATCTCAGAAAATACAACTTGCACAACACACATGAGCAATGGCACAGGCAAGGGTTCACTTCATGAAAGAAAGGGTCATAAGATTTAAAGCTGGAAATGAACTCACTCTGTGGCTACAGATGCTCTCTTATCTGAAGATGTTGCTATTGTCAGGATAAATGAGCACTGCCTCAGCCAGGCTGCCTGTTTTACTGGCAGTCGTCCCTGCCCTGGTGCATTTGCCTCGTCATTTCAGTCTACAGTAGGATTTGTATTTGTGCTGTATGCTGCACTACTGAAATTCCTAAAAAATGTTTTGGCTAGGTTCTGTAAGCTGCTTGGCAGTTTGTAATCAGGACGATTTAAACATTCAAATCTTTAATCAGGAAGAAAAATAGTTCAGAAGAGGGATCTCAAGTGAAAGAAGTCAGGAGTTGTGAGCCCAAGTTGTGAGTATCCAGGTGGCAGGTTCTGTGAGTTCCCACTCAAAGGTCTGCTCAGGGTCCTTACGGAGCACATCCACCATGCTCCTCCTGAACTGCAAGCTTTGTCCTGACTCTTCAAGAACATTGCCTTTTATATAGAACAAGAGGCACTTAAAGGTGTTGCAGGGTTTTTTAATAGTTTAAGAGCCTGCTTTTGGCAGCTCATCCTTACTCTGAAGGTTGTTGGATGATGTTACAGTGGTTTGGACCATTCCTTGGGTCAGATCCTTATGTCCCCATTAAGACACGGGTGTTCCTTTGGTGCACAACTGAAACAGATTTCCCTGTCTGAACCAGTTTATGGTAAGGGGAGAAGATCACGGAAAATACGAAACACTCCTCCAAAATGAAATGGAACAAAATACAGGCAGCAAAAAGGTAGCAAATATTTCTCCAGATGGCCTGTCTCTGAGGTGCTCTACAGCACCAGTCCCTTGTGGGTTCATTAAGGGGAAATTTCATTGTCTGAACCTAACAGAATTCCCTGGGTCCAGGTGATACACTATACAAATTATTCCCGAAAGATTGTACCAGTTCTGGAAAAATGATCAAGTACATATTGTGTCTTCATTCTGGAAATCAAGTTGGCTGTTCTTAATCAAGTTTTATGTTGAATCTATTAATTTTCCAATTATCAGCAAAATTTCCAAAAGGTTTCATAAAAAGACTGACAATCCACATAGATCAAAGAAAATCATATAAATGGCCTTTTGAAAATATGCTGGAAAGACCCTAAGCTCCAGATGGCTGACAGGGCTGATCTGTCAGCTCTATAAAAATTTTCTCATGCCATGCAAGTGATTGTTTAATTTTTTTTCATAAATGAGTAGAATATTCCTCTTTTTTTTCCCTCCCTTATCAAGGAGATTTTAGTTTAATTATGTTTTCATGTACTGTGAGCTATCATCTTTCAGTAATGTGGATATTTTTTCTAATACTTTTCTTTGAGTTATCATTCCTTACGCTAGGGTGTTCAATGTAAGTCCTCCCAGATCTCAAAGGGGAAGGAGCTATGCTAACATGGTGACATGCAGAAGGTCCAAAAAAAAAAAAAAAAAAGAACCTAAGCATCCTGTCACTGCTGTGTGCTCTATCTTCTCTTTTTTCCTTGGTGGAATATGAAAAAGCCTTGCTTGAACAGAAAGCAAGATCACAAGTCATCTGCTCTTTATTCAGTTTTTTTCCCCATGGTTCTCTTACCAGAATTTGAAGAAATCTTATTTCTGACCTAAAAGCAAATTTTCTGACCTAAAATGTCAATGCACCTTCTATTGTTGGATTTAAATAGCAAAATTATGCAGACATTTTTTAGTATTTAGGCAGTCAAATTAGTAAACGCTGGAAATGCCAGCAATAATGCCAGTTCTTGTCCTGTTTACATTTTATGTTTGAAATCCTGTATAACCTTTGCTGAAACCTTTCAGAAAATTGTCTGAAGCGATCAGAGTTTAGCTTCCATTTCCTCAGTGATCAGTCAGCATATATGTTTCCTTTGCCTGTTCCAGCCTGCAGGAACCGGTTCATTTATCATTCTCCAGAACTCTGGAGGTATGCTCCAAACCCTTTTTTATATGTACAGAAGTTTCATTTCTGCTGAGCTATTCAATGGCAAGGTCATTTATGCTCAATTTATTCATAAGAAAAAGTAATCACCCCTCAAATGGCTGCTACTTTGCAGCAGAATTGATATTTTATCAGACTTCTTTCTCCCATTCCCTCAGTGGGCTTTGGCTCGATTAAGAGTAAAGAATTCATGAGTTCTCCTCGTTGGTTACAAAGAGTTTTTCCCTAAGATTTAGCATTTGTAAAATGAAGTTGATATTTCCCTTTTCTGCAAGAAAAGAACAGTCAATAGTGATCTTCAGCTGCCTTTTTTTTTTTTTTTCTTTTATGGTGAAAAGTATTGTTTAATTCTTATAAGTAGATAAACAAATTATTTGTAGCTTAGTGACATTCCCCTGGAGTATTGGGTATCCCCCACAGCTGTACATGATAAGGTATGTAGAAATTAACTAATTAACTTATTAACCGTATTCATTATGACAATAAATAGATTTACTTTTTACATTGTTTCATTCCAAATCCTAGTCTAAGATTATTATTTTTGTAACTATATACATATATTTTTAATATAATCATTTTGACAGCCATTAAATGATCTAATGGTCTCATTGACAAATGAAGTCTTATTTCAGATTTCCATAGGGAGCTCCCATTTTTTATTATACTGTGTCCTCATGGTGCCTGGCATAAATCAGTGAAATGACATAATGAACTTAAATAATGATCTGCTGGTCTGCTACTGAAAAATGAATTTTTGTGCCTAGTGAACAATTCCTTAGAGTCCCTGTAACATTTCAGTGTGTCTGAGGTGGTAAGGTGGGAGCTGTGAAACCATTCCCATGCCCGGCAAGCTCCATCTTCTTTCTTCATGAGCCTTCCACATCTGGTCATTACGTTTTGCTCAGAGCACTTGCTCTTTCAGCTTTTTGGATCTGGGTTTTATTTTAAATCTTGGTATATGCAAGAAAAACTGCATTTTCTGCTTTCTTTGATTTCAACTTTAATCTGTACTTTACTGTTCTGTAAACAATCATCCCCCAAAACCACTTGCTTGGTAGATAAACCTGAATTTAGAAGTGTATTTCCTGTTACTTCAGTATTTCTATAGAGAAGAAAACTGTGGAATATCTGAACTGAGTATATGTTTCTGTTGTAGCTATTGTATAAGGACCCAAGCACGAGGAGGACAATAGGGATAGGTAATTTATTTTATTAGACCATCTGGTATAGTTGGAATGTGTGTTGAAGCTCTGGGGTTTTCTATCTTTTTGTCACATCTAAGAAGAATAGAACAGTCTCCAAAACGGACTAAACACCTAAAAAGCGGAACAAAGATATCAAAACAGGAGTCAGAGGCTGGCCACCCATTTAGAAGAGAAATAAATGAGGGTTTTTCTGTGTGTTTGGTGAGATCATTAAGTTGTGGATATGAGTATCAGAATCACAGGTGTGAGCACTCCATTCATAAAGTAAATCTTGATATCGGGAAATGAAGTAGGCAGGATTCACTCTAGGTCTGAATGAAACCAAAGGACTGCAATACTAGTTATTTATATAAATATATTTACAAATATATTTATAAATCTGTATTATATGTACATCTGTATTAACAAAAACATAGTAAGAGATTTTAAGGACTGGATTGGGAAAACAGCTTGTAAATTAGTGGGTCATTCAAAGCTATTAATGTCAAGTCCATTCCAGTTATCTGTGCACCACAGATTTATGAACTCCAAAAAAAAAACAACAGTGGTTTGAGTACCACGGCACGCGCGGGTAGATCTTTTCCTAAATTCCCAGAGTGATAATACTCTTTTGTTCACAGTCCTTTTCATTCGGGTTATAAAAAGGATAAAGCTTAGATCAGAGTGAGTGGGTTTCATTAAGGGATAGATTTTTTGATTTAATACTAGTAGTGCTGTAATACCTAGATACTGCAGTTACACCTGCAGCCCATTACACTATATAGTGCATGCATGTGTGTATTTGCACTTACAGGTTAGCAAAATGATGCCCTGCCAATAGGAGGATTATGCTCTGAGACTCTAAATCTGAAACAAAATCTCTCTCACATACCTCAAAATACTGAGAATAATAGTGCTGAAGTATTACTAGTCTTTAAGTGTGTGCGTGTTTTTGCAAACTGTGATAATCAAGGAGATTTGTGTCTACTGTGCATTTTTATTCTTCTAAGGCAAAGAAGTGATAGGCCATAACTAGTTTAAACTGGAACCTAGAATTTTCAAGAGAATAAGATACTTTTGCTTTTCATATACCATTTACATTAACATCACATTTGCCAGCTCTATTTCTCATCTGCCCTTTTTATATCACTGTTTTAGCAGTAATAGTAAGAGAACACAGGCACATATGATACAGATACAAAAGAAGAAATTGCCACAGAAATTTAGTCTGTAGACTGACTATAACAGAAATTTGAGGAAAGTAGAAACATAGTTTTATTTTCTCACTGAAGAGCTGTTGTATCTCAGCTGTGGGAATGATAAATTAAAGTATTTGTTTTATTATAATCACTTGATTATTAGTGTCATCACCGCTGAGCAACTGTATTGCCAAATTAATAATTCCCATTACTTAAAATCACTATAAAGGATGCTTATTTTCCTTTACATTTCAAGCAGCCTTAATTTTCTATCCATCTTCTTTAAAAAACAAAACAAAACAAAAAACAACACTATGGTTGCAATGCTATTGAAATATTGCATGTTTAATTGGAGAAAACCAATATTATAAATACAATACCAACATCAGAGTGAGTCATAGGATTAGGAGTAGGGGGCAGATCTCTGATGAAACACTGTTTTTACTAAATACAACAGTGGATTTTTGAGAACAGTACTGAAAGCAGGTTTTCCCTTCTACGTGCTGTTTTTGCTTGCTAATTTGAGGAGGTCCCACCTTCGTAAAGCCAGATGTGTATGCACAGCATCACTCATCAGACTGTTCTGGTAACAGTCAAAAGGCAGTTTATAGGTCACTACACAGGAATTACTTTTTGTGGGGTAATAACCCTAATATTTTTGTCCCTTGGGTCAGCAAAGTGAGAAAAGTCTGCTTTATCTTTTATCTTCGTTAGCTGGGGTGTGAGCTTGGTTTAGCTAATGTTCACAAAAATCTGAGTCCTCAGAGACTGGTCACCTCATCCAAAAAACAAACCAAAAAATCAATAACAAAATCAGAAAAGAAAAACTAACAAAACCAAAAATATTTTGGATCTGTACATAGTTTAAATGGCATTGTTTTCCATTCTGACCTGCCAAGAAACCATGTAGCCACCCATGTGCCTCCTGGAGCTCTCGGCATGCAACAAAGTGTTTGCCAAAACCATGTCTGTGCAGCTGCTGAAGTGTTTTTCAGGGTGAATGTTAGAATATGTTTAAACATTTAATAAATCCATCTGGCTTTACAATATTATAAATACTTCTGTAGATTGCTACCTTGATGTTCCTCATGAAATATTTCAGATCAGTGCATTCATTCAAGTTCAAACTTTTGTTTAATGAAAAATCATTACAATCTTTTTTAATGTTACTAAAGCTACAGAAAAATATTTCTCATTAAGTGTTAAGAAGTCTATTTAAAGCTGTTAATGTCCTTTAAATCTGTACATTTGTGCATATTACATTGCTCTGTTTTTCCCTCCAGTTCTTTCCCTAGCTTGTTGATTTACATACTAAGCTTTTGGAGGAGTGTAATTTCCTTCCAGCTATAGGTTTATGCAGTGCCTAAAGTAAAAAAGTAAAAAAATCCTGATCTTGTTAGGGGGATCATATTTTATGCAGTAAAAATGATGAATATGAACTGGAGCGAAGGAACAACTTGGTGCTAAGCCCACGGGCATGTTTTTAACCTCGGGACAATTTTCAGGGAGTACTTTTCCCGTACTTTGCAGGTCTTGGTCTGATTAACATGATGGGAAGCTGTTGTGTTCATTTTAAGGAGGCTGATTTATGAATCACTGCTCTCTGAAATCAGCTTCTGATTAACACCACTTGAATATGGAGCTGCTGTTATTTACCCGCTATATGGTATTATAAATAATAATAATATAAAATTATGTAGAGATTAGGTAGAGACTAGATGCATATCCCCACAGCAATATGAATATTGACTCTGGAAAGCTCTCTCTGCTAGATCAGAAACATGCAATTTAGTTGTAGCCTCAGAGGTAAATACTGGTATTTGAGCAGTACTCTGAAGGCATAATTAAGTATTTCAGTGGGTCTGTGCTTCATTGGTGTAGGTTCAGCAATTGCTGTGGAGCTCTGATCATGAAGAGGAAAGCTCTTCCCCCTTCACAAAATATTTTAGTGTTTCAAATGTGCAAATTGCCCTGTGCTGAAGACTAACACAATAGGCTTCTGTTTGTACAGCATTCTCTCTCATGCAAAAGTTTGAATTGCAATTAAAATTTGGTTGAGCAAATTTCAGCTATCTTGAATATCTGTCAAAACATAGTGGGTAACATTATGCAGTTGTAATCTGTACTTCCTCAAGTGAAAAAAAAAGTTTCCTTCCTCCACCTAGAGGGAGTGCAGGGTATGAAACAAATCAGGAAGCATGAACAAGTGAAGGGGTGTTCATGTAGGAAACAGGTTTCATTGACGCACTACAATAAACATATCTAACAGTACACAGTACATTATCCTATACGTAGCTAAATCTGGTGCAGGAAAATATGCCAGACATCTTAAAAGACAAAAGAACAAAGCTTGTCCTGATTGGCTCCCTAAGGTCCTGATGTTTTGGGGGTGCTTTTACCCTTGAGCAGAATCCAGCTTGATACAGAACCCATAGGGAATAAGAAAGGATGTCTAATAGAATAAAGCAGAAAGTGGCCAAAGGCAAGAACGGGTTAAATGTAAGAAGAGCAAAAAGGAAATTCAGCGAGGAGCTGGGAAGTGATACAGGCAGGCAAACACCTGTGCAAAAGGGCACGTTCAGCAGATGACTTTTCTTCTCTCTGCAACAAGGGGCTTGAATGAGCCATGTGCGTTGGGAGGTCCATCCTTGTGTCAGAGGTGTGTGCTTAGGGTATAGTACCCCTGATACAGGTTCTTTCCACAGAACATGGGATCTGAAGACAATAAATGCCCTACTCACACGTTTTGTCAGGGATATAAGCAGCTACAAAGCATCTGACAAAAAGAAGTTCTTTAATTTTTGTGATTGAAAGGTACAAATAAAGGAACTTGCACAACTACTGTATTAGCCCACACTTTTTAATTTCAAACATCATCTCTGTTCCACCGAGAGTAACAATATGTCCATACTGAGGGCAGAATTTAATTCTTAAATTAATTATGCCAGATGGTGTGTACGAGGAAAGAGTGCTCCTAGACTCATAACAAATACAGGAGAATTATGTCAAATACAATTTTCTGGAACATTTTTGAAATATTGTGATTACACATTTGTTGCATAAAAGTAAAAATTCTGATTCCTTCAAGCTCTAGAAGTAATGCCTTTTGGTTGGAGCTCTGGGTTGCTAGGGTGTCAAGCACAATGCTGACCTTCAGCCAGCAGCTTAAAAATCAGCCCAGAAGCCATAGTGAACGCTACTTTTCAAGAATGTTTTTTTCTCTCCATATTAAGGGTTTCAAAAATTGTGGGCAAATGACTAGCATTTTTCTTGCTATTCCCTTTTCCTTGAATCTACTTGTTAAAAATATTCTTTCATTCTTTGTATCATAAAATCACAGAATTACTTGTATTGGAAGTGACCCTAAAGCCCATCCAATCCCAACCCCCTGCCATAAGCAGGGACACCTCCCAGCAGCCCAGAGCCCCATCCAGCCTGGCCTTTGAACACCTCCAGGGATGGGGCACCCACAGCTTCTCTGGGCAACCCGTTCCAGTGCCCACTGTCCTCTGAATGAAGAATTTTCTCATAACATCTAATCTAAATTTCTCCTCTTTTAGTTTTAAAACATTCCCCCTTGTCCTATCACTATCTGCCCATGTATTTTCAGCTAATTAGATTTTCTTACTTCCTTACTCTATTGTTTCAGGAAAAAACAACAAAGAAACAAACAAAACCCCAACAGTTTTTGTAAGCTATGCTGAGCTACTTAGAAAACTACAGAAGTGTTGACTGATAATCTCTGCTTAATATACATATATATGTATTGGTTGTCCTTTTAAAAACTTTTCAGTGATTGTTAATGCTCTGTTGTGTATCCACAGTGCATTTCAAATGAATGAGCTTTTTGTCTAAGGGTGGGTGGAAAAAGGGTTGCCTCAGTCAGCGTGCTGCTGAAGATGTGGATGCTTTCCTGGAAGGTCTGATTGATACACGTCATTTAAATCCTGCTGCTAAGATCACTCATTAGAATGAAACCACAACTTGTTCTGGGGGTGGTATTTACATTCCTTCTAAAACTCCACTTGACTGAAACTTTCTTTGCTAGATCCTTTGAAGTGTTGTGCACCTTCATGAGAGCAGGATTTGTTGTAATAACTGAAGTGAATGCTGTTTATTGCACTTAAATATTCAGTATGAAAATCTTGTATGGGCATCATGAAAACTTTGTGTACCTCAGACTAATAGCAGAAACAACTTTTTGTGATTGATCTAAAACAAAAACAACAAAAAACAAGCCCAGAGGCAATGATTTAAGAGTATTTTAACAGCCTTTGGTCCTGCAGGGAATTATAACTAGGGACGTGGTCCTTTTTCTCTCCTGTTCTTCTGAAATTGTCTTCAGTTATGCAATTATAAGTATTTTTTTTGGTCAGTATTGCTCAGGTACTCAGCATTTCACAACATGACAAGCAGCAATGATGGAAGGCTAATTTGTTCTTCATGTGTCCAACCTCCTGTGCAGCTAGTTATATCCTGGGAGATATTTTAATATACAGACCATCTAATTTATGTTAGACTGAATAAACATGGATTTATTGCATCTCAGTAGTAATAAGAGCACATAAAATCCCTGATTGTTTGAAATTTCACCTTATTTCTACTAGCAATGGAGAATTTAATGCAATTGTTTAGCAGATGAGGCATTAGTGATCCTTTTGGCTTTAGCTAATACTGCTCTTCTGAGATGGAAGGGAACAAGTACGTTGAAAGGCATCATGTTTAATCTTATCATTTTCATGTACTAAAGGTTTTCATTATTAGGTGAAGCTATTTGAGTGGGAAATATGTACGTAACATGAATATTTCAGTCAAGTGTGTTATGTATTTTTTTAGAGGGCATCGTTACTCGTAATTCTGACAGAATGACTCAGAAGGGTTAAGCTGAAGCTACCATTATACGAACCACTTACCAAGATCAAATTGCACTGGAAAATAGGGAAATGAGCAGAATGTGAGAATTACCATGTGCTTGAAAATATTAAAATAATCTTACAAGTATGCTTTTCTGTTGCTCTGTAAGAGCCGTTACTGTTAGAGAGAAAATACATCTTCCTTTGAACAGCTGGGAAAATGTGGCAGAGTACTTGAGCACTTGTTGAAAACTAAAAATCTACTTTTTGGATTTAGCAAATGTGAAACTTCTGCAATTATTTTTGTACCAAATCTGGCAAGTCAGTGCATCAGTCTAGTGCTGCCAGCATCTGTGTATCCCGTCAGAGATAAATATAAAATGTTGACTAGTAGCAATGGAGAACAAATGTGAGCTGCATTGGAGGGCAGGATGAATGTGCCTGGGGTTGGACTCAGCATGTGTAGCAGTGGTAGTGCACACAAACCCCATATGCGTGGTGACGGATGCAGATTATTAAAGGGAGCGATTACCTGTTGTAGTGTAATGTTTGATTACATCAGAGGCTGTATATAGGTCCTATAGATTTGACTGTCTGAAATCTATTAATGCAGTCATAGATTAAAATTATCTGTGGAGTACAATGGTGAATGCAACAGGAAGGACTACTCTTACAGGAGAAACAGAACCAAAATGTGTATAAAGAAGTTGTGATTTAGTTTTTGTTATTTTCTAGTGGTTTTGATATATTTGTTTAACGATGTGAAAGTAAAAGCTGTACAGGTTGCTATATTCTCTTGAGCATAATCCCTTCCTTCTCTTTCCCTGCCTTTGCAACAGTAGTAAAATTCTTTGTAGCGGTAGACAATTTTGCTGTGGACGATGGAAAGAGAAGTAGATGGACACAGTTCTGCCTGAATATGCCACAAGTCCTGTGTATAGAACCAGACTTTATCTAGGTTTTAAGACATCACAAAAATATTTTACCTACCACACCAGATGACATCCTTTTATTGCAGGCAGCTCTGCAAACTCTGAGCTATCTTTTTTAGGATTATATTGTTCCCTTACTGATACTGTTCTGTGAAAACAATTCTCCCTTCTGCCTACTCTTTTTCTAGAGAAGCAGAATCGTGGGAAGCCAAAAGTTTTTAAGGCACTTAATCTTTCCAGTTTAACCCATGTTGCATTTCAAGAGTCCATTATAATTCTCTCCTTTAAAGTCCTTTCCCCTCTGATCACATCACTGGATGGGCCCACTCTTCATGGTTTATACGACCGTGACTTTTTACAGCGAGTGGCCTACATACTTAAATGCATACAAAAGGCATTGTTCAGCATATCCTAAAAATAAACACTTCTGAGCTGGAAAGCCATCTAAACTTATCATTTCAAAGCGTTCGTCATTCCCAAGAGCACTGGTATTATAATGAGAAGATATTGTATAGATGCAGTTGGGTCTGGATCTTGCACATGAAAATCAGGGGCAATAATTCAACAAATACTTATTAATAAGCATAACGCTTAATGATCTGAAGGGTTTTCTGTGAACCTGCTTGCTGTAGAAACATAGAGCTAATGCTAAGCTTCATAAGGCTGTTTTTCAACTGATACAACAAATAATTAGTCTAATAAAGACAGGTAACATTAATAATGCCTACAAAAATGCTAGCCCCTTGGGACAGTAAGAGGACTAAACTAACCCATCTTGTATTTACAGAGAATATAATCACATTCACATTCTCCACCCACTTGTTTGTTGAAGGGATTTCCAGATGCATATTAGCGGTATTTTAGCAGTAAATAAGAAGCAATGTTTAAAGTAACACTTGAAGCAGACCTCATTTTTTCCCTGTTTCTTTTTCATAACTACTATAGCCAGTATAGAGGCAGATTATATTTAGGAAATAATAATATTTTAATACAATAATTTCCTATAATAATAAGAAGAAATTATATTGTTGCCTTTGAAACTGTCAGATCTCCGTGAGATCGGCAAGTCTTGGCACCTTTTGATTTTGTTTGCCTGCAAACTAAAACCATCACTGTATGAAATATGTACCAAACTTTAAAAAAAAAAAAAAAAAGTCTCTAGAAAAATAAAGTCAGACTTGTGAATAACAGCTCTGCTTTTAAAAACTTTTGAAAATCTCTGAGTCATCTTTGTTTTTGCCTGTTAAATTACTGGCACATGGAGAATGTTAATGATTATATTTATTATGCATTTCCTCAATTTTCTCCAACTGTTTAATTTATTTTGTCACTTCCTTGGCTTTCATTATATTTTATCCCTTTTATTGTTTCTTTCCAACTTTATGGCCAACTAAAACATAAGATTATTACAGCAGAGATCCAGCACAGATGGTTCAAATCCTGGGCTCAGTGCGTGGCTGCAGGGGCATGTACAGAGGGCAGAGAGGAGGAAGACTCACTCTCAGGCAAAAGACCATTTGCTAAGCACCTCCATGGAAACGTCTGCCTCCATCTGGCCTGATGTAGCCCCAGCCCCGTTCCTAGACACCGAGGAGGGTAGGATGAGTCGGAGAGCAGCCATGCCTCATCTGTGTTTTCCCCTCCTTGGACACGTTGCCTTTTTTCTAATGATAGCACAATTCAGCATCTTTCTCGCCAGTCTACAAGCAAACTTAATCTGTTCTGATGAGAAGAGCCTCTCAATGCCACAGGAAGGGGCAGGGATTGTATTTCTGTAAGCTTTCCTATTTAATGCTCATGAATAATATTTGCAGGGTTGGCCCTCTGGCAGGGAAAGGTGGCTGTGCATTTAGAGACTGCCTTTTCCAGCACGTACAGGGCGATGTCCATTCAAGGCTGCGAGGAGAACTTGATACAGGGCACTTGTATTTCCTCAAAAACATTTGCGTTTTGTGATGTGGATTTGGAAAAAAGAAAAAAAACCCTCACATACCTTAATGCAAAATTAGAATTCATACGGTCTTTGCTATTGGGAAGTTTCTTCTGTGAAATAAGGCACTGAAATTGAGTCTTGTTGAATAGGGGAGGGGTCATCTTTGTGTTTTTGTTTTGCTGCCATTTTGCCAGCTGTCCTCAGTTAACATCGGCAAAGTTGGGAAATTCAGTTACATCACTTCAGTCACCTCTTGGCTGCAGGAAAAGTGTAACTTGGAGATATGAAAGGCTATGAATTTGTTGGAGAGTTTTGTGTTAGCCATGTGCATGTTACATGTTATACAATTTCTGCTGACTTTCCTGCAGCCGCTCAGATACGGGGCTCACAGATCAATTAATATTTCCCTATGGATTAAAATCAAAGAATGCAAGACAGTACTGATGAGTTTCCAAAAGAGAAAAGAAGCTACAAGAAATGCTCTTCAGATTTATTTCTCTTTATTATTTTTTTTGTTTGTTTTATTTTTTATCTCACTGTCTGGCTGAGCTAGTTGTAGTTTTAAATTGCCAATGTGTGGCACCGTCTTTTGCCAGTGAGCTGTTTGGAGAAAATTAACAGGAAATATTATCTGTCAGGGAAAACAAACAAAATAAAATGCAGCTGTGCATAACATTATAATGATTCAGAATTTAAAATGTTAAGCAAAATTCTTCATGTTTCTGTCCTTACGTTGTTGAAAAGCAATTGTTGTTACAGGTGCTGGAGCAGATGAATCAAACAGCTATGGCTTTGTGAATATGCAAGCTACATTTGACAGCACCCTTTTTAGGCTACTAAGCCTTTTGTGCTACCCAACATTTCATGGTATCAAACAACCTGAGGGATCCATCTCAGCATCTCATTTAATTATCAACCATCAACCATCTCATCTAATTATGCTAATCTTTAAGGACCTTAACAATTGTATTTCTTTCAAAACGAAGTCCATGCTATGTATCAGTCCCTCTTGAAGGGCAGGCATGGATCCTGAGTAGCTAAGAGCATTCTGCTGGCTTTGATGTCTAGAGGAATCACAGCAGTGGAAGCACCCAAAAGCCAAAACAGAGAGTTCATCTACAGCAGTAAATCAGTGCATGATTCAGTCAATCTTTTGAGAAAATACAATAGGACAAAAATATATCGTTTCAGTAAATGATGTCACACACACATCCGCTAACCACGCGTGATGCAGGTTTACCAGCCTGTAGGGCTGCAGCCTAATTTAGTCTGAGCTGTAGATCCCTGACTCTGTTCTGGCACCTTGGATAACAATACAATGGGAGAAATCTTTAACAGTAAGCATGTGTTCAGATTCTTAAAAGTAAATACAGTAAATAGTATTGTATGTATGCATGAAACATTAAACCAGAAGCACTCTGAAAGCATATGGTTATCAAAGAGCGAGTCTGAAATGTGAACTTTTAGCAACTTTTCCCTCGAGTACTGCAAATGTTTTTCTTCCTTTGCTCTTCTTTCCCTTTTGGTGATTTTTAATGCTTCCATGAATTTCAGATGAAGTCTGCTTAAGTGGTGGACAGTTGTAACTTACCGAGGGACAAATAGGAAGCAGCATAATCATTAATCACAAAGCAGAAGCCCTGGGCATGGAGTCAAAGTGCATTGTCTGCCAAACAGTTTTCTACAGATTACTTGATAATGACATTAAGATTGATCACACAGTACTGCTCTCATAGGTGATGTGAGCTGACCTACTTTTAAAGGGGGTTAATTTGCAATTTCACTGTAGCAAACAGGGACGTTGGTTTGTGTAATGTGGTTTACTAATAGGATTCAAAACATGCACAGCCTTAACCCTCTTTTTGGAAGGAAGGATGATCAATTCACATTGCCAGGGAAAACATCTCTGCGCAGATATGGTTCTCAGATGTTATTTCTGTTACACGGCAGAGTTCCCCTACTGAATGAGGAAGGTGTAAAAACTCATTACACTAAGCAACGTGTTATAAAACAATGCCTGATTTAACCTGACCCCCAATCTTAAGAAGTGAGAAGTTGGAGAAGAAATTCTCAGTCTGGTCTATGTTGTCTCAAGCCCACCTGCAGCTTTGCATCTTTTCACAGTTGTGCTGCTCCATAGCCAGTGTGTGCTCGAGGCATTACGTCTTTGGAGTTACAACAGAGATTGTAACTCAGACAAGACTGCCAGGCAAGAAGGGCTGAGCGGGTCTGGTGACGGTGACAATCATCAGCCCTGAGCGAAGGTCACCAGGAGTGCAGGCACCTCCCAGGCCAGCAGGCCCTCAGGTGCACATGAGGATGGGTGTCCCCAGTGAGGCTCAGCAGAGCAATTGCAGCCCACTGCTGTGTGCTAAGGTTCATTATAAAGCTGTCTAATTTGTCCAGATGCAGATCTTTGGGAAGGCAGAAAGGTGGATGTGCTTCTCTCTAACAATGAAACCCTCCCTGCTCGATTGTAAGTCCCTGTCGCAGTGTGTTAAATCAGAAACTTGACGTGAAAAATTTTAGATTAAGACAAAATATACAATTAAAAACTAGTTTTTTTAAAAGGAAAACATGAGGGAGAAGATGGTGCTATTTACAGTTGTCATAGCAACATAGTTCTTGCTTTTAGAAAATTCTTGTCTTTGGGGATTTGAGGGAAGAGAGGACAGATTTTGTAGTTTCTTGAGCAAAGTCACACAGCTGATCGTTTATGCTCTGTTCTAGTTTTTCTGTAACCATATCCCCAAGTACCTGGTTACTTTAACATAATCGCTCCAAGCCAGCAGGAGCGGGGTTGGGGAAGGCAGGAGGCCTAAAGGAGCAATGTAAAACTTGGGGACTGAGCAGTTAGTTCCCTGCTCTTATTTATAGGACCAGATGCCTAAATTGTTGCAGGTGTGTTCTGTGGGCCACGGATCTAAAGCTTTACGATGTGATGATTTTAACAAAGTTCTTTTGGATCAGTGCCAAAATTTGCTCTGAAATACTGCCTTTATTAAAAGAGAAATCTGAAGAGAACACAAAGGCATCTGTTCTGAGTTGGGCCCATTTTCAGTAAGGGCTCAAAGAAAGAACCAAAGTGACTTCCTAAAGCCCTGCAGGGTTGCAGCAGCCCCACCGCCTTGCCCAGGCACTGACTGACCCATTTGCTGCTGCCTGCCGGCACTTGGCAGGTCTGGATGGTGCTGGTAACCTGAAAGCAAGTCACAGCAGCCGTAGCCTGGTAGCGCTCCTAAAGTCAAAAGTACTCTGCTGATCCACGGGCATCTCTGCTCTGCTCATCGCCCTGCTGCCTCGTACAGCTCGTGTCTGGGTTTGGGAAGAACAACACGGGCTGTGTGTGAAAACTGCTCTCGTGCTGCCGCCTGCAGACACTGTGGAGGAGTCTGAGACAGGCGCTCCAGCCTGGTCGGGATCCAGAGGTTACGGGGTTTCTTTCTGTGCATCTCCTGATGTGGAAGGGTGGTGGGTGAAGTTGCCTCGGGATGTGCCAGGCTGCTTCTGAGGCTCCCTGGTGGAAGAGTGCTGAGTGCTGCGGTACAGCTGCTCGGCTCCCAAAAGCTGAGGATACCACCCGGGGCACGGGTGTTGGCAGGGGAATGATGTTGAGTGCCCCTACACCTCAAGTCCTGTGTGTGCGGCCTTGTTAGGGCCAAGGTAGCTGAGGGAATGGGTTGGATGCTGCTTTTGGTGTCGCCAGTTCTTACCCCTTCTGATAAAGACGTATCAGACATATTGGTGGTTTGGGGCTGGGTCCTGATGCCAGACTTCCTTCTCATGAAGAAAGCCCTGTGCTTCTGACCTATTCATACGTGGCTCTGTCTTCGTGTATGCGCATGACACCATTACAGGACTATTACTAGTTTCGAGGTCTTTCCCATAGTGTTTTTAATTATTTCCCTTCTCTAGAGGAGAGTATGTAAAATAACCAACCACAGCAGTGGCACCAGCAAGCCCAGCCCTGTTTGGGCTACTCAGCAGCAAGTAGGAACACAGCATCTCAGAAAAGCTGTGATTTTCTGTCTCTTTGGAACAGCAGAGGATCAAAACATTCAGGTCATTAACACCTCTGCTGTGACCTGCCATGGGCATCCTTGTCAGGCCTTGCATATGGGCTCATAGCAAATAACTCTCTGAAATCTGGGAGGTAGCTTCCAGGAGTTAATTGAAGGAACCAAAGGAGTTAATAGAAATTATTTTCCCAGGAAATAATATAAGACAGAAACAAACAATGTCTCTTTCAATTAGAGATATGTTCTGTACTATCATCTCTGTTTTTGTTGTAGTTGGTGGTGGTTTTCTTTTCATGTAATTTTTGTTTTAGTTATAAATGGAAAAGGTAAAAGATCACTGCAGCAGGACAGAAATGACTGAGGTGTCCTTAGAGAAGCTGGTCTGGTTTCAGGTACCACAGAAATGAAGAGCTCTAAAAAACGCACCTGGGAGCAAACAGAATTTCAAGAAAGCAAAATATTGTTGATATATTTAACATATTATATCAGTAGAAGGTAGGCTTCAGACACATTTTATGCTGCTTTAGAACAAGAGCTATGCTTCAGCTTCTAGCAGTACAAAAAAGGATAAGTATGTGTTCCCCATGTGCATGTTAGACTTCTGGTAAGAGAAAGCTGTGTGGCAGTACAGCGCCGCTCCTGAATCCCTCCATCAGCAACTTTTCCACTCTTGAACTGTTCCATGCAAGATGCTCTGGAAGCCAGTGCATGCCAAAATATTGGCATGAGTAGAGAACAAAAAGAGAAACCTTAGTGAGGAATCTAGGATCTTAAAGGAATATTAAGTTGGCTGGCAATTCTGTTCTGCATTTTAAATCTCAATGTGTGTAAATAAGCTTTTTATAGGTCTTAAAATCAAGTTGTTAGTAGTTGATATTGTAGATGGTATTGTTTGAGTATTCTATTTGAAAATGTAAAATTCACACCTTAATTAGGAGATTCCTATTCTAAATGGGAGTCAGTTTGGTATATATTGCTTGGAATAATATGTGCTATTAACATTCCTATTGATAACTGAAATTTTGATTTTTATTCTAAATGAAAAAAAAATTCCAACAGAAATTCATAAAGTATCTTTTTTTGATAAAGACTTTGAAGCATTCTACTTTGCTAGGGTGAATCACACTAAAACACATTTTTTGTCTTCCAAATTGCATCAAAATTAACAAGGTTACTGTCTTCTTGATCTGTCAAACTGTTTTAATTGTAGTATATTCTTCAATGTGAAAAAGGAGAAAGAAAATGACGATTTTAAAAAGTTAGCTCATTTGAAATTAAACAAAACATTTAAAATATCTCAAATGCAGTGAAAATGTTCCTGAATCTGTACCTGTACAGTAAGTTTTTAAAATTCTCTTTAATTCCCATAGTTTTCCATATTTGTTTTCCCTTTTCAGATTCTGAGCCAAAAGACCTCCCGTATAATGCCCAGCCAGTGTTATAAGCTAATGTTTTTACTTCTTTTTGCCAAGAAAGACATGAAGCATTTTGAAACCTGTTGTTCTTGAAACTCATTGAACCCAAACTCTTTGAGATGTTTTTCTACCATTAATCGCTTTTAGAATACCACTGGATGAGATCTGATTTTGAACAAAAAGGGAAAACTGCGAGCCATCCCTGCATTCACAGGGAAGCGGCTCGGTCATGTTAAGGTCTGGGGGCTGAGCAGCGAGCTGCTCAACGTCTTACTCAGCAGTCTGCTGAGCTGCGGTACGCAGCACAGGGGAATCAAGGGCTCCCAGAGCAAAGCAGTTTCTCTGCATCCTGATGCATGTATTGGCTGTGTGGCAACAGCGCTGGGGGCTTGCTTAGCTGGTTTCACAGCAGGGGCAGCCACCCTGAGCTCAAAAAGTCTGCTGGGTACGGTGCTGTGCTTGGTCTGCTCCGGGTACCGTTGGTAGGAGCTATCTGATGGAAATCATGGCCCGGTGTGCACTGCAGGGTGGGCTTCAGGAGGTCAGGGGGTGACTGGCCTGCTGAAGTCAGCTGTTGGACAGGTGGCATGTTAAAGAGTGCTTTGGCTTTTGTTAATGATGTTTTACTATTTCTTAATCATTGGCCGATGTACAGTACTGTCCTTGTGGCTTTTCACACAGATGATGCTTTACAAGTGCTTTTTAAGCCATGGTAGGCTCTCAGTGCCAGCTGCAAAGAGGAAAATGCCCACTTACACACTGCACAGCCCCTCACAGGCAGTGGCATTGGGCATACGGGCTCTGCTGCTTAGTTGGATTTTATTTTTTTTAAACACATAGCGGTCTGTGTTGGCTTCCAGTGCCATCTGGTGGACTGTAGTTTTATTTCTTTGGTGTGCTCATGTACAGACATTACAAGCCTGTATATTTATATGCAAAGATATCAATAGTGCTTTCTGTACGCTTATGTGCCCTTCAGGAATAATCCATTCAAAAGTATTTATGCTAATATCTGACATTTCAGATAGATATAAGTTAGAATTTGAAAAACATTATAGAAAAGTAAACCAGAACTATATATTTGCAAGTATGCTGTATGACAAATGCTCGTCTCTTCCTTTAATTCTGAGATAGTATGCAAATGTTTCAGCCTTTCTAAATTGTGTTGCTGCCTGTTTGCACTTGGAAGTACTTACTGTTCCTGTGTTTGTATGTCTTGCTCTACCTGTACCTTTTAATGTCAATGGTGTAAAAATCATATTCTCCCATTTGTAAGATTTTATGCATTCTGAACTCATGATGAAGGCAATTTTCATGTCCTAAAGTGGACTCCTCCTTTTCTTTTCTAGACACTGGTTTGGTTCCCTCACTGCTCAAGTAGACAAGGATTCTGTAAGTATGAATTTTCCTTTTCGTTGTTTTTAACCTCTGATTTATGTTAATAAAGTGTTGCAGCCAAATAATAGGTGATACCTGAAGGCTTGTAGGTAAAGAGTGGGATCTGTACTTGGGCTTTGGGCAGGTGTTTATTTAAGGCCCTTGATGTGGTGAGAGGGGTGGTGCTAATACCTCCCTGTGTCTGGAAACTTTGACCTCTCTATGAAACATATCAAGTGCTTATTTTAAAAGACCCATTTCAGAATAGTCCAGTGTTTGCTAATGAAATGGAAGCAAACTGGGAGTCATGAGGTGCTTCATTTTCCCCATTTGTACAGATGTGGTAAGCAAGCAGAAGGGAAAAGCTTTCCTCTCTCAATGGTTGGGAGTTCATTACTGATGGTGGGGCAAGCAAAGTTCCCTAGCACTTTCATGAAGAGGATGAGAAGACTGCAGAGCTCTGAGCGTTAGCATTTTAGAAGCATTGAATTATCTAGGCTGCATGTGAAAAACGTCATTGCCTACTGAGCAGTTAATGTGCCCATCAGTTATGGCACAAACTGTTCTGTCTTTTGGCAGCCAGAGGAAACAGAGCTCGGTATCATTCAGGTGGCCTGTAATTGCTTTGTTTTGCGCAACACTGCATGAAGTGACTGAGTCCCAAACTTGAAAGCATTGCAATAAAGAGCTTAAATGAGTTTGCATGTGGAGCAAAGAATGCTAAGTGCCTGAAATCTGGTTGTGAAAGATTCTTAAGCACATTCCAATTTACTCAGAAAGACTTTTCCCCAGTAGTTAGTATGCTGCTTCCCAAGTAGAAAAAGACATGATAAAAAATGGGAGTGTATACGGTATGCCAAAGGCGCACACACAATTAGTTTGCATTGCAGTTTGCAGCACGGTCATGTGTCAGCGTGTTGTGGCATTAATAACTATATCAGAAACAGAAATGATAGGTGGTCAAATGATGGGCTTTAGATTTTAGCAAAGAGCCCTGCATAATTTCAGGGATTTGTTAGTTTTCTTGTCACCTCTGAAACTCAGTAGCAGTGATCTGGAGAATGACAGGTACCTCTAGAAGGAGTTAATTTAGCCACATTACAGGCCTTCACTGAGGACTTGCTATACTAACATCTTCTGGTTATGGTTCAGGTGTGCTGGCCATGCAAAGAAGAGTATCTTATGTTATCAGCAGGCATACTGCCAAGCAGGTCCCATGCACTCACTTGGATGGCTGGCATTTAACAGGCCTAATGTCCACAGTGCTGGCTTCAGGGCTCTGTGACCCCTCTCAAGTTCACTTGACGCTATGATACAGCTTTATGGGCCATAAGATCACGATTGCTGTTCCAGACGTCTTCCTATTTAACATACCAGAACATTAAACTGCTCCATAAATTCACTTCCCTTCACATTGTCGGTGGAGGAAGAGTAGGTTTCACATAGCTACTGTAAATTGGCCTTCAGAAAAATCTGTCTGTCCATCGATTATGTGATGTGAAGGTGCCCAGCTGACTTGTCCTGCTAGGCTGGGCTGCTGCTCACCTGCTCATGCTAGGCAGCCTCAGTCCTGTCGGTGTTTTACCTGAAGACAAAAGGATTAGTCAGGTTTTTGCTGGAGTTGCACTATTCACCAAGCAGGACTACAGAAAGGTGAGTTTATCTGGTTTTGTCTTCTGACTAAAAAAAATCAGCAATGCTATGGTGGAGTAACTGAAAGGAGGGCTTGCTTGGAGGCACTGCCTCTTTTGAAGTTGCCCAATGTTGCTGGAGCAGAGCTGCTGAAGCCAGAAGCAGCTCTTTGCAGGTGAGTTTGTGTGCCTCATGGTGTTGTATCCACTGACAAACCTGCCTCAAAACAGCTGCTTGGAGATACCAAGCATGTTTCTCACTGGGAGCAAACAGCTACATTCCAATGGGGTTTTACTGGACCAGGCTCTGCCTTTACTTATCAGTAAGCAACTCCATGGGTCATCTTCAAGCAACTTCAGCTAGGTCCACCTCAGCCCTGTTATGCTTTTGACTTAGAATAGGTTTTGTCGTGAAAACACTGGTCATTTTTAGCTTTTACTTACAGTTGTTTTTACAGTGTCAGCTTTGCTGAGAGGCTCCCCCTGACTGCTGGACTTTTCTCTGTAACTGTTAATGAAGTGTTCGCTCTCACAGCATGCCTACACAACCTGCTGGTATCACAAAGTATCAGTAGAAGTGTCACAAAACATTAGACCTTTTAGAAGCTCAGTTTTAGCAGTTTTCCCATTCATGTATTGTATTCTTTTAAATAGTTTTTTTATTAAACAAATCAGCATGAGAGTAATGCAGGATAACGTAAGTAAAGATGCCAAGTTACCCTGTGATTTCTAAACAGCAACAAACACTTTAATACAAGAAAGCGGAAATAATGACCAGGTGAAATAAAAGCCACCTCATTCCAGATAGCCCATTGGCTTGCAGAGGACTAAAATGCAAATAAGAGCATGGCTTGACTCATTATATTGATTCATGTATGGTGTTTTTTTGTTTGTTTTTTTTTTATTTTGTGTGTGTGTACTTATTCATAGTAGTTGAATAGAATCTCATACAAGTATAAATTTCATAGTAAAGATGTCTTTATTCCAAAATAATAATGTGTTAGCCAGACAGCTACAAAACATCTACACAAGACTTTGGTAAGAAATATTCATGGTAGCTTTTTCATAATTCCACAGCAAACAAAAACCATGAAGGAAATCTAAAAATGCGATGAAAAAAAATGTTTTAAATTGTATGCTGCACACACAGAGTCCTACTGTACATTTGTTAAGCCCCTAACTTTTTTATTATGTGTAAAGCTTCTACAGTTTGTATGTTAGAAAAACATAACATACACACAATGCTAAAATCTGATAGTTGAGGTCTACAAAACGGGAGTGATACCTGTGCTTTCAGTTCAGCAGTATTATTCATGAGAGAAGCGAGAGAACAGTTCTCATTTTTATTGACTGATAATCAGTGGCTATTACACTACTAGAAAGTTTACAGTAACAATGCAATACTTCTTGTATACATATTGTATACATATTGTATATCAGAGCTTTTTTTTTTCTCAATAGAAAATCAACCTCTTTTTTTGTTTGTTTGTTCTTTTTTTAAAAAAATGTAATAAGCTTAAATATTTTTTGTATCAAGTTAGAATAAAGACAAGTGATTTGTAAAACATTTCAACAGAAGAACAGTGTGAAAAGCTGAACCTAAGTAGGAATGATCACGTATTTCTGACCAAATGCAATCTACGTTGTCATTGTATGTATTAACAAGGTGGGAAGAATCCAACATTCATAACGCTAATGAGCCTAAGAGAAATGACTGGAAATCACACTGAACAGCCTCCTCGCTAAGAGAAAAAGTACATGGAGAATCAAACTGGTAAGTACCACAGTGAAAGGAAACCCGAATTATGTATTTGTTTATTTATTTTTAGTGGACATTTTTGTGGGCATGTTCAGAAATATGTTACGCATTTCCTACATGCCTACAGGTGTATTTGGACTATTCATCCTTTGGCAAAGGGAGTCATTCAAAGACAAAACAGGTTGATGAACTGGAACAAACGTGAAAAATGAAGATAGCATTATTTTTAACCGATTATTTGCAATAGCTAGCACGATTCTGCAGGAGTAGCATGAACAAGTGGTAAGGGTTGATTAGATAAAATATAGTCTGTAAACTCACAGCATTTTTTTTTCTGTGCAAGAGCCACTTTCTTCTTCAGCTCCCCCCACCCTAAACTCTCACTGAGCCAAGCATACAAAAAGCACTGCCACAGATTTCACAGCCGATGATTATTTTTATTAATGATCAGCCTCAGCTGGCCTAGTCTCTGTCAGACTCAGCAGGAACAGCTCACAAAGGTAGGTGGAGTATGGATTTAGGCTGCATGTGCAGCCCTGCCCTGGCTGGGCACCTAGCACTAATCGCTGTAGCTCTTTGCAACTACCTGTGTCTTCACCTGAAATATCTTCATCTGGTTGCTCCTCCTGTTTCTATATCAATCATTCCATTGAATTTCATTTTATTCAAATTTTTTGGTCATTAAAAGGGTAACGTGCAAGGTAAGACCATAAATACATTACTTAGGGATGGTCTCGTTGCTACACTGTAATGGCAGTGCTGTAGGGACAAAAAAAAATAATAATTTTTTTCAATAGGCACAAGGAGGCAAACTACCTTGATATTATATTATTAAATGTGCCAAGCTGTGCAAAATGTAAAGCGTTTGGTTTTAGCATGAAACCGCTTTTTTTTTTTTTTGTCTTTTCTCCTGGTTTGGTTCACTGTGAGCTTGCACCCGTTTCATTTAGCAGTGGCAGGAGAGGATAAACACTGCAGTGGTTCCATTTCCCTACCCCTACCTTCATTCCAGGCCTAAAAAAAAGCAGAAAAATACCTTGAGGGGGTGGGATGTGACAGCTGTGGGAGTCCGGAGCAGCCCTTGTAGTGTCCAGTGGAGAAATGATGATGATCAGCCCTACAGCATAATGCAACCAGCCCATGTAGCTACGGGGAGGTAATGAGAAGATTCCCAGAGTAGCGGTGATGAAGTTGAACAGCCTCAGTGCATTGTGTTTCACATCAAATGTGGACGCTTAAAACCTGGGCATTGGGTTCTCAGAATTGTGACCAAGTGTTAAAAAAAGTGAGTAAATTATTTAAGGCTGGTTTAAAGAGACTAAAATATGAATTTTTCTCCATTCATTTCTCTCAAGCTTGTTTTAAGTGTTAGCATCAACAGTCTATATTCAGTGCATTGTTATGATTTCTGTAGAGACATAGGTGTATGCTGCCTTTCCTGGACAAAAAGATAACCTGTCACCGTCATCTCTTACCATTAATGTTAAATTGTTAAACGTACAGGAGAGAATTATATTCCAATACCAAGTGGAGCTCAAGATCTCACTGGCCTACGTGTAGGGATAAGAACTCTTCAGGAGATGGCGTAAAATAGCAAAAGCAATTAGAGTGGTGAGGAGCTCTATTTTCTAACCTCAGGCAGTTTGTTCATCGTTTACATGGCCAAGGAAGATATTTATTCTGGGTGGTACAAATGCAAATGTGCAATTCTCACAAATGTAGTAATTTTTAGATCCTCTTAAACTCTGAGTTAAAAAAAAAAAAAAAAAGACTGCTGTAAATATATTATTGTATTGATTTTTAATTTTGTTTCTAAGAGTGTGATTGTTTCATTCCAGAGGTTCCCTTCCATTTGTTTGCTATAAGGGATGCAAGAGAACCTGTCTCACTTTTTCTCTACTGTTTTTATTATGTCAAAATCCTCTTTCTCACTTCATTTGTGATCAACATTATCATGAAACTGAATCTACTTTTTTAGCGTCTTTCACGTGGAAACCTTTCTGTGATACAGCTATTGTGACTCTCTGTGTTTGGACCAATTTCTATTAGTTCTGTAAGCATTTTGAGCAAGAGTGGGTAGACCAAATATGGGAATATGGCATCTAAACATATTATGATAGTCACAAGTTTTCTTTGTGTGCTGTGACTACATAGTGGGCAGACGTCACTATTGAGCTGCACAGATTATTTAAGTTTTAAAGAAACAAAGACTGCTTTGCATGGAGCACAACATCCATGTGAACAAAAGTATATAGGATTATTATTATTATTATAACTATTAGCTTAACCAAATAGTGTAAAAAGATAAACATGCACCTTTAATATTATTGAACCAGCATTACTGAAATTATTCCTTGGCATAGTTGTGTAATCACATAGGCACTGCTTTGGATTTTCAAAATCAGATCAAGAGAGAAATCCTCCCACATATGAAACATGTCACTTTAACTTAGTTATGTTAATATGCATGCATCCCATGTCTTTACGAGTAGTATTTCTATATGGCTATTCCATGTCCACAGATACGTCTGTATTTCAGTTAAATGACTCACAATGACTTACTATTTTTATGCATTAAGGGCTAGCTGGAGTATCAAAGATCTACTCTCAGCATTAATCTGTGAGGAAATATTTATAAAATATACTTCTTGCACCAGCAAGACTAAAAAGCAAACCACACTGCAAAAATGAAAACTAATATACACTTTGTATATTTTTTGTTGTTTTAAAAACCAAACCAAGGTTGACTTTCCATTTAGCTCAGAGTGCATCACTTGGAAGCCTTGTTTTGCTAACAAGGATGAACATTGCATGCTCTTAGCTCCTTTTTGTCTTTGCAGCTAGTAAACTGAGTACTTTTGGATCTCTTCTTTACCATCATGTAGCGTTCCTGAATTCCACCTCCACAGAGTGTAGAACATTCTGTCCAAGCAGTCCATGGTTTCAGCCTACAAACTGGGAGGAGAAAAAAAACACATTTGATTGTGTACCACTATGCACATCTGCATGCTTACATCCTTGGAATTTAAGATAGCATATTGCCTAGTTTATTACAGCAGGCAATTAAGGAGCCCAGTTAAATATATTCAAGATATATTTGAAAAACATTGAAAATTGTATTTAAAAAGATATTTACTGTCTACATTATAAAACAAATACAATTAAGAAACTGTTATATGTCAGACAATCATGAACCAGAAATTAGCAATGACTCATATACTGATAATGTAAGATATAATGTCAATATAAGATACTGTGTTTTACTGATTAGTGCTTGAATACTGTCCCTTCCTGAAGACAGAGCACATCTCCCTGAGCAGTCTCAGTCTGAATCAAGTTACTAAGGTAGAAGCCTGATCAATCTTGAAATTTAGCATTGAATCCAGGAACAAATACTTCCAAAGTTTGAAGGTAACCAGATGCAAAGATCATTATTAAGTCCCATAGACATTACAATCAATCCTTTGCCAGATCTCAATTCTACATTCTTCAGATTCTACCCTTTGTAGGGAAGGAGCTAAAATATTATCCATGATGATGTGGAAATATGTGAACCTTTCTCTGTTGTGCCCTAAACTCATGTTGCATTTTTTTAATGACAGCCAAACACTGAAACTGATGTACTTTACTTTGCTGCTATAAATTTCCCTGAACTGCAATAGTGAAAAAAAATTATCACAGCACGAAGGAGGAGCTGCTCACAAACTCTTTCCCTTTACACACAAAAGTCAGACATGAGCATACTAAGTAATGGTTTCACACTCACCTGGATATTGCTCGCTATCGATATTTTTTTTCGCTTGTTCACTTCTTCTTTTCTCCCGAGCTTCTTTCCAGCGCCTTTTTTCCATACCTGGGCCTCTCAGGCATTTCCTTACTCGACATTTTGTACGTTGGACAGTTTCTGGGCAAGCTGTTCCTCCAAACTGTGGTTCTATTTTAATCATTCTTGTCCTGATCATGTGGCCCTTTCCACATGAGGTATTGCATTCGGACCACTGGGACCACTCTGTCAGCTCACAGTCGATGGCTGCAAAGAATGAGAAGTATTACACAAAATCTGTGTTAGCTGCCAACCTAAACATAAGGTCAAGAAAAAACATACAAATGTGCCCAATGAGCTTTTGCATCCTAAATACGGGAATGCAACTTACACCTCCAGCGTTTTCAGCAAATTTTGTGAGAGTACACATCAAAAACGTCCTGAAGCCATCTCTAGCAGAAATATTTTTTGATGCTTTCCCCAATTTCTTTTTCCAGGGAGGTGCTGGCAGATCACTAACCTTACAACAAACATGTAAATAATTTTCCTGTGCCACCTTCAATTTTCCAGTATGTATATATGTCTGTTTTATAATGAAAAGGTGCTAAAAAAACAAGTTATATTTACAAACTGTCTGTTACCTGAAATACAAGCCTTGCTTTACTGATAGATGTAGAGCTTTAAACTGATCTGCTTTGAGGCCCTGAGTAAAACAGAAGAGGAAACAAAACAAACAAAACCCCAAACATAAAGGAGCTTTTTAAAGCAGAACAGATGGAAAAGAACTTGTATCATATTTTTATCAGTGTTGTGCAGTACGCAAAGGTCAGTAATACCTTTAAAAAGTTTTAAAAGGTCTTAAAAGTTTTTGTCCTTTTAGTGCTGCTTATTCACAGGCCCTGTGAATAGTAATCAAAATGATATTTCACATTATTTAAGAAAAGCTGAATTAGCAAATTGCAGTAGAAAAGCCTTTTCTAGCCAATACTTTCTGTGATAAATAATGTAATCAGATATCATGCCTCATAAACCTGCTGGCAACAGTGCACTAAAAGTTATCATCTTATTCATTCAGCAATGCCTTAGGCTATCACTCCTCACCAAGACTGCAAAGCAACTAGAAATCACCACCACTCGAGAAGGGGGAGATATTAGTGGAATAAGGTATAAAATCAACGCAGCTGCCTCCACACCATCCGCTGGCCCATACGACATTAAAGGTTGCAAAGAGACGTATTGCAGTAAAGAGGCTAAAATACAGTTCAGAGATGTATCAGAAATGGAGCTTCTTTTGTGTTCACTCTTAGAGCTGCAATAATTACACAAGTGATATGCTAATCTTCTCCCTCCTGCCTTGGGCACGTTCTGCATTTGAGTAAAAAAATAGGCTTTATTAATTCTGTTTGTTTACTATTGGGAAGTGAACAAGCTGTTGCCCAAAGTGGTAGTATTGTATCAAATATGGAATAACCATACACCTAAAGCACTATTGGTAATCACCATAGGACTGAGTAAGTTGAGATGAAAACATGGTCATATTCCATCTCTCAGCAGCCAAAAGTGTGCAATAAAAACAAAAATAACAAACAAAAAATCCACAGGAGAGAACACTTTCATGTTACATGCCCCTGTGGGCTGACAGGGGTAATACACATAGAGAGCAAGAATCAGTGCAAGACTGCATCAAATCATTTGTTTACAGAGTTCAAAGAGACAAGGAATGCTCCAATTGTGCCCCCCCCAAAAAAAACAAAACAAACACACACACACACAAAAACTGAAACATAGAATTAGTGTATATAGCATTCTGGAATTCAGAGAGCATTTAGCTAAAACTTTCAAATAATTATGTTTTATAGCCAAAGTTAATCAGGAAAAAATTGTCCATCAAGTAACTATATTTGAAAATAATTAAAAACCCTATGTTAACAAATGATAGTTTGGAGCCATAGACTAACACATAAAAGAGGCCTTCTCTTTCCCAGGTTCCCCACACTTACGGCATTCAGGCAGCATGCATTTTTCTGCTTGCTCCAGTTCCTCATTGCAATCCCCAAGCTCAGCTGCAGATTTCAGCATTCTTTGCCGGGTGCGCATTCCCTTCCCGCACGTTACGCTACAGTCGCTCCATTCAGACCATGGGGAGAGTAGGCAGGGAATAGTGTCTAATATGAAAATAAAAAGGTAATGAATGTTTGTTATACCCCGTCTACAAAGGTATACATTTTGAAAATAACACAGATGAAAAATATACTTCTATCTTTCATCTGCCTGCAACCAGTCACACTTTGCTGTCACTTTGGAGAAAATGAATCACAGGCTGAATGATGTTTCTGCAGAAGCTCAGAAAAAGAAAAATTAAAAGGCTTGCTTGATTTTAATACTTTTTCTTTGCTATGTTTTTCTCCATAAACATGAATAAGGTTGTTCTCCACCTTATTCATCTCTGTCCCAGTGCTTGCAGGGAATACATAGTTTAAGAAATAAGTTTTGATAATAATTTCTGTAAAAAGCCTTTATTCTTCCCATGCCCAGAACCAGAAATCAAATTGGTGTAGTCTAAGATAGGATATTTATTTATTTATCTTTCATGCTTTAGCTACCAAAAATCGTTTATACCTTAATTTCTTTTTGTCTTTAATTAAAATCTTAACATCTCTTAATGTAACACAATATTAACAGACAGGGTAAGGGGGAGGCTGGCTGGTTGCACAAAAGGTGCGCCTCAATTTCTGAACTGCTCACAGGCTAAAATGAGAGGACATGGTTTTATTCTAGCCATAAATAGATCACATATCCCATAAAATTAGAGTTGCTTATGTATGGCTTGTGAATACACACGTCACTGTATGGGTAATACAGTAACAGCATCCTGACTATGTTTTACTGATACTCTCATTCTGTTGATGAAAGCAGCATATAGCGCATGTTCCCTATGGGATCTAATTTGAAGGAGAACAGGAAAAAGTGATGTTGCGTCTAGTTTAGCTATGTTGTGTGGCGTGATGGAGGAATGTGTCAGAAACAGCCTCTGTAGCAGAAGAGGTGAATTCACGGACACTTACGGCATTCAGGCATCATGCATTTCTCTGCCTCTGTAGTTTCTGCCTTGCACATAGATCCATCAGCAGGAGTCATCTTGATCATTCTGTGTCGTCTTTTCATTCCTGTGCCACAGCTAGCGCTGCATTCATCCCACTCTCCCCATTCAGTGACAAGGCAGCTGCTAGGGGCTATTCAAAATGGATAGAGAAAATCCTTCACTAGTAGAGCTCACATAAAAAAAAAAGGTTCAGGCAGTGATCCTGTTATTGGCTGGATTTTACAAAGCTAAATGAAATACTTACAACATTCCTCATTTACAACACATTTCTCAGTCTCTTCAGTAGGCACTTTGCACATAGAGCCATCTTCAGGGAATTGTTTTACATATCTCTCTCTAGAGCGCGTTCCCATTCCACAGGAAACACTACAGGGGGACCATGTAATCCAGTCAGACATCATGCAAGTGGAACCATCTAAAATACAGAGGACCATTTCAATTGCTAATATTAACATGTGTGCTGCCCACTCCCCTGATAAATCTGTAGCTGCCCGTTAATGTGCAGTGTTGCTTTTATGCTTCCTCACACATTCTGTCTTCTCTATCGCTTACTTTACTCCTTTCCTTTTATAATCCTGTGCACTTCATGCATCCGCTCAGCTGAACTGCAGAGCTGAACACAGACCTCTTCAATTTGCATTCTTCTGCAATTATTCTTATTTTTGACATAACCCAAATCTTATGGCAACCAACAGCTTTGAGAACTTTGAAGGAAAAGTAAGAGTGGTCCCTATTCCACAAAATGTTCTCCACCCTTTCCTCTTGATTACCTTCATCACTGCAGCCTGGACCCATGCATGGCTGAAAATCTTGGGTGTCTGGACATGGCACACTCAGGTCCAGCTGAGCTTTAAGCATTCTCTGCCTCATCCTCTTGCCCTTTTCACAGGTAGAAGAGCTGCAGGCTGACCACGGGGACCAGTTGGAATAGATGCAGGTCTCAGGGGTGTCATCTAAAAATAAGAAAAGGCAGTAAACATTAAAGCATATTATTTTCCATTTGATTCTCTTTACTTGGCTACTGATTACTTTAGATGTTAATAGAATATATTATTTCCTTCTGTATTTAAAACTGCTCCATTTTAACCCAAAAGAAAAAAAGAAAGTCAAATTTGATTTTAAAGTTATCATTTTTTTGTTGAACCCCCAAAGGGTTATCTTTTATTACTTTTACTGTTAATGTTATCTGCCAGGTATACATTTGATGCCTTTTCTGTAAGAGGAAAGGCTAATAGCATATACCAGAAAAGATGGAAAACTAAATCACTTTTTGACACTGAGAGGGTCTTCTGCTTCTGTCAGTTTTTTACTTTATCTAGAAATAATAGTGGAGAATGGAACAAAATATAAATTACTACAATACAAACTAATTTGAAAAGTACCTTCTTCTTTTTCTTCTGGTGCTAGATCTGCCACAATATCATCTATGTTATCAGGTACAATATTGCATTGCTCTCCCTGCAAAGAAGTGATTGTGGAGATTAGATACAGCAAACTCATGTGTATGCAGACAGAGCGGCTAAGACGGTACCCTGTGAGGCACTACAGGATCAGCAGTAATAACAGGATACACTGAATAAGTTTTTCTTTTTTTATCCTCTAATTCTTGTGTATTAAAAACAAACAACAAAAACCTGTAACTAAGCAGATGTACTAATTACCAGAAATAGGATAAACAGCATATTTAGACAGTTTTAAATTTAGGAAAGTTTTAGGTATTTTCTGCCACTGTCTTTGTTAGAGGTAGGTTAGGGATTGCAGATTTGGTGGGAAGAGGAAGAATAAATTTTTGTCTGAGAGAGTGTGGTTTTGTTTCCTTGAGGATTTTATATGTCTATGTATATACAATATCTTTAAATATATTTTATATAAATATACATGTACGTTATACCTTGCGTGCAATTCTCTCAATGACAACTCTGGCTACCAGCTTAATAGAGCCTCCTTCTGGATCATAAAAAGGACTTTGAGGGTGATCTAAGCTTGTAAGTGGTCTGATCTTCTCTTGAGGAACTGTAGGTTTGTTAGGTGACTGCAATCAAAAAGAAAATAAAAACATAAATAGGATTTAAAAAGAAACTAGTAGAGTAGCATAAAGGTAAATATGGCATTACTTTGGATTAAATAGCTTTCATTCTTCACTACTTTAAGGTAAACTTATGTAAAATACATTACAAATAGTTCACATACCTCATAGGTAACTCCACTGTCTGTGCCGGCGTCCCAGGGTATTAAATCCTGAACAACTTTCTGAACCCAGCCACAGTCCTTGGTGCAGAGGTCTTCAGCCGACAGGCCCACATTCCAGTCCGGGCTGGGCCCAAGCATGGTGAGGAAGGACATCAGGTGCCGGTGGCGATCAACAGAAAACTCAGCAGAGGGAGCAGCTCTCCTGCAAATTGGACATGGGAAGGCTATTATCAACTGAATTCAAGTTAGCTGTTAGAGGGCAGTGAAGCCAGTGCTGCAAACTGAACTGGTGAACACGGGTATGACACTGTGTGTCTGGTGTGCAGAGATGGAGAAGCAGGCAAGGGAGAGGACAAATACTGCGCTCTGTATTTTCGGTCTCCACGTGCCATCTGAGATGTGCCTTGGCACTGTTTAGGGAGGTGTACAGCTGAGTGGGTGAGACAGAACTAACAGTAACAGCCTGCAGCAGTGTGCTTATGCCTCAAGTAGAGGATAATAATAATAAAACCTCTTAGGACACAAAAATTTGAAGAGAAACAAACAAACAAACAAACAAACAAAACAGGAATCATGCTGAGGTTCTGGTCGCTGGGACGCTTTTGGAACACCCCAGTTCCCCAGTGCAAACAGATAATACAAATCCCAGTGCTCAAAGATCTTGGAAGTTTGTGTCTGTGAAAAAAAAGCACTCATTAGCAGAGTTTTAATGCTCATGTAAGTGAGAGATTAATGGCTACTGCCAGTCCTGGAGAGGTCAGCCAAGGCTTCTGCAGGTTTCTGCCAGCGCATGTGAAAGCATCTCTGTTCTTCCAGCCTTTGTCAAGCATTCTCTTGGGAAGGAATCGCGCTGAATCACGCAGTGCACTGAGAGGCTGAGGAGCAACTATCTCAGTCCTATGCAAAGAGAAATTAAAATCAGGCCTGAAGTGAAGGTTTCTGTTTAACAGCTGAAAAGCTGGAACTCTTTGTGGCACTTTTCCCACGAACAACAACAAATGCTGAGTTATTTAACATGATTTTGGCAGTCCTATTCCACCAAAAATTAGCCTGTCAGTGCAAGTTTCCCTCAGTTACAGGAACTACTTACTGGGTTGATACAGTGTCAGATTGTTTTTGGGTTTTGTTTTCTCCAGTTTTATGCTAAAATGCATTGCTTTACAAACATATAGACCACAAATGTTTATTTTTAAATGTAAGCTTCCCCCCCACCCTCCCCCTGTGTTGTTTACCTAGTTTTTGGGGGGCTAGGTACCTGCATGTACCTAGTGCACACACACTGTTCTTTTCCAACCATAAGAAGTTTATTCTTCCTATAAATATTTGCCACACTGTAAAAGTGGCATTTTTTTGCTTGTGCATTTATTCTAGCTCATAGTACTCTCAGTACAATTAAAAACAAACAAACCAAAACAGTCCCAGGATGGTGTTCTTGAGTACTTATCATGCAGTTTCAAAATGTAAGATGCCTAAGAAGTTAGTGTACCTACTTTCCCCTCAAGAGGAAAGTTGCATAAAAAGGCAATAAAAAAAAAAAAGTTCATGGGTAAAATGTCCTGGCCACCTCTGTTCTGGGGTCTTCAGACACTCTTCTACTCAGAGTCTTTAATGCAATGTAAGACAAATTGTGCAGTAAGAAACAACTTCTAAGAGTTTGGTGACACTAATCCTACCTTTCCCAGAAAGAGATGCAAGTGGCTTTTTTGTTTCCCATGACAGAACTCAGATTTCAATGGAACAATTGCTCTAATGTAAAGTAATAAAATAATGAATGAAGGTATCATCTGCTCCCTGGTAATACAGCATCCTGTTATATTTATTTGTCAAGTACGTAGCAGTTATTCTTACATTACATATACATTACTAAAAAGCCTACCTGACTTTAATTAACTACAGGACTTAATACCTCATGCGTGTTTCTAAGAGCTCCCTAAAGGAATTCTGTATTTAAAACTACACAGCAGAAGTCTAAACTATACACAGTTAAAAAAAAAAAAAAAAAAAGTATTTGTATACCTGATCTTATGTTTAAGAACATGTCTAAGAAGTGTGTTGCAGAATAGGGACCCAGATCAGCTCTTTCAGGGGAAGAGTTAGGACAGCGTGGAGCCACCATCTGCTGGGTCTAGCACCTGAGATAATATTGAGTTAGTAAGTACGTGTTTCCTGACATTACATTTCCTGACATTACATTTCAAAGTGCTGTGCAGACATGCTCTCAGGAATCCAGGAAAGGCAGACACATTTATACTATTTGCAAGCAGAGGGTTTGAAAACACTTGAAGACTACTTTAGACACATTGTAATGGAAATCTTTCATCACTTGTTATCCCTATGATAGGCAATGTACAATTAAGTCCTTGAGTGTTTTGTTAGGAAAGTAAATATTAATTACGTCATTAAACACACAATTAATTTTGAATTATATTAAGTCCACCTGTAGCAATATTTTGAAACTGACACAATTGAGTAGGAGATGCTCTGCCTACACAACTTTGCATGTACTGAATTGTACCTCTGATCCTGAGGCTCTCGTAGCTCTCCAGCTTTAGAACACAGCAGAAAGCAGCTGTGTTCTGCTCCTTCTTTAAGATTTTTATCCATTTTACAGTATTTTATCCCATGACTGACCCGTAATGCAAATATTTAAAATAAAAAAAGGATGCATGGAAGCAAGTTTTCTCATTTTCCTTCCTCCACTCTTGTTCGGTTGTACACAAATGGCACACACTTTGTTTGCAGTACACCATAACATGCTAACTTAGACATTTCAAAATTTTTGATATGAAGAGTATAAAAGTACGTGTCATCATAAAATACATTTGTTCAGCTTGCTACCTTATTCTAGTTGTTACTTTCTGCATGGACACCTGCAAGCAGGATACCTTGTGAATTTGAACTATTTGCAGTATCTGCATGAATGATGACTTTATGAAGCTGGCAAGAACCCAGACCCTTCCACACATACCTCAACAACACATCTGACTCAGGTGTCCTAAAATTGGCCCGTGGATCTCCCTGAAGGAAACCAGTCTGAAAATGTGCACAAGTGCATGCTAAACCCCATCTTTTTCACTTCTATATTGGGAACGCACCTAATAAAAACAAAATAGGAATGTAGATCATCTTTATCTTTGCTTTCATTGCAAGTAAATATTGCCAGTTTAAGTCCTTTACATTTCGAGGCATTTTTAATCTGTGAGAGGTTGAATGTTTGCTAATGCCTATAACAAAAACATAAGGTTTATAACCGAGTTGATTTTGCTGTAAAAGACAAACATGGCTCATTTCCTTCCCCTACACACGTACGTGCATAAAAATAGAGGTGAATATGGGTTGCAAAGCAAATCCTAAACTCTAGATAACATCCTTCATAGCCCCACAGGACTGGGATTGCTGCTTTTTTTTTTGCTTGAAGCAGGCTGTACTTTTCCACTGTGAGCCCGATCAGCCTGCTGACAATTCCTGTCACATAACCCAGAGTGAAGCAAAGTACTAGACAGTGTCCTGCATCCTAATTTTTCCCCATTTTATTTATTTTATTCTATTTTCTCTTTGCTAGCATTATTTGGATCTCCAGCTATAGGGATGACACAAACTCAGCAAGACAAGAAAAATGCTTCTCCCCCCTCTCCCCCTATTTTCTTTAAAAAGGTTAAGAGAGCACAAACATGACTTTGCTTTACAAGTTTTTTTTCCCTAGGTGAAATGTATAGTTGCTGACGCCATCTGCTGGGAGTGGAGGGGTTAAGAAAGTCTTTGACAATGCAATAGAAAATACAACTGTCTGCAAGACATATTTTTGAGTGTTGAACCAAGTTTGCTGTGTTCTAATGCTTTGCCTATAAAATGTACTAAAGCACGGCTAAGGAAGGTGATTGTGGAGAGTTGGTGAATAAAAACAGTAAAAATAATATTTTGCTGAATAAAACTTTAGGTTACTTTTCATTTACTATTTGAGTAGAGCACCCTGATATACTTTATGCTGCAGGGAAACAGCATAGATGCCGCAGAACACCTTTCAGGAAAAGAAACTGGAGTCGGGCTAAACACCGGGGTCAGCTGCAGCAGTGAGTGGTTAATGGGAGAGGGAAGGCTCAGAAATCTTACCTTTCATGACTGTTTCTCCAGGCAAATACTGTGTGGTCAAGGCTTTGCATGTTAAGGCAACACTCTCGCTTAGGAAGGGAGTAAAGAGGAGCAACAAGTCTTAAAACATCCCATAGGGTTTCTTATAGAACACGCATCTAAAAAGTTCTAGGCGCTTAGGAAATCAGTTCCTGATCGATCAATCAAAGCCACCCATTAGTTGCCTCCCCCAGAAGTTCTTTGAAGCACCCGCACCACCAACCAGCTTTTGAAACTGACTCCTAACACAGGTTGTAACCTACAAGTTGTGCCACGCTGTACTTGGATTGAATTCTCAAGTTAATTAAATCCTAGCAATGTCCGATATTTAATGCAAGCACATTGTGCTAACCACAAAGGCATAACAAGTGGTACTAAAATACCAGCGAAGTAAACCCTCTATTTTTTAGCTAAGAAATAAGTTGCCTGCATGCATCATTAGGTGAATCTTTTTTTTTTTTTTTTTTTTTTGAGGCTTACACTACATCAGGTATACTTTTTCCAGGATGAATGATCTGTTTATTCAACTTAGAGCATTTTGCTGTTGATACAAATAACACTACGAGCATGGAAACACATTTCCTTGACCTTCCAATTCTGCACCTACTGCCTACCAGCTGCACGTCCACAGCATCTGCTTTATCGAATGAACCTTAAAGTCACAGCATCCTGAAAAGTGCACTGGCTTTGACAAAAAGAAATGAAAATGAAGAATTTGAAACGGAGCAGAAAATACTGCTCTCCCAGAAGTCTGCAACTAACAAATTAGATGACTTATTTAGGTGATATATTACAAAAAACATAAAGTCATGCAAAAGACTTAGGACCATTACATAGACAAAAATAAGTTTCATCAACACAAAAACAGAATCTGAGAGCTGCACAGAAAGAGAGGGAAAATCCTCCTATGTTCTGCTTAAAGGCACAGCAGGTAAGCAATTAACCTAAGGAATTCAACCTTAATTTACACATGTCCATATCCCAAAAAAAAAGAACCAGGGAAAAGAAAACTACAATAAAATGAACGCTGAGTCAATGAAATTTGACTGACGGCACATAAAAAGGTTGAAATGTACTTTAATGCCTAGCTGTTATTGTCTGAGTAGCACATCAGAGGTGGTGACAGTAATAGTCTATTTTGTTTCATAAAGAGTGAAGAAAGCTGTGACAAATTCTTAGCCATTTACCAGAGGGGAGGGTGGGGGAAGGCCTGCATCATAGTCTCTTACTTTGCTGTACATCAGCTATTAAAATGAAAATAGTGCCTATAACCAGCTACAAGACATGGATATGCACTCGTGTACACAACGGGGTAAGGGATTACATCATTACCACTGGCATTAAAGCCACTAATCAGAACAAATGCAGCTCTGAAATAGCATTATTCTGAGTATTTTTGAAAATCATTACAAAAGTGAGGGGCTTTGTACAGCAGGTTCTTTATGGCCTTTTTTTTTTTTTTTTGTATTGACAGCTAAACGTACCTTGAATGCTACTTTATATAACGATACCTTTTTAATTAACATGCCGCCTATTTGCTTTAATACATTCTTTAATACATTCAGCGTGGTTCTAATTTAACAATATGATTAAGAAATGTGAACAGGCTTTCACTGATAGGAAAAAAGATCTCAGCTATCTCAAGTTAGGATTGCAGTTTCTGACAATGGCCCGTTTCTAACTATGCTTGCCACAGGTTGGTCACAAGCCAGTTTGCTGTGGTTATCCCACTTGGTGCTGTCAGCTCAGGCAGCATTTTTATGTTTCCCTGGTTCCTGTGTAATCCCTGAAGATGTCCAGCATCTCCCCACCGATATAAATACGATACACATTCCATTTCATCAAACCTGCAAATGCTTTTTGGTGTCTGGACAAGTGAATGAGGGTAAATTATATTCCTAAGTATGAAATGAGGTAAAGACTCATTTCTTTTATTAATTTTAAATTTTGCGTATAGGTTCTGTTCACTAGAAATTTAACTAGTAAATTGTTAAATTTAGTAAATTGTTCCAGTTATTTGGTGCATATGCAGGAAGAAGGGCAGAGGATTAGTAAATAGGCACAGACTTCTGTAAAAAAAATGCATACATGACTACTCACATATTACGAAGGGAAATTATTTTGGCTCAAGGAAAGACAACAGATGGTTGGGAAAAAAATATAAAACAGTAACTATCAATGGGAGGAACATGTAAGGAAAACAAAAGAAAAGACAGAATGAGATGAGTAATTTTGTTTTAATTGATGACCATTAATATCCACGAACAAACCGTGTAAAGTTCTTGCAGTGATTGTTAGGAAGTCTTTTCTATGTTTTAATATGCAACATTTTTCCTGCCTAGTGACATTTGAATTTTAAATAGAAAGTAAATGGTAAGTGATAGAAAATGGAACTGCCATATGTGCTTGCTCTGACAAAAAAAAATGATTGAAACATTATTTTTTTTCTTTTCCAGCAAACACATATGTTCTGCCTTACTTTTTGAGATTGAATTATGAATTTCTTTATGTGGGTGTCAGACCATCTGCCAAACAATGAAATTTCCCTAACTCTCAATAATACACATAACAGTTAAGACATTAACTCTTTTTATAGGTATGATGTGATTTTTACTCAAAACCTAACCAATGTATGTGACTATAACTGTGGAGACTTTGGTAAACACAGTACTCTACAGTAGCATGCAACTTTGTGCTGGAAGAGGTAGAAATTTGCAGAGGACTATGCTAGACTTGTGGTGCTAGTATACGACTCAGCATTAGTTAATCTTGTCTTCTGTTAAAAATAAGAGACTATGCTCTGTATTTAAGTTGAGATCCATAGACCCATTAAAATAGGCTAACCCGGCTATGAGGACAGCATATGGCATAGAGTTTACTCATCCTCACTAACTTCCTAAAATGTTAATACAGTGGAAATTCATATGGTTAAAAACCTTTGTCTTAATTATCCAAATGTATATCTGTATTTTGAGCTCAACTGAATTCAATTTCAGATTTAGATGAGTTATCAAACCTGGTAAAAATGACAATTATTTGATATGCATTTTTAAACTGTGTTCTCTGAGACTTCAAGTTTTTCTTCTGGTTTTAGTGAAACAAGTACTTCTGCTCTAAAAATGTTAGGAAGAGTTTCTGTTTTCAGTATAAGACCATAAAGTTACCACTTAAATCAGTTTCTTACATGAAAACTTTCATTTTGAAATCACGGCTTTTTAAAAGAAGTGTTTTGATTAGCTCTGCTGATGCATAAAGCTATCATGCAACACAAATGACTCCTGCACGCAGCTGTCAGGAGGACACCGACACTTCTGGGAAACTTCCAAAGCATGTCCCCTAAACCTCAGCATGTTCTGCAAGCCAGGACCACCTGATGATTTGGGGGAAAATGGTGGTTCTTAAGACAGCACATCACCATTGAGGTGGAGGGATATCCTGCAGGAAGGCATGGTATTACCACAGAAAGCATTCAGACCTCAAAGGCAGGCATTTACCGTTGCCAAATGCAAAGCTGGAGCACTCAGAATTGGTTTGCAGCTCCAGAGGGGTTTATGTACTTGCCTTCATGTTATCAGAAGGCACAACAACTAACTTTTTCCCCCATATATATGTATTTTGTAGATCAGATTGTCCTTTATGCATTACTATTTCTGATTAAACTTGGGGTTAGAATTCTTCTATTTTTGCCAATATTGAACTTCACTGGATTCATCCCAGCTATCTAAAAAAATCACAGAAGGAGAAAATAGCTGAGCTAGACACACCATCGTGTTACCATAGGAACAAGCAACTCTGTCTGGCCTTCTCATTCCTCTCATTTTGTATACAAAATCCCCAAACTTTGAAAATGTTTCTTAGTACTGCAGTCTCTTATAGTGGAAGGAAACTTCATTTGCGTCTGGACTGGCAGATATTGGATTTAACCCCATTTTAGGCTAGGCAGTGCAACGTGACAGTGGAAGATAATGAGAGATCGGGATTTGTGGAAAAAGTCTAGATCTTTAGAAATAAAAAGTAAAGACACACATGTTGTAGTGGCACTATAGAAATAAAAAGTAGCCAGGAAAAAATCAAAATATACACTTTACAGAACATTGAGTTTGGAGGAGGGGGAGAAGTAACAAAAATCTTTGCATCACATGCTATTCGCAGGATGCATGCCATCAAACTACTTAAAATATTTAACTATTGGGTGCAAATAGTACATCCATGCTAGGGAACAATTACACCTAAAAAGCACAGAGTTACCAGAATATGGTGTTTTAATTATTTATATATATATATATATATATATATATATATATGTATATATATATATTTTATGGCTTTATCTCTTTATAGTAGTACTTTATCTAAGTACTACTTACTCAGTAGTAGGTATGATAGCATCCCTAACAAGCTCTGCAGGAATTTATTGTTTTATTATAATTATTATAATTAACTGGATTTTTTTTAAGTCTAAAATGAGAAATATTGATTATTATAATAGCACTCCTGTTCCCATGTGAGCAGTTCAGCATGAAACTTGAGATTTAAGATAGAGCATTTTCATCATCTCCGCTAACAAATACTTTGCTAGAAAGCATTCTTCCATACAGGATTATGACAAAGAGATCTCAATGAATAAATTGAATACTTAAAACTAAAAAAAAAAAAAAATTAATTGACATGTTTTCATTTATTCTGTAGATAATTTATTTTCCATCTCAGAAATGGAATCTTTCTGCCTTTATTATATTTCCTATTAAAGCTTTTAATTTGAAGAAGCTTGCTTCTAAGGAAATAGGTTGGATTCAGAACAGTTCTATGACTAGTTTTAGTATTTTTTTCACTTCAGGATTTTTTTTTTTCCCACTCATAATTAATGGAAGAAAAATGTCACATTGTAGAATGACTAAAGAATAAGTGTTTCATCATCTACACCAGTCTGTGATATATAAACTGAAGTCTTTTTGCAAGAGTAATATTGGCCAGGATAAAGTGTGCAAATGCTGGTTCATATATGCTGCCTTCTTCCACTTCTTGCAGTTTCACCAAAATGTCTCACTTTTACTATTGTGAATTGTTCTGCATTCCAGAATTTCTTGAACTGAAAATGTTTCCCCCATCAGTGTGAGCTCTGCATTCTGAATTTGTTCTCACATTCTTTTTCCAGCTTCCACTTCATCTTTCCTAAAACTTTTGTTCATCCACTTATGCTTTCTATGACATCTCAAATACGCTTAGTTTCAGAAGAAATAATGAGCTACCACACAGTAACAAGTGACCAGGGGAATACTGAGATCTTTACACATTCATTAAACTTGGTCAGATATAAATGAGTTTTTCAAGTCATTGATTATCAAGTCATTTTTCCGAAACATGGCAATACAAGACCTTTGTAGTTAAATAACTATTATAACATTTTAAATGTAAGTAAAACACTGTACTTTCCTCTAGCTTGGCATGGAAATTTCAATCCAAATACTTAATGTACAGTGAAATTAAACCAACAGAAAATAAGGTATTGTATTAAGTATCATGCAAGGTGAACTCTAACTGATACATAACGTTTCCCATATTTTACACTCGCTAAAAAATGAAACCGTTGGCCAAATTCACTCAGACAACAAAGTGATTGAGTGTGCTATTTTCCTATGTTCAGGCAAACCCTGAAATAACTTGATACTATTTCAAAAAGACTAAAGTTATAGTTTCATTTCATAAGGAATCTTCTAATTGAACAGGAACTGGAATAGCTGCAAAATTCAAAACTGCATCTTCTCTATCGAAGTTGATTAAAGAAAATTAATAGATACTTTTCAATGAATTTTAGCATGAGGAGTTTAGTGTGCTACTTGTGAATAATTCTACCAACCCTTAATAAGATGTTCCAGAAAGACTAATTTACCAAATTAATTTACAGACATCGTTGTCAGCTCTTTAGTCTGTAGGGCTCTGGGCATTTCATTATTTTTTATCTAAAGCCTCTCTGTTATCAGAGCTGAAAGGTGCATTGATTTGAATCTCCCTCTCTCAATGCTGATTAACAGCAATTTAGTAGAGAACAGCATTTGACACTGACATTGGGATTCTGAGGTAGGCACAGCAAATTGTCTGGCTCCAGAGGAGAACAGGAGGAGAGGATTTCTGGCTGGGTTTGGTGAACAGGCACATTCACGCCAAGACAGGTGGGGGCAGCAAGGCACTGAGGCACGCAGCACATCGCCTGTGTGGCAGAGCATCCCCAGGATACAGGCCGTGCACACAGGTGCTTTAATTTCATAACAGCACTGCTGAATTGGACAGATTTAGGTTGTGCGGATTTCCTCGGTGCTTAAACAAACCATCTCTGTCTACGTCAGTCACTTACCTTTTGTCCCTGTAGAAAGTGAAGCATTTCCTAAGAGAAGTGAAGCATTCCTGCAGGAAGGCCACGTCCTACAGGTGCAGCTGTAGCACGCAGGTGTGCACGAGACGCTTTTGTTCTGTGCCAGGGTCTCTGTGCTCTTGCCAGGGGCTGACTGGCCCTAACCATTCTGCTTCCACCGCCCTTCTGCTTCAGGCTGCTCAGCGCAGGGCAGCACGGCCCCGGCCAGCCGTGCCACCACCACACGCCTTCTGCGCAGCCCCCGACCTGAAATGCCACCAAAGGGACGTGGCTGGCGTAAAGCGCTGCACGGTTTTGATCCAAATGTTTGTTACAACTGACTGCTGTGAGCCATGTCAAATTAAAATATGATAAGGGAGAATAAGGATGTTGACACTAGTTTGGTTTTACCAAAATCAGAGGTACCAAGCAAGCAGGGAGAAAACAGAATTATTTTTTTTCTCTACAGTAAGATGCCTGGACATCCATTTCTTCTTCCTCCAACTGTCTCCACATTAAATTCTCCAAAAAAAAAGTTACTCCCAAAGCAGGTAGCACAACAAGGTAATGATTTTAAATACGGCCTATAAATATTTTAATATAGAAGTTATCAAGGGCAAAATGCTATCTTTAAGTAATGGAATGGGAATACTTACATTTTATCTAAATATACAGTTCAGAACAAAATAGATAATTCACATACATGGATAGGCAAATTCATTTCTCATGTTCTCCAGACACATAGGCATAAACAGTTACATAAGTTATTTTAAAAAGATACTTCTGAAATATTTTTAAAAAAATCTTAAAAAATCTTAAAAAATATTCCTCAAATAATGTATTTATTTGATGGGAAAACACTTGCCTATTTGAAATCTTCATACTGCATTTATTATTAATAGAATGTAAATTTACTTAATTTACCTATTTCCATCCCAGAGAAATGAAACAAGTAATGGAAAATCAGTTTGAACTAGAGCTAAGCAAACCATTTGCACTATCATTTATTTTAAAATGCATTTTTGGGTGAATATAAACATTTTTTCCTAAGTTGAATTCAGTAAAAAAGGAAACCAATGTAAGCGTTTTCTTTTCCAAAATCTACTGAATTTACTCATTCTATTTTAAGTACTGTGAAGGTGTGTTTAAAAAAAAAAAAAAAAAAAAAAGGAAATGGAACAACATATTGTTGTTGGCCAGGAACAGTTTCTCTTCCAAGGCAGCCAGGGAAAAGAAAAAGCTATCGTCATTTGCATAACTGCCACAAAATAAAGACAGAGCGATTTCTATTAATGGGAACATGCCACTGAGCTGTACTTATTCCACACATACCCTGCCCCATCTTACGAAGCTGGTTCACTCACTCTTTACCAAACATTTTCAACATGAATCTCTTTCTCAGAGACTCGTCTGCATCCCCCTTTCTTTTTTTGAGGGGCAAATCCTAGTGATTGCTTTCTTTCTCTGGCTAATAAATACTTTTATAGTCCATGTAACGTTGAGCAAAAAGAATATGGTTTGTGATGGTAAGGGGCTCTCACTGTGTAGGTTGCTTTGACTTTTACATTAGGAGACAGGCGTTGCCATTCAGATCTCATCAGGAGGAGCAGAGAATTAAACGTAGACCTTCCATGTAGCAGGAGAATCTTCCCTATAATGAGGAATAGTCTTCATTTCAATGGCCATATGGATGTGTAGCTAACAAATAGTATGCTTGAAGATTTCTGTCAGATCAGGCCCTTGCTGATAAAATAGGCAGGGGAACAACTGAATTATGGAAGTTAATTTGGGTTGGTTGCCATCTGTTGCCTATCAGAGGTCCCCTCACCCTTGCGAAAATGTAGTCAGCTCTGGGAACACTGAAAGTTGGCTGGATTTTTATGCGTTTAGTAATGTCACTAATAGCTACTTAGGTATGTAAACACTTCAGAAACCTTCAGTTGAAGATGAAAGCTGAAATTTTGGGAATTAGGTGTTTACAGCAAATGGTTGCTTAAATGCTTTCCAATGTCCTTTTGTAAATTAGCCTCTCTCTGTGAACCATGCAAAACTTTCAGTATGTGAGAAGTCAAAAGAGAGGCTCAGCGACATGCAACATTTACAAGGCTGGAGTCTTTCAGCTCTCTGCCATCTGATGGACCTGATTAGATAATACTGGTAACAGTAATGTTGTCACAAATTGTTATTAAAGCTGCTTTCACTGCTGAAGCTGTCTTAAAAGTATGCAACTGTATATACAGCCTTGGGCTGTTATCTTTAGTTTTACACAAGGATATTTATCAGTGAGACGAGACAACATTAAGGGTGTGTGAGTTGTAAGGAGTAGGATATCAGACACAATAAATTGAGATCTTCAACAAGGAAGAGTAAGATGAAGAGAGAGTTATTTCATTACACTTCAGAAGACAGTAAAGAGTTCCACATCTGACTTAAGTGGTTCTCCATTTAACAGCATATAAGTAATCATCCATTGACCTAAATATTGAGGGTACCTTGAGGAACAGTTTTGGGGGCACAAAAACAATAGGTTACAGTGAAAAGAAGAGAAAAGGAGAGGATAAAAAAAGGAGGGGAGGAGGGGAACGGAGAGGAGGCATTGAATTCCCAAGGGCTGTGATGAGGACTCAAAATGTACTGCGAATTCACTGCAGGATCAAAATAGTGATGGCTGTTTTCCATGTTTCCAAACATTTATTTTTTTTACTCAAATTATGGCAGAAGAATTCTGGGAGAAAGTAAAAATTGAAAGAAGTTTCACATAGAACAAAGGGAAGAATATGTAAAAGAATGTGTCTGCATCGTTTTCTCCAGAGTGTTGCCCATCAACCCAAACATATATTGGCTCACAGCCCTTTTAGCATTTCCCATCACCTTTCTATAGGACGCTATTTGATTGATTTCTGGAAGAGTTTGCTTTATTGCCCAGCTTAGCCATTTTATCTGTCTCGATGCTGAAAAATACAGCTGGGTGTATCCTGTCTTACTTTCTTATGTTTCTCTCTGCAAGCAAGGAAGCACAGCCGTAACCTCTTCATGGTCAGAGGAAAGATACCGAGGATACGTAAAACTTGGAATGGAAGGGGATTAATGGGATAATTTGTAGAGGATGAAAAGGATTCTAACTTATAAATTGTTTGGACTAAATTATTCTATCCATCTGCCTTGTAAAGGAATAGGCCTCCTTTTCTGCCTAGCTTCACTTTCAAATGCTTACTGAAGTGTTTTCAGGTAATCTCCAAATAAATGGGGAAGAGCTGCTTAAATGGAAAAGAAATAGGGTAAGGTCTGCAAACAGTCAGGAGGAAGAAGAAAACCACAGGACCGTGACCACTCACTCAAACATTACAGAGAGCTGAAATGGAAACAGGAGAGACATAAGGAAAGAGGAGACAATTTTTTTAGACTTTAGATAGTTCCAAATCATAATCAAGAAAAATATAACTAACAATGGACAGAGGAGGTAAAACGTTTAGAAAAAAGTGTTCCTTTTGCATAGAAGTAAAAAATAAGACAGGAGCACGAAAAGTAACATTGATGAGTATTTCTGGAAAGCCTAACCTTATAATATAAACTAATCTCATATCTTGAATTTTTGCATTGAAATATTTTGTTTACAGGTTGATCTATTAAACCTAAAATAATTAAATAAACTAGAAAAATTAATTTGAAAACATGTGATGTTTGTAAAAATACTCAGAAGTATACCAATGGAGACCTCTCTCCCGACACATTCTTTCTCCTAATGGGGGCTCCAAGACTGAAAGGGGCAGGAAAGAAATGGAAATAAGGCAGCTCATTTGTTCAGGGAAGTGAGGTTTTCTTGTCATTTTTTTAGTCTGCAAGGTTTTTGGACAGAAAGCTAAAGCCCTTTTTTCAATCAATAGTAATTTTACATTTTTTCGAGTCAATAGTGCCTTTTCATGGATCAGGAACAGCCAGAATTAACATATAAAAATACTTGGAAAGACGGAGTATCTAAAGCAGTATTTAATAATTTATACGGTACTGAGCATTTAGTAACGGAATATATAACATGCTGGAAAATAATGTCCATCCCATGTCTGATCCATGTTTGTATTAGGAACGCTTCCTTGCCTGCAAGGAAACTCCAGGCAAGAATTTTAAGGGCATTAGCTACTGTGGAGTGTGATGCATGCTATCTTTGGAAGTCTTGTGCTCTGTATCATCAAATGCTGCTGTCATGGCTTGCTTATTTTGCAGTTGCCAGATATGCAGACTTGGAGACCAGTTGTACCATCTGCATTTGCTGTATTTTATCTTTCGCTTTGCCAAAGGCCAATGATTTGAATCTGAGTATGAAAGTAAAATTTGATTCCGCCTGAAACACAGCTGAGAGAAAGGCGGCAGTGAGCTGTGCTCTTGTTTATACAAGTAAGATAAGAAAATCTACTTCCATTTGACAGCATATTGTATACTGATACCATTACACTCAAGGAAGACTGCATTCCCTGCAAGTACTTTAAAGCCAGAGTTTCAGACACACAACTTGATAATACAAACACATGCAACAGAAAGCTGGCTTATTGCTTGGTATGGCACTCCTCATACTCTCGGCATTGCTCTCTCCATCAGGCAGCCTTAACACTAGCTCACAAAGACTAAGCAAAATTGTCTTCTGCATGCATCAACTTAAGAGAGTTTTTTGCATGTTGGTGTGCGGGTAAGAAACTGGATGGAGAGTAATAAAGATGAATGACAAGAAGCAAAACAAATAAAAAAGTGTGATAAAGAACAAATACATATTAGGAACCGAGGAGGGGAATGGTAAGAGACAGTGCAGTAAGCTTATAGTGGGATGTAGTTTGCATAGCATGCTGTCTTACTGAGGGATGACAGGATGTCAAAATGTATCAGCCTTAACAGTAATTAACAGAGAGCATTTGAGAAAATTACTCAGTATCATTGTAGCCTTCCCTGCTTAGTGCTGGCAACTTTTCTCAGCACCTGGTGTAATTTCTTCTATCCAAACTCTTGTCTGAAACTAAAGACCTCTCCCTGGGGAGGCAGTCTGTACCCCCTCGATCCACACACAGAAGTCTATTTCCTTCCTCCTAAGCAGAAGAAAAGCTCCTGGTTATATTTCCCTTCTTAACTCTGGTGTCAAGAACCGAAGGCTTTCAGCATGGCTGTCAGGTTTAGAGGCAGACTTAGACACTTCTTGGCCTCAGTCTAATGAGAGCTTGAAACATTACTTAATGAGGTACCACTGGCCCTGAGGAGCTGTAGCCTCATTGACCAGCACTGAGAGAGGAGAAGAAAAACTGTTTAACTCCACGATGCATCCATGAGAGGTGCCTGGCCAAGACACCCCTCGCACACAATTTTACAGGTGACTGGAGTGGAAGCAGAAGGGCTCACCAACTGCTCCCGATCTGGGTAAGAATGAGCAGTTGCTACAGGCTCTGTCTCCCTTGCTGTTTTGGAAAGAAAGGAGGGGAGCTGACAGCCCCAGGGGCATACTGAATCAGGAGGAAAACTCAATGCGAGCAGGCTGAATTTGCCAACTTTTGGTACTTCAAACTTCTGTGAATTGGCTCAATAGTATTATACATTTTGTAATTGTTGTAAAACGCATTCAGAAAGGTTTTTAGGTTTTGCTTATTATGACACATTGTAGCACCTCTTTGACACCAGTACCGCACTATATTATATATCAGCAATATAACTCATGATTATGCAAAAGAAGGTTATTCATGACTTTTAGTCAATTGTTGATTAGTAAGATGGCTGTGTTATGCATAGTAATAGACCAAATGCTTCTCCTGAGCAGTCATTATCCAATACTTGCACAGCTCTAATCTAAATTCCAAGAAGGACGATCCATAAAGGGAAATTAACACTAGAAGTTAATGGCAGTTGAAAAATTTGTCTTCCTTTGCTGCTTAGATGCTATTTTTAAATGGAATAGAAAAGAAGAACATCATGGCAAAATATAAGAAAAAAAAAATAAAAACAAAAAACAGTATCTGTAACGTGAAGTAATATTTGTTAAGGGAACGCTTGTGCAACATCTGAAAGCACAAATGCCAAGATTTATTCCTTTTGATGTTACTAAAAGGTAAGAATTAGCAAATAGAAAATGTAAGAAGTGACTGGAAGAACATCTGGAGGATGCTGCAAAAGCATTTACATGCATGTTTGTAAAAGAATATGCCTAGAAACATGGCAAATAGTACCAAGTCCCTTGGGGTTCATTATCTGAATATCCTTTAAAAAGAAAATACTAAAATTTCAGGAGAATTACTCCATAAATAAGGAATGCTATTACTGTCAATTTGATTGACCAACTGTGTAACACCAGCCAAAAACAGCCTAGCCCACAGTTCCTGTGCAAAGCCTACAACTATGTCTCACAGTTAAAGCATATTCAAGTGACTGAAAATCTGTCTCATGTGCAGGTAAGTTGCTCCAAAGGTTGGTCACACTGGCCTTACCCATACCTTCAGTGAGAATTTCCTTGTCACAGATTACCTTCATTTCCATGCTATGAGAGCTTTTCTTTGCTAGATTAATGAACCATCAGATACCAGAAATCTTTTCACTACGTAAGCTGTGATCACCTCCTAACTTTTTTTTTTTTTTTTTTTAATAAACCGAATAGCTCAAGTCCTAAGCTGCTTAGGAGTTTCTAAGCCTCTTATGGTAGGGAATGTTTTCTAAAAACTGCTCTCTTCTGGTAGCTTTTTTCTGACTAACCTCCAAATTTTCACCTACTTTCTGAAGTACAGACAACAAAACCAGACACAATATTTGTCTAACTGCTTCTCTTCTGTTTTTTACAGAGGAAACAGGACTACCTAGTCCTTAAAGTCTTGCAGTAGAGTAATTGCCCTGCTTCTCCGTGGACTTAATTTGACTCTCATCTAATGAGGGTACCCCTTATATTGAGTTCTCATCTTTAGTCACATCTTGTAAGCCTCTCTCATTTGGGCCTGGATAATTAGTATGAGCATTGGCCCAAGCACAAATAAGGTATGTAAGAACCCACACCCCATTCCCCCCATAGACCATCCAATAAGCTCAGGGGTTTCCTGACAGAAGAGCTTTATCCTCTTTTCTGATAAGTGCCAGGGAGCCCACAGTTAGGATCCTGGGAAGCTCCTTAGCTGTCTGACATGATATAATATGTATGGTTGTACTACCATTAGGATGACAATGCTATCATAGAGCGTTTCAGAATTTTAAAGAATTTTAAATTAATTTTAAATAATTATCCTTTAAGAGGTTTTGTTGGTGGATTGGGGATTTCCTCAGACAGAAAACCCATTATATCTTCGTATTATTTACTGTATTGGCACAGTGTGTTAACAGGACACTAAAAAATACTGTGTGTAGAATGGTACAATATCAATTTGAGCAAGCTTTGCATAAATAAACATTATTTTCCAATGAAGGCACAAACTCCACGGGATGATCCTTCTGCTGCAGTACCAGTTAGTGAAACAATGCATGTAAAACATGATGTGATCCTAGAGAGGAAAGCAGTTGTTTGCAAAACCAAAGGAAAAAAAAAAAAAAAAGATGAAAATATGTTTCAAAATATTTTTAGATTGTTTCTTTACAAGAGCAAATGACTGGGTGAGACACTGAGTTTAAAGCAGTCTGTTAGCCAACACTGAACACAAGGGTACTGAGCCATATTATTCCCAACTTACTTACACATTCAGAGGTTGCCAGGCAGGCCACTGTGCTTTTGCCTTGATGACTGTTAAAACCTCATCGCTCTGTGAAAAGAGACAAAAGAATAAAGTGATTGGGACAAATTTACAATGAAAGCAATATGATTTACAGCAAAAAGAGACCCTAGAACAAGATGTGCCTCCAAATTCTGATTATGAGAAATATGCTTTGTCCTTTTTGTTATCTGGGCATCTCATGTCCTCAGCTGCTTGGGTTCACTGAGGAGCCTTCACGAAAGCAAGTCATAGGAGCAGCACGCAAAATTAGGCAGACCTTGGGCACAGCCTCTTTCCTTTCTGCAGGAGCAGAAGTCAGCTTAAAACACCAACAGCAGTTCACACACTGTGGTATTTTTGCATGTCTTCCCAGTAAGAAGCTACCACTGTAGGCAAGCTAATATACCTTGAAGAATATATGCTGCAGTATTTAATACCCCCATATCTGAAGACTCCATGGTGAATGCACTGCAACCTCCTACAAGTAAAACTGTTGATAGCATATGCTATTTGCTCTCTGCTTACTCATGCAAAAATTGCAGGGTGAAATACAACACCTACCTCTTTGCCATAGTGTGGCAAAGCACTGGAGAAAGATTATGTCCTAAAGTCTGTAGCAATTTCTGCACCAGCAGTTTTAAACTTAATATTGATACAATAAACCCAGGACAAAGGCAGGATACCATTAATGAGGCTCTGATGCCCAGAAGACTTCTATCACACATTTTTTAGAAGCATCTTCCCTATCTCCCCCAGGAATCCATCCTGGTAATTCGCCTAGAGCAACACAAAGTTCACACTTTGCTCACATGATTTCCATCGTCTTTTAAAAACATTTCCCAATTAGACTAAGAAACCTACCTCATACATTACAAGTAATTGGCACTTCCAACAGAGCTGGTCTTTCAATTTAGTGATAATTGTGCCATTTCCTGCTCAATAGCAATAGTTCTGATACCCCAGGCTAGCTCTAATCCATCCATGTACTCCTCTGTTTAAAGAAAACAATTTTCACTGGTTGTTTCCACCTCTCTCAGTATTTTCTGACTTCCCCTGTTTTACCAAAGCAAGGTTATTGCAGTGTTGATGGGCCCTCTCTGTAACACACAAGGTTTTCAGTCTCAGGAATACACATGGGACACGACCCCTCCCTGGTCTCAGTGGATGGATAAGCCCCATTATAAAACTCCTTTTCCTAAATAAGGATGCTTGGATGAAGTCTACTCTACATTACATGCACCGAGCTAAGCTAGCTGAAAGTCTGACTCTATAAATGCAAGAAAGTACAAAAAGCTTTTTTCATCTAGTTGGAAAAGAGAGAATTTCACTCTGACCAGCAGCAGCCCGCCCACAGCAGTGCTGTGCAAGCAGGGGTTCAGAGGGGTGAGCCCCAGGGGAGCAGCAGCAGGCTGAGCTCCCAGCACAGCCCCGTCCCCAACAGCAATACGTGCTGTGCAGGAGAGATGCAGAACGGCCCAGTTCTTCTCTGGCAAACCTATTCTTGCCTCCGTGCCTTCGTAATGGAAGCAGCAGATTTCCCCCCAAAGTAATTTAGAAGAAAACTGATTAAACAAATGGGGTTAAAGGCCTGTCTTTGTGCATTACTCATCTTTCTCTGTCAATAGAATTTGACTCAGCTTTCAATTTTCCTTGTTTCAACACCTTAAGACTTTCCAGAGAGGCATATTTTCATTTACTTTCCTTGAGAAGTCATCTGCATTCAGAATAATTAACTGCACATCGTACATCCCAAGGAAAGTCTGTTATGAGTACAAATGTTTATGTTTATTAAAATTATATACTGCTTATCTAATAGAAGACAATAATCATGTCAGTAACATCCAAATCACTCGTGTCTGAAAACACTTTAACATCTGCTATTCAAATTACAAACGCGTACCAAGAGGGGCTGATTAATAGTTTAGTGGTATGCACAGAGGGAAGGAAATAGGGAGTAGAGCATGTACATTCAGACAGCCCCTAATTTTTGAGGGAGATGAAAATTCAGATGCAGGAGATGAATTAATGGCCACTTTCTGAACAGCAACAAAAATTAAATGATGCAGGATCCAGTATTCTGGTGGGCCTGGAAACAAAACACATGTTTCTAGTACCTAGAGTTCCTTAAAAATTACACAGGATTAGCTGTGACTTGAATTAAATCATTGTTATTCCAGATTGATTTTCTAATTACACAGTTGTCTCTATGATGTAGATTTGTATTATATCTAATTTTTTATTTGTTTTTAATTTAACAGCTACCCTGTTACCAATGCCAGTGTAGGTTTACTCCTACATGCACTGATAGACATACACACACATAGATCTGAGCAGATATTTCAGAATTAAGGAGTTTTCCTGGAGCAAGGCATTTATATCAGGAAGATGATGTAATATTGCATTTTGTCTCTACTGTATATTTAGCTTGAATGCTCAGGGTAATTTATACTTAAAAGAGTAAGACACTGATGATAGGCTGTGATAGACTGCAACAGGTTTTGAGGTGGCCATGGCTTTCATGTGCATATGCCTGTTTCTTTTGCAGAGACTCACTAAAAACAAGCAGAAGGCTTTCAAAAAAGTCAGATTTGGTTCAGCAGAACTAGAAAGCAAACCTTTTCAAAACAGAAAAAAAAAAAAAAATCAGAACAGGAAGGCTAGCAGACCAAAATCCCAGGAGATGGTTTGTACACAGCTCTGTCCAGGGTGTCCTCACTGGAAGTTGCTCCCCAGCAGCTTGGTGGCTTTTCTGAGGGCAGCACCTCCAGGAAAGGGGGGACCTTCTTCTGCCTCCAGCTGGCCTCTTTTTGAAGAGAATTTGATAAGCTTAAAACAGCCCAGGCAAACAGATGCTATGGGCTGCACAAGTTTCACAGCATTGTGAGCAATCTATAGGTAGAGAGCAAGCTACAGAAAAGACACAGTGGTTGGATTTTCTGGTCAATCTCTTTAGTTATAATTTATCGGCAGATGGTATGAACTGAGAGGATACAAAATGCTTGAAGTGAAACACAAATTAATAATATGTACCTAGTTGATACAACCCAACTGCCTCCTATAACCCAAATGTACAGACTTCAGAGAAGAGGCATAAACACCAAACAATTTAAATTTTTATGAATTTTAGTTAACGTTTTCTAAGGGCTTCCTGTATTATGTCTGTAGCCATGTTTCTCTCCTCCTCGTACTCCCAAAGTTTTGCTTTGATTTTTGAAGTAAACAAACACTCAAATTTATGTCAAAACATGGCAAAAGAACTAGGATGTTTCACTGTTGTATGTTCCAAGTTGTCACCATTTATGTATTTGGCTGGGAAGCTATGATTCCCGAGTAATCAAACTGTTAGATTTTCAAACAGAAAACCAGATCATCTGCAAATGATGGAGTATCAAAATGTAACAACGAATGTCAGAAGAAGTTAAAGGAAGGAACACTTTTGTGTGGTTCTCCTGAAAATTATTCTGGTAAAGCCTTATACACATCTCTTCCAACAGTAACAAAGAAGAAGAAAACTGTCAAGCCCAAGGTACGCTTCTATGCATGTGGAAGTTGTCAAGGAGTGAATCTGGGACTACCTGTCAGTTGTTAGAGACAGAAAGGAGACAAGTTGCTACTCTCTTTCCCCTTCCCATTTAAAAGGCTTTCCTTCTTGCGTACATATCACGAAGCAGATACTTGAGTATTTGCTGAGCCTGGCTCCCCACCAGCTTGCTTGCAGCAGCTTCCCCGTCTCTGCTTGCTGTGAGCATGTGCTGCTGTTGATGCAGCATCTCTGCCGCTCCTCTGAGTAGGAAGTCACGATTTAGTAATTAAGCTAGTATTACCTCTTGGGAACCTTCCTGGTAAATCCCTTTCAGAAGTGCAGTTAGGCATAACGACTTACAAAAGATCGCATAAAGTCTCTGTAGAGCCCCCTGGAGCCTCGTCTTCAATTCCAGTTATTATTTCAGTTATGTAATTTCATTTTCCAGGTGTATCAGACCCTTCTCTACATGCTTACAGCTTGCTTAGAAGTCCAGTGGAGACAAAGTAGTCTCCAAAATGACTTCAATGGGTTTTGGATTGCAGCCTCTGTGAAAGCATGCAGAAATAGCTAAGAGTTACCCTTCCCTCCAAATCCTCTTTCTATTTTAGTGCTTTGAGCTTGGGTGGGTAATTGATTGGCTCAATAGTTGTTCCCTATGAAAGTACTGTCCTCCAGAAAGTCCTAAGAGTGCAATTTTGAAAAGTTGGTAGCATCATTCTAACACAGACACCTTACCGATCTTCTGAAGTTGGTAAAAATTAATCGTTTACTTTATATCCATTTGTTCCTGCAACGTCCAACTGAAGAGGCATGAATAATAAAGTCATTAAAGGGCTCCAGATAGAACCCCATGGTATGAAACCACTGACAAGCTGGGTTGTTAGCTGTGCGTGAAATCTTGAAGAATTCATCTTCAAGAACAGCAAGTGGGATGGACGTAGCTCAAAAAAGCAGCCTAAGTGTTTGATAAGAGGTCTTCCCAAACCAAGGGAATAAAAGCAACTTGTTTAAACAACAACATCCATTAAAATGTAATGAAAGCTTTCAGGAAAATTTTAAACATCATCTGAATACCATTGGAATAACAGAGATTAGCAGGATTTGGAAAACCATGCGTACTCTCTCATGTGCTCCTGCTGCTTAAGTGATGTGATTAGTCGATTCTCTGTACCGTAAGTTATTTTTTGAGTAATTTTTATTACTATTTTTATCTTATATGTGCTGAATAACATTATAAAACGTTACTGTGCAGACCACTTATCACTTCATAATAATGATTGGATTCAGCTCAGCTAAACAAATGATGGTGTACTATCTGACATCAAAATCAGAGTCTGATTCAATGAACTGTGAGAATGAAAAAACACCTGTTTTGAGCCAGAGCTTAATTTCACTCATTTCACATTGCCACTGCTTGGCATTCATTTGATTGTTTTAGAAGAGAGAACATTTAATTCTTTCCACAATACCCATCTTCATAATATCTCAGTGCCTCTCTATCTACAGTGGACTTATTTTCACAAGAAAGAAGAAATAGCAACATTATCCTCAATTCAGAGATGATGAATTGAATGCCTTCTGGAAATAAACCAACATATCTGAGTTTTAAGATAGCATCTCAACTGCGTGATCATCCTTTCTCTCAAAAAATAATTTGTAATGAAAGAGAAAGAGATAAGGTGAGAAGGAAAAACTATACTGCACAGCATGTTTCCTGTGGGGAATCAAAGTACTATTTCACCCTAATACAAATACACACTTTCTATCTAGGTTGAGAAAAGAATAAACCAGCATCTTGTCTTTGAAGCATAAGCTAACACAAAACAGATAGTTCAACATATTATGGACTTCCATGGATAATAACAGAAATACGGCATATTTTCTCCTGGTTGATAAGATCCATATACATCTTGTCTCCTTGTTTTACAGCTGTATTTGAATAAAAAGGGGACACTGCTGCAGGCACACCATTGGAACTTGTAAAAACTTTTTTTTGAGAAAGGAAGTAGTTGTCTGTTCTGTGGTGATAAATATTTCTGGGATAAAAGCATCCACATGCAGATTTATTTGCTCTGGAGTTCATCTTCATGTAAATATACTTAACAGGCGCATTTGCTTTATGGTAACTGTGAATGTGATCTCCTGTAATGCACTCTGAGTGGGCATGTTTTATTCATCATATAAGCAGTCAGCTTGGTTTGAGTCTACCCAGGTTTCCAAGCATTTCTTGCTTATGTTGAGTGTGTCAGAAGTTTCCTATAGCTGTTAGCATGGTCACTGCATAACCATACTTCTGAGGCTCTTATCATGAGCTGCTAATGCATCATGCAACACCTCTATTTTCCTGTAGGTGCAGCCAAGGAGGCTGCTGTAGTTGCCTAAGCCTCAGTGCTTAGATGCTGCTCTTCTTAACAGGCAGAGGTGTTTTGATGAAAGAACCTGCAGAATTTGGTTTTTGGATAACCAGGTCTAGTGGGAGGAGTCCCTGCCCATGGCAGGGGAGGTGGAACTGGATGATCTTTAAATGGGTCCCTTCCCACCCAAACCTACGATTCTGTGATTCCACAGAAAGGTTGAGCTTTTAGTCACAAATTACTGTATCTGAAAGAAGAAAAAACAAAATGAAATATAACTAAGGAAAAAGACTTACCGCTACCATTTGATGGTAACTAAATTCTGTGTAATTGTATGATATACTTACATTCGGGCAGATTATACTTAAACCCATTAGCACAGACTTGGGGTTACTTTAAACAACAGCAAAAATCCATTTCAGGCAGTGGAATTATACCAGGACTGTGTTTGCTCATTTTTCTCTGAATACTCTGTTTATATAACAGAGATTTTGTGAATCCTCCAGCAGCCAGTGGAGCTGAGAAAACATCACATAATTTGAGATATATAATAAATACGACTGAATTGGATTCAGTATTTGATCATGGTACATACAGATTTGAGTTTTCCCTCTAGAAATATCCATTTCTATCCAAACGGGTCCAGTTTCAGGAACACAAGTAAACCAGTGCTTCAGATAGTCCCTGCTGAATTGCTGTGATGCAAGGAAAGCTTTCCTGAATTGGCTACTTAGCAATTTTGCACCTACTTCTACAGGGAAAAACCTGTCTGACAGATAATCAGGCTGACATTTTCCCTAAAACATAGGTATTCTCTGTATTTTTCAGAAATTATGGTAATATGTTAGAGCTATAATTTCAGTACTGTGATTATACAGAAGCTAGGTGACAATGCACTTTTAAAAAAAGCTTTTAAAGAGGAATTATGGGAATTAAAATTCCCGATTTTGTTAAAAATTACTAAGATGGAATGCAAAAAGCAGTTTGTTCATTGTTACCCTGAGTATGTATCCCCAAAGCCCTGATTCACTCTGCACTAACAAATCTTCTGCATTACCTGTCCCACACGGTTTTCCTTCAATTCTGTGGTTCTTTCAGGAGGGGAATGTAGGTTGAAATTAACAACAGAACTGTCGCTAATGGTGAAAATCATATGCTCTATTTTGTTTCCATTAAGGTGTGGTTACATAATTTAGGGTGTCCTAATAAAGCAATAATTCATTTTTCCACAGTAGAAAGCTTAGCAGCATGTCTTAATGAGCCCTAAGTATGTGCTAAGGACTGGAACCCTTTGCTGTGGCTGAGCAGATTTTGTAGGGAAAGGGTCTCCCTTGTGAGCCACTTCTTGGTTGTGAGTTGATTTGTACTGCACATTTTTCTTCACTCACGTAGAATACTCTGCTGTCTTTAGGACTACAAGAAGATTTTGGGATCCTAAATTACCTTTGCCAAAAGCAAGGGAAGACCTTTCTACTACACTTAGGAATGGCAACTTTTTAAAGTAGGGAATTAAACTAGATTTTGAAGCTGCCCATAAGCACGGTAATTCCCACCCTGTGCTTAACAGGTTGATCTGATAAATAATCCATTTGTCCTCCTTCTGTCTCATCTTTCCCACTTTGATCAATACTTTAGATTAAACCACCCCTTAAAACTATATGTAAGTGCTATAAAGCTACTGTTATCTTAAACTCACACACGATCTGGAAATGGCGAACGCACTGGAAAAGAAATGAGGGGAATAAAACACACCAAGGAGCAGTCCATCACACTGAGGCATTCTACATACAATAAAGCAGATGTATGCAACTGAATGGCAGCCTGCACGCAGTACAGCTGAAACTGCCTTCACAGGAGACACAGATAGAAGTGTTTTAAAGGATTACATTCACTCACCAGATTCACATTCAGGTAACTACAGCGTTTTTTGCTCAGATTCCTTCAAATAGTTTCAAAGCAGGCATGGATGAAAGTATGGAGACAGGTTCTTGGGCATGCCAGGAATAAGTGAGTTTCACTTGCTTAAATATCAGCAGGAAACCTCAGGAGAAGACTGTGTCTGCTCTGAGAAACAGCCCAGAGAACAGGGACTGCGAACAATGCTGGTAAATACTGACAGCGAGACTCCAGGTATTACAATTATTCATCCTGTCGCTTCTCTCAGGCATTAGTCAAAAGTCATAGCTTGAATGTAAAAATGTAACAGAAATAATTATTCAGATAAGAGCAAGTGATTTTAAACAGGACCAGAAAGTTAGCCCTGGAGGTGAGCTTTCCTGACCCTTGCTAGCACTTTTCACAAACCAATCTTTTTTTTTTTTTCATTCAGAATGTACAATATAAATATTTTAAATGTGTTTTAACTGCTGTCCAGCAGCTTACTTTCCCTCGATTAAGGATACCATGTCTAAGACACTGTTTACCATTCCTTGCCCCTGCCACCACCTCAAAAAAAAAAAAAAAAAAAGAAAATGTAGCCTTTAATCATATTAAGGAATTAAGGAGCCTATTGTGAGTTATGTTTTCTATAACCTGTAAAAGAAGATTTCTTTTAGAGAAAGCAGCTTCACATCTCTCCCACCCCCCTGCCACTCAGCCCCTGCTGTGCCAAACAGGTTTCTGCTCCCCTGGACCATTTCTCTGGCACTGGGTAGTCTCACGGTTTATGCTTTGACATTAACCTGTCTCAGGATTTAATGGCCAAAACACACTTCTTTCAGCTTTTGGATGAAGCCATCCAACCAGACTTACAGGAGCAGGATTGTAAGAGGAATGTTAGAGCTTTCCTGCTGGAGTGGAGGTGTTGCTGTTTTTCTGGCCAGGGGATGCCTTTCCCACCCCACTTCCTTGCACCTCACCTCCCTTTGAACAGCAGACAACAGCCTGCCCTCCGTGACTCACGTAGTCCTCCACGGACTACAGCAGCTCCAGCCGGATAACCCTGATCCTTTCCGCATCCTTTAATTTTGCATCATTTTGCTTCTGCACTCCTTTAAGTTAGGACAGCTAGATCAAGATGGAGACAGACGGTGCTATTTTTCCTGAGGGCAGGATTATCTTTTAGGGGAGTGGATTGCTTTTGTTTTTCTCGGCCAAATAATCCTCCTGTCCTTTGTCCCAGTACAGATTTTTATACATTCAGAGGGGCCTTGTTTAGGCAGAGAGTGGTGAGGCCCTGGCACAGGCTGCCCAGAGAAGCTGTGGGTGCCTCATCCCTGGAGGTGCTCAAGGCCAGGTTGGATGGGGCTCTGGGCTGCTGGGAGGGGGCTCTGCCCAGAACAGGGGTTTAGGACTGGATGGGCATTAAGGTCCCTTCCAGCCCAAACCAGTCTATGATTCTGAGTTACGTGGAGACAAATCCAGGAACTTGAAATAACCCAGGAAAGTTTCCTTACCTTTTCTTAGAAACTTCAGGGGCTTGCACTAGGTAGCCTTGGCTCCCTGCTCTGCCTCTCCATCTCTAGCAGTTGGAGTTGGGCAACGCTACTATGTTTGTTAGTGGTGGGTTTTTCTTGTTGTTGTTGTATTTGTAAGCTATTAAGCCCTAGTTAGGGCTTAATAGCTTCTGAGTTCCCTCAGAACAGTGCAGGAGGTCAGATGAAGGTTACCTCCCCAGCTGGTGCCCACGCTACTAGATGCTTGGAAAGTATTCATGTTGCTTCAGGTATCTTTGGATCGGTTAATATAGCTGTAGTTCACATGTGTCATTGCACAGAATTAATATTAGAAGAGGAATTATGTAAGACTTACAGCTTTTAAAGCAGTATGAGCTGCTATTAGAGTGACATCTGCAATTGGTGTCATAAGCACGCCAGGGAAGAGCTTGCCATTGCCCTGCAGAACATGCTGTTTTGCTTTCTAGTTGCTTCCTCGGAACAGCAGACAGAACGGAGAGGCAAGAATTAAACCCTGTAGCCACAATGCTGTGTGTCATCCTATAGCAATCAATCACAGATAACTGGGTAAAGTTGTCTGTGTAATAAGCCAGACACGCAAAAATATGTCTGTCTTAATGAAAGCCTCTTAAGTACTCTGAAATATCCCTAGGACATGAAATTGCTGAAGTGTTCATATACTTGCTTTATGATCAGAATAATTCAAAATTAAGTAATATAAACAGAAGTTTACCCTCTAAAAAGGCATTCACCATATTGCACTGTACTCACTCACCACAATATGCATTCTAAAAATAAGAAGAGTTAGAGGCAATCGCTGTGGTTGGGGTCAGGATAAATGTATTTTCTTTTTAGCTGTAAAAGAGCCCGAACTGGCAAGGACACACCTTAAAGCTCAGTACCTAAGTGTGCTGCTAGCCATGTTTATTGCGATGTGTGTCCCTTGCTACTTCCTATGGTTGTTTTGAAATGATACATACACTAGCCTATGCATGGGATTATCTTGAAGTTAGATCTTGAAGTTAGGTTTAAATTTTAGCTGTTGTTAGTCATGTTACCATGAAATGACACAATGCATTATTATGCCATGAAACAAGTGTTTTGAATATTCAGTGACATGTTTAGAGCCAAAAAAGCATGCTTCGCATTATAGTAGTAAAACTCACATTACTGTTAAGATCACCTAATTTGGATTTCTTGATGCATCTAACAAACTCTTCTAGTACCTCTGCAACCCGCATTTAAAAGTATTAGAATTTTGCTCAACTTTTTAAAGTCAGGGATAATGTATACAGGTATTTGTTTTTCATCTTTCTTTTCTCTCCCTCAAGTCCCCTCTCCTCGCAGACATCCTGGGGGACTTACACTGGAGCACTAACACAAACATTATTCTCCTTTACTTGTACAAAAGTAGCAGACCAGACTGCTCCCCACTCAAGTCCTAATTCCAGGTGTTACGCTATCTTACTAAAACTGTTTCCTAACCCTTAAAGTAAAATTATTTTCTTTTTTACTAATCTCTAAAAAAATTAGAACTGCTCCATTATTGCAGGGCAAGCAGCCAAAGGGGTTAATAATCAGAGCAGCAAGGCATGGTTAATGCCATGCACCTCATTTTGAAGCCAATGCTTAGACTCTGTTCAGTGGAGTAACTTCAAAGATACGTTGTCCTTTGCCTCATCAGGATGAATGATTTCTGATGCAAAAGCACACAACACACACAGTGTGGTTTCATCCTGTCCTCTCCTGGCACTGCAATTGCACACTGAAACAGACTGATGGACATGGTCACACACAACAGCACTGCCGAGTTGTTGCTCCAGACTAACTACAGGAAGACTGTAAAATATGTAATTACTGTGGCATTCTCTATAAAGTCTGATGAGCCAATTAATAGCACTGTGTATTTTCATGGTACATTGCCTCATTATTGGTTAAGAATGCTTTTACTGATTATTAAGTTCTAGAGCTCTCCTGTAAGTCATTTGCACCATCATACAGACACAGAAACTAAGGCAAAGTCAACCACAGCACCGCTGCAGTTATCTGTAAGTCTCAAGAAGTGATAGCTGTTATTCCACAAGCACAGGGAGGGACACCAAGTTTTTTCTACAAAACCGAATGACTTCACAACCCACCTTTTGAAAGCTCAATGTAACTACATAGATATATACCACCATCCACATATTGGACCGTCAATCTGAATTTGTGGTTAAGACATTAATTAACCCAGCAACCATGATCAAGCTGTCTGTGAAATACATTAACGACATTAATATTATATTAACCAAGTAAAGATAAGGACAACCTCCAGCTCAAAACATACCTTTCACAAAACCAAGACCAGTGCAAAACGTATCTAAAAGGCATGCTAAGAGCCAGGCCCTTAGCTGGCATTCACCTTGACCTGACAGACAAATGTGTCTTTCCACTCTGTACCTTGCTTGAATGGATTTCTAAATGAGGGCACTTACCTAAGGGAGATATATGAGAATTTTGAACACTTAATTTCCCCAATACTATCTAGAAAGGAAGCAGATTGCTTTATGTCATCCTATAATGGAATTATTTCATTATAATCTTTGCTTGGAAAAAAAAAAACACTCCTCAAAAGACATTCTCTCGAACTACCTTTTTGGCCTCATCCTTTTCTCCCCTGGTTTGAAAGCAAATGACCTTTTGCCACTCCATCCAATCTTGACAATTGCCCAAACCAAGCTTTCTGCGCACCAACAGACTTTGTGTGGAGCTACCTGCTGTGCCAAAACCCCAACACAAGTCATAACATTTCACAGGAACTAGACAGGTGAAACGAAATAATAATAATAAAAAAGGTATTATGCACTAGAAGGAAATCACACAATCAAGAAACAGCGAAATCCAATGTCCCATAAGATACATTCTGCTTATCAGGAAAAGCTACAATTACCTTCAGAGCCTGGGAACTCAGATCCAGTACTCTCTGCTTATGCACTGCTCCTGCTGTTTCACATTTCTTCCCACCCCCCACTCCACCAGCTAGCCCATTAATTAAACACATTTAATGTTTGAACTTTAGAATTACCTTAAATTTTGAGCATTATCTCTTCCTGTAAACTTGTCTCCTGTCAAGCAAGCATGTGTGAAAGCTCTGAGAACAAAACCCAGTACTACCGAGCCAAAGTTCAATGCTTTTAACCAACCAGCTTCACAGTCTGCAAATCAATCTGATCATTTCATAGATGAACACAAACCTCTTTTTCTCACACAGACTATTTCAAAGATCTGAAGAGATCCTAGCTGCTAATATGATTACACCTTACCAATTTTTCATTTTCTGAGGCAGAGCCGCTTTATACAACAGACAGGAACATTTGCAAGCACAGGTCTAATTGTTCACAATTAACAGCAGTTTAGCTCTCAAATAACTGAACTACACAAAGATTAGTACTGTTTTTGAAGGAAGGCACCACTTACTGTAAGCATGGACAAGTGACTCTGAATTTAACACTATGTGACCAGACTGCTGAAGTAATTAAGAGTTTTTTTCGTTACACCTGTTATGCATACATTTCTTTGTGTGCTTCCAAGACACGGGCATTTCCAAACAGCTCCTGAGTACCTCTCCCTGGCTGATCAGGAGCACAATCCTAATTTTATCAGCATTTCTCAAACCCTGGTCTCTGAATCACTACTTCCTTGCAGGAACTTACAGCTCTGCAGGAACTTACAAGAAGCCTTAAACATTCATAGTTTCTCTTTTCTTTCTTCTTTTCTTTCTTTCACGTCCATGTTTCTACTGATATCTTCTGCACTTTTCCACTACAATAAATCACCCAGCATTATTGGTCCCATGTGGCTGCATGCCTTTCATTTTTGTGCACTAAAATCCAACCATCTTATTGACTGCAGCTGCTTTTAAATACACTTTGGTGTCAGCGGTGATTTACTTTTTAATTACATTATTTTATTTTAGATGAGTGGTCCTATTGTTTTCTTAATGGCTCCTTTAAAGGCAGTACTCAAAGAAATGAAACCTCAGCATCTGAGCAAGGAAAATGCATTAATTCACAATTCCTTACCAGAAGAATCTCCTACAATAACATCCTGATGAAAATATCACTACACTTCCCAAATCTTTCACATTCTAGCATGATGATTAAGGGTGTCATTTAGTTGAAGTATGTTCTAGCTCAGCATTCTTGGGAGATTCCTGCTAAAAAGACCAGCAGGGGCAGTGCAAAGATAAGGTTATTTCTGTCTCTCTTCCAAAAGCCCAAGAGACTGTTTTACAGGTTTTCTGTTTCAGCTGCAGCGACAAATTCTGAATCCAATGCTCATCAAAATTAAAGAGATTTGCTCTTAGTAGAAGGTCCATTTTTCACTTCTGATATGTGTATGTAATTTCTCATCCGCAGTAACACATGTATGCTGTATCTGGGGCAATACTGAGCGTATAGGTAAGCTAGTTAGTATTTCTCTGGGGAGAAATTACATTCAGTAAAAACAAAAACATCACGATCTTTTGCAGAAATGTATTCTTTGGAATGGAAATGCGAAGCAAGAAAACATTTATGACTCTGGAAGGTACAACAAGTTTATCCATGTTCTGCTAAGCTGATTTTAACCAATATTTCCTAATAAAAATGTCCTGGGAATGCAGTGTATGTTGTTTCTCTGACACATGCACAAAGCATCAGATACTAAAAATATGCATTTAATCTTCTAAAACATTTGATGTATTGTCATTACACTGAAACATTACAACTACAAATGATAAACATTTCCACTGGTTTCAGATCAAGAAATTGCTCTTCATTTCTGTCCAGTATTTATCTGGCTAAGTGAAGCACAGGAAATTCTAAATTATTGTAACATTTTTTTTGTATAGGATATACAGTATTGAAAAGTAGCCAAAATAATAACTGTGGCTCAGAATTCCTTCTGATTTGGTGTTTGCCAAAAAAACAGCAGTGCCTTGCAGTGCAAGCCTAACCTCATAGTGAGGTGCAATTTTTGTTCTATTTTTTTTCTAGTTACCTTTACCTTTCTAAAGGGTATTTTCTGTTCCTTGCAGCAATCATCCTCACAAGAACAGAAAGGAGGGTGCAAAAGGAAGGTAGGCTAATGAGCAAATAGAAACAGGTTGTTATCATGGGGGCCTTAACACTACTCCGAGTCTGGGGCTTGTTTATCCAATGGTAGAAATGTGTTTGTCTGCTGAAAAATACGTAATACTTGGCCAAGATCATTCTCTAGGAGCAGGTTGCAACCCTTGCCCTCCTGCACCTCTGAACTTTGAAGGAGTAGGTCCAAGAAGAAACTGAAGCAGTAAACCCTGCGAGACCACCCCAAGAGAAGCATTACCAAAAAGTGCTTCTCTTCACCCGTTAACCAGACGTAACAGTCATCTCCTCCCTCTCCTGAAGATACTCAAACTGTAGGTGCCCTCCTACTCTCCCTGAAGGCTCACTCAGAACAGCCACAATCTGGTTTTAAAGGCTTTCTGAGTCTTTCAAAGGGCACACTTCCATTCTTCAACTGCAGAGTGAAAGTAGAAAAAAGATAAATGCTAAACATGCAGTCAGTTCAATTTTGGAACTAAACTCTTCCATTCAGATACAAATATTTATCTACCAAAAGCTTTACAAGCATTTCTGAGGATAGAATGTAACATTTGTTATTAAAAGCAAGAGGTTCACCATTTGTTCCTGCTGTGGTCTTTTGTTGGTATTAGAGCAGGGAGCTCCTACAGTATTCATTAGTTCTGTATGTTTTGTTTTTTCATCTGTTTGCTTACCTAGGCAAAGAAGAGAAGATTTATTTAGAAGCTCCATCATTCTGCAGCCCACCAAAGGCTTTGTGAATGCACAGTACCAATATTTCAGAATCTATACCCTCTACATACGGCTTCTTGCCATTCTCTTTACCACAACATTGGCTCTGATGTGTCACAAAAATCTCTAGGGTAAAGAAATGACTTATGAATGAATTACCTGAAGCAAATCATCAAGAAAATAAATTTAAATGTCACAATTTGACATTCTATTTCATTAATATACTGGGGGAAAATAACAAAAAAAAAAAAAAAAAGAACATTTGTCAAGTTTTCATGTTCACATGCAACACTTTTTATGCCATAACACACATTGAAGTTGAAAAAAAAGCCCTGTGGGGATATCAGGGAACACAGAATTCCAGTCGTATGGATTTATTCCGAGCACCATACTACCTGGTCCTGTGAAGTGAGACACTCACCAACAAAATAGCATGGAATTTTATTAGCAACAACAGGAAGTCAAAGACAGGATCTGTCTCTATGTTTGAAAAGCACCTGGAGTATTTTTGTCTCTTTAATAACTAAAAATGGATGTGTTTAGCGATTCAGCCTGTTTGCAGCTTCCAGGTCTCAAGACAGCCAGAATTTGCAGAGCTGACGTGATGGTCATTCATGGATTCCCAGGGCAAAAACCACCTGGCTAGAGGCTTGAAATGTAGTTTTATTTGCAATCATGATGGTTAAGAGAAATCTTACAGATTGTTGCACTGTAAGGATATTACAGGTCTTTCTGGATATTCTAAGCAGCTTCTAAAACTACTTTGCCTTGATTCACTTGGAGAAAAATAGAAGATGGAAAAAAGATTCAGAGAAGTGTTAAGGTTACTACTAACACCTTCTCAGACATCTTTAAATGGGAGCCAGCTTGTGGATCTGTTTATCTCAAGGAGAAACATATTCCTAAGGGTTTCCGTGAGTCTGAAAGGGCTGTGCTGGCAAAGATCTGAGAAAAAGACCTAACAATCTGCTGCCTTGCAACTGCAGATCCAGTTGAAGTGGAGCTGCTGTCAGCTTCTGCCAAAGATGGAGAAGCCCACTGCTTTATCTTCAACTTCCAGGTCTTGCAGAAGACATTGAAATTCCCAGAAGAGACATCTGATACAAATTACTTGGAACAGTCTGTTATATCCATTTGGAAACGTATGTTTGTTTGTATTTTAACATAAGGCCCTTTGAATGAAAGGGTGAGGGTGAGGGGGTCTCTTGAGAAGCAAGGGGCCTATCTTGTTTGGAGAACCCCCAGTATTTTGTGTGTTTTTCCAAAAACTTGGGCTTTTGTTCCAGGCTATGAAATTGAAATACTTTACAAGGAAATTGGTCCTGGAAAATCTAGGTCTTAAATCACCACAGGCTGTTGTTATTATTGAGGTGTTATTGAAGAAAGTCCAAGACTGTTACTAGCTTGCGCTGCCGGAAGATGGGATTTTCCAGCTTAGGAGCAGGAGCTGGCTTTCTTTAAATTGCTCAAGCAAAAATAATCATTTGCTTATTCATTTTTGAAGCATAATTTCTTCCGGAATACATTATAATTTAAGGACTTAATATTAAACAAAATTCCCCTACCACGTTCATTATACTGATTTCCATCTATACCAGCAGGCAGCTGATGTCTGGGTGTCTACAGAACAATCACTTCTCAACACTCTCCACTGATCAACATGAATCTAGTTAACACTTTTTCCTGTCTTATCTTCTTATCCATGCATTTCTTCTTCAAAATCTGCCTGGAGGGTGATCCTTACTTCATCTCATGGCAGTAAAGGACTCGTTCTCATTGATGTATATAGTATTTGAGAGAACTAATATTTAGTAAGAGCTTATATATCAAACGCTTGACAGTTTGGGGCTGTTTTGTAAGTGAGGATCCCAGCACAATAAAGAGTCATTAACTGCTAAGAATTATTCACTTATTCATTATATACACATATCCACAGGCAAAGTTCTTGTCATAAAGTTCATGTTCTCTGATGAAAGGAGAAATGATTCTTGAATTACAGTTAATCTTGTGCAGACTAATGTAAAATATAGTACTTTTAACATACTGCCTTTAAAAAGAGTAATCTGACCAAGAGCCTGGGAAATTAATTTACGAGCACCAAATCACTATTTATTGACATAATATAGTGCTAGCCATTAATAGTATTTAAAAGTTAGCGTTCCAGTTATGATTCTGTTATTTTATATGAAATATAGTAGCAGCCTTTCAATATAATATTTCATCCTGCAATTGAAGTGCTGTAATTTCTTATAGGCGTTCAGCCAATAGTACAATATAGCTTAAATACGTAATTCTGTAGCACAACACTTATAATGTAAATCAGTGCTTTTTATCTTGTTTGTAGAAACTGGATTCTAAAACCCTCTGATTAGAGATAAATGGTGCTATTTTACACAATAATGAATGGAAAATTACTAGTCTCTTTTCCACTGTAACTCACATAAGTGTAGAATATGTGTTCATTAAAGTATTTGCCACTCTTATTTAACTTAATAAGCTTTTGTTAGAGACTGAAACTTCAATAAGTGATTGCTTCTTTTGCCCAGGGAACAAGGAAAACAAAGATTTATTGCTAAGTTATCAAAAATACCCCCTTAAATAAACCTTGAACGAGTTCTTTAAAATGAAAAAGGGTAAATTAAATTTGGTGTTCTGATTAAAAAATATATATAAAAGAAATAAAAATAATTATTAAATTAATATTCGGTGAGCGTCAAAGCAATTTGCTACTATAAAGATGAAGTTTGTGTATATACACTTAAAATCTGCAAGACCTAATCTAGTTTCCAATATATCCTAAATCCACAGCTAATCTGTGCATGAAATAGAAGAGGGAAGACATATTTGAACTAGGCACAAGGCTGATAACTGATGCTTAAAAATAGAATCTTATCTCCTTCGTTAACGTTTTTCTGGGATGAAGGTCTGGGACTGGGGAATGTCTGCTTCAGGGGGAAAGTGGCACCAGTGATCCAGCTCACTGGTAGTCCTGCCCTATCTGTGGCTGTGCCAGCATGATGCCCAGGCTCAGGCACTTTACAGGTGCTCCCAGTGAAGGCCAGTATTACTGACTGAGCTGAGAGAAGATTAAAAACAAAGATTAAAATCAGTATTCCAGCACTCCACAGCAGAGTGAGAAGAGAAGTTTACAGGGCACAGATTTCTCTCTATTGCTGATCAAAGAAAACCGAAACACAGAATTCCAGGGGAAGTGGATTTGACCTGGGAGGCTTGTATAAGAAGTGACCTGTAGTGGTTATCAAAACTGACAGTTAGCTGAAATTAACCCTTCTAAATCTCAGTACCTTGATCTGTGGAGCCTCACTGCAAGCAGTGGTATCAGCAGCCCTTTCAGCTTTGAACATGTGCTATGATGCAGAATAAAACGTGACTTCTTGCTTTTTGTTTTAGATACTTTCATTGACATTAGAAATGTTATGTCTGCTACCTTGTCTCAGCTAATTAACATCACAAAACAAGATGAAAGCACACCAATGTTGATTCACTAACAAGATGATATTTGGTATGTCTGCAGTGCCCTCTTGTATGCCTGTTCCAAGAACAACCAAGCCTTTTTTTAATGAATACTTTCACACCATAAGCACTAAAATCACCTATAGCGATCCAGTAATTAGCATTAATGAATTCTCACACAAACAGTATGGGGTATGGGAGAAACAATCATGCAACTTCATCTTCCTGGTTCAGCATTACTTTTTTTCTTGGTTCACATGCAGTTTCTACTGTCTTGCTATCCCCTCATATTTTTTAACACCCTGTTGCCTTGAATTGATAGCTGCCTAGGGCATGGAATATCTCTGTCTTACATGCCTATAAAATACAACACATCTATGCCTGGAGGCACTCATCAGGTCTTTAAGGCACTGCTGCAGCACCAGAAATCAATAATACTTGGGATGGCAGAAATGAATGAAGGTTGCTGTAAGTGAAACCATCCAGGAATTAATAGATTTGTCGGTATGGTAACAGAGATCGTTCCCAATTCCCTTCCCTTGTCCTTCCTGATTGCCCAAAGGATTTACAGGAAGAGACAGGTGATGGTTTCTCTCTGTGGGGTAAGTTTGTTTGTGCAGATTTCTGTTGCTGTAACCAGGCTAGTTAAAAGCTAGTTTGGGTCTCTCTGCGATATACTGCTACCACTGAACCGTGGAGCAGACACACACGATTAAGTTTCATTTCACAGAAGTCATCTTTGTAGATACTTAGTCCTTCTTGATCTGGTTAAATTCTTCCTGTTCTTTCAGAGTCATCTGAGGTCACTGCATGCCGACCACAGCGTGCCCAAAGCCACTGTCTCCACTTGCGTTGTCCCCACACTCATTCCTTTCTGTGACCAGTCAGCGGTACGATACGTGGCTAGAAGGGCCTTCAGCCTTTCTAATCCATCAAAACAGCTATTGTGCTGCTACATACCAGAAATTATGACTGGCAGAAAGGATGAGACATTTGCACAATAAACACAACATTTTGCCGTTTCATCTAAAGCCACTGGAAGCAACAAGTTATTCTCCCAGGAGAACAGTCATGGAGAGAAGCAGAAAGAGAAAGACAGAGGAGGGGAAGGAAAAGACAGTGTTTTGATTAAGGCAATATATTAAAGCACAATGTTAACGCTATATATTATATGTTATCTTTTTGTTAAGGGCAGCTGTTATATCTTCTTACATGCTATTTGTTGCAGAGCAGGAAGCCTGTTCTGAAATATGTAAGACGCTACATAAATCAAGGGCCATTATCAGTACGGCTAGATGACAATTTTTCACGATTTCAGAAAATAATGATTTGCTGAGGTAGAAAGAGACTGGAGAAACACGTTTGTTTAATGTATTTCCTCAAAGTTTCCGCAGCTTTCTGCTGGAAATACGCTTGGTTTCCCATCTAGGAAGCTGCTCAGCAGCCTGGGACCTCATTTAATTTGCTCATGACTGGATACTTAAAGGTCTCACAAATCCGGGAGTATCCTGAACACATTCCTAAAGGGGGCTCAGCTTTTCACTCAAGCCATGACTTTTAGGTTTTTCTGGCTCCCTGCCGTGGAGTTGCGATGAGGCTGATCCTCGCTGCTGCAGCCCTGGGTTTCCAGGCTGCCTGCTGTGTGCGCTGCTCGTTGGCTGCGGCAGCCGGCCAAACAATCCGGCTGGGAAGTCGCAGGCTTCTTGCTGGGCTGGGAGCCGTGCCTGAATTTAAGGATCTGCCATTACCCTGGCCAGCTTTCTGAGAGATGAAGACAGCCAGTACTGCCCCACTTTTACAAACAAATATACAAACAAAAACCCCAACACAAAACAGCCAAGAAGAAGAAGAAGAAGAAGAAAAAAAAAGTACTCCAGTTCACTGGAAAAGCAAATAATGTGCTGCTGAAAAGCTCTGAAGAGCTCACGTGGTGATCTTATCCTACATGTTTATTTTAGGCCACTCTGAGTTCGGTCACCCAGAGATGGCAGAGGGAGTCCGACTTGTTTGACTGGATGGATTGAAGTACTTGAGATGCTAAAAGAGCATCTTAAAAGCTTCAAGCTTTTTACAAAAATACATACGAGTACTTCGGAATGTCCCTCTTAAAAACACTACTGTATATTTATATTTCCATAGCCTATTACTGTTGATTAGGAGATTAAAATGCAGAAAGAGCTTTTATCAAGAAGGCAAAGTAGTTCTGTTGCACCCTTAAGCAAATTAGCATCCTAAACTGGATTTCTAAGTACATTTTAAGGAGTAACAGTCATTATTAAGCCACTAGCTACTTGGGTTTTAAATGGAGAAAAACTCAGGCAATGTTGTAATTTAAACAGGACGCAAAAGAGATGCGGGTGTCGGGATTATTATCAACACCATGTATGGCTGGAAAGTAAGTGCCGACTCTGCCTCCTGGCACATCAAAATCCCTCCATGTGGAGACGGTAGCAGAAGAAAGGACAAGAACAGGAGTTTTGCCAGAAGGGTTGTTGCAAGGTCACAGCATGAACCACAGAACCATTCAATGGTTTGCGTCTGAAGGGACCTTTAAAGATCACCTAGTCCAATCCTTTCTAGGCATGTCCATGAGGAAAGGCTGAGGACACTCGTGTTGTCCAGTCTGGAGAAGAGGAGGCCGAGAGGCAACCTCGTTGCTCTCTGCAACTTCCTGAGGAGGAGAAATGGAGAAGGAGGTGCTGGTCTTTTCCCCTGGTTACCAATGACAGGATAAATGGGAACGGCACAAGGCTGTGACAGGGGAGCTTGAATGCTGAACAGAAGATGAGTTGTGTTCAGAGATTCTAACAGTGAGAGAATGCTTATAGATGTGTTTGATTGAGTCTTCAAATATTTAATTCCCTGATTTGACACAAAATCATTCTGTTCTCTGAAGAAAGAGAAAAACCTCAGCTTTCATCTCTATCAGCCTGGGCAAAAAATGTAACTCTCCTATTTGATATTGCCTTACTTTGACCTTTTGTTAATCCACTGGTTACTTCAAATTCCATCTTTCACACCTGGTCATACACGAAGTAATGTAACTCCATTCATTTTTGCCTCCTCGCTGCTTTGCACTGTGACTTATTAGATTGTACAGGGGTGATGAAAATGAGCATTGATTATTGCTGTATACTTTGCTTATGAGCATGCTTTCACTGCTAAGCTTACTCTATCTATCATCTGTGCATATCCTAATATATAATGCTGCAAGCAGATCCAGTGAAGATGTGCATGTAAATGGGTAGATGTGAATGCTGTTCATATTTGGAGATACTCACAAATGAGATGCACGTGCTTGAACCAGACTGTCAATTAAAATATCTTGGATGCTTTTCCCTTGGCAAAAAGCTATACTCAGTAGCATATTTACAAACAGATTTACATTGTTTTTAATATTCCGTTTTTCCCAGATGATACGGCAAACATTAAAATACATCAGTGATGAGCCACACATATAAACAAAATATCCCATACCCCCCCCCCCAAAAAAAAAAAAAAAAAGAAAAAAGAAAACAAAACATAACAAAAACAATAGAGTGGAAAAAAATAAACCAGCAACCATATACTGAATTAGAGTATGCTGGATTCATTGGTAGCTACTGTGACATTGCATAAATCATCTGACTATAACTCAGTGGAGGGGCATTTGGGCCACCAGCCTGAGCCCTGGCAGATCTGAGAGTGCCACAGAGCAAATACCCCTCAAAGCCCCCTTACCCACATTTATTTCCATTATTGTCTTGAATGTGCTTTCTCTGCACAATCAGAATGATCCCTAAAATACCCACTCCCTCCAGCAGAGTAGGAAGGACCTGAGGTTGATTTAAATGTTATTCTACCTATAAGAGATTGTTCTCGTTCTTGTTTTTTATGATTATTTTAGTAACATCTTCATTTCTGGGCAATTTTTCTGCCAGTGACACCAAAATTCTGTTATTACTAGTTTTAAATGCATTACCCACTTCCTCATAATAAAACACCCATACTGATTGTTACAGCATCTATTATACTGTTATGCTGTGTTATAACAGATTGTTATATCACAGTCCCTTAACGTTTACTACAGAACTAATGATACACTATGATGAAGTAAGGTTCCTTTTCAACAACAGCACCAAAAGAAGATGCTGTGCACTCACAGGTACCTGCACAGGGGTGAAATACACTTACAGAAAATAGTTTTGAAAATGTATAAATACAAGCAACAGCAAAACTTTAGGTAATCCTTGCAAGAAAGCTGACCAATGTGAGATGATTTTCCTTTTTTCTGTTCAGTAGATGGCACCACGTTATTTGTTCATGTGGCAACTGTTACATAAAGCCCCACATGGCTGTTTCCATTCTAGTGTTGCCAGAACTTTTTAAGCAACTTCAAGAAGTGAACAAGTTTGACAGTTTTTGCCTGCAGTTATTCCTTATCTCTCAAGTCTTTCAGTAACAAAAATTTCCATTAATTCACCTCAGAAACACTGAATAGATACTGTAGTTGGGCTTTAGGGATTTTGACCTTTTTTTTCCTTTTTTGGATTGTGTACTGACATATGGAGTATGTTCTACCTATAACAACAAAATGAGCACAATATTTTATATTTTCAAGAAGCAGATGGATCAAGGCTTACTTTTATCTCATATAATGGTATACCAGAAATACAGAGAATTCTATTTAATTCTTTTTTATTATTATTTTTCCCCCCTGTGTGAGTGGTCAATCACTCAAAGCACAGCTTGCACAGAGAAGTTGTAGAGTCTCTCTCTTTGGAGGCTCTCAAAAGCTGACTGAATAAATACATTCCTGAGCAGCCCACTTTGGTTGCCCCTGCTTTGAGCAGGAGATTGGACTAGCTGATCTCCACAAGACCCCTCCAGCCTCAACAATTCTGTAATTCTCCCATGACCCTCTCCGTGCTTGTCCCTCATATCCTGTACATGACTTGTTTCTGTATACTGGCACAGGAAGAAAGAATGAAAAACATCTCTTAGAAGTCCACCAAATCTCATTGTAATTGTATTCAGAAGTTGAATAGCTGTCCTTCTACTTGTCAGTAAACTTGTGCTGATGAAAACCAGAGGACACTCAAAGGCTTTAGACTCACACTTCAGCAACACAATTCATTTTCTTGTCAAAGATGGAAAAAATGCTATCAACTCAGCTGAAAAGAGCTTATAGACAGTTATCTTATGCTCATAATTAAATATTTCATTTACAGTTATTGTCAAACATTAACTAGAATATGTTTCTGTTAGCCTTTTGCACTTCTTTAGGATTCCATTTGGTATGTAAAACATTTCGTTCAAAAAATCCATTGCCACTCTGTTGAAGGTAATATTTTGCCTCATGTATGATTGAAAGCAGTACTTCTGATGTTTCTCAACTCCGCTATTTCTGAATTATTTTTTTCCCATGATACATGGATATGTGGAATGAATGCAAACCACAAGTAGCCAGACTATTATTACTTACAGTATGGTTATAATAAGATTTCTTTATACTTCTTGACAGTACAAAGAGATCTTCACTTAGTCTCAGTAATGATGCTTCAAGGAACTTGCACATAACAGTCTATTTTAACTTGCATTATGTGTTGAGAATATTTTCAGCATACTGAAGATTTGTGAATGAACTTTGCCCCCCTGTCTCTTCAAACTCCCCAAATAAAACAACTGGCTGGAAAAATAAGTCAAGTGTAACTCTCTTGTTATTTAGCCTTAACCAGAATTAACTGTTCTTCCAGTTACACGTACAAGTTTGCACAGGAGAACATAGGAATGTTTAACATGGAAAACTTCAAACCCACAATGGTTCTTAGTGGACTTAATTCCAGAAGATCCATGAATGACTAATGTCAGTTGGCTCTTATCTGTTTTTATTTGCATGGAGAAAACTAAGAGATGGAATATTTCTAGCCAACTAAAGTAAATTTTATAGCAATTTGTCCCTTTGTGGCTCTATGAATGTGATATGAACTGCGGGTACTCCAGGACAAGTGTGTTAATGCTGTTTCAATTCATCTACATTTATCAACAAAAGATACAGACTTTGTTTTATAATCATAGTTTTTGAGCTGTCATGTTATTTTATAGTAGTTACTTCAGAGTTTTTATTTCAATTTAATATATATTAAGTGCTTGTAAGAAAATTATAAGCAGAATATTAATTACGCTTAATAAATCACACCTCTAATAAGACAGAAAAATCATCAAAATGAAACCAGAACTGAACTGACTTGAGACAAGGTCAATAAAATATTTGGTTATTTTTCATTTTATTTCAGTAAAATTTCTCTTATTGCTCCACATAAAACTGTGCTTGAACTATAAAATGTATACATCTCAGAAAAGCCTTATCTTTCCATATCAAGAGCTATAAAGTAAATTGTGTACTGATACAGAGTAACATGAAAATGTACGACCAAACTGGCGCAAAACTGCAGTATCAGGGAAAAAAATAAATGTACATATATATATATATATATATATATATATATGAAATTCGCAGTCAGTTTTTACGTATCCAGATGCAGTTTTTGTATGCAAACAGCTGTTAACAGAAAGAGTGGAGACAGTCAAGCCATCTGCTTAAAGCCTAGCTCAGACTGAAAATCTGCAAATCTCCAGATAATGTTCCGCTATCTAAATTTGACTTGAGCCCATAAAAAAATGAAAGTATTGTATCCATCCTTCAGAGAACGCCCTATGAAAACCCACTGACAATACCGAGGCGCTAAGTAGAGCCATGGTCTAGTTGCCCCCCAGTGACAGGAAATCCTAAAATAGAATCCAGCCATTTGGCTTGAGTGTACCGCCTCAAATATGTTATCACAGCCAGTGGATTTCTTCTGAGAAACGTTAAATATCCTGTTAAGATTCCTAGTAGTTTGCTTTCGTGTTCTTTTATCACTGCTGCTAGAAAGTAGATAACTCAAAAAAAGTCAGCAAATGCGAAGCCACATCCAGCTATTTCACTAGAATGATACCAATAAATGTCCTAAATATGAACATATCATTTGTATTCATTATTCCTTGTGCCAGATGGGAGTTTTTAAGTTACTGCTCAACATAATGATCATAGAGTACCAATTGTTAATGAACATTTTTCTCCAAAATGGATCTTTTTTTTTTCCAAAATGCGTTTCCTGAAAGGGCTTTGCAATGTTGCCTTAGATAAGATAACTCCATTCTTTCCCTACAGAATACCTGAGAACTCTACTGAAGACATTTAGTTGGCAAAGGAAAATGAAAGATTTTGCAGCCAACCACTCCTGCTAAGATTAGCTGTTGTAAATTCTGTCCGCAGTTTAAAAACATCCTCTAGAAAAGATTAAAGTTGACAAATATACCTCTGACGTAAATAAAAGTAATTCTGTTGACTTGAAAGAAGCTATGAAAGCTCAGAAGTTATTTTATTTTTGTGTGTGTGTGTTGGCTTCTTTGTTTTGTACTATTTTATGTTCAGTCTTTACCTACTCCTTAACAATGAAGTATTGATGCAAGTGAACAACAACAAAAAAGCGACGGTGCTATCAATTTACCTGCAGAGAAAATGAATTTCTCACAAATGTTCTGTCAGTAGGTGTCAATGAGACACAAATAAGGAGATAAAAAAGATCTTTCTTCTGATAAACTTTTCTTTTGGTAGTAAACTCCATGTCCATTGTAGACTGGCAGTGGCAAGCACTGAGTTTTTCTAAGCTATCAAGTCAGAGAACAGGAACCAGTGGCATCATTTTTCTAATACCCAGTACACCATCACCCTGGACGTGTGAGCACCATTCCGAGTGAAGGAATAATTCATTCCCAATAATTCCCAAGGTCATACTGGCAGCCCCAGGAAGTAGAACAGAAAAGACAATGAGGTTTTGTGTTATGCACATTTGACTATTTAAAAATGAGTTGATATTAACAGCTCATTTTAGCCCAACTCATGAATATTTACAATTTTTATAGTTTTCTGTTTGGCTTACAATGAGTTGGAACTCCTGAGCTCTGAGGACATGACTAACTTCAATGAGTTTATTTAATCTCTAATATAGTAACAACAGTAATTCATAATACAATTAATAATATTTATAGTAATAGGTCGAAACTTGAAAACAAGAAGATAACACGATCTATACAGAACCTTGATCTTGGTCCTTGACAATCCCTTTATTTTCTTGGTACTGTTTACTTCTTTCAACAAATGCAAGTTCACACCAGTTTGCGCTTTATATTGATGCCACACCAGGTATTGGTAAATGTGTAAATCAGTGACATTCAACACCCAACATCCCCAGCTTTGCACTGGGCTTCCTGGTTTCAGTCTGAAGAGACTGAAAAACTCCAGAAATACTACATTCCTGGGGCAGGCCAGTGTGTCATGGTTGTGGTGGAGGCTACTAATGGACAGGCTAACCCTACACTTTATGTTTAGAAGTACCCAGCAGATGCAGGTCCCATTCAAGCTAAGGACAAATATATTTATTAAAAAAATCATGAGGCGAAAGATTAATCAAATGTTGCAATTATCTCTCTCCTGTTTTATCAGAATGTGCCTTTACGCCTTAATGACTTAACAGCAGACAGCACAGGTGGCCATGGGGCAGAGGGGGAAAAGGGTGACTGTGGTCATTACTCCAGAGAAATCACAGTTGTGAGGGAATTTAACATGTGCTTTGAAAAAAAACAAAAAACAAAAAACAAAAAAAAAAACAAAAAAAAACAAAACAAACAAACAAACAAAAAAAAAAACAAAAAAAAAAAAACAACAGAGAATCTAAAAAGCCAGTGGGGCAAAAGGGATATAAAGCCTCATTCCAACCGAATTGGCATAAAGTCAAGGCCTGTCAGAGCAATAACTGCAGTAAAACTGAAATTGTCAGGCACTGTTAGTCACTGTGTTCATACACTAGTGCTACTGGAAGCATTTAAAGGAGGTGCCAACCACTGCTATTTAAAAACACAACCCCTGCTCTACCCACCACCAACCCACTCCAACCACCAAATGATTGAAAAAATGCACAACAATTACACCCTCTGCACATTTGTCCTGTGGCTGTCAGGCAGGGTCAGGAAGGAGACTGCTCAGGTTCTCTTTTGTGAAAGAGATGCAGAACAAAGCTTCTCTGGCATGATTAGATACGCGTTGGAGGTGAGGAAATGGACAGAAACCATTATTTAAAGGTTACACGTGACTACATCCATTATTTTGTAGGTAGATATCTAAAATAATTTTAGATCATCCCTATTTTCTAGCTTTTCTGATACTGGATAATTTCTAAGGTATAGTATTCTTCACAAATATTCCATGACCTCACCAATGAAGAAACTTCTCAAACATGTATGGGAAAATAAAAAAGCTTTGAGACGTCACTCATGCCTGGCGCTACCACTTATTGAGGATGACATACAATAACCTCTGGATATCGGTATTTTTCCAATTGCAAGATAATAAGGGAATTCTTTAAAAAAAAACAAAAAACTTATATGATATACTTTATACTGTAATGCCAAGTACCTTAGAAAATTGTAAATAATAGGTAATGTCTTTGATCACGCTAACATTAAAATTAATAAACAAAAATTATGTATTCTCAAATATTCCACCATGAAAGAACATAGAAGAAAGTCTACTCAGATAGCATGCTCTGTTCTGCCAATCTCCTCCTTTTCCCAGAGGTTTCAAAACATAACACAAAATCATCAACTATGGAGCAACATTTAGAGAGTGCCACAACATGTGTCCTCAGCACAGACATATACCACTAACAGTGATTTGGAAAAAAACATAGGGACACGTGCTAAAAAAATTAAAATAAAAATCGTATGATGCAAACTCTGGCAATATGTTGCAGAAAGTTAAGAACAGATTAACTGCACTGCACAAATCACTTGATAAGCTAGATTCAGTGTATAGGTTATACACACGAAGCATACAAAAGATATAATAAAAGGAACGGGATCAGAAAACCAATTTTGGGAATGACTTTTGGCTAACAAAATTTTGGCTAATCAAGTAAGGTAAGCCATGAAGATGAACCTGTATAATCAGGTAAAAAACAAGTAGGAGAAGAGACATCACAGGATTTGTCACTACATTATGTAGCCAAATACTGTTCTTGGCTTCAACACACAAAGAAACAAAACAAAGAGAAGGAAGGAGAGAGAGAGAGAGAGAGAGAGAAGGGGAGGGAGAGGAAGAAAAAGTTTATAAAAAACGTAAGAATATCTGGAAATGGAAAACTAGCCTTTACAGAGGAGGCTTAGGCCATTTGATGTATTAAACCTCTTTACAAAAAGGTTAAGGAAAGATTTGATTCCTGTCTTGTACTCCTTACTGTGAAAATACTTGAGATAGCTATTTCTTAAATCTGGTTCGCAAAGGAATATCAAGACAGCTCAAGCTAGAAAATCCAGGTAATATGCTTGCCACTCTGAAACAGTACCTCCATCCTTCATAAATAAATCGGAATTGTAACTTTCTCACTTGTACACCTTTCAAATTAGGAGTAGGGTTATGAATCAACCAAATAACTTCTTGGTTAAGTTATGACATAAACGAAGAGGACATCTCAGGGAATGCCGGAAACATTGATGAAGTTAAGTCATCAATTTTTTAATTAGGCATTGATACGTGATGGTGCATGAATTATTACAACATTCATCTTACTTGGGACTAGCTAGCTACAAATTAAAAGCAGGAGAGAATGTATTTTAATAATGATAAACTATGAAAGATAAATATTAGCACATGCTTTGTTTACAGGATGATTTTTAAAACAATTGCTAAGAATGAGATGGTCTCTGCTGTGCATCATTCAGCAGAATAAATTGCCAAAAAAAATCTGTGAGGAAGGAGTTTCCGAGAGGTCACAGAAATGTTTAAAACTATGGTGGTGAGAGGTACTTTTAGACAGACAGACAGACAGAAAGAAAGGCTCATTCATATACTCAAAGCTGAGTCAAATTTTCAAGAATGAGCTATGAAACACACACGTACAGGAACTGAGTGTTAACTGAACGTTAGGAAGTAGAAAGGACATAGAAAAAAATAATCTTGTAAAGCCTCGGTAAGGATTCTGTAAGAAGCTACTTAGGTCTAAGTGGGCAATCAGCAGGTTTTTGAACTGACTGTAAAACCAATAAGCCACTGAACTGGATATTTCTCCCCTCCCCTAAACAAACCAGATATCCTTGGGAGTCGGGGATGCCAGTATCCTTTTCACAGGATCACTTTTCAGATTTCAGTATCATTTGTTATTTTACATATACGGGCAGTTCAGTACACTTCTTTTCCAAATCACTCCATTTTTACATCCCATCGTGTCTACCTACTTGGCCAATGGAAGTAAACATTAAAACAACGTAACTGTTAAGGACAAAACGACCTGCTGAATTTAGACATGTTTGTTAACAGAGGAAAATACACTGATGTTCTTTACATAGAAGCAAGTAAACTGGGAAAACCCCAGCCCCAAAGCACCACCGTGCAACACTTGCAGGAAACATGGGCATATAGCTTCACGGGAGCAGATTAGTGCAGCTGTCATATACCAAGGCCTTTACCTCTGCTTAGTGGATGGAAATCATATTTTCTAAGAATTGGGAGGCATAAAACCAATGTCATTGTATTCAGGTTCAAAACTGAATAAGAAGCGATAAAACTGGTAAGAAGTGATGTGTCAGATGAAGGACACTGGACACATACAGATAGTGTTGCAGGATGCCACAGGACCTGCTAACTGCTTATATGCATTCAAGGGGAGACAGGACAACTTTATGGAGGAAGGAATTAAACAGGGATAACTATATATGAAAAAAAAAATATGTAGCTGTTGGAGTGGATGAGGTTACAATACTTGAAGGCTGCAAGTGTATTGGGAGGAACCACAGACAGACCCAGGCAGGCCACACAAGGTTTTGCATAAACATCAATGAAAGCAAAACTTGATCCATTTTTACTTTAAGTTATATTTCTGCTCAGTGTCTAACATTTGCTCCTGAATCTAACACACATCAGCTATTCAGTAATGTTGGATGAGGCATGTTTTATGAGTATGGATTTTTGATTTAAAAGCCAAGAAATAACTACCATTGTTGTTAATGGGTGGGAAAGCTTACCTAACAGCATCTTTGACAGTGCAGATCATCCAATTGCTCCACTCTCTCTCTGCAGGATTTACACTGTACCAGTTTTTCTATGGGTAAAATGCAAGGAATGCCCTCCTAATTAAATATGGTCTCTGATCTCGGAATCCCGGAATCCTTTTTTTGAGTAATACTTACTTGAAAAAGTAATGTAACCAAGAATAAGGTGAAGTGAAAACAGCCGGCTATACTACTATACTTTTTTTTTCTTGGACAACTGTTAACTAATTACCTCACTGCTGAGTTAATTAGGTAATATTAGCACATAAATACCCCAATTAATTATCCTAAGCTAATAAAAAGACAACTGCCATCAAATGTGTTTGACACGACTGTATACATTGAATGTGAATTTTCCCATTAGCTTCCCAATCCAATTTTAATTAAACCATTATAAATTTAAGTCATTCTCATAAATGAGTTATAGCATCACAAACTAATCACTCAATGAAAGTAAACGAAGAGACAATAATCCTTTTTATAATTCTATTGCCAGTTACGACAACTTTAATAAATAGTCCATCGATTTCAGAATTTTAAAGTAAAATGTTCACCTACTGAATGAATGTACCTGCAGACTAATGCATGAAAATGAGCCCCAAAAGACATGAAGAAAATATATTTTTTCAGCAACCTAAGAATCCTCCATTTCAGCAACTGCTTTTTTTTCTCAGGGACAATTTATATGGCATTAACTATTAATGAAGACAGATCTTGATTGCTGCCATCTCTTCCCAATATTGTCTATTATTTTGTTTTACTGTTTTAAAACTGAAGATTCAGTTTTATTAGTACCTAGTTCTGTTATTTAATAACAGTGTGATATTAAGAGGAAAATCAACAGGTTTAGGCTAATGCCTGCATAACAAAAAAAACATAATCGTTATTCAGGAATATACCAGCTGAATATACCAGCTAAAAGCTTATAAAATGGATAACAGCTGATAACAAAAGTTTGGTAAAAGCTCATAAAGTGGTTTTTAATGCTTTGGCTTTTTCCAGTGCATTTGGAAAGAAAAAGAGAAATTTCTGACAGTCATAAATTCATAGCCAAGAGCAATAAAACCTCTGTCTTCTTTTAGGAAAATATTTTGAAATTTCATAAGAAGAGAAACATAATTTTTGCTTTATTAAGTCCTCATGTAGATAGGCACACTAATGTCTTCAGCATATCTATGTATCCATCAACACTTACAGAATTACACACACAAAAAAACAACACATGGATGGATTAACAATAAACACTGCATGAGCAGAAAATAGGTCTATCTGAAAGTACATCCTAAGTAACACTTGGAGCTGTCTGTCATTTCTGCTAGCACCAGGAAGATATTAGTCACATTCAGAAAACATGTTTTCAGTGTTTTCATTGGGAGATTCTCCCTTAACTTCACTGAATAAAATTGTTTGCATTTTTTTTTGTAAATTAACACTATTGAATTGCTTCAATTTAGCCTTTTAAAAGAACAAAATATAACCCTTCATAACCTCACATTCCTTAATTCTGTCCTTTTCTCATCAAACGTTATTTCTGTGTTCAAGCAGTTTAAGTCTATTTAATAGACCAGACACATTCTGTGGTTGCCACTGACATCAACAAAAATAGGATTTTATTTTTCACCAGTGTTGCCATACTATTCCACTGGTGGCACATGTTGCATACAACACGTCTTTAGAGAAATAATACTGGACTATGCAAATCTGAGCCACCAGAACGCAAATTCCTAAATTTCACGTTCCTGTTTGGCCTAACTTTCATTTACTTCTTAGAGAGTGTGACCCTGTGAGCAGGTTGTAATATATACCTTCTCAGATGCCCAAATTATAATCTGAAGATTTACCACAAGCCCATATTCATATGCATTTTAAGCAAGCGTATTTGCACACTGGGAATCAAGGTTGGGCAAATACATCTTTATGCCTCGCTATTTCCAATAGCAGGGGGTCAGGTAGACTACTGACAGCAGCAATAGCTTTAACCAGGGCAACAACATTTAACTGTAAAACATCACACTCACAGCAGTACACAAAAATAACAAACAAAGGAGATTGTGTCTCAGACTCTATTCAGGCTGGAGTCATGTGTATTTATTGTCCTGTTGGGATAATGATGTAACCCACCTACTTCTTGTGTACTGAAAAACTGCAAGTCCTAAGACATCTCCTGATTAAGCCGGAAATAACCTAAATCTAAGTTTTGATTATAAACTGTAGGGAATTACCCAGGAAGTTGACATCTGACCCAACTTTATTTGAAAATTTTGCAAATAATAAATCTTCCCCAGAGGAGGTATGTCTTTTTTTCACAACCTACATTAATTTGCTTGAAGGTAACTTCCAAACAAGTAACCATTTGAAAGTAACTTGAAAGCTTGAAAGTAACTTCTAAGCAAACAGGTGACAACAGACCAAGATCAATCAATGCCTCAGTCTCTGCAGTGACTATAGTCTTCCAAATAAAACAATGTTGTCTGACATGAAGGCCTGTGTTCAAGTTTCACAGAGAGACGCCCAGCCAACAAGACAGTAAGGTTTTAGAACACCTCTTTTCTTCATCCAGTCAATAAAGGGCTAAGAATGAGGAGTTACGTGCTCCAAACTTTCCTTTTGAATGCTGTTTTACTACCCCAAGTATTTTTAATCCTGTAAAGGCACTTTTGCTGCTTTTTTCTCTTCAAAAGAGGGAGATAAGAAAAGAGGAAGAAGGAAGGAAGAAAAAAAAAAGGAAGGAGAGGAAGAAAGAAAAGCTGCAGTGTTTGCAGCACGAAAAGAGATGGGTGGTTTTGTCAAGAGAAAACAGTGAGATTAAGACCCAAATGGACAGCGGGGCCCACATGCCTTGGTTATGGATCAGTTTCCCTTGTCAAACAGAAGCAAAGAAAGGAGAACAAAAATCCCAAAGCTCACCACGTAGGCAGAAGGAAAACATCCTTTGCTGCTTCCAAAGACTGAGGGATCCTTAACCTTGCGGCTTGATCTAGGTGTGGTAGGCACAGACTTGTGGCTGAACTTCGCTATCTATCTCCTCTGGATCTCAGACACAGCCCTGGGGATCAGGGAGGACGCTGCTCTAAAGGAGAGCCCACCCCTTCAAAATAACACCCCTGAAGCTGCGTGTGGCCTTCAAACAGCAGGGGGAAAGCGTGTTCCTCCCCAGCCTGCTTCTCTCTGCAGAAGTCAGGCTTGACCTTGCTCTAAGTTGCACGGAAGAACTTGTTCAACAATGTCAAAATGGTTATGAATCCTGTTACGTTTTCTGCACAAGTATTTTCTTTTATTAACAGATTTATTATTTTCAGTCTTCTCTTCCCATAAGTCTACCCTGTTATTTTTTTTTTTTACATTCGCCTACATTTAATTTCATGTAAACTTCTTTAGACTTCTAACATATAAAGCTGGCCGTAGGAGTGCCCTGAATGCTGAACCTCATAGCAGGGGTGGAGAAGCAGAGGAAATACAAAGCGTACGTTTATTTATTGGTACTTAAGCACAACCAGACTGTATCACATTATTATTCGGATAATAGGATTTGCCATGAACCACTGCCATATTTCTTTATGAAACACAGTAGTAACCGAGAAATATGGACTGCTTTTAAACTGTTGCAGACAGCGCACCCGTTTTCATTTTGAGTTCATAGTGTTAAAAAAATGTAGCAGGAGATAAAGATCCCTGGCGTGCGGCAGTACCAGCCGCAACAGCACGTCACTGCCACTCGCTTTCACTGCAATTATCTGAAACAGGCAGAGGTGGGGAGCCAAACTGGGAATCTGCTTCCGCTGAGCAGATATCAGCGCAACATCTGTCCCATCATGTATTTATGAAAATCTTCCTGCTGTTCCAAGAATCACTTGAGCATGAAATAGCTGAGTTCCAGCCAGTCAGAATTTCTGGCATGACTGATGCCACAGTAAAGTACTTCTGCAGAAACGTGGTAAAGACTCTGCTAGTATAGAGCAAGTGAGCAAAACGCCCAGCTTGCTTTCTGTGCTACTTGTAACATACCTTAAATGTGCCCAGTGGTGTTATCTGAGAAACCTGAAAACAATTTATTACATCATTTTCTATTTTCTAGGTACACCAAGTCCTGTTTTTTGAAAAATCCTACAGTTTTGCACATAAAATTTACAGTTTAAATTAAGGCTGCTGCCCTCTCACTGGTAAGGGGGAAAAAAAGAAGTATTTTTCCTTGCTAGAATGCCCTAAGTTGATATCTCTCTCAAAAGCCAATTGTGTTAGCTTACGTACTTTATTTACCAGGCAGCAAAAGTGCACTGGGCATTTCTAGCTGAAGAGATTTAATTGATAGGAACTAAAAAGTATGCTTCTTGGTTTGGTTGGTTTGGTTTTGGTTTAATGCTTTTTTTTATACAATTAAAACTAAAACATTAGGTAGGTTTCTATACTACATCTGCTCAATAATACCAAGGAGAAAATATTACATTCTTACTAGCATTCTTCTATGTATACACGATGTCTACAGAAATTCAAATTTCCCTTCTTTGAGAAATATAACTTCAAAGAGAAGTGGAAAGAACAGGAAAAATATTCCTGAACTTCCCAGCAGTTGCTGGCCTCCAGCAAGACACCCCTTCACCTGTGTGCTGTCAGCTTTGGTACCCCGGGCCCCACAAGCAAGAGATTTGAAAAAGTGAGATCTCAGGAGGAACTAAAAACTGTAAGCCCTTGCCACCAACAGAGGAGCACACCTGAGATTGCCAGGAGTCGCTCACTTTCTGTACAGCCTCAGTGAGATATGTTTGAGCACAACAAACAAAAAACCACCTTTCTGGCAGAGGAGATTCCTGTGTCTATGAAACCACTGGTGTGCCTCCTCCGAGATCCCCCAGCACAAAGCCTCTGGAGTCACCAGAGTTTCCACCTGGTACAACGGGAGGAGCAGCACTGCAGCAGGAGGCTGGTGGAGATAGCTTCCAACACGTTACATATCCTGACAAATGGAGCAGTTTCCTCAGAAATTGAAGTGATTGGCTTAATATTTCCAAATCATGCAGATAGTGGGGCTATGGGCATGCAATAAAGTCCAGGAATGTTGCTTATCTCATCTGACAAATACAGTCCTGAGAATATCCAATGTCTGAAGACTTTAGGGGGAGAAATCCAACTCAGAATAAGATGCAAATTTCTAGCAGGACGGCTATTAAATACGAAAACTACTTATTCTAATCTGGCAGTTCTTTGGAACTTTAAATATTTAGGATGAGATTATACATATTTCAAAAACTGTATACATAAATTGTGTTGTTGGTAAAACTCTGGGCTGCATAGACATATCAAACTGGAAAATGTTTTTGTTCCTTTCTGGTCACAGTCTCCGAATGAATATCAAATGTTACTTTGTTTAGTCAAGTTATTTGACATGGTAGAACCTCTGCTGTGAGGGCCTTATTCTGGTGAAACAGGAACAGCAGATGTGGAATTAGAGCCTCCTACTCCAGTGGTAGATTATTTCAGCTGTATTTATTCCATGTATTCAGTACTCGCTTGCATCGAACCTTCTGTTATACTCCACGTGCCAAAAAGCTCCAAGCTTTTTGCACTACTGAGCATTGAAAAAAACAGCAGCAGAATTTTGACTCCAGAAACTGCTCCCTATTCAGATCCAACTTACTGACATTTCTAGATCTAAATTTAAAACACATTCAAAAACATTTACTACATTATATTAATTATATTATATTGCAGGAGGTTTTTTTGCACGTGAAAGGTGAAGACTTGTCAGTCCTAACATTTGATTCCCACTGTCCTTCTCCCACTGAATTGATTCTCTGAGGATGGCCAGCCAAGCTGGGGACTTCACGTGGCTCTTAGGCAACCCAGCTTTTCCATCTTTATGTTTAAATGGCACGATCACTCTTACAAAACAGAATAGTGTATCACTGGCATCTTTTCAACCACGGACCTCTTCTCTGAGATGATGCCAGAGCAGTAAAGCTGGGGAGATGACTTTGGAATTTGAGAATACAAAAGGTGTTTCTCACATAGCCATTGTCTCCCATCTGGTGATGCACCATTTTGCAGCAATGTTGTCCTGGCTGAACTCCAGCTGGAACTTGTCCTGCCCGGGGCGTTTTGTTTCATCCCGGTCTCCTGAGATACCCATCACCCTAACAACAGATCTGTCATTTATCTAGAGGTCACATGTTGCAGTGTTCTTGTATAGCTTTTTTGCACTTTAAACACATTATTTGTATACTCTATATGGAAATAAGATTTTATGTCCAAATGGATCATTATGATAATTTAATAGACAAACCTAAAAATTTCTTAGAAAGCAAATCTCCCTCCACCATAACTCACAAATATTTGCACTGCCATCTAACCACGAATAGCAACGAGTCAGCATGCCGGCAGCAAGTATTTACCTCATTTCCATTTCTATACCTTATCCCATAATTGTAATTGCTTCCCTCCTTCGTAAATAAGAACATAAACCTGTAGGACATCTGGATGCTTAATGGGATGAAATAGCCAGTAGTTTCAAATTGTTCACTACGTGAACGCTATTCCATATGCTAGTATCACTACCACAGGTCCCCCTGAAACATAATTTCAATTATATATGCTTCTGCTCTCAAAAACTACCCTGTAAACACTAGACAGCTTCACTCAGTGGGTCTGGGTCCCTGTGGTGCATAGAGCCAAGCTTTCTGATTGAAGAATTAAGAAGGCATTTCACTCATCATTTGTTATTTCATTTAAAGTGATGTAAGCAGTCTTTGGTAGACCTGTTTCGTATTAAGAGGAATGTTTACAAAGTTCTTGTCAGATACTGAGTGCAGCCAAACCAACAAGGGGGTTAGATCAGTAAAACTAGGGCCATAATTTAGAAAAAAATGACCTTACATCAATGTCGTGGATAGTCTCATTTGTACAGGAGAATATTAGTGCTGAAGACATATAATATGCCTGCATGTAAATTGCAGGCATAAAGAATGGAGAAAGTAAAAAAGAAAAAAAATAATAATAAAAAGGCCTTTTATTTACAGTTAACACACACTAAATCGAGAAATCACTGAATGAGAATGAGTCCAGAACTCCACAAGCCAATATTTCAGAACACAACTGCATTTTATGGCCTTTTTTTTTTTTTTTTTTTAAAGACCTATCATAGCTGATGGGCAACAAACTCAAAAAGCTGAATAGTACCAGTGCATGTGAAAACTACTATATTATAGCCGTATATCTACTCTGATCCATTACGAACTATGAGAATGAATTATTTCTATGCCTTAACTATCTTATAAGACAAGTTTTCTTATCTGTATTTCTGGTATTTACAGCTCTCAGAAGCTTTTGTTCCTGAGTAGGGCATTTTATTTCTAAACTCCCTTTTATCACACTTCAGGCTGAAGTCCATCGAAAGTTTCCACTGGAATTTTCTCACAACGTGCACTGAAGCAAAAAAAGTATTTAGGGCTTTACAAAGGCTGCTTTCAGAGCACATGCAGAAGGATTTCACTACCAAGAGATACGATTAAGACTTAGACAAGGAAAACAGAAACCTTCAGCGGTGAATCTTTCTCCAAAGGCTGAAATAGCTTCTTGAAGGTTTAGGTTAGCACAGGCACTCTTCCGGTGAGAACTACATTGACTAGGCACAGGGAAATTGTTTACTATAGCACAACTGTCTAAAAATGAATATAAATTATACTAGATACAATGCTTCCCTGAGGCAATTTTGTCTATGCACTGAATCTGGCCCAGCATGAGGTCATTTTATATCACATAATATAGGACCTAGAAATCCAAGGGGAAAAAAAAAAAAAAAAATAAGCCAACACAGCAGAATTCTTTTCTTAAGCAGAATTTTTTTCTCCTGTCTTCAAGAAAGGGTCATTCGCCCTCCAGCCTGTTTACTCAGCAGTGAGGCAGGTTGCTACAAAATGCAATTCATTCCTGGGATGGGCACAGCATTTCTTTCCCGTGCAGCCCTCCCAGAGCTATGTTACAAATGTGCAATAAATAAAGCTCTCCTCTGCTTCCTCTCAGCTTCATACGGGACGAATTGGCTCTAGTTAGGGGGCAGATTAGTTCCTCTAGGTCAGGAGGTCCCTGAGTGCCTGGGGACCTGAGCTGGTATGTCAACCATTTGAGCTGGAAGCAAACTAAGGACCAAAACCTGCTCCAGTTCAGGCTTTACTTGGAGCACAAACATACCAAATGGGATATTACAAGCTTAAAAAACACCTCCAAACATCTTTACTCCATTTCCAAACAATTCTTTAGCACAGCAAATTTTCCAGAAGTTTGCTTAATTAGGATGGGATGGGTGGGGGAACAAAGGCAGAAAGAATCTTAGCTCGATGCCCTTCCTCCTATTTTTCTCATTATCTTTACTGGAAACATAACTTTCTTGTCTGTAACAGCTACAAAAATTTGGTAGCACTGCAGGAGGGACAATGCATGAAGTGCCTGGAGACAAAGCTGCTTATCGATGATATGGCTCTAGCTTATTTTTACAGATACAAACCACAAGAAGAAAAGAGAAAAAAAAAAAAAAGTGTTTTGTATTGGCATCTTAATGTATGATGTATGCAATGTCATAGAGCCTCTAGAAATGCCTTTCAATGCCACTATGGGCTACGTGCTTAATCCAGCTGAGGACCAGGTAATGTGACACGGGAGCTGTGATGATAACACCAGCCAAAGAAAAGCCTTTGTACAGAGCCACCGTGCTGAGACCACGTGCTCAGTGTGCAGTGCCAGGTAATAACACACCCGTCTTTACTGGCCCTTACATAAATTTGTCAACAAATCACACACCGCAAATTAATAAACCACAATGTGGTTCTGGAAAGTTATGTCAGGAGGCAAACAGAACATTTACAAGGGAGCAGGCAAGGCTGTGAATTCGGAGTGGGACCACAACAGCCTGCTGCTCAGGGATGTGACACTGGACTATGCTCTATCTTGCTACCTATGTACCTTTGCTCAAGGTGCAAACACGGGCATTTTTATTACACATACCAAACATTGCCATGCTCTGTAACGGCCCTAAACACAACAGCAATCTTGATACCTGTGTTTAATTTTTTGGTCCCCTCGTTCTACGGCACACACTCACTTTATTAGTATTTCCCGGTTTTCAGTTTCCCTCGTCCCTCTTTTACTTCCTTTCAGACCTCTCCTTAAACAAAAGCATCCCTTCTGCTCCTACTAAAAACTTGGAGAGAACTGTCATATTTTTCTCTTCCTTTGTACAATTTTTACCTTTCCTGTGTGTGCAACCTGTTGGAGGGGGAGCTGGGCTCTTCCCTCTGACTCCCCTTACTGGCTCTGTTACATCCCCTGCTGCCACAAAAGGCAGCTGGTGTTTGTTTGTCATCCACTCAGCTGCCTTATAAAGCAGGAGTGGGAAGCACCAATGCTGTTGCTGCACACAGCGTGCACTTTTATGGAAGATAATGGTCTTTATCCTCCCTCTGTCACAGTCAGAAAGTTCAGGAGTTCTGCCCTGCCTTCCCTGGCTCTAATTAGTGCATTGTTTATAGACCCGCACAGCGTCTCACAGGAAGCAAAATAGCAAAAATAACCCCAAAATAATCCCAAATTTCTGTTCCAGCCATTATTGAGGGCCTATAATTACATCCACACATACTTTCATGGAATTAAGCCATAAAACAGCCTCTTTTGATTGATTTATTTTGTTACTCCCTCTTACAGATGAGGTCCGTGAAGTGGGTAAGGTTGAAAAGTTCCTGCTAATTCTCATTAGAAGAGATTTTTCATTGTTACAAATCTAGAACAATTAATAAGGAAAACCTGCCTGTGTAAAATAAAGAGCATAGATGTAGACCAGCCATTTGGATGAGTTAATTACCAATGCGATTTTGGAGATCGGTACCCATGCACCAATGATTTTACAGCACTGCCATAAAACCCGAATGCTATTTTTACCTATAAGAATCTGCCAACTGTCCCCTTTCTACCCGATGAAAGACTGTACAGGCACCTTACTGAAAATCACTTGAAAGAATTCAGAAGCAGAATAATAATGAAGCTGCTAGAGGGAAGAACAGGAGAAAGTCTGCTGTAAACATGAGAATACACTGAAAAGAGAGCACAAGACTTCATGTAAAACTACTCTTACCTAGTTCTTTGAAAACTCACTCACTGGCATCAAGCTAGCGATGGTAGCAAGAGGAACAAAGAAACAGATCTTTGAACAGATCTTACTTTAGACAAATAAAAAACATTCTTTCTTCCTGCTATTCCAGAAAGCTTATCTGTGCGTTTGCAAAGCATCATTTCAAATGGCTGTATTTCAGCAAGCAAACAAGATCTATTCACAGGGGCAGTCCGCTGCCACAAACAAACAAAATTGAAATATTCCTTGTTATTCACCATCACTGTAAGAATGCTCTTGAGGTTGTAACTCCGAAGCAAGTAGGTCTGTTCTAAGTAGCAACTCGACTGAAACAAGCAAATCAGATATTTGAGAATCATGAGACTGTTTTTGAAGTATTCACTGGAAATACCAAGATAAGCGTCTTCTGATAGTCACTGGTTACTGCATACCAACTCTTGGAAATTAAGCAACCAGGTTGCTGAGTACAGCTCATAACACAGAAAAGTCCACGTTCTCCATCCCCTTTGCCAGTTTGGCTCTGAAGATTTCCCAGGATCCACTCCCATGCATAATTTTGCAAACTTTGTTTTTTTTTCCCCACACTGTCCTTTCTTTTTCAGAGAGGCCTAAAGCATTAGTATAGCTCAAGAGTACCTTTACAGATGTTGCAGAAAATGGAGGAAAGAGAGTGTACAAGTTGCTGAACTGATGTTTTTCCTTCTCCACACCTTCAGGTTTGTAGGAGAAAAAGGCTAAAAACATTTGACTGGGCTGTTTTAATTCTTAGTTTCTGTTGCTATCGGAGGCAAATTTACTCACATTTCCTGTCCCTCTGCCAGAAACAACCCCCTGCTACTCCTAAAACTCTCAGCCAGGTATCTGCTGGGGGCTCCAATGCAGATACACCAGAGGTGATGCTCTGGCCTCCCACCAGGAAAGGGTCCTGTTCCTCAGGTCCCATGAAATCACCAGGAACAAGCAGCAGAATGGAGCAGATACATTAGACATAAGTCAGGGAATCATTCTAGACCCAGAAGTTGTGCGTTTCCACAATTGCTATAACTTGTTAGAATTCCCTGTCTAAATTTAATGCAGTAATTTGGCTGCTATCTTTTGTCTAATTAGAACTAAATGTAGACGCTGCTTTAGCTCTGCTAATACTCCTGATGTCATTACCTGGGTTTTCCAGGGGTATTCAGTAATATCTGCCCTAGTGCTCTTTACATAAGGTTCATTTCTTTCCCAAGTAATAACACAGGCAAAGTATTCAAAGGCTAATTTAGTTAGAGCTAAATAAGAGCAACCTGAATTAAAAGAGAGCGAGAAGGCTTCTTAATTTGCACGGTAAATTTTTTTCCTCCTTTTGTATTATCATTGCTTTTCCATCTCCCCTTTAATAAGATGTCTCCCCCTCCTCCTCAGCATCTCTCTACTTGCAAGGACCTTTGCATCAATCTTTTTCTCGTCCTTCTATTTTTAGTGCACATCTGTTCCTGTTTTGACCTCAATTCTCTCTCATTCAGGGCTTCATTTTTCTCTGTCTCCCTGCTGCCAGATCTCCTCTCGGCAGTCAGAACCCATTCCCTGTTGCAGATCCATAATCGCTCAGTTTGGGGCCGCTGCCTGGCTCTCTCCCTGGACGTGCTGCCCACCAGGAGAAGGCAGCTCCCCGGGGAGCCCCTGCTCAGCTGCTCCTCCTCCCTTGCCCGGCTCCTTCCTTCCAGCGCTGCCGGAATCGGCGATGTACAAGGGCTGTAGCTTGCCATCTATTTTCTCCCCCTGCTCCTTTGATATTTTTCTAATATCTGAAAGCGTTCCCAACAACTGTGAATGAAACTCGTTGGCCTTTAACAATATGACAATAAAGGCCGCGTTTGTGCATTTCTGAGGCTGTATTTCAATTTTCTTTAGATCAGTAATTATGAATTTCATTTTGTTATGAAACGTGTTGTGTTCCACCTCATTTCCTTGTGTGTCAAGTTCTCATTCACTGGCACTGCTTCCATTCTCATTATCTCAGGACTCCATTCTCACTTTTGCTAGGTTTTGCTTTTCTCCCTTTCAGATTTTTTCTATTTTTTTTTTCTCCATGTGCAAAATTACCATTTTTGCCGCCCCTCAGGTTCTTGCCAGCATCTTTTTGCAGCATCTCTCAGACTGAGGTCTCCAGCCAGATTAAATGGCTGCTGCTCACGGGACGGGCTCTGGAGCCAGGAAGTTGCTGGCCGCTCAGAGCGACTGCTCAGCTGGCCCTGAGGCTTCGGTGATGAGGATGCTCCAGGCATCCACACCCAAACCCCTCCCGGCAGCAGAAACAGGAGCGTCAGCAGGGACACTGCTCTACCCTTGGCCACAGGAACACGTTTGTAGAGGAAAGCGCTCGCTCAATCCCTTAGCACGCTAAGAGGACTGCTCTGAGTCACTGGAGTGCCAACGAGAGCAGTGGTGGGTGCTGACAGGACATGCTGACACCTGGCCCTACCTGCACGCTCCAGTGGCTGCAAGTAAAGCAGACAGAGCCTTCTGCCTCCTCCTCCTGCCCTTACTGAGACCCTCAGAGCTGTTACTGCGTTCAAACAAATAAATAAATAAATGTGAAAGTGTCCTGGGTGTGCAAACAATGATTAACTAACATAAATATTTTCCCCTTTTAGCTGATGTGTGTGATACTTTTGTTCCAGTCAAGTATCTGTGCAGTTTCTGTGTTATAAAACAGCGTTGTTGTAACAGAATATATTAACATTTAAATAAAATATTCAGGGTAAGGTTTTAAAATTGTGAATTATAAAAAATTACTCAGGACGAGGTGCATACTACCCAAAGACAGCACATACCTGTAGCAAATGCAGATTAGATAGTGAACAAGTCAATGCTAGAAATGTCTACTCCTAATTGCATGAAAGGAATATTGTAGGAAAGAGATGCGTGCACTGCAAACACTGCTCAGCTGAAATGTTAAAAATTATCCCTTCTGCTTTTCCTCCCTCTTAGAGCACAAAGAGCACAAAGAGGATCTAATTAACATGCTCAGTGTCTCTCCAAAATTCAATTCAAACGCAAAGTATGCTATCAAAGGCTTGAACATCAGACAGAAAAGTAATTTGGGATGACTGAGCTATCTCTACAAATACGTTAATTTAGCTCTAATGGGTCCACGTGAAAAATGACACTGAATGCAGTTAAAAGGACTTTATCTGCTTTTAAGAGAGAATAATAAAGTTATTCAGAATTTTCTTTAACCTCAGAGCTGTCTTGCAATTGTTGAGTATGATTGTGTAACCTGATAAACGCAGCAAAGCACGCAGTACCTTGTGAGCAGACCTGTGTGTGACGTTTTTCTCTTCAGTGATCTTTCCTCAATGAAGAAAGTTTGCTCGCTATTTCTTGCAGAGACAAAATCTTTCAGAATCTGCATTTTTTCAGGTTCTCCCAAATTTCACCAAGGAATGCCATTACAGCCTTTACATTCCTTTCTTTTCCTTTTTTTTTTTTTTTTTTAAGAGAATTTTATACATCAGATTTTAGGCTACCCTGATAGCTTTTCCCATCAGAGTTGAACCTTTACTGCAATATTCTGTATCCCTAGGTTGCAGCCCATAAACCAGGTTGCAACATTGTTTATCATGCCCGGGGCTGGTGTGTCATTTCAGTAAATGCAAGATGGTAATCAGATAAATCATAAAGAAGAAGAAAAGGAACCTAAATAGCTATTTCTTTCAAAATCCTGGTACGGACTGAACTAAAGCAGACCCTCCCACATTCAGCACAGTAAATGAATAGCTCAATATCACCCATCAACTTTTCTCTTTTTATACAGATGCACTGTTCCAAACACATTAAAGCAATTTTGATAAGAGGGAAATGGTTTATTTTTTTTAGTCTAGATTTCAAAGAAATGTTTTTAAGAAGGAAGGTATGTCTAAAGAACAGTGCCTTATCACAGCACTCTTATTAGCATTTCTTCAAAGATGCTTTCTACTTGGTCCCAGCTACAAAGGCAAAATCTGCATCTGAATACACATATACAAAACGAAGTTGAAAATTGTCAGTCTTACAGAAAAGATGGACACGAGCAGAAAACTGAACTGCAGCAAAAGGGAAAAAGATAGCGTGCACAGAAAAGCAGCTCTTGTGCATCAGAAAAAGAAAAAGCTGCCTACAATTCACCAGCTTCATGCTGCTCACAAAAATGAAATGCAGCTTGCACTCATTTGACTTTCTGGATACCACCAATTACCACTAGCACCAATGCCAAACTGGTCCCTTACGTTATGAAACCATTAAGGCTTACAGTGCCTCTGAGTGATTACTGTGAAGCCCTCTGAAATACAGGTGCTGATAAAAGTAGATCTACCTGCTGAGATCCTGCTCTGTTATGGCCAGCTTAGGAGAAAAAAGAGGGTTTATAATCTTTGGAAAATTGGGCAGGCCACTAAGGAGGACTATAAGGATGTAGCGAGGCTGTGCAGGGACAAGATTAGGAAGGCCAAAGCTCGTCTGGAGCTCAATCTGTCTACTGCCGTTAAAGATAATAAAAAACGCTTTTATAAATACATCAACACAAAAAGGAGGACTAGGGAGAATCTCCATCCTTTACTGGATGCAGGGGGAAACTTAGTTACAAGAGATGAGGAAAAGGCGGAGGTGCTCAATGCCTTCTTTGCCTCAGTCTTTAGCGGCAAAACCGGTTGCTCTCTGGATACCCAGTACCCAGAACTGGTGGAAGGGGACGGGGAGCAGGATGTGGCCCTCACCATCCACGAAGAACTGGTTGGTGACCTGCTACGGCACTTGGATGTCCACAAATCGATGGGGCCGGATGGGATCTACCCAAGGGTACTGAGAGAACTGGCAGAGGAGCTGGCCAAGCCCCTATCCATCATTTATCAGCAGTCCTGGCTATCGGGGGAGGTCCCAGCTGACTGGCGGCTAGCAAATGTGACGCCCATCTACAAGAAGGGCCGGAGGGCAGACCCGGGGAACTACAGGCCGGTCAGTTTGACCTCAGTACCAGGGAAGCTCATGGAGCAGATCCTCTTGGGAGTCATCATGCGGCACTTGAAGGGCAAGCAGGCGATCAGGCCCAGCCAGCATGGGTTTATGGAAGGCAGGTCCTGCTTGACGAACCTGATCTCCTTCTACGACAAAGTGACGCGCTGGGTGGACGAGGGAAAGGCTGTGGATGTGGTCTACCTTGACTTCAGCAAGGCTTTTGACACCGTCTCCCACAGCATTCTCCTCAAGAAACTGGCTGCTCTTGGCTTGGACTGGCGCACGCTTCGTTGGGTTAGAAACTGGCTGGATAGCCGGGCCCAAAGAGTTGTGGTGAATGGAGCCAAGTCCAGTTGGAGGCCAGTCACTAGTGGCGTCCCCCAGGGCTCGGTGCTGGGGCCGGTCCTCTTTAACATCTTCATCAATGATCTGGATGACGGCATTGAGTGCACCCTCAGTAAGTTTGCAGATGACACCAAGCTAGGTGCGTGTGTCGATCTGCTCGAGGGTAGGAAGGCTCTGCAGGAGGATCTGGATAGGCTGCACCGATGGGCTGAGGTCAACTGTATGAAGTTCAACAAGGCCAAGTGCCGGGTCCTGCACCTGGGGCGCAATAACCCCAAGCAGAACTACAGGCTGGGAGAGGAATGGTTGGAGAGCTGCCAGGCAGAGAAGGACCTGGGAGTGATGGTGGACAGTCGGCTGAATATGAGCCAGCAGTGTGCTCTGGTGGCCAAGAAGGCCAACGGCATCCTGGCTTGTATCAGAAACACTGTGACCAGCAGGGCTAGGGAGGTGATCGTCCCCCTGTACTCGGCTCTGGTGAGGCCGCACCTCGAGTACTGTGTTCAGTTTTGGGCCCCTCGCTACAAGAAGGACATCGAGGTGCTTGAGCGGGTCCAAAGAAGGGCGACGAAGCTGGTGAGGGGCCTGGAGAGCAAGTCCTATGAGGAGCGGCTGAAGGAGCTGGGCTTGTTCAGCCTAGAGAAGAGGAGGCTCAGGGGTGACCTTATTGCTCTGTATAAGTACATTAAAGGAGGCTGTAGCGAGGTGGGGGTTGGCCTGTTCTCCCATGTGCCTGGTGACAGGACGAGGGGGAATGGGCTAAAGTTACGCCAGGGGAGTTTTAGGTTAGATGTTAGGAAGAATTTCTTTACTGAAAGGGTTGTGAGGCATTGGAACGGGCTGCCCAGGGAGGTGGTGGAGTCACCATCCCTGGAAGTCTTCAAAAGACGTTTAGATGTAGAGCTTAGGGATATGGTTTAGTGGGGACTGTTAGTTTTAGGTCAGAGGTTGGACTCGATGATCTTGAGGTCTCTTCCAACCTAGAAAATTCTGTGATCTGTGATTCTGTGATATAGAACAAACCCAGCAAGGATAGTTACGTAGTCTCTGGGAGTCGATTCTTCTTCATAAACCCAGGCAACTTGTGTTCAAATCTCAGTGCCATTATTCTATTGTATCCAGTTTAGTTGCCTCAAATGTATATATACAAAATTAAATACTAAGATTTGAAACAATCGTTTACAATAGGGTTTAATAAAAGGTCATGACAATGAATTCCATTGGCAAACCACACTGAACAGACAGTGCTTATTGTCCATTTCGTATTTTAAGCCTTTTAATTTAATCCAATATTCATGTATTATGAAGGAAAAAATAACTGGGAAATCCTGAATACTATCTACACACTATTCTTTATGTTAGGCTCTGCACAGAAAAGACACAGTTAAGGCTGCATCTTAACAGTACCCTAACAGTAGATGTGAAGGATACAAAAAAAAGACTATAAGGATCTATAATTGCTGTGAAAGCAAACCATAAGAGGAAAAAAAAAAAAAAAAAAAAAAAAAAAAAAAAAAGAACATTCACTGCTCAATGCTACAGTTAAATTTAAAAGAAATTGATGTTCAGGAATACTCAGAGTTCTGGTCTTTCTTGTAGCCACATCAAGGTGTAATATAATAAGGCTGACTGCTTTTCTGGACCCGATTCAGACCCATGCACAATGCTTTGCTTTTTGTACACACTATATGCAATAAGCAAACTCACACGCTGCTGAAAGACTTGTTAAACATCTATTTTCTAATTTCTTTTTCACGCTACATGGACAAGTAATGTACTGAGATATTTTTTGAACAGATGCCTGAAGCAATGGAGCACTCCAGGTGAGAAGAGTTTTGCTTCGTATTACATTCTGCTATTGAGCACACTACCAAGTAGAATATACCACAATGCCTTAGCCCTCTCTTTTGGCTATCCATAATTACACGGAGCTATACACGAGTCAAATTTTCTTACGGGATTTCCTATGAATTTGAAGCCGTAAAACGTGCATCAGTCGTTCCAATTTCTTCTACTAGTGCTACCTTGCAGGTTTTTATAGTATATGTACAGCAAAACTTGGCCTCAAACAAAACTCCCTGACCACGGTCTGTTTGTCTGTAAGTCATAACAAAGATGTTTTCGTGTTGCAATCAGATGGACTGTTTTTTCACTAGAAAAATACGGTGTCTGCATAAGCCCCATGCCTCATTCTTAAGAGTAAGTATTTGGTGGCTTTGAAAGAAAACATTTCAGAGTGTGAAAAAAAAAAATACTACAATTGTAAGTATCACTTACACATGATCCTGAAACAAGAGCTGAGCATGTACTACCTACCAGGTCAGATTTACTAACAGTGGCAATCACTGCCGTCTTTCTAGGTGTAGTCCTTTCATCAGCCTTAGAGAAACCTGCACACATTTCTAACAGTCTACCAGTCATTAAACGCTAAAGGAGCCTACCAAGAAGTATGGTGAGTTCCCCACGCCTTGTTTCCAAGTTCAGACTGGGTGTCTTTTCAGATCACACTTAGCCAAAGACAGTATGCTTTAGTCAAGCACAACTGTACCACTGGGTGACTGCAGTGACTTACGCAGAGGAAAGACCTACTGACCCCTCAGGGCTCTGAACTCCATGATAAATTTATTACAGAGTACAGACAAGCATTTTTCCTTTTTTGTCTGTTCATTACAGATGAACCTATTCTGATGCTATGTTGTTCTCTCAAAATTGCCATATAATGGGAAGTTTGCCCACATATCAGATTTACACAACATTGTCCTTTTTAGTACACAGCTGCTACAAAAGATGTACGTTTCCCGAATCTGACAATAACCTGTCAAATCTCTATAGATGCCTCCTTTGAAGTAACCCAATAAGGAATAAAGGATATCTTAACAGATTAAAAAAAAAAAAATGTATATACATATTTAAGGGATGTTAGCTGCTCGCTACGTAAGTACCTAATCACAACGCTGATGGAAGTCTCCTAGATTTAGACTGCAAGATACAGACTGACAGACTTTCTAGTTTTTAAAGGAGTAACCTAAGCCAAGAATAAATTTAAAAGTATCCCTCCTGGAGCAGCAGAGAACAGTACCTTTAAACAATACATTTAAACCAATTTGAGCGTAGCAGGAAGCAAATTTTGGTAAGCCTTGGAATTAGGCAGATAAAGCAGACATTGTTTACATCCCGATTCCCTAACTGTAATGCCTATGCACACATTCGCACACACCACTGAATTTAAAATAAATAAATAAATACATAATAATAAAAAAAATCATCATAAAACTCAGCCCCAAATACACATCAACTTCAGGCCTCAGACTGCACCAGTTAAATATAAATGGGTCCCACTTGCTCCCAGCAGCAGAGAAATGCACATCAGTTACAAAAAAAGACAAACCCAAACCCAAAAGGATAATTTCACCTAACTGGAAACCAGAAATTCAGTGACTGAGAAACATTGTGTTATGACTCAGGATCATTTATAAAAATGTGTTGTTGAAAGAAACGTGGCAAGAATTATCTTTATCATATTCAAGCAGCCTACACTTTCTTCCTTCCCAAACAGGTTGGGTTTGCTTGAACAAATTCAAAATCTGTAACTCTGAATGTGCACAGGAGGTAACAGACTTCATGGTAAATAAAGGGAAGAAATGTAGCATGGTTAGATTTCAGGGGAAGGAATTCAGGGAATATAATCTTAAAATGAGTCTGGTAAAGTCCGCATTATTATCACTAGCAAAGTTCTCAGCCTCTGCCTAGTGCTGTGTGGACTGAACCATTAGCCTGCTGGTTGCAAGTCATTAACACTGTCTTAATATTTGGATTGTTACTTTTTCCGAGCTGCGGGGCAAATGATAGAGCTGAACGAATATATTTGCCACAACAAACTGCAACTGTCACCATTTATTCATCTTTATATACTGAGGGTTATTAACTCCATCAAGCCTTGTGCAATGTCTGTTCTACACGGTTAGAGAGAAACAAGAAAAACAAGTATAAAGAACAAAGGGAAAAAACACAATTTATCTCACGGCTTTTCCTCCTGTGGCTTAATATAATGGTTACCAGCTACCTTGTCAAGCTGGAGATAAATGGAACAGTTGGAGCCGAAAACTGAAAACAGTTTCAAGCCTAGCTGTCCTCACATGCTAAGGAATGGCTGGAAGCAGCCACAGCTCAAGGAGAACGGAGGCCTTTGAGAAAGGCCATTACTCCAGAAGCACAGCGTATTCTCTAGCTATTCTTCCTTTTCTTGCCTTTGCTTTCCCTTCATTGTTGATTTTGTTGCTGTTGTTGAAATGTTAGCATCAGCTGGCACTCCTCCTGCTACCCATCTGCTAACATTTCAGTAAAACGTTGACTGGTCTGAGGACAAGGGGGAAAAAAGCATCAAGTTCAAAGAGCTGGTTGTATAAAAGTTCACATGAGATTTGTTCTCCTGCAGGGCTTTTTAGTCCAGAGGGTAAGTGTTTACAGCTAAATGTAATAGAAAGGAAAAGTAGTGCAGGAAAATGAGTCCTAAAATGCACAGACCACATTTTATCATTGTTATTCGCACAGAGCAGCACCTAACCCACTGCCTTCGACACGAATAAAAACCAGCTACTTTCAAAATAAGCAACAGGGAAAAATGCATGAAGTAAAGTATTTTTAAGGTGCACAGTGCCTTTTAACACTTACTGTTCTTCATTTCCAACACATTACAAACCTAACTGTAGAATTGAATACACTTGGGTTTGTAAGACAATGTCTCCAGCATTACTGATGTCACCCAGCCCAACTCACACTCACAGTTTTGACTGCACTGCTGTCCCCACAGCTACAACAGATGAAGGAATCCTGCTCCACTGCAGGCCAGGACAGACCTCTGCAGTACAATGCACAAGGTCAGGTGCTGCTTCAACCTGCAGCACCTTGTCCCTCATCCCAGAGCCTCTGTACTTATCTGCCTCCCTCTTGCTGAGCTGCCTGACACAGCTCCACGGGCAGCATTACCCTCACAGCCTCGGAGGTGGGAAATGGCTTGTCTGAGGGTGCTCAAGGGCTGAGGAGCACTTCAAGGCTGCATTCCTGATCAAAAACTGTCACAGGTTCCCATCTAGCAGCAGGATGAGTGTTCCAATTAAATGGAGAATAGCTAATAAACCAAATAAAATTTCCAATCTCACTTTCTCTTCAGACATAAACTTAAAACAATTAAAACAAAACAAAACAAAAAAAAAACACCCAACAAAGTTTAAACTTGAAAAGACTAAAACCACAATATTTCAGAAACAGGAGGCAGCATAAACAGAAATAGCAGAAAATTGTCTGATTTTCCCTTTCAACATTGCTGAAATATTGTCTTTACTCCACAAGTACTTTGTAGCACTCCCACTCAATTTCCTATGTCTATAATGCAATATGTTTACAGATCTTAATAGTTTTTAATGATTTCCAAAGACCCGGGGCAGTATGTGTGATTCAAAAGTCAAAATTACAGACAGGTAACTGAGGAAAGGAATGAAGAGAAATGATTTTCTTTTTGTGCGGCATTAACAGCTGGTAGGTAACTTGGAGCTGGCTAGCAAGATAATTTATTTTTTAAAAATGTTTGCAGAACAGTAGCAGATTCTAGATTGCTCTTTTATTTTCAGGCAATAAAAGTCTTTACTGTGCCATGCTTGGCTGCTGAAAATTGCAGAATGTACTGTTAAGTAATAAAATTCATTCAAACTGTATTAAATGTTCATACAGGTGTTTACTTGTGTGTTGAGAGGCTATATACCTTTACTATGCAGAAAAATCAGAATAACTCTAACGAAGAAGTTATTGATGCAACATTTTTCTTCTCACGTAACTTAACCCGAAGAACTTCCCTCACAGAAAAGGCACAGCCTTACGTTTTTCCTGATCTGTCGCGTACCTTCTTATAAGGAAAGAAAAACATTTTAACTGTAAATTTCCCAAAATGTCCTTCCCCCTTTAAAATCCAACTTAACGTGGAGAAGCCTGTTAGCTAATGGTATTGTACATGGCATAGGAAATGTCTCTCCCAATTTACAGGTCTTAGTGATTAAAATTAGGCAGGAAGAATATAGACCCAATTAGGAATAATTTAACTCTGTTCTTTAGTAATGCAGAAAACATTATCTAGCTTTGATTGCATCCTTCAGAAGTCTGAGAGGCTCAGAGAAATCCTCTCACCCTTAACACTTCCCCTCTACAGTCTGAAGCGATGCATTACAACCAGCCGTGATTACTAGGCCACTTTTCTGAGCTGCACTGAGCATTTGAAGCTGACTTTTCAAGTTACGTGGAATGTCTTCCTTTTTGCAGCATAAACTCTACAATGCATTTTGTTTTCCTGAACCTGCTGTTACGTGGCTGTTCTTAAGGCCAGAAGCTAATGCTAACCTATCGTGGTGCAGTCAGTGGCTATCCAAAAGAGCTCCACACCACCACTGGCGCTGCTTGTAGCATCAACCCCAAAGAGAGGCTGCCATCAGGTCAAAAGACAGCTGTTTTGAAAACTCCTCAAGGACAACTCAAGGGCAAGACTCTTCCCAGTTGACACAGATTTGGGGCTTCTCATTTCTGCAGAGAACCTCTAGGCCTCTTCCGAACTTCTACGTTATCATTCTGATCTGCGAAGTTATTCCAACATCAAGATGCTTAATAAGTAAGGCTTGTTGTTTGCCTGAACGTGTATAAGCTCAGAAAAGGAGAAAGTACACAATGTTACTTTTAGTTATAATACAAGAGAAAACAAAAACTACTCCTATACAGACACCATGACTGACTGCCACCTCTGGATGGCAGCTTGGTTATGACAAATTCCTGTTAGCTGTAGCTGTTTTATCAATTCTTGGAATACCCTTGGAACAACTGCATGTGCTTTGAGAGAGTGTTGGGGGCCGGTCGCTGTGAGGGAAGGTGGCTCTGCTCTCAACGTGTAACCCAGCTTGCACTCCAGGTACGTGGGACAAGGGCATGCAGTTTGTACAAAGACATCTGGGTGAGGAAGCTTCCACCCCAGCGGGGCCGCTGGACATTAACTCGTGTGGACAAGCTCCTTAGTTCTGCAAAAGAGCGGTGATGTAGTCCTGCCTCATTGACATGTACCGCAGGCGCTCACACATTTCATGCAACGCTGATTAAGAGACTGCTCTCTCCGGTTAGCCAGCATTTTACTTCTGTGCTGCTAAGCATCTCTGTGCTGCGAGCTTATTTCTCTGACTAATTTTAGGCACGTGGGTAACTTTTCCTGTAATTAGGCAAGAGACATATGGCTGTTAGACTGTACCTGTCACAAGTTGCCAGGTTGATTTTGAAAAGATACAGGATGAATTCTGCAGGGAGCATTAACAGGATCTCCTGGAGCGCTGGTGTTTATTGTGCAATTGCTACACTACTGAGGCCATGTGCTCGGCGTGTCAGATCACATTAACAGCCCGCTGTCCATCCACCTCCCGGCAGCCCCACGCAAACTCCAGCTGGTGAGAACCAGCCACTGCTCACTGCATGCTTTGAGTTACACCAGGCCACACTAACCAGGGCCCCGGCAGCTGGCCCTCTGGCACTTATTGCCCACCTCGACCAAAAGCTTCTGGTCTTAAACCCGGCTATTCCACACATGCACCAGCCCTAACCCTAACCTCACCCTGCTTCAGGGCACAGAAGCCAAAACTGACTGCAAGGTCTAAAATCTGCAGCCCATTCCCCCACTCCTCATTCTCTTTTAATTCCTTGGCCCCAGGCCAGAAAGGAAGGCAAGTTCATACAAGTATTTAGCCTGAAAGCATCTAGGGGATAACATTAGTATTTCTGCAGATAATCTCAGATAAATCATGGTCTCTGCTACTTATCTGAGATTTGCTTGATAGACCTAATGGGATGATTTTTACTCTTAATGTGTATCTGTTTCGAGACAGGCAATGTGATTATCCAGCATTGGATTTCCACTGTAAAATTAAGCTTGCTTTCCCATATGGCAGTAATTGCAGTACAGGATCTCAGTAGGCGTATAAAACAGAGAGTACAAGAAAGATATATCGCAGAGGCAAATTATGCCAATTCTGAAAACATTTTTATGCAAATTGAAAGCTAAAACCAGCATTTTTAACTAAACAGCAGAAGAGTATTTTCAGGTTTTAGAATCAAAATAGATTTGAAAGCCCTTACAAGATCTGACATACTCAGATATACACACATTTTTATTGGACATTACATTAAGTTGGCCAAAAGATTTTATCTTATACCTAGACAGTAACAACTTGCTTCCTCCTTAAAAGCCAGCTTCTTTGTTGACCCCTTTGTTGGTCAGTTCCTTTCTTTTCACATACTACTTTGCCATGCAATCCACAAAATCTTATTACTTAAGTCACTCTTCTCAGCTCAACTATATCTTATATAATCTGTTTATTTTCTGATGTATGTTTATATATATTGATGAATTATCTCATTGCTTATTTTAAGAAAATGAGGTGTAACACGATTATGTAAATCCTAACAAACATTAAAGGAAACATCCCTAACTTTGTAAAGACATTGGATATTCCTATGCTTTTTCTTCATTCCTGAATTTGAATCTTTGTCATTAATACTGAATCAGTAAGGTAGGACCCAACAAATACTGAAAAGATTTAAACAAGCAGGAAGAAAAAAATGTAAGATTAATGCTGTTGATTTTCCTCTTCTGATGCCTTTTTGTCAAGAAATAGAAGAGTGTTACAGAGAGTACTTACTGAATCTAGAATGACCAAAAAGTTAGGGCTTTACTAGGAAACGCCAAGGGCTACAAGAGCTAACATGTTTTTCATGGGCATTTATGATGAGATCTTATATACGTGTGTGTAGGAGGGGTCCGTTTTTTCATTTGTGGTAGGTACTATTGAGTGTGTTCAGAGTGGCATTTGTGCAACAAACTTTTTATTGCTTCTCCTTGCTGTTAACACTGCAAGGCTACTTTAGAAAAGGAGACTGGTTTTACCTTATCTCAAATATCAGTACAGTTCTTAGTGTCCCAGTACTGCTGCCAGTTCGTACATGGTGACACTAAGCGGTGATACTAACAATCTGAGTAAGTCCCAATTGATTTTATAGATTAGTTTGAGTTTTCAAAGTTGGAAGTCTGGAAAGATGTGTGTGTGCGTGCATGTTTGTAGCTGGAGGTATATGTATTCACTAATAAAATCACTTTCTAATTTTCTAATTTTCCACTAATTTCATAATTCTGTTTTGATCATCTCTTTCCCTAGTCTCACGCTATGCAGTATTTTATAAATCTCTGAAAAATCATTTAGCATCCAGAATGGTCATGGTAAACACAAACCACTGGAATAAAACTACCACTGTACATCTTTATCTTGTCACATAGGACTTTTAGTACTTCTTTAACTCGGTCTCTTCTCTACCACAGTACATTCTTTTTTTTTCTTTTTTTTTTTTCCAAATTATTTTCAAAACCTATTACTGTGCTCATTAGAGACAGTCAAACATGTAGGACTGAAAATCTGAATCAGTCTGTCACACGAGATACTACTCAGAGATGAGATATATCAGTACAAACTGGTCCACAGGTGGATTCTGACTTTCAGTTCGTGAACATAATTTCTTTGTAAATATTGTATTACTGTTCTTTTCCCTTAAAGGTGGTTGGAATGGGACTTACCATTTATCTAATACTTAAGTTTGAAAAATATTTTGTTTTGTAAGATCAAAACTTCTTTTCTCTGACCCTAAAACATACCTGCAACAAAAAGCATAATTTAATGGAGAATGCTTGTCAAATAAAAAGAAATAAAAGATTACTGCAATTTTTCAGAAAATTGATTCAATTGTCTTTTTTCTTTGGGGGCATACACGCTGTATTGTATACAGAATAAAATATGCATCTTCTGTTGTTTCACTAGCAGCCGATTGAGCAGGTTAGACTGGAATGGACATTACAAATTTTTGAGTATCGGTTTTTAAAGGCAGTTCATTTTTATGTAGTACAATTAAATGCTAGTGTTCTAACGCATGCTGCAAGCTTAAAAATGAGCAATATTATCAGTAAAGCACTATGTTCCTAATTCTTTGGAATATAAACTAGCTAATTTATCTCCTTTATGTTCACTAACATTCTAGCATGAATTACTTGCTGATGCCCTCAGTTTTTCCATGCAAGTTGTTGCTAAGAGCTAGGAGTTCTCCATGTAAACATTAAATAAATCCAGCATAGAGTGTGCCACGAAGTAAGGAAGTAGTAAATCACAGTGTCTTCACATTTGTAATTAGGAAGCCATGTATTCTAAACAAATGAGAGGTTATTTGCATCTCATATATATGTGTGTGTGTTTGTGTTCATATAGGCATAGACGCATTTCCAGCCTGCTGTAATAAAATCCTGCAGCACACTGAAATCCGCCTCTGCAGGGGAGCTATGATGGTCTGTTTGTTGTAACAGATTTTTGTTTATTTAGGGACCACAGAAATTCTTCCCTGGCTCTGAGAGTTACTGTCTGATTACAGTAAGCTCATTTTATATTGGCATTGTTACATTCATTTATTGAAATAGCTCCAGGCCCTACATGCAGAACCGCTCCCCACCTCCCCCAAAGACAAAAAAAAAAATAAATAACTACAAGTGCACAGCAAGAATGAGATGTACTTGAAAATAACAGCTAATTTGGCAAGCAACTCTTTAAAATATCAGCAGATCAGCATGTGGCCCTGACAAGAGAAGACATCTACATTCTCTCACCATCCCCTCCTCGTTTTTATTGTTCTTTCAGAGGAATGGAGCAAATTGAGTCAATCACGGCATTTGGTTGGGATTAGGAAAGGCCTAACTGAAAGCTCAGGGCAGCCTCAAGCCCAGGATGGGTCTCACGCATCTATTTGGTGGCACGTAAGGAAAAGATGCTTTTATCAGTCCTTCTGGAGAAAAATTCCTGTTTTTTAAAAGCAATAAATCGTAAACAAACTTGCAAAGTGAATTCTCAAGGAATCCTATTATGGCTTGATACATTCCTATAAAAAATACTGCGTTTCCATCTTCCTAATAAGTTTATCTACAAGACCTCAGGCAATGCACATACTACACATAAATTGTTTACACTGTTCTGCAAATTATTTAAGGAGTAATATATATCAAATTAGCCTGTAAAAGGCAAAGCACACACACAGGATAAATGGAACAGCAATGAAGAAAAATAAGCCCATTAGTACTGTAATCAGTAGTAACATCCCATTTAGAAGTACTTTAATTAATGCCAGTCCTTGAATTCTTGTGGTTACTGAAACAAGGAACAGATTATTAAGAGGCACCAATGTTTGCACCCTAAGTAAATCCTCACGTGATTGTTTATGGTGCTTTAATTGCCTGAGAGGAGAAATCACTGCTTTAGATTTTACTGCACCCTTAATTTGTTCATGCCTTTCCAAACGCTATTTCAACAGCAATGCTGGTGGATGGTCCAGCCTTGACAAAAACCTAACTCCTAAGGCTAGCACTGTCACCTTTACCAGCCCCGATAGACAAACAGCAACCACATATGAAATAGCTCCATGCTGTACAAAAAAATCCCAAATCAGACAATAATTCTCTAGGGCTTCCTCCTTCCAAAATAACGCTTTTATTCTCTGTGATGAGCTAAGAAATATGTTTTACTAACAGCTTTTTCCATGTTTGTGTGACGGGTACTCTGCATAGTAAACTCCTAAAAGAATAAATTCCCTTAAACATCTTCTGGTCCTATTTCCTAAGCACAACTCCACAATCAAGTTAGTAGCAAGCTTTCTTAGCAGTAGCTAGAAAATCTATTTTGATACACTGGCTGTGCGTTGTGCATCAGTTTGATTAATTTTACACTGCATGAGCAAATATCCATTTCCAACACATGCTCTGTGTTACACCACACTTCCTCCATAGTAAAGTTTACATAGATGTCTACACATTTGAATCTTTCATAAGCTCCTGTACTAAGCAGCAATTTAAGCAGAAAATACATAATTCAGCAGCTCCCCAAACTTCCTTGTTCACAGCCACGTTACATATGTTTCTGCTTCAATTCAACACCACGAGGATCTTTGACAGACAAGTGTGTTACTCCTGCAAACTTACACATACATCCAGATCTTCCAAACATTTTCAGCACTCGCTGTTTATAGGGTGTTGGTATCTGGGGGGATCTGTTCTTCCCACCTGCAGTACTGCATTCCCAGCTACCCTTACACTGACTCAATATTGAAACAAACTCTGCTCCAAGCTGGTTTCTTCCCCAGTTACTAAAAGCTACGTTATGTGAAAAGATCTGATTGAACAACTTGGCCCTCCTAAAAATGCACCTGTACATGCACCCTAATCCCTGCAGCTGTAGGAAAAGCCCAGTATTCAGTCTGCAGTTACCGATGATGCACATGGAAGAAAAGGGCAAATGCACAGAAGTGGAGGAGGAGAGGTAGGCAGCAGAGACAGCAAGCTCCTTTGAGTCCACAGCTGCTGGGACCCTTCAAGTTATCTTGATGCTTTCAGATGCCCAGCTTATCAACATGTCAGAGCCAACATGGCCATGAAACTCAAATTCCTGAAACAAGACCAGCAACGGGAATAAAAAACAGCTCTAAGAAACAGGATCAATGCTCTGAGGATTTCCTGTATGTTTAATAGGATGGTCGTAGCTCCTCGTCTACACAGGGCGTTTCTGCTTATTAAATACAAGGTGGAACAGTGCTCAGTGCATCCGCTTCTGCCGAGCCACCCAGACAAAACTCAGACGATTTCAATGAGATCACAGGTCAAGTCTATAATATTTTTCTTTTATTCTTTTCAGGAGACAGAGATTATATAAAATCCATCTGTTCTGTTAGTGCTGTCAGACCTCTGCAATACACAGGTGCTTGATGTATGGTATTAGCTTTCCAGGCGTTTTGAAACCCTGTCATTCCAATAAGCTATTGAGATTGAAAAGTGAATTGAGAATAGAGGAGGAAAATGTCTCAGCTCCTTTGACAGCCAAGAAGAATTTCACAAATGCTCTGCTCCCCTGAAGGTATCAGCAGATAAGCGCGAGCTCTATCCCCAGGCAGCTGGCACCGCTGGCTGTCACAGGAACGGAGATGTGCTTCCTTCCTGAGAACAGCACAAGAAAACGTGACGAATCATAATGGGTCATCAAGAAAATCTGCATTAACCTCTGTGACCGTGAAACACTCGGCTTCTGTTGCTGGAGGTAAAATCTACAAGACAGTGCAAAAAATGGATTTGGACAGAACTACAGCAGCACGTGGCTCTTTCAGAGTATCTCATCCGAGCATCCACGCTCAGTGACTATACCTAGTGGACTAGATGCCATCGGGAAGCTTTGGTTCCTTGTGAAGCTCTGCTGTTGTAATTGAATTATTTGAACTGCCTGGTGTGCTCACACAAAGTTGCACAGGACTGTTCCACGTAGATTGCCCCATTGAAAGAGAATGAGCAAATAGATGCTTTCAAAGCATATCTGAAGATAGAAGCATCAATTGGTCACCCCGACTGCAGTTTCCAGTCAAGAGTTCAGGCAGTCAGGTCCACACACAAAACTACACACAGAGAAAAGCCCAATGGGCCTCTGAGAAGAGAGAGCTGTGAGCACGGCTCGCTGAAGGCTCTTCAGTGCCATCTGCAAGCTGGCAGAGGGTACCTTACGCTTAGTCCTGCCTCCCGACATAACAGACCTCAAAGAACCTGTCACAAGAAAATATCAGATTTTCCTTTGTTGTGGATGATTTATGGTATACATTCCTGGTTAATTTATGCCCTACAGGCTTGGGCTTGAGCAGAGACTCATCACAACAGGGTAAATCCACAAGTGTTTTTTTTTTTTCTACCCACAAGGATAAGACATGCGGGACTTTACTTTATACTTTTTTGATGCAAGAGGAGTACAGGAGTGCACGAATCAGTAGGCCATGTTCCCTAAATCCACTCTGTAGAAGATATCAAGGCAGCCAGCTTTACTGTGTATCCACACATTCTCGGATGTACGCAACCATTGCGTGGTTTTCAGCTTCTCTGGGGAGAGATGAGAACACCTGGCAGCCGATCTGCCATGCCCTATGTACCTCACAAGAGCTGCTGCACGCCACAAGCAGAGCTCTCCTCCCTGCCTGCAGGGAAGATAAATGAGGAGTGGTTTTTAATTAAGGGCAGGGAGAGAGAATTGTGATTGCTACCTATTAGAGATGATTTTAGAGGCCAATCATTATGAAAAAAAATAATAATAATTTGTTATGGAAAGGGCGAAGTGTGTATTTTAAGAGGCTACAGGAAGCGAGGGGCAGGTCAAGCCATGCGCCAGCAGGACACAGGGTCACTCGTGCCTCTGCTCGGAGCCCTTGCTAACCTGCCTCCTTCCTTTTGTAACTGCTGAATTTGCTTTTCTCTTCAACTCCACTGCTTTTCCCTTGTGTCTGGCAGGTGCTCTCTGGTCCGGCAGCTACATCCACCCACGTATCTGCCATTTTTTACCATTTTGGTCCCATTTCTCCACTTGCTTTGTGTTCCCTGGGAAGTAATCCTCATTAGGCAATCATGCTGGATCTGCCTCTCCAATCCCTGAGAGTGGAGCATTAGCCATCTCCTCGCTGAGCTGCTGCAGGAACAGAGCTGGTGTGCTGGGGAGTAGATAGGAGGATTACTGGGAATGAAAATTAATTGCTAAGATTTTGGGATGCAGAATTGACTAATATGAGAATGGACTAGGGAAGAGGCATGATAATCTCATAGAATGAGGCATCAGACAAACACTAAACAGCACAGAAGCCTCCAAAACATCATACAGAGATTTTGTTCAAATACCTCATATTTTCATTATTATGCAGGGTTTAAAATCTCTTTGTTCTATCAAAAAGCGTTAAGCACATCTGAGCTGCTCTATGCCACTGCTGCCATTTTTCTTCGTGGAAATTCAGAGAAGCTTCCTTGGCACTAAGACAATAATAGGATATAGCAGGAAAATAACCATTCAGTTAAGATACCTCTGATGGTATAAAGCTCTTCAAATAAGCTTCTTGCACGCAGGCTAAAGAAGAATCTTCTTTACCTGTAGGATTAGAGCTATCATTCATTGAAAGGAAGTTGCTGAAGAATCACTGCTGAACAATTCATAAAGCTGCCTCTGAAAATGCACTTTTCCCATACTTATTCAACAAACCTGTGGGTTTATTGAACGTGCAGATTTTTCTTTTTTAAAAACAGGAATCTGTCCCTTTATTAAAATTCAAAGATTTGTAATTCTTTGAGAAGAAAAAAAAAAAAGTAAAATTAAAAGGTTTTGTTCTTCTTATGAGTACCTCTCTTTGATGAATTATACTAAGTGTGTAAACTTGCATTCACCTGCTTTTCCTCATTTAAGAATTGCAATGACATATCAAGATGAAGTGGACTACAATGTCAGATCTACGACTGTAAGAGTCAACTCTACCTTCACTATACAAATTCATTCTCCCTTTTCATTAAACTCTTCACAATGATTAAAAATACCACAATCAATTTTAAGAAAACTAAAATAGTGTTCTTCAGTTATTTTTGCTTTAGCCCTTCAGTTATTTTTGCTTCAGCCCTAAAATAATTTGTCATTGATTCTAACATAATACAACACCAACTTTACAGCATATTGAACATACAGAACTAAGCAGCTTTGTTATTAGAAATTCATTTGCTTGTTGTATGAGATACATCTTACATTTGTAAAATTTTATTAGGATTTCCTTCCTAGTAACATAAACATAAATCGGTTTCTAGGTTGCCTAATATGTCCCATGGCAGACGCCATAAAAATTCATTGATTTCTTGGCTCTTATTTGGTAATAGCACAGTTAAGTCACCAAGTGATAAAAATGTAATTAAATAATTCTAGCATATGCAATGGTTTTAAAGTCTTATGAATTACCACACCAAATATTTGACCTCTTCAAGTTTTTCCAGCTAATTATTTTTTATATCAGAAACCTTGACCCATCAGTAGCATAACTACATTACTTTCGTGATGTTTTAGCTCAGCTGAGTATATTTTACAGCTAATATTTTTTTCTGATCAATGGATTCTCCAGCCTGTAATAAATATTCCAAAACCACAAGCACCAGCAGCTTCTTCCTCCCAGCTTATTGCAATTAAAGCTTTATATTTTATTCAGTTTGTGAGTTCTATGGACTGCTGTTTTTAGAAATATAATTTGGTTAAGCCTTAGCATAGTTTTGATTTTCTTTACACAATTATTTGACTAGAGTGACTAATGAAAAAAGAAATCCTACAAGGACTCCTACTATGCCTAATTTATGACATTGCAACTTCTACACTGACTGACTGTTTCTTGCCACCAAACTAAGATCTCATACGGCTACAATAATATTGACTAGATTAAGATATTCAATGAATTAATTGCGTGATTTCTATGGCCACCACTTTACGTGCAGGAAACAAACAACAACAACAACAAAACAAAAAGGAACTAAATTATTTGGCCACAATACAACATAGAGAAAGGGAACTTGGGATTCTAACTTAGTACTGCTCCTGAACAGAGAGAAAGCAAGAAATGAAGGAGAAAAAAAAAAAAAAAGGCTTCAAATACATATATATAACCTGAAGTGGTTTTGCAGGAAACTATGTAGCATGCTCACTGCTCAGAACACCAGCCTTGCAGTCCCTCAGCAGTCAACAGAAAGACAAATATTTTTGTCAGTCAGGTTAATCCTATTTTCATCACCCAAACAATAATAAAAATATTAGATTATACTACAAGAAGTACCAACTGTAGACAAGAGTTTTGAAAGGGTATAAATAACCATATAAGCTACAAGGGTTATATGCATTTAAAGCATGTAAAGGTATTCGATAATCTTATTACATGGTGAGCGTGCTCTCTCTTCTAGAGAAACATGACTCCCACTGTAGTAAGGTATTTACAAAAAAAAAAGAAAAAGAAAAAGAAAAAAAAAGCCTTATTCTGGTAGACAAGACAAGACAGGGTGTGTGATTATAGTCTTGGATAAAACTAAGCATGGTATTACTGCTATATAAATATAAATCATGGACCATATGTCAAGTGAAGACTTATGAAGACTACTGCTTTATGGAGTTTTTGCCAATTATTTCTTAAAGAATAAAAAATTTAGTGCCATATAAAACAAACTGGAACAATTTTGACAAAACAACGGTGAGAACAGGAATAAGATAGTTAATATCCATATTAACACTGGGGTAGGCAAAAGAATGATGAAGAAAACTCAGTATCTGTTAAAGGAAATAATGTAAGAATAAATGGGATTGATACAGACCTTACAGGCATTAAATGCAGAACTGAGTAACCTGGTATTTGAATATATCGTGGACTCTAAGGGCATGTCTAGGCTATGAAATGCCTATTTTGAAATAATATTTTATAGACTATAAAATGAAGGCTAAGAGGACAAGTTTTTTGTTTGTTTGATCATAAGGAAGAGGAAAGACCCATGGCACCATATGTGCCGTAACTGTAGGCGTACCTCAGATACAGGACAAAAGACAGTAGTGAACCTGAGGATCTGCATTCACATCAGTGATAAAGAATGGAAAATTAAGAAAGCTGAGATTGTAACTCATACAGGAATTAAAAGGTCTATTTTTAATTACCATAACGTAATCACTGAAGCAAATCCTGGGCTGATAAAAATCCGCATTACTCAGCAATTCACTGGAGTTGTGTTTTTGCAGTGACTGAAAATTTGGCCCTAGATTAAACTATCTAGAGGACTGCTTAATATAGCCACTAGAGGATATTAAATCTTGGCAAATAATATGGATATATCTGAGAATTATAAGATGACCCGAACCTGCTGACTAAAGAAATTGAAAACTTTTACCTGTATCTCATGACACGTAGTGAAATGCTGAGCTGTAACATTAACGTTCAGTGCTCATAATTTTGCCATTTTGTATTCTTAGAGATAAATACCAACACTGTTGTTATTTACTGTTTAATACTGAGTTAACAGAAGTTTTCTTCAGAATCACTGTTAAATTTTCAGAGAGCGCAAGGAAAGTAGGAAAGCTGTTGCTGTTTAAAGTGATGCCTGAACAATCAGATCTCACTCATCTAATGGTCACTAATCTGCTTTACTGGTTTTAAGGCAGTCAAAAAATCCATGGTTCATTGATGTTGTTCTAACAGGGAAGATTACCAGAGTAAGTACCTGAAGGTGACTACAGCAGGAAGGCAAGTCTGATGTTTGCTGTGGCCAGTGCCCGCACAATTTTCCCTAATTACCATCTTCCTACAAGATGATACTAATTTTCAGTTTCTACCCCTTGTGCAGGTGTGGCCAGCAGTTTCCACATCTACAGCTGCCAAATGAGCAGTGCAACCACATATTTAGTTTCTTAGGAAACCAACCTGAAAATGAACTCAATATCCATGCTTTTCATGTCTTTCAACCACAATGCTACAGTTAAGATCCTTGTTAGAAAAGCATCAACACATGTGGCTGAAGGAAAAGCAAGCATTTAAGACCGTTGAGAAGTTGTTGGGATGTCATTTATCTTCATATGTCCTAGTTTCTATTTTATATATATATATATATATATATATGAAATATAAAATTCATCAAATATGAGGGAGGACCCACATTGTACTGAAGATATATATATCATTGGAGCCAGAAGGAGGCACTTATAACACTTTCATGCTCAACTCTTGTTGTAATATAGCACCTGAGCAGGGAAATACATTTACTAATCAACACAGAAAAGTAACTGTTAAAATCTTTTAATTTGAAAATCTCATAGCTTATTTTTCTCCTGGCTAAATGTATGTTATCCTACTAGAACCACGTACTTAAGAGACACCGCTCTTTTTTTTCTTTTTTTTTCTTTTAAACAAAGCAATAAAGAGGTTTAGCAGTGGGTTAAAAGATGAAAGTAGAGTTAAGGCACTTGACAACTGTAATGAAAAATCTATTCTTTGCAAGCACTTATATTCCAAACCATTAACATTCTTCCTGTTATACATGACCAGATAAAAATATATACAAGAACCTACAAAGATAAAACGAATTCTAATAAAGGTGTCAGATTCTTAAATTGCATGCTGCACGCAAATTGCATGACTACTGACTTTTCACTTTCTCCTAAGAAGAAATACTTTTATTTTAGAACTTAAAAAGACTTAATGCTTTCTGATGAAAACCAACACCATTACATACACAAACATATTTATCAAATTGTGTAGAAACTACATAAAAAACACCTATTTATATATGCACGTTAGGTGGCCAACAATATCCACACATATCAAGCTACCTCACTTGTATTCAAGCTAAATATCTGTTTGTAAGTTTTATACTCCCAATAGAAAATCAGGGTAAAGATAAGAAACAATTGATTATAAATTTTGTCTGAGATATGCATATTCTACATTTACTTTTCACAAAATACAATCATTCTACATCTACCTGCAAAAAGCACCTGTAACATAAAAGTGATTTTTATGAGGTATGCTTCAACGTTGAGCACTCATATTTTACCTCATAGTCAATGTTTGGGGCTATGTGTGATTTTCTGAAAAACAAGGTCAGTGATGGAAAAACAGAGAATAACATTAATTCCAACGCAACTTTAAAAGCAGAAAGAAAATGTCATAACGTAAAAAAATGATAACTACTTCTCAAGTACAAAACATAGCACTTGAGGAAAATATAAGGCAATGGGCATTTCCCTGAATAGTGCTGGTAATACTCCTGTTCAGGCTACAACAGGTGAATTTCAAGCACTATCAAGCAGCAGATTCGTGTCTGAAATATTAATTCTTGTAGCTTTTTTTTTTTTTTTTTAAGTACCTCAATGGATTTAAATGGATTTTGATATATCAGGAAGAACTACTTATATCTAAGAGATTTATCATAATGTGCTAGGTTTTTCTTGTAATTACCACTTTTTTCACTTTTCCATAAAATTAATAAATATTAAAGTTTACCTAAGACATTATTTCAATTTAGCTCCAATTACTATCATCTGTTAATGCAGAAAGAAGTGTGACATGTCAAGAATATCATTCCTTGATAGCTATAAAGGCTCAGTCAATTTTACAATAGTCTCTAGCAAATTATTGCATTTACTGCATTTCCCATCATTCAAATGTGAAATCAGCACAGAAGCAGATATGCACCACTAGATCCCATTTGGGAAAAAAAAGCTTGTTCCTCATGTGTGCAAATGCCATAAGTTAGCCTCAGATGTTTCACTCACCGATCTATCACGCTGATGCACCCGAAGCTCTATAAGACCTACCTATTACACTGCTTTTTATTTAGCTGTTCTAGCCATGACACAAACCCCAAAACGATGCGGGATGCTAACAGTGCAAAACACTGCATTTCAGCATGAACAACACATCTCCATTGCTGCACCTGGGCATATTTTACTTTGAGATAATGTTGGAATCGACTCCAGAGAAATAAGTGATTAAACATCAGTCTAATTGATCGTTATCTTTACATTCAAAATGATAATTGTTTTCAAAAAGAAGGTGGTTAAAACAAAATTTAAAGAAAAGACTGGAGGTATAGACAATATAAATAAGTACTGTAGCTGCACAGAAACTATTTTTATCGTACAGACTGTTTCCTGGGAAACACACGGGGGAAAAACATTCAGCTTCAATTAGGTCCACAGATTTATGTATCTTTAGAAATTCCCTGTCAGGGAAAAAGAGAAGGTATTTGGAGTACAAACAGGCTCTAGCAGTCAGACAGAATGGGGACAGAAAAAGGCAGGAAAATTTGCTGAAGCCTTTTAAAATTAAGTAATTCCTCACACAGTAGTATTAAAGTCACACTGCTGCATTGTCAGCAAACACCTTAATGACTTCGAAGGTTGCAGCCAAGCTACTTTAACTCTAAAGGTGCTGTTAAGCGTATTAAATTTAATTCCACTCTGTTGACATAATGCTCCATTTGGAAGCAGGTGCCAACAGCCTTAAACCACTCTAATGACATTAACATTTCTGCAAAGGTCTAATTTCGAGGAAGTCAAAGGTTCTGAGGGCCTAAATCAGTGCTAGTTTGGAGCTGTCCATGCCCTAATAACTTTTCAGGGGCAAAACAGAACACTTCTGTCTGTAAAATGAGATGACAGAGGTCTGGAAATAGGCTGACAAGTTATGCTCAGGGCTCTGTAAGTGTAGACCACTGTGCTGATCAGCTCCGAACACACTGTGAGGCAACAGACAACCAAGAATGTATCTGCATAAAGACTGTACACTTATTTCTGCCACAGAGAGAAAGCAGGGTTCAGCACTGGCCTCACCCATTTGAATAACAGGAACCAAGAGCATCACAACTACAAGGTCAACAGAAAGGCTAACAAATCTGGTGCTGGTGCAGAGAATGCATACAGAAGTTTTCACTGTGCAACTATTGCAGATAAGCACAGCAACATGCTTTCAATCCAAGAAATCAAAATAAAAAAAAAAATAAATAAATAAAAATCTGAGTTTATAACAGTTGGAACAAAATTTTAGTTTTATTGCCTCAAAATATTTCATTGGCAAGGATCATCAGGACTGCAGCACTCCAACAGGAGCTTCAACCAGAAACCTCTATTGACATTTTCAAATGTTTTAACTTAAAATTGTGGCTAGCATTGTAGAAGTTGTTTCTCTCCTGAAACAAAAGAAAAGCATTTGTCTAACCAAGTTTCTCTTCTGTTTGAGACTCTTTTCGCTCTGTTTTCTCCTGAGTTTCAAACTGTGATTTGGAAAGAATGTGTGTATTGGAAATAGAGGAGAAGAACAGCTTCCAAGGTAGGAGAAAAATCATCTTCTATAGCTTTGATTTGGGAGCATCAACACTGTTGGCAGAAGCTGATCTTCTGTATTTCAAGAAATTTGCTTGGGGGAATCCTGCCTATCAAGACTCAAAGCAAGTTCTCTCTGCAAAGAAGGGGAACGCACTGCTTGCAAATATAATTTTCTTTTTCATTAATGTAACATGATTCTAGCAGTAGGTTTCTTCAGCAAAAACATACTTGTCTTTAAGTGTCCTCTCTCATGTGTCAGATCGAATTCATCTTCCTCAACACAGATGTTTTTCTAATGGATAAATTGTACTGGTTGCTTTCTATCTCATATCAACCATCTGGATTCCCAGGGTCAGAGATTCACTTTCCCAGCACCTGTATTTGTATCTTTTCTGTTGGTCATTTCAATGGAAGAAATCATTTTTTGTTTAGTCTACCGCAACAGGAAAAAACAGGTTAGCCAGAAGTTGACTTAGGAAGAAAATAAGAACCGTTTGAATCTTCATATTTCATATTTTTAAAATAACCATTTATGTTCTACATTTGAAGTATTGTAGGTTTTTTCTTTTTTTACTTGAAACCACTAATTTACAGAATCACAGAACTGTAGGGATTGGAAGGGACCTCAAAAGATCATCGGGTCCAGCCCCCCTGCCAAAGCAGGTTCCCTAGAGCAGGCTGCCCAGGTAGGCGTCCAGACAGACCTTGAATATCTCCAGAGAAGGAGACTCCACAACCCCGCTGGGCAGCCTGTCCCAGTGCTCCATCTCCCTCACTGTGAAGAAGTTTCTTCTCATGTTGGTTGCATGTTGTAACTTCCTGTGCTCCATCTTGTGGCCATTGCCCCTTGTCCTGTCCCCGCAAATCACTGAAAAGAGGTTGGCCAAACCCCTCTGTCTACCATACCTCATGTATTATTTATTCACATTGAGGAGATTCCCTCTCAGTCTTCTCTTCTCCAGGCTGCACAGCCCCAGGTCTCTCAGCCTTTCCTCATAGGGAAGATGCTCCAGGACCTGTATCAGCTTTGTGGCCCTCCGCTGGACTCTTTCCAGCAGATCCCTGTCTTTCTTGTACCGGGGAGCCCAGAACCAGTTACCAGTACTCCAGGTAAGGCCTGACCAGGGCAGAGTAGAGGGGGAGGATCACCTCCCTTGACCTGCTGGCCACGCTCCTTTTAATGCACGCCAGGCCCCCCAGGTCCTTCTCCTCAGAGCTCCTCTCCAGCAGGTCGCCCCCAGCCTGTACTGATACTTCGGGTTGTTCCTTCCCAGGTGCAGGACTCTACACTTGCTCTTGTTAAACCTCCTTTGGTTTCTTCCTGCCCAGCTCTCCAGCCGGTCCAGGTCTTGCTGAATGGCAGCACAGCCTCCTGGCGTGTCAGCCACTCCTCCCAGCTTTGTGTCATCGGTGTACTTGCTGAGGGCAGACACTATTCCCTCATCAAGGCGACGAAGATGTTGAACAACACCAGACCCAGCACCAACCCCTGGGGAACACCGCCAGTCACAGGCCTCCAGCCAGACTCTGCTCCACCCATCACCACCCTCTGAGCTCGGCCAGTCAGCCAGTTCTCAACTCTCATGGGAGACATCCTGCTCTCCCCCCATCTACCCAGCTGGTGATGCCATCACAGAAGGTAACAAGGTTGGTCGAGCACCACTTCCCCTTGGTGAATCCGTGCTGACCACTCCTCATAACCTTCTTCTCTCCCAATTGCTTGGAGATGGCATCCAGAACAAGCTGCTCCAACACCTTTCCATGGACAGAGGTGAGACTGACTGGCCTGTAGTTTCCCGGATCCTCCTTCCTGCCCTTCTTGAAGACTGGAGTGACATTGGCTATCCTCCAGTCTTCAGGCACCTCTCCTGTTCTCCAGGACCTTTCAAAGATGATAGAGCACAATTTGGCTATCACCTTGGCCAACTCTGTCAGCACACGTGGATGTGCCCCATCAGGACCCATGGATTTGTGTGCGTTGAGCCCACTCAGATGCTCCTGAACCACTCTCTTGTCAACCAGGGGGAAGCCCTCCATTTCCCAGACTCTTTCTCCTCCCTCCAGGGTCGAGGGGGGATTGTACGTATTTATCACATGGTAGCAAATCTTCATTTTCAGATGCTCCTTTGATAGGCTATATGATATAATGTACAATGTAATGGCAAAAACAGAAAGGAAAAAGGAAAAAGCAAGGGAAGGAAGGAAAAAGGAAGAATTGACTCCAGAGATGAAGAGAACAGACAAATACGGTAGAGATGGAGTTACAACCATGCAGGCCAGGAACTAAGGCCTCCAGCCAAGGAGCCTGGGCTTTTACTCTGTTTTACTTTGTACATTCAAATTATCAGAGGTAGCCTTAAACAGAGAGCAATGGAGTCATTTTCTGTTCCACTAAAGACTTCCCTCTTGCCCTTTCAACAAACTACTTTATCTGTGCCCAACTCTTCTCATATAAGCATGTCCTAGCCTCCAAGATGTGCTGTAAGATTTAGAGATTGTGTGGTTGGTCTTCAGATGATAGCACTGGTAAGGGTCATCAAATAAATCCTGCAGACATTAAAAGAAACTAAGCAATTAAATAAGACAGGATTGAATTCCTCTCTCCTGTGCTCAAGTCCTAAGTAATTACAATGCAAGCAAGAACAGAACATATCAAAGAGCTACGGTATGCTGTGATGCAAATAAAACAATTAGGAATCAAGGAATTAATAAAGACTTCATTTGTGTCAGATCTGAAATATCTAACCAATATAACTGGCTATAATTTCACATTTCTTTCTAGGGTGTATGACAGGAATTTAATTAAGTCTATAGATTTCTCCTCAATGTTAACTGTTTTGTTTTTTGTTTTTTGTTTTTTTTTTAAGTCTATACTTGCTTCTTGACCGTTATTAAACTCAGTAACTCAAGCCAAGTAAATGTGAAAACATAAAGGAAATGCCAATTGTACATAATCAATTTTCTAGATTTTTTTTTATAGTATTTTTATTTCAGAGAACTTCCACAGCTATACATTAAGAAGAATATTAGAGACTAAATATTTATGGAAATAATCTACAAATGGATGTCTAATTTGTTGAAATTTTTCTGAGAAATATTTTGTTTTGTTTGCAAAATTTACAGGCACTATTTGTGAAAATGAGTACATGATGACCAGAACTGCTATCAGGTGAATGTTTTGAGGGACAAATTAGGAGCTTTCTCTGAATTTTGGAAAAGCAATTACAACCCTGCACGACTGAGTGTTCCCTTTATAAGAAAACACCTCTTACAACAGTTATTTTTTAACAAATATATCTGAGGGGGGAAATGCTCATTCAATGCTGAAAGAATCGGCGTACTCTTCTCTGGTACTTGCAAGTCATCACCCCAATATCCACATGCACAAAGCTCACAGCAATGTACCACGATTCGCACTCTGAGATCTTGCTCTGTGTAAACTGAGTCCCCATGAAAAATAAAAAAAAAATAAAAAAAAAGAACAATAGCTTTATTGGTAGGGGTTGAAACAAGATGGGCTCCTTGCTGCTACACTAGGGAGAAAGTAACATCTCCTTGGAAAGGCAAACAACAGTGGGAATATTGTGTCCACCCTTACAAGTACAAACCTGAAGCATGGATGCAAAAGCAGGAGATTCCCTTCTAGCAGCAACCAGAACAGCTGCAGGAAAATTAACAGCAGTGCTTTGATCAAACAGACTATTGGGTAAAGTTTTTATCTAATATGTTCTCGAGTTTGCTGATATTGATATTTTCTAATCGTTTTCATTATCTCTAAATTCATTTTAATTCATTTATAACCAGCTTCTTAGTAGAACGTCCCATGGGTATTAAGCTTTGCTTTTACGTGTAGAGGCTCAGCCTGTCTATCCCTTAGCAACCTGCTTACTCCATGTATAAAGCAGCAGTATTCCTAGAATCAAAACTGACTGCAGTAATCTGTATCATTCTTCAAGAGACATTATTATTGGGTTTTTCGTCACTTGCAAATAAATTTTTCTCAGCTTTGCACTCCTCAAGTGCAACATAAAGAGTAAGTTTTTTTCCTGTATATTTGCAGCCAGCCTGATCCAGATTTTGCTTAAGATTTTTTTTTTTTTTTTTTGCATTTGCTATTGAATCCTAAATCAAGCTAAAACAGGTATAGAAGTATTCTTGAAGAAATAGTCTGTTGCATGCTTTACCATTTAAATAGATCAGTTGAACCAAACCACCTTGGTAAGAATAGGATTAAGGGAATAGCCAGGCTGAATTACGCTTTCAACTTCAGAAGTGATCATTGTATTTACCTCCAGAGAGCACTCCGAGATAAATGGCTGCTATTAAAGTGATGATCTCATCAACATATGGCAGCCTTTCTCTTCTTGTGCACACTAAAGAAAATAGAATTATCCCACCGCTTGGAACCCATCTTATTTTCTTGTGCCTCATAAACTGAGAGAAATGATGATAATATTACTAAATCCTAGACAACATATAAAGAATTGGTCAAATTTCTTTCATTCACATCCTCTGAAGGGCAAAATTTTAAAAAGTATTCTAATGGATGCTTCCAGAATCTCCTGTTTCCCCTCAAATGATGATCAGATGCTTTGTCTTTTACCTTGGAAACATTCAGATGATCCAGTCCCCCCTCATCTCCTTCACTGTCAATCTCCTCTGCACGGGTCTACTGGTATTAAAAATAGCAATATGAACATTTCCTTTCTTGAAAGTCAAAAACACTTTACAAAAGCACCTACAGCGTTAGCTGTCACCATATATACATGTTCTGCTTAATGTTACAGTCACTTGGCAGGCTGACTGTCTGCCACAAGACAGACTGAAGTGCCCAGGTATTGCAGGACATAACAGCACTACCAGAGCCAAGGAATCCCAACTCCTGGTTTTCTCTCTTAGACAGCTGTCAAGCCACTTTTCTGTGATCCAATAAAAATAATAATAATAATAATAATAATAATAATAATAATAATAATAATAATAATAATAATAATAATAATAACGTGTTTTCTACACCACCCATTCAATCTTGCTAGCTAACATTCTCACTAACACTTAAGCATCAAGTTCTGGTGCAAATTAAGCTCTGAACATAGCTCTTTCACTTTATCTCACAATTAAAGAGTAGCTTGAGGCAACCCTGCAAGTCACGTAGAGTCAAAAGCACCATTCAGAGGCTCTGGCCAGGGTAATGGCCTTTGACTCAGTTTTAGTTTCACACTGGAACACCATCTTCTTTTGCAATTTGGTCTAGAGATAACACTTATTGGAGGGATGTACCACAATCAACTTCCTTGATGGAGATGGTGATGAATTTCTGCATAGCAAACAAGAAAAGCTGTACGATTTTTTAGAATATTTGTCCTATAGTAGGTCCAAAAGTTTATTCCCAGTTTATTCGCTGACTTACAAGCCACACACGGCACTTAACCACTCTACACTGATAAAAACTCTCTACCCAACTTGACTAATAGGAAGTTTCTTTTATTAAATATTTTTAAAGTGATCTGAAAACGTTAGATGAATTTCCTATGAAAAGAAAACATTAATGGACATAACCGTGGGAAAATAATTTGTGCCATAATGATGGCATAGAGGAATTATTTCATCAGTTAAGTAAATTACATTAAAAAAATTATAAGCCAGTCCCTTCCCTGCATTTTTACTGAACAGCTTAAATACTTCACTAACATGTCCTAAATAAATATATTCTAACTCATTCTCTTAACAGCATCGTGACAAAAGAGCATACCAGCAACCTCTCTTTTACCAAAGGGTATCTAAGATTCAAGGGACGTAAATGACTGGTCCAAGGTTAGAGCAATGACAAGCACGGTGGTGACTCAGCCAGATGCAAGGCTTCTGCCTCATCCCAAAGTGGCCATCATTCTTTCCTTTTATGTTTCTGTAGTTTTAGCCCTTTCTTCTAAACCCTTTAAAACAACTTGAGTCTGCAGCAGGTCATATGGAAAAGTGGCAAACTTGTCCGAGAGGAAAACAAAAGGTAGCAACCACGTCTACTGTCTACATTCTACAAATTCACCCGTAAAAATTTGCATTATTACATGTCAGCAACAGAAGGTTAGGGAAGCAAAACAAAATCCTAGGCTAGAAACACTCATATAAGAAGGTTATTGCTCCTCTCAATCACTCTTATTCCACAGATTTTTCTTTCTGACTGAAGCCTGACCGCAGGGTGCTTCAAGCACAAAGGCAGCACTGCGTTAGGTGGATAAGGCCCAATCTCCTTTGCTACTGAAAAATAAAATTTTATGGGATCACGAAGCTTTAATGTTTGCTGTAAAGAGCAAGATATTTTTCTTGCTTTATCAAACAGATAACAGACCTATGACATACAGATATGAAAAGCAATTTGTTTAACTGTTACTTGCTGGGGCTTTTTTTTGTTGTTTGGTTGTTGGTGTTTGGTTTTTTTTTTTTTAGTATTGCTATTTTTGTTTCTTTTTAAAGTCACCAGCAACAGGGAAAAGGTTAGCAAATTCAGTAATTAATTCAGGACATTGAAAACATGCTAGGAATAAACATTTTTACTTTGTAAAATTTCTTGGTAAATTTAACAATGCTGTACAGCCTGATTTCCTTTTCCCAACATATACTGGCCAAAAAAAATACTGGAGTTGAACCAATGCCTACCTTTCCTGAAACAGATGTTGAAAAGAGATGAAGGCAGAAATAAAAACTGACAAGATGACAAGGGACTTGAAAGCTGGCTTATTATACCTTTTACCTAACAAAAAGGGTAAAAAATTTTCACATAAAACATTATGGATGGATAAAAGGCTTGCAACCAAATTCCTTCCCTACATTTGAACAGCTATTTAAGGAAAATAACATATAGCCTATAAAGTCTGAAAGGTCAAGAATTAACCAAATAATAGCATACAATCTGGGAGAGAGGTTGAAGCACAGGTAGTCTTTCATAGAAGCCTGGAAAACAATTTCAGAAAAGGTTGATGTAAGGTTTACTAAAATGCTTTTCAGTGCAATTCCAGCAAGATTAAAAGGAAAGATGGGATGGAAATTAAAGGCAAGACTGAATATGTAAGGAACTTACTTCTTCTGTTTTGCACAACAAATACATAAGAAATGGCGTGGCTGTTGCGCTGTGTACTGGCTGGCAGAAAACATTTACTGGTAAGTGTCAAAGGAGCAAATTATCTCGATTTTTTCTTGTTAATTTAACTCCAGACGTTGTCTCCAATGGAGCTCAGCTGAGGTGACCACGGGCACTTAATGCAGCTCATCCTCTACCAGAACCTTTGGCTAGGGGAGGTGAGGCTGCGGTCCTGCAGCAGGCTTAGGCCAGGTGGATGCTATTGTTCAATGCCAAAAAAAGAAAATTATCAGTCACCAACAGTGCGACCCACTCAAGAACTCCAGCAGAGAGTGAGAAGAAGGGCTTCCATGGTACTGAAGGTGACAGTGGAGGAGCATTTTCTGAGTAAAATGCCCTCTTCTGAAGATTATTCTACAACATTGCCGAGTGTGATATATTTCCAATCATGTTGCTAAGTGGAGCACAAGTAATCAGCTAATTACCTGCTTTACATAATAAGTGAGGGACCTGTCAGTAAGAATGTTTTCACCCAAAGAAAACTGGTAAAAACAAGAAATATGTTTCCTGAAAGCATTACAGGGGCTGTGTTCCCAATCAAATGATGACGTGGCACGCAGAACTGCGGAAAGAAGATGCCCAAATGCCCAACAGTTATTACCTAAAAGGCTAAGTTTCTGACTTCAAAAACAGAAATCCTTAATCGTGAACAAACCAACCATATACTTAGTATTAAATAAGGTATAAGAATTTATTGCAACATCTGCTGAGAATAATTTCTGTTTATAAAACGGAAGCCATTTCCTTTAATCTTTCTGGGAATTCTTTACTAAAAGCTAATTTGAAAATGGATTAAATACCATGCCATTTTGCTAATCCGAGTAAATAAAATCATAGAATACCATTGTAGCACACAAGACTTCTTGGGAAAGGAGCTTTTCCCTTGGAAGATGTTAAGTGTCACAGAAGTTAGTAACATCATTTGAAAGCCAATAAAATAACCATTGAGAAGAACATCCCAAAGCTTATCATTATGATTCTGAATCTTATACAACTTCAGCAATCAGGACAGCCAGGAAAATGGCCCAGAACCAAGTACTGATGGAGAGATCTCCCTGTCAATAACAATGAGAAATACTGATACTTATTATGAGAAATATTGGTATTTTTCTGATTGCCCCTGAACACTGACTTTGGATTCCATGACAGCAGTAATAATAATAACAATAAAATAATTTAGAAAATCTGAACACAATTGCTCCTGATAAAATTAAACAGTCATTAACACCATACTTGTTCTGCAAAATTCACCTAGTCTGGTGGATAGCAAACATGACCACAGTTGGCACAAACAGCTCTGCAGTTATGCTGCTGCTTATATTTTCAGTATTTTATGCCTGTTAGTACACAACCATAAAAGAGAATAGAAGTGACCTTTGTGTTCTTTGATACTCTTTTAAAGTGACTTCCACCATTTGAAACGTTCTGTTTTCCTTCCTTAGAAGAAAAAAGTAGTGAAGAAAAATAATGAAGGAATATAGGGAATAAGAGAAACACATGGGGTTCTGCAAGCCTAAATTTCTAAGAACAAAATTTAGTTTTTGTTTCAGGATTGAACATCTCACTAGAAATGTAATTTATGCTCACACACTGAAAACTGGATTATTTCAGATCTTTATAAACTCATATTCTCCTGTTATTTGAGAAAGCAATATATAGAGAATGTGCTCTTTGACATTTTAATTAAAACCTATTTAAAAGTCTATAGCAAGTAATAAAGTACAAATTGTATCCCTCATTTTAACCTGCATTACAACTCTATCATAAATTCCAATAGCCATGCAGGAGAATCACACAGCTAAGAGCATAAGCTGAGAAAAAAATTCTGGGGCTGACACCTAATTAAGATATACTTCCCCCGATGAAGAAAGTTCTTTATCTATCACTGTATGTTACAGGGGTTCAGGCCTATATTTGAAAGGCCATTAAAAATACACCTGAAGGCAAAGTTAATCTTTTTATTTGACAGATAATAGCAGCTTTTTCACAGCAAGTAGTGAAGTGAATATTTTATTTCTTTATGACCTAATGGCCATTCTGTTTAATCTTAATGGAGTAAAGATGAACAAGATAATATGCTTAGGGGATATACTAATACATCAATTATGATGAGTGGGAACGTATTTTAAAGAAAAAAAAAAAAAGTAGCAGCAGTAATCTGTTGTAAATGAAGATCTCAATAAGCACCCCTAGCCATAGGAAGAGCTAAAAAAGATGCATTAAAAATCTATTTGGATTCTGTTCATTATAGATATGTTCTTCTCAGCTCTTAAGCAATGCAGCAATCATGTAATTAACTTTTAAAAGGGAAAGCATTTTAAACAGCCACATATCTATGGAACGCAGGAGGCTTTCTCCTCATTTAATGAATTTTTCCATCTACATTCCTTAACATTGTTGGAAAAGTGTTGAAACTGGGTAACGTTTCTTCTGAAGGTATTGCTAAAATCAAGGCAATTCCACATTTTTCCTCAAAGGAATGAGGTAAGTAAAATAAGACATACTGATAAACATTGCCCGTGTTTATAAACAACCACAAACATGCTAAGCCATATAAATTAAGCACTTGTTTCCCCTGGAATTGTACTCTGAAACGTGGATTTGAATTTCATGTAGGATTTATTAAATAATTTAATGTTTTGACTTAGACCCATGTCTTGCGAGGTAACATGGGATGACACTCCCAAAAATTCCGTGCGCTCCAAACTCCAAGAAGAAAGTTTACAGCATTTTCCCAGTGAAATCACTTGGACTACAACTGACAGGACTTGGGCTATGAAGGTGTGGAGTTCCCACTCAAATCCCATTAAAGAGTCTTGCAGTTAGTTCTAACGATCACTGGATCTATACTGTGTGCAGTAACTTCAAGGAAAGATGTCCCACTCAGTAACTCTCAGGACAGGGCACTCTGGATTCTTGTCTTTTCACACGTATGCCCTTGTAACATAGCTTGTAATTATGGCAAAATGCAAAAAAAGCCATCTCTCCAGAACAGTTACCACCTGGGGAGTTAATGCAGCATAACTATTGTCTGTTAAGCTCAAACTGTTCCTTATAACCAAAAGATGCCCTGGGCAGCCAAGTCCCATATGTGCAAGGATGTGCTGACTTTCACAAAGGTAGGCTTCTGAATTAAGAAACGTGAATAACATTGATATTACACGAATAATCAAGGAGTAACCTGCTTTTCACATTCTTAATATTGCTGAATTAGTATCATATTGAGACTGAACAGAGGATATTTGTCTACAGACTCTCATGTGCACACATACAGAATATGAGCAGTAATCTGTAAACAAGGTCACTTACAAAAACTCAAGTCGGGGTTTTTCTGAACTCATTCTATTGCTTTTTTTCTGGTCAAAATCATCATGAATATCATACACAGATTTGGTGCAACGTCATTGCTACTGGCAGCAGGAGCACTGAATCTCTGCTTGTGACAGGGCTATCTAAAACCAAGGTGGAAATACAGGGTAGACAGTGACGACAGATTGGCAAGTGCATTTTAGATACTGATGCAGAGAAACAGTCTTCCACGTTGCAAGTTATGTAAAATTAAATCAACTAAAGATCATTAGAAAAATGCTTAGATGACACACTGGCATTTAACAATTCAGCAATATAAATTTGAAAAAGATTAATCTTTTAATCTAATATTTCTTAAGTCTCCCTTTGATCATCTCCAAACACATGAAAAGAAAAGAGCAAAGGAAGGGGAGAATAAAAGCACAGCAGAACTGCACATGTGCACTATTTCTACTCAAACTCTAATATAATATATATATTAAAAAAAAAAAAAAAAAAGTAAAAAAAAAGAAAGAAAAACAGGAAATATCCAAAGTGGCAGTTGACAGATAATTTGCTGGCAGCTTTTTATATCCTATGAGTAACTGTCTACTGTGGGTATTTCATATTTCCTTGTCCATATAACTTAAAAGAAACATTTTAATTTGACCACTGATGTAGCAAATCTGTAAAATTTCTTTATTAGGGAATTATTATTAAAGAAAATTTATATGGGATGTAGAGGATGTAGAAAAATTGCATTTCTATTTGCAGAATGAAAAGTAAAAGCTTCCAAACTGCATTTATAAGGTCTGTGTGTGGGATTCAAACTCCTATATTTAAAAAGAAATCAGGCATTTTCAATTTGCCATCAACACAAGCTGTTAGAAAAGTATTACAGTACAAATTCCTGTCATATAGTTTAAATAAGAGTTTTCATTTATTTACAGTACCGTAGCTTTTCAAAGCCAAGGAGAAAGGAAGAGATAGTAATAGATCTTGGTTGCAAATTATTTTTTAAGAACTTCTGAATGTCCTCAACATAAAGGCTGCGTGGATGGATGCAAGTGTTTTAAGGAAACAGAATGATAATTTTCGTGGCTGTTCATCAGTCGACAACTTAGCTGAGCTGCAACCAACAGCCCTACAAACCCAGTGACAGACCCTGCAGCCATTCCAACCCGAGACAGGCTCTGTGGCCATTCCAAGCCCTGTGGGCACTGCAAGCCCTGTGACTGGCTGGGGCCACTGTAATCCCTGCAACAGGCTCTGCAGCCCTTTCAAGCCCTGTGACAGGCTCTGCGGCTATTCCACGCCCTGTGACAGACCCTGCACCTATTCCAAGCCCTTTGACAGATCCTATGGCAGCTCCAACACCTGTCACAGGCCTTGCGACCGTTCCAACCCCTGTGACAGGGCATGTGGCCATTACAGGCCCTGTGATGGGCCCTGCCGCCATTCCAGGCCCTCTGGTGAGCCCTGTGGCCGCTAGAAGTCCCATGACAGGCCCTGTGGCCATTTCAAGCCCCTCTGACAGGCCTTGCAGCCATTTCAAGCCCTGTGATGGGCCCTGTGGCCATTTCAAAATTCCTGAAAGGCCCTGTGGCCATTTCAGGATCTGTGATGGGCCCTCCTTTCTCCATCTTTCTATATTTCAGTGGGATTTAAAAATAGAAGCTATTTTAAAGAGCTCAGTTTTCTTCCTAGATATTTACTCTTAAGTAAGAGTATTAAACGTATTAAAGCTATTGAAAGTATTAAAGAAGTTAGTTGCGGGGGGTGGATGGTGGTGGTGCGGGGGGGCTGGAAAGGGAGGGGAGGTTGGATGGGGGAGGGAGAGGGGGGTAAATGACTGTATTATCAACATCTAAATAAGTATTACTGATTTATAGGAAACATTGCACTGATGGTAATTTTAAGATACCTTCCTTTTCTGCAAATAAAATAAACTGATCCAGACACTTAATTTCCTTCACCAAGACTGGTCAGTGTTGTATAAAACTAAATATGCTAAAAAGAATAAACGGACTTGTCCAAATTAGATAATTAAATATAATATGTAAAGAATAACGTATTTAAGTGCATCATAGACCACCCCATGTATAGTGCTAGCCTCTTTTAAGTCATTAAGAAGGAAATAAGCATTGAGGTACTCACTGTTTATCCTGGGAAAGCATTCACATGCATGTGATTCAGATTGCTAGCTCACATAAATTTCCGAAGTATTATGTGAAAACAAATTTCCAATAGAGCATTTTTAGATATCAATATGCCTACTTTTGAGCCTGATATATCATCTGCTACAATCTTCTCATCACATATTGGTAAATATCAATGAAGGTAATAAATACTCCACTCTGCTGTCAACCTTCTCCTTTCCAGCCATTTCTGTATACCTTTTTTGCACAGAATGTTCTTGGAATAACAAAGTATTGCCCATGATAAAGTAATGGTATTTATTTGAAGACATCAGTGACTGACTGAAACAAGAGTAATATGAATGATTGGAGCCATGTTTAAAAGAGAAGACTGACTAGCAGAGAATCCAATAACATGCTTATAAAAGAATTCCAGGCAGTTTGTAATCAGAAATTCATGACAATAACTGCCATTTTCATCTAAGCCCAGAGTTCACTCTTGCATCTATTTCAATTCCCAGCATATATGACAGTTTCTAAATTCATCCATTCATTATTTTATTCCAGTGCTTGACTGGCAAATTTCAAATAAGTGTACAGTCTGCAAGCTTATCATTCTTTTTCAAACTAATGACTAGTCAACAGCATTAACTTCCCAACCCAATTGAGTAGTTCTGTTTCTGTTTTTAGTGAAGTAAAAACTTCAGTAAACCACAACACATCACAGTTCCTCCAAATCTGGAAAAGCAATCTAAAAAAACAAAATTAAAAGTTGGGATATAGACCAATGAATAACCTCCCTCTTCAGTAGCTTGGGCCAGTTGGTTTGTTATATATTAATATTTATATAAGACCTAATACGTGATTATACTTATTCATTAAACAGTAAAAGCAATAAATAGATTCTGAAATCAGTATTGATTTAAAAATTTAACTGAGAGGAGCTGTCTTAGCAAATGAGATAAGCAATGTAATATGAATATTTTTCCATCTATATTTGTTTTTTGAAATATGTATATTTGCATACAGTATTTTTCTGAGTGTTCTGCTGGAATTCAGGTGAAAATAAGCGTTTAATGTAATCAAGGTAACATGGTTCTTAATTGAGGTTCTTAAACAATAAAGATGCTGAAAAGCTAATACCAGAATGATGAAATTATGTTGATTTTTTTTTCTTAGTTTTTAAGTTAATTTCTCTGATTAAACATTTGCAAGTCAAATGAGTTAGTAGGACTCTTCAGCTTCAGCTGTTATGTCATGCTGTTCCTTTGAACAATATTTACAATCCAGAAAGAGAGGAAAGAGGGGAAGATCCTGTGGCTCCTGACAAATGCTGTTAATGAGAGTTCAGGCACTTCTTTAGCAGTTGCAGCACCCCATTAGTAGGTAGCTGAAGGCCACTGGCTATGCAGCCATTGCACTTTAATCACAGGCTAAGCCTCTGCAGATGAGAGTATTCAGAGAGAAGTAAACTCTTCTTTAATTTAATTTTTAGTGGTACTCTGACCCTTAAAAAAAACAGGTCAACAGGAGTTTAGCCAATGTCTCCCAGGGAAAAAGGAGCCTACACGCCAGCTCTGTATACCTGCCATACAATTCAGTGTTATTCGTGTTTGTTCTTCTATAGTTTGTGTTACTTAACATTCTGCTTGTGTTGCTCCAAACCAGTTCCCTAGTGCCTCAGAGCCATTCATCAAATGCATTTGGTGAGTCTTAGTAGGATTTAGAGCTGCCATTCGAAACAGAGTAGCTGCAAGCAGAAACTCGAGCTCAGACTGATTTATCTGACCAAAGTCTCATGGTAGGAGTACTGAAATTCTGCTATCATATGGAGTTTGTCCCTCTATATTAGCAGGACAGGAGGCATCAACGTATGCAGCATGTTCACGTTTTAAAAATACTACAGTAGCAGACTGAAAGGAAATAATTTTAAAGTAATTTCACCACATCTTTCCACTGGATGAGTCTGCTTCAGAATAGTAAGAGTTTTATGACAGCAAAACAGTATGATAAAACCTAACTGCAAGAAATGAAAAGTCAAGGTATTTTAAAAGACTTTGAATTTAGCAAATAACATCTAGCAATCCAATCATACTGTCTTGAACGGAAGACATTTCCTTTCAATTATTATAGACAATAAAAATGGTAGGAATATGTGTTGGTCCCACTTCAGCAAGATACGCCATAAGAATTTGCTGAGGCTTTATTATTTATTTATTTTTCTTCAGGAGATACCGTGCAACAGAGCAAACAAAATGCTTACCTTGTTTGACTTTTTAATTCAAAAAGAACCTGATTATTGGACTTTATTGAAATGCATTTCTTCCTATTTTATATTAGAAATGTGATAATTGGAAGAAAACAAGCATCAAGTCAACTTACAGCAAATGAAAAGAAACTAAGTGTTGAACAAACTGTTAAAACCTTAATTCCTTGTTTGATTATGCAAATTGTTTCATATCAATAACTGGCTAATTATTCAGAGAGCAAAACTTCAAAGACCCAAACAACTCAGAGGTGTGAAGCCTCCAGAATCCATAAAGCAAGGTGAGAGCTCAAAGCCTTGAGCTTGAAAAATCAAGCTACCTTTTTATCAAGTAGTAAATGCTGTTAAAAGCACAGAAAACATAAAATAACGATAAATATATTTTTCCACGTCATCTATACTTGCCTGTTAGCAACAGAACCGAGCCGACAAGAGATGAAGGCCAACAGGAGCTGTCGGTAAGCGCTGAGGCCCGTGAGGAGAGCGCAGGGCTTGGCTGCGGCCTCCTGCCTCATGGCCGCGGCCTCCTGCCTCATGGCCGCTGCAGGTGGGCAGCAGCCACCAGGCCACAACATCCGGCCCTGACAAGGGTCCCTGGCACCGGCAGCACAGCATTCCTTAAAATCACTTCTCTTCTGAATGGAAATGTTGGCCTGAGGGCTATACTTTAACTGTGGTAGTAAACTGTGTTCGCCATTTCTGAACCTGCTGGAGATGGGTTTGCAGGCAGAGCACAGGCAAGGTGCTCAGCGCAGGGAGGGAGAAGTGTCCTTCATAGAATCGTTTAGGTTGGAAAAGACCTTCCAGATCATCTGGTCCAACCATAACCCTGCTACCAATGTCACCCACTAAACCATGTCCCTAAGTACCACAGCCAACCTTTCCTTAAATACCCCCAGGGGTGGTGACTCCACCACCTCCCTTAGGCAATCTGTTCCAATGCCTGACTGCCTTCTCCTTCTGAGAAGAAATTTTCAAGTTTTAAGTAGATGAAGAGATTTTCTACAATGCAAGGTGCACCGCAACACACTGAGACAGAACTCTTGGGAGAGCAATGGCATGCGCCTGTCCTCTTCTCTGTGGCATGGCCACACTGGTCACGTTCAGTCACAAAGGCTGGAGTTTTTTGCAAAGGAAATGCCTGTCCCACACATAACACAACTGCAGGCTGGCACAAAAGTTCCTAGATCACCAGAGTGCACAAATTCTGTCAGATTTCCACAGGCTGATCTGTAGCAGCAGAACGCATTTTAATTTCTCTGGGACAGCTGGCCTAGGCCTGCACATCCTTAATACAAATACACATGGATTAAAGACGCAACGCAAATCCAACTCAGCAATGGCAACCACAGTGATCCATGGGGACTTGCAACTCTACTGACAGAGCAAATTTCCAGTAATTTTGCAGCATTTTCCTGGTTGTATTACTAACCCTCGCAAAAAGCAACTTGACAAATAATATAAAAAGGAGTTGTTAACCAAGCCACTAATTTGTTCAAGTTTTGAGCCCAAGCTGAGCAAAATCTCAAAATTGTATTTTGCTTGGTGTTCTAAATCAGGGAGATTACCACAATCATAGAAGGACAGTTTGCACAAAATGTGTTCAATGTCTGCCAGTTCTCACAATCCTCCGAACAGAAGACCCACACATGGTATGACTGTGCCATAAGGACTGTGCTCTAATGAGTAAGAGCTTATCCACAGCACAATGATATTTTCAGAGTACTCAATAAACACACATTTTTCTATTCATTTTTATTGGCTGACTGCATGAACTATTAGAAGTGTGCTAAATCTTTCATGTTTTGGCCCAAGAAATAATATACCACTTAATATTTATTAGTAAAACCTTTTTTAAAAAAAACAAACAACTGTCATTAATGGTTCAGACTGAACCAAGCTGCTTTGTACTATTCAGAACTAGCTCCTCTGAGAGAAATGATAAGCACTTTCCAGTATTTACAGAGACTGTTTTCACCAACACCACAATAACTTGTATGACTGAAATGGAAGTGAAGCTTTTAGTAAAAAATTATGTATTTTTATTTACTTATTTAACTACCCTCACTGAATCTTTCTTTCCTTATTTTGTATCTCAAAGTGAACATTCCACATGTTTAGTTATTTTTTAGGCTAAAACAAGATTGCTTAACAGTTGCACAACAAAAGCTTTTGCAATATAATTCCAATTAGAGACTAGCTTACTGATGAGAACACACAGTGCCTGTGTTGTTTATTTAAGCCTACAGCAATAAAACTCAGTGAAAAAAAAAAAAAGTTAAATTTGGGATTTTCTACACTTTCTTCAGAATACAGACTTATAGAAACATATTTACTGTTTTATCAGAAACAAAGTTGATTTTCCTTTTAAAGAGCAGTGACTTTTAAGTATCTGCCTTATAAATCACTACTCAGAAAATTCAATATTATTTGACTTTTTTTTTTAATTTCAATGGTTGTCAGAAAAAAAAAAAAAAAAAGCATTTTTTAAAGATATCTTCAAAAATGCATGCTGTATTTGTAGTTTGACCTCTGTTAGCATTGTGCTTACAACAGTTATTCATATGGTCATGAATACGAACACAGCACAGCATTCAACATGAGCTTTGTTTCTTATTAGAGAAGCAAATTGTTGTCATCAACAAGTACTAAAAAAGAATGCAATTGTGATGAACAGCTTTGTTTGCTTGCTTGTTTTAAAGAAAGCAACACAAACTGGGAATCATCCTAAATGGAGTTTCCAACAGTAGTTTATTAGAGAAAATGGAGGTTGTCCTGGAAGAGCTTGTCTGAACCTGGTAGTATGAGATGTTTACTGGTAGATAAACTTCCCTTTATGACATAAACAGACAACAATTTCTTTTTGGCAGAAATTCCTCAAGAAATTTAGCACAGTAGGGCATTTCAAAACTTCTGATTACCAAAATGCCAGGGGTTTTAAATTATTAGACAGTATATATTGTCCAAAGGGAAAGGATGGAAAATCTACCATTTAACATTTTCAGAAGGCCTAGGAAGTACTGTAATTTATGGTGGTGGTGTATGCACAGAGCAATAGAGGAATCTAACAGAACAAACAAAAGTCTAGATTAAAATTTACAATCAAGTGGCTTGATCTATCCAGAATTAGATCAAATACAGCCTTAAAAACACGCAGCGAGGCTCTAACGTAGAAAGCATGCTGGGACAGGGTTTTACTACTTCACTATTAGACCAAGTCCAGAATCCACTGAAAGTTTCTACAGACTCTGGACAGAAACCTAAAGGGGCTTTGGACTACTTAAAACAGTGGCTGTACTTTTCACATTAGACTTTTTGGACATATTAATAGTTCCTAAATGTGGCTATCTTTTCAACAGAGAGAGAGAGACTGGTGCCTCTGAAAAGCTGCTGGAAAGCCAAATCCGTGCCCCAAGGACTGAGGTGGAGGGGACCCTGGGAGGACAATGATGCCATTCACCAACGGTTTGGGTAGGCCAAGACAAACATCCCAGCCAGCTTCCTCTAGTTTCCATCAATAACAATAGGAGCAGAAATAGCAGTATTGGCACAAGACAAAATAACCTGTGTATGGTTTAATCTCCACCTTCAATGAAGGCATACATTCACTAATGTTTAGCTGGTTTAAACAAGCACAGCCTGAACTATTTCTGCAGCAATCACAACTTTCAAGTGCAAAGCAGCCTTATCCTTAGCCCTTGTTAGGGGTATTCTGCTTTCCAAAGCTTGATTAAGTGTTCAATTTTCAGCTGTTCTGTCAAGCACAAGTGCAACTCAGCTGAACCTCCCTGGTTGGTTAGCTAATTTTAACTTCTGTAGTAACAGATTATTATTAACAATAATAAACAAAATTTTGAGCCTCTTTCAAGTGAACATGATAATATTTTTCCAAGTGCTATAACAAAATGATCAATATACAGCAGATTCTTCTTTGTAATTCAGGTGATTTACTAGCTTCAGTTGGAAGAATCTAATGACCCCACTTTTCTATGGAAAAATGCAGAGCTGTTTTAAGAAACAGGTAATGAAATGGCAGTTATTCAGTCAAAATACTGAAATTAGAGTTAAAAAAAAAAAAAAAAGAAAAAGAAAAAACAGCCAGGATCAATTGAAATTAAATCAGCCTCATTTTTACTACCATTCTTCAGTATATATACACTAAAGTGTATATATATATATTTATATATATACATTAATGTATGTATGTATTTAGGACAGATTTTAAAAAAATCTTATCAGAACTATTTTGAATAAGTAAATGTATGGATAGAATCATAACAATTACATCTTTTCACTTGTAGACAGCTTGGGATATTTCAAGTTTCATCTTCAATTAAGAAACTGTCTTTACATAAATTAAAATGTATCAAAAACTTTACAGCCATTTTACTGGAAGGAAGAACTTGCTCTTCTCAAAGTTCTAAGGCCACTGAAGACAATGGAAAAAGTCACCCCCTTTCCTGACATCTCAGAGAGCATTAAACCAAATCTGTAAGGAATGCCAGTGGAGATAGCAGCAAGGTATAGAATACTTTTTATCCAGCAAGGTATAGAATACTTTTTATCCGCGTTTTTAAAATATTTAATGGTAAAATGACTTAGTATTTATCTGAAAACAATTCGACAAAAACAAGTGAGTTTTTTCTTCTTTAGGTGCAAGACATTGGAACCAAGGGAGAATAAGACTGGCTCTATTTCCATCTTGTTACATTTACTTACGTAATATTTAGCTTTACATTTTATTCTTTTTGATGTTTGCATGTTTTAGTCTTTTTTCTTTAACAAAGCAATCACAATATTGAAGCAGTATTCCCCCTTTCAAATTCTGTATTTGCTTGTATAGAACAGGCAGTTTTTTAAATAACAGATCTTGGACAAATCAGACTTTCCGAAAACCAAAGTGTCCTGAAGTAAAAGAGTGAATACATTTCAGAGATACATGAGGTCAGTGAACATTATTCTGCACACATCATTCCTTTTCCATCCTTTGTTTGTTCATGTATAACCCCTAAAGTTGACGCATGAATTATCCTATTGTACACATCAACCACTTGACAGATTGTTTTAGGAAAACTAGTGTGCTCTGTGCTTTCCTTCCAGGCTGCCAGGGGAAGTTTACCAAAAAGGTTGATTAATTCCTTTAAGTTCTCCCAGATAAACAAACAGCAAAGCAAGTTTGCAGTACCCAGGACCATCCATGCAAAAATATTGTACAGTAACAACAAACCAGAGCATTCGAAGGTGCTCAGTCAAGAAGAAAAGCTGATGATGATTCAGCAGTCTGTCAGATGGGGAACAGAAGCATTTACACTTGAGAATCCTTAGTTAATGATACATAATTGTTAGGGCACTTCTTAACAAAGCTCTATTAAAAGAAAATAGCTTCATTTAAAAAAAAAACAAACAAACAAAAATTTTTTTTTCTTTATCTCAGTTTTTCTCAAAAATATTATCCGAACTTAAACACACTGAAAAGAAACAGAAGGTTTTTAATCAAATTTTATCAGATTTCACACAATCACAGAATGGTTGAGGTTGGAAGGGATGACCTCTGGAGAACATCCAGCCCAACCCCCTGGCCATGCAGGCTCACCTAGAATAGTTGCACAGGATGGCATCCAGGTGGGTTTTGAATTATTTCCACAGGAGGAGACTCCACAGCCTCTCTGTGCAGCCTGTTCCAGCACTCTGTCACCCCCACAGTAAAGAATTGTTTTCTCATATTCAGCTGGAACTTCCTGTATTTCAGTTGTGCCCGCTGCCTCTTGTCCTGTTGCTGGGCACTGCTGAGAGGAATCTGGCCTCATCCTCTTGCCACCCTCCCTTCAGATATTTATACACATTGATAAAATCCCCTCTCAGTCTTCTCATCTCCAGGCTAAACCAGCCCAGCTCTCTCAGCCTCTCTTTGTAGGAAGATGTTGTAGTGACCTAACCATCTCAGCAGCCCTGTTTAACTAATAGACCCATTTAATTGCCATTACAGCATACGTTGATAAACTGGTTCTAGGTACTACCCAGCTATTACACCCAATCACTGCTTGGATTAGACTGTGCCAAGGGAATCAGGAAGCCTCTTTCTCAAGTAGTGCAATCATAACTATATACATTATACACAGATTTAACCTACACATGCAGCTACATAAAATTGTACATACAGCTTTATTATGTGTACTGATATCTACATTTTCTCTCTCTTACCTCAGTTTCCAGTCAGTCCTTGAATTTCATGGTGGTACACATTCTAATAACAATCATGACCATGTTCCAGTATATTTTATTGTTTGCTTATTACTCTATGTAACAAAATGAAAACAATCTATAAACTACTTGAAAGATTGATTTCTGTTAAGCTAAATCAATCCCCTGCAGGATGATATACTGTAAAGGCTCTTTTGCCCTTAGCCATAAACCTGATTCATCAAGTTTTATTAGTGCAGTTGTGTAAAGTCTTCCTATTCAGCAATAAATATCACCTCACTCTCCTGGAAGAGCATTCCTAACTCGGATGAATCTGTACCTAACTGCAAATGGTGTGTCCCAGAAAAAAAGAGTGCTATTAATGCTACCACCTCCTGTAAAAAAGATCAATACTTCAAAGATGAACATGGCATACTGCTCACCATCTTCAAGGTGTTCCCTTAATAAACTCTCATCTTCACGATTAAGCTAGAAAAGATGAATTTTACTTTTATATCTCTGATATATGTCTTGAATGACACAAAGATCTGAGCTCACAACACTGTATCTTGTCCTTCACAGACACAAAAAAATGTCTAGAAAAACAGGCAGCTTTCCTAATATTCTTGACCGAAAAATAGCCAGCAAAATTACATTCATGGACATGGCAATGACAAATTATCCACCGTACAAGGTAGGATGCATTTTTTTCAAAGCATGTATTAAATTGCACCTTACCTGTTGTCGAATTTCTTCTTCCATCTTGACTGGGGACCCCAGCTCTGCGACTTGTTTGACGCCTTCACTTGCATATCCTCCATACTCCCAAAGGATGTAGTTCTTTGAGTGAGAACTACCAATAATTGCAGACCAATGGTTGGTGCGCCCTTTCAGGAAAAATACAATAAAAAAGAGAAAATTGTCAGTATGTTGACAACATATTGACTTATAACATCAAAACCATCATCAGAGGCTCAAAGCATAATAAGTGCCCCATCTTCATCAGCATGAAACTTCTACATGTGCTGCATGCTGCCAGCTCCCACTACATTAAAACATCATACCTTTAGAGTACTAAGGGCAAACCAATGAACTACAGAAGTAAAGCATAATGTGTCAGTAATTATTGGGTATAACAGAAATTGAGAGAAAGATTGTATTCCAGCTGATCAAGTATCTCCCCCAAACAGATAGTTTCATACAGACTTAGTATAATTTTTCTTCACCTAAGCTTCTTCAGGAAGTTTAAAAATCCTTTAATTTCAGGTTTCCATATAAAATATTTATGAGGATGAATCTTGCAAGGGAAGACTTCAGTTAAATCTTTGACTACTCCAAGATTTAACAAGTCGCTTCCATACTGACAGATACTGGTTTCTTGCAACAGTCCACTTGATTTATGTTTGGGTGGTGACAGGAGATTACCGGCAAAGGGTAGATATAGGCATGACTACAATGTCATTAACTGTTACAGCCTTTTCAGCTTTGTGCCCAAACATTATCAGGTGGAGATAATAAAGTGCTTAAAGGCAAAAACCTCCCTCGAGCAGCTGATGGAAAGGAGATGGTAAGTTTGCTTCCCATCAGCAAATTGTGCCTAGCTGTCCTTCCAAGAAACTTGAAATACTGGTAAAAGAATTCTCTTATGGACACTCACATGGCTGTTTTCTCTGCTTGCTCACCCTTAAAGTACACATATGCTCTGTCACTTTTTTTTTTTTCTTCCCCTTTCAACAATTAATAGTGGTTCCCTTTAATTTAGGAGGGAGTGAAGATGCAAGTTTTGGTGCTTCTATAGGTGCTTAGTTTACGTGCTCTGATTTCTCATAGTGTAAGCATTGTAGAGCAAGACAAAGGGATTCCTCTTCTGGTTTCTTGTCTTGTTGAACAGGAAAAGAAAAAATGTAAAAGTTTAAAGAGAAAATGTTAGAGAAGTCTGATGAAATGGAAAAGAGAAATGAGCAGAAATAAGGACTCACAGAAGTCCCACAGTATTCAAAATAAAAATGAATTCACTTAAGTGTCAAATAGCACTCTGCAAAGATACCAGCTTAAAGGAAAACGATGAGAAAATGAACTACTCACACAAGCAGACAGTATGGTAACAGTACAAAGACTGTAGGAGATGAGGGAGACAGAATGATGGAGTGAGACAATATTTAACATTTTTCTTTGCAATGCAAAAGGAAGAGAGGAGCGGTAAAACCAGCTGAAAACTAGAATAAATGAATGAAAAATGAATAATGAAGTAAACAAAAGGAATGCAAATTTAAAATGTGAAAGGTGGGACAATGAAATTGAAAAAGACAGTTTTGAGAATTGAATAGATAAAGTCAGATGCAGTAACATAATCACAGGAAAATAGAAAGTAGATTAGAAATAAAAAATGGACAACAGTGGTATGGAAAAAGCTAGAAAAGTGTGGCAGGCAGAATAGATAGATGAGGGGAGGTGGCTCGACAGCACAGCAAACAGAGCCTCCATAGGTTTGCTTGGACCAAAATAAACTTACTGAGTGCTGAATTACAGCAGGCTTGATGTTTTCAGAGTCCGTGAAAGCTAATCAGAAAGTGCGTCCCAAATGGAGAAAGAGACTAATCTCCACCACCACCTCCCCCCAGTAGGAGGCTCCACTGTCAGAAGATGGTTTCCTGATCAAAGATTTGATTCCTGCTCCTCTGATATACACTGGCACCTTTTCAAACCACAGAGGGCATCGTTCAGCTTCAGTGATGGGACCCCCAGGTATGCCCATACTTTTTTCTTAGCACACAGGTCTAACTATCTCACTAGTCACAGACAGCAACTTTCCCTGAAACACAGTGACACGAAAATTTATTGAAAGAGATGGTTCCACCTGCTCCCTACAAAAGAAGAATGTATCACTACAGAGAGGAACCAGAGAGCCCTGAAATGTTCAGTAACACGAATTGTTCCACCTGCTCCAAAGCTTCTCTCCTTCCCTGCCCTAAACTGGGCAAGAACGCCTGATGCCTTCGAAGCCCTGCCTCTTCCACCCAACCCCTCTTCTTAAAGCTGTTGGATTTGCCCCCAAGGCAGCTGGCCTCCCTTCTTGACCAAAGAAGCTATTCAAAGTATACCACAAATTTGCAAATGTTTCACTCTTCACCTCGAACCTTGTGTTTCTGTAAGAATGAAGAGAACTCAATACAGTTTCTTAAACTTTTTCCTCTAAACTTCTGAACATGAAATAATCTGAGTCAGATAGGGCCTGAGCTATTTTGTATCACCAGTCCCCTTTCATTAACCAATTGCTAAGGCAGCAAACAGAGTACAGACATCTTTCCGATAGTGTTATTTCACCTTCTTTGTGCGTGAGTAGCTCCTCAATTTACACATTTATATGCATATTTTGCATATAGATCAAGGTGTCATCACACATGAGAATGTATCCTCTGACATATCTTGCAGATGTGCCGTATGAAATCATAATGGAGAGCACACATATATGGATGATACCCAGAAAGAATAAGTACTTTTAAGCCACAGGGCATATGTAGACATTTTTTGTCTGATCAAAAGGATGTGATAGGAAATGTAATAACTCCCCTTGAGCCAGATTTAGTAACAAATGAAATATTCTGCTTCCACTAGTCGTATTATCAGGAGGTAAAACAACGTGCAAAAATTAACCAAAAAGCATGCTTGGTTTTCTTAAGCCTTAGTGTGCTCATTTGTTTAATTAAAAATTTTCAGTCTCTTTGAGATTCATGAAAGGGAAAACATTTTATTATAAAATACAAATTAGTTTTTGAACCCTTTCAACAGCCATGGTACACCTCTCTCCATTCACTTTATGGCTAGTGCACTCAGAACAAGATTGTGTTGCCCTGTTTTCTTTCTGAGCAATGTTTTACAGACTCCTAAACACACAATAGGTTTTTAAAAAGGAAAAAGAAAAAAAAAAAAAAAAGAAAAAAAAAAAAGGTACTTTAATTGCACTGGTATAAAAAATGGAATCTGTGAAAATCCCTGAAGTGTTTCCTGGGATTAACAGTTTTGCCCAGTACTTGCCAGAAACATTTTTGTTTGACAGCAAAAGAAAATTCTTTGTTTGGCAAAAGCAGTTCTTTGGAGAAAAGCTAAAGAATAGATTACTTATTACTGGGGATATTTAAAGCAAGTCAGAAGATTATTTAAGAATAGAAGTGAAATAAAAGTTTTATGATCTGTTTTTTATTTCAGCCATACTGATGGCATAAGACTAAAGCAGTTTTTTGCTTTGTTTTGTTAACATGGTGGCTTGCCAAATAACGAGTGATTTACTACAGCCTATCATAAACAGCACTTTATTTTAATGTAACTACTGCACAAGTTCAAAATTATAAAGAATAACGTTATTCATTAGTTTTCATTTTTAATATGACTACATCTGGATGAAAGATCTTTTTCTCAACTTTCAGGAATTTCAGTGTAAAATGTTATCATCTTTTATTACCGGGATTGATCCTGCTAACATTGTGGGTTTTTTTTCTTCACTCAGTCTTCTCTAGTTTTTGAGGTAAAAACACATTACTTAAAATCACCACTGTGTAACTGGGAAGAGAGAACAGTCCACTATTGTGGCAAATTATCTTAACTTGCTTACTTCACCCTATCTTAACTTGCTTACTTCACCCATACCCTCAATGTGTTGACTGACTTGGATTTAAAAGAAAAGGCATTTTTCCCTGCCTATTACATCATTAAGTCACAGTAATTTCAGAGTTTTCAATCATTTTCTTATACCCAATTTCTAACCACCAGCTGAATCCATACTAATAACGCATACAAAGTGTGACATTCAGCAGACACGTAGATCATCCAGTAGCCTAAAAGAGCATTCCCACAATTACTCACTTTGGCTTATTTTATCTCCCATGCATTACACTGACAAATAATATTTGGACAATGGTACGTTCGACTTAAAATGTACTAAAAAATCAATTGCTTAGACTGTTAGAACCACAAGCAGATACACAAACCATATTTAAGCTCCATGATTATATTCTGACACTGACGGCAATAAATAAATAAAAAAGGCTACATAATAAGCATCAGCCACAGACAACCTAACAAAGTTTAAAGACCAATAAATTTGACTCATGTTCTCAAATAATTTCCTTGCCTTTATTGCCACAGACTGTGAAGCTAGTAATGAAAGAATAAATGCATAATACATTTTTTTATAACTTCATCTTTTTACAATCACTTGGATTATTGCAACAAAAAAAAACAAGAATACTGATTTTGTAGGTCAGAATTTTAAAAACCCTGATAGACCCTGATAGAAAAGGAAAGCTAGAAAACCCTTTCTTATTACAAACAAATTTTAAAAACCCAATCTAAAATACATCTCAGTTCAAAACATGAAGCAAATCTCTGGAATTTATTTGTAATGTATAGCACTTTCAGAAGGATCCATGGATTTTCAATACTGAGTGCTGGCAGCACTGCATAAACGTCGTAATTTACACTACTGATATGTAAATAAATAACTCTGTAACAAGCTCCAACTCTCTACGCTATCCCTGTGTATGTAGGACAACATTAGTAAAAGACATACTCACGTGGAAAATCTTTGGGATGTGTTTTTTCCGACCAATTTCCATAAAATGTTAGCCTGTATTTGGCAGTTCCACAGGCACAACAATCTAAAATTGGTTTGTCAGTCACACCTTCTGAGGCTGAGTCTGAAAAAGGAAAATAAAATTACCTATTGAGAAGTGTTACAACTCGTTATCAACAGATGACAGCAAAGTTGCCACAATAAATACTCCAATAAACAAATTTGAGCTAAACCTACTTTCATTTGTTGTTTTTAATGTTGTTTAATACATAATGTTTAATAATGTCTAATACATACTACTATGTGTAAAAAGAGTTTAAGGACTTGACCAAATTGCCTCTTGTGTGAATGAAATGAAGTCTTTTTTATGATCTGAGAATATGAGTTTCAGATGTTTCTTTCCAATAGAAAGGAATCACCTGCTCCAGCCTACTCTGAAAGGACAAACAGTGGGACTGTATTACAGTTTTACCTGTATCTGCAACATAAAACTTTCATTAGTAAGACTATGTGTTTCTGTACTTTCCCTCATTCAGTGACTTCAGGACACAGCTCAGTACAGGTATCTACAAAACTGCCAATAGCTTTCTCCTTATCTGATGTCGTATCTAGACTAGAACAAAAGTGGTATTGAAGAAGAAAGCCAAAGTTTTCTGGCTGTCTTTAATATTTTAAATAGAGAGTTTAATACTTCAAATAGACTGAGTAGCTAGCAATGGCCAAACACACCTTCCAGTATCAGAACTGGTTATAGACAACTAAAATTCTTCAAACGTGAAGCTGTTATTCAAAAATATGGCAAAAGTTAAAAAGTAGAATTTTGACATAACTTGGCTTCTAAAGATAAATATGCTTTAAATTTAATTCCCTATCCTGTATTTAATAGTTCTACTTTTTTTTCTGCTTTCTTTTCAGGAAGATTAATCAAATTCACTGTTGTTGTTCATTTTGGTGGCTTTTTACTTCATATTTGACACTGAATGTGCAATATTTTTTAGGTCAGAGGTTGGACTCGATGATCTTGAGGTCTCTTCCAACCTAGAAATTCTGTGATTCTGATATTATTTTTAACAAGTCTAGCTTACACCTTTCCATAGTTGAAATGGCACAAAACTATGACATACAAGTTTCTTGGCTACAGTCAGGGATTTCACATTCATTAAATGCAATCAAATACTTCACTGGCACACACTCAGTTTAGTAAAAATGAAGGACAGTGTGGTAGTAACTCAAAAGAAGCTTTTTTTTTTTTTTTTCTCAGCATAGCTCAAACTAAAGAAAAACAATTCCAAACTTGCAGGGAGAAGAATCACCCCCATAACAATCATCCCTGCACTTCTGCACAAAGTTACTACTTTTCAAGGAAATTTGGGAAGTTTCTCCTGTAAAGAGTTATGCTATGTGATCTGGAATTTAAATCAAAAGAAGATGTGCATGCTGATACTAAGGGAGTGGTCAGTTGTTGATACATAGATACTAACAACACACCCTGCTCCTAAGATGGAAAATCAATGTAAAGGCAGATATATACTCCTAATATATGCATATATTCCTATATGCAGCATTCATACATTTACTGCCAGAGTAACAAAAGCAGTCCATCCACCACCAGATTAGAGTGTAGCAGTCCACCTTCCCCATATCTTTTTTTTTTAACAGGTTGCATATTTAAGAATAGGTGAAGGATTCTATAAAGTCCCTGAAGAATGTATATAGATAATTTCCCTTCGTTTAGGCCTAATCTACTTTATAGATTTCCCACCTCCGTATATGCAAGCATAGTCTTGACAGCCCTCATTCTGAAGAGACCAGAATGAAAATAATTACAGCATACCGTAGAAGAACCAGGAGACAGATTAACTGAACTAACTTCACTTGCATGACTTTCTGGGGAAGAGGAATTTGCACATGCAGAAACAAAAGCTATCACAAAGGACAACTAAACTTGTCTTCTCTTCCTCATGTGAATTTTAAATACCTCCACTATGCTTAGGTTTAGGAAAGAATGAAATAGTCTGGGATTCATTAAACTTCGTGCTCTGGGGGCAAACAGGTTTCACACCAGGTAAAAAGGTGCAAGTGTCACATTTAGGTGAAAACAAGGACGAGTACATATGAGAAACATTTGCAGAGTAAGGAAGAACACTGTTGAATAAGAGATCCTAAATTTGAACCTGGATGAAACCACTGAAGGCCTCAAATTTTTAATTGGATACAATGAGTTAGGAGAAAACAGCAGAACATGACAAGGAAGTAACCTTACCTTGTTCACAAATTTTTTTGGTGAGAGAGCCCTCATCTTGAAAATAAATTATGCGCTTCTGCACAATACTGGCTCTGCAAAGAAAAAAAGTTTGAAATGTTTATTTCTTAAAGGAAAAATAAAGTGTATGACACAGTAGCAGGACAGAACCAGACTGCTAAAACGTAGGCATATTTTCTTCTTTTGACAATATATACAGTACTAAATCTAGGATATTTTTATTTCAACTTCCATTTGAGATTGTACAGATGAATTTGCACAGCTTGCTCATCCTTAACAGAGGATCTTGTAAAGGAAGGTGTGGCAAAAGACAGTACAGGCAACCAAACAAGGCTGTGAAAAAAGCTGTATGAAACAGAAATGAATAAGTTTGACTTTTACCGAATGCAAGAGCATTATCTGCCAGCATTTGGTGGAGGGAAGCATAGTGAGTTAGCAGCAGCCATCCAGACCTAGACGGGTTGTGCAATTTCCTTCCCTGGAGGTATTCAAAATTTGATTCATACTCATCCCTGAACAGCCTGATGTAGCAACATCTACTTCCAGCAGGCAGGTGGATGAAATGATTTGCAGAGGTCCCTTCCAACGTAAATTATTCTATGATCCTATGCTTTAAATCTCATTCTAAAGAACTGGTTTTGCAAAGCTTACTGTAAAAAAGCACCTACACTTAAAAATCTAAACAAACAAGAAATCAGCTTTCTGGTGAAGGAGCTCCAAAATCTGCAGATATCAAAAACATCAGAAGTATTTAATTTCAGAAACAGCTATTTTAGAAATAAAATATAGAAAGGTTGCTTGAAGTTTACTTATTTTATTCTTTTTGCTGTGGTTAGCTCATCAGTGCGAAATGTCAAGGGAATTGTTCCTTTTCTAACAGCAAAAGCTTCACAACTCTCTGAGTCATTATCTCTTCAGCTGTGTTTGAGATTATATATGGAGCCAATAATCCAAATTAAGCCAATGGGAGTTTTGTTGCTGACTCCAGCTGGGAGCTGACTGATACATTAGATGGCTGCATAGACATCCAAAGCAGGCACATAACATTACAATAGTCAGACAGAACTAGCATTAAACTAACTTTAAAATATTCAGTGTTTAAATAATAATTTTCTAGATTGGAGACTGACCAACTGATCAGATCAGTATATGTTCCTACTTTTAATCACTACTTGCATTTATTTCTTTATTAATTATTTTGACAGAACTTTTATTCTTCTATAAAAGTTCCAATTTTGACTAAAGACTCTTACTTTGAGTTTTGATGCTTACAAAAATAGCTTTAAAATGGAACGGCTAACTTTTACAGAGACACAAGAAAGCTTTCAAGAATTTACACGAGGTACACATCGGCTGTCTATGTAAATCCTGCCTGTCCCTTCCCACAACCAGTGCTATCTAAACTTTATGGGAAGGGGAGATTTGATTGCTTTTTCCCTACATTTTAACAGATCTAGGGTATTTTTGAGTTGTTTCTCTCTGTCTGCTAGCAAAACCAACTCAGTAAAACGGGAAAAGGGAAAACAGGTCTCCCACCAACACATTAGCACACCATCAAATAAGAAAGAAAAAGGAAACCAATGCATCTCCAAAATCTGCTTGAGTTCTCATTACCTTCACGTGATGCTTTTCAGTATTTGTTAAAGTTTTTGCATCGCATCACATTATGAACAAAATCATATGCATAACAAGCAGACTCATTTCCTTTTACTTACATCTAGCAGCATCTTTTTTTATTTAAAAAAAAAAAAAAAAGTTATTTCTGTTTTGTAGTTCTCTCAGAAAAAAACAAGGGATATCTGGTAGCTTTCCGTAATATTTGCTTTCGCGATGCTGCTTCAGGATGTTCATAGGTTGGATACAAGCAGGTCACAGCCTCTGTCCTGTCATGGTTTGATCAGACCACATCTGAGCACAAGGAGGATGAGACCTGCCCTAAGAGACTTCCCTGGAATGAGAAGGCATCTCCAGCACAATTCTGCAATAACTGTGCCATTCTTCTGGGAAAAGCTTTAGCAAAATCACATAAATTACATTTGGGATATTAACAAGCAGGAACATCATAAACCATAAAAATTCAGAGCAACATTGGGGATGCTCCAAGTCATACCAGAAATTTTGTGGTTTTGTTTTTTTCCCTTTTTCTGTAGAAACAGATTTAGATCATCTTCCTTACACCTTTTGTCAAATCATAACGTCAACAGAAATAATCTTACTTTAAAGTGCCTCTGTAGGTGTAATGATGTGACAAAAGAAGCATGGAAGAGGATCTATAAGAATTATTCCTATGACATTTTTAAGCTTACATGAAAAGCATTAAGTACAATATTAGAGTTACATTTTAATAAAACAGATTTTGCCAGAGCTTATGAATATACCCTAAGTTTAAAGGCATGTCCACTTTGTCTATTTCTACTCTAGTTCTTACAAAGCTCATGCTTCCTTACAACACGTGGTCCTCTGACAAAACATGTGAATACAATTTCAAGCATCATGTATATGCCCTGCATGAACTGAGGAAGTAGTGAGTAAGATGCCCAAGTCATTCCCTCACCCTTAGAGAAGCACAGTACCCTTTCCAGGCTTTTTTCTTTATTCCAAAAGCAAATTTCCACAGTACTTTGCTGTCTTAGATTTCTTGGCTAAGCATTGCAACAGCTACAGATTCAGCAGTTCTTAATACAGGATAACCTTTTTGATTGATACAAATAAATTTACTTATTTATGGGAAAAGAACTTCTGGTGACACTGGGTCTTGCCAGAAGTTGCAGACCACCAGCAAAATCAACACTTGAAAGTCTGTGAGATAGCAGGGTAAAATTCACTTTAGGAAATTCACTGGAAAAGTAAAATATGGATTAAGAAAAAAAAGAGTACAAAAAAAACCACACCTGGATATTAAGAAAATATAATAAGCTCCTAGACTACGGACAAAAAAAAACTTTGTTCTGTATTACTTATGGGTTAACTTTGTCTTGCCCTTCCAGCCATCAAAACTATTTTCTTTGATTATTCCATTCGTTACTGATTTAGTTATATTACTTTAAGTTCCTTCCCACCTCAGAAAGCTACCAAGAACAATTACATTTAATAAGATGTTTAATGCTTAAAGTTTGTTTGCTTTTTGGATTTTGTTGTCTTTTAAAGATAAAGAATTTCTATGGTTAGCTCTGTACCATTTACCCTGGCACTAGAATAATCATATAGTTACCTCTACCATAGTTTTCTTGGTGTTGGTGTATAGCGTAAGTGAATTTCCTAATTCTAATGCACTATTTAGTATTTTCTCATTTCATTTCCTTCTGTCTTGTCTTAGTAAAAACCCACAACTCTGTTGTGCTAATTCGTGTAGTTGACCAACATCATCGACTTTTCTTTCAAATGCTTGTATTAAAAATCACTTGAAACTCCTCTGAAAGCATATGCAGCTCTTTAGCTACTCAATGCCTAGCAATTTTTACGCTGGTAGAGTATTTGACAGCTATATTCATCAAAACACTTTTCAACTAGGAAACTGAACTCAGTCTTACCAAAGAAAAAGGTCTCAAACCAGAATCTAACTTTGTCACCAGACTTTGTATTTCATGTTGGATGAGCACAATATTAATGCCAAGCATATCAGTTTTCCCACATTTACAGCTCTACATGCGATGATTGTCTTTCCTCTAGTAGATCAGTCAGCCGAAAAACAATAAAAGCTTCCAAAAATAAAAATAAAAAATCAGTGCATACACATACACTGAAATATCCTTCTTCAGTTTTAAACATTTTACCTGCACTGTCAGAAAATGCAACTGAGCAAAACCCCACAGCAAAGTACTCTAAACTCACCTTTACAACCTTATTGTAGCTTCAAAGTCCTTTTGGTTGTCCTTCATATCATACTCAGGCCTATTGTCCCATGCATACATGGAAGCTCACTGACTGCAGGACTGATCTGGCCATCATATATAATACAACAAAAAGCTCTAAGGAAAAACAAAATTATATATGCTGCTATCTTGTATTTGTCCTCAGAAAATCTCTCTGTTCCTTGCTTGAATGGTCACAGGACATAAATATTAAATCTAAAATCTTCAGGATAAAAACTCAGCATGACAAAATCATCTCTGACATGCACACTACATCATTTACCTCCAAAATCAAAAAAAAAAAAAAACAAAAAAACAAGATGAAAGAATGAGCTCGCCCAGGTCTCTTGAGAAAAATTCCCATTTCTTAAAACCCATTGCTATTTGTGAGCTTTATCTTCACCATGTATTTTGATAGTCTCATTTTTGCAGCAAGTTCCATCTCCTTGAGTTTCAAACTATGCTCTACAAATTATACTGCAAAGAAGAGTCAGAAAATATTGGCTAGGAGTGGCTGGTTGGAGGACATTTATTTTGTTATTCTAAGTGCTGATTTTGTATAGAAGATAGAAGAAATCTATCGAATGTTGGAGTATAGTTTTTATTAAGCTAGGGAGCTCAGAGCTGTACTATCTGATAGCTATATCAGTGAGCTAACTTGCAGTGATCTGCTGCAGAGCACTTGTGCGTTAACGGACAAATCCTAAAATCAAAATAATAAATTGAAACAAAACAAAACAAAAAGCTGTTCAAGCATGGTTCTATCTTTGCTTTAAAAGTCCATGCAACCTGTATAACACTCACCCACTCGCACAAGGAACTCAAATGTTTAATCCCTCTGGACATTCAAGAGAAGAAAGAAAAGAAAGAGAAAACCATGTCCCCATTTTCAGAGCTGGTAGCCCACTTCATCTGCTATGACAGAATGTGGCAGAGAATGAACAACATGATCAAAGGATATGTTCAGAACCCTGCCACATGTTACTCCTCATCAGTCCACATTAAAAATAATAAAAAAAAAAATCCACATCACAGCTCATCCTCTGTTGGTTTGGCCACTAATGAAGAGCAAGCATGGGTGGCCTTGGCACAGTATAAAGCATATTTACCCCTTTACAATATCCCTTTTAAGCTATATACCCTACATGTATTTTCCTTCCCTCTCAAACTCCCTCCCCATGCTCCAGGTTGGGGGATTAAAAAAAAATAAAATTTTGTGGGTTTTATTTTTTATTCTTACCCTGTTCTGTTTTGTGAACTGCATTACCAAAGCAAAATAAGTTAAACTCATCTGCATGAGCGCCCAGTTAACAAAGCTTGAAAGTAGTCCCCAAGATTTTAGAATAATTGTTCTAAATTTTCAATATTCTTAGGGGATTCGGGAAGGAAGGAATTGAATCAATAGATACTAACAAAATATCAGAGCTGTCATTCTCCAACTACTCCTTTAGAATATGTCTCCATTAGCAATATGCAAAGTTTTATTTCAATGAGTAAATTATTTGCTTGTACAGACAAGAATTATGTATCAAAAGCAATATCCTAATCAAGTCCACCCCCTTGTAAAATACCGATTACTTGGTATTCAGATGTAGGAATCCAGGTAGGACTAATGTTTTCCATGCTTCCAAGTTCAGAAAAAACATCACCGCATTTTAGTCTACAGGAGCCTGAAGGCTAAAGCACCACAATGGATGACAAGACAACTTAATACCAATTAAAAATAAGTATTAATTAATATTAAAGTGCCTAATACTGACTTCTTAAAAGAGACTTTAATGTTATGAATGTATTTGCCTGGAGAAGTACAACTTTGATGTGTCTCCTACAGTAGTTGAGATTAAGTCTGACATCCCAAATCCGTTGTAGCTGGATCTGGAGCAGGATCAGAAGAAATAGACTTGTTATTTCATTGGTGCAGCTTATCCAGAGACTTCAGCTTTCAAGAATTAATACCTTTAAGAAGTGAACCTCTTCTACTTCATCTTTTCTAAGCACTTTAACTGACAGCTGAGACTACAGCCTACTGAACCGTCAGACGCATGATGCCAGGAGATACTGGTTGCTTATGCCGGAAGTATGAGGACAGAGAAAAGACCAGACTGATAAAAAGAAGAGGGTCAAGATCTGCAACCTTGCCACTTTCCCCATTCTGTGGGAACAGAACACGGGACATGTGAAGAAGGCACATTCAAATTGTATTTGAGAAATAGTTGAAAGAGTATCCCACTCATGCAACACATGCAATTAACAAAGAATGATCAAATTAATCCATTAAATGACTTTATGCTATTAGGAAAGTTTTAACCAGGCTCATCCTCTTACTCTTTTTTCAAAATCTGCTGCAACAAGTTTGCAGCTGCAGACCATGTTGGAGTGGTGCCTCCAGTTCACACAGTTGTTTTGGCTGAAAAAAGTATCTGGAGTAAGGATTTGTGGCAAATATTGTTGAAAAACTTTGGTACATAAATTGCTGGAGGATGCACCTGCAGGGAACTTGTGCAGCACACATTTTGCTCTTCCTAATTCAGTTCCGTGCATGCCAAATTCAATACATCCTTCTCATGTCTGTTCAGCTGCTGCACCCGTAGCACTGGTAGCAGTTTGGCTGTAACAGGTCCAAAGAACAAGACAGTCCCAGTAATCTATGAATACACAGAAATATCAGTAGCAGAGCTGCATTATTCAGCCTATGTTTGGGAGTGCTTAATACAAAACCCATGTGCTGCCCCTATCGTGATCCAAATAGATGTCTCCTCCGAAGTATACTCTCCCAGGATCACTGACAGGAAGCACAGAGCATCCAATATTTCTGTTGCTCTATAGGCATTAATATTAACAAACCAGAGATTAACCTCAGAAATCTTCAGTAACCTGATCTCTTTAAAGTGTGCTATAATCAATATGGGAGCAGAAGGTCAATGCCTAGTCATTTACATCACCAACTATGAACAGGACTGAAGGAAGATTTTGAAGGATTTCAGTACAAAATTACAGCACAAATTACCTTTGGCTCACTGATGGAAGTTCAATGAATATTGATGGCAATGGTGCTGAGGGCATGCATGCCTTGAACCTGAATGGGACAACATAAAACAACCACTCGGAGCAGGTCAGCCCAGCAGACAACAATAATCCCTAAGGTTTAAAGGCAACAAAAGGCTGGCTGTGATTTTACCTGCTTCAGATTATTGTGTGAAGGGAATATGACACTGGATGTTTGACTGGGTTAGGAGAAGCTAAAAGGAGGGGTGACAGAGGTAATTTTAATTAAGGATTGATGCAAAGAAGATTTATAAGCAGGGGAATTGATTGTGATGGGGGTCAGTTCTCAATTAGGCATCTAAAGGCTCAAAAGAATAAGACTCTAGAGCAGAATGGGGTGAAAAAGTTGACTAAGCAGCTAAAGTAGCATAAGACCTGCAACATTAGTAAGCGACATTAGGAGAGTTACCAGAGCACAGCAGAAGCAAACAGATCAAGAAGGTAAATGGAGAAAGAATTGCGAAACACATTACGTGAAAATCAGGAAATTACTCTTAGAGTCAAGGAAGCAACAATGCTGTAAGGTACAGAAACAGGTGTTAGGAAATGGATCAAAAATTGTCTGAGATACACAGAGGAAGGACAAGACCAAAGTCTAGTCAGACCTTTTTACTACAGCAGCGGATTGGCAGACTGTGGATGTGGTTACAAATAGGTTATACACATTAGCTCCCCAAAAGAGGCTAGGGTAATGAATACTCAATTCTTTTGAAATGACTGATTCTTTCTCAAAATGGTTTGAAGCCTTTTCTGTAAAACAAGATATAGCAGCAGGGAGCAAGAAAGAAAAAAAAAAAAAAAAAAACAGTTTCAAGAAGCCTTTTGCTTCTGTGGGAATCCTGAAACATCCCTGACCCAGATAAAGGTCATCATTTCATGGAGGAAGTGATTACAACTATGCTTAAAGCATCGGGGATAAAACAAAAGCTACTCAGTCTGTATCACTCTCAATCATCAGAACAAGTAAGAGCACATGAACAGAACTATTAAAGCATTATTGTGAACAGTAGTAAGTAATAATGGAAACGATTATGATGATAAATTACCCTTAATATTAGAAGCTGTAAGAAGCAGGCACAGACTAAACTAAGAACTGGAATCCAATCCTACCAAGTTTTACTTGGAACAAAAGTGCAATTAATTAGATACTTAATTTCATTAGAAACTCCTAGAGAGGAAGATACTTTAACACAGACAGTCAAAATACACCAAGAGTGATCAGAGATATGAGAGCATAGCAGAGATCAAGCATAGCAGACACAAGCAGGGGTGCTCCTTCTGTTATATGTATGGGAAATAAACAAACTGAAAACATTTTTGAGATTGACACCTAAGCAGTGCAAGTTAAATATTTTCAATAGTCAGTTTAGATTTCAAAAATGAAGTATAAAGGAAAACAAACCTGATCTTCATGACAAACCATAAGTTGTACCTATCTGACTTCATAAATATATACGTATAGTTAGCAGTTGTTTACACCTACAAAAAAAGAGACAGAAAGCCACACACATTGAAAATTGAAAACATACAATTATTAGACACCCTGATGCTGAGATGTTTTGAAAACCTAGATGCGTGCTGCAATCTCATGCTGCTGATGATTGTGAGATGACCTTCTACTGAGAACTGACCTTCTTTTAAAATCAATTACCAACTTCAATTTCACTTAATCAGATGAAAATCACAGCCTTAATTTCTTCTGAGTAGACTCTGGAATACTAGAAAATTATAAGGGCATCACTTAAAACTGCCTTATTGCCAAGCAAAGTTGTTTTTTTTTTCCTGGTAATGTCAATGAAGAAAACACATATCTGAATATATCTGAAATTTGCTTCCTCTTCATGAGTTTGGCTTTATTTTATTTACTGGCTTGAAAGTTTTTAGTACTTTCTAAGTTCTAAGTAGAACTACGGGTGGCAGAAATACAGACTGCTACTATAAAACTGGCAAGAATGAAGAGCTATTTGTGTTTCTTCACTACATTGAAGACAGTGCTTTGTCTATGATTTATTCAGATAAACTAGATAAATGCCTGTTAGGATTTGTTATCTAAAGTAACTCTGATGAAAAAGAGAATTTCTTTGTGAACTGACATAAAATGGTGGTACCTCATATACACGGAAACATCTCTGCAGTATAGAATGTTGTTTTATTTTGTATGAATTCTTTCTCTCATCATATATTTATTTCAGCAAACAATCGCAAGGCAATTGCAGCACAGGAGAGCACACCTTTTTTTCCAAGTACAGAATAAGTTTATATTGCAGCTTCAGAGAGAAAGCTATGGGAAGAAACATTATGTCAGGTGATCTGTAGAACTTCAGTTGTTGGAAGATATTCAGGTTATCACCAGGCTATGTACACTGTGCAGTGAGTGTCAAATTAACCTCCTAATGAAGAGAGCTGATTATTTTTGTAGCTACAAGGCCCTGTGTCTGCAAGTCTGCTCTTTCAGCAGCAAAAGAAAAACCAGAAATAAGAAAATAATTCAAGTTTGCTTTCTGGTGCATTGCAAGACCTTAAACTACATTCTGAAAAAGCAGTGAACTGACTGGGCAACAAATCCATTTCTGCAGGAAAGCAGAGCAGGAAGCATTCAGACTGCTACTGTTAGGAAAGCAAAGATACTGAATGCATATCCAATGAAGTAGAAAAGACAGAAAAAGTGGCTACCTAATTACTGAAAGGGAAAGAAAAGAATGGTTGACCCAACTATTTGTTGAATTTTGTATTTCAGTCCATTCACACATCCCTCCCAAAGATCATCAGACGAGATAAGTAGAATGACAAGAATCAATTCAGCAGCCTGTTTACACAAGGAACAATTCATTTTCTAGGTGATTTTTTCTGTTTATCATTTCAAAAGAATTACAACAATACATGCAGCTGCTCCTTTAAAGAAACAAATCAGAACTGATTTTGTGGTTCTTCATAAGAAAAAAAGAATCAAGATAAATACCATGTTCAGGTTCTGGGACCTTGATTTGTGTAATACATTGCTCTTAGAGAGTCTTCAGTTAATACATTTAAATCTACACGAGGAGTTAAATACTTTTCACCATAAGTAATGATGGCATAATCTAGCATTTTGTTAATTCAGCCATTTGCCTTTCATACTAAAATACAGCTGCGCCTGAAACTGTGAGACTTTAGATCTCTGTGGGCATGCAGACAGTCCAACAAATACTGAACTCAGCAAGCCAGAAAAATTCTGCTAAAAATATGCCTATATACTTCTTAAATTTAACAAGTTTACTTTCACACCCTCACAGAAACAGTCTTGAAATGCCTGAACAGATATTAAAGAAGGAGCAAATGACCAGTAAGATACACCCTTTTTACGACTAACTTACTTTGTAACTTCTAAGAATTGCCAAAGGGTTGTAGGATTAAGACCGCATAGTGTTAATTTTAACTCTCTTTCCTGGGTCTACAGACATTTTGAACAATGAAAGATCTTGCCAAGATATTCCACCTGCACGTTACATTGAAGCCTCTTACTCACTGGACACACGCTGGATAAAATCACTGGTTAATAAAATTAAAAATGAACCACATTAATGTTACTTTACTTTTTCATGATCTTATTTCCTCATTACTGGATCCAATTTGCCCTTCACTTCTGTTGATGTGAAATGAGAATACCATTACACGACAGTGAACAACATTACGATTGTACGAGATTGAAACCACTGGTGCTCTGGTTTTAATATAAAGATCTTTTTCCCTGTAAATTGTATAAGTAATATGACATTTGATCCATATGTATATATAAATATGTAGTTTTTTTTAATGGTATTCCATTTGTTTTCTAAAGTGTACTACATTAAAACAATACCTTCAGTTCCTGACATGAGACAAATAATTTCTTGAACATGACTTATTGTGCATTGAGAAAGCATAATTTCAGTTCATGTGGTAATAAAAAAATAGATTAAAAACATTCAGTCAAAAAATGTGGAAACAATTCTGATGTCATCAATAGTGACTGTTTTATGTTTTGAAAGGAAATCAAATTATGACTACCGTGATTATTTCTATTCCTTCCCCTGTTTCCCCTCAAAATTGACAATGTCATTGAAGTCAAATTAAACATCTGTTTGTAAAATAAAACAGAGTGCTACTGACAGCTGCTGCAGAATGGCAAATGTTCTACAGCTGTCAGGCTCCTAAATTAACAATGATTTTCATTTACAAACACCAAACAACAAGAAAATAATAGAGTGGGTTTTGTGTGTTTGTGTTTTTTTTCCTCCTCCCAATACTTGGAATTTATGAAAACACAGACTGTACTAGGGACGTACCCAGAAAGAAATCAGAATTTAGTGCTTTTACTTCTGCATTTACTGAAAGCAAAATTCAGACAAAATCAAATTGCACTGCAAGATACTTTGGAGAACTTCCGTCCATAAATGTCATAACCCTTTTGCATTTCCTCTCCTGGATATGCAACTAGATGTAACAACTCTTACAGGATTTATCCTTTTCCAAAACAACTTTTGTCAATTAAATAATACTACTGAGTAAAAACATTTTACTGATTCTTCATACCTTTTCTAGATTTATATATATATATATATATATATATGTATGTATGTATACATCAAACTAGCAGTTTTTTCAAAATTTTATTTAAAATGCTTGCATCAGACTCAGATGGCATGAATTTCTACACCACCACGTTGAAGTATTTAAAACAAATGAATTTGTCTTCTTGTGTTTAGAACTCAGCTGGAACTCACTGAAGGGTTTCAAGTTCAGTGAGGTTATGCAAATATCAATATTTTCATTAATAACTTGAATGATGGAATACAGAACAAGTTACTGACTGCAGACAATATCAAGCCACAGTTGATTAAAATGCAAAGCGGTTCATAAATCTGAGGAATTCTGAAAAACAGTAATTAAATAATGTTAAATATAAAGTCCTAGTTTTAGATAAGAATAATTACTTGCACAAAGACAGAAAGGGAAAAGCCAATGAGACAGAAGTATTTGATATCAGGATGAAGGAGTTCTAGTGGATGAGAAGCTGAATACAAGTAAATGTTATTCTGTTACAAAAAGTACTCCCCTGAAAGCACTTTCTCTAAGACTGAGCAGAGCCACATGAGCTATCTGTAGGATTAAAATGCTCAGGTTTAAGTAGCACTGTTTAAGGATACCAACCATTTGGAGAAAGTTCAGACAAGACTACTGAGAAGAATCAGATATCTAGAAGGTGAAAAAAAATGAAGGAGCTGAGGTTAAACAGTCTAGAAAAAAGTCTGAAGTAAAGATATGGGTTGAAGAGGGGGGTTGATGAGGTAAAATTACAGCACCTAAGGTTAAGGGCCAACAGAGGAATCATTTTAGCAAAACAGTAGCAACAACAAATAAGTATTGGTATGAGTTACTTATGAGGACTGTCAGGACTCCATCACTAGAAGTTTAGAAGAACAGAGGTGGACAGGGACAACTTAAGCAAAGCTCATCCTGAAGTCACACAGCAAAAGACAAGTATTTCACCAAATAAGTCCATTGCATCAGCATTTTTTATGAGTTCTCTATTTATATTGAAGCTTTGGATCAGAAAGTAGAATTACTAGAAACCACTAAACCTGATTTACTACTACTTCACGTGTTTTTTTTCAAGTACACAATTTAAACACAATTTAGGAAGCAATAAGTATCCTCAGAGTAGTGTTGAGCATCTAGAAGGAACATGGAAGTCAAGCATCTATAACTGTTAAGATGTAAAAATAGAAGCTTTAAATTTTAAAGATTTAAAAAAATCTTTGCTAAGTACCAAACGGGAATCCAATTGACTTCTGATCATTTCCACGTCTGAGTTACTGTCAATTGTTACCATTAATGGTTAATCTTAATTGCAGCACTTCTTCACTAGAAAGCATGGAGAAAACACAATGAAGACCAAAAAGAGAACTGATGGCAGTGTCTCTATCATTCAAAGTACTGTATTTTTCTAATGCCTGCATTCACACACCACTGCATATCAAAGGCCAATATTGCTTTTGGTCATTGCTGTTCGGTTTGGGTTTTTTGGTTTTAGTTACTGTTGGGGGATAGAGCAGCTTCTGTTTAAGAAAAAATACAAGTATTTGTGCAAGATAATAACCATTTGGACTGATCAGTTGCATGAGTTGCTCACATTTATCACAAAATGTGCCATAACGCTGAATTTTTTTAGTGTGAAATCTTCATATGCTCTTTCAAGGTACAATGTGAAACTGTTGCAAAGGGGATTAGCTGTTTTTCTACTGCAAGATGGATTTGTTCCTTGAAGACAGCAAAGCAACAGAAAAACAGCGGGATTTTTTTTTCATTAAACAAACACTTTACGTTGACTAGCCTGAATTCAACGTTATCATTAATAATAAACCCGTAACCATATTCCCCCTACCACAAGAGGAAAGATCATTCTTTCCTTACTCCGTACACGTTACGTGGGCAGTGTGCTGTCAGTCCCACCACTCTGCTCCCCATCCACTGCTCAAATTTTAGTGACCTCTCACAACACAAAAGACTGAGAGGTACTAGGAAAAGCAGGCCAGGCACCTCTTGTATAATGCCAGCTCCAAGTCTGGCTTGATTCTATTGCAAGCATCTCCATCAGCTGAAGATATTCATATCTTCTCTCAAACCTGGGACCAATAAATTGCATCTCCAAAGCAACATCCACAGAGCTGGCTGCAGGATATGCATCTGCTTATGCAGCCCAGTCAGAAGAAGTAACCTTTAAATAACCTTTAATCCTTTCCTCTTCATAATGGAAAGATTATCCACTTTCCCCATCAGCAGGATACACACCCAGCTGCCATCCACTTGAATCATTAACATCATGGATATAGGCAGAAACAGTCACCATCTCACAAGCTTCTCAGAAAAATCAGGGCATAAACTCAATTTGCAGGCATGCCCCACACTATGAAGACAGTTGCAGAAATGCATACAAATTCACACACAGGGCCATTTCATAAATGATTGCTAACTGTTTAAGACAGCTGCTAGAAAGTATTCTCTTCTAGTCCTTTATGAACAATTATTTAATTTAAAATGCATTTAATTATAAATTTATAGGAATTTAGAACAAAAATAAGTACAAAAGAAGAATAACATAAAAAAAATTGAAGTGCACATTTATTTCTCATTAAAGTAGAAAATGTTGATTTCAGACTAGTCAATACAAAGAGCTCGTTTCATGCAAAACAATATATTCTTTTATTTTTCCATTGTTTTCTATTGCTTTGCCCTCTTCAAGGAACAATCCCATCCTTCCATCCTTCAGTAGCAGAACCACTAAGCCCCTTTGCAACACTATGTCTTTGCAAACAAAACAACAGAAATGACTCTAGCTGGATTTTATGGGATTACTCTATTAATTGTACTGTAAAAAAAAATATTTGTAAGAGCATAAAATTACATGAAAGTCCATTTACAACAGATAATTTCCAAATTCATGTGTTCCACTGCAAAAATAGAGAAGCAGTATTAAATCTGTGAGAAAGCAAGTGCTTAGGTTTTTGTAGTAAATGTAGATGTGTTTAGTCAGTAGATCCAGAGGCACCTAGATATATTATATATATAGTAATATATATATATATTATTGTATATATTAAAATGCAAATATGCGTTTTTATAATACAATATTTGACCTACTCTAAATATAGAAGCTGTGTAGAAGTACAGAAGGTTATTCTTCTTTCCTAGTGCAAGTAAATTCTCTGTGAGTATTTTGCCTAAAAAATGAAAGACAGGACTATAATAAGTTGCAGTAATATTGCAAATTTTAAAGTTTTGTCCTATTTGTTTTGTAAAAATATATACATATTAATCTGGAAGAAGTAAACAATTCTTTTCAAGTAATTAGAATAGTAAAATACTATCTTTTTTTTTTTTTTTTTTTTTGTCTTGCGGTGTTTTATAAAGAGTCCCTGGTTGCTTCTGAGAAAACTGAGGCATTGAAAGCCAAGCTGAGCCCAATGTGAAAGACAGGAATGGACCAAGCCTTCTCTCTTCCCATCTCTGTCCCTAGTCATTTAAAGCTGTGTACATTCCCATTATATCAACTCCTAAAAGTGAAGAATGGAGAAAAATAAAAGCAGCTCGAGATTTTCTATACATCAAAGGTTGTATTTGTTCTAAGGACATCCAGAGATATCTTAGACTGCTATCTTAATTGCATAGACATGCACAGAGTGCCTAAATAAAAGATTTTATTTAAACTACACACAAATATGAAGCTATGCTTCTATTGTCTGTATCAAAAAATGAAGTACAGAAGCTACAGCAGTTGCCATGTGCTAATTAACTGGAAGAAACAGGGTTATTATTTTTCAAACTATTTGTACATGAATTCTGATCATTTCTCTGCATGCAGAAGACTCAATAATTCTATTGGGAAAATCAGTATAACTATTTATAATACGAGAAAAAACTTTTTGAAAATATTTTATAACTGCACTCAGGTGCTCCAGTATTTGTATATATATATATATAAACAAACAAAACAGCAGGACACCTTCTGTTTTTGTTTGTTTGTTATTTTAAAGTATTTTAATTGACAGTCAAGTAAAATAGTTGGCATTTATGCATCTGGACAATCATACAGGAAGACTGAAGAGAAAATAAAAAGACTGCATTACCACTCAGTATATAATCCAAATGAGCTGAAGGTACTTTTGGGGTTTCCACACCTTGCACATTTAGAGACATTTGTTAGTGAAGTAGCTCCTCATAGGTGTTCAACTATGTACCAGTAGCTCAAGTGCTTCAAAGTTACCAGTGTGGCTTTTCAATAAGCAGAAATACGTGAATCTGTTTTTCAGGAAATACAATTCACAATTATGCAAGAATCATAAATAGTTGGTAAAATAATATTTCATTTTTAAGCTCAACTCTGTGATCATCTAGCAGATTTGCAATAATTTTGGAAGAAGCACTCCAGCTCCCATCCACCTAACAGAGGAGTCTGACTGATGCAGGCCCACTCTACCACTCATTGACAACTGAAACTTTGTTCTGTTAGGAGCAAGTATGTTCAACTTGCTGTTGTGCTAGAGGATCATAGTATCAATTCTCTTACTCAGAGAGAGTAATTCTGAAATGCATTTCATTCTGACCATTTCAGTCTGGCATTTCTGATAAACACTTTTCTTAAAACACTGTTATTGAGTTGGTCGTGTATTATTAATTCACGTACCACAGAGCTCCTCTCACGCTTTATGGGTTTTGTTATCCAGATGTGTCATGCTCTAGTTCTCCCCCAGGAGCCCTCTGGTTGGATCTCATCGTGAGTTTTGAGTATGGAGAAGAGAGGGCTGCATACCAAGTTTCAGTGAGCATACATAGCTATGAACTCATGGGGTTTTGTGACATTTGGATCCTTTGCATTTGGTTCTTCTTTTAGTCTTTTCAACATCACATCTCAGTGTAGTGCTTCCTCAGACTGAGATGTCAAGCAACCTGAAGGAACACTATGCTTGAAATTACGAGAAAACAAGAAGTGCACATCCAAAAAGCTCTAGCTGGATTTCATTCACCTTGAGAGCTTTGAAGGCTCAAGAGCAATAGGATTGCCAGAATCCACATGGAGAATGGAAACTGAATATTATATCCAAGGAGTAGGCCCATATGCTAGCACTGAAGTATCACCCTGAAAGTATGACAGCTTTGCCAGAATAGCACAACTACCTAGAAGTTTTGCCACTATATACATTGATATACTAAATCTGTCACAGCTTTTATTTGGAAGGCCGCAATTCTTTAAATTTCTTCTATTTTCTGTTAACCACATGCAACCAAAAAACTGTGCAATTAAAAACAAAGAGAGTTATGTATGCAGGGAAAAAAAAAAAGAGAGAAAGAAAACAAAACAAAACACTTTTTCTCAAAAATTATTAAACATTCCCCTGAACATGGCTCAGAAAACATTTCCAGAAACAAACAGCAGAGAGATTATGACAAATATGGTGGATTTTTGCAAGAAGCAGTGTTAACAAACAATATTTACAGATAACAGATTTTAATTTGTTGGTTGTTTAAGCATCATATGTATAGCAGAAATAAGTAACTTGTAAGCAAGAACTTCTGCTAAATTTATCATATAAATCACATCCATTGCCCAAGAAGTCTATTATTGCATGAACTGATCACAGAAGTGTTGTTTCTTTTCTAAATAATAATTGCATATTACTTATCTGCATGTGGCCAAAATTTACTACATTAACAATTAATCTCAGACTCAGTGAAAAATATCAAATACTAACAGAGGAAAAGATAATTACCATCTAGCAGTACTTGACTCATCATGCGATCTTCACCAAGTGACAGATTTAATCAATTTGGATATTAACAGGATTCTCCATACCAAGAAATTTTAATACGAAACAAGCTAAGATGATTTACAAAATTTTCTTCACTCCTGTTTTCTATCACAGAATTCTACAAGTACTTGCAGAAAACTATTTCATTCTGTATTTTTCATCAGTTACATGGGCTCGACCTTTACCTAACTCTTCAGTGATGTGAGAGCACCACACTGAGAGACATTTTCTCTTGAGGAATTCAACTGACCAGTTGTGTTTGGAAATCTGGGGCTAAAAGAAGTGATTCTGCATCACAGCCAAGCAACTTCTAATAAACATTTATTCAATTTTTTGTCAATGATGTATATCACTAATTGAAATCCAGATTTAAGACTTTCCTTGATAAAATGGACACATTTCCACTAGCTGTTTTTGCTAGAGAATCATCACAGCTGATGCCTGAAAATAATTCATCTTCTCTTAGTCAGTTTGAAATGTGTGAAAATCTTGATCTAAAAAACTACAGCATTAAGCTATAATACAACAGTAAGTTATAACCAGACAGAAGTACTCATCTGGGGAATGAAAATCTCTACATATTAGTTCTGAAGTATACAACCAAATAATGCAAATGTGTGATTTTTGCTAAGAGACTGAAATAAGTACAACAATTTTTAGGTGTGTTTTGTTTTTAAGGGTGTTTTTTGTTTTTTTGTTTTTTTTTTTTTTTGTTTTTTTTTTGTTGTTTTTGTTTTTTTTTTTTTTAAGTCAAAATAAAAGTCTTTAGATTCACTTACACAAAATATACTAAATATAGAAGTAGACTGGCCAAGTGAGGATTTAAACCCCTGAAAATTGTTCGCTTCCATGCAATGATGTAAATATTACCAGGCTCTGCCACTGCCCAATTGTCTTTATAATTATTAGTTCTTATAAAAATTGCACATAGCAAAAATAATTTAGAACATTTCTCAGAGTTTTAACAGTATGTTTTCAAAGGTTTTATAGAGGAAATGCATTCTGAGGAACCCCCAAAATAAGCAATAAAGCTTTAAAACAGCAACTTTTATCAGAAGGTTAAGGAAACAATGTGGTCCTTCCGTATTACCGTGTGGTACCTTAGTGTTCCATCAGTCACAAGGAACAAGGGAAAGTACGTAGGGATAGGAGGAGGAAATGTTGCACTGTGAACAAGAAATCAAGTAGACTGCACACAGCATGACAGCTCAGGATAGCCCATACAGATGCCTTCAACCACAGCAGCAAGAAAGATGTAAGCAGTTCCTAAAGCTAGCACAGATGTTAGGGCAACCAAATGAATTCTTATTGCTAAGTAAGACCCTGGTATATCCTGTTTGTGTTTCAGTAATAGCTTTGTTCCACATAGCAATACTTTCTATTCAAATACCTAGTGCCGTGAGACAAGGCTGACTTCTCAATTGGACAGCTGATGGTGCATTCCAGTCCTAATGTGTAATCCTAAAAATCAGAGTGTATAAAATCACCTTGCAGTATCCAAGGCCATCCCCAGAGTGATGTGCTGTTTCTCTATTTCAACCATCTAGAGAAATAATTTTAGGAGCTGGTATGCTGGAGTCTCTGTACCTGTATGTATTTGAATTTAGCTGCATGGAGCTCCTAGCATTTAGGAGGCCAGGGAAAAGAGTTCTTAAAGCTTGAGGGTCTCTTCCAATCTCTGTGTGACATCTAATCAAAGTCCTGTGTCTAATTCTGTCCTGTGTCTTCAGTGAGACTCAAGCATAGGCTTAAATGCTTGGACAAAGAGAGGCTCAGAGTCCAAGGACTGAAACACATGTGTATTGATAATAAAAACTATTTGCACTCCATCACATACAGAGAAAAGAAAAATACAGAGGGCTTTTTCTTCTTCTAAAGTTCAAGGCTTCAGAATTTTCCCATGATGGGTTTGGATGTAACTATTTGTAATATAACTGTTTGTAGACTGTTGCTTTTATTACTGCATTAAAGCTCACACAAATGTCAGAATAATTGTGAAAACTGCATCCAATGTTTCTATGCTATTCTGTGGAAGATGACCATAAAGCAGGTTTATAAAGAATGTTGACTGTAAACTCTAATTCAGATGTGATCAAAGTTTGACATCCAAAAGAAAAAATGCAAATGTTAATACTGAAAATACATTGCAATGTATACTGTACGGTGCCACATTATTATGTTAATTTCTGACATTAGCAACTTATAGTAATCATGATTGTTTCATTCATTCTTTGAAGTGCTCTCAGGTCTAGTTACTTTCCCTCTGAGGTCAACAAACCAATCACTGGGAGCAGGTCTGTATTTTTCACATATTTCTACTGAAAAGTACCTAACAATTGCCTTTCACTTTCAGCAGTACATAGACACGTAAGATATCTGCATGCACTGTAAATAGGTACTTGCAACACTAAAAATTCATCTGTGAACTTCAATTTATAAGATGTTCCTTTAGTTCTTGGGATTTTTTTTTGGTTTGTTTGTTTGTTGGGAGGGGGGAGGGATGGGGAAGGAGGTTGATAATGACAATCCTGTTTAGGGCAGTAATTAAAAAATCCACCAATTTGAGTTGTTACATATCATGACTGGATGACTGGATGAAAGTTTTAATCACATCTGTCCAAAAGCAGACATGAAAAATCATCACCTTATTACGCTACAGCAAAAATGCCTTGGGTATTTGTTATGCAACTAAGTGGGAGGCTGTTCTGAGTGGAAAAACAAATAGCCTTACTGATAAATAGCTCAACAACTCTGAAAGAATTATCTGGATTGCTGAAGGAATTCCTTTGAAAGCTTTCACATATAAACCTTAACATACAACCTGTCTGGCCATGCAGCAAGCAGCACACTTAACAGTTTATTTAGCTACAGTCTCATATGCACTTGTTTGTCCTGAGCCTAAAGAAGCCCACAGCTGAATTCTTGGGTTGTTTCGGTAAGCATTGAAACAGGTGTTCTTAAAATTATTTTACTGATCCCAAGAGACAACAGATAGATGTGCACTGCCAAAGGTTTGAGACTGCTTCACAGCCAGCGTCAGGGCTGAGACCAAATCACCCCCATGTTGCTTGCGCCACTGAGCAGAAGGAGGAAGGAGAAGCTCTGGGTGAGAGGGCAGCAGGCAAGGACCAGTTTGCTGGCCTGTTGAGCAATCAGTTGCAGCTTTAACAACACATTTTCCTAACATGGCCTGAACTAACTGCAGCACAATCACCATGATAGCATCCCCTAAAAAGCCTAGGGCTGTTTTGCGTCTCTGAAGATATTCCCAGTACTGATAAGACTGAAATTTTTTGGTTTACTGCAGGGCACATCTTAGCAATTGCAAAGGCTTATCCCAGACAGAAGTTCAAAGCAAGAAAAGAAATCCCAATTGTCTACAGATATTTGACCAATCTATCCTATTAAATATGACAAGCAAAATCTAAAGAGATGAGATCATGTTTCTCTGGCACTTTTCTCCAATACTCTTAGTAGTAAGAAGTGACCTAAGATTTCTACAGACAAAAGAGTGGCCCAGCACAGTGCACCTACATAATACTGCCTTTGTCTACTGCTTGAAAAGCATGAGTACACATGCAGCAAACTAAAGAGATAATAGGAAATCAACAGTAAAAGGACACCTGCTCTAAATAATGAAAGTACTCACCTATAAACAAATCTGTTCTTACTGATAAAGGTCCATTTAGGAACTCCTGACTACAGAACTATTGTTCATCTCAACCCAGACCATGATTTTTTTTATATGCATCTCAATGAGAAGGATGCAGTTTTGATCTTAAAGATTCAGAATCTTTAGGTTTTCAGGTGCAATTAATAGAAATACAATTTTCAGTAGACTGAGAGCCTACCAAGTTCCATTAGGGTTACCAACTCAAGAGTAACTGAAAGCATCAAGTAACTTTTGAACACTTGGGCTCTAAGTCATTAACATTTAACCGTGCAAGTAGAACTATCTTTGCTCAAATGCACTAAGGGAGAAGAAAGTATCTAAGAACTCAGTTCGTAATCTAATAAATCACAGATTTACTATCAATTGAATTTGACTTTAATGATAAGTTTAATATGCATAAAAATACTCACTTTAGAATTACACAGCCTGTGCCAGTAGGAGGAGCCGTCCAAAACACTTGAATGCGTGTCCTCCTTCTAGGTGTGCTCTCAGTAACTGCAACAGGACAATTACTCATGAATTGCGTTTCTTCTTCATCTATGATCTAAGGAAAATAAAGAGAGGAATGTAAAAGGGTAAGGACATACATAGACAATATCTCTCAAATGTGTTCTGTCAGTTCATGTTTTCTTTCAGTGGGATTACTTGTAATAATCTCTGCGTAGCAAAGCACTACTCGGTAAATTGATTTTAAAACATGCAGATAACTCACTATAATAGAAAAAAATGAATATAGAAGAATATTTCAGTTCTAAGTTTATATAAGATTGTCCTTTCTACGCACAGCTGCAAATAACCTTGTTTGTGATTCTGATTACAGGACTTCCAGGTAAGTATTAATGACCTGAAAATATTCCAGGATGCAACATTTCCTTTTTCTTTTTTCTTTTTTTTAATTATAGCAACTGGTTAGGACACATGGAAAAAGGTAGAAAAGAGGTTTTCAGATTGTTTACTTTTTCTTTTCTTTCAAACTAACTTTTTTTTAAACAGTATTTTTCACCAGGTATAAAAATAAAAATCTCCAGGTCAGAAGAGGTAACACGTGAATCATATTGATTTATAATTCAGAGTCTGTTATTTAGTCCAATATGCACACATTTTTACTTTTATGAGTGAATGATACTGAACCGAAAGGTTTAAGTGACATAAGTTAACACAAAACCAGAGAGGCTGACTTGGAACTGGTGTTGTTCCAAGGATTTTACTCAAAAGTGTCTGTGACAAAATAGCTTTCTCACTACATATGTACTTCATGGATTGTACTTTAAGCCTTCTGTTCATCAGATCTCAAAGAAAATTCACCAGAAGCTGCCAAGTTTTATTTGGAAACAGCCAATGCTGTGATACTGCAAAATTTCTCTTCAAAATTATTCAGTGGTCCACTGTCATTGATGAAGTAAAATTTCACACTACATTGGGTCATGTTTCAGGCAACAAATTATAAATCATATTGTTCTGAGAAAGAGCAAAACTCATCCCTGAAGGAGCTTTTTTCAGAATTCTGGTTTTAATAACACACACTCTTGCCAAATTACATTAAAAACCATCTTCATCTGTAAATATAACTTTAAACAAGTATTTTGACTCAAAATACAAATTTACCTTATAAAAAAAAAAAGACAATATCTATCGTTTGACCAGATTTGCTTCAGTGAGCAGGCATCTACATTGCCTTACCCAATCCTACTGCCTGCATTCCCAAACATTTCTAGCTGACCCAACAAATCTATTTCTCATTTTCCATGACAAAAGAGAAGCACTGACACAGAGGAGTGAATTTAAACTCTATTTAGCTGGTCAATATGGTGGTGGTTAATGAGTTTATCTGGTCAATACGATGGTGGTTAATGAGTTCTAAATCTAAAGCCATTAATATTCTTTGACTTTTTCAATGCTGCATAAAGTCTGAGTAAACATAATGTATGCAGCTACTACTTTGCTAGATTTTAATTAATGTGAGGTATTGGAAAACATGGGAGCTAGTATAAGCTGAAACTGGCACTGCTCTACTGTACTACTGCTTCCATGTAGTACAATCTAATTCTCTTAACTTGAACATTAAAAAGTCCCTAATCTACAGTTCTGCCTTGATCATCAACAGTATTTATTCTGTCTGCCTTATTCTGGCAACATATTTCTCAGAAAGGTTGTCTCAATTACTGAGGAGCACATCAAGTGATCTTCATATATCACAGTAAAAAGTAAAAAAAAAAAAAATCACGGAAGCTTTGAATGTGTGATTTAATTTTATATAAAATAAAATACCATTATATATTGCACTTCATAAGACTAAAGGATAATTCACGTTGAAATGGCTGTGAGAAGGTCATCCACAAATTCTCAAGAAGGATATCTTTTCTAGAAAAACAGAACCACTACAAATCACTGGATGAGTTACACTAGCTCCATGTTCTGTGGCTATTAAAAACTGCTGTTGCTCTATCTTAACTGACATCTTGGCATAAAAACTTCAAAAATATATTCAATTCAGGTCAAGTAAGATTAAGCACTTACAGGTAAGTGTAAATACTTCGGCTGAACAGATAAAAGTTACTCAATGAACCTTTCACATGTTGCTTTTTACAAATCTAGTGTAGCTCTTGTCTGAAACACACTTCTTCAAGGAATGTTTCTGGAGAAGACCAACTGAAATGAATCTGTGTTCTCAAAGCACAGAGTTGCTATTTTCAGCTAACAAGCATTCAGCTGCTTTCATATCCCTAGACATGATTCTTCCCGCACTCATCACTGTAGACCCATCTGTGACGCATTTAAGTGTTAGGTAAATTCTTTTCTGCAGGCAAGTCAACCCTGCTTTTTTGCACAACAATGAATTTCACAAGGAAAAATGAAACAAAACAAAAATAAAAGTAAAAAAAAAAAAAAAAATCCAACAACTAATACTTAAGGGAAGAGCTATGAGCAACTATGAGTAGTTATTGCGGGTAGAATTTCCGGTTACTGCAAAAACAGAAGCCAAAATATTTGTCTAAATTCTAAATAATTGAAGCACATCCATGCACATTTCCACTAGCAATAAATGAATACATAAATGCAGGTATATTTCGCATTTCTGTAGCCTACCAAACTGCTGAACCTTGCAAGTTATGAATTTTCTCAAGGAATACAGATGACCAAAAAGAAATAATTTAAAAGTTCTGGCTGTGTTTTATAACACAGTCCTGGAAGAAGAGACAGTGTTTGAACCTCAAGGCTACATCACGATTTCCTGCATCAGTTACCATCAAAGCAAGAATACTTATTGCATAAATGTTTGGTGGGAAAAATGACCATAAAAGAATAAGGTCCTCCAAAAAAAGGGTTCCTTTGAAGAAAAATTAAACTGAAGCTTTCTTAATAAAGACTACTGTTGTTGATAGAATACAGTACAGAACTCACATATTAGTTAGAAAAACTCAAATGCCAGATGATCTGAGATATTAAAATACATATTTTAAGATATTTTATAAATTTCAGATTCTAGTACTTCAGGAAAATACAAAAACATCTTGTATATGTATTTTTTAAAAGGTGGGGTTTCTTCCATATCCACGGAGGTTTGATTTTCTATAATAAGTTCCAAGGTGCAATACAGGAATGGTTCACCACTTATATAACAGGACTCCAAATGACACAATATTTTAGGGTGGTGGATGATATTATTGCAGTCTCACATAACACACGGGAAAGCAATAGTATCCTGGCCAACGCTGGGGGAAAAAAAAAAAAAAAGAAAAAAAGAAAAAAAAAGATATGTAATCTCTGAAAATAATACAATCCTGATTTTAATTCTGGAATCAAGTCAGACCACATAGGCAAGAAGGAAAGAACTGGCAGGAAAAAAAGCATGCAGATTAAAATGTAGCATCTGCAAAATTATAGCCTGCTAAACTCTAGGTTATGTATAACGGGAAGCCTCACATTTTCAAGAATGGACCAGCAAACTAACTGTATATTAAACAAAAATCCTAAAAGCTAACATGAACACTTGGCCCAAGAATCTGAGGTCTCAAAGGGAGTATATCTCTATGCAATGAATTCTTTTGAATCCACGAATTCAATGATATTAAGTCTTAACATTTTATTTAGTGGCTTTTGTTTTTGGTTTGTTTTCTATTATGATTGTAATATTATCGGAATAATTTATTCCCTCAGGGAAACTAGTGTAAATCCTGAACAAGACTCTTGGAGTTAACCTGGATTTGAATGAGCATCACAGAGAGTAGAATTTGGCTGAACTTTTATAAATCTACAAACATGGAAGTAAGGATATTAAAAGGGAAAGTTTACCAGCCCCAGGCTCAATCTTGCATTCTTTGCCTAGTCCAAACATTGATGAGGTTGAGGAATTTTGGGTGTTCCTGAAAAGCAGGACTAGATAAATGCTTGGTTGTTAAACAGATGAATGAGTGGTTTGCTTTTCTAAGAATTACAACATTTCATGCTGAGTGATAGACCTCACTATCTGACTTCTATAAAGTGTTAGTCAAATAAGCTAATTCAGGAAGTAATCCTCTCTGCTGTTAAAAGCACTTAAAAACGTACACCGGTATTAAAATGTTGAAATACATACAAAAATAGTTATGTACACCACAAAGAAAGGAATTAATATTAAGTACAAAGGAGATGAAGTTACATAAATCCTCTACTGGCTTGTGTCCACTGTTTAAACCACTGGCAAGGACCTTCAGCACCATTCCTTGTTCTGTGTGGACACATCATCACTTTCCACCCACTGAACATCTGTGCTCTAATGGAATGACCAAATTAAAAAAAAAAAAGTTCAGAAGACAAGCATTTTTGTAGGCAGTTTTCTTCTTTGGAAGAGTTAATAAGGAGTCAGACTTCCAGAATGTTGCAATCTACTTGAGGAAACTTTCCCATTATGAAGAAAGCATTGGGTTTACATAACAGTAATAATATTTGGTCTTTTGGATTTAATTTAGAACAGAGCTTATTATATGGAAGGGAAAAGCACTGATGTACAAAGTCTTAGCATATCTACCTTGAAGATACACTTTCCTTTGTAATCAATTTCTTTGAATAAGGCACACGGTATTTCCTTTGGAGTTTATACTTAGATGAATCAAACATCTAAGGGACGTTTTTAAGTGTCAGTGATCTGTCCTGCTGCAGTCTGCAATCCAAAGCTGTGTAGCATTAATAAGCACTGCTGGGCTCATTGAGAGTTGCCTTCTTTAGCACTGCACCTGAAGACTGGACCAGCCACCTCGGAGCACTGGTGAACAGTATGCACATCTGTCAAAGAAGGGCATGGCTAAAATGTGCACGTAGTTTATTACTATGTAACTCCTAGCACAAACTTTACATAAGTAGACTACAAACTTGCTATTGGAAGTCAAATTTAATTCTGTAATCATTACCTGAGTAGAGATTTTATTCAATCAAAGGTTTAATGTAGTCAGGTAATGTGATGGTAAATCCTGTGAAAGCAGTACCAGCATGGGATTCATGCTGCTCCACCTGGCTGCCCGTGTGTCCAGCTACCTGCTTGTTTTTCATCGCAGGCACAAGGTAGTTGGAAGTCTGCAGTAAAAAAAGGACCCTTCCACTTCTACAATAGTACGATGCTAGATAGTCAGATCAAGTCTTTGATGCAAGAGAAGAAAAACTAAGAGATACATGCAGCTTCCAAAACATTAACTAACTAAATGGTGTGTGAGACACTATAGGGAAAAGTATTTGAATTCCGTCCACTTGTCCTCTTCTTTCAACCAAAAATTTTAATAGTGTGTTCACTGTGAAAAGGCTGTGTTGGATATCAACAGGAAAGACAAGCTACTGAGAGAATCATGTCTGAGAATCTTATTAATTAACATGTCCCAAAATTATTCACTATCAAGAACCTTGTTTATGTTGCACTGTATTGCAAACTGTTCTGCAGTCTAAACTAACCTAGAAGCTATATTACACCTACCAGAGGACAGGCCATAAGGTCTATTTCAAGGTGCAATTCAAACAAGAGAAAGAAAACAGTTTGGTGTAACAAGAACCTGGCATACAACAAGCATAAAGCACTGCACTACCAGCATTTACGCTAAGCAGCCTGTCCTGCTGAGAAACTGCTTACGGAAAGCTTAACAGCAATTTCTTCTTTACTTCACTCAATAGATAGGAAGAAAGAACACCTGTATCAACAGTGATGGGTAACAACAACTTGTCATCAATTAGCATTTGCAAAATGTTAAATTGCATACTTTCTGTTGGGTTTGAACGATTCTCAATTAGCTCAATCAATGTGACTTGTTGAATTCCTGGGCTTGTGCCGAAGGCATTAGCAAGTAGACTGAAAACGGTCCATCAAGAAAATGCCACACCAGAAACTTTCAACATATGAACTCTGGTTGTTATGAATTGAGAAATTTCTATCTATGCAGTCACAAAAAGTGGATTTAAGGTTCACAAAAGAAGAACCAAGTTTTGTTTCCTATGAATTTTTATCCTTAGCTGTAATATTAACATTTATATGAAAATGGTTGGGTGAACCGTTTTAAGCTCCTTTATCAGACTACATTACTAGCATTTCTGACAGATAATACAGCTTTTTCCAGATAACATATTACTTTTATAATCTCTAACAGAGAAACTCTATTAGGCATGGAAAGCTGTCATTATTCTCATAGCTATAAATCTCATTTTGTCCCATCTATAGGTTTTTTCAAAAAGTAGCTCTTTTGACTAAGAAAATTCCTCTCATTTCATGTATGAAAAGCTCTTAGTAACCACAAGGATCCAGCAAGGAAAGAGCAAAATCTTTTTGAACAGTATTACCATATGAAATCCCTTCAAAAATTCTGGTTTCTTAATGCAGCCAACCCTATCCAACCATCCTCATCAGAAACAGGAAATTACTCTAAAGATTTAACTTGCTTTTTTCACCTTGGCACGTAAAGGTTTGAAGAGCGCCAGTTGACTATTGCCCAAGAGAATGCCCCGGTGTAAGCGACAGAGTGCACAAATCAGCACAAGTAAACTGGAAGGGGACTTCTTGTGACATTTTGCACAGAAGTTGCAAGTTGCTCCATGCCCCGCATGGCAAATGGTTGAAGGCTTCACGCTTCAGTTCACGTTCAGTCTACACAGCTCATTTTACAACATTTGAAATAACGTCACAATTTTGACCAAGACTGAAAATTTTAGTTTTGAGGAAATTTTTGGCTCATCCCAACATATAATTTAGTGAGGACCTAAATCTAGAGTAAATTTACTGAGGTCAGAGGCTGTACTGAACAGTTCAGCACACTAACTTTTGTGTTGTTTTTTGTTTGTTTGTTTTGTGTTTGTTTCTGTTACATTCAGGTAGTAGCTAAAAAACTGAACTTGCTTTTCAATGCAATCAGGGTTTGTTTATGGACTAAATACAGCTTGCATTCGGAAGCATGAAATGAGCACATGGGAAAGGATTGATTTTATGAACACTTAGTCAAATGGCAATGAAGAAATACTACTTTTGCAATTCTGTTCTGAGGATTAAGACGCAGAACCATCCTACCACAGCCCTGAGACAGAGTAACAACCAGCAGCGATGACAGGGATGCCGAGCAAGGCTGTGCCGTGGCAATCCCTTGCTGGCAGAGGCCCCACAGGAACAGTCAGCATTAATCAGAGCAGTCCTCTAGCTGCAGTTCCAACACCTGAGCCAAGACCAACCCAAAACTGCACAATTACAGTGCTAACATACCTGTTTCAGAAAAGACTAACCACGATAAATTCAATGAAGATAACTGGAGCATTTGCTGGGTAATGCTTTCACAGAGGGATTCTTTCATATTCAGTGTTACTGTCAAACTATTTCCGTATGAATATTAGTCACTTGGCAAAAAATAACCACTGTTTCAAACTGGTAAGTAGTTTTGGCAGGGAAAAGTTAACGTTTGATATGTGGTGTCTCAGCTGCTTTCACCTTGGGAGAAGTGTTGTTTGCTGAAAGTGATGTTTTATAAAAAGTCAACCTCGCAAACCATCAAGGATTTTTATAAAACAATCCTAAAGCAGTATAAGTTTTAGGATTTTGCACATTTCTTTTGCAGTCACTACAGTTAGGACCATTCATTTAAGCTTATAATATTCACACATTTCTAAAAAACAACCTCTTGCTCTTCCCTGAGAATATTTCCTGCCATTTTGTCTAGTCATATATAACACAATTAGCCACTTCATATATAAGAACCTATTTTAGTCTGATTTTCTAGACACATAAAAGACATTTGGAAGTTGTGCAAAGAAAGAAAAGTTTTTCACAGCCTCATAAAATAAAGTGGGATAAAATATAGCAATGTGGATAAAGCACTCAGTTGGAACTCACGAATGTGAGCCCCACTGCTGAGCAACCTCTCTCAAATCACTTCAGTGTGGTCTGTTTCCCAATTGCTAGTGGAGATACAGACACTGAGCTCCTTTTCCAAAACAGTATGTGCAATGCTCTTTAAAAACGTACCTATTATTATCCTTAACAGCTTGTCATGCCTCAAATTGACCTCAGACGTCATAAACAGAAGTTCTTCAGGAGATTAAATATGAGATGTCAGATACTCAGCCTATGTTGTGCCATACCGATAGCTCAAACTGGATGGAAAAGTACTTTAGAGAATCAACTAGGAATTCAAGTCAGGTGAATCCAGGGAAGCTAGGGATTGCCCCAAGTACCACCCTTCTGTCTCACTTTGGTAAAATGAACAGCCCACTTCAGCCAAAGATCTCCCAGCTTGTTGCACTGATGCCCACAGAACCCAGCAGGCAGAACAAAACCAAGTCTGGCAGAGCACCAGTTTGAGAATTACATCTTTTACAGCTGAGGATGCTCTGACAGCATACTAAGGAATAATTACTTTTAAAATTGAAATTACTTAATTACTTTTAAAATTGAAATTTAAGTACTGTTAGGAATAAGGACCTTGTTTTGCAAAATATATTTGGATTTTGATTGTCATGCACACTGGTCTAAGAAGGAAAACCTTATTCACATCTTTATCTTGCAAAAGCTGAAAGGCATTATAGTTGAGCATGCTCTGGGACCAACATTTAAGACCCCACTTCTGAAATGCAAGATGCAGATTCCCATGTCCATCCTGAATCTAGCTGCTCACTAAAAGCGTGAACTTTGCCAAAAAAAAGAGTAACTTTCAGCCACTCTCTTCTCTGATCCGTTCTACCTCACGTATGTTCTCACTGAACCGAGGGAAGAACTGCCTCTACAGTCAGGTGATGAAAGCACTGATGTGTTTTCAAATCACTGCTCCATTTCAAGGACTCTCTCTCCAAGTTGTGAAGCCAGTCTTCTCACTCGGACAGCAGGGAAGTATTTTACTCTTTCTACAAAGCAAAGAGGAAAAGACTGAGAAATTAACCCTGAAGCTGACTGTTCCTGCATGTAGGAGCACTCCTTGGGGCTGCAAAACACCCTGGTGGAATCCGTGTTCTAGACGACTCAAAACATTTGTCCCTCCACCCAGATTCAAAGTCTTTTGTCACTTCTGACAGACCTCTTCCTCTGACTAGAAACCATGTCTTGGATGAAAAAATTCCCCCCAGTCAAACAATTGTGAAAATTGATACATTGCATTAAAAGGGTCAGTATACTGGCATTTTTATTCTGGTGACACAAGATTGAAATGTTTCCCCCAAAAACTGAAAGTCCCCTCTAGCACTGGTTTGCCAGCCCAGGATTGAGATCCACGTCAGTTCTAACAGTGATAACTTAAAAACTTAAAAATGTTCAATTAAAAACTGTATCAAAATTCCTCCCACATTTGTTTCCAACCCCCACAAACAAACATCCTTAGCTGAAAAGGCACAAGACAGACTGAGTTTTTCCCCCCGGACTTGACCTTGTATGGTGTCTTGAACTAGGGCTCATCGATAGTCTTCTCACGTCTCTGTCAGGAGATTACATTTAAGCCAGCATGAGCACTTTGCCCATGTTACTGCTGCTTATATATATATGGTGTTGCTTCTACCAGCACCAAAAATTCATAAGAAACTTTCTGTGAATAAAAGATTAATCTCTGGTTGGCTCAGTGGGCCACTCATGCATGGAGAAGCACATACACATTTTAAAGAAAAAAAAAAAAGAAAGAAAATAAAAAAAACCTCTAAGTATACATTACAAATTATATGTTTCCCCTACATTTTCTAAATCCATTTGGTAAAGAATTCATTCAGATTCTTCCTGTCTGAGTATAAAACAAAGATTCATAAATGTACACTTAACTTCAGATCTTATGCTAAGCATGCACTGAAGGTCACTGATCAGAGTGCCCAGTACCTTGCAGGACTGAATCCAGCTTGAATTAGGGTTATGTTTTATGGATATGCTTGTGAAAAGCTGAAGGGCTATATGATTGCTGGGAGCACGTTTGCCTGCTGTATTTGTAAATTTAGCTAAAAATCAGCACTAGCATTTTGCCAAATCCAACACAGAGTATCTTGTCAGCAAATTCTTAATAATTTGTTGAAACTGTAGGAACCTGTTTGCACTAGTATTAGGATTTTCCCCTATTTCTGCAGCAACTGCCTTTACCTGCCTGAGCCCATGTGTTTTTTCTTCTGTTAATACATTAAATTCTTTGAACTAATATACCATTTACAAATAGTTGAAAGGATGTGCCTTCACTGGAACTAATAGATGTTTTGTTAATAAGCACCTCTAATCACCATTCAAGTCCAGTCAACAACATGTTTAGAATTCAGCAGCCCAGAACTTCATTCACCATCAAAATAAGCTTTAAGCTCTCAAATGGATGAGAAATGCAAACAACTGAAAACCTGAAATCCTCTTGTTCGTAACAAGAGAGAGAAAACGTGATCCAGTCCTAAATCCACCGTTCACATCCTCACTTATGGAAAGCTTAAGTAAAAACAGACAAGGAAATCTGAATTTCACGTAACAGGAAGCAAGCACACGTGCTGGGTATCGTCACCTCCCAATTCCTGCGTTTCAGCATTTTGGTAACGTTGGTATTCAGTGATGCTGCTGAGGGTGTAACCCTTCCCTTTGAAATGAATTACACGAGGAATCCTTTGATAAGATTATCATTTATGTACCACTGCCACAACCGTATAATAACAGTATCTTTAGCACAGTAATGAGCTGTACACAAGCAATGGGAGTGCCAGAGAAATATTTGCTGTGGACTCGCACAGAAGACATGGACGTTCCTTATCTTCTGCTCACACAGGCACTTCTCATTTACATTTCTGTGGCAAGAACTCCAGGTTCCCTGCCAATTTAATTTGCGACTGTTACTCAGGAACTGGCCTTTTCCTTCAGCACAACATCTCAGATAAGAACCCAGTTGCAAGACCAGCTGATCAAAGGAAAAGGAATGGTAAATGCAAGGAGACACATAAAACACCAGGTAAGGAAGAAATTATCCAGTGGCTAGTCAAACCACATACGTAGCTCTCCTACTGCAGCCACCTCTGTGTCTCAGTTCTTCCTGCAGAGCAATGATAACAGCCTTCCTTCTTCCCCAGCCACTCTGTTTTGCATTTGTCAGAGCATTAATTGTCAGGCAAAGGAACCTTTTCTGACCATCACCAACTGCAACGTTGCTTAAACCTAGATGGGGCTTCCTTTCCAGTAGAGTCAATAATGGTACTGTAGAGATGACACGCTCCTACAATATGACACAATATTGGGGAGTAAAGTACAAAGGTAATGCCTCTTCTGCTGCTAGGTACATCGGAACTGATGAAAGTCATTTGAAATACATAGTGAAGTCTGCATGTTTTCCTGGATCAGCATTTCTCAGTTACTTACTCTGTTCAGGCATTTCATTTATCCTTCATTTTAGAAAGTATTACACCACTCAGCATTAAGAAGACGCTGCCAAGAATAGCTACCTCACTTGGAGCTCCTCATTTAAGTTAAGAAGGGATTTAAGGATTACAGAAAATACATATTTTTAATAGCATTATTGTCCTGCTCGACGCCGGAGCTTTGAAGCATCAGCAGGTCTGGCACACATGGTCTTCGTGAATTTCTCAGTGCCAAAATATACATCCCAACCTAGTTCAAGCGTATTCCACACAAATTCCCTCAGCCTTCAGACGGCTGTGTACAGAACATTATCTACTTCAGAGAGAGTTAATCCATTGCTAAAACCGCATTTCGAGCAGAAATACTGTTGATCTGGAACTACAGGCTTTATACAGATAAATTTAAGAAGGCTTTTACCTCCTTAGAAGAGCTGACAAACCTTTTGCACAGTTACTGGCATCAGCTCAGGAATACTGCTCATAGAGAAGGGGTGCAGGAAGCCGGGCATGGTTGGTGACAGCACTGACAAGAGTTGTGAGCAATTACAAAGTCACTGGTTCTTTGTGCGCGTACGAGTGCGTGCCGGCACACCAGGCACAGCCAAGAGCTAACAATCCAGGCTATGGCTCCTTTTCCTTTTGAAATGCCACTGAACTATTAGCGTGCAGATTCTCAGATTCTCTCCTTGCTTAAAAGGCACCGCAGAGCACACAGGCTATTCATGAACTATTTCTCTGTGTGCAGGTTTTTCTATAAAGCCTAATTTCACATCACCTGGAGTACCCTTCTGGTAAGCGAAACGCGCTTGCTGAGAGTTTCAAGGAAGCCAGAAAGTTCTGCCTTCTCCCTTCTGGCAGGAGAGGATCTGCTTCAGAAAGACAGGCTGCAGCCAGGCAGCACTGAAGCCGTACCTTGGCGAGAAGGGGAGTCCTGTGGGCAGGCTTTCGGTTTCTTTGCAAGTAGTTGGTAGGCTCTCATTAAACTCTGCCTGCAGTCCGCATGGGTTAAGCACTGTGCCTGAATGAAAACCTCCCAACGCCAAATATTAAAACTGAATTTGTATAAAAGCAGCGTTTTGACACTCTGCCTGAATGCTCTCTGACACAAGATGCTCAGAAAGGGTGCAAAATGGCAAAAGTATTATGAAAAAGAAAAGTAATTTAGTGGAATTTTTAAAGTTCTGTGTTCCCTTGACTATAACGATATATTTCATCATGGTACAAGGTGGCTGCTGGAGAGTTTTAAAATCTTCTCAAGGGAAATAAATATGTGGAAATGGATTCTGAAAAAAAAAAATGAATACAGAATCTTAGGAAAGATATAATAAAATCCTTCATAGCTTTGTAAATTGAAATACTGAAAAAATAACAAAAAAAATGCAACAACAGAAACTGAACTGTATCAAATTGTACTTTGAGCACAGAGTAACACTATAAGAACTGACAGCCCTTTAAGTTCCACAAAAAATAATAATATTGTGGTTTCTTGCTTTTATATTAATTCCAGGCAGAGTAAAATGATGATGAGGTTTGTTCAACGTATCTCCTACTCACGAAACCCGGCATGACAATCAGAAGTATGCCTCGGTGAAAAGATTTCGTCCTAACCAAAAGGCTGAAGAAGTTCAGCAGATTTAGCAAGATTAGAGGAAAAAAGCAGCATTTTCTTACGCAGGTGTTGCTGTTTATGTAATGTTAAAATGCTACAAAATACTTGCACAGTGTAAACAGCTCCAAGGTTGGTGTTGCATTAGGATCTAAAAGAAAACTTCCCCACTCACACATCTCTACAGGGGCTCTGCACAGCTCTGCGGACACCCTGATGCCATTTAGCATCCCAAAATGCATTGAATAGCAAGTTTGCTTAGCTGTACTTCTGTATTAGTGTCTGGACCATGAATCTTGTCAAATATTTTGAGCACACCATCTTTTAAGGGAATTATTAAAGACAGTGATTTTGATTGATCTGCTTCTGAAAAGAGTTTGTGCGTCGTCAGTGCATTTCCAAGAAAAATGGTGCAGGGGACAGCAAATTCCCAAAGAATGGCATCACTGCAGGACGAAGGTGAGGCGGGCATGCCTGAAATCAGGTCCTGTGCAGAGAGCCCTGGCCAAGGCAGAAAGGACAGGAGGGTCCCAAGGGAGAAGGTGGGCCACCACCTGCACGCATCTCTTGCCGTGACACTGCTACTCTGACTGTAAAATAAAGATCCAGGATTTATGGCACTGCCACACAAGAGCTAAAGCTGCAGGCGGGTTTTAAGAGCAACCCCATATATACAAACGTTAGATTAAGTCTGCGCCTCCTGATGTCTCGGCGTGTTGTTTTGAAATATAAGCTTTCTTTACGTGTGTCAACTCCATGGCTGTAAATAGACTTTCCAATTAAAAATGTGCACTCCCATCATACGGTACATGCAAATGACAGAGCACAAAAGCTTCAGAAAAAAAATATCTCAGTCTCAAAGGAATTTAATTCTCTTGAATATGTATATCAAAACTGTGAAGCTGTTTCATTTGAAATTTCATTAGGGCAAATAGAAATTCAGTGTATGCAGTTGCAGACTGAGGGGGAGTAAAGTACATTTTCTTTGGGGAAAAAAACAGCTTTTTGTGACATTCATTAAGAAACTAGAAAATTCATTTCCAAATCAGTTTGACACATAAGCAAGGAAAACTAAAACTTGCAGATCTCTAGCAACAACAATCTTCTCAGCGATATTCCATCATTGCGAAACAGGCAAACGTGTATGGCATCAAGAATAAGTAGAATGGAGTAAGTTATAACGCGGGATTTAAAGGAACAAAAACTGTATTTACTTTGGTTCTATTTCCAGTGTTTTCCTTCACAGCAAATCCAGGTGAAATACGACAGATTTCTAAAAAGATATTCCATTGTTCCAAAGACATGCTTCAAAATAAGCTGTTTCTAGTTGACTTGGTGGCCTTTCACTGAAATTTAGGCTTTGGAACTCCTCTGACTACTAACAGCACGAAGTAGGAAAATATTAGTTCACAGCGTTTCCAGTTTCATAACATAGTTTTGTCAAAATACATTTTTCTTCTGAAAATATGCTGTTTTAGTCAATATCATGTAAAACATTTGTGTAATTCCAAATGCATTCGTAACAATCTATCCTGAAATTACATGTTTTGATTTTTCATCACCTCAGGTAGTGTTGCTTCAATATTTTATAATCTATTATAAATAATGCAATACAAGGAATAGCACGCTTCATTTTTATCTACATATAAAGTGCTGGCAACCTTTTGATTGGAAATTTCCAAGTCATTTAATTGTTGCATTAGTTAGCACAACAGTGCTAACTGTTGACAGAGGACATTTCTCATTTCAACCAGTTCCATTCCTCTGTGTTATTCAAAGACCCCCTCTGTGTAGCCCTTTTTGCTACCAGCCTGAGTTGTGGAGAATAAATAATTCTTCTGTGTTGTTTGGGTCTGCCTTTCATACAGAAAGAAAAGTGACAGAAGAAAACAACAAATAACTGCAAGGCAACCAAAATTGCCTATACTTTCTGCTGATGATCTGAACTGTCTTAAGTAGGCTTGAGATATTACTGCTCATGTGCTACAGCTGGTCTGATGCTCAGTCCCAGTATACACTCCTTCTGTTCATCTATGGATGGATTTTAGAGACGATTCCTTAAAATCTCAGGATCTTTGCACTCAGCTCTCCCCCACTATTCTGGTCATTGAAATACAAAGAGACAGCAACGGTCGTGATGCAAAAGAAGGCAGCAGCAGGTGTTATGCCATAAAGCATTCCTTTTTCTTTTGGCAAACAATCAATTTGCAGTGGAATAAAAGAGATGAGCCCCCTCCTACTGCGCTTCTAAGAGCCATCTAAAAAGATCAACAAAACTGAGGTCCCAAACGGCTGAACTTCACCTATGCATGCTCTTAGTCGTGCTTTTCAAAGATGTAAACATTCAGAGAATTTCATGGAACTGAGCACAGAATAATAATAATGTCTACACATGATGTTTAAACGGCAGCGTACAGAGTCTGGAAATGGACAGGCACGGTTCTAGGAGAGTCGCGGTGCTTTTGTGCTCATCTCATGCACGATATGCACTGTCCACCACCACAGCACCCTGCTTAATGCACGTGGGCCATTCTACCCGTAACTGAAGTTGGAAAGTAGCAGCTGGCTACTACGCTTTTTCTAGCTGTGTTTTAACTGATGTCGATGATGACAGCTTTTAGCTAAGGGGTAACACAAGCTCAGGTCCTGCCGCACGTCCTGGAGACTTTAACACAAAAACGATGTCATGCAATTAAGAGATTGGAAAGCAAACAGAACCAACGTTTACAGCTATGGAATTAGAAGTTCCAAAATTGCAAAATAAGGCTCAAACTACCTTTTTTTGTTTGTTTTACCTATATGTTAACTCTTTCTTAGTGGCAGACAAAATTGCATACAAATCTCATCGTATGGAACACACACCACAAAAAGCATCTGTAACAAGGCTACAGACAGCGATTTTGTGCAGTTTATGGGATGCGGTTCCTTTACACTTCCTTGTCTTTGTTTATGACACTTCATCTGCTCAAGGTTGAGAACACTACCTGAAGGAAAGCTTCTTTCAGTCACAGGACTTTAAACAGGTTAGGGAAGGTGTCCTGCAAGCAAGAAATATAATGGAAAATTAAGTACAGCACCAAATAGAGTAAATCCAGACAATACTGTCTTCTCTAACGTTAAAGTGAGGAAGTGTTGGTATGCAGGATTATAAACAGCTGACGCTTCCTCCTAGGTTAAGTGAGAACCTCCAGCAGATAGCTGTGAAAGTTTTGTATGTTTGTTTGTTTTGAATCTGTTCTTTTTAATCTGAGAACAGGATGCATCCAGAATCAACAGAAGTGACACAAAAGGTCTAACCCACCTATGCAAATATCAGCAGAACACGAGCAGCATGGAAGCACCAGCAATAACACAGATTTGCACCGCAGAAATTAAATATGGCCCAGCAAGTGCTTCCTAGCTCTTGAAAAGTCTTTTTCGTTTCTAAGGCTGAATTTTGGTGATATAAGAAATCTAACTCAGTGTTTAAGATCAACCACACCAGCATGAGTTTCAATGTTATTTTGAATTATTCTCAATAAATTTCTTTTACATCTTTATACACACTAATCATGCAAATTTTGTAAAAGTGTTTCAGAAAACAATCCTCTGAAGCATGCCACTGTAAAAAGACTTTAAAAACAAGATATAAAAAATGTTGTCTGAAAAGGAGGGAAAACAACTTCCGATGGCCACATATGAAGTAAAAATTAATTTTCAGGAGATATGGACGCTTTAAAAGTGATGGCTTATCTCCAGAATATGAACCATGTAATTAGAAAAGTATTAAAATGAGAGGTCAGGAATCATGTTTAATAGATAAGGAGATTATTACTTCTGGGATTGTTTTATGTTTTTAAATGCACAATACTTCTGTATTACACAGAGCTCAGTAGGCATTATACCATCCACTTCACTAATCCAGAATACACATTAATGCTACTACTTCAGATTCTGCACTGGCAACAAGGAAGAACTATAGTGCAGCATGGATCCAGACCCATTTATTGGCTTAAATGATCAAGCCTAAAGTGCTAAGAGTATTTGGAGGGTTTTTTGTCATTTAAATATTGTAGTAAAAATTGATCTTTCAGGTTACATACCAGCACAATGGCTGCCATTACCAGAACTGCTTTTAGGGACCCCACCAAACAGACAGTATTGTTCTGTGCTCTTCTTTTAAAATCCCCGTGTTATATTTTACACTCATGGCAGAAATGTTACATGTTTCACAAACATTTGTTATTTTATGCATGAACAGTATTTACATGCAAGAAGAAAGAAGACTATTTAAACATTTTTGATTCAAGCAGCAAACACTGTACGTAAGGAGCAGAACTCCTGAAGTTTAATCACAGCTGAAGTATGATTTGTGATCTTGATTAAGTTGCTTGACAGTTTATTTTTCTGTAAACTGGTTTTGATAACTCCACATTCTATATTTTTTTTTTATGGATTGTAGTTTACACAAAAACTTCAAAATCTTCAGCAGAAAGGCCATATCAAAGCACATTTGAAAGCTATATTACATCCATAAAGGTTCATGCAAATCTGGTAGCACTGACAACAACAGGAAATTTTTAGGACCAGATGCAGTAAATTTAATCAGAATATAAACGTAGTAATGATTTCTCTAAATTCATAAGAGGTTTCATCAACAGTCAAGCACCTTCATAGCAGCGACTTCAGCATTTTATCCTGACTTTGTATGTTTTCCATATTTTTATCCTTGCCCAGGTCCTTCCCACATTTACATTATTCTAGATTATTTGGCTCAGGCATAAGCAGTTTTTTGTACATCATGTGTATGGATGTGAAAATATGAACAGAACTGTTGGTGCTCCAGAAACAGCTTCCACAATGGTTATATCAGGTTTGTTATTCTCCAGAAATTATGTCAAATCTCTTTCGTACTTGGCAACAAAAGGCAAATGGGTTCAGAAACCGAAGAACATGTGGCTATGTGCACTGCTCTTTCTGTGGAAGCTGGCAGTTGCATAACATCTGCACCACATGCAAAGCTGGCTGTTTGTTATGTTGGTTTCATACATTTTGCAACTAGTGTAATCAGATGAGCTGATTAGTGAGCATAAGATGAGCTAAAAGAAAAAAACAGGTAGATATACATATAATTTTGAGGAGGTATTTTATAGGTATTTTTCATCCTTAACAAAAATCCTACACAACCTCTAAGAAAAATGTTCCAAATTAGCGTTTGGAACACACAATATTTGAAAGTGAGGCTATTATATAATCCCACTGCCTAAATATATCATAACCGAATTCTAATTTATGTTTGTACTTTGGATAACCTTTGACAATGAGAAAACTAGGTTACTGAAAGAATCTTATAGAAAGCCAAGAAATTGTGTCTAGCCAAAAAAAAAAAAAATACACTGGTCCTGCACATACAACAAACAGACATTTATGATTCAAAAACCATTTATGATTATCTTAATAGTACTAGGATTTATCACAACGTGTGGGCAGACTTTCTTAACAGGTAGGATTAGCGTGGGGGGGGGGTAATTTACTAACTTCAGATTCTGGCTATATTCCTACATCTAGGATTCCCACAATATCATGTACAGAGAGGCCAAAGCAAAAGGACCACCTATAAGAGGCAATCTGCTGCCTTAGCAACCATTTAAAATACTTCCAGAAAAAAAAAAAAAAAAAAAAGCTTCCAGAAAGCATTTGTCTATTAATAATATAAAATAGGTAGCTAATTTTCATAAGAAAGTGATCTATTGCTCAAAACAGGTCACAGGATAAAGTATTTATCCAGTTTCAGTATTTGTTTACTACTTTACGTACCCTCTCTCCCCCTCTGTTCTTCTCCCTCTTTAAAAAAAACAGTAGGTTAGCTAGAATAGGTTTGAGACAAACAGGCTTAAACCAAACAACATCAGGTATTATTAAGCCTGCTATGCAAGCAGGTCAGCTTTACTCATACAATTGGGGAAAAAATGAAAAATAAAGAAAGAAAGATTTAATAAGTTCCAAGAGAACAAAACCCTGATGTGTGCCTGACAAATCATGAACAAACACCAGCAATGCCCTAAGGAACCTGTACTATGCTAGTAACTGTAGCAAAATTTATATATAAATATATATATTATATATATATATATATATATATATATATATATATATATATATAATATATATTTTATATATAAAGATGAAGATATATATATATATATATATATATATAAAAAAATATATATATTTTATCTTTAAAGTTATAGAACAGTAAGTACTAAAACTGCTTCTTATGTACCCATTCTTTTAAATGTTTCTTTTGAAAAGAAATGCAGGTCTAAAAGAGCTATGCCCACCCACAAGGACAAAAAAAGAGGCAAGAGCAACAACAGTGCCTCAATTCACACAGATGAGAATAATTGGAGCCCAGTTCAATCTGTGAAGTAAACAGAAGCAGGATGAAGGCTTTTCAATTTACACCTACAGCCTACAAATTAGTAAGCAGTCTGCTAGGATGAGCTTGCCAGAGATTGCATAATAATCCTACCCACAGTGACAATGCAGGGAATGGGGAACAAAATGGTAGCTCTATACCAGCAGGGAATTTCCCTTTCTAATTACTGAACACTATGAAAAGCATTCTCGAGAGCCAAACGCTGGCTTTTATGAAACTGGATCAGGAATTTCTTGCTACTCTTGATTTATTTTCATAGGAAAATTAGTTTTTAATACACTGCTGTTTTAATAATCAAAAGTAACTACACAGACAAAATACAAAATACTGTCCAGTAAATAGTTATTTGGAAAAATTAATTAAAAAAATCTTGTACAGAAAGTCCAACAGGTTACCAGCAATAACGGTGTCTTGAAATGTCTTGCCCCTATAGGTATTCACTTGTCTGTACAAATTGAAATCAAAAGTGCCTAGGTCAGAAAACACTGCTTGTGCTGCCCTTGTAGTGTACATTCACAGCCTGCCCCTTACAGAGCCATCAGAAAAGACAAGTGGAAGATGCCATTTGCAGTTTCTCTCAGTAACTGCAAAGGGCAACGGAATGGGGAGGGAGAGGGGTAGCTGAAGATAAAGAGTGAGAAAATAAAACACCACCCAGCTGTGGGGAGTGTAATTACTTACAAGTAACTGTCCTGTCCCCTGTCAGTGACTGCTGGTAGGTATATTTACACTGGGGGTGACTCCCAGCAACAGCTCCCTCCAGAAACACTTGGAGGAGAAGTCAGGAGTCATTTCGGGCACAACTATAATGGCAAGTGGCGCATCATTTCAGGACTGGTCTCAGTAGTGAGACCGTATCTAAAAATGCCTGTTCCCTGATCTTTCGCTTGTACAGCCAAAAACAAAACAAAACAAAAAAAGCTAAGAGGCTGAGGGGAGGAGGAGCAAGTTCTGCCAACACAGAAGGGAAAAACTCCCCCTATTTTAAGAAATGGCTCAAAACTAAAGGAGCGAGTCTAGGACCAGGGGAGGCAGAGATCACCTTACCTCCTGCCTGGAGTAAAAGCCAGATGTCCTAGCTTTGTCTGCTGGGTAAGAGGAGAGTCTTGCGTAGGATCACGGCAATTCTGTCAGAGAGCAATTGAGCAGATGGGAAGCCAGCAATAAAAGCATGACTCTTAGAGCAGTGATGACAGCAGCCAGGTAATCCACGCAGAACGAGATGCAGGGGGCTCGCTGGGATCAGTGCATGAGGGTAACAGAAAGGGCACCGGAGAACAGACAGGACTGAACAAACGGCACCAGTGGGATGGCTCATGGGGCAGTGCCTCAAGAAACCTTTCCAAAATCATAGTTAGGTCCTAGATGAACACTGAGAACTTCTCTTACAGGACTTAACACTAACAGAAAGAAATATTTTTTAGGTGATCATCAACAGAGTTTAAGGGGATATCAAACAATTGGAGAGAACCGGAATGTGGGGTGACAGACCAGGAGAAATCCTAATGAGAGATCTCAGTCCATTTGTCCAAAGAGGCTCTTCTTTATCAGTACTTTCAGTTAGGGATATCCTTAAAATCCCAGACTTCAGAAACCAGGGAGGAACAAGGCCACATTACACTGAAGCAATCCAGCACTGTGCTGGAAAGAGACAAACTCCCAAAGTCCTGCAAGAGTAGATCTGGGAGAAAAAGCAATGTTATATAGATTTTTGGTCATGGACCCCAAATAGTCTCAGTCTGGTCAGGGAAAGGAGATGTCTTAGAGCTACATTCTGGTCTTCTCTTAAAGCTTTTAAGGAAAAGAAACTGAAAAAATAAATAAAATAAAAAAAAAGGTATTTTAATCAGAAATATGTCTGCAAAGTCTCTTGAGTAAAGGCTATCATTGAAGCAAAACATCTGATGTGTTTAAAATGAAAAGGTAGATTTTTCAGTTTTACAAGCCTTTGCCTATTCTGAGGACATCATTGTGGATTTCCATTCAGGACTGCATGAAGTGAAAAGACTACAAGCAGTTATAAATGTGTATTAGGATAAAGTACTGAAAAGCAAACATGTTGAATGCACCAGAATCAAAATACATTAATTTCCCTGAAGAAATCTTGCATCACTGTGACTGTAAGACAAAACAGCAATATTGTTCATCATTACCTGGCTTTTATGTCCTGCGGTACAAGGAGAGGAATTCAGGCCATAGTCCACACACACCGCTCTGACGTAGAGTAAATACACTGATCGGATGAGTAATGATCCTGGGTTGTTAGGTCATGAGAAAGAGCTATCACAGCAGAGAGAATAATCAATTACACCTATTCAGGACAGCAATGGAAGCTGAAACAGTATCCCTGAGCAAACACTGAGAGGTTCCTACCATCCGCAGAGAGGGAACAGTTGCAAAGGAGGATGAGTGTCAGGGCAGACCGCAATCTAGGTCTAAGAAGGGCACACATGCAGTGGGGAATAATGAAAGCTAAATACATGGTCACTGTGGTAATGCAAAATTGCCTGCTGAATTCAGAAAGTGATCTCAAGACAAATGGCACAGCAAACAGCAGGTTCCAGCTGGTAGCAGTGAGTTCAGCAGGGAGTTGTGATGAGAGCTGACTTGCCTCATGACCACAGAGTCCAAGGAACTGAAGATCTCTAATATGGTCTGAAGTGCAGCTAAAAGGTTTTCTCTGTAACAGACATTCATGAATCAGTGAGACAGACAAATTCCTAAATTTGTAAGAGCCATTTCCAATCCTAAACCACCAGAAACTCTCTGAAGGCACTCAAGACCATGAATTAAAGAACACAAACAAAGCACCACTTAAATTTAACTGGGAGACCTCTTACTGGTGCACATGTTCCTTTCTGGAAACTCTAGAGGACTGAAAGCAGGATTTTCTTTAAAGAGGGGAAATGTCCATACAGCCTGGAGAAACTGCCAAGTTGAGCCTCAGTCTCTACCATCACCTCCACCCCTCCTACCTTCCTCCCTGCAAACACTTGAAGGGAAAAGGAAGCACAATATGAGAGAAGGCTTTCAAGTACTTCTATAATTTTGCACTTCTGCACTCTACTCATCGTAGTCTGGCAGCTGGCAGTACTTATCTGAAGAGAAGCATCAAAATGAGCACGTTTCCCCACAACGTCCATTCCTTTTAAAAACCCTGTATCAGTCTGTATGCATGACTGTCCAGATCCATAACTTATCATAACTAGGATTGCAGGCAGCAATAGCTGAAGAAGTCCAGATCACGAGGGAATAGCTGATAAAAGCTCTGCAACCTGATGCAAAGTGGAAGTGCAAAGAACAGACACTTGCTCCAAGGTCCTGCTGATTGGAACTGACACACCGAAGGTTTTCTGATGCTGCAGAACAGCAAATAACTGCAACAGGGGTAAGTCACGGAGCATTAAAGAAAAATAATAAGAGCTAAGGAGATAACAGTGGTGATCTAGCTCAGCAGAGCCACAAAGAATCAAAATAATTGCTGAGAGCCTTAGATGAAGCTGGCAAATAATGAGACAAAAAGGGAAACCTAGGAAGGAAAGCCTGATGGCAACAGTAGGAGTAAGGAAAAAGATGCTGAACAGAAGTTTCAATGAAAACAGAGCCCAGATACACAGTTCTAGCCCATTTAGCCTATGCTAACTGCAAAGCATCTGGCTATTGCCACTGGGTTAAATGTCTTTGCTAAAATGTCTTTCTTCAGACGGATACTCATCTATCTGACACTGGAGCAACCATGCCTTCGGTAGGTTACCTGGGCTGGAGGAAAGGGGTATTTAAAACACCTTCCTTGAGAGTCACTGGGATGGATGTGTCCTCTTCAGCACTGCCTGGGGGGGAAGAACACACAGCTTCTGCTCACAGACAGAAGAGAGCCAGTGGGATCTGCACGCATCAGGCGCATCAAAACTGGCTGTGGGTCTGGAAGCAAGATCTGTACAGAGGACTCCTGTAAAGCATTAAATGGTCCCAAGAGGCTAAGAAGGGGACTCCCAGTGCTCATGCATGTGACAAGCAGTCTGGAGTCTCCGAGGCAGACAAGGACAGTGCTTCCAGTGTCATTTCCTCCCCTCACATCTTCCCACATAGGCGGGAGCTGATTTGTTAAGCACCAATGCCAAATTCCAGGAAACAATTATCTAATGAGTCTCTTCAGGAGCCTCCTGGGACCAGAAAGTCTTGCTAATCCAAGGCAGAGAATAATCTAGTAGATATTCTTTTCCATGGGAGATTTAAGTAGGCAGCTCTAATACCTTACCATGACACAGGCTGGCACTGCAGAGGTAGACAGCATGCACTGGCAGGCTGCAAGGCAGGGGAAAAGTTACACTTGAGACAACCTGACTCTGATAAGCCTTGGATCCTGCAGTTTTAGCTAATGTATCTCAAGAGGCATGTTTTCTGTTTTTTTGTTTGTTTATTTCTTGTTCACCTCTCCCCACCCCAGGGGAGCAGGCAGTTGTGGTTTGTTTTTTTTTTTGAAAGCACAACTTGAAATATCAACAAATAAAATATTTGTAAATAAGTACATGTAATTACTATGGCAGAGCTGTTCTTCTGCAAGTGCCTGATGCTCACCACTCTTTTATATGATAATCTTTTATTGTCTGAAGCAAGACACAGCAATTTTTAACTAAAACCTTGCCAGTAAGTGGTTCAAGTTACAGTTCTTCCAGTGTACCAGTCCTTTTTATATGTAATCGCATTCAAAGGGTTCATTCACATTTTCTAATCACTGGAACTTGCTGTGACAGATACTCAAGGATTAAATATAAGCTTTTAAAAAAAAAAAAAGTATCATGATATGAGAGTCAGGGAGCTCTAGAAAATGTGTGAAAGTTTCCATCAAGGACAACCAATTCCATCCTACACAAAACAGGAGCTAAGGCTTATTTTACATTTTTTAATTTATTTTTTTTTTGGTCTAGAATAATGTGCACAATGATTCTTGTGCAATAACTGCAAGGAAAGATTGGATTTTAGCAGAAAATCAGGAATACTGTGGCAAATTGAAAAGACCAGGAGACATAAATATAACATTTAATTTTTCAAAATTCATCTCTCCTTTCTCAGGCTCCAAATCATATACCTGGCACATTCTGACTCTTTCATCTTTAACACATTCCTGTAATAGCATTGGATCATGCATTTAATGACTGTATACAGCTGTTTCGCATTGATTTATCTCCTGCTGATGGCAGAACTGCTGATCAAAACTTCAGAAAGAGAATTTTCATTTAGGGGCTTGGATGCAACTGCACCCCCAACCCCCGCCCTTTGTATGGGGGTGTTACAGCAGCTGTCTCTCTTTGAAGCCAATGCACGCAGCTTTGTGTCCTTCTCTTTCTGATAAACACGAACTAGTTATACATGTGGTGGCCACATAATTACTGGGTTTAAAGGCATAAGGAAATAAATAGTGTCCATCCTTTTCTTACTCCCCTCCCCCCCAACCTCACCTGTCACTCCAGGATTACATATCCCGATGTCTGAACCCTCCTTCATGAAAATCCTGAATAATTCTTCAAGTTTGAAGTTTTAATTAGATAGGGACAACACACTGTCATTCACTGGTGTGAGGAACCTTTACCACTAAACTTAAACGATATGGTTTTAGTATAAACTGAAAATTAATCCCACATGATTTGCAAGCCACCAGATGATTGAGCATTTCACATCAAATCAGAGTAATAAATCATTACTTCCATATGCTTACGAGCAGTAAGACGGTTGACTGTTCCAGCGATAACACGCTGGGAAAGTGAAACAGCTAGCAGAGTTTTGAGCAAAGCAACATCATTTCATACATCTCAGAATAAGCCATTTACTCATTGCCTGATGTGCCCAACGTGGGATATAAGGTTAAAAAAATATACAGTTGAATGCAACATCAAGATGGCAAGTGTAGCTTAATATTAATAATAAAAAGCTTCATAATTAATTGCAGTGTTTTTTAAATATAAACTAATTTTGAATATAAATACATGAACTAGTAAATCATGACACAGTGCTAGAAGCCTTTTTACACTGCTTTCAAAACGCAGTATCACCTGCTTAAAAAGACACAAGATTCCTGTAAAATGCCAGAACACAGCAACTGAGGATCTGCTTTTCTGAGAGCTTGTAAAAATACCTTTTAATCTAAAAGCTTTGGTAAGCACTTTAGTCAGCTGAACAGCATCAAAAGAAATGATCACCATTCAGCAAACAAAGGAACAAAGACAAATGTTTGGGGCAGTTCAGGGTAAACCTAGAGAAGGAGGACTTAGGATAAAAGACCACTTACCTTACTTATCTACTACTGCTCCAACTTTCCTTACATGTTTTCTGCTTTAGCACACACCCCCAGCTTTTATGTATGTCCTGTTTTTAATGAAACCTTCACTCTTGCTCCTGTTGTGCCTATGTACGTTCTTACATTGCTTCTTGGTATGTTCTTACATTCATTCTAGAGCACAGAAAGTGAAACCCACTTATTTTCTTATCAGCTGAGTAAAGGGATAGTTTCAGGGATACTACTGTGATGAACGCTACTACATTCAGAAGTAAGGTATCACAAAAACAGTGGACATCACACAAGAGCCTAATGGCTGATTATGCTCAAACAAGACAGAGAAATGTCTAATTGTGAGCCGTTGAGTCAGTTTATCACCATACATCAGAAAAACACGTCACATTTGCACAACGCTCAAGTTTTCCTTGAAATTTCCATAACACACAATATGTTGAAGGGTTTAAACACGCCACTTGGAGAGATTTTGAATGTTTTGTTGCTGTTGAACACTTCTTAAGAAAAGATTCAGAAAACATCACAACCCCCAAGACTTTCCTTGGAGTATTTATTCTTCCTCAGAGATGAAAATGAATCAGACAAGGTTCAGCACTAAACTTCTATTATTATACATTATTTACTAAACTAAATCTATTACATTGCATAATCACACTGATTAAAATGGCCTGTATAGACACTGCTCTATAGTCTATCAGTTCTTGATTGTTGCCCCCGAGTATAATTTGCTTTTAAATTGCCTGCAAACGATTTGCAGACTGTTGCTAAACATTACAAAACAGACGGATCAGCATTCTGCACGACAGCAGTTGGGAAGGTTTGTGTAAAGAGACCAATGGGACACAATAGTCGAAGCTCTCAGAGTGCCGCACTGCACCCCCAACTTTACAATTATCACTGGTGTAAGTAAAAGCCATATTATTACATCTCCATATTTCTGTGACTGAATTTGGCATATTTAACTCCCCAGCTATATTTAGTTTAGCTACTTAATGTATGTTTGTGGGAAACAATGTGATTATTTTTTTTTTTAACCCAAGTTGTGCCCTGGGTGTGCTACAAGTACAAAGAAAAAGAAGTTTGGCCTCATTAATAAAGAAATGGTAAAATCAGACCTAAAAAAATCTCAGTTTTCTCAGTGAAAAACACATTTAGAATGGCGGAGTCCAAACTACACTTCTGTAAAAGTCTCTACTCTGTGACAAGTACAAAGGTAACCAAAAAAAAAAAATAATACAGGAGAAAATACCTGTTCAACCAAGAATTTTAACAGCTTTGCTATTTATAGGATCAAGACCCTGCAGCTTAATGATTAATGAAGACTGACCGTACCTGCTGACTTGCAGTCAGACAGAAGTCAATGAGCCATGAGGAGGTTGTAAAAGGCAGAGCACAGCCCCTGCCGGGCAAACTCACGGCAGCCGGTCACTACATGTTCATCCCGTCCAAGGGGGCTCGCAGCAAAACCTGCTGCAGCACGGCCGTGACCCCAAACACCGCGTTTTTCCATACCACAGCTGTATCAGTCGCTGAGAAGGCAGTGCTTATTTAACACCCTGCTGCTCTAGCACATGCTCCTCTACGTTGTTTTGAAGCATTAGACGCAACAATCAGGTCAACGCTCAATGGCTCTGTGCAAACCCAAAGGCACAGCCCCATGGCACCTTCACCCGAGCACAGTGCCCGCGCAGGTTTTGCCCAAGAATGTCTTTTTTTGTGATTGGAAAGTAGCATGCACAGACTGGAAAATACAGTGGGTTATGTTCTCTGAGGGCAGGGAAGGAAAAAACAGTCTTAGGTTTGTCAGCCTCGGGTTCCTTCAATCCTGGCTACGCTACAAAGTCTTGCTACTATAAATGAAGCACTTTGCTTCATGCGGTGCGTTTTATCTTCCTTGCTCTGTTGTGATTATTATTTGAACAGTAAATACGTTTCCTTGTGGAGGCAGAGCTTTATTCCAGTAGCCCAGAACTTGCATCCAGACTTTTGCCACTATTTAGCAGTTTTCAGCAAGTTCTGTTCCATTAGCTAATTCATTGAGTAACATGTTCTCCGTCTGAGCACTGGAAATACAGAACTGCAAATGGCATGCAAGTGATGCTACACGTCGTATTCTGTAAAACTGTTTAGACACCGTTAGGATCTTCGTGTTACAAAGCAAACAGTGCAAACTTCTGCACTAAGCTTGCCTATTCCTCTTCCAGTAACGAGCACCTAACCATGATCCAGGAGACATCAGTATTTATCACTGTAAGCATTCATAGGATATTTAAACAAAATTCTTCAACCTGCATGAACGCAGGCAGGACTGGCAGGCACTATCTAAATGAGCTTCAGTTAATTGCGCTGATGTCGGACCAGTACAGTGAGTACTGCCTGCCCCACAGACATACAAATTTAGTTGCACATAAAATTTGAAACTCTCCTCTGCCAATTAGAATACCAATTTCAGATTGCAATCCGTATAATAAAGCTAATTAAACAACCTTTCCTCCACTGAGATCCATTAGGCTTTTTATGTTTTGATCTATTTAGAATTTCCATTTGCCTCCCACTCTCTGCTGACTTGAAAATTCCTCTGTGTTTCAGGAAAGCTTAGTGAGTTTCTCACTTTATTATGAGTTAGACATACATCTGGCCATAAAGGAAAAACTCCGGCCAAGTCTTTCCCATTAGCCATGCTACAGAGACATTAACAACTGAAACAGAGAAATTATTGGTGACAAGTTTCTTTCTAAAACTGATGAAGCACACCATTTCTACTTCTTAGCATCAGCTGAGGCTTTAACGCTGGTTTACTTTAAAAAAACAAAACAAAACAAAAAAACTGTTCATATTAAACAGATTTCTCTTACATAATATTAGAAAAACATTTAGTTTTAAGGAAGGTAGAATTATTCCAATATCAAATACATTATCATTTGTTCCAGGTTTTCTTAGAAAGCATATGAAAACTAGAAAGAGGCCTCTAGACAAACTAGATAGGAAAACAAATACTCAAATAGGTATTGAGTTTGCACAGCATATTTGCTATAAACAAGACACAAGAAGACCTTTAGGAAGAGATGCTAGCATTACGCTGATTTCTGTCCTCCTGTAGCTCACCAAAGTAAAACCTTTGAGTATTTCTCTTGAACACACAGAGGTGCTTCTTAGTGGCAAACAACATATTTTACATATAAATTGTTATTGAAATTACTATCAGTATTATTAACCATCCTGTAAACTATAATCAGTACCATGTACAACGTTGCTAAATTTGGAAACAAACAGCAAACAATACTTCATCTGAGAATCTTGGGCAACAACAAATCTACACAATTTCTATCCATTTTCATAAATATGTTGTGTATTCTCAATTTCCAGATTTTTTTTCATGCAATGTGAATTGAAATAGACAGAAATACTATTTTGTGAATCACCGCTCTGGGTTCCAATCCTTTGATAATGCTAAACAACATTTCATCCCACTGAATGTGTTCGTTAAGTAAAGTACTACTAAGCATCATAAAACAGCAGAACCTAATTTATGACTGATAAAACAATCATTACAGCTGTGGCAAGCACACTTCGCAGAAGGGTAATCTACATCTGAAAGAACAGAAATAGCTAGGCAAAGAAACACAAAAAGCAAAACAAATAAAATACATTTCATGCTCCCTTTGGATAACAAATTCAGGCTCTAGTTCAAATATTTTATGCACGTGCTTAACTTGAAAAGTGTAGGAAGGCGAGTTGAAGTCAAGGTATAAAAGCCTTGACCTCTTGAAGAGGTTGCATAGAATATAAAATACATTATTCTGTTCTCATGTCAGCATCCACCAATATTTGTGCTTACTTAAGCATATTCTGCATTCTCTTGTGCAAATAATAGCCCCCTATGAGCCCAGCATACAGTAAGACAGACTCCTAGCAGCACAGGTCAGGGAAAGATCTCTCACCTGAAAAGTTCCTGCATGGTCTTCTTCTTTGTCACCTTCTTTTCCTTCCTTGAGAGCAATCAATGTGAACCCTCGAAAGTACGCAGGAGTGGCAGCAGAAAGTGTCACTGAAATGTAAGAAACAAAGAAAACATACTATTAGTTGTGAAGGCAGACACATGCATATAATTTTTCAGTTCAACGTGAAATGTGTGTGTTTTAAATTGGTATTAACAAAAGCTAGAGCACTAACAACATGGAGCAGAGCCAGCCAGAACACAAAAATCTTCAGTCCAAGTTTCCACATAAACTGAAAAGCACTGGCAGAGTACTGATGTGAAATCTCCCAGCTATTTTTTCATGCCCTCTTTTTTTCCCCACAGAGATTGCTCATCTGTTCAGCTCTACAGGAGGTCGTGTTGTTTGTTGTTGTTGTTGATGATGATGCCTTTTTGTTATTGTTTTGTTCTTATGCGAAGAAATATCTTCTGAAACATTTGGCTTCAGCTTTTGTCCTGCTTTGAGCACAGACAAGGATCTAGGCATTAGTACACGAAAAGTTTCTTTGACTCTAAAGCAACGTGACCATACCACGTGCCTCAGCTTAACTAGCCAGAGGTGCTAGCTTTAAAACTATCCTTCATCTTCTTCGTCCTTTATCCTGCTTCTTCCTCAGGGCAGAACAGCACACAAAGTTGAACTCCTGGGTAAAACCAACATCTAGGGCTGTGCTGCCAAAGCATCCTACGTGTCAGCACAACACCTATCTTCACACTCCGATCCTGACCACGACGGTGTTGTTGACTAGAGCTGCTAGCAGAGAAGAAATAGTGTAACACTGCCTATCCTGATTTTACTATGCTCGGCATCAGGACTGCATCCCTCACGTTCTGGCGGTGCAAAACACCTTTGTATGATCCTACTATTTGCCACCGCCATCACCTAAGCATCACCTGAGCTTCATGTCAGCTACAGCTCTTCTGAATGTTACAAAGCAAGATGAAACAGGACAGAGCTTTGAGGCAAAACTTTTGGGGGTATTTATACATTACTCAGCCTTTTTCAACGCCTTATAGGAATCTCAGTCTGAAACAGAGAGAAACTTTATGGAAGAAATCTGTTTGGATTAAAGGAAAATGGTCAGAAAACCAGGCTTGAAATCCTCCTAAGTAGCTTTTACTTCAGCCACGATGCAGCCAGTGCTGCTTGTAGCACTATTGTCACGCTCTCAAACCCTGCCTGGCACAATAGGAACTGAAGACCACCCAGAGTTTTCATGAGCAAACAGCAACTGCCAATTGCAATCGCTGCTTCCTAGCTGGGTATTCCCGAGGGACTGCCTCTCACACAACCAGGAGGCGAGGAGCTGCACCACGTTACTAACAACGACAGACAGCCCTGAAAAGACACTCCTTTCAGAACATGTTCAGAGTTCATTTGGAATACGTGGAGCCCTTCTTGATCTAGAAATTCTGTAACAGAAAATATATAATGGGGTGTTTGAAGGCTTCTAGCTTTATGCAGCAATATTCGGGGCTAAAACCAATGGTGTTTGTACAAATGCATGTAACTTCTGCCTCCTCATGAAAATAGCAGACTGGACAAATACACAAAAGGTTAAAAACTGAAAGTGCCACGTTTACACCAAAGTGAGTTGTTGTTTCTTTTTTTTTTTTTTTTTTTTTTTTTTATAAACACCTCTACAAATATAAAGTACTTATGGGCATATGAGCAAGCCCCTAAACTCCCATGATTTTCCACTTGTTCCACAGAACCTTAGCATGAACTTGAATCTCATCATTTCTGGGGAGGAAGAAACTTTCACATTTTATGTATGGGAACCAAGTGGCTGCATAAGAGCAACTAATGTTTCTATGTTTCTAAGTGTTGCTCTAATTTATTAATTCATTATCTGCCCAATAATTACTATTGCTAGTCCAATTTTGCAAACATTTGCAGCCCAATCTAAATGAAAATTCACGGCTAGCCCTTCAGTTATAGTAATTGGGAACAGCACTGCAGAACTCAGTGGGGACGAACCCATTGCACTCTTTTGAATACCAGTTCTTGGAAACTAATTGCCATAAAAGCATTTCACATGCAACAACTTTTTCCATATATTATATGTAATTCAAAAGTCTGAATCACCATGAGCAAAAAGTTACACCAGAAATACTTCAATGCTTACACAAGGAAACAGGGATTCCAGCTGTGAATTGACTCAACCGTTTTCATCCTCCTCCTCACATTTATGGATCAACCCAGTTTCCAAAACCCCTACCAAGAAACCGAGGACATCTGAAGTGCTACAAAAGCTCTCAGGGGAAAAAAAAAAAAAAAAAAAAGAGGAGAATTCCCAAACCTGACTTCCAGCTGTTGCATGCCCGGGGTTCCCGCTGGGCTCCTGCTGAGGGCTGGGAGTTCCCCTCCCTCTCCCTGGACTCAGCACCGCTGGTGGTGTTGCAAAGAGGGGCTGAGAGCTCATCCCAGACACAGCAGCCCCTTCAGAAACCCCCTAAGCACCTTGCAAGGCGGCTCTCCCACACACCTCCCGGCCCTCCTGCTGCCCCGGGGTCCCCAGCTGAAGGGGGGGATGAAAGCAGCAGCTCCTTTGCTGCAGGGCAAAGGCTGCCTGACTCCATCCCACACTGCTGCACCAACAGTTTTGCTCCTCTATCTGCTTCTCTCTGCAACTGGTGATATGGGAGAAGTGCTGAGATGGTTACAGAACAAGGGCTCGCTTGTACATCACAGACGAGCGCTCGCACATCGGGCAGGAGAAAGAAATTCAGAAAATTCAGCGCTCCTTGGAAGAGAAGTCCCAAAGCGGACACAAGGGAAGCGCGCAGCATCAGCCCAGCTTGGCCTTGGTGGAGGTGGGAGTGCAGACGGCTGCAAACAGGGGCACAGGGCAGGACGGTGCTACCTAAGCAGTGCAGCGAGGGACTGCACAAGTCGCATCCTCACCCTCCTCAGCAGTGCACCTGTTCCAGGATAGCACGGCAGAAACCAGGCGCCGCGTGGCAGCACCTCAAATGGACACTATTCCGTGCACATTTTTAAGAGGTTGAAACTTAACTCGTTTTTCCTGGAAAGCTCATGCAAAATTAACAATCTACAGATCAATAGAGCTAAGACTGATTAGTTTCAAGGACAATTGCCTGGTAACACTGAATGAAACTTCAGGGCTGTCTGTGCCTTCCCCTGGGAGGAAGAGGAAAAACCATGTGTTTTGGGCTATCTCGGGCCCAACTTGAGCAGCAGGGAGAGGGGACCGTGCCCCAGGGTGGTGTGCCCACAAACAAGCCTGGTACCAGTGGAAGACCAGCTCCCCACACGCATTTCTGTCTGCTCCCCAGGGAAGGAGGCAACACTGCAGGCTGAAAGACCAGGCAGAGAAAGGCCACGGCACCAAGAGCCCGAAATAAGATGTCAGAAATGTCTGCGCCCCATGGGGGAGCCATAAGACCCAGAGCCATTGCTCCTGCATTACACATGAGGGAGGAAATGAGGATGACTGCAACCACTGGAGCACTGCAGCTCTTCCCATCACCACAGCTCCACGGCCTGAGGCAGAAGGCACGTTGGGCAGCGATTTGGAGTAACAAACATCGCTGGACGCCTCCACACCACTGGGTTAGTGGCGGATGGGATTTGTATGTAGAGTGAGTCCCCGCGTTATCCACCTTGCATAAATACTCGTTTATTCCAGGAGCCCACTAGGAAATGTGCCAAGGATCCAGATTGAATTAAACGAGACAGGGGCCATGGAAACAGGCGTCTTTGGCTCCAACTCAACTGAGGTTGTGCAAATCCTCTGCAGCGTAGGCCATCTAGCAATTTACAGCTAAAACCCCTACAGATGTGCTATAATCCCACATTTTTAATTGTTAGTTAGATTTTCTAACCTTTGTATAAAACAGTAGCATAGTTCCAGTTGTAACACAGAATTTCCTTCAAAAATGAGCTCTTAAAAACATTCCATGGTGCTGCTATTGTCACAGATAATGTATATATTAGGCTAACATTTACTTATGTTCTTCCAACCCTCCATAAAGTGTCCTTAAAGGACCGTTCAGATAAAGTATTCAGGTGGCACATGAGCTTAATATCAAAACCACGTGTTTTGGTCTACATTTTCAATTTTTATCATTAGCTGTAATTTTCTCGTTTCTAAGACACTACAATATGCTAATGTGATTATTGATTGAGCTCGTAACATCAAGATCCAGCATGTCCACAAAATTAATTCTAATCCACTGGGGGCTTTCTTTGCCCCTACATTTCCATGTAATAGAAACTTCTTTGGCAGGTGCCTCTAAATATCCAGTAATACTTTCACAGAAGTAAACTCCCAAACTTCTGCAGAACATTCACGTATTTGTCACTGTTGAGGAACTTGACACTTACTTCTCTTTATCCTGCTTGGTAGACGTACAACATGGTATCTTTCAGACTCCTGGTACTAATCCTAATGCCTAGGTTAGGGTTAGGCTAACTGTACCAGTTGACTGACTGATGGGCAATGCACATTTCCTCACACCACACTCAAATGTCAGTTATCGAGAAAAAACTTTATCACAAATCCCACAAAGCTACAGCCTGGTACTCAAAACAGGTTAATCAATGCAGCAGAGATTTTCTTCCATTCTTTAAGAGAACATGATGTGTAGACTTTTGTTTTTCTCCCCATCTGCCCTAAGACTCCCATGTTCGTGCAATGGGAAAACGTTGCTCTTTACACCGACTCCAGGGAAGGTCAGGAGAAATACTTAGAAGAAACACTCAAAATTGGTTTTCCAAAGTGATGATTTCCCCAAGAACCCATTCATTTTGCCTATAAAAGAGATTGGGTAAAGTACATAAAATAAAAATAAAAGTCCAATTTATTTTCAAAGTACTTTTAAAATACAAAGGTGACAGTGTATTCCATGAAGGTTTGCTTCCAAAGGGACTGTGTAGTGAGGCAGGAAAAGTGACCAAAAACTGCCTTTATCTATTAATTAGAAAAAGATGCTGAAGAGTGCTTTGGAAGTTAATTTCAAGGATTGTATGTGAAACGTTCAGCAGAGAATGAATGCCTCCATCCCTTATTTACAGTGGTCATTAGCACCATCTCCTCTGCCTCTTTCCTGTTTGAACCATCTGTTCTTTACCCCAGGAAAAAAAAAGAAGGAGGGGAGGTAAACAGAAGTGCAAAATGTGGGAAGTTGGCAGCATGCTGCATCACTGTTTGCCCATATGCTAACTCATTATATTAGCATTCATATTTCAGGGCAAGACCGACTAGCTCCGAGTTTCCTCTCCTTGCTGCTTGATGCTGAAGCTGCTACTCGCTGCGCTAGGTTTAAAGGGGGAGGAAGAAATCCTACAGAAGTCGGTGAAAGAGGGAAAGAGTGAGTGCGTTTTGTATCACGTCAACTTGTAACGCTGAGCCGAGCCGGCAGAGAGAATTCATAAAAGAAAGGAAAATCCTCTTAATGCTGAGTTCGTGTTTGGGAGTAAAGTGACACCGTGAAATCCAACTCGCTCTCACTTGTCAGGAAAGCATCCCCGATAAAGCAGTGCGTGGGAGCACGTTACCCTGCCTTCACCCACACAGCCACACGCGCTCCAGCAGGGACAGGGAGGTGAGGGGCACGGGGAGCCCCGCTGTAGTTTTGGGGACACTTGTCCTGACCGCACCGCTGCCGTGGGAAGGAAAGGACGGCCAACTTACCCCGGTAACTGTTCCCAGGCTTGTAAAATTCGGGATCGCCCTCCACCCTGAGGCTAAATTCATTGTACCCTTCCCTCCGGGTGCCTTGGGCTCGCAGGATCCGGCTGCAGTATCCCTCGGATTTCGCGGCTTTCTCCAGGGTTTCGTCCGAGAAGCCCTTCGCCACCAAGGGGACCGTCAGCGCCAGCAGCCGCAGGGCCAGGGGCTGCAGCCGGGCTCCCATCCTGGGGGCTCCGCGCAACTTCTGCCCCCGGCTCGGCGCGGCTCGGGCAGTGCCGGCCCCCGGCAGGAGGCTGCGGGCGCGCAGGGACCGGGCTGGGCGGCTGCGGGGAGAGAGGGAGGGGAAGGAGGGGAGGGCAGAGCCGGAGGAGAGAGAAGGGGAGGGGAAGGGAAGGGAAGGGAGGGAGGCGGGGAGGGAGGGGAGGAGGGGATCACAGCCTGATGCTGCCCAGATCCCGGCGCGGGGCTGGCGGCGGGGTGGTGCCCGCCCGCGGGGATGCTGCGGCCGCAGCCGGGCAGAGGGAGGGGAACGGGGCCGGGGATGGTCCCGGCTGCACCCCCCGGCCCTCGCCTGCCTCCCAGCAGGGGCACATCGCGAACGGCAGCGCCTGAAAGGAGCCGGGGAGCAGCCCCGGGGCGCCCGGGCGCACCCGCACGGCAGGACCCCCGGCAGCCACCCGCAGCAAGAGGGCAGCGCCGCTCCCGCTTATCACAGAGCCACAGAGCTGTCGAGGCTGGAAGAGACCTCCAGAGCATCGAGGCCAAGCTCCGAGCTGCAAGGACGCCGAGCGACTTGCCTGGATGCCCAAAAGTTCACAGCAGCAGGGACAAGGGGGAGCCTAGGCCATAGGGTCCCCGCACCCCCGGCACCAAGCGCGGTGCTGTTGTCCAAATACACGAAGTTCTCCACCGAGGGCTGGGGGAGGATGCTGAATGGTTTACTTTAAGAGCTTGCTACTGCAAGCTCCTCTACAGGGGAAGCTTTTATGTTGCATATTTATAAAGAATATAAACCAGCACAGCCTCAAAACACACGCTCAGTGTGAAGAGCTGGATGAGATTTTCAGTTTAGGATGAGATGAGAGAAGGGTTCAACTACAGGAGGAAGGAGGATAAAGGCTCTTTCCAGCACAACTTCCTTTTTCTGCTCCTCTCATCACTTTGATATCACTTTGAAACACCAATCCTGGCTTTCCCATGTAATCTGCCAGGTCGCCTGCCCCCGCTCAACCCTTTCCCTTCACTGTCCCCTCCTGCCCAACCCACAAGTACAAGGGGGGGGTACTTCACCCATCGCCTTCAGAGCAATAATATTGGCTGCTTTTGCTATCTGGGTTCCTCCTTGACAGCTATATTGAGCTCACTTGTTTTATACGAACTGGGTCTGCTTTAGCCAGGTTCCTCAGTCAACTTCATCAGTTAAAAAAAAACAAACCAAGATGCAACTGAAACTGACAAGACAACTAAAACCATACTGGCGTTAAGACACCTAACTTGCTTCATTCTAGATCCTTGGCTTCTCATTTCTTTTCCTGAGATTGATTGAAAAGCAATTACCTGACTGAAACATTCACAGCAGGCACTGCACACATTCCTGTACAATCCACCGCTGTTTGGAGCCAGAGTTCTGGGCTCTCACTCAGCTCCTCCAAGGATTTCAAGTCACCTCCACGGCTTTTTTTTTTTGTTTTCACATAGCATCAAACTAACAGTTAACTAATTCCTCAGCATCTATTAACTCTTCATCTTACAACACATCCTGTGTCTGCTACTTTTCTTCCTCCCTGAATTGGTCTGACACATTTCTTCCGGCTTCTTTCTTTTTTGTTTAAAAGCTAATTTTTTGTTTAAAAGTTAAAGCGTTGGAAAGTTTCCTGGAAAGGTACAATACAGCGTCTTGTTAAGAGGGAATGCTTCAACTTAGCAACTGATACAGATAAATTAACTTGCACTGCCTACAGCCATGAAATGAGTAATTTGTTGTCGAGACGTTTTTAGAATATGGGCAATGTCATTAAGCACGGGCATCCTCAGGGTTTTCTATTTGTTCTACTAATTAGTGTGTGTTTGCCTAAAGCATCCAGCATGATGTACCAGTCAAAGACGCACGCAAACTGATGAATCCGACCATCCATGGCAAATTTAACAGAGAAAGCTTCGTATCTTAGAGACTGCAGTGCTGCTTCTCTTTGTGCACTTTCTGGGATGAATAAAAGTTGCTGTTCATGACTGTTAGGCATAACAATCATTACTGGGGTAATATCGCGTTTGATGGAGCCGTTATGGTTGGAGAAAGCTCCTTCCCCCCACCCCAACAGCAGGCTTTCCTCACAAACAAAAACACAAGAGCTGCCGTCTTCCTTACCTTTTGCTGCTTCTGATAAGAAGCTCATTTTAAAATGAGATTTTAGGGGACTGCACTAACTACTGCAGAACATCCCTGCATCGACTGGAAGATATCGTAGGTGGTGTTTTAAATTTTCCTTCTTCCCCACCTTCTGCTTCTACGCTTTCAAATAGCTATGCGAAGTCTCAGGAAGTATCTGCAAGGCGAGATGTGCAATGTAATAGCTGTCTATGCAACACTTGACTTTAAGGCCCCTAGTACCCAAAGCAAAGGAGCCTCAGGTAAATGTCTATACCGATTAAAAAATGACTGTACCCCTCACAGCAGTCTGCTCAGAGAGCCTCCAAAACCAGCTAATTAAAACCATCAGGGTGACAGGCACCTTAAGTCTCTTGGTCATCGGCTGCTCGATAACCTTACTGGGCGCTAGGACTCACCTGTACATAGTGATAACAACAGAGGGATAAATCTTTCAAAAGTTGACTGACAAGAACGATGCCTCCTCTTTTACACAAGCGCTGGTAATTATAGTACTCAATTAGGGTATTAGAGACACAGGTTTCAATTCTGTGCTTGGCTTGCTGCTGTTCAAAGCCTCGTGTCTAACCTGTCAGGAAGCCTCTCACCGTGAAGCTGTAAGCCTTCTAAGCAAGTCCCTCATGGAAATGTCAGATTTCTAAATTTGAACCAAAGATCAAACCAATGGCCAGAGAGAAGGGAAAGCGAGTGTTCCCTCTCAATTACAGGCATTTCCTGGAGACTGAGATCTGGGGTGCTGCTTCTTCCTCAGAAGACATTAATTACATTGGGATCGATAGCTGTTTAGGTGCTCAGCTACTGCTGCAAGTTTGCAGTAAGTGCATTCTGAAAGCTGCCACCAAATTAGGACAGGTAGGTTGATGACAGCCCCCCAAAGACCCTTTCCTCTGAGACAGATGTTTGGTTGCTCATTACCATCAGGACGGAGGATGCTGCTGCTCTGGCAAAAGAAGAGTGCATCGGATGACTAGCAAGTAACACTGCAAAACAGCCTGCAGTAAAATCTTCGCTGACTAGGAACGTAAGCAGGGAATTTGAGGGTTGCCATTTCATATGTCCCTATCCCATTTTCAGATCTTTGTCTTAATACAGATCTATTACCCTCGTTTGCATTTCCATCTCTTCCCTCTCCAAGAAAAAACGAATGTGGCTGCTGAACAAAATGGAATCTTCCTCTATTAGTTTAGATGGAGGAATATTCCCCTTGCTACTAAAATTCCCCTCTGTTGGCAGCAAGAACAGGGCTTTTCTAATGCCGATTGGTCTGTGCTGTCTTAGAAGCCTGTTTAGAAAGAGATCTGGTGAAATCTGTTATCCTATTAGACAAAGAAAATGGCTTGGGAGACACTTAAGATGATTTCTTACAGCTCTGTGGCACTGTTCTCAACTTCCTTTCTCCTAGGAATCCACGAAGTGAAGAGTAATGACAGCAAATGTTTGCAGAGGGCTGCTCACCATTTATACTACTGTCAGTCAATACAATGCCTCTCCAATATTAAACTTCCCAGTAGCTCAATTACATTTGCCTGTTTAGCCGTGCATGTCAGCAGCATATTTTTACACTGACAATACAATTTCTAATACATTTCATAGAAATATTTGGATCCTGACATGATGAGAATAGCATCATATATATTATTAGAGAAACACTGCGATGCTGAGAGAAATGGAGAGAGAAAGAAAAGCACAGTTCAGGCTTCTTTTGGACTTAAATGTGGCAAAAACTGGGGGACAACACGTGTGTTTGAAATTGCACCAAGGCTGCAAAAAAAGCTAGAAAAGTCTTGCTAGCACCTTGGTAACACGGGCAGAACAGGATTTAAAACAAAGCTGCTTTTGAATGGACCTTTCAAGATTAAATGTTGACAGAAACTCATCCTCCACACAATGGCTATTTTGGGGAGGTTTGCTACAGCAAGACCCAGGCTTCTTAGAATATTTAAACTCAGGATTCCTTCCCATACCAGACAGTAAATATGTTCTTAAAAATCTCTTCCTTTTTCCCACACAACGAGTCTCAAGAGCTATCTTGGGAATCCCAGAGAACTCCCAAGAGTAAACTAAACAGAGACAGGTTCTGCAAACCCACCACACAGCTTCATTTACCCCTAAGGAAGTTTGCTGCTGCAAACCTGGAGCACCAACAATTTTCAGACTGAGTCTCTTCCAGCTACACCCGACTGCCACCTCCCTCACCTATGGCTGCCTTTGGGAGCTCCATGCTCAGCACCCTCCCCTGCCGTGAGGAGCAGGGAACTTGTCCCCTGGTCTTCATCAGCACATCAGCCCACCGCCGCCACCCCACCACCACAGTGTTCAGGGGCTTTTTGGCATGGCCTTGCTTAAAAAAAGAAAAGAGACTAAGTTTATCTGTGCTCTTTCCAAACTAAGCTACAAAACAACAAACACGCAAAAAATACCACCATGTTTTAGTTCTTCAGTTGCTCAACACCTGTAGACTGGCTATTGCTTTGACACGTTCACCCTGCATTTTTATTCCTCTGAGGCACACGATAAAGCTCCTGTTTCTGCAGTAGCTGAACTCTCAAAGTTGTAAGGAACTTTCAGTGTTGCTAGGAAAAAAAAAATCAGGGCAAATATTAATGCAAATTCAATGTTGCATAGATAGAAACTCCTTTTCTGACCAATTCCCAGGTTGCGCATTTTTTCAGAAAGAATATAAAAGACAACTTAGGCAGTAAAAGAAAATGATTGGTTTATATCTGGACAAATCATGTAAAAAAACGCTCACCAAGGTCTATGCCTGCCTAACATTTATTTAACCAATCCTCCAGCATTTTTATAGTGATATAGTGATTAAAGCTTCAATCAACTTCCAATTCAACAAATCTTCAATTCAACAAAAAACCAAAACCAAGAATTACATCTTTGTCAAAAACACGCACACACACAACAGGGACAGGGAGAAGAAAAACTTATTTGGGATTTCTGGTACTGATCATGAATAAAGACAGAAGACAACAGAATGAAAAAGAAATAAGGTGATGCCACCAGTTAACTCACTGACACGTTTGCAGGCTGACACTACAATTCAAGCACACCAGTATGTTTGCAAAATAGCATCATCTCCCAAAGCAAGTTTGTAACAACGACTTCCTGCTGCTTGCCATGAGTTTGTTTTGTCTATTTTCTCCTGCTGGATTCAGTTCTTCCTTTTAAAGAAAATATTTACTGGAACTTGTTGGACTAATGAGTGTTTTTTTCATCCGTTATTAGCTGGCAGGTTTACTTGAACCTCTGATCACCAGCTGCAGCACCACTGCAGCTTACAGACTGCTGGCACATCCATTACAAAACCTTTTTTCCCTGGAAATCCAAATCAGCGACTTCAATTTGCACTGGGCTGAATACTGAATATTTGGAAGTAGAATGAATTCTCAGGGTGGCGGTGTTCATATGGTGCCAGCAACAAAGACGGAGGAGAGCGTGTGGCCACCTTGCGAGGGTGGGACTGAGAGCAGAGACCTGCAATTCAGAATTCATTCCGCCTCTCAACAGCTGGGCTGAACCTGGGCTCACCGCATCCCGGGAGCTCAGTTCCCTATCAGGGCAGCAGATTAATTTCTCTGCAAAGCACCAAGATCCACAGACAAAAAGCAAAACTTAACAATGGCTATTTCTATGTATTATTAGTGCGTGAAATGGTTAAAGCTCTACAAGTGTTAGAGCATGGTTTCAAAATAGGTTTTGGTCACCGACAGATTTTTCAGAAAGTTTTCTTGCCCTGTATTTGTGCAATTCATGATTATGTCAAGTATTGCCAGATACTCCTGTGGGTCACTAGGCCTTCAGATGAAGAGCAGATAGTTACTATCCACAAGATCTCTACACAGGGATTTTGCACTTGGGGGTATCAGAAAGAAACAGCAGTTTTTCAACACTGTTTCTTAAACCTCTGACTCATAGTTCAAGTATTAAAGGAGCCTCGGGAAATCTTTCAAAGGTTTACAGAGCTTTTTTTTTTTTTTTTTTTTAACAAAGGACATTTTGCAGCAATTTAGATAGGAACCTACACTGTCTGACACCAAGTGAGTAAAGAATATGTATATGAAAATTTTTCAAATATGTACATTCATACATATAAAGAAATATCTTAATCATTAACATTTCTTAATTGGTAAATACATAGAAGACCAACTAGGTAAAGGCACTATGCTCTCAATGTGTTTCATTGCATGCTCTGTGGACACCATCATATTTTGATTGTCAGCATGAGGTTAAAATTGCAAGCTGGTAATGCCAAGCAAGGTTTGTGGGAGGAGGAAATACCTTTTGCCAGACCAGCTGGTATACTTGAAGAACACGGACATGCTTTCAAGCATACCAGCCCTTCTGCAGGTCTGAAAAAAAAAAAAAAAAAAAAAAAAAAGAAATCCATATTTCAAAGCTAAATACATGTTCACAACAATTTCTCAGAGTTTAGTTAGTTACCCATTCACTAGACAGTCTGTGAAGAAGGGAACTGAAAGGTAAGGTAGGTAACTGTGAAGGAAAGCAAATGTGAAAAGGAAGAGGCAAAAAGAAGGAGGGTGATGAGTAGGTAGAAAAAAAAAAAAACACACCATTTTATAGCCTACAGTATAAACAGAAGTTAGTGTGGGAAAGAAATACATAAGCGTGCCATAAACCAATGTCTCCACTGAGCTACTGGTTTTTACTGCCCCGTAGAGTGCTGCATCTGAGTTTGCAGGCTCAGCTTTGGAAAGCATTTTGCAAGTTTACCTTGATGATAAAAACAGAGATATCAAAAGACACAAAGATTGTTTCCTGGGGAATGTTGAGAAATGGCAGCTGGGTATTTTGTCCTTTACAGATCGCCCTCAAGAGGTTCACCGGCTGCACTGGGAGAATAGATCACTTTCTTTGAGAAGCAAACCATTAGTAACTACATGCACATGGTGGTGAGCAATTGACCAATAAATTACTATTTCAGAATCAGTGGCACAGATCACATCTTTTAGCTGAGCTGTCAATGAAGTCGACTAGTCTCCAGGCTTCCACTCTGTAAGCCGACAGATCCATTTGCAATACTTCTATGTGAATCACAAGAATTATTAAGAGAAATTTCCAACACTAAACTATGTAAACACGTCCAACCCCACCCTCGAAAAGCCTAGTATCAAACACATTTATGAAACCTGTGTCTCCTCCCTTACTCCTCTCAATCACGCCAGCAGTCTGGTAGGGATTTATTGGACTACTACATATCCTGCCTTCTCCTGCCCAAAGCGAAATATCCCATAACACCAAATTTAGTACCTATCCCCTTTTAACTTATGATTTTTGCCATTTCTGTGCACTACTAGTTACGAAAGTCAAGGCTAGGTCATAAGTGTCCAAAGATATTGGTTTTATATTGACTTTTTTTTTTAACAAAACATTTCTGCTGTTAGTAATATATATATATATATATATCAAACCTATGTTATTTAGTATTGCTATAAACTACTTACGGTATTAACTGCAAGTTAACAAAGGCCTTCTGATTATGTATAGCTTTCCAATGGACATAGGGAAAAGTAACCAAGTTCTTGAGACAACTACAAAAAAAAGGGAGGCAGTGCTGGCATGGGTGGTTGTTTTTTTTTTCTTGGTTCAGTTTTTAGCTGATTAGATCATCTTTTTTAATATATATATCCCAGTCCAAGTTGTAACAAAGTACAGAAAAAGTGAATACAAAGTTACTGAAGTTTAGATAATTATGGTAGTTATTTGCATCCATTAGTTCTTTCTTAGACATCAGATGAAGTAGCACATTAGCCACTCCTGAAGTAAGACAGCATCGTAAATAAAGAAATTTGATTACATAGATATCAATCATAAGAGAAAATTTAGACACTGTAGATAGCACTCTGGAATTTGTTTCTTTGGGGACAGACACTGAGTAATTCATTATTTTTTCCACTTATATTGTAGGTACCACGGTAACAAATAGAGCTAACTTGATTTTCATCCTCCTAACCTGGATATATTTTTTTTCAGCTTGGAGAAAGAACTCTAGAGAGTCCTAAGCACTACAAGTTGGAATGGCAGAATGCACAATGAAGGCAATAGCGATAGCAAACAACTGGTACTATAGGAAGGAGTTTAATGGAATTGCTTGTGTTAGAAGGGATCTTAAAGATCACCTAGGTGATCCTTGATGCCATGGGCAGGGATGCCATCCACTAGATCAGGCTGCAATCTTCAGAAACGCAAAGATGTAAAATGCACAGGAAAAGCAGGCTTGATGACTGCAAAGCATAGGTTGGAAAAAGCAAGGGAACACAAAGATATCTATGGGCAGTAGCATACCTTCAGAAAAGTTCCAGCTCCCACAAGAACACTCAAAATGGTTAAGCTTTCATACAGGCTATGCACTCAAGAACTTCAGAGCACTTGAGGAAATCAGTCTTCATTTATTTGACAGAAAATAATTAATGCCACAGACTGAATAATGCAAAGCCATAAACTTGATGAGCTGTGCCAGGAGAAGGACATATAACTGGTGAGAACTACTTGATCATTAAGTTCAGTCCCCTGCAATTTTAGGCAGCGAGACAATAGATGTTTTTAGTACAGAACAGCTAAAAAATAAATCTATAGCATCCCACAAACATCAGAAGCCAAAAACATTCTCCAATATTACGAAAGATGCTTTAAAACTAGGCTACCATGCAGTTGCTGTTTATCTGATCTAGAGCTTATTTCTTCCCAATCCATTTTTTTCCATTTAATTCATAACAGACCAAATAAATTTGAGAAGCTTCAGCTCATCCCGAGATGAACGTTTCATTTGAAATAGAAGAGTTCAGCTGGAAGGGCCCTACAAAGATCACCATGTCCAAGTGCCTGACCACTTCAGGGCAAACCACAAGTTCAAGCACATTATTGAGGGGGCTATCCAAGTGCCTCCAGAACACTGTGTGTTAATGTTTGATTTCCATTGTGCCCATCTGATCCTCCTTCAGCTGTACCACCACTGTGATAGTTATTCCCCCATCTTTTACAGCTCTTTCCCATCTGCTGCATGCCTCCTTTCACCCTTTCAACATTCAAGCTACTTGTTATCCTTTCTCTCATTCATTCTGATAACACATCTATTAATAAAGGTTTTACTTTACACCACTACTGTGTTTTCAAACCCTCCTGTTCTCATTTCTAGAAAAACAAATTTTATAATAACATCTAAAATGACAAAGTAATTAATGGCTATTCTTGAAGAACATCTATTGACTAAGAGGATCTCCAGCTGATAAACTCTTATGCTGGGAGAGAAAGCAACAGCATACATAAACCACAACACAGTGAAGGATTGTAAAACTGAGCAATGCTTGTGTCAAGTTTATCTTATGTTTCCATAACACAAGAAAAGGAAGCACAGATCTCGCACAGAATTTGTCAAGTACCACACTTCACAGGAACATCATAAAAGAAATGTATGACCTCATTGTAATAGCTGCAGCTAGCACACAGAACAGGTTCAGTCCCTTCAACAAAGTCTTCAAGAACTGTGAACTTCAATGGCCAAAAACAAAGTTAAGGAAAAAAATAAAATACAGTCATTAAAAACAAAATTGCCCGATTTTTAAACATTACTGGCCAAAAGCAGTAAGTTTGTATCAAAGGGTTCAATAACTTCAGAGAGTAGATAAAATGTGCCAAACAGAAAGTTCTTACAAGAAGTTCATTTACAGCTTCCAAAGGCCTCTGAGTTATAAAAGTTAGATTTATACCCAGAGTACTGTACGTTATTGTGAAAGCTGGATGCGAAGTAGCACGTGGAGATGAAACAGATTGCCTCAAGTGCTATACAAGAGCATCATAAAACGGCCAAATAACCCAAACTGCAACAGCATAAAGGTTGACTGAGAGGAACAAATTTAAGCGAGGGACAAGCCAATTCACTGGGATAGCTGGCAAAATTACTGCCCCCTTTATCGAGTCCTCACTGACCACAAGGAAGGCAGCTCCTGACCTGCCTCAACATACAGCCCAGCAGCTTCATTTTGTTTCAGAAACCATGGTGCTGGAGGAGATGCTCCCCTTGCCACTCAGCCCTTCATACAGTGTGAGTGGAGGGGAGAGGCGAGGGGAGCGACCTCCCTAGGCACCCCAAAATCATTTATGCCAGCACTTTCAGAAAGCTGCAGGAACCCACAGCAGAAAATAACTGAGGCTTTCTCTGACACAGTGACAACAATGTCAAACTACTCAAGAGCTGTCCTTGCTCTGTCATCCAAGACAGCAAGAAAACAAGGAAAAGCAGAAAAATAGGTGGTTGCTGAAAGGGTGCTCCCATCCAGCGCAAGTATTTCATAGCTTTGCTGTTCCCTCTTTACACTGAGGGCATTAAAATCAGCTGCCTTCCAAAAGGGCATCTAGTAGCTGAAAGGAAACTTCTCCACTTTTCCTCACCACTCTGCTCATTGTCCTGAAGTCTAGGAAATAACTTGCAAGTTCCATGAATGAAGAAGAAAGCTCTAAATCCTGGGGCCCAACACGCCTAGCTGAGAGCAGGGATGCCTTGGCTTCTTTTCTCCATTCCTATGAACATCTACTTTGCTTCCTCTTACCTTTTTTCAAGTTATATTTTGAGGCATCTAACTCTCCCAATACACTATATTCCAATAGCAACCCCGGTGTTCAACACGATACACTGAATTTCCACCCTATGTTGGCTCTTTTGTACATTGACAAAGCTATCCTAAAGAACATGTTAAAAATGAACAGTAAACATTTGCAACTGAATGTGCTCATATGAGGCAATTAAGAGTAACACAGCAGGAATCACCTTCTCTAAATCCAAGGGCAGTGTTCCCTCCCTGAATACACACTATTTCCAAATAACACAATTCCCCTAGGGGCTGGCGCTCCTTTTGCTGTTATACAAGCAAAGAGGTGTATGATCACGTCCAGCAAGCCAGCTGAAAACCAGTTTCCATCCTGCAGGAAGCCACTGGATATTCTATTTGTTCCAGCTAGGGTCTAAATTAGGATGCGGGCACACACGAGTCCTCAGAAAATAATCTGATTTAGGAACAGATTATCCAGCATTTCGCTCTATTTGCTGCTCATTTTTCAAAACAGTGTTTCAATTTACTTTTAATTTCTTTTATATAATGTTAATGGATACACCTCATAAACACCGTATCCTCCCTTATGAACAAATGGAAATGCCCTTTTTTAAGTCAAGGTTTTCTTACCGTAAAGCAATTCCAGAGGAAGATTAGGGTGAGAGGGGTAGTCTATAAAAAACAAGAAATCCGCTCTTATATGCAAGGACATGAGATAATTTAATTGTGAAACTGAGCTTACCAGAACAAGGTCAGCAGTTCATAATATTTTGATTTAGATATTTTTTTTTTTTAAGAATAGAAAACTGTTCATGAAAAATTTGTACTGTATGGAAATCACGTTGTACATGAAAATAACATCCAAACATTGACCATCTCATCCTAACACAGTAGATAGTGCTTCCATAAACATGGTATGTTGTAATTGCATTAGCTATGTTTTTATTGATAAGTTACAGAAAAACACATAAACGTAGGTGAGCATGTATGTATAGAGACAAAGGCCTCCATATAAAGTACATATCAGGCTGGAAAAAAGTGCTTTAATGTACATCAGTCTCTAAATTGCTGTTCAGTTTTAAATCCAGCCTCACCCACAATTTATCTTTTATTCACTGTTTTCACCCTTACTTTCAAAGCAATTTGAATAGGTCAGACCTATTTTATTTCAAGAAAATATTCTTGGATCACAGTTGATCAAAACCACAACAATATTCTTTCCTGAAGAATTTACTTCGAAATTATGACAAAAATGTTTTCTGTAAGGGTATTGCACAGTAACTTTTGAAAAGCACCACCAGTGGAAAATGCTAATCATTAGTTTATGCCTTATTCATTCAGTAGTGATCTGCAGAGTAGCAAACCATTCTTTTCAGAGAAAAAGCATACAATGTTATTAGTACAATATAATATTTTTTTAAATTTCAGTATGGAAAGAACAGGGTTCTGTTCAGAAACAGATCCACCTGGATATTTTCAGAATAACTGATGAAACACTAAAAATTACAGAGGTTCTGATCAACTTAAACATCTTAGAATTTCAGAACAAAGTTAATGGAAATCTGACTTAAAGCAGTTATTTTAGGCTGCACTTTAGGCTGCACAAAGTTTTTAGAATTGTTATGGATCTGATCCCCATTTATGAGTCAAGCAAGCTAATAGTAAAGTAGACTTCATAAAATAACACATGCCCAAATTATTTCAACAAAGGCTTGAAAGTCCTGATCCAACTTAAAAATAAAAAATATTTTAAAATATTGCAGGTTTAATGAGCTGCAGTTCTACAAGTGAGTAAGCACATCCACAAATAAACAATTAGAAAAAGCATGAAAAATGTAGTTTTCACACTGCAGTCTAATTTGTTGTCTTTTAACAGTGCATTTACATATTTTCCACGTCCAATGAGATTTGTTTGATATCCTAACAACTCACTATTATTATCTCCTAATTCTTAACTATACTATTAATGACTTGAAACTTTAATCTAGAAGCTGTGAAGTTTTAGCATGTTGTAATAAGGAAGTCTTTATGTTCTTTCACTTAGCAATATACAGCATGTCACTACTCACTTCCATAGTGGACCCCATTTATGAAAGATGAATCACAATACAACTGTTGGCAAATGTGTTATTTATAACTGGGATTTAATCACTGGAACAATCCTGTGAAACTTTATAGCAAAGAATGCACTAGGTAGGCCATAAAACTTTTGGCAGTTTTTTTTAAATCATTAAGGTATGTAATTGCAAAGATAGAAGTACCACTGCTGGTTTGTCACTAACCAAATCCCTACCAGCTTAGTGCTATGTTATTGCTTTCTACTGCTCCATAAAGGAAAAAGATCACACTCACCGATTCAAGAATCTAAGTTCCAGACAGACAAGAAAGAGCTTTTCAAAATTATGCAGCACTTGGAAAAGAAAATCTTTTTTAGCTTATTCTCAGAAATTGTTTGAAATCTGAAAGCATTTGAAAGATTTTTGTAAATTTGTACACAAAAGCGATGACACCAAATGTGATTTCAAACAGCAACTATGGAAACAGCATATTTTGAAAAAATGTCAATAACCCAATTTCATCAAAATTGTTGAGAAAATAACTTTATGTAATGACATAAGATACCTCCTTTACTGTGAAGTGTTTTATTTTTTTTAGTACTTTGACATTTCATCAAAGGACAAGGCTCCTATGGCTCCATAAACGTAATGTAGCCATAACCAATCCCCAGCAGAGCACAAAGATGCAGAGTTTAAAAAAAAATAATCTCTGAAGCAAAACCTAACCTACCTCCTGTAAAAGGCTCTCTGTTGGGAGAAAGTTTGGGCATTCAAAACACTTTCTGGCTTTGCTTTCCAGAAATTGTTCTACCTTTCTCATATTTGAGATGAGGCATCAGAGCCAGGCCTACTGTGCCAATTCAACAGCTTCATTTGAGTTTTGCTAAACATACTAGGAAATAAAGAGAGATTCATGAAAGGACTTGTGATTTATTTGATTAGGTCTGTTTTACCCTAATTGGAAGTACAGTAACACTCCTACACTCCTACCATCTTATGTATTCTCCTACTGTAACAAGAAAGCTGGCTTTTAAAAAGACATTGCATTATTGAAGCAGAAATATATTGTGCACTGGGTAATTCTGAATCATATTTGATGAGGGGTGACAGTTTTGAAACATAATTGTGGATCAGAGAGAAAAAACCCTCCTGCAATGAAATGGTTCATGACGCATTTTGTAAAGCCACTTATCTTGCATCACAGGGGACAGACAGAGACAACTGGTCAGTTAGAAATGCTTTTCCGTAGGAAAATTAACCATACAATTATAGCCTGGACTGGAAACTCTTAATAGTATTCCTTTGCTGTACTGATTGCAAGAATTTATGACCAGATGCAAGTCCTTGCAATTTAGTTAATGTATGCAAGGTACGGAGGCACATACAAAACATCTATAAAGCAGGATGCTCAATTACTGCTATTGAACCATAGTGAGGAAAATATAAATATAACTAGACTTCCACAGAATAAAAAAGCAACAGAAATTAACTTCCCAAATTCTAGAGAAGTAGCTGATTGAAAAAAACTAACTGTAAGCTCATGGTAAGTAGCCAGCATCTGTGCACCTGGAGTTTGTTGCCGTAAGTAGTATGAATTGGTGTTTAAAATACCTTTTAAGACTCCTTTAAAAAAGAATTACAGCTATCCAAAGCTTAATTATAGGTGCTACTTAAGGAGGTAGAACCTGAAAAATAGGAAAGTAAATTCTTATAAGGACTGTCCAAGGTGACATACTTGTGGAAGATAACGGGATAAGAATCGAGTGCCTAAAGCTGCAAATACATCAGTAGGATCTCCTGAAAGAATTAAGAACTTAGCTGCTTTTGCTTCTGTTGGTGGTGGTTTTTTGTTTGTTTGTTGTTGTTGTTGTTTTTAAATCTCACTTTCCAGTGTTTGGTTTCACCTGAGACAGATGCTAAATTCTGCACGCTTATACTCACGAAGCCTTAAAACTGTTATGAAAAGAACAAAATTTCACATTCCTTTGGTAAAGATATTGGTGATTATTACAGCAAGTGCAGGACAGAAGAGGAGCTGCTCACTAGTGTCTAAGTGTTCATTTAATTACCAAGAAATTGGTAAATTTAGCATTTAGTAGTAGTGGGTTTTTTTGTTGTTTTTTTTTGTTTGTTTCTGTCATTTGCAATCTCTCCCAAAAGACAGAAACGTTTCACATGCTATTTACCAACACATAACAGGCTAATTAACGAAGGGTGGTGCTCCTGCAGTTGCAAATCAATCATTCAAAAATTCAAAACTATCAGAAAATATTCTTTTAAAGTCTGATGTGTGATTTCTGAACAAAGTTGGTAATACAGAGGTCAAGATATTTATAACTGATCTGCGAAGGCTTTGCCACAGCCAAATAAAACGAATGTCCAGATTGAACAAAGAAGACACCAACAGCAAGATGATTAAAACCAAAGAAATAGTGAGTCCTGGAACTAAACATTCAGGGCTATTTGCAGTATGTGCATGTTTCTGATGACCTCTTTGGTCAATTAGCTACGAAATGAAGGAAAACACTGTTATAACTGAAAAATAGCTTGCTTGGAGATAGAAGCCTCAGGAAAGCATGAGGCTTCTAGGGCTTTTCCGTAAATGTTTCATTTGTTTGACTATGAGGCCTATCGGGCAACGCAAGCAAGGTAGAAGACCACTGCAGGCATTTAACTTATCCCCACAAAAACAGTGAATGTCTATAAAGCTAAATGAACGTGGTGTTATTTTAAGGAACTTTATATGGAATCAGAACTATCTAGGTTAGAAAAGACTTTCTGGATCATCAAGTCCAAGCATCAACCCAACCTACCGAGTCCCATCATTGAACCATGTCCCTCAGCGCCACAAGGAGCGCCAGGAGTCCGAGTTTGTGAAGAACTGGAAGCTGAGGAATGAACTGAGAAAGCATTTACACAGCAGATATAAGCCCCCTTTCTCCACTTTAAATGTCAGACGTCCTGCTGCTCTGCGTAAAGTTTCCTGTTTATTGGTTGCTCCTTGCTTTCTAGAAGAACACTTGAAACCTTTGACTTGCAAAGTGATAAGCATCTATATTCACAATTTTTTGAGCTCCAAAAGATAGCACATGCTACATGTTCCCAATGCTAAGGAAAATCATTTTCTTCAGAAAAGACAACAGCTAAAGGGCAGAGAACAACTATGACTCAGAGCTGGTGGAGAAAGAAACCAGTCTCCAAACCATCACTCCCTACATTTTATCTGCATTCCTCTGATTTTTATGCAACTGATTGCAATACATAGACTGACATTAATAAAAATATAAAAAGACATGTAGACTGTGTTAAAGACACCTCAGTCAGTCCTGGCCTAAAGATATTTTTCAGGAGAACTTCCTCATAATGAACATATGAGCTTTTCCCTGAAATGCTGCCAAGGAAAGGTTCAACTGGGATTACACCTGTCTAAAGCAGATGGGCATTTGATGGCTGACCGAGAGATTTTTTATTAACGATTTGTGCTTCTTTGTTTCACTTCTTGTTGAGGTGTTTAGATTCCTTCAGGTTTTTGTCATTGTCCCTCCTACCTAACAAATGTTCTGCCAGTTTTTGGATGAAGCTTTATTTTGGATTGCAGTGGTTGGCAAATACTGAATTACATGAATGCGATCTTAAAGCTGTTAGTCTTACAAGCAAAGAGAATGTGAAGTGCACATTGAATGTTTAGTGTATAACTAATGTGAAAACAACACTGAAATGTTGTAGAAACAAAAACATTTTGGAGAGGATGCAATATTTTGGTTCCAAAAAGTATGAGCAAGAGACGCTAATAAAGCCATTTATAATAAACTATAGAATAAAAGTATTGAATGTAACTAGGCAAAGAATTGGGTTATTGCCTTTGCACTCAGCTGAGGTAACCCTGGAAGACTAACACACAGGCTCAGAGCTGTCATCGTTTCTAGTTTACAAAAATACTAGGTCTCTCTGCTTGTTTGTGTGACCAACATGACTGAACGTACAGAAAGACACCCAAAAGCAGGGCAGCTAGCTGAACGTCCCACAGCACTGCACAGGGAGCTGACAGCAGGAGTTGCCAGGTCTGTCACCTGGTGAGAGGAGAGGTGACTGGTCTGCTCAGAGTCACTTCTGTAGGGGAAATAACTATTTGTATTAGATTGAGAGAAGACTTATTTATTCATTTTAAAAAGTTTACCTTATAACTTCAGACTTTCAAAAACAATCTGTCAAAACGTGTCTTTTGGAAGATGCACATCAGGTAATAGCTAAGCAGAAATAACGCACGGGCATTTGTGAGCCTAACTATACTCTTGCAGATGGTTCATTAATTCATTTGATAAACAGAAGAATGATGCATACCAATTGGAGACGTAAGTTTTTATCTTTCTGTTGTAATGCACAGCTTTGTACATTATTTATCAGCTCTGTCACTTTATGTTTCTATATAAAAACAGTGATAAATCCACAAGGTAACTTTGGTGCCAAAAATACACAGAATCTTAAAATCCTCAGTCATTACCACCTATTCATCAACTGCTTGCATCTCCACTGTTAAAGATGGCTGGTTATGAGAAACAACACAAAGTAATGAACAAACCTTAATAGCAGGAACAGATCCTGAAAACATTACAATTCCAGCAGGAATTAATGCAGGAAAGCTTCCAACCCAAATGGTTGGCACTTGTTTCCCTTTCAAGCAGCCTAGAAGAAACACGTCCCAAACTTTGTAGTTTTCAGGCATAGATGAGCATTAAAACACTACAATAAAATATGTCAGGGAAGTCAAAAGGAATTTTTAAAAAGGCAGCTAAACAGCATGGACTTCACAATGCAGAGTTTATGAAAGTATTAGCAATATCTCAATTTCATTAAATGACATTTCTTTTTACCTTTTTAAGTACATATGGCAACAGCCTCCTAACTCAGTTGTCGTATATATGAACTCCAAACATGTGAAGTGTTTGATAAATAAAATCCAGAGTTAAAAAACATGAAACCAAACCAACCAAAGAAGACTACCCATACTGCCTATGTATTTCTTTAGGCTGTATAAACACAATTTCAAGCCTCTATCAAGAACTCAATAGTGGCTTTTTGCAGGCTGTCTGTTTAAGCATAGACAAGTCTCTTAGACTTCTTTGTGTTCTAGTTATTTCAAAAATAAGATGGGATAATATTAAGTAGCTAATTTGTATATAGTGGTTTAGAAATAAACATAATTATCATAAGTTATCTCAGAAGAAAGTGCTTTCACAAAACATTATGGGCATAGTTTTAAATAAATTGTGTAATTTTTTTTTTTGAATTATTACTTTTGATTGCATTTATTCACTATGTCACCGTTTGTAGTTTTATGATACTACAAGAACAATGTAACTTGTATTTTCCCAGTCACCAAATATATTTTGAAAACTGCGACCTACTTCAACAAGTAATAACTGTATGCGTGAGGGTTTAAAACAATGGCAAAAGTATTTTATTACCAGATTGTCACCACAGTATTTTCACTTGGGCCTGCTTTTGTTTAGTCACAGAAAGGGGAAGTGGGAATCCCTTTGCGTTGATTCACCCTGCACAGAAATCTGTTCAATGAAATGGTGCTAGTAGCGTGGTGATTAAGGAGATCTGTGCTCAGAGTGAAATGGCAGGGTATTACTTGGCTCCATCAGATTATGTGTGCAGAAAGTATGAAGTAGAAAGATAACATTATTAAAGGATGTCAAGAGAGAGGTGCAATAAAGAACACTCCTCTAGCTCACCTGACCCGACAGTCTGCAAAATTAACTGTACCATTTGGGTGAACAACCCTTGGTTTTGTTCAGGACCATAATACCTACAGGATTAAATCCTTTCATAGCACAGCACTTAAGGACTTGAGCTTCCAATCACAAACAGGTAAAACAAAAATAATCAGGAAAAAGCAAAGGTTATTCAATTTTCAGAGCACAGATCAGGCTTTAGACAAACTCACCACAGCTTCAGAGCCCACTCAACTCCTACAGGAGTCGATGACAGTTATTCCAGAGACACTAAAGAAATTATTTTTTTTAAAACCATTATCATTGCTCGTTCCCCCTCCAAGTTCCAATAAAGCAAAATACAAACTCAAAGGCACTGATAGTTGTGCACAGTTCCATAGTGTTCATTCCAAATGTTGATAGGAAAAGTCATGGCAGTGTCTATTTTGTGTCACTTATTAACATCTACTATTTCACAACAGCTTTCAGAAAGGAGAATATTTTTTACAGAATATTTTTTTGCAAACCAGGAACATAGAACTGCTCCAAATCGGAACGAATAATGGCACAGTAAGCTATTTGGGTTCAAATAAAATCTAGACCAATACATTAAATACAAGCTGTAACGTTGAGTAACACTCATTTGTATTGATTTCCGATTTTTGCTCATAGCACATGCTGCCACTGCTTTATACAGATACTTTAAAAAGAAATTGGGATCATAGACCCAAGGACTCAAAATACCACCCAAGAATCACATTAAAAGTGCATTAAAATGTGAAAGACAGACAGACTAACTGAAGTATCTTGTGTATTTGGAGCAAAGCCACTTACATGATATATGTTCACCTATGCTGTACAGATCAAACAATCCATTTTATTTATAAAATACACTAAAGCATCATTTTTTCCCTTGAAGGGACATTCTCTCAAAATGCTATTTATGAATTCGTTTTCTTTCTTGTCATGCACTTCTCTGAAATAATTGGATACAATGCAGTCTGCCTCCATTTTAGGAGCTGTCCGTGTTCACAGGTTTTGCCGTAGTGGGACCGCTTTCTTTCACTGACCCTCAGGAATGCAAAGCTCAGTTCCTACAGCCAGCAGCCACCCAGCGTAAGCTAGAGAAATGAGATCCTGCTCAAGCACTGGGAATTAACTGAATTCTGGAGGCTTTGTTCAGATAAACTTCTGGGAGACTAAACCGTACAAGTTGGCCTATCGTCAGGAAATGATTAAAGGTATACATAAAATTGGATTTTAAATTAATACATATATACACACATTTGCCATAATGTGGCAGGCTTCACTTTCAAACAAGAAACTGCAACCACTAACAGAAGACTCACACACCTCTATAAGTTTTTTTCTCATTCAAGTGTTAGTGGCTTATTCCAACCGGACGCTCTTCACTGCGGTGTTACTATTTTATCTGCTAGTGATTGATGTTATTATATGAATAATTCCATTTCTAGGGCTAGCAAATCTTCTACCCAATAATCACTTCCAGTTACGAGGAATTTGTGTTCTGTTGTCCGCTAATTCATAGCTACACCAATCAGAGAAGAGCAGAACAAGTGGTTTAGTTCAACTTCAACAGAAGTGGTCTGCTAAATTAGTGTCTCTCCCCAGATCTACAGTATTTCCCATGCACATATCAATTAAGTACACAGATACCAAGTATTTAAAAAGTTAAAATAAATCCAGTTAACTTGATTAATCACTTCCATCTTATCCCACTTCTTGAGAAGTTGTTACTCAAAGTATTATAAGATTTCTTGACATCATCTTGTTATTTTTATGTGGAGTATCAAGGTAATATCTGACATCTGAAATAATAGGGGACAAATACTACACTAATTACATTCAACTCCTAACTAGTCTTTTCATTAGCGAACAAGGAAGAACCTAAACTCCTACACTGATTTTATAATTACATGTTCGGTATAAATTGACTACTGGTTTAGCACTTTTCTTTTGATTTTCCCAAATCCTAGTCATGGCATTTATTCAGGAGGTGATCAAATATTTTTTTCCTTGTTGCACTGAAACAGTAGAACACAAGAAATGGACAACAATTTCTTTACATACAAAAAGCTGGAGGGTGGCCCACTGGAAAGTTTATTAAATCTCCCGGTGCTTTCAGCAAACCTTGAGAAAAGTCTGAAACTAGATAACACTTTAAGAGGAAAGCATAAGGAACAAAGAAACCAAAGAAAATATTTGGATTTCAACTTCCAGTATTTGGGTTTGCAAATAACATAACATAGAGACAAAGTACAGCTCCAAGTGTTCAAATGCTGGGGTTTATTTAATGTTTCTGAGATGAGAAACCAATCTCAAATTCAAATCTGGAAAAAAAATGAACACTATCGTAATTTCTAATTTCCTGAGAATTTAATTCCCTGAGATAATTTTACAGCTTTAGAGTTGTACTCCAAATTCCAATTACATTCTAAAAAAAAAAAAAGAAAAAAAGAAAAATCTTTTTTATGAAAAACATTACTCAAGCTGAATGAAAATTTCAGGAACTCAATGAACATGGAGGCCTAATGCAACGTAATCTCTGCTTATGATCTGCAGAGCAGGATATAGCAGAGAGTCTCCATCTGCGTTTTAGGCAAATGTCACAAAGTACTTATTTTTCATAAGTACGAGCCTGCAGTTTCTAAGAGGTTTATGAGGCACCAAAACAGTTCTCTCCCCCTGCCCCAGAGGTAATCCGTGGCATTATGGTTTCTTCAGGGATAATTAAAGCTTATCCAGGGAGTACTGAAAATTCATAAATACTGATTCAGGCATTCAGGACAAGGGATAAACTTAATAGTTCCTTAAGCATGACTTAGCAGAGTTGTCACTGGGAATTAAGACACTGGGATAGAAAAGTATTGCTGAAGTATGAATACAACTTTTATGGAACAGCTATCACTAAGTTACGCATGCTTTGACACAGGATAGAGGCATATTTCAATTGCAGAACAAAGAACAGAGATATTCTTGCATGATTATAAATATCAACTTGTTACCACTTTTTTTTTCCCTCAGCCCCACAGCTACATTTACCATTATATGATCTGACTTCATTTTATCCAATCTTCATCTGATTCAGATTTCATTTTGAAAAATTACTTCCTTTTTCCAAATTTAAGACAGGTCAAAGGTGGTACATACTACCTCTGCAAAGCCTCACCAGGTTAGTCAACTCAGACCAGACACAATACAGTAAGGACTCTCAAATTTAAGAAGTTAGCTATATTATAAAGTGGGGGGATTTCTACAACTCTGAAGTCTGTTGAAAGAGATGCATCCCACTAATGCTAAAGCTTACAGAATTCAGTGTTTCCATAGCAAGTCTTTATTTCAGGCCAGGGAAACATATGCCAGAACCTGACACACTCCAGAGGCTCAAGCTTTCCGTGCAACTGTGATAAAAAGTTATCTATTACGCACAGGGGAAAGGAATCCACCACACACACAAATATTTTGGTGATCTAACAACAAGAAATCAGTTACTTGCACTTGGAATTTTTCCCCGCTCTGATGCCTTGACACGTTGCGCCCATGAAATCAGATAATTAACTAACCCAGTGGGAACCATTTCAACAAATCCACCCATAAAATATTGAAAGCTGAATTAAAATTCAGGTACAGCATTTGGAAATGAAATATTTTTGGAACGTTAAGCATACATTCAAGAATAAAACTGTAAGACAGTGATTCTTACAATTTCAAATTCATGCTTGTAACTGGCCTTGCTTTCAAATACTTCGAAAACCATTTACCTCTTTTGTCTTCTGAACCAGTGATTATGATGCATTTCTAAGGGACAGGTAAAGCAATTTGGATTTAAAAAGTTTCTGGAGTGATAGCTTATGACTAAATACCACATTTATAAAATTTGCTGTTAAGAACAGACAGGATATAAATAGAGTATCAAAAAGAATGTAGTGCTCTATGTCTTTTACAAAAGATCTTCAAAACGTTCAGAAGACCTGTAATAGACAATAAGAGTTCCAATTAATTTGTAAGAGACCTAATTTTTTTATTTTTTTGTCAAAATTCCTTTCAGTCACCTCTTGGATTACAACACATTACGGCTCTATTCTAGAGGAAACATTTATCAGTCTTATCTGGACAGAGAGAGTGAGGGAAAATAGTTTTACCCTTATCACCTTCCTAGATCTGGAAATTTGTACCTGCATTAGTGGAAAATTCCAATTGACCGTGACAGGACTTTTCTTCCTGCAGTACAAATTATTTTACAGCAATGGACTATAGAGCAACATATAACTTTAATTGTAAAATAACTGTAAAATACCGTAAAGAGAAAGAGCCTTATAAAACAAATAAGAATCAACTTAAATTTGTGCACACGTGCAAGAATAAAGCTTTCAACAGGAGATACCCTATTCTCACAGGTTACACACTTTAGCTGTATTGACTAATAACAATGCATTTGGAACAGATAGTACCTAAGCAGGAAGGAGAACAAATTTTGCTAAGTATTCCATTAAAGCCAAGGAGAAATTCCCCTGTACAAGACCAATTTTCCCAAAGGTGAACTCCTACTCCCAATAGAAAATCAGCTCCAAAATATTCATTGTGTTCGTAAATACCTTTGAGGATCTGAAGCTTCGGTTTGCACCTGCCATCCTACCTAGCACCTTAGTTATGGAGACTATTTCAACAGCTTCCCATCACTCAAGCTCCATCGCTCCCCAACAGCTACAAGCAGCATCAACAAATAGCTAAAAGTCCTCACTGTCAACTGAATTGGCAGGAAGCTGGCAAGATCAGCTTTTAAACCTGTATCGATACAAGGTAACATTAAAACAAGAAAGAAGGAAAAAAAAAAAAAAAAAAAAAAAAAAAAACACAGAAGTAGGAAGCAGAACTGAAGCTATTACTGCTATTTAGTTAGCTAATAAACCACGGAGGTCTTGTAATTACATTCACATGGTTAGGACACACAGATTGCATGACAGTTTCTGTTCATCTGATTGGGCTTGGTAATGATGCATTTCAGTCAGTAGATGGTGCTGCTTCTTTCTAGCCCTCTCCATCAAAACAACAGTATATGGTTAGGTATGTATGGTCCCACATTTACGTATGTTTGTGGAAGGACTGGTACTTGCATCTTGCTGCTTGGCCAAATCAGCAACAAAAACACAAGCTGCCTTCCTAAATCAGCACAGCTAACATGAACCTGGTTTTAGAGTATACTTATTAAAGACCAGGAGAGACACACTCAGACTATGGATTTCTGCCTTTGGAAATGCAAGAACAAACACCAAATGGGTGCCATATTGTTTTCTGTCCCCAAACCACTTTATTTATAGAAAAAAAAAATAACAATCCTTAAAATGCAAAGATAATTTTACTCCTCCATCTACATATGAGGTTTGCAGCCCTCAAATCCTCCTACCACCAACCCTCCAATTGCATCAATTAAGCCTCTACTCACATTCATTAGCAGTCAGTTGCATAGTCTGTATCTGATTTTATGCATTCCAGCAAACCTGAGCATATTCAGTACACTAAGTGAGTCCATGCTATTTGCTTAGCTTGATTATTTCAAAAGACTTCCATTGCTACTTCAAAAAAAATCTTGGCATACTCTTACTTCTTTTGATACATCACCAGACTTCTGATCTGCAGACACAACAGATCACGAGACTGATTTGATGTGAAAGATCTTGCAAGATTTACCATTAAATGTTGGGACTGGTCTGCTGGCCTGGAGGCACGCAGGAAGAAGTGTCAGGTAAAACAGACAGCCTCATCTTCTCTATGACTTCTCAATTAATCAGTGAATTCAGTCCGGATGCTCTAGTCATATAAACAGCATACAACACTTAGAAGTTTACTTCAAATTTTCAATACTTGGATCTCATCAAAGATAGGACCTAAGAGATTTCTTGGTCTTTGCAATTTAAACAGGAAAAATATCTCGAGGCAAGGCTCTTGCTTTCTTTTGGCCCTGACAGCCATAACTGAAATCTGAAATCAGAAGTGTACCAAAAAGAAAAAAAAAAAAAAAAAAAAACATTCTAAATAGTTCAAAAGCTTGAAAGTCAGATTATTCTCATAAGAATTTATAGAAAAATAATAGTAGAAGAACAAAAATGGAAAGAAAAAGGTATTTAGCACAAGAGGAAGCACCTATCGATGTCAGGGGAAGACTCTGGTTATTTTCCTATTCAAATGGCAAGGAACTAAAAAAGATTGTAAAAGCTAATGGTCCAGCTTTGATAGCATTTCAATGCCCTTCCCTGTAAAGTTTTTATTTGAGGCTCTTCTACAAATTCTCCTATATACCCTTGCCACCACAACACCAGCAAGACAGCACAGCTCCCAACATGATTGTGCTACTGCCCTGGCACCGTGCAATCGGTCCCCTCAGACCTATGGGAAATGCCACTACCAACAAAGTCTGAAGGCTCACAAGCAAAAGAAGACAAACAAGAATACTTGTGAAGAAGACACAATCTACATGTATGAACTCTCCAGTTATGTACATTTTCCTGCATCAGCTAAAAAACATGAAGTCATATTTACAAATTTTAATTTAAAAGTATATTTAAAATATTGAGTCCCACTCCACTTATTTATCTGCCTGTTCATGCTGCAGGTATGTGCACTGTCCCAGAAAAACACAGCAAGCCCCAAGGCATCTAACACCAAGAACCTTCATGAATCACTTTAAGAATTGCTACACTAACATCCAGATGTACACCATGATTTCAGCATCGCCTGCACAGAGCTCAGTAGGAGCATACTCACACTGAAAGCCTTTTTTCCTTTTCAGCCGCATAGCTTTGAAAAGACCTTCTAATTTTCAGCAGAACATGACAGCAGCTTGATAAAAGCCTCAAAAGAGTGGGAAATGGTTCAAAAGTTGAATTAACTAAAAGAGTTCATAAGATCTGCTGACATTTGCTTATAACTACTCATAGTCTCTGCTCGAGGGAGTCTCATTTACCTTTATGGTAAATAAAGCTGTTGCTAGCAGTAAGCAAGTCGATGCAGCAGCATCTTCCTTTTGTTCTGCAATATAGTTCTTTCCTTTTGAAATTTTATCTGCAGCTTCTCAGCAAGACAATAAATTTGCAACAGCGAATGAAGCCTAAAATAGTCAACAGAGCTGAAGGACTGGCATTTGAGGAAACGACTGAAGCACGTGTGTATATGGAGAATGAGTCCGTGGGAGCAGCCAGGCTGCGCTGCAGGTCCACCAGCACCTCTTAAGAAGCAGGGACATGGAAAGACTGTGGAGCCCATCACTTACGGCACGTGGCAAAGTCCTCCTGGGCAAAGCTCAAGACAACCTCCTCGTCCCCCAGCCCAATATTCACTGGCAGATACCTCAGGAAGCAGGGCAAGGAGGAACATACGTATTGGTACCACTCCAGCATCGCGCTCCCCAAACAAATTCTGGCTCAGAATTTTTTCAATTTTGACTCGTATGGATTTACCCAGTCACATCTTGAACTCCTGTTAAATTTAACAGCCACCACGCTCTGCGTACCAAATTTCCACGCTTTGATACCTGACAAGAAAGCATGAAAGAGCTATGGAACCAAATTGAGATTTATTTTTTTTTAATTAAAAGGGAAACAATGGTAGCAAGTTGTATTAGACTTTTTGCAAAGGAATACTGTGAACACCCTGCACAGTTTTACACTTTGACTGTAGAAAATAATAGGTAATAATGATGAAATAGCAGAGTCTTGGAAACAATTTGCAATTGTAGAATTCAGAGGGCTTTGCAGAAATCATGGGCATATTGTTGGGTACCATTGCTATAATGCTGCATTCGAAAAAAAAAAAAAATATTTATCCACTGTCTATGAGATACTAGATCAGTTATGCATACAGGTATTTTCCATCTTCTACTAATATTTTTTTACATTTTTGAACATCTTAGTTTTCTCATTGTCAAAACGTGTCTCTAAATAAGATAATAATGTCATCAAGGAATAAAAAATAAGACTGCAAAGGAGGTCCTGGTGGCATGTTAATGTTTACAAACCCACCAGCCTCTTCTGGTTCCTTTTGAAATCCATTTCTAGACTTTTATGTTTTCTGTGTGTTTAAAATGCCATATGAAAAATGGAAGTGAACAATGTCAACATTAAAATCCGGATGTGAAAGTCCATAAATTGGATTAAATTTCCATAAACCTTAATGAAAAGCAGAGTTCACAAAAAAATACATTATTGCTCTGATTTTCATTATGTAGCTCAGCAATGCAAATAATTAGGAGTCTGAGAGAGAAAAAAAAAAAGAAAAAAAAAAACAGTTGCTGTTCTTAAATATGCATCTACTGTTATGGCTTGTTAATGGGAAGAAGGCTGTTCTAGATCATAAACTACAAATCCCAAAGCTGTAAGGATGAAAACATAGAAGTAGAGGTATTACCAACCACTTGAACAGAGAAAGCTGTCACATATTGACTAGCGAAAGAAGTCGGGCTCTTTTAATACAGTGTTGGTTGCTGTGATCATATAAACTGGAAAAACGCAGTATCCAGGCTTTATGTCTTAAAACAATTTATTTGCATTTTAAACTGTGTAAGTGATGCCCAATTAGTTCAAAAGTACACAGAAGGAATGGCTGTCCTGGCAGTCTTGAATACTGTAGAAGAGCTACTGTGAAGGAAGTAATCAGAGCTACAGAAGTCACCACAGAAAAATCAACTGTAACATTCACATAAGAAAACACAACACAGAAACAAGAACCCCACAACTACTAATAGTATGAAAAAAAGTTGTAAGAAAGACAAACTATGAAGGAAGAAGGATGTTCAAAAAGACCCAAGATAATTAAAAATAAAAATAAAAAAAAAAAAAAGTGGAGGCTGGAATGAAAATGCTTGCATTTTGCCTGGAAAACACTTAAATAAAAACTGAGGGTAAACGTTCCATTAAACAAAGATGGAAATGTGCAAGAAAAATATAATATTTAGCCAGTAAGAAAGTCTTTGTACAAGATTGTCTGTTTCTCCTTTAATAAGCTAAGTATTAATGGCATTTTGCAGATGAACACAGAATTGCATAAAACCTACAGCAGAAAGGAACATAAATGCAAGCATAAGCACACAGCTAGTCCCTGAATCACATTTAGAAAACTGAAAAACAATTCAAAGGAAGTGCACAATCAGAAAGTTAGGAAAGTTAAACAGTAGAGAGAAAAAAATAATGGAAACTGATGGACACGTAGCTAAAAAGAAGCATTATTTAACCATATCACAGGGGGACACACGTATGAACCAGATGCACTACTAGACTATCTCAGAATGAAAACAAACTAAAATACACCGAAAATCATACAAACAACTTCAATTTTTCTGAAACGATGATTACGTTTTACATTTACTTGCTAAGGCATCTCAGCTAGAACCACACAGTTATTCAAATGTTTACATGAAGAAAAAAATATATTGACTGGCAGAAATAATTCATTAAAATTTCAAAATGTGTTTTGTTTTGCTCTTGTTACTTATTTAAATTAAAAAAGTTTTAAAACTTAGACAGCAGTCAAGCCACTTTTTCTGCCAATACTACAGATCCACTTCTGAATTATTAGCTGACAATATAACTATAATTTTGTTAGAACTGATCTGATCCACTGAAGAGCCTACAGTGGGATTTCAGATACAGCAGACCTTATCTTGCTCATCTCATGCTAGTTCTCCAAAATAATTTTTTATAACAATATACATAAGATGACCTAATTCGCGCATCTCTCTTAAATTGGAGTTTCGAATTCAGCTAACTTGGGCACAAAAAGAATAATCAGCAGAGATGAAAACACACACAAAAATGATAAAAGCAAATATCCACAAATTACATCCTACCACAAATAGGACGTAAGTAGTCATGTTAGTGCTCATTGCCACTTTGGAATTTTATGGTAAAACCAAACCACAATACTGTTTAAGAGATAAACATCATGTGTTTCCACAAACATATTCCACGTGCATGGAATAACTACATACTTACTTGGGCCAGTAAACAAAGCCATAAACTAGACAGCTTTCATCTTGCCTAAGTGAAAAGATAATTTGATACTAGAAAATAATCTCTATCAAACTTCCTGCTTATCGAATTCTCTATAATAAAGTTTATTTTTACATGTACTCCACGACAACATTCAGTTTACACATTTTACAGCAAATATACCTCTTATTATGCCGAATTATTCCAAATGAGTTAATACAAGCTTCGGCATTAATGTTTTCTCCTCCACCCTGCAACGATTTCATCCTCAATCTCTGTGAACTCCATTACATAAAATCTCATTCTTCTAATGGGCTGGCATTTATTTTTCATTACAACATCCCATCTAGATTTTATTCCACACAAACCGGCATTCCTGTTTAAGAAGTCTTCAGGCTTACAAGAGAAAGCCTTTCCAGTAACAGCCACTACCTTATTCACCTCACAACACTGCACAGAACATTGTAACTGCAAGTAAGAAGATTGATAAGCTTGGCAAAATTAAATAAAAAGCAAAATCAAAAATTCTGATGTCTGCTTATAATTATTAGAAAACACAAAATTACACGAGAGACACTGTGCATGTCCTGCCTGGGAAGCCACTGTTTCTGTTCTCCAGAAAATTAATATTCGAGTGAAAACAAATTCTAACAAAGTAGAGTGATATAGAAATAAAAAAAAAATCCCTAAAAAGGAAGACTTATTTTGAAGTAACCAACCACATTATCTCAAAAAATTCAAAAGAGCAAATATCTGGAAGCCCAAGTTCAGAAGTTTTCAAAACTTAAATTTCCTAGGAAAGTACAAGAGTCTTAGAAACATCAGAAAGCAACAAAAAAGTTTCAGAATAAAGAAGTCTCCCAGGAGGAGCGCAACAGAAAAAAATAAATGTTTGTTGAAACATGTTGGTGTTTGGTAACTTCATATTACACAGCTGATGCAGTACCCTGCATTATCAAGGTGGAACTAGGAGAAAACTTGGTAGTCGCTGTCAGGGCATTCCTACATAAGAAAACTAGGAACTCACAAGACCTTTTTGGCTTCATGGTGAAGAATAGAAAAATTCTGGTAATGTTCCAGCATGTTATGGAATGTCTACGTTCCACACAGTTTTTTTGTTTTAATGGTTTTTTAAACACCCTTTCATAGAATTGTTGTCATCCCCCCCAGCATGCAGGGCAGCTGCAGAACCTGATCAGTTCAACATTTGCTTTGGAGATCTTTCAGCTGATACCAACCTACCTCTGCTTCCAAAGTCGCAGAGCATGGCTGGATCTACTGCAAGTTAGCAAGAGCAAAATTAGAACAAAGACATAAAATCAGGGGGCAAGATGAGATATTGTCATTTTTGCACAAGACATTTATATGGGGAACGGTAATTACAAAAAGAGTGCACACAAGCATGTTTGCTAACTTAGACTTGGTGTTTGGACTTATTTTTACCTAAGGAACTGTTTATTTAAATCCATGTTTCTTTAGAATTCAAGTCTTTTTTTGTTGGATAGCATCTCTGATCTTCACCTGCACAAACAGTAAAGAATCTTTATGCTACCTTTGCAAGCTGAGCCACTCGGCAGCGTTCCTTTTCCTTCATGTAGATGAGCCAGTATTTCACCAATATATACATCTATACTTTGCTTGTTGGATGAGAGAGGTAGTTCTGTTTTCTGCCCAAATTTAATTACAAAATCATAGGTCTTTTAAGACGGGCTTTGAATACATTAGTATTTATAAGAAACAATAAATATGGGGGAATATGAATGAAGGTTTTGTTTTGTTGTTTAATGCTGAACATGATTTTGCTATTGTTCTGCAGTTGAATAGTTACCAACATTCACAATCCAAATCTTGGCATGAGCAAAGTCAACGGCTAGACTCCTGGTGGTTTCAATGGGACCAGGATCTGGTGCCCTAAAGCAACTGGCCTCTTCCCCACAATCCCCATGATAAATATGTCATTTATTATGTGGCATTAAAACTGAGTGGTATAATGCCTGTTCTCTGCATCGTTTTACTGCACGCAAACTGTAGCTTAACATCATATTATACCACAATTCACATCAAGTTTCCTGGGAAGAAGCTGCAATATGGAGAAAATAACACTTGACAGGGGTGGTAATTATTTTTACATCACAACCTACAGAATTACAGCAAGATTTGCCTTCTTTATGCTAAATAAGCAATTCTGTGAGAATGTAAGTGACATTGTAGCTAAAGGCACGGTCTTACTGAAATTTAACAACTCCCGCTGTTTTCAGAAAAGAACTAAAGAATCTTGTAAAAATCATTTATTTTAAGATGGCTTTTAAGATGGGTGGGAGAGAGACTGGGGAGAAAACTTACTTGCCTGCCTCATCTTTTAGAAACATGTCCAGACAAACACAAATGGAAGCGCCTTGACCAGCAAGAACTTTGCCTTTCTACAGATTAAGTATTGAACAAATACTGTTACTTTAGAAAAGTTTCTTTAGCTATAATTCACAGTTCTCTAGCTTTAAACAAACAAAAAGCTGTGTCTGCTCTGAGCTGAGTTTGTTCTAAGTTTCAGGTCTTCCAGATCTGTAGCAAATATTCTCAATTTCTAATAAAAACAAAACAAAACAAAAACCTCTATTGTATAAAGTTTGGATAAATCTTCTGTAATAGTTATATCAAACATAACACGTTAACGTTTTTAAACAACATTAACAAGTATGCAAAGGACTTCACTCTGGAAAGAGAGGAATGGAAGAGACAAGCAAAGAAAGAAAGAATAGAGCTGTGTAGAATACTAGCACAGATTTCCTCGCTAGCTTGGTTTGTTTTTTTGGTGGATGAGAATGAAATTCCTGGACTATACAATAATAATAATTAAAAAAAAAAAAAAAAAAAAAAAAACTTTCATTGATTTTCTGAACATGAAAAGATAAATTCTGCATGCCCCTAGCAAAGTTACTAACTTGCAACTACTCTACAGCTAATAGAGTGTTTTTATAGTTTGTTATATTACCTAGCAAGACAACAAATTGCTCTCACAGGATATTTGGTAAGGGGTTAGAGGATCAGAAAATGAACTGCACTTCACAAGCTGCTGAACAAGCTTTCCACCCCTCCCAAGTAAGGACAAAGAGCGAGAATTTGGAATAACCAAATATGCAAGGGATCTCACCACAGCCAGTACACGCTTTTCAGAATTTTTATCTTAAATAGCTGAAACAAATGAAAAAAATAAATAAACGAATAACTACATGCATACATGTACATAGTTCTGGATATGTGGTCAAAATGGATTTTCACCTAAGCATCCTGACTGAGCTCTTCAAGGATCAGCTTCTGATAAGCTTACCCTGGCTTTCAACGTGCCCTTTAGAACTCTCTAGGGAAAATATCTACCAGCTTCAAGAGCATGGAGACACCAGGATCAGTTCCACTGCAGTCAGAGTAACACGAAGAGCACTGAAATCAGGAATCTTATTATGTGCAATAAATCCAAATACTTACTATCACATCTCCGTCTTCATTCCCCATTAGCTGTGTACTGAGACCAAATTTTGAGGGCAGCACAAGCAGCAGCTGTGGGTCAAGCTGGAGTGGGGAGGTGCCTGGTGAGGCTGGTCAGTGCCAATTAAGCTAATTTGTGCCATCTTGCCTCCCCTCCCAGCCAGGTGTGTGCACCCACCTCTCACAGCCATGGAGAGGTGCTGCAGAGGGGTTTTGCTGGCAGGGGGTATTCCAGGGAATGCAGAGGCTCCAGACTGGGAAAGAGACATGGCATGGGAGATTTGGGGCAGGTCAGGGTTTAGGCTTCCCAAGAGGGGAGTCTGAGGAGGACGGGGGACCTTTAGGGCACCCTGAAGAGGCCCCATGATCTGGGCAGGCTGGACGGGAAGGCTCCCAGCTGTAGCCAATGAGCCCCATGGGGCAACACAGGTTGGGAGGGCAGAGCCTGCAGCCAGGTCCCCAGAGGGTCACGGGGTCAGTGCCCCAGGGATGTTGTTTTTGTCAGAGAAGTAGGGTCAATCACTTGGTTTAAGATTTTAATTTAAATTTTTGCCATAGAGCTTTGTTTTCCTGCTTCAGATATACTTCCAAGTAAACCACCCCAGGTTTCAGATTGCACAGGCAGATTGTCTCTAACAAGTGAATGAAGGAATACTTAAGCTTGAAAACGTTCAAATGAATCTGTCTGACGAAGACCAGGACACTAAAATGTCACACCCTTTGGAAAGGGTTACAACTCTCAACAAAGGCTTACATTTTTGTTGACCTGTTGCTTTTAATTTCATTTGTAACTGTGTACTATTCAGAGTGACATACTGGCATGGCAGCAGTTGCTCTAGACTGACACACTCCGAAATTAAAACTAGGAACAGGAAAGATCGAGAATGCTTTGATGTTTGCAGTTTAAAAAAAAAAAATAATAATCAGGCTTTGTTACCGTGAAATGGAGTAACACCTTGGAAACCCCACACTGCGCATCTCACCCAAATAAAACTTACTCATGTTTGTAGGAACAATGTTATGAATTCCCAATGAAGATAGCTTTCTTTCAAAAACAAAACAAAACAAAAAACACCAACAACATTCAAGTACAAATAAATGTTGCATGTCTTGGATTTTCAAACATTAAAGCACAGTATGTTCATTAGCAAACATCTGTTCTTATCATAACACATTAGAACAACTTTTACGGAAAACATTCTGTATGTTTAATTGTCAGCAGATGTAGCACGCTTAGAAATGTTTCTTGAAGTATGTAATTTCTGCAAAGGTGACTACTTAATTATTGTGTCTAGGTGCACCCCCTAACCAAGGCAGCACAAGCACCCACAGAGGGGGATTTGTTGTCACACCTCTTCAGCATGTATTGCACAAGCACATGCAAAATCCACAGAATTAGCCTAAGCAGAAATCCAAGCCGCTTTAAATTCCTTGGAAAGCTTCCTTTAAAGCTAAAAATGCACATTTCACTACCTGAACATTTTTTAATTTTTGCTGTCATTAACTTTTGCCTTTTGGTCTCTGTATTTGCCTAGAATATTCTGGGTTGATAATGATTCAGAATTACTAAACTGCACAGTCATCTATCCAAATGGAGTCATGACAAAGAAAAAGTGCTCGTTTCAGTCCAGGATCATCTGGAAAAACATTCCCAATTTGGACTGCAGGTTGACTACACAAGCAGTAAATCATACACGGTGGATTCGAAGCCAAACAAGACAGCCACCTAACACGTACAGCTGGATTTTTCCTGTTTTGAAAGGCTGGTACTTTGGAAAGACGGATGGGAGCCTGGAGACAAGACTGAGGAGCTAAAAAATGAGAGAGGAGGGAATAGTCCCAACAAATGGGATGGCCAGAACTTAGAGGTTTCCTAATACAACACAAATAGGATGGTTTTGCATGTACTTCTTGATTGTTCCTCACTGTCTTTTCTGTGCATTTTTGCACTTTGACAATGTCTAAAATGTGGCTGCTTTATGAAGTCTTTTGCAAAGCCTGTATGCCCTGAATTTCAGGCTTTTCAAGACAGTGATGACCTAGAGGGTTCAAATCTCCTGGAGAACTCTGGGGAGCATGAAAAAGAACTTGTTTCAGATTTCAGAAATTTGGGCAGAGAAGTACTTTTTTCAGAAAGGAAGGCTAGGTTAGAAGGCAGAAACCTTGGCATTATACCTCAGAGCACACGCTTTGAGATATAGTTGATTTTTTCTACAGCAAATGGGTCTGGGTAGTAAAGGCTGGCTATAGTTCTGCAGCTGAGGGAATACACATCCATAAGGTTTCTAACACAGCCTACAACAAGCTACAGAACAGATTTGGTCCTTGTGGACAGTCAGCCATAGCTCATCTTAAATGACAAACCCCTATATACAGCTCTTGCAGAGAAGGGAAAGAAAATGAATTTATTTTCCTTCTTGGTCATCACCAAAACAGCTGTTCAATGAGTTCTGGTCTACTCGCCTACAAGCCCCAAATCATAGTTTCTCCTGCAAAAGTTTTCCTGCATCAATGAAGATGGACAAAAAATAACAAAAAACAACACAACACTTGCATCCTCGCTTGAATTTTCAGATACAGGACTTATCAAGTTACACTTTCAACAGTAAATATACTTGACATTTAGTTGCTGAAATAAAGTAAATATGGGACCCAATTGTGTCATTTTTATGGAGTAGAACTACATGTTCGAGCATATATCAAAAGTGAAATTCATTTAACTAAACAGAAAAGAATAATCCAAAACTGACAAGGGATACGAAAAAAAGGTTGATACAAAACGTTTCAAAGATTCCTGACTGGGTATCCCTAAGGAGTAGAAGCCGTTAGACCATCAAAGAGCATTATCATTCTACCTACAGAGACTCTTTGTGTAAGACATTAAAGTTACACTGCTGAGACTTCACTGTCCATTAGAATCATTTTGATATTCTTACGTTGTTTCCCCTATGATATTACACCCTTTGTACTTGCTCATTAAGTCCCAATACTTGTTTATCAAAAACATGTCAAGCCAACGACAAATCTGGAGTTCAAATTTAGACAATGCATATGATCAAGGAAAAAAAACTCATTGAATTCTCTCTCCTGGTGTGAACTCATTACTGTGTATTTACATAATGTTGTTTTCAAAGCCAGTGAAATGACATTCTGTTATTGAACCTCAATGGTTTTTCTGCATAAAATCCAGCAATTACCCTTATCAGGTAAATCAAGTACCCAGCAAGTGAGACGATCTAAGCTCGATCAGTATGATAAAAACTTTCAATGTCTTCATAAAGGTCTCTGCCTCCATTCTTAAATGCTTTTTTGATAGCAGAAGCATCTTGTTCATAACACACTCAAATACTTTTTTTTATATATTCAAATGAGTTTTCTTGCAATTTCACAGCTGTTAAGCTTCAAGTTATTCAGAGCCTCGTGTCACAGTTCATCACCCCTCTAGAACCTATGATATCAAGTGTAAATTTAAAGTTTACTTTCTTTGCTGCGAGTAATGATTCCCCAGAAAATGAGCAGAATTCATTATGTGCTTTTATTCCACAGAGAAACACCTTTTGAAAGAATCTCATTCCAGACATGTGAACAGAACTTGCAATCAAGTACTTAGAGCTTTACACAAAATGCAATGAAACCTAAAATCTACTGAAAAAAAAATAAATCCTTCTTGTGCTTCAGGGAAAGGTGTGGGAGCCATTCAGTTTGTATTAATTGTAAATGCAATTTAAATTCAGTATGTGCTTCACAAACATGGGCCACATCATGGTCATAGAAATAATATGACCTAAGTATCTGATGAATTGTCAGAAGCAAGGAATCCCCGATAATTCACTCAATACATCCCAGAGAAAGAAATAGCATGTATCTTGGCAGACAACGCAATGCAGAAAGCATCAAGTTAGCCTCAACCTCCCTCTTCCCACATGTCTATGTCTGCACATTCCCACTCTGGAGCTGCCCCAAGTCCCTTCACTGCTGGACTCACCCTGGAATTCTCGAAGCGCCACAGGGGGATTCAGTGCCTGCGATGAAGCCAGACCAAAGGGGACCAACGAGGCAGGCTCTGATCTTCCACCATTCCTGTAGAAAAGATCAGATTAATATTTTCATAAAACAAGTCTGCAGGAGGTCAGAACACAAGCTGATTGAAACAGTTCATGTTGTTGGGAGAAGGGAAAGCTTATCCATGTTTTCCCAGCTGTGGTCTAAGGAAAGATACTGCTTCTGTGCATCAAAACTTTACCTGCTATCCTTAAACCACTATGGCTACAATGTTCTACTACTAAAAAACATTCAGCAATAATAAATTAATAAATAGCTTTTCAAATCAGTTTGTACTTGTAGTATCATTCAGGAACTTCCATAATTTTGACCTATTCTAACCAGTCCTGGCAAATATCTCAGTTAAAAACAAACAAACAAAAACCAAATCTAATCCAAACATCCAAACTCAGTAGTATTTATTCCAGAATGAGCCTGCCAGTCAAAACAATCCTGGTGCAAAGGCAGAGTCTAAGGTCATTTTAGAAACTGCTTTAGCTGTTACAAATACCTTACTTGCAACTAGCAAGTGGAAGGACAATGAAATTGTCTGGAGATATAATGCATATATCTTCATTACTATTCCCACTAGAAAATAAAAGCAAAATTTCAGTAGGAAAAAGAATCTGCTTCTTTGTCTTTGTTATATCGGTATGCAGTCTATTAAGACAATAAATTCAGAGTTCTCACTAAGCTATTCTTAAACTGCATGAGTCTTCCTGGGCTACATCTACAAAGAAATGAACTTAAGTTTGCCCCTTTTGATTTCTCACTTTCCTTTTTAGATGAGTTTTTCAAACTGAAAATTCAGGGCTAACAGCTATTGATTTCTATGGGCAAATGAAACCATCTGGGACTTGAGCAATTTTTTGTATGCATTACCAGAAGACTAACTCATTTTATTTATATGTAAATGAAGAAAAAATAAAACACGCGTAGAAAAGAGAAAATCTGGGGGTTGCGTTCACTTTGTCCGCTTGGAGAAATGCTTTCATCCAGGTTGTGTTCAATTCACAGTGTAGTCTATATGCACCCTGTGTTAACATGGTAAAGTCATTTTATTGCCCTTTCATTCTTCTCCTCATCTGAGAAACAAGGATATAATTATCTACAGTGGAATTCTAATCTTGGCTGGGGTGATAAGAATCAATTATTAACCCAGTGACAGATTCAGATAAAAAAATAAAAGGAAAAATAAATTTAAATGAGACGCGAGAGTCGGCTTTAACACGTATTACTGTCCCCAAATCCCACCTCCTTAAAGACAACACATGCACTTGTGTTATGCATATATTTCAGTGATTTGATGATTTATGTACTAGTCTTCCCTTTGAGATTTCGTAATCACTCCAAACTGAACCTAAAATCTCTCCTACGTATACATTAGATTGCCCTAAATTCTCCAGGAGAATAAACTAAGAGCACTTGGATTTGATTTCCTTGTTTGGAATTAGCTTCAACATTTGCAAACACTCGGGTGTTTGCAGAAACTCCTTTTGATGGAGACTTAGATGGCGATCAGATTTCTGAGACTTCACAGGAATAGCTTGTCTTTCCTACTGAATGAATTATGAACAACGAAGCTGATGTGATACACAAACAGAATTAACAAGTTGACATACACAACATAGATGTTAATAACTTAAAAAATTCTGCTTCGTACCCCATGCAGTGTGTGCACTTCTGCCCCACCGAATTTAACTATTCGACCACTGAATATCTCCCTCCCCCTCAAGTAATTGCTGCTTTTGCCGTAAGGCTGCATCCTGAAGTCAGGGCAATTTCCATGCTTAGAAGCCTAAAGAAGTCAGAGCTATTTTGTTATATGCCAACTTTTAGAAGGGGAAATTGCTTACATATAAACACTCATGAGCAAGCCATGCAATGAACTATTAGAATTAAGTTACATTCAATATAATGTCTTACTGCAGGAAAAGAATTAATCTTGTATTCAAAATGATTACAGAGAACCTGGAATACTTTGTTGAGGAAGCCAAGTTTTCAAAAGCCTTTGCAATCAGCTTTGTAACAACAACAACAACAAAAAAGGAATTCACACCTGTGCTTCTTTGATGATAGCTGCTCAAAATAACTAAATAAACAAAGCTGTGCATGTCAAGTCAGATCATCTGCTTTAAACACAATTTCTAAAATAAATTTGGCTTCCATTATAAGGCTTGTTAACTGATATGCATTATTATCTCATTTAATTCATCATTTATTGTCATTTTCTCTTGCTGGCAGTCTGGGGGGGTGTCTGACTATAAAGTTCTCAGTACACACTGGTGTGATTTTCTTTCTTCCTCTTCCTTTCTTCTATCTTTTTTTGAAGTTCAGTAGCTCTGATAATTCTTCCCCCTACACATTGCTGTCAGCTACTATATACCCAGGTCCCTCCAAGATTCTTACTCTCTGCAGGAATTTCCACATGGTGGGCAAACAGAAGCTCATAAAATTCATGTTTCAAGCTCACAGGAAGCTGGGAGGCTCTGGGAAGAGCATTGCAGAGCCTGGGTTATCATACCCCGAGCTCTTCAAGTTTTGGCTCTGTGCCCACCTTTTCAAACGTTGACCATGCAGGTGTCCCAGCAGAGCATCAGAGCATTATTCTTCCCTTCTCACTCTTCTAAATTCACTCTGAATGATGCAAGCTTCCCCTTGGACCACCTCCTTTCAGCATGGGCTTCACCTCTCTTGCTGTCACCCACCTTGAAGACACCTTCCATAACTATTTGCTCACCAGAAGTGGTTCCTTGTCTCTGTCAGCCATCTGCTGCCTGCTCCTCCCTCCCGATAAGTTTGTGGCATTTCATAGTTCACGTGCTCTATTTTTTTAAGAAACTCTTTTGCCCCAATATCTTATCTATCAACAACTGAACATCGCTTTTCCACAGGATCTGCTGCTTTTGCTGTTAGCATCTTTGCTGCAGTTCCTGTTGTCCAGCTGCTTCTCAATTTTAGACATCTGCTCTTTTTTGTTTCTCTCTTAATTGTGGCTGAGCAGCTATCTATTTCTTTTAAACTAACCTCCACAGTCATAAACTCCCATCCAAAACTGCCTCTTCAAATGTAACCCCAAGTATCCTGCAAAGGATCTTTCAAGTTTCTTCCAGAGGTAAATTGACTAAATGTATCAGCTGTTTCCTCCTCTCCCCTTCTGATCCCTTTCTTCTCCCATTTTTTCTTCTCTCATACAACACACAGAAAGATTCCTCATCTGCTCTCCTCTTCTAATTCTTCCACTTGCTTCTGATATAAGCTCTTATTTTGGATTTCCCCTCCACCCACTTTTGTCTTAGGAAGCCAGGCTCTGTTCTGTCTGCACAGAACAACGTAATGCCTGGCCCGGGATTAGATGCCATTACAGCTATCAAAATAGTCTCTCACAACTATTAGCTTTCTTTAGAAGAAAAACCTTTATTTTCTCTGAAACAGAGAAGGGATGAATCAAAACAACTGTCATGTTTTGTTAATGTGTTAATGTCTAAAAATGATCCTTTGAATTAATCTGCGATGGCGTGGAAAAATAATGCATTAAAAAGTGTGCTACCAATAAATATCTTAATCTACCTTTAAAAAATAAAAAACTATTTAAGAAGCAATCAAATGCACTTGATGTGAAAAACAGCAGGACTACTGGCTGAGCTCTAATGATCTGGACCATTTAGAGACCATCATTAAGGTTGCTCAAGGTTGCTTTCACAACTTATCTATGACACAACCAGAACCATCGCACAGCAAGACAGCCAAAACTGTTTTGTCTTGCAGACTCACCCTGAATCACCTTAAAGGTCTGTTCTGTCTCCTTTGGATATATTTGCTATACAACCAGTAAATTCCAGCATACATCAATTCACATATTTCGCTGTTATGAAATACCCAAGATACAGAGGTGGCTCTGTAAGCATTTTGCAAATCAAAAATATTTTTTTTTCCCCTCAAAAATCTTGATTTACGGTATTAAATAGCTACCATAATAGGAAAAAAAAAATCATAGTTTCAAAATAGCCATCTCCACCTGACTAAAAGTCCAGCTACGATCCAGGAAAAGAAAATTTAAATATACAACATGAAAAGTGACTAATTGTGTTGTGGTAAAAACAAACGACCCAACTTTCTCTCACAGAACACGTGCTTTTTGAATGCAAAAATTAACTGCGTTATCATTTAATATGCTAAGTGTCCTCACCAACTTTAGCATCACCTACAGTTTCTTTCAGCACTCTTACAAAGCCCACACCAACCCTGACCAAAATGTAATTAGCATCTTGTACCCCACACCTCCATCTTCCTCAGGCAGTATGTTCAGGATGTTCCGTGCAGGCTATGGAACTGAAAGTAGCGTTTTATTTCCGAGAGGAAAGCCATTCTCGGCACCCTTCCTGAGCACCTGGCATCATATTTACCCCACCAGAAGTCACCAGCTGATGGACATGCAGGTGCTTGTCTTTGCCTCAAGGCAAAGATCACTCAACTGTTTTTGCTTGCTCGTTGTCATGTAAACTTGCACCTCTATGCAATGACAAATAACATTTGTAAAGCTTTACCTACCACTGCATCTCAGACACTTAAAATGACTGTATGGATGCAATTCATTTTAATGATTGGTTCTGTTCTCTCAGACTTGCAACATATTATTCAGTAAATTAACTTCGCCTCTCTCCTTTGAAAAGAAAGCCATGAAAAGCCTTTCACATCACAGAATATGAAATTGATTACTTTCCTTTGACTGCTGTATTTCCATGAGGTGCTGTTTTGACCCTGTCATACAGCTTACTAATTAAAAGATACTCCTAGGAGCACAAAATATTAAAATACGTAGGAGAACAGGTCTACAAGAAAGCATACGAAACAGAGTAGTTCTGTTGGAAAGGCCCTAAAAAGGTCACCAAGTCCAACTGCCTGACCACTTCAGGGCTAACCAAAAATTCAAGCACATTACTGAGGGCATTATCCAAGCGTCTCCTGCACACTGGCAGGCTGGGGGCATCAAACACCAGCTGTAACAACCACGAGCTCCCTCAGTACTCGGGGGTGAATCCCATCAGGCCCCACTGAGCTGATACAACTGGTCCCTTGCAATTTTGGACCTGGCAATTCAGTGACCACAGATAGAAAAGCACTGCTTCTCAAGGCACAGTCCTCCAGCCCAGAGAACTAGGCAACTGAAGATCTACCATTAAGAGCTCAGGCAACAAAAGGCATTAAATGCGTCCACGTTTTCCTCATCCCTACTGGTTAAATGACCATCTTCATCAGTTACCAATCCAATGTTTTTCTTAGAAAACATTTCCTTTTCTCTTGTTGTTGACACACTGGAGCATTACGCATTTGTCAAAACTGAGAGGAAATACTACCAATTCTCACAATTTGCCCCTCAATTTAATACATCAAAATAATTTCATTCCTCTGGCATCAAAATACTTAGCTCATGTATGAACAATGGAAACTATTCATATGTACAGTTCTGGAGGTATCAGAGCCTCTGAACATGATTGAATAAGCACGCTATAATTACAAACTTTTCTTTTTTTTTCTAGTCATGTCATTACTATGACCAGATTTATTACACAATTAGGACTGCATAACTTGACATGTAACAACATATATTATAAACATTGTTTCAGAAATCACTTACTGTATAATCATGGAAACTGAATTATTTTAACTTTATTATTTAAACTCATTGTTGTGTACGATGTAATCACTAGGATAGTCTGAGAGGTAAGTGGAAAAATTAAAATGTGAAAAAACATTCAAAGATAGCTGACAGATATTCTTCCCAAGGTACTGCATGCAGCCAACCAGCAGGAACAGTCAACGTTTGCCTATCCTGCAGTTGAACCGTGTGCGTTAGCCAAAGATGAGGTTTTATGTCTGCTTTCTTTCTCTTTAAGCACATTGGTGAACTTGAGCTGTTTTGAAAACTACTCGATTCTGTTTCAAAAATTGAACTCAAGAAGCATTCAGCTTTTGGCCCCTTTTAATCAACCTTCACAGGACCTCGAGGCAGCTCAGACAAAGCTACTATTTGCGACACCCTGTACCTCAGACTCAAGACCTACCATGCATAGCAAAACAGATCCCATTTGTCAGCAATACTCAAAACCACAGAGATAACCAGCTCTGTACTTGCCATGGACAATTTTTCATGTAACTTGGTGATAAGAATTAACCAGCTGGTTTATGCGACCGATCGAACATTCTGCAGGAAGGTTACTGCTCTGTGGTATCGTGATCTCAAAGGAGTTGAGGGTAAAAGGGGAATCATTCTCAAAATGCTTTTCTATTTCTATAAATAAATGCTTTCAGACAATTTCAATAAAATGTACACTGATTGTTTCCTATGACAATCATTTTCTGTTACGATATATATACACGTGAAAAATTCCAGCAGCAGCAAAAGCATTTTTAGATATGGTCACTGATAAGCATCAGATAATTAACCTGCCTTATAATACAGATGACAAATTGGGGGGGGAAGCAGAAGCAACTTTAAACTGTTGTCAACAACATCTAAACTCTTAATGCTAGTTTTGTCCTCACCAAAATTAACCAGAATGAGAGTACAGTACAGCATTCAAATTCTTAGCAAAAAGAGAGAGCCTTCTTTTAGTGCTGGGCTTCTGCAATGCTCAGGTAGATTCTGTGCATTCTGCTGCAGATGTTAACACGCTTGTCCACCTGAAAGTTAGCCATTCACTTTCAATGTCTTTAATTGCAAGAGTGCACTAAAGCAGCGCTCCTCTAGGGAGGGAGAAGAGTGTCTTCTGGCTCTCTCATACTGGCTCCAGATGATTTTATTCCATTTTTCTGTATTTATTGTTATAAAGAGGTTGGATAATTGCATTAAGATGACAGCTGACATTTTCTGTGTAGGAATTTCTGAATGATGTTAGGCCAGTTAACAGAGGACAGGATCAGGAAGACCAAATGTTTACCTACAATGAAAAAAGTCAAGCCTATATATGTTACCATTCTTTCTAAAGCAGCAGAAGAAATTCAGTCCAAAAATAAAAATAAAGAAAGAGGAGAGACCACACAGGCTCCCACAGTGAGCACCACTGAGGGTGGCTGCCTTCCATTCTGTCATCTTAAAACACTCACTGTGCTCTGTATGGTGTAGTACGCTGGTAATTTCAGGAAGTTTTAGAGATCCAGTACTCACTTTCATACATCAAGTTATTGAAAAATAACTTGATCAGCACTTGCTATTTCTCATTGAGCTGTACACTTCAAATGCAGAAAAACAAACAAACAAACATGTAAACTCATACATGGCATCTCCTGCAGGTAACTGTTTAGTTAAATATTCACAACTTCTATTCAGCTACTTAGGTTATGCAGCAGGCAGCAACACTCCTTCTATGCTGTGTTATAAGTAGTAAAGCTATAGTACTTTCCTCTTTTGTCTACCCCATAAACTATCTGTAGAGAGCTTCAAGAATTCGAGTTAAAGCCAGTTTTTGGACCTTTACACATGGTAAAACTGTGTCTGATCATGGGGATAAATAAAAGCTTGTGCCTTCTGTAACACAGCCATAGGCACAAATATCAGTGAGGCTACCTAGCTTAGCAGCAGGGAAAGCGAAGGCCTGCAGCACAAAACAAGAAGCCTGAAATCAAAAATGTGCTCATCAGCTCTGGTCTGTATTCTGCTCTTGCTGGGAGCTGTCAGGCTGGCATGGGCTATCCTGTTTGACACACTATATAGTTCAAGCACGAGTCACATGTAGAAACCAGATTTTTTTTTTTTAAACTTGGAATTATAAAAAATGTTTGTGACCTGGAATGTAATTTAAATACCTTCTTTGCTTGGTTTTCAGAATTTACAGGATGGTCATTTACTAAAGTATGGTTGCCAAAAGCCCAAAATAGGATAACCGAGATAGAGATTTACAGTTCAGTTTTTGTGGGTTTTTTTGTTGTTGTTGTTGTTGGTTGGTTGTGCGTTGTTGCAGTGTTTGTTTGTTTGTTTGTTGGGGGGGGAGGAGGGTTGTTTCTGTTTCATTCCTAGCCTAATTTCAGGTTCTCTTCTTAGCAAAGTCTTAGAGCTGTGTATTTCCACGCAAAAGCAGCTACCTTGAAGATGGGCGGTTGGGATAGCCTACACCAAAAGGAAATCATGTACAACAGCATGTTTTTGCTCTTAGATTTCTTCCAAATCACCATGGTCAGCACTGTGAACTGTGTTCAAGTGAACAGCACTGTGACAAAGCATATTGTGCTCAAGTCCCTGCAAATCTTCCTTGCCAAGGACAAGCGACTTCAGTCAAAAACTTAAAACAACTCTTTCCTCAAGTAAACCCAGACCAAATATGTTTTCCTCTTCTCAAGACTAAGAAAAATTACGTTACATTCACAATGACTGTTTTTCCATGTGTGTCCTGCATCAGCATATTCACATCCTATCCAACACTAGAAACAGAATTACCTTAATGCGTGTAACAGAACAACAGCATCTGCCAAATTCAGGAATGGAGAAAAAAAGAGCTAAAGACTTAAGATTGACATCTAATTCTCCTAATAAGAGGATTGAAGGAGGTAATTTGGTTAAACTTCAGATTATAAAACTAAATAAAATCCCCAAGGCTTCTGAAAAGATGAAAATATACACTGAATTGTGATACCACTAAAGATTCAGAGTTATTTAAGAATGGATAGCCAAGTTACACCGAAAGAGTTACAGTATTTGCATCAGTTTGAGCCTTGACTCCCATTTCTACTCCTGGAGGATGGTTAGCAGTGCCTTGGAAAACTCATGTTACTTCCCAAAACATAATTCCGCTATCTGCCCTTTAACTTCAAGGGAAAAAAAATCAGTAAAAGTTTTCCGAGATTTTAAATTAAGTACAACATACTATGAGCTTTGATGTAATTTTGCACTTTTACACTGCACATGTAATTATTTGTCTCTTAATTCTATTCTTAAATAGGGGTTTGGAAGATCCAGTCTACGAAATGTGTTTTGTCAAGATAACAAGTAGAATGCCCCTGGGAAGATATGGGCACATTTATCGGCTCTATTTATGGCTCTGAAGAATGTTCCATTCCTGTATGGTGTGCTGTCCTAGAGAACTTGAAATGCCAAATAAACAAGGTTGCCAGAATCTTATTTTAACAATTTTAAAATGTTTTAGAACAGGAATAACATTCAATGTTTTACATGATATGAACAAGCATTAAGAAAATTTACAAAGCCAGGATGTTCAAGTCTATGGATATAAACAGCACTGTACGAATTCAAAACGTTTAGCATTAATAAAGGAAACTCAGGAAAGAAAAGGAGATGGGGTTGGTCAGAGTATGGGGCAAAAGTTTCTTCAATTACATTATACAATTTGTGAGTAATGAAATGGTAAATCTTTTTTTTTTTTTTTTTTTTTTTACTTGGTGTTATACTTAAATCAAGTTATAATTCAGTTTTACTGTAATCGCTCTGACTACTTGCTTCTTTGTTCTCCCTCTCCTTGCCTCCAGTCTTACTCCTGCAATCTCTTTCAACTCAATTCTTCTGATGTACAGGCGGCGTAGGGTCAGGTATCTCCAAATTACTTACACATATAAGCCTTGAGAAATTCAGGGTTCAGATAAGGACAAACATATGAAACTTGAAAGTTCAAGGTTTTATTTCACAGCTGGTCTACCACGCAATGACAACTTCAAACACTTAAAAAGTAGAATCATGCATTTATAGACCACCAGCAAAACTTCAGAAACCTACACAGACCTGCAATCAAGTGCACATACTGCTGAAAAGCTTGGCCAAATAAGAAGCAAACAGTGAAAGACACTTTTTTCATTCTTAAGCCATTTTCCACGTGTTTTTTTTTTCTTCCACATAGCCAGTATCCAGAATTTACTCAGGGGCACTTTACCTTTTGTCACAATAGCCATTGGCAATTATGGCTGATGAACATTTCCAGAGTGATGACAGAGCATGGCTATATGATAATATAAGACCACTCCTACATGCACTGGCCTGAGGTATCCCAAATATGAGATGACAGGGAACAGCAGACACATACCACTAATACATTATGTTGGTCTGTGTCAGTGGGAAAAATGTGACAGCTTAGGAATTGTTCTCAAGTTACACAAAAACAGGAAATATTCTCCTTTCTCATTTTACTAATGAGAAAGTCTGCATGTACTTACTGTGTTACACAGAAGTATCAGCCACATGCAAACTCATTTTATATGCTTTAAAACATTCACATCTTCTTCATATCTCTTTGAGACAAAGGGCCCAGGTACAAAGACTGTGTTGTAACTGGAATCCAAATCCAGATTTACCAATGTAAGTCCATCATCACTATAACAAAGCAGCCATCAGAGGTTATTTAAAATTTCCATGCAGAACTGAGGACTGGGAAGTATGCAAGAAAGCATTTAGATTACATGGCAATCAAAGTGCCTAACCTACTCCCCCAAAATATCTGCATATCACACTTCCAAGCCCTGCTACTTTGATTTCAGAAAGCTGGAAAATAATCACCTCTACGCACTGCTCTTTTAAATCACTTGATCTGCTAAGAAAATAAGATACTGTCTGTCATTACTTTGGAATTTCTCACTAGAGATTGTTGTACTGAATATTTCAGAGGATTTTCTAAAATTTCATCACTAGAGTGTTTCTATTAATGATACACTCAGCAAAAGAAGCCCGCTTTTCTCATCAGTTGTCATAGACTGCTGCCTAAGCTAATTATTTTAAAGCATGCATAGTTATGCTCCAAACATGAAACTTTAATGGAATGAAATATAAAATCAACTGGCAGCCACAATGTTATAAAATATGCCCAGTAGTAAAGAATATAGACAAAAGGATCTTTTTCATGTTTTCCTATTTACCACCTTCAACTTGCATGAAAGACCTATAAGCCTCTTGCTGCCTTTCTAAGATTAATGTTAGTTTAAGGAAGATCAATGATTCCTCAGCCACCAGCTAAGGGAAAAAATCTTTCATTTTTATATCCCGCTTGCCAGTTTGTCACAGGTAAGAGTGAGTATGTATTTGGGTCTGATAGGCTCATAAATAAAGCAAATAGTGACTAGAGCAATATAGTTGGAACTGCTAAAAATGTTTTATTTTTATTCCTGCTTCTTCCCTCATTCCAACCTCCAAAGTACCTCCATAGGATCTATAAATTTCAAGCAGAAGATGTGCAAGGCCTCCCGTAGGAAGACGTCTTTCAGTTGTCATCCCATGACAAGGATTAACCTAGTACACAGCTTCCCAAGTTCTTTTGGGGGATTTCAGCAGGGCTAGTATTTTTTTTTTACAGTTTGTCTTTTAAGAGGTTAACATATTTAGTTTGCCTGGCTCTTCCTAACATAATGAGCAACTTTTTCATTTGTTGCAGAGTGGTATCGTAGACAACCTATAGACTTACTTTTAACTAATACTTCAGACTAATTACACCCAAAGTATTGTTTCCTAATTACTGAAAGTCTGATGTGTCATAGCAGGCAACAAACTATAAAAGTAACCAAGAAGAAATGTAAAAAAGTAAAGTTTCTTATTCATAAAACCAGTCACCAAGAGCAAGATGAAACACAAGAGAAGAAAGAAAGAAAAATGTTTAAAAAGATATGGATGTCTAGTGACAGCTGTCATTCATTGCTGGTAATGCTGAACAGGACAATTTTTCAGACAAGTGAGATGGAGATTAGACAGCTATTTGAAGGGAGGGAAGAAACAAATGATTAGACAGGTCCCAGTGTCTTTTATTTGACTAATTACACGTTGAAAAATGCACGTGTGCTCTCTATGCTATGTTTTAGTATTGAGTAAAAAGTTTAGATGTTACATTTTGAAAAACGTTGTTTTTTTTTTGCAGAGATTCCCCCCTAAAGAAAAAAAAAAAAAAAAAAAAAGCACCAGAAAGGGATCCATTTTCTACCAATAAAAAAGTCAAATAAAAGTCAAATTTTTGACTAAAGTCACTTTAAAAAAATTATATCTCAATTCCAGAGAAGCTGATAGCAGTCCTCTATTAGATTATTGTCTACTTTCACAAATCTGTACTACTACATTTCTAAATTTTCTTATCAATCCTGCTTGGCCATAATGACAGCATCAATTGTAGTCCTGCAGAACTTTTTGCTAAGCTTTAATCGTGTGTTCCACAGCTTCTATATATCACAGGATGCAACTGGGCAAAACGTTATAGCACCATGTGCCTGTATAATTTTATTTCAATTTGAAACCCCCCCAAAAACATACATGGGTCCTTTTAATGCTACAGAACGCCAATATAGCAGACATAATTAGATTGTTTGTAACAGCCAAATATCATGCAGGAAAATTCATTAAGGCACTGCATTGTTCTTGCACTTCTGACTAACTGATCCCCAACTAAGTCTTTTGAGGCCAGCCAAGGAATAAAGGTTCTGACTATGTATTCTTGAAATCTATGGCAACCATTACAAACATACACTTGAGAAGCAACTGGAAAAGAGAGGCAATTACATTTTAGTTGCTATTCTAACTCAGTTCCAACAGCAGAAAAACACTAGAAATCAATGCTTAAAAGATACACTTCTCAAAAGATTCTGCAGCCTAAGCTCAGTCCAAATGAAACGTACCAACCAATTCCTTAACAAGACTGGAAAACTATGGATTCTCTTTCCCATGGCCCATTGTACAGGCAATGCCTTTTCATGGGATTTCTACGGTTTCCGTGCTTCATTTCCACGTCTCACTTACTGGAAATCATCAAATGCGCGTTGCTGTACCCGAAATGAAAAAATGGGATTCCTGATCTTGAGCAAATATAATCCTCCTGAAAACTGATAGATGTTGAACCCAACTAGGTACTGAGTTCAAAGACTTCAAACAGTAAAACCATCTTCCTTTCCAAATGCTCCTCTCTTTACAAGTAGTAAAGGGTAGTATTGCTTAGCTGTCAAGCTGCTACACTACTTGAACTTTACCTCTTGTGTGTAAGAAAAATAATGACAAAATTAAGCTCTAAAGCTTTCCTGACATTTCAGGCCTCCTGAATCATTGCATAGCAAGCAAGAAGTCCTTTCTTCTCTTCTGGTCTGTAGCTTTAAGTAAATAATTTGCTATACACTGCAGTGAAAAAATACCACATGAAAATAACATTTCAGAAAGGAGAATACAAAGGTTCCATATTTCCAAAAAAATGCTTCTGAAATCTCTCTGGAAACACAGCAGTTCGTGCACCCTACAGACAATGAATAGTTCTTTTGAGCCTGACCACTTACCCTACTAGCCTTTTCAGGCATGAAAAGACCCTCCTTTCCCTGTCAACATGTCCCCCCTTTACCCTCCCAGTATCTTTTGGCACCATTATTTCTTTCTTATCTTACAATAAGTGTAATTTTGATGCATCTCCTCTGAACTGCCTATACTTGGCCATATGAGTTAACTATTTACTTATTTAAAGAAAGCTTAAGGGAATTAGTTGTGGAAGGCACCTGCAAATGCCTAAGAAAATATCAAAAGGGATTTCCTGAAGTCTAGAGAGGAATGCTTATAAAACCATAGGGACATGAAAGAGACTCAGGAAGGATTCGTCTCAGATGCAGATGAACTATTGACGAAAACAAGTGCTTGAGAAACAGAGGCATTAGTTTACAAGTGAATCTGAACAAATACCAATAAATCAATGAAAGCGAAGCATGTACCAAACCAAATAGGGCTCTTCAGATTTGATAATTGCCCGCAGATAAAAACAACCAGGGCAGAATTTCATGTCAGCAGAGTATTTCTGATATACTAATAGATAAGCTAATATCTCCTGTTAACATCATCTATGACATTTGCATGGCAGGAAGCAAACATCATGCTTTTTCAATTGCATGCATACAATTGAAAATCTCACAGCTAAATCCTAAAGTCTTCCCCCCAAAAATAAACTAAATCCTAAAGGCAATCCCAAAAAACAGAAAAGCTAAGCAACATCTAACAGAAGTCTTAACATCACTCCAGAAAATAAAATAGCAGAAGGTAGCAGTTACCTGGAACAGACAAAAGAGAGATCTGGGAGTGACTTAAGAAGCCTGAGCAGCTACTACTGGTTAAATGTAAAACAAACAAATGAAAAAAACACTGACAAGTCAAAGAGGAATGAAGACCACGGACACGGAGAGGTTGATCAGCAAGGTGTGGACATATTTATTATGCCCTAGAGTACCTGCTAAAACCTGTGCTTGTCCCAAGCCTTAATTTCAGAGTTCTCTGCTGTCCATGTTGCAAAATATGCAAGTTACAGTAAAAGGGAGAAGTGTGAAGCTATTGCTCATTTCTGTTGTATTCACAGAGCTCAAAGACAGAAGGAAACAGTGGCTGGCCTGAAAACAAAAGTCACTAACACTTTACCTATACTGCCTTTTTTGCTCACATATTTAACCTTCATTTTTCAAAGATCTAAATTACAGATATAAAATAGAAGCTTAACTGAACTCTAGCTATTTTGTTATATATATACATATGGGATTATATAGAGATAGATAGATAGATATAACGGGATTTAATCTGAAATAACCATACACATAAAGATTACTTAAGAAGCAACACTCAAAATATCAAAATTCATTGCCACATAGCTCATTAACCTGAAAACATGATGTTTGCAGAATACACGAGCAGAACTTTAGGACTGATGACACCTTGGACTAGCTGCAGGTAGACTGGTGCCACTGATTTTGAAATTTCTTCTTTCTACTAATGGAACCTCTCTGCTTTCATTTATTAAACATTTCCCTTTTTGTATTAATTGTTGTAAATACTCTAATTCAACTAATGAAATATGAAAAGCTAAAACAAAGGAATAAAAAAATCAGAACAGAATTATTTGTTTAAAACTGAACTGCTTCATTTCATCTTTTAGCTTTCATTTTCTTTGCATCACACATTATTGTTGTAGGCTGAACTAAAAATACTGCACGAATAGAAAACTTTTTTTTTTTTTTTTAAATATTACTATATATGTCTAATACCTCTTTACTACAGTAATCTTTTAGAAACCTACACGAAGAGGGTTAAGAAAGAGACTATAGCCATTTTACTAAGTTGTTATTTCCCTGCATTCACATGATATGTTTGCTTTAGCAATACAAGAGGCACACAGGAATTTTTGTTTTAGATGAAGACTTATGCTGTTACTCATTGCTGGCAACAAGGATGTGCAAACATGCTGAGAGCAAGGTTTAAACATATTTAATAATGATGGACGCATTTAGATGACCAGGGGTAATTTCTAAACCAAGCATTAAATCTCATAATCATACAATTTTGAGAAAGAATCATAGGAAATTCTTTTTTTTTTTTCCACCTGCGTCAATAGATTTTCCTCATGATTTTCAGTTAAGAAAGAGTTTTGCTCCTTGGATGCACTAATGGACAGTTGGTCTCATTGTATGCTTGGTATTTTCAGTGTTTAGATGGTATGCTATGGGATGCTAAGAAACACTTCTCGGGTATAATGTAGGTTGTTTACCTGTTATACCTGTTTAAAAAAAAATGTCTAACTGATTGGAATTACTTTTTTAAAAAATAATTCCTATAACAGGAAAGCTCAATTTCACATCATATGTACATTTCAAACCACCTTTATAAACAAAGAGCCATGCTACACTAACACTTTTTCCATCAGGCCTTCTTAATGATTACTGTGTGCATTGTGATAAATCACTTAAGGCAAAATAATTTTCACAAAGTAGTCCGGTGTTTTTAAAATGAAAGAGTGGATGCTGAGCCATCTCACTGTAAAATATATTTCTACAGAATATGTCACAGGTAATATGTCATGGGCTTCTGGGTGATAAGCAGAGATACCTGAGGATTGCCATACAAGCAGTAACTGTGAGCCATAAATTTAAAGTGTGATAAATAAATGTGATATGGTCCAACACTCCTTAAAATTAAAATAAATTCTCCCCTTGGCTTCAGTGGGCTTTGGATCAGCCTCTGGTATGTGCCAATCATTATTCTTCTAAGTATGCTTATAATCGATTTCTCCAAGGGGAAGGTCCAGTGTAAAGAATTTTAAGAATTAAATAATACAAACCCACATCAGAATTTAGAGAAGGAGGAGTATTTAGTGAAGACATCAAGACAATTACTGAAGCGAAGGACATTCTCAGGAACCTGTTGTCTCAGCACCATCTCAAAGTACAAAATTAATGTTCAAATTTGTGGTTTCCTAGATTGTTTTAAACAGTTTTAAATGACATAGCCCCTCAAGATTTGTTTTAGCTTATCTATTTTCTACCATGTACAGAAGAATGCATAAAATATCCAGCATTACTTTGCCAAGTATTTACCACTGACAGATTGTGCAGTGCTGCAGGAGACCTACTGCCTGCACAACGCAGCTACTGAAAAGGCAGAAGGTCATTAAAGGGTAGATTAGCTTCCAGAAAGTGGGAAAAAACAAGATGGGGAAGAAAAAAATTTTTTTTAAAAAAAAAAAAAAAGAAGATACAACATACCCAGTGCCTTTCTATGACCGTATCTGAACTGGCAAGCAGTAAAATAAAACTGGAGCAGAAGTGTAGAGCAAACCAATCCGTGATGAACACCTGATGTCCACTTCACACGTGCTTTCAGGCTTTTACTTTGGACAAGCTGGAGTCCAATCCTGGTGGCTGGACATCCAGCAAGTGGTTGGAGTACATCAGGCTTGTTCTTGTTCCACAGTGCATTTGCCCGGTCAGTTTCATCCAGAAGCAACCCAGGTCAAGCACTGCTACATGTTATGAACCAAAGCTCAGGATGTGGGGCCAACCAGGAAATTCAAAAGCATCATCTTGATCAAAAGTCAGTGCAGGAATAAAGCTCAAAGAAAGCAAAAAGAAAAAACGGGTCTTTACATATTGTGCCAGGAGATTCTGAAAGGCAATAGGGAAGTTTGATTTAGCATAAACAGGAGGCTTTCACTGGGCATTTTCCTCCATCTTACTCACAGGTCTACATCCGATACTGATTCCAACCCTTCACGTCCATCCATTCTTACAGAAGAGGCATCACCACGATAAACAGTGGGGTAACAGGAACCGTCAAAGATGCACTGTCTGAGGTAATTTTTAAATAAATCTAACCCAAAAGCTTAAAAACACAAAACTCCTATGCTAAATGGAGAGCTTACTATGAAAGAAAATTTGTTATTTAATCAAGGGAATCTATTGAGAGAGAATAAGTTAAGAGCTACAACAATAATCACATCATTTACTTCTAAAAAGTTCAGAGTCAAATTCCTGAATACAAAGTTTCCTCTTCCAAACAGCAAATTCACACAGCTGGACATCAAGAGCAAAATGCTTCTAGATGTAACACAAACACTCAGGATTAGGTGGAAAGGGAAATAGATTTCCTGCCTTACACAAACATCTGAGATGTTACATTAAACCCAAGCTGATACTTGTAACGGGTTTTAACCAAAAGCTGTTAACAAAAAGGACCACCCACACTCCCAAAGTTGAGGAAATTTTGTTTAGAGCACTCAGGAAACTGAGGTTTAAGAGCTCAAATTCTTGCTTAAAGCAGGACGAAACAGGCTCCTGTACTGCAGGGAATGCACTATGCTACCTTCCCTTATTCTGATCCAAAATTCTGCCTTAGAGGAATGCCTGGCTGCTGGTCTGCCAACTTTCTGTTTGCTTTTTTGTTTGTAACAAATCAGCATCTTCCAGTCAAAACAGAAATTCCTACCCAGCTCCAGAGTCCATAAGGTGGTGGCGAGAAGAAAAACTTCAGACTAGCGCCTGATACAACTGCAGGAGACTGTTGACTTATGAGTAAAACCTGCTGCTATTGCTACACATTGCACAAGCATGCCAGAAGACTTCTTTAGAAATGAGGAGGCAGGAACACACCACCCTGAACATCAGCAAGCTAGCGAATTTGAAATATGAACATTAATATAGACACGTTCCTAACAGCTTCCACAAAAAAATGGCGTTCAGTGATTTATTTTGCAACATAACGCCTTCAAATCAGACCAAATGCACTCCAGTTGTTCAGACCAGAGGGCAGCAACCAAGGCAGGCATCCCCTCCGCCCTGCCCTGCAGCAACAGCAGCTGGAGGCTGCACGGGGCTAACACAGGAGGCACAGCCTCACTACAGCTCCAGCTCTCCTCTTTCCAATGCTGGCTGGCGATGGCAGCCCGCTGCTGCACCCACGCAGCCGCGTTATCAATTACCTCCAGCCTGCAGATAAGGCTGAATTGCTGCAGCATCGATTTTACCACCAGGCACAGATGTATTTAGAAATGTTTTTTGAAAGATAATCTGTATAATGGGATCCAGAAGTATACATTAGAGGAAGGAGTCAAGGAATATAGCAACGTGTCTTGCATTTCTGTTAACTACTGGAATAGTAAACAGATTTTTTTAAATCAGATTTTAGCTATGTAACATTTTCTTTGTACCGTTTCAAAACATCCATGTAAAAACTGTCCAAGCATATATTGTGTTCTTTCCCCCCCAAAAAAGAATCCTTTTTTTATTATTATTTTTATATAAGATATATATATATATATATTTTTAAAGATGCAAGTCAAAGTATACATTCTGGAAAGTCAAAACTGAAACACGTAGTTTAAAGTCCAGGCAAGCAGATTCTTCAAAACTGAGAACATTTGCCCAGTTTAGATGCAAAAACTGGTAGCTCTTAAGAGCTGTGCAATCCACAGGAGATCTACAGTGTTGAGCAACATCCTTACTTGCCTGAGTTTGTCTACAAAATACGAAGTATTCAATGTATAACAACCTGTATACCACGTGTATCAGCACCTTCCTGCACACACTGTTGTTATTGAATGAAACAAGACAACTGGAACTACCATTTTGGGCCAAATATAAACCCCCCTGACTGCACAAATTGCCATTGTTCCCTCTGGTTACAATCTCACTAGAAGGAGAGAGTAGTCTTCATCTGAGAGGAGAATAAGCTAAAAACATGACCAAACAAAACATACGTGATGAATGTCTCAATAACATAACATCTTAGCCCTATAATGTTCTCTAATGGATGCCACTTTGAAGAACTTCTATGATGACAAAGCTCACGTCCAAGCTTCTGCACAATGACACAACCGAGTCAGGCCCAAGATCCACCTGGTTTGGCACCACAGTGCTCCAGCAGCAACTAAAAACAGCCCAGGCAATACAAGAAGAACAGGAAAAGATTATACAGTGTTCCTCAAAATAACCCCACAAACTATAGGAGATTGGAAAAGTACCTTTGGATAGGATAACTTCATTGATTATTATGCTTTAATGTACATAGTAAGAACTGAAGATACCTACTGGATTTTTTTAGGAAATAAAAATAGTTATATTTGTAAAAATAAATAGTAAGCTCTTTGGTCTTTGATGTTTTATGATGTATTGGACTGTGCACTTAGTCACATGGTCTGAACTTGGGTAGACCTGTGCGGTGTCAAGAGTTGGACTTGATGATCCTTAAGGGTCCCTTCCAACTCAGGATATTCTATGATTCTATGATTTCAGCAGTTTCAGACAGTTGAAGTCTGGCATCCCAGAATATAGGCCAGACTAACTCAAAAATACAGCTAATTAGCTAATTATCTCATCCAACCATTCTAGCCAAATCCTCCATTCAGGAGTCAGTAAGAATCAGAGGAAAAAAAAAACAAAAAAAAACAAAAAAAAACTAGAACTTCAGACAGAAGAATTTCCTCTATGCATCTCTCTCTTGAAACCAGAGGGAAGAAATGGGTACGTTCACTGCTCCAGGACATAACAGCTGTGCCCCAGGTTAAACCTGACCTTGGCAGGTACTGATACCCAACCTGCAATGCTTCAGGAGCTGATGTCTCAATAAAGGAGAAAAAACAGCAGCTCCCTTTCCCACACCCACTTTTATCTCATTTAAGACTTCTCTCCATTTTACTCCAAGCTGAGGAAAAACAAAGAAACCAAACTAGGCAGGTATTTAGAATGATAATGGGGAAAAAAGAAACTAAGTGCTATACTGTCTTCGGAGTGTAACAGATTTGGATGCACGCTTGCATGTGCATGCATTGGCAAAGGAATGAGCAAAGTCAAAATAAAGCTAAAATAATAAAATGTGCACAATAAACAGGGAAGCACTGTAGTAGCAGAACAGATGGACAGAGAAATGAAGTGTAGATTCTTCTTTGTAATAGATTATATATAGCATTAACTTTGCTAGATTCAATTTTCAACAATGCTTATTAATAATGCATCATTTAATCTAACAATGTCTTATAGTAAGAAAAGAAAGCTTAAGGATTAACAGATTTATTTCTTTTAAAACATATGTGTAAGGAAAATGCTGAAATACTGTTCATGGCAAGCTGCTGCAGCTATTAATATAATCTCTGAAAGGTTACAGATACTGTTTCTTGAGCAAAAATATCAGTGACATTTGCATCTGTTTGTTTAAAACTGCAGACTGACAGAATTGGGACATAAAAACACGGCTAAAGAGAACAGATGCAGTGATGGTTTACACATCTACTTGCTATACTGATGTTCAAAATACATCCCTTCATATGAATATTTTTCCCTATTTTTGCTAATTACTGTTCTTTAGAGTGGTTGCTGTAATTCCAAAGGATGATAATTGGACAGGTCTTTAACATAAAAAATAAACTCTTCAATGCTTCCTCATAGCGTGATCTCTTCTTCTTGTAAATTATGAAGTTACCTGTCAGTCGTCAAAAGTACTTTGAAGTCCTTGAAAATTAACCGTTTACAGTTATAAACCTAAGGCACTTTGAAGAAACTTTTACTTTCCCAAACTTCATCCAGTGTGGTGCTGGATGTGGTCCCTTCCTCCCTAAAACCAAAGGTACCCCAAGCAGATGTGAAGTTGGAGTCACCAACTCATTCCAAGCTCTTGCCATTCACCAAGCAGCAGCACTAGACAAGTAAACACTCCCATAAATCTAATTATTCAACGTTTGCTGTTACCTCTCCGTGTCCTTGCCTCCACTGGAATAAAGACAATCCTTCCACTCAGCAACAACAAAAATCAGCATGTTAGCAATTTCTGCTTAACTATCAGCGAGAGGAAAAGCTTATGAAATTGCAAGTCTTGCCTCTAAGACTGAACTGAGGACCTTCTTACTGCCATCAAAACTCAAGCACGTGTAGATTTGAAGTAAATCCGTAGGACTTGAGGCCACCTTCCTTTTCTCCTGGAAATCTTCTGCCTTATGATTACAGCAGTCAGCCACATACTGCCATACTCTCCCCTCCCAATATCTCACAGTTTCGTGGCATCACTGCTACAACAGGCAGCCCCTTTAAACATTTAGGAAAAGAAGTTTCACATGAATTTTGCTTCATATTTTCTTTTTGGTGAGCTTGCTTTTTTCCTGCCAGAGAAATACCTCATAACTGAGTTCAGAAAACCCTTTACCATGGGGTATTCCAGTGAAAGTTGTCAGGGAAACTGGAAGAATGAGAGGAATTTGAGATAATGGGAATGCAGCAAAGTACTGCAATGTCATCTCACTCAAAGTAAGTAAGTAAAAGCAGAGACCAAGGAGAAAATGACAGCTGCAGTTGTGTTAAAAGACCTAAGGTAGAAGGGAGTAAGAAGAGTGTGGTAGGGAACCACCTAAAGTAAACTCAAAAGTTCTTGATTTAAAAAACAAAACAAAACAAAGCGACAAGTACTGACTGACTCCAAGCTCTTAGACCAGTAAGAAGAGTAAAGAACCTTCATTTTTCTTCCCTTTGGAGAATTCCATTGTCATTTCCAGACATCCTTATTCATAATGAAAATATAACAACTGTTCCAGCTGTCAGGTACACTCTTCAACAGAGAAATGAGATTAAGGGAAAACTGGAACATGACAGAAACATACTTCAAAAGGCAATTGGTAGCACCTAGGCATACCTCACTTCATTTTTTGTTTGTTGCAGGGACTTGACAGGAACAGCATCTTGATCTCTGCTATTCAGTGTGCTGTAGGAAGTAAAGTTTCCCAGACTAATTGGCTTAATTTAGTTGCCTACTAAAATCTCTATCTGTAAAATGGGATATCCGGATGAAATGTAATGGACTGTGATATGTAGAAAGTCACATCAGATAAACTTAATGGTTCTTTTGGCTTTTGCGCTATAAAAAGAGGAATACACTAATTGTCATTGTTTATAAAGAGGGCTTAATTAACAATACTTTGGCAGCACAGAAATATTTCAGAATACCAAAGCGGCTGTATAACTACAGACATTAAAGGTTAAACAATAACAATAAAGAACACAAGTTCAGAACTACAAATGAATCCTGTAAGCACTACAAATGAATCCTGTAAGCACTTTTAAATAGGCTGTGTAGATATTAGCAAAATTGTAATCTGAAAGTATGACAGCTTGTGTTCTGCTCATCGACCGCTCTCTCCTTTCCCGTAGTCTAACCAATACTTACATAAAAGCTCTCTTTACCACCTTTTTTTTTCTTCTTCTGAGCATTCTCATCATTTTTTTTTATTATTTCCTTTGATTAACTGTCCCCCATCCCTTAGCAGGCACCAGGGTATATATCAGGCAGAATGCCAACCCTTCTCACATCACCCCAACCTGAAGAATTTCTCTCAAGCAAAGAATTTGTTTCTGCACATTCTTAAGCGTAAGACAGACATGATAAGTACCTGCAATGACATAAATGAGGTAATCAGCCTATGCCTCAAGAATTTATTTAGAACAGCAAAATTCATTTTATCTCAATGACTTGAATGCCAAGACTACATCACTTAACAGGATGTATATATATTCTATGAATACACATGCTGTTTAAACATCTACTTTCATTTTCTTTCATTCAGTCACCATGCCTGCAACAAGGAAGCACTTAAAGTTATGAAAAGTTAACATCTAAATTTATGATACAACCAGTAGGAACAATTAATTGAAGAAAAAGTACTGGGAACTAATTAAGAACCGCTTTTTGAAGCAACTGACAGTAAAAATGCTTTTCCTGAATTTCTGAGAGCCTGTTTAAAAATTCATCAAAGACTTTCCACTTAAAGTTGGGCTTTGAAGCATACACTCAAAACTCAGCATCACCATAGATCTCCCTGCCCATTTGACTGTGATTGCCTAAGGAGGCAGAGATAATGTGATCCCCCTGTATGCCAGCATCCCTCTTGCCAGCCCCCACAATTTCAAAGTTGTTGTCCAGTTTCCATCAAAACCAGAAAAGAGTTAAAAGGCTCAAAAATAACACTATTTGCTTCAGCTTGAAAAACTGTTTTCCAGGTACAGAAAGAGAGAAATTATTGGTTCTTCTGAGAGGAACCTGGACTTTATATACTCCGTTTAATCAGTAGCTGGGGAGACAATCAGCTTTCACAAAGCTGCAGCACACACTGACTGCCACATGAGCAGGTTTCTCAGAAGGATTAATTGTACCCAAAGCTCTAGTTCACAGAGTCACGGTTATTATGCCAGTATCACTTAGCTCAACAACTCAGACAAAATCTCATCTACTTATAAATACTACAGTGACAACTACATCGAAAGCCCGGGCCAAAATATCTTAGGGCTAAAGCAGTTGTGGAGAAATCAAGTGTTGAGTCAGGGTTTGAACTTCATAAAAGCCTCAGTTAATGCTGTAGACTTAATTACATCATAAGATGTACTTTTTTTTTTTTTCCTTTTTTACATCTAGTTGTTTGTTCCTGAAGTTTGTGGAGTGAGTCTCTTTGTTATCTTCATATTTGCTTTGTAAGACGTTGTAAGTGAAACAATAAATATGCAGAGAAAGAAGCAGCAGCTGACTATTCATGACACTTCTGTAAAAATAATCAACAAAATTTTTAGAGCTGTCTCCTCTCTAGAAATAAGCCTATGTAAAACAAGTACTGAAAAGTATGCTATGTTAAATTATGCAGGACAAAAAAGATCCTTCTGTCCACATACCAGTATAGTATAAAAACTCTTCATCTTCTAGTTGAGACTCCTGTAAGCCGTGCAATTCAGCTTCCACACATTCAGTTTTCAGTGCACAAGTACCTTGAAGCATATGCTTGAAGCCAAGCACAGCTGCCTTGGATATTTGATAGACAAGACCTTTTTTTTTTTTTTTTTTTTTTTTCCAGGACAGGGAGAAAAGTATATTCTAAAATATTAGTGCCAGTTGCTTTACTTTAGAGGGCTTTTCAATATCTGGATATCTTTCTAAGTTTCTCAGAGAAGGATGACAACTATCTTTCAAAACACTTCATCTACTCTACTTTTCCCATTAGCCTACTGAAAAGTCATCAAGAGTAATAACCTTCAGCTCAAACTGAAAACCACCACAAAGAGAGCTCTTCTCTGTCATAGAGTAGAAAAACTGAAGACACTCATACATCGTCCAATTATTTAGCAAAGCTGTAATACTTGATTAAAAATGAATATCTTAATGCAATTAAACAGCAACCATATTTTCAGAATTAAATTCGTGACTGGGATGCTTGGTTTCCATGCTAAACATTCACTCACTGCTGATTTAATAATAATACTAATAATAAAAGTTATCTAGTTTGCAAAAACTTACAAAAAATTAAATCACGTTAGTTGTAATTTTATATCATTTATGTTCCACAGAAGCTTGATCCCCACAGAAGCTGCCTGAGAGTATTTATAAGGTGACTCATGTGTCTGGTTTGCATTAGAAGTGGCACATATCGGCTGCCTTAGCTAGTAAACAGCTGAAGCAATGAAGAAGAAAGGCAAATGAGAGCAGCAAAGGCAAAACCCCTTTGGCTCTGACATTCTTCCTTGAACTCTGTCTATGTATTAAGGGACTAAAAAAATATAGTAATAATAAATAAATAGATAAAAAAGGAGAGAAAAAAGTAATGACCATAATGACCATGAGCTTGTAAAATCTGTCCACAGTTAGCTTCAACTGACTACACAGCTTAATAGACATCAAATAACCTCCACAGGCCAGGGCATGTGGTCAGAGCGATAGTGTTGCATGACAAAGCTGCTTTTTCCAAGCACACAGGTTTCCTCAGCACACTCAATCAGGCAGAATTGCTGATCACTTCAGAAACATTTCCTCCAGACTCTGCGCACTGTTGACAAGAAAACAGGCAAATTTTCACCCTCGCGAAGCTGCCTGTGACAGGCAGCTGATGAAAGAGTGAGAATTACTGACACAACTCGTCCTGCATGTGGCAATCTGCCCCACTCATGTTGTACTGAAATAAAACAGGCACTTGGTAGTCTTCACACAGAACTTGCTATACATTACCTCTTTGGGTTTTTGAAGCTTACATTCTTTAGCTACAGGTTTATACAACTTTCCTGTCAACAATCTTTGTAAAGGTAAAGAGAAATCCATTCCTGTGCCCAAGGTCTTGAAGTGACAATACAATGATGTACTGTTTTTGTCACCTCCTTCAGAAAAGTGTATGCTTTGACTTGGTAGAATAGATGTACCAACCTGTGAATGCTGATGTACAAAATGAGAGCATTTTTTTCATGAACAAGAAGGCCCTGCAAGTTCACTGCTCCGTTGAGCTATTCAGCGGGTACAGCACAGGAAAAAGTAATAAGACTCCTCAGCAGCGTTTTAAATTAATAGTTTCCCTTTTAAATGTCATCTATTTCTGTCAAAGCTGGTCATTTACATTTTGCACAGCCAGCCTCAGGGTAGCTCTAGTTCTGAAGACCCTACTCAGACAAAATATGATTGTGTTTCAACAAGGACTTTACCTTTCAGTCTGAAAGGCTGAGTTCCATTGCTGCAGCCTCCATACACAGTTATTGCACATGAAACACACATCCTACAACATTATACTCTCTTACCATCTACTATGAGTAAAGCTCCAGGTCGTGCCGTTTGTATTTTGCCTTGCCCTACTTCAAAAGACGTCAATCAGAACTTGCATATTGCCTTCTGATACCAACCTGGAAAAATGCCTACAGCTATGCCAATTAAATTTGGCGCAAAACATTGCTCTGAAAGTATAATTTAACTCGTTTTAGCCTACGGCAATGTTTTACAGCCAAGCTATAAACTCCTTAATAACAAGCTGCCTACCAGAAGTGCTGACAGACCATTCACAGCTTCAGCAGTGCTCATTAAAATGCGCTGGAACAGATCACTCCGCGGATGACGGATCCTCAGCGCTGAGCAGCACCTGACATCTCGATCAACTCACACGTTTCTGGCCACGTGCACAACACGCTCCCTCCTCCTATTTGAACAGCATGTAATTACATTACTTTCTGCAAAAATAGCGACTTTGGCCTTGAATATTAATAACCTGTTTATTAGTGAACAAAATCATATCCCATGCCTATGGAAGAGCAGGCAACTTTGACCAACATCTCCATAACAATTAACTTCAGGAGGAATGCTTTTACTGAAGACTTTCATAAGGGATTGCTTCCCCCCTGGACTTTATTTTTTCTGGATTTCCTAACTCCTTTTCATAAAACCATTTAATTTTTAAAGTAGGCCCATGCGCTACAGAATTTCCTTTTATTGTGTGAGTCACTCCTCTGAAATAGCATGAAGGCACTGAAGTACCCGAAGAAGTTTGTTTGAAAGTCCACGTGTTCAAGCACACAGAAGGAGCCTGGTGCTCTGACCCAGGATCAGCATCCGGGCTTGGATTCGGATGAGGTTTGTAGGCCACAAACACAATGGCTGGGAGAACTTCAGTTCCTGTGGGAGGGGTTCCCCAAAACCAGCACACAGAAGGCTCACAGATGTTTTTCAGATGTATGAAATTATTAAATCATAGCATAACGTATGGTTTTACCTAAGCCAGCCTCCTGAAACTAGCAGGGCTAACTCCAAGAATAAGCCGGCTTGCTCAGGGCCCTGTTGATGAGGGAGGTCCTACACCAGCCCCCCTGGGGCAACACAGGGGGGACTCAGACCCACGTCCCCCCCTGAAGCACACAGCTGCAGAGCTGCTTCCAATGCTCTTGAAAATAGGTCTGACGTGTAATCACCAAATATTTACAGGGCTCCACTGCAGGAGGCAAAGGGGACAACACAAAGCACTCAGCACCTCGTCATTTCAGGCTAGTACACGGCAGTTTATTCACGGCAGTGCAGCACAAAGCAAGTCCACCAACCCCTCCAATCTGTTTTGCAGTCACGAATCCTCCCGTGTAATGGCTATCGTAATCCAGAACTAGCAGCTTGATACAAACCCCTGCTGGCAGGGCACTGCTCAGAAAAGTGCTTCAATAACATGGAGGTAGAAAGAGGAAAACAAGAATATTGAGAATATTGACTAAAGAGCACAGATAAGAGTTTGCAACTCAAAGCTCGACAGAGTTAAATGAATTATTTAATTAAAATATAAAATGTATTTGTTATAAATCTTTCCTGGTTTCTAAAAAGTTTTTTTGTGTTTTTTTTTTTTTTTTTTTTTTTTTAATTAGAAGGCTATGAAACATCTGTTTTCCAGCATGAGAACGTAATTTGTCATACCAATTATCGATCTCTACAGAGCCTCTAATGGGACTGGCAGTCACAGAACCGCACAATTTTCATCATCCATAATGCAGCTGCAGGAAATAATTCTGCCTTTACAAGGCACTCTAGCCTGAAGCAGCAGGTTATTTGAAACATCGTTGCTTAATAGAAAATAGGTGTCATGTACAAGGGTATATACAGTTGTCATCCACTTGACTTTTTTTTTTTTGCTTGCACAACTAAGCAACATACACAGCTTTTTTGTTGTTGTTTTCAATCCAAGTCTCCTTCGCTTCTCAGGCCTGACTTCCAGCCCCCTGAAGCCACTACCACACGTGCCCATGTTAGCAGTCTAGAGACATGTCTACAACTACTCCCCTTCCTTACAGTGACCCATCTCTATTTAGTTAGACCATGTATCAGATGAATAATTTTTTGCAATAATTCTGTAATTGTTCTATCTGCTATAAGCTTTGTTACAGAACAGTCGAGAGGAATTACGCCCCCATACCCCATCACAAAAGAGAGTCCAAAAGCCAAGAACACCAATGCTCTCACAACAGATCTTCAGCCATTCTTTTGGGCTTGCTCGCCTCAAAATTTCTTCTCACAGTCTTAAATTCTTGGATGTTTCTAAGATGACTTACAGATGTTCCACAAAGCTTGTGCCAGTGTCCACGAAAGGATTTTATGCCCTTTGCCTGCGCCATGATAAAGTTCATGAATTCTCTCACATTTGACTGTTGCTATGAAACACTGGAAACCAGAACAATTTTTCCCCTAGAATACCAGTTGCTCCAAGGACTTAGCCCCCCATACCCCTTTTACCCTATTAGGATTTAATTCCTGGTCACATTTTTTCTAAAAACCCTCCCAGTAGTTTCTCAGAGCTCCCTGCTAGCAAAACATAAAATAATAATAATAAAAAAGAGACGTCTGATGGATAGTTCACCTTTTTTTCCAGCCTGAAGTCTCAGCCATGGGTGACTCAACACTCATTGGGCTCAGCTATGTGCTCTCTGGTGTCAGTTGTTCTCTAGTATCAGTAATTCTTCGAGGTTTTACTCAGAATCACTGTTTCAAGATCAGAAATCTTTCCATCACAGCTTTGAAAAAATATTCTGGGTGCACCTGAACACCACTGTAAAAACAGAAGTCTTACGCAGTTTGGGAAATGATGGATAAAGAAAACAAACCCCCTGACTGCTTATTTATTCCTGTTATAAAATTCACTGAAGTCTTAAACTTCCATCACAGAGGATCATGTCTGCAACCTACATTAATCAAAGTATGCTTATTTAAAATTATTTGCAACTGCAGTTCAACCACCTTCCTTCTTTCATTACGAATTTTTTGTCTTAACATACTTTTTAGTGACAGATATAAAAATTAACATTTCTGTTTAAAAAAAATGAGAACAGTAAGAAAACCAAAATCTGTGGTGAATCACGAGAAGCTGGAATATTCCCTCTACCTACAACAAACATGTACCATGCAGCATGTTCACTAAAGCAACTGGTTCAGTCTAACAGGCAAATCTCGAACCAGCAAAAGCAAAAATGCTGCTACAATTCAATTTCCAGTTGATGCAGCACTGTTTCAGAGCATCAGATAATAAACCAAAACCATTGCACAAAATCTCTTTATTAGTCCAGTAAAAAGAAGTTGTAAATTCCTATGCCTTAGGGACAGATAAAACTATAGCACAGCAAATAAAAACAGCAAGGAAAGGCAGGTGGGCACAATCAGCTGAACAAGTTCGCTTACAACTTTCCAAGACTGGATAGGCTCCAATTTTACAGAAGCCAGGCTGAAGAAGAAAAGATTATAGAAACTTGGAGATCTGCCATACTTGAAGGATGCATTGCAAAGTAAATTAACAAAAGAGATTACCTATTAGCATTGAAACATTTTAAAACCTAGTTTTTGGTAACCTGATAACCCCCTCCAGAACGCTTGTTTCTGCTCTGTCACTGTTTTAGTGGACCCAGAGACAGAGTGGAGGATTTTTGCTGGACATGCAAGATTAGAACCACCTCTCCTGAGAGCCTATCCTACTACTTAACTTACGGAAAGACAAAACACTAACACAAATGAAAGTATTTTCTCCTTAAAAATACTAGAGTTCATATATTGGTCCGCATTTTTTAATACTCTGAAACTTAAAAACATAGGAACATAAAGCTGTCCCTTCTGGGTCAGAGTTTCACTCTACTTCAAGCACTGCAAGACTCGGTGAATAACATCCCTGTACATGTTTTACCTACCATATTCATGATTTTGTGAGTCTTGCTCATATCCATTCTCATCCTTATCACCCAACTAAACAGGAGATATCTTTTTTTGCCTCTTCCTCACAAGGTGACTGCTCTGTTTCATTAATCATTTTGGTTCCCATGCACATACATACAATGAAAACCATTCCCTGTACAGACAGACATAAATAACACATGAGCTTTTTCAATAGATCTTGATTGAGACAATTTCAGTGCTTGGTAAAGCTACAGATGAATTCCCCTAAACCTAGTTTTGATCCTGTGGCAGCATTATACCACGCATTTACCACTTAAGGCACAGCAATGTATGACTTGATCACACCATAGGTCAGGGGAACCCTAGAAATTTTCAGTCAGAAACCCTAGAAATTTTCATCTTTGCCACTGTTTCCATCAGGAGAAATTTAAAACTCTCTTATGACACAGACACTGTTTTTTTCTCGTTTGTTCACAATAAAACTTTCTAGTTAGTCGTCCAGTTCATCACCCTTCTAATAATTTCCCATTTAACAATAAAGATTTTCCAGAAAATGAGTTGCATTCATAGTATCTCCCTGTTTGGAATTTGTGAAGAAACATCAGGTCAGTTTGACACAAACTACGTTGTAATAAACATACATTGCTCTTGAATCCCTGTTTGTTTATGAAGATCTCTCCAATTATTTTCACAATTCCTCTGAAAATACTGCATACTTTGTAGATTTGTATGGGGTTTACATGGTAAGGTTTTGGTAGCAGGGGGCTGCATGGGTGGCCTTTGTGAGAATAAACCAGGAGCTGCCCCATGTTGGGTAAGGGCCAGTTTCAGCTGGCTCCAAAGGGACCTGCTGCTGGCCAGAGCCTAGCCAGTAACGATGTTGTTTGCACATCTGAGTGCAGATTTAAGAAAGGGGGGGAAAAGGGGAAAGAAAAACAAAAACAAAAACAAACAAACAAACAAAAGAGGAGAGATGAAGTGTTAGGGACTGATGGCAGCCCCCATTCCCCATGCTGTTGGGGGAAAGGAGGTGGAAGAGTGGATTTCGCATCATTAGTGGAAAACATTCTCATCATACACTGTAATTTGTGTATTGTATTAGAGCAACTCTAATACAAATAGAAGATTTGCTGGTGTTAGGAAGGACAGTTTTGCTAGGAGGCTACGTTAGCACAGACTTCATTGTTTAATCAGGTGTTTCCTGCTCTCTTTCTGCCTCTCCCCACCTCCCTCCTTCTGTGAGATTTTTCTCCTTTAATGTCCTAAATGAATCAAAAGGGCAGTGGGCGTTTTGGAAGTATTCGGTGATGTACTTCTCAAAACTACCTTTGGTTACCAATAGTTCACAGCATTTACAAGTTTACAAAAGGGAGCTTAACACCAGAAGCCTCAATGGGAAAACAAAAAAAGGCTGACAACAGAAACTGTAAAGAAAATTGGTGCATCTCAGGAATTTAGATTATCAGAATTTACAGAACTATAGTTTTCCTTTGCTTTAAGTGGCAAAGCTTTCAGACCTCTTTAAGTACAGCACTATATTATATTAGACTGTCCCTCTTCACTTACTTCATATTTCAAACCAGAGGCTTTTGCCATTTATTGGTAGTAGACCTCCAAAAATTATTTAAAAAAAATTAAAATCTTGTCTTGTAGAGCTTGAATCTCAGCAAACCACCTTGTATTTTTTTTTTCTTTTTTCCCCCATCTGAGATTTGCTTATTGCTTTAAAGAACAAAAATCTATTCCTCATTTTAAAATAAGTGATTATTTGAACTGCCAATAAAAAAGCCAAACTGATACTTACTTTCTAGGCTGTAAATTGGAATGTTTTTAACAGTGCAGTTGCATTTTAGTTAAAGTCACAAGTTTCTCTACAAAAATATTAATACCAGTGTGTGCATATACATATATCTACTCTGGAGGAATTTACATGCTGATGATGACAAAAGTGCTTACACAGTAGATAAGGATATCCATCTCTCTGAAAATGCATCTACAGACTTTGCGAGTAGAACTGGTTTTGTTCTTCACCCTATACCAATATCTCTATAAGACACAGTCACTGAATATTGAACTATGGACACATGCAAGACAAGAGCTGTGTTTTTTTTTTCCTGATATAAAGTCCACTAGAAATACATGGAAGAATTATTTAAATCTGAGGCAAATATTTTCATTTTATTTACATTTCAAATTACCTGTTATTTAGTATATTCTTGCTCGCCAAAACCCACCATCACCAATAAAAAGCTCTTCGAATTTTATTATTTCCAAGAGAAGCTTATTCTCACATGCTTTGGGACCTTTATTGCATAAATTTTCTTTTGCTTGCAGAAACCAGTTTCCTGTAAAACCTTCTTGCCAATGAATACAATTCTATAGTTTTTATTCAAGCAAAAGTCCCACTGAGAGTTTTACTTGATTAAGGACTGATTAAAGACTGCAAGCTAATACCCAAAAGCTAAAATTTTCAAAACGTGCAGGGAATCTAGCTACTCTTTTTCCATCAAATTCAATCAATGAACTGCTTTGAAAGCCTCAGCCCAATTGTATATTAAATTAAAATAGAAGGCCCAGCTACCGAGGCAGTTCATAACAGCACCTACAGATTTAAATGATACCAAGCAGATAAGGAACTGGCCAAAAGGCACAGGGCTTTCAGGAGTGTTTACCCATGTTCTTCATTGAATTTGATCACAGAATTTCAATGAAGCAGAGTCCAGACAACATTTACTATGCTTTTACAGTATTAACTGATTTATAATTGCTATCTCTTGCAAGTTACATCTCGTAATTTGCCACTTCAATCTACTCCTTTTCTTGATTTATAACAATTTTTAGGTTCACAGGCATATATACGCATTTTAGTTTTCCTAATAGCATTGCAGTATTAATCCCTATTCAATTATTCCCTTTATCAGAGCTGCGGTGTTGATTTTTGTTTGTTTGTTTGTTTTGGTGCAAAGCCATTGATTGCATATTCCTGCTCAGCCATCCTCAACTAAACAACACTGACAATTTCAGAACAATTCCAAACTTTGAGTTTGGCAACAGCTTTTTATGCTGCCCTACACAGTTTCCTGAACCTCTGCTACCTTAGAAACAACACAATACTCCATCCCCAATTTGAGTATTTCCTCATGTGTTCTTTCAACCGAGTCTAAAGTAATTCAAGTTAAACCAAGATTTTACTGTCACCCTGGTTAAGAAAAAAAGACTGCACTTTCCCCTTTCATTTTGTGCCCTTGAGGCACAATGTCTTACCAGATAGCTTTAAAGAAGTGTTACTTCCTGGTGTTCTAGATTAGGAGTTACATTAAATAAAGGCAAATTCACAGTTAGGGCTTTGAACTACTGAAGAAAACTCCTCAGTCAAAGCCATACTTTCCTTCTACAGGAATCTCCTTGTCCCGAGATAAGCCAAGTGAGTTTACTTTCCAACTTTCAATTTGACCCGGTAAGCAGCAGTAAAGCATGTAGTCCTACTCATGTGTTGATGAAAGACAAACACTTCTCCAGTAATCCAAATGTGGAGAACTGCAGCCTGCATGACTTGCTGCCATTCCAAATGCATCCATAACGCAGACATTACTCATCTAGAGCACTCTGGCCTCACGAGTTGTGTGCCAGTTGTAGCTAATTTACACACGCGCATACACAGCTGGGTCCTGGAGCCAGATGTGTTTGCAGGGGTTACTGATAGGCTATACATTCGCAAAGCCATGGAAGAATACAAGTGCTGCTTCTTTCCTGAGTTTTCCCCAGAGCAATGGAAGTGACCTACAAAAAGCTGAGAGGTTGTTATACAATGCTCTATTAAAAGTAACACACCAGCAAGCCCACAGAAATAGTTCCTCATTTTCTACTAAGCATAAGCAGTTCTTGGGGCAATTATTTTCTCCTTTTCCAAATCCTGGATCAATGTTACTGCTGTTAATTTTTTGTCACTGCTTTTAATTTTTGTTTGTGATTACAGCTGAAAACACAGCTTTTATTGTTTTGTTTTGTTTGGGGAGGAGGGATAATAATCACCTTGCAGAAACTGAATTGGCTCTTTCACCTGAATACATTAAGATTAGTCTCTGGAACAAATTTCTGAAACAAGCATCCCTGAAGAAACGAAGTAAAAGGGCTTAGTGACTTAGTGATCAAGAAACTCTGAAAAGCAGTTTATAAATTATTTCATATTTTTAAGCTCCAAGACATCAGCTTAAACTCAGGATCACATATCTCGTCTCAGCTGAGCACAATTCTAAATCTAATAATGTAAATAATTCTTTTCAGTGACTTCAGTTGGTTTTGGACAGTTGCTCCACGGCTATTTAAAGGGGCTAACCCTGTACTGTGACCAAAAATCTCTAAGTATAGCCTGGGACGCAGGCACAGAGATAGAAATGTCGTTCACCTGTGCATATCCTACCTTCATACATCTTCACACATTGCTTTCAGAGTGGCATAGAACGGTTCATCATTTAAAGGTATTTCTGCCTTCAGCCACAAAATGGAAAATCCCCAGAAGTGGCTTGAGGTAACACTCTTTCATGCAAAGTTGTACCAACAGTCCAGAAACGCAAAAACACAATGACAAATACCTCAACGCAATCTTAAAAATATTTAAAAAAAAAAAAAAAAAAAAAAGCTTGGCTACTAAAATTGTTCATTTTTCAATGAAGAGTGGTGGTGTTTGTTTGTTTCTGATTGTTAACAACAGTTTTAATTTCTTTCAGATGCACGTTGATTTTGGTGCTTTTTATATCAACAATTCAGTTCTGGTATACATTTCTTTCAACTTTGGTGAGGATGACTTGAAATATCTGCACATTTCACCCCACTCAAGTCAGTGATACAAAACAGTTTTGCTTTTGTCCACCTCTGCTCATTTATTAAGGAGTTTGTATGTATATCGCCACCCCTGGGGGTGTTTAAGGAAAGATTGGACGTGGTGCTTAGGGACATGGTTTAGTGAGTTAACATTGGTCGTAGGGTGACAGGTGGACCAGATGATCTTGAAGGTCTTTTCCAACCTTAATGACTCTATGATTCTATATATATGAAGTACCAGCTTCTCCATCATCCTTTGTATTCCTTTATCAGTTGTACCATCACTTGTACTACTATCCAAGAGGGGTAACAGTGGCTTCTTCTGCACAAAGTTTATATAGCTATTCGGTCATAAGACTTATGTTATGAGTCCTGCACAATATACAAGTCTAGAATTCAAGACCCTTCAACTTTAAGAAAAAATTCAAAGGAAACGATACCCTACACTTCTGTGGAAAAAAAAAATATAAAATAAAATCACACTTTGATGCCACATACACCCTTCACTTTCAGAAATCCTTACTAAGTTCATCCCTAATTGCTGCATATGGAGTCAAAAATATGTGCTGCTTAATAATACTGGAAGTCTCTTACTGATGTAAAAAAACAGCCCTCCATGTATAAATAATCCACCAATATCTTACCTATTAAACAGCTTTACTGCACCAGACGCATTAAAACAATATTGTTAATGGAGTTTTCTATTTCATTGTATGCACAATTAAAAATCTTAACTGCAAGCCACTTCTGGCTACCTGGAAGCCACCTTTTCTCTGCTCCCCATGAACTGCTGTCAAAGACGAGGTCAAAAATCCTCCACTAAAGCTCTATTGTTGAAGTTTTTACTGTTGCCACTCCCCCTCCCCCCCTTTTTTTTTTGTAACACACATATTCTAATGCATACATTTTAATTTTCTAATTCCCCTTTCTGGTTTTGTTTGTTTGGTTTGTTTTGTTTTTAAGTTGACTCAAACTCTCCCGACTTTGGAACTTGACGACATCCCACCAATTCGCTTTTTTTCTTGAATTGCTTTCCCCCACCAAGCAAAACACACCTCACCTTAATAAAATTATTTCTCTAGGCTTACCTTGCATAACAGCATCCATTACTCTACACACCACTACCCAGGCTTGCAAGAATATTTGTGTGACAAACCCTAAATCACTTAGAAAGCAATAGTTTTCAAGAGGGCATTTCAGTTGCACTTGTGCTTGTGATGTTCCCATTAATAGCAAAGTGTTCACAGAAGTTTTATGAATATTTAACATCAGGAAAAGGTTATTTGGCCCTGGAGATTTTAGAAAGCCTGTGTATGACAGAGAAGCATACAAGTAGATTACTTACGAGAAACGGGCAAGTGAGAGACTCAAGTCTTTTTACCTATCACGTATTTTTCCCATTTGGGCTCAAGGATATAAGGCACTGTATTTAGGACAGGATAGGAGTTACACATGGTGGACTTGTAGAAGAAAAAAAAAAAAAAAAACAATAAAAAACTGTTGACACTGATTTTTAAACCAAAAGGGGACACATTAACAATCATTGCAGCTGATACAAAAACATAAAAGTTAAATATTTTTAAGCCAAGGTAAGATTTCTTACCTACTTACATGTTTCTCAAACTCTCTTTTAACAGCATCTCTAACAAAAAAAAATGGTTTCTTCACATTGCAGGTACAAATCTATCAAAGGAAAAAAAATTAAGAGTGGGTGGTTTTCATACATGGGAAAATTTTCAAATTAAGTTATGAACACTTCAGTTCAGACACGCCAGGAAAGCGGTCTGTGAGTAACATTATGAAGTTTCAGCACAGAGATTTTCTTTTTGCATTTGAAGCTGATCAAAGTTAAGTGTACAAAGCTATACGTAGCTACGTGGCAAAAGATTAAACAACGACCAGAACAAAAGGAAACACCATTTTCCTGAAACGCTTTGTCTGAGCAGAACATTACTTCATTAAGTCTGATTCCATCTCCTACTTCAATCACATCATTGCCAGAGCAGCTCAGCGAAGCTGTGCCTTCAGAGCACACCAAAGAGAATGATGCCGTCATTACAGCTCGGCTGCAAATCAGGCATCTGAGACAACCTTATGATTAGGTACAACGGAATGAGGAGGAAAGGCAGCTAATATATCCATATTTTAATATGTATCTGTGGTACCTAATGATAACAACATGTTGATTTGAACAGCTACTCACTTCAATCTTCTAATTTACTGGCTGATGGAAGAACTAATTTATTTTATGTAAAATTCACAGGAAAGTTCAAGATGACATCCTGAGAAGTATTCTATAAAAAGACATCTACTTTCAATGATTGACACTGCTGCAGCTATCTGTAAGGCATTTCAAACAATCCTTAATTTTGGTGATATAAGTACAACTCCTAAATAAACACTGTTCCACAGGAACACCACGCTTACAGAACATTCTGTGTGACTAAGAATTAAACAATTTTTTCCTCACGGAGAAATAATAAACGTTTCTTTGGAAAACTAGACCATTTTATCCTATAATTGCATGTTTAACTGAAACCTGGAATTGATGAATTCAAACTGAATAACGGAAGTGCATTTTCATAGAAAGTGAAGATGAACAAAGATTTTTAATTTCTATTTCTTTTTTTCCACAGAATATGGAAGCTAAAGCCTCCAAATTCTCACAGGGAAAAAAAAAAATGTATATGTATATATATATATGTATATATATATATATCTGTGGCAGGTTGTTTTGTTTCTGAGGCGGATTTTTTGTTTGTTTCTAAAGATTAAAGACAAGCCACCTCTTGGCTCTTCACATCTCTCTATATAGTTTTTGTCACAGTGAGGAAAAAAATAAACAAATTGTAGGTTCAAATCCAAAATAGGACAATCCCAGGGCTGATAAGATCACACCTCCACAGCAGCTTATTTCGAGCAGCACTACTGCCAACAGAAAATGGATAGTACGAGAGACGGCTTAGATAGGTGAAAAGACAAGAAAACTTTTAGCAGTTTCAAGACTAGGCCTCAAAAATAAAATTCCAGAAACTTATGGAAATACCCGGAACAAAAAGAATGGTGTTATTTTTGAATCTTTAGGTTGGAACTCTAACACTGGTTTGAGTTTTAAGCAAGGCCTTTCAGTGCTTACCTCTAAATTAAAGTAAGGACACCAGGAAAGCCAGATGTATGCCCTCAGAAGAGATCACACACCTTGTAGAAAACTCTTTTGTGTCAGAGGAGCATGCAGTGGTGGCTTTTGGCCCACACACACCACACAAGAAGGCGTCAGGCGCGGCGCTGTGAGGAGAGGCCATGGCTGCTCTGTGGCAGGCGGCAATGGCTGGCGGCCACCCCGCTCCAGGCCGCAGCTGCGCCCATCAGCCCTGCTGGTGGTGCCTCAGGGAACACCTGTGAGGCAAGGGCAGAAAGCCCTGGGGGACTTTGAGGAAAAAAGTGCAAGAAGCAGCCCTGCAGACCTCAAGGGAGGAGGGGCTGCAGGGGACTGCCCCAGGGTCTCATGGAAGAGGACCATGGCAAAGCAAGGGAGGAGGGCAAGGAGATGGGCAGCCAAGTTACACCATTACAAACTGACCACAAACCCCTGTTCCCCGTGCCCCTGTGGCTTTTGGGGTGAGGGGCGAGAGGTTGAAGGAGTTGGGAATGAAGGAGTGAAGAGCCCAGCAGCCAGCCAAGGCCAACTGGCCATAGTCCGGCTTCCCATATTGCTTCAAATCAAGAAGAACCTGAGATCCATAGAAAGCAAAAGGCTAGCATTTAGCCTCTCTTCTGCTAAGATTAACACTGGGAAAGCTCACTGCCTGCACAGATATGTTACCCAAAATAACCTTACCAGCCCACTGTTCTGTGGCATGTCTAATTTAGATGTCCATTTCATGTATTGCCCAAAAACATTGCTGCTGTTCCAACAGCAATGCTTCAGAGGAGCCTTGCTTCTTTCACAGAAGCATATATTCAGACTCGACAAGAAGGCAATAAAATAGTATCATCTACGAATAAATAAAAGCATGAAATCTTCATGAACCAACTTCATTACTTCATTAAAAATGGTATTGCATCTTTATACACTTTAAAATAGAAATTTAATCAACACAAAATAATACGCTGTGAATCTGCAGGAGTCTCTAAATAAACAAAAATACTGGTTTATTTTAAAAACTTGATATCCTATTATGTAGTGACCGAGTGAAGCTATGCTAAGGGTACCGTACCAGTATCTCCTTTTGGTCAGTTTGCTTCCCTAATGTCATTTAAGCAATATTTGGTATAAGATTACAGCACTCATGCATGTAACTATTCTTCAATGTGAATTTCAAAGTGCTCAGCACTTCTCTTACATTACAGTTCAATGGTAAAACCCCCACTGACATCAGTATCAGTAAAATTAGGACAGCTCTGGCTGAGGTTTAAAAGTGTCTGCGAATTTTCTATCATAGCAATTCAAAGAAATAACTTAGAAAAGATAAATTTCTAAGTTTATTACCCCAGCTTCACTTCGAATTAAAATGATGACCATCTGACTCCCTTTTGAAAGGCAGCACCAAGGTGGCACAGAAGGTAGGAATGACTCACCCAGCTGTAACAATTCCAAATGCACAGAGATGGAAGTAATCTCCAGAGCTGCCAGTTTTGCAATGATTTTAATGTGCACCAAAATCCATTAAGAATAATTTGAAGTGCAAGTTACTGATCCTCAAAGTTAGGCCCATGATTAATTTCATTGTCAATAATTGCATTCTAAGTATTTCTGTTAGCAAGAAGTCATGCCTAAAAAGGTAGGCACATGTACAAGTGTTTGAAGACTTAGATGCCTCCCAGGAAAAAAACAAGGATTTTTTTTTTTCATAGAATGGCTTGGGTTGGAAGGGACCTCAAAGCCCGTCCCAATTTCAACCCCCCTGCATGGGCAGGGACACCTCCACCAGACCAGATTGCCCAGAGTCCCACCTGACCTTGACTTAAACACCTCCATGGATGGGGCATCCACAGTTTCTCTGGTCAACATGTTACAGGGCTTCACCATCCCCCGAGTAAAGCATTTCCTCCTAACATCTAAACTCCCCTCACCTAGTCTACAACCATTCCCTTTTATCCTAGTATTACGTGTAAAAAGTCGCTTTCCATCTTCTTTATAAGCCCCCTTATAAAGAAGAGGTCTACATCTTTCTTATGCTGGGTTCCCCAGATCTGGATGCACCACTCCAAATGGGGCCTCACAAAAACAGAAGGGCACAGCCACCTCCCTCGACCTGCTGGCCACTCTTCTGTTGATGCAGCCCACAATGCAGTTGACCTTCTTGGCTGCAAGCATGCGCTGCTGGCTTATGTCACATTTTTCATCCATCAGAGTCCTACAGTTCTTCTCTGCAGGGCTGCTCTCCAGGAGTTCTTCTCCCAGACTGTCCTCATGTCCAGGATTGCCCTAACCCAGGTGCAGCACCTTGTGCTTGTTGAACCTCATTAGATTTGCACGGGTCCACTTCTCAAGCGTGTCCAGATCCCTTTGGATGGCCCCTTCCTTCTACCAGTTGTACCACTCAGCTTGGTGTTATCTGCAAACTAGCTGAGTGTGCACTCAATCCCATTTTCTATGTCACTGATAAAGATATTAAATAGCATGGGGCCTAGGACAGACCGCCTTATGGAAACCAGTCATCACTGGCCTCTACCTGGACACAGCACCATTGACCACCACTCTGGCTGTGGCCATCCAGCCAATTGGTCCATCATTCAAGTAAAACTCTTTCCAGTGTAGAGATCGGGATGCCACGTGGGACCATGTCAAAGGCGTTGCAGAAGTCCAGGTAGATGGTATCATTCAGTCTTCCTTTGTGAACTGATGCAGTCATTCCAACGTAGAAAGCCACCAGACAGGTCAGGTTTGATTTGCCCTACTTCCCAAAAAGCCAACTGCTCCAACAAAAAGATACCCAGCAGTATTTGTAAGCATAGCCCTTTATTGAAAATGTAAATTGAAATTCAACTGCCCATGTAACCTTCACCTCCCACTACTAAAGGATCTGTTAAGCTACTGTCTGATAGAATCACCTAAAGGCTTGCTTCTCATTTACTGGTTGACTGACTAGCAGTACATGCACTTCCATTCATTATAATTAGTGTGAAGTTGTTTTTGATTTTGTTCATTTTTTTTTATTTAGAAAACAAAGCAGCGAGATAGATGCATCAGCCACATTAGAGACCAAACTCTCTTAAAGAAATATTTGCATGACTGTACTAAAAATTTAATTTTAATCGACTACACTATAGCTCCATAGGATGAGAATGGATAAAATACAAAGTGTTGTTCACATGCAGTTCTTGGTCAGAAAAGTGTCACACAGGGGTGGAAATTTCAAGCCTTTAAGTTACACTCAAAGCTTGGAATGTTTCTCTTAGAGGTAACATTGTTCTTAGGAGTTTCCTTCCTAGCTATAAAAATACAAATAAAGCAATGAAACACAACATCAGTTCTTTGACTCACATATTTCAGCTTAAGGTTATGCTGTTTTGAGGCAAAAAAAAACATGGTACGTTTGTCAGACTCTAGCAAAATAATAGGAACTTTTACATTTGCTTTGGCCTTCCATATCAAAATCTTTTAAAGCAAGTAATAATTATTTCAACTATTTACTTGATCTGTTGATAAGTCACTACTCTACCCGGGCATGGAAAAAATTAAAAAAAAAATCAGCTATGCTGACATACAAAAATCCAAACTTTCTGCCTAAGATGTATTTTAACTTCCCATTTTTAAATTTTGCCTTTAAATTGTTTCTACCCAGATGAAGTATAATAGTTAGATGTATCATGAAGCAAACTTTACAGACTAACATCCTTGAAACATACTGTTAGTATGAAAATGCCAGGAAAAGGACAAAGTATTTTTTGAGAAGAAAATGCTGTCTTAGTTTCTAGTTTAATTATTTTGCCAAACAATACAGCTGTATTGAGTGGTTTGGGCTGAAGAGCTGTGAAACTTTTTTTTCTTCTTTCTTTTTTTTTTTTTAAAGCAATAACTGAGAAATCATTGCTAGGAATATAATTTGTAGAGGTGATCATAATGGCAGTGAAGATGTTTTGATTAAAGAGCCTGGAATCTGTTCCTGGGAGAGGTGCAAAACTAATGCTAGCTGTGTAGGCCACTTAACACAACAAGTTACAAGGAGTGTGTGCAGGAGTAAAACAGTGAGAAAAAGCAAAGCAATTAATTTGCAATCAACTTCTCTTTGCTAATACACATCTGCGAAATAAAAGAGCACAAAGGAGGAGGATAGGCATTCAGAGACAGATCCTGTGTGTGAAAGTTGTCTGGGAAGCAGCCTCTTTCATTGTGAGCAGAGTTCCTTCTACAAGAGAACTTTCCTCCTTGGCTGGGATCCTTTATATGAAAATGTGACAAGTAGATAAATACATACAAATGCTGTGTGACATCACTGAATTGCAAGCCCCTCTGTCAGATATCAAGGAGAAAAAAAAAAAAAAAGCGTTTACCCTTTTTAAAAAGTTGTGACTAATTCAAACAGCAGAGGAACAGCAAGAGTAAATTGCCCATATAGCAAATATCAACTTAAATTCAGAATCACTAATAGCCAACGCCGTAAGGATCTTTCCTGGAATAAGTTAAACTTGCAAAAGCATACGATGGCGCTTCTCGAATTTTAATGTCACTGTTATTAGCTTATGCAACCAGTAGTTTGCTAAGTAAAATAGCAAAAAAATAAAAAATAAAAAAAGCAACCGTCTCTTTGTATTGTTAAAGCAATTACAGAACTAATGCTAAAAGTTCAAAAAGCAGCAGAGTATTTTCAGAGAATTTTGCTCTATTTCAGATTTGAAAATATATAGCTTAAGAGTTCAGTTGTCTCTTACTGTCTAATATCATGAATTTTATTTTTACAGGCTAGAAGGTCTTCTGAACGTAAACAGGTATTCAGAAAATAGTAAAATTGAAACAAATTCCTTGAAAACACAAAGCAAAAACTAACTCTCCAAGAAGTCATTGCCACCTTCAACAGCTATAGAAATTAGTATTTAAAACTAAAGGTGTCTATTTAAGCAAATTAAAAAAAATCTTCTATACAAGTGTTTTGAAAATTCAACTTTATATATATATATTTTAAAAGCACACGCTAAGGACTTGGAAATACTAATTTTTGTTCCCCAAGGTGCCTGTAATACCTGATTTCATGCATTCCCTCTCTCCCCAGTCAAACTCTCCAGAGAGTTTGATTTACTTATTCAAATATATTTATTCTAATTCTAATATTTCAGAACATTTATTCCAGGATTACTCTAGAAGACATCTTCCTTTCAGCCAGTCAGGTTTTGTTGAAATAGTTCTTTGAAAAAAACAGTGCAGGAATGATGAGGTTTTGGATTAGATAGTTCTGCCTCCAGGAAAACACATGGCATTAGAAAACATTAACCAAGAGTTAATGTTGTTGTGTCAGAGAAAGGCCATTATGATTTTGAAATAGCATTTGCAGTGTTTAACACTAAAATATGCAAAAACATCTCAAAGGTTTTCAAACCTGACTTGTTTCCTTGTTACAATAGATGCTAGCTCACATTTAGCAACTTGTTCATTAGTATGCAGTCTGATGCAGTACCTTTTCCCTGCAGAAATGTGCTAATGGATGCTCCTTAAATACATGCCCTACACAAAGAACACCCTCATGGAGAAGTCTGAAAGTCATCCGCCACCATCTCTTAAAGTTTCATGGAGCACCCTGCTTAGAGGTCTTTTACATCTATATAGCATATTTACTCTCATTTATCCCCCTTAATGATATATTTAAGAATGAATACATGGAAATAATGTCATGCAGATCTCAAGGCTTATTTGGAAAAAGAAGGGTAAGTCTTAGCAGGCAATAAAGCAACTAGCTGCAGGTGTGTAAACTGGCTCTTCCATCCATGCAAATATGCTCAGCTATTGTTTCCAAACCCTCATAGAAGTTTCTACAAATACATGAAACTGGAAGTCTAAATCTTATTTTACTGTCAGTATTTCTCACAGCTTCAGCACCAACGCTGCCTTATGCCAGCACAGAAATGAAAAGAGAAAAAATAAAATAAAATGCTGGTAGCTGGGGCAGTCCTGATTGATAGCTCCTCCGCAAATACCTGGTAATGTGCAGAGACAAAACCACCATTTCAGCAGAGAAACGGGAGGGAAAAGGTAGCCAGGAATGGTGAAAAAAGCACTTAGCCATGAGAGCTGTCTCTGAGGTGGAAGCCTGAATCTTAGCCCTCCCATCACAGAACAGCCAGGCAGCTATTTTGGAGACAGCTACAGCAAATTAAGATGTTAGCCCCCTCCAATCTCCCAGCAGTTAAACTACCACAAGAGATTACACTGAAGACAGCCAGGTTATTTGAAATTGCCATTCAAGGTGTTCCAAGCTCATCTGTTTGGGTTTTGAATGAAAACAGATCAGAAACATTCAAGCAACGTGTTAACAGTAATTTGGCTTCTCAGAGAGCAGCAGCCAGTTCAGTAGCAGAAAAGAAAAACTGTTCCAACTACACTCCAGCTTTCCTGTAAGCCTTTGGAAATAGTGCCACAGACTTGCATGCAGAGTGGAATTTTTCCTAAAATTCGTACGCTAAGCAAGGAGATGTCTAGTCTTAGCTAGAAGGAAAATACAAAAAAAAAAAATCTGAAATCCTGACTCTGCAGACACTTAACCGAGTAATCTTAGAGGCCTCTGTTATTGTGGGATTGAATTCCTGAAATTCCTCCTAAATTTGGTCTCCTTAGACTATCCTTTCATTAAGTGAGAGCAGTTTCAGTCCTCTTAACCAAAAGCACTGACCAAAATATTGCCAGAAAAAAAAAAAAAAAAAAGAAAAGAAAGAAAATTAAAGCTCTGTTTTAATGCAACAGCTCAAAGAGTAGGGAGCTATTCCAGATGTGGAAGATGTAAATCCAGTTACCTCTATTATCCAAATGGGAATGGGATCATAGGATAATTCAGGCTGGAAGGGATTCTCGGGAGGCTTTCCAAAATAGGGTCACAGCTGGATCAGAGCAGGCTACTCAGGGAGCTACCCAGTGGGGTCTTGAAGACCTCCAGGGACAGAGACTGCAGAAGCTCTCTGCACAACCCATTCAACTGGGTCACAGTCCTCGTGGTGACAAAGCAATAACCTTATCCTCAGCCTCTACACTCAAAGAGGAGGGAGGACAGCAGAAAGCATACACTGTCACCTTTGTGCCGAGTACTTTTAAGAGAACTACTACTGGTTTAAAAGCTTATGATAAGATTAATAAAGTTATTTAGGGTAAACAAACAAAAAATGCTGTGTTTTCAGAATCTGAAAATAACAAGCATGAACTGAGAGCCAGGCTCTTCATTCACTTAGGAGACCACTTACTGTGATAGCTCTTCACACGCCTAGGAACTCACATATATATATAAAAAAAAAATCTGATGCCTTTAAATAGTTGCCTTTGGATCATGCTGAGTAGTAGTTTCAATATCTACTTGTTCTGCCTGCTGTCTGTCAGCCACCGTGGGTTGTATTCAGACTGCTTCCTATAGATGTCTCACTTAACAGCCATAATTGTGATAGTTTTTGCGGAGTAAGTATAGGGCTAACTTCAGCCCCCTCAAATTCTTTCTTCTTCACTATTCTATGAAATACTGTCATTAGAGTAAGGCAGGCCTTAAATCTCATTTGCTTGTAGTTCAAGATCTATACTCCATGATGGAATAAGTTTTCTAGACTTGGTGAGAAGAACCAATTCCATGAGTTTATAGGCTCTTTATGACAAGGCTGCAAAATAATTTTTCCTTCTGCTACACCTGGTATAAATGTGTGGGTAGAAACACGATTTAGGTGCCTAAAATTGAGATCAGGAGAAAGTATACCATATCATTAGTCTTTCTTGCATCGAGTTTCTCAACCATTTCTTTAAAGGGAATAAATTTTCTCCTTTTATGTTTGTGTTTCTCTCCCAGTGCTTCCTTGATATAGAAGAGCACAGATGAGAAAGGTAAATGATAATATTTTATTTGCTCTGCTCATGGCACTCTCAGAGAGAGAAAAAGCTCTGAAGACTTCTAAGAATTATTATTCATGTATTAAAAGTACAAAATTTAAACCTTTAGAGAGACTATAATTTCCCAAAGTCTCACAGTGAAATAACGGTTGAAACAAGAACAGAACTACATTACTTCATCCAATATCCCCAGTTCTAACCCTTATTCTGATTTAAGTCTCTGGCATCTAATAGTGGATATTAAAAGTTAACACAGGTTCAGAGAATAATGACCAGGTTCCTGGAACAGAATCCAACAAAGACAACTTAATACGCAGAAACCATTTCTGGAATAGCAAGACTGAGCCACGAGTGGTTAGGAGACGAGGGGAGTACTTCGGTGAAGTATTGCCTGTACTTACATTCTTCCCTAGCCTCTCACTTTAGGATATTGCTGGATCAAACACACTAAGCTAGGTGGATCTTTGGCCCAATCAGTATAGCCGTTTATAATTAAACTTCAGGACGTCCATATAAAAAAGTATGAAGAATTTACTAGCAGGAGATCACCAAATCACTAATAAAAATGAGAAATAGTGGTGCTGAAATAACACAAAGGGAACACGGGCCTACCAGAAAATTGCAAGAGGCCAAACATTCAAAATGTTTTGCCTCAGATTACTAGACCTTAGGTGTTACTATAACAACACGTCAGCACCACTTAAAAATGTTTTTCCCCCCTTTCTTTCTTATATGTGCACAAGACTGAAGCGTTTTAGAAAATCTGATCTAACCGTAGAACCTCCAGGCAAAGAATAATGTTGACCAAAGCTGGCACACAAACGTATTGCACGGCTTGGTCACGTATTTTTCAGTAAGTGGTTTTAGCTTTGCCTGCCATTTCCCAGGATCCTCAACAGCAGTGGGGATATTTCTACCTAGGCACAGATGAATTCACCAACAGACAGACTTTGGACAGCGGGGTAATGGTTTCTTCACTGGGTAGCACAGGGAAAGCCAGTGGTTGAGAATGGACCAGATTAACAGCCCCAAACAGACTGGATTTGCACGTTAACAAGAGCACAAGATACTGCAGCCACCTCACTCTCAGTGACCAGTTGCAGCCTCGGAGGAATAGGATGTTACTCTACACATCGGATTGTAATTGGGTTGAATCAATACACCAGATACGGCAACATGTTGCCATCGAGGGAAATCAAGATGCTACTGAATATTTAATCTAATTATCTTATCGTGATTTAAATAAAGCTTCACTCTTTCACCACTCCAGTACGTAGCATGACTGATCTACTGGAAACGGGACAAGGGAAGACATGACAGGCTGCCCTGTCAATCAATTCTTTGTGGGAGTTGCAGTGAATTGCCAACATACAGATATTATTTTTACTCTTCCTAGTCTTTCCCTGATACCCAAGCTCAGCTATGTATTTGTTTCAACTCTGTAGCTTGCCTATAATAACAAGCATTGAACTCAAAGATGGAAGTGCTGAAAAAACACAACACAATGCTGACCTTCAATGGGATAGTCAATGCCTATACCTGTGACAATCTTATTTCGTGTTGTGTAATAACAACCCATTGACCCTAAAATACTTCACACAATATATACAGCTAAATCAACATATAAACTAAAGTGGGTTTTGCTACTTCTCATAAGAAAAATCTCAAAGTGCAGAGTACAGTTTAGTATTGAGACTGGTCTGTTAGAAAACAGAAAAGGGAACGTATAGACTATAAAATAGGACGCAGCACTAACACATCATCAAGTCCTTGTGTTTATTAAAGGGTGAACATTCTGTACTTGTATCCTGCCCAGAATCTACCCTGAGAATTGCAAAATATATATTTTAAGGCATCTTATTTGATATGTTACTGGTCACGTTATATATTCAGAGCAGGTAGTCTAAAGCGAAGAACAAAGGCTGGGTAATTTGAACTTTAACTCATACTTCACAGGTCGATGCCTCACTCAGCCTGCAAGAAAAAGCAATTATTGCACTTGAGCTAACACATGGAACAATAATATAGAAGGGGGTCAGCGACACGCCATTTCTTTGAAACGATGTGCAGTAAAAATAAACTAAAAGTAATTAATTTTCTTAAAAGCACTATAATTTCACCCTCCTGACTGCAGAACTGTTCAAAAGCAAAAAGGAACTCAGTAGCATGACTTTTGCTGGTCGAAATCTTACCTTGAATTAATTCTGGAATACACTTATAATAAATGATTAAACATATTTTTTTTTTTACTTAAATACCTCATTTTCCCTTCTATGTTGTTAATTAAATGCTTTCTTAAAGTTCTTAAACAATGCTAGCTTCAAAACAAGAAGGGTGATGTGTTCCTAAGCAATATTAGGATAATCCTATACAGTTTGGGTAGCTTCTGTTTTTAACAGTGGCTGCTTTCATTCTTTGAAACAATTGCTGCTCCCTTTGGAACAGGTAAATTGCTTCAGTAAGTGACAAGTTAGTCCTCTCGCTGTGAGACTAGAAGCTGTTCCTTCAATCAAAAGTAAGCTGGTTGGAAATAACTGATTTTATGCCTCACCAAGTTTGGTCTTGCCTGAATACAAGAGGACATTATCTCGCCTGCCTGCCACAGCTAAGGGAAGAGGCCCTGTGTGACTGACGTACAAAGTGCCTGGCCAGAACCAGCGCCTGCTGCTTAATGAGGGGAGCAGGGGAAGGGACAGAAAGCTTTCAGCAACCACCGGCAGGCAGGGGAGGCAATGACTCTGAAAGACAGCAGAAAGTTCAGGTCTTGGTTTGAGTAAGCACCCAAGCTCCCAAGTGATGCTCTTTTTCTCCAACATCTTGATTTGAGGCACGGATTGGAAAAAATATGGATTATGGAAATATCAAATGTGTAAAATGAAAACATAAAAATTAACACACAACCCCCCAGCTTGCGCTTATGCTGCATTTTCACCTGTTAGCCAGAGTGAGGATCGAAACACTCAATTCAGCTCTTTGAAAAAAGAAAAAAATCAACTTCCTAACCTGAGGCATTTGCTTATGCTTATCCAGGTCTGCCCCACTCCCCCAGAAAGCACTGCATTATTTAACAGGACAGTCTAATTAGCTTGTAACTTCTGCTGCATTCAGCTTTGAGTGAAGCAAAACAGCAGCACAACTGCTCGAGACACATTCCAGCTATTGGAAAAGCAGTCTCATACAAATTCATCCACTGTGGGAAAAGAGAAGTTTAAGCCTGTAAATGCAGCATCAGACAGTGCTTGACCTTTGAAACTGTGTGTCGGCCTTGATGGGAAAACAAATATACCACTTGCCATTAATGGGCATCTCTTCTACATGTGAACAACAGAGTATTGTGTTAGAGAAAAACGCAATGTCCTCAGCATCTTACACTAATCCTCCTTCGGGGGGGGGGGGGGGGGGGGGAGGGAACATCAATGCTGCAATTGTTTTACTTACCATAAAATGAATTCACTCTAACAACTTCTAAGTTTTAACTTCTAAATTCCATGAGATTCTAAAAGGATGCAACTTATTGTATTGCAAGGACACACACACACCCCTCTAAAAATTGCAAGGGTGAAAGAAGAGCTAGGAAACTGAGTGGCCTCATGGAACAGGCTGTGCAAGAAAAGCAAAGCAAAAGCATCTAAAACCAATACTGTCCTCTAATTCCTTCCCTCCCGCATTTTTACTCTAATATATTGTAGCTAATGATCAACACCACAAATGTTAATTTGATTTGCAATATTGGTTTCAAGAATCAAAAGACTGCACAGGAATAGCGTAAGCTGAAATAGCTGAACAAGAATGTTATCCCAACTGTAACGCATGTGCTGAAGGGTGTTAAAACATTAAATTTACTCTTCTCTTTTTAAAATATACTGCATGTTACACTAATGTCAGGATTAATCATATTGTATAAGCTAGCTAGCATTTTTAATATTTATTTTTACCTGCATCTTGACACAAAAGCTACTTAAAAAGCATATTAGCCAGTATGTCCTTGTTGTCTTATCATAGGAAATAAAGCCATTTATTTCTGAAATTAAACAAAACACAAATGCCTCAAATGGTTACTTGCCTGTATACATAATGGGATACGAATGTCTATTTAGATTACTTTGTAGGGTATACATATGCACCGGAGTAACCAAGATCAGAAAGTGGCAGCTCTGCAACTGATCTTATCTCAACCTCCTAACCACTGACAGCTCGAGCTGCATAATCTTGCACAGTTCAAAGTGACAGTCAGTTTTAGGTCCCTCTAATCTAGGTAAACTATATGAAACGACCATTGCAGAACCACTGTTTCTGCAATAAACCGTCGGGGAAAAATGAACCTTACGTCCAGCTTTTGTAACAGCTGGAAAGAGAGTAATGGAGATAAAAGTCTGCCTTGCTATACAGATGTGATCCACTTAGTGTGCTGTTCTGTGTGACTACAGTGTCTGCAGCATTGTGTGGCGGGGCTCCTTTGGTTGGCAGTGCTCATTAGGAGACTTTATATCAAGGCACTGATGTACTCCATCTGTTTTGAGCATATTGCCAGTGTAAATCAGCTTAAAGCAAATTTATTCACCCCTCACAAGATTAGAAGAACTCTCATTTGGCATAGAAACACCAAATCTCCTATGGCCCATGTTTTCCAAGCTACTATGCATCCCTAAAAAAGGCGAGCAGCTGATTTTGGAGTGCCAATGAGTTGCCTTCTGCACACAGTTCTCCAGTAGCTGGTAGGTTAGTGCATCTACAGATCTGATCTGGTAGCAAAGATGTCAAAGCAGTTTTATTCCCTGCCCTGCAGATCTATGATATCTGAATTACCACCCCCCTCTGTGAAATTGATTGTTATAAGCTGTCTGTAAGAGGGAGGTTACTTGCCAAGTTTTCAAGGATATGTCAAATTTTTCTCCATTTAAAAATCACTCTTCTGCCACGATGCCAATAAATCCTAGCATAAAAGTGTATCAACAGAAGTTCTACTTCTAATTAAATTAAAGTTTAAGGAACTTAAGTACCAGATTCAATCTCCTATCTTTACCTTTTATATTTCATTGGTTGAATCACAACAATTTTAAAACGAAGCCTGCAGAAAGAAAACCTACATGGAATTGTATGTTTTTATTCATAGTTACTAAAGAAACTATATAGCACTCCAAGGAGTGCTTAGACTCTACAAAGGACAACGACTACACCTTCAAAGGGAGACATCAATGATTAACATCCATTTGGCGTAACAAGTTGTTTTAAAGGTCTGGTTTTCAGACTTATTCTTTAAATAAACTTTAATAATTCTACATTCTTAAAAAAAAAAAAAAATAGTTAAATTGCTATTGAAGTTTTAGGAACTGAGAAATGGGAACATTTTTTTCTTGAATCATTAAATGCAAATCCAGTCAACATGTATATTCATCAATTCAGAAAAGCATTCACTATTAAGTCTTCAGAAAAAATATGTTGAAATAAGATATCCCTAACACAACTGTCTCTATTACAAGAAAAATGGGTAGATTAGCATAAGTGGTAGAAAATAGTCCAAGTTCTTCTTTCCATATGCCTAGATTTAAACATAGGATTACTTTTAAGTTACAAGATTTTAAAGAGGAAGATTCCCTGTCTGCCTCCCATATTTCTGGTTCATAGGCTTAATCCAAATCTTTTTGATACATAAAATAAACCACATAGATGTATTATTTTATTCAAGCTGATGCTAGTAAGTTATTCAAATGGAAGAAGGCAAATACAGCTAAGCATCTGCTTTGCAGAGTCAAACAGGGTAGTGGCCTATCTTCTGCCTTCTCCCATATGCTGCAGAGATTGAAGGCAAATAACTCATTTTGCAGATCAACAGTCCACATGGATAAAAAGGGCAGTACTGTAGCCTGCACTTCTAATAGCATGATCATGTCCTGTTTTTCAAATAAGCAACTTGCCTCATTTCAAGCATCTCCTAATTAAAAGTCTCAATATAGATTTTCCATCAGGGGAAGCCTTCGTACATCCATGATGTTGCTGCTAACAGAATTTCAATTTATACTTCAAGAACAGGCCAAAGAGTAGTAACACTTCTTTAAAAATCCAGTTCACTTCTGAGATCACCCTCTCCTTTTATAAATGAGGTTTATTTAAATGAGGTTTTATTAAATTTAAACCGGTTTCGAATTATTCCCTTTTAAAATGACATCTGTACATCAGTTAGTATGAAAGAAATCAGTAAACTACAACAATTCTCATCTCTGATGGATGGAATTAACAGTAAGGCAGAGAATCAGCAAGAGCCATCCTTGTAAGACCTCACACTGGAGTATAGGTACTATTTGCATTGAGCTGCCTGTACTGCGATAAATTCAATTCGAGGCAGACATTATTGCTACAGTATTTTTCTCCTATTCCTAGATTTACACACACACACACACTCTCATGCACTATTTTCTGTAGGATATCTTCAAAAAGACCCCAGTGGAGACCCTCTATTTATGTCCATGTCCGAACTAAACTCTAATATCCTATTAGCTAAAGCAATGTTTTCATGGAGTGTTTTACGTCCATTGATACGTCCATAAACAAGAGTGTCCTGTTGTAAGCTAAAATAAAACAGTATGAGCTTCTTGTCTGGAAAACTATACTGGTTTCCATTTGCTATACATTTGGCCAATTTTTTATGGTGAAACGTGAAACCAAATCTGACTGCTGAAACAAATCTGCATGAAATATCTGCAGGAAATCTGCAGTGACTATGCTGAGATTCAGCACTTCTTAAGTTTTAAAAAGACCGAGGTCCATGAGACTTTCTGCCAAAAACTACATAGATGTGAGTTTAATACGTGGACCACAGACAGAAAATATCCACAATAACCCCACGCAGCAGGAGACTACCTGTGGTAGGGGGCCCTGTGCATCAGACAAGCATGATCCACTGCCCCCAGAAAGCTGAAGATAAAAAAGGGATGGCAGTGGCTCTTCCCTGGGTCTGATATCCAAGAGGAATAACAGGGCAGGGTAGGCTGTGCTGTATCCACAGCAAAGGACTTGCATCAGAAAGAGCTGTCCAATACACGGGAGATTTGTATTGCTTTGAAGTCGATGGCAAATACTGTAATAAACTTGATTAGCAGAAGTGTCACTCACAGAAAGCCCTGGATTGCCTCAATCTGTCCAGAATAATGAAGAGCTCCAACTTCAGTCCCTCAGAGTAAAAATGCTTGCAAGCAAGGTGACCAGGCTTTTAAGAGGATCATATGAAGCTTCTGACACCTCTGCCATCTCTTGGTGTTTGCATTTCATCTGTGGGATTTCAATGTTTGTTGCTCTGATCAACCCTGAGCAGGAATTGGCATTAAAATTCACACTTGTGAAGGGAGAAGAAAAAACAAGCAAACAAACAAAAAAACAGAAATGCAGAACAGAAACCACTGGAGAGGTGCTTATATCCTGGCTTGCAGTGTGCACTGACACAGCACTCAGTCAAGTTCTTCCATGTATTTCACCCACCTTGTTTTGCTGGATTAGTAGTAGTCCCATTCAAAGCAAGCTTTTAGTCTGAAATAATACAGAGTAGGACTCATGTCTGAGTTAGAAACTTAGGGTCTTTTGCCATTGCATAATTTCTTTAACAGAGGTCCGAGTAAATCAAGGAGAAAGTGGAGTCACATTTTAAGATTAGAATAAATCGGCCGTTACTACTCCCCTTACTCGGTCACACACATGCCCCTTTTGATGTGAATAAACAACTGTAAATAAAGGTTTTGGCTTGGAGCAAATTAGATTCAAAACCTTGAAGAAGTATGTTTTTTCTGAGCTCAGCAGTTAGCACATAGATTTGTGGGCTAGCAGCACAGTTTTATTCAGGTTCTTTCCATCTTAGATCAGCAAAAGCAGAAGGAGAGGGAGGATGAAACCAGGATATGCGGCAAGGAGGACAAATAGGAAAATAAGTGGAACACTGCAGAGGAAAATTCACTGGAAAAAAAAAGTCCACAGAAATGGAAATAATAATGCATCTTGAATGGACAGAAAAAAATAAAATGGTATGGGATTATAAAAATCCTTCAAAATCCTCAGTTAATATGAAATGTCATAGGATTTGCAGAAGTCACATGTGGAACTGTCCCCTTATGTTTGTTTCATCTTCTCCTTCTCAGTTCCTATTTCCACTCACCTGGCTTCTACTTGGCCACTAACAGCATGTTATTGAGAAAAATTTCTCATATTTATTTGCTGGTTCTATAAGCTACCTGCCATACACATGCCTATGTATATATCTGATGAGGTACTAACAATACACACACACAAAAAAAAAACAACAAGAACGATTTTCTATGCGGAAATATAATTCCAGCTTATTCCTGATTATGTCACTGACAAAACCAGATACATAGACACACTTTATTTCTTCACTCAGCTCAATTTGTGTGACTGATTTCACTTTAAAAAGAATATATAGATAGATCTCTTCGGAAAGATGCATGGAATCAATTTACTGTTTCCATGAATATTGTTTATTCAGAATACATGGACTGAGAAATATTGATAGATATGCCAACAGCTTAGAGCAAAAAGGACTACTATTCCATTATCTTTCTTATTTTACTTCTTATTCCTGTTTATTCTCAAACTTTTTCGAAAGCTTGTAACAACAGCTAATGAACATGCTTTGCTATTAAATTCTCAGGGGGCTGCGTTTTTCTTGTTACTCAGCTGTGATTTCAAGAACACTCCCACTTTTTATTAATCACATTTGATAATGGTTAATTATTTCAGTGCAAAGTCGATTCCTGCCAGCTCAGTTCCTAATAAGGTCTAGCAAGCCATCCCAGGCAACAGGAAACTTTCATCTAGAGAAGGTTTCTATTAACATCAAAACACAATCCTCCTCCCCACCCCGACCACATACTTCAATAACATTACATTTCAACTTACAAGAAGCGTGACTTTGCAGAGCAGTTACTTACAGTGGTTCCATTCCTAACGACTGGGCCATTACACGTACCGCTGCTACCAAGTTCTCAATAAAAACCTTGTCCTTTATAACGGCACTGAAAAAGCTCTGCCTAGCTGTCATCTGTCTAGACCTTGTTTTCGAGTGGACAACAAATCAAGTTGTCTTAGGAATCAGTTTGGCTTTAAGCCAACTAAAACTTCAAGGTCCGTATTTAAGCAGCACTGTGATTTAAAAGCTTATGCAGAAAGAGCATCAAAAATCATTTCTGGCATTTGCAATTCTCCTGACATTATAGCTTGCAGACATGTGCAGGCCTAAAAGCTGTAGCATCATTTATTTAAACTCTAGAAATGGAAATCTAAGCTTTTTTTTTGTGAGAAAAATTTGATTCAATACCTTTTCTTCTGGTAAAGGTGACGGTTTGGAAATAGCTACTATTCAAAAAACATAAAACCAGGGGAGTAAAAATAGTTTGTTTCACTGATCTTTTGGGGGCTCGAGAGAATAAATAAAAATAAATCAATAATAGTTTGTATATATAACTAGAACATGGACCCCGTCTTTATAAAGAACAATTGCAGCAGGAAGGAAGCACTCGGTGAGCATCATGCTCAGGATGGCAACTGCATCTTTGCCGCTACGTGCCATTCCTGTCAAACACTTCAAGTAATGCAAAACCTCAAATAGATGCAATAAAAAAGTCTTGCTCACTGTAATGCATCTCATTCTTCCTTATCAGCTCTGCAATAGCATGGGAAATGCCTTGCCAATACAAAACAAAAGAGCCCCGGAAGCCAAGAAACTAGAAGGGAAAAAGTAACAGTTTTTTGGGGTTTCATCCCAGGAGAAATTTCCCTCCAGCAGAAAGCTCTTTATTTTAGTCCGAAAAGGACAAGGAAAACTGCTTCCTTCCCACCTGCCTATCCACTTAGTTATACACAGTTGTTATTCCATATAACAATTGTTATTCCATAGCTTTTTACTTTTGATTTCAAGTTTTGTACTACTCAAAGGAGGAAACTATTTGTGGCAGCAACTTATCTCCTTACAACTCCACAGCTCCCTGAGCCCAGCCTATCTTGTCATAGGCATGAATGACAGAGCAGTAACAGCTTGCCGCTGATACGAACAGACAGCTTCTATCATCAGAAATACTACTAGAGGGTACTATTTTCAGAGAAACAGACGTGAATCTCAGAAAAAGCATGGCCTAGAAGTGTGAAACACCAACTGAGAAGCTGGGCTTCACACACCCTGTTTATATTTACAGGCGAAAATGTAAGGTGTACAAACCTTCCCTCCACACATCAGCACTCCGGCCCCTATAGCTCAGATCAGGTACGGACTCTAGGATGTTCATCCTGGATTAGCAAGTGGCTCAACTATGACTGCACTTAAAATACTGACAAACTGTGCATTTTAGATGCAAAGAGCTGAATGAACACACATGAAACCTGATTTCCTAAAGAAAAGATTTGACTGCTCATTAAAGTGATTATACACTGTAAACACCCTTTGTTTCTAGGAAATGGCTAACTGCATTTTCTGGGAAAGAAAATACAACTTTTTTTTTTTTTTTTTTTTTTTTTTAAGTGGTTGAAGTTGTCCTCCTCTGTTTCAAACACAGTGCAAGTAGAGCCATTGGCAGTTTTCCCTCAGTGGCATAACCAAATATCCCATAATAACCTGACTCGTGAAGGAGGCTACAATATGTGTTTTTTTTTTTTGTTTTGTTTTTAAATCAACAGGAACATTAATATGTGGCTTGACATCAACAAGCAGGTATCTAGCTAGACCAAAGATCTCTGATATTTGGGACATTTTAATGACAGAAAATAAAATCTAGAGCCTATTTTGAATGCAGCTAAGATGCCCGCATTTTAATTTCTGCAGCCTTCTGCTTTTATGTAATAACCTGTAAGATAGATTTGCTGAATAGCAGCTAGAACTGTGCATGTCCCTGGTTTTCATCAGCATTACAAAGCCAGTGCACTTCAAGCTCTTCAGGAAGAGAACACATCTGTGTGGTCTGTATTCCTTGACATAAACCATACAAATGAATAATTATCTGTATTTCATACGAAGTAGTTGCAGATTAAAATCCCTGCATTTCAAAAAAGTTATTTTCCCAAAGAAAAAACCGTCAATGGTCAGCATGGTGCCATGCAAAGGACAAGCCTTTGGAGGTTTGAATTGTTATCTCAGGAAAAATGCAGAAAGAGGTGTGACAACAAGTAGTGCAGATTTTCAAAGGAGAAAAAATATGCAAATATATGGATATAAATGGCCTAGGTTCTGTTTTGTTCTGTTTGTTTTTTGTTGTTGTTGTTGTTGTTTGTTTGCTTTCCCTTTTTCTTGTGTTGTTTCCACCCACTCCCAACACGGTATATTTTCATACTATCCACCAACAGCCATCACAACCCTCAGCATCCTTCCTACCACATTAGCAGTATAAAAGCATCTCTGAGATGGTAGTGACAGATGCATCGTTAGGAACGTGCACTCGAGTGCCGGCCCCAAGCTGTTGCTGGGCTGTGGCACTGATGGCTCTTCTGATGGGTTCTGCAGCCGCAGTCAGATCACTGGGAGCGCATCTGCATCCATGGGGTCACTCCATCATTCCCTCAGCAGCTGCTCCAGGTTGCGGATTTGCAACAGCCCACTGCCAAAACAGACGAGCGCACCTCACTGCCACCAAGAAGCCTGAGATCCTGACTCCAATCTGAGACCTTAGAGATTGTTCACGACCTGATCCTATTGCATCCCAATCAGACTTTGGGCACCAGATTTCTGATTTCCTAAATCTTCCTAAATATTGTACATTTATGTTCCTTTCACAAACAAAACAACAATTGGTAACAGATATAAATGGAAGAAGTCCTCAGTATGCATTACCAGGTGAATTTCCAAATCAAAGTGATGGCACCAAAAGCAAAATAAAAATAAAAATAGAGTCAGATTCCACCCCCTCCCCAAGCTCACTTTATTCCTTTAGGATGTTAAATGTAAAGCCTGCTGAAATGTGTCTCTGTTGAGCTAGGAAATGACCAAAGAAAATACACCACACATTAAGATAGAGATTGTAAAGGTAACCTCACCACATCTCTTCTGAACAAGGTGCTAAACAATTCAAGCCCTTCAAAATTTTGCTTGATATTAAACATATGCCTCCTGAATTTCAGGTAGCAATTGCATCATCATCTTCTACTAGTCAAGTCTAGGTGTACCTGATTCACTTGTATGAGCCATGAGACCTTTGAACACCAGTAGAGAGTTCCCTTGGCAGATGGTTTGGAATCATGCATTTGTTTGACTGTTTTCATTTATTTATTCTTGCCTCAGTTGGGTTTCAGGAATTAAGCTGCTTGTACTCTCACCGTGGGGAGATAACAACCCACTCCCTGCACAAAGACTCTGTCTCTACAGAGACTCTACAGTCTCTGTAGCCCATCCAAACATCACTGCCGTGGGGTTGGGTGTGGGTGAAAAACTATGCCATGAAATCCATGAAATATACAGATATATCTGAAGTTAATTCTCCCCAACACCAGCCTTAATTAAAGTAGTTTAGATTCTTCAGATAATAGATTCAGATAATAATTCAGATAATAATTTACTTTAATATCGTTTGGAGTTAGGATTTAGGTGGGATATGTGATCAGTTGCTTCACAGCTCTTACCAACCTTACAAGACATGTCTAGGTGCCACAAGAAACAGGTTTCTCTGCAAATCCCCCCACACATGCACCCACCTTTTCATTCTAGGTACATACAAAAATGCTCCAAATATTGTCTGTCTTTTGTGTCAATGTGAACCTGGTAAAATATACTGATGGAAAAACTTTTATTAGTGTGGAAAGCACGAGGAACAAAGAGAAGGAGCCCAAACTTAACACTAAACACCTCCAAACAGCTGGATGTATCCTGAATGCATATCCAGAGCTGCCACTGCTCTTACTGCAGTTTCTGAGCCATCTGCTTTGGAATTAGAAGCAAACACCTTTGAAATGAAGAGAAAAATCTCGTGTCTTAAGCCATTCTTGAGCACTAAGAATGTTTTATTTCAGCATTGTGTTAGAAATTAGTCAAAATTAATAGCACTTTTTGCCCATGGCAGTTTTTTGTTGTTGTTGTTTTATCATTTTATGAGTAAATTTGTTCTTAATTTTCGCTGCTGGGGACAGAACAACATTTGTCTCCACATGGAGCACTTTTCTTTCCTGGTGATTTGAACAGCTAAAAAAAAGTTTAAAGTTTTAAAAGAATATAAAAAGTTTTAGATGAAGGATATATACATTTCTCTCACTGTGAAATACCATCTTTTTTTCCCAAGTACTGACAGCCAATTGGTTCTTTCAGTCCCCTAGCATTTCGAGAACAGCATGAGATTTGCAAAGGCAAGAGAAAACAATACAGAGTGAAAAGTACTGATTAACTTGTGGTGGTTCATTGAGTCAGAATGTGGTTCCCTACTGTGCTTGCTCTAAAAATCTTAAATCATCTTTCCCTCCCAGAAGCACCCAGAACAATTTGATCTGTCAAGGTAAAAAGTTAATTCCTTTAAACCAAAGTAAAAAGCTTAAAAAGTTTCCTATGAGTGGGGGATCTTGATGTATTGCATTTTTAATTATAAAATCTAATCAGGGAGCGCAACCGTACATTACTAAACAGGTTTTTTAGTGCCTTTTTTTTTTTTCTCCCCCTTTTTCAGACAAGCAGACAACTATTTCTTACAAAGTAGCCCCACAGGCTTACACAAAGACAAGACTTTCTACCTGGTGGTCTTTTTTTTTTTTTTTCCTCTTCCTTTTTTGGAACTACTGGTTCAATTTTTGATTGCTAAATGGTATGCACATATTAAAATTAAATATTGACTGATCTAACACAAATAGTTGAGTTTTTAGAAGCTTAATGCCAGCTCCTTCCTCATTTCACCTACTAGATAGACGATGTTATTTTTTTCAACTTATGCTTTTTTTCCAGTACATCTTCTTGCATTTCCATTAGTTGTTCACATCCTTTTTTCCTACCAGCCGATACTAAATGATTCAGCTAATTTGTAGATTCATTCCTGAGGTTCCTGAATGTTCCCTACTGGAGGAACAAATGAGAATGAAAGACAGGAAGAAGTGATTAAAGTCTCTGGGCATCTCCATCTACTTTCCTGTAAGTCTGAGAACCTTTAAACGTGTTTTGTTTTCGTTTTTTTTTTTTCCCCTGTCCCACACCTGGTGTTCTCAGAGAAGTGCACCCACTCACTTTTCTGCAAGGCTTTAACACACACAAGGTGACACTTGACAAAAATGTGCCTCGACAAACAGGGGAGGCTATAACATGGCCAACCTTGTTTTGAAAAGCCTTCCCACAGCAACATTACAAGGCTACATCTTCTTCTGCACTTGGTTTCTTGAGAGGAGACCGTTCCCCATGTGGGAAGTACTGAACAGCTACAGAGTTTAGAAGCTAATGTTGGCCTTTCACTTCAATCAACTTCTCATTAATGATAAATTCAAAAGGGGAAAGAACTTAGAAAATCATTTTCTTCTTTATTGAGACTTGGGCTACCTTATTTCCAATAACTTCTTGAGCTGTAAATAAAAAAGCACAAGCTGTAAGCCTCAATGTGTTTTCATACACATACTGACATGCAAACAGGTGTGAACATGCATCTATACAAACGTGTGCATATGCATACAAATGGTGAAATTAGTGAGAGTAGGTGTGCTCACAGTATAACCCTTTACTAATAAAGGTCTGAAATTCAGGCACTAAAACAACATAACACTAATTAAGCCCAAAAGCTAAAGAATGAAATGAATTTCTGAAGTTTGCTGTAATTAGCTAAATCAGGAGTGAGAAATGACAAACCACTGTCTTGGGAATACAACATTCAAGCACAAAAATATTAAATTAAACATCGTTGTGCTTTGGTAAATGTCAACAACTACCTCAGTGGGAGAGTGGCAGGCCTCTGGCAGAGGATTGCAATATAAAGAACAGATTTCAAAAAGAATCTGTTTTATTCTTTAAAAGGAACTGTCAACGCAAATCACGAAGGATGACAGACAGAAATGAGATTAGGAACAGTCTTTAAAAAAAATAAACTGTCACCTTCAGAAATCAATAGGAAATCATTAACTAACAAATGATAGCATCTGCAATCATGGGATTTAGTGTTACGACACAGCCTTCTTTCCTGATTTTGTTAATAACAAAGGTATTTCAGCATTTTAGAAAGACATGGGAACCACGTTATGGAAGGCAAAACACAGTCCCCTAAATAAGAAGTAACTTTCTGTACAGAAGTATTTCAAAATTAAGCACTGTCTTAGAGACAGACACAGCAATGCCATAGTTATCTTTATCATTACTAAAAGACGCTATCACATTATCAGGGTAGTGTGTATCAGATTCTGTACAAATTCTATATTTATACATGTATTTGTGCACATGCACGTGCACATCTCAGTATGCAGTGTTGACAATGTACATTATCCAGCTCGGGTATCTTTTGTACCAGAAGCACTTTACTTCATCAAATAATCCAGAAGTATAGGCAGAATGTCTGTATATTTCATACAGCTTGTTCCATTAGTTCAAATCAGAAGTCACAACTAATCCCCTGAAGATGACAAAGCTTCAATGCAACATCAGATTTCTGGACCTTGTCACCATCTTTTTCAGGCTGTAAATCTATAGTGACATCCACGAATCCGTAAAAGTTACAGAGCTTGAAACAAATAATCCAAAACTATAGTCAATTATTTGCTTGCTGTTTTATTTTGCACTTACTCAAGCCTGTCTACACTAGTTAGCTAAACTGATGCGTATATATTATTGGTAAAATAAAAACAAAGACTGCTTAGCTCAAAATACATTAAGATGTGCACCTTAAGAACACCTGTTGTCAGCACCTATATACCAGGCATACTATCATACGTATCAGTGCTGTTCTGATCACATGCAGATCAGCAGTCAACATAATAAAGAGAAAATGAGTTAAAGTGCCTGTAAGCAGAAATATCTTTTCTTCACTACTGTTGCCTATAGTTTCAAACTTTCGTTTGCCCACCAAAACCCAGTAATACCAGCTCAAGACTAACTTGAAAAAAAGAGTCAGTGTGGTTGCATCTGGAACGTATGGAAGAAAGTATCTACCACATATGCACTAACTTGAATTATGACTTTCTTCCATTTATAGTTGAACACTTATTAAAATACATAATAAATTATTATTTTCATACCACAAAGCCAGGACTGCTCATGCAGTGATACTAAGTTAGGTGTTCATTTGTCAGATTGCCTAATATTTTTTCAAATACACCAGCTGAACACAAAGAACACAAACGAAAAGGGCCAATCACCAGTGACAGCCTGTTATATTATAAAATACACACTTTATCCACAAGACCTCATAAAAAGAATGTCACTCTAAACACAGAATATTGTCAGCTAAACAGCATTGTAATTGCTAATTTGGCAGACACATGGTTTTAACAAAGCTGGAAGAAAAATCCTTATCTACTGGTGTAGTTGAAAACTATGAGCTGAAAATCAATTACTTCATCTGAAGCGAGATTTGTTACACAAATCCATATAAAAGCAATTACCAAAGGGTTTCTCCTACTTTACCCTCTATTAGTTCTCTTATATCAGCTTTACAAGTGACTCCTTCTAATAGCAACATCATAGCACCAGTGTAATTATCAAATACTAAGGCCTTGGAAAGTGTCCTGCTTCCTAAGATACCACTGATTTAGTTTTAATTCTTTCTGTTCTATTTCCCTTTCTCAGCTACAATAATCAGTTTGCTGAATGAGACTTTCCCTTGCCTTTTCACGTTTCGGAGTCTGATTGCTAATTACAGAGTTCATGAATTTGCATTCTTCAGAACATTATCAATGTGTTTTAAGAGGTAAGGATCAAAAGTTAATTCCAGCTCATTACCTGACCAGAAGTTCAACTTGTAATAAAATGAAACAGAAAAAAAGAAGGAAGGAAAACAATAACAAACATGCTACTAGCGGCCAGTATAGGGCTAAGCCAAAACACTACAGCAGAGGGCTCTGAGAAATACTTCCCTCCAGTCTGCATGCTGCATAAACCCCTGATGATGATAAAGCTCTTAGATCCACACACATTCAAAAAGTTTATGCTGGCTCTTTGATTCACACATCTGACAAAATAAGCAGTATCTCTTGAGCTAAAGATTTTTTTTTGCAAATAACAGAACTTTTCTGCTTCTGCAGTTTATCTACTCTGGGAATTGCAAGCAGAAAGCTCCTTGTTGACCACAGTGTTCAAGGACAAACAAGTATTACCTTTTTTTACATTATATTGGACAATGAGATTAACAAAAGGAAACATTATGAAAAAATAACATTTTAGAAGACTTTTCTGAATGAGTATTAGACTGTCTCCTGATTTTTTAGTAAGTTCTATGAGAAGATAGAAAAATCATCTAAAGATGCAGTGGCAATATTTCAAGGATGTTAGATACAGATCTGAAAGTCAGCTAAGTTATCTTGTGATCATTTTCATTACAGCTTATGATGAGTCTTTTTCTTGTTAATATACCCAAGCCAAATATATACAATCATGGCAAGATAAATTGATAGGGTAAATGTTCCTGCTACCTTTTTTGACAGAGAACTAATATTGCAGGGGAAATCAAAAACCACAAAGCTGGTACAAGAGGATGCATACAACTACCTTGCCTGGCAGAGTACAGTCCAAATGGGTGGAACAACAAGGCTTGAACTTCGGTGAGGTTCAGAGAGACTGTTCTAATTTCTATATATACTGTGTCTGTTATGGAGTACAAAAAGTTGGCTTTGGGAAACAGTCAGAAATTCATCCTTAACAGAGTAAGAACGAAAAAGTAATAACACAACCCACTTCCTGCTCTCACCTCACACATGCCAATGCCAATACTCCTGTCATATACAAAGACACCCACCATAACCCTCCAGCTCCTTCCAAGCTCAGGTGGATGGCTTGCATCATGCCACATCGTCTTACATGTACATGCAAAGAATCTGTATCTTGACATGATGTGGAATGGGACAAGGGATCCAGTGTGCATACTTCAGCATCCAGTAACATCTGGTTCACACCCACCTCTGTCCAGTTTTCCTTGCTGCAAAATTTTTATATTTAGGCCATCTCAACCCATTGTTTATATAACATACCCTAAAAAAAAAAAAAAATCCAGGAAGAGGGTTCCACTGTATATTGTCATCCCCCAAGTATCCTTAGAATATATTCGTAACAACTTATTTAGATATTGTTTTTCTTCAGCCTGCCTTTGCTTGACATAAAAAGCAGCTGTCTCCACGTCTTCATTGTTTTTAATACCAAATATATTACTTTCTTTCAACCTTTCTTGAAAGGTCACGTCTCCTGAAGTTCTCATAATTGCTATTACACTTCTCTAAACTCAATTTATATTTTTACACCTTTCTCATAGAAAGGTGTTCAGAAACAGAAACGATTGTGCAGATGAGGCCTCGTGAGTATGGAGGATAAGAGAAGAAAACACTTCCCTTCCGGGACTTCTGCTGTTGTGGAAATTCTGTGATTGTATACCAGAATGCTACTTTAGAATGTAATTGTATCATGTCCTGAGCTTGTATTTTTGAGTTATCTATGGCAATTTATTCTTATTGGGGTACAGTGTAACCTCTAAATTGTTGTTTAGCCAATTACCATCATCTATTTGGTTTCTTTAGTATGGCATTTTGCAATCTTTCAGAATTTCATCTTAGTTCCAAGACACTTCACCAATTTATTAGATTATAACTCAAAATTGATATAAAACATTAATGAAAATAAGATTGTGTTGTACCTAGGAAAGACCTCCAATTTCACGTATTCTAGTTGTTTTAATAAAATCAAAGAGCTTTATTTGGAATACTTTGAATAATTCAATAGGTAGAAATTAATAGTTAGAATAACACAACAGTTCAATAGTTAAGTAGTTCAATAGTTAGAATAATAATAATTATAATAATTAGAAAATAGAGTAATTTGTATTTTCAGAATCTGCAGCTGTTCATAGTCACATCTAGAAATATACATTATTTGAAGCCTTTCATGTGACTCAGCTAAATAAGGGCTCCAAACAAGCAAAACAGCTGATTCCTGAATGATACATAATTGGAGAGACTTCTGAAGTGCACTCTGAGGCAAATCGGATACTGCTGGAGTCAGTGTGTGTTCTGACAGTCAGAGGCACTGCACTGCAATTTAGGCATCTGGTTTTAGCAGAACGAAGTACGTAACACAAATGTCACCCAACATTTTCCTTGATGACAGATGGGAGAAGATTCTACACATTTGACCAAACGGATGCTCTCCTGCTTGTATGGTCTACAACAAGTGAGGCGACATGGAAATAGGACCCCAAAAGAACAGAGGGTGAAAGTGAGAATTAAGTACTTTATTTTGATATTTTTTTTCCTATTTTAAACCTAGTGGCCACATGGGTTCTTCCAGTTATCTCTGTTAAATATTATGATAGCTTGGCACAGCCATGATTGCTAAGTTCTGCCTGTAGTTCCTTGCGTACCCCTCAGGGCACAAGATGAGGTAGCGTAATCTTTATCTACTTTTTGCACAGAAGCTCAGTGCACAGAAGTACCTTTGCCTTGGAAAACGGTAAATAATACCCAGTTTGAGTTCAGATATGGACCCCAAACCTTGGCTTAATACCAAGAGTTTTACCTTAACTCTCAAACTCCTTATAAGCCTTTAAAGTAAGACTAGAAATTCCAGTTGTTTCAGATTGCACAAAAAACACCATGGATATCAATCCATGCAATTTAACTGAAGCTCCCCTGAACGTAATTCACTGTCATTCCTTCCAGTAAGTCATCCAGTGAGACTGAGCATTTGACAGCTGCTATAATCATGTAAGAGCATATATTCGTTCAGTATTTCAAACTGGTTAATAATCTAGCACATTTCATAATATTATGTAATTACTTCTTGCCACGGTTCAAGCACCTATGAAATTAGTAGAAAGATTAGAAGACTTCAGCTGGGTTTTGTGGTTGTTTTTTTTTTTTTTTTTTTGATTATAGGCATGCTGAATCAACTCAGTCTTCTCATTCACTCATTACTTGCCCATTATCTAGGGATACCTGCCTTTGTGTGGACAGAAGAAGAAAACGCTTGTTTCAGCATCTGGTGTTTTGAGATTCACAGACTGGAGCCCAATTCAACCTTGAATCAGGCATCTCAACACCACAAAGAGAAGGTAGTGTGCTATTCAAGCATGCACAGATGACCCATGCGGCAGCTGTGCAGTGGATCCCAGACAAATACAGTTTATCTGTATGTGTTTTAGTAGCAAGGTTCCAGCAACCTAAGCTAGGAGAGGAGCTACAACAGGAACACAGAGAGAAAAGCAGCATGTAATTTTGAATAGAGCCTTTTGACCAAGGCTTTAGCACACACAGCAGATTCTCCCTTCATGGAAAAGCATTGGAGAAGAAACTAATAAAAGCATACCAAAAACACAAGGACAAGAAAGAAGCAAATATTCTTTTAAAAAAATATTTTGAACTTGAGACTTTTAGCCTTATTTAGAAAAAAAAAAAAATTCTCCTGCCCTTTACACAGCAGAAATCTTGTCCAATGAATTGATACTCCTGCTCAGAGAAATCATATGGTAACATCTCCCAGTCTAAATGAAACAATTCCAGACATACACGTCTTTCCTTTCCAAACATCAAGGATTTTTTTTAATTTTTTTTAATTTTATTTTATTTTGCCAGAAAGCCATCCTAAAGATAAGAATTTAGGGGCATAAGCTGGAGAATGGCGTCAACTGTAATGACACATCAGTTCACAGGCCATAGGAAAGAAATACTCAATTTTCGACAAGCTCCAGAAGGTGCCTTTACCAGGCTCTCCTCAGGCAGAGTCTGCAGGAAGCAGTGTACCTGTTCCAGAATTAAAGCAGAGTCTGCAACAGGGATGTCCTGGCCTGGAAGTAGTTTCCTGATTCGTTTTATTCAAGTTGCCTTTTTAAGGGGTAGTTTTTCTATGTGGCTCTTCAGAAGAATAAAAATTCTCATCCGTATTTATCTGTCCTCTCTTTTTCGACACTGTTTTTTTCTCTACTTTGCTAAGAAAGCTAATTACAGTTATGATTCTTCAAAAGGAAGAACTGGAAAGTTCTAAATACAGGGAACTGCACTGATGCAAGCCTTGATATCAGAAACGTTTTTAAATGCATTAAGGGAGCATGATGGCTGCTTTTAGTTCCTGAGCCAATATAAAACACACATGGAGGCAGGATGGAAAATGCTGAATAGGACATCTAGCACAGCCCTGAGCTTATGCCCAGCTTTGTCCGCTGGGCTATATAAAAACACAAGTTGAGTGAGAATACAAAGCCTTTTATGATTCCAAAAGCTTAAGTATAGTAACATAATGAAAGAGCGATGTGCCAAGTGAGGTCAAAGCTGGAATAACATGCAATTTTTAGAACATACTAAAAACAAAAACAAAAAATCTCCACACCTTATTTAGTTCTCTGGGATGTTTCACTTCTTTATTAGTGTTTTGTTTGGTTTTTATTCTTTATCTGTAGAACCAGGCAAATATTTCTGATGCATATTTTAATCACAAACTGTAGCACGGAGCCTTTCAAATTCCCTTCATGCTCTTGGAGGAAGGAATTGTCTAGAAACGCAGTGGTACCCAGCAGCATTCAGCCTATGGAGCGTGCAGTCAGGTATCGCTCAGTACAGCAAGGCTGAGTTCTGCTGTCCTTGTGCATACAAACTCACTCAAGTCAGAGAAGAAATATTAGGATGTTTTAGCAAGATAGTGGAGCAGTAAACCAATTTAAAGAACTAGAAAAAAAGTTTAGAATTATCCTTGAAAAAGGTATTGTTGAGAAATTAGAAAGTTATAGTAAGACATTGAATGCAGTAAATATTAAAATGCTGCTTAAAAAAAAAAGTATATATAGATTTCTTGGAAGGAAGTCTTTCTTCCCACTCACCAAAGAGTCAAGTAACCTATTGTCATCTATGCACCGTCTGTAACATACGCAATTACTAATGACTGGTGAATAGTTCCATATTCTTACTAATTTTTTTTTTTTTTTTTGCTAGTATCAAAGAAATTACTGAGGTGAAAAGGAAGAGATTAAACTAAAAATTAAGTTCATCCATCACTCTTTATGAGCCATGAAAAAGTCTACAGGGAGAATAAATCTTTGTGAGAGAGACTACCGCTGCTGAAAATTCTTCATGCTTGAAATGCATGAATACCTTAAAACTTGTTCTATTGACATTTTGCTGTTTTGATTAAATTTACTATGCTGTTGCATATAATGTGAAACGATAGCATGTTGCTGTTATATTTCAAGACTACACGTGCTCTGCAAACACATAAGGAGTCTACCAAAAAAATACCTAGATGTATTACTACTGGCCTGGAGCTTTTCTGATCAGCACTAAGAGGCTTGAGACACGTTCATTAGCAACAAGCAACTTCATCACTCTTCAGGTTCAAAATGCCCAATGAAATTCAAAGATACGTTTTCAGAAACAGGAAGGAGGGTTCATTCTTTTCCTTATTTGGAAACAAACAAAAACAAAAAAAACCCTGCTGAACAGCTGAAACCATACAACATCACCGTGAATTAGGCAAACAGCCATCTTCGACATACATTAGGTAAGTGACTCGAAAAGGCCAAGCTGGACTCACTGTAGGAGGGGGAGCTAAATTCAGGCTTCCTAGTTTACAGTTCCTATGTCACGGCTGTAGGCTACCCTTCTGAAAACGTTTTTGTTTTTCCCCCTAACAGCTTGGTCAGAAATCTGCATGCAGCATAACACCTTCTCATTTCAGATCACCTATAAAGACGCCGCTGCTGACAACCACGGAATATATTATGAATATTTACCTGCCTACACTAGGTTAGAGAAGCTTTACAGCCCGAAGTTAAAAGCTGTGTATTTTTAAACATCAATGATTCTTGATAGAAAAGGATCCTAAAGATTTTATTTTGACAGTAGCAATAATTATCAAAGCAGACAGATGCGTTTCCTAAGAAAAACAGATAAAACTCCTTTCAGAAGAGCAACTCACACCCCTCTTTGTTGAGGCTTCATTAGTATGGATTTTAGTACAGCAAGATGGGCTGAATTCACAACTTCAGTGACTGGATCCTGCCCTGTAGCATACTTTGTGCCTCTGAACAAGGTCAGTAGCAGCCCGGATTCTTTCAAGTGTTGCTGAGCATCTGGCAGGGTTGTGCCCAGCGAGAGGAAGAGTTCCAGAGAGCGTCACCACCTCCAGTTTCAGTAAGCCTGACATTGTCAGTGTGAAAGTCTTCAATGAATACAACCAATGCCATGGAAACACTGAAGTGAACTTTGCTGAACTGAAACTCCAGAGTTAGAGTGCTTTCCAAATAAGAACTTTGCTTTTTGCACACACCATTAGTTTATTCCCTACTCCAACACAAAATAAAACTATTTCCTAAAAAAGACAAATATTCATTTATTAAGACTGCAAGATAAAACACTGATTTCCCTAAAAACTGTAAAAACTGGTGTGGGCTTTGGGCACTTAGGATCAAAAGAAAGGTGAGATGTTCTTCCTTAGTGTTTTTGTAGGTTTCATACGAAGATAGACAATGCTCCTAGAAACCAGAACAAGCAAGGGAAGAGCTGCTCCTGTGTTTCACTGGCCCCTGCATCCACGTTTCTCAGCTGCTAGATCCTAGCACTAGCCAGGGGATCGGAGTCCTTCAGATGCTTCACCTTTCAAGGGTCTCAAGACAGCGTTGCCACAACATAAATGCCTGAACAAGCTGCTCTCGGCTCATGCATAAACCCAAAGAAAACAATAACTTTACTAGGATAACAATCCGTACCTTCTCAGTCTGAGAGAAGCTTATACTGTTGTGCAATTTCTGGCCATGATAGACTTTGCCATCTTTATAATACTTTACAATAGAATTGTACAGTGCCAAACTTTTTCTACTATCAATCTTTTTATTCCCCGCTGCGAGGAAATTAACTTCGGTGTGAAATACAGCAGCTGTTTATTAGCAAACAGGAAAAAAGTCACTAAATTAAAAGTCAAGGTGTGAAAACGAAAAATCCTTTAGGAAGCTGAAAGAGAACACCGACATACATACTGCAACCTCAGCGTCCTGAAGTTTTAACTAACGCTCAGAAAAATACCATAAAAACTTAAGTACTCAAAAGAAGCCAAGTGCTCTGCTTCTGAATTACATCTCCCAGCTGAAAATGCAGCAAAGCTGAACTACCAGCAGCTTCACATCCTGTCGGAAAAAATGTACATGTGGGCTAAGCTACAGCTGTTGTACACAAATTTTTAAGAACAGTGCACTTCAAACAGAAGTTTGTCTGAATAAGGTTATTTGCTCAACATTTTGAGACGAAATCCTAGAACTAAGTATCCCCACTTGGCACCGGGGTTTGCAGATGACAGAGCTATTAGGGAAGAACTCAGGATTATATATTATATAGATCTATGTCAGCAATTTCCACAAACTACAGTAATAAATTATCTCTCGTTTTTCTTATACCTATAATCTGGAGCCAGCAACTATGACATCTATGCAATGCATATTGCTTATGATCTGCTTTCCAGAAGAAATTTGTACTTCGTGTCACCTTGTTTAGCTTATTGTGAGCCATATAAAAAACAAATTTTGCATTGTTCTTCATCAAAAAAACAGAGGGAAGGGAAAAGCTTCTTAGCGCTGGTTCAGTCATATGAGAAAAGCAAACAAAGAGTGACCATGCTCTGCCACGTTTGTTTCACAAAAATTATACACAACTTCAGAGTTTGTGCCTAGTTCCAACAACGCATCTGCTATACAAACTCTGATTTGGCTGTACTGGAATAAGCTGAAGAACAATGCTTGCAAAGCATCTTCTCAGAAAAAAAAAAAAAAACAAAAAAAAAAAACTATCAGAACTGATAATTGCAGCTTTCTGAAAGTCTATGAATACCTAACATTTTGACAATAAAACAAGGTTAAAATTTGTCTCAAATTATATGCTGCCTAGTCAATTTGTGATTTTTATGGAGGCTTTTTTTTTTTGAAAATTACTTTTCTCCAACAAACTTCTTATTAATCCAGCAGTTAGATATTTGATCTTATATAACATGAAACACATTGTCCTGAAATTACACCAGTGTCTGCAGTTGTGCTACGTGCTTGATCCTTCAAGAGAATATTTCTGGCCAAATACAGTGTCACACTTCAGCTTGTAGAAAACGATGTACTTAGCCGAACCTCAGGGTAACAAGTTTAAACCTGAAAATGTTTCTAATTCTTATGATTTTTATTATTTTTTTTAATCCGTTGCCAGTCAATGCAGCATTAGCTGCTCTATACACAAGTACCTCAAAGTAATAACCTACTTTGACTGTCTACATCAAAGAAACTTTTCAAACTTCAGTTGTGGTCCGGTTGATGAATTCATGCCCTTACAACCTCTACCATCCATCACACACTCTGCTCTCTCCCCCCAGAGCATGCAAACAGCAGTCATGGTTATATCAGTTATATTTACATGGGAAGCTCCTTCTGATACTGGCAGAACCAGAACCCCGGATATAGTTCATCATGCCACAGGGTTGATAGCTCTAGCTGAATAGTTCCTGGTCTCAGCCCTTCGATATTTTGTAGAAGTGCCTGCTAGTTCCTCACACGAACTAGATTCAGCACAGAACAGCTGTAAGACAAGGAAGCAGCATACCATTATCCAAACGCCTTCATTTCTTACAGGATTTTCATGAAAGGTCAAATGTATCCAGTAAGCAGAAGTGACAGCATTGAGGGGTGGCTAGAAACAAAAATGCAATCATGAAAGTGTTTCCAGTTCACACTTTCTCTAGAATAAACAACTCAACCCCCTGGAAGGTTTTTTCCAATAATAATAATAAAGGAGACAGAACCACCACTGAAATGCCAGTGCTTTGTTCCCAGGGAGGACTCATGAGATTGACTGACTTTCTGAATGCCAACAAAATTAACACTTACGGTTTAACAGTCTTCCTTTACTGTATTACAGTCTTCTACTTTTTGGTATATAAATACTTTGGTATTAGAGTCTTCCACTTTTAAGATGGAAAAAGCAAATCCTGCACGCTTCTGTTTCGTTAGTACCAGCGTGCTTGTTTCTTTTACTACATCAGCTTTTGTTGTTAGACACATCCATACAGAAAATCTGGAGCAGCAATAAATTATTTATCCCAGAGTTTTGCCAGACATGCTTTTCCAACCCATTGTATTAAGAAACATTCTGAATGTGGCTCGGCTTTGAAGATATGTGACGAGAAGAGAAAATCAAAATATACAAAACACTGTATCACTGAATTGGAAAGCTCTTAAATTTTGAAAACAAAGAAAAACAAATTTCTTCTAGAACAGGCCTTTGTGGGTAGTCCGTGTTTGGGAAAATCAAGCCTAGAGATACGTTATCGTGTCCAATTTCTGATGAGATACAGCAGAAATCAACTTTTGCCCTAGGAATCCTAGACAAATGTAATTTATTCCACTGTCATAAAATCTTCCAGCTACTTTTTTTTTTTTTTTTTTTTTTTTTGCCAGAATAAAGCATAGAAAGCTTTTCTTCCCACACCCCCAGCTACTCTGCTTCTTCCTGTCCTTAGAGGTGGGCAGAGGCTTGGGGAAACAGATCATTTCCACTCTCCTGTTGGGTTTTGGATTGTTATTATAGCAAAGGAAGAAATGAAAGAAACCACAGAGAATTGTGAAATTTCAGCCATTCCAACTGCAACAGTTTAAAATTTAAGGGAAAAATTGAGTAAAGTCACCAAACAGAAAAGAAATAGCTTAATTTGTTTTCTCTTAGAGTTCAGGGCACAACTAAGTATTGATCTTCTGAACATTTTTACCATTTTTACCATTTTTCTACGACTTTTGTTTTTGTTTCAAGAGCATCTGGAGAATTTATTATTATTATCATGTGTGCTGCCCTTATTTTGGAAGGCCCATGTTTCAACCAGAAAACTTACACTATCTTAATGTAAGACCTGGAAGAGAGCTTCTCAGAGACAAGAAGTAACCAGACTACAACCAAAGACAAAGGCAGCATCCCTGCAGATGCTAAGGATTCATTTTAATAGTTTCAATTAAAAAAAAAAAGAAAAAAAAACACTTTCTTCATCTGTGCTGATTTTTTAAAGGCAAAACAAGTTAGATCTTCGTCTCATACTCAACCCAGCAAGCTGCATCAGCAGGTACAGCCCTGAGCATAAGGCAGACACTGAGGGGTCAGGTAGGTGGATCAGTGTAACACTGCACAGCTGAATACAGGGGGAAATAGTGGCATAAATGTTAAATAAACCAACTGTTAAGGATAGTCAGGCATTTAAACCAGCTTTACTCCTGTTGAAGTGACACGTGGATGCCGCTGGTGTGAGCAACAGGCAAAGCAAGACCTGTAGGGAACCAGCAGGCTTCTGCCACTCACTTCTCCAAATTTAAGCTCAAATTCAGCTAAAGCTACCAGAACTACGCTGGATATATTTTATTTTCAAGAGATTACTTTTCTCCAAGGCTTCACTCTCCAATTTGTAGAAGTATGATACATTCTTCACCTCCCCCCTGCCTTGTTTGTTGGCAAACTTGATTACAGACTTCACAAGCCAGTAACCGACTGTTAACCTTCCAGATATAACTTTTTTTTTTTTTTTTAAACATCTCAACTTAAAGTAAGATTTTGTGAGCCAGATTCAATACATCTTCAAGTGAAAGGACTTTTTTCCTGACCTCAGAGGACTCTGAATGAGATCCTCTGTCCTCAGAAAACCTCAAACAACCGCAGGAAGCAGCAGGGAAGCCAAGCAAGCAGAAGAACAAAAGGGAAAAAAAGTCTCAATCCCCTCAGATATTAAAAAAAAAAAAAAAAATCATCACAAGACAATGAGGAAAACCTCTGCAGACAACCCTATTTCTGCAAAAGCACTTTAGCATTATTGAAAATCTATGTTGTAACAAATTGATCTGACTGAAAAGGTAAAATTCCAGGCTGAGGCAAGACGAGTTAGCTCCGTGCCCTCCCTCCCCCCGCAATGAACAAACATCTTCATTGTTTTACTAAAAGTTACTTCTCCTTACGAATGCTTACAGTGCAAGATTTTAAAGCCATTGAATCTATACAAAGAACAGACATACCCATTAACTTTTTTCAAGAGAAACAGCAATTAGTCTTTACTGTTTCGTGCAGCATTCCAACAATTACTGCATTTCATCTCCTTTGGCTCTTTCTGAAATTTAGTCAGTAACATTCTGGGCAAAAAAAGACCTTAGCAGAAAATATTTCAACAAAAAAAAATACCAGGCTGTTCCACCACTTATAGTCTCTAACCTGCAAAACAAAACAACAAACCACTCTATTTTTTCTTTTTTTTTTTTTGTGTGTGTATAATGCATCTGGGCAAGCTATTCTCAAAGTACTAAAATCAACAACAATAACTTGGGCAGCGCACATAGGGACGCACGGGGGGTCACAAGGCCATAGGAAGCAAGCATCTGTTGCTTTTATTCGAGATCTCAAGATGTACTTTTTGTTGTTGCTTCATCCCTTAGGTAAAATGGCGTTATTCCTCTTTGCGCTAAGTCGCTGAGACTACTATGAGTACGATTAAAGAGTTATTTTGCAAGATTCTGCCTTGAAAATCCCATCTGCCCCACCCACAATGCCTCTTTGAGCATCAGAGCCCTGAAAAAGTTTGCTGTACATAGTTCTCTGGGTCTACTCTTGCACTTCTTAAATGAAGCTCAGGAGTATTTATTAGATTTCTGAAGTAAATTAGTGCTCTTTATGTTCATAATTACCAGTAGCGGAGAGACTGAAAAAAAATTCCAACTATCAGTCCAGCCTCTTCACAGTGGGATAGTGGGATAACAAGGGAGAACAGGCACAAGCTGAAATAAAAAATTCAGATTGGCAAAGAATAAACTTAAAAAAAAAAAAAAGAAAAACAAACTAATTCACCAGAATTACCCTATCAATTGAGCAAGGATTCTGGTTTTGGTATTTTTGGTTTTGGCTTCGTGACCTCCTGCATTTTTGACCTCACACCACACAAACATTGTACCAAAGAAAGAGTAACTGATTTTCTTCAGGGTTTTTAATTGATAACCATGCTACAGCATTAGAGTGCACTACATATTCCAGTTTGGGTTTTATTCTCCTGTTTTTAATCTTTCTATGCATTCACCTGTCAAATTAAAACAGCATCAAGAAACTGAAATATCTAGTCGCATTACACAAGAGCCTTATTTTACCTGAGCTGGAGATGTGTTTGAAGTCAATCTGTTCTTTTATTGCAACTGCAGCTGTGAGTCCAGAACAGATCTGGAGGGGCACAAAATATGTGGAAGCAGAGGACCATACAACTGGTTACTGTGAAAACCATTATTGCTTTGTAGCACAAAATCAAGAAATTTGAAGAAATTAAGAATTCTCTCTGAAACCAATTTGTTTACCACAAGGTCACGTTCAATCTTGACAATCCTTGCTTCATTTACTATGCTCCAAACTTCTTCATTAAGCTTATTGTCCCAGAGATGACAGTTTTCTTCACCATTCTCGAATTAAATCCAAAGCATGTTCCCAGCCCTGATTTATCTGCAATGCACCACATTAGACAGCAATTCTGTGGAAACCACAGTACATGCTTATTTAATTACAGACTGTATCATAATGCATACGTATATGGACAAGGGAGCTAATTTGACACTGAATAAACAACAGGAAAGGAGAAGCGTGCACATACTTTTCTGTTTTAAAGACTATGAATAACAGGGGTTTAATTATATCATGTCATATCTCTATCCACTTAGATCATCAACAAGGCTGCTCCAGACGGCTCTCTGCTAGTTACATAAAAGATGTACTTTTATCTCATGCAATAAAAACAGTAGGTTGTCATCTTTCTCATAGAATAACCCTGCCAAGAAAAGCATATTCTAGCTGGAGAGTGTCACAGATACTTCCTGACAAGAGTGGAAAGGCAAGAAACAGGAATCATAGGTTCATTCCAGCTCTCAATCAAGTTTTCTTTCGTATGTAGTTTTTCCACACCCAGTTTTACACAGGCACAATCATTTCTGTCTTCACAGCCAAACATGTCCTCAATACACTTCTCTCTCTTCTTTAGCTTTTTCCCTAATCCCATTTTCCAGTCTCCAGGTCTCATTCTTTTCATTCCAGTGTCACTCCTTATTCTTGGACTAATAATCTGATCTCCCCGGGGCGTTCAGTACCTTAGCATCACCTGATCACTACCAGTCCCTCTTACTCAAGTCAGCCAGAATAGACTATGTCCTGTTTATTAGTTTCATGCTTCCTACCATCCCTCCCTCTTCTACTCTTTTTTTTTTGTTGTTGTTGTTTTGTTTTGTTTTTGTTTTACTTCCCACTAAAAATAAGAATTTTGCTCATCTGTAAAGCACATAACTACCTCTTATGTGGAAATGAGACGACACCAGCATGGAATGAACTATGGAACCACAAAATGGATCAGCATTCTGAAATATTTTCCACATTTCTTAGAATATTTATGTTTTGCTACCTATTTACCTTTTAAAAAAAATTACCTACGAAATTTACTGTATTATCTATGGTTGCCATAAAGCTTGATTTCAGGTGAAGCAAGAAACATTACATACCCAATAAAGTAGAACTTACTTAAATTTTGTAAGCATGAATTAAAGAGTTTTTACATATCTGCAACCCAGATGGTCTACTAAATAAGTAAAAGATTTGGATACCATTTTTAGAAGTTGTACGAAAGATGCGAAGTAGAAAGTGTACTGAGATGGCTGAGATAATTTATTGACAACACTGTAGAGAAGATCTTTTGTGATGCTAGTCACAGGCTAACCTGAATTGCTTCCAATACAGTTACTCCGTAATATTGTGGTATTTTATGGGAAGCCAGAGGAAGATCCATGCCACCCAGACCTGTCAAGCTATTAAATATATAAGGAATATTAAGCATGAATATAGTTGCCCAAATTAAAATAAAGGATTGTGAACACAGCATAACTTTTAACAAGGGAAAACTCATTTATTTCTTTTTCTCACACAAACCACTGATTAGGTCTGATCAATTCAGATGGGTTTTCCCTTCCTGGGAGTAGCATTAGAATATAAGATTTCTATTGTTGCTTACATAGCAAAGAATGATTTATTACTTGATGATAATGCTATGCTTTACTTGTTCTTGGTTGCAACGTTATTACAAAGCCTATTGCATGGAGAGAAAAAAAGAAAAAGAAGACATTTAAACTGCGTACAGTTAAAAAAAAAAATGCAATGTGAGGGGAACACAAAACCCAAAACTTATTCCTACAGTACCTAACAAATCAAATAAAATAACATTTATATGGTGGCTTAAATAGTTGCCTTCTAACAACTCATACATGTACATTCCAAAGCAAGAACAGAAATTCTCTTATGTTGGAAAGGAACTTTTCAATCAACAAACAACCTCTGCCTACCTTGATCAAATATTTTATTCAAAGTGAATATGTTAAATTATAAATTACTATCTTTTTTATATTTTATATTTTTAAATTATAAATTACTATCAGTAAGATTCAAAGTACCTGTAATAAAGTAACTTGTTTTAACAATAAACAACTTATTTTGGACAAGGCTATCATAAAGCATAAGGGAATCTGCATTTCAAATCTTTGAATGGCTCTGCTTCCAGATTCTTGTTTTCCGTGGAGCTTAACTGTTGGTTAACTCAAGAAGGCATTTTTATTTAAGGGGAGAAAGTCGAACTGTTATGCATATTAGTTGTTAGGCTTTCCTCCTCATGATGTTGTACCAGAACACGCTCTAGGAACATGTTAACGAGGCAACAAACATTTGTCGTGTATAAGATTTTACTTATCCTATCTTAAAGGGACTGATATTAAATACAGCAGTCTTATAATTAAAACAAACAAACAGAAAAAAAAAAAAAGGAATCACTCGTTTGTGCCATAGCAAGGAAGCTGTTAGACAGGAATGCTCAGATGATCTTTGGAAGGCATGGTACAAGACATATTAAATATTTTTCCTGTCCCAGGTGTATGGTTTCTGAGGTGTAACTGGGTACTGAAATTACCAGATCTTTGAAAAATGGATTATCACCTTGGTATGATGTTTCTACAGAGCCAAATTCCGCAGGATTGGATTCACTGCTCGGGTGTATAATTTGTTACTACAAGATACCAGGCTGACCAAATGGGAATATTACTGTCAACATCCATAATTATCACTTGAATCTTAAAATGATGCCTGGCAAACAGATAGTAGTAATGTTTCAGGAGTACAAACAGAATAGTGATATCAACTATGACAGAACATTAGGATTAGGAGTATATCCTTCAGTTTTCTCCTCCTTCCTGGCTTAAACAGATACTCACATGCATACACTGTTACTCTGAGTTAGAAAGAGAGAGAGAATATCTATAGATTAAAGCATGAACATTTCCACTGTGGCCACTAAGTATTTGTTCAAAATTATTACAGATTGTTTTCTTATGCTAAAATCGCGCGTGTGTGTGAATAGCTTAGATGGATACCTGCCAAGCTACTTCTTAAACCGATGAATATTTTTACCAGTTTGTCTATTGCAGTTAAAAATAATAAGATCACTCCATTCATATAGTCATACCAATTCAGTAAGTCACAAAGATAATTATACGTGCATAGAAAATTAATTTTTCTGCATTTTCTTTTTTTTGCAGAAGACCAAAATACTGGAAGCACTAACTCCTCTCTTTCAGGAAAGCACATTACCTCAACATGCAGCACGACTGATGTCCTAATGACAATCAAACAACTGTGCATTTAAATATTTTCTTCACAGACATTGTTATTTTCAAGCTCTTTGTCAAATCAAAATCTCCTTGACTGACTCTGTTCAACGTAATAAGAACACTGCATTCATGACTTGTTACCAACATGTCTATTTAATTTTCATCCAAGAGAAAAAGATTTGGTATGTCTAGGACAAGGGAAAAGCACAATGGTGCTGTTTCTTGTGCTAGCACAGTGGAAAGATGTATGAGCGATTACAGCTTTAAGGGCCTTGAGTAAGATACTGCTTGAAGCAATGCTCTTACTTCATAATGATTTTTACAGGCATTAAAAAGAACCAGGACTCCTTTGGCTTGACACTAAGAGATGACTCTCTAAATGTACACAGTGGTATTAGGAATTATGTATAAATCCAGACACTACCATTAACACCCCCCATCGAGGAAAAGCAATCAGACGAAATGGTAAAAATAGAAGATGTCTGTTTATTCAGGTGCCATGTACGTATGTCCACAGGATATTAAGATTAGTGCATTGCTCAGAAAATAAATGGGTATAATAGATTTTTTCCACTGTGTGTCATACATGACAAAATATTTCAGGTTATAATGTTAGTTAAGTGCTATTATTAATCCTATGGCTGAAAAATATATTAAAACACACAGAACCCACAACAATTCAGATATCATTTGTGCAGAAAAACTACCGTGCAATGATGTAGGATTTCAATTTACAGAACACCGACTTCCTTGCATTAAATACAAAGTACCTTTACAAAGTATGCTAAATTCAAAGAGGTGCAATTAATTTGCTAAATGGCACACATGACAGCATCCACACTGCCAAAGGCTTGGGCACCAATGCACGATGCAGAGCTTTTCAGTCAAAAAATGGAAAACGGTCCAAATTTCTACTGACCCCTTGCACTGTAATGCATTAGCACTTGGCCCAGAATTTCCTCTGACCTTCCCATATAGGTCCTATTGGCACTGCAACGTTAGTGGGAATAGTAAGGTATTTTTCCCACTCCAGAGCAATGCAATAGCATCAGGGCTGCAGTCATGCACATGTAGAGCAGTGAGAGTGATATGTTTATACTCCTGCTTCCTGATTTTCAAGGTCGCCAGTCTAATTTTCAACCTCTTTTTTAAATCAAGCATAACATTTATAAGTGCATAAATAAAAATAAATCAGGATTGCCACAGACAAGTATCCCTTGCACTACTGCAGTACTTTTCTTCCTGTCATTCATTTAATCTATTAGATTGTGAATGTCTTCAGAGCAAAACATCTATGTTATTTGCTTTGTCTTCTATGGAGATATCAATTAACTTTCAGAATATTAACATTCTAATAATTATCAAAAAAGTATTGACCATCTTGGTAATAGCTCATGAACATACTAAATAAGCATTTGTTTTGGTTAGCATTAAATATGCCTTAAAATCCATCCTTTAAGAAATTGTCTTTTGTTTTTCAGGCAAATATTTTAGCTGCAAGCCTGCCTGAACTCCTTTTTTTTTTCCCCCCCTTCTCTTTTTCTTTCCCCAAGACTGCATTGGTCCTCACTTCTTTTTACAACCACCCCCACACACACAAAGAATGAATGCTGAACACCAGCCCTTAGCGTGTGTGTGTGTGTGTGTGAGAGAGAGAGAGAGACAGACAGAGAAAGAGAAAAGTAAATTGATGTAAGATAACATACTCTCACTTCTGCCTTCTTATACAGCATCTAGTCATACAGAAGAACGCCAGATGTATGCTTCTGAAATACAAGCACAGCCTCTTTCCAAAACAGATGACATTCAGGATGCCAGGAGGAAGATGCAAGCTTTCTAAACAGCTTCAACAATTCATCTTTGATCTAAGTGCATTGAGTTTAGCTTTTTCAAAGAAACGACTCTGTTACCAAAAAGACTCTATAAGAAGCAGATTAAACCTTTATCAACACCTTATCTTGAAGAGAAAAAATAAAAAGCATTTTCCAGCCAGAAAGCTCCTGAATATATTGCTTAATAGCCAAATACTCAGAAGAATCAAAATAAGTATTATTTGCCCATTCTTGACTCATTCAGAAGGTGCCACTGCTTATATTACTTTAAAAATAGTTGCAGCTATCGAGAGTGGTAGAGTTACAATACCAACAGGGTATTGTACTGTACTTCTATAATAATCCATCTATCAATAATGCCAGCCATACATCCATTGTACTTACACTTCTGTACAGCTTATCAAAACCGAACAATTACTTTAAAAACTACTTTCAAAATTCATTCTTCAATGACTGAATTAGCTCTGCTGCAAGATTAGTGATTACCTTAACTGAAAACCTGGTTCTCTACGAGCAATTTTTGAGAGTCCCATTGTACATACAGATTTATCTGCTGCCTACATACGAACATTTAACAGAATATTTGAAGGACAAATAGTAATTTAAAGAACGTAGACTACAGAGTTATAATCTGGCACCACTACACTATACTTTATGTGGCTATAAAAACATCTCTTCGGTGGGGCATATACTGTATGATAACAGTTTCAGGACAGTAATATACGTGTAGCTAGTTATGGCTTTATTTCCAACTTCCCATGCCCCAGATTAGAATAGCTATATAAACTTTTTTCAAAAACTCAAAATGGGTTGGCAAATGAAAAATGATCCATCAGGAGAGCACAGAAACTGACTTAACCCTGTCCACGTTTCACATAAGACCTTTAAAATGCAGCTTTTCCTCTTTCAGACTGAACTCTGGTGATTATTTCCTTAGAGCTCAACTTACTTTTATTATGTAAAAACTCAAATGCAAATAATTTTTTAAAAAGTATACGAAGAGGCAAAATGAAACTAGTTCTGAAATAGTTTTAAAATAAAAAAAACTAATACGTTTTTATCTCTGTCAAGTAAAGCCAATTAAAGTATCCCTGTGGTGAGCACAGCTTTAAAGTCAATCAGTTTTCTCCAGGACTACAGAGAGCTCACCTTCTCGGAATGATTCATCACAACACTCATTATTTCCAGCTTCTGATTTCCCTGTGCTTGGCTGCATTCTCCCAGTGAACAACCATTCAGTTGCAAATGATGCAAGTGAGACACTGCCATAAACTGACCGTGCGTGGGTTTCCCAAATGCTAATTCAACTTCTAGATGGAAGGATGCTTCCTAAAGCAGTAATGTATATACTTCGTTTTGGTTGTTATAAAAATCAGCTAATTTTTCTTTAAGCTCTGCTAAACTACTTTGCGCTTTGTATTCCACAGTACTGTTCAATGTAAAATAAATGCATTGTGATCAGAGTGGATGGTTGAATTACTACAAAACGATGTCCATTATCTTTATGATAAGAAAAAAAAAAAAAAATTCAGTGTTTGATGCTTCTCGAACATGCCAGCAAAGATTTATGGGTTTGGTATAGTTGGTAAAGTGCTGTTGCATCTGAATAAAGATGCAATTATCTGATTCACTTCCCATCAATTTCACCACCATTTTGACCTTTCTGTAGTCAGTAGACTTCAATGAAAACTTCATACTGCTTGATAATTAGACTATCACACATCCCAAGAGCCAAGTTTCATTTGGTCTCAGAGAAAATTTTAGGAAATTAGGAATAACAGATTAAAATGTAGATGTGATATATACAGTTCTCATTTACAATGTTTCAAGGAACATTTCCAATGAAGAAAAGTCATAATTCCCATAAACGAATTAACCACCTTAGGGAATTCAACTCATTGCATGTCTGCTGCAAAAACCTCTAAAATAGCCAAATATATAGTCTTGTACTAGACCTTATTAACCTTAAACATGATTTTATCACATCTCCCTCGGCTTCAGGTCTCATAACACTAACATTGCTGAACAGATTTTCCCACCACCATCTTTTTTTTTTTTTTTTTTTAACCCACACTCCATTTCATACCTACCTAACATAACTTTCTGAATATCCAACTTTAAATATATATATATATACACACATTGAGATTGTTCATTATACATGTATTTTCTGAAGTATTAGAAGATGTAGATTACCTTATGAGAGTCAAAACAATATATTCTACAGATTTATTTTTTAAATTTCCTAACACATACACATTTTTGAACAGGATGGCATTTAATAACAATCTTTGGAAAGTGCCACCAACAAATATTAATGCCTTGTTCTAAACCAAACGCCTGTTTGCTTGGATGTAATAGGAAGAGTTTTTTTTCAGTACACTATCTGTGCACATAACATTGGCATTGATGAATTCATGGTGTTCTCTACTATTATAAACATTTCCTTTTTGGAATGAAAGTCCCCTTTTTCTAAAGATAAATAAAGTTTATAATTTACAATGTTTGCTCAGCACAGTGCATGCAATTTCAGGCACTGGTAAAGCTATTAGTTTCTTTCCCTGTGTATTTTCTTTGTGGAAGAACTCTGTTCCTCAACATGACCTGCTCTCAGTGCACAAAACCACCATGACACTCTGTAGTGCCAACAAGCAGACCAGCCTGCCAACTAAAAAAATATATTATTTGCAAATATCTGAAGATAAATAGCATTAACAACGTTCTTCTTTATTAGAATTCAGATCAGGAGTAAGGTTCATGCTATGTGTTTAATAAAACTCATTTTAAACACGACTTTGGGAGAAACACCGTCTCATGAATTCTCTTTGATTGCTCCATCTACACAGGTCAGGTTAGATTTGGTCTGCTCTGACTGACAGAACCATGGCAACAATCTTCCTGGCTCTTAGTCTTGTGTTTTTTTTTTTGTTATGTGTTCATATGCTTCTAGCCTAAATACTCTCGTACACCAACTACTCAGACACATGACAGAACTAGTACGTCAAAATGACTTCAGTCTTTCAAGTCCTTTTTTTTTTTTTTTTTTTTTTTTTTTTAAGAAGTTCCAGTGCTTGCTTCTCAACTCACCCTTCCTACCGCATACCAGATTTTCATGGTCGCCAATGGGAAAATTTCCCCTTTGTTTGTTAATTTTGAGCATTTCTTCAATCTTATTATCATATCATCAGACAGAAAGAAATATAGGAATGAACAGAAACATTGATCCTTGTTTGTGAGGCTAGGAAGGTGTCATTGTGATCAGGTAGTCTGACCCTTACATAACACAGATATTAATCAATCTGATTTAAGACAACAAATTCTCATCACAGTAGCCCAGGTAACTCTCCAAGTTTAGAGAAAAAAAAAGAATTTTTTTTTTATTATTTCAAAGGATGCTTTTAAGTTACTTCAGATAACATAATCTAAGTACATCACTAGCTACAAAAGAATGTTATTAGAAGATGATACTACGTGTTGTTTAGATATGTGAAGAACCACACTATGTATAAAGAAATCTACTTTCTGTCATAACTTTCTGGGCAACTAGCATGTGTCAGTTCATGTCACTGCCACCTATTCAGTAAGTCAATATTTTCTATTGAATATGTCAGGACAGCACAATTGCACTGTTCATCCAAAAAGAAAAGCAGCCAGCAACTACTGGCTGATCAATTAATTTAGTGTTAACTTCAGGAAATGAAATGTTGAGCATGTGGAGATATTAAAACAAATATGTATTAAAATCTGACATAAGCTGGCACAAAAAAAGTCTCTGGCATATGTCTAACAATTAGAAACATGAGGCAATACTATATGTTCCAGGAAGCATATGTTATTTAATGATGAAATAATTATGTTCATGTCTACACAACACATGCTTGAATATCCTTTAACTGAAAAAGTAATGCTTTAGTAACAAGGAGATGTAGCAGATGACAATCATATGTCCGGGAATTGAAGTTAGTCCATGTCTTTGAAATACAGTGATAGGTTGTAAATAGAGTGACCAAAATATACTAGCTTATAAAATGATTCACCAAGCAAAACCATAGTTGGTGTGAAATTACAGAAGCGTGCATATTTTCAAATGGTAAACTTTGAAGCTCATATGGACACACTGCACAACTGACAATATATCTGGAGGCAATGCCAAAATCAGCAGAGTTCAGGGAAGTCCAAAACTCAGATGTCAAACTGTGAACTCGACCCATATTGAAGGCTGCTGACATTTAGAGACAGACTTCTGTTCTACAAAGTCATTACCCCGCTGGCTTAAAAGACAACCAGAACAACACACCCAATGTAGAACTTTACTTTATCAACACCTGAACACCTCAGCTGCTGCCAAGTTGACAAGGTGCCACCGAGTATCTGACTGCAGGGACCCTTGAAACAAGGGTCCAGCTCAATAAAATAGTAGTGGCATATAGACGACGTATATACTCAAAACAAGCACTGATGTGGGTTTTGGGGTGTTTTTTTCCTCCCCTCATCTGCACTTGAGAACTAACACCCACTTCAGGTCAGCAACAGACTGCTTTTATTTTGTTTTGTTTTAAATAGCTTTCGCTTAGAAGAGACGGTTTCAAGGACTGCAGGCGTTTCGTATCACAGCACTGAGTACAACATAAGTTCTTAATCCAGAACAACTGTTTACGAAAAGGAGGAAACTACTAACTAGCTGCTTTGCAGGAAAAATTCTCCTCTTTAAAATATGCACTCCACCTTTGTCACAGACAGGTGGCAAAGGCTGTGATGACAACCACCTTGTTTTAATGAGATGCTAGAAGAAAATTAAAAATAAATGCCTTTTAGGCAAGGCAAGTATAAACAGCTATCAACAGCACCTCAGCTTTCCCATGTTGAAGGAGTTTACTTACTGCGTAATATAAGGTAATTACGCAAAGCTAGATCGGCCATCCAACACTGGACAAATAATCTCTTGGCAGAAATAGGTGTACAAAACCCTTATTAACCATTGTTTATGGATTCTGTCTGGAAAAAGAAATTGTTTCTGGTAAGTTGCATAACTCACATGCATTGGTAATAAGAAACATCCATAAAGAAATGCTCAATTTAAAAATAATTTGACATCTCGCTGACAATAAGCCAGTCCGCGTGATTTTTTCAATAATGATTAAAAAAATCTCCATTAATTTCTCAGTGCCAATGCCATTCTCAATTATTCCTCTGCTACCAAGCAGCAAAGATATGCTAACTACTTCGCATTCCCTGGACAACAAGGCATTTCGTGTCATTTAGGAATAGGCACGTAGAACATAAAACATCTGAAAACAGCTTTGAGTGGGGTATATTGCAAGTAAGGGAAGAACCAAAGCCTGACAGAGGATGGAAACTTCCTCTGCTGCAACTGGATTGCAACTTTCCGAACAGTGGATAGAAAGTTTTAAAATTTATCCACTACATAATGCTGCAACAGATGTAACATAAGGACACAGTTTAGATGTGAGGACATCATTTGAGGTGCTAAAATTATTTGAATGCTCAAACTTTTGCTCTTCTGTTTTAGGAATCTTGAAAATTATCTTCCAGGAAGTAAAAGCCAATGACAAAATCTAAAAAAGTCCTGGCCTTTTTATTTTTTAAAAAACACAAAGGCAATTAACTTGGGTTTCACACACATTTGTCCTTTAACAGAGATGGACATACGCATATACCCGGAATATTTTATCTCCTTTGCTCTATCATTTGATTCCTTCCAGTTCTCATACTTTAAACTCCATAATACACACGTTTTCTTGTTAGGAAACCTGTCCGAACACCATAGGAATTCACCTTCTCCCTCCCAGATGGAGGGCCAAGTGGTCAGCCAAATAAAACTCTACTACTCTGGTTTCACCTTCTGATTCATCTCAGCCAAAAATTAATAAAAAAATAGATTCTTTGTCTCTATTGTCCACAGTGTTTTCAAAAGATAGGAGGAAGAAATACAAGAGACTGAAGTTCTCTCAAATAAATAAAACCCTACACACAGCATCTTCCCAAAAGAGATTATACTTTAACCTTGGCAATTAACTACCCGAAGCACTTCATATCTCAGAATTACTTAAACCTTTGTAATTATTTTTCATGAGCTAAGACCTCATACACAAGTCAAGGGCCAGGTGTGCTTGTTATGCATTACTATTTCTAGAGTTTCATATTTTAAACAATATACCTGTTTACAAAAACTACATTTATTTTTTTTTTTTTCTCTGATAATACAATTCACACTCAGAAATTAAGAAATACATCAACAAGCTAAACTTGCAAAAGATAGTTGCTCATTATGTGCTGCTATTTCACAATGGCATGACTTCTTCATTAGTTTTGGAAATAAATGAGTTTTGGAGCAGTAATTCAGCTATACCTTGGGCTTTTTAGAATTCATTTATTTAAAATTATTTGCCTTCAAATAAAAATTTAATTCTTCTACTTGAGGTTTAGTGTATTGAAGAAAAGAGTTAACTCGTGAGTTTTTGCCTAACAGAAGATACAGTATGAACTCTCTTGCACTTCACTGCTGAGCTTATTGGGCATATAAGGAATGTTAAGCAGCAGCTACACTTAATATGGTGCCATAAGGCAAATAAAGGGTCACAGTACTTAAAAGGAGCCTCTTACAGACAGTGGAGAAACAAACTTACCGATTTCATAGCCCTGAAGCATTCCTTAATGCTCAAATGTCTTGTTATATGAGGCTGTTCAAGATGCAAAAATTTCGAATTCAAGTTAAACACAGAAACAAGTTTCCTTGTACTTAGCAACTCTTCTTCCCTGAAAGGAAAGCCTCACACATACAAAATGGTCTTCGGAAATTTAGCAGAATGTAAGCCGGTGTTGAACACTTAACCATGTGCGTATGTATGTATAATTTCACACATTTTCTGTATAGTTTGAAAACACTTGTAAATTCACCATTTACAGAAAGTGAGTGTTAATTTAAGCACTAAAAGAAATAGCTGTCTGACCTTTTTTTTCTTTATTGTTATAAGTAAACAAAAGTATCAATGACATACTTTGGCACAACTCACCAGGAATTCTTTTTTCCTTGAGGATAACATTAGAATAATGTAAAAAATGAGTTAATGAGTATACAGAGCTTCTGAAATAAATATACTGTACACAAAACTAAGCACACTGCATAGTATCAGCTGTAAACAGAATCTGACACGTAGCTTAGGGAAAATAAATCAAAAGATAGCTTTTCATTCAAAAAGCTATTTTAAATAATTATTTTTATTTTGAAGTGTAATTAGAGAGGCTAGAAGTCAGAGCTGAGTAACCCTTACCCAGAAAATTCAATGCAAGTCAAACAACTTAATTGTGGTTACACAGTCTACATAACTCTTTACACGGATGCCACTCAAAATTCATCTGCCAAATCATTAAGTTTCACTTAGACGATACCTGACAGCAGCACTTTAAGTGCTGAGCTGGCTGGCAAAGACAGAAAGAATTTTTCCTCTCTACTGTAGGATCAGACTAATCTTTGCTCTTTCCAAAACACACTACTGAATTAGATGAGTGGAAACATCTGAACTGGAAACTCTCCAATACAAGAGATAGCTGTCAGCATTGCATTCACTCATGCTCCAATGAAATCCAGATTTTTCAAGTCTCACATTGAAAATAAGGCTGTTTCCAGACTTGAGGAATGGATGCCCTGAGATTTATTTTTTTAAATTATCAACGTCACATTTTATGGCAAATGGTACCTTCTAGGCCCCACAGGAAAATAAGCTGTCTCTTCCAATACTGCTGTGTTTTCACTCTATGTTTTACTGTTCTACAACAGCCATACCAGGTTCACACATCCAGGTTTACACACCAAAATTAAAAGAGTACCCTAATTCTCCCTCCCTTGCCATCTCCCTGTCATCACTGCACACACCTCCTGTTGCTGTCTGATTCTGCTACCAGGAATAATCTCTAGCCAGGCAGAGTTTTCTTCTCAAGTCTCCACATAAGACTGAAAAAAAACGATTCAGTGTAATACATTTAGTGCAGTCCATTAAGCTTTGTTTCTAATAAGAGCCAGAGCGTAGGCCATCTTCTATCCCTTAAGAAAAAAATATGAAATACAGTCACATAAGCTTTACTCATGCTAGTGAATCAGATAAAACAACCCATTTATTTGTAAATTGTATAGAGTTTCAACTGCTTGTCTTGTCAGAGAGCAATGGAATACCTTAATCAAAATGACATCATGTTATTAATTTACAATTTGATAAATGGGATAATCCTAATTCCCCAAGTGCTTTTGTTTCCATGAACTGCGGGAAGATATTTTTGCTAGGGAAGACAAAAGGTATGAAAATACTAAGGTATACAAAGATAGTTGTGCCTAAGTCTATAAAAATTAAATCTTTGCTCATGTAAAAGTTTGTATTTAATTTGCTAAGTGTAACAATGCAAAAAGCCATCCCATTGAGGCTTTTAGAAAAAGTTATTTCTCAACATTATCAATGTTACATATTCTGTTTTGTTTAAGACCTCCAACTGCAGAGATAAATAAGCAGAATGTGAAGGATCTCCTATAATTCTATAGAAAGATTGCTGGAACTGTTGTGCCAGGAAGGCAAAAAATCATCTCATTTTACAGTGATGGCTAGTTGCCTTTTCTTCATCTATATCCATCAGTGCCACCCACGGCCTAACTGCCTTTTCTGCTTTCTTTTACTGAATTTCACAACCCATTTTTAACATGAAGATTAAAGAAGCAGTATATAGCAATTTTAGAAGTGATAATGCAGCCTTATCAAAAATTGGCATAAGCAAGAGATAGAGTTAAACTATGTTTATTACAAAGAGAAAATGGCAAATTTTAAGATACCGTGTTTCACTTGTGATTTTATGCATTAGTTTGATTTGCACATATTCAGCATTTACTTCTATGCCTCATTTATTCAGCTGTTGATAATATACAGATTCAGCTTGCTAATGCAGCAAAAACAGCCTTATCCACAGAGGACATCAGCATGAGCATTAACCTTGAGTGACAGCAGCTGATCTGTACTTAGTAACTACTAAATAGCTTGATTTTCCTTCGGAAACGCAAGCGGAATACTTATAAAAAATAAAAAACACAAACAGAGAAGGTCACCTGCATGGAAGGAAATGGCAGGTAGTTTGTAGTGGTGATTTTAATTTACCATACAATGGTAGCAACTCTGTTCTCAAAGAGAATCAGAAAGGCAGCATTTGGTTCAGACAACTGATGTAGTAGTCCACACCCTGAATAATGGTCAAGTTACGGTCACTTTCCTTGTTGTTCTCATAAACCACTCATTTTATTTTGAGAGTTTACACAGGGAATTTAAGTCATATTAGGGTATGACTTCAAAGTGGAAAGAAAAAAAAAATGTTCTTATTTAGCACTCTTTCAGGCTGTAAGTATTTATAGATAAGAACAGTAAGGTGTAACTGTTCTATAATACTCACGTAGCATCAAGCCCCGCATCATTTTGTTTGATATTGGATTATAGAGCAGAATAGTGACTTGCTTAGAAACAGATAAGATTATTAGATATGCAGCAACTCAGGTATAAGACTGATAATCCACAGTTCTTAGCTGAAGGACCAATCCATTAAACAACAGTTTATCTGCTCAGGGCTCTAACACAGAAGAGCTTGATACAAGCTTTCACTCATCATTGTGCCTTATTTTCTCCCCAGAGTAACTCAGCAAGACTCTTCAAAGGGCTGGTTATCTGCTAACTCACAGTGGGTTCACACTGCCAACAAGGTGGCAGTGGGAAAACCCAACCTCTATAGGAACAATCCTGTGGTACCATGTCTGTTGTTGTTGCCTTGCCCGTGAGTGAGTGATAAGCCTCCAAACCCCCATGTGGAAACCCTAAGAATTTAAAGTTTCGTTTCTATTTCTATAAAAAACTTAAGAGGGAAGAAAATAATCTAAGGAAGTCAATCCTTCGGGTACCCTGCTTCTTATAGGTTTAGATGCAAGAAATCCAGTGGAAACCTCTTAATAAACTTAGAAATACACAAATATACAAACCAGCACCCAGATACTTCAGTTTCCTGGCCAAGGAGAGGAAAAGGGGGGAGGAACAACACACCGCAAGCAGACAAAACAAAATCCACCTCACAAGTATATTGCCTGTTTTTGACACATCGATTAATTTCAAAAATCATTTCAAAAGCATGCCTTACCTCTTTCTTTCAAGAAAGCAACAATAACAAAATCCCCTGTGATTCTACATTTTCAATTGAATTTCTTCAAGGTAGAGCAATGTAAATCTTCTCTACTTGACAGTATGAATGAGTCCCTGCCACGTGATCTGAACAGCCTGAAAGACATCCTCCACTCAGGTTTCCCAACAAGGAAAATGGTCCCCTTCCCAAGACTGATATTTAGAATATAGATATTAAATGCACATAGCACCTGCAAGTGAAAGAAACAACCTCATTTTACAATACATCAAGGCCTGTGCTTTATGGAGAGACGTAATATTGATGCAATCTTGCCTATAGTGAGATCAAGAGAAAACAATGGCACCTGTGCATTGCCTGGACCCCAAAACGAAGTCCAGACACCCTGTTATTTCCCAGCACCAACTAGAATATACAATAAACTTTACCAGGAACAAGCCACGCCATCTGTCTGCAGAGTCATCATGTCCTGCGCTCTGCACGGACAAAGTACTTTATTATCAGCCTAGATGAGCCAACAATGCATGTGATCACTAAATTAAGAAACAAGGCTCCAGTGGATTTAAAGCATGAGACTAAGACGGCATATTGCCACTTTTCTTTGGCAAGAAAATAAAACAGTCATTATTAGCTAACTTTACTGAGTTAACGCCTTCATTGTTTTGAATGTAAAAATATCTCTATTGCATTGATCAGCTGCACGAAAGCAAGAACAATACTGGAGAAGAAGCAAGTGCTCCAAATCAAGTCACAAAAGCTTCCGAAACTATGTTTACCGCATTTCTTATCTACTTTTATTCATAAAGAAATTGCAGATGCAAAGTAAGATTATTATTTTTTTTAATATCGGTTCTAAGATATTGCTGATTTCTGAAGTAAAAAGTAGCAATCTTCTGTGAAGTAATCATTATTTCCAAATTTAGGTAGGAGTTTCTAAAGGTGCTTCTGAAAGAATTAATTGTTCCAAGAAGGACAGCAAGCTACTGACACAAAGAAGTGAAAGGCAGAATGCATACAAAAGAAAATACATACAAAAGGGAAAAAAAAATAGCAAGAGCAAATACAATTCCTGTTTTAAGAGAACGATACAAAAGCCTGAACCTTCCATTAAATAAATCCTGCAAGCAGAAAGGAAAGAATAATCAAGTCCCAAAGACAAAGATACCTTTTTTTGTACCGTATAATCATTTTCCTTAGTTCCAAGCAAATAGGGGAGACACATTTTAAACAACAACATGGTAAGATTTTCTCATCCACTTTCTATCTCAAAACTTTTTATCTCAAACTCCCCCTCAGACTATATACTCTCTAACAAAATCAATCAAGTACGCAACAGTTGTACAGCAGAATCATCCTGTTCAGTTGGATGGGCTCAGGTTTATAGAGACTAGAAAGTTATCCAGTCCACCCCAACATAACCTCTACAAAAAAGACCAAATTATTTTCATACTTCATTATCATTCCCCTCCAACACAAATGGTAACAGAAAATGTATATATATATATTTCTTTTTACAGTCATTGTTTAAAAATAAAAACTATGAAATACATGAAAAACAGTTGGAGGAAATGACAACAGATCTGAACGCGTGTTCAGACAAATACTTCGATGTTTTGCAAACATTAACAATATCATCATCTACAGCATCAGGACAGCACACAATTTTAACTAAATTATTAAAAGACAGCTTCAGCACCAACCTGTATTTTTAACTTGCTTCTATACACTCATATTTCTTCAAAATTGTAGCAAAGGCACATCTCACACAGTCAGCAATAAAGAAGCTGATATGCTCTCAGCCCAGAGTACTCGAGTGCTTGCCACTTGGGGTGAGACCATGCCTCCTCACCCAGCTCACCTGAAGCTCATTAAACCATTTGGGAACATACTTTGTGCCAGCAAAGGCACGGGTTGCAGCCCCAGCTGGTATCACAGGTGGAGGAAGCCCCTCCAGCTGCTCTCCTGCTCCACCAACTTTCTAACATCCAAAATTTCTGTTCCTGATCTGTGTGCTGCCTTACTTGTTTCTTGGAGCCTCTGGTTCTACACCTTATTTTATGCAGAGTGGCACTTGCTACGTGGGAAAAGTACACACAATGTGCTCAGCTGGCCAAAGAAAAGTCTTGGTATTTTCTTCTTTACCCTACTTAATTTATACTGACACTTTTTTTTTTTTTCCCCAGGAATATTGTTTCTAAACTTTGGAAATATTAAAAAAAAATCAAGACCATTTATATATATATATTATATATATATATATATATACACGCTTCACGCAATCATGGAACAAAAATGAGATAAACTGCTTTTGCAGACAAATATTTTTGTTTGTTATAAGACATCAGTGAACTGTCTGTCCAGAGCAGATAATGTTTTACTTTCTGACAATGTTTTAATTACTGACTGAAGGAGTATAATTGTTAGTTAAATAATAACTAACTAAAAATAATTTCTAATTCTCTTTCATTCATTTTCTGAAATTTGATATTTTAGTGAGTTTTTTCACCAATATATTTAATAGAAAAAACCTCTCAAGATGATAACTTCCTTTCTGCCCACCTCATTTCTACTTTCTGAAATGTTAAGGAGCTTGGAATACACACAGCACAGAAAACAAACTCCATTAAATATTACATCAAGTGATAGGAAAAACCAAGTCACAGAAAATAGTTATTACTTGAAATAAATGCTACTAATGACCAATTAATTTCTCTATTGAGAAAATTCTAAAGCCTAGTTTATTACTGTCTAGTAATAAACTCATATTATTAATAGTAGCTTACAAATACTATAATTTGGAACTCTGTGAGTTCCAAATTGCTAAGAGTTTTGAGCCACGCAAATGCTAATTTCTTCTCTCATGTTTATAAAAGCTTTTATTTGGCACAACAGCAAAGTACTAACTACAAAAAGCACTACTAGTATTTGTGAGATTTTTTTTTCTTGCTTGCTATTGAAGATGACAAAATTTATTTTCCTGTCTGAAGATCAAAAAGTGAAAAAAAAACATTTTTGATAACTGAGGAAAACAATTTTTCATACTGTATAGCCAGCATAGAAGTCCCACTATAAATTGAGAGAATCTCTTCTGCACTTCAGTTTTCCTGACATTAGGGAAAAGAACCTCTCAGCAGCTGCAGATCGAGATTTTGATCCCACTTGCAGTGGTAGAAACTCACAGCGAATCCACTGGAGTCTTTAATTCTGCTGGAATATCTTTATAGCAATGTTACAATCTGTGTTTGTTTTGGCCCAAGCCATTCCATCCACTTGTATGGCTCCCTGCCAAAGGGCTGCCTGTAGCAAACCCATCTGTGGCCAGGGAAGAATAAAGACCTTGGAGACATTTTTTAAGAGAGAAAGAAAAAGGAAATAACAAAACATATCTGAAAGAAAACAAAACAACAACAAAAAGATAAAAACAAATAAATAACAGCCCCAAAACAACAACAAAAACCACATCCCAAATTATAAAAAGCTTTGCCACCTGGCAAACCACCACACCACCCTCTGAATATAACACAATCTGTATTCAGCTGCCTTCCTTTCCAACTCAGGCTTAAAAAAGATATATTTTTTTAAATCACCTCTCACAAATTAGTTGAGGAGGATAGCTTCTTAAAATATATATCCTGAGGATCAGCCTGAAATTGTAAAGGAATACTTGGCAATGCTAGGCTGATGGTTGGACTTGATGAACTCAGAGGTCTTTTCCAACCTAAATGATTTTCTGATTCTACATAGTGCTACATATTCTGACACCTGCTGTGCCACCTGCAGGAAGGTAACAGAGGGAAGGAAGGATATACCATTGCTCTGATCCAGCATGTTTTCTTGTTTAGAGGGAGAAATCAGTATTATTTATATCCTAATTTTATTAATTTTTGTAGTAATGAATTTTACAGGAAAAGGAGCAATTTTGGATTAAACTGTGATCTATATTAGTTGTACGTGAACATAAATAAATAAATAAAACACAGAAAGCCATAGTAACAGGAAACATTAAACACATTATTTCATAGGTGTTGATGGCAAGCAGACTTTCCCATATTGGAAGCGTGGAGTTTAGGAGAGTAGTTAACATGAAGTGTTAATATCTGGTTAGAGCTCAGTTCTGACGTAGGGCTATCTCCTGGAGCTTGTGTGATGTTCTTGGTTCCATTTTCTGTATGAAAAACTGAACATAGGTGTATTCAGCGAACACCTATGTTCAGTTTTTCATACAGAAATCTCTAGCACCAACAGCACTTTTTTTGCATTAAACCACCCATTAATTTTTCCTACCCTGATTATACGAAGGAACGGGTGGTTCCTCAACAGTTGTACCCATCAATCCCACCCTCTTTTTCTGTCCTCTCATTCCCATCAGCAGCAGCAACTTGGGACTGGTTACTCCCTGTAAAGGCTAGGGTAACAGCAGACTTTTGAAACACAGCCCCAAATCCATTTTCTGATCAGCAGCACTCACTACAGAGGCAATAGCAGAAAAAAAGGTTTCTGGCAGAAGCAGCAGGCACTAGGAAGATGCAGGGAGGCAACAGTGCTTTTCCCATGTGTTGGAGCCATTCTTTGCATGTTAGCAGTCAGCTGTGGGATGACATAAAGAACATGTTTTGTCTATCAGCTTTTGTTTCTTCATGTATGATTATTGAAGTCATACAACAACAACAAAAACCACCAGGTTTCTGATTAAAGAATTAAAGATTAAAGATTAGAGGTTGGACTCGATGATCTTGAGGTCTCTTCCAACCTAGAAATTCTGTGATTCTGTGAAAGCTCCTTCTCATGGAAGGCACGTACTCAAATGGGAGAAGTGCAACAGAAATTCCTGGCCATGAGACTTTTTAAGATGGAGTCCTCCATGATTTTACAGGGATCAATAGGAATAGGAAGAAACGGAAATACACCGGTACAGACGATGCCAGGATACTAAAGGGAACTACTGCCTTTCCAACAGAATTTCCCTCTCCTCTCTCTTCATCTTTCCTTATCTTCAAGGCCTGGTTTTCCCTGTTGATTCAGAGTTTTGAGATTCTAGGAACTTTGAGATAATGGAAACTTCATCAAACTAAGTATTTAATTGATTTTTACCTGCAGTATCACGTACTGTGATCTCCACACAGGGGGAATTAACAGCAGACAATTCCATTTGCTGTTCTAGTTACCTATTATATTCCTTGCTCTTCTGCTTCATTCTTTTCACAGACTATTTATTACTCTGCTCAACACACAAAGCCCTTTCCCAGCTACTTCAGAGAAAGCTAACTGAACAAATACTGTTTAAGCCCCCAGAAGTCTGGTGAAACCGTAGGTATAATGCTGGGTCTCATTATATGAAGATGAAAGGAGGAAGAACTCAGGGTTCAAATAATCAGTACCTTGAGACCAGTTCTTCCATTAAAACCTTACAGCAGCCACAGCTCCTTAATGAAAACTGTTATGTGAGGAAAAAAATAATTCTAACACTCCTGATTCTGGGTGAGAATCGCAGCCATTTTAGAGTAAAAGCATCATCTCTAAGACATGATCGGATCGTGACAGGTTCCTGCACTCTCTTATGGGCCACAAACTCACTGTCAATTGCTACTCATTAAAAGCATAAAATCTTAATGCTTTCATCAAAAAGTCAGTCCTGGAATTTAAGATTCAAGCTAATTAAACATTACGTATTTAATAGTTTTTTTATTTTAACAAGAATTTTATAGTTTTACATATGCCAAAGCTGTCTGTCTTTGTGGAATGCCTTAGCAAAAGTCCGGTGTGCACCCAGGCTTATTGTACAGTTCATAAAAATTTGGAAGACATGCCCGATTCTCTAACAAACCATTAAATCTCATTTCCATTGACGCGTTGCTATCAGATTAAAACCCGTGAATACAAAGTAAAAATAAATAAATTATATATATATATATATATATATATATATATATATACACACACACACACATATTAAAGCCATTAAAGCTTCCTTAATAGTCAGGAATATTTCACACGAGAAAGGAACCATACAAATTACATGCACTTTCCACTTGAATTGAGTGAACTGCAGCACACTATCAGGCAAAGAGCTCCAAGATACCTCAAATAATGTCTAGGAAAAATGGCAACTGCAGTTAGTCAATTTACTTCAATTTTAATCTTAATTTTCTTCTCAGTGAAGAACATTGAAACAACTCCATATAATTTATACTTATTTGACAGCCCAAAACATGTGGTGATCCATTTTCAAACCAGGACAGACCCTCCTGAGCAAGGGACGTTCACGTTCTTTCTTAGAAAACCAGAAAGATCCCTTGAAAACAGGATCAGTCTGCACGTTCCGACCGAGATTTCTCCACAGGCATTCTGTGTTATTTCTGAGATTTTTGGAGCTTTAAGGAGTTTATTTTTAAGGTAGAGGTGCAGCAAATAGTGCATTATTGAATTAGTGAATCGCAGAAATAGTCTTTTCAGAGCTGAACACTGAGGGAAAAAGAACTGGCTTCAACCACTTGTCTTTGATTAAATAACTCCTAATTTGCTGAGCCAGATTTCTTTGTTTTATTACTTATTCATTACGGAATATGTAACCAATCCTAACAAGAATTTCTAGTTATATATGTTAATAAGACTATTACCTATATTGACTTAAAGATCCCACAGAAACCAGAGATTTAACAGTTCAATCTAATGTAATAAAATATGAAATTCAGAAAGAGAAAAATAGAATATTGGTGCATATAGCTATGCCATGATTTTACTTAAATATCACATGAAAAAAAGAAGAAAAAATATATTCAAGTATTAAAATATTCTTAAAACTAATATCCTTAAATATTTAACAGAAAAATATTTAAATGCTTTTTACTCCGATTAAGAAATAAGTGTACAGTGGCTGAATAACATTACTTTCAGATACAGTTCGAGGGTTCTCAATAACGTAAGCAAAACTGAATTATGCTAGCTCAAAAAATAAAAATCAGTGAGAAAACAGGGCATAAGTCTCACTGTGCTTATCCCAGGAAAGGCAAAAAGCAGAGCTGGATGGTGTGCCCTCAACAATGGAAAAGAGAGAGGAGGTAAAGTGGTGACTTTTGATTATGAGAGAAACCCCACTCCATCTTTTTCTTATGTAGATAGACATTTATACGCACAAAAAGAATAAAGTAATTAACAGGTCCAATGTGACTGTTCTTTATTTTACATTTCCTGCATACAACTCAAAAGAAAATGAATTACTTAATTTCACGTCTTAATGTATAGTACTTATGGTTTTAATTCATCCCCTATTTTTTCTTTAGCATTCACAATACTTTTACTTTTTAAGGTTGCTCATGAATGTTGCACTTGGCAATGAATCTAGATAAAATTTACATGGAGGAGAGCAAAAATATAGTGGGGGAGGAAGAAAAGTCACCCAGTCTGGGGTCTACTAAACTTGGCAGACCTTTTCATTGCAAGAGTACAATAGAGGCATTTCATCATTTTATTAAGTGATAAGTAGATAGATTTTGACTTCAGCATGAATCCCCATTAAGAAGTCAATGTTGGCATAAAACCATACAGTATCCATCATGAAAAGTGATGGGCTTGCTGAAGATGTGGTTAAATTCAGGAATAACGTAACCATCTTCATGCACACCACATGACTCAATAGTTTTAAAGCAGTTCCATAGGCAAGGTCTTGAAGAGGTGCAGAGATAGATATCTTCAAATATTGATATGTCACACAGTAAATAGTTGGATTTATTATGAAAAACAAAATAAAATAAAATACCCCCTCCAAAAAAAAATCACCTAAAAGTATAGAAAACCCATTTTGAAACAGCAGATATTTATTTTGTAGATGTCACCGCTGCATATATCCTATTTGACAGCAGACAGAAGGACCAAATTCTACTCGCAATTACTTAAGAATGAGATAAACAAGAACTTGCCACCAGCAAAATGGAGCTCAATTTCAATTACGACAGGTTTCTAAGGGTATGCAACAGTAATTCTAGTTATGTAGGTGTAGTTGTCATACCAAAATAAAAATAAATTTCTAAGAATGCATTGAGAGAAAGCTGTGCTCAGTTAGTTCCAAACCTAAGCCCATGGGAGAAACATTCAAAGGAGATGAAAACAGACTTTAAAAGCAGAGTTTCTTTCTGTTCCTGAAACGCATATGTTGTCTGCTTCTGGTAGCTAACACTTCAAGCAGCACTCAGCAGATTCAACTAAATTGGCTGTGAATGGGCAGAAAGATCTGTTGTACAGAAAACATTTCGCCTCACAGTTTTCTAGACTTTGAAGCAGAACTGTTGCAGCCAGCTAATCTGAACGGGGCTCCCATGCCTCACTCCCCCACTCTTCCTCTCAAACTGGTTTTCCAACAGATCAAAGCATTCCCAGCTTAAAGAGTTAACTTGTCTACAGTTTTTAAATACAAATAAACAAGTACTTGGATAACTAGTATACCTAAATACAGACGATTGGCTGTTGCTAAGCAGATACCCCCACAAAAAAACAATATCCAGAATCATACAGAGTAAAAAGCCAATGGAATCAATGATGATAGTGCTCATTTACAAACATTATGACAAAAAAAAAATGTAATAACAAACTTGTCAGTACTCCCAATACCCCTGCACACATCTTAGTATACTTAGACACTACTTCTTCTACTGAAATTCTTTATAAGGCAAGGCCAAAACTATTGCATGTGAAATAAAAGTCTGATGTTTACTCTTGTATGACTGTTCATTTAAAGAACACCAACTGACATAGCTGCCAAAAATACCCCCAGGAAATTAGTCTAATTGGCTTAGGTCTGAATTATTTCTGAATATTTCTAAGTTGGAATCTTTTAAATAATACTTCAATTTTTTTAGCGATTAAATAATTACCCAACACATGTATGGACCTTAAGCTTGAATATGGAGCTCAGTGCAATATTTAAATAAAAACTTTGACCTGATTGCTTTTAAGAAGTCATCATCATGCAATTAACTAAATCTTACTAATATGCATCTTGGAAATTCGTCATTGTGCCCCTGCACTTTATTACATTCAAGAGACAAAATTATACCAAACTATGTTTTAAGAAATTGCCTTAAAGGTGTCTTATCTATCTCATTTACAGCGAGGAAAGAGACAGCACTAGGTTTTTATACCCATGTGCCAGGGCGGAAGAAATTCCAACGAGTCCAAAGGAATGGCAACCTTGGATCCACTAATTTCCAAGTGTTGAGATTTTACAGAAAAGAAGTATAAACTCTTATCAGATACACAGACTGAAGCACAGCAAGGATAGGTGGGAAAATATAGAGCAGATCCCAGAAACTGTGACTCTCGATCTTCCACATTAAAGGAGAAAATACTACAGCAATTGGTTACAGAACAACCAACTCACACTTGTGTGTGTATAGATGCTTACGCACACAAATAGTTAATTTTCAGTTATAGATACTATAAACATTCATTTATTTTTGAATTCAAAATGTGAATACCCTCCCCCCAATTTTCCCAATTAATTTTTAATACTAAAAAAAAGTAGTGTTTTTTTTTTTCAATTCCTAACCATCTTGCCTCTCTTTTTCTATTGTTCCAGTGGACAGCATCGAAAAGCAACAGACAATAGGTCCACAGATATAGAAATAAAAAGTTACTGAAAAAAAAAATAAAAGTTTTATTCTATGTTTTTTGTGATTACACTTGGAACTTTCAACAGTATTTCCTTGCACTTAATTTCCCTTTTTAATTTCACACATGGAAGATATTATTTGGCACTTGAACAGGCCCCCTGTATTTTTGAGTTCTTACCCTGGAGAGATGAACGGATAAACTCCCATCTCTCCTGCTCTTGATGCTTGGCTGGGGACAGTTTTCAGCAGCAAGTTAGAAGGCAACAGCACATCAGTCAACACTGCAAGAATTAGAGTCTCAGAATGAAAATCTTCCTTTTTTTTTTTTTTCCTCTCCCATCAAGCACTAAAATGTTTTCAGGTTTTCAACAAATCAGTAAATATTTCATTTTGCCATCTTTTGGGAAAAAAAAAAAAAAAAAAAAAAAAAAAAAAAAAAGTAAAGGAATCACAAGGGAATTTGGGTTAAAAAAGGAAAAGAAAAGAAAAAAAAAAAAAACACCAGTAAAGAGAGGCATGGGACCAATGGTTCCTTACCAGAGTTTACTGCAATTATGACTTTCATATGGGGTAAGTGACTGTAGCTCAACTATACCCTGTATCTTATGTCTCCACGTTGAACTGCATTCTGCTTCTCTTACATGACAGGTAAGGTGTTTTTACTATACTGCAACAGATCTCTCAAAGTAAGTCCTAACTAGGTCCTTTTCAAGCTGCTCACCTTAACACAGAGCACTGCAAGATTCATTGGAACAGCAGACTGTGTGAAAATGAATCTGCAGCTTTGGGGTTAGGGCACTCAGCTGGCAGGGGCAAGCCCTGAATGCCGATACCTTTTGAAATGAGCATTTAATTCTTCACACAAAATTGAACAGCTGCACTGAGAGAGGGAGAAAACTCCCGCCAAATGTGTTAGAGCACTTCCCAGTGATGATTAGAGGCAAATCATTCTAGCAAAAGCACCAGACCAATGCAGCCAAATCCAGCAGCTGAAGGTATTTTCTGCTGCACTGAGGAAGAATGGTAAACCTCACCCTGAAAAGAGGATTAATAAAATGGCAGATAACAATTACAAAGCTGATTAAAGATTTGGGTTTAAATCTCTATTATATTCTACTATTTCTCTTTTATTCAAAGTGTGACTGAGACTTTTTTTTTAAACAATAAATCTGAATTTCTATATGCAGGCTTTTTCAAGTTATGAAAAACCTAAAATAACAATGATTGAAGTTTTCATTTTACCTATTTATCTACTCTTTCTTTTTACTACTACACTAATCCATAATACTTTAAAATAGATGGCTTAGGTTTTCCTCATTTAAATTATTAGTTAATTAATTAGATAATTAAAATTGTATTTTTCTTTTGCCAAAAATAACATCTCTTTTATTTCAGCACCCATGATGGTGTAAATTAGGCAAGAGAAGGTACTCTGTTTTCCTAAAATCAAAATCAAATACAATCATGTTGAGCTTTTGACCATAGCTCAAAAAACGTTTGTGCCCAAGTCAATATTCTTACAAATAAAGGTCAGGTATGTCAGATACTAGATTTTTAGTAGAACAGCGTCCAAGAGGTGGTGTCTAATTTTTCTGGTGGCAGAGCCATTCACAGACAGAAATGGAAACAAAATCCATTTCCCAGAGCTCAGGATACAATTTAGGAATCGCGTCCTTAATTAATTTGCTTAATCCTTTCTTGAACCCATTGACTCTTTCGGTCTCTACAGTGTCATGTTGCAAAGACTTACAATGCAATTGAATTCATTGCCTGGGATTTTGCTAATGTCTTTTGTTTCACTGACCATGCTCTCAAAACACAAATTATGTATGTATGATAAATTGTTTTGAAAGACTATCTTTGTATAATGTTCCCTTGGCAATTTTGGTTCAGAGTTATAATACCAAAATCAATATTTAACCTAGTCACAAAAAAAAAAAAAAAAAATGAAAACAATGAATCATTTTAAAATTCTCTCAACTGCCATGAACATCTAAGGGAAATAATTGAAAAACTGAAAGTTATTTGAAACACTCTTGAGAAAATGAAATACCAGTAAGTGTACAGCAACCTTCAGCTAATTAAGGCACCACATGATTTTACAACATTCATAATGGATGGCAGCATATACAGTTTACTGAGCCCTATCGATAAAGCCATCAACATTTTTCACTCAGACAAGGTTTCATGTTCCCACTAAACAGCGAGCTAAACACACTAAATCTTCCTCTCTACAATGCAATCATAGCCTTCAGTACAATTCTAAAGCTACATCCTTCCCTAATGCCAGCCATGTACAACGGAGAACCTGTCCACTTGTTTGTTTTTCCATTTAAAGCAAGAAACAGAAGTCTTGTGTCCTGGCAGCAAACACACAAGAAACCATTTGTTAGCTTTTGCAGTTTAACACGCATTATGGACCCTTTGCTCTGTACTTCCCGAAACTACATTCTGATCCATCCATCAACATTCATCACAGTTCAGCACTACAAAAAGCCATTCAGGAAAGGTAGATCACACCAGGATTTTTTCTCACATTATCTAAAATGAAGTTAGAAGCATCTTTTTCATTTCTAACTCTTCCTCCTCCCCACTCCCCACCACAAATTTAGCCAGATGCACACACGCTCTGCCTCTTTACCCCTTTCTGTAACACCCAGGAGTGGGCTTTTCACTCATTTTCACACAGAGTGAGGAAAGCTGTCAAGCTTTCTGTAGTGAACAGCCTGATGGAACCAGAGTCAGAACAAAGCCAAATGTGTGCAACCACTTTAAACAGATCTCTCTCCATCATGCCATTGGATTAAAAAATAATTATTATTATAAAGCTCTGAGAGGATGAAAGGGCAAGCCAAAGGTGCCAGTGGAGAGAAATTTTGCAATTTTTGTTTGTGGAAAATGGCTGCAGGAGATTTCAGTGGGGCTTCTCGTTACAACTGCAAACAGAGGTTACCTTTTTGTTGGTACCCAGTTCCTGACAGCAGCTGATTCAGACGCAGCTGTTGTGCTGAAGAGGTTCCCTAGCTGTTTTCCAGTGCATGAACTAACTCAGACTGCACTGATGAAATCTGAAGACTACTAGCTCCTGTAGCAATGAGTTGTTGAATAAGATGTTTTCCAGTAAAACAAAGCAAAAATTGACTAATCTCATATTAGTGACTAATCTCAGATTCAACAGTCAGTTTTACAATCTTAAGCAAATGAGCTCTCTGTTGAAGAGACAAAGATTAGATGTTTTAGGGTTGCTTTTGGGGAGCTGTGGTGCGGTGGGGGGTACTGAATGGAGTATGATGAAGAGCACCCCACTACCATACCACATCGTACTCTATTGAGTATGATGAAAAGGTAGTAAGGAAAAGTAATGATACTGAATGACTTACTATGGATCCTCGGGTAAGACAAGATCTAAAATACCTAAAAGTCAGAGACTGCAGATGATAAATGGGAAAGAAAAAGAACATGCAAAGGCAAATTATCCTCACTAGAGTATATGCCAATACTATAAAGAGGCAAACTCACTGGAGGCAATGCAACTTAAAAGTACCAGCAGAAAGTCTGCTTGTTCTTGGGTTTAAAAATCCCTTGGGATCCTCAAGAAGTTTTGTTAAGGGCAAAGGACTCAAAAAAAGAAAGACAAAGTTTGAGAATATGTTCCAAAGAACAGCCAAGTACAAAAATGAAGTTAAAACAAAATCTGTAACCACCTAGAAAAATTTTATATGCCCTGCAGCGAAGACTAAGTTTTTTTGAGCAAAAGCTCCTACAAATTGGGACTTCTGTTCTGGAAGTCACAGGATAAAGAGAAGAGCCAGAATAATAACTAGCATTAGCTATTACAAAAGAGAAAGCTATACTTAAGCTTGAACTGTCCTAGAAATAAAATGGTTAAGAGAAACAGTGCAGTCATGTGAAAGGGAAAAGGGTTTATTATACCAGAAGTGTTTTAAGTCACTGAGAGTATTTCCATGCAAATATGAGCAGCTAATGTAGGAAAGCACAAACCGCAGATAATCCTCCAAAAAAGGACTTGCACGCTTTTAATTTTTAAATAAAAATACCAGTAAATTTGTATCAATGGCTGAAGTACCACTATTTCCCTAGATCCAAAATTCAGTAACCGTGACTTTAGTGTGATGTTTTAGGTTTTCATTTTTTGATATTCATCAATAATTCATTCTTAAATTACACGGAGGACAGCTTGGCTATTGGAAATGATTTGTCCCTTAAGTACATGAAATATGATAAACCGAAATGTACAGGTCATCAGTCCTCAGTCCAGAGATCCTGTGAACATGTAGCAATCAGTTTTAAAACTCATTATATGCTTCCAGTGTGTTCTTTGAAGGAAAAACACCTTACAATGAAGTCTTTTCTAAAACCGAACTTTTATATATCTGATGGCTGATACTGAGCCACAGTAGTTCACAAAATTCAAGTTTCAAAAAGAACTGCCAAGACCGTTTATAGCCATCTTTCACAGGACTCACACAATGAAAGAGACAAAGGCATACAAAGGAAGACATATATTTTTTCTTTCATTTTCTTTTTTTCCCCTTTCTTAATTATTATGTTTAGGAAATGTCAAATCCACGAGGAAAATCTATGAAGTACTTGAGCTTTCGATTGGTGTTTTGTTTTTTTTTTGGATGGAAACACAGAGAGGACTATTGTTTTATGTTATTAGCTCTACTAACGCTTTCATTATAATTGTAAAAAATCAAACACATGTAATTTGTCAAATACCGAGAGGACTGTCATTACACTGATGATCTTCATTTGCATTGTTAAAAAGCAATTGTTATTTCCTTAGTAAAAATAGGAAAATTGTATCTGGAAAAACATTTCCACCCCTGCAAGAGAGCAATGGATCATTTCCAGCAATGTAAAGCAAAGTTGGATATTCCATTAGCACAGCAAAGCAGCTATGCATCACTTAGAGTTCATGGTCAAAAAGAAACCTGTGTACAACTCTGTGAGTAACAATCTAATGTGTGACTTTATCAAGCACCTCATTTAGTTTTGTGAGCCACTTCGTGGTAGTTTGAACAAGGACAGAAAAGGAAAGTTATCCAAAGGCTGAATTACAAAGCAATAATAAGAAAGAAGCTGTAGTATTTTGATGGAAAACAGATATCACCACGAAATTAGTAATACTGAGACAAAGCATTGCAAAACTACACCAAGTTAAACCAACACTAAGAAAGCTGGAAGCTGTATTTAATGGAATAAGGATGGCATTTCTTAAGCTATCTTCACAGAATCACAGAATATTAGGGGTTGGAAGGGACCTTGAAAGATGATCTAGTCCAATCCCCTGCTGGAGCAGGAACACCTAGATCAGGTATCACAGGAATGCATCCAGGAGGGTTTTGAAATATTCTAGATGTAGGCTCATCAGGGCTGAGTAGAGGGGGAGGAGAGCCTCTCTTGACCTACTAACCACAGCCCTTCTAATACTCCCCAGAATGCCATTGGCCTCCTTGGCCACAAGAGCACTGTGCTGGTCCAAGGTCATCATAATAGTCATTTTCCCAGCAGCTAACTCATTTGCATGGTGTGAAAATTTCTTAATGGGCAAGATACTTATAAATTTCAGTTTCAAAACAAAATCTATCATTACTAGAGACATTCAAAAACAATTAATAGAGAAAATTCATATTTTGCATCTATTCTGAGTGATTCCCCTCACTGACTGCATTGTCAGGTATAATATTTTAAAGTTGGGGGGGGGGGGGGGGGGGGAAACAACTCCAAGCAATGTTTTTTTCTTCAATAAGCAGTTTTCAACCTTAATTAGAAGCAGTGTTCACCTGCCCCAGGGACAAATTTCTGGCAACACTAGCCATCACGTGCATAGTTCCACTGAAACCAGGAGTGCTATATTAGATGAGAAATGTTTGCAGAACTGGGCCCCAAGCAGTAAATATCAGCCTGAATGTAAGACGAATGAATGACATAGCATGGAAGAACAGTTCAGTCCCACATCATGGACGCATATCTGAAAATAAATGCAACTTGGAGATATTTCCAAGAGCCTTCTGGAACAGAAACTCTTGTTACCCTATGTATGACCAAATGCATAACACTGCGTATCAGGCGAACCAGTGCGTGTCCTTTTCCCTCCTTCAAAGCACAACCTTGAGGAGGTTATTCTTACAAACTGCTGATGGATTAAAAAACTAGTTGTTTTATTCTTGGCTTACCTAGCATTTTAGTAAACCAGGTTCCCAGGTTCCGCTCGGGCTTACAATTACAGGCAATTCTTGTGTGTATACAGGCTCTCGTTTACCTAGCAAACTCTAAGCAACCTCCCTCCCTTGCTTATTGCCCTTCTTCTCCTTCCAGTTCTAAAAAAAATTCAGCTTATTTATGTTAACATATAAGTATGAGAGAATCCACCTTAACTGTAAATTCAAAATGAAGTTGCTGTGCTGATTATTTAGGAATATAATAGTATTTTTTAAGTTCAGTTTTCAGTCTGTCACTCAGTGAGGATATGAATACATGGTGCTATTTGACAAAATCCATTTCCAAAGTAGAATCATTTCTAAAAATATTCACTGCTTATGGTGGCATCTCCAGATAACCATCACAGACCAGCATAGTAACACTAGTGTTCAGTATTAATCAATGCTTTGTTTGAAGTTTCCTTTTTTTCCCTGATTCCAATAATGTGAAAAGACCAGTACAGTACATTACCCACAGCATCTGAACAACACAAGCTTATGAAGCCCAAGTAGCAAATATTACATTATTCCTTCTTTCATTCCTTCTAAATGAAAGCCCAGTAACACAAAACCAGTGATAATGTAATTCAGATACCATAAACTGACCAATGAAATTTTATAATGATGTTAAATTGTTTTTCTGAGAGATATGGAACATTGCTTTTACATTTTTTTCCCTCCCTTAATCCTAAAGAAATGAGGATTATAACTTCATGCTGTTTATCTCTTCCAATAGTTTTGGAACACATTACTCAGTTTTAACAAAATTTGACAGAGGGATATGGCCTCAAAGATATTGTGTTCCCGCAAGTTTTGTGACACTAAACAGATGGGAAGAGGAGAGAGATCTTTATGTAATCACATTACATATCCCACTGAGAGAAAGGCTTCAGAGTATACATGTGCTTTGTTAAACTGTAGTATTTCCAGGAAATACAACTTATGCCATAACCAGAGAAAAAAACTTCAGACGAAGCATATGAACAGACAGAAAGCATGCACAGAAAAGAAATGGCTCCTCGTTCTGGCACTTATGAAGTTACTTGTTATGAAGGAGAGGCAGCAGCGGAAAAAATCATGCTTTTGTTATCTCCTACCTGACTTCGGAGATTTCTACTTCCTAGGAAGCCTGATGACTTCGGTGGCAGAGATAACGCTGACAGGTTACACTTCACGACCCATTGGTGCTGTTCTTCAACATCACTGTTGTAAACAGAGATCAGAGCATGACTCTTACTCATTTTGGATTCATATATAATCTCTGAATATGTGGTTAGTTGGGAGGTTTTTTTTGTTGTTGTTTTTTGTTTTTACAACACGTAACCGTATTCTTACATCTTTCTTATTGTTTTTCTTTAATACTAGGCCTTCAGCAACTTATGATTATTTGCAGGGTTTACAGTATACTGCAAGTGTCAACTCTATACCTTCACCCTTCTTTTTCTGATGTTACTAATAATGCTAGTCACAATTTCTGTGAAGCTATTCTAATACATGCTATTTTTAAACAAACACGTAGGAGTCAATATGCCAGTGGAAAGCACAAGGAGCAACACATTTCAGGCATACCCTGTTCCACTGTAGGGAACTATTTCATGACCATGGGGGGCTCATAGCTGCCATTAGCTACCTACTGCAATTTATTTGAAAAAAAAAAAAAAAAAGTCAACCTAAAACATTTCATTTCAGCATTAGGCTATGGACGGTTGGATGATATGTATGCCAAGGCCAGCATACAGCTGAATCTCTGCAGGATTACAAAATCAGATTTGGAGGGAACAAAATTTCCTAACACTTTATTATTTTTGCTTGCAAGTAACCGCATCTGTTCCATTTTTTTTTTTTTTGACTTGCCCTGAATGCACCAAGATATAAAATCACCTCCTGCTTATTTGAGCTTTGCTGAATCTTTCTTGTCAACTGTAATTTGAAAGCAAACTAACTGAAAATAACCAAAAACTGAAAAAAGACGTATAAAAACAGACCTTAAAATTGCATTTAAAATAAGTACTGATATTCTCAAATTCAAACATGTTTATATTATAAGAGAGAGTTTTCTTGCATAGCCAGCAGTATTAAGATAATTAACTATCTAGATTTTTCCTTTAACTACTCCACTGAAACAGGAAGCTGCCACAGCAGTGTTAAAGGAAATGTCTCCCACTTTACACAAAGGGGAGGATGTTGATAATTATTTGTTGATTATTAGTAGTTTATATGCTTTGCAAATTTCATCAAAGCTTCTTCTATACAAGCTCACTTCTAAATGAGAAGCTCTATCATTTACATTGGTGTAACTACCTGTGAGAAAAGTAGTTTTCTGCAGTTTAGCTGAGACTTTTTACATGCTAGATAATCAAAACTAAACCATAAATAGCATTCTTAATAGTGTCTGCATGAGGAATGACAGTAAACAGTTACAAGACTCCAAATTCATATCGTAGGTCATAGCTTTGTAGGCAAGATTAGGAGGGAGTATCACCTAGGAAACAGACAAAAAATATAAAGCGTTTTGGGGACAGCCTGGAGAAGAAGACTGCTTAAAATTTGATTCTATTGAGTTAGACTAATAAAGTTCAATATTACTAATGACTTTCATATTGCATACAGGGAGATTATTTTCATATGCTTCTGAACTCTCTTTCTCTTAATATTAGGCATCTCTCAAAATTCAAATGTGCCTCAAAAACTTCTGGGAAAATGTGCCAATGTTCTTCAAATCCAATTTCATTCAAGTGTGTTGAAGTGCGCTTCATCTTTGAATAATCTGTTAAGGATTTTAAACTGTGTTTTCATTCTTTTCTTTCCAGTCAATGATAATTAAAAATGACTGATTACAGGATCAAGATGGCAAAAAAACATCTTATGGCCTAAAGGTGAAAAGCTAACTTTAGGAACTGGAAGTACAGTAGCTGAAAAAAACAAAAACAAGAAGAGTATTTTCGAATACTTACTAAAATCTACATTTCTTAATGAATGCCATCAGACAGCTTCTACAAATATTGCTATACTACATACAGGATGAGTTACCTAAGTATAATGAGATGTGCGAGTTCATTTTAAACTATTTAATCTAGACACCATTTACAGATTCATTATACAGCTCAACCTTAGTTAAGTTTTCCTGCTGCAAAGCACCTCACTTGGTGAGGATTCTGCTTGCCATACGAGTATGAGGTTTGTCTTACACCCTTCTGGACTGAGCAGCCCCCCTCCCTTCCACTCATTGTGTTTAACATCTACGGCATTTAGAAAAGCTGTAGAACAGTAGTTCAGCATGATTCATATTCTGCCTTTGAAATGCAGAATTCTGAACATTTAATATATGGGAAGCATATACAGTGAATGAAAAAAACAGACTTGCTTCATTTTCAGTTGAACAGCTACTCTTCTTTCTATTCTGGCTAGAAAATTTAACTCTTATCAGGGAATATGTCTTTCTCTTTCAACACTCAAACTCTTATGTGTCATCTCACCTGCTCTTGTCTGAAGGTTTTGCATACTCATAAGATTCTGTAGGTCTCAGTCTTCAACCTCTCTCATAACTAAAGGCATATCTTTGAAAGATAGCTTTATAAATGCTCTCAGTTGGGTAGTCTCTCCTCAGGATTAATGTTGTTTCAAAAGCAACTGCAGCACTTCTGCCAGCAGAAGACAAATTTGCTCTCTATTTTGAGCGTCAGATAAATCTTAAACACAGCTGAAGGCATTCAAGCCATCAAATGAGAGCACATACAGCACTTGCATAATATCTATCAGCATATGGCTAGCAGAGCCTGCTTAGGTCATGAGGGTGGTTCTTCACAAAGTGAATGAGCACAGTTTGTTCGGATTTTTAGGCCTGTTTAAAAAAAGATCTGTTTCAGTTCCGGGACTAGTTATTTTCCTGTGTGAAGCCCTGGCAGCATACCATTTTCTTAGAAGCTCTAATTTGGAACAGTGTTTTTTCCCTGTGTTGGGAAAATCTGAAAGGCTTTGGGAATTTATTGAAGATTATATGTGCACTTCAAAAATCAGGCAATTATTTCAACTGCCTGAGCTACCTGCGTCTGAACCACTTGTTCTTAGCTTTCACAAAAACAAGCAATAGGTATGTTTGTAGACTGTTTTTAAGAACAGGTATCTCTTACTAGTTGCTACTTTTTTTACAAAGCCTTTTTCTTTCTCATGTTCTGTTCAGGAAATAAATGTGTAATTTATTTTTCCATAACCATATCATTTCCTGAAACTGTAAATGCGAAAAACACACTTATTTGCTTTGCTAGACAAGCTGTTTATTCCTAGATACTTCTAAAATGTACGTTTGCACATTTTTGTCTTCCCTTATAATCTGAATTCAGCCTACAGCTTTCTAAGCAAAATAACCTGTAAAAGAAATACTGGACCAAAAAGAACTTACTGTCTTCAGAGTAAGTGGTAGTACTTTACAGTTTGAAGAGGAAGGAAGATACTGTTTGCTTTCTACTGTAAAACAATAATTACTGGCAAAAACTCTGCTTGGAGGCAGGAAAGGGATATATATGCTTGTAAGCAGTACTTAAATCAGGAATGTGGTTTTGGATGCTAGCTAGCTGATTGCTTTGAATTCCACTGCCTCTTCTCAGTGAGGACTTCGAGGTTTCTAGTAGCTGTGACTGGCTGGAAAGAACAGACAGGCAGGAGGGAGGGACTGAGCTCTATCCAAATGCACTGCTGAACTAATGCCCTCAGCCTTGCACTGTAGCAAGAGCCTGGCTTGGGACAGGTAGAAATTACTAGTAGCAGTTTGTTTTATTTTAGCAGAAGGCAGCAAGGAACATAAGCGGATATGATTAGTTCAGAGAATTCTGTGAGAGTCTTGGATCTTTCTCCAGTATTTCAAAACCCCAGTGTTTTCCAGAATTCAAGCCTGTGCAGAAACACATTAAGAAACAGGCCACAGTACAGGCAATTTATGTGTTGGCAAGCCAGACAAATAATTATGGCAAGTCTAGCCTTTGAAAGTATGCCAACCTTCCAATTCTAAAATTGAGAAAGGAAAACTATTTTAATGTTTAGAATGCTATTATGCTTGTCTCTGGGAAAAGATAAATAAATAAATAAGTCAATTCCTGCTTAGTAAGTCTGGTTTTGCATGGATTCGGAATGATACCTTTGATTTTGTCTGATTCAAACAATGGGACTGCAGGAAAATACTATCATCAACACTGCAGTTATGAGTACATCTTATGCAAATGAATTACGGTCCTACATTCTTCCATCAGTTTTCTAGCTCTCTCCCAAAACATTTTCCTAACCATTGATTTTCCAGCCTACCTTGTTGCCTCAGGAACAGCTTAGCCTTTTGATGCAGGATGCAGTCCATCCAGCTGTAATTAAAAGAAACAAGCATTTGAGGAAACATGGAGTGTTTGGTTAGTGCAAGATGACAGGCAACTCCTTAAGTACTTCCTAATGAAAATTTGTGGTTCTTTCATGAACCTGAAGACTTGTTGCCTGGATTACTGCCACAAACTAAGACATCTCAGATTGTTGGAGGCTTTTCTGACAATATACAGACAATTTTGTAGTATAAATCTTTGTATTTAAATCACTGTCCTAGTTACTGAGCATGCTGCAAGTCTCATGCTATTTCTGCGGGACATCTCTCAGGTGATAGGGATAGCTCCTGCACAATGGTATGTTTTCGATAGATACAATTCCTACAGCTCCAACTGTTTTCGTAATTTACATACGCTACTTCCTGACCAGATATTTCTGTACACCTGTTTTAGAAAAGAGATATTTTTGCTTCTTGAAAACAAAGCATTTCTTAAAGGAATGAAGATGCAAAAACAATTCTTTCTTATTTAAATCACACATCACACCATATGTACTTCAAATAGTTCTGGATTACTGCAGAAACTTCCCTTCTTGTGGGTTGGGTACTCCCCCCCAAAATCCTGTTTTTATATGTGTACTCTGCAAGGCTATACATTATAGAAATTCTCAGGCTGCTAAAATTTGGGAGAAGAATGAGAAAAATGAACAAACAAAAACCCACCACTGTTGTACCAAGCTAAGCAGACAAGCTTACAGAACTGAGCTGCTGTCAATATTTGAGCTGATCCATTTTTAAAGTCAGGGTACACAGGCTGGCTGATATACCCCTAGCTACATTTTGAATTAAAAGCATTTTATTGCACCAGTCCTGTTGCTTACTTTTAAAGAATTAAATTAGATCTTATTAAACCTCTATGTTGCTTTATCATAAATTATTTTAAATAATTCCCATATTCCACAATAAGATGAAATCCTTCAATTCATTGGCATACAAGGAGCTCATTTCAAATATTTACTGAGGAATATGCCAGAAACATAGTTCAAAGGCATTTTGACAAATCAGAAAGGTTTTCCTAAAATACAATCTCAAACATATGGTTCCTTTAGCTCATGCAATTTCAGAGCCAAGAGTGAAATTGATAGCTAGAGAAGAATGAACAGAAAAAGCTGCAATCTTAATATGAAAATAAAATACTCGATGAAAAGATCAAGATTCATTTCCATTAAGAAAAAAATTTGTCTTTAGCCCCAGTGGAAGCAGGAACAGCTTCCAAACAGTGCCAGCGTTCACTGATGCACTGCTTGATATTAGAGAGACAGTAAGGAAGATATAATGTGCCACGGAACATTAGATTTAAAATGTGCTTTCTGTTTGCTGCTTATTTTTAACAGTCCACCTTGGATCCAGGCCTAAATAAGACTCCTTAAATCTTGTGAGCTAAAAGAAACAAAACAAGCTGTGGTTTTAGAATTAAGTTTGATAATTAAACTTCCACTTAGTCTTGTCATGACAGTTTTCAGTCAGAGAAGACAGGCCTCCTCAGTGTTAGCTGTTAGAGTACTATATTATGCAAATGGAAAGGCTTCCTCTTTACTCTGCCTTGCTTCTTTACGCCCAACAATGTTTTCAACTCATCACTCAGTGTCAGAACACATGCCAACATGTGTAACAACATATCTTCTGGAAAGAAAGTCTTCGTGTTTTCTTGCACCATCAATCATTTCCTACTTCTTGTAGTAAGATCTGAAGTTGATAACTGCACTGGATTAAAAATGTGTTCTGAATAAATGTGGAAAATGAGAATTCCCTACTAGTTTTACAGCCTATTATGTAGTAAATTTTTTTACTGGTCCAAATCCAGAAAAGACAATACTACGCTAAAGAATCTTCCCTAAATTATTGTGCTTGAACTTTCCCTAGCACATCAAGCAACCTGCTGGTGTTACAACTGGAGAACAAGCACTTTCAAATAGCTAATCATGAATAGCCCCTTTTCCAGCACCCCACCATCAGCTGTGCTCGGTGAGGTCTGCTTTTGGAGCAAGATTTTTATTTTCATATTATTTACTTATTACTTGGAATAGTCCTGTTTGCTAATTTCTGTGAAGAATGTGTGAAATATCTGCATAGCAATCAATAGCTGCTGCTGCCACAAGCCAGCAGGGTAACCTGGCTACATTCGTGAACTAGTTGAAAAGACACGTGCCCTCTTTTGCTCATCATAGCTGCTGCTTAATGCTTTTATTTTGCAGAAAACATGCTTCAACTGGATAACTGAAAACAACTCCTTGCACACTGCTGCAATTCATGTTTTTTGATTGAAAATAAAGGTATTTTGGCAAAATGAATTTGTCTGATGCTTTCCTCAGATCTGCAGTGACATTTCTGTTCAGAACCAGGGGGAGACAAGACTTTGATCAAGAGCCCAGGAGCTACAGTATTCAGCTGAAATGCAAGTTCAATATCCTCACTTCTTAAGATCTAGAGACAGGCCCTCACATTGTACTTAGCTCTTTTAGTGTGATTTCTCTAATCTTTCACTGGAATAGCCACAGTTTGAATAAATATTTACTGCGGTAGGAGTTGAATCTCCACATCAAAGTATTTTGAAGACAGGTTGTGAAGTCAGCTGGAAGAGGACAGTATCAGCTTTGGTAAGGATGAAGCAATATATATGTTACACGAGGAAAGCCAGCAGCACTCTCTTTTGCTCATGGCAATAATCCCTCCAGCCTGATTTTAGATTTTGCCTACTCTTCTTCTACCCTTATTCCATGGTAGTTACAACAGAAGCTAGCTTGTATGCATTCCTCCAATCCCAAACTGAGTGTTTTAGTCCTGAATACTTTATTTATGACCTCTCTATGGAAACTCTAAAGATCATAATAGAGGTTGACAGAATGATTATTATCAGAATTTTAGGCAGACAAAAATCAAATGTTTCCTGAATAAAATGAAAATACAGGGAAGCTGCACAACATGGATTGATCAGAAATTACTTCTGGAAGTATAGTTACAGGATCAATGGGTTTACCCAAGAACAGCAGAAAAGGACTTTCTTTTTCTCAGATCCAAAACAAGAGGGCAGCAGGCAGCTTACATGCAAGTTCTACAGCAAAACCTTCATGGTCTCTAAGCTTTGACTAGACTGCATTATCAGTTTACCAATACTGTACTGCATGTGCTACAAATTTCCCCCCAAAACAGAAATAAATAACCTAGCTACAAACCTATGCAAGAGTTCCTTTTAATGCAATTTTTCCTTCGAGTCCCAATTATTTATGTCTGATGTAAAACCTGCCTATTGGTGTTATCTCAAGCATCAGAATTGATGAGATATACAAATGAAAACTGAAAGAATTTTAGTATTAAGCTCTTGACTTCATTGGACTGCTGAAACTTCCAGTGTTTGGTTTAGTTTGGTTTCAATCAAAAAGATGTTTTTTTTTAAAAAAAAAAAAAAAAAAAAAAAAAGATTTTGGCAAAAAGGATCCTCGCTCCTTACTTCTAGACCTGCACTAAAGATGATGTAAGTGTTTAAAAAGAAAAAAATAAAAAGACTATGTACGCAATATATATTAAGAGCCCTACAACAGTTACCTGCTTCTGCTGGAAACGGCAACACTGGCAGTCATGTACAGGTAAAAATAAGACAGTACAGGGCAAGAGAGCTGTGAGCACACTATATTCATTCCAAGTTCCTGCTATGCATTTTATATGCAGCAAATTGCTATATTTAGATCATCTCTATTTTAGCATATCTTTACTTTTATAAAATGTCTTGACTATTAAAAATGGCAGCTAGTTTTATAACTAAAAAGTCTGTGAAAAGTGGCTGACCTTTCTGGAAGCCACTGCAAGCTTGAAAGCTCTGCTAAATATAGCAGTCAGCAATTCAAATTGTCAACCTAAATTCCATTTGTTCAATTTGTTATGTCATCTCATGGGTATTTTTATAAAATTCAGAGATTCAAAGGCTCACATCAGAAAATATCACTCAACTAACTCAGCTTTAGTAAAAGAATACCATCTTTAGCTGTTAAGATGTTAGTTTTATTTTTCAAAAAGCAGTTAAATTGGGTTTTAGAGTAAATTATTAAATCATTTATTAATTCTAATCATACTTGTTCCAAAAACAGAAAAGATATTTACTGATGTTGGTAAATTGGTTATAATCTCAGTAAGAAAACTTGGATAATAATTTCATGTTTTTTGCAGAAAGTATGAAATACCTTGGAGATGAAAAACATGAGATGTTTTAGAGATGTTACTGAAGTTGCCTGAGCTGTCATAGAAACACTGATAATAAGAGTTACAGAATCCACTTAACAGCCACTGCAGATCTGACACAGTGCAGCTTAATTAGTGATGTCTGATGTGATGAGAGGTAACACTGTCAGCTCTGAGATGTGTTCCCATTATTAGCAAGAAGTCTTTTACCTGACAGAATTAGGCATACCCTGTTCCCAAGAGACATGCAGCACCCAAGCAAAAAGATTTTGGCAGATTCCTGCCAAAGCAGAGCAGGTGCAAGAAGCAACTGCTACATGTAGACAGTGGCACTGGTAGCCACGGGGGCTCTCAAACCAGAACTGCTGTGGACAGAACAGGGTAGTCACAGTTATGTTGGCTTTACTCTGCCTCCTCTCTCAAACAACTGCAGAAGAAATTCAGACAGAAGTAGTCATAAACCAGGGCAGCAAAACAAGAAATCAAGGGAACTGTTCCTAAAGAATCACACTCCAGCGCAGCTACACAGATGAGAAATGTAAGAACAATGTTCATACAGAACTGGAGATCAGGGTGTCTGCCATAAACATAGTGCTAATATTAAAAATTATTCTGGATGTAAATGGCTCTGTGGTCTCTGTTAACAAGCTATTTAAAATATATATTACATGATATGATACAGCCATCGTTCTTCATCTATTTATCCCTTTCCAGGGTTTTTGAGCAGGTTTCAGAAGAGGAAATGAGAACAAATCCATTATTTGGCTCGATACTTAAAATACATTCTGTATCTCATTTGTAGTCCCTCTGAAATCAAGACATACAAGAGAAAAATTCTCCAGTTTTTCTACAGCTCAGAAGCCTCTCCCTGAACACAAGATGGCTTTTCTTTCATAAGCTCTGCTTCCAGCAAATAACGTTCTTGGACTGTGCCTACTAACAGCACATTTATTCTTTTACAAGTCCCATAGTCACACCATAGTTCTATCCGAATGACAGTAAAATTCAAATACAGGAGAAATGACTTGAATTGTCAACAGATTTATCTAGCTAATAACTGAGCCTGGGTTGTTACAATATTGATATACAATATCAATAAAAATCTCAAAACAAAATACAAGTTGTAAACTAATGGTAATAGATGAAGTCACAAGTTTAGACACTCAAAATTAAAGACATTTCTAAAATATATGACAGGCAGTAACTGGTAACATCTCAGTGATAACACAGCAGGATGCAATCAGAAAAAAGAACCTTGAAAAGGGAGAAAGATATTAAGATATTCTTTCCAATTGTGATATGAAACCTGGCTACATGTAGCCTTTTTTACTCCCTCCTCCACATTTTTTTTTCAGGCATATCAGGAGGTCAGAGCACTTTCACCCACCTACTTTCTAACAGGTATTGAAGTATTTTCCAGTGGAGCATAATGGCCATACAGTCCCAAGATGACGAGGAAAAGCAACCAGAAGTTCATACTGGTTAAGTATTTGGTCCAGATTTGTCCAGCATATTTTCTTTGCCTGTCCTGTTTAACATGCTTAGAAAAGCTCAAATAAGGACTATTTTTAAGTTTCTGTATTTCTACAGCTCTCATGCTACCCATTCAAGATGTTTTTAGTAACATTACAATGGTGATCTTCGTATAGGATACCCTGACTTTAATAGCTTCATGTCTCGATATTCCCTATTGCATTGACCATTTTGAGGAAAAAAAAAGAAAAAAGAATGTTTGCCATCCTTATTTCCTTGCTTCATCTGTAAAGCTGAAGCAGTGTGAAAAAGAGAGTCTGTTAGAACAAAATGCCTATTAAACTATAGAACAAAGCTCTGTAGGGGCCTCAGAAAACAACCCTTCTTAGGTATATTTGCTATGTGTATATTATAGTGTGTCCTCCATGCAGGACACTGACACCTCCATCTTCCAAGAGAGAGCTGGCAATGCCAGAGAGGAGCTCAGGATAATATACCCGTGATGTAGTTTAGCCCATCCCAAACAAGTCCTGCTTAGAAAACCATACCTCACACCATCTGTGGGTACAATTTACCAATGAAAACTAGTGAAATAGACATTCACAGTGAAGCAAACTGTGAATTGTCTCCCTGACCACATAAATCCCTCAGACAGCAGGACAAACAAAGTTACACTACATACAGAAAAGAAGCAGGTTGTAGATTTCCATAGGAGGGCATAATACGAAAAAAATGATTACAGACAAGATGCTTCTGAAAATTACATCTCTTGGTAGAGTTACCAATGCTTCCTTTTTCATACTCCTGGCACATTGGTAAGTTAGCATCTATCAGTAGAAAAATACGCTTTCTCCTTCCCAAAATATAACTCTTCCGTACATATGATAAGCATAGAGATCACACCCTCTACAACAGTAAGACTAGATACTGAACTTTAATAAAGCACAATTTGGCAAAAATATATTTTTGAGTCATCTGCATAAATAAAATACAGCAACTATTTAAACTTAGCTTCATCTTCAGATGAATTATACCAATACTAAATTTAATGATATTCATTATCTCCGTATTACTTTATTGTGCCAGTAGTAGAAGCTACTGTTAGAGCATACCTCACTAAAAAAAAAAAAAAAAAAAAAAAAAAGCTTCTGGCTGCTGAAGCTTATATTCACATTATTCCTCAAATTGTATTCCATCATAATGATGTTTGAAGTCAATTTTGAAAGAATTGTTATTGTTTGAATTACCTTCGCATAGAAAGAAAAGATTGGCACAAGCATAATTAATCTGAAAGTACATCAAACAATATTTCTAGTGCTTATTGGTAGAGTATTAATGAGATTTACTGTAGATGAAATTGGTAAAATTGGGAATAACAGGTTCACAAAGCATTGCATTCTTGTGTTTCAAGAGATTTCAACAGACTGTATCAGACTGAATACAATTATGCAAATACTTGATTATTTTCAATTAGTTTAAGTTAACTCTATATTAAGCATGCTCTCAAGAGCAAGAAGTTGGATGCAAAATGTAATTTTTGTTTTGATATCAATATTGTTATCTTTGAATATCTGATTAACAATAAGAGGCAGAATTGCTAAACACTTACCTTGTTTGCCATCTTTTAAATCAGTTTGGTTTTGTTTGAGAAAAAAAAAAAATCTTTCCAGTCACTTTAGCAATATTAGACACAGTATTGTTGCAGTTTCATGTCACTGAGAAGTTAGAGGTGATAAAGGGCTGTCACCCAGTAAACTGGAAGAAATGACGACTGCAGAGTTTCATACTTAAGTTGGCAAAGGTGGTGAAAATAGCAGAACATGATGGATCTTTTTCTTTTCAAGAGTTACTGACTTAACTGCTAAATTTCAGTGGAGGTCCCACAGAATTCTAGTCACAGAAGATATGTTTGAAATGGGTCTTTAGAAGTCATTTATGTCTTTATTCCCATTGCAAGGCAAACAAGTCATATCCAAGCCCTTCCTAACAGGTATTTATCTACACTGACTTTAAAATATCTGAGAACAAAGAATCAAAAATTTGCTTTGCTGCCTTACTATGAAATAGTTGTTAACATTTATCAGCATCTGTGTTGCTGCAACTGAAGCTTGTGTATATTCTGCCACTTGTACACATGGAGAACAAGTTACACACTTCTGCTAAACAATCCCAAGTCACTAAACTTTGAGATGTCTTACTGCCTATATTTCTAACCTTTTGCTTTTTGTTCTTTCGCTCTTCAGATGGTTCGTATTTTGTTTGAAATACACAAGACATATGCTAGACATAAATGTGGCCTTATTAATGCTGTGCAAAGCAGGACATTATTTTACACATCATTGAAGCTATAGTAATTTTAAAATACAACCCAGCATGGCTCCTGCCCTCCTTGCAATCACTTAAAGCTATAGAGTCACATTCAATTTACAAACCACTGTAACACCAAAATCCTTTCCTGAAGAACCGTTGCTAATCCATTTGTTTTCCCCATTGTTGTTTGTGCTGTAGTTTTCCCATTCAGAGTATCTTGCACATACTGTTACTGCCATTAATATTATTTTTAAAATTACTAATCCAATTAGCAAAAATTATTTTATATTCAAATCTTGCTCTCCTGCATCTCTCTACAACCTCTCAATATCTTAATTTCTTAATTATTTTATCATTAATTTCTCAATATATTGAGAAATTATTTTAAACAATAATTGCACACTTCTGCAAACAAAATAAACCATGTGAAATGGAGCAGATTTGGACTTACAAACTAAGAGGCCTGCAGTTAAGAGTCAGATCTAAGTTGTTCCTCCCTCCAGCATACATTCAGCAAGCAATGATGAGCAACATTCACATTATAAATGCCCGATGCCATCTGTAGAAAGAGAGACAAACAATTTATGCTTATTTTTAGATACCTTTCTGTCTGATGTAGACACAAAACTATACATGTAAGACAATATTTATAAATTATATGCCAAGTAATTATTATGTTTAGATAATAAGACACAAAATTATTTTAACACCATCTGGATTGAGCAGGAGAAAAAAAAATAAAGTTCTGATGGAGACAGACTTAAAATTTTAAACATTCCAAAAAAAATCAAGTTAAGACTTTGATCCAAGATTTGGATCAAAAACCACACTGCTGCCAGAAATCCTCACACCAAATTTTAAGAGCGTTTTGAGACTTTTTCTGAGTTCAAAACACTCCAGTGGAGGTTTAAGTTCATCTCTGTATAGCCCAGTGTACAATATCAGGGTGACAACTGGACTTAAGTGCTTCCTGCATGAGTATGACTTAAAATAGTTTCCTTAGCAGAGATCCATAGAAATAAAAGTGAAAAGGAATCAAGATACAACGACACTCCTGGTTGTCTTCAGCACCACAGAATTACAGAATGATTATCCGTCAAATGCTTAACATATGAAGACAAATCAGCTTCCAGTTTTCCTTCACAGGATGACATGACCTAATGATTTGTCAATGTTTTTACTTTATACTATTATTTTTCCAATGAACTTCTTTCTTCTCAACCCCTAAGTAACAATTTATGACAAGTTAGTTGGAATGACTCATTGGTGTTACTTCTCTAGTTTCTCTATAGGGGATGTGCTGGAACATCTTTATCTCACTCATTTGTATTGATATGTTTTGTCATGTCCAAAAAAATACAAAATTGAAGAACTAGGGTACAAGCTCTTTCTAGTAGTCTGCAGCATCTATTCTGTCAGTGAAGTTCTGGAAACTCAGACATCAACTATGAAAGCAAAAATCAGCAATTACAAGATTCAGGGATATTTGAATACTTTTCACATTAGCTCCTCATAGTTTAAGTTTCTCACTTTCCAACTGTATGTTTTTTTCTTTCACCAGAAGCTTGATTCTTTACTATTATTTCCTGTCCCTGCTATTTCTAAGCTCTTCTTAAGTAATTTATGGTATTATACTTGCCCATGTTTTATTTCTTGTAAATGTCTGTCTATTTCTAGAACCACTGGACTGTCCTTCCTTATTTACCGTTCAGATACCCTGCATTGAGTACAATTCACAAGTTAAACTGTAAAGTTTGAGTGTTTTGGTGGAGATGACTTTATCTGAAGTATTGTTAAATATTAAAAGTCAAAAAAAAAAAAAAAAAGCTAAAACAACCCCAGGTTTAAGCAAAGAATGCCAGCCTTACATATACCAAAATTTCAGTCTGAATGTATGTGGCAGGCTGACCTCGGCCAGCTGCCAAACAGCCGTCAGGCTGCTCTCACACTCCTCCTCCTCAGCAGGACAGGGGGAGTGAACAAGATGAAAAAGCTCCGGGTCAAGATGAGGAGAGTGAGATCACTTATCTGTAACTGGGAGAAACAGATTGACCTGAAGGAAATTAAATTAATTTATTGCCAATTAAAAATAGAGCCAGATGATGAGAAACAAAGACAAAATTAACACAAGTCCTCTCCCCCACCTCCTCATGCCCTCTGTCCAGGCTGAAATTCACTCCTTCATTCCCAACTCCTCTGCCCCCTCTCCGGGAGCACAGGGGGGACAGCTGTGGCCAGGCCATAATAGTCCCCTGCTCCAACGTGGGTCTTCTGCCAGGCAGCGCTCCTTCAGGACAAAACTGCTTCAGTGAACATCCCACCCAGGCCACAGATCCTGCCAGGACAGCCTGCTGTGGCGCAGGCCCTCCACGGGCCTCAGTTTCCTCCACAAAATGGCGGCCTGCCCCACCACAGCCCCCTCCAGGGTCTGCAGCCAAACACCTGCTTCCCCATGCTCCCCCTCCACAGGCCGCAGGGGAATTTCTGCTCATATTCCCCCTTATTATTATATTTTTTCCCTCATACCTCAGTGCCATGTGGCATTTTAAACATTTCACCCTTTCTTAAATGCGCTTTCTGTGAGGCACCACCAGCGGGGATGAGGGGCTGTGTCCTGCCGTGGAGCTGGCCGTAGCCACCCACATCCAGCTCCTCACAGAGCCGCCGCCGCCATGGTGCCCAGCACACCCTGCCTGCTGGAGCTCCCACCACAAACTGCTGCTTGAGGAGCGGCTCACGTCACAGATCCAGAGTCGAAATCGAGTGACCACAAAGACATCTTTGTAGGGATTTACACTTTCAATTTGTAGATCTGCTGAAACTTCTCTAGAACTGTTCTACTAGAAACAGTTGAAACACACCTATTTCATAACTCCCAGGGCAGATCAGTGCTCCAGACAAGTAAAAAATAAATCAGAATACATAAAATCAAATAATAAAAAACTATCTAAGTAAGGCATATCAATACATTTTGTAAACCTACGTTCTCATGTGAGTTACACGTTACTTTTTCTTAGCAAGTGCTCCCCCTGAGACTGACCATACCTCCTGATCTGCTGTGCTCACCATCCATGTCCTGCAAGAGTACAATTATATCATGGTGTCCATGTCCCCAGCAGGCTAAAATGGCCCTGGCTGGGTCCAACAGGTGGGATGAGCCATGTCACTTCAGAGAGATAGATCAGTTTACACAGACACTTCTTCATAAAACACAGCACAAAGTACATCTCTCTCAACACAGCTCTCTGTCAGGAACATCATCTTCTGTCAATTTCAGAGAACACAACAGGAAGAAGTCCTACCACAGAGAATGGCACAAGCACTCATTACTAAAAGCCCCATTATATCTCCCATCTCCAGGTAGTGCACAGATGACCTCAGCTTTCAAGATCCTATCCAAAAGCAGCTTCAGGAACCACAGCAAACTCATCCCTAGGCAGAAGTCATGCCATTCTCCTGCCATGCAAGTTGCAGGCAGGAGTTTGTTGCCTGGTATTCAAAAGCAAAGGACCAGGCCTCATGACCTTGCTTTGGAGAGGAGTAAAGACGAGGCATAACATTACTAATCAGAAGAGGCAAGCCTGGAGACCTAGAAATGGAAAATTGAGGTAAAATAAGGTATTAAGCTGTGTTAGCTACCAGTAAAAACATGGACAGTTTTGCTTCTGTCACCTCTCTCAAAATATTTTAGATGCTTAAAATACATTGCTAAAAATAGGTTAGAGCAAATCATTAGTGCTCAAGACACAACAAAAACTGGCACAAAGGGTTATGTGCTAGTATAGTGGAGATTGTAGTTCACACATCTTCTGTTTCCTATTTAAAGTTTAAAGTTTTTTCTTCTTTAATTTAAAGAAGAAAATAATTTTTTTCTTCTTACCAGTGAAGAAAAAAACAAGAATCTGTTCAGCTGAAGGATAGTTAAATCAGGAAAAAAAAACAAAAAGCCTAACTACCTTGTTAAAAATGCTTTTAGGCTTCTTCAGATTACATTCATTGCTACTTTAACCTCTCAATAAAAACTTGGAAGACCAGATGGAAATAATTATTGCAGGTGCTCAGAACAAACTGTACCTAATCTATTATTTCATTATCTATAGATGAGAACATCACTAGCAACATTTCAGAGACAGCTAGTTGCCTTCTATATGTTACATTTAATCTTTATTTGTGAAACCACATATGGCAATGAGTTAATCTTAAAATAGACAATTACCATTGTGCTAAATTGTTCTATAAACACAGCTTGCTAAAATAATACATAATGAGATGCTCTTGTTTTGTGCAGGGTTGGATAATTGTGAACATCCACAAAAAGAATCTTTATGGATATTTCCATCTGATGAATATTTTTAGATCATTAATGTCATTTGATTTGAAACTATTTCTGTCTTCTTTTGCACTGAACAAGAAACTTACTTCATTCCTCTGGCTTCTTGCGTAGGTAAAATTAGCAGGAAGATAGGCATAAAGTTAGGCATAAAATGTTTTTCCAATCTCAGTCTGAATTTCCACAGATTACTGCCACACTATTCTATTTGTGTAACTGATCTGCACCGCTGAATTTGCCATGAAATTTCACTGTGAAACGTTCTACCCATTCAAAAGATGTTCCTCATTCTGCCATACCAGGTAACGGAAGGAAGAACCACTCTTTCTAGTCTTTCAGCTCAGCCATTTTCTAAATGCTGTTGCCTTCAGTAGCACAGCCCTCGCTTCAGTTGCCAGGCTGTGCTTACATGCAATAAACTCATTCCTGTCCTTGCTTCTACACAAAGGCTCACCCTGCTAAAATCACTGCTATGTTATAAAAATGTCTACATTCAAATCAACCAGAGAGTAATGTAAAAATCCCTTCCAGTGGCTGAAGTCTAGCAGCTAAAGTGCACGTCAGAACATTTCTGCTCATTTCCCCACAAGTGGGCAGATTAAAGAAGTTATGAGGTGTATTAAAGACACGGTACAACTTGGATATATTCCTGCTCTTCACATAACACTTCCCCCAAAAAAACAGCGCTAAAGGAATACTAATCCTCTTCTTGTAGAAGTCATGTTGCTACAGAGAACAGACCATTTCATCCCAGACAGAACAAGGGATGTGTTAGTGCCCTTTGAATTAGGTGCATAACCATAGAGCAGAGACAGAACAGGCCTGTGAGATATATGGCATCCTCTGTAGATTGATCACTTGTTTTCAGTAATCTATGGAAATGCAGAACACAATTATCATGTCTAGTGCTGTGAGTAACTTCAGAAGTCACTGCACTTTACAGTGGCAGAAAGTTTCTTAGTTGGATCGAAGGATCAGTTAACCTACACTTAAGATGCTACATTTCAGACAGTAGCATTCCTTTTCTGGGATACTGAAGTATAAAACAAACTTGACTGAAATGGAGCTTTGTACACAAGGAAAAAAAAAAAAAGAATTTTTACAGTAACATTAACTAGGAAGTGTTCTTCACAACACTGAAAAAGACAACTGTATTTAAGAACTTGGGTTAAAATGTTCTTTCCCACAAAAATCACCATTCTTTTCTTTGTCTACAATTAAAGTACTGTGCTTAGACAACATGAACCACATCCTGAGCATATCTAAATAGAGAAAGCAGCCAACATCTACTAAGGAGTTCTGGCTCACTGGTTTTTCTCTTGCACAATACTTGAAGGTATTACAAAACTTAACAGGCTGCAGCTAGAAATAAGAACTTTCAAAGCTGGGAGTAGCATCAAACAGGAGAAGACCAAATTATTTTTACACTTAAAAATGAAAATATTGAGATTCTAACACTGTATATTCAGAAATTGGTTTACCACAAATTAAAAAAAAAAAAAAACCACATGTAGAAATCTCGAAGTTAACATCGAGAAAAACCACTCTGCATTTTAATGGGAAAAAAATGGTAAGCATATTGTGTAACTGTGATTTACTCACCTTTTTCCAACTGGACAAAATGACCTAATCTTTAGACATGCTTGGAGCAGCTGAGGGAGAACTATTTGTTTCTGTTTGTCCTCCTCCCCTCTCCTCACTTCCCCATGCAAAAAGAAAAGCAATCAACAGTGATTACATTGTTTTGCAGGAAATCCTGCTATCTTTTCTCTTCTGGTTCTGTTTCAATATAAATTTCTTCCAACAGAAGATATTTTATCTTATCAAGCATTACACATTTTATGAAAAAGTAGAACAATTTCACGTTCATCATTCGAATCTTTAACTAAACAAAATCCAGTAATAACAGAACATTTTGTGCTGATGTCATTCCACTGGGAATAGAAGGATTTAATTTAGCATATTGTAGGAAAGCAATATTTTCTTTCTTAAGGTCATATCATGCCCATAGGATATATGATTACATTGAGCCAACGGAAAGTTTTACTCTCTAAGTAACTCCATAGAGCTAAGCTTCTCCCTAGGTTTATAAAATATACCTAGGTGAATATTGATTTGAGGTGGAGGTAAGTCGTAAATAAAGAAGAAATACAAAGTGCAAGAGAAATTGTATTCAGTTTTCATACCAAAAGAAATACATTGGTAAGAAAGTTGTGTATTGAGGTGAGGAATTGATAACATATTGATGAGATTTTAATAGCTTATACATCCAGTCAAATATAAAAAATATGTTGTATTTTAAAAGGCTCTTTTTAATGCTTGCTCTTTTGTTTAGTCAAAATGAGGAGAAGTTATTGTTCTGCCCTTTGGAGAAACCTCTATTCATTCACTGGAGAAACTACTCAGCCATGATTAAAGACAGCAGGCGTAAACTGCTCTTACACACTGAAGACAACTAGAAATTTCAGTATTCTTAAAAAAGATCCAAATTTAGCAGTTTGGCTATCCTTGTTGGGAAATATATATATATATATAGTAAGTTGTTAGGGAGCCCTTTCTAATGCTATGAGGAAGACATGCTATTCCAGTTATGTCAGACTGCCAGCTGCAGTCCAGGCTCTAATGTGAATTGTGGCACAGAACCTCACCAACAACAATTTTATTCAATTCAAGCTTGCTGAGTGCTGAAGCTGAGATGCACTGGAACAATCTGAAACTACTCCGGGCTTGCTCTCTGCTTCTCACGATGCACTCTCCTACTGGGGTCTGTGGGCACTATGCAGAGCCTCTGGGTGGAGGGAAAAGGTGAGAATCGGGTCCCTTAGTCACAGCACATTCAGCTTTCTGTGCAGCCCGTGCCAAGAGAAACAATCAGCAAAAAACACATTCTGACTACTGATAGGTATTGTCAAAAATATCAGTCAACAAATTAGAAGGATGAAAATTTAGCAAGAGTCTGTGAGACAGAAGGCACAGCCCGTGAGAAATAATGAAGTCAATTAAACACACTGAAAAACACGGAGCATTGCAAAGCAGCACAGTCACAGAGCAAGGATTTACAGATTCATGTTCTCCATCAGCCTCACTGATCTTATTATCTGAACGTAGTCACTGGCCTCAAGGTTTCATGGGCAACAGTTACAGACGACTCTGAAGGATAAGACTACATAGACCAGTGAGCACTTACTTTGAAACAATCAGAACTCATGAACTGAACTTTGAACCCATGACTGAAATCAGCAAATTTAGTCTCAGTATTATTTCCTTCGGGTAACTCACTTTTCATTTCTTTCCAACAACAGCAGCTTTCAACAAACAGGGAGTGCTCACACGCAGACACATACAAATGGAGCATGGGCAGCTTTATTTGGAACCTTTTCTTTGGTAGCAGCTGATATTATTTCAGACCAGTTTGTACACTTTCTGCCTATTAACTTTGGCTATCCTGATTTTGCTCACACAGCAGGGATGTGGCCGTTAATATTAACAACAGCTGGGGCTCAAGTTCTATCCAACAGAGTGACAAGGGGGCAGTGTCAATCACACAAAAGTGACGCTAAATCTAAATATGCAATTAAAAATATTACATAAGCAAAAAAATAATAACTGGTTTCACTGTGCCTGTGGAGGGGAAGAAGAAAACCCATTTCTTGCGATTGTACATGACTGAACTTTAAAATGCCTTCTCACAACATTGCACCTACAGCACTACTGTATATTGATTTCTGTTTGAGTGAGCAGTGTGGAAAGCCTGTAGCTGAGTGTAGTTGAGTAATTAAGTTGATTTACTTTGCACGAACCACTTTTGAGTGCTAGAACAGTGGAAAGTGTTTAAGTAACTGACCAGGTACTTCATTTTCTCTGAGCTTGGTGAAATAGAAGAGCGGATTCCTTCCCACCATCAATTTTCCTGACAGCCCATCTTCTGCCTGTGTTCTCTCTTTCAGCCTTTTACGGGGAAGCCTTCAGTAAAAGATGTGCTTCAGTGAAAGGTTTGCTGTCACTGCAGGACTATCTAAAAGAAGAACATCACACCTGGGACCAGCACAGAGCCTAGAAACACTACTGTAACAGTCAATGTTTAGATGCATTTGTGTGTTTGTGTGGATATGAGGGAAAACATCAACATCCAGATCTCTTTTTATAATTCAGTCTAGTCTGATAAATAGACTTTCACCCTGCATTTGATTAATTATAACAAATGAACAGAAGTCGTAACTGCAACAAGCAGGCTTAGCTTGCAGCAAGAACTGCTTTAATAAATTCACAATAGTGTTCTTATTTATTTCTTGCTCCCTTATAAAACATATAGCTCAGAGACTCTATGACGTTGAAACTTAGTGTTATGCATGTGAGCCAGCTTACATAGTATCCTTACATTTCTAACTTTACAGAACAGTGTGTGCAGCACAATAGAGGATTCAAACCTCTATCTTTAAAACTAAAGCAAGACACCTGTAAAATTGCCTCAACTTAAGTTGACATTTTGGAGCACAGTAGACTATACTAGTGTTATCAAGAACAGTCATTTGACCCTAAAATTCCTTTCTACATGATCAGAATTTGTGATGAATGGCAAGGCTTCAGGGATATTTTTTTTTTTCATACTTGTTAATAGCAAAATACACATTTTTTTTTTCTGATTTGCTTATTCTGATCTATATGGAAGGCAACAGTGCTGGGATTGTTTTGTTTGTTTGTTTTGAGGGGGCATAGGGTACTTCTTCTAACTGTAGATATTCCTAAAGGTGGTCATTTGTTTACTCTTTCTTCCATGATACAATTTACCGAAGTATACAGATTTACACCCAAGACATTTGTGGAAAAGGGGATATATGGTACCTTTACCAAGGGATTCTGTTCTGCTTCCCTCCTGCTTATTATTAGCATAATTGACTAGCCAAAACCAAACAATACTTATTTGGAATCAAAACTAAAAATCTTCTTGACTCAGTTAGATTTCAGTGACACGTTTCACTGATATTTTTTCTGAAGCCAAAGTCTTCTAGAAGCAGCTAGGTAGGCAGCATCTGTATTTCTAACGTTAATCACTTTATATCCTAGATAGTTAAACCTTCAGTTTTGTATACCAAGAAGGACTAAAAAGTACAACTCAAAATTAATGAATCAAAAAGAAGTAAGAAGAGAAAAACACATTTCTTCCCTTTGCCTCAAGTGATTTGCACAGAGAGGTTCCCCTGAGTTCAGCAGTGATATGTAGAAAATTAAAAGGACTGCAGAACTTCTCAGCATATCCTTAGTCCTTTAAGACATTTTCCAAGATTCTCCATCTAAAATAACATTCTGCAGTCTCCCTTTCCTTCACTCCCAACAGACAGTTTCAATTATAAAACCTGCTGAGATAAGATCTCTGCTTCATGAGACTAATGAACATTTGAAATTATGTACTGAATTAATGGTTATCGAACACAGAATAGCTATTTGGTAGATGATTTCATCACTTCTTACTCCTTGGAGGTTATTGTCAAAATGCAGTCGTTTGGAATGGAAACATTGATATGATAAAAATATTAATTTGCTAAAAACTGAAAGCTAGTTTATAAAAGTTTTTCTGACCTGAAGTATTCACTTAAATGGAGGATTTGCACTGGTTTAATTAAAAAAAAAAAAAAAAAAGGAGTATTCATATAACACAAAGATTTTAGATACAACTAGGGGTGGTATTTTGTTTGTCTTTCCCAACTATAATAAAAATGAAAAATTGAAGGTTGCCTGGGGATCAATGGGGAATCAATGTCACTCCCCATCAGCCATGGTTTTCTTAAAGCATTATCTCAAGGGCAGTACTTACACAGCTTTAACATAAACTAAATAAAACAACCTCACATTCAGTCTTAAAGTAGAATATTGCATGATATTAAATTCTGAGAACAACTGCAATGTAATTGACAGGCTGCTAGCAAAGCATTGCATTTAAGGATTGTATTAGAAGAAGTTACCTTGACACGTGGATTTGAGATTGAGATTAGTCATATAAAAATGTACTGGGATAAAATAATCCTGTTTTTTTTTTGTTTGTTTGTTTTGTTTTGAGTAATTTATTGCCAAAATAAAGAGGACAGTGCCTCAATAACAAGAGTATAAGTAACATTGATGGGAAATGCCCTGTTTAATGTTCTAATGGCAAAAGTAACAAACTGTCTTTGAGCATATAGATAGTGCAAGAGGAAATACTGAGCATATAAATCTAAATTGACTGAAGAATCATTTTAAGTAGCAACTCTGGAATTACATTTTGAAACAAATTTTGCTATTTATATATTACCCTATAATCTGCTTGAGCTATAAATACTGTTTCATCCAGGATAATTGCTAGATGACAGAAAAGAAGATTCAGATCAACTGTTGAACTCCTGCTGTCACCATAGGTCAAATCACTTGACGTCCCTGGCTAATGACTTCAAAAGACGCTAACAGAATTTGCTAATGAATTCTTTTTGCTAATGAAACTGTGAACAGCGTACTAACTCACCTAAACACCTTATAACACTTTGGCCTCAAGTCTTCATCTCCTGTCATGTTCTTTCTCTGACCACTTTGTGCCAGAGTTCCTAGAAATGAAAGGAGGAGCTGGGTATCCTATCTGCAAAGACGAGATTTCAAAGGATGGAGGTATAATCTGTCAGCTAGAAATGTGCTAAGCCATGGATGTCAACTAATGTACACCATTGGGAACTGACAACTTTGTATTTACGTTTTTGATTTAAAGTTTTGCCACCTCCAGCAATTATCGATCAATGAATATGTATCTGAGATTTTATATCTTAAAGTTAAAATTTCCAAGTTTTTCCTGCAATGGCAAATTTAGATATATATTTTTTAATTTCATATTGATATTCAATACGACAGTTGGTTTTTTTTTAAAAAAAAAAGAAAAAAAAAGAATCTTTTTTTTTTTTTAAAAAGAAAAAAAAAGATTCTTGGCCACTATCCACTAAGATGAAAATATCAAGACCAAAGAGACTTTGCGAGGACAATGATATTCCAGCCTCATACCATCTTTTTATATACCCAGCTTTGATGGTCCTTTAGATATCATGAACTGCTAAATAAGCAGTAAGGAGAAAGCAGCACCAGTTTAGACAATGCCAAATTTCTTGCATTTGATCTGAAAAGGGGCCTTGAAGTCCACTATGTGATGGCATGTACTGCTTCAGCATGCAAGCTCTGTCATAGCTGGCCACCTAAAACTGAACCACCCTCTCTGTGAAGCACCTGATGTTATTTCTGCTGAAAGAGACCTGGTAGACTTAACTTCCAACTGAAACTAATGGATTTATAAATTTTTAATTTCAGCTTTTGATAATTCCCTGAAGAAATGATCTAAATGTTCTGAGTAACTCTGAAATAGGAAGAAAAAGGTTTGATTTTTCTAAGGCGTTTTGGAAGCCAGTAGGACTTCCAGCACACTGTTTTTTCAGTGACTTTTTTTTTCTACCCTTGTAATAACCAATTGTTGCTAGAGTGCAAACTCATAGTACAGGCTGGCCATTATTACTTTCCATTTCCACACCTCTGCTACAACACAGTCCCTGGCAAATGCACTAACAGGGTGCTGAATCATCTCCAAACATAACTGAACAACCTCCTGGTGATCTGATTATCCCTTAGTATCTTCGACACACTTCAAGGAAGGGACTTCCCATGGAGGTAAACCACTCTCATGTGGACCCATTAGCACAGCAGACAAGGTGCAGTCTGGCTACAATCTGCTTCTGTGGAACAGTTCAGTGAAGGTATCAGTCCTTGCTTGGATATATTTCCTTCCAGCATAGAGGTGGATCTCCCACAGGCTTTATTGGCTGCTTGTGCTCTTGAAATAACTGGATGGGGGAAAAATTGGAGACTGGCTAAATGCCTTGGGCAATGAACCCACTGAAACAAGCCTCTTTTCAAGGTATTTGTCATTATAGTTCCGACAGGCTTGTATGACTCAAAAAGAGATTGCTCACACACGCTCATCAAGCCAATTTATTACTACAGTGAATTTCAAATTGTGTCTGGAAGAGACGTACTGAATCTAGTTAGTACAAGAACATGCTCGTACATAAATTTAATCTGGCATTGACTGTGAAACCTGGAGAAACTTGAGTGAATATAGGTAATGATTCAAAAATTATATGCTTTTTTTTTTTTTGATGTTGTAGCGTAGGAAAGGGGATTTATATTTCTACACCATGAGTGTGCTATCCCCAAGCACTTCTTAGCAATTGCAATTTCTCAGCTGTTTTTTTTGTTTGTTTATTTATACTTCAAATTGAAGTAAAACTAACAGTTTGAGCAAATACCTGAGGTATTGATTGCCCTTTCTCTGGGAAGAGGATTTTTCATTTTCTCTGTCATTCACAAATCACCACAGAGCTCACACAAAGTCAAAACACAGCCTTATCACAGCAAAGGTGAAGCAGATTTGTTGTTGATTAGATGTTAGATATAGACTCCACCTTCAGCATACCAGGTTAATGGCAACAAAGCCACACATTCAACAGCTAGGAGATCGTTGAGAACCTTCAACTTCTATTTGGATCTAAAGTAATTCAAAAGGTATAAAGCACATTGCTGTATTGAGTCACACAGAGGGAAGAGTAAAAAAACTGCAGCATTTCAGGAGATACTGATTTAACTGATGTAATTTCTGTTCAAGATGCTACATGGTTAGAAACCATAGCTATCAAACACAAGTTTCAAAAAAAAAGTGAACATTTCAAAGTATTCATTGCTATTCACATATTCAATTGCTGCCAGCAGAAGTTTCTTCACTGTGTATGCCCATATGACTAGTTTTGGTCTGGGTCATCATTACATGTCCCAGCTTTACCAGCACCAGTTCTCCAACATTATTATTATAATAGAGGAGAAAGTAATTTTAAAATAGAGTTTTATGAAATCTGAAGTCATTTTATCGTATTTCAGGCACATCCAGAAAACTACTCTATATTTTCAAAAATCATTTTCATATACATGAAAGTTTTATCTTTTGTTGTTTTTTAATAACAGAAACCTAAAAATCGAGTTACACTGTTCATATAACACAATATCTCTTAAGAAAAGTGTTAGTATAACTCCACTGTTGAAGTAGCTTAGAATGACCTGAAGTATTTTTCTTAAGAGAGATGTAATTTCATGGCAAGAAACCTTAACTCGTAAGCAAAGGAAAAGGAGAAACAGAACAAGTTGAGAAAACATAAAATAACAGCATTCAAGCAATGCAAGCATAACACGTTGGGCAGGCAGCTAACCCTGTCTCAATACCTCACTTTGAACTCATTTTTCTTTGCTAAACAAAATAAACACCAAGACACAATTATATATGAAGTGTTCTTATCCATTCCAAAAATAGCACTTCAGTCCATTGCAAAGAGCAAGAACATTATGGCCTTGTAGTATTTCTGAGCTCTCCTGACAACAGTAGAAGGCTTGAAGGTTTTCACCAAAATCAGAGGAATAACTTAGTCCCAAGATACCGACAGAATAATGACAGAAGAAATACAAAGTAACGGATGAGAAACTAAATTAACAAAGAAGTCTTCCAAATTGTTCTCATTTGCATGTTTGCATGGGCACCTATACAGCGATATAATGAATGGTTTCAGAGAAATGTACACATTATAGCACCGTATCTTAGTTACCAGCATGAGAATTTATCAGGAGGCTGTCTGACACACATAAGGAATGTGGTTTTCACTCACTAATAAAGGCAAAATCCATAGCTGAACTGCACTGCAGTATCCGTCTTCTTAAACGGAGGCTCTAAAAACTGTATTTTTAAATTGAGAAAAACGAAACTTTTGATTATGAAGTAACTGTTGTACCCTCACTGTACTGAAGCCATTTTCATTATGAATGCATTATTCATAATAAATCACAGGTTTGTGACATTGCATTGCAAACATAACAAAAGCAACTGTTCCAAATTGCTTAACACTGTATCTTTGTATGCAGAAAATTACTGACTTTTGAAAGGAGATAATTGTAAGAAAGCATAAATAAGCATCCTTGAAATGATTAATGACTTGCAAGAAAATGTTTTCTTATTATAGTTTTACAAAAACAAATAAATAGATCAGTAGAGTTGAACCACTGAGTTGTCCTGTTTTCTTATTCTTAAAAAACAAAATTACAAAATAAAATAAAATCCCACAGAAATAAGGGAAACTGAGGACTTCATTGTTTATTTCCCAGAATTTCAACTCTAAGATCAACACTATTTACACAATATGAAGACCATAGCAAGAATCACTGTTGTCTTTTTTCAGGCTAATTTACACTCCATACTTGGATCTTTTCCCATTCATCCCTACTTCTGTCACATTAAACATTTAGATTGCAATTATGAGAAACTGCTCCCTGTGACAGAGATAGTACGAAATAATATATTGTAGCTTGAAGGGACTGATAGAAGTGTGATGATAGTGGGCATTCTCGCACAGCTACAATATAAAACTTTCATACAAAAGAAGGATATAACAGTACAAAGGTAAATATTGAAGAGAATAAATGTTAGCAGTGTTTATAACTATATTGGGGCATTTAAAGACATCATATATATTTAATAGGTAGAGCACAGGAGTCACAGAATGCAGAGTCCTTAAAGGCAGGCAGTCTGACTTTGGTATTAATTTAGCATGGGATCTTTGCCATCCTTTGAAAAGGTTCAGTGTGCTCTCCCATCTATTTTATGGACAGGTTTAATTCTAGCAGCCTAAGAAGGATGACTGTAGTCATGACCACACTTCCCTTAAAATACGCCTGCAAAGGAAAAATTACTAGATTTTAAGTATACTGGCCAAAAGATTTTAATTTACATTACTTAGTTTCAGCTGAAAAATATTTGGGTTTACAGAAATATTAATAGGTCTGTAGTAATGCAGAGGCTGTACAATTTGGTTCTAGAATGCTTGAAGGGAATGCACATTTTTTTATCCTGTATGCTTTAGTATTTTTGGACTTGTTCAAAAAAAAAAAAAAAAAAAAACAAACTCAACCAGATCTCATTAAAATACACAGGAAAGAGTTTTCAAGTATATCTCATTATTTTTATTCCCTTTTTCACTATTTCCTTTATTTTAGCATAAATACCTCCATTTTTTTAAGCTCTAGAAATATTCTTTAAAAAGAACGTATCAAATTATTTGACCCTGCTTTCTTATTCTTCAGCTACCAAATGCAATATCTGCTCAAGATCATTCACTGGTCTTCACCTTAATTAATTTCCTTTTTCATTTTTTATTCTTATTTTTCAAAACCTTCTAAGCCAAAGAAAAGTGGGAAAGTTCAAAAAAGTTAAAATGCAAAATAAGAAAAACAGGAAACTCTTACATACTCATTTTATGGTCTTAAGAAAAAAAAAGTACACAAGCTAAAAGTATAAAATTAAAACTGAGTTATTCTGATGGAACAAATCAAAACCCTTAGAAAATAATGTCTCTATCTCATTAATAATTCTCATCTAAAATTTATCTCAAAATTGTTTTTCCATTTATGATTTTCCCTATTGTGTTTCCTACCATGATTACAAGAAGCTGTTAAATTAGCACTTTACCAATAGAGGAATCTGTATGCAGAGGACATTGTCATCTGGACAGCTCTGCTTTGGTCCACCAAAACAGCTCAAAACAAACTTTCAGGGTGTCATCATCTGCCCATTATGTTCTCTAAGACAGAAACTAAAAAGGCTTCCCCCCAAAAGTTTAATTCTTTGAAACATGTTTAAGGCTCTGGTAACAGTAAGATAAAAAATTAAAATAATTTAAAAAGCTGAACAAAAACACAAGTTCAGCATGTTAAAGATATGCAATCATGAATTTCTTAAACTGCAAATAATATTCTTCCCTAAAAATATTCTTAAGAAATGAAATTAGGGTCCTTTTTCTTTTCTTTTCTTTTTTTAATACAAATAACAAATAAATAACAAATTGCTAATGGACAACATTTTTCAAATCCATTTATACACATAGGTCTACTCAAGTGGATAATCAGATTTGCAAACCTGCATCTCCATACGCAACAAGCCTCCATACAAAATCAAAGTCCCGCTCTGACAGTTATTAAATCAGCACCTAAAAACAATGCTAGAAGAATACTAAAATGGCAAAGTCGATCACACAAAAGCTAGCAAGTCCTAGCATAAAACCTGTCTATGTTTATGTACTGTAATATCATTATGATCACATTTTCTCACTGAATCACTGACTAATTCCATTTACAGACGGATTGTTCTCATTAAGGAAGCAGCCATTAAGTATTTTCAGTTTTTTTATTACTAAACAGTTCCATAATCTACTTACTAAACACTACTCAAACTTTGATGATGAAATTATTCATTTCCTCATGCCTCGTGGGATTTTATAAGATACTTTCCGCAAACACTAAAGCAGTTTCAGAGCAACTAGGAGGTAAGGAGGTAGTAGAACCATTTCGCAAATTGGGAGCTGACACCTGCAGAAGTTATGATCAAAAGTGCCTTTTAATTTGCAGATCCAATTTAAATGCCTCCCATTGGATTTTTTTGAGTAACTATCATTATATAAAACATTATATTGAACATTTAACACGCAATTTCCATTGCTTCTGTTGCTACCAGGAATGTTTAGCACCGTGCAAATCAGATTTCCAGACCTCAAAGAACACAATTAGTGAGCATTAATAACAAGAAGTAGTTTGCTAATAGCATTTTGTGAGCCGCTAAAATTATACCATCGGATGGTGGGGGTTTGGTTTGGTTGTTTTTGTTTTCTTTTGGTTAATTTTGTTTTGTAAGCTTTGACAGGTATCTACAAACCGGGCTTGCAAATTCTGGGTTCCCGAGTCACCCACTCCATCAGACAGCATCGTGGCACCTCTGTGATGCCGAGACACCACTAGCAGGACATGGACAGCAGACATCTCCTCTTCCTCAGTTCCCAGCATCTGGGACTGATTGAGGCAAACTCCTGCTTGGGTTCTGCAGCTCTGGCCTGGAACATGCCCAGTACAGATGAAAAGACTTAAAAGATTTAGGCTGCCAAACTAAGAATCCTTTACTGCACATGTGCAAATTGCAATTTTATTTTTTTTTGAAGTCTTGTAAATTGGCAAAATTCGGGTTATTTTCAGCAAATGTCATATTGCTGGTTCCCTGCCAAATTTCAATCCCTGCTCCTATGGAAGTAGCAATTTTCTCCACAAATTGTTACAAATGATCTTTAAGTGTATACAAAAGAGTAGTTTTACCCTGTCTTATTCTTAAAATTATTTGACTCATTTGACACGAAAATTTCTATTCCTAAGACAACACTTCAGAAAAGGGGAAAAGGTCTTGCCAAAAATTACGGTCTGACAAAGCTTGAGGCATAATGCTACCTCGACCATAAGTGTCAGCAGTAGTTCCATCTAACATTTATAAACGAACAACGTGGGGAAACACTTAACTAGGGTCTTGAATAAGCAGACCATATGAACCAAGACACAGTGTTGCATGGATTACAGCAATAGTGTTGTAGAGTTACTGAGGGTTGCTCATCTGTTTCCAATTTGTCTTGATGAAGGTGGTTTGTTTGTTTTTTTTTTTTATTTTTTTTTTTGGTGCAATTTCCTCTTTTTTGAGCCATCTAATTAAAAACAAAAGAATTTCAGTTTTATGATATGGCTTTAAATGGTTCATTAGTTTTTATGTATTGATAGTAAATCTGCTAACACGTCACTATGCTGAAGGTGACCAGAAACAGTGAACACTGTTCCAAATTCACTCCCCTCCACATCAGAGGAAGCTTCAAAGAATCTCACCAGCTGAATACAACAGTAGATATGCATTATCTTAGTTCATTTGCAAGCACTACTATGAAATACTTTATTATTTAAATTACTGTTACATGTTATAGCCTTATGTGGTGCAAAGATACTTAAATTATTCATTGTAATTGCTAATTTCATATTTTAATGGGGACAGAAATAAGAGCCATCTTGATTCAGCCACGGCCCGGTGATGCTCAGGTCAGCAGTGCTTAAATGGCTTAAAGTGAACAAATTCCAGGACACTGCTAAATGACCTCAACTTCATTTTTCTTCTGCTACTAAACATGCATTAGGAACAACAAACATAAAGATAAATAAATAAATAAAAAGTGGCCTTTTCCTTGAGTTACAAGATGATCATGTTCAATACACTCTCAAATTATTACTTCTTGAAAACCAAGATGTTTAGCTTGGCAGTTATAAAGCAGGTGCTATCCTTGCCCCTTGCAAGAGGCTTTCAAAAGCAAGAGAGTTTCTCTTCTCAGGGGGTTAATGGAGCTGATCCCTGCTAGCTGGAGGTGAAAGCTGTGGAGCACACACACCTTTGCGTGCTCAGTCCCATAAATGTTGCATTAAGGGCTCACCATGTGTGGTAGTGGACCAACAGAACAACCACTCCATGCAATGAATATACTAACTGTGAGGTGGAATACATCTACTTTCTACATCTACTCAATCAATGGGTTGAGAAATTGCTTTTTATTGTCTGATATTGCCAAAATTACACGGTACAACCAAAACCATCCCTGTTCTCACAAATATTGTCATGGATAGAACAAGAAAGCAAGATCTCATCCAAAGTCGACTCCTGTCTGACCTCAACACTAATGACAACACCGCCCTCACAAGCTTTGTTCTCCTAAAACCAGATCCCAGTCTGTGCGAAGTGCTCCTTTTATAAAGCTGCTCCTCGGCACCAGTAACTTGTCTCTGACCAGACAAGGATATTTTTGAAGAGTGAATTTACAACTGGCTTGAACAGAATGGAAGTTTGTTTACCCAGTGCCAGCAGCCTTATCAGAATATACAGTCATGGGTCAGACACGCTGAATATGGTTCATGTGCTATATGATACAACTCTAAATGGAGGACAGATTTGAGCACCATTGCTGAGATATGTTTTAACAGCAAAGCAGACTCCTTGTTGCACTCTGCTTCTCGACAGCACCAGTGAATGGGAGGGGTTAGCAGGTGAAGGACCCTCAAAATCCAGCCAGCACATCACCTCTAAAGATAACAAAGGACAATAAAGATGGATGCTCGAGGACACAGTAAGTATTTAAAAAGATAAAAGAGACATAAGAATAAAGAAATCTGACGTCCCTCAAGTTGGTTCAGAGTAGCAAACATTTGCAATATCTTCTTTAAGGACTCTAAGGACTAAATATTTGCCACTTTACTTCCTCTAAGAAGAAACACTCACACCAAGAATGCTTTCAGACAGCAGGGTTACTCTTCACATGATGCAATTTTTCTAGAAGTTTCACAGAAATATATAACAAATTCAGTTCAGGGTATTCAGATATGACATTGTTGATCGACCCTTTTTATGAAAAAGGGAACTCATTATAATAATACCCAACTTTTTTTTTTATATATTTCACTCTAATCTTCCTACATAAGATCTATAGAAGTAAATATAGACGTACAGTGCATTTCAGCCTGCATTATCCTTATTCTTTAATCTCAATTATGCATTAATTTACATAACATTAATTCACAACAGGCAAGTTACTCACTTCAAAAACTGAAGTCAAACCCATATACTGTACATCAATTATACCCAACACATTCAACAGTTGCTTGTAGTAAGATCCTATTGCATGTAAACAAACGAAAAAAGACAGTACAACACAAATAAATCAGTCTATTGAACAGCATTCAAGCTTTTACCAAGCCTAAAATTTCAGCACATTAATCATTCAAGAACAAAGTCCACAAGCTGCAAAAATATTTCATATCTTTAGCTACTGGCCAACTAAGAAGGAAAGTTAGTTATCAGATTTTTTTTTTTTTTTTCCAGGTAGTGTTCTCTAATATCTGATTTTTTTTCACAAAAATTTTTGATCCCTGAATATCTAAATCAGAACTTCACGCAAGACCATCCATTTTCATAATATAGCAGTACATTCAAGAATAATCAAGAGCTATCTATGCAGTTAATCACAATCACAAATTGCATGACCTTTACATAGTACTTCAAATCCTATTTTTTTCTGTTCAGTATTTAATGCACACTCTAGCTAAGTAGCAGAACTGAGTAGTAAATGTCACAGAAGGATACCCAGCAGTGACCAAAACAGATAAGGGGGTGGTATAGCACCGTCTGTTCTTACTTCGTGTCCCAGCATAGTCACACAAACCACTGGTGGATAAAAGCTTTGCCTTAATCCTATCCCTGGTTTATGCTCTTTGGCTTAAAGTACTTCTAGCATACCTCTAAATCAAAAAAAAAAAAAAAAAGAAAAAAGTATAAACACAAATGCACAAAATGCATATTCCCAACACAAGATGGCTGAAATAAAAATCTAGAATTCTTTCCCTCTTAGTTGATAACTTGTAATTTCTGACTACTCATTTTTCTGAGACTTCTGACTACTCACCACATTCACAAAACATATTTTAGAAGTAAAGAACACAAATGCATATTTTGACAAATCAAAAAATAAAACCAATAAATGTAAAAATAAAAAATAAAGTCAACAAATATTTTTTATATTGAAAATGAACTCAAGTAGTTAAATAAGACTTAAATTGTGTAATTATTGGGCAATTCTAAAACCTATTTAATACAAAATGCTATGTTTTCTAGTTGAGTCTCTTACATAAATTTCTTCCCTCCCCTCTCTGGAAAAATTAGGGCACATAGTTATTTCAGGAAACTCTAGAATATATGACTGCTAGTTCTACTAACGCCACCAATGCTCTTGCAAATCAATATAAATACAGAATGCAGGATCCTACACAGCCAATAATAATAAATAAATCAAATAATAAAACCACTTTGAAATTTATTATACGGTTATCTAACGATAACAGGTTTGAATTGGTTTATACCGCTACAGAATTGCACTTTTTGAAGTCTTTCATTTCCCTGCATTGCTTCTGATGACTGTGATAACATTTGTGGATCACCACCTGTCACTGTCATATGGTGATGTGATGCTAATAATAAACATTATGCCTTCTGTCCTGTTGTTGAACTTTGTTAGATTATATGACTTCCTGTTCTAGAACATTAAATGTAGCATATTAAAAAAAAAAGTTATTGATGTTTCAGTTGGAAGATTACTATTATTTTAATTGCAGTTTGATGTTCCTTCTCCTCGGTAGAGAGGCTTTTAATTCTACTCAGGTGAAATGTATGCTCTTCACCAAAGGAAGAAGTCATGCAGCAATGGTAAAGAATCACTTTATCCTAATACTGTGCTGAGATGTAGAAGAAATACAGAAGTCTGTTTTCCTCTTGCATGTTCTTCAGCTCAGCACAGATGTTTCTAAGGAGAATTTTCTGTGCCCTCTACTAAGTAGCTTCATAGAACAAACTTGCACACAAAACCCTAAGTGACCACAAAGCAAAGGTATACAGCTGGTTGACAGCTCATAATTTATGATGGATACGACCAGCATTGCCCCTGTCAAAGTCATAGGTATGGAATTATGCTACAATACTGATATAACTGATAGGTACTATTGTTTCAGGAATGGATATATACAATCTTCTTTGTGTGCAGATCTTTCATAATGTTATTACTGCATGTGCAATTTAAATATGAAATATAGTTATTCATGGATAAGAGACAAGGCACAGCAATTCATCACTCACCTGTTCCACACAGACATGTAAAAGATTTAATCTCCTTGGGGAAACAGAATTATTACTGATGATTGAGACTTAAAGAAATACAAAATAGATCAAAAATAGGGTAAATATAATAATCCAATATGTTTAAGAATCTACCATCTTCTTTAAAAAATAATCTGGATATTCAACTAACTCAAAATTAGGCAGAGCAGTTAAGCTTAGCAGAGTTATTTGAAACATGAAACAGCATAGGACACCAAAACCACCAATTCTTCTCCATTGTCAATTCACAAACAGAGATAAAAGTAGAACTCTCCTCTTTAAATCATGGAAATACTGAAAATCAGATTTTGAGGGAAACTGCACACTTGCAACAGTTCTCGGTTGTTTTTTATTAGTAAGTAATTTAAAAAATAAATGTAGGAATCAAACTGCTGTAATTAAGGGGGATTTTTAGACTTCTAAACTTTCTGAATTGTTTTCAAAACAGTTTAAAGATCATTGCCTCTTTTTTTGTTGTTATGACTGTGATAAAAAAAAATCCAAATTATAGCTCCACAATTTCAATGGCCATGCACAATGAATAAATGGATTAAATAATGCTAAAGGGATCTGGCCTGGCTGTGACAAACCCAAACACAAAAGTCTGGAACCATTCAATTACAGCCCAGGAAACCTTGCCAAATACAATGCATCACTAGAACTACAAGCACTTTCTTTCCAGGGAATATTCTATATTTATACACATATTTCTTTATCCATATGGACTTCTATATCCATATGGACTGTTCAGAAACTTGTATATAGAAATCAATTTTTCATTCACACGTGTAATTAAGTAGACCTAACTGATATTAATACATACCATCCCAAGAAAGTACTTTGCAAATGCCAGATGACAGATATGCTAACTTATTGCTATGGGAAGTTATAGAACTCCAACTTTGCTTCAAGAGAGTCGGAAAGGGAAAAACAAAAACAAAACCAAACAAACAAAACCACTCTTTTCTTGTATTTGCTTAGAAGTAATGTCTCGCATCTCTAGCATAGATTTATTGTGAAAACCTCTGGGACTGGAAACACTCCACATCTGCATTCCACCATCATCCTTTGCATATTTTTACAAACTGTATGTGTAACTCACAAACTGTATGTGTAACTCACAGCATGGCTGACACGTTGGAGGTTCCTCCAACTACATTTTCTTGCTTCTGTTGTTGAAGATGCCTGTTAAGGTCATTGAAGGCCTCTGGTCTGAGTGACTTGCTCTTTAGAACTGAATGTTACTCGTCACATATTCCAAGTGTCAACAAAATGGATTTAAATTTATGTATATTCTTTACAAACACAAATTCAGTTCAAATCAGGTTTGGACTGCAAGCCCTATAAATGGAATGGCCCTGCTACACTACTAGAACTTAGAGACACATTACCTAGAAACTGCATTCCATATTTATTTCTGAAAAGCACATGTTGGCTCAGCAGAAAACCTTTCGAAGTTGCCTTCAATATATTTCTTATTCATCATAAAACATTACCAAACTACGTGGCTCAGAATTCTGCACTGCACATATTAGATGAGAGCTACTTATCAAGAAATTTGCTTTCTCTCTGTGGCTGGAGAAGAAACAGTGTAATGTCACCATGTATCTTTCTGAGTGTAGATGTTAACAGGCCAATGCTTAAGTTTGATAAATGTGGGAACATTGTTGATAAGGTCCTATTAAATTTGAAAGCTTTATATTTTTTGGTTGTTTAACAGTTCAATCACAAAATACAAGGTATTTCTTGTGCGTAAGTTTCTAGTGCATAAGTTTCGCTAATATATCAAATATTAGCAAAAGATACCATCAGCACTGAATGGTCTATTCTTTTGACTGATTTGTGCAAAACTGTGCTATGAAATACCAACAGGAAATTTCTCTGGAAGAACTTATCCACTGAGTTAATAATTAATCAGATATGAAGGGTATCAAAGAGTTTAATGAATATGTGTTAGCATTACTGAGGGTTAAAATTTCCTCTCCAAATTTTTTTTTTTTTAAAATAAGGATGGATCTCTCTCTTTCCTTGCACATTCAGATTCATCTGGCCAACTGTGGACATATTAAAAAAAAAAAAAAAAAGGCAAAAGGCAAACAACAAAAAAAATCCACAACTCAGCTAGTCACCTTCAGTTCCACTTACAGGCATTGGAAAGAAATCAGTACTTTAAAAATTAAATTAACCATAGCCTAAGAGTGTTTTTTCTTTTCCTTATCTTCAAAGGGAGCTTGAGGCGAGTAGTTCAGACACAGATATCAGACACAGATATCACACAGTAGACATCAAAAGTGAAATGAGAGAAAAAGAGATCCTGTTCCAGAATTTGTATTGGCAAGGTGGACAGGATTTGCACATTATCCAAGTATTTCAAAAAAAAAAAAAAAAAACAGTTATGTTCTGTTTCCTATGTTATGTTACAGAACTGAAATATTGTACTGATTAGGCCTGGCAACATAAACCTCGTCATGAGCTCCCATCACACTGATGCAAGTGGACCTCCAAAGCAGACAGAACAGACAAGATGTAAACCTGAACTTTACACACTGTTCTCCTTTAAAATGAAAAACATGCTGAAAAAATAGATGTCATTATCTAAATCTGAAATGCTTATGCTGTAACCCGTAAGACTGAATAGCATTCAGAACAACACGTTTCTTCAACACTCCTGCACTTAATTAGCTCCAGGGCTTCTGCAAGCCAAGCTCCTCATCACGGCACAGCCATGCTGTGTCCCAGTAAAGTTCCTCTGCTATTTATACCTAAGACATACATAAAACACGTACCCAGGAGTCATCTGAACTGCCAGACAGAACAGCAGTCTACCTACCACTGCAGAAAAGATTTGTCTCATCCCTTTCAGTCTCTCATTTTCTCTCATCAGCAGGTTTAGCTACCTACTGCAGCAGCCTAAATGGCACCAGCAAGGTTACCTGGTAACATGCCCCTGTTCTTCATGCACACAAGTGGAGCACCATCAGCCATTTCTTCCCATTTCAAGGATCAGCATGAATTGCACTCCTTCTTTGTGTTTTTAACTGATGTTGTCCAACAGCATGCCACACAATGCTATTTGTATAAAGAAAAGAACTACTGCTTGTTCTTGTTTTCATTTGCTCTCTGTACCTACCTCAATATTTCCAGGTGGCATAAAAAAGCCAGCTGAGAGAAGCATACCAGTACTTTATGTTTTCTTGAGTGAGCATGATAAACGATATCCATCACTTCTGTTTCTAGACATCCTGAAACTACTCTGGGAAGTCCTGGCACCCTGATCATTATTTTATTTTTTTTACTCTGCTGTTTTCACTTTGCAACTCTGTCCCACTTCATCTCTCTTCCATTTTAACTAATAATTTAATACTGCTTTAGCTTATCACAAACCTGAGGTAAACATCTTCTTGGCCCTGTAATAAAAAGCGGCAGCATACCATTCATGAATGTGTGCCTATGTGAATATCATATAGCATTTTTATATTCTTCCTGAAAAGCTGTCAGATATATTATGTTGTGCACAATAAGTACTTTATAAACCTCCTTTTATTTTAACAAGAGCCATCTTTTCCTGTGTGCCTGCATAAGGTGATATATCTCAGCAAATAAAATTGCTGATTGAAAGATTATTTCTGTATCTGCTTTGTTTTCCCTTTTATATTACTTCTCGAAATATTGAATTTCTTACTTCACATCTCTGCAGTGCCTCAACCCTAGTGACACCACAGAGCAAATTTGACTCAAACATTTTACTCCTATCTTGAAATTAACTTTCTCAAGGCAATTTCATGCTTTGTCATTTAAAGACAATTTTCGTTTTCATCTGGATAAGATGAAAGTACGCTTTTGTATCGTTGCTGGGCTGAAGCCTGTAACAAAAACTGTCATAAAATTATGTCTAAAAACGGTGTAAGTGTCACTTCCATTCCAAGGTGCCAGTCCAAACACTGTCCCTCAACTTTAATTTATACAGGTAGCTTTAGAACAAGATTTGGGCTTCCCCAAATTGAGATTTAACGCATTTAATTTCCACTAGGATAGATCCATACCTATTACATGGTACAAACTCACTTTAATATCAAGCCATGTGTGTGCCAAGGCTTTGCATCTTCTAGCAATTATTTTGAGAAACAAATTAATTCTGGGCTAATAAAAGAACTCCAAAAAAGTCACTTTATAAATTTAAATATATATTTTACTGTTATTCCAAAAGAGATACAATCCTATAAATAAATCTGGCAAACATCCTGTTCTTTAAGATACCATTACTTCATGTGTCTTTGCGAGTCTTCAACCTTACTTTGAATTACAGGATTTCTTTTAAAAATTTCCGAAATGCCCTGGTTTCTCCATAGGGCAGAAAATGAAATCAAAAGTTTTATTCAGTATCTAAAGAGAATGAATGTTGCATTTAACTATGCTGCAATAAGTCAATTTATCTTTTTAGGAACAAGATGGCTTTGGATATCCTTTTTACACGACCTTTAAATTTAAGAAAAACACAATAATGAATTCTACAATAAAAAAGTAGCACAACTACTAATGGGCCTAATTAAAATAGCAAAAATGTGCGTGTTTTATGTTAATTTAATACCACAATATATAGTTAAAACAAAACTGATTCATCCTCTGACAGCACTTCCAAAAATCTCAGCTCAAGATGGGGAGATAAATACTACGCTGAGTCCCTAACTGTGCGGATAGGAGGTACAAGACTGGCTCTCTTCTATATCAGGCAAGATTCCTGGTGTCGGATATGATGATACATCTTCCTTCCTCATTTTTCAAATGGTACCTAATTGCCTAGTGATACATTCTGCAAATGTAAAATAAATAAGTTGGAACTGTTTACTTTTCCTCATTTTCAGCAAGATGTTATTGAAAAACTCAGCCATTTTCAAAGTGATAAGCTTACATTGCCACAAAGGTTTATTTCTGATGGAAAAATAGTTTCTTACAATGTTTATCTTTTGCTGTCAAGCTTTGTTATTATGCTGATTCCATGCTACTAAAAATGGGAGTCCGCAGCACATCAGGACACATACATGTATATTGAACCACTGATTTAATCCTTAACTGATAATTAGTCTAAATTCACAGGGGCAAGGGAAATGCCTCAAACAAAGGCATTTCAAGGGGAAAAAACAGGAAAAATAATAGAATATCTGTGCTTATAGATGTTTCTCCAAAGACAATATGATTTTTTATTTCCTTGGGGCACACCTACACTCTAGCTGACTACTCAAATACCATGGTTCTTCAATACTTTGAAGAGCATCCACTAGTTTGATTCATTTATGCACAAAAAAATGCTAGCAGGAAACAAAAGAAAAAAATAATACAAACACATACAAAAACTTGAAATGCCAGCACCAGACACTGCTGTGCATACTGTATTGCTAACAGACAGTATGCATATGGAAATCAGTGGGAGACAGCCACATTACTACAGTGATATTACTGAAGTGGGCTCAGAAAGGGATTAGATATATTTACAGAAAATAAGTCTAGTCCCTCAGTGGCCATTTAAGCATGATTCAGATGAGCCCGCTACACTGATAATTAGATGGTAATTATTCAAAACAAAACACAACACTTTCAACTTGCAGTCTTACACTGCTTTCTTTACCTGCCCGTTACTAGCAAAGGTTAAGACACAGGGCACCAAGCATAATGGACTTTTGGGTCATCATTATATTCTTCAGATTTAGTATTGCTCTAAAGGGCAATTTATCTACAACTGTCAGCTTAAAAGTATATCTTCATAATGTCATACATTACATTGTGCTTTGCCTTAATTTTCCATGTTAGCTCTTTAATTAAAGACCAGTCACTGTAATGAGTCATATCTGAAGAGATAACAGTGTTTTAAAAGGAGTGAATTCATCAAAATCAGGAATGTCTATTTAATTTTAGTAGAAGTCAAGAACGTAATTTCTACTTAAATGACTCTATAGGATAATATTAAATGCTTAAAACTGCTAATGTGTAGATCTGACCCACATTCTCAGCCCGTATAATCTGATAGATCATAGCCATACACATGTGGTCTATGCATTCTTACGTTAAACAAAGCCATAAATTATCCGATTAAAAATGCTTTGGACATGCATCACAGAAGCAATGCTTTCAAAACTCAGTACACAAAGCAATACAGCACATCACATGCACTAGTTATTGTTAAACTTGATCCAAAACATATGCAGCTTCCAACTGTAACAGCACAAATTCTGCACTATACAATAATAATTGTGAAGTGTACCCTGCAATTTTATTAGTGCAAAAATTCAGTATTTGTCATTCTGAAAGATGTTCACACAGAGAAAGATGACTGCATTTCCCTTTCTATATGCATCTTTCAGTATAGTTGAGTTCAGTAACTTAGCTGGCTCCTGTAGCAGTAAGTTCCTGCTGCTGATTTCTGTACACCTAACATTTCAGAGGACTGTTCATTTTTGCACCGAAATGACTGGGCCTATCCAACCTGTTCAGGAGCTGCGATGTGATTCAAATCTTCCCTTTGTCCTGTAATTTGATTCACAGGGCCGAATTGTTGTGAAAGTTAAAGAAGCCTTTGTTTATTCAGGAGATATAACTCTTGACTATGTGCAAATTAACACTCATTTTACAACCTCATTGCTAATTGTTATTTGCAAAAGGATTAGTGCTCTATGCCAGCAGTTGCTTTAGTTACTATATGAATATTCAATAGGATTTCACACGTAGCCCCCTCAGTATTTACAGCTTAATTTCCTTATTTTGTGGCTTTGTTTTCCTGCTTTATCCATCTGTACAAGTAACTGCCATTATAACTACCATGTAACTATCTATGTTTTAATCAGACGATCTGCTTTGTCCCTACTCCTACACAATCTTATGCAGGTGCCAATATAAATTAGAGTCTTCACAGTTTCTCCTATGCTTTATCCTAAGTCACAAAAGTACTTCCAGTGATTTCAATAATAATGCAAGAGCAACTTTACAGCAATGAAAAAAACAAATGTTTACATGTAGCTTTGCTGTAACAATCAGCAGTTTGCCAACATTAAAGCAGATTGGCCTGTTTAAGGCATGGGTATCCAAAATCCGAATGTCAGGATGCATCAACAGCCACTCATACTGGATGTGAACAGCACCTCTTCCAGGAGCAATCAGATTCTCAAAGCCCATCATGATGTTATAAAACACAAAGTTGTTTAAATTGTATTATATAATGTTTTACTTGTATAAAATATCCCAAGCTTATTTTATAATAGTAGAAGTGTATTTGCTTATATGTACAATTTACTGTCAGTCACTATACCCTGAGAGCAACAACAGAAACCCAAACCCAGGCAACTTTATGGTATCATGAACCTTGTTTTGGCAAACGTATCATTAACAGACTGCTCAACTCTCTATTTTCAAATATTCTTTCTTGAACTATTCATCTTTTATAAAGTGCTTATTTCCTAAGATTTAGATTTATGGTTTTGTGTGCTTTCCTTAGTCATTCCACTTTTTCCCCCTACTAATAAATCATGCAATCCACAACGGCTTTTCCTCTGTTTGCTTTATGAATTTACTGTTTCTTCTGTACCGTTTTTTCTTTCATTCCCTTTCTTTCAAATTTCTTACAATTTTTCTTATTCCTTTGTCCTTCTATTTTTTTCCAAGAACTTCCCTGAAAGCTAATTATTTATACAAATATTTATTATTTTTTCATACTGTTATCCTTCTTGCTATGAATCAACAATAAACAATGGCATTGTGGAGTGGAAAGCTGGGCACATCTGATAACCAAGCACCAAGATACAGAAGACATGTTACCTGTAGAAATCACTTATACATGTATATTTGTAGCATGTGCTACTATACACAGATGGAGAAGTCAACTGTTCAAGAATAAACCTACCCAAACCTGTCTATGTTGAAAGAGCCTAAGTACCTGAAAACCACAGACCATCGCTACACGATATATTAATTCTACTCGATCACCAAGTGCTACCGAAGACACAGGAAGGAACCTTTTTAGCCATATTTTTACAGCAACAGGTGTTTTCACATAATAAAGTCCTGCAGTGACATTTCTGAGTGGTTTTTACTAGTGAAAAAAAAAATCCTAGCTAGCAGGGTACATGGCTGATTTTGACAGGCTGCCAGGAATAAGTGCATCTCTACCTGGATGCATACAGAATTTTATACCATGATAACTAATCCAAGACACTGAAGTACCATAAAGAGGTCTTGCTATCAAAATCACTCAGTAGCTTTCCCTTCTATCCAGCCAGTAACCAGTGACGTCTGTGTTCAGTGTTGAGGCACCTGCTCTCTGCCTGTGCAACATCGTGCACTCGTGCTCTTTTCATCTTGAAGCTGCAGCTGCTGGTGGGTTTGAGCACCTATGATCAAATGTAAGATGAATAAAACTAATTTCTGTGGTCCCTGCTACATCTTACAGATGATATAATGAATCTTCTTAAAACTTCTGAAGTTACTTTCAAAGCTATATGAGTAATTTTGCTGACATCTCAATTCACATGCCACCCCTTAAAAGAGCTTTTGATGTGTGGTTTCCTGTGTCTTTTGATGGATCATGTCTACAACAACACGTCTGTTTTTCTGTCTCTGGTTGACAGCCCAAAGCTTCAGGAGTGGAAGCTGAGAGCCTAAGGAACAGTTTATGCTTCTGGATGTGTAACAATCTGGTAACCACAGCCTTAGAGAGTTACCCTCAACCATATTGTCCTGTAGAAACTGAAGCTGCAGAAAATGAATAAAGTAGCTGAGAAAATATGCCATACATAACACAAGCTGCTGTAGATGTTCATAAGAACTTTTCTCTGCAAATACAACACAGGGTTTTGCTAATACAAAAAGCCTCACCTAGTTAGTACTGCACACAAATAAAAGTTGTGTTTTTCCAGCCATCTAATACGATGTTGTGTGCAATAAACATCATAGTATTTAGAGGAACATGTACTCTTACATGCTATAACCTAGCAATTCATTTTATGACATATAGAAGACATCGTATTTCAGTTCATCACTGAGGATAAAACATTCTGTAAAATGGGAGTATGTAATCTAATGTGTTATATAGAGGCAGAAAGACATGCTCTTTCAGTGTACCAAATTTATACATACATTTTTAGCTACTTACCAAATCTCGATGTCAGAGAAAATTGGCCTGGCAAGGGAGGACATATCCCAAAGGTAAAGAAGAGGAAAGGAACTGAGTTAAAAAAGGAAAATATGACAGACCATTTCACAGGACCGTGTGGATGGAGTAATCAGCTACAGGATACGTTGAGACACAAACCTTCCTAAAATATTTCTGTCATCCCATCATGGGATGGTCACACTTTAAAGACTTCCTATCTCTACCTGCTTAAGAAGTGGCACATTGTTGAGAATTAACATTACAGAAGAATACGATATGAGAGCCTAAGGATTTTGAGTAAGGACCAGGAATGAATCCTGGCAACTAAGTCTGGGACTGTGACAAAGTGACTGGAAGCTCTGGGAGACACAAAAAGACATCTGTTTGATTACTTTGGCTTTCAGTATAAGGATGTCGTCATCTACTGTGTGAATAAAGAAAAACACACCAAAAAAGGTCTAGAATTGACCGATTTCTAAGCCAGACTAGAAGAGGACCACCACAAACACTTGCATTGTAGCAAAATCAGAAGGGAAAAAATATTGTCAGAGGGAGGAATTTGAAAATTACTGTCAAAATAGTTCATAAAACTTGCTAAAATATCAGTAAAGGCGGGGCAAAAAAAGGCTTCAGTTCCTCTTATTTGTGTCCTTGCTTTTGCTGTTGGAAACTGCCGAGTCATATTTTCACCTTTTCCTTGTAATCAATTAAGCGTGAAAGGGTAATTCTTTTAAAAATGGAAGCTGAGATTTTTACATGGTCAAATGCCTCCAGCAAGTGGAGAAATATCTCACAAAAAAATCCTGAAATGTAAATGTATATAAAATCAATAAGGATGTGAAACTTCTATAAAGTTCACAGACTCAATTGTATTCCTATTCTTACAAAAGTCAAAATTTTCTACGGCATAGTTACTTGGAAAGGTAAAAAAGTAGCAGCCTCATTGGTAATAAGAATTGTCTTGAAAATACTAAGTATTACTCATTTTATGCATCTGGTGACACATCACAATGAGAAAGCCTGTTTTATTTACTGTCTCACCTGGTACCAAAATCTTAATACTTTAGCAGTACTGAAGAATGAAGTAGAGTGACAAATACCAATTTATTAATCATTACACCAGGACAACTTAAAAATTGAAAAGGACAAAATTCAACAATTAACTGTTCATTTTATTGTGTGTGCTTTCTGAATTTTCTAATAAGAAAAAAAAAGAGAACTGCAATATAAGAGAGAAAGATTTGGAAAGCAGTAAGCTTGAGCAAAAAATTAGAAAAAAAGTGTGCATATGCAGTTCAGCTTCAATGGCAATGTGGCAGAACAATAAAAATAAGGCTGCTGCACCCATGGACAGCTCAGAGTGGTGTGAGAGTATTAAGTTGTGCTTCTGTGGTGCACTCCAAATGATGCTACTGCTCAGTAGCTGTCACGAATGTACTGTTCACGAATAAGGAGGAAAAAAAGCCACAGAGAGCTTAAGGGGACTGAGCATTAATCTGTATAGAAATATGAAGATTAGACGCTAACCAAGCAACAACTGAACTAAGTGTGGACATAACTGTCCAGAAATATTTGACAAACTAAACACTTTGGAAGAAGGGGAATTGCTTAGTGTGATACCTAGGGCTATAACAGCAAACAATGGGATGAAATTAGGAGGGAAGATTTAGGCCAGATATCAGCAAAACATCTCAGCAGAGTTATTGTACTGTGAAATAATCTCCCAAGGGATGCAGCTGAAACCCCATTGTATGGGAAATTGAAAACTAGCTCCAATTAGAGCTAAAAACTTCAATGCAGCAAACAATACTGCCTCAGTGGAATGATGTCCTGGATTGACTTAATAGCTTTTTACCCAATTTCTATCATATTTCATTGTAGAATGCACCGATGCAAGACAGTTTTAGAAGAACAGTGTTTTTCACAACAAAAGGGGTTGTTTTAGCTAAGTATACTTAAGTTTAAACATCTATTGCTCCACCAGTCAGAACTATATATATATATATATATTACTAAATATGCCATATGGGCAAGCATATTTTTTTAAACGGACTCTGGCCTTGACGATTCTTTTTGAACCCTCATTTTAATAGCTGAAGCAGACTGAGTTAAAATTCCCTCTGAAGAGATGATTAAGAACATTTGTAATATGACAGCATATCAAACAGAACAATATTACTGGCAGTTTAAAGATAAAAACAGATGCAATGGTCATCACACAGCTTAAAAAAAAACACTTCATAAAGCTAATAAACTCATTGTAGTAGTTCTACAAAAATAGACTTTTCAACTCTATATGCGTACGAACAGCTTGCACTTAACAGTTTACATTTAGTATTTTCTTTCCCGTTTTGTTCTTGCACTTTCTGAAATGTTTTTCTTTGCATCTGTGGAAGTCTCCTTGGGTACCCTGCAGGCAATAAAAGGCGTGTAGAAAACACTCCAAGGGACGTGATTGTTCAGCACAACATGGTAGATTGGTCAGCACAACTCAAAGGTATGATTGTTGGAAACAATTTGATGATTTGTTTATGAAACTTTTCACTAAGCATGTAGTAAGAAGCAGCAATAAAAAGGTTTGTTAAATGAAGAGTTTTTCCTCCATGCATGCATCTCTGATAATGCAATTTTCTATAACTCTTCTTCTCATTTGCCTTCTCTCAGGTCAATATTTTCTGTAAATATTTTCAATATTTACAAACCCTGGTATGCTTCAGCTTGGTGAGATACAGGCAGATTTCAGAAATGACTGGTTATTTTACAGCATGTATAAGCAACTGAAGCAATAAGAACACAAATTTCATCAAAATTATACAACGTCACTTAGAGACTGGTATGAGCTACATCACTTCTTTTGCTTATGGATAGAGGGACCTTCTGTCTGATCTACTGACTGATTCTGAGTCCTGATTATAACTGCAAGACTAAGAAAGTAAACTGAATCTTCCTGAGAACAGAGAACAGTCTCGTATCTTGACAGCTGGCCACATTCAATAACTGTTATAGATACAAGCAGCACCACAGAAACAATGAGTTGGATTAAGATTTTTTTTTAAATAGGCAGTTGAATTAATCTCGAGAAACATCCTCCCATCTGGCAAAACAGAAGAGAATCAGCACACATATCAAAACAAAATTCAGTGTTTTAAAAAAAAAAAAAAAAAGATAATATTTTCCTTTGATTTTAATTGTTTTTCACCTTCTAATACCACATATTTGTTCCAAAGAACACTAAATGATAAGAATAAATTCTTCATGCCACGGGTGGTGATGCCCTGGAACAGGTTGCCCAGACAAGCTGTGGATGCCCCAGCCCTGGAGGTGTTCAAGGTCAGATGCGACCTTGGCAACCTGGTCTAGTGGGAGGTGTCCTTGGCAGGGGGCTTGGAACTGGATGAGCTTTAAGGTCCCTTTCAGCCCAAACCCTGCTATGATTCTATAGCCAAAGACTAATCCACCTGAGGTCCTGAATATATTTTATTTCTGTTCTAGCAACAGCTGCAGCAGGCTGTTGCACATGCACAAGAACAAATTGGTCCAGCAAAGGAACACAGGAATTACCTGTTTCCAAATGGATTCGGAAAGCTCCAGGCTGAATTAACAGCTGGCCAAACACTGTCCAGATTTCAACATCTTTCAAGAGATACACTAAGCTGCAAATTTTACACTTAAGGTATGATTTCATAGCTCCCTTACGACCTACAGAGTGTGATATAGAGGCAAGAGCTGTTAAAATGCCAGAGATGAAACTCCAAGCACGTTTCCTCTGTGTGACAGCTGTGCCTGGAACAGCATCTGAAGCCACAGAATATGATAACAATATCAAGACCTCAGCTCCCACTAGCTACCTGCTGAAAGCCACAGCAGCTGTGTGGACTGGCATCTCCAGTTTCCTAGGAAACTTTCCTCGGGCAGCCTGGTGGTTCCAGGATGTCTTGGAAGTATGCAGCTGCAGAAAGCCTGACAGGTTGCGCCTGGTGCTGTGTCCCTGCAGAATCCTCCCCGTGTCTGGAGGCACTAGTGATTTCACAAGGCATCCCAAGTAGTTACTGCTGCGTGCAAATTGCCTATAGCAAGCATGTGGCGTAAGGACTGCAACAAGGTTAATACTCACTTCTCGAAATTACTCTGTCAGGAAAATCTTGCCACTCTCTTGGGCTGAAAGTGAGTTTTCACTGCCTCCTGTAGTTACAGTTAGAGGATCCACAGAGACCTGGAAGCAGCCTGGTAGCACTGGAAGACGATTACATTCTCTTTGGCTCTTAGAAAGTGAATCTCGTCATCTTCCCAGAAACAAAGAAAAGCGAGCTCCGTGAAAACCGCTGACATTTACAAAGTTTGGCAGAAGAGCTGATTGTTTTAAGTAGAAAAACACACGGGAAGTCTGAATCCAGCAGGTGAGCAACCATTTTTCAGACTAATGATGCCCTTGTGTATACTGAACAGCTTTCACCCAAGCAGAGCTCAAGTTATCAATGTAATTGCATAGATTTACTAAGGGACAGCTTGGGGTGTTTTTAAACCAGAAATCTAGGAATAGACTTCTAGTTATACAAGAAAAATTGTGGAGAAATTTTTGTTGGACACAAACCAAAATAATCTGTTTGGTGGAATATCCAAAGTGTACAAACTGCAATATGAGGGTACTCCAGTAATGTGTTCAAAAGGGAGAAGCTCTTTTGCAGATAAAGACTTCTTGGAGTGGCCAGTTCTGAACAATAACTTTCTTCCAGCTATTATTCTGGCCTACCCCTCCTCAACAGGATGTGTGAAGAAAAATAGGACTCCTAATTAATTAAGAAATATAATTAAGAGTTATTTAAAGCCACAGAATTATTATTAATAATAATACAGACCGGTTTTGATACCCATAAATATACCAAAATGTGCAGCTTTATGTTGCTAATACCACACATTTGTCACAATTATTCCCAGGAGAATCTTCGGGTTCCCACAGTAACACCTGGATGCTACTTCAGCACTCCTAAAGTCAATGAATTACCTCACTCTGAGCAAACCTCACACCCATTTTCCTGTCATCACACTGTATGGCACCTCCAGCACAGTCTGCATACCATTTCTCACAGACTCACAGGATAGCTGAGGTTGCAAGGGACCTCTGGAGGTCATCTCGTCCAACTTCCATGCTGAAGCTGGGTCAGCTAAAGGATGTTGCCCAGAAACTTGCCTTTGCTGAACTTCACGAGGTTTCTGCTGGGCCATTTCTCCAACCTGTTGAGGGCCCTCTGAAAGGCAGCAAACCCAACTGGTGCAGCAGTAACTCCTCCCAGTTCTACATTGCCTGCAGACTTATTGAGAAGAAGCTTTAGCTTGCTCTTTTTTTTAATCCAAGTGAAGCCTCGCGTCACGTCACAGACAAGCACTATTCAAATTAATAGTCAAATCCAGATTTAATTTGCTGCTGAGCAGTAGGCTTTTTTAGAAGCATATTATAGTGAAGAGAACCATTTATTTGTGCATTTGTGGCAAAGTCAATCCATGAGTGGCGTTACTACAGGCCAAAAAGGCGTAGGAAAAAAAGCTGGCAGGGGCATTCTGTTATACCATTAGCATTCCTCCAGTTCACAGTCACTTCTTGAAGCTGACAGCTGAAATGCCAAAAAGTCTTCTCCAGTTGCTGCTGTGCTAAGTCAAACCCAGAGACTTATTATTCAATGACTGTCTCCGGGAGAACTGTCTGAAAGAATAGCCCAGTATATTTTTCTCAAGCTCACTTATTGGTCATTCTAGGATATCTCCCAAAATGTCTTAGTTTTTGGACATACGTTCAAACTCTCAACAGCCACTAATTTTGAGCCATTTCAGAGACAACAGACACGCATATAATTGTTTCACAATCCTGAAACTGGAGCACAAGACCTACAAGATCCATTACTCTGTCTCAGCATGGGACCTAGATCTGAATTTACTGTGCAATCCTGGACAGGGCCTATGGAGTCTCAGGGTAATTTAAAAAAGCAAAAAAAGACATTGTGTTTTTCAATAGGAACAAGGGTAAGAGCTATAAATCATGAAAGTACCCAAATTCAATCTGAACTGCAGATTAGAAGCCTGAATCCAAGAACACCATACAAAAGTCCTCATCTAACCATACTAATGCCTGAAGGTTCATCATTTTGGTTGATCAAATCACGAAGGCTCTTAAATTTCTACTGCTGTGCTTGCACAGAGACAACACAACTGTGAAACCTAACACAGACTTCAATTTAAAATCCTCACATCAGGCACACATTTAAGTCTTCTAGGTTGACCTAGCTGGCACACATAGAGAATGACAGCACAGTGGCAAAACTTCACAGGATAGGCCAAGAACACAACATCTCAGCCTCCCTCTAACTTTTGAGCATTTAAAATCCTTGGAGCCTTCAGCATTTCACATCCTGCCAAGTGCTACAGCTGCTTACAAACAGGTAAAACTGGGCATCAGCAGTTTCATCAAAACCTTCTCACATCTTCAGTTTTAGTGTCATTGAAATGTCATTCTCCCCCTTACCCAAGCGGAGGGACTAAAATTTTGGAGCCAATTTCAGTCTGCACCCCAGTAAATTGTTACCTAAATCAGGGCTACTCGGTGTTGTGAGATCATTGAATCATGTGTCAGACACATCCTGCTTCCAGCATTTTCTAGCTCCAAGTAGACAATTCCTCCAGCAGGCCTGTTCTCTGCTCTCAATCTCATTCCTGTGCACCAAATTCTCTTGTGTTTCTCATGGACATTTTTGGCTTTTAACTCCCAGGACCAGGGAGTATATAAGAGCGAGGTGCGGCAGAGATCAGTGTCACTCTATTGAAGTTCATCAGTTTGAGCTTCAAAATCTGTTATCCCTTCAGAAATTCTCCAGGTTCCCATTTTCAGATGTGATTTAGTTAGATAATTAGTTTTTCTGTATTACTGACTCATTGACTTGCAATATAGCTTTACCAATATTGATTTTTCATAGTTCAGTTCCTACGTGCCTCAGTTCTCATGAGACATTAACCTAAGCCAACACACTGGCGGGGGGCATGACGGCTTACAACTAAAAACTTGACTTGTATCAAATGAAACATTTGATCTAAAACAAATATTTATGCTTCAGCTCGGAGCACTCTAACCCATTAAGGAAACAAAAGCTAAAAGGGAAATCAGAAAAGAAAAAGATATGTTCATAATGGATTTCACTACTCATTAAGTAGCACTTATGAAACCATCCCTCTCCTGTAACGCAGTGCCTAGTGCCATTCCTATTTGCATTGCATCTCCTCAGGCCAACACTGTCTTTGCTTCAGTTCCCTTCTCCAGGTCAGACGTGATGAGTCAAGGAGAAGCTACAGAATTGCATAGCAGAGAACATGAAGCTCAGCTTCTCTATTCAGAGCAAACTGTCTATACTGCTCATTTCATTGGTCTTAAATTGTTGGGATTTGGTTAGCAAATCTATCACTAAGCTCTGCTAAAGCACTTGTGAATAAGAAACAGTGCCTTTTTAAAAAACATCATCTTTATTCCTTTTATTCATTGCTTTTTTTGTCTTTAAAATGGAGATGCCATGACTACCTGATAAGTGTGTTATGAAAAAGAGCGATGTGCTCAGAACCTAACATAATAAAGCCCAGATAGGCACCTTACAAGGCAATATGGTTTGGAATACTTTATCCAAACTAAACATCACTTTCACTATTTCCTTAGTAGAACTCGAAATATAGCAGTAGTAATAATGGATTGTAATTCTTTTTAAAGAGACCTCCTTACATATCTAATCCCCTGCCAAGTACATCAGCATATCTGCTCTTAGCACCAGGGCACTTAACAGCTGCCTTTGATAGATCTGGCGTCAGAGATGGTTGATATAAGGAAAAAAGAAAGCAGTGTCACAAAGTGTCTGAGGGAAAGCGTTCTCCAAATGTTTGCTGTAGCTGTATATCCATCCCAATTAAACTTCCTTAAATACGCCGGGGACATTCAACATGGTTTGCAGTGATTTAACTGCACAGCTCTCGCTGACATTTCTGGGAGTCACGATGATAAATCCCCACATATTGCTCTGAAAGTTCCTCAGCATGTTGGAGGCATGTGTCAAAGTCAGGAGAGCTCTCCTAATGAGCCCTGCTCCCTTTGATGTTTCCACCGGATAGCATTTCTGGCACTGAATGTTTTAGATGTCTCATGCAAAAAAAAAAAAAGTCAAACAGTTTTCACCTTTGATAACCATATATCTTACTTTAAAAGCCTGAACTTCTAAATATTGGGGATAAAAGGTGATTCTTTTATGTCCTTTTTGCCATTGAGAAGTAATGCTTATATTAGCAAAAATGAATAAAAATGAAATAGCAAAAATGAATAATGTTTCATGTTTTTAACCTTAGAATACACCAGTCAGCCAATGGCATCGAGCCTAGAAATATGAAGTTAAGCAGTGCTAATGCAATGAATACCACATTTCTCAATCAAAAGTATATTGAAACCAGGGACATTCATTTTCGTGTAGCAATTCACTAAAGCCTATGGAGAAAATACCTGGAATTTTAAGGAGAGTCACCAGAGACTCTGATGAGCCAAAATTCTGAATGCAAGGTTCAACTGATGTGTCTGATTTTAGTATCCTTCAGTACAGTGTCTGCAGTTCATGGCAAAGAGTAAAACAGAAAGAACATTAGCATTATTGAGAAACAGAGTCTAATCGACTTCATCAGGATGCACTTGCTAAGATTAGAGCAGAAAATATTCTGCCTCTTCTATGCAATTAGAGAGACATCAGAAATTCATAGCAAAGGGAAAAGGTTGCATATACATAAATTTAAGAGGCCTAAAGAGCAGGCATTTTACTCCCTCATCGCTGGTTTTTGCACCGTATTCACAAGCATTCCCTCAATTTTAGGGAAGAATAGCAGCCACTGAGGTTTTGAGATGGCCATTTAAAAATCTATTTGCTGGTCTAAATTGGTCCATGCCTTTGCTCATTCAAGTTCAAAACCTGAAGAACTCTTCAGACGAGAGTGAGCTTTAGAAAAACCCTAAGCAGGTAACAGGTACAATCCAGTGCAGAACTAAAATCTAAGAAATCAGAAAGCACACAAAGCATGTTTTGGGAAGGTTTTCAATTAGGTTTATGAAGTACAAGAAGCTGATTTGACACGCTGATTCTCTAGCTCTAAGGGTAAATCGCTCTGCCTGGCTACAAAGCCAGAGCCTCTGGAGGCAGCCGTGCTAACACGGCCCAGCAGAGCAGCCTGACCGCACAGGCAGCTTCCGACTTCTGCCCGGGTACCTGTGTCAGTAAATCATATCCATGTGTGCATCCTAATGCTTAGTCCTGTTCAATAAACACAGCCACCAATCAAAGGAAGTTTTGATCAAGTAGCACGTGCAGGATTTGACCTGGTATATTACAGTGGGATCTCCTGCAGCCTATACCAAAATCCCAGTAGCTACCACACAGGCTGTGTAAGGAACTTGAAACCTTTCATCACAGTTTCTTCATATTTTTTGTCCCGCTCCTGAACAATGTAAAGGTCTTAAAGGTTTCTTTGCCTGCTTTTCTTGGGCGGGCATAAGGAACCTTTCACTAAGGTACATTCATGAGAGTTTTTTCCAATCTCACATAAAGATTTCCCATTAGACAGCTTCCACAGCAGCAGCTGAGCACAACGAAACCTGGCAATAAGAGTTATCCACATGATCTGCTGTTTTCAACATTTTACCAGTCTCATTCCAGCAGCTACTGGTGTAGGCCAAGCCCCCTAACAGCACTGCTGCAGTCACCACCAAGGAAAGCTTTCAGCCAGTGCTGCCACTCACAGGGCTCATTAAAAGCTATCAAGGCTCACTGATTGTGCAACACAGGAGCTCACTGAGACTCTCCTTCAAGTTTGGAAAGTAGGATAAAATGTGGGAAGATGATGATTTTGATTTTCAATTATATGCTGAATTATTTAATTCAGAACTGCCCAACAGAGACGAGACTATGAAAGTTAGACCTTAATGTGCAGTATAATCCTGAGGATGTTTCAGGTCATACGTGGCGGACAAGCAGAGGGGAAAATTATTGTCCCCCAGCACTGAGAGATATTACACTGTATTCATCAGAAAATAAAACAAGGGAACATTCATGTAATAACCAACTTAATACCATTATCCAGGGTGCAGTTTGACAAGGACACGGGAATCCCAAATCAGACTGGACTTCAAAAGGGTTCTGTGTCATTTGAGACCCTAAACAAGAAGCTTGAGCACCACAGCAGCAGTGCAGCACAACCACGAGACCAATGCACTGGGTAATAAAGACTTTCAGTATTTCTGCAGTAACACACACTTTGGAACAACACTAAATAAACAGAGGAGAGAAGGATATTCCTTGCAAGGTAGTACAAGGATAGGCTTGGATTCCAACATGTTTCAAGATACTAGAAATTGAAATGAAATTCTTATAGGATAGCCATCTTTTGCCAAGACCCCATGTAGAGCCCAAAGCACATGTTTGGACATAATTCCTTGGTGACAGATTTAGGAGAAATTAGTTTTGAAAGAGAGTAATTGGGAGTTCTTTGCATCACAATATTTGATGCGGGAATGCCTCCTTACCCTTCATTGTCCTTCAGAATTGTGTCAAAAGTCCTAGCTTTCCTCAGTATGCTTTATGCATAATTCACTCAAAAACTGTAGGAACATAAAGCTGGCACAGCTAAACTGGAGCTGTGAAATGAAAACACTATGATTTTCTGCATACATGAAATGAAAAAACTATGATTGTCAGCATGCATTTGCCACTCATTCCCTCCTTTCAGCCACTCATTCTGATGCAGCCGATAAATACATGATCTGCTATTTCCCCACAAGATTTTGATTCACTGAATGCACAAACACTTGCCGAGGAAAAAAATCAGCCTTGGCAGTTAACATCTGGTAACATTTTACACAACTGACAAATGGGTTAAGCTCAAAATAAGCAGCAACTCAACCTAAAATCCATTAAAATTACTGCACTGTATTTAGTATCAAGACAGTAAACCTTGAAAAATGGTCCGAGCCAAAGCTGCCTACGACACAAATAATCCGCACCAAGTTGTACTGCATATCACAATAAAGACCTTTTTTTAGTAAAACCAAAAAGATTCAGTATGGCAGATATTATCATGGCAAAAAAGTGCAAGGTTAGAAATAATTTGAGAAACTAGAGTAAACAAAATACAGCTGTTCTTATTTGCAACCCCTACCTGTGTCAGACTGTGAGCATACAACCAACTGAAGAGCTTATGCTTAAAGTTAAAATATCGCTCTGTAAGTTTCAGTAGCTTATTTTGTCAACCCTTACGTTGTGGATAGAACCTAAATAATTTCATGAATTCTGGGATCTTGAGCCTTTCGTTTCTGAAGCAGTGCTCATTTCCTTCTCGGCATTTTTCACATGTTGGTGCAAAACGCCATCCTATGGAGCGAATACCTAATAAGATCTTGGGTTCCCCTATTTTAATCTTAATCTGTTTACATGCAAGCTTGCACCTCCTCTAAAAGTTTAAGATTATTCAAACAATAATCTGTCTGTCTACAATCCTAACCCAATATTACAAAATTACAAAATGGGCTTAAACCCCCAAAGTACTATTTTGCCACAGTGTCCTCTTTCAAAGACAGAAAACTGTCTGAAAGCTAATAACCTAAAGAAGGAAACATTCTTTTTCCGCAAAAACACTATTAATGGGATGAAATTACAAAATGACAATAAAAAGGAATTACTTTTTCTGAACACTGAACTCGTTCAGCCTGAGGTGAAGAACTGGCTCTATATTACGTGTCACCCTCTGCAGGACAGCCAAAGCTGACATGAAAAAGCTCTACTACTTTTTTTTCCCCTCTTATTTCTACAGCATTGGCGAGCCCAATGAGAGCAGTGAGTGTCACTGAGCAGCGGCCCCTCACTGACAAACTGATGTGTATGTACCAGACAAATGGGCAGCTGGGGCTGGACTGAAAGCTCCCAGAGGATCCAAAATGGGCAGGAGCAGCTGACAGGCCACCCAGGAGCGCTGCCTTTCGGAGGCACCTTGGGATAAATGGGCCAGCAGGAACCTCATCAAGTTCAACAACAGGAAATGCAAAATCCTGCTCCTGGGAAAGAATAACCCGATGCACCAGTACAGTTTTGAAGACTGATTATGAAAAATTAGATACTATCCCATTCGAATTTTATAACCTCTGCATGGTGCCTTACTGATCATAGTGCTGAAGGTACGAGTTTAATTTGCAAAGATGCCTCATTACTACCACTTCTGCTAAAGCCCATAGAAATTACAGTTGATTTAGCATCTCTGAAAAATCATTCTCACAAGTTGGCATCATAAGAAAAAACATACAGTCACTTCACTTTGGAAAGTGGAGACAAAGTGTTTGTTTGCTATCCCCCTCAAAAAAGAAAAGCAAAAAAAATAAAAAAGCTGAGCTAAGAATATCTCTAGCTATTTAAGCACGGTCTATATTATAAATCTTTATAACGCTTAAGACTAGAAGTCTCTTCTACTCATTACTAAGAAGTTTGCATCCTTATTTCCTTATTGTTCTTAGCAAGAAGTTTAAAACATCAGAAGCATGTAAATTTTCAGTTCTAGTTTACAGTCAGATTTCACTGTAAATCAATTTCTAAAACACTGGTGTTAGTTTTGCCTAAGAAGACATAGCTAAGTTTAAATTCCTCATGAATAAAACTATACTCAGGATAAATCTCATTTAAACTAAACTCAGATTTCTCCACTGGTTTAACTAAACTCATTTGCAATTTTTCTGTTAATGAAACTGGAGCAATTCTAAACATCTGTGTCATAATCCGGGTGCCTAAATCTCAGTGAAACCTAAGGGAGGGTAACCCCTCAGTGACTCTGCACTGATTTTATCTCAGACCTCAGCTACATTTCCAACACATGCTCTCTGTATCAAGACCGATAACATGAACAAGATAGTACTTGCATAGATGCATCCTTGTAGACTGTAGAAACTGCAATACGTCCCGAACGCAGAACTGAATCAGAATTGTCCCTTCAACACTCTTTGGCTCCGGTAAGGATCCAAAGGATCCAGTAAGGATCACCTTTAGTAAATCTCCAAAACAGTACTTATTAAATCCCTTGCTAAAAGAAGGCATTCTCTGTAGTTTACCTTGTTATAGATAGATAACAAGGTAGATGCCAAGGTCACAGCCTGTAGTCCTCAAATATTTTTATTTCTTTTCCAGTGTGTTTATTTTGGCACAGCAGTTATCAGGTTGGCTTTGGATTACAGCCTAGTCAGTCCCTGCTGCACAAGAGTATGGGATTTTTCTCCTCACCTCATCCTCCCAAATCCTTACAGCAAAAACCTTTCCCCCATAGACAGCTGTGCACCTGCCATAACACATCGTGTTCATCAGCTTCAGCACATGCAATAGGGAATAGGGGCAAAGTACAGAGAAAGAAAATCACATATACCAAGTTATAAATTCACAGAGGGCACTAGCTAGCAACAGGCCAAAGAGCATTATTGAGTAATTTGTCTGTGCATTCAAAGGTAGCAGTTTTGGCAGGCATGAACTTGTCTTGGACATCTCTTGTCACGATGTAATCTTCAAAGGAGGTATTGTGGGTTTGGGACAGGGCACAACAGGGCTCCAGCTCCTCAGAGAGCTCTCAGTGGATTTTCTTAGTCACACTAACTAAATAGTCAACTTGTGGCTAACTTTGAGGGAGGAACAGAAAAACAAAACAACAATTTTCTGCAAACATCCCCCTGGAAAAGTAGAGATGGCTGAAAAAGTCTTCAAAATTAATATAAGATATTACTTTTTATGTCGTTTACTTATGTCAACAGAATAAGGTAAGAGTGTATATTAATGTACACTTATGTACACATGCACAAATAACAAATACTCTTACATTTGTTATTAGTATACGTGTGTCCAGGTGAGGTATTCCTTAAAGTTCTTTGCCAGTCGGTAGCTGTCCCAAACAACGACTGTCCTGGAGCTTTTTTTCTGTCTTTGTCTGTCAAGTCTTTGTCTCATTATGGCAAAAAATGGAAATTGGAAATTTTTCCCAGCTAATAAAGAAAAACAGAAATTGAAATAATTCCCGTAACAAGCCAAACAAAAGAATTTTGTCTTTGTTTCATGTTTTCCTAAAATAGATTGCTTTCATTGTTTTCATGGTAAGTCCACCTATACCATCTTAAACAGAGAATACATTTTGGTGTATGGTTTATTGTGATCTACCTGAAAGAAAGATTTGAGTACAAAGCAGAAATCTGCAAGACACTAGCAGCTGCTCACTCTAAGTTTCCAACAGTTGTTTTACTTATGGGTACAGCTCCTTAGAAAGTTATTAAATTAACGTAATTACCTACTTTTACTGGCTCTCAAGTCTTCAGCATCTACCATACTAGCGTTGCTGTATTTTGGGATAACACACACCAGATGAACGAAGACTCAGATCACTTCCCAAGGAGGACTTGAGTGCTATGGAGTGCATGCTAAAGGTATTAGCCTAAATATTAGACTCTGGTAATGCAGCTAATTATCATCTGCACCTATTTTAATCATGAGTGCTGTGGACTGCATGTGACTGCATCAAACACAAAGACCTTCATAGCACCCATTACAACTAATGGTGTAGGATAAATATGAAAGAACATAGTCTCACCGCTACTAGGACAGATGTCAGACACATTGCAAGTACCTCAAGGTAACATAAAAGGGGCTATTAGTTGTTATCTTAATAGTAAGACTGTTTTCTTGGCTGTGAAAAGCATGAGTTTGCACAGAGTGTAACAATCTTCTATTCTAAACCTGATTAAAAAAGTACTTTACACCTCCTGCAGAGAGAGATCCTTGAGCTGCAATGCCTTTACCAGATTGTGTAATGATTAAAGCTTTAAAAAACTGCTTTGCCCTACCAAGAAACTTCTTGAAATTTCAGAAACTTTTCTGTCATCACTCAAATGAAACAGAAACCTAAAATATTCATGCACAAAAAAAAAAAAAAAAAAAAAGAAAAAGGGAGAAGAGAGGGGAGGGGAGACCAGAAGAGAAAAGGGAAAAGATCTACTATTCCTTTACAAGCAAAAGGACATTTTGTACGTGGCTGTGGGTGACCTGATTCAAGTCTTCACCGTGCCGTTTTCCTACATCACAAGTAAAATGTTTTAGGTGTCAGACTACACTTTTTTCAAGGAGGGCCTTCTACTTCTCTTCTGTCTGTTTTCTTTATGACCTCAAAATCTGATCTTTTTTTTTTTTTTAATTTTTTTCTCTATAACAGAAGCATTCCCAAGAAAAGTTCTGTTTTCAATAATTCCAATTTCTGATGAAATAAGCTTCATATAAAATAATTCCTCAGCAGTTCTAGTCATGTGTGATGCAAAAAGAAATACATACACAGACTGAAAACTTAATTACAGAATCTCCCAGGGAAAATGGTTTCCTTCTTACAACGGGCAGGGGCCATGACCATAACACACAGGGGACTGCATAGAGCTTCTGCCATAACAGATGGGGGGTTACAGGCACACAGAACAGCTATAAGGATTTCTTCAAAACAGAACAAAAATGTGGAAAAACAAGAAATGGACAAAGCCATGCAAAACTGTGAAGTTTTCTTAGATCACTATCTCTGTCAAGAACTTGATTCAGATTTGCCCATGATGCATCAAGAGTGCATCAACTTAGGTCATAATTTGAACGTCAGTAAAAGTAATCATTAAAGTACGTAAAACCATATCTTTCATCAATTCATTTTTAAATTGTCCCTCAGGACCTTGTTGTACTCTGATGTTTCCTCCAGGACTTCGTTATGTGTGAGAGAGTTACCTGACAAACACTACTCACAGGAAGATGCTTCTTCCAGAAAAAGCACCTAGTAACATAAAGTCCCCAAAACAGCCCCAGTTGCTCTTTAGATATATCTGTACTAATTAATAAAGAACACTCTGAGCTGTTCTCTAGCACTGGGGCCAACTCCCATGGAATAGTCCAACCAGAAATTAATAAGTCTCCAGCACTGAGTTGGCCACATCTGATGTGCCTGTTGGGGACACTCATGGTAACTCTCAAAATACACCCAGGAGTTGTCTGGGAGGATGAAGCCAAAGCTGTGTCAGAGATCAACAGTGCTGTTTAACAGTACATTTAACAGCTACATTCACATACATGTGTCTGCACACTGCCACTGTTTCATAAATTTTATATGATAGAAATGGCTTCTGCATATTCTTACATTATTTGCAGTGTTGCATGAATGATTCAGTGCCACATTTTAATGGGTCACACACATAGGAATGGAGTATTCTGCAGATTGACAGATTTCTATGGTTCAGCCTTAGTGCTAGATAAAAGTTAAAGACAGATTAATCCCAAAGACAGATTTACAAAAAATAAGACAAAACTGCAATAAAACCAATACTACTTTTTACATCACAGATTTATGCAGCTTTTCAAATAGCTCCTAGGGTAAGGTAAATAATTTCTATAATGTACCCATGAGTATTCTGTGAGTCAAAAACCCTTTGGTCCTGTTGTCAGGACCAAATGGAATGACCTTCAGCATCCTTACCCAATGATCTGTCAGGGTCAGTTTAGGTTACTAAGTTTCCTCCAGGTTCCCTACAAACAGGGCTTGCTTTCCCTTAAAGGCAACAAAACCAGCAGAGATAACAGGAAGAAACTGTATTCTTTCTTTTATCCTTAATGTACCTAACCACGCTAGCAATGCAGAGATGGGAAACTTCTACCTGCAGCTATTGCTGAGATACCCATTACACAAGGGAGCCTGGAGATGCTCAGATATAACTTGTCTTGAAACTTCTGCCCATACCTTCTCATTTATTGCCTTGAATTGTTTTTATATGTGCTCTGAGCTCCAGGAAACCTAAATTCCTTTTCCCATGAGCATCATGAGAGCTTGCAGAGCTGTCATTTATTTCCACAGACTTTATTAATTGTTTTAGTTTAGGGGGAAGATTTTTGGTTTAAAGTAGGGTTTCAGGAACATGGTTTCTTATTATGATAGTGGCTCTATCACAGCTTATTGTATTTCTTATCACCTCCTTTGATAAAAGAAAATAGCTGATTTTAGAATAACTTTCTGTGGCACTGAATAGAATGCATAATCCCTGCTTCAGGGCTTGCAGAGGGTCTGGAGATCAGTAGAAATATTATTCATTGTCACCAATTGATAATAATGCAGCATTTTAGTTGAGGATTTCAGTGCCCAAAAGACAAAAGTTCCCTGGGGAAGGGAAGGTTATACACTGGTGTCTGTTCTACTTTTAGCATTTCACAGTTAACATGGTTCTGTCAGCCTTGTTCAGAATAGGAGCAATCAAAATGAGTGTATCAAAACCTGTGCTTGAAGTTGTACTTTATGGTGTCAGAGGAACGATCTTTACTGCAACGTTAGATTTGTATCAGTTTAGAGCATCAGCTCACATTTTGCCCTGCCTCCACGTCCCTGGCCTTGGATGGATTGGGAGACGCAAACGGGCATCTTCCACTTAGCTCAAGGTTTACTGAGCCCATACAAAACTCCAGTGAAAGGAGAAAGGAAAAAAAAAAGGAATAAAAAGTCCTCTGCAGGGGAGAAATTCAGCATCTGTAAGAGCTGCTGCACTCCTGCTGGTTTAGTAGCAGTCAGAGCTGACTTCACTATTCTGCCCAGCCTATAAAAGGAAAATCTCAATTACCTGTGTTAAAGAGTCATTCTCTTACATAAACTGATTACTCAGGATGTATTCTGATAGCTGCATTTGTCCCTAGTGGAGCAGACAGTATGCTTAACTGTCCAGAAAATATATTCTGCCCACCTGCATCTTAGTAATTGCTAACAAAATAGAAATCAAAATAATTACCGGTGCAAGCATCTCCAAAGCCTTCCAATAGGCATTTCAGACCTGGGGAAAGGTTTTGTAATCTGAAAGGCAGGGGATGGCTGAATTCCACTAGGGGCTGAATTTAAAAATGATCACTTGCAAAGTCCTCATGGTCAAAAATTTAATTTAGGTGTTATTTTCAAGAAACTTGAAATACATTTGTTAGTTTACTGTATCGGAAGTAAGCACCCAGTTTCTTTGCCTGAACGCTGGAATGCAAACGAAGCAGCAGTGCTTCCAAACCACTTCAAGCAAAAGCAACACTATTCTATAAGAACACGGGTTTTGACGCTTATTGAATCCTAAAATCACTTATATTTGTTTTTATTTTGAAATCATACCAGAAACACATTAAGCTTACTTTGGAAACCAGTAGACTTTGCTTGCATGAGGGAAAAATCTGCTTAAGGGTTTTATTTTTCTCCAGAAGAAAATGGAAACAAATAATATTGTTTCAAAGCAATTTAGGGTTGATGGGAATATTGGAATTCCTTGTATCACCTCCCATGAGTTACATGGACTTATAGTAAATTACATCTTGTTCAGCAGAGCCTCAGATTGGAAATTACAAACAATATACCAAAAGCCTCCAGCTATGAAGCTTATAGTAGTCAATATAATTTGGAGTAGCTCACATTTTTCTAAAACTGTATTCATTTTAGAAAAAGAGTGATGTTTGTAAAATCTGTTTTCATTTTCCTTACTTTATAAAGTATAACAAAAAGTCAAATAAATGCTTCACTGAGCAATTTCATATATATAAAATGGCTTCAAGTAATTATCTGCAACAGTGTCTTGGAAAAATAACACATTTGTTATTTTTGGCATTTCCTGGTTGGTGTATGCAAAATGTCTCAATATTTAACTGTTATATGTCAGCCACATTCACTGACCTGCTATTTGCTAGACAGCTCCCTGAAAGGATAATTGTTCGTTTTCTTTTCTATGGACTTTTAGACTGGAATAATGTTTACAGAATTTGACAGACACCTTACAAAATAAAATTAATCTCTACAGGAAAATAGATAGAGCAAAACTTTCTTGTTTCAGATCTGGTCTTCAAAATTAGGGCCCAGACACCTAAGGAAAGTAACTCTTTTTTTACATGACAGCTTCAGCACAAAAGACTGAAAAATTGCTGAACATATTTACTTCTGCGATTAGGAATAAATACAAAAAAAAAAAAAGGATTTTTTTTGCTAGTGAAGAGAGTAACAGCAGTATCATTTTTAATACCCAGAAGAAGGTATTATTTCCAGTCACCAAACATTTCTCACCAGGCTCAGTTCATCTGCTCTAAGTAATGAGGACTAAGAAATGAGAGCAGGGATTAGTTTAGAACTGCTGCTTTGGCTGAATTTGCTGTGATATCGCAAATGGACATAGAACATCTTCAATATCTTTTTTTTAGGTGTGATTGACAAGTTTAATTTATTTGATGTGCTTAGTTATAGGAATAGCAATAAAGCAATGGAAGGAAGCGGGACTGACGCTGCATGGCAGAGTTGCCTTGGCAACAGAGCAGTCAAAGGTAAGGCAGGAGACGTGAAGGGACTGGATGCAGAGGCAGAACCCTCCCTTGGTATAGGAGGATGAGAAGTTTCACAACAAAAGGCAAATTGTAGCAATATAACACAGCTCTTGCCTGCGACAATGGTAATATTCAGAATGTGACTTTAAACATCCAGCATTACTGTTCTGAATTCGTCAACACTGATAGGCAGTCTGAAAATCTTTTAGGAAAACATGGAAGTTAACAACCTAAATGAATAGGATAAATAAGGACGCTGGCACCTACTTTTGGGTCTTTGTACAGCTGCAAAAATGAAACCTAGATGAAAACCAATTTCACATTTTCCAGTTATAGCTCTTGCCCCAGACTCGGTCCCTAACAAAGGTGAGGGTGTCAAGCTGCCTGCTTGCTGCCAGACAGCTGAATGTTTCTCCTAAGGTTATGACAGACGAGCACAATTCTCAATGCTGTCTTTCCAAAGAGAGTAATATTTTTTGACAGATAGATGTAACAGCTTCCATTTTCATTAGCATCATAATCATAGGAAAGTGCTAGAAAAAAATCCTGCGTCTGAGCAAATAAAATTTCACAGTAATATTTCTAGGCCCCACTGAAAGAATTTTATTGTAGCAGGCACTTCCTTTGCTTCCTTCATTAGAAATCAAATGTTACCCCAAAAATGCTAAGGTTTGCATGCTAATGACTGAGAAATAATTGAAATGAAGTACAGTTATATGAGTAAAAACTCTGAGGACTCAGCCAGCCTTCTGGAAATACTGAAATTCTCTCATCTTTCATTAGTTTTCTGTGAAGTTGTGCACCTGCACAGCAGAGAGTCACACTGTGCAGGAGCGCACATCCTGGCTGGGCTTCCAGAGGCACAGTTGTGAGCCCAGACACAGTAACACCGAGCAAGGCAGAAATGACACAGCCTTGGAAAGGAAAGGACTGACCTTTTCTTGTCGACAATGCTGCTCCACGGTGAAGCTGGACATCAGCACAGGACAAGAAGGAAGGTCACATCAGGTGGCAGCCAGCTGGTGTGGATAGGGAAAGGAAGGGCAAGGCAAGTTCGTAATTCAGTACTTCTTTTTGAGCTTCATTATTCCTCACTGCACCTGCAATTGGGAACAGAAGAACAGTTTGTTTTTACTGTTGACATCTTTTTAGGTTCGGAAACCATCACTTACACACAGAACAAAGGAAACAATCACAAATGTGACTTGTAATCATCTGTGCCGTAGAATTTGTTTTCATTACAACACATCCGCTGTGTTTTTAAGCGTAAATATAGTGAACACAGTTTTTGAAGCAGTTTAGACTATATGGTTTATGAAATACTATAGCTAAGAGATCTGTTCCCCTTGCACAGGGCTTTACAATAGCAATAATATCACAATTTACATTTCCCCCATATATCTTTTGCCACGACTAAAAATTGACCAATACAGTGAACTTCAACCTGCCACATCTCAGAAATTAAGGCATAGAACAGGCTGCATTCATTGTTGCATAGTTAAATTGACAGCAATGGGTGTCCTTGATATGTCTCTTGTTCTTTAGCTACTACCACTTTGGAGGAGTATGGTGTTCATTCTACAGCACACATGACAGAAGTGTCTCTCGTAGGACTCCCCTGAGCACAAGGACTCACTAAAATCCACCAACACATTTTATACTTACAAAGCACTTCCCATTCACGGACTCTGTAGCAGCTTGACAATTTTAAGCCAAACAAAATTATTTGACATGAAGTCTGTATGCTTTTCTACATGCAAGTGGCTAGAGCAGAGCATGCAGAAAAGTCTTTACCCCAAATCACTAAGTAATATACTAAAACTCTTAACTGATTTTATTTATTTATTTTCGAGGTTCCACATGTAAAATAAGTGGATTACATAGTCTACTTTTCACTAGCAGAATCAAGTCAGGAACCTCAGGACCAAGACTCCAAAAGTGCTACCACAAAGACTGAGCTACTTCATCCACTAGGTATTTCAGCAAAATGAAGTACCAAAGAGGCAAAAAAAATTAAATATACATAGTGCTTTTAAAAACAAAACTATTCTTGGCCATGATCAGCAAATACAACAGTGAAATAGTACAGTTTCAGTTTGCAAGATTTATTTTTTACCCACATTTAACATTAGTATGGTGAAAAAAGACACATGCTAATGATTTGGAGAAAATTCTATGGTTGGCCATGGGATCATCAAAATACGTTTTCCATTCTTGAAAATTAATTTTTTTCACTAGAACTACACTTCTAAAATGTATCACCTATGTAAACAAATAACCTACATAAATATAAGAGTTAAAATATGTACTGTTAACTCTACTAATAACTGCGGAGATCTCTTTTGCACTGAATTGCAGATAGGGAACCCATACTGTGCTGTAGCAAGGGGTTTGGTAAAATGACTTCACAAAACATAGCATAAATCTCCAGCTGAAGAAATGTCTGCTTATTCTGCCTTGTCATTTTCAACCTCAATCAGGTTGTTAACGCCCTACATTTCTATGTCCGTTTTATTATAGTGTTTCTTAATACAGTTCATTGGAAATTCAACTTAATTCTTTCTAAGTTTTAAATAAACTAAAAAGTAACATGGTACTGATGTTTTACAAAATCTTTCCTTGATTTTGTGTTCGGTTGAGCCAGCAGGTGCTGGTATTCATTAAGAGTCAGAAATTCACTGGGAAGCAACAAATATGAATACAAAGCAAGACATACACATTTTTGAAAACTTCTGGGTTTGGTTCAGATGTTAAGACAATTACACATCTAAAAATAAAATTTAATGTTAAAGCACCTTCGTCTTGCTTTTCCAAGCTTAAGTGGGAATTTGCCTGTTAAAGTAGTTTTCATCTTTAAATATTAAGCAGACAGTAACACTGATCGTAAACATTTCATTCACTAGCTTCCGTTAATATACTTTGTTGACTAAATGTAGTTTAAGTGAAAAAAAGGTTGTTTTTTTTCGGTAACTATTTCTACTTTATTAAATCATTTTTATGATTAAAATGCATTTAAGTTCACATGCATATAGTTGGATGAATGCCAAGTAATTAAAATTATAGGAAAAAAACTTCCCAGCGTAATGAACAAATCAAATAAATACATCTGGATAAATACATCTAAAGCCATATAACTCGAGATTCTCTTAAAAAAAAAAAAAAAAAAAAAAAAAAAAGGAGAAAAAAGCATAACTTTAAGTTGAGCACTTGGTTGCAAATCAGTTTTTAAAATTATACGCAAGCAGAAATAAATTCTACTTAGGGGAAAAAGTCTAACACATATAGCTTGAATTACATTTCCCAACAAACCTTTCAGGGGACTAACATCTATTTTCTGTGCTCATGTCCAGCAGAGCTGAGCTCTGAAGCCTCCAGCCTTGACTGCCATGCAACTATGCAGATACAAAGCAGAAAGCATCTTTTTCTTTTTTGCAGGGTAGACAGCATGGGAGGGTAATATTTTCTTCTCTTTCATTTGGTTCTGAGTGAAATGGTTTTAGGAACCCATTATGACCCTGGCTGTATTGCATTGTCTCATTATTACAATGCTTGGGCTGCAGATGCATAGGCAGAAGGTTATGCCTTTGAAAACATCTGGGCTGTTCTTAAAAATAAAAAAATAAAAGGGGATGTGGGAAGAATGGGACACATCGTGTGAGACCTTGGAAAACCTTGTTTTATAGAAAGCTGAAATTACAGCCAAACTGGGACTGAAAACATCTCTTTACTATTCCCACTCTTGGGAAAGTACGCTAGCTCCCAGAAACAAGAGCTGAAACATAAAGATAAATGAACTCCATCCTGCCAAGAGAAACCTGCAGCATTGGGTCTCTGCCTGCTGGGGCCAGCCCTGCCATTACAGCTCCTCCAGCTGCCAAAAAGAGAGATGAGCACACAAGCCCAGCTGCCGGTGAACGGAGGGACCCAGTTGCAATTCCCCTACCTCTGCTCAACGTCACCCAAGAGAGGCATAATTGGCACTTGAATTGAAGCATGTGCAAGGTCCTTTTGTATCCACCGCTTGCTTAGCTTGAAAATTAAAAGAAGCTATTGATAGCAATTTATATGCACCAGGATGGCTGAGAGGGGAGCTTGAACATGCTAAATTGCAAGTAATCGGTCACTGCTCGGTGACAGCTTAACAGAACTTAATCACAAAATTTAAAAAAAATAAGAGTGGGAAAGAAAATGAGAGGACATCAAGTTCTTTCCTCTGCTTTTCTCACAGAGTTTCTATTTATAATCTTTCCAATAATATCTCTGTTTGGGGATGGTATTTTAAAGGTGCTGAAGAGACTACGGTTAGCTGCAATTCCTGGGTGCATGCACGTGCGTTAAAAGCAGATCTCTCTGCTAATGACAGCTTAATTCAAGATCTGTACGTAAACCCAACGTCTGCCTTATTTCCATTCTAGAGAGAATGCCATTTTCGTAGAAATTGCATGTACTCAGATGGATGAAAGACTAAATTTTGCAGACTGACTTCACTTTTCTTATCTTTACATTAAAAGAGTTCATGGTGCCAACAGAAAGCTTCCCATGCATGTCCTTTCTGCAGAATGTCCCTAGCAAGAGCTAAATACACATTGCAGTTTGCCAGCACTGCCAAAACCCCATTATCTTAGGAAGGGGGAGGTTCCTTTCTTATCTTCAAGTGTCATTTGAAAATATTTCTTGTCCATTTCTCTTATCTTTCCCGCTATAAATCAATTTCATCAGCTTGAGAGAAACCTGGATACTTGGTACAAAGATGAAGGGGATGACAAAAAGGCTGAAAAGTCATGCTGGAGAGCACCAGGGAGCTGAAGAGAAGGAGGGAAAGGAAGGAGCCCAAAAGGAGATAGGAATTGAGACAGACAGGCACATAACACACAGAGGTCATGTAAAGCTAAAAATAAACCATACCACATACAGTAAGTTCTACAGTATTTTGCACTAAATGGTAATATGACAAGATGAGTTCAATGGAATAATTTTTAAATCCCCTTTCCAGGGGTAATGTTAATTCCTAGAACCTCATACATCTGAGGGATTGTACACATTTCTGTCGAACTACAACAGCAGAACAGCCTTTTTAATTTTGTATGTCTCACCTCGTGTGAATTAACTCATTTAAATTGCTGATTCTCTCCCTCACCATTGCACATTCACGTACATTATTTATTGTGTTCAAATGATATCATTCTTGGGTGGCAAATTGAGGTTGAAAAGACTTCTCACATCTGACTTCAATTCATCTCACCTTCCTGCTCTGTTCATAAAAGCAGGAGGGAAAGAGACATTTCACCCACCACCTCCTGCTTATTACTTTTAAAATGGCAAATGAAACAGGAAAAGCATATTCAGGATTACTGTGCAGCAGAGAATGCGTTTGCCATCAATGCCTAAACTGAGACAACAGAAAATACATTTTTATATGAACTTTGGTATTACCCAGCTGGTGCCACTACTCAGTGATGAGCATTGGTGAAACAAACCGTATTTTCCACAATCTTGAAACATCAGAGGGTGAAAATCCCAGCTATGCAGATTCTTTATACCCTTCCAGTGAACGGTCACTACATACTTTATTCCACATGTGAAGAGAATTTACCCACCTTCCTCTGCCTTCCTCTCCGACTGTTCCTCATGCAGCTGCTCCCTTCCCTACCATGGTTGTGACTGGTACCACAAAGCTCTACACCAAGGAATTTATACAAGGGAAATTTACTGCCAAGGGCAGCAACAATAGATACTTACCAATATCACAAGTGAAACTCATCACGTTAACCCTTATAATTACTACTGACACTGAGTACAGCTGTGAGCCAACTTGATCACCTGGGGGCACCTGCAGTGGCATTGGTGAGGGGAGCAACCCAGTGGGAAGTCACTTTGCACCCAAGTTACCATGACCAGGATAAAATACTGTCCCAAGTGATGCTTGTATAAACTGAAGGAAAACAAGTCCCCAGTCAGAGTCCCAAGATCACTAGACACAGCAAGGTAAAGAGTCTGGCCAGCCTAGCTGCATAAGCTCAATGAACAGTTCCAGGTTCTTTTTCTATATCACCGGTAAGAATCTTATCCAAAAGTGTCCTGGCTAACTCAGAAACCTTTGTTTCAACACTTTCAACGGAAGTTGAAAAATATCCTTTCTGGAGATAAGGCTATCTTCAGCCTAGGCACAACTGAACAAAACACACTGCAGCAGCAGTTTCTCTGTTCTGTAATCTGGATAACGATTAGTGAGATATCTTCACATCGTGCACTACTGATTTTCCACAGGCTACAGCTTCTCGGAAGGATTATCACAATACAAACAGGGCTCAGAGGGTGCACCTGCATTTTTAATTTGGATGAGGAGTGGACACATGAAACACACCTCCTGACCAGCTCCTTAGTACAATCTCGGATCTGGGTCCACACAAGTGTTCACACTCAGACAGTCTTTAACTTGAAACAGGACCTGACCCTGTTTTGAGACTGGGGATTTTGGCTTCCTCAGTAACTTAGCATCCACAGGAACTTTTAAGCTGTTCACAGGTTAACAGCCTTAGTCTTCAACAGATTCTGAACAGGCACGGCCATCGACAAATAGTTCCTTGTTTTAGCAACAAGGATGACCCCTGAAGGTCAGAGCAAGAGCCCTGGGTTAAGCAGTACGGGAAGGGATGCCGCAGCGCAGCCTACGCTGTGGTTACTCTGAGGCCATCACCAGTGCTGGCATGGCAAACTCCACTGGAACCGACGTCTGATGATTTTATTTATTTGTCTACTTTTACTGCAGAGTCTAAGCTCACAGGACTGCAGAACTGGAAGATTTTTAGTCTAGATTCTTCTAATGTATTTCTTTGCACTGCTAGTGATTAAAGATCAATCTACTTCCAAAAGCAGGAAGTGTTACTTGGGTATGCAGAAATGCAGAATCAGAGTAATAGCATAGGGCTCTAGCCTTCTGTGCTAAGAATTGTGGTATAAGTTTGTTGCTATTGCCTTTTGCAGGTTTTCATTTAAGTAAACTCAGAAACACTAAAAATCACCTGCGAAGAAACCATGAAACGTATCGACTTAGATGTAAGGTCCCCTGCAGGTCAGTATTCCAATGAATTTTATTTTATTTCCTTTTAGTAGTTCTTTGCCATGTTACTGAAAGTGCACGGGGGGCAGGAAAACAAACCATGAAGGATCGGATTCTGCAGAATTAATTATCATCCCCTTATAATTTTGGAAGCATGGGTAAAGAACAACCTAACCACATTAAACTGCGTGTCCTTGTTTTATATTTGAAATGCTTGCCTATTGAGGCAAGAAATTTTTTCATCTGGAATTTTATAGGCATCTTACTTCTATCAATATATTGGAATAAAAAAGTTCCTACGAAAATCACTGCAAGGATGAAAACGTTTAGTCTTCAGATCATCCCCTGGGGAGATGACTGGGACTGGAAGACACGAGCTTTTTATCTTCTGGAAGAGGAGGCGGGTAGTAAGCAGAGAGACCAAGAAATGCAATCAGGGCAGAGGCAGATTATCAACAGCAAGCTACCAAGGCAGAGAGGACAACAGAAGAACTGACAGAGACGAGATAAAGCACTAGCTGTTTTGAACAGGGACGGAAGAATGTGAACATACTTTTGCAGGGCAGCGAGGGTCTATTTTCAGCCTGCTTTTGCCATGCTGGAAGTTTCCATGATGGAGAAGAAAATAGCACTGTAGCAGAAAATGATTGTGACCCGCTCAACGAACCTGACCTTAGCTACAGAATGTGCCAGCGTGATGAGGGAAATGAAGAATCTTAATGAGGCAAGAGGAAACCCGGTCATCCTAATGCAGTGGGCTCCTCCCAAGAGATCAGCTAGAGAGGAGCATTCATTGTGTTTTGCAACTTGATTTGAATTCATCCCGTCTTATCTTTTAAAGAAAGGGCAAGAGCGTTCATAAATTGACACAATCTGCTTGTAAATCTCTTTCTTTCTCACATTTACCCTCTGAAGAATTAAACTGCAAGTCCTCTCAGCTATCATTTAGGTCTGGGGAAGCAGGGTCTGAGGAACCTGAGTGGAAGACTGGGGACATGGCCACCAGTTGTGGCTCCCAGGAGGAGGACACATGAACGGATGGGTCAGTGCAGCACCCTGATTGTCCAAGACAGAATTACATCCCCCAATCTTCCTTTGTTCCCTGTCAACTGTCCTAACACAACCTGGTGATAAAAGACAGCTGAAGATGAAGCCTAAAGCTTCTTTTGCTGTTTTCTGTTTGCCTGCTTTCTTTTATTTTGAAAAACCATCTTCCACAGAGAAGTGACAAGAATTATTAGATTTCAGCTGAAAGCTGGAGATGGCTTTCCTGAATAATTGCAGCTTTTCAGGTTTTTAGGTTTCTGAACTTGTTGGGATTTTTGGTTTGGTAGGCTGGAAATTTTTGTGTAATTTCCAGCTTGATGAGGAAAAAAATACCAACCCATCACTTTTCCTTCCCAAGTATCATTTTCTAGCTTATGCATTTCTATTTCAGTCTCCCGTGTGATCGTTTTCTTATTTATTAGTAAGGGACTTTAGGTTTCTCATTCTTCTATGACAGAAACAGGTAACTTTTAAAAATCCCCAATCATATTGTTTTAGCTGAGAACTAGATCCTAGCACAACAGACGGAGAGTTCAGCAGCACTGGGTTGATGCTTCTGAGCCCAGAAGCTGATGTGTGACGCAGGGATAATAAACCAGCAGAGGCTAGCTCTGCTAACAACATTAATCCGTCCCTCTGGTCTGCTCCAGCTCTGGCGCCCAGGGCGTTCAAAGAGTTTGATAAAGCCCTGACAATTCTCCCATGCGATAATATCCTGTAGGAGGGCTTGTAGAGGCTGAGGAGTTCTGCAGCCTTTCTTGATCTTCACTTTTTGCATAATGAATCTACTCTGAAGTACAGAGAGCAGCACATGAATCCTCCTGTGATCTGCGCTATATTAGAAAGAGAAATCTATACGGCACAAGTCACCACTGCTACCAGAATGGCATCTGCAGCAGTGCTGCAGCCAGGCATAAACTGGAGCAGCCCCGATTCCCTTCCAAATTGCACAGAGGTTAAAATAGAGCCAGCACTTCAGCAGAGCACAATGGCAAAATGCAGACAGTCTGCTGCTCCTGCCTACCCACCCCTTACAGCTTCATCACTGGCACACGGAGCAATTCAACCTTTTAATTTCACATTTGAACTTTTTCCTGTAGCTTCAGCAAACTTCGTGGTCTGCTGTGGTGCTGGATAATATTTTCTCTTCACGAACTGACAGCTAATAAAGCCAAATGACATATTTAGTTCTTTTACAAAATATGGCTCTAATCTGAAAGCTTACGGTGCATCTGTTACTCAGAAACCATTCTCACTTCTACCAGAGACATAAAATCTGACACCTAGACACAAAACTAATTTAAAAGATAGAAGGAAGGACTCTACTGGTGGTCTATATTAGGAACTTACTGTGCAGAAAGGGTCATTTTGGTGCAGTTTATCTTCCACCATATCTTATCTTTGAGCCAGCGGTGCCTAATGCAGGCAGCTCTGAGCAGTTTCCCTCTTGGTGGAACCCTGGTGGGCTCAGCAGCAGATGCCACAGGCACACTTCATAGTGTGGAGGCTCAAAACGTTTTGAGGCTACTTACCAGATAAAATACACACAGGGATCCAGTGCAGCTGTAACTGATGAGCCACATGGAGCATGAACTCCACAGCTCAGTTTTTTTCTAAGAACACTGAACACCAAAAGTGTCCAGTTTGGTGAAAAGAATCTCGTGCTGTTTATGATGATGGTTTCTATTTGCGAAGGTTTTACACCACTCTGTCTTTCGCAGGAAGACTGGCCGGCAGTTAAAGACCCAGGACCAGAAATTGAAGGCAAGTGCTTAAAATTCCTCAGGGACAGTCAAGGTCCTCTGACCAACAAGAGGCAGCATGCTCTGCCCACTGCAACCTCCTCTTCACCCAGTCCTAGCATGAGGATCCTAGTAGAATCCAGATAATGAAAATAACATTTTTCACATTTTTTACTGTATTCAGCTCTACAGAGTCACAGCCAGATCTGGGAAATGGCAGTGGGGCTCTCTACTGCACAAACAGAATTTGTTAACCGAGTTGCAATTACAGGACCAAAACCTACCTGCCCATCTATAGCTGCCATCACATTAAATCTGATGGTAATTGGATTGAGCAGGCTTGTAAATCAGGGCAGAATTTGACCTGCCAAATCTCTATTATTTGTGATGTTATTCACTACATTAAACTCAAGTTGATTTTCAGACTCTAGCTGAAATCTGCCTGTTAAAGCAGCAAAACCTTTTCAATTTAACGTTGTCCAAAATTTGAATTGGGATGAATAAGGAAAAAACATGTAGCCCTAAATTTTCATTTTGTGCCAAGAACAAGTACACACACAGCAAATCTAGGGGAAGGGCAAAGAAAACAGCTAAACCTCGTCACACAATGTGAATAAACACTGCTGGAAATGATTTCTTTAACAGTGTTTATAGCAGCCACTATTCAAAGATGGCATTAGTACACAAAAAGGACACGTGGCTATCTTGAATACCCTGGTTTTATTCATAGTTAATGATGTTTTCTTCTCAGGCAGTGTATTTTTAAATCACCTTTTCAGTGCTAGAAAAAAACATGTCAATGATTCCTCTCAGAACCAGAACCAGTAACTCAATTTCTAGAAGTTCAGCAACATTGCTCTGCATCACGCACTGAAAACGCCTCTTGAATCATTTGTTTTGCTCACAACTTGTGAAACAACTTCTGATAAACAGCCAGCAAGGACCTGGGGGCACGTCTGGCCCGGCTGCTCCTCACCACAGCAGGAGCGGCACCTCCGGGAGGCAGAGCTATCTCCTGCTTCATTTTTCCCCACTCAGTGGACCAAATGCCCGTAGGATACGGATGGTCAGAACCAGCACAGACAGTCAGCAAATCTGGTCACACAGGCATCGCTTCCACCCCTTCTGCAGGATACAAGAAATGCAGACAACCCACACCAGCCTAGTGCAATCACTGTTGGTGTCAATCACATCTACACCAGTTATCTGCACAATTAGAACTACGCCGGGGACTGAAATTCCATAGGAGACATAACGTACGTCTCCCACCTATACACTGAAAGCTACGCCGTTCTGTTTTAATTCTGTGTCAGATTGTCACATGGGATCTAGAGAGCACAATTCAAAGACCAAGAAAGTAGACGGTGAATACCCGCTGACTACACAATTTAAAGAAAATCTATGCAAAGGAAATTTGCAAGTATTAATTCCACCACAACTGTGGAGATTCCCCAAGTTCCTGTTTTGTTCGCTATGGACAGAGGAAAATCAAAACCATTAGCCATAGAAAAATAGGTCTTCAGCAGAGTATTTCTTTAATCTGGCTGAATGACCAAACATTCTTTGAAATGGTCTTGTATAAAATATTCCTTGATTAATTAGTAATTACCATGCATTGTTATCAAACTAGAATGTCTTATGACAAAGGACATAGCTCTATTAAGCTCACAGATAATGGACCGAATCATGAAGTGCTTCTTTAGATTGATATTGTGTGAGCTATTTCTCCAGGTTCCTTACAATGAAATTGGTCATTTCTAGCGCCGTGTTTCTTTTTCTTCCTTTGAAAGTCTCAATTGGACAAAACACAGAGAAAGAAAAAACTATTTCAAAGACAAAAAATGAAAGTCAGTTGAATTCATGCATTTGTTGTTTTGTTCTAACAAATTAAATTAGTCACAGCGGAACTACAGTGTCAGGGAGAGTCGAGCTGGAAAAGAGCTACTAAATTATTTACTATACCCTCCAATCCCTTAATTGTCAAGAAATATCTAGCCTTACCTGTTGTTTTATTTTTCGCAGTCATGCTGTTTGCATTCTGCTTATTTTCACGAAATACCCAACTTTCTTGCAGATGTTCAAATGTGTTTTTTTTCAGTGAAGAGGAACACCAAGAGCTGTGAACCACATTCCTGCAGTCCAGAAACTGTATTCTGCTGCCACAGTGCTTACTTCAAAAAATTTCCCCCCACTTTTAAGAAGCAGTTGTTTAAATTATTAATACTGTCTTTCTCCGGTGCTTAAATGCAACTGTTTTCTCTAGTGATTAAATACAACTGTTTTTATTCTAGGACATGGTGGTTTTAGAAATGGATGGATTCACTTAGTAAGAATAAGGATCTTGCCTTTTAGTTCCCCAAAGCTTCAGTAATTCTGGAGCTGAATCACAAATCATCGTTTTAATGGATGACCTCAGTAGTTCATCTTAGACATTTTGATTACTGCAGCCAAAGCAATTAGGTAAGACAAGAAATCTGTTCTTCAGTCATCTGTAAAGGAATTAAAAATCCTTTGTTTAGGCTGTGATATTCATAAGTTAGCTTACCCTTCTGAGCTCGACTGGCTAGCATTTCCTTATATTTTGGTTTTAATAATTTACATCTTCCTGAGAACTCCAAAATATCAGGGCTGGTGATCAAGTCAAATCATGTCAAGCTCAATAAATTAAGATTCAGAATTCCTGCCAATTCCTGAACTATCTTTAATCTTTAATTTGCAATTTAAGGTTAACATCCAAAGAAGAGAAGCTATTGAAAAGGAGTGCTACTAAGAAAAGTATCAACTCCCGGAAGACAGAGATTTATTAATGTCACTTATAGCTATTTTAAAACAAATCTTCAAAGCTAGATATGTGAGTGATACATAGAAACGTAGGTTTCTGAAAAGGAGGAGAAAAATAACTTTCAAAGCAAATCAGAGATAAACAGGTATTGCTGTAGCGCACACATCTGTCTTTACAAGAGCAGTATATTAACTTTAAATAATATATGGAAAGAGTGTAAATGCACTTTAATTATTAGAAGCTTAGTGGGAATTTTTTTCCTGTGGTTGAAATCAGCTGTCAGTATGTGTTAGCACAATATTGCACAGATTTTTTTTTTTTTAAATAAATGTTCAAATGTGGACATACGATGTTTTTTGTCATATAAAAATATATAAATCCACAGAAAAATACAATTGTATTATGATGTTCCAAATAATAAATGTAAAGCAAGTAAAGCAGTGGGTTTTTTTCTGGACTCGCACAAAAAATCTGCTGTTACCATATCATCCTCAATTATAATAATACAATTAGGTTCCTTTCTGAAGGCAGATATATGAAAAATTTTGCATCAACATTTATAACTCAGGGACAAATCCTAGCACTCTTACACGGTATGGTAGTTTGCTGTTTTGTTTCTTTCCCTGGAAGGAATGAATTAATTACTTGGCACTAGCTAGCGTTAGGCCTTTCATTTATTTTGAGAACACTCTCAAATGGTCAATGTCCCAGTTCACTTTAGGTAAAACCCTGTTGAGTTAGTGCTTCATTGTTAATTAGAAATGCTTCTAGTTAAACCAAGAGAGGAATAAGGATGGAGTAAGTGACATCTGACAGAGCCATCCTCTCCAAAGCTGCCCTTCCTGGTGAACTGGGATAGAAATTATACAAAAACAGATTCTTTCATGAGAAATTTGCCCCTTTCTGCTTGTCACAACCATTGCTTGTGGGAGTCCTTTTTTCCCTGTCCTATTTCAATAGATCTTTAAAACGTGAATGAAAAAGGAGATCTGAAAGAGTTAAACAAGCAACTCTGATCAGAAAAAGCTGGCAACGTGGTTTACTCCACATCACGTACACGGGGCCGTGCTATGCCCACGTTAGCATACACCTCCATATGTTTAGCCCGGGCTTAATAAAACAGGTCTGCTTATCACACACCCGTCTTCAGGAGGTGTTAGCTGGTGTCACCAGTGGGCGGCGAAGGATAAAATTATGTGCAGAGCTTCCAGTTTAAGCAAATGGTCGCAACATGACTCTCCATATAGCTATCAAGAAATGCCAGCATCCCTTGCATGTATTTCAGTTTAACACAGTCCCTTCTAGCAGTCTCGAGGCCCAAAGCAGAAAATGAGCCCAGCACACGCTGTCTCACAGGACACAGCTCTGAAGGAAAGATCCCACAACTAACCTCTTCCCTGAGCAAAATTACACAATTCCTTTAATCAGTGCCCAAGTTGGAGCAGTTTTCCTTAATAGCAGCATGGAGAAAACTTCTCAGTGACCCCCCAGCATGAAGCAGCTTGAACACACAGCATACCCATCGCACCACTCACACCCAGTGCAAGCCATTAACCCAGCTCCACAGGCTTTGCCAAAAAAAAGTGAAAAAAGTGTGCTGAAAAACTAATTCCTTGCCCAGAAGAAGTAGGCATGCTTCCTGTCTGTGACAAGGTGGGAGGGTAGTGCCGATCAACTTGCTTGGCAGGCAGTCTACATGGTGTAAATGGTTCAAAAATGAAGAAAAAGCACAAAGTCATGTGTGAACAATTAATGCATCTGTGGCAAAGTCTCAAGTAAATGGGTTGGTCTGCCTTCTGGTACTTAATTAGTACGCTCTGTTCAGTACATACTGTGTCCCCAGTAAGCAGTGCCTCCAAAGCAAATTAAAATGAGCATAATAAATCTTCCTTTTTCTCCAAACACACACATCTCTCTCGATACACAAATCTACGTATGTGTATGCAAGAAGAGACAGAAGAAAGAAAAATAAAGTTTCAGGAGGAAAAGAGAACAGCAGCCACCTTTCTCATTCCTTACCATTCTGCGAAATGAGCTGGGCAGGGCTGCAGAGCCAACCACAACCTGCACAAGGGCAGCGCTTGGTGAACGAGTCAGACCCAGTAATTTTATTTAGATGTCTCCCAACATCATCCTCTTGCAGATCAGTTCAATGTCTTTGTATATTTAAGGAAAAAGCAGCAAAAGATAAACCAAGTCAAGTAGAAGTTTGAACTGATGTGTGCAGCCTTATATCAGTTTTATCAGATCAATAATTTCATGACAGTTAAAATACATTTCACAACAAAACGCTCTACCTACGGGTGTTCTGGGGGGCCTCCCCGTTTAACTCCAGCGGGAGCCAGCTGCAACACCTGCAGGTTTTCTTACAGGCCATCCATGAAAAAGTGAGAAGTTTGGGCATCCCAGCATTAGCATCCCGGGGCTCTGCAAAATGGCCATGCTGTAAAAGATGCTGCTCAGCCAGCAAGGGAGACGTGGTGACACCGGGCTAAGGCCAAATAGCTCGCAGAAGCAGGAAGAGGCTACGCGTGGCACACAGCTTGTGTTTATAAAAATTCATAAGCATTTCAAGTGCACTCCTAACGGCATTATGTAGATGCTGCAACAAATTATTAGATAATATAATTAAACACAAAACCTGCAATAGTAAAATAGCATTAAGGGACAGATTTTCGTCGCTGTAGTAGTGGCAGGCTGCAAGCAAAGATCCCATTAGAGGTAATGGGAGCTGAAGTTATAATCCACTGTGCACAGTGTCGGAAATAATATCCCTGTGGCTTTGGCTTAAACGAGCAGAGCTAAGGCAGCAACCGTGTTTCTAATTCTCCCCATTGTGTGCAGATAGCAGCCCTCACAACACCCGCCTTCCCCTCCTCCCTCTCAAACACATTTTCCACCGATCCACAAAGCGTGAGCGCAAGGCAGGGAGGGAGGATCAGGCGTGCTATATATAATTGTGCGGTTCCTTTGCTTTTGTTGGTTTAAATCAAGCTTTTCATTTCTTTTAGCGTGGCTAATGGTAAGAGCAAAGGACTGGAGCTGAGAGCTTTGGTGCTTTTCACTTTGTCGTCATGGGTAAATCACCTTTGGGCCGAGGTGGCCTGGCTGCTAGCATGGTGAAGCAAGCTGCACCCCTCCATAAAACCACCCCGCGCCTCTTCCAGCCTTCCAACAGCTCACAGCAAAGCATTTTATACCAATAATGCGCTGCTTGCCCTTCTTCCCCATCCAAACATGGCAGAGAACTAATCCCATTTCACCTCAATGAAAACAGACACACGCAGACATCTGTAAGCGTGTGCCTAGCTCAGCAGTAGCCCTGTGTGCACAAACCACCCAGTGAACCAGCGAATAATCAGAAACCAAGAATTCCTGGCTCTTGGCTCTGTGTGTTCGCCATTCAACCATACCGATTTTTCACCCTCTTCTAGCCTGTGCCTGCTTTCTTGATCTGCTGTAACAGCACTGAGCACAACAGCCTTCTGGCCTTCAACTGGTAGCTCTTGGCACTACCGTAACGCAGGTTACGAGAGTAATTAATAACGTGCTGGGGTCTGAATAAATTACTTTGAAAGTATGAAGTGATTCTGGTGCAGATGAGCAAGCTCCAACACAACAGAAAAAATAACTAATGGCAGAGAGCATGGAACAGCTTAATCACTGCCACACAAGTGGGAACCACCGAGACAAAGTTTCTGAGATAAGAACTGCCTTTTTCACGTAGGCTCCTAATGGCATTTAGGAATCCTGGATCCACAACCTGTGGAAAACCTAGAAAACCTGGATCCACAACCAGGCAAGCTACACACTAGTATGGTCTCAACAAATGGCAGAATAAGAAAAGAAACTAAAAAGAAAAAAAAGGAAGAAAAAAGTAGGCAGTAATACAAAATGTGGAGACCTATATGGACCTTGTCTCCAATAAAGCAAGGCAGAAAAGGAGAAGAAGAATTTACAGGAAGGGAAAAGGTTTGCACCACCTACACCTCTTCCTCCTTTTTGATCATCACGACCACCAAATTCAGTAACTGGGTAATCAGAATGGAAACAGAACCAGTTTTCTGTTATGCTAACAAACCCAGGTTTCAGTGCAAGGCATTTCTGGATTTGCCACACTGTTCAAGCCACTTTTACACTCCCTCTATCACAAATTAATTGCAACTGGAAAGCAGACATCACTGTGAATTTGACTAGGACAACAGAAGGTTTTTAAGGCATCGTCCTGGCCTCTGTCATTTCTAAAATTTCATCATCATTTTTGTCCAGCAGATTCAAAAGCTCATTCCAGAAACAGATATACGTGACCAAGGCTCATTTCCCTGGGAGAATACTAGCAGTACACCAGACCTCTTAATCCTCTATAGTGAAAGGGTCAAGTACAAAGTCGTGTCTTACTTCAAGTTTGTTCCCTCCTGGAAAAAAGGTTTTTCAGATGAACTGGAGGAAAAAAAAAAAAAAAAAAAAAAAAAAAAAAAAAAGCAGTACCATGTGTACCAAGTCAGAGGCAAAATCTATAAATATCACCATGAAATGATGAGAGACTTCCCTCATCTGTTCCAAGGCACCTGGTATGATTATTCCCCTTTCTGTGTTGCTTCTGCCACTGTTTGTTAATTGTTTTATTGTTCTCTGCTGTTGCCTTCTGAAATGTCTTTTATTATGTTCTATGCTTAGTTTTTAGTATGAAAAATATGAATTACAAATGGAGCAACAGAAATAAGAGTCGATGGCACAAGCCGAACAAAAATAATCTTTCTATAAATAGTATTTATACTATTTTTATATCTAAGGTTCGAATCCTGTCTCCAGCAAAGCAAATGGCAGAACAAGGCTTTTCATCCCACTTTTGGTACAGGTTCATCAGTGTGATTCAAAAATTAACAATAAGAAGGTATAAATCCTACAATCTTTTTGTTTTCTAGGCAGCACTTGCTAGAGCAGGTGCAGTAATTACTGATTATTGTGGCCTGACTGCCTATGATCGCATGACAGTAAGGCTGACTCACAATTCATTTCATATAGACAACTGGAAAGAAAATAATTTTCAGCTCTCGCCTCTATTTTAAGCATTTCTAAAGCATTTTTCTCCATAGTATGAGTGAAGAGGCTAGACTCTTGAAAGTCTTGAAAAGTCATGGAAGTCTGCATAGATTACCACTAATCCCCTGGGTCATTTACACACAGAGGGCAACATTTCCCATATATCCTTTAGGGTATGCAGTAGTATGGGTTCCCATCTCCAGATTCAAATGCAGCACTACCTGAGAGTGCTGTACATGCCCAGAAAGAAATCTCTTGGGTCTTTAAAACGAAAAGCACTTTACTCACAATGATTTTGAATAGCTGAAGTCATGGAAACGTACTCATCATTGGTTTAAGTAACTAATTTTGGCATTGAATACAACTGTTGTTTCATTTTTTAGTTCAACAAAGACCTGTTTCAAAGTTTAATAATTAAATATCTCTATTAAACAGAAATAACCCATAGAAATTCTAGAGTTTGATAAAGTCCTAGCACTTGTATGTCTAGAGCTACATCATCACTATTGCAATTGTCCACTGTACCAAATTTGTGCTTCAATAAATACCCATTTTTTAAGATTTCATCTATTTTTAAATAAACCTAGAGTCATTAAGTGGGTGATGGTAATTCTGTACCCTGGTATTTTTAATAACACAACATTATCACAACATTGAGATGTTTGCCTACCTGAGAATAAATAAAACAGCATCTTTCAACAGAAGATGAAAAATAGTATTTGATTCTCATACATTACATTCTTGAACAGAGTTAGCAATAATAAATGCTATGGTCCTGCTCTGGTACCAAAGTGAAGTTGTGCTAGGCACTGCACAAACACGCAGGCTGCAAGAATTACCCATCTGAGCAGCTAAACTAGCAAATGGAAAAGGTAATTTGTCTCATATATCACTAGCAAAGCCTGAAGCAGACCAGATCTGCAGACCCGTGCTTCGTTCAGTAGACTATGCTGCCTCTTAAAGAAGCCTGTTCACCGTTATATGTTGGACTTTTATCACCACAGTGCAATTAAACTGCAACATTGGCACTAGTCTGTAAAATAAATACCAAGTACATTAGTGGAAGTTCCATGCCCTAAAACGATGAGCACTTCAGTGCAATAAATACCAATATAATAGCAGCTACTGTGAGTACCGCAAGAAAAAAAACACCTCTCCAGTAAACCTCCACAAAGAAAGGTTCACCCTTAAGGCCTATTAGTGTTTCCACTATTTTAGAACACAAAAAGTGTGAGGGTATGAGATCTACTTCACCCTAGGTCACTTGAGCTTAGGCTAATGAGAGTAAACCTGGCTGACAACCAGCATACCTCTAGTAGAGCCCAGTGCCCACCTTCCACGTTTTGTTATATTAAAAGCATCAAGAAGCAGAGGAAAAGACCAAAACAGCAGCAAACCTCCCTGTTTTTCATATCACCGAACTAAAGAGAGACAGGCAGTCACACAATAAATGCTAAATTAAACAGCAGAGATTCATTCTCTACACTCAAAAGAGTTCCTTCTAAAAATGAAACTGTCAGCACTGACTATAAATGTTTGTTTATTATTGATCTTTTGGGGCCTGCGGTTCTTATAAAGTACTAGAGGTTGCAAACTCTCTGTGTTTTGGAAATCAGGCATTGAACATTTTGATAGCAGAAGACAAGGGAAATAAGTCCTCTCTTTTTTCTTTTTTTTTTCCCTCTTTTCTTTAACATACCCTTATTTTATAGCTCTCTTTTCATCAGAGCTTCATTTGAAGTTTTTAGTCTCTCTTGTGTTAAAAAGAGGTCTGATTCTGCAGGAAACACACTCAGGGGGAGGTATCTTATAAATTAATACATAAAATTGAGGACACCTCTTACAGTGCGAGAGTATAATCTAGAAATAATTTATGGAAACAGAACAAAGAGGACTAGGGGAAAAAAAGCACAGTAAACTCAAGCTGGAGAATGAGTTAAACATCAGAACATGAAATACTGGTTTAAAAGCCAGCGATCACACAAAGCCCTGGTTACAGCCTCAAACCCAGACAGAAGGTAACCAGGTTGGCTTGCAAGCCTGCACTGAGCTAGAAGAAAACGCTTTGTTTAGAGTGTGCGGAAATAGATCTTCCAAAATTGATTTTCAAGCTTTTGTTGTAAAGTTTCATCCAAGTGCATTAAATAAATCACAGGATTAAGCCTTCTGGCTCTGTCTGGCTGGGAAGAGAAGCAATTCCACCACCTTGGGTACATCTACTCTGGGCTGGGACAGAGGCTCCGGACCTCCCAGTAAGAAGCCAGTTGGTCTACTGAGCTGTGCAGAGCTATTTCTTCTGAAAGAAATAGCTGGACATGAAAAGAAAACGTAGGATGTCTTAAAGCCAGTGATGCACTACCCTGACATTACTGTCATACATCACACATGGAAAGCTGGAACGGAAAATCCGGCAGGTGCGTAACGTCGTGTGTTCCAGCACAGCTAATAAACCTCGCTGAGCTGAGCTGGAGTCAATTATTCTGGAGCTTCCTTGGCACCTGAGAGCGCTCCAGGGAAAGATAAACTTGGGCTAGGAGAGAGCTGGATTGTGCTGCTGAATGGAAACAAAACGGCAAGGAGATTAGATGGGGTTACTCTCCATGCTTACCAGAGTCCTCCACCATGAATCAGAGACGTTCCCTGCAGAGGGGATAAATCGTGCTGAAAATGGAAAGCTGACCTCCCACTGCAACAAGAGACCAGCAGTCCCGTCGTGAAAATGAGCTGGCTAATAAAGGTGCACATCTCCCTTAAATCCAAGGTGATTCCCAAAAGTCGCAGGAGTGGCCTCTGTGTCCTATCATGGCTGCATTTTGGGGAGGACGTCGGGCCTCCAGGGCTTCAGGTCACTGCCAGCTCTCAGGCACAATTTCAGCCCCCAGCAGTGGAGCTGGACCCACTACCAGCCACGTGAGGCCCCAGAGGTCACAGCTGAGGAAAGCACACAAAAGGCGTCTGTGGCCCACAGCGCCAAGGACATAATTCCCCTCGGGATGATAATTAGAGCTCAGTGCTCAGCAGGAAGAAGTGGGCCATGCTTGAAGGAAAGCAGGACCTTAGATGACAATGGCTGTATTCTGCATTTTGACATGAATTATTGACATTCAGCTGGAACAACGGCATGTATAAAGGTTGTGTTAGAGTGGAAGGCAGAACGTACAGCACAGGCCAGGGATTCAGGAATTTAGTTTCCTTCAGATACACTCCTCTTTCACTGCACATCTACATGCAGCGTTTTTCAGACAGGAGGCAGTAGCTGACGCTGTCCCTTTCTCTGCTTTTGAGCCTTGTAAATTCCTACATTAAATTCTGATTTAGTAGCTTGACGTACTGTGAAATGACTACAGATTCCAGCTCTGGCCAGGCAAGAAGCCAAGGGAGCTGCATTGTGAAAAGCATGGGTCTTGGCTCTGCTCTTGAAAATTTAACACATCTGAACAGTTGGCTTTCGAATAACATACACTTCTCTGTCACATCAAAACGGAGCAACATCAGGCTTCCTCCATAGTTGTGCTGCAGGATTCAAAGGGCTGACTTGATCCTAATTGCAGCAAAAAAGACAAATGGCTTCTCACGTTAATAATACTCAAAACAAGGTAGCTGCTTAAATCTCAGCTAGCAACAATCAATAGAAACTGACAGCAGTGTGTATGAAGCAACAAAGAGACAGACACCTGTATGGTTGTAACTGAAGACTTGAAGTCAGCTCTAAGTGCAGCATTCCCAAGCACAGAAGTAAGAAATTGGTTGTGACAAAGGCTAACCACAGCAAAAATGGACCACAAAGGCTGTAACAGCCCAACAGTGGCATATGAGAAAACACTGCCGCTGTTCATCTCCAGATGCTCTGGAGCACTTTAAAACAAAGCAGAACAGTAAGCTCCAATTTTGAATTGCAATTTCTGTATTTCAAGGCTATTTCCACCGTGCTTTTCTGCTGTTTTGCAAAAGCTAGAATGTTTCTTCTTTATCTTGGGCAGCTTCTTCTCATCCAGCCCCTGCCTGAAGGAAGAGATGAAGCAGACAGGTCTGTTTCCCATCCACATACCTTCAGAACAGGCAGCTCCCACTGCCTGTTCTGCTTCAGCCTTCCTTCCATGCTTTCAAACACATCCATGACTTTTGCTATGGTCTGGGTATCTCCAGAATGGAAAACACAGGAATAACTACTGGGATTTCTTTTTTTCTTTTCTGGAAAGACCTAATTACAACTGCCTTTTCGTATGGGAAGCAACATGTTTAAAATACGTTTCCCTGCAGAATAACTAATTATAACTACTAAACTAACCAGCTTGGTTGTTTTGATCTTTCTAACAGCTATAGGTTCTAAGCATTGTATTAATTGGATATTCGAGCACCATTAGCGATTGTGTTTATTTCTGTCATTTTTCAATTACCAAATCCATTTTCATAGCCACCTTAAAAAATTTTCTAACAAGCAGGTTCCGGTATTTTAGCATACAAATGACAAAGGAAGTTCAGATGAATAATTAGGAAGTAGGACAACTCGTGACTGCAGTATCTATTTACTAATTTTTGCATAAGTGTTAAGGCAGTAGTTACTAGAATGCTGTACCATGAGACATTCGTAGACACTGACAAGAGTCATATTAAAATAATATATTAGCAGTTGAACACAGAATTATGAAGGTCAAAGAAATAATGCTCACTTTGATTCATCTTTAAGTGAACGTAACATTGAATAATGACATCCTCAGTTTGGAGTTTCTCAGCTCTTGTTGCTTGGTACCACACGTTTAGGATCATTTAGAAATTATATTATCAAATAATTCAAAGGAAAATTTTATATACAATAGATTTGACAAGATATTACAAGCTATTTCTATCTTTTTAACAACACCATTTATAATAAATACTACTATAGGGCATTTTCAAATGAGATTTATTTTAACTCAATATTTTTCTGCAATATTGAAACCAAAAACTACATTGTGGTCTTGAAAAGAAATGATCTAAAAGAAACTGTCTATACCCAGAGGCATATCTACTTTAACTTCAGAGGTAAATGAAATGTAAAAGGAAAACAAAATCTCATATGGTGAAAAACAATGGTTTGTAAAATCAATCAGTGTTAATAATTTAAACAATCTTAGGTAGCTTTGTAAAGCTGATTTTACTAGACATTTCAACTTAAATGTGTTTTTTTTTCCCTACTACTTTCCAGCCTTTTTTTTTTTTACCCCTAGAAAAAGGTAACTCTAGAACAGGAGTTATTTTGCAGTTACACAAAACTTAGACAATTTGATGTATTTACAGTAAATAAGTAAAAAGTCTGACATTATCTTATTGCTGCTAATAAAGAGATCCTCATTCGCTTCAAAACATCCCTGGCATACAGTGCTTAAACCGATCACCACTACAAGACACTGAAAAACGCCGGGCTCAGTGGTTCTCTGACCCAGATCCTGCCCCTGCTACGTGAGGACGTATTTCTGTAATGCTATACCCATAAAGCGAGAGGGACTGCTTGTTCCCCTCGTTATTCTCTGCCACTGGGATCCAACCAGCTACCTACCTAGAACGCACAGCTATTTATTACACACTGGAAAAGCTATCTAAACATCAAAAGAGTCGTGACTATCGGATCATTTTTACGTGTTTGGGTTTAAAAGACTTACTCAGGGTCGTAACGGTGTTTTGGGAATAGTTTGGACATTGGAAAACAACAGCAGTAAATATTCCCCACACATACTACCTAAAAGGGCTCTCGGACGCCCGCAGAACAAGTGGGTGCATCAGATGAAACCTCTGTGCCATCCCATACTGAATGCATCTGAAGATGAAACAGAAGATGGATGTACCAGCTGTGCAGAACAGTATAAAAGCAAAAAACTCCTTTTGCTAGTTACAGGCCACCAGCAGAGATTCTGAGCATTATTCGATTAGTATTTCACTCAGCCTTTGCAAACTGCAGTTCTGTCAACAGTCATAAATTTATTGACCATCCGTGCTTTAAAGCCTAGTCTTAAAATCCACATATGTAATGAACGTCTGTTGATCTGCATTTCTAGTCAGAGAGGGAAAAGCAGCATCATGCTATGGGGGAGGTCAACACAACAGGGACATTATGACCCAAGTGTCCTTACTCTCTTGCCTTAACTCCAGAGACAGATTTCCAGTTCATGTCAAGTGCCTGGGACTTCCACGGTACACAGCGAAAGCAAGGAAGCAAAGATTCTCCCTCTGGTACTTTCCAATCCCTTCCCAGGAAAGCATGGTAATGCAGTAAATTAATGTTAATGTTGTGATCAGCAATTTAAGCAAATTCTTGATCAGCAATTACTTATCCGTAACCCACAGTCAGTATTTTGTGCAATAGTCCCTATGCACATACAAGTGGAATAAGGTCTGGCCAGCTGTGCTGAAATACAGCTTCCAACAAAGTAATTTATGGTAATTTTGAGAGAGATGTTCCACTATTTCCAGGAGCCCACAGAGCAGAAGGATGCAGCAGGACAGCAGCTATAAATGGCCTCTCTTAAAGGTTGAACCATAAGGAAAATTCCCTTTGCAAGCCTAGCTAGGAAAACAGACATCCATTTTGCATTTATTTTAAAGACAATTTGCCATCCAGGTATTCTTCTTCCTTCTGCATATCTAGAAATCTGGACTTACAAAGTTGCTGCTACAGGCTTAGAAATAAGACTCTCTTTCCTTTTCTTTGTTGCAAAGTTATCAAGGGCCTCTTTGTTCTTACACTGTGTGATTCATTAAAAAAGAACTTTAGTTTTCCTTACAATGGAATTTGTGCCCTCAGAAACTGCACACATCCCTTAAACAACCCTATGTGGAATCTGTTGATATCAGATACGTATTTCCCACAGAAACGCTCTCACAGTGAAAGAGAAATAGCTTTTCATAAAATAAGCTAAAAGAACTTGAAAAGTAATACAAAACACAATAAAAGAATTTATTTCTAGCAGTGCACTTCTGAAGTATCTATCCTTTTGGAGATGTGTCACAATTTCCTAAAGGGTTTGTATTAAAAAAAAAAAGACTGAAAATACAAAGCCCGTTTCTTTAGGGCTTCTATCAGACTTCATTTCTAGCTGATTTTCCAGAAGTACTTATCTTAAAAGAAGAGATCTCGCTAGACTAACCATTAATGCCAGGTAGCAGACGAGGGCTGCCGCTTGAGCACTCCACTCATGTGCACCCGAGGAGCTTTCAGTGGGGAACATGACTTGGCTCTCCTGCTAGGCACATTCATCTCTGCCCTCACAGCCTCCCCTCATCTCAACCATTCCTGTGTGTAAGATGTACCTGCGTTTCAGGGACATGTATTTTTAATGTGCTAACACTGCATGATGTTTGCTTAGAGAAAACACCTCCATTTACATTGTGTTAAAAACTGGAGCCTTTCCCCATCCCTGTTTCAGTACTCGATAGCCCCTTCCATTTCTGAAGTTTCTTCTCCTTCTTGCAAACCTTTTCCTGGGGACCAGGCTGTGCTAACAAGGAGAAAGTCCTCAGTTAATCCAAGTCTGCTTCACTCCTCATTTTCAGACCACTTCTTCTGCAACCTATCCTCATTAATTTCCACATTTATTGGCCAAACTGTATTCCCTAACTAGGGAACACCCACCGTGACTTCTCTCTGGACTTCCAGCAATGTGCCCACTCCTTTTTAGCACATCCGAGGTTCTGCCATCCAACATAGCAGCTGCTATTCCAACTCCGTGCATCTTTGATCTATTCCTCAGATAGTAACAAGACAACTTACACTCTTCAGCCTTGATTTCATCTTTTCAGCACTTCCTAACCATCCAGTTTCCTGCCCCAGATTTTCTACTTGGTCCTCTTTAGCCACCGGTCTGCTCCGTACAGCAGAAGCTGCCCCCTGTAAGTCAGGCCTTCCCATTACTATGCACTGGGCTTGCTCTAATTCCATCTTGCTCAAGATGCTCCTCAAGCTCCACCTTGTCATACAGAATCCTTCTTCGGTATTAGCAAGGTGAAATACAAGAGGTTTTGCTATTTGCCACCCCTAGTTTGACTAATTTCTTATTTTAATTCAGAATATGAACTAGGGAATAGGATCCAAAATGGCACTCGTTTGGTATAATCATGAAATTACTCAAAAAACATTTTCTCTGCACTTTAGGGAGATCTTTTTTTTTTTTTTTTTCTCCAAGCTTTGTCTGAGCCCTTGCTTTTTTGTAATATCTTTCACTAGTAAAATCAAAGGAGATATTTTTCAAATCGCCTTTCCTGCAGTGCGTCATTCCATTATTATTTTTTATGGAGCTGAAGCACATTTTGATGACATTTGTGCACATTTATTCTTGATACCATTAACTCAATATATTTCGTCTTCTGTGTGCACAGCCACATTGCTGCACGGAGCAGAAGACAATTTCAGTTAATTGGGAACCAGCCCGAATGAGGCACTTAACAGCTGTGCGACCTACACAAGGACCTTAAATCAGAGTTAAGCTCGACAATCGTCCTGCCATGCAGTATTCAAGAGAGACATCTGCTGGCAATAAAAGGAAAGAGCACCCATCATGAACTGTCATGAAAGCCCTGCGCATTTAATTACGTGGATATATACTTACCCAGGAAAATGCACTATTCAGGGCTAATTAGAAATACCCAATCTGCTGAAATCATGCATTTACTTTCATACCACCATTTTCCAGATGCATCCCGTTTCATCGATGATGCATATCATCTGTTTATGCTGGATATGATTTGTTACATTACACTGCTTCGCAAATGTTTTCAGTGAGATGCAGCTTAATACAAGAGGCATTTCTTTACCAGAAGGATCGTACATCTGTTTTGAAGTCTGATTATGTGATCCGAGTGTGAGGTACTTTTATAGATTCGAATCCCATGATTTTAATAAATTAATGACAGGATGCCACCAAATAACTAATATATCGGTTAATAGTAAAGGATTGAGCTTTGATGACACACTGCCAAATGTCATCCACAGAAATGGTACTGAAGCCTGAGGAAATACGATCAGCAGTGAGACGAGGCTCCAGCCAGCACTGCAATGCTGAAGCTATTTCACTATAATTGGGCCAAAGATTATTTTTAGACAACTTTCATGTGGGCTATAAAGGAAAATACCTCCTTAGCCGATGACTTCAAATGATACTGAGCCACAGCCGTGTTCGGTTGGTTTGTTTTAGCATTCTTTTTCTGAACTTTGTCAAGAGCCAAGGAGGAAAATGTGCCACAGGTGTCAAAACATTTATGACTGTCTGGTAGGGGACATTTCAAAGAAACAGCGAAGCACGGAATTATTTGTTGCTAGTGCAATATTGCCGATGCAGCTGCCTTGCATTTGATATCTCTTAATTTTTAAATTTACCAGCCATGAAGCAATTTCTTTCAGCCCTGCTCAGGAAGGAGCCCATTGCACTGCAACACTGCATGGCAGAGGAAGGTACCTGTATGTGACAGCCACGCTGTTCTTCCCCACAATTTATCTCTGGGTCTTTGGAAAATGCTTGTGAGTGGACATTCACTTTTCAACAAAACAGGCTGTATAAAATACCTTATTTTAAAAAATAATAATATTAAAAAAAATCTCTGCTCCCTTATTTATATACTTCTTCCTCCTTTTCACCTTCCCTAATTATTTCCATATAGGTCATTTTGATAGACAACTGCCTTCTTTGTTATTTCTGTGACTTGGTGGCTGTAACATGAAAGTCTTCACTGCATTAAGTCCCTTCTCTCCAAAAAGCGTGCCTAAGTTAGGTGCCCCTTTTTGTATTCATGCTACAATTCAATCTTTAAAGTAAGAAAGCATCAGAGGCACCCCTAAATTAGTTGAAAACTCATCTCGTTGCATTAGGGTATTCAAACAATAGAGGGAATTGAACAGATGTGAAAACAGTTAATTTTCCAAGAAGCAGTCAAAACCAGGCAATAACAGACCTGCCTATATAATAAGAAGCCCGATGAAAGAATATTAATGCTTTAAGGAAAATATATTTTAACCAAAGGTAAAGCAAGGGGGAAAAATCCCCAATCATTTCCCTTTAGGAGTTTTAAACTTTTCAAATCGTTCTAATAAAGTCATCTAGAAAACAATCTTTTAAAAATCCCTTTGATGTACATAACTGCAAGATTCCTTCTGGGCTTCCTTTTTAATTCATTCTTAGTCTAAAAAGCCCAGTCCTACCTCTCTTCATCTCTCCCCCGAGTCACAGGCTGCATGATCTCTAATTACCTCCACCCTCCGGACTTCCAGAGGTTTACTCCAGTTCTTTCCACCCACCGCAAGCATCACTATCCACAGGCACCAAGCCTGCCTAAAAGTTGTTTGTGAGAAGTGATCATTTTACAGGAGGCTATCCACCAGAACTGGTATTTGTGAGAGTGCTCTTACAGACAGTGGTGCTTGGTGATCTGTTCAATCTCTTACATTTATTACCATGATTGGCTAGATGTGATGGTAGACAGGTAGTCCTTTAAAAAAATAAAAATAAAATAAAAGATAAGGAAAAAAAAAGATATTTTGCTATTGATGCAATATACTGTTATCTCCTTCAGATTCCTTTACACACTGGGTTAACCTCTGCTGGATCGTTTGCTTTTTCATGATAAACTATGGAAAGAAATATACAGGAAGAACTGCCAAAAGCATTGTTGTGGCAACCAGCTAGCTGTGAAGTTACCTTCCAGTAAAGGGAATGAGGTCCCAGCAGCTGCAGATAGAATTGCACAGAATCCGTTTTAGCCCTGATATACTCCTGATATAGCCCAAAGTCTTTCAGATACTTAAACTGTTGCACCTTGCAAAGAAAAAAATAAATAAATTCAATGACAGACCACGGTCTTCCCAAAACCTAAGACATGGCTAAAACATAAAGCCTTATTTTTTCCCTAAGGTAGATAATGGCCTAACTGCGTATCTGTTTAAACTTCATCTAGCCTAACCTGTTCAGGAAAAAGGAAAGTTCAATATTCAGTCAAAAGATGCCAGGTGCTATTCCTCTTTATGTAACATGGATCTTGTTTGTACACTTAAAAAATCAGCATTGAATAGCTTCAAAGAAAATGCTACCTTTATCATAATTTCTGTTCATCAGTGTGCAGTGCTAGTAATGGCAAGCAAGGCACATTGGACTGGCACACGTGAGTGTCATCCTTGCTCTGAATCAGCCCAGCTGTATAATGAAAATGCCTTTTAATGAAATGCAATGTTCCATTATAATACAGTTTCACTGCAATCATTGTACTTTTGTGTTTGGCATGAGCCACCCTCCATTATTCTAAGTAGTTAATGTAAGTAGAGCAGATTGTACTCACTGATACGATTTTGCAATCCTTGATAGGATGGGCTGCAGCTCTGGAGAAAATTATTAGAGAGTCAGAGACCATTCACATCCCAACGCTGCTAAAATTAGAAACCATCTACATCTCCAAACTGCAGCAATCCTGATCCCGAGGATCACTGAAACCTGTCTTTTACAGTAACTATTGGCAAGCATGGCAAATATGAATAAAATCTCCTTTTATATGCCAATAATATTTACACAGTTTTGAAAATGCATCTCACACAACACCAATCCTTAAAGATTATACACAGATCATAGCCCCCCAAGTATAGTGTAAACTGATAGTGAACAAATCCTACAGATTCACACAAAGGCTTTTTTTTTTTCTGTTAATGCACATTTGAATGAAGTTACGAGCAGAGGTATATTCAAGTTAAAATCCATCTGAATTTGAGAGGCTTTGCACAAAAACTCCCAAATAAATTTTGAGATCTACATACTACATCAGCATCTCAGAATGCCCAGATTTATGATGGTGTCAACTCCTAGCACGTTAAAAAAAAATTAATTAAAGTGACGGAGATTAACCTCCTTTATTTCATGACAGGAAAAAACAAATACACTAACCATCCTTCGTCTTGCTGCAGAATTAATAAAAACTTTAGAAATCCACCTAAGACTACTTCCAGCACTTCAGAATGACATTATAATTACTGCTGATAAGCACAAATTAAATCAAAGAAACCTTGAGTTTCTATACAAACTCACCTTCTTTTTATAGGTCCCATGTAGGTTATTCTACCTTCCAGAGAAACTTTCATCCCTTTAAAAAAAAAGGGGGGGGGGGGAGGCTAACATTTCGTTGGGACTCTAGTTCACACCATGTTAAATCCTCTAGGCAGCCAATACAGAAGTGAGGCAATAAAAGGCACACAAAAACAAGCGGGGAGGTAATAGTACACAACATTTCACTCTGTACGTTTTTGTACACCATGTGTACTTCACAAAGATCGGAGGTCTTGTGGTTTACATCACTGCCTGCACTGCTCGGCCCTTTAGTTGGGATGAGAAGCATTTTAAGGTTTCGCTTGAGCTCCCTCAGAAGCTTCTTCAGGAAGCCTCTGTGGTATACACGTGTTTAGTATGCAATGGAGAATTTCATTATTTTGTAGTCTGTGTATTGGTTCCGACCCTGTTTTTATCATTATGGACCAGCATGTATTTCATGCACACTTCAAGTGGTTCTTCCAGTTGAGTCTTCTCTGAAAGAAATCTAGTTTGCATGGACAAACACATTTTGCATTCAAAACCAAAACGTCAAAATTTGGGATGAACACAGAGCTTGTTTTAAAACAAACATCCAAACAAAATAAAAAAGGTAAATTCAACCTACATCCACTTTTACAAACTATAATCTTGCAAGTGTGTTCGAGGTCAACCAAAATGGTTAATAGAAAAACGGAACAAACATACCTCAATATAGCGCACTACAAACAGCTTCTTTTGTGTAGTTGTGTTTGTTGTTTTCTCTTAATCGCCAGCTAAAACAAGGGAATTTCACTGAGGGCTGCATATTCAGCACTGAATAACCTAACTTTCAAACAGAACTAAGCAACAGTGCTGTTCGTTAATTTTAAGTATCAAATTTGTGTGAGTTATGTGATTCCATAATCAAGAGACTTGGATAGTCCTTGGCTTTCATAATGTGTAGTTTTGCAAATAATACATTCATGTAACTATTTGTGTTCAAAATTCATAAATACATGGAATTCACAAAAATAAAGCTCTCCTTTTATCCAGAACATGTTTTCACAGATCTCTTCCTTCAGTTTAAATTTGGAAAAATAAAGCAAGTAACAAACACACACACACAAAAATAAAAATCTGGAAGATAAAGAAAATATAACTCCTCGACCCAAAACACAAACACATCTTACATCAAAACCAAAAATTAGAAGATGTGAATAAAGTTTCCATCTTAATTATCTATAAAAATATTTTAATGTACATTTTTAAATGCTACTTAGATTATACCTTAAATAGCTATTACAATTATACTAAGTAGTTCGTATTGATACACATCTAATGATGTAATCTCTTTATATTTGCACATCTACACAATACATTTTGTTGTAACACATTTACTTGCGAATAATCTTTATTATTGTCAAACCTATTAGTGTTTATCGAGCCAAGATGAAAGGGCACTGCAATATGAATTTTAGAAGTTTGGAGTACAGCATATAAATAGCAAGAAGCAAGGTGCATTCTGGATTATTTGATTTCTATTACCTCAAAGCTGACACAGATTGGGCTCTTTTTAATTTTTTTCGTATGGTGACTGTGTTGTTTTTTTGTTTTTTTTTTTTTTTGGTTTGTTTTTTTTAAAGTGTGAGGTAGTACCAAACCCAGATCTCCAGTCTAATGCTCAGTGGAATTCAGCCTTCCCTCTGCACACATCTCATTACTTCCTGTAGCTTGCCAAACACACTCCTCAGAAAACATGATTTCCAGAAAAGAGACACACTATCAAAAATAACATAAAAAAAAAAAGAGGTCATCCTAGAGATATACTTAGTTGCAAGAAGTAAGGTTTGACAAAGATTCACGTTTAAAGAAGCAGCACCCATCAGTATTCAAAGGCAAATACAGACAAACCAAGTACCATCTGCCGAATTAACATGCAGACATAACTCTGCCGTATCAAAAAAAATCTCATGACTTCTTCATCGTCCTACATATATACTCAAAGGTAAGATATAATGCATGGAAACAAACTACTTCAAAAGATCTCTTCAGAGAGCCTGCAAACAAACCAGTTTTTAACACTACTTTATTCAATTTGTGCACCTTCACAACTTTTTTCTTGTAAAAACATTGTGTTTAAACCACTTCTGAAGCCACTGGACTCCAATTCTTGACATTCTAGGGAAGAACAGGACATAACAGAAAAAAAGAAAGGAGAAAAACACAAAACAAACAGAGCTCCCCCAGCTACCAGACTTGAATGCTTTTAAGCAAGTAATGTGAAGTCTTCCAGGCAATTTCTATCTTGTTGTTTCAGACAACCATCATGTTTGATACAGTCATGATCTCTAAGCCAAAATCTCCATGATACAACACACCCCAACATATAATGACTGAAACACCACAACGACTGAAAAATACACCAATTTATAATTTCTACCCAAAACAGAGAATTTACTTTTGATCCTAAAGACTTGCAGAGAGTTACCTGAAGAGAAAATTGAAAATTTGTTTCACATACAGCTACTGCTTTTTTACATTTCTGCTCATTGGTCCAAACTTCTATTTCAGGCAGACAAGTCTCTGGCTTATTTTGTATTTCAACTGAAAACTCATCTCTTAAAAACTTTTTTAATTAGCACTCCTTTCAAGTTGTAAAATTGTTAATTAGTTGTTCACTGTTAATTTTAAGTTTGCTGGCACAGAGCTTCAAGACTTTATAAATAACCCTCTGCATACTGATTTGTATTGTAATGGGATAAATCGAGCAGACCAGACACACTCAGCAGTGAGGGGAGCAGCACACTTCTGAACGCAATTTCACTAATAAATTGTACAGATTGCAAACTCAGTAAAAACAATTACATAAATAGCGAATAATATAGATCAACTTATTCAAGTTATTACAATTTATATTAATATGCTGTAGTAGTAGTGTCACGTCCTAATCAGGACTGGGTCCAACAGCTTGATCAACTGCTTTTCAAATTGTAGGAATAGAAATGTTGTTTTTTCAGAGTTACATTGTTTAGAAGGAGGGAATGTGGTACTGAGATATGCTTACAGGGATAAGAAAGCTTAGCAGGCGACCTTGTAAAATGCAGACAACCTTAGGACAATTAGGTGAAAATCACGGTGTCAAGTCAGATAAGTAAAGAAACATTACCACTTCAAGCAGTAAAAATGTCAAAAGAAATTTGAAATTTAACAGGCTGGTGACTGAAGGCCATGCATTGTTTATGAAGCATCAGATTGGTCTAGACTGTAGTAAGAATTAGACATCTTTTCACTTTCTTCTTGTCTTTGCAAGCTCCTTGTAATATTTACAGCTGTGTCTATGTGCTAACTGTACTCTAAAGAAAGTGTGCGTGAACATATTTTAATCCAGGCTGTTAAATGCTGTCTGATAATGTTGCAGGTGAAAGTTCTGCTGTTGTATCTGTTCGGGTATGAAGCTGTGCCTATTGGTCTGCATGATCATGCTGTATGTACTGTATCCTATTTTCTGCTCTGCCTCTTTTTCAGAGAAAACAGCGGAGTTCTTCCTCCAGCACGTGGACAGTGCTTGTGTTTTCTGGAATGCCAGTACCTGATTCTCTGGTGGATGTAGATTTGGACTCGGTAAGTACCTGTGGTGTGCAGGCAGCTATGCACCACAAAGCCGTTTGCTCGCTCAGCAGTGTGGGAGGAAGGAAAGACTGGAACAAAACTGAGTATCAGTTACGTAAGTAAACAGGTGCACGTACTAGGAATTGCAGAAGACAAGGGAATCATTGATTCCTGAGGGAGAAACTACTACAAATCTCTGTAGCAGGCTCGAACACGCAGTGCTCTGCGTGCTAAAAAATTGTAATTAGGGTTTTATAAGATCATGCAGGGGTCTCTTTAAGAAGAGGGAAGAAAAAAGGACATAAGATTGCGATCTTGACTAATTTAGTTCTTATGGTTCAAAGGGTAAACCCTCAAACGAATGCATGATATATGTAAGACGTGTACCTTTCTGGCTCACTTTTCTCTCTAAAAGTGAAGCTGTAACAGAAAGAAGTATAAAAAATGCAATTTATAATAGTTAATTTCCTCTAATCAGAACAGATAAAAATCACTTCTGACATTTGGGGAGGAGCGAAGGAAGGGAGGTCACGCTGAATGGCTGCTTCTGCATAAAGATGTAGAGCTATATAGTACAAAGTTGAATATCTTCCGAGGATCAACCACCTTTACCTTGTGTGTTTTCTGCAGTGCTGAAGTTGGTATTAGTACTTCTCGTATCCATGCACGAGGACCAGTGGAAATTGAAGGACTCTTCAGTACAAAGGGGTTACTGAGAGGAGACAATCATGTTGTTTCTGACTTCTCAGAGCATGGGAGCATGAAGTGTCCTCATGAGAGCCTACTTCTCCCTCAGGGAAATACCAACTGAGAACATTGTAAGAAAATGCAGGGGTAAAATGTTTATTGAAGACATTCAGGCTTCAGGGTGCTTCCTGCAGGGAGAGATTTATTTTTCATCTCCGGGAGCATTGTTTGTCACTGTGCAGTACAATGAATGTGAAGTGATCCTACCCGTGACACACATTATTTGTTGCTGTCTGTTGCTGTTTCCCTAGATAGTACCTGCGAACTGACCTTGGTTTTGCCAGAGGGGTTTCTTCAAAACGTACAGATACCATAAGGAGAAGTTTAAACATCTGCTGCATTCTTTTCCTCCCCTTGCTCCCTGCCAGCAAAGATGCCTGGTGGTAGAGTGTAAGTTTTTTTCCCTGTCTTTACTTTGAATATCTGTCTTGGTGAACAAACTTGGTAGCTTTTCTTTGGTCGTGTGGTCATGGCAGCCCTTGAAAGCTCTAAAGCTTTAAGACACTTACTGTCTTTGTTTGATCGCTCTGCGATTCCTATGCATTTGGAACACGTATTTCATTAATGTTTTGACCAAGCAACCTTTTTTATCTAAATTCTCTGTATTTTTGACAACTGTAGATAAATAGCACAACTGTGTACAGTGTGAATATGTCTAACAGACATTTATTTCTCGTGGGTTTTATATGAAATGTAATCCCTCTACTTTGAAGTTTAAAATAAGCCCTGAATAAATGCTTCCTTTTGCGTACTGGAAGAAGTGAGCTCACATGTGCATGCTGCAGCCGGGGGCTCAGTGCAGCCCTCCATAGGTTAAGGTGGTTGGAGTGTCAAGGTGGATGGGGAGGGAGTGGAATGGTGCAAATGTTATTGGCTACGGAGTGTTTCTCACAAAACACAGCAGAGAGGCCTTCTGGAAGGGGCTCTAAACATAAAGGAAGAGGAACGAGTGACAAATTAGATGCAGTGCAATAGTTCACATAGTGGGACTCTTCGTCTTCTCATGAAGAAACGGCATGAATGTGACCAGCAACATACACAAGGAAGAGGGATTAACAGGGGGCCAGAAGAGTCACAGATCCCTGCCTGCAAACGCATGGATCTGAAGTTTGGTAAAGCAGTTCCTGTGTGGCCTTTTAGAAGGCTTTCCCTTAGAAAGGATAGGTGAGAAGCTAGTAACTTCTGATGGAGGATCTAAATGATGTGCAACAAAGGCTGGAAATTTAGGAATTTGGTATATAACACATGAAAATCACCAGGAACACCAACATAAGATATCAAAAAACGTCAGTACTAAACTGTGGAAAGCCTTGAAGGACAAGAGTCAGATGCAGAAGTGGGGGGAATGATCATGGGGTAGATGTGCCAAAATTAATGAGAAAGGAAAACAATTCCATCAGTTGTACTCTGAACTGATTTTCGAAAGACAAAATGATTAGAACAAGCATTGAAGGGCAGCACATTAACAATATTATACAGAAAGATACCTGAATGTGCTAACACAATATAAACATGAATAACTGGAAAACTGAAGTTCGTTAATAAGGAAGGAAGAAGAGTCTAGGGAAGGACAAACACATAAATCCTGAATTGCTGGAACCTGATATCAACAAGAGATAGCAGAATATCCAGGCTGGAAGACCAACACAGGTTCAGACTGAGCAGAAAAAATGCAGTTTAATAGTATATGCTTTAGATTGAGCTTTTAATACATTATTTAACTTTTTGACACACAACTTTTCCTGGTGTCTCACAGTGATGAAAATCCACCTTCTTTACTGCCATAAAAAATCCACTGTAAAAGTGGAAAAATTTTAGCTTCTGTGGCTTTTACAGATTCTTACAGCACACATATATTCACATGTGCACTCTTCCGAATATCAGTATTTAACCTGCATGCTTGCAAGCAGCTCTAACTTCCAAATTGTAAATATCAAAACCAATGGAAGGCACTCTCCTGAATATCATTTCATAAGTCTAGTAGAAAATAATGCCCATACAGATGCAAAATCTCCATATAGACTAAATGGTGACGCAGGCAGTTAACAGTATAGTCTGCCATTCCTGCCATTTGTTAATGCTCTCATTGACACTGCACACTACACTGCCTGTGTTGCTAACATGCGTATGTGTTAGCTGCCCTCAGAGTTTGTAACTTCCATCGATTATCTTGAGCTTCTTTTAGCAGAAAGGCCTTTCAAAAGATTTTTGCTAGAGCAGTTTTAAGTACTGTAGAGCGGTGGCTAGAATACTGTCACTACTATCTTTGCTGGGCATAAATAAATGAAAGATTTATGTATAAATAAAAGACTTCTCTAAAATTAACATTTTAATAACCACTTATTTCTAATACTTCAAATATCAACACACAAATAGAGAGACTAATGTGCTAAACTTTTGAAATTGTAAGATGCTACCAAGTGTATGGATGTTACTCCCTCTACTGGAAGAAGTCCACACAGTTATTCTTCGTACTGCAATTGCCCGCCTACAAAGTACACACATACCATTTTTGTCTCAAAATTTATTTTTTTATCATTTATGATTCAGCTAAGCTACATAAAATGTCTGTCTACGACACATTCATTTGCTTAACCCAAGACTAACAGATCTCGACTTTGGAAAAAAAAATTGAATGGCAAAGGTGAAGGCACATGTCTGACTAGTGCACAACCCAGTAAAAATACCACACAAAAACGTAACTTTCTTGAAACCAAGAGTGTTACTCACATCTCACAACATGACATCCTTTCACCGTGCTCAACTAGCCTTCCTGACAGGCAGACAGAAGATTTTCTTCTCCCTTCCCTGCCTCTTCCCAGTAGTTACCTGCTTGCAGGAGGCAGCATTCAAAGTGCAATCCTGCTTTATCATGCAGAGTCATGCTTTAGGTAGCCCCTATGTGGGCACATGAAAAGGACATTATTTCTGAGGCCTATGCAGGAAATAATGGATTTCTAAACTCTTTCATTAAGCAAGACAGCCATACTTTCTCCTATGGGATCCCCCCTGCTATAGCCCACTTGATGAACTCTTGAAGGCATTTTGATGGTGACATATATAGTCTTGAACTTTCTATTATAAAAATTCTAAGAACCTCTTTGCCATTTAATATGACCTTGGAGCTTACATAAACAGCCATGCATTAGTCCAAGATACCTGTGCAATTACAAAAATTAAACCCAAAATATATTGACAGCATTCCCTCAGAAAGGCAATGCAGTAACTCTACAATGTCATCAACTTAATTCGAAAATATCATGACCAGGAACACAATTTGTTTTGCAGTAAAGAGGCTATTGCTAATTATGTATTACAAGACGGAGAAAATTTTTAGGAGTTCTGAGAATTCGAAATCTCAGAAACCCATAGTATAAAGGTGTGCGTTAGTCTAATGGCTCTGCTACAGCCTTTGCACTCCTAGTTATTTTCTTTATCTAATCTCTGTATTTCTAACTTTTGATTCTTTTGGCAACCTTTTCTGTATTCAGTACTTATTTTGGTTTGACTAATGCATTAGAAAGTTAACACCTTAAGCGTGCTGTAAAAATTCCACCAGGTGGCACCTAAAGACAGCATGGCCCACGGCTTTAGTATTAGCAGCACAGTTTGTACTGGAAGGTAATAAAAGGAACCTTTTCTCTATGTCATGATTTTAGCATCTAGCATACAAAACCATGAACTACTGTGATTCACTAATACACGTTTTAAGAAAATAGAAATGTTTTTAGAATAGAAATAGAAACGTTCATAAGTTTTATATTTGATACCAAACAATGAAAGAAAGCAATGAATAAACTAAACAAATGTAAGATTGGGCTTTAAAATCACAAGAACCTTACTGGTTTTCTAGCACCCCACCTCGTTCATCTGTATGTATACACTTACACCTTGATATACTTGTGTTTTGTTTTTTCGTAACGAAAGCTAAGCAATAACATGTTACATATTTACATTTAATTTTTACAGAGGTGGTGAAGCAATGGTGTACTTCACAGTGTAACAGCAAGACAACAGTTACTATAAAATGTTGACCATGGTGATAGAAAAGGCTTAGAGAAAACAGAAGTACAAATCCAATTATTTGAACTGTTACTAATTTAAAAGTATGATAATATTACCCCAAAGACAGAGTGAATTTATCAATAAAAGGGATCTAAACTAGATTTGCCTGCAAATAGCATAAACAGACTGAATTCAAATACATCAGAATCATGTCTGTTAAAGTATTTGTTTGTTTCATGCTCACAGATAAACAGAAACTTACAATAGTTTCTTCAACAGAAACTTACAATAGGCTAGCTAAGTAGAAGCACTGGGCCTCCTGCTGGTTCTAAAAGTAAAACTCCCAGCAAATTCTGCATAAGCACTGTTTTGCTTTCAAATGCTACTCACAAAGACCTGAATAAGGAAGGGTTTTTGACTTTTAGTGTACACCCCAGCCCCCAAAAAGACACTTACAGTTACTATGTCCATTTAATGCTTGAATTCTCTCCTCATGTTGTCACACAGAATCAACTATATGGCTGGTTCTTCTCTAAGCCACTAAGAATGGAAAAATACATGTTATCAGACTGATTTCAAATATGCATGTTTCATTCATAAAATACACAACCTGTACCTGTACCTACATTGTACTGGTACTGACACATTGCTGGTGTAAGCAAACTGTATATATCACAATCAATTTTGCCTCTAATAGCACGTTCCCTAACCAGTGCACGTGAACATAAGACGCTGAATGACTTCTGCCACTCTCCCTGCTCCTACAGCTTCTCCAGGCACTGACTGTGCCTCTCGTGATAGCTGAGGTCCACAGATCTACTAAATTTCACAAGCAAACAAACCAAACGAGCAACAAACCAGCACTGCTCACCTCAGTATCAGCTCACAGGACGGTGCGCTGCACCTAAGTGCATGGAAGCGTGCTTCTAGGAAAAGGCAGTACCAAGCTGCCCGTTTTATGGGAGAAAAGCTTTATAAACACAATTCACTCCAGGGCATGTAGCAAGCCCTCATAGTTGCGTATTGAAGCCTGCTCAGGCCTGCATTAGCGTTGCAGCGGGATTTTTCACTTCATTTTGAGTAAATTCACTGCTCGGAGGTAACCTCCACAGCCCCTACAGTCACCAGCTGGCTGCCAACAGCGCTTGTACAGCACCTCGCTCATTAGGATTGACCAAAACGCCTCAAACTGCCTCAAAATCCACCTGGAAGCCCTGAGGCGGAGGGTCCCTGGAGCGCGGCTGTCCCCGGGCCAACCGCCGTTGGCGGCCTTAGCCGGGCGGCGCCATGAGCGAGCAGCCCCCGCCGCGGCCCCTCTTCTTCCCCCCCTTCCACGACCGCCCCGAGCCCGGTGCTTCCCCGGCGGAAAGCGGCGGCCCACGGAAGCTGCTGGCGGCCGCCTGCGGGCCCTGGCAGCCCCCGGTGGCCGCCGCGGCTCCCCGCTGGCCCGCGGGGCTGGCGCCCATCGCCTACGAGCCGCTGCGCTTCTTCTGCCCCGCGGCGGCGGCGGCGGCGGAGGAGCGGCGGCCCGGGGAGCAGCCGCAGCTGGAGGGCGAGATCTGCGAGCTGGGCATCCGCATCAAGGAGCTGGAGCTGCTGGCGCTGCTCGGGGACGGCTTCGACCCGCAGCAGTGTGCGTGCCCCGCAGGGCTTGCGGAGGGTGTTGGTGCTGAAGGCAGGACGAGGGGCTCGGCCTTTGGCCAAGGCTGCCGGTCCCAACACTCGCCCAACTGCAAGGGTTGCAGGAGCCCAGGGGCGTTCGTCAGCCACTGGAAGGAAGACCTCAAAGCAATCGTGATACATAGTTCGCATGAGTTACTTTCCACAACAGCAAATTAACCGTTTGTTTTTTTCCTTTGTCATACCGATACCTACCAGTTTAACACCTGTTATTTTCAATACATGTAAGAAACTAGTTTACAGGTAACAAGCTAAACAAGAAACGCTGTGGAAAGTTACTAGCTTACTCAACAAATTATTTCTTAAAAGTCTTGTAAACTATTAACGATAACGTTAATGACAAATTATGTTTCATTCCTGTTTAGATAAACTTCTGAAGGCACTGAAAGAAGAAAAGATACAAGGCATGAAAGCAAGGCAGAAACTGAAGAAACAGCCACCAACATGTTGAAGATTATTTGGGCTGGATGTTCTGTCACTTTGGAGTATTATTTTAATGGATCTTCCCAATAATTTTTCTACTCATTACATGTTATTCTCTTACTAAATTAAAAAAATACAGTATATTGTTGACTTTTTTTGTATGTCATATCTCTGGTACTAAATACCAATAATGTTGGTATGTATTTTAACATTTCCTTCTCCAAGTACTATAGACAAACAGGGTGGATAGTATTTTCTTCAAAAACACTAAGAAATTAATACTGATATCAGGATTCCCACCAGTCCAGCAATGAGGTTCAGGATACGGGTAGCAGCAAAACAGTAATTCCAATATAAAATACGTTTGTATTTTGTTATTAATTACAAGTAAGTGCAACTGAGAGTAAATAGATGTGCTTAGAAGCCCCATGCCTCTAAGGGAGCTTTAGGAAACTATCTTCATGATAGCATAAAAATCTGTTATAAACAAGCACAGCTTATTGTCTTAAGTGTACCACCAAAGTGTTGAAGTTATGGCTTAAGTTAGTTTTTAACAGAACAGTTGTAAAACATGGAATTTCAACTAACATTTTACTATTATTTTAGGATGAATGGTGCTTAGGCTGAAGTCTGAGGCAGTTTTAGGAATGACAACATCCTTATGATTGGAAGGATTGAAGAGAAAATGGGCAGAGACAGCAATAACAGACTAAAGATCTGGAGAGCATCTGCCATTAAAAAAGCAATGCCACATACAGCACTGAGAAGAAGTAAACAGGCTTATCAGACTGATAATGGGTTTTGGTAGATAATTGCTTTTTCTTGTTCTAATTCAAGAGCAGTAGGTGGCAGTGTGGAATAATGGTGAATAGTTACCACCCCTGAAGCTATCATATTTTGACAACTTTTTTTTAAAAAAAGAACAGTATTTCAATCTTTTTTTTTTTTTAAATTGCATTAGAGCTGCTCAACTGTGAAGCATTTTAGCACGATACAATATCAAAATATTATTTCCTATTACTGCTTATTCCCAGCATTGAATCTTCCACTGTCTTATTCTTTCCAGATAGATTTTGATCTATCCCACAGAGGGTTTATATTAAAAAATAAGAAAAAAAATATTAAAAATCCAGTTTATAACTTCCATTTTTCAATCGCCAAACTATAATAATCACATTTTATCAGAAAAGCTAGGAAATCTTAAACAGAATCATACCATCCACAATTGCCATTGTCATCCTGGGGTCTCTACCAATATGTCAATGCACAGTTTCAGCTGCTAATCAATATGCTTTTTAATGAAACAAAGCAATAATTTTCAGACCCACCAGTCTGAAATGTGCTGGATGGAGCTGGGATCTCTTTGAAATGTGCTGGATCCTGACAGTGCAGCTGTGCTCAAGGCACAGTGCCCCAGGGCCCCATGGTGGGCTGTGGTGTACAGGGCTGGGGTGGTGTGACAAGGACAGGTCTGGGCCAATGTTGTGTGCCATGCAGGGTGAGGTGAGGAACCAGGTCCAGGAAGCCCAAGGACAGGACTGGTTACAAGACCACCGCTAACACAGGTCCACAGAGGGCCTCACCCAGGCAGCCCCACAACCTAGAAACCCTGCCACAGGCCTGGGCCTACCTGCCCCAGGGGCTCCAAGGCAACCTGGACAGCAAATCCTTGGTTTCTATCCCCAGGGAGCTTGGTCAGGGCACTTCCAGAATCATAGAGTTCATCACAGAATGGTTTGGGTTAGAAGGGACCTTAAAGATCATCTAATTCCAACGCCCCTGCTGTGGGACACCTCCCACCAGATCAGGTTGCCCAAAGCCCCATCCAACCTGGCCTCGAACACTTCCAGGGATGGGGCATCCACAGCTTCTCTGGGCAACCTGTGCCAGGGCCTCGCTGCCCTCAGAGTGAAGAATTTTTCCTTATATCTAATCTGAATCTACCCTTTTGCAGTTTAAAGCCATTCCAGGCTGAACAACCCCAACTCCCTCAGCCTCTCTTCACAGGAGGGGTGCTCTCAATTAATTTCCCACCCAGCCTGTAGTCGTGCTTGGGATTCCTCCAGCCTGGATGGAGGACCTTATACTTGGCCTTGTTGTACCTCATGAGGCTTGCACAGGCACACCTGTGGGCCTGTCCAGGTCCCTCTGGATGGCAGCTTTAGGTCTGGACAGCACACGGTTAACCTGGATGGAGCCCACAGAAGACAGCTGGTGTGTTTGTATTTCTTATTTTTTACATCCCAGCACATCACACCCTCAAAAATCAAGACCTACAGGCAGCCTCGAGGGCAAGCTTTTCTCAGCTTTTCTGTTAGTCTGTTCCGTGTGTTTAGTTTGATAATTTTGGGGTGGAGAAATTCTCACATTCCACGGAAACAGCATAACCACAGGTCATCTCCCTTTCCATCCTTGTCTGAGAGGCTGAGTCAGTAAATATATAAAAAGATCTAGGTACCTAAAGATAGTTACCAAAATGCCTTGGAAACCTGGGCTAAGGTGTTTTACAACCCATCTGTGGAATGAGGATAAAAAGTCTCTCAAAGAGCTCTGATAAATGTATAAACAGATATTGCAGTGATTGATTGCAATGAGAAACAGCTCAGTATTAGTCCGCAATTAAAAACAACAAAATGAGCTTGGACAGGTGAAAAGGGCCAACACATGGCAGTCTTCAAAGGTTTTGCACAGAAGACCTTTTAAATCAGGTTCAGCAGCAGAGGAGCTGTCTTTACGTTTTCAAATCTCCAGAATAATTTCACTCCTAAACCATGCTAACTCTCCCGTAATTATGGCAATGGGCTAAATGGATTTCCATTCTGTATTACCACTGCCCCCTATTATATCCCCTCACCTTATAACCACTCTTTCACTTTTCATACAGCCTTCACCAGCCACTATTCATGCAGGTTTTCTTGGCTCAAACTGAACTGTTTTCCCCAGCATGCAATTTAAATTTTAGTCCACCTATTGTACAGTTTCTGTCATATAGCTATTATGTAAAAAAAAACACTTCATGTTTAATTATAAGGGGATAACTCAAGGAATAACATCAGTTAATATGTAATCTCTGTTAAAATTACCTGGGAACATCTATCTACTGAAAATCATTAGTTTTGTGTGCCAAAACACGGCAGAAGGGTTTACCTTGGCCAGCTTCAGCCACAGCATTGTGCTATCAGGGTGCTTTGGTCGAAGTCCTTTTACTAAAGCATCTCAGTGTTCCAAGAAGGTCATTGAAGGATGATGGCTTCACTAGAAAGCCAATTTGGCCTTTTCTCTGTGAAGTAGCACTTACGAAAATAACTTAGAGAAACACAGAAAATTCCATGAAGTGTTTCTGCCTGAGATTAATCAGTCTGCAATTTCAGTTGGAAATATTTACCACGTTCATGTGCATGAATTTAGAGAGAATAATAAGGTTGTATTAATAGCCCAAGCAAACAACCAGTTACACATAACGAAGCATGTATTGGTTGTTACTTGGCCATAAACATTTTATTTACCTTTATTTCTCTTCTCTGTTTCCACTTGACCTTGTTACATCCAGTAATTTGCTCTCATCTTTGTAGGCACGTTGTTTTTTTTTTCCTTTCAAATTAGCACATCTGAAAACTGATTTGTTAATTGTACCCTTTATAAAAATAAACATGTTTTAACTGAAATACAATGAGCATTCTTACTGCATACCTTTATTCACAAAGCATGTGCCATCTGTTTTTCAGTTGCTTCTGTTCTCTTAGACTGTTAAGGGAAGGTTAAGCCTGACATTTACATATTGGCACAGCTCAGATCTCTTTCATATAGCTGCCCTGTGACTCAACAAATCTATCCCTATTGCATTCAAGAAAGTAACATTTGGCTATGCTCTGGATTCCTGGGCAAAGATTTCAAAACATCAGTAGGTTGCTCTGTTTCATTTCCAGTTCTTAACAAAGAAGGCTTCTCAGGAAGCATCTTCTCAGCCAACCTGAGGGCTGAGCAATGACAGCTGTCTCGCTGACAGCACAGCATCCACAGCTGCAGGGATACTTGTGTGCTTTCCTATGGAGCACTCTCAGGATTTTCATTTGGAAACCTGAAATGGCTTTGGCTGTTTTATGATAGGAAACATTAGATGAAAAGCCATTGGAAAGGAAGAATACTTTTAAGCTTTATTTTAAAGGGTTCTGTACCAAACAGTTGGGCCCATCAAATTGCAGGCTGCTTCTTTATTTTAGAGTTTGTTATGTTAATTCTCCAAATGGATACTCTGCATTATTACAATGGATCATTAGGATGTAAATTAATCTTGAAGCAAAGCTGCCTTAATTAGTTCTGGGACAGATTACAGAGGAAATCCAAAAGCACTAAACTATCATAAGATGACTTTTGTTTTCAGTAGTGAATGCTGCATGATAGATTCGCCTGTCCTGAAAATTCAGGGCTAGTATCTATGCATAAAGCAGGGCAATCAAGAGTAGCAATTAACTCTAGAAATCCTGGCTCCTTTTGTTTGCTTGGGTAGTTGGTTTTCTCAAGTTACTGAATGTAAGTTAGTTAAAGGTGCTAACCAGGAAGGCTTTCTAGCAGTTGATAAGTGGAGCACTTGGTCTTTCTAAGGAAACATAAAATTATTAACATTCCTAGTCAGTTGTTTAACTTATATTTGCAAAATCAGCTGAAATCTTGGTGTATCTTGAGAAAAGCCAGAACAAACCCTTGAGCCAATTTAAGCACTCTCACTGACAACTTAACGTATCCATACGTAACAGTATCTGTCCCGAAACTTTACAGTGATATGTACATTATGAATTTCATTTATCTTCTATTTTGGGAAGATCCTTTCCTGCCTCTTTTTTCCCTCAAACTACAAAAAGAGGGAGGAAGAGGAAGATTTATTCCTTGTAGTAACATGAACTATTTATTCCAAATGACTAGAATTGCAAATTACACAAAAGCAGTACTGTCAAAAACACGTACCTGCATTTTCCATTTTCTTTTCATTCCACATCAGGCTGACAGCAGGAAACTTAGGCCTGATTAAATGCTAGCAAAAAGAATAGAAACTGAATAATAGGGGAGGGCACAGACAAAATGAAGGTAGGGACAAAAATTCACAAAGGAAACACAGGATCACAAGATGCCCTCAAAATCCTCATGCTTTGCTGATTACTCTCTTGCTCACCTCTGTAAGGCAGGCAAATGCCTCTCTTCAGAGGAGCACCACTGCTGAAATACACCGTTTTATCTCGTGGAGTTCTTTAAACTTCTTCCCTATCCTTTGCCAGGTTCTTTCTTGAGAGCATGAGCAGCACGTCCCCTATGCAGCCCAGAAGCCTGGCTGCTCCAAATGAAAGGCATGCTCACGCTTAAAAGCAGCTGATCTACAGAAAGGAACACAGCAAAAGCAATCAATAAGTAGCAACATAGATTTTAAGACATATTTTATTTAATGTGCAAAATTGCCAAGAAAGAACATGTACAACTTCAACTAAGCTACAGCACCTGACACACACAAAAAAAAAAAACCCCTACACTATGTGCTTGTAAGCTTCATTTCTAGGATCACCCTCCAGTTCAAAGTAAAAACAGCCATTTTGTAATGACCCAGAACATCTTACATGTTTTTTTAGTGAAAAGTAAAATTCAACCACTGGTGTGGGCAATGTTTGTAATTGCAAACGGAACCAGCTCTTGGAGGTTTCCTTTCCAACTGCATAGTATAAAATCTTAATTGGTTATTCTCTTCCTCTTTCAGTTTAGTCCCTAGACTTGGCTTTACAAATTACTCACAAATTCGCAGCTCTAACTGGCTTAACAAAACTAATTTACCCATTTACAGCTGAAACACGCTTAAAAATAGACACAGCCATTACAGTTCAGTTGAATCAAACTGTAAACAATGAAGATAATGTGGATATTTGTAATTACACAGCACTTTTCCTTTCCACAACTCAAAGATGCAAGAGAAGTGAATGTCATCAAAAATGGAGATGAATTATAGGAAGCGACACAATTTATATATTAGCATCTCTGTAAACAAAAAAATAATAATAATAAAAATAAATAAAAATAAAAATAAAAATAAAAATAAAAATAAAAATAAAAATAAAAATAAAAATAAATTAGAAGCTGTTATTAGAAAGGCTTCCTAGACCATACTGAAATAGCATTAGGAGGGGTTTGCTCCCTTGTGAATTCATCTGTATTTCAGTGTCCCCAGAGGACTGGGTAATTTATAGTCCTGAACAATTACCAAGCTCCACGAAATAACAAATAATGCTTCATACTGAAGTACCAGCTTCCCCTCCAGGGTTTCACAGTTCCCAACATTATCAGTTGAACCCCTCCCAGCAGAATGAGGAGGGGCATTCTCTCCGCCCTGCTTTACAGACAGCGATGCTGAGGCACAACCAGATTAAGCTGCCTGTAACCAGCTATCCTCCTTTCTGTCTTCACATGATTATAAGATGCTTGTGATAGTTAAGTCACTGAGAGAATACTGGATCAACCCTACTCTCCTTGAAACAAGCATGCATTTTGTCTGTAACTTCAATGGAACACATTATCAATATTCATGCTGCCTTAATGCTAACATGACGTTGTCAGTATCACGCAGTAGAATATGGTCCCAAGCCACACAGTGCCATAGCTAATTAATAATTACATCACGTATGTTAGTCACTATCTCTGTCACACCTGCAGTACATCAGTGAGCTACAGAGAGCGGCTGTTGGAGTACACTAATGCAAAAGCTAAATTCAAAATGCACAGCTGCCACAAAAGAAAGTTGTTCAAATGAAAATGAGAAGTCCAATAAGGCAGGAATATCTGCGCTGTGCACATTTCCTTCCTAACCAGACCTAAAGTACTCCCCAGAACAGCCCCTTCACTGAGCTCTTACTGCTGGGCTGTTCAATCCTAAACCTACCTTTGAGTGAGAAGGGCTCTGTTTTATTTTCCATAATATTTGGCTTCACTGTCCTTTTCTCTATCCAATATGACCTTGAATACAGTCTGAAGAACCCAATACAAGTATGAAACGTAAAAAGCCTTGTCAGTCCCTCCATCATAGGAAGCAACACTGAAATTAATTTAGAGGAGGGTGAAGTGTTTTCTTTTTTTCTGCTTGCACTGTTGAAAGTAGGAGATAAAGGCAAGAACAAACAACAAACCTGAATTTTCCTTGCATTCAGATCTCCCATGTTTATAACTCTGAATTAGAAGATGCTCTTAATATTGTTATTTTTGTACTGTTTTAACAAGCAAAGAAATCAAAAGCTAACAAAATACCTTACAATCGATTCCAAGCAGTTAATTTCAGACTCTGTTCTGTCGTAGTTATCAACCCCCAAGTAGCTGGTGTCCATGCACTGCTAAAATAGAAGGTGTAACACATATTCTTCTACCACAGCCACTCGCTTTTTAAAGTACTGGTAAATGCCTGGTGTAGACTCCTGTACTCTGTTGCATCACGTCTCAGCGTATATGTTGGTGAAGTTTGCTGGTGATGATTCCTTGTAAAAATCCAGAGTTAAGGACACACAAATTTCTGTTTTAACAGTTCAAGAAGTTAATCACGTACACAGGCACTCTTTACAAAGTCCCACTGGAGCCTGCAAAAATCAGTGCTCCTTGCCAGATATGCTTGATTTTAACTATTGCCAATGTGTTACGGTGTTTCAACATTGGTTTACAAAGCATAGAAATGCACCAAGCTGCAGCAGAGGGACATGCTTTGTAAGAAAAAAATCACCTCCTCAAAAAATACTGTACTTAGTGGAATCAACTTTCGGTATCATTTACAATCCTTCGGACCTATTATTGCCCTAGAATGTGTGTATTTAGTATGTTACAAAGTTATTAGAATACAATATGCTACTCCTTGACAATTACTATTAATGAACTCAGCAATTTTTGAAAAGTCAGGCACTTCTTAAAACAAGAATTATTTTTACCAAATGCAAAAAAAAAAAATTATTGAAGCATCTCTTCGTGGCATTTGTAATTATTGTCAACACATCTGCTAGGCATTTAACCACCTAACTCTTTAAAACCCATTTCTTATCTTTCATAAGCTTTGTAACAAAAAAACCTGCATTATTGCCTCTGTACAGCTTAAGGAACCTGAAATGGGTGGGCACAAACAGGTGGATCTAAGAATTAGTTTTCAAAAAACTGTAGTTCTTACATCTGTGTGTATTAAGGGCAAACATATTGCACATTGTAGTGTATCTGCCTCAGAGTCCCGCTGAAATCCTTGTTCCATCTCCCGTGTCTTATCTACAGTCCTGACAAAAATTTTCCTGGATAACAGGGATCCAAGGTGTGCAGTTTTCTGATTGCTTTTCATTCACCGGGTACTGCCAAACATTTTGGACCAAGCATGCAGGATAAGACCAATACTTTTGATGCTGTAACGACTGGTATGCAATACAATTATTCTCAATAAAGATACTGCAGTATTAACCAGGCAGGCCTGTATGCCTTAGCCATCTTGAAACCTTCATTATAGACCAAGTCAGTATCCAATTCATTTACTGACCTATATAAATATCATTTCCACAAGTAAATTTTTACATTATTTATTTACAAGAGAAAGGCAACAGTTCATAAATGCATTCTCAATGAGTACTCATCCTCATTTTGCATGCCTACACTTCAAAGTGTTTTGATAAGCAACACAATCTTACACAGTCCTAGAGTTATGTTCAAAACATTAACCCGTGAAAAGAAAGTCTAGCATAGAAAGTTTAAGTAACCATTTGCCATACTGATTCTACATAGACCTGTTACAAAATCTACAGTAGATGTATAAATCACTTTATAGTAAACAGGCTTGAGCTGATTCATTTCTCTTTAAATGCACACTGTGTTGAAAAATTGCTCAGCAGACCAATAACGTATCTGGAGAGATCACAGAGATGTTATTTACCCCCCTATACTTATTTTCAAAATTACACGACTTACTCAAAAACAAACAAACAAACAAAAAAAAAAACAACTGTGTATTTGTACCCTTGTAGAAGTAGAGTTAAGTGGGGAGGGGAAAGATCTGATCCATCAGATATGATAGCAGACTGAGAAGGCGGTAGTAGTGACAAGTAAGCACTCCTACCTTAGTAGACCAAACTTTCCTCTTTTTCAGAAAGCCCATAAAAAAGAAAAAAGGCTAATAGTATTAATATACTAGCATAGTGTCTGCACATTTTTTTTTCAAATGGTAAAATACATATAAAATGACATACAACTTGAGATTAAGTAACCCTGGAAAGCTCTCATGCTCATTTTGCCACGTTCTCAAGTGGAGCTATACAGAGTATGCACATGGCTTGCACAATGGAGTGGAAGCATTAATTGATACATTCTTGTATTTGGACCAAGTATTAATTAATACATATCCGTCATTAACAGCGAAAGCAATGCACCTTTCCAAGGACAGCTACTATAAACAACCATTTTCTAGTAGGTATAACGTAGCAAGCATCAGAAGATGCATGGCTTCCAGACTGTTAGGGTACTTCTGACCCCTTAACGTCCTTCATACTATCTCACACTTGTTCTACTCCTACCCAATCGCATGTCAACAAGGTATGAGAAGCCACTGAGAAATTTTTTTATGTACAAGAAATATAAGGTCAAGACCATCACTGTTTTACAGAAACCTTAGACACTGTGCTTGGAGCTGCTGACACGTGGACAGGTAGTGCGAGGCCAGCAAAACGAAGCAGCTTCTCATGCTAGCTCAGAAAACTATCATTGCTTTCAAGTTTCCTCAGACTTTCAGAAGCAGGCATTTAGCTCTTATATTTACAATGCAGGACTGAAAAAAATACATTAAAGTTTAATTCGTTCTTTACAGACATCTTGAAATGTTCCCCGAAATTGCAGTTAGTTTTCTATTTATCACCCCTTAAACAAGACAGAGGCCTCACATCAGTTCTGCCACAGAATCCAATGCTGCTCTCTACCTGCTTCATAGTTTTAGCTTACATTTTCTGTTCTCCATGTCTCCCCTTTTCAAAGTTAGTCTGAAAAAGAAATGATCATTACTTATGATAATTTTCCCATTTCTATATAGGATTTACATGCATTTCTATCAAGTTCTATCTAGAATATTATTAGATTAAAAAAAATAATTGAATTTCTACAGCGTTACAGCTCCTCACAATTCCAGATATATTTGTCTCCAGAAATGACTGTCAAAGAATGCCCTCTTCTCCTCTTAAAAGTTACTCTTTTAGTAATGTTAATAAAGCATCACACACAGTATGTATACCTACTGAGAATGGTCATTACACACCTACCGAGAAGTAATTTTACACGTGTTTCATTTGTCCATGTTTCTATTAATGATTTACAAATCTGAAGACAAGTATCAGTCAGAAAATCAACATTTCTGTACACAGAAAAGAGTTTTTTCCATCCTAACATTAGCAACAATTTAAAGAAAGTTGGGGCATTTACTAGAAAAGCCCTAAGTTGTTACTGGAGTAAGTGACACCAACATGTTCTGATGATGTCCTAACTTTCAACAGGTAAACTTTCTGCTTCAAAATCAATATTGAAAAACTATATTGTAATTGTAGCCATACAAAATGTTTATTATTTTACAAATTATTTGTACACTATATTTTCACTTTTTCATTGCTTTGTGCTCAGACAATATAAATATTACAGCATGGATTTTTCTTTCCCAGGAATGTCCTTACTGTCTAGATATAATCTTACTTTGTACTTAAAAAAAAATATATAGAAACATTACAAACAAGATAAAAACCCATTATGAATGAAGAATGTAAAATACCTTTGCGAATAAAAGTGTACCACAATGGTTTCAGAGTGATGATTCAGGGAATATTCAGTAGACTGCACATCATCAATACAATATCAAACAAAATTGAGTTTTGAAGTCTAACAGGTCTTCCTCAGTTGTATGAAGAGTACTTTGTTTAACTTTACTGAAATGGTTTGTCCTTCTAGAAGGCAATTTATATGGTTCTTTTGTTTGTTTTGTTGTTCTTGTTTTGTTTTTCTATTTTGTTCATTTTGCTTGCATGCAGGTATCCCAACCCTACACCACGTACGTAATTTTCAAACTTTTTAAATTTTCAGTATGGCAAGATACATGCTTGGCTTCACCCTCACACATTTTTTGACAGAACAGTTAAATCTCTTAAGCTTAAGAATGGGAAGAGATTTACAAGCAGAGCTGAGTGTCCCGAAGATGCTGTTTAAATCTGATACATCCTACCTCCTGTGACTCTTTTGGGACTAGGTTGTAACATGACCTTTCCCAGATATATTGCTTCAGCACTCCTGTCTGCATGACTGCTGCTGCTTCCGCACTTGCAGCTTTAGGATAACCCTGCAAAACTTGTGTCTAAAATACAGAAATTTATTTCAGAGGGCATTTCACTCCCATTGCATAGAAGGCCCTATCTGCATACAAAATTTCACCGGAATAATGACAAGAATCATTCAAAAAGCTGATGCAAAGGCAGCTGACTAAATGAAGATTTAACTTACCAAGCTAGCTTAAGCCAGTTATTAAACAGCTTAGGCTAAATAAAATGAAGCTGGTCTTAAATTATGTCTGCACTTACATTACAGTGATTTAAATACACCAACTGAAAAATAAGTACAATATTGTTTGCATGATTCTAGTGAAACTTGCACGTATGGATGAAAACCAATACAGAGATTCAGCCTTGCTCTCAGTGGGTTGAGTTCCCACTGAGGCCAAACAGAACTTATTTTTATGGCACGCTGAGTTTGGCCTGGTATCTTTCAAGCTGTGAGTTTTAAATGCAACATTTTTAGGCAGCTGTTAACTCAATGCAAAAAGACATTTGGATGTATTGTGTTACACTGATAAGATCAGTGTTAGTTAGCGGACAGGTAAGTTAGACAGCAGTCTGCCTTTAGTAGACTTATATGTATATGAAAGATTGAGTTTCTTTGGTTGTTTAGTATCCAAGCCACCATTTGTGTATTCCAGACACAGCATGTTAATATTGATCATTAAAATTATTTTTTTTTTCTTTTTTTTTCTTTTCTTTTCACTTGATTTATGGAAATTTTTCGACTATAGCAGATTAGTCACTTATATAAATATACAGCACATATATACATCGAGATTACAAAAATACATTTTATTTATATCTGATTTTTAAATAATAAAAATGAAACTTCACATTCGTTTAAAGATCAGTTAGCATTCCAAAAACTTCTGCAATATCTAAGGTCTCGGAGCAGAAGATATCTGTGTATTCTAGGATAACTACATATCACAATCTCAGGGTTTATGATATAATTATTTTGGGGAAAAAATAGCTCTGTTTTAAAAGTTTGTGCTTCATCAATTTCTTCTTTCCCCTCTTCTAGTCTCCTCTTTCCTCCTCTCATTTTATTGATGGCCAAAAAGCTAAACCAAGTTCCCTTTCTCACCCCAATAAAGACCAAAGAAACTCAAGAAAAGGAAATGAACAGACAAAATAGCATACGCAATTGAGGATAGCTTACTGAAATGAAGTACATTACCTTTAACTCCAGTTGACATCAAACATGCCCAACACAATGTATTTTGCAACAACTTCAGTTCCCAAAGCTAATTGGCAAAGGAACTGAAAACAATTGTTCATGATCTCCAACTATTCTGTACAACTGCAAAAGACAACCTTTTTGTCCCATTCAACTGGTTTGATTCTCTTTTGGGTTTGGATTCATACAATAATGCAGCTTAACAATTTGTGACCTTTATCTTGAACAACACAAAGTCAGCATCACTTCTGGAAATGCTCTCTTTTTCACAGCACATTAGTATTTTCATTAATCCATTTAACCGTTTACTTATTTACATGTTAATATATAATCAGGTCCTCTACATTCAGAACTTCCTAGGTGTGTATTCACTGTTCCATTGCAAGATCCACTGTGGCTTCACGTAGCACTTCAGTAGATATCGTTGCTTAAGAAAGAGAAACAAAACACTGTGTTAAACAGAGGTCGTCTTGTACAAGCAGGCGTATACATTATTCCAGGTTGGAAATACTTGCTCAAAGGTCTCAGGTTTACCATCTTCACATCCATAGAAAGTGGAAAGCCTGAATATAGAGCAAACACAAATAACCTCTTTTATTTATTTCTCCTGGAAGCTTCTAGCACCAATTTCCTTTGTTAGCTCTTCATGCATTGTGTTGTCTCACACTGAAAATTCTCCTCCATAACTCATCAGTGGCATTCATGGACCAATTATCAAAATATCATTAACCTCTTTCAGTCTTCTCTTCTTCCACTTCATCGTACTGTTAATAGGATGAGGAGAATCGGGGGTATTTACAGGACATTTATGTGTATCACTCATCGCAGATTCTTTTGGTTTAAATACAGCCTCCAGAAAGAAAACACTGAACGAGTCCATGTTGATGAAATCAACGTTCCTTGTACAATGTCCCGCAGCAATTAACATGGCCACCAACCACCACACCTACCATGGCCTCCAGCTTTCTGTGTAATACTGTGTTTTCTTCTTTAACCAAAGAAATAAAGTTTTGACATGCAGGAGTTATTTTCAGCAGCTCTACCTTTGGGCCTGCAAATGAAACACTGTGTCACAGACATGTTCAGCAGCATCTCTAGTGACAATGGGTCATAGTACAAGTGCTAAGTGACTAACAATTGCATATGGTCTATAGTATCTGAATTGAACAGTTACCTGGCAGCATTTCCTTAGCTGGCAAGCAGAATGCATATCTGCAGAGTCTTGTTGCTCTACGGTAAGTGATTTCATAGTGTTGACTTTTCACATGGAGAAAAATGCCATCACTTTGGCACAATTCACAGCAAGTTTGTGAGTGAAAATTAAAGGGATCACTTCCTTGGCTACTCCAAATTATATGATACAACTACTGTGCACAACAGATGTTAGACCTGGAACTCAAACATATCTGTTTGCTTCTTTGCCAGTTTAGCAACCTCTTCTCTTATTGCCTTTACAAGGGCAGCTGTAGAAATGTTGGTGAGAGGGGCATCGGACAGGTCGTTTTCTGTCAGGCTCTGCTGAGAAGCTGTGGCAGACGGCAAAGGAGCTTGTTCCAGGCTGGGATGCATGCTCGCCTGCTGGCTGTATTGGCGAGGCAGTCGTGAAGGAGAATTGTGTTGGTAGCGGGGCCTTGGGTAAGCTTCGATGTAGCCAGGCAGTGGAACCTGTAGAGCATCGCAATTACACAGAATTATACAGAACAACTGATCCTTAGCACCACCCGTCAGGGTAACACAAACCTCCATGGGGCAGAGTAAGATGCAAAAGATACGAACCCATGACAAGAACGTAAGCTTCACATTCCGAAGTGTCAGTTGACAAATTTATATCTTTGCATGTGCCATTTACGAATGCACATCAATAAACTTAACTCTCTGAACTGTGGCAGCAAAAATACAAAAATACTTTGCAGTATACTAGGACACTGCGTGTGCAATTCTATCATGGCTGCAAAAAGACTGAGGAGGCAGATTTTCTGAAAGTGTCCCCTCTGATTACTATTTCTCCTAAGTATTTTTCTTTCAAATAGCCACTACTATACATGTATTTCAGGACGCTGACAACATTGGACAGAAGACTTTGCTGGTTTGCAGCAATAACTTAAGCTGTTTAGTTTTAGTGTCCCTGTGACTATTAAATTTCTGTCCAAAATCCATGAACTGTGATACCAGTCTTTACGTTCATACTAAACTTCTCGGAAGCTTTGGTTTTGTTTTGTTTTTTATCTGACAGATAAAATAGTATTTATGTCTTGCAAAGTCTAGGAAATAGTTTCAAAGGCTTTGTGCTGTTTCAAAAGGCAACCCACAACACATCACTAGGACAAGACAATTTCTCCTTGAGAAAACCTCACTAGTACCAACTGGTCCTTGCAATCCATTCCAACAAAAAGAAAGGGAAATTCAAGTTATGCTTTTTATGAACAGGATGGCTCAGAATACCACACTTACTGTAAGGTAACCAATAAGCTACCACAATATTTAAACACTAAAAAGTTAACTTTGTAATTTATATTGCTCAAAGTAGGAAGAATACATGTTTTTTAGCTTTCTAAATACACTGAAGTCTTATATAAGTATATATAATACAGGCAGGCAGCCAGGTGTCTCACCTAACTTTTGGATTTCTGTCAGGCTGATGTGTAAGGTACCTGACCCACCAAGGCTTCGGCTTTGGTGGATTTGCCAGAAGCAGAATTTCAGAACTGCAGGTGTCTGCAAACAGACTCAAATGGCAAGATGTGATCCTCTGCCAATTTTAAATACCCCGCAGGGATTATGGGACCACAGCATGAACTTCAGAATGACAACTTTGGAATTTTATTTAAATCCCATTTTGGGTTTGGTCCCATGAGACTTTTACAATCCCCTAGGTGCTTTTGAAAATCTCAACAATTCAGGCATCTAAAAACCTATGAAATCTGACTACTAGGACTTACTCATGCTCTGCAGGATCTTGGATATCCACCAAGAGATGCACAGAACGTCATACGTATTCAATATGATGTGATGGCACAAGCATGGGAAACAGGTGCAATACAAAACTGATCATGAAATGCAGTCGCCTCTGTTTAGTTGACAATAGATTATTCAACAGACGAACATTTTAGTAATACAACTTGAACACGCCACTAGAGGCCACCAGGTCCCTACTTTCACTGAGCAGTATCTAGCAATTTGGAAAATAAATGCATTTCTCTTCACCCACAAAGCTCAGTGTGTCAATACTTAACTTATAATTGAGAAAAGGTTAATTTAGGTAAATTAAGCTTCCAAGACAGCTCTTGGTTGCCAAATCTCCTATTTCATATGCCTACCTGGTGTCTTATTTACAGTCCCATTAGTGGAGACGCATGACGAGTATCTCATTTTTAAGTCTCTATTTCTACTTAAAAACCAGAAATGTTTTGTTTCTACATTTTTTTCTCTTCTGCTAAATCGCAGAAGGGTGAAAAAGTCTCTGTAACATGATCTGGTTTAAAGCTCTGTAACACGTAAGTGAAGTTGAAAGAAATACTCATTTCCTTTGAATTCTATATCGTCAGTTATTTTCTAGACAGCTTCTCACTTCCCTCTCTGTCCCTTTCTGTACACAGCAGAAAGGAACAGTTCCCTGGCACTAACTGCTTTTCTCACCTCTTTCCCTTAAGACAAGGAAAGAAGAGAGCTACATTCTTCTCCTTCCAAAGGAAGAAACTGGGGGTTGGAACATTGATTTCCATTTTTTTCTGGTTTGTTTTTAGTCTTCACTTTTGACAAGTGATACCTGACTCTTATTTAAAGCAGCCAAGAAGTAGGGATGCAAAAGGGAAAAGAACAAAAGTCAATTAAAATACTGTTCCTGGCTCTGTTTTCTTTCTGAAGAAAAAGTTCTAAATGATTGCTCAGACACAATGGTCCTCCTGAATTTAAAGTGTACATAGGATTACAAATAAAAATTAGAAAAATAACATTTTTTCATGGTTTCCATGGAAGGATTTGTTTGTTTTAAATGGCAGTTCTGATCTGGAAGGGAATCTGTACGACTTCACAAGCCTCCAGGTGTCAGGGGCACAGCAGCAGATATACTCAGCTTACACATGAACGTATTTCTTCTTTCTTGACAGTTCAGCCTGCAAATTCAGACTTGTATCTGAGAGACAAAGTGAATTCTTTTCCTCTCAGACATCAAAAGCAGTAATAAAGATTTGGCAACAAATAGCTGTCCCCAGAACATTTATATGCCCTTACTCTCTCTTGCTTAGTTGCTCAGAGGCAACTATTAGAGAGCAGTTCAGTAAAATATTCTGTTGATGATCTACAGAAAGAAATAGAATCCATCTCCCAGTTCACTGGGTTGAATTGGTTCTGCATAAACACCAGATGTGAGCTCAGGCAGCAAAATCTATCTTTTGCTTTTATTTCTTTAATAGCATTAAAGGTAAGTGTCGATAAAAAGCCCTAAATGTTAGAAATTGTTTCAAACATGATGAACTACCACAATTCATTTTAGGATCTCAGTTTTATTTCTTTGAAATGTAGGTACACTTCAGACTAAAAATTAGATCCGTCTCAGAGTAGAATTGTGCAATTAATTATTTAGTTTAAGATCTGTCAGGCCCTTCAGGAGGACTTAAAATGCTGTTCAGCAGGGTTACGGCAGGCCTGGGAGCTAGGAGCTGGGCTATCTCGAGAGAAGCCTCCAAGATGTAAAGGTGTTCCCCAGCTCCCAAACAGCAGGAAGCCACTTTGAGAGGCAGCATCACCTGCTCCCTATCCAAATCTTTAAGCTCTGTCTTGAGTATCTGACACACCAAATTTGAGCGGGTGCCAGCCTCTAGCCTAGTGAACAATGCTTACAGTTTGTGGGATGGATGACTAAATATTCCCACCCTCTCTCACAGATTTTCATTGCTAGAGATTGTTCTCATTCAGAAAGAATTACCCTTCTCAGATCTGTCGCTGATCGCTAAATATCACTTAAATCCTCTCTTGTGCAAATCACAGAAAATGTATTGTAGTTAGAGAAAGAAGGGTACTTACTGAGTCTGCCCACTGTCCTGGTAGTTCATTCTCTCCAGCATAGGGCAGCCAGGCTTGATTCCTGTATGCGGTGGGTGGCGTTGGGATAAAATAGCCTGTGAAGCCAGGTCGGTTTGCTGCTGGTATGGCAAACACTGCTGGTACTGTATTTCCTATTAAAAGAGAGAGAGAGAGAGAGAGAGAGAGAGAGAAAAAAAAAAGATTAGATAAAAATTAATAGGCAGTATTTTCAGTTATAAATTAGGAGATATTACTTATGAAGTAATTGTGTCCTTTTTGTTTCTTTTTTTTTTCCTTTGGTGAGAATGACATCTCTGGTGACCTTTGGTTGGATGTAAGGCTCTCAATATCTGACTAGAATATCTCCATAATGCTGGGAAAAACTGGAGAAGATGAGATTTGTAGTTGTCTATATAATCATGCACAACCCTTAGATAAAGATAAGAGTTACTCCTTAGGACTTAATCCTTGAAATGGCTGATCCCCATCAAAACTTTGAAAAAAAAGTTGTTTTTTTCCTCTTACATTTGTTTCCTTGTTTTCAATTTTGAAGCTGTTGTTGCCATGGGTTTCAAAGTACTACACCTTTCTTTTCAAAGGCAGGCTACAGAGCATTCAGTTTACACAGTAAAACTATCTTAATGTCTCTAGACATAAAACCTACGAAACCGAGTGAATGATACATTTACAAGGCTGTAATCTCAACAACCCCATCATAAAACTTCAATACTTCCATGAAAAATACCAAGGCTCTGCCTGCTCAATTCATTTCCCAGGTACAGCCTATGGCTGCCATGAATTATGCAGCTACAACTTAAAGAAGTATTTCCAAGGAAACCTGGTGACATGAGATCTGTTTTTACCTTGTCTTGATCAAGATACACGTGCAGGGATGTCCAGGAAGCCTTTTGTTAGAATTCCATTCTCATACTCAAGGCTAGGTGGGAGAAAACAGCTTTCCTAACACAAGGTTCAGCCAAGTCTCTGGATATGGTTCTACCTGCTCCTTCAGGTACGGTTTAGTCCTCATGGAGACACACAGGCCAGTGTGGTTCTTTCTGCAATTACTCAGACTAGCCACAGTATTTACAAAGTTTGAAGTACGATTTGCTTGTCCAGTAAGACTTCCTTCCTCTAGTGTCTACTTACACAGGGAGACAAACACCAGCATCTGTACCACGGCTACTCTAAAGCCCTAAAAACCTCGTTCCTAAATCCTTGGAGGAGAGAGTTCTCCACCAGCTTTATCATGGAGCAAACAAAGCATGTGGACAGGATGTTTTGAACACTCAATTATAATATGTGGGCATGTATTTTACTCTTCAAATTCACAGAATATAGCAAAAATAATTTATGTCAGAGCAGAAGCCCCACAAGAACACAATAAAAGTACAAATCGGGCATTTTTATTTAGGAATGGGTGTAGAGGAAGAAATTAGCATTGCTTCCTGGCTGATTCAGTTTACAGCCATGGCACATCCCCACCCCTGAGCACAAAGCAGTCTGCACAAAACCAGGGATCTCCAGGTTCTCAGTGACCTCCCAATGCAGCCCAGAGTCAAACAGCTATGAATGCAAGCAGGGCTTGTAAAGAGGAGAAAAAAATGCTTTGTAGCACAGGGCAGAACCACATGGCATCTGTTTCAAAAATGACTTTAAAAAAAAAAAGAAAAAAAGAAAGAAAAGTGAAATGTCATCTAAAAATAATGGACTAAAAATATTTATCTTGCACTTTACACTTCCCCAGTGTTTTCCACTGTTTGGGACTAAGTCCTACCTTTCATTTTGACATCAGGTTGTAGGTGAAAAGCACTGTGTCAGGCTGATGCTGGAGTCACTTTGCCTCAGAGAAGTAGTCACAGTGGATTTGTTCTGGACCAGTGGGATCTACGATGTACGCCTGAACAGCAGGAAGCCACAGGGCATCCCACAAGACCTCTATCCCAACTACTCCACTGCTCCCTCGGTTTAGAAGGAGGTGGGCTAAGAAAAGAGGCGTGGGCAATCTTTGTTCCTACCTGGTCATAGCCAGCACAAGGATTGCTATTTTCAATGAGTTAGCGAGGCTGGAAGTATTCTTCAGACACGTACAGAAAAGAAAGTGCTGCTCCTATAGCTTCTACACCAAAAAGCTCTTTTAATTTAACCACAGCAAAATGAACTGCTATTCAAAGCGAACGCTCAAGTAGTGGAGATAATACGTTATCCCAATTCTTCCTGCAAAATCATTATCTTAGAGTTAATGTCGATGGGGCTACACGAGAGCAAATCAGGTCATTTCATGCCAAATCGCCACCTGCAGCAATGTTTTTTCATCTGTTGAAGCAATAAAAACTTATTTTCCAATCAGAACATTAGGAATCCTTGCTTGCTATAGTCGCAGGTTTCTTACAACTCTCTCCATCTTCCCCTGCATCACAGCCATTGACAGGATCTATCACATACGAATGTTTCCTCCAACTACCCCCAGAACAATTCTGGCACATTCCACGATGCACACAGAGGTCTTTTTGTCTCTGATGAAATCCAGTCACTCTTCCGTGGCAGCATAGCACACTTACTTGTTACATACAGCAATCAAACCTCCGCGTCACTGGAAGTTATAAAAAGGTGTATCACACAGAACGTGTTACTGCAGTCATGACGGAGGAGTTCTTGGCCGTGTGGCATGTTTTATAGTTTGAGTTGCTTTAAAATGAAAGGGAGAGCAGCTGCTCTTTTTAGACTAACGCTGCAGAAGGTACAGTGATAAAAGCCAGAGTAGAATGGATCCTTCAGATCTACTGTATTTAATTAATTGACAACAGATTTGCATATCCACAGTATTATTCTCAGTAGAAAATTGCTGAATACAATGCAGATAACTTTCTATTACTTCTAACTAAGATAAGAAAGAAATTCTTCTTGCAGATTAACTGAGCAATGTCTAACAAACCTGTCAATTACCAAACTGAAATGACAATGTACAATTTTTTTAATCTTTCAAGTCTTTTTCTATAGCTCATCAAGAAAACACATTTTGCCAATGAGAAGCTATTTCCAGTATTTTCCCAGCCAAGTGTTATGCAGAGACCATCAAAACGAAGTATCAGATTAATCTTCTGATTAAATCAATTAATTCAAAACCAAAATTCTTACCAAATTCATATCAGGAACACATCAGACTTCTAAAATGGAGATACCTTGACCCAATACAAGTTCTGCAAGTGAGCACGAGCTATCTTCTCCAAAAAAAGGAGGGCAGACGAGCTAACGTATAACCTTTGACCAAGCAAAAGCACTGCTGCCTTCTGCTTTGCATGGATGGGGACACAACTCCTCGATTTTACCCCTCCTCACTAGTCCACTCCCGTCACCGCAGTGAGGGGCTAAGTTTCTCAGGAGGAAATAAGGAGTCATAAAAGACATCCCCCAGTCAGGCTGAAAAACATCAGTCACACACATTTTTCTTTACATCCATTTGCTTTTCCTCCCCGTCCTTACAAACCAAGCTGTGCTCAATGCCATCAAGCCTTCTTCTACACAACTCTACTACTTACAGCTTTTGAAGGTGATCTCCCAACTGTTCCCAGTCTCGGTGCTTTGGTTAGCCCTGAAGCATTCTCAAAGTACACAAACTGGACCTCTTTCAGATGAAAACAAACTGGAACAAATGCTCTAATGAGCATTCAGTCCATGGGTCGCTTGAGAGCTATGCCAAGTGTGTGTATGGAAAAGGCAGAAATTCAGCAATGCATACAGCATGGGTGCCAGGCCCTCATTTATAAGCTGATCTGCTTTACAGAGCTGCTCCTGTTGGTCTGCTCCACTGCTAATGTGGATACAACCACTGTGTTATAGTTGATCTCAAGAGGAAGAGAAAAGGCAGCTGATGCAAACTGCTACTGAGGATCAAAAGAATGGAAAGAATCCAGTGATTTCAAGCAATATCAGCCAAGAGTATCTTTCAGTTTGATGAAGGGAGCTCAATGATTAATAGAAAAGCAGCTGCATTTCTTACTGTTCACACCTTATTTTAACCTAGATCACCACATTTGCTGGTAACAGCTTTTCTTTATGCAAAGCTGTAAAGGTTTAGAGCTGCCTCTTGCTGCTGAGCCCCATCAAATGCTGCAAGTTCTGCTCTTGCCAACCAATGCCCTCTATATACCAGCTAGAAAATCCCCCCTAAAATTTCCACTGGATTTTGTGGTACAAATGAACTTTTTTACTGGACCTTTAATTGATCAGTGAGCCAGCAGAATGCCATAGTGGAACAAAGACTATCTGGTACATTGCTGCAGGGTCTTACCTTCAGAAGCACCGTTTCCTGGTGCTTCTGCAAGACGGGTAGTATTTATAATGCAGCTGCTTCTGCATTTACAAAGGGATAATCTTTCGTATATCCCCTTCATTTGTACCCTATAAAATACCTAATACCTTCTTTCTCCAAATAATCATCTCTATTTGCTATATCCCATTTACTCATTTGGATGCAAAACAAGTTGTGTGGTTCTCAAAGATGCAAGTTGGGTCTGCGGGCCTATTTTTTCACCTGAGTGAAAAGCTGATTGATCAAGTGGGCCAACAGACATTGGAGCTCTTGAACCAGGTGCAAAAGATGCCTGATCATGATGCTGGGCCGGATCCACCCCACTGGACTCAGGTATTCTCACTTTGCTGCCAATATCTGATGTAGACCTGTGCATTAAAAGAGAGAAAAAAAGAAAAAAAAATTTGATATCCTGATTAATAGATGAGACTTGTAGCCATACATACACGCCTATCAGATACAGCATGACAAGCCTGCTACGGATAAGTTATCTGATTATGTTCTGGCATGACAGAAGTTTGGAAAATGTCTGAGAATTTCTTTAACCTGGTGCTACTTAGGTGAAGTGTGTAATTACAGTTGCATAGAGCCTTTTCTTACTGCATCAAGCAAATGGCTGTGACATGCAACACAAACAAACAAAAAGCTTTACTGTAGCTAATTAACAGAACAGACAACCATAGACAGCAGCATATTACTACAGTGCATATGACAAGGTATCATACAGCAGGTGACTACTACGCTAAGTAGTGCAAACTGCATGTGAGAAGTACTAACACCCACTGAAAAGGTGTGTCCCCATTGCTTTAGAGCTAAAATGGAATGGATAAACGAGAGTGTGTCAGAAAACTGTATCCATATCCTGAATATTGGGATGCAATTAGAATATCATTAGCAGACACTCTGAAAAAAAGTTTCCTTTGGTCTCAGTGCTCCACAGCAATTCTCAGCAGGCCTGTGGTGCCTTCAGATTGCAGCTGGCATCAGGCAGTGCACAACAGCACAACATTGAAGGCTAAATGAGCTCATCCACCACAGAAGTGCGAAAATTCCTTGAAATGCATTTTATCAAGTGCCTAACCGTGAGGATACGCCAAAATGTATACTTTGAGCTAAGGCAATCAGGTTTTCACAAATATTTCACTTTGGAAACACAGGTGTGAGATACCTGAAAGCCAGGCACAAATCTCTGGACCCAGGGTTCTGATAACTCATCTGTGTCATGTTGCAAGTCCTTAGAATAGAGAAAAGTAGGGAAAGTGACGGTGTGAATTATCCACACTACATTTGCTATACGATATGCCATTACGCATTGTGTGAGTTGAGGCAATGAGTGTTTTAAAAGAAATCAGAGCCGAACCGTCCTAATTATGTTGAAACTGATTAGCTAGCGGAAGAGAAAATTCATTGTTATTTCTTTCCTCTTGACGTTAAAAAGAAAATAAAAATAGTATGCTTCTCATTTCATGGGTGTTTATTAACTAGACGGCTCCTAAGTGCCACTTCAGGGTTTGGCTCAGTTCTTTTGCAAACAGTGGGTTTTAGAGTTCACACCTGAAACAAACCGAAAGGTAAATACCTCCTGAGAGAGGCAACAGCCACAGGACCGGTTCTGGGAGGGACAGGAGGAGGAGGAGATCCCATTACCATCTCAGGAAGCTGAGAAAATCTGTAAGCCTATAAAAGAGAGAGACAGATCTTCTGAGGCAAGAAGAGATACCATGCAAATTAAAAAGGAAACTAACCTCAGAAATCAAATACCTGCTTTGCATGCTGGCCCACAGGAAGCTAATATTTTGTAGCACCACTAGAAATACCGATTCATTATAGAACTTACAATGCTTGGGTGATTTTAGGACGTTGAAGAAAACATGAACAAATGTGTTCACAGAGGCAAAACGAAGTCTAATTAAAGCAAAAATGTATTAAACGCTGTCTCTGTGACACTTGTAACCTTGCTGGCAAAGCAGATCTGTTACGATTATGTGAGACTCGACAGCTGCTTTGGACCCACAGGTAAAAAATCTCAGTATTTTCAATTCCTCCAAAAGCAAAAGATTCAGAAAGCATCCTCAGAGCAGCATCTGGTGAAATGAAACTGCCCGTGAGCAATGAATATTTCAACATTTTTTTCCAGCCTTGAAGAGATGAAAAGAAAACTCTTCACAAAAACCCCAAGCTCTGTAACTTTCTAAAGCAATAATAATTCAAATTATGTTGAAAAAGAAGAGTAACTCGGAGGAGCACACAATCAGCCCACTAACTCATAAAACCCAGCATTTTGCTCATAGCTGTTCTGGATTTCATCACTAATACATGTGAAGGTCAAGTAACTGTGTGCGTGAAAGCTGTGGCACACAACAGATGACCTTTAGGGTCTCTTCCAAATTCTCAGGAATGCTATAGATGAGAGGTTATAATTTGGCAAAATGATGCTTAAAGACAGAGGGATGATTTCAATCTCTCTAACGTTTCATTGACACTTCTCTCCTACCCATTGTGCTTTATTTATTGCTGTTGGTGTTTTTATTGACAACACTTCAGAGAAATGCCCAGGTTTAAAGATAAGATCAGAGTGATAGCAAATGACTAATTCTGGGGAGGCTCTGCAGGATCAAGATCCATGCATTTGGGCTCAAACTGGAGTCTGAAGTCCAGCACTGGGGCTTTGACCCTCTAAAAGAGAGGCATCTGCTTTACCCAGAGTATCTCCCTCAGCAAACAGCAGAGAAAGCTAAAAACATGGTAACGGGGGATGAGTCACCCTCTATCTCCTGCCTGTTGAAAGAGCCTACAGGATTTACATGATTAGCTCAGACTTAACACCTACATTTAGGTTTGAATTTGGCAATATAAATCCCACACTAAATACCCCAAACCACTATCTAAAGTAATCGTCTTTACAAATCACACTTTCAGACAGTGCTCCATTATCTTTTTTTCTCAAATAGCTGCAAAACTGGGTTTGCACACAGGAAAGATAACGCATCCACTGCTGACTTTTGATGTCAACGTATCTAAGGGAAAAGCAACACAGACCAAGCATCTTTCTCCCACCTCTCACCCCCACCTCTTTTAAAGCAGGGTAAGGTCCCTCAAAGGCAAGTCTTTGAAAATCATTTTCCCCTTTCATGCCACCTCTGATGTCTCTCAATATTTATTTGCAACATGTTACGCTGATATTTAAAGTATTTATTTCTTTAGGTGGAAAAAATATGAAAATGCAGTGGTACATTTCCTAGCCAGGCGTGGGAACTACTGATTTTTAGTGAAAGAACTGTATAGGGAAAAAAAATGCTGTTGCATCAAAGGAAAGCTCATTTATATTTCTCCTACTAGCGCTGGACTTGAAATGGTCTGCAATACCTCTTCTGCATCCAGAAAGCTGGCAATGCTCTCCCAGACTGAACTGAAAGCCTCCTTCTGCCTCCATAATCCTTTTATCCCACATCTTGCTCTCAGCATGCATTAGTACTGAGTATGAAATTATTTTTTCCCCTGTTTTAAAGGTACAGGATATGTTTCAGAGTCGTCGGTGACTGCAGATACCACTGAGGGTGACAGGGTTGGAGGAGAGCTGCAGACTTGGGGTTTCACTTGTGTACTAATGCACAGCTTTGAAATGTGGACATCAAAGGAGGCATTTTAAGGAATCGAGAAGAATGATTCACAAACTTCCTGCAACTTGCCCTGAAAATTTTGGGGAAAAAAGTGAAGTAGAAAATCCAAGCATTTATTTTGCTGCTTACATAGGAAATGAAAGATTTTGAACGAGTGGCACCATTTTGCTAATGGCTGGGCAGAGGGAATCCTGTTAAAGGGAAAAATCCTATTAAAAGATCTGCTACACCTTCCCAAGGTGCTGTCCGCTCTGGGGAACAGCAGCCAATCCTCCATCACTTTTTTCTGTTCACAAATATATAGGTAAATAAAATAAAATAAAATTATTATATCGGGCTAAATTATTCAATGTTGCCTTCTAATTAAACGCCCATCTGCTTAAATCTCATCATAGGAATTAAAAGGGTAGTGGTTTTGTTTACTCACTGGATGATTTAAATAATTTGGTTATTCATGTGCAATACAGAAAAATTGCATACATTGATTTCAGCTGGATTTGGTTTTGTTTTGCTGCTAGCTGTACAGAGCTTTATATTTAGTTTATTACCTGCTACTAGAATTAGTTGAACTTTGATTAAACACTCACTTGACCTCTGTTAAACGCAGAGAAGCTGCAAGGACTCAGATTCCTCACCAGCCATGCCGGCTGTAAGTCTGTCCATGCCCACCTGTGCCTGCTGTGCAATGCCAGTTCTCCCCTTGGGATCAAATCGTGTTACTCTTACTTCTCTTTCCGGAGCACTAACGAAGAGAGCTGGGAACTGGCCCAGCCCTGTAATAAAGAGGCTGTAGCACTCTGCTCAACGCAGCTACATGGATTTCCAAAGCAGTACCACGACCTGCCAAGGTCCAGTGCTGGTACTCTGGCTCCTGTTGTGCTCTCTATTCTCTACCTCCTGTCCTCCAGCCTCCAGTACAGCAGCTGGATGACAAGCACCCAGCCAAATATTGCTCATCCCATTTTCAGAGGCTCCAGCACAATGCTGCAAGTTTGCGTTTTACTGGCTTTTCTCTGCCAGGAGAAGGAGAGAGCCCCAGATGAAGGAGCTCTGTTATCACAGGTTACCCAGGAGCAGCTGACAGAGAGGCGTTCCCACACAGGCGCTGTAATGCTGGCACGTAAAAACAAAAATGAACAAAAACCACGTAAGGTCTCAAAAGAAAAACAAACATGGAAAAAGAAGAACGCTCAAGAGACGTACACAGCTCCCTGGTGGTGGGACTAACCAGGAGGTTCACTCCAAAAAAATCAAAGAGCCCTAATTTGGAAGAGACCTGAAGAAACCCAGCCCTGAAGAACGGTTCTGCAAGCATCTGACAAATACTCAAGAACAGAGGGAAACACCGAGATGGAGATTATCATGCAGATTTTTGTTGTTTTGCCTCAACCTATTTATTATTTGTCCATTATAAAGGTAGAGAACGTCTATGTTACAAATTTTATCCAGCACTTGTATCCCCTATGAAACGTCTTTGCAAGTGATGGCTCTGAGAAGGGTGCAGTCAAATTACTGGAAATTTGTGGGATATTGTAAAAGTTTGGAGTCCAATGTATGGACTGTGAAGGCCCAGATCTTACAAGAGACTGCTGGGCTGGAGATCTTTATACATATATTGTATCTAGAGACCTCTAAGTAAAGCCAATGTCTGCATTTGTTCCATCTAAGCAGGAAAATCCTCTTAAATCCAAATTTCAAATGATAATAGCATTATTAATGTTGACTTCTAATTGCAACTAATAACTGACATTTTAAAAAGGCAAAAATAAATAATGCCTTGTTTGTAGGGTAAACGTCCTCCCCTGTGTAACAAGTGTCCTGGTGCTCACGTACCTCTCACCCTGAAGCCTGCCAGCAGCTCCTCAGCTCCCTGAGCTGGACACTGCTGCTAAGGTGCTAAGATGTCAAGAGCAGCAATTCTTGCATATTTTTCCAGCACACAGGTCACTCTGCACACACATCTCAACTGCTGTTTTGTTTTTGTTTTTTTTTTCCAACTGCAATCCTCCCTCCCTCCCCATTTGAGCACAAAGGGTAAACAGTTTAGTTAAAGTCAGCTTATATTTGGGAAACTGATCAGCAGAAAACTATGAATTAAAGCCCTTATCCAAGCTCTGGTAGCCTGTGACTATCCTAGCCCATGGCAATCAATTAAAATCTAAGTCTCTTCGGGGAATTCTTTAGCGCTATCTTGAAAACCCCAGAAAGAAAACCAAATGCGTACAGGTCCTAAAACATGCAGATGATTGAGTAATGAGTCTTGAAAACAAAATAGCGAAGCATTCACCAAAATGGGTGGCTAATACATTTTCTTAAATCTGTCACCATACGAGGTTTTTCAGTTCCTTTTAAAAGGACCTTCTCCAGTGTCAAAGTAATTTGACTAGCTATTAGCTGCCTCTTAAGCTCCTAATCAAATTTGAACCATGAAATATGATTAGAAGCCATATATGAAGTTCTTCAGACCAATTTCAAAGAGCCAAAAATATCCTTTAGCATGATTTAGACAGTACCAGCATGAACCTCGGATGGCAGTGCCATTGGCTTTCACTTCTGCTTAGAATAGGTCAGAAGCAGCAACCCTTAATGTATTTTTTATTGTCATGGAAAGAGCTCTTAGTAATAGTCGATTTAAACTGAGGACACTTTTCTGCATTATTCTCTTATTCTAGCCAGTTAGGGACTAATTTTGAAATACATTCTTTCAAAATAACAGATGTATTTCTAAAAAAAAACAAAAACAAAAACAAAACAAAACAAAAAAAAAACAACAACCAAAAAAAAAACAAACAAACAGCCTTAAAGTGAACAACTTAAATTTAATAAGGCTTTTTTTCACACTGATATTGACAAATGGGCCATTTCTCATCTGAAAGCAATCATCCTTTGTTTAGATTTGTACCTGACACATGTGAGAAAAAAAAAAATCATGTTGAGTTTCAGACTACAGGATCTGGGAATACAAGGGTAGCTCAACCTGCCAAGGATACCCACAGCACTACTGCTATTACTGTCTAGATACCTACAAATCACCACCAAATCACATCCATAGACATCAATTCTTAATGCCGTTATTTCTTCTGTAGGATAAGGAAATGTTAGCTGCAATTTGAGGTTAGAAAGTGAAGCATAAGAAGTGACTTACAGAAGGGCAACCAAGAAACCCTCAGGGCCTGAACCATCTCGTGAGTCCCACGCCAAGAGCTGTAACTGTGAGCCTCTCAGTATCAGCCCATGTTTCAGGTCACTCAGACTACTACAGTGGGTTCCCTGTCTTGGTATGATGCTCCTCAGTGGTGGAACTTGTGCAGAAGTGTTGAATGTTTTATTCCCAGCTACGCATATGTATGTTTTACAAAACCAGATCGATTCCAAACATGCATTCAGCGAACACGAGGAGACATGCAAGTCAGTTCTTGATCTACTGAACAGTCTGGAGCTTAGTGCAGCCTGTTCGTTCAAGCAGAACTTGGACAAGACAACCTTGCTGCTAAAATAGAGCAGCAAGTCTTCATGCAGGAGATGCGTCTGTGTGAGGATATATACATACACCCCACGACCCAAACTTATTTACCATAAGCGTGGCTTTACACCTGGTTTTTAAGCATGTAGATGAGACTCCATCTTTAAAAAAAATACGTCTCAGAGTAGAGCTATCTTTATGATATTACAGTATACTAAAGAGAAGTTTCACTTACTGGTCTTGGCAGACTGTACTGATACATTTCTGGTCTGTATGTGGGGACCCACTGCACACCCCCTCTAGGTCGGGTCATGGTACCAGGAGCGCTGGTCACCACCTCTGAGTAGGGCAAGTGTGGTGCTGAGCTGTAGGCCTCCTGCCTGCTCTGTCCTCCGTGGCCCGCAGAGGCCAGGCTGAAAGCCTCTTCCAAGAGCATATGCATCTGCTGTCGAACCTCATCAATGGAGGGCTGAGAACTTAAAGTTGAGGTCTCTGAATGGCCTTTGGCCTGACGGGACCTGGTGTAGCTCCGAGGCTCATTGACACGGTCAACATTTGTTTCTTCTATAATTTCGGGCTCAGTCTGTTGGATGGAGTAAAAGGATGGATATGTAAAGCTTTACAAGACAGTATTTGTGCTGCTTCACACAAAACATTCTCAAACAGAGCTAGAACATACAATGTCAGGACTTGTTACAGGATAGACACACGACAAGCGTTTTAAAGGAATTATGTCACACGGGGAAGGACAATAGCCAGGCACTCAAAGACTCTTTCATATCCTTCATTGTTTGCTGCAAAAGCTAGCAGGGACAATCTGTAACATGTTAAATTGTTAAGGGTTCACTTAAAAACAATTAGAATTAATGCTGAAATTCTTTTCTTAGTTGTTCGTATCGACTGTACCAGGAGGAGTATGTTTCCCTAAATAGTACCATGGCTGTGAAGGACTGCTCACCAGCAGCTGCGTGGTACAGCTACACAGACTGAAATTCTTTTGTTCACTCACACATACTAAGATTTCAGAATAATTAAAGTTTCAGAGTTCTCCTGAAATTTCTAAGCCAGGAGCACCACCACTAATGTCACAGGATAGGTTCTGTCTTTTGCAGAAAATGTCCCAAACCAGCTCATACATCCTACCTAGCCAGAGAGCAGTTACACAGAAATTTATCCAAAACTAATGCAGAGACAGCAAACAAAGCAGGTGCTCAACATCTAGGATACTCCTAGATACTCCTAGAGTTACTCCTAGGATAATAAGTGCAACCAAAGAGACTCTGTCCCAACCAAAGAGACATCCTGTCCCAACTGAATGATTCATAGCCATAGTTCTTCTGTATCCCCATGACTGTAAAAATGACAGTGAATGGGATCCCACAGGAGACCTATTAGGACCCAATGCTGAAATAAATCAGGTTTTATACTACAACCCCTTGGTGAAGCCATTACAGCCCGAGATTCTTTGATCCTATCCAGGAAAAGAAAATAATATCCAAAATAAATCACATGAATATTGGATTCTTAATAGTGGGACAATATTAAGTCAGCTTTGATTTATTAGTTTAAAAGTTGGCATGAAGATTTTGGACGAGACTGGTGAGAGTTAATAGTACTCAAGTTTTAAAATATATTTCAATTCATCCTATCAGTTTCTGATGCATTTTATTTGCTTTCATAACAACCAAAGCACATAAGTATTGTAAATAGACATCATTCTATGCTCATGTTAACATAAAAACCTGGATATTGTTCAGACACAGTTACTAGATAATACAAAGACTGAGAGTAACATGAAGAAGGAAAAATAAGTCCTGTAAGGTGAAGCAGAGTTTATGCACTTCTGGTACAACTCTGCTGCAACCGTATCAGTAAAATCCTTGGTGTAAACATTAATCCAGAAGCTTATTGATATAATTATATTAATGCAGCTTGTAAATAAAGGTGCACCAGTAAATTCTTTTGCATACCGCCCTCTTAGGCTTTTATAATTAGGTTGTTTTGTTCCTTTTACACCAAAACCAGATTAAATTTTTTCTTCCCTAGCATAAAGCTCTTCAGCAGCTCAAAGGTCCTAGACTCTTTCCTTACAGCATTTGCTCTACTCATAATCGTCTTTGGATATGCTGGAAGTAATAAAGATGTTAATAAAGTTTGCTTAATCTACTTTTTAGGGAAAGGTGACAATACTAAACCCTGGTGGGGTTATTTAAATTTAAAAGGTGATCTTCAATAATAATCCATTTACAAGAAGATACTATAAAGCTAAATACCATACGCAGAACATCAAACAGAAGAATTTACAAAAAGCTACGCATCCTATACAGACAGGGATGTAATTATTGGCCTTATTTGCTAACCGGTTTTTAGCTTCAAGAAATTGGACCACAATTCAAAGAAATATCACAGAAATCATTATACAGAATTAACTATTTTAGACAACCATAACTGAAATATTAGATATTTTTACGTAAGGGGAACCATTTAAAAATAATTAAAAAAAAAAAAAAGTAGTATCAATAGTATGGAACAGCAGATCTTGAGCTCTTACTTCCCTCTCCTATTTATAGAGCAACGCAAAATCAGATAGAGCAAAAACTCTTATGACTTTGTTATCAATACCAATCCAGCAATTCTTGAAGTTTCTTCAAGAAAGGGAAAATTTAATCTCTTTTCTTATTAAAAAGAATAAATAAAAACCCACCACCATTTATCATGGTTGGGAAATTAAACTTCAACGCATAACCTAGGCAGCCTGGTAACAGCTGGGAAAAATAGAAAGCCATTTATTGATCTGTAAAATTCCTGTGACTTGAAGATAACTTGAGGTACCTTATTCATGAATTGGACCATTTGGAACTGCTTATAAAGCACAAATTTCACATGTAGTTGGTGGAACTTGCTGCTAAATAATGTAGTGGGAGGAGGTTAGCAGGAGTCTGAGAAGGGTGGAACCTTTTGAACAACAAAGCAGATGTCCAAAAACTCTATGAGATGTTATTAGATGAAAAAAAAAAGTAAGGACACAAGGTTCAGCATAAAAAGCAGCCCTAATTCATAAGTACATTATATCATTCATGATCTTTTAAACCCAATTTATCAAAATCTGCCACATGAACTTAATGGCTAAAGAAAACAATCCAATAAAATAATTCTTTTGGACCAGTGCCTCAGCTGCAACTGTCTGAAGGATGCTCGTCTCCAGAGGTCAGACTGCCAGGGGTGTTTAGATGCGCCAGGGGTGAGATCAGCATGGATCCCATGCATGAATATAGATTTCAGCGCCTGTGGGTATCCTGGGAGACCAAGCCTGTCAGATGCTTGGCACAGCACTGAGGTAGCTCGAACGGGAGCGAGGGAAATCAGCCCACGCTGCAAGCTGAGGCTGGGGAACTAGATTTCAACATCCTGTTCCATTTTCCCATGGGATTTTTCTGCTTTCAGACAGAAAATACTTCCACTGCTAGAAGAGGTGCACTGCAGTGAATCTGCAGCACATCAGGCAAAGAGAATTTTATGTAACCTATCGCTAGAAAAAGGACTCTGTCAGGGACAACCCTCCCTGCTACAACGGAAAGCAGAGCAAACTTAGGTAAAATATGCACAGATGTCAGAGACTGTACATTTTTGAGAGTGCATAATAAACTCATTATGCTCCTTCCAGGGCTTTCAGCAAACTTTCTTGAAAATCTATTTTTATACATTACAATATACACAACTTACTCAAATATATTTTTAAAATCTTCAGCTACATGCTTATAGCATATTCCTTTTGCACTAGTGGCAGGAGGCCATGGCTGCTGCTAGAATGCTTTCAATATTCATTTCAGGAAGATTTCACCTATGAATAACTACCTTCTATTAGCATATTGTAAAATCCCATGATTTTCTTGAAACATATGATTTTCAGGATGCACGGGAAAGTCCAGCTTGACAACGTTTTCTTTTTTTAAGAAAACTCAAATAAGAAAGGAAACATGTTAAGTGGGGAGAAAAAAAAAAAATTATTCTTTTTGCAAAATGTAAAGCCTGTTGCAACTCTAGGTTTTTAACAGCTATTCCTTTCTTTTTCCAGGCAAGTGCACTGTATCCTAATGCCTCAAAAAGCCGCGAGGCAGTCATTCCAACTACACGGCACAATGTGACTCATACAAGCTGATGGGAAGTGTCAACATAAAGGAAATTTCTTAAGAAATCTGGCACACACAACGTGCCCCAAATAATTCTGTAAAAGAATTAAACTTTCCCAAAGACATTCCTTCACCTTGGTGAATTCCTTCGACTTGCTAAAAATATATCCCTGCCAGCTGAGAGAATTAACAATTCAGTCCCCCACAAAATGCTTGTTTAGAAGATGTTACAGTTTAGAGAATGAACAACCACCAGATGAACTTCCTTATTTTCCAGAAATGCTTAGACCTTTTCCAGAAATTCATCTTCAAGGATAGCCGAGCATTTTGTACACAAGGTGGACTGAAAAATTCTACTTTGGTTTACTTGTATCTTCATTTTGGGTGTATGCTGGGTAAACTTATAACTAGTGTACGTTCAGATTGTGTAAGACAACTAATTTAGCCTTATGTTGGCTGTGTGAGTTCCTCAGACCACAAACCAGTGCAGAACTTACTCTGGCTGGTTTTGACATTTACCTATTCAAAACTCTCCTGGTTCTGATATAGTAAGAGGAGAATGAGAGTGTGGCCAATAGCTGTTCCCAGGGGATCTCCACAAGCCACTGATATCTAGACTTAAGTGCAATTCCTACAAGTTGGTTGTCCATTCTTCTAAATCAAGAGAGCAGCATAAGGGATATAGAAAAAAACAGAGGATTTTACTTACAACAAAGATTTTGGTGTCCTATAAAAGTAGCTGTATATTTGGAAGAACTATCTAAATTCAAAAATCAATACTTTTGCAAAATATGAGTTTCAAGGAGAATGTTTTGTTTTCCTTTCTTTTCAGACTGTAAAATGGTGTGCAGCTATAAAGTACACTCAAGTGTCTGTGCCTTTTTCAGGATGCTGAGTACACATATACTGTAATGTTAAGTACCCATGGGCACCCTCACTTGGAGCTTATCAACAGTTTCCTGTTTTCAGGAATAGGCTAAGACTTTGCTGAGCAAGGTTCACTGGACGTATCTAATAAACTTACATCATATCCACTGTTACGGATTCCTCGCCTAGGTCTTTCTCGAGTCACTAGAAGATCCATCTCAGTTTCTCCTGGGCTAGGACTGTTCAAAGACTGCCTGCTTCTGTATACAGAGTTCTTCATCGGTTGCCTACAAAACATCAAACAAGAAAACAGTGAACCAAAAAGGATACAAACAAAAGATTATTCTAAAACTATAAGGTTCGTAGAAATGTCACTTTGTTACTATAGGATATTCTTTTAATGTATATGGAATTTCTAGAAATCAGTCACATTATAAAAATAATGTGTATTTTGTTTACTGTTTAAGAAAATAGAACTAAATAAAAGACACAGGCATCACGTGTGGGAGCATCTCAGATGAAATATGTCCCAAGAAGATACCAGAACTCTCTTTGTCTTAGCTGGGATGACTTAAATTAATAAAAAATAAATGGGTGCTGTTGCCAAAACTAATGGCACCTTCCACACACACAGATGCAGAGCAGAGATTTTGGTTGCTGATCCTGAGTAAAGCGGAACAACACTCCATTGAAACGAACACGCAGCAAAGTGTATGGGAGAAGAGGCGAGGGTGGGAGGGAACTGCTTGCACGATGCTGTTTTTAAATAGCCAGTTTGGTAACTGGCCACAGCTTTAACAGAGAGCTGTACTCTCTGGGATTAAACCACTTCCAACATAGCTTTAAGCAGCACTGGGGCAAAGAAATCCCTAGACATTGACCTTTCACCACCATGAGCTCAGAAGCAAAGGGAAGCAAAGATACTAACTAGAAAACCAACATATCATTCGATATCCCAAGTATTCTGTAGTCTTTCTGACATCATCATTGCTTTCCTTGCTATAGGTTATAAAAAAAAAAATAGCATTCTCCTGTAAGATGCAGAACATATCTGTAAGTAAGTACTTAGTAGCTGTTGCCCAATTGTGACACAGGAACTTCATGTTTCATCAAACCGCATCTTTTAAGGTTACCGCTAAACCAGTGCAGTGCAGGAGATGCTGTTCCCACAGTTTATCTGGCTAGTAGTCATTTCCTTGCATATATCAGAGAAGCACTCCTCCCATCACAGGTCCCTAACAGGTCAAATAATTACATGCCAGTTTCATTGATTAACACTGTAATTATAACGTCATTAAAGCCTCATGTGAATTTCTCTTTGCCTGGTCATGCTCTTTTTTCTCTGCTTTGGGAAGTGGTTCCATTCCAATTATTAAAAAGCAGATCTGGCCATCTCACGTGGCTGTGTTGCTTGTTTTGCACAAGGGGCCTGACAGCGATCATAGTGAAGTGACCAATCTTGCACTCTGAAGTCTCTAAAATTTTGTACATGATTTACTACAGGTCCATTAATACTTGGTTGATGCTCTTGTGATGCATCTTCCAAGGGATTCAAACACACATCTCTCTAATACATGCAGATTCTTGACCTGATTACAAACTATTAAGGAATAACCCAGAATAGTATGTATCATCAGTAAGCTCCTAAAAAATTGTCTTGAGATTGCCAATTAGCTCATTTAAGGAAGTTTTACTAATGAGAAAGGAGGTGTGAGAGCTAACAACTGGCATTCAAATGGGTTAGCAAGTGCCTTCTGGGAACACAACTGGAACATTTTAAAACATGGATTTTATGGTACAGAGGACTCAATGGAACTAAGGGCACAAAGCTGTTTGTTCTTGAACACATCAAGTTTGCAGAGTGTTGTTTTGTAGATCACTTTTCAATACCATATGAAAGAAAAACAAAATGTAAAGGTGATCTCTAATAATGTGATCAACTGCATCTTTGTTATCTGGTACGTTTTGGAAATGCTGTAATAATGTGATTTAAGTTAGTGGAATATATGCAAAACAGAAAAAAAGTACAGCAGGCCTTTTTCCCTAGAAACTCTGAAATCTTTGATTCACTCCTAAATTATATTATTTTTAAAAAAGTATAAAGCGTTTTAATGTATGTTTTTAATTGCTGTAACTGTAATGACACAAACTAATGATAAAAGCAGAAAACATTATAAACCAAATCTTTCCCATTTTATGCTAGCCTAGATTATTTTAAAAGCATTTTTATCTCTTTACAGAAGCACAATTTTATTGATTCATTTACCAGTAACATAAACCACATTACCCTTAAGTTTTATTCAAGGTTTCCATCCAGAAGTACGTCATTTTAGCTATCTTGCTTTTACTTAAAAAACAAAGAGAATAATGCCGTGGCGTGTGTTGCAGCACATTACGTTCAGTTCGAAGTCTGTGTGTGGCAGTTTTAGTACAGACTGTGGAACATAATTGTTTGCAAAAAGTCCTGAAACATCTGTGAAGTTCCCAAAATGCTTAGTATCTTACAGCAAAAAGCATCAGAAACGGTTCTCTCTCAATATATAGGGCTATATATTAGACATTCAACAAGTCAATCCGAAAGTCAGCCTGTTATGGTTCAGCCACAGGAGGGAATCATTCCTCTAGAGCACTATACCTGCCTTCAAGCAGTTTCTATCACGCTAGTGATTGCTATCTCAAATAGACTATGACAGATTTACACAGCAGCACACAGAAAAAAAATGATTTCCAGAACCTTTCAGCAGCACGCTGGCACACGAATAAACATTAGTATATTAAACAAAAAGCAGATGGTTAGCAGCAAAGCTTCACGTGTGAGTGTTTCAGACGTTCCCTACATGGCATGTGACACACAATAAACGTCCAAAGTAATGCCTCAGTTCTTCACTGTACGTGCAGCACAGCCGTATAAAAGTCTCTACTTGCTTCATTCACATCCTCTTGACTGACTGTGCAGACAGCACGGGACTCCTGTGTGCTACAGGTTCAGCATCCTAACTTTCCAGTGCATTCGAAGCGACTTGTTCCTTTCTCACTAGAAAACTGCACAAGGATATGATGCTGTGAGCCCTCCAGCAAGGATATAACCTACATTTTTTCTTCACTGGACAGTGCAACAGCGAGACATAACCCATCCAGGGCAGTATACATTCTGTCATTTAACTTTAGGCCTGTAGAAGTACATCTGATCACAGCTTTTGCCCATATTCGGAGCCAATACTGCTTTTGTAATTCCCATTAGAGTCTTTTTCATCTCAAGGGTAATTGCTGAAGTTGCACTGCAGGCAAAGACTGTGTCATCACCGACACTTTGATTGCAGTCCTGATTTACACCTATATGAAAACTTTCCAGGAGATGGGATACAAGACTGTACCTCAAGGCAAAAATGCCTTTTCCAAAGGAAATGTACTTCAGGATCTCTTTCCTTCCATGGATCAACTACTGCTGATCCCTGGTGAGAGCAAGAACTGGAGCCTTCATGGTGGGAGATGTAGTGACAAGCACAGTCTTTAATAAGACTTCCCCCCTCACAACTCCACCATCCCTAGCAAGGAGGCAGATGCATGCTTTGCCATCCTTCTCTGGGGCTGCACTGGGGTAGGTCTGTTGAAATCTCCTCTTCTGAACATATCAGCCTGTGTTTTGGGGAGCACCAGTGACAGAGCAGGTCCACCCACCTACTCAGGCAGTCAGCATCTACACTGCCCCCTCACTTCTAAAACAGCGAGCCGAATACTACTGGTATGCTATCTGCAAGACAATGAAGTGTTAATCAAACCTTAGCACTGTTAAACAACATGCCAGTTTCATGTCACATATGAGAAAATTGTACCATTCTCTGTTTAAGGCACAGGACGGTCACCAACCACAGGCACACACACATCCTTAGAGACATTCCTGCAGGATTTACTGAAACACACAGGCAATGTACTGGCTGCATTTCCTTATGCCTACTGGAATAGTTACAGTCAGATTAAAATCATGCAAAAAGAGTAATGGCACTGACTGAACTTTGGAAAAGAATTCATTCGGATGCTAGCTTCCTGGCTTGAGTCCACTCTCTGTATTACTGAAGGAATTACTACTACTTTTTCTATTTACCTTTCTTGGAAAATGACTCAGAAGAACTTGCAACAGTCCCTTCCCCTATTTCTTTGCTTTTCCATTGCTTTTTAGCAACACTGCAGTTTTACCAAATTACATGCTCTCTTAAATTATCTTATATTAGCTAGTATCTATTGATATATCTAATATAGATATTAGCTAATATACATTTTCTTCATGAAGTAGGAGGGACCAGCTGATCTTATAGCAAACAGTTGCCTCCTTACAATTTTGATTCCCTACAACCCCTAGAGAGCAAGTTTCCTCCTGGAGGAAGAACTGCACGTAAAAAGTCTCACCTGTTCTTAGGCTCAGCAAACGGAGATGAGACATCTGGATCTGGATCCAAAATGTGGTCGATTTCTTTCTGCTTTTTTTCATACATCCTTTTTCTGTCTGTCAGCCCCTTGTTGTGATCAACCTGTGGAAAATCATAGTACCCCTTCCTCTTGGCTTTCAAGCGCAGCTTGTTGCGGTAATGCTCTATATCGGACTTCTGCTTCAAAGCCTTGTTCACCTGAAAGGCAAGCAGACATTTAACGGGTGGTGCGGGGCTGACTACTTCCAAATGGTATTGTCAGAGTGTGTTTGATGCGCTTCGTGTGTCATTTTACCCAGCGCTTTTTGTACCACACCGTGCCATCTGTAAGCAACGAGGAACTGCAAGTGAATAGAGTTGCTGCATTTTTTATGGCTTGGCAGATGGTTAAATAATTTTAGCCTAAAAATTATGTACCATCACAACAGTGACTCAGATACACCCACTGAAGACAAACACTGCTGATGATAGCCAACTGCTGTGACCCAAAGCTGTACTTGCCTTTGGGCACTACTGGGAAGAACTCACTACTGAAAACTCCTGTAGGGTCCACGAAGTACTGAGACATCACCTCTGGCTAAACAAAACCTTAAAGAAGTCATTACTGATGGCCGGGGAAGTATTCTAGTGAAACACCTATCATCACATGTTCTTACTTGTATGGTTTTCTTACAAATCTGTTATGGGCCCCTGTCAGAGTCACAATCGTAAAATAAAAGGGTGTTTGGTCTGACCTGGTGCATGGCGGGTTCCCATGGACACACCTAAGTATTAAGATTTCCTTCCTGCTTAACATTGTCAGTGACATGAAAATTAGTAATTTACTTGGGATTTATTCATTTCAGAATCAAATTCTATAATCTTCTCACAACTCCCAAGATATGTATGCACAGGGGAGGGCACAGTTTCAGGAATGTCACTTACAGAAAATAGATGCTGAATTCTAAATAAGCCTTCCTTTGCATTTAGAAACTGTGTGGCATATCCGGGCTTTGTGCAAGTATGAAACAGAGCACGACAGACTGCTCTAAACCAATAGTTTCTAAATCGATTCTAAACCAATATTAAATTCTTGGTCCTTAGAGCTCATAATGCTAATGGGACTTCATACAGTATCAGGGTGAAAAGTTCCTACCAGTCGTCAAATCTAACAGGCTTAAGATTGTGCCACCTTTGGGTGTAGCCAAGGAAATAACTGCAGACTTTATCAGGTGGTCCTTACCTCTCCATTAATGATGGCAGATTCCTGGCTCCTGTCTGAGGCGGCGTGAACAGGAGGTAGTGCCACGGGTTTGATAGCTATCAGCTGTACTGAGCCAGAAGAGGTGTCAAAGGGGTCGATGGCAGATTTGGCAATGTTATCAAAGAGAATGCCTCCTTCCTCTTCATCACTGATTGGCACTGAAGCACATCAAACTTACTTAGTACAAGGACATGTATTTTTACTGCACATTTAAAGAGGAAATTCAGCAAGCATATGCTTTGGATTAATGTTGTACTCAGTACACTCCAGGAGCAGACCTGGGAGACATTTACACTGGAAAAAATCCCATTAGATTACAGCTAACATAAGGTAACCAAAGGATTACCTGGCATTCACCCTATCAAAAAATAAAAAGTTTATTTCCAATCTGCACTAATAAGATGAAAAGAAAAAGGAAAAGATGAATGACACAGAAAACTGAAACTGGCAATGAAACTCAGAGTCCACCTTTTGCTAGGTTTCACATGGAAAAGATGCTACATGCACACACATGGAGGTGTCCACTTGTAGATTTCCATATAAATGGATAATTTTCACATACACTCAGACTCCTTCTACTCCAAATTGTGTTTGTAAACCTGCACCACCTTGCAGCTGCAGAGCCTTACACCTAACTTCATCCTCATTTTGGAATGAAAGAATGCCTCTGAAGCCTGAGCACAAGTGCTACAGAGAGATTCCTGTGAACGTTTTTGAATAATTGTGCTATTAAAGGGAAGAATGCTTGCTCTGTCTCCTAACTGACAGGAAGAGAGATCCTCTGCTACAGAACAAAGTGGTCTGCTCTCAATTTATTTCCTCTGAAAATACGCTCTGTTTTAATGTTTAATCACTGCACAAATTACAATGGACTTGTATAAACTCAGCAGTTTAGACAGCCAATGATTTTGATAAGGAAATATTTGACAGTGGCAACAAAATATGAACCCATTGAGTAAGCCCATTATCGGCCCATCTGTACTCAGTGCAGACTGGAGCTGATGCTACTTGAGCTTTTGAGAACTGCATGGGCTAAAGCACTGGGTCATTAAATATTGTCCCTCCGGCTCCCGGGACCTGTCCAAATACGACAGAGAGCCTTTAGTCGGTCTGAAATCCCCTCGTTCCTTCTGGGGTTGTTCAAAGTCTGAATTTGCGTGCATGAAAAAGTGAGCGGATCACAAGCCTGGCTCACAGAAATGAATTGCCAGGCTCCTGCTGACCACCATGCCACCAGGGCTTCACACAGGCAAAATCAGATGAACAAAGAGATCCTTGCCTATCCCACACAGCACCTGAACAGGAAAGCATCGATATCACAATGGCTACACAAGTGAAGCATGCACATTCTTCCATCTGGGTATCCTGAATCAGCTCAGTTCTTAGGGAAGTCACCAGCTGCACTTTTGGAAGAGTTTTTTTTTTTTTTTTCTGTAATTCACTACTGAAACTTCCATGCTACTCTATCAGGGTACCTCAGCAGTGACAGGACTACCTCCAGGAGAGGAAATGCTCGTCTTGCACACGCAAAGATCATCTCTCCTGACTGCCACAACTTGGCTGAGTTGGATAGCATCTCACCTGTGGCTCAAGTACCAAAAAGTCACAGAATTGCTTCTTCTTGGCTGCTGAATCAGTGTTTGCTTAAACGAGGCATGCACAAAACCCCTGGAAGGTGGCTAAGCATCAACTTGCAAAACCATGAGGTGCAGCTCTTCCCACCCCAATGTGTTGAGGAGAGGAGAAGGAGAAGGAGAAGGAGAAGGAGAAGGAGAAGGAGAAGGAGAGGAGAGGAGAGGAGAGGAGAGGAGAGGAGAGGAGAGGAGAGGAGAGGAGAGGAGAGGAGAGGAGAGGAGAGGAGAGGAGAGGAGAGGAGAGGAGAGGAGAGGAGAGGAGAGGAGAGGAGAGGAGAGGAGAGGAGAGGAGAGGAGAGGAGAGGAGAGGAGAGGAGAGGAGAGGAGAGGAGAGGAGAGGAGAGGAGAGGAGAGGAGAGGAGAGGAGAGGAGAGGAGAGGAGAGGAGAGGAGAGGAGAGGAGAGGAGAGGAGAGGAGAGGAGAGGACTCATGAATCACAAATGAGAGCTACTTCTGAATTGGTACATGAACAGAGAATAGCACTCTCAGTATCTGCACTCTTATTTCTGAGCACATCTATATCTATCTAGTATAGTGCTGCTTGCTTGGAAATAATAGCCAAATGGGACTAGAAATTGGAAGAATATTCCACCTTAGCTTACCATTTGTTCATTAAATGGCACTTAAAATGTAAAAGTAGTTTTTTTCCATTGCCCTTTTTTCACTGAAGTGTGATAAAAGAATCTGTGATCTGCACTTCCTGGCATGCTGCTTCAGTTGAGATTGGCAGCGAACCATAAGCAAGTACTGTGGGAATTTTAATATTTGCTCCTGCCTGTCTCTTTTGGGGAGAATTCACAGCCAGTGCTTCTGACAGAAGAACCATGGCCACTCCTAGGCTTTAATGAACTGACCAAAGGAAGCTCAACCCTTTGACTACCTCAGCTGGATGAGCTGGATGGTCACAGAAAATTTAAGCGAGCTGTCCAGATGTTCTGTGCAGCCACTCACCATAAGCACACTTGCTTACCATAATTAGCAAGACATAACTAAAGTGATGCTGTTAATTTCTTCTCTTGAACAGATGCATACAACCATTTTCATAGCTTCACTGCTCCTCCAGCGATGGATTGCACTGTGTGCATGCACACACAGTGAGGCTTAGAAGTTCAGTGGAAGAAAATGCCAAAAAACACCACCTACTTAATCACCTACTTAACAGCAATTTACCCTCTTTGAAGTATCTCATGCTGGATATCTCATGCCACTTAATTCACTGAGATTGAACTACTCTTCCTAATCTTTCTGTGACTGAAGTAGATGAAGATATATCCAGAGCAATCATTTATTCAGGTTGAGTGACAATTGCAAAGAAAATCAGCACGACTCTGGGTTTTTGGAGATCAGGACCATCACTGAAGGTTCAACTCCACATTACTGCAGCTCTCAGTATAAAAAATTTTCTAGATTAATGCTGCCTAAGGCATGCTACAGTCTTCACTTTCAGTGTAGCTCTGCATTGTTTCCAGAAGGTGATGCCAGCAGATGGTGCTACCCACTCGTGCCACTGGTGCTGCAGCTGGTGGAGAAGCTGCAGCTCTGAATGTTCAGAAAAAGTAGCCAGCTGGGATATCCTGCTTTTCATCTATTTGTTAGTTTATGTAAGAAATCAAAAATTTACTTTTGTCAGCCTAAGATCCCATGAAGGACCCACAAGATTTCTTCTGTCCTTCCTTTCTCTCTCTCCAGCTTGTCTTTCCTACCCTGTCCAAAATCAAAATACATCGGAAGAGAGAAAAAGAGGACTGAAATATACACCTTAAAAAAAAAAAAAAATTGAAATAAATACCCGTGGGCCAGGTAACCTCACAGCAAAATACCTGAAAGAAAAGGTGAGCTGTCCTGCTCAGAGGCAAACATTTCACTGATCCTGGAATCCTCAGAAAAAGAATGACATTTTCAGGGAAAAAGGTGGGAAACCAACAGCTGGGAAACATTTGCAAGCAGGCAGGCATGCTCTGCCTCTTCTCAGGTTGTTCAATGTAGCACTAAAATTTACTTTGTATGAGGCAAATGTGAACATTATAACCATGCCGACAGTATGCAATCAATTCTTTGAGTAATGAAAGGGCTTAAAATAATGGGAAAGCAAGTAAATTATATTAAATGAAAAGCCTAAGTTTGACAATGCAGACTATGTTACAGATCTAAAAAAAATCATTAGTTTAAATATTTCAATACTGCATTTAAGTCTTTCAAACAATAACCCTGACCACTGAATGTAAATTAAATTAATAGGGGGAAAATAATTTTCATTTTAGAGCTCTCTCTATATAGAAAAAAAAATAGAAAATTTCTAAATCATCTAAATCATTCCATTTGTCAGCTATCTCCAGAAAGATCTGAACAAGAGTTGTTAGCAGTAAGTAAATGGATGTTCCTGAAGGAGTTTATAAGCCTACAAGTAAAATACAGGTTTCCTAAAATCCAAACCTATTTGTACTGAAATACCTCTGTGTAAGATACGGTGATGTAACAGAGTACTTACTTGTGGAAACACACATCTCATTCCCAATACACACCCAGCTGTCAGCTAGTGCGATCCTAGGCCTTTTGTGAACACCACAAACATTACATTTCCAGAGGAGACAGCTTACAGATGAATAGAGGAAGCTCACACTTTCTCCTGGATGTTGTTTTCTGACATGCAAAGTCTCCCAAAGGCCAGGCCACATGGCTTAGGTGTTGCAGTCCTGGGTTTGGCTGGGATCCTGAAACAGGAGTTACCCAAGCAGGTGGTCTGAGCTCTCTAAACTGACATTTGAAGGGTGTTTTTCTTATGATACTGTATACATGGGATGTCTACTCTACCCTTTGCTTCGTTCAGTTTCAATGAATGTATCTTGTCCTTATAAAGGGAAACAAGGATCTCTCCCTCTCTGGTTAATCTTCTCGTCCAACCAAGTTTGTCTCACTTATTTAAATACCAAAGTCTTTCAAAAGGAGACCACGTATCTCGTAACATTTGTACAGAATCCATCAGACCTTTTCCTTGGCTGACATAATTATTAAATAATTTCCTTGGCTGTAATACCATCACAGGCATATTTAATAATTAAAATAACAATTTAACTGACAAGTTTGATGATGATACAAAGATAGATAAGGCAGTCATGAGCACCTGTAACAGAAGCCCTCTTTTTAAGTAGTGCTCTATGAGCTTTAAAGCTTTGCACAAGTATTTTCCCTATGTACAATAATAAAACCATGCATTTTTCTTCCGTGCTGCTGTATTAGTGAAAGAGCACAACCACTCCGACTGCCACTGGATCTGATGGCATGAGCACTCCTAGCATCACTGCTTGGATGAAAAATGCTGTCACACTTGATTAAGTGGCAGAGTAAAGCTCATCCACAGAGGAAGGCAAGCTTGAATTAAGAAATATTTAATTGCACAGCCACCTACTGATCTCAGTTCCTTCAGAGGTATGCTGCAACAGGCACCTTAGCATGGGAAAGGTATTTTCATGCCCTGAGAAAAGCAGTCAAAAAGACTGTTTTGTTTTGTTTTTAAATAATACAATCTGGCTTAGCCACAGTGACCAAAAAAGAAGTCAAACAGAGACATTTTCCACTTTATGCAAGTTCTGCTGTGCTTGTGAACACGTCTGAAGACCCCATAGCACATTACAGGCAACTCAGAGGTGCTGCTTTCGCAGGAGTGTGAAAAGGCTCAGAAACATGCACGGAAGTTCACAGAATAGATTATAACACTTGGCTGCCTCTTGCAAACCAAAAAACAAAAAACAAGTGGAGAAAGCAGAAGGAAAGAAGGAAACAGTATAGGCTACATTTGAAGAAACAAGGGGTTTACTGTCACTTGCAGAGTAATAGCACACAATATTTAAAACAAACAAAACAAACTCCTCTAGAGTCAGAGCCTACCTAGTTAGATTAGATTAGGAAGCCAATAATAAAGGACCGAAAACTGGCAAGACGAAACCTTTCCCGTCTTAACTTGCATTTCAACCCACCCAGCACAGCAAAGGCAGCCCTGGATGATATGAGGAGATGTCAGGTCCTCAAGGTAACTGTCAAAGCTGACTGACTGCTGCATCACTGCTGCTGGATTCAGTCGCTGTTGCCATATTTCATTTCAATTTGAGTCACTGCAGACAACTGCTCAGAAATTCTGAGAAGCTGGATCTGACACTGAGCCACATCAGCCTGCGTGAAAACTGGTGGCCAGCACTTCTGTAGGATAAAGGAAGCGGTGTATCACAGCTTGGTGGAGTTACAGCCAAAGAGCCTTTTGATGTTAGCTAAGCTAATAAGACAGTCAAGTTTCCTCCCCAGAACTTTTTCCTACAGACATCTGGTTTTCAGAGATCTCAATCAGATGAGCTACAAAGAACAGAGGGAAAAGAATAAAAAATTTATATGACAGCTTCTGCCTGGACAGAGAAAATTCTGTAGTCTTAGAACCTTCTCCTGTCTTAAAAAGGAGTGAGGCCCTTGATTGAACTACTTCTGAGAAGCTCCATCTAATTTTAAAGACGATGTCCAAATGCTTGGAAGATGAGAAGAAGCACTGGAAGTCCTAGGAGGAGGAATAAAAGCTTCCTTACAGAAGAAAGAAGCCATTCAGAAGAAGTTTGACTCCTTCTGAATGCTGCTTGTGAATATTCCCGTGATCTAGTATAAATCTAGGCTCGACTATACGACTTCTCAACCCAAAAGGTATAGAAGCATGTGCTTAAAAACTGCTAGCAAACTAAAGCTTTCCACCTTGTTAACATCTTACTACTCTTCTTTTCTTTTCTCTTCTTTTCCCCTCAAAACAAACACGCAATCACAAGCTCCCAGAGACATTAGTGGGAAGGTTGCAAGATCCAGCACTCAAAGTTTGGACAAAACAGCCTGGATAACTTTTGCTTGCTTCATTTTATGAGGAGCTCATGCAACCTGCCATAAACCTGTCTCAGAAACTGCCAGTATCTCTGCTGGTCAACTCCTTCATTTCACAGTCTTCCAACATACGCAACTGGGCACTTTTGAAAAAAAGGTTATAATTCTTTCTAAGTGCCCAAAGTAAATGAAAGTTTCTAACTTTTAGAAATGAGACCTCCTATTAAAACATTAATAAGTGTTTTGCAAGAAAAACAAAAGGGAAAAAATGCAATTATCTTTCCAAAATGTACCACTATCATAATACAAATAGATATTGTCTTCTTGTTTTATCTAAAAATGAGGCTCAGCTGAAGAGTTCTCCTGCTCCTCCAAAACAGCAGGTGCTTAAGCCGAGCTTGTCAGCCTATGGTGGTTTCACATCGGTCGCTTTTGGCCCTGACATACTCCATTTGGAGTCAATTTTGATACAAGCCATACAGAGTTTATGTACTGAGGTAACATCCAGTGCTGTCATTTTTCTGAGTAACTAAATGTCAGCAAGAAATAGAATCTAAAATTGGTCTGTAACTATGGCAACTAATGAGCCATTCTAACTTGGAGTCCCCAAATCAGACATGTGACCATCAAGGGATTCATTCCTGTTTTAAGAGGCTGCTTTTCAGAGAAGAAAACACGCAGCTTCTTTTGCTGACATTTGTATTTGAGGTGTCAGCCTACAGCCAGGCTGGAGAGCTGGAGCAGGTTCAGACAAACAGCTAAGAGAAAAACAGCTTCTTTCTTGAACTGGAAGGAAAACCAGCCAAAATATTCTCCCAATGCTAATCACACTGGGTAGAGCTAACACCTAGTTATACTATTACATTTTAAACACAAATCCTGCTCTTCCATTCTGCCATTGGGAGTTCAAGATCTTGCTGCCAGCATGTGGTAGGAGCCAAGGAGAAGAATCCATAGCATGAACGGAGTGCACACTAAAGATGGTTGCTCTATGTTGCTAGAAATCACGTAGCTCTTTGGCTTCCCCTCACAAGAAGCACCTGAACCATATTAAATATCATCACCACTCAGGCTTTTTTTTCCCCAGAAGACAGAATAATGAAGGTAAAATAAACAAGAAAGTAGTTATTAGTTTTCCAGCATAATTTGAAAAGTACATAGTTATTGTTATCAAATAAAGTAGAAACTAAAATGAAATTAAGATTAAAAATAAAGAGTTAGGATTCACACATATGATATTGAAAGGTTTCTTTAAACAGCTACGCCTATGTTCTACAAACGCAGTACAGTCCAGATCAGAAGAGAGGATGTCAGGTGTTAGTCAGACTTTTAACGACAAATTTCATGTTCTTACCAATTTTCTTTGAAGATTTAAAACCTAACAAAACAAAACAAAATATACCATTGCTAAATTATTTTGCCAACATGTGTAAACATTACCTGGCACTAGTTTTGAACACTGGCTTTCTTGGGTTAAAAAAATAAATAAATCACAAATTTTAACTCTGGAAACCATAAATGTTATTGTCTTGTAAAAGAAGCTTCATTTGAAACATTAAAATATATCTTTATGATCATAAAATATATATATATACATATATATTTTAATCCTGACTACAAAGGAAAGACTTCTTTGAGATAGCCCAATAAGAGTACTTATTATTATGGGACTGGAGCAATCAGTAAAGTCATAGATACATCAGAAGAAAGAATAACATTTAGCAAACACATTCACAACAGAAAGCGAACAAAATTTTTCTGTGAATTTGCAAATCATGGATTTAAATCAGTAAAGCTGATTTAAAAACAGAACACTACAGTTATATCAATTTTATGGTCCCCACAAGATGTAGTGCTGTACGGTACATGCATGGAAAGAGCAGAGGACACAAAAAATGCAGTGTGATTTGCTGTATAGGACAAGGGCCATCTCTGGTGCTTTGTATCTGTCTCTATATCACACTGTATTTTTGCTAAAGCAGCAAAGCCTTTCTTTGCAGGACACTTTAGTATTCGACACAGTGATCATCAAGAGATGGCAATGTCACACGAGGACTGCCATCAGCATGGTCTGCAGAGGCTACCCAGGTGATTTACTGGAGAAAGGAGAAGTGATCTAAACTAAGTTTTTCTCTTTATCTGAGTCCTCGCTTCCAAACTTGTATTTTTAACAAAGAATTATAGATCTGTATTCGTGACATAATTTGGTGAGGCCACATGTAGCCTGATTCCCTCCCTTTAAAGGCAAGTGATCAACTGGGTCAGGCACAGTGTTTTGTATTCATACAGAAAATGGGACCGTGGAAGCAAAGCTGTAACTCATGAGAAATGAGCAGAGAGATGGACAACAGAAAAAAGCAAGGAAGAAAGGGGATTTGATCCAGCTCTCATCAGATGTTCCTGATACACCTCAAATCACAAGTCACCACCATCAACCAAGGGCTTGAAAAAAAAAAACAGCATTACATCCTAGGTGCATCAGAAAAAGCTGTCAGTAAGTGTTAGTAACAAAAATGTATGATGAGGAGTATTAGAAATGGGAAGTAAAAGCTCTGGATGTCTCACACGTTTCTCACCAAGTAATTCACCTTCATCAGGTCTGGGCTCAGCAACAGTAGTAATAGAAATGAACGTACTACACAAAAATAAATGTAAAGCCAATCTACCTACTAAGCATCATCAGGTCTCCACTAGTTTACTGGCTTAAAATAAATAAACAATCACAGAAAACTTGCAAAGGCCCTTGCATAGTAAGTGAACACCATGCTGTTTTGTGTGAAGTCGACAAATAGTTACAGCAGGAAAAAAAGTAAAACCAGCTATAAACAGAAAATGCCTGAAGGGCAGCTAAAGGTATGGGAAGATGGCTCTAGCACAGCTAGTGCCAGGGTGGGTACCACGACAAGGCGGCTGCAAGCAGCTTTCAGCAGGACACACTTCTCACCGTTTCTTTTCCTTCCTTCGTCCTTTGTCACTTTTTGCGGTGCCATTACTTTCTGCGGGGAGCTCCGGCTGGAGCTGGGCTTTCCCGACTCGTTGCTGATGATGGAGCCGTTCTGACTCGGGGACTGGCTGCAAGTAACCATAGCAACAAGAGAGGCTGTCAGCTCTTCACAAACCTGCTTTCAAGGTTATTTCCTCTGCACAGCTTGCACCGCTGAGTTTTCAAGTCTGGTTTTGCACCAGAATGAGACAGAATACGAGCTGCATGCACAAAGACGGAAAGGCAGGAGCAGAGTGCTGCTCCTCCGTGAGGGATAAGCATCTTATGTGACAGCAAAAGCAGCCACTTCTTGTGCACAACCCCCACAACACCAGAAGCAGCACTGCAGAGGACAAAAACTCCTGTGATTAATTTAGTGACATTTAGAGAGCTAAAATACAGCAGACCCTTGTTTTCATAAACGTGGCTGAACTAATTCCTTTATTACTTAGCCTGCCTTTACACACAACTATTTTCTCAGCCATAATGCAAAATTATGTGCTCACTTTACGTGTATGCACACACAATGTGAGAAGAGTATTCAGTCGTAAGGAGCAAATTGAGAAAAGCAGGCCAAAGTAGAAGATCGAAACTTTGGTGCTACTCCAGATCCCGGTGTCGCATTGCTTCGGGGCTTGAACAGGAACAAAAGCAGCCCCCAGGACCTGTGTAGTCACTGGTGCACCTACCTGCGATTAATCACTCCCAAGTGGCACAGTCAATGAAAGGATAATGTAAACAGGCTGCATCTCTGGGAAGAAATGGCTTAGTCAAGAGGGCTTTCAGTCACAGAGAGAAATCAAATCAATGTCTATGGCTGTCACAGCGGCTTTGTATTCAGAAAATGGTAGCAAGCCAAAACAACTGTGAAGACCATCCTGCAAATTATTGCTGATTCTGTATCACCAGCTTGAAACATTCATTTACCTCCAGCTCTGACTGTCCTGTCTGGGCTCAATAAAGATCATTTACTGTGGTCAGGACAGGAAGGGACAAGTATGAGGAAGTCATTCCTAGGGACACTCTTGAGGATATCCTAGACTGAAATATATATAATTTGACACAGGCTCTTTCCAGATCCATGGATTTAGGAAAACTCAGCATGCAGCCCACCTCATCTCAACTTGTGGATTTTCGTGTGAAATTCTATTGAGAATAAATATTCTTGAAAAGTAGAATTGCTCCCCAATAGACACATCTGTTACTGCTAATGAACAGTCCCAGTAAATAAATGATTCCAGGTACAGACTAATACCTGAAGAAAAGCTGCTCTGTTTGGGAACAAGGAAAAGAAACAAGTACAGATAGCTTGCAGCATGATTTCTGCTGCCACTGAGCTAAATATTCATCATTTTTCAGTGACCATCGTATTTATTATCTTTTAAGTTCCCACTGGTAATAATATCCGAGAATGTGTACTGACCAGTTACCAGCCACTTCACACTTCAGAGCAGTCTGCTTTAAATTGACCTTTCCAGACTGCTGAGTAACCAGGACCAAAGAGCAGATACATAAAGGTCAAGAATTTTTTCTTCATCTTAAGAAACCATTCAGTTCCATCCCCAGACACAGCTGATGGGGACGAAAAGAGACTAAATTTCTGCGTGTTCTCACTTACTCATGTCATCACCCCAAAGGAGGTAAAACTAACTCCGTAGTACTGTTTGCTTAGGAAGGTAGCAAAGAAGTATCACAGGCTCAATACATTTTTATAGACAGGGTAACGCTCCTGTGAACTCCTGAATCAAGTCTGCTAACCAACATTTGCTTCAAAAACAGGCAGATTAAGTAGAGGGGAAATTCTACACTCATTCCAAGGACTGAGCGAGGTGCCTAAGCACTTTTTTTAGACAATTAACTAATAGAGCTGCTTTATATTTTCTGTGTGTATTTCCACTTGGCTTTGAAGAGACTTCAAAACATGTTACAAAGCAGTTCCTGTTATTAACTGAGGTAGCACAGCACCAGCAGGTGAAGCTGCTATAACAGTGATCTTCCATTTGCCACTTTACCAGAGAACAGAAGACCAACAGGCACAAAGTCCACTTTGGTTGACATTGAGTGTAAAATCTGATCTTCGTGGTTTGAGCGATTTATGGCATGAACAACACACCGCTGACATTAGAAGGACAGAATAACAGTTGACATGCAAAGCAACTACAGTAACCATAGCAATTCTCACCTGGCTTACTCTTCTCTTTTTATCCTACCTCCAAATAGTATTGCAGGTGATTTACTGTACAACCAGACAAACACACCAAACCTAACATGCCAGCTCAGTAGCCTTCTGTTTCCCTTCTCCTGTAGGGAAAACCTCAGCGTATGACCAACAAGAAGGTTCACCCCTCCAAGAAGTGCAGCAACACCATGCTCCAGCCCCATGCTACATGGGCTGGCACCTCAAACAGCTGCAGGCAGCCTCAGTGGCTTTCAGCGACAGCACACAGAAATGTTGTACTGAGTTTTCCAAGCTTTTCTGTTACTCCTACAGGGCACATATCATTGTGCATTGACATGTGTAAAATGAGGTGACTCAACTACGAAGATTTAATTTTCTATAGGATTTCTCCGCTCTAAACACACAGCCTTCTTTTATGTAATCAAATCCCTCCAAGAAGCAAGGACCCTTAATGCCTGTGAACTAGAAAACAACCTCATGCTGTTTACTACATGGTTTTATTTTTCTCTCTTCCCTTCAGTATCATTCTTCAGCAATGGCAATAAAAAGTTGATGATCCTCTGCTCCAAATTAATTTCAAGGACAACAGGTCAAGGAAAATTGGACTTGAAACATGCAAAACACCTGAGGTAAAGGTATAATCTGCTTCCTTGCCTGTCATGACTGAGATAAGAAATACTGACCTAACAGTTTATCTGAGAATGATTCAGGGTAGACCTCAGGTAAAACTTAATAACGAGAAAGGCAGCAAAGAAGATTCTCAAAGAAGCTATGATGATCACACCACTGGAAGACTTTAAAGAAATTTAAAGAAGTTCAGGCAGGGGTATATTTGACAATGCAGTGGAGAAGAGCGAGGGTCAGGTAACTTCCCAGGGAGCTTCTAATCTGTGTTCCTACAACCCTGTAGACTTCGAAGAAACTGCTAACCTGAGAAACTTTACTCTAGACACTGATGCCATCTAGTCTGCTCTAACTTGTCCTGCTATAGACACTCTGAATCTAGAGGTCTTGCTTTAATAACATAATTCAGTGGACATTTAGGGTTTGCTCTTCAGCTAATGAAGACACTGGGTTCAGTTCTGGACTGATGCAGTCTGTCCGTGGAGCTACAGCAATTTACAGTTGCAGAAGTCCTGCCTTTTGCTTCATTTGAGAAATGATCAGTGTTCATGCTCCAGATCCAATGTTTATTTCAGGTCCATCGCTTGTACAATGCCAGAATGCACAAGAGAGCCACTTCCCATTTACCTCCTCTAACCATGTACAACCCGTGAAGATTTCACTTTATCTTGTATTTTGCAGCAATCGTACCCATCCAGTGCAGACAAATGTTACGCCAAGAATATATTGCGGAGGAACCATCTGTCACACACAGAGCCCGGGTGCCAAACCTTACAGTTTTTCCCAAGCAACTGGCAGCATGTACCCCATTTCTGCACAAACCTCTGCAGACACAGGTAACTCCATACCTTTTCCTTGTTTCGTTGGATTGGGCAGTTTTAATGGTGCTCCCATCCTGAGTAATTTCTCTCTCCTGGGAGGCAGGAGCATCTCTCACTGCAAGTGGAAGTACGACGGTCTCCTGAGTTACAGGCAAAACTTCATCTTCAGCTCCCTGCTGCCCTAAGTGTTGTTTGGCGTAGTCGAAGCCTTGCACTGGCTGAAAAAAAAAAAAAAGAAAAAAAAAAGAAAAAGGAAAAAAGGTGGGCAAAAAAGGTTTCCAGCATGTGTCATATGTTAATACAAAATTTCCAACTGAATATAAAATTTCCTCTATCCTTTAACTTCTTTAATTAAATAAACTGGAGGTAAAAATGTGTAGATTACAATATGAATGCCCAACAAAGCAGTTTTTCTGATGAGATCTTCATTCCATGTATTTTAAACATGATTAATTGGAATTAAATTGATCTTGGCTAACCTTTCTTTTGCTGCCTTAACACCCCCAGAAATTCCTCTGACAGACAATGGAAAAACGAACACAAAAAAGAAGATATTAGGAAGGAGAAAAATAAGACCATACAGAAAATGGAAAACTTTGTCTATGAAACAATCTTGTGTTTGCAAAGGAGGTGGGAGTAATTTATTCCAGATCAAGACAAAGCAAAATAGGCACAAATAGAAGTTTCATGGGCAATTTTTTCCCCAAAAAAGATCCTTTTCAGGACAGTGAAATTACATTCCCCCTGGCTTGTAGGTTGCCTACTGAGAAGGTTCTTACTGATTTCACTTGTTTCTCTTGGGAAGTGGCATTCACAAGAGGCTTGCAGCCCAGCAGCTGAGGGCTGCGTGCCCAGGCTCTTCTAGCCTGAAGCCACGGCTGTGCTTTTCCTGCTGCCTCTGCAAGCGAGAAGCAGAAATGACAAACGTGATCTGGGCAATGCAGCCACCAAATGTGGATTCTCCCAGCGGAGAAATTAAATCATTTAAGCAAAACTTAGCTTTCCAAACTGCGTTTTTTATTGGAGGAAAAAAAAAATCACTCAAACCAACTCAGGAAAAAAATATGTGTATCAGAACAATGTCAATTCACCATCAGTACCCCATGGCAAGTCACGATGCTATTGTCCCTGACAGAGCCGTCTGCTTGCCTCCTCTGAATGCAAGGTACTGCAAAAGCAGCCACCAAATTAACTATCAAGGGAGGAAACGAGGAAAGGAAGCAGAAGCTGTATGAAGGCAGCTAGGAAGAACTTACTGCACGCTATCCCAGAAAACAGTATCTTTAACCAAAATAATATTTTTTCAGCCTCATTATCTATATTAACTGTTAGTCAAGACCATCACAGTTATCCTCCAAAACAGGGAACAACACAGAAAAGCTGATGAAATCAGGTATTTCTCCCTCTGTGCCTTTCAAATAGTAGAATTTACAACTTTTAATTCCTATCTTATTTAAAGCAAAAATTAGCAAAGCCAGAACGTGAGAATTTTTACAGAACTCTACGGAGTCCCAGCTTGGATGTGCCAAAGGAAGAAAATGAAGGATTATTTTAATCTGAGTTCTACTTACCACCATGCCTGGTAACAAACTGCATTAAAAATGAATAGCTGAAAAAGCCATCCTCATCAGCGGACATATTGCGTTAAATAAAATTTGATCTTGGAACCCTGCTCTGAGAAAGCCCACAGGAACAGATGGCTTCACCACCCCTGAAGGGAACTGGCAAGGCTGAATCACGATCAGGCACTGCTAAAGCACAGCAAGCATAGGTGTCCAATAAGGCCACAGTACTGAGAAAGACCGAAGGAGAGGGATTTGAATATTGATTTTGAAATAAATGAATGATCAGACAATTAAATTACGCTGTCTGGCAAAGCGCAGAATGAATACAGGGAGTTTTCTGGGACTTTTTTTTTTCTCTGTAGCAATCACAAAAAAGACACTGATATTTAACTAAAAGGAAAGAAAAGAACAAAAAAGGAAACGAAGAATAAAGTAAGGCTACTCCCTCCTTCTGCATATACCCATGTACACAGACAGATTCTCTAATCTTTTTTTTTTCCCATGCCCTTTATCAAATTGATAGTGGCTTTTTTCTCATGGCCTGCAGGATTTGCTTTTGCTTGGGGGTCTTAGACTGCAAATCTTATCTCTGTTTACCTTCAAGCTTATATTTTCATGCGCTAAAAGAAAGGAAAGGTGACAAATCAGATTACAGCCTTTAAAAAAAAGCATGCTGTGAATTTGGAAACAAGAAAGGTAAAAACTAACATCTATCCAAAACCTCAAAGTAAAAACAGTATCTCAAAACAAAAGCAGCATTTAAAGAGCGTTAAAATAAATTCCCATCAGAATTCTGCCCATTTGCCTATGTACTACTTTTAATTTTGCAACTGGAAAGTCAATTGGAAAAAATGGTAACCTTGCCATTTCCCTTCAACTGCGTCCTGATGTCACTGGCTGCTCAGTCAGTTCAAAATGGCAACACAATGCAACATAATTCTTAAGACACTATAAACTAACCTGTACATGAGAAGTCATTTTTTAAACTTTACTGATTTCGCCTTCAGTCTGTTACAACAGCAATGTCATTTCTAATTTACCAGGCAGAGGCAGCAATCCTGCTGTTACAGCGTAGCTCCCTTCTGCAGAACGATACAGTGCTGGGCGTTTCATTACCCCTCTGTGCTGTGCTCACGCATCCTGTCCTGCTGACATGGGACAGAGTCCCCGAAGGGCAGTGGCAGGCAGCTCTGCTCTGCAAAGAACTGCAGCGTCCCTCTGCTCGCAGGAGCAGCAGGACTGCAGCGCCGAACAGGCAGCTCTGCTCTGCCAGCTCCCCTGCTACGGGACTTTGGAAATAGAAACACCTCTCAAAACAAAACCAGCTGAAACCCAAGGCTGTTGGTATCCCATAACACTCTCTTCTCTATACAGTTTACTGTATGTTCTAAAGGCATCATAAAGCTATTGCAGTGATTCAACAGCAAGACTCAGGCTCACAGAAAAAAAAAAATTAAAGCTGTTCCTTAAACTAAAACTAAAAATCATGCTGCTGTGGCTCCACTTCCAGAACAGATTTAGCATTAATCAAGCAGTTTCAGGCACTTTTCTAAGCAATGAAATATATTATATTTATTTTAAATGTGATGTAGATATGTCATCATCCGCTATTTGTATTGCCAAACTGCATGAAATGAAGAAATTACAGCTCGAGTAATTACTGCTATTCCTGATATAACTAATGCTGGAATTAAAAATAAAACTTTTCTTTTCAAAATGACCTTATTGCATTATCTTCCCCAAATACATTCCTTAGCCTTATTTTAAGTAAAGATGCTGAAATCAGGACAGACCAAGCCAGACCATTCCCACCCTGCTGCAGGATTTATCTCCCGTGGTCCATATGCCCGCATCTACCCTAAGCTGGGTCTGGCTGAACCTTTCTGATGGAACCATCTTTGCAAAACTAAATAGCAATCAATTTAGCTTTCATTTTGAAATGCATCACTATCTCTCTAATGAGATATATCTCTATATTTTATGGAGTCTCAAAAGGTACCAATAATGACCTGCATATGTACTAGCACTTTAGCTTGGATCAGGAATGGACTTGTGAAGCGAATCTCCAAATTACCTTCACTGGCCACACTTTGCTTCACATCTCAAAGCTCACGAATCTCCTTTCAGATAGAAGAAAAATGGGAAATGTTACTCTAGAAGTGGGTCTACTGTACTGCAGTTGCAAATCAGAATCATAGAATGGTTTGGATTGGCAGGGATGTTAAATATCTAAATACCTAATAAATATCTAAATATTTAAATATCTAATCCCAACCCCGTGCCATGGGCAGGGACCCCTCCCACCAGACCAAGTTGCCCAAAGCCCCATCCAGCCTGGCCCTGAACAATCCCAGGGTTGGGGCATCCACAGCTTCTCTGGGCAATCTGTACCAATGTCTCACCAGCCTCAGAGTAAAGACTTTCTTCCTAATATCTAATGTAAACCTACCCTTTTTTAGTTTAAAACATCACTCCTTGTCCTGTAACTCCACTCTCACTCTGACAAAGAGTCCCCCTCCTGAGAGCAAATGTGTGGTAAAATCTCCTGAAATGAGTATAGCGTGGATGCTGGCAGCTCAGCACCAACTGTTTTGATCTGAAGATTAAACTCCTGTGTGATGACATTGATTGCTAATGTAAATTTAGCCTGACTGAACAAGTTTCCACCTGACCACCTGTATTACAGCCTGATTAAATTCTGGTTTCTTGGGGAAAAATCAAAATTTGACATTCTCTTTCTTTTTGGAATGACAACTGTGGAATACTAAAACACTTTCAAGTTCTTTGCTGTAACCTCTGCCAGCAGTCTTTTGTTGTTGACGTTGTTTTTTGTTTTGTTCTTTAATAGCAACTTTGTTCCACTGCACAGCATCCCATAATGATGGCCAGCTCAAAACAATGTACGGATGCAGTTTCACTTTGCATATCAGTTGGTAATAAGACTGCATATAAGAAGAATTAAATGTTGCACAGTATTTGCAGTAACCCCTAATAAAGTAGGATCTGTATTTTAGACATTTCAATGGGCCATTATGTGATATCACTGCACTGGGATTAATTTTTGTCACATTTGCAATATTACTTGTTTCAGTTTTTCAGATCTAGTCTTAACACAAGTTTGATAATGTCAGATAAGTAGATGAGCATACTGTAAATGAATGAAAATGTCTTTTCTGTATCATTTTGGATAAAAGTGTCTTTTTCCAGCTGGCACCAGCTGTACCCATCTGCAACTAAGCTAAGCTTAGGAGAAAAGACCTGTCATATGCATCCTTCAACTCTTCCTCCAATTTACATTTTTCAGCACTAGCAGCAGCGAAGTTGAAATCACAATAAGCCTGCTGTCTGCAGCATTAGCAAACAAATGAAAAAAAAAAATCACTTCAATCCCATGCCAATGAAAAAGAACAAAGCCAACTAAAAGGGTGAAGGAACAGTACGACTAATACACACACCCTGTGGATACAGACTCCTAACTTTGGCTGGCCCTGTCTAAAAGCACCATTGCAAAGGCAGACTTTTTCATTACAGAAACAAAATACTATTCTGTAACATATTTCTGCTAGATAATCAAACTGGAAATGTATTTGATTTGAAATATATATATATATATATATCCTTATATTAGGCTAGTAAGTTTAAGGAAAATTTCATTGTTTGAACCCAATCAACAATATCCACAAATAAATTAGAAAGTTCAGACCATCTAAAAGGGAAATAGCATTCAGAGAAATTTTCTGAAGAATTCAAAAAAAAAAAAATCTCTGAATTACCAGCTGGATGGAGCACTTCTGACTGGGACCAGGTCTGAACTACTGCCAAAGCCCACAACTTCAACTGTTGCCACGCACAGCGCATAGAAGCAGCTCAGGCCACGGGTCTGAGAATGATATTCGAAGGCAGAAATGCTGCTGACAAGACCTGGGTGTGATATTCCATGTCCTACTCTGTACACCAGCTTCGTGAAGGAAGCAACTGTCCTGATTATAGCCTACTTAGCCCAAATGACAGTGCTTTCCACCACTGTGCAGCAGCTACTCTGTCACACAGCAAATGCCAAGCTGTGAAGTAATCTGATGAGTTCTGAGTAGAACAGAAGGGTAATTGCTCTGACCAGAGGTATCAAGAACAGACAAGTCCAAAGACCCAACCTGTGAGCTGTGACCACTTGAATTCCAAATACCCTTCACTTGCATCTAGCAGAGAATGAGTTAAAACTTCAGAAAGCAAAGGGGTGTCTTGGATCCGGAGATCAGTCACTCACTTTAGCTCTTTGAGGCAGGTTCATCATGGTGTCCGGTTTGAAGTCATTCTTGTTTTTCCTGCACAGAACTGCCGTAATAATAATGATGATAACCGTAACCACAGCAATGGGAGCCAGCACTGCTGCAATGATCCACAGGTTGTTTGGTGGGTTCTTCACCACGGCTATAGAAAATTGCAAAAACTGGTAAGTTTTACCGTGTAAATGAAAGATTCAAGTTGCTTCCAATAGTGTCTTCAGCTGCCTATAATAATTAGTATAAAAGGATTGTTAGTAACCTAGCTATGCCTTCATATTAATTAAATTAAAAAAATGTATCATACTGTTCAATTCACAAATACCTGAGTTCTCTTCTTATAGCCAGCTGCAAAACTAGCCATCAGCTCCCAAGCTAGATATCACTCAAATATTAATTTACAGAATAAGCACAGACATACACACACAAAAAAAAGATGCAATTAATACATCCTTAAATACGTTTCAAAACAAAACCAGCTTACAGTAAGATAGCATGATAGCATGATAGCATGTGTGTTGAAAGTGTACACAGGGAGTCCATACCTCGTGTCACAGACTTGCAGGCTCAGCAAGAATAAATTGGCTCAGCTTTGAGACAATGAAGTTAAGAACACTAACAGTTATTACTGACATCAATAGGCAATAAGAAAATGATTCTCTCGTGCTCTAGAAATACTTTGTCATAGTTAAGGTCAAAATGAATCCATTATTTCTGAAGGAAGAGAGGTTGGAAAGAGCTATTTGCAGATATATTAATAATGGCATGAGGAAAAGGGTACATTTCAGAAATGCGGTGGTGCTTAAATGTTTTAGACTCCTTTTCATCAGAATAAAGTCCCTTAGTATGCATGCTCAACTCGTACACACATAAACGATCCTCCTGTGACACAACCTCAGTTCTCACTACATTCCTTTCTGGAAAAACACCAGATAATCTCCTTATGATTCTGTGTGTGCTTCACTGAAATATTTTGTGGACTTCAACATACCTTCTCTCTTTATTTTCCTGTGCTACTGGTTACTGGCATGGATAGGCAATTGTGAACAAACCAATGTACAACAGCCTTTCCTACTTCCTGGAGGACCAGTGCTTTCAAATGTCATTGCACTTATTAGCTGTCAGAGGCACACAGCATCTCTCAGGATCAGACTTTGAATGCACACCATCTTGCTCAGCAGCAGCTATGAAAGCCAGCTGAAAGTCCTTTTGAAGGTTGAGTCCCTCTTCTTTGTATATCTGCAACTTCTTGCAGAGCCAATACAATATTGGGCTAGGCAGGAATAGCACCGTTAGGTACCTAACAGCAATTGTATGCTTAGAGACTCTCTAAAACCCACACGAAACCCCAGGATTAAGTAACCTTTCAAGGTTCACTTCTCAATGAGCTTATATAATTCTAAATTAATGACCCTGGACATGTAGTTTGGCAATGAAAGGGCTGTGGGGAAGGAAAGAGAATCTGAATTTCATCAGACAACAATAAGCATAACAATAATCACAGACTGCTGTTGCATAAGCAGAAAACAATTTTTGAAAAATCATAACTATTCTTTGGAGAGAACTCAGAAGAAACAATGGCCTTATGACTAATAGGACAGGCATTTTGGAATCCTAGTTTGCATCTTTAGTTCAGTTACTGGTTTGCAATGTGACCTTGAATAAGTCAATCCACAATTCATGCTACTCCACAGGATGTTGGTGGATTTCAAAACAAGCCTTTCATTTTGCTATAGCTCAGTCCCTCACTTAGGGAATGGTAACATCTCTATTTTTTGTTATTACTCATCTGTCTTGTCTAACCAGACTACAAGCTCCTGAGGGTAGATGTCTTTTCTTACTGCATTTTGGTACAGAGCTTTTCATTCTGTTATAACAGAAATTATAATGAGTAAAAATGAAATGCACACAAAGTATTTTCTTTGGGAATACAAAGGCAGACTACAAACACTGTGTCTAAAATGAAACAAATTGATTTTTTTTTCTCTAAAAAGGTATAAAGGTAGTTCTACTTCCTACATTTCAAATACTCTGGCTTCACAATCTCAGTTAACCAAGGCCGTAACTTCAATTTCTGTAAGTTTTGTTTATAATATTCTATGCAAGTTTAACTTGTATGAAAACATGCAGTTGAATGAGGCTGCCTTCTCAGACCATGGAAACACAAAGTTAGATCATCATCATCAGCTGTCATATAATTATCTAAACACCCATATAGATCATAAAACTGCATGAAGAGTTATAAGGCTGCTATACATTTCCTACAGCTATTTTAGTAAAAACAACACGAAGAAATACTGTAATTGAAAACAAATTAGTTTGGAATTTAAATGCCAGACTTTATGAAGACAGGAATGGAGATCTAGGGTTTTAGTCCAGTCAAAGTCAATTACAGACCGTAATCAAATCAAGAATCAGGTACAATATTGTGCACTCCCTGGAAATGATATCGTACTTAAGTATTCTAACTCAATCATATACTTATGGATGATACATCAATTACTTATTACAGTAGTTCCTTCTTTTCCTATCACCATTACGTGCAATTATTTCAGTATCACTGCTCCTCTAGGCAGAAGAGATGGCTGAAATAATGGACCCTGGAAGTCCCATTTTATACACTTTTTAGCCAGTAAGGAGACCCAGTATGGAAACCCCGAATAATAACTTTAATTCCACCTGGATAAACATCTTGGAAAAGTGGAGAGATTGTTAAAGACATCAATTCATACATTAAACTGTTATTTAAATAAAATAGAGAAATTTCAAAAGGACTCTTACGATCAGCTTGAACTTGAATCACATAACCTAACGTCAAGGCCATTCGCTGGGAGTCAACAGTACTCAGAATTTTGGCAGCTGCAGTGCCCAGCAAAGGTTTGCCATTGTATAAAGTATAGTACGTCAGTTCCGCTGGCTCCTTGGGTCCTGGAATTCGTTGTATTTTAACCATCTTTCAAAAAAAAAAAAAAAAAGAGAGAAAGAAATTAATTTCAGTTGTATCATATCATCAGAAAACCAGCAAGAAGCTACCTGAAGGCAGCGCACACAGTCTGTCAGACCCAATGTAAGCGTAAGCGCCATGCAAATAGCCTCAGAGGAGCAGAGCTTCCTCTCACCACATCCCAGTGTATTAAAATTAGTGAGGACTGACTGCCTTCATAAAAATCCTTAAACATAATCCTAATGTAAACTCCTATACAAGGAAAAGCATGCAGTAAAAAAAAGGAAAGGGCATTAGAGTCCTCTGTAAAGAGGGAATTCTTAAAATCAGTCCTAATGTTGAAAGTTACACTTTACCGGCACATTGCAGTTCAAAAATTCCCTCACATTTTACTGCTACATTCATTATTTTTGATCCCAGGCTAACAATAAAAAGAACCACGTTTTCTCAATTTTATTCAGCAGAACACCAGCAGAATTTTAAAATTGTACCTCTACCTTTTATTTTTTTTTTTTGAGATTCTTCTCCATTATGTTGAAGCCTAAAATATGTCATATTTTCACAGAGAATTTTAAAAGGTTCCCAATTCCCATAAATAACAATGTATTTCTTTTAAAAATTCTTTCATTGGGAAAATACACAGAATTGTGGGCAAATAAGAAAAGTGGTAATTTGTTTTTACATAATGTGATCTATGGACGTCTAATTTGATGACTAACCATGTATAAGGACTGCTTCATACATTTTTTCAACAAAAATAAAAAAGTTCTGCCTTTATTGATGGAAGAGCTAGGAAACTTCTTTTTTTACCCCTTAAGAACAAAAAGTCAGAACTATTCATTATTTCCAATATAAGACTTTTTGATAAAATATGTATATTGTATTTATCTTCACAGGAACCGAAGGCAAAATATTTATTGACACTGATTAACTAATGACAGCTTTTAGAAGATGAGAGGCATGAAAACACGTCTGACTTTAGAAAAAGGAATTCATTAGTAACGCCATGCATATTGCATTCACTGCTTTAGTGTTGATGAAAAAAGACAGGAAACCTCAACCCGGTTCGAGTTTTCCGCACAAATTCAGGCTGTATGCATCCAAACAAAGCGCTTTCCAAAACATGTCTAGGTGTAACTGATGTTGCATCAACCACCTGTACAGTGTAGCTGCCCACAGTGGTGGCACGTTTAAATCGTCTTCCTTGCTGATGGGACATCATGAACAGCGGGGCCAAGCGCTGCTCCATCAGTCTGGCAAAGCTCTGGTTGTTCAGTCCCAGCAACGCAATATCAACCCCTTGTATAACTGTGGGAATGGAGAAAAGCAAACATCAGCACATCTGACACCGACAGGTTAAGTAACACATGGTTTGCAGGGCTGTTTGACAGGGACCAGCTAGATTAGAAGGAAAATAACTGGAAACTCTTTCAGTAGAGTTCTGCCCTCTCGACGATTCCCAGCAGGGATATCCTGTGCTTCTGTTTCAGTCACTGCACTGTGCTTCTCAGGTAGTGCCAAGGATGTTTCAGAGAATAAAATCCTCCAAAAACATTCTTAAGCTTTTAGTTTACCAAAAGGTCTTACAAAAGCACCTAATCTGTAATCTCCCATGTAAAAAGTCAGTGAAAACCTGTTTGAGAGCTGCCTGATTTGATGCTTGTCAGAGGAACAGTTGTTAACTAAAAGTGTTGTTAACTAAACAACACTTTTTTTTTTTTTTTTATCCAGCAGTTTTGAAACCTGCAGTTAGAATTTTGTACAACTGTTTGGAAAAAAATATTACTTGTTCGAGAGCACTGAACAGACATTTCGTAAGTGCTAATGGATGTAAAATAAAACGTACGCTGAATTTACATAGTTCAAATACAGCATGCTAATTTAGTTCACATATGTGTATGATTTCTCAATATTATTTAAAAATTCATTTGGGAACATCTTTTTTTTTAAACAACGCTGTTTCTATTGTAATACCAACAGTATTCCATTACAGTAAGTGCACGAAGGCATGAAATGGAGTATCAGGTTCATGGGGTCCATGTGGGGGGAGCCGTACTTCAGAGGATGACAGTCTCTTCATGTATTTACTTTTAACCTCAAAATTAGGAATAGATGTAACAGAAACCACCAAGTCACACTGGATATTGGAAGAAGACTACAGAATCCAAGCCATTTCATGTCACATTTCTTATCCTTTGCTCTCCTGAGCATTAAACACAATGATAACACTCTTGTATCTACTGACTCGATGGTGTCTGGGAAAGGGGGTCTCCTCCCTCTTGCCCAGTCAGCACTTCTGAAGTCAAAACGATTCTGAACGACAATATGATACTAGTGACATGATTGTGATAAAGCAAGGATTTTGAAACATAGTAGCATTGCCTGCACCTTTTTTTTCCTGTAAACATGAAGTGATATGTTTAATGCTTCAGGTGGAAGATGCAAAAATTCCTGGACCCAGACACAGTCAACAAACGATAACAAACTTTCCTCAGTTTAACAGATCACCTTTCTTCCTCTGTAATATCTACAAGCCTCTTTTGTTTTCAGATGTAAATCTAAATCCCAGAAACAAACAAACAAAAACTCTGTGTTTTAAATCGCTGAAAAGACAATGTTGCGCTTGTAAATGCTTAAACCCCGGAATGGCATCAATTTTGAGGCATGTGTTAAATGCAGGAGATTCCTGCGCTTAAGGTGACAACTCACAGTTATGTCCAAGAGTAACTTAAAATACATTTGCCCAGCTGAATGCAACAGAAAGGGTCGATGGACAGTTATTTACTTTGTATAAAATTACTGCATAGATGTGCTTATATAATTAAACACTAAAAATTATTCTCTCAAGTGCAAGGAAGATTAAAAAGTACCTGTGATCACCCAGTAGTCTCTAGTTGACTCTGAGACATCAAGGTTTGGATACTCCAAAGCTTTAAAATAAAAGTTGACATTATTTCATAACATTGCAACATCCTACCATGTCCTTAAACAATATGGTTCATCAGACACTGACAAATAAGTTTGAACTACGGCTTTTCTATGAGCATTGTACTACAAAGGACAGTACCATCCAGCCCAGGAAGAGATCTCGAGGCATCATTTTCAGGATTACAGTTTCTCTTCTGTCTGGAAAAGGGCAAGGAGTGTAAACAGTATAGGTCCTGTACCACACAGGATATGTATCTTCTGCTGCTGAAATACTGTCTAGTACATTTTCTGAGGCAATGCTAAGTGTTGCCCATTACTGAAGATGATACATGATATGCACGTCTCTGTGCTACATACATCTCTGCTGCTTTCTCCATGCAAGTAATCAGCTGGGGGAAAACAAGAGGACTTTCCGCCATGATTCTTGTGAGTTCATCCTACTTAAGTCAGACCACAATTTCAACATAAAATAGTATTAAATAAAATAAACAAGTGCCAGCTTCCACCAATCTCAGTTCAGTTTCACATGAATTATAAACAAGATTAGTAGAACTGTGAAAACACCCTGAAGTGAGGGTGCAGGCACATTAAAAGCATGCAGGTATTACTAGCATATGTGCTTACAGCTGTGAGAGACTGATGTTTGCAATTTTGATGCTTTTTGCAAGGTTTTTAATCTCAAAAGTGCATTAGGCTGTAAAGTTTAATACGCTACTAATTCATTATACACATCAGCATTTTTTCAATAGATTTATGCAAAGTGGAAAGCATTAATATTTGGTACTTAGTTCAGAAAATATACGTGCTTCCCATGTTGATACACTGCTATTTAGTTACCTTGATTTTTAAACTCCAAAGTGGTTTGAAATAGTAAACACAGTACAACATCTGATTATGCACAGTAAGTGCTTTTCAGAAGGAATTTCACTGTGAGTCCTGAGCTGCGCATTTCCATGATAGACTGCAAGGGCTCTGAAGGAGCCACCAGAGTCTAGGAGGAAATTGTGTGGTCTGAAAATGACAACAATATTTATTTGATGAACTGAAGCCATCGCACCGCCACGTGGATAAGCATAAAACACTTCTCGAAGTAAACATTTTCACAACGCATGCCATCGATCTCAAAGCTATAAATACTTTGCACACATTACGATCGTGCATTTGCTGTGTACCTGCTGCACTGGGAATAAAACCAAGAACTCCAGAATGAGCTATAAGCCATTACTTGTCACAGGAGCACTCGCTAAAGGCTCTATTGTGTCAGTTCATCGTGTATGGGGATCAGCAGAGAACTGCAGTACTACACAAGACTCTTCATACGTGCCAAATGTCTTCTACAGCTCCTGACTACTGAGCACATGCCTATACTGCTCTTACAAAAAGCACCATAAGCCTTTTGCCCATTCTGGAGACAAAATAATAATAATAACCCAAGCACAGGCATCAGCATTTCCTAGGACTTACTCCTTGTACTCCTGCATGCCCTATGAGGACAAGTCCTGCACGCAGGGCACTCTGACAGGCTCACTTGCAAGCTACAAATAGGAAGGAGTCTGTCTCATGATGAATGGTCCACAGCCCTTCCTAGCTCCCTGCATACAACATTCATCAACAGCCTCCCTTCTACTTCCCCTTGCTTGTGGAAAGAACTGGTGAAAACACACGCTAACCCAGAGATGCCCCTTTCTTGGAATGGAAAGTCTGATTCTGAAGTGCACCACTGCAGCAGCAGAACTCACCACCAGGCAGTTTCACCTACAGGCATTTGTCTGCAAGCATCTGATGTGGATAGGTAATGTCTCAAGAATATTTCTTCCTTCTTTCTCAAGGATTTTCATAACTGCCAGAGTTAGCTGTGATTTCTGCCCTCCTTGCACTGGAGAGGGATCACATACCCCCCAGACAGAGGACTGCTCATTGGGCGAGTACCTAATGAAGAACTACACGAGATGATTACTCTGCAGCTGGGCTGCTTGTAAATAAGACATATTGGTCATACTGGCAATTTGTACTTTCCCCAGCGCTCACTTTTCCGCAGTCTAGTTCTGATCGTTCTTAGAATCAGAAAATGAACAAGCACTTTGCTAATTTTACTTGAAGCTACAAATCCGCTCAGCTCAGTGTTCTGATCCTGAAGGCATGTTTGGCTCTATCCTCATACGCTCAATTATTTCAATGCTTGTGAAATTAAAAATTACAAACTACTCTGTTAATGATGTAGCCTTATCAGTGAATTTGATGGCTACCAGATCTTTACTGCTATTTGAGCACAGTACATCAAATTTAACAAGTATCTCCTGAAGATTTACACACCGTGAGATCAGCTGAAACCTGCCCTCACTTAACCTGGGTCCATTGCCATGAACAAATGTACGCATTACATCTCTGTCTTTTCTCACTTCCATTGAACACTGATCTCTTCCAGTGAATGGATAACCTGTCACCACAGCAAGTTTAATTTCACAAACTGAATATCGCAAGCAGATTAAACAGAAATCACCATAATGAAATTTCTGATCTCTTTATTCTTTTTAAAGAAATGAGCACACCAAGTGTCAGTGAGCATATATACCATCCAGGCTACCCAGACATACGACTTCCTTTAGCTCTCTGTACCTCCGACTCTTCATGACAGTGGAAATGCAAGTGAATCATTGAAACTCAAGTGCTAAGACCACACTGGAAACTGGGTATGAAACTCAGCAAATGCACAGATGACTTTCAAAAAGGAGCTATGTAGGCAGAACTCACCCACTACCCAAACATGCTGGCATTCAAAGCATGCTAACGAGTCATGTTACTGGACCAAGTACTGGGGGCTTGGTCTTTCAAATAGTAAAGAGCTAGGCTGAACTTTACGTGCTATACCGAGTCCCTGTGAAACAGCGAAGTAGGAAGATTAAGTTTTGTTTCATATAAAACTACATTTTACTTTGTCTGGAAGTCATCACTGGCTTTTTATTAATATATATTAATGGCAGCATACATGCGCTGTTTTTAAATTATCTGACAGTGTTTCTAACAGCTGAAGTAGACATTGAACCAAAGCAAAAGAAATACTCCAAATTCCCCTCTTTCTTCTTATTTTTTTAAAAAAAGAATTAGTCAGGAAAATATATACAGTCTGTGAGCTTCATGACAAAGCTTATAGTGCCTGTAAAAGCTAATCTTAGAGGCGTGTGTTGAGAAGCACATACTTACATTCTGCAATGGTGAGAGGTGGGTAGGTTAGATAGAAACCCACTAGCTCAGCTGACAGCTGATTAAGAAGGTTGCTGGAAGTGGTGCCATTTAAAGTTGTGCTTTGATTTCTCACCACATAAAACAGAGTGACAGCTTGGGAGACATTGGAGGTATTCAAAATCTGAAACAGAGGTACAGAAACAATGTGAAGTCACGTTTCAGCTCAGTAAAAATTTAAAAAATAGAAGTAAAAAGAGCAAACAACAAACCGGGGAGATGTTAACTTGAATGATTGACCAGACACAGCTCGCTCAACATTACTGTGTAAAACAATTTGTGGTACTTTAATTCCTACTTCAGCAAACACAGAGCTACTAGAGGACAGCAACAGGCAGAAAAGGTGCCTGCATATTCACTGAAAATATGAAGTCGGAAGAATATCTAACAATTCATTTTTATTTGAATTTCACTTGAATGCTTAACCTTTATTTCTTAAAAGGATAAGAATATATAAAAAGTAAAATTCAAATTCACAAAAATAACAGTTATAATTTTCTATAAATCATGCATTTATAAATTTTCCTGTAATAAACAAAATGATCTTATATCAGATGACAACAAAAACTTATTTCTATGGTGGCTATCAAAGACATTTTGTTGAAGTACAAGCACACACATAACAAAGAATAATCCAGAGACTTTAGCAACAGGCACTTGCAAAGCGTGCAACACTGTACCTGAACTGTTAGGTTGTTGCTGGTGTTCCAAACCTTTCTTTCAGCATCCTGAAATGCTCTCTGTAACCGTTGCTCCATTGTCTGAACAAATTTGCATGACTGGATATTGTCTGTTTGACCCACAAACTGCAGCTCTGGAAAAGGAACAAAGCATTTGTGTGTAGACAAAATATTCTTAGATGCATAACCCCTGTGATGTCTGACAGCAAAACAACCACTTTGCGGATTAAGCACGTGAAAACAGTGCCGTGTAAGACCATTCTAAACTAGCCCTAATTAAAGAGAAACATAATTATTAAGTTGCATTATTAAAGCGGATACTCTCCACAAACAAGTGGAGATTGTTTCTGTATGGATATGTAAGATGCTCAGACCAGTCCACTATGTACAGGTTCATTCAAACCCAGGCAGTAAGTGGAGGTCATTCTGAAACGTGTTATGCTCTTAAATCTCACAAGTCGCTCGCTCTTACAAGACATAATCAATTATGATATTGCTTCTCGTTCTGTTTGTGCTAGGAAAAATATGCTTAATGTAACTGCTCTATATATGTGCACATAAATACATAAGAACATGCAAGAAGTCTCTGTTTTACAGGGCCAAGGCAAGGAAAGAAAGGCAGCATTCATCCTACTCTGCTGGCAGTCCTGCGGGCACTGGGAGCACAGACATGGTGCAGGTGAAACCAAGGCACAGTTTGTCCTGCTGCTTCTCGCTGCGGTGTTATGCTGGAAAGCTGAGGGGGTCAGGACAGCAGGAGGAAGGACAAGCATCGCCCTTCTGCACTGAACCACCAACCAAACACACAACGCTGAGCCTCGGCAGGCTATCGCTCACCTGTCTTCAGCTGGAAGTGGTAGGCAGGGAGCGGCTTCCATGGCGCGGCCAGGGTTGCAATGGACTGAAGATGCAGCACGTGCTGCTTCACGTCTGCCGTGGCGTTGCTGATCCCGTAGGCAATGAGCCTTTCAATTACAGCAGCTGGTATAAAAACCACTCTCCCCCGCGTAACATAGTAACCAACCGTGACATTAGTCGATTGCTCCAGGATTTCAACCTAAAACACACAGGGAAATGGTTTTTGTTTTGATTTTGTTGGCAATTCAACCGCTATATGATGGGACCTCTCATTCCAAATAAAGCTCCCTTGCAGGCTTCTTGCATGTGTCTAAAGGATCAGTGCCATACAGAGCTGGTCAAGGAGCTTACCACGGCAACTCACAGATCTCCAATTTAGGCTGAGGCTTCATTCACGTACAGATAAAAGAATGTTTTTTACTTCTGAGTATAAAAATACAGAGAATTCAGAGAACATCCAGCTTCTATTTCATTCCTGAAGTTCACTAAGTATGTCCATGTTTCTGTCATTACAGGTTTGGGGTTCTAGGTTTGAAAGACCAAAAGTTTCCCATATTTGATTCTTCAGTCTCACCTGAGTCCCCTATGCTGCTTATCCTGTAGTGCCCCAGATGGCTAAGCTACCACTGATGAGTAGAAATGACAGACCACAAGAACAAACACACTGTGAGCCAGAACATGAGTTGATTTTTACTCCACATAGAAAACCTCTATTTTTCAAAGAGTTTAAGCCTCGGAACTTGTCCTCCAAACTCAGTTACAGCCAGGGTTCCTCTATTAGAAAAATGCAGGCTCTGTCAGGTTTATCAGAAAGTGAGAGAACAGATCCGACAGTTTTTTATTGCTGCTTTTGAGACCTAGGAATATACAATTCCTAAACTCTGTAACATTAACCAAAACTTGCAGCCACAGGGCATGGGGACAAAAGTCAACCTGATGGCCTCTACTGTGAGCGAAAAGTAATTTTTTTTCCCCCTTATTGGTAAGTGCACCTCATGTAACAGCCTCAGGCTCAGCATAAGCTCCTGCCTAACAAAAGCAGGAGCGTGTTTTACAAAAAGTACCCCAGCAACCAGCTTCAGCCTGCTCTAACATTTAGCAGCAGAGCTTCATGCAACCTTGCTAGAAAGTGACGAACGTATCTCCCTCATTTATTTTCAACAAAACATAGTCTCTCCTTGTGCAGCATTTTCATCCCTGTGGAATTGGACTTGTCAGGCACTGCATTTTCAGTGGGAGTGGACTGACAGCAGTGACATCCCATTAACTAGCCCTGCTCTTGCAATTGATCTTGCTAAGCACAGCAGCACTTGCCTGACTGCAAACCAGAGTCCTTCCTACACTGCTGGGGAGGAAGAAACTGCTGTTTGTAGGAGTTTCCTGGAACATATCAAGAAGAAAGTTGCACTTCTCCCTTCTACTTCGTCAAATTAAATGAAAAAAGTTTTGGAATGGTCCTTGTATTTTTAGAGCCCAGAGCAGGTGTTACCCATGTGTCAAAACGAATTTGGACATAATTATATATTACATACAAGTGAGGAAGCAGCCAGGAGGGGAGGTCAGAGACTCACCAGACAAAAGCAGAACGTCTGACACAATCTAGTCCCCCACCTTCTTTACAATACTGACCTCTCCACAGGATACCTGCTACTTGTCTTTGACACAGCCAAATCACTCAGATTCAGAAGGTCTAACAGCAACATGTGATTTTTTTTGTAATCACTTCTTAGGGATGTGATGGAATAAGGTGCAGATGCTGACAGGAGGGACTGTGTTACCAGGTGCTACTTGATAAAACAAAGGCAGACAGTCTCCATGGGATTAAATACGCCCAAACTTGCAGTTTACAGTAATGTTGCAGTCACCCACACAAGCACCACTGACTCTTAGTGTAAAGGTTTATTATTTCTCTTGGTGGGAGAGCTGTTTCAGTGAGATCACACAGGCAAGCCAGGCATGCTTACCTGAGCGCTGACATTTTGGTTGAAAGCTTGTCTCAGCGCTTGGTTGAGTCCTTTTGTCACGCTCTCCTTGAAGGACCTGCTGATCATCATCCTCCTTGTGTTCAGAAACAGAACTGCAGAACACCAAAAGCTACGTGTTAGTTTGAGACATTAACATCCTATTGTTTGCTTTCTCAATTCTTTTCTGTTGGGGTAGTAAAGATCATGGAGGAAGCTATCTGTGATTTGCAGCAGCTCCACTGGGAGTAAGAACTGCAGGGGCTCAGCAGCGTCCCCAAGGTCACTATTCTTCTCATGACAATGGCCCACTGTTCCACAGTGAAGTCAAACAACTGCCATTTCTTTAGCAACAGCAAGGCTTTGCAATGCTGCCTTTCTGTACATGAGCGCGGTATGATGACACTTGATTGCCTGTGGATAGACTGCTGCAGCATTCCCAGAGGACCGAGCTGGTGCTAGGCAGGCAGGCCTCTGTAAAGGACAGGTGCTTCACAGAGTTCAACAAAGAAATGTTCTTCATTGCTACAACTGCTTTCAGTTTGCCAACTGTCTTTACAGCTATTTGTACACTTTGTTTATTAACAGTTTCACTAACTTTTATTATTTGCAGAGTTTTACAGCTGCACTGATGTATTTTCAATCATATATTGTGTACATACTACTTCTGTCTTAAAAAAAAAAATTGTTGCATCTACTGTCATACTGATACAGGCATTTATCGGCTACTAAAACCACATTACATCAAAAAGCTGCTTATTTCATTGTCCTTCAGTGTCATTCAGGTTTATACAGCTTCATAAACCCTTTTATGACTCTTCTTTGTTCAGATCTTCAAGACAAGCATCTTCTGATGCCACCAGAAGGAGTGCATAGGAAGACTGGGCAACCTCTCCAGACCCCCTTAGTCTAGAGCTGTTAAAATTAAGGAGAAGCTGTCTGTGAAAAATGCTCTTAGAGCCATAAGAAGTCGTGCTGTTCACACAGACGGCTCAAAATCCTCCCATTTTGAATTGCACAACTTCAAAGATCTATTTGAAAATAACTTGGTATTCAACGGTACAATTAGGCACAAAATAGGGATCCTTCAGCAAACTCAGTGGCCCCACGTACCTGTTTTAACCATAAGGTTCCAGGAGAGGCGGCAATCCAGGGGAGGAGCTGCTGTCATGTTAGCGAAAGCCACTGCTGCTGTTGTTTCTGGAGGAGCAGAAGTGTTTTCCGTTCGAGTAGGGGGAAGCCTAGTGGTTTTCGCTGATGCTGTAATAGATGTCAAAGCTGCTGTAATTGTCAGTGGATACGGGGTTGACGTTTTGGTGATTTCTGAGCTTAGGAATTTCTGGCTGTCAGTGGCTGTTGTTTTTATCTGTCGTGGTATGTGTGCTGTGGGTGCGAGCGTGGAAGCCATGGCAGTGCTACTTTTAGGGGTTATAAACATAGCTGTCATGTCCACAGGTGATGCGGCTGTGTTTCCTGTTGCAAAAGGAAGATCTGCATGTATTCCTACCGAGCTCAGGACTGAGGTCAATTTTGTGGCAGTGTTGTTTTTTGTTAGTGTCAGTACCGGAGTGTTTAAAGCCATCACAGATGGCAAAGGTGTGTTCGCAGTGCCGAGCGAAAAGAAGGAAGAAGCTGGCACTGGTGAAGCTGGAGATGATTTTCTTGTTAGTGGTTTTGCTTCTGAAGTTCCTACTGTAGGTAGTGCACCAGAAGACACTCCAGATAACACTGTAATGACAGAATGGGTAAAGTTGGTTGTTGACAAAAAAGCAGAAGTTAGTTGTGTTGGTGATGGATGGACAGAAGTTATGATGACTGACTGCAGAGGACTGATGGTAGGGGGTTGCAATGGCATGCCCTCGGTAGCTTTATTAGATATGCTAAAGGGAACTAGACTATGCCTTGGAGCATTTGTGTCCCACTCCTCCACGCTAAATGTAGCTGGAAGGCTACCAGCCACAACCAAAAAACCAGAGGACTCTAATTGGTTATCAAGAAATTCTGGCAAGCTTCCAGAACTGAAGTCTTCTTCTGTAACAAAACTCTGTAAGAGAGCTGAGCTAAAAGGCTTAGTTACAGGAAGAGCAGCCTTGCTTGGCAGCACGCCGTAGGCAGCACCGATTTCATAGCTGGCCAAAAGAGTCAAGTTGTCAATGAGGTGAAAAGCCAGCACTGGTGTTGTGCTTAAGGTTTTTGTGAGCACAGTGATCTTTCCAGCACTGGTTGGTTGTGATTCTAGAGAGCTGGGGACAACACCTGTATCTTTACCATAAGGCATGTGTGACTGGAGCAGTGCTTCATCCTGTGCACGGGTAGCGTTGTCCCCAGTGGTGAACAAATTAATAATGTTTTCAGCTATGTTTCCATGCTTTTTCTGCAAGGTGGTGGGGAGTGGCAAAGTGGTAGCAAGGGGTGAATACTGGACAGACGATGTTTGCAGTGCAAACACATCTCTATCAAATTCTGAACCACTGCTCATTTTTGCTCCAGAGAAGGGTAAATTTGAACCGCTTTGACTAGACATTGCGTGTGTGTGTGTTGCTGCAGGGGCAGAGGAAAGTGGTTGCTTATTTGTACTCGTTTCCTTTTGCAGGCCCGAAACAACTGCATGCAGTTCACAATACTCAGTTTCCAATGGAGAAGTGCTTGGAGGAACTTCTCTTACTGCCGGTTTGACTGAAACGTTAATGCCATCTGAGGACAACAACACCGTCTTGGTCCATGTCGAAGCTGAAGCTGCGACTTCGGGAGCGTTGATGGGATCTAAATTACTCTCAGAGGTTGCACTTGAAATCCCAGAAAAAGATGAGCTCTGGCTGCCTCTCCTTGTTGTCGTGGAAACAAATGATGGCACAGAAGGCACAACGGAGGTGAGCTGCTTCACAGCAACTGAACGTGGAGCCTGACCAGAGGTAAAATCAGACTGATCTGAAGCTCTTGGTGCTGAATATTCTGTATGTGGGGTTACAACAGTGGGTACTCTCACGCTTCTGTCTTCGTGTGCAGGTACGCCTGGATTTTCTGCATTAGCAGCTGGCAGATGTGCAGTCACAGAGACAGTAGTAGCAGATGTATTCCTCAGAGAAGGTTCAGTTTTCGAAAGGCCTCTAATGGCAGTAATGACGTTGCAGCTAGACCAGGACTAATCATTTCTGTGTCCAAAACAGGGCCCGCTGTCTTTGATCCTTTGGAGACTTTACCGATTTGGCTATCTGGAGAAACTTTGGAAAGCTGAGATCCATAAGGCAGAACAATATTAGCATTAAAGTTTGTGGACAGTTTTGCCGTCACCCCTCTTGTGAGAACCTGTTGACCTGTTCTCGTTGAGGGAGAGCCATCAGAACATGGGAGAGTACGTGCAGAAGCAGCTGGCAATAGCGTGCCATTTGATTCATAAGCTCCATTAGTGAGGTCTTCTGCAAAGGTCTGACTGAGAGCCACCACTGAGCAAGGGAGTTGTAAACCACCCTCACTGGCTGCTGCCGTGCTTGGACTGTTTGTGTGTGCTAACCTAGCAAAGGTCTCATTTGTCTCAGTTAGCAAGGGAGACCTTGTGCTTGTTGAAGAGGAGCGTGTTGCATTTCTAAAAAGAAAAGCTGTCTCACTTCTAAATACTCGTCCTGGCAGCACTGCATCGTGAGCGTGCTTTGCATCAGGAATAAGTGATTTTGGCAACAAATGGGAAAAAATGCTCTCTGTTGAGCTGGAGACCTCAGCCAGGCTCTGGGAAGCTGAGGACACAAAAGGTGCACTGGCAGAGCCTGTAGTGCAATTAGTCAGTGCTGTGGAAGACTGAAGGTGACTCATTCGGGGCATTGTATGTGGAGTACCCACAGGATGGAAGAACGATGCAAGAACCTCTGCTTTATTCTGAAGAACTGGTGAGGACAGAGGGGTGATATCACTATTTCAATCAACAGCGAATTAAGTGGCTCATTATTAGGTTTTACTCCGGTAGGAGATGAATTATGCATTCTTTGATTTGGAAACCATGACACACTTCTGGAAGTTACTGGCACGTAAGACTGATACAGTATTTTTGACACAGGAGTATCTGAGTATACAGATAAAAAAAGAGGTCCTTTCTGAAGGAAACTCTTTTTCCACTGTTTTTGTAAAATGTACTGTTGACAATCCAGAGAAATTGAAAGACATGGTACCCATAAACAACTCAGGACCCTTTCTTTGATTCACCATACTAGAATTTCCATCAGTGACCATGCTTAAAAGACTATTTCTGCTTTCACTAACCTGAGAGCTGGTTGAATCTGTGCTGAAGGAACTTTCGGGCTCTGCAGACAAAGGAACTTTGAAGGCCAGTACAGCTGATTTAGAAAAGTTAATGGTATGAAGTGACTGTATTGCCAATGAAGAAAATGATGGTGATGGAACAGCAGCAAGCATGCCTGGTCCTGATGTGCTTTCTTTTGAAATGGAGGGTGTTTCTAATGGCATTAGCTGAAATGGCCCAGCTGTACTCAAATGTGTCATTGATGGTGTAGTGGACAATGTGGCAAACATACTGAGTTGAGGCAAACCTGATTCACCAGCTGTTTCATCTGCATCTTGAGATGACGACCTCAGAGACGACTCGGCAGAAACTTCAGCGGGCTCCTGGGATGCGCTATTCCCACTGCCTTGATAGAGGGTGGGTGACAGGTGACTTTGATCCAAAGTTCTGGTCCGTGTGCCCGTCAGGGTTGTTTTTATCATCTGAAGCAAGTTTGCGTTCTCCAAAGTCTGTCCCATAGAAATATCAGCTACTGAGGAAGTCTTAGTTTCTGTGGAAGGCCGTGTTGGTGATAGTATAGATCTCCAGTTCGGAAAAGATTCTGATGAAGAAGCAATGTAGATACGCTGTTGCCTGATACCTGTAAAATAATAACCAAAATGAGCATGCAGTTCTGCAAAAGGAAAAGTTACTGCTATGTGGCTGCAAGAAATCAGCACAAAGCGCATTGTTTACTAAAAGCAGTTGCTTCTTCTTTATTCAAAATGACAAACATCCAGAGAAAACTGAAAAAGACAGTGAAATGTTCCAAGCAATAGGTTATAAATCCCTCAAGGTGTTTCACCTGACAGAAGGATAGGGCTGGCTTTTTAGACAGGACTATTTCAAAATGCTACTTGTAAACAGTAGCTTTAAAAAGCTACCGAAAGGCACCTTCTCAAGCCTGGGACAACTTCTGAGGTTATCATCCTGTCAAAATATTCCGTGAGAAGGTGGGTTTAGAACACAGTGGAAAGGGGATGGGTTTTGACCACCAAGCGTCACTGGCTTGGCAAGCCATCTCATGCGGGAATCGAGTCAGCACTGGCTGGGTTCCTGCAGGATGCATCTGGAGGTGCTCATCTTGCCAGTTCTAATAACGCATGCAATTACGGACACAAAAGAAAGAAAACAAAACATGGGTGAGCACAAGGAAAGGGGGGTAAGATCCAAAACAAAATTAGCAAATTGAATTCCTCTTCTGATCTGTGCAGATGTACAACGCATCGTTTCAAACACCAGTTTGTTCTACATTCAACACCACGATGTTCCTAGGCTTTGTCTTCTTCAAATGATTACAGTTCTTCTAAAATCACAGCTTGGGAAATCTCAAATTCTCGCTAATTTCAAGATTAAGATTCAATCAAGAGTAAAATGTCAGTTCTTTATCCTCCCTCCCCCCCCAGCCAAGATAATAGATCAAAAATCAGTCTTGGCTCTCGCTTCTGCCCCCGGCTATGCCCACTTACACAGCTGAGCAAAGGCACAAAAGAGCTGAAGTCCCTGCCCTCTGACTGCAGCACATCTGGATATAGACAGAGGGTACCAACCTCCTCCGCACACATATGAATAACTCCAGCGCAATGGCATGGAAGAGGAAGCAGGGACAGCCCCTGAAACACATGGTTAGAAAATGTGCTGGGCAGCAGTTCCAGCCACCGACAGGCCCTGGCAGCAGAGCCACAAGCAGTGGAGGGGATTAGCCCGTGCAAACGGGAGCCGGCAGCTGAACACCACGCAGCACGAGAGAGGAAAATGGGTCACACTGCACCTATTTAAAGGTGTGCTTCTTCCTTGGGCTGCCCTTGTGCTACGCTGCTCGTGATCTGTGCATGCAGGCCAAAGCAGTTGGCTGGACAAGCCCCTTCAGGTGCCTGGGTGCAACAGGAACGTGCTTGAAGGTATTTAACGTGCTCAGCTTGGCATTCCCACTCTGCAAATGCAATAAATAAATAGATAAATATTCACAGATCTTCCTCTTTACCCCTGTATTGAGAGCTGTATAGGCTGTGGGGAAGCTAGGCGCTTTTTTTTTAATCTTTCCTTTACCAAAATGCAAGAGTGAATGCAGAACCCAGAAGCAGATTGTTGGCTGCTGATGTGCCCTCATGGGACCCGAGAGCTCAAGGGCTGGAGTAGCTTAGCCTGAGCTCTGGTGGCTTTTCCTTCCTTGTTGTGGTCAGACAGCTTGTTATGGAAGGCAGGAAATAAGACGACACACATTTGGCTGAACCAGAGTAGATTCCAACAGATGTTTGAAATTGAGAACTAGACGCTGTGCTTGGAAAAACCAGGCCCTAGACAAGCTGCAGCTTAGATTCCTTTGAAGGAGCTCAGCTGACAAAGCTGCTATTACTGGATCTGTTGAGTCCCAAACCACCTTGTTCCACCTCCGAACCAGAAGGCTGTGCTGAAAAGGGAAGGCAATTTTCCTGTTTATGCCCGTTAATGAACTAAAGCCCTTGAGTAAACAGAGGTTTAAAGCATTATTCATATTCTGCAACTAAGATAAAGCACTGGCTTTCCACTGCTACAGATTTTATTCTGTGCCTGTCTAGAAGTTGAAGGTGATGCATACATAAAATTAATGATGTATTGATTTTATCTGGAAAAAGAAGTCTCCATTGTTACCTATCCTCTGCTCCTCAGACATCCAAGTTGCACATTGCTCTTCATACAGTGTAAATTATTTCCTGGGAGACAAGTACTTGGTAAGTGAACATCCCCTGGTAAAAGCAGTAGCCAAGGAAAATGCCAGTCCATTTGCCATACCTATAAAATCAGCATGTGAAGAGAGAAAATTGCACCTGTGCTGCTGACACTGGAAACCAAGGTCCTGTTTGCCTTATGCCACGAGAATCCAAAGATCTATAAACGGGAAAAGTTACGAGTTAGTTCCCCCTAGATCACACAAGAAGCTTGTTGCTCCCTACAAAACAAGTAATTCCTCTTCTCTGGACAGAGGGCTCAGGAAGACCATTCTCTGCCGGGGGATGATCTCTGCAGAAGAACAGGAGCAGAGTTGTGATGCTCTTTTTTCTCTGGCAAGCTGTTGCACCACTGCTGCAATCCCTGAGCCGTGTGAACAACTCCCAGCACTCCTCCTGCTCCCCGCCACCCCCAGGTTTCATTTTCATTCAGGCCCAGGAAGGGCATGTCCCTGTTGGACATCTCGCACCCTCTGTTCAGGGCTGGCCAGCACGGGGCAAGCCGCAGGGGAGCCTGCAGGACCCCACCAGCGAAGCTCCTCTGAGGACAGGAGCAGGTACGTCTTTTTTTTTTTGCTCACTCCACAATTTCTTCTTTCAGGAAGATTTGAGCACCCCCCCTTCACACCCAGACTTTCCTCGGGGCACTGCAGGCAATCCGCCGGTCACAGAGCCTCACATCCAAGGCAGCCTTTCACCCACGGACTTGGAAGCAGAATACACTTGTCCTGCACCCAGCATTGCTCGCTGGTGTTTGGGAGAGCAGAGCCCAGCCTGCACACGCTTCACGGCTGTCATCAGCCTCGCTGCAGGAGCTGACAGCCGGCTGCGACTCGCAGCAAGTGCCAGCCTTGCCGGGGGGCGAAACGCATCCCCTCCGCGGCAGGCAGCGGGGACAGGGCGCCAGCAGGATTGGAGGCAAGATACATCACCATCAGCACACTGCTTGTCTATTTGTTTGTAAATACACGTTCATCCAGGCTTTTGGGAAGAACACGCACCTGTTCAGGGAGGTTTATCCACACGCCATCAGCGTAATGAATGAGTTCGTGACCAATGTAGGAAACGGAACTGTTTCAATTCTTGGGGAGCGAAGCAGCAAAGCAGGGGAAATGTGGACTCAGCACAGCTTTTCACCACTAGCTACAAGTCAACGACAGCACAGCTCTCATTGCACGCAACAAAAAGGCCTTTTCTTAACCATATACTCCTTTACCAAAGCTTAGAGTTTAACCCTGCCTCAGAAATCAAACAGGAGAGAAGACTGAAGGTACTGAAAGAACCGCTGCTAAAAGCCGTGTGTGTTATTCTTGTAACAAAACCACCCATCATCATCTCCAGAACTTTGAAAAAGAACGACAACGCTTTCAAAAGGTTGAACTGCGCAGCAAATTATACACTAGGATGTATTTTGACAGGCCGCTTGGGTAATTGTGAGCATTCCCTGGAGCCAGGAAGCTTTCTTCCAACACCGGTGTGCAGACGCACAGTCCTGGCCCCCAGGGAGAGCTGCAGGAGCGCCTCGAGTTGCTGCCACTGTTGGGTGAGCTTCTGTGCCCCTCCGCAGGCTGCTCGCCCCACGGATCAGCAAGCCGAGGAGCAGAAGCGCTTGGCTCGCTCCACGTTATAGATCAAAGGCTGTTTGGGAGAAGAAAACGAAATCCAAGAACTGTTGAGCATCACAGCACCGGTTGTACTTGATCCACGTGTGTAGCAGAAGCACGGGCCTGAAACTGAGCATCGTGTGGCTGCACCTAGACAGTCACAACACGACCTCTCACCAAAGCTCCAAGCTATCCCTGGAAACTAGCTGCAAAATCAATTTTCATTTGAACTGCTATTTTCAGAAGTATACTTTATGAGTATATTTTCAAGATTACCCTTCAAGTTTTCTTTTAAATTATGTATCCCTGAACAATGTCATCAGAACTCCGAAAATGAGACCAAGAAGTTGCAAATCAGCTACTGCAAAAGGCCCTACAGCCCTAAAACTGCTCCACTTTAACTTATTTCTTTAATTTCAGAGCTTTGCAATTGAAACTTCGTAACATAGAGCAGCTAAGCTTCCTTAAGGAATCTTTCCTTAGGATTCTGACCACCTTTCAGTCCTGGAGATGCCCCAGCTACAGGATCAGCCCAAGGACAGAGGTTCCCACCGTGTCTCCTGCTACTCCCAAGCTCCTTCCACCGCCTGTGGCCTGAAGGTAAGCAAGGTGAAGGGCAGGAAAGAAACGTAGGTCACGCACAGGAGCACGCTGCTCTCTCTGCAGCATTCCCACTGCATGCTTCAGTACTGCTCCGCTGGGCGTGCTTTGAAGGTACGAAGTCACAGCTCTGGCAGATCGATGGCATCCTTTTGTTTTGGGGGTTAGAAGAATTGCTGGTCACTCTGAGCTAAGTGTCTTTAAAGATCATTCAATATTTGAAGGACAGTGAACAACATCTTTAAAAAAAATGCAACAGGCTAACAGCCAAGCCTCAGACATTATTCTGTGTGCAAGGGTTGTAGTAAATAACCAGCATTTATCCAGCCTGGAATACAGCGCAATTTCTGAATCCAACGAAGCCAAATCTATTGCTTGGCCCCAGAAGGCAATGAGGTTCCATCAGCAGATGCAGAAGACCACTGCGATGAATGAGCTAATAGCCAAACCCTGAGCCAAAGCGTGACACATGCTTCTTCGGAGGGAAATCCTCTTTACATGAATGAATGAGACTACAAACATAAGCTCTTGCTCAGAGAGAGCCCACGTAGAGCTGTATGTTTTTATTTATTTTTTTCTTAGATTAGGGAAAAAAAAAAAATCTTTTCCTGAGCTGGCTTTGAAAGCCCTGAAAGCAAGTAACAGCCCAGAGAGCTGCTGCTTAAGGTGTTACGTCCTCTCTTCCTTTCCCCTTTCAGTTCCTACCTAACTCCTTTATTTATTTATTTATTTATTTTCCTTCCCCCCCCCCTCAAACAAACACAGCCAGGGCCTTCCCTCAAGCGAAGGGCAACCATTACTGAGAAGCACAATTTTGCTTTCCAGGGAGCTGCCAGCAGGTTTCCCAGGCCGAGTCAGGCCGTGACTAACTTCTGACCACCAAAACGACCTGCGGTGGCCATGCAGCATCAAGCACAATATAAATTCTTAACAATTAAATCTTAACGAACTATACGTATCAATTAGGTTATTCATGTTAAGCTCCTTGCCTGCTCTATAATAGATGAGGACTTGGCTCATATGAGGAAGCGCTATGCAAATATTTTACAATTACTTCAGTTTTCTGTGACTCTGAGCGTGCTGTGCACAGCTCATTAGCCTTTATTTCCTGGAACTTATTCTCTTTGCTGCACAAAAGAGGCAATAGCTCGAGTTTATAGCAATATGTGGGCCCCTTCATCTTCTCCCCCCTTGGAAATCACCGCAAAGGCTGTCTGGCATGGCGTGGCTACTTTGACGGGTCCAGCTGCGAGTTATTCACAGGAGTTTGCTGACATCAACAGAAGAGCATGGGCACCAAATGTGGCAAACCCAAAGGCCACGGGGATAAACCAGGAGCTGCACTTGCAGGCTGCAGCTCTGCTGTTAACCACCGGCTCGCAGCGACTGCCTGAACGCAAAAAATGCCAGCTTTCATCGGTGGTGTGGTATTAAAACGTTGATTCTCCTCCCGCAGATGAAAGCATTGGCATGTTCTGTCAAGTAATTAGGCAACGGCAGCTTCCCTGTGAAATGAGCACACTGGCAGGAGTCCTAACGCTCGTACAGAAAAAGCAGCAGCACCACTAGAGTCATCACTCGCTTTTGAGTAATAGCTCAAGTCGCTTTTAATTGTAAAATCAACAAATAGTTAATGGTTACCAAAGTGAGCAGCTGGTTTCTCAAAAATCAGATCCACTGCCTGGAACAAAGGGCTTTATTAGAAAGGAAAGATGCTGCCACTTCCAGATGGTGCCTGCACGGCGCTGTCCAACTTGGTGGATGGACCTCCTCATCTAATGCTCTAAAAGAAATAAAATACAGAAACTGGGAGGAAAATACAGAAACTATTGAAAATAACGCCACAATTATCTCTGAAAAATTAAAAAGGCAAACAAAATATGCTTTCTCCCCTGCAACCCCTTGGTTTGGTTGGCTGCCTTTGCTGCCCAGGGCAGATATGCCCGTGTCCGAAGGCGCTCAGCCACACCACAGCGCACAGAAGGGGGTCTCGCAGGTAAGCAACTGAAAACGCCTCCCCCTCGGCTCCCCTGCTTAAATCCATCTTTCTAATTTAATTCAGAACTAAACCGAGAAAGAGTCTGGCTCTGTGACCCACTTTGGGTACAGCCACAATGCCTTTTTTTTTTTTTTTTTTTGACTGCTGCCCTTTTTGCTAAAATTTCCTGAGATTTTGTTGCTCTAAAAACGTCTGGAAGCTATTTCCAGCAAAAGCCTCTAACCAAACCAGGCCCCAATTCCTTTCCAACTGCTCAGTTAATCTTTTGAGACGGGCACGGTCGCTTCTAACAAAAAGAGAAAGATGATGCACTGCTCGGACAGGCTTTTCCTTTGTGCAAACACGTGCAAGTGCTTTGCATTCATGTAAGCCCAAGCGAACACCTCGGTTTTAAAGCTGTCAGGCTACATGGGATTTTAGGAGCATTACTACTACATCTCATCTGTCAAAACACAAAGGCTGGGGAATATTTAAGATTTTTTTTTCCCACTAAACTGCTCAACATTAGTGTGGCTATTGAAACAAGTTAATTCAAGTGACTAAGAGATGAGATAAGGACTCAAGAGGCTCACATGAAAAAAAAGGCACAGAAGAAGAAAGCACTAAAGCTGCCAGGTCACACAGCCTTTTTTTTTTAACTCTTATTAACACATTTCTCAAGTGTCAAAACACCAATGTTTAGATCTACTCCATGATGCTATCAGAGAGAAATCCTGAACATCTGAGGCTTGGCGCCAGATCAGATCAAAGGCATAAGGTGAAAATTTCTTCCCACAACCTTACCAGCAGGTGACTCATTGCACAGGAGAGCTGAACCAAATTCCTTCAGGCAGATGGACGCCAGCTCTGGGTACTTTCTGAACCACACACTCTTCACTGTCAAGACTTACTGGCCTGCCTGCTAGAAAAACGTGGAAGCATGGGCACAACATCGCAGCTCCGATCCTTCATCAGTCAGGACGCTGTTACGGTGACCTGGTGACTTGATGGATGAATCACCATTAAAGAGAACTGACACTGAGCAACACAGAAACCCATACAGTACAAACTGGTAAAATGGGACACTAACATATGAAGAAAATGAGAGGAGCGTCGTGACTCTTGCACGGGCAGAAAAAAGGGCTGTTAATTAGGATTTCAATTATCCATTTAAGCTCAGATACATCCAGCTCACACAGAATTCGAGCATCACTGGCCAAAAGATAGCCAAGGAGAAAATCTACTTTTCACCATGCCAAAGAGGCTACCTCAAAGAGTAGATGCTTTACCTGCAAGTGAGGGCAGAAATCTGATTGCAAATTCTGGTTACAGTCTATGGGTTTGCTTTCTTAACTTTCCCATTAATTTCTTTCCCATAGTTTTACTAAAAATGATTTGAATCTTAAATAAAGGAAGATAATTCGTTTCGTTCCTCACTGACTGCTTCTTCATAAAGGACAAGAGATGCATCCTGAATTGCAATCAAAGATCTCAGCCAATACCCATTACCTGCACGAACCAAAGCCTTGTTGTCTGAGGAATAACAATTTGGAAGTGATAAATAAGCCTCAGTCACATATCCTTTCTGCAAACCGCCAGCCACCCCGTTCCTTATCCAAAAGCTTCTTTTATTGCAGCAATTATTTAGAAAGCCGTCTGGCCATATTAACACGTCGACAATAACACAAATAAATTTTGACAACAGGACGCGGCGTATCACATAACGTGGTAGCATCAATCACACAATCTCAGCTTTCTGATATTACAACGAGGCTGCACTGCTATGAAATATGATGGCTGGTTGTCAACACCAAGCTTAGCTGGAAGCTAAAAACGCATACTACACATTTATCCCCATGATGAAAAAATAATGTTAGGGAACAGCAGTGGATTAAAAAGGGAGCCTGCGCTTCAGTATAAGCCAGGATGCGTCCTAACTGCGTCTCCCTGTGCGCGATCAGTGGTGGTCTGCTAGGAAAGCTCAATTTTCTTGTCATCCAAGTCAGGTTTTGCACAGCAGGCAAGGAAAAAGCACGAGTTGATCCAAGCTGTCAATTCAATTACTTCATGAATTAATACTTATCCTCCTGACCTGACAGCATTTGGGTCCTGCTTTGCACAGCTGCAAACAGCTGCGAGAGCAGCAAGGCAGGGATGGCCGGCTGCTGGGATCAGACAGGATCCGCTTTCTCAGGGCTGTCTGTCCTCCTTCCCAGCCACCAGCCAGCATTTTCACGTGCCTTTGGGAGCCTCCAGTTTGGAACAGCCCATGCCAGAGGCTGACTTTCAGGAACTGGCCAGCAGTCTGCTCTTGAAGGTCTGTAGTAATTTTAAGAACACAAAAATACTCCAGAAGTTACCCGGTTTCGCAGGGAGTAAGAGCTGGTGAGCAAAGTCTGAATGAGAACTCAGAACTCACACGGTTGTACAGCAGCGAGGCCGGGTGTAAAAGCGATGGGAAGAGGTACTTGGGTACCACTAGGGGCAAGCTCCAAGCTCTGGAAGGAGACACTCTCCCTTTCTCTCCCTAGGCTCCCGAGCACAGCTTTTTTCCTGTAATCCACTGGGCTGACCACCTTCATTCTCCAGGCATGGCTGAGACTACATGGAAAGAGACACCCAAGAACCCGTAACAAAAGGTAATACATGCATGCAACTAATCTTGGCCAAAAAAATAAAAATAAAATCCCTGATTTAACCTCGGTACTCAAGAGATGAAAACACAGCACGTAGACGTGGTACTGAGTACATTACAGACACCAGGTTGAATTGGGAGGCACTGCCCCCCTGCTCAGCCCAACGCAGGGGATCTGATTTACCACGAGCAAACAGCACAAAGGGTGCGGTGTAATTATTTCAGCTGTCAACATCACAAAGACCATGCAATCTCTTGGCACCATCACATGAAAAAAAAAGAAATCTCCAGGAACTGTATTTAATTGTGGATGCACATTAGTCACGCTGTCACACTGTGCCTGGTATCACACAACGTGCCCGGAGATATGCATTTCACTTCGTTGAGAAATATCGTAACGAGCTCAGTGAAAACAATGTTTGGGAGGCCACAAATATCGTTTAGCAAGTCCCTTCAGTGTGGAGAAGGGCTCTAGGATTCAAAAAAGATGAGTATAAGCTAGTCTTATGTATAGCATATGCTGAGCACATGCACCTCTGTCCTCTGCTGGCATTTATCTATTTATATATATATTATATATATATTTATATATATTCTGTGAAGGCATTTATCCCCTCCATGGGATGAAACAGGTTATACAGAAGCAGCAGTGAGTTCTGGGCCCCATCAGCATTTCTTCCATGTTTCTAAACAGGAGCGACCTGATTTTCAGAGCTGCTTACCCCTTGCAACATCCACTGACTACACGGCAGCCTGGGGTTGCCCATCACCTGGAAGCCAAGCCACTTCTGCAAAGTCAACCACACGTGCAATTTGCATCCCAAAATTAAGACCGCAAGTACACGCGTTTCAGCTGCTTGGCCTGAAGCGTATTTGCTGCTGAACACAAATCAAACTCTCCATAAATAAAAATATAAAACAGAGGAACCCAGAATTAAAAATTATCACACGCCTGTGGGATTTCTTCTCACCAGCCCTCTCCAATGAGCTCACTAAACAGTGATTTAAAATTTTATGCATGTACATAACATTAAAGATTTATTTGGTATCCTGGTCTCCGGATTCTGAAATACACAAAGAACTGAGGATCCTTCATATCGTGTTAATCACAGTTTTGGGAGTATTTTCTTCCCCCTCCCACCCGCCTGACAAAACCCAGCTGCAGAGCTGCAAATCTCGGTTATGAGCAAGGGGCTGAAGCCCTCTGGTAGATCAGAGGAAGGGCAGCCAGCAGGGCACAGCAGCGCGAGCAGGGGATGGAGCACGCTGGGCAAGGAGAGCCCATCACCAACACACGTCCATCACCTGAAGATCAGGCAGGAGCTGCTGACCCCTGCAAGATCTCCAGTGTTTTGGGGACAGCTGGGTTCAACATTTTTTAAAGACCAGCAGAGGAAAAAGATAGCTGCTTCAGACCATCTCACTGCAGCTGATCTTGTTGCCTTGAAACCTGACTCACTGACTCCAAAAGTGCAGGGATGGCAAAGATGCACATCCATTCACATCACATAGTCGTCAAAGAAGAGGCTCAATTTGCAAGCTATTCATCATCTGGAGTGCCTGAAAATAATTTTATAAACATCTAATAAGTACTTGGCATTTACAAACTGCCAGGCACACAGTGATTACCATTCACATGCAGAGTATGGACATCTGCCCTCAGCATTCTACCCTTTCAAAAGTAATATTAAATAAATAAATAAATAAAAATTGATATATTGTGCTATTCATTTCAATGTTTCTTTCTTTTTTTTTTTCCTGGAAACAAAAGTCCTGCACACTTGCTGTTTATCTCGGAGAAAGGTGAAACTTTGTGCTAACGTAGTACCAGTTTCTACAAATAAATACACCTGATTTCAAAAGATATGCAGGTCTAAAAGGTGCTAAAATAAGGAAAAAAACGTGATTTGATCCCAAACCAGCTAGAGATAATGGAGAAGATTTCTTTTGTAGATAGTTCAATCAAGTTACAGCAAGTTACGGGAAGCCAGGCTGTTTCCTAAGCTTAGACTACGGTACCAGATGCTAAACATGGCAGTGAATTACAGTAATAAATAATTTTTTTTAAGTACTAAACATCATTAATGGGGTAAGATAAGAAGTTAATGGACCATTAGATTAATTCCATATGAGATGTGCAATCTTCCCATACACACCGAAATAAGGCAGTTTATGTTGAACCGATGCCATATGTTGACCCGAAGTCGCTGCATACACAGCTCGCTTAGTGCCAGAGCACACCACTGCTCAAAGATAAAGTCAGCCTTGGCTCTCCATGTCGCACAGCACAGCCTAAATCTCTAAACCAACCACCAGCACGGGCGCTTGGCTGGGTGTTGTGATGGCAAGGCGAAGGCAAACCCTCAGCCTCCAGCGGGGAACGCGCTCGCTCCGCTTGGCCACCCTTACCCGATGCAAGGCAAACAAGCCCAAGCTTTTGGTCCTCTCCCGGTGACAGCTTCTGGCAAATAGAGGGCAAAGCACCTCGTTGTTACAAATGGGGTTTGCAGATGGCTTGTTGACACCTAAATAGACTCGCAGAAGGGCAATTGCATGCTTCTACGTGTAATCGCTCTGGCTTGGATACTTGTTTCTGATGCAATTTATTATAGAAACAAGCTGTCAGAGTTGATGTGCTCGTACACCATAAATAAAAGCAGATCATGCTTAGCAAAGGATTAGGTTGAGAGAAAACAAGCCTTTTCTTCTGACAGCAGTGGAACAAAGTCACCGCGTTTCCACTGAGACCAGGAGCAACCTTTCCCTGATGCAGAGGGGCAAGATTTTACAAAGTACTCCTCCAAAACTAATGTCACAGCACTAATCCCCAGCGGCTGCATACTAAAATACCACAGCACTGGAGACAGGGCATAAAATAAACATTTTCCTACTTTCTTCAGATTGCAGCTGATGAAGAAATGCCTTTCAGGATCTCACTCCAGAGAAAAGGGTTACAAGTGGAAAACAAACAGGAGACGCTTTCTTCAAACTGCAGAGCAGATGAAAGCTCGCATCAGCCTTGCTATTTAGTGTGTTACTGCGCTGGGTCCTGAGCAGGATTAAGCTGGAAGGGACAAAACTGCTGGCTGCACAGCAGGACAACCGTGACGATTTCCATGTGTGTTCATTCCAGCACACACTCTTCTAATTTAACAAGATAATTATCTTACCCAGAACCACGAGGGGAAAAACGAAACACAGAACCAGCACCTTCTTTAGACGCCAAGGCAAGAGGCAGGCAGGCATGCCCAGCCCCATGCAAGCTCCCCAGAAGAGCCAGGAGAGACCAGACACAGATGCTTTTTTACACAGGAGCACATCCATCCCTCTAGCAATTGGCTCTCTTTGAATTGCGCCCAGGGTTTAGCACAGTTTACGCTGTTTTCCTCCAGTATGCTCTTACCCATCTGTTCCCCAGCGCAGATTTTGATTAGTGTGAACACCAATGCTGTGCCGGGAGTGAACCCACAGCCAGATGATTTGTGTGGCTCTGGAGAGCAGCACTTCTCCTCCGTCCCCAGCTAAGCAATCCAGCCCCCTCGCAGAACAGCGGCTTCCCCCTCGCAGCATCCGCTTCACACTGCAATGACCATTTTTCTCCTGGTAGCTCATGCTGCAAAACAAATTTCTCCTCCAGGACAGATCCATTCCCAGCCTGAAATGCTACATATGTTCCCAAAGTACCAGCGTAAACCCTTTAGGGAGCTGCCAGATTGGTCACAATCTATGGATCTGACACCCCCAGCAGCCATTAATCAGCCTGGAGCCTGCAGTGAAAAAGGGAGGAAAATCACATCACGCTAATAAAACTTACCTTTATTTCAGAGCTGGACTATGCAGTCTTAAGCCTAACAGAAAATTCAGCATTTACTAAAAACAGCTATTTTCTCTTGGGGACAGAAGTGGAGAGTGTGATACCAGGGGAGCACACAGAGGGGGATTTCTTTCTAGACCATCACTGCGACAATCCCAGAGAGGGGGCAGCCACGAGCAGTGTTGCTGTAACCTTGAAGCCAGCATTTTCAGACCGCAGCACCTGCTTCTCGTGATTAATAGCCCTGCCCTCAACTACTCAGTGGCAAACATTTACAAAAATGAAGCTAATTATGAGAGTGGTGAAACAAGGGAAATCATCCTCAGGGGGCAACTGACCTTCTTGCCTTGATGAAGTTTACTAATAGGTTTAGTAGGTTATCATTATCAAGATTTTCCACATGAGGGATTTTCTTTACAATCCACAGTCTCAAAACACACAGAAGATGCATTTTTCCAATAAATTAATAACCATCATTTTATTTTTTAAACTACACAAGCAGCCACAAATGCTAAAAATGATTTATTTGTGACCAGACACCTGCTCATACTGAACATCCTACAGAAGAGAAGAGTCCTACAGAATCAGTAAGCCAAAGTGCATGAAAGGTAATTTAAAAAGAAGTTCAAGTTCGTTCTGATTTGAGACAAAGAAAATTTACAGCTCAGACCTCCAGGCACTTAGAAGGTCAAGTACATTTATATTTATGACCTCCCACCCCCTGATTACTCACTGCAATGTGTGTTGCTTTCACTGGTCCAGTAGCAACCACACCAATCGTAACTTTTTTGAATGAAAAACATACTGCACCTCCAACCAAAACCCGTTTATTTTAGAGTCCGCACCTTTGTCAGTGAAGTGCCCAGCCTGCCACATCTCTCTGATACAGCCATGAAAATGGGTGAGCAGGATGCACCTGTGAAACATCACTATATACGTGATAACATGTGTTTACCTTGTTTTTTTCCTAAGTAAGTGTTTGTTTTTTTAAACTTACTTCAAAAGAACGTGCATGTTCCTTGCATACACCATTACTATGAATCCACTGTCAATTCCAGATTTATAGGTCCTCAGTAAAACCCTCTTATTCAAAAAAATAATAATTAAAAACAACAAAAAACCTAAAGACTACTAAAGCTAAAAACTAACTAAAGAATACTACAGATGAAGAACTAGAAAATTATTAAAATCTGGTTCTTTCTTCTCAGTTTACCAGGCATAATACATGCTGATTAATTAGGCAGAGGTAGGCTTGTTTTTCCCATTATCATTATTACATCTGCATGACTCCTTAGCAAATTAAGGTAATTTAAAAAATTACCTGCCACTTGTATTGCCAAAATAATATACGGAAGAAGCAAATAGTTCAGAAAATGTTTTGTTCCTAGAGATAAATAGTTTATTTTCAGACACTGACTGATTATTTTCCATGTGCAAAGCCATAAGTACATTTCTCCATGAAGCACACTGACAAATAATTTGACAATGTTTCGTATTTTTGTTTTCCTCAAAATCTTGAGAAGCTCAAGGGCAAGCTAATCCAGAAATCTGAGGTAAGATGGTTACATAAATCAGAGTTGTTAGCACCACAAGATCATCCTCTGCCTTTTGCTATTAGCATCAACTGGAAAATACATCAGTGTGAGTCTGTAGTGTGGCACTTTTTTTTTTTTCAGTGCCAGCTACAGTTTTCACTACAAACAATAGTATTTATCTGAACAAATAGTGGGAAATTTGAATCTTTTCTATCCTTAGACAAAAGCCACAGAGGCGCTCAAATGTCATCAGTTCAAAGCATGCGGGTGTCACCCACGTTTCAGTCAGACACCCTGAAGTCATGGCATTAAACACCCCAGATGATCTTGGAGGTCTTTTCCAACCTTAATGATTTTATGATTCTATGATTCTCCCTTCAAAAGAACCACGTGAGAGCTGTGGATCTCACCAGGTCTTTGCCTGCACTCCGACTGCCAAGAGCTGGAGAGAAAAGAGCTTTGTCCCTCAGCACCTGCATCTTGTGCTTCCACATAATGGTTGAAGAGAGAAGGAAAAGATTATAAGGGGTTTTCTGAGAAAGACAAAGAAATTCAAGCTCTGCAGGGCTAAAAAATACTCGCTGCACTTCACCAAAAGTGGCGACACACAGGTCCCACTTCCAAGATCAACAGCTCTCCACAGCTACTTTGCTGAAGGCAAAAATGAAGACCACAGCTTCTGAGGTGCATACAGGGTGCATATTTATGGGACACACACAAATAAGCACCGTTTTCAAATACATTTCTTCCTCACATGGACAGTTCCTTAAACGTACCTGAATTTATTCAGCCAATGCCGCTGGAGCTGCGAAGGGAGCTTTTCCTTTAAGTTCCCTGAGAAAGACCTGGTTGGTTTGTGAGGCACATTTAGCATCTGCTGTAAAGGAAGTGTTCAGGAAAAAGACTGCTGCCTGAGAAAGTCCTGGTAGTTTAATAAGGGATAAACTGAAGGAAAACCCACAAGCAGCCTTGCGTCAGCTGAGCTTTCGCTACACCTCAAACTAGGCCTAAAACGAGGAAAGGCCCAGCACGAGGACACCTGAGGCGAGGCCTGTCACACCCTGCCACACCTGTACTCTGGTGCTGGGTTGGGGTGTGCTTTTTTTTTTTTTTTTTTTTTTACCTTCCCAATATCATGATGGATTATCAGTTCCTCCCTTACATGGGCAACATCCCCACTCGCTCTCTATGCTTGTCAGCTGCCATTACAAAAATCTGTTATTTAATAATGCATTATTAGCCCTTTTTCACAAAGTCGTGCCTCAGGAAAGCTGAGGCACAGCTGGTACGGTAACCTGGCAAGGCTCTCACAAAAAAGTCAGAGGGCAAGTGTGACACCAAAGTCAGAAGTCTTTGCTCAGAGCTGTGGGATTGCGAAGGTCAATACTATGTTCTCCCTTTCCATTATTTTCACTGACATAACAAAAATTTTACACAGTAGTGCTGAATAGCACATTTCATCATAAAGTAAAACCTGACGTTATTAATGTTACTCAAACTGGAAAGTCAAGTATTCTGAAATTAGAAAATGTTCCTCTAAAACAGCCTTTAGTGACACACAGACAAACCGCCCTTGTCTCTGAATCCTTGCCTTATTCAGCTGAGGCACTGGATAGCAGTCAGGAATTAAGATGTCTGTTTAATTTATTTATTTTTTCTCATCCTCTTCATACTGTGTATTTCGTAAACCTGGTGCATGCAGCAAATAGGAGTCATGAGTTTTTTGTTTGATGTTTATCACTGAGAATGCTGTCCCTTGACAGAACTGAACACGAGCCAGCAGTGTGCCAGGTGGCCAAGAAGGCCAACAGCATCCTGGCTTGTATCAGGAGTAGTGTGGCCAGCAGGAGCAGGGAGGTGATCGTCCCCCTGTACTCGGCTCTGGTGAGGCCGCACCTCGAGTACTGTGTTCAGTTTTGGGCCCCTCACTACAAGAAGGACATCGAGGTGCTTGAGCGGGTCCAGAGAAGGGCTACGAAGCTGGTGAGGGGTCTGGAGCACAAGTCCTACGAGGAGCGGCTGAGGGAACTGGGGAGGTTTGGTCTGGAGAAGGCTCAGGGCAGACCTCATTGCTCTCTACAACTACCTGAGAGGAAGCTGTGAGGAGCTGGGGGTCGGCCTCTTCTTGCAGATAACTAGCAATGGGACAAGAGGGAATGGCCTCAAGTTGTGCCAGGGGAGGTTTAGGTTGGAAATTAGGAAACATTTTTTCTCAGAAGGAGTAGTCAAGCATTGGAATGGGTTGCCCAAGGAGGAGGTGAAGTCACCATCCCTTGGGGGTATTTAAGGAAAGGTTGGACGTGGTGCTTAGGGACGTGGTTTAGCGGGTGACACTGCTGTATAGGGTGATGGTTGGACCAGATGATCTTGAAGGTCTTTTCCAACCCTAGTGACTCCATGATTCACCCAAGTGTATCCATGCGTTTAGCTTTGAAACTTACAATTTATCTCTTTATTACTTAATATTTATCACTCTTTTAACTTTACTATTTATGACTTACAATTTATCCAGAACAGTACAGATAACTGATTCATAACCTTTTCACAGTGGATCTATAAACTACAAGGCATTAAAGCCCTGTTGCAAATAATACTCATCTTTGCATTTAAAAAAAAGCTTTACAATTGTTAATATGAGAAACAAGAAGTTTTATAACTATTCTCTCCGGTGCTGGATGGGAATGTATAATCATTTGTGCTGAATTAAGAAAAAGCTATGGATTGCAAGGTTAAAAATAGATTAAACAAGTCACTAAAAATCATTAGAATTTGTATTTTTCTTTGTTCCAATTGAATGTAACAAACATCAAATTTAGCAGAAATATACATGGTTACTAGATGATTCCTCTCCAGAAGAAAATAATACAGGTGGCTTCTTTTTTTTTTAAAAAAAAAAAAAGTTTCATCTGTTGTAAATCAATGTAAGACTGTTGATATAATTGTCAAATCACACCAAGGAAAGATCAAGCCACTTTAATAATCTCCTATGGAAATGCATATTCTTAATGGCAGTAAATGCATAATGCTCTCTTTCAATTATTTAACATCTTAATGATTTTGTTACTTGTGATCAGCTTGCTTGGTAAGTATCGTCATTTAAGAGAGAATTTGTGATTTCTCTTCGGAATAGATTTAAACGATTAGAAAAAAAGAATAGAGATCCCCTCAGAGTAAACGCTGACTGTAGTATTTATGTAACAGCAGCAGCATGGCCTGTGTGGTTCTCATCCCTTGTTACTCACAGCACAGAAAAGAGTTTCCACAAGAAGTAGACAGGGACCATGCCCTGAAGGAAGGAATTTCCGTGGGCTAGAGCAGAGGGGAAGCGGGTAAAACAGGCAGGACAGAAGGAGATGGGTGGGATGTAGGTGGTGTGTACCAGCAGGAAAGGTGTGAGAGAAGAACTGACAGGGTGGGATCACAGAAGTGAAAATTATGCACCACACATTTTATACAAATCACTTCCCCTCTTTAAGTGCAAGTTCAAGTGATGCTGCATGTATGCAATGCGACAGTAGGGCCCTAACACCAACCCTACTGGGTGGACACAACGATGAAAAATAATGAAAGGTTTAGACTTAAATCACCAAGCTGAAAAGGGACTGTAGTGCTACCTGACAACAGATTTGCTCTTAATGGAAAGGATCAAATGACTGCAACAAAAACAGCAGCTGATGTAGAGCAGGTGAGAAAGTCATAGAAAAAAATCCTGCTGGATCTTGTCTATCTCAGAGGGAAGCTGACATTTGCACAAAATTTATAGGCGTAATGTATATATAACTATTAAAATATTAATTATAGAAGTAAATCAGCAACAAGCTACATCAGAAAAGGAAGAAAAAGCATTTCCTCTAAAAATGAGGCTGTAAGATGGTTTTCAGGGCTGTAGTTTAGGTTGCATTTTGATGGTCAGAGCAAGCAGATACATTCACCTGAGTGTTAGGAGCTAAAAACATGTGCTGCAATTATTCTCCACTTAGAGAAGTGGAGTATAATTTAAATGGGTGTCTAAGAGGCCCACTAACCCACATCAAAATCACAGAACATTTTTGTACTGCAACATCCTCCGCAAATATATAACCATGCCGCATTGTTACACCAGCTCCTACAAACCTGGACTCATAAATCAAAACTGATACCTCTTTTCTATGCCTTGCAAAGAGTCTTTAATTAAGAATGAAATAGTCAAATCAGGGGTAAAAGATACCTGCAGTTTGTTTATTCTGTATATTCAGGGGTCACCCAAGGGAATCATGTGAGGGATTTCTGTTGGGATTTACTCCCCATCTTTCTTACACCAGTTCCTTTCGCTTCCTTTCCATTACATTCAAATATATACTTTTCTTTTTTTCCCCCATATATTTCCATTACATTCAAATATATACTTTTCTTTTTTTCCCCACACACCATCCCCATTCCTTTTGTGCTTGTGGGTGTTTGCAGAACTCACTTCATGGGTTCTGCCTAGCAGAGGATCTTCTGGGCTAGACTCTCAAAAGGGCACTGCTTCTCTCAGCTCGTAGACTTCATAAGGCATGAGAAGTTGGAAAATGATTTTTAGTAAAACTGATTCCCCAAAAGAAGTGGGCCGAGCACGATAATATTTTTTTCTACCTAGACCAAACTTAGGACTCAGCAAGTACTTTCAATAGGTAGTCTTGGTGTTTCCACTAATTCTGAAACCTTCAGCATGATCACATTGGAAACAAATATAAAAGTGTTTAAAATAAAATACAGAATTAGTCCAAGAAATTTAAGTTAAGCCATCCTGTAGTATGATGATTACTTAAAGAAAAGCAAAAAGCCTATACAATAGGCCTATATAATCTGGTTTAATGAGATTACTAAACTCAGTTCAGCTCAATTGCAAAGGTCTATGCTGTATGTATTTTCCAGTCTCATTTCCAGCACTGGATTTAATGAATTTCGCATACTGCATTTGCAACACATAATTTCTTAGGGATTTCTTGTTCTTCTACAACTGCACTGTACAACATGCACTTTTGTGCATGCTGCTCTATTCCTCACTTAGATGCATCAGATTTTCTCACAATTTACTTGTAATAAAATCTAAGCATTTGACAAAGTATAAATGTCATGTAAATGCTAACATAAAAGTATTACCTACCAATGTTATGAGTGATCTCAAATTATCATAATTGGGTTTCCTCTGTCAATAAGCATTTTCCAACAGTATCTGTAAAATCCCCGATGATGCTCAATACTGAATCTGACTATAAGGCACAGGATATTTTACCAAAAAAAAAAAAAAAAAAAAGAATTAATTTCCCTTTCTTGCATGTGTTGGAGAAGGCAAGTTTGACACTCTGTACTGATTCACTTCCAATGGATGCCAACCCAAACCCCACTATGGTTAAGAAAAAAATTTCCACCACCTGGAAAGCACAGCCAATTTCTTAAGCTCCAAGGAAGCTATAAAATGCGAGCACAACTACAGCCTGGAAAACAGAGGTCAGTAGAGTCTTTTCCAAGCAAGCAGGATTTCAGCAGAACCATCAGATTCATCGGACCAACTGCTTGGTATCCGTACAGGCAGTTTTTGGCATGAAAATATTGCCGAAATAAAGGTAGCGTGAATCACCGTGCTGCTGCAGGAAGGGCAGATGTTTCCTTCTGATCTGAATTTCTGCTCGTCATGTTCCACGTTTTATCGTTTTTGCTTCTAATCAGACACAGTTGGGATAATTCAAAATGGGAGAATGCGCCGCTCGATTAGCTCCTTTTAAGGGTTATTATTTTCCCCACTTAAACCCTACTTAAGAGGAAGATAGAGAATTTACAGGCCTCATTTATCTGGCCCTAAGGAGTGGAACCAGAGGACAGAGCTGAAGTTATGAAAAGAATTGGGTGAAATCTTAAAACCCTGGAATAAGCGAGGAGGTTCCTACCAACAGAGCATGGAAAGGATCTCCAGAAGTCAGCAAATACTGTGAAAAAGTAAATTATGTGGCAAAAATGTAATTTGGGGTTGACTATAACAAATTTACGAGTTCGAACAGTCATTGCGGAGAGCTTTTTAAAGTGTGCTGAAATTCTCAGTGTTTCTTCCAGCAACCATGTTTGTTGTGGTTAGGCTCCAGTACCACGAGTGGATGGCCAGCATCATTGCACGGTCTCTCAGTTGTCTTCTGCAGTTCTGATATGTTATTCCTATAATTTTGTTCTTGTATAGCAACTCATCTAGTATTTCCGTTGGTGTAAGCATTACAACTGGCACGATTTTATCTTATCAAAGAGCTCTAGCTTGTTGAGGAAAGTCAAAACTGGAAGCAAGACACCAGCAAGAGATTACAAATCCCATCACAAAACGCCTCAGCTGGGCAGTGCCAACTCACTGCAGGGCAGCCACAACACCCACCTTCCTCCTCTCTCCCCCACTTTGGTTTTGCTGAGAGTAGATTTCATGCATTGCTGGATCCTGCTATGTAATGACCCATGTTGAAATCCTTAGGAAGGCATTTTGGTTCTTCTATGTGACTGACACAACAAACCATGTCTTATTAAGCTGTTCCATCATCACAGCCTGCAAGCTTAACTTTCCAGAGCAGCTTTTGTTTTTCAGTACCTGTATTTTTAATAACTTTAGCCAAATCATACAGGGATATTTCCAGTGTGAATTAGAAACTTAATTATTGTATGCAATAATTCAGATACGTATATAGATGGTGAAAGGAAGTTCCATGTACCTGCCTAGGATGCAAGGCAACTCAATTTAAACCACTAGCAGTGGTGTTGAAGGGCTGAATTTGAGACCGCCCATTCATTATTTTGGAGTCGTTCTGTAGAATGCTACCTTTCTTTGGACTAATCAAATATAACAGCTGAGTCCATAATCCTATGGACTACAATAATCCTGCACAGGTCCAGTCTCAGACCTCCATTTACTCTAGCAGTCAGTGAGTGCACTGAAGGTCACGCAGGTGATGAAGGGACTGGAGCATCTGTTATGGGAGGAGAAGCTGGGTGCTGGGGCTGTTCAGCATGGAGCAGAGAAGTCTCTCCAGTGTGAGGCTTCTCCTAGTGTAGGGGAAGTGAAGATGATGGATCTGAATTATTCTCAGTAGCCCAGTGACAGGGTGGAGGCAACGGGCACAAACTGAAATGCAAGGAGTTTCATTTAGGGATAAGAAAAAGCTTTTTTTACCATCAGGGCGGTCTCAATTTGCCCAGAGAGGCTTTGGAGTTTCTATCAGCAAAGGAACTGTAGCTGATTGTCCGAGCTGGTGCACGGATTACCTGCTGACTTACACTGTGGAAGAAGACAGTTGGCCTCAAGGAGTTGTTTCGCCTCAAGGAGTCATGAAAACAGAGCAAAGCTTTGGAAAAGTTCACGCTCTTATTTGGACACAGGCTGCTGTCCATGCCTCCCAGCAAAAGTCACCACAGGAACAGCATGCTACAGAATTGCTGGCTAGAGAGCGGGCTGATTTGCTGGACACTGTGATTATTCCCTATTGCACTGCACAGATGAAGAAAAGTGAACGTCCCTCTGAAGTTATCTACAAGCAAAATTTCTCAAAAAACACTCAAACCCCACACAGAGACCACCTGGGTGAGGCAGACAATGCCCCAAAGTCCCCCTGCCTCAGCATGGGCTGCCCCACTGAGGGAAGGGGCACAGGCACAGACCGGGCTCAGCCTCCAAAGCATAAGAACTAAGTTATTATTTAAGCACCAATATTTTCCTTTGGAGCCCTTGAGAGAGGATATTGCTCAGAATAGGGCTGGGGAGCAGATTCGGCTGGCAGGCTGCTCGGGGACACATCCAGGTAGGTGTAAAATCTCTCCAAGGATGGAGACTCCACAGCCTCTCCAGGTGCTTCAGTTTGAGTGTCTGACCACCCTTACAGCAAAAAAAATGTTTTTTTTGCTCAACAGAATGATGCTGAAGGGAGAAATTTAGCACAGTGAATAAGCTGAGGTTGTAAACTACTCTTCTATGATAGGATACTATGAAATTCGGCAAAGAATGATCTCTGCAGAGCCCCTGAATGACCCTGTAGGAACACGCAGAGTGCTCTGTTGAGCTGTAGAGGTTTTTAAAGCACTGATTCCATCCTTCTAAAATTTTATGGGAGTATTCTCCTGGGGTTTTTCCCAGAAATCCAGGTCAAGAGCAGTGTTCATCTACAGCTCACGCTAAACCTCAAAATTAACTGGAGTAGGTACGATGTAATGTCTGCAAATTGCTTGCTTCTCCCCAGCACATCCTGCCGTTGAGCAGTTGCCTCGATCAGCATTAGTGTTACCGCTGGAAGCACTGCAGGAAATATGCAGATTTCTGTTTGACCCAAAAAATAAAACCCTAACCTTAGCATAGCAAATTGTCCCTGCAGAATTGTTCCTTACGAAGCAGACGTTTTCCAAACAGACATAAAGCTGTTTGTTACACATTAACAGACCTTCAGAAATGGCTTGATGACAGCTTTTGATGCACCAGGAAGCTTGATCGGTCAGGGGCACCCAAAAATCACAGCTGTATTTGTGGTGCCTGCTCCACTTCCACCACGGAAGCCACAGGAGCAGCAGCTCCAAGCAGGGAAGGCCAGCGCTCCTGTTCCTCTGTTTACTGTACCAGTGGCTGAGTCATCACAGCCTCAACAAATATTCTGTAATTAGAGTTGTTCATTTTAACAATACTAAGCGGCTCCAGGGAAAAAGCCATAAATATTTATTAACATTTCAAGATTTAAACACTTTTGCCACACCATATCCTGACAGTTATCCTCCTTGGCAGCTTTCATTCCCCTCTAAGATGAGAGCTAGTGTTCTGGAGCCTTCTCAGCCAGCATTATGCATCGCAGCCAACAGAAGACTAACACCTTGCCTGCAGCTTCGATGGAGACAAAGCCAATGTTACAGGAGATGGTGTATCATCGGCATCACTGGGGGCAGCTCTTGTAGCTGAGGTGACTGAGTTCTGTCCATAATGCTCTGGTTTCACTTCCTTCTATGTCTGATGGAATATTCAAGAGGAGGTTTTATAAATAGATTGCTCTTAAATCAGATTTGGAGACACTGGAAGGTGGTATTTCAATAAAAAAAAATAAAAATTAGGGAGGAATTTTTTCTATCTTGTTCTCTCAAAAATGACTGCAGCTCTTTCTGTGACAAATATAAGCATACAGATGCTTTGGAGTAGGGGTGTGAAATACAGAAATGGAGCTGTTTTACTGTCAAAATGTCTCTTACTATCCCTATGAATAACCAGCCAAATCTACTCATTACAAGCCTCTGAAGAAAAATCGCAGTTCACTCCTTCTAAAGACCTGTTAGAATTCAGCACTGTTGGCAAAACTCCCTCTTCCCAACACGTATTCCAAATGAGGCCTTACATTTCTCAAACTAGACGCTCAGAAAAACAGAAACCCCCAATTTTGGTTTAAATGATTTGCATTAGCATCACGAGCAATGCTAATCATGAGCTGCATCTCTCACGTTCACCCTTTACATTCAAAAGCACAAAGCCTATCTCAGCTGTCTTGTCCCAGGAGACCTCTCCTTCCTGCAATTCATTGCCCACAGCAGAAAACCTTTTCCAAATTCAGCAAGAGCTGAGGCAGTGGTCTCGCAGATAAAAACTCCCTTCATTTCACAGCCCTGGCTCATTCCTAGCCCTTGATCCAGTCTTTACCGAATTTGACAAAAGCCTTCAAGGGCTCAAAAAATAAATTAAAAAAAGAGACTGTGAAATTGAAGACCATCTTTAATGTATACATTACAGCATTACAGACAGAACTGAGGTTAAAAAAGACAGCCTTAGCCTACCTCTTCTCCAGATTTCTGCACCCTCTTTGCAACCTCACTGCTATTTCAGTGCTGCTACTCTGGTTATGCGCTAATAAAACAACAGCAACACCAGCTTGCCCCTGCTGCCAAGTGCTTCTGAAGTCTGAATCTTGTGCATTAAGGTAATGGCATTTGTTCTGTCCCAATGTATGACCACAAAGGGGCAGGTGAATCACGGAAGGGAAAAAATGAACAGTACAGTTGTAATACGTGAATACATCACTTCACATTTTATAACCCTACTGGTCAAGCCGCTATGAATTTCACAGGCAATACACATAATAAGCAATCTACCAAACAAATAAGCCTATGCTAAATTACTAAATAGAGAACAACCCTTATTTACGCCCACACATAACACATCAAATAAAATACTTCTTCCACGTTAAATAAAATACCAATTTCTAAGAGACAAGAAATGGCAGCTTTTAAGACAGAACTAGTTAATTTATTTCACCATTTGTAATTCTGTCTGATAAAGCTATGAAATAAGAGAGAACAAAAGACTTATCCAAGCAGCTATTAAAAATTTGATACCTTGGCTATAATTAGTGCAGTTTACTGTGAGCTGTGAGTAGTTCTGATTACAATTGCAGCTTAAAGTCCAGGCACCTCACCACTTAATTATCAACATAAATAGTTGAAGAGTGTTTCACCAATTTCTATAACAGGGAATTCCACTCGATATGCAAATGAGACAATAATTAGTAAAGCATGATGTATTGTTGCAGCGTTAAGACCAAAGCGGAGGGCTGTTGCCAGCAATCCAATAAAACAGCAGCACGTAGGCTTCTCCTATCTTGTTCAGCAGCATCCTAATCTTCTTCTTTTCAGACAATTAACAGCAAATTAATTAAATACCTTTATGGTATACTTATTTCACCTGTGGCACGGAAGGCACTGCATGTTTGGTAGGGAGCCCAGACGCTGCGATCAATGCCTTGCTCCTGCCTGCGATGCAAAACCCCACAGCTGCTGCAGGGCAGGTGTTTCATGCCTCCACCCCAGCTGCCCGACAGCTTCAAGGAAGCCAGGGCAGACACGGGACCAGGCATTCAGACAGAAAAATGGCCAGGTATCTATCAGATTCGGATTCCCCAGCATGATAAAATGTTAAAAATAGTAACACTACCAACTACGCTTCGAGGCTTTAGTGTAAACAGCTTGTAGCACAAATGGCGCTAATAGCACAGCGACTGCACTGAAGATGGGAAAAATTAACACTGAAAAAAAAAAATCTGTAAGAGATTTCATAGCAGTATTTAGAAACAAACCCATTAAAGATGCAATAGCTTTAATGATTAGTGTTATACTACATATGATTTTCCATCTTGATTTGGATGAGCTTATTATACCAGGCTTACTCATTCAAGTATCTGCCACGGCCCTGTTACAAACACTTGTGTTTTTTCCTATTAATTTCGTTAAATCACCTTCAGTGCTATAAGTAATAAGATGCTGATGCCATTTCAGTGCTGACTGACAGAAACTGCCCAATGTATCTTGTTCAGTACCTAGATTTAAACCACGTTTATTTGGTCTAAAAGCACTGAAAGCCCCAGCACCGCTTATGTTTCCTGAGGGCAAGTCTCAGCCTACCTTCATTTCAAGTTTCACTGTACGGTATTCAAACTTCAGGAGTGCCCCAAAAATAAGAAATGCAGGACAAATAGAGTTCATGGAAGACATTTGATTAAAAAACAAAAAGAAGTAGTATCAGCCTCCCCTGGGGCTCTGGAGTGTGAGGCCCAGGCACCATGCTACTGTCGGGGCCTCACAGGCAGCGCCATTTCTTTCACCTCATCTCAGCCTCTCAACACCTCACCTTTTTTGGGTTGTTCCTACAGAACCTGCCTGTGCTCTCTTTCCTTTATGTTTACACAATAATAATTGGAAAAGAATCCAAAGCCCCTGAGTTTGGTTCCTGTGATCTAAATCACGTCATACAATTTCAGTGCTTATGAAAAAATTAACGAGGAAATGGCCCATGCAGTTCCCTAAAATAAACTGACTGTACTCTCAGACAGACATTTTCTTACTCGTCAAAGAAAACATCACTAGGGAAAAGCAAGCAAAAAACAATTTAGTGGTGCCAGAAGTAAGATGCTCACGTTTTACTCTCAAACACCTCATTTAGAAAATATGTGAAGCGGATGGCACAAAATACACAGAGTCCTTCAGGAATTTGGCCTTGAAGAGAAGAGGAAGACTACTCATAATTAAACACGAGTCAGCGGAGAAGGCTTTGCACTGACACCAGCAGACTGCATGGGACACAGAAGCAATACAAGCTGCTGGGAAAGGGCTACATTTTAGTGGGGCGTTTGCACGGCAACTACTGCTAAGGAGACAGGTTTAGAGAGAGAGAGAATAAATAAATATTAATAAATGAATATAGTCAGTAACGATGCTGTGTTCACTACCATGATCACTTCCATGAATGACCATTTGTGATTTTAAAAATCCGCCCATTTTCAGGCTGAAGAATTTTAATAGATTTCTGCCTTGTGGAGCACAGGTTGTCACCCAAGACTAATGATGATGATGGAGCCATATACAGAGTCGAGTAGACAGGAATAAACAGAGTATTTGCTGCCTGCCTTGACCTCCTGGATGTGGGGGTAGTGGGGGTAATGTTTTCTTAATTTTGTCAAGTTTTGCAGAATAATTTTTGGAAAGGGCAGAACTGCGCAGTTACTTTCAGATATTCTGCTCTGCTACAGTCACTGGCGTTTTCACTGAGCAGACGCCGAACACAGCCATGCCCAGAGGAAATAAACGGTAATTTAGAAGGTAGGCAAACTCTGGAAAAGCGAAGGAGCAATATGATGTGGTAAATATCCTAATAACGTGAAGAAACACCACAGCCAGCTCAGTCTAATATCCTAGATCGGTCTTGTGAATGGGTAAACCTGACAGCATCCACTGGCTAACGCAGAACAGCCTTGCTTGGAGAAGGATCAAGCTTCTCATTGCAGGGTTAAAGGAAAACCTACGTTGACACACATCGACCAAGGAGAAAAGCACTCTTCTCCTGCCTATTCATCTTCACTTACAACAGCAGCCTCAGTATAACCAACCTGCCTGAAGCAGTGTGGGTGGCTCTGAAGTCAAATGCAAATCAAGAGTGAATACAAATCTGAGGAAATAAAGACATGTAAAGAGCTCATTTCCATTTCTTTCCTGTATTATGAAATTGTAGTGATTGGTAAGCCATTAACATAAATCACAGAGTCAGGCACCTCATATCAGGCCAAATATTCACATAAAACAACAGCTGTAAAGCTACCACCTTCAGATAAACAGCAGGTGACGGCCTTACAGAAACACAGGGAAAAAAGGAGGGAAGTAAGGAAATACAGATACTTACCCACCAGCAATACCTTTACATAAAAGCAAATACAGGATTAACTTAATACACCAGTCCATCACAGTGACCAAAACTTCTTTATGCAAGAAGTGCAAGGGCTTGGGAGGTCAGAGAGGGAGAAGGAAGCAGCCATCCCTGCTCACAGGGGGGCTGAAGGCTCCCAGCCTATTACACCAGCACCACCTCACTACTGCAAAACAAATGCTGTTTTGTGCCAGCTGTTTTTCAGTCTTTACTATTAGCATCCTAACAGGCTGCTGCTGTTTGTAATTACAACCGAAGGCACATGCAGATACTTTGAGCCGAAGAAAAACTACTAGAAGGATAACCTGCGGTACATAACCTTGCACACATGGGCTCAGAAGCCTGCACGGCTGCCAAAACACTAAAGGAGCGCAGCCCTGGGAACCATTCAGCACCAGGGCCTCCGGGGCAGATTCCCAAACGATGCACAGAAGGGCCTCGTAAACCCGGCAGGAGCTGCCAGCTATGTAGCTGCTGAGTACCTACTGGCTCCAGCAGCCACCAGTCCCTCAAAAAGGCAATGCAGTTTCTGCTGAAATTATTCCGCTGGCCTCACTGGCCCCCTGTGCGACTGTAGGCACTCCGGTGCCTTTGCAACTCTGACCCATCGGCGATGGGTACCTGTTGCCCCCCTGAAAATGACTGAGCCCTGGTGGGTGAAGCGCTTGTGGGACTTTTAAAATTGAGCCTCAGCAGTCCTTGGGTGCTCTGGGGTATTTCTCCTCTGGACTTTGGCAAAAGGACAAAAAGGACAAGTGTGAACAGAAACGCGCTTTTGTAAAATCTCAACTTACACCCCCTGAAAGCACTGATGTGAATCCTATTTGCCATGTTATTCCCACTGATGAGCAGCATTGCTCCAGTACCCAAACACCTGACACCAGGACACACGGAGGGACACTGCGGGTCACTGCACCGGTGTGCCACGTGGAGAGAACTACAGGGAAACTCCGGCAAATTCATCAAAGCAACAAGACCTTACTGGCACCCTCCTTTTCCCTCTTGTGGCAACCCAAGCACCTCCACAAGCCCTGCCCTGCTGCCAGGCAGCGATGAGCAGGTCCTGATTTCATCCCAGAGGCAGTGCCTGGGATGGACAAGGGGCTGCAGCTTCCAAGAGCCTGAGCTGCTTTTACTTTTGAGCTGTTTGTGCAAGCTCCCACTGGAGCACATCGCTCTTTCTGCACCAAAGTTTATGCTAATTTCATTGTGCTTTAATATAAAATCCTAAAGCTTACAATTGCCCAAATCACACTTCATTATACCATAAATCACTGCTCTGAAAACCACGCGTGGCAGTGTGTCCTCTTCCTTTCTCTCTCCAAAGGAAAGGCTGAGCACAAGTGATCCGCATCACCTCTTTATGGGATTAAGCCACAAACTTGGTGTCAGTGAGCAATTTCTGAATTATCCCTCGGGGGAAAATAAATACCTTATTTCCAGAATGATGATGAGTGCTTGACAGCACCACGAGGTATCTTGGAAGACGGAATTTAATTTCGTGTCTTTTCTAAATATGTGCACTGTGGTGTTTTGTTTGTGCTTGTTTGTTTTCTTTGTAGCAGAACATCAATAGCAGTGTGGAAAACTGCCAGACAGCTTCAGTTACTGCTGCACTGATGAACACAGGACTCAGCACATGCTGAGGACATGCAGGACAAGGCACGTGCCATAGAAGAGGACTACTGCACGTATATAAATACTGCATGTTCATAGAAACAGGACTGCATGCCGACAGGATTCCTGTATCAAAGAGGAAAAGCCTGGAGAACCAGGCCAGACTTTTTAAGAGCTCATTTTTATTTCTTGGTACCTTCTGCCTGCTGAATGAATCAACACCTGTAATTATAATGTCTTTCAAATTGCACTAACAGCAGTTCCGTGGACGTGACGATCTGTGTTTGTGGTTTTTTTTTTTTAGGGTTTTCTGTTCTTAAGCCCAAAACCAGCTCTCCTTCCCCTGTGCACTGACAGCTTCGTATGCAAGCAGGGAGGTGACATGGCAGAGAGCGCTGGCTCTGGCGAATCTGATGACAATCGGCCAGAGGATTAAGAAGTTTTGAGGGGGGGCTGTGCCGTTTCCTGACGTTCAACCAGACTGAGAAAAGAAGGGCAGGCAAAGGCAATTGATTTCATTTTGTTCAGCAGGGAAAGCAAGCAGAATATTAAAAAACATTTAAACCGAACATCTCCTGTGCCAGCAACAAGCAGAAGGACCCCAGTGTAGCCCAGGAACAAAAGGCTACGTTTGGTTTGATTGCACTGGAATCAGAATGAGCTATGAAAAGAAGCTGTGGCAGATGACTGGGTCCCGAAGAACCACAGGCACCACACTCACATGGCAGTTTTGTTTCATAACTTCAGACTTGCTTCTTCTTTCGTTGTCTATTCTAATTAGTCTTTGATACGGAATTAATGGCATAATCAAATTAAATGCTTGGGAAAGTGTACGAATCAGCTGGCCTGAAAACAAAAAAAAAAAACACACACAACTATTAAAAACAATTAGGTAAATCTCTCTATTTAGAAAGCTTTGACATGTGTAACATGCCTGAGTAACTGTACAGCAAGGGTGTTGCACTGGGACTGCACAGGTTGCTTACACTGAGTTGGCCAAAGTTAACTTAAAACGGAGACTAAAAAATGAGGTTTTACACTGAGATTAGCTAAGAAAACGTAACCATGGGGAGAGGTGTAAATCGCAGTCAGATGCACTGCTGCTTTCCTTCTCCTCTGGATTTTCAGGGAGACAACTACCACCTGACAACTATTTCACAAGAAATATGTAAAGAAATAAAAAGGTGTAGGTCAAAAAAAAAAAAATCTCCATGCTGTGGCATCAGCTAAAAGGCTGGGGCATCAGCTAAAATGGGAATCCTTCAGTGGTTTACAAGAATAAATGCCAATCTTGTCACTGAGAAGAGCAGTGATCTAACAAATACCACATCTACCCCCCCCAAAAAACACCATTTATTGAAGCGGAAACAGATTTTAAGGTAGCACAGGGAACTTCTGGCAGAGCGGAGCCCACGCACCACAGGCTGAGCCCACATCCATTGCAGGTCACTGCAACTTCTCCCCTTGCTTTCCACGCAGGCAGGATGGAAAATGAGGGCTAAAATAAGCAGACACCAAGGCTAGGACACGCGGACAGCATTGATTTCAGCAACAACTGCCTACCAAGACAAGGGGAGAATAAAGTTAGCAGTTAAGTACCTAGAGAAACTATACAGGAAGATTTCTGTGGTCGGACAGTTGTAATAACAGCCCCAGAAATGCATCCTACACAGGCTCTGTACAACACGCTACATCATCGTTGCCTAACGTTAATACTGGTGAAAACAAATTGCATCCCCGGAATATCTTCCTGGGAGATTCTCTCTTTGGGGTAATTTTAATTATCTGCCTTATACTGGAAGTATTGCATATATCAAAAGATCTGATAAAATGTGAATATTCTGTACTTTATTATCTCGGCCCCGTTACCATTATCTATTACTTTTAATTCATCGCTGATTTTTAAAACGAGCTATTGGCTTTTCAACAAAACGTACACCGCACAGACAGGTCATCAATGTGGTTCAGAGCTCGGCAGCATGGTGGAGGACCGTCACAAATTTCAGATAAGCAGTGGATGTGCTTCCCTTTGAGCACTCGAGGAGTCTCATTAATTGCAGCGGCTGGCTCGGGGCCCTTTGGAGGACAAAAAGGAGACCGGTATTGAAAGGACTTTCCACACGCCATCTCCTACATAGGACACTGACCCCATGCTGCAAAAAGAAGGAAGCCAAAGCCACCTGGAAAGGAGAACAAACTGGCTGAGATCTCTGCAACCTCACCCACACGAGCAGCAGATTTTTCTCTAGTGCTAATACAGCCCTCATACCCTACCTCTTTAGGTGCACCCAAGGAATCAAGGCTTAATAGCCTTCACCTAGCATCCCATTATCCGCCTGAAACATCTACAAAGAAAAGAGCATCAGGCAGCTTTGGAACTGGAAAGCCTGTTCAACTCAGCATGCTCATCCTCTCCTGTTTACCCAGTCCCCTAATTCCCTCCTCTCTAAATCTATCTCCAACTCATTCAGCACAGCTTTCAGCACTTGCCTTGATAGATCAGTCCCAAATTTCATCCTCACCTGCACTTGGCGTAAGGCAGTTAGCTCTGTCTCAGTCCCTAATTCCCTCCTACCTCTCTATTTTATGCCCTGCCCCTTAAGCAGCATCAAGGCTGCTCCCTCCGTAGTTTCAGATGGGATTTCCAGGGAGGCTTCCCCAGGAGCTCAGGGCAGAAGCTCTACAACCACAGGCAGGCTGAAGAAGCACTGACTGGTTTTGAATCCGGCTTTTTTTTCAGTTGCTGATTGTCCCCTTATTCCCCCAGTGTGAGGAGACAGAGCAAACAAAGCCCGGGGTTTATCTTTGTTCCCTAATACCGTAATATTGGGACGGGGTAAATGGGAACTGCCCGATGGAGGTTCTGATATCGCTGCGAGATGATGGGCTGAATTAGCAGAGAAATGATTTGATTAACGAAGAACAAAAAGAGAATAGGGTAACTAATGTCCAGGAACACATCTTTATGGACAATGAATCACTTCACATTAATTTTATATTTCTATCAGACTACAAGCTTGATCGACTGGTCTGAGATTTCAGTGAGGCACTTGACTTCATATCTCACATTTTGATTAATAAAACATAAAACCAATGTGATGCATATGCAGTAGATTTAAAATGATTAAATCGAGCAGCAATGCTTCGAGCAGACTCCCACGGGATCGATCTCAGCCTTGCACTGTTCAAGGCGTTTATCAGCAACTTGGAGGAAGCAAAAACCCTCTCAGAGGAAAGTTCACAGGTTACAGCCTGGGAAAGACACGCATAATGAATCAGGCAGAGGCAGTCAGCTGTCAGATCGCACATCTGGAAACACAGACTACAGACCAACTTCAGGGAATAAGTGTCTACGAAGGGGAACAGCGACCCTGAGGAGCCTGTCCCAGTGCCTGTGAAGACCCTTCTCCTAACACCCAGCCTGACCTCCTGCCTGCTGTGCGTTTGGCTGAGCCATCTGAGCGAGCTCAAAGCGAAAGGCACGGCTCCATCTCGGTGTGCCAGCAGCTGTGCTTGGGAAAGGCTTCTCAGAGCTCTTCAGTCTGCTAAATAAGAGAGCTGGAAAATGAAGTGGGACTTCCTTGGTACAGAAATAAGACACAAATTTCCAAACACGACAGTAACATCCTTTACTAGGAATTGTTGTGAACTACCCAGCCCCAGAAAACATTAATTAGGATCGCATGGTCTTTTAAGGATTATTCTCTACCCAGAGCTGCTGCGCTTGTGCATCAGTCACTGTAAAATGGCAAATCCTAAGGTCCATCACGTGCAGAAAACAAATTCAACAATGTCAGCGATTCCTTTCTTACCTAAATGCGTTTACTAATGCTACACTTGCTGACCTAAACCTTTTACTAATACTTTATTTTCTATTTTTTAAATTCACAAACAGCACCCCCTAAAAAGTTTAATCCCTGCTGCCCCCTCGACTCGCCCAGCCAGCGATTACTGCCTGCAGCCAACCCAGAGCCCAAGACTCTGGTTTCACACCGTGCTGCATGGGAACCCACACAGAAAATGGTAAATTGCTTCCTAAAGCAAGCAAAACTTTTGGTTATTAAACAGCAATGAATTCTGGATAGTGAACTGATACCGATGCAAGCACATGGAAGTATATTTATGAGTTTAAAAGATTGAAAAAGAAAACTGCATAAAGAAAACCAGGCAAGGCTGACATGCTTTCTGTGCAATCAGCTTCTCAGAAACCTCAGTGGTGAGCAACATAACATCATCTAAGTCATTTTTATTATTTTCAAAACAAAGACCAGCTGTTTGGTAACAATCTGTTCCCAAGGATAAACTTCAGTTTTTCAACTCTTTTCTTGTCATTTTTACATCGGTTGCCAATGTATTTTAGTGGCCTCAGTTATTTCATTATTTTATAGCTACTACAGAAAATAAATGCAACATCTTTGTTTCCATCTCTTTGGGATGTCTTCTGACATCTTAATTTCCATAAATTGCAAAGTGTAGCCTTTCCTTTGAGTTGCACACTTAAAAAAATCTCTACCTTAGCATCCGTAAGTCAAACAGATCCATAAATGAACCTTCTTGTGTTACCCTAGCTAGCAACTACGTGAGGTTGAACACATAGTTTCACTACAGTGAAATCATCGTGTCACTAAACAACACAGTGATGCAGGACAGTTCTGCTTTTTTATTAACCGATACACAAATGGATTTTGATTGGAAGAGCTTGCCTCAGGATTTCTTTTTGTCACCACCCCACTGCACGAGCACTTGGGAAAACACTGCGTATGATCGGTGCGTAGATTGTGCAGACAGAATTTCCTAGACAGCCGCCAAAATCACTGCATACGGGGCTTTTGGTCATTATGAAGAAAATGTATACACGTGCATGGAAAACGGGAGGAATGTCAGGAGCAGAGCTACTGCAGCTGCGCCAACTGATGGATCAAGCCCGATCATAATACCTGAAAGCGGGAGCGTTTGGCCACAACATTTACCTTCTTTGTTTATCTTGCACTACTTTCTTCTGTTTATCTTCCTCTACTTTCTCCCATATATTCTCCATACTCAACGACAGTAGGAATCAGCTGGGGAGTCTCCCTTAAAAGAACACCACACTGCTGCCAGGTGCACGACAAGACAGCCAAGGTACCGTCGGTAGTTTCAGATCTACAGCAATGTGGGTCGGAGAAAGCGTGGAAACAGGCTCTGCCTTCTAAGTCTGAGTATTTATTCTTTCCAGCTTCGCACACCTTTGCACAGCTGCTGTCGAGGCCCTCCCAGGCCCCGGGCACGTTGGAGTTGCCCCTCAGCCGCCCATGGGCATGGGATCGCTGCTCTGGTTTGCAGAACGTGACTGGCCTTTCTTCTGGTGGCAGCAAGCACGAGATGCACGTGCGCCCTTTGTGTCCTGTCTCATGTGCCTAGAGCTACCACCAAAACGTTGGATCAAAGCCTGGACTTCTCTCTTGTTCATTTCTTTCTCAATTCCAGAGCATTTCGCTTTTGTCCTTTGTCGTAGGCCTCTTCAAATGGAAGTTAGGTTTAAGAACACTACGGCTGCCTCAGCAGCAAACTACGTGTGTGAGACGTACGGGGTTGGTTCTCCTACACCTTGTACCTCCCAATGTCTGAAGCCTCCCAGTGGTATCCCACCTTGCCGGGGGAAGGCAGCGTTCAGTCCACGGCCCTTAGGGTTGCAAGTAAAATGCCAACTAGATCAGTAAGTGCAGTAGCTCCTTCCTCAGACTCGACAGAAGGGAGTTAAAGCAGTAAATAAACACCAAAATGCTTATTATTTTTAATGAAATGTTGACATGTTTCGATGCCGAAGCCTAAATTCATATGCAAATATCATCAGTATTTATTTCCCCAGAAACAACTGCTCCCAAATGACTAAGAAAATGCCAGAAACAAAATTACTCACATTCCCCTTCCCTTTATTCATCAACCTGATTGTGAGAAGGTGTATCAGATTTCAGAAAATACTGCAGTGGAGACTAGAGGCTGTCGGATACTCAGTACATGACTGGATGGCTGAATTTGGCTGAAAATAAGATTGCAAATTTCTTCACTAACCATGGGTTTAAAACAAGCAGCAAATATTCTTTATGGGCAAAACGTAGACACCTTTCATCCTCATCTAAGATCTGGGGTGCTTACCTTAATCTAAAGAGAACAGTTTCATCACGGTTGTTTCAGCATACATGAATTTAAAGTACCTTGTATCTAGACAAATCCTAAAATCGGCAATATTTTTTAAGAGCTAATGGGGAATAACTCAGGTCCAGGAAAGCAGTGGGAGCATGGTAACTCCTGACTGGTGGATGCGTGCTCCTAGAGGCCTGATTTTTTCAGCCCACGTGGTAGGTGCAGGCATAGTTTTGAATAAAATGAGTCAGAATTGGAAATTCTCCCTGTTTGTTCACCCATCCTTGCAGAGGGCAGGTATCTGCACCTGTTTTCCATTGAGCTGATCAGGCAGAACATTAAAAGAGCAACCCGAAATGGCTGGTTTCGTAAAACTTGGGTTTGTATTTCTGGAGAACAGACTTCTGCTTTCCTGGACATCCTCCTCCCGTGGACACACGGGAAGGAACACACTTTCCCTGGCAAGTTCATCACTCAAACAGGCAAGCACAAAGGATGACTGACTGACTGACAACACAGCAGGCGTATTTTAACGTTTCCAATCCCCTATTCCCCCACTGCAGCCCCTGCCATGAGTTGCTGGAGCTAATGGAAAATGCATCCACAAGCAGTGTGCCTCCTCCACGGGCGTGGACACGGTCCTTTGGGTTTGTGCGGGCTGGGACGTGGCCCTTTGGGGACAGAGCAGCTTTTTGGGGCTGCCGCTCAAGGCCAGGAGCCGTGGTCACGCCGTGTGGCCACCGTCACCTCGCTCCTCAGCCTCCGTGCCCCCGGTGCCCTGCTTCGTCCCCACACCGTGCGCTGAGGTGAACCCACCAAAAGGACAAAACATTTGCCAGTGGGTAGGCAGGCACGTACATGCAGGCTCTTCCCGTGTGTATAAATACGCTCTGGTGGAGAAAGCTGTGGTAAAAATGGTGTGGAACAGCCGCTGCTCCTCGGGCTGAGGCGGCGGGGCTGAGGCACCACGTCCCGCTCCGCCAGCTCGCACCCTCCCGCTCCCCCAGCCCTAAACCCCCACGGGCTCGCCTCCCACCACCCACCCGTCGCCCCCCCGGCCCCCGAGGCCTCCCCTGCTTACCCTGCTCGGCCCGGCCGCCCGGGGCGAGCGCGATGAGCGCGGCCGGCAGCAGCAGCAGCACCGCGGCCCCGGCCAGGCTCCGGGGGCCGCCGAGGGCCGGCGGGGCGCGGGGCGGCGGCGCGGAGCCGGGCCCCGGGGGATGCGCCCCGCGCCGCCGCGACATCTCTAGAGCAGGGGCTGCGGCGGCAGCAGCAGGAGAAAGAGGAGGAGGAGGAGGAGGAGGAGCGGGGGGCTCCGCATGGCGCCGGCGGCCGCAGCCGCAGGACGCGCTGCCCGTGCCCCTCCTCAGCTGCAGCTCCGCCACAAAGCGCCCCCCGCGCCGCCAGCCCCGGCCCCGCCGCCCGCCCTCAGAGCGAGGGGAGGCGGGGAGCGAAGGGCGGGGGCGGCGCTGCCGCCGGGACCCAGCCCTCGGTGGGCGCCTCAGGGCCCCCGGTGCCGCTTCAGGCGGTCCGGCCTCGCGGCGCTAATTGGCTCCGGGCACAATGAGCAGCGAGCGGCTGCCACAAAGGGAAGATGGCAGGGACGCGGCTGCCACCGCCACAGCGCTCCGCTGAGGGGCAACGGCGGTAGCGCAGGGCCCTCTGGCGGTACCGCGCCCTGCCCGTGTGGAGACTCCCCCCTAAAACCCCTCTCACTACCTTCATCTACCAGCTTTTGGCATAAGGAGCTTTATAGACACAGACCCGTCAATAAATTATCTCTGACAGCGTTTGTTTCTGGGTCTAGCTCACTCACAGTCACTCCCCTCCATTATACACTCTGTGCATATAAACATATATTAACACTTTTTTTTTTCCTAACGTTTTTAGTTTAAGTCCTTTTAAAGACACGTATTTCGCAGCATGGTGTACTGGGTCTGGCTGGAATGTTAACTTTCCCTGTAGCAGCCCATACAGTGAAAGTAAAACCACCACGCATGGTGAATTACCCTTACAACCCACGAAAATTCACTCAAGTTTTACCAAGAAACTGCACTTAACCACTCCCTAGACCTACCCCTAGACCTACCTTACCTGATTCCATTTACCTTCATGGGTCAGAAAGGTAATTTCAAGCCCTCAGAGGGGTATCCGTGCATCCACACCTGGTGCTGGGATCTGTTGACTTGTATACAGGCTGCCCTAGAGCATGCACATGCCCTGTATACTTGATAACCACATTTTTTAATCCATTTTTAATCACATTTTTTTAATCCATTGCTGTGTGTGTAAATTACTCACATTAATGTGAATCTGCCCTCATTGTCAGCACTGTAGGGCTTTGTGAGTGATAAGGAACAGCAGCTTCTCTGTTGCTTCCCAGGGCAGGACCATCTCTCCAGCTGAAAACCAAAGCTGATTCATTGATAAAGCAAAGCCTGATCCCCAGCCAGCTTGTCCCACTACAGTTCTGCAGCATGTGACAACTCCATTGAGTCCGAAGGCTTTTCCTTGAATGAATGCTATCACAACTGCAGTACAAATTTGTCCCGTGCACTGAGTGCTGGAGTCTGGACCAGATAAACACCTCCTCGTGTTGCACGAGCAGGGCACATAGAGAAACGTACCTTTTGGTTTGGCTACACTGAAGGCAGATTGCTGAGACCCTGCTAAAAGCATGCCCTGCACATTGCTAAAATTTCAAATCTCGAACCAAAGAGAAGCTTAGTCAAATGACTACACCATAGTTTAAGAGTTGGAACCATTCACATGATTTTTTCCTTGCCTTTACCTTAACCCAGCCCGGATCTAACACAACAAAGAAAGCCACCAAAGATCATCTGCTGCAATATATATTTTAATTCAAAGTGAATCTCGACAGTAATACACCATAAATTCTTATTTTGACACTCACCAAAATAGTCACCTGGAAAACCCGCTTTTTGTGACAAAGTACAGAAGGCTTGGTCACATTTAAATCACTGAGAACTAGAAAGAAATACTATCGCAAACTGTAAGAGACATTACATCCATAAAAAATTTTCCCAGTCCTCATATTGTAATATTGCACAGTGCAATTGCTACATGGCGAACTAGTGTAGCATAGAAATCCAAAGCAAAATTAAAAATAAAAAAAGAAAAGAAAAAAAGCCACAAGTCTACAAGTTGTTAAACAGTAACAGTTCAAACTTAGTAATCAAGTCTCTATCACTGGGTAATTCTAGAACAAGTCTTCCTACAGCTTGCAGTGTGATTTAACTTTTACTTAACACAAACCAAGTTAATTAGCAGTAAAAACAGAAAATTTAAAAACTAAAACCAAAAAAAAAAAGTTAATACAGTAGCATAGTAGCATATTTGACCAATAAAACACCCTGAAGTTAAAAACTGAACACAAGAAATTCATATAAAATCTTGCAAATTAATTATGCAGATATGCAATTCTGTAGTCATGCAGTGTTTTATTTAAAAAAGGCATTAAAACAGTAACATGTATAAATGCTTCTCAGAGGATGACTTTGTGTTTTTTGTTTTTGTTTTTGTTTTTTTCTTCCCACAGAACAGGCCTTCTGCCTGAATGCTTTTTTTCTGCAGTTGGGCCCTGGACACTTGGACTTACAAGAGTCCGTTCTCTCAGAATGTATTGCAGGATTGGGGAAAAGCCATCCATTACGTTGAATTTAAGCTGTGGCAGAATCCCAAATCTGTCGTCCACTGAAATGCAGACATTCCTAAACTTACAATACGTAGAAAGAGCAGCAGATCTAACGTGGGGCACATTTACAGCAACTTCTTCCTGCATACGGCAGGCTACTGTTGTGATATACAGATAATTGTGTCAATTTAACAAGCAGTCGCTTAAAACCTTAAGCACAGTAAAAAGAAAGTACAGTAAATACATTAGACCACTGAAAATCCCCATGGCCCCGGAAAAAAAAAAAAGCTTTTTTTTTTTTTTGTTATCACAATACAAAATTCATCTACTCCATTTGCATTGGTGATTTGTGGTGTGTCCATTGCCTGCAATGGAGTAAGCACCAGAAAAGCGTCAATTCCCACCACGAGGGAGTTAACAGAAAACAATCTGCTGGACCATATAGTACAGGTTTGAAGTGGCAAGGTGGATATCCAATTTGAGCATTTTCTTGACTCCATATATTTAGGCTTTATCTATGTGTTGATAAGATTTCAGATTAATCAGGATACTCCTAGTTCCTAATGCATACTTTATATACACATTTATACTTGTACAAAATGCATAGAGCTGATTACTAAAAACACTGAAACTTTTGGGAAAAGTTAGGTTTCTTAATTTTCAGTGTGATTAAAAATGTACTGCTGGTATTTTTGTTTGTTTTACGATCTAATACTGTTGTATTTTAGTTATTACTTAAATAAATCAAATGTAGGCACATTTATTTCATTCAGACATTCATTAAATAAAACACTGCTTGTGTTAGTGGAGTAAAGAAAAAGTTTACCAGTTATTAGCTTATTGACAGAGTTAAAACTCAAATGCTTTGCACTCTTATTCCAGTCAACATTGCAAAGATTGTATTCCAGATTTTGTTTTAAAAAAAAGTTAAGTCAAGCCTGCAAGATGCAGCTGCTTAAGTGTCTACACAATGCCAATATGAAAACATAAAAAAAAATTAAGTTACACCAATACATCCATTTATATGCAGTGATGAGCTCAAAGTTAATGGAGATAAAATACTGATGCAAATAACACACCTCAAAAAAACATATGCAATCATCTTTCATCATTTACAGTATAGTAGTTACGACACTTCAAACATGAAAAACAAAAGTTTAAAAAAAAAAAAAAACAAACAACCCAAAACCCGGCTTCTATTTCATGTAATTAGACTTGTACAGAAATCAGAAGGCTAAGAAAGAACTAGTTAATCACCTAAGTTCACAGCTATCTGAAGTGGCAATCATTATATAGCAGCTTATCTATGATACATTCAAGATAAATGATACAATTTATTACTTGCCCATAAGCTAAAACACAGCCTCAGTTTCATACCTTCTTTAAATCCCATCTCTACACTACAGTATACTTGAGGTCTATGAAAAAAGTAGCTACCTTTTATAGGAAATGGATGATTAAGTCTTTGGTGCTGCAAAAGCAACTTCATTTGAACAAAACGAAAAACAAAAGACACACCTCCTAAGGAAAAAAAAAAAGAATGCAAAAAGCATGTCATTTACGTCCCTGACGGAATGTATTAAATAAGCAAACACCCCCAACAGGCTAAAACAAATACTATCATGTAAAAAGACTAAAATCTCTCCCATGCATAAATGAAAGATTGCACACAAAGAACTCACATCTTTTCAAGCTTCAATAGTAAATATTCTGCTACTAGTTATTAAATACTGCATGGTTTGCTCAAGCTAAGATGAAACCACATCATGAATCAATGAGCACTTTGCTTTTTCTTTCATTATCTAGTCAGTCATGCCTACTGCACCTCTAAACATTTTATTATATCCAATTAGACAAACACTTTTAAAATAAACTACTTAGATTGTATTGCAGTTCCATTTAACAGTATGAAATACTGTGTTGTGTGTCACTACTCAAGAGCTACTGAATCAACTTTCCTTAAGCACTACTAAAGTCTTTCCTTGAAGCTAGATCATTCTGGGAAAAAAGACAGCAAAGTTCAGCTACAGCAAAACATGCCGCCTTCTCGTAAGGAAAAAACACCCAATACTAAAATCATACCACACAAAACCCAAAATGAGCAATACGCTATCAAAAAATCAGCAGATCTGAATTTTTAAGTGCTGCAGTCCTCAACATTGATATATAAGTAATAACATTAACAACCTCAAATATTTAAGGCACTATGTGTGGGAACAGTTTACAATGCAGCTGAGATTATTAGGACAACAACATTTAAGAGCAATGTTTAGGCTTTTTTTTTTTGCCCATGCAAAAGACACATGCAATGTGAAGAACAACAGCTCAACTTTTAGGTAAGTGACTCAACATTTAAACACCAAGATACGTAACACAAACAAGTTACTTCTACACTGTACTGCTGACATATGTGCATCTGTTGCTCTAATTCTGTACACTGAATGGCTTCCCAAATGTAGACGTGTCTTGCACTAGTTAGAAGGCAATTTTATAAAAAATAGCAGGAGCAAAAACAGATTTCTGCTCCCATAAGTCACCTGTCTAAAGTTACTATATAAGAAGATAACATGACCAAAGACAAGTTATACCAAATGTGCAAAACACATTAAAAGTGAGTTGTTTTTTTTTTTTTTTTAAAGCTCAGAGTTGTTTAAATTGCACCCAAGTCTACATGATTCAAAAAAATAATTTTCCTGTTGTGCCATGGCTAATATTTAATAAATACCATGTTTCTTCTTAAATCAAACTTCTGTGTCATTGAGCTTCCTCAATATACTTTATTTGAGTTCTCACATAAATGGATACTGGCTGAGTTTTGTCGGACTCAGTGGAAATCCTGTGTAAGCAGGTGATGCTGCAATGTACGAATGTGGTGGAAAAATTGGTTTGTACTGAGTCTGATGAATGGTTGGGGAAGGTAAGAGACGGGGGTTTATGCCAACTGGAACTTGGTGAACTATACCACTGGGGTGAGATAGATTGTACGTTGGATGCTGCAGTAAGGGTCTTGAGGTACATGGTGAGGCAAGGAGGTGGGCGACAGGCGCAGCAGTACTAAGGGGTGCCGAGGATGGGTAGGGAAGAATAGCGGGCTGTCCTCCGAGGTGGGTGCTTCCAGAGAGATGCGCGTGTACGGCAGTAGGATTTGGACTTCCTTGGGGAAGGGAGAAGGCGTGACTGGCTACGCTCGCTGGGATGTAGGCCTGCTGTCTTCGGTGAGCATAGTTCCCGTTCCACTCCTGCGGCCCAGAGCCAAAGTGCTGAACCTGTCCGTACACAGAAACAGACAAGTCTTAATATTTTTTTTAGAGTATGAAGACGGTTTGAAAAATGGAATAATGCACTAAAACTAATCAACTTAAAATCAAGAGGAATATAGAGACGGGAATAATTAAACGCTTCAACAAAAAATATATTAGCTATTTAGATAGTAGCACAGACAGGAAATCTGACAATAAGAGATGATAAACAGAACACAAGTTGTTTTAATGCTCTTGCAAAAAAAAAAAAGAAAAAGATAATATGCCATGCTGGGCTGTTTTAACAGAAATACCATGTATCACATGAGCAAGGTGCTTATTCCAGTCTACTCAGCACTGGCTTGGCATCAATTGGAAGTGCTGCATTCAGTTTGGGCACCATAATGAGGCACAAAGAGGACAAATAGGAGAGAAATTTTAGAGGAGAGCAGAAAAAATAATAAACGGATTGAAAATACCTGAGACAACTAGGCAAACAGAAGTCTAGGGCTATGATCACAGGAAGGCGTGGCAATCATTTACAGTTATAAAGACAAAGACTAAAAATCAGATACTCTCATTAAGTGACGCAGATCTGAAGCTACACAGGGCATCTACCAAAGAAGGAAGGCTCAGCATAAATTTTTGTCATGAAAATAACATCCTACACTTCCTGCTAGGAGCCTGAGGAGCTGCAGCCGCTGAGAGATTAAAAATTAATACTATGCTGATCACATTAAGGTTTACTTAGAATTAATTAAATCAATCCTGCATGATTATGCAGAAGGGGAGATTGTGTCACCCACCCAAATGTTTCTTACAGTCTCAACTATTCAAGCCATTATCGGTAAATCCTCTTATCTACATATAGCATACTTGCATTTAATATTTGACTTACAAGTTAATATCCCCTATTTAAGACTTACACAAACAGGTTTCCTCTTTAAGACTTGCACAAACAGGTACTGTTCTTCTATTAAATGCACCTCCAGATATCTAACCAAAAGCTCAGTGCAGCTACAGCTCAAAATTAATTCATTAAAAAGGGGCTTAAACCTAACGCTGTGTGTCAACTTCAGTTCTCAGCCACAGTAGACACATTTACTACATTGCTGGGTAATGATAAAAGCAGCTTTTAAATCAGCCTTGGGTATCTTCCAACACTGGACTTAACTAAAATCCCAGCTTCCTCCCCTTAGCTTTGCTACCTGGATGCAAGGGTAAGGAAGAGTTGAGTTTGTTAAGCTCAGTCTCTGGATACTCAAACTACAAGTATTTTCACTACTAACAGAACACAACAGAAAGACAGCTCCAGTTTCTAACTGTACACTATAAGCATTTTAGCATTTGGATGTAGGAAAAAAAAACAAACACTAACGCTTTTCGCTTTGTCTTGTGCTTGTAGTTGTATGTGTTGCTTATTTTCTGTGTGATTTTTCTATCAGTTTTCAAAATAAAGTCAGCTTCTTAAGAAAATGACCAAAGGTACTCATGACTTGCCCCAAAAGTTGAAATCCGTGTCAAGGTTTGAACATCTCTGAACTGCAATAGTGCTCTTAAAAACGGCAGTTGCCATTTACACCGATTGAAACTGTAAGCATTCAGCATGTTTGGAACCTCAAGACAGAAAAAAAACACTTCTTTGATATAAGCAAGTACAAATACCTGACTGAAGTTTATATGTTGCTGATTGAACGCCGATGCCAGTTTTTGCTGACGGCTTCCCACAGCAGAAGACTGGTTTATTCTTCCCAGGACAGACCGACCCTTTTTCAGTGGCTGGCACGTAGCATCTTCCAAGATATAAATGAACACTGTTATGCTTTTGTTGCTTTTATTCTCTTCCAGCAATTCAAAGACAAAATTTGATTTGCTTCAGCATACAGGGGGAAATAATACATTCATCAAAACCTTAAAACTCCACTATTTGGAAGTGTTTATTACAGGTTAAGATACATGAGTAACTCAAAATCCACATGTGTATAGTGCTATTGAATAAATTATTCAAATTCCTACTTTTATCTACTGATACAGAAAGGAAACACCACCTCAACTAACTTACCTGCATTCACCATCTGTTCATCAAGATGTAATCTGTTTTCAAGACTCATTGATGGTACCACTACTGTGCAAACAGTTGATTTGGTTTCAGGATTAACTGATGCTCTTGCTTCCTTGTTTTTATTGGTATTAGTTACAAAGCCATCTTCCACAAACGGGCTGTCGTGTCCTGAAGAGTCTGAAGTCGGGGAGCCATCTACTGTATCACATCCACTTTCCTGTTCATCATCTGACATACTACCAAAAAATAAATGTATGACATGAAACCAAATATATTTTCATAATGCAGACACGTTTTGTTAAAATGCCACATAAAATTTAAGGAAGTAAAACAACTTAAAAGTGGATAAAATGTTACATTTTACTTATGCAAGTACAGGCACTCTAGAGGGCAGTTGATGTTCAAAACTCACCCTATTCACAAATTAAAAGCCAGGGAAAGGATAGAAATCACTTCTACATAAAAACTTAGTAGGTGAAAGTTACACATCTTTTTTGGTTATTCTTTTAAATAATTTTGTACTTATAATCCACCTGAAATTTAGATCTTCAGTCCAAGTAAAAGGCTGAAGACATTTTATTCCAGAAGAAATGAAATTACAGTCTCTGTATGCTTACTACACTAGCAAAAGAGAATACACTGAAAAAACACAGTGAAATCATTTCCTTTCAATATCAGCCACAACCTGGAGTTTGCAGCAAGCCTTCTCTTGGGGCTAATAGGTTCATTATTGCTAATGAAAGTTTGGGAAACTTCCTGCATAATAGCAGGTAGGTCTCTGTCATCTACAAATCCATCGCTAGGAGCTTAACTGGACCTTACCTACTGAAAAAGTAGGTCTCTTTGAAGCTCCTCTGGAAACACCACATGTGCATAACTTCATATGTGTATATATATATTATACGTTCACATAACCGAAGCTTATGTTTGGTAAAAGAAAAAGGACAGCGTAATTAAAGATTGCAATACAAGATACACAATGGGAGAAGAAGAGGCTGCAAAAATTAAAGATGCTGGTAACTTCAGATCTGTCACATCCTACTTCGGCTTAGTTAATTTTGCAAACTGGTAAGACTCTCATTCTCAAGGGAGCTGTAAGCAACATGTTTGAGTTTTCTGAGTAACCAGCATTCTTCCAGCATTCTAAAAGCTGCCAGTGAGGCAAGAAAGGTCTGTTAAAAAGGATAAGGAAGAGTCTGTACTGTGCAACTGTAAGCCAATAAAGCAATATGTAACCATGTAATTTAGCCTCACCAGAGGGCAACATAACAAAACCTTTGCTTTTTGTTTTTCAATAAACTGAGCCTACCAGGTTCTTTCTTTTTGCTGAAAAGAGCACAACTTTTTACCTGTTGGATCTCTTGCAAGGGGATGGACTGGACTGTCCTGAGGAGCTAGTACTCAGAGTGCTATCAGGACTGCTTAGAGAACATACACGGTCAATATTCAGAGTGTTCTGGCAGGCTTCGCAGTCAAGGCTACCTTTACACCTACCACACAGAAAAGAAAGTGAGCAAACATGCAATCTCTCATTCGTTCTTTCTGTACACCACTGACTTAGAAATAGTTATGGAATAAAAAGAGGTCAGATACTAGAAAAAGCCCCCTAAATAATGTAAACAAATACTTAATTCCTTCCGGTTTTGTTTTGGTTTTGCCTTTTTTTTTAAAGAAAAAATTCCAAAACAGATTTTAAACCGTTTCAGAGTTCTTTTGGAAATTCTAGACAAAACATGCATTGCTGGAAACCTACTAAGGAATTTTATTACTGAATCATTACTAACAAAGTAGATACAGTTCTTACTACAAATAAAGTTCAGAGACTTAAAACAACAGACAAAGTTGAGATTTAAAACAAACGTTCCTCCAGTTCAGAATTGGTAACAAGTGAAAATAAATTCACACATTAGACTATTCAGCCTTTATTTAAAACAATACAGCTCTGTGATAGCTTTGAGAAAAAAAAATCCTTTGTGAGACCACACACAGCATTTGTGTTTGTACCCAAGTGCACACCTCTTCACACTGCCTTTTTTTTTTTTTACTCACATACATATAATGTTATCTACTAGATGCTGCTGCTAGAACACGTTGATTATACAAAGCCAGAAGATTAATCTTCAACACAGAAATAAGGCATGACAGTATTAAGGAAAAAAAGTATGCTGAATTTAAAAGTATTCTTATTCTGAACAGGTCTGTTACAAAAGAAGAGTAAACTGTTTCCTTTGACAATGCCCAACTTTACTAGATTAATGAAGAATTTATTATTTTTCACTTTTAAATAGCATACTACTGCAGAATTAACGTTGTAGTGAAATCTGATCAGCAGTGCATTGTCTTAAAAAAAAAGATCAGATTCGTTAAGTACAGCAGCTGTGTTAAGGCAGCTATATTTTAGTAGAACCCAGTAAAAATAAGCATCAATTCTTACTCTCTCAGTGAACGTGTTCTTCCTAAGTCATCTTCATCAGTGTCACTGCTGATGGTGATCACACTGACTGCTGGGCTGGGGGAACCTGTGATGAAGATAGCCTGGCGCTGTTTGTTTGAAAGAGATGAATCAGGGTCCAGCCTGACCGATGCTTCGCAACAGTTACTTTCCCGTCCTTCTGAGTTATGATTGTCCTGTGCTTCTATACAGCTTATTCTCTTCACAGCCTTCAGGTTAATTATCTTTGGAGACATAAAGGCTGAATTTTGGATATTGGTATTTTGTAGCGCATTGCTCCTGTGAAGAAAACACAACAATTCATATTCTGTGAATCTTTGCCAACAGATCTTAAAACTGTTCTTTCAAAAAAAAAAAAAAAGGCTAAAATACCACTTTTCTAAATTAATAAAAAGGAAAATATGAAATGGTAAACAGTGATAAATATTTGGCATTTATGATTTTAGACATTAATGAAAATTTAGGAACATGCTAGTAAGAAGCTAATCACAGCATCCAGAATAAGATTTAAGACTGAATCTTGCAAGAAAATTAAATACAATATATTGAAACCCCATTATTTTTACAAAGGAAAAAAATTAAAAAGTCCTACTTGGATAAAAAAACAAAACCAAAAAGCTGGCCAGATTTCCGGAAAAGATTCTCCGCTGAATCTCACTGAAAACAAAAGCTGATAGCCTCTGGATGAAATCCTTCCCTATCACAAGTCTGCTGTAATCATGTTTTATAACAAATGGTTTTTTTTGTTGTTGTTATTAAATGCCCCATACCTTTGCAAATTCTCGGTATGGCAGTGAGACTTTAAGTTGTTCAGCAAGGAGCTGAAGGTTTTTTTGTTTGTTTTCCTACCAACAAAAGAAAGACTGCTCTTAAGATGGTTGTAAGGCATAGTGCGACCTTTAGAGTACCTCTTTATCTTTTGTTCTCTAAGCCTGATATTTCCTCATACATATAAGCTTAGGAATATCTCATTAGAGTTACCTCAGTAGTTTCTTACACCTTCCCAAAGGCAATAAAGACAACTTCACTCTCATGACAGGCTCGGATTTACCAACAGGAACTAGAATGAATCTATTGCTAGTGCGTTTTTTCCCCATCTAGTCTGTATTACCACAAATACTGAATAATAAGGGCAGAAAGAACACATTTTCCCAAAAGGCACTTTTCCCCCCGCAACATGCCACTTTCACAGACATTCCCCTGCACCCTGAACAGCAGTTTCAGATATACTATCTTTGAATGTTAGAAATATTCGACCAACCTGTTCTGACACAGTTTATTTCTCTTGGTAGCTGCAGGCTGAGGCCAGACAACATGTGCAATGCCCACACTAATTGGCTGAGGGGCAGACAAGGTTATCTGATGTGTTAAAAGAGGCTGCGGCATCACCGAATTATAATGGGTGCCCTGGGTAATCATCTTCCTGAGGAAAAATAAAGGAAAATTTAAATCATTTCCATTGCATCCATAGATCCCGTTAAACCAAAGCCAATAAAGTATTGCACAAAAATACGTGGACTTACCCCCAGTCTCCAAGCCTTTGTGGGCCAGCCACAGGATCAGAAGCTAGAGATGTTGCAGGGGCTGTCACTGGTGCTACTTGCTGCCATGCAGGAACCAGTATTTGCTGGGTATGATTTGACCATGTCTGTTGTGAAGCAGAGAAGATCTCATGACACAGGGAACGACTCAATTTATACTAGCTGATTGTAGTTCAACACAATACAGAAAGCAACTGTGCGGGGCATTATCAAAGCAATTTTCATAAAAATGTTTGCTAACAGTTAAAATAAAAATGTTATTTCTTTAAATAAGCTCACCTGAGAAAGGATTCCTGCTCGAATCTGTAGTGGTTGAATTGCATGGGCCTGGGTCACGAGTGGAACTGCATTATCCACCCTCAGGGAGAAACTTGTGGGTTTACTGTGGTTTGTAGGAATTCCTATCAGGAAGAAAAACACATACACAAGCTTTAAGCAACATATCAGCCTTGCGTAGCTTCAGAGCAAAGTGCAAACATAAAGGATAATTTTACATTTTACTATTTTGTCTTGATGTGTTTATGACCTAATTCCATAACTTCGACTTTTCAAGCCAAATAAATATCAATATAACTCTTAAAAGATTTTTGTGCCAGTACTGATCTGCACAGGTATTTGACGCTGTGATTTCCAAAAAGAACTGCCAATAGTTACTATTTGAAAACAGACTACTAGAAAGGGGAATGACTTTGGCAGAAGGTTTTGCAGAGCGAAGCATTTTACCCTTCATCACAAGTTCCATAAAAGGTATTTGCAAAGAAGCAGACAAAAGCAAAAACAAATTCCAAAGCTTCTCACTGCTGACTTCTGTGCTTCTCACACACACCATTTCCAACTCGCCAAAAAAACATTCCTCCCAGCTCTTGCAGTACACAAAGCCACATATATGATACCCCTGTTTGTTACCATCTCTTTTGTGGGAAACAACATAAGATTTTCTGTGTATGCTATCAGATATTTTCTGTAGAGTCCGTAATCCTGTCAAATCCTCCTTGTAGCAAAACAATGCAAGCTGCAGCACTGTTATCACAAGAGCATAAGAGCAAAAGATGCATCTCATGCTTTACATAGATTTCACTACTGTCACGGGAAACTCAGACAGACACAGAGCAATGCTACAACTTAACAAGTTCAAGATAACTTGTTAAACTAAAATGAAAGATTTCTTTTAAACAGATTTGCAACAAAACAGCTGTGGCTAAAGAAAACATTGGCTAGAAGAACACTAATTTAACATTCTAATGCCACTTTGCATCTTGTGGCTGTTTGGAGTTTTTACTCAAAACCGAACTAAAGATTAAATGTGTTTTGTGATCTTTAAAATACAGGATAAAGAAAAATCTTCAACTGATAGAATACTATCATGTTATAAAACAACATTAAGTAATCACCGTGCAGTTAAAAGCTTTAAATTTTGGAATGTTGTTGATTAATTTTTTCAATGCAGACACCTAGAACAGCAACATCTTAACTCTGCCAGGAGTAGCAAGACTTAGCACTCAAGACACTTGATAGAGCAGCCAAACAGAGAAAACTTGAAGTGGTGCCAGGTACCATTAATATCCCTTTCCCATACCAGCAGCTCAGCTTGTCACCTATGTGATGAAGCCAATATACTCCTTTCATCCAAGTTGTAGTAGAACTTCAATTTGGACATTTATCATCACACTAAGAATAGAGTATATAGATCATAGAGGAAGTATTTGTCCATACTGTTTCCTTTTTTATAATCACTTTATTCATCTCAATATAATCAAAACAGTAGGGATTTTTAATTATGGAATATGCCATCATGCAAAGCATATACAAATATATAGGGAATGATTTAGCTGTATTAAGTAAGCTCAGAAGAAAGTCTGTACGAAGCTATGCATTGAGCTCTTATAGCCTCTGACACCCTGCACAGTGAATACTCGAAGCTTTCAAAAGTTTCTGGAATCCAAGACAGAAGCAGCCACCACAAATAACATTGAAGTCTGTTGTATCTGTTTTTACCTGCAAAGATAAAGACTTCCTGGGCTATAAGGTTAGGGAGAAAGTAAGGAAAAGTTTGAAAAACTTTTGTTTTGAAGTATTGAAGAAAAACCTGCTTGCAATAAAACTATCATTTCAAGGTCTGATCTCTACAACAAAGTTCAACATTACCAAGACAGATAAATTGCATCTTTGGAGATGGAAGACTAAAATCAAGCTAATAACAACAACCACCTTTCCCTTTCTGTAGATGACTGTCACTAGGTTAAGAAACGCTGTTTTTCATCAGCTTCTCTCTGATCAGTTCTTTATAAAAAACAACAAAAAAGTTTATCTTAATGTGTTCTAAGAAATTTTTAAAGATTCCTCAGACAGCATGGCCCGTGTTTGCATGATGCAAATGCATTTTTTTGGGGGAAAAAAGAGGTCACCAGCTTTACCATGCATCTTTCCAGAGATGCATATCCTTACCTGGTCATTTTCTATAACTAGGGAAATGCTTCTCTGCTGGCATTTCCACCTCATGGTCTTACAAATGTTTCCGATAATTAAGCATTCAACTAATTATTTGTTTCAATAAATAGAAAATTGTATACTTAAATCAAATCTTACCCCTCTTAATAAAGGGAGTTCTGGCAAGCTGCCCTTTCCTCCCCGCAGCGCAATGAAATCAAAACTCTCAAAGATTTAGTTAGATGTTTTTCAACCTTCAGAAAGTTGCAACAGTTCTATCTAATTGTCCTGGTTTATCTTATCCATAGGACAGCAAATGTGATTACTGCTTACATAGGGCAGCCACATCCTTAAGCGAAACCCTGAGTTTCTACACGGTTTATTAAACATTTGCTTGCATGTCCAACTAACAACAGCAAAAATCCAGATTTATCACAAGTGTTGTATTTTCTTATCCTTATCCCTACAGAATTCTAAGAATTTATTGCAGAAAAAACAACAGTACTCTCCTCATCTTTCTTGCTTCTTCTCAAATTTTATTTTAGAATACCCTTCTTGCTTGCTGTAGAATCCACATTGCATCTCTCGGTTTTGTGTGTGTGTGTGCACAGAGAGAGCTCACTTTATCTGGTTCTGACCCTTACACTTCTTTATAATGACGTAACTGTTTTAATAAATAGTTTATGTGGATATCATGGAAAACTCAAATACAACTAACAAGAGACAACGATGCTCGTATTCCAGGAACTATCAATTACGGTTGAACATACCTTGAATAGTCGGAGGACATATAATCAACGCCTGCTGGAAAACATCACTGCAACCAAACTGAGCAGTTCCTGCCTGCAGTGGTATCCCTTGGTGCAAAACTGAATGGGCAGATGCAGTTAATGCCTAGGGGTACAGATTCAACACAGACAACATTATAATTGTGACGACACCCCCCAGGCTAATATACTAAACAGCTAAAATAATTTATAAATACGGAGTTTCAAATACGTTTCACAGGAAGCAATCGCCTTCAGCCACGGGAGGGCACTATAATACAGAAGTGCTTTACTACTACGACTTTTTTTTTACTTCACTATTACAACAATTCCAGCTTGTCACTTGATTTTGAAACGTGTTGGATTCTGAAGTTTGGGAGGTTTGTTTTGGGGGGTGGGGAGGTGTTTTTGCTGTTGTTGCTTTAAATGAACACTAAGAAAAGAATGAGAGTATAAGAGAGCACTTTGTTACTTATCCGATATACATTTTTCAGTTATGAAAATAATTAGAGAAACACCACTAACTGAGTTTTTAATACAAAAATGTTTTACCTGGCTTCTTACCGGGCCAATTTTGGTGAAGTTTGCAGTCAGATTAGCTGCACTGCCTGAGGCAACTGGTCTCATAAGTGATGTTTTATTGCGGTTGCTTAAGTCATACAAATTTGATCTGCATTTGCAAACATCCATGATGTGAAAACAGGACTTTACTCTATTAAAAACAGAAAATATTAAGTTTCCTTAATTAGAATTATATGCAACTTAAATGTACACGTACAAGTACACGGCACAAGAAAAAAAATTCAAAGCCCACAGTTCTCAGTTTCATGGAACAGCATCATGAACAGAAGTAGAAAAATAAATTACTATGTGAATGTCAAGCCCTTTTAATGCATATTTATTAAGAATAAACACATTTTAAGAAAACTGCTATATCCTGCTCCTTGCATTTAACATCATTTTCCAACAACTGGGTAACAAGCAAGGAAGATATTAGGCTAAATGGATGGAAAGCTCTTTCCTTCCCTGAAATGCTTGCACTTCAGGAAACCCACACTGAAAGATCTAGGTCTAGGACTGCAAGAACTTTTAATATATTCCATATTAATCAAGGCACAAAAGAAAATATCTGAGATGCTCATTTCAAGAACAAGTGCCTACCCTAGCTCTCATACCTGACAGGAGCTAAGGTTCTTCATACCTCTAAGAATCAAACCCAAATTTCGGCAGGGTTGGAATTTTATAACCTAAGCATATAAATGAGCATTTAAAAATCTGTTGTTATAAGTGTTACTTTTCAGAAAAACACATATCTATTCAGTTTCTTTGACCTAGTAGATCTATCTAATATTGCAAGCACTTGAAAGAATTTTCTAACATGTTACAGAAATGACTAAAGAATTTTTTTCTTTGACAGCAGATGAAACAACAGTATTGCACACATGAACAGAGAGATTTAGAACAGTTTTTGTTACATACTGGTTGCTATGAGGAAAATCAAGGAGGTGCTTCATGGTAACAAAAGAATGGTTCAGGGTCTCAGCTGGAGTGATTCTTAAATCAGCATCAATCAGTAACATTTTCTTCAACAAACTGACAAACTCCCTCCTATCTGCCTTCTCCGCCAACAGGTCACTTCCTTCCAAATCCATCACCATGTTCACCTACCATTGAACACAACAGTCAGATAGAAGACACGCATATTAGTTTGCCTCCTCCCATTACTGCTTTCTGCTTTAAAATACTAAAATTCAATGAGTGTACTGTATTGGACAAGGTGAATTCGCTAGATTATGCAAATAGGGATGGCTTGGAATTAGGGAAACTTTTCTACTTCCACCACATGTATTATTCCCCTTGTATTCTCCCCAGCAAAAAGGCAAAACAGAAAGATTTCAGTCTGGGATCTGAAACTTAAAAGTTAGATTTGGGATGGAGATCTTTATACGGTCTAACTTAAAACTACAGAGATAATCTTCAAAACTTATTTCAAACATGTATTAATGGCAATCTTGAAAAAAAGATTTTATTAACTTTTCACGATATTAAAGAGAATGAGAAATTTCCTTTTGTTATTGACCAGAGAGGTATAAAGCTCAAGAAAAGCGAGTTTTTTCAACAAAAAACAAACAAAAATGAAATGACGACTTATACTGAAAATTACATTGCTGATATAGCAGCATCCCCATAAGTTGTTCCTTTATCCAGAATGGCAGATGTGATAAAAGAGAAAATACACATTACATATAAAAATTAAAGGGTTCCACACATACACAAGAACAAGTGCCATTGCTTAACATACATGGTGACAAAGGAACATCCTTATAAAGATGGACTGACACAGCTGGACACTTCCTCGGTGCAACATATGCAAATAAGGATGGTTAGGATTGATAAAAAAAAAGTAATGATCATCTAAAAATTTTTTTCTTCAAAACTACTAAAATATTTGAAAAATCATTATTCATTCTCATCAGTCCTTTTGCAAAGGAAGAAGGCTTTAATACTCACATGCACTATATCATCCAAACTGTTGAAAATATACTTCCTGGCCTCTTTAGACTTCATACCTGTCTCTGCCTCATGCTCTTCCAAAGTCTCAAAAAAAAGAAAAGGAAAGCTGAGTTTAGAAGCTGGCAATAAAGGACACTTCCAGCTAATTTTAAATATTTATTGGCCTAATAAGCCTGTTTAGCAGAAAAAAAAAGCATGTGCTTGACTTCCTTGTATGTTTTTTTTTTGTTACTTTCATTTTCTAAATTAAAATACGAAACTACTGAATTTCACACCTGAACTACCCCAATACTGGATTACAACAGATGTTTTTTGTAAATCATACAAGAAGCATTAAAAATTTAATCAAAAACTTGGTTAATGAAACTCTCCTGAGTGCTTATATATGTTATATATATATTGTATGTATATATATATATTATTTATATATATATATACACACACATATGTATAAAGTACAAGTAACAGAAAACCTGTTATATTTATTTCCTTAAACTCAGAGCTTTAATTCCAAACAGCAGCAACATCGCTAAAAAAAATCAGATAGCCTTGGTTCAACTTCTATATGCTTTATCTTTTGTTATTTTTATACTTTTATTCACTTGCACAACAGGTAGTGTAAGTACTTTAAATACTTAAGTATGAAACACACAGTTAAATCCTAAAGAACTAATTTCATCAGTTACCAGTGACTTATGAGATGAAATATCCCTTTCTGTTACACTTTTCCTCTTTCAATACAGACCAGTAGACAGGTTTTAAGAGCCCATGCTGCAGGACATAAGTTAGGACTGCATGGAAAACTTTATAGCATACTAATTTCAGAAAAGTTTCTGAAATTAACTTTGAAAAAAAAAAAAACTGTGAGTAATGACCACCGGTCCATACCAAAATATCTTTCTTCCCCCAAAACATCATTTAGTCTGATGGGAGAATTTTAACTTTTGAAAGTGAACAGGTCCTAAAAATGAGGAAAGGACTCGTTTGGATTCCCTGATAGAGAAAAGCCAGATGTACCTTTGCCATGTAATGATCAAGTGCGTGGAGAAAACAAAAAAAAAAAAAGAAAAAAACACAGAAAAGTGCGATAATCACAGCCGTGTAATCAGAGACTTCTTTTACGAGCTGACCCCAGCAATATTCCTCCACATCGGAGGCCAGCCTCGGCTACTCAGCCCGATGCGTGCTGCGGATTTACCGAGCTGCTGTGGGAAGTTATGCAATGCAGGCTTTCAGCTTGTCAGCTGTTTGTTACTTCAGAGGTCTTATGTCAACAGTAACTGCTTCATTACTCTGCCAGTCCTCTGTAAATTCCGTGAAACAGTAACATGAAGCAATTTAATTTACCAAAAAAAAAAATCTTTGCCTAGGAAGTTATAACTGTTTATGACCAGCGTGCAGTAATGTTCCTTAAAGAGAAGCGAGATGGACAGGTCACAAAAACATGTATTTTTGTCTACTCTCATTCTACTGTAGTTTTCAGCCAAAGGCTGTTTTAGTATGGCATCTGAACTAAGTGAATCAAACTGTTTCTTAGTGTCTTTTCTCCTAGGACTTCTGGTCCCCAAACCAGTTCCAAACAAGATTTAAGAGTGGCTTGGGCCTCAGAGAGGAATTCTTCAAAGAGAAGTGGAAATCTGTGCCCAAGCAAGAGCCATTTCATACCTCATGAGATACAAAGCTTACTCTGAATCCCATGCTGCAACCAGGCATGCGTGCACTTGCCTCCCAGCCTCCAGCAGCCTGGGAGTTGCGCAAAACGCACCCCCAGTTGAGAAACAGGGGCACAAATTCGGAGCGCTGGTTTTCAGGAACAGGGTGGGGAAGGAAAAAAACAGAAGGGATACAGAGTGGGGACAGATAAACAAAAAATCACATAAGTGGGAGGGAGCTAATGGTATTGCATTAAATCTTGGCCTCTTTGGTTTCTCTGCTGTTTGCTGCTATGTTACACTGATTACCTTTAATCTCCAACTAGAATATGGTGCATCAGTTTCTCTACAGAAAAATCTTGCAGTTTTCGTCCCCATGCTTAACAACTGCTCTCCTGGCAAACCTTGAGTCTGAGAAATATAACGAATCTGAGGAAGGAAAAAGAAACATGGCAAATGATTTAGCTCTTGTTTTCAAAATCTGATCCACACAAGTTAAAAAAAATATTTCATAAAAAAAAAATAAAATAAAATAAAAAAAATGACCCTACAGTTCATCAATTACATCTTACACAGGAGGAAAACCTAATGCTGAATGCTTGACAGTGCTCTCTCACTGTCTTAGAGGGAGCTATACATAAACAAACCTCTACGCTGACCTATATAAGCAAGCTTTTCAAGTTCAGTCACAGAAAAAAGGACCTGGGGGAATGGCTGTCAGTACCTCCTCAACCCACTCAGATCCTAACTATAATGCATTAATTCTAAACAGGAAAACGAGCACAAGAGCTTTGCTTGCCTACAGAAGTTGAATGATTTTTGGCATGTTCTCATTATACAACTCCACGAAATCCTTCACATGTGCTGTTCTCATTGTATCGTTGCCTTTTACATATCTAACACCTGTATTTCAAGCAAATGTCTCACATAGAAAGGGAGTGCACTCCAACCTCTTGGTCTCAGAAATTTACTGTCGAGTTCAATAGGAAAGGACTGGCTTTGTCTGAAATAGGCAGATGCTTTTGTCCATCGAAATGCTTGTCGTGCATTTATTTTGGAAGAGAATTGGGCACAGTCCCACGCCACGTGCCTGCACAGTGTGGGGCTACCCCTGGAGAACATGTAGTGGCTGGAAAATAGCAGAAGGGAAGCAAAAAAACACACAAGGACAGGGCACTGAAATACCCTGAACCAGAAACCAGGAGAGCAGATGAGTTCAATGGAAAACAAAGGATTTGGGAGCCAGGAACATCTGAGAGGAAGAAAACTGACGGGAAATAGAAAGGAAAGGTATGCATGAGGCTTCTGCTGAAAAATAAACAGACCAAAATAGGCAAGAACCGAAGGCAACACTGCCAACTTTCGATATTTAGTATCCTCCTTAATTCTCTATATCAGGGAATAAAGAGAAACCCAGTCTGACCACAAATGTTTCTAGGTCATGTAGTTGTTACTTAAGCCCATTATAAAGTCTAAGAAATTATGAGGGGAATAAAAACTAAATCCATTATAAAGTCTAAGAAATTACCAGGAAAAAGACTATGTATTAGTTCAAAAATTTAACATTTAAGCACCTGGGCCTCTTTTAATAAGTATTAAAGCTCAGAAGACATGGCTATTTCCCACTAAGAAGTGCAACTGTTACTAGACAGAATCTAAATAAAAATAACTACTCTGAGTTGACTTTCAAGGCCTAGCTTCTTGGTTGTCACACACCAGGGGGACAGGGAGAATTCAGCATAACACACTTGCCCGTTCATTTACCAGGTGACACACAGCACACAGCGTGAGGAAGGGAATTTCCTTGAAAGCCGTCTCCCGCAGTTGCTGTGCTTGCAGACACTGAGTAAAACACTCCAACAAATTTCTCTGGAGCCAATTTTGCAGCCCTGCCTACACACGATGACAAGCCTGCCTAAAGCAAGGCGATCGCTGGTGGTGCAGAAGGGGTGAGAGCTCCTCCTCCATCCGGGATCCTCTGGCATGAGGACCACGCCAAGAGCAACACCTGCCTGGATCTGGCATCATGATCAGAAGACCATGAACTAGGGTTACAGCTCCCCGCTTCCTCACCCACAGCAGCACCCTTTTCAACAGCTATTTACAGCAGTACAGGGGCAATAACAGAGGTCATTCTTGGAAATTGAGTATTTTGATGCTTTTCAGTGTCCAGATCTTCTCCTGCAGTTCCTTCCTGCAAATAGGTTTGCCAAGATGTCCTGGTTTCAGTTAGAACAGAATTTTCTTCCTAGTAGCTGGTGGAATGCCGTGTTTTGGCTTGGGATGAGAAGAGTGCTGATAACACCCCGATGCTTTAATTGTTGCAGAGCAGTGCTTATACCAAGCCAAGGACATCTCAGCCTTTTGCTCTGTCCTGCCAACGGGCAGGCTGGGGGTGCAGTAAGAGCTGGGAGGGGACAGACCCAGGACAGGTGACCCAAACTAGCCAAAGGGGTATTCCATACCATCTGGGGTCATGCTAAACAATATATGGGGGTGGCTGGACTGCTGGGGGTTAGGCTGGGCATCGGTCAGAGGGTGGTGAGCAATTGCATTGTGCATCACTTGTTTGTACATATTATTAGCAGTAGTACTATTATCACCATTGTATTATTATTATTATTGTTATTATTATTTTCCTGTCTTATTAAACTGTCTTTATCTCAACTCACGGGCTTCACTTTCCATTTCTCTCCCCCGTCCCAGAGAGGGAGGGGGAGGGGGAGTGAACGGCTGCGTGGTGTTTAGCTGCCGGCCGGGTTAAACCACGACACAAGCTCTTAGAAATTTTAAAGATATTATTTCAAATTATTTCCGAAACAAGTGTCTTCACTTTTTCCTTAAAGAAAACAGTAAATCATACTGCTGATAGTTGTTTCTTCTTTCTTTCTCTATTTTAACAGCAATACACTGCACAAATGTCTTCTAAATACTGGTCAAAGTCAACCCATGTTCCACTCATAGCTCACTTCCTCACCAGAAAACATTGAAATTTTTGTAAATGAGGGAAACAGAAAAATGAAATGTTATCAAAATCAACACAAAATCAATATATTCCCTTACAGTTATTTTAACAGAAGTATTTTTGGAAAAGTAAGTCTGGTTTGTAAGCACAGGGAGCCAAAAGCTCACGATATGAAGACCAGGATCAGAAAAACTTAACATTTTGGAGGAACCGCTACTAAACTGCGTGGTGAATCAAACATGTAGAAGTTAATAAATAATAAGCCAGTGCCGTTACAATTTGGATTTTCAGTAGCCTTCTTCACTTTCAAAGTCCAAAAATTGTTTGCAAAACCAGAGTTCTGGTTGTGTTCTTTCCAAATTTCCACATTGTGCTAGAAAATAAGACCTCTCTAAATATTTTAAATGGTAATTGTTCTACAGCTTTCATTAAAAACTTTTTTTTTTTTTTGAAGTCAATTCACTAACGCCAAAGGTGTCAGTAGCTGAAAACACCAACATTGTAAAGGCACAGCTTCAACATCTTCAAGGTGCATATATACAGCATTCTTACAACAGTTGCTTCTAGTTCCTCATGAAGTATAGTCTCTTAAATCTTTAAGCTATGTTAGATGGATTTCCAGAAAGCATCACAAACAGTTCAGAAGACAACTAGTTCTGACATCTGAACAGGTATTTCAGAATCAAGCCCATTTATAGCAATTGAAAGAAAGATTATAATGCAATTACAGTGGCCACAAACTTCAGTTTCCATCAGAAAAAGCAGCTTCAATACCAACATGTATTTTGCAAGATACAGGGGAAAAAATGAAAATCAGATCAGAAAAGCAGCATAATATACAGTTCAGTCTAGAAACAGGAATTGTATTTCTAGGACAGTCATTAGGACTAGATTAAAAGCATTGAACAGAGTTGAAGAAATACTACTTAATAGGAGATGTTATTAACATTTGAAATTCTTGGTCTAAGGACCTGAAATTCTTAAGTTGCATAAAATATGCATATGCTTGTGAAAGTTTTTCTACTACCTGGTCATACTCCAGTGCTCCTGGGTACAGTGGCCATCCAAGAAACAGCTCTGCAATCACACACCCTAACGACCACATGTCTATGGCTTCATAAAACGGCAATCCCAGTATGATCTCTGGTGCTCTGCAAATCAAACATGGTTACTGAATGTTTTCCTTTGGGAAAAATAGTAATTCAATAATCCAACATGACAAAAACATCTATTATTTGAAAATCACTTCATTAAAATCATAGCATCAAAGAATGCATTTTTCTTTATCTAGGTAATCTGTAGTAAGATTTTTATAGCTTCAAGGTGTTTTTTTCCTACCAATATCAGTTTTCTATATACATTAAAATAACCACTCTGTCTGAAAAACAGAATGCAACTGATTCAACATTTTTGCCTTTTCTCCAGCATGTCCCATCTGATCAGTGCTGTATGCCTGTAATTATACTCTAAACAAAATATAATGATTTATCTCAAAAAAAAATATTAATCTGAAAATACACTTGCACACTTTCAAACTGGACAGTATGCTGAAAGCAATTTAAAATACCAACTACATAACTGCAAATCCTTTATGCACTAAGATTTATACAAATTGATCAATTTTTAAATCACTTAAATGAAGCTAAAGCACTTGCACAGGTTTTATTTTTCCCACTTAAAACAAATTCGAATTATTTACACAACACCATTTGAATTTATTTCTGCACTCAACAACTTGAAAAACTGGTATTGACACAGCTGTTAAGGTGTTTTTTTTTTTTTTTTTTTTTTAACATTTCCGTTCACACCGAGCAAAACTAAAGTATTCCACAGAAATCAGCTGTAATTACATGTGCTCTTTTTAATCCTTCTCCCCAGTTCCTTCAAACTACAATGTGATTTAGTTTTAAAATACAGAATCTATTGTTAGCTTAGCATGCGATAGAACAGTATGAAGGTGATTAAACCAATACGGTAATTTATGTCACAGCCAGGCAGAACAGTAGCATTCAACTGACCACATCAATTGTTGCTGAGAAAAATCATAATTGCTCACCTGTGTAAAAGCTTACAAAATCGTATTTCAGCACATTGCTGTATCATTTTAACATTCCAAAACCACAATGAACCTCTGAACAGACTAAATTCCCATATATCTCATTTATCTTCTTTGACATTTACCTTTAATGAAATATTCTTTAATTCACAGAAATTGACTGTACAGGGAAGAGATTTCTATTTTCATGCCATATTGGAACAAATCCCTATTTCATACTACACTGAGACAGAACTATTTTGGATAGTAACCCAAGAACTAAAGTAGTTTCTTCCCTTTTGACATGCCTATTACCTAAAAGAGGTGATGGTTGGTGCTAGGAGTACTTCTATGTACCTATGAGCTCTGACTCCAGACCCACATGTGCTACAGCTTAAATCGGCCAAACTTGGCTCCAAGGGAAGATATTCACCACCATGGGAAAGACTCATACCAGTGCTTCACTGCTCACTCTAGTCACAACCTGGTTTGGATGCAATCATCGGAAGGATAAATCTTGTCACTAGCAGGGAAACTAGAGAGGCTCAGTTTTCTACTGTGCTCAAAGATTTGATTACATTAAACTTCTAGAGATCACACATATGCGGTTTTGCAATGCGGGATCATGACACTTCAGTAAGTACTAGCTAGTTTTGTTATCTGAGAAATAAATGTAATATATCTACATGCCACAAGACTGGAAATAGCAGTAAGAAATGTCTGCTTTCACCAGTGGGATCGATGCCTCCCTGTGCACTGTTGTTATAGATCTCTGTGAAATATGCTTCCTTTTGTTGTATTATGTTACAGCTCTAAATAGTTAATGAATATACACAGAGCCTATGGATATAGCAGCTCTAACAAATGATTGTGCTAAAATAAGCTCTTTAGAAACCTCTTATATTTACTCAACAGTTAATATGTGCACTGTATAAAAATAGCCACCGTCAGTCAGTCTGTCTCTGGTCTCTTTTGAGGGATAGGATTGCAAATAAAAGAAGGCTAAGGGTAGATACAATGACAAAAACCATAAAGCTTTTACTGTATTTCAACACGTAACCATCTGAAAGTTTTTCATGGGTACCGAGTAGTTCTGCGATACCAAGGGAAGCGCAAACACCTCTGAGGAGCGGGGAGGAGCGGGCCGGGGCCCTCTCTGCTCTGAGACCAACGTGCTCCCAGGCAGGGCTGCCGAGCAGCTCAGAGAGCAAAAATAATCCTCACAGGAGCTTCAGGTGAAGATCACAAAGAGCTGTTATGCCACAGACACTGAGACTTGGCTGTTTCTCAGGTTCAGCTCCTGTCACGGCCTAGTGCAGGCCCTTACGTGGTGCAACTGTCCCACACGTGATGGAGCTGTGAGAGGGCTTCTACTGGTTTTGGTTATGTTTAGATTGGTTTTAACCAGCTCAACTACTTTAAAAAAAGCTTGTTAGTCTTTCTTGAATGCTTTTTTTTTTTGATTTTTTTTTCCAGTTAAGCACTATTTGGACAACTAGGGAGCAAACTGTTCGAGAAGCGGTATCATTCCGCCATTTTCTTTTTTTAAGGTGATCCACACTTCTTTTTTATACAAGAAAAAAGATTTTCATACACAGTTTAAAAGGAAAATATTACCGTTCTTAACCACCACAGACATTAAACTGGACAGTCAGAACTCCAGATGTCCCAACACAGTCACTTTAACCTCAGATTACTCAAAAAAGGCTGTAAGATACCAGAACTTCTCTCAAAATAAAACAGCTGCAGTGTGCACACCGCTGCTTGGGATCTACTAGGGGTGCCAAGATGCCCAGTACGCCAGAAGCTACCACACTGCCCAGCTTAAGCAGTAACATCTGCTTTACCATACCAAGGTATCAACAAGAATTTAGAAAATTCTTATCTAGTACTTGAATGAAATTACAAGCAGGATTTTACAGCAAGCTAGCATATTTTCTTCTTATCAATGTTATTTAAACATTAACTAAAAACATTAATGCAACACAACATTTCATTTCAAATTTAAAATGCGACATAACTATGCTGAAAAGCTTCACTTTATTAAGCACTAATTCTTAGATGAACATACCCAGAGCATTTCATTTTCCCTTGACACAGCACAGCTCAGTTTGTCTCTCCTGAAGCAGCCTTTTCCAACAACCAGAGCTATTTAAGATGAAACATGCAAGTGAGGATCTGCTTCAGCCTCATTTGGATAGTAGTATCTCTATTTGTTACATTGCAGACCATGAACACAGGTGCTATCCTATGTATTTCTTGCAAGTTTCATGAGGAAAGAAGCCACGCATTGTGTTCTCTTAACTTTTTCAGATGGTCTGGTCGTTAGGCAAGTTAGCCACCTTAGAATAAAGCAACAAAATAAACAAATTTGAAGAAAAGTGAAATAATTCCTCAAGGGAGGATTTAAAAATTATAAAATAAATCAAAACCTTAGCATATCAATAGAAAAATCCCTCCAGCTTTTACAATGGAGTAACGAAGAAAAAAAAAAAGAAGCAGTCATATTAAAAAAAATATGACAAAGCATAGGAAGTCGAGCTGTTTCAAATGATCATAACCTATAAAACTGGTCAAAAATCTAATTTAGAGCAACAAGTAGATGAAAAAGCTAAAAACCAACAGTTAAGGTACATTTGAATTGAAGAACAGCATAAATTACAATAAATCAGCAGCTTCCTAGCACTGCTAGTTTGCTGAAAAACTAGTTGAATGCAAGAATAATCTCTAAAATTTGTTGCCACTGAAGGTCTCATAACAAACACACCCCCTCACATTTCAAAGAAATCGGACTAAAGCTGATTAGGTAGATAGGTAAGGGTCTTTGTATCTACTGTCTACCACATGCTATTACTTCAGATACTGACCACCAGGGTTGCCACTCCTCAGACAGGTGAGGAGTACGCAAACAGCCTTCCTCCCCTCATGGCTCCCACTCCTTTCAACATGTCTGATTTCTTTCCTGGACCAAAACCTTTAAATACCACCTATACTAACTTCCACACTAGAAGGTGAAGATCCCAGTGCCTTATGAGGCAAAGAGAGCTACATGCTCTCCCCAGGTGCTCTTTAGATATTCCAGAGATGCAGAACACTGGGAGCTCTGGCAGTGTTACCAATTACCAGGTTACTTCATTACCAGTTTTGCAATAAAATTCCTTTGAAATATGTCATTAAGTTTGCAATCTGAAGTACACCGAATAAGCATTTTCTCCATAAATTTTGGCTTCCAGATATTTGTATAGTTGAAGGCAAATGCAGACAACATTTGTAATATAAGCACGTAAGACAAAATTTATGCTCTCCTTGTATAAGCCTAACATTACTACCCCTGCTTCATGTGACAATGCCTAATAATTCATCTGCTCTGGATACAACACACTCATCGTTATAATGAATACTAATGCAAAGAAGTCATAAAAAGGGCAGGAGATTTATCTTTTTTTCTTGAAGAGTGGTTGAAAGCCATCCTATTGATCAAGAGAACTCACATAAATGAATCAGTTTTCAACAGCAACTGAAGTCAAAATAAATTACAAAACAGAACAGCGCTTTTTCCACTACAACTACTAGCATAATACAAGCATATACTTCATGAAAGCAATAACCAGATATTGGTTGCAAGATGTGTCATTCTTCTTCTAAAGAAAGGAGGTCTAAGAGAACGATCAGATGCAGCGAAGAGTAATTCGAGATGGCAGTAGACAATCTAACAAATGCTCTCACATCCAATTCATATTCTTCAACTACTAGTCTATCACAAATGCAGAGGAGTGCACAGAGGAGTGCAAACCTTTCCAAGTGAGCTGCAAGAATGTAGCAAAGATTCTAGGCTAGAGGGATCCAAATTCAAGTGTCAATATTCTTTTTTTTTTTTTTCAATATGCACACAAGTACAATTCAATGATGTTATGGATGCAATGGGACTGAACCGTGTAGTGACAAAATTTGTGGATGACAAAGGATTTAAAGAACAGCTGCTTCTCTATTGCTTGCGATGGACTTCAGAAAGAATTTCAAATACACAATCAGATCAACACCAGGACAGGCATTAAAGCATACATAGCAAACAGTAAAACATGGAAAAGTAATGTAAATTATTCATTCATTGATTAGTTTCCCATAAGAATCGGTATCTTACATATCAACTAGATTTCAGCTGCAAAAAATGTAGACAACTTTACAGATTACTCACAACAATATATTAAATTGGGACCAAAAGTAATCAGGATATCAATATACATGTATGTTTTTAAATGATAAAGACATATCCAAAATTATTATGTCTTATATAAAACTAGTGATATTCCCTCACCTTGATTAATGTGTGTTCACTTTTGAATTCTGTGTTGAGTTTTGGTCACCCCCATCTGAAAAAGGATACATCAAATAGAAAAGACGCAGAGAAGGACAATATAAATTAAAGAACTGAAGAAACTCAGGCACAAGAAGAAATCCTGATTAGGACTAGATAGCTTCAGGAAAGAATGAATGAGCAGTAACATTACTCAAGTTATATAAAATAACAGGAAAGAAATGGTCAGGTCTTTCTAATGCCCTGCCTCACTCTAAATGACCAAGGAACCCCCCAGACCCTTCGAGATTAAGGACTGAGTCTGAACTTTTGGGTAGACCTGTGCGGTGTCAAGAGTTGGACTTGATGATCCTTAAGGGTCCCTTCCAACTCAGGATATTCTATGATTCTATGATTCTATACAAAAGTGTGTGTGTGTGTGTGTGTGTGTGTGTTGGTGTGTTTTTGTTTTTCTTTTTTTTAAGCCACAATTAAATTAGTCTTTGAATCATGGGCAACAATCGAGGTAGAATATGTTAACAATATTAAGGAATGGATTGACAGAAAAAATAGCCACAACCACTCTATATTAAATAATAAGGTTCATATTAATGTACAATAAAACCAGCCACTAACTGGGTAGAGTTGGACAAAAAACATAAGGTACTGAAATGAAACTTCCCGTTAAAGTAAATTTTCTTGAACAAAACACCCAGATATGTAAATCCACAGATCTGACACGTACATGTTTCTAATTTCCTACATATTAAAATCACTATTGATTCACAAAAATAAGAGTTACTCAAGCAACACCCTTGATCTAAACTAAGCAGGCTTTGCCATCTTCTTCAGGACTCTACACAAGTAAAACATATTACAAATACGATATTCACTGAAATCATTTTTGTTTTTTGTTTTTTTTCATAGTATGTTGGGCTTAAAAGTGAGATACTTTTGGATATTAAAACACAAATTGGTAATGTCATGTTAATGTACTTGTTCTCTTTGAAAAACAAGCACAGTACGGAATGCCAGATAGATACAATGCCAAACTACTAATTTTCCTCGCAGTCCTTTCAAAGGACTGTTGCTGTCAATTTTTAAAGCAAAACTGCACCTAAACATTCACAATCTGGCTTTTCACAGTTTTCTAGTCTTCTTTCAAACATGGTACGATTAGACATTAGGCAGCACACAACTAGTGAATTCTGATTATTTATTCATTCATTTACTTTCAACTCTAAGATTGTTAAAGGATTTAAACAGAGCAAAGACACAGATGCTCAGAAACAGACTCTGGACAATTTAGCTGGATAGGGGCATCTCTGTCTTTGAGGTGGCAGGAAAGAATTAAAGATATCACTTCACCACTCCGGCCTATGCCACCGTATCTCACCAGAGACAAGGAGAACAAATATGTTCAAAAAGATATGAGACGTTATCCCTCCCATTCACGATTTCATTCCTCCTTTGAAGGAGTGCTATGGAATAGCAGGCTCTCACGTGGCAAGCGATCGTGAAGACAGGAGGAAATGAGTCACCGTATCTCGCGTAAACTTCTAAGGATGCGTTATTGCTATGGTGTTGTCCACAGGCCTGCACAAAAGGAATTTTCATTTCCTGACAGAAGAGACTTCATTTTAGCATCATAAAACTTTTCCATAAAGCTATGTAACGTCCAATGGATAGAGAGACCTACTAACATTGCAATTCCACCATTATATATGTTATATATAAACATGGAAGACTGACATGCAGCTGCCACTTTGACTTTGAACCCTGACCCTGAAAAAGAGAAAGGATTTTAAAATCTTATGTATAGAGTAACCCAAACTACATAACTACTCGCAAAAAAGAAGCAATCATAGCAAAAAAGGGAACTTAAAACAGGGCTCAAAACCAAGGGTGGAGAACAAGAGACAACAGGAAATCAAAGCAGACAAATAAATAAATCCTAGATCATTTTGTCAAGTAAAACAAAATGAGAAAAAAGCTATCCCAGCACTATTTCCCCGTACTGAAGAATTTTGTTTCTACAGTCTCATCACCAATTTCAACTCAATTAATGTACCTTCTCTAACCACTTACAAGAGATAGTAAAAGTTTAGTTACTTTTTTGAAATTTTCAGCTGAAAGTAATAAAACAAAAAGCAAATTTCAACAGATTCTTTCCCACTTATTCACTATCTCTAGTTGAAAGAAGCTTTATTAAAACCAGAAGATGTTTGTGCCTGCCTTTTTCATAATTTTACTTCTCTCAGAAAGACTGCATCTTAATAAGTGACTTATTTATGTACTTGATATGCTGAACAGCTTTTTAATTACATGAAAATTAAGCAAAGTGGGTACTGATGTAGCAATTTAATGAAGAAAATCACACATAAGGAGAAACTCTTCAGAATTTTTTTTACTGGTAAATAGAGTCTGCAATTTAATAAATGTTATCTATGTTTTGGATAGCACAGTGTTAATATGCAGACCATCAAATGAGGTTACTTATTGATGACCACATTTTGACAACATCCTTCATGAACTTGCACTGGCATGCTTTATTGCTAACAGTGAAGCCACACTGCAGGGCTTTACTGAAAGAGTGGAGGTTGGCAAAGGATGGACGGATGGTGTCACCCAGACAAGGCCTCTGCCTTTCAGACAGCTACATTCGGATAGTGAATGTAGCATTGTGATTTCACGCAGTTAGCATGATACACTGAAGTCACTCTCGAAGAGCAAGAGAAACAGACAAGTAACACCCTCATTTACCAGCAGATGAGTTCCTTTATCTCCTGCCTTCCTACCCAGTAGCACACACAGGTCCCCAGATGGTGCCCCTGATGACAGTGGAGTGTAGGTGGTGACAGGCCTACGCTGGTGTCTACACTCGTTTTGCACACCTCTTACTAGAACACTTGCTTTTGTCCCTTCAGCATAGGACACACATACCTGTGTACATCAGGGTCAAAAGCTCAGCTGCAAGCCAGTCTCTCTGAAGTCATTGTCTAGCACTCACCTGTTGCACAACAGTTCTCTGCGTAGGTATACTGCACTGGGAACAAATATGCTTGAGATATCTCAGAAGATACAAAAGTCTTCTAAGCATCTCTACTTGTCCTGAGAAGTTTGATGTGCACTTGCCTGGATGACAGCTGGTGATAATTGGATGGAATTTTGCAACTCAGACTGATAAAGTTTGTATTTAATTATATTGTTTGCATTACAGAAAGCTCACCAAAAAAAATCAACACAAATGTTCCTGAACAGGCAAAGTGATTTCATGTCATTTATCTCAGACATTCAGATCATTCTGTATTCATATAAACTAGTACGCTTATCTTATTTACCTTCCTAATAATGTTTTCCACCTTATTGGAATAAGAATTTCCCCATCTATTATTCTGCCTTGCAAACTGAAGGTTGTTGTCCATGACACAATCCTGCCCTCTAAAGAAAAAAAAAAATATCAGAAAAGAAAAAAGTTGTAATTTTAGAAAAAAAAGTTAATATTTTTATAACGGAAATTTTATGTAGTGATACTGGATTAAAGAAATTGCCAAATCAAGCATCAAACACTGACAATGTGACCCCAGGAAACAGAGTTGCTGAAGTCATTCTGTTTAAAAAGACAAGCAAGTAAGGGTTGTAGAATAAATTAACATTTAAAAGTAATTATATCAAATGAACAGCAATGTTTGATCACTGAAGAAGTTACTTAAATGGAACACCAAAATCCATTTCACTCTGGATATTCCCCTATATAAAGTATTATCCAGTCACTTAATAGTTATGTCAGCTGAGAAGTGGGAGGGGGGAAGAAGAACAGAAGCACCATTTTTGCAATTGTGGGAAAAAAAACAGAGCAGCAACTGGGGCAGGTGGGTTAACACACATGAAATCAATCTGTTTTCTCAAGGTTATCCCAACAGAGACTTTTGGTGAACAGCGATATTCTTAACACTTCCAGGTTTTAAATCCACTGCTAGCAAATGGATGTATATCTGGCACATTTTATTCAGCTCTGTTGCTTCCATAAAGCAAGGCACAAAAGTGCTCCCAACATCCAGTACCTGGAACATTCACCAACCTTAACTTTAATTTGTACGCTGCTGTACTAATTTACGATGTTCTGGTAAGTGAACAGATTGGATGACCTGGTCAGTTTTTCCCCCTTCTAGTTTCCATGATTAGATCTCTGGTGTAAAATATGACACCTCCAGCAGGAGTCACATTCTCACTGGTGTTTTAGTGGTTCCACGAACATAATCACACAGAAATGCCAGAGCCTAAGCTTGCGGGCACTAGGGCAGGTAACTGACAGCATTCTGACAGACCTCTGAAATGACATTAGAAGATCTGAAATGTTAGTCTTCCTCCCCGCACAACTAAACCTATGGACTGCTCGCACGGAAAAATACACAAGTCTATTTTGGTAGGCTAGACTGTAAGACTTCAGCCCTCCAGTATGTCACATCACCTGCTCGCCACTGCACGACAGTCTGCTTAAAGAATCCGTATGCAACAGCCCTCTGTGTACTTCACTCCAGCTTTGAACCCCACCAAAACCAGTTTGCTGTTTTTCCCCTTTTTGTTCTCCTTCGATATTTTGTCTTCTCTGCTTCTTTCCCCTATTTTCCTTCCCTGCTACCACATTTTAATTTATTTGTCCTTTCCTGTTGAAAGGAGAGCCACTCTATTCTTAGAAGAGTTTGAGATCCTAAAATAAACTGCTTAACTATGTATCTATTACATCCAGATTGATGCCATGTCAGAGTCTGACAGCACACTGCAACAGGAATGCGAGCGCAGCAGAGAACCCCGGCGTTCCTGCAAGCTCCAGAGTGCACATATTTTTAAAGTAATATTATGTACAAAAACCTTACCCAAACACTAAGACGTAGAAGTCTGCTTGGTTATTTCTTCTTCTCACTACACGAGCATTCAAGTTTCTTAGCTTTTAACTTTGGTTTCCCTTTTAAAGCAGTTCTGGCCTGACATTGAGCACTGAAAGTCCGTCTCTCCACAGCCACGCTGAAGAGGAGCTCAGGGTAAAGTGGAATCCACCAGAAGTCTTTTTATCAAGCAGAAAGTTATAATTTTGCTGTCATGGCAAACAGAAGTTAAAAACAGAACGTTTTAAAGGGGAAAAGAGATAATAATGGGATCTAGATAATAATTGGATAATAATGGGAGCCTTTCATCCAAGTAAGCCCTTTGAGTCCAGTCCAGTACACTAATAATTGAGAGTAGCTCGTAATTTATGGCCGAATACTTCATTCTGTTCCTAATATAGATAGCCATTCACGTAACGAAAAGGCACACTTGTTGACAATATTAACAGAAGCCGTAAGGATCAAATAGTCAGGGAACTTTCCCCTCACCCCCCGAAATACTACGGCAAAAATAGGGCTGCAGCACGCTGCCTGCTCGCTGGCTCGAGCTGTCGTTGTATAATAATTTGTCTCCCCAAGAAAAAGGGAAAGCACCCCACCTGCCCTGCCCATTCCCCTCCATGAACAGAGAAAGTTGACACAGAATTTCACAAGGCTCTGCACTAATTCTGCTGGCCAAGTTTTAAAAGCAATAAACATTTCCTCAACTGGGATGGGGGGGGAGAGCTGTAGTTATTTCAAGAACACAAGTGTCCTTTCATGGAACTATTCAAAAGTGTATTAATATAATACAAATAGGAATTATGAAGCACTCCCAAATCTGTACTAACCCAATAAATGACACACACACCATATAATAGCCATAGTCCACGTAAATACCATACTATTTCAAGACCACACGTTAGTTTCAACTTTCAAATGGTCTGCAGCAAAAGACAAAACCAAAACATGCCAACTAAAATTCATTAGAAATACCAACTACTAACAAAAACTGCAAAAGTAAAGCCATTGGGAATTGTCCCTATTTTAAATGTAATATAAACTCACTAAACCCTGACCACTGCCCTAAAGGCTAACGTATTATGGGAATTTACACAGTAGAAACACTTTTTCCACTGGAAATATGAAAGCTAAAGTTAGCTGGCCTTCTCTTCTGAAAAGGTATTTGAGATTTCCCTGGAGGCGTGGGGAATTAACACCTGTTTTGTTTGTAGCATATAGGAATTTCACAAGGGAAAACATTCTTAGATTAGAGCATTTCCTTTTTTTAGTCCCAGGAACTGTTTTCGGATTATGCTGTTAAACAACAAATTCACACTGCAAAAGTAAAGGCCCTGCACCTCAGGTAAAGCAGGAGGAGGCCTTTCTGCCCTGCAGAGCTCCTAGGAAAGCCGGGTCCTGGTCGCGTGCTGCCCTTCAGCTCCAGCCCGATGTACCAAGGGCATTTTCCTTCACCTGCACCATCACCATCTTCAGTAGTAGCCAGACACCAAACTCTTTCCTTACGTAGGCGTGGGCACTGCTGCTATTTTGAGTCCTTGCTTTTTAGCAAGGCTCCCGGCGCCACAGGCCTCACTGCACCCTCAGGAGCAGCGTTAGCACTGCCTTTCGAGTCAAGTTCCTTACATCCTCTGGGATTTTTGCATTTTTCACCTTTATGAAGTCCATCTAAAATACAGGTGTAGCCTGAATACGTTAAAATCGGGGGAAAAAGATCTCTTCTTGAAAGAAAAATGTCTCCCAGAAGCAGCCCCTACCCCTCCCTTTCAGCCATGTTCTACGTGCGTGCTGCCCACAACCTGGACAGTCCCTCCACATGCACATTTCTATAGCAGGGGGCAATTTGAATGCTTTTCTTCTATGCTCATGATCGTCCAGTAAGTCTTTTTGGTCACTGACATTGGCCCAATATTATAAGAGAAATCAGCGAAGAGCACTGTTACCATCTCAATGGGATTCTTGCATAGCATGATATTTCTCCACAGTCAGTTTGAATGTTTTCCTACTGAAATCTTGATTTTCAGATTGACAGCAGCATAGAGAATTTTTTGTTGACTAGATATAAATAATCATGTTATCCATAGATAGGGTAGCATAACCTATCACAAGCAGAGGAGCAACATACTCGAGGAAATCCCTGGGAGTAATTCTGATGCCGAGCCAGACCCACACATTTGCTTACACCTACCCAGGAAGAGCGTTTGTCAACCAGTTTTGAAGAGGCCCTATAAACAACAAATATGTCAATGATGTCGCCAGGACATGAGTGAGCAAAATTATCCATTAGATACAATTGTTGAAACTGCAATACTTGAAGCCTTGTAGAGAAATAACCTCTTGAGAACGGTTATAAACAAGAACTGTATCAGGACTACATCAAAATCAAAATAGAAGAGACCTAGAGACTAATAACCTTATGAGGAAAAGAGTCCATTAAAACAATGATAAATATGAGTATTTTCGTTACTTATTTGGGAACGAGACTAGATGACAGAGACATTTTTTTTTAAATCATTATTTTATGTCTCTGAAATTGCAAGTACCCTTAAACAAATGAGCCTTGCACTATGATCTAAAATTACAGTTTTTTTAAAAAACAGAAATAACTAAAAATAACTGACTGGGAAAGACATAAAACCCAGCAGATATCCAAGAAAAGCCACATTTTTGGAAAGAAATGGTAATCTGAAGAGAAAAATTATTATAGTCTACAGAAAGTAAGTCAATGATTTCCCAAGTCATGACATGGTATGGGGAGTACTTGAAGACAAAAAGCTGCCTTGGTCAAGTAGAAAGCAAAGAGATCTTTACCTATTTAGAGACCTCAAGCAATTGTTTTTGTTTGCTTGTTGTTTTTTTTAAATAAAAGGCAAGACAATCCAATAAAATACATTATGACTACAAAGTTCTCAGTTCCATAGAATGAGAAGTGATCACGTATTTTTGCACGTTACAACCATAACAGAGTATATTTATGTACCTGCTTTATTTAAACCTGATGTAAACAGGTTTGCATGATTTATAAAACTACAGGTGCAAAGATTTCTTGATGCCAAATCTGTTTCTAAATCTTGTTCATTATTTTAAACACACACAAGCAATTGATTCGCTTTCAATTCAATATCACAGATTTCAGTTTAAGTTCATATGAACTGTCCTAAAAAGTATGACTGGCTTTTTATTGAACAAGGTCAACAGGATGAAGTGTTCAACTTTGCTTAGTTTTATTAGGGGAGGGGGAGGAAAGGGAGGAACTGAAAACACAAAACCCCAGAGTCAACCTTAGACCAACATCTGTAATGAACATGTTGTGCACAAATGTTTTACAACTGGAAGGTTTAAGCAATCTATAAGCAATGTCTTTTAATTAAGAACAGCATGGCAATCTTAACAATGCATCATGTTACCAGCTTTACCGAGTCAAAAAGAGCTACCACAAATAGGCTTCGTTCTACAGAATAAGCACATACCTCACCGTGTTGTGTATTTCTTATCCCTCACTGGTGCCAGTATACCCACTGAAATGAGAGACAAGTGAAATCAGAGTTTCTTTGTTTCACTGTTCAGCGTGGAAAGAAAGCATTAAAAGAAAAAACTACCAATTCAGAGGTTGAAGTTAGAATAGCTGTTAAATGAATTCAGTGATCATGCATTTAACCCAGCATCATCTGCATTCTAGACGATTTAAGTCAGGTGTTGCTTGACTGTGAAATGTCTATGTTTATCTTCGGAAGGGGAAGAGAATAAACTGAACTGTATCTTGGAGAATTTTATGGTGAAAAATCATCTCTGGAGATATCCCCTAAATAGGGGGGTAAAGTACAGAGTGCTGGTGTTATAAAATTCAAAGCGGTGTCTCTTGCTGTAAGCTTTCTACGATTTAAAAAAATGTATAAACACAAGTGCCATTACAATTGTCATATTGTTTGGTATTTTCTAAATCGTAAAAGGAATAGACAAAAACTAGCTGACTGCATTAATTCTCACAAGTCAACACAGCTTTAGTTAAGAACATTCTGAAATAAATACCACTGAAATCCAGCAAGCACGCTAACACTTCAATAATGAGTCACTGCCATGTCATAACCACGTCAAATCACAAAAATATAGAGGCAATGTTTACAAGCTCAACAATTACTTTAAATGTAATCATTTAGCTAGAACACATGACTTGTATTTCCCTATGAAAGGCTCTCAACTTAACTGGATTAACACACTATTGATAGCTAAATTCCGCTGCCAGGGGCTACTGTCAAGTCATCATTTCCAGAACAAACCTATAAGCTAGTTTCTTTATCCTGTGTCCGGCTATTACAATAAGCTCATCATGAATTTGCTCCCCAAATGCTCTAAAAAATGCTGTGAAGAACATTCAAGAGCTGCATGACACGGGATTACCTGTTCTGCCGGAATTAGAACATGCAGCAGTCACAGGTTAGAAGGCTAAATACCTTCAGCAGCTAACCAAGAAATTAACATCCAATTTTTTCAACACTGTTTTTTTTTTTTTTTTTTTTTTTTTTTTTTTACTTAAAGACAATTCAAGTTGAATGCTGTGAAAGTTGACTGTCACACAGAAGTCAAATCCCAGACATCCTGTTCTAGGGAGGAAAAAAAAAAAAAACAGCTCTGAGTTTTCATGAAAACATTGATGTTTTTCCTATCTAAAGCAGCACTCTCAGATATTATGACTACTTTCCCCACCCACTTCTTAAAGCACACGTGACAACTGGGAGATTTATTAATAGCTGGATAAGTGAGCTAGGAGAGAAGTGAAGTAACCTACGTCAAGGTACCACTTGTGCACCACCGTGCACTCGGGGTTACGCTACTGGGCAACGTGCCCTGCACTGCGCCACCCACCTCTCACAGCCCTCCCAGTTTTGCAGGATGGTAATGGGGAGCAGGAGAGCTTCTGATCCTTGTTTTCATGCAGGGCCTAAGAGCAATTTCAATACAACCACAGCCCTGCTTTTTTGTTAACCCATTCCTGTTTACAGCATCTGGCTAAAACGAGAAAGAAGCAAACTTAGAGAAGAATTAGTTAGTTCCTCCTATTCTCCACACAAAAAAAGAAAGAATTGGTTTTAAAGTTACATTTAGTAAGAGGAACAAATAAAAGACTTGTTCTAAACGGAGGAATTTTCAAGTCTACTTCCTTCCCCCTCTGCCAGCAATACTGTTTGTTTCCTGAGACTCATAAAGCTGAGCGGGTGACGGAGCACAAGCATTCCTAATGAAGGAGCCCGAAATGTCATTTTAAAGGGCCAGAGGAGAACAAGCAACCATAAAGGTTACAGCATAGACAACACACAATCCAAAGAAAACATTTTTGTTATGTTAGGGACAGGACAGGCCGACGTGCCAGCTGCAGCCAAAGGACTGGGAAACAAGAAGCAGCAGTCCCCAGGCTCCTGCACAGGCACGGCTGGCTGGATGGCACTACGAAGTCACCCGGCCAACACGACTTACCCCAGTTAATCAGCAGCTAGTGACTCCACTGCAAAAACATCGGTCATTCACGCGATAACATCCTCTGTTGTGACACAGATTAGGACCTCTCCAGCTCCCCATCGGGACAAAGTATAAAATCTATTTCATCATCAAGCGCAACCAGGCTGTGGGACTCTGCTGCTGGGTTTGGTCATGCTAGGAATGTCTTTCCAAAAAGTCTCTTAACATGCAACTAGACACAAAAGAAACAACCTAAGGAAGCTCATGAGCTCCAGATTGAATGCAGCTGGGAGAACACACCAGCAGCTGGCAACACAAATGCACCTTCCTAGTTTTTGCTGCTTCATCTCCACTTAGGTTTTCACTATCAGCCACCAAAAACTGAACACTGAATCGATCTTTGGCTGTTCTGAGCTGGTTGTATATTCTCCGTTGATTACTGGAGGCTCATGCACGCATTCCTTTGCCTCTTCCCACCTTTCATTGAAAAGACTATACTTGAAACAGGAGAAATAATGAGATTACGCCAAGGCAGAATCCCCCCTGCCCTTCTACAAAGGGAAGGATACCCTACTGTCATCTGAAAGAGAATGCTGTCTTACAGAAACACACGTCTAATACTTTTATTTTTGTAAAATATATTGAAAACATTAGCCCTTAACACATATTTATCAGTTGTGCAAAATTTCACAAAGCACTACAAAATTTCCACATTTTTCTTAGGCGCACCACAAGTGAGCTCAAAGAAGTTCCAGAAGACTACAGCTAAGGGAAAGAAACCACTGGAAATTCAGTTCGAATACAAACAAAAAGGTACAAAAATTTAAAAAATCTTCCCTTAAAATCCAGCTTAAGTTAAAAGCTTCCATTCACAAAAAAGAGAGACCACGTTGAACCACGTAACAGATGAACATCCAGCAGAATGGTACAAATCCCTTTCAGCTACCAGCTTTTAGTAACAGATAGCCTACTCCATGCAAGGGAAATAGAACATTTTAAGTAAAATAAATGAAGTAAATCAGAATTAAAAAAGAAAAAGAAGAAAGACTACCCTAGAAAGTACTGTGCCACTGAGCCCCAAGCCTGCAGGCAGCGTGGGAAGGACCTGATCTTACGTAAGGTGTTATTAAGGCAGCAAAGCTGGCTGCTTACCTGCAGATACTTAAATACTCAAAATAATCGCACAGATTAGTGAGCAACTGTCAGAGAAAAGCATTACCTACCTGTAACGTAGTCAGAGTTCCTCAAACTCTCTCCCCACGTGTATTCTCTTAGAGGTATACGTGCCTTAAGGGCTTCAAGTGGCAGATGTTGTCTGTAGCGTGCTCGCTAGGGGCCAGCAGGCAGAATCGGATTTACCGCTATTCTCTGTACACCCACACAGATCCAAGTTCTGGAAGGATTCCCCAGCCACAGAGCTAATTATGGTTTATATCAATAGGCCAGTATGGCAAGGAAAAAAAAAAAAAAAACTTGTTTTACAGGCACAAAGTATTCTTCCTTCAGAGAGGCACAGGAGGAACTTGAACTCGTAGGGATAGCCAGTGATACTGATATCCCAGCAGAGGCATCTGCTCCAGGTGCTTTAGTTAAAGGACAGTGCAGAAATATGGGAAGAATGCCATCTAACAGGCATGTCAAGCAGGGAGTATATTTTAGAACAAATCTGAGCCATTTCTCATTTTGCAGATACTTTCTGCTAGGCTCAAGCCCACAGAAGTTTGGTGCACAAACCGAATACAGCAATCCACTGCTCTGAGAAGACCTTTTGGGCAACAGTGCCGAGGAAATTAGTAGAACTGAACAACTCCATGATTCAGAAGTAACCCTGACAGCCTTAAACCACACTGCCTGCCTTTTGGGAACAGGCAATTCTTCCCCTGGAGTGCACACTGTGCCTTCCCTGGGCTATCAGGGCATGCATCTCATCTTGTATCCTGCAGCACATTCAAAAGGCAACACACCGCTGATTTAGTTAGTCCAGAGCTGTGCACATGCTGACCAGCCAGGTGGCTGCTGTGGAAAAGCAAAGATAACCACCAGCTTCTTCCTTTTTGCCTTACAGGAAGCACTGATTTACATCTTCGCTCTGCAGCTGCTGTTCATGCCACCTGCAGCGGTACCTTCAGGACTCTGACTGAAGATGAAAACACTTGGAAGGTTTGGGTTGTCTTGGGACAAATGCACACATTAAGAAGTTTGTGGGGGGGGAAAAAAAAAAAAAACTACTCCAAAGTTCTCCAAAATCCCCCAGATACACGTTACCCTGGATACTGCCTTTCATTCATTTTCACTTCAAACCCAATGTCAGGTGCTTGACAACACTCAGGTTTGTCACACGGAAAAAAGAGACCTCATTCTTAAGTCACCGTAAAAATGTTTAAAAATATGTTTATAAACTGCTGAAGCCAAGCTAAAGCAAAAGCACGGAAGCCAGAGGAAATGAGTTGTTGCATCTGATTTTATACATGCTCCAGATGCAAGTGGTGCAATTCACAAACAAGGACTCAGGTCACGCATGTGTGCAACTCATGGGGGGGCGTGTATAAAGAAAATATAAACGCACCACCATAAACAGCAGCATTTCACGTTGTTCAAGCAACCAGAACCTAACACGCTAGCTTTACGAAACGGTGCTCTCCTTATGTAGTCCCTGGTTTCCCAGAAGGTGTACATCAGCCCACAACACGAAGTAAAGACACAGAGCACATCAGCATTAAATATCAGACCATGTTCTCAGGCTTCTCATTCAGTTTTACACTAGGCACCTCTAGGCTGGAACGGAGGAAGAGTCACTTGATAGCGTCTGCACACAGACTGAGAAGGGTTCTGCAGATAAAATGCAAAGGAAAAAAAAGCGTTCCTCACTTGTAAATGCTTAATCACATCCAATGCAACCCGAGAACAGCCAGAAATGAAGTGCTAATTAGGTTTAGGCGATGCTGAAGTCATTATGTCAGGAACACAACTGCGTGGCTCCAGACCCACCTCCTTCAGCAGCACGAGGCCCCGCTACGTTCCCACCAGCCTGCAGAAGAGGGATTAAGAGAGCGCGATGGAGTGCTCCAGGCACTAATGACACACTAATTCCTGCTTATCCCTTCATTTAACACACTACAGCGTTACAGTACCCCCACTCCCCTGCCCCCAGTTAAATATCTGACGCTTTCCTAATTTTTTGGGGGGTGTGTTTTAAACCCCTGTAAATTAAAACCAACCCGTCCCTACGTTAAACACTACGTTAAACAGGAAAATTACACAGAACAAGACAACGCAAGGGACACAAGTGGTATTGGCAATGAAAACATAGGACTGTATGTCAACGAAACAAAACAGAACTCAAACCGTTCAGCTACTAGGAAGGCAGACAGACCACTACAGAAACAGCAAGAAATAAACTTCATTATTTGCTAAACACTTGACTTCTGTTAGTGCCTCTCTCTTAGAGAAATTAATCATCATCCCGACAAACTTCAGCTGCAGGGCTTTCCTAGCAACTTTTCACGTACAGGAAAGCTGATTCAAGAACACTTTCTCAGGGGCAGTTGTTGAAATAATTCAAGACGAGATGAAAACCGAAGCCCAGTTAAATGTTATACTGCATAATCTACAAATTCTTTCCTGCCGCTTTCATTTCCAGGACTCTTACTACCCAAAATGCCAAGATCCTTGACTCCACTTTTAGCTACTGCTGCAGAGAGGTCACAAGCCCCAAACCGGCTGCATCTCCAGCCAACACCATGCCTGGTCTCACGAGGGGAATATCCAAGCACGTCAGCACACAGACTCTGCCCTGCAGTCCCCAGTCCCCCTACTAACTGCAGAAGCAGAGGAGCAGCTGCAGAACTCTCCAGTCCTGCTGTCCCTTGCTCATAGCAGCCAATACCAAATCTGTTCTTCACATAACCCTCTACAGAAGTCAAAGAGCTATGCTACATCCTCTGTATTTCCCTCTAGACCAGCCCAACCCCCACAAACCACAGCCAGTGAACTCAACTCGGAAACTAGGCCAAGTAGAAGATGCAGAAGACATTTTCAGAGCATCTGAGAAAACATCCTTATGGTGAGCGGGGAATGGGCATCTGGAAATGCTGCAGGAAGTTTCAAGGTGTTGTAACACTTCTAACAACACAAGCACAGCCAAACAGCATACCTTATGTTAAGGCATACAAGTTGCATCTTGAGCTAAGACGGTACTGGATGACAGGAAGTGAAAGATCAATTATCAAGAATCAGAAAATTAAAAGCTAAAAAAGAAATTTAAATTACCAGGGTTCAAAAATGCCCTCAACACAATATATTGTTACCCGTGAGACAAATAATTTGGACTTAGACATTTTCAGCAAATACCACTAACTGCTACTAACAATTTGCAATCACGTCAAACCAGCTTTAAAAAAACATGAAGTCTTTAAAATTGATAATACTATAGCAATATTCAGTTTAAAAGTTCTCAAATATATTACATACACATACAAGCTTTGTTATGAGCTATGTAGTGTATGCAGTTCTTCAAAGTTATGAAATGCACACATCCAGAAGTTACCTAAGGAGTGTTTTAACAAAAGTGTACAAAAATAAAAATAAAATACTGGCATTAATGTGCAAGCTGTTTTTCCAGGTCATCTGTATGCATTACACCTCAAAGAAAGCACACTCTCAGGAAACATTTTATCACAAAATAGCTTATGTTTTAAGCTACTTTGAACACTCACTGTTGATCTCCAGTTCTCAAAATTTTCCACATAAAGCTTTCAAGATATTGCTTGAAGATCCTACTCCAGTGCAGCTGTGAATTAAGGGAACCAAGTAACGAGATGACATTTTAGAAGAGTCTGCAGCGCTGTCCCGGGACAAGAGAAGCATCCCTGGCATTTACAAAGGGGAAAAAAGGCAAGACCTACAGCAGCCCTTAGTCCGCAGAACCAAATTCCACAAACAGTTGATTTGCAGCTCTGAGAAAGCTGCTTTCTGAGCAAGCATGTAACTTCGCTGGATAAATCTCAACTGCATACCAACAGCACAACTGGCACACTGCGCTGTGTCAGAGCTTGAGGTAGTTTTTAATACGCAAGGCCCAGCGAACCATACAACACGAGGAAAAGCCTGAGAAATCCTGAATTCCCTGGAGCCTCCAACAGAAGTTTAACAAAAACACAAGAACGAGATTAATTTGCCTGCTCTGAAGACGTGCTGTGATGTTACTTCTCCCCTCAAAGAATGAGGCCTTTGGAGCCCGGCCTCCTACAGAGCAGCCATGCAGATAAGGTCGTAATTTACAGAATTATCTGCTGTCTGTGTAAAATGCCAGGTACCACGTTTCCAAACATGCTATTTTTAACAGTTTATCCTTCAAGGTGATACTGTGTGCTAAGAAAGACATTTTGATTTCAGACATTCTGAGTTTATCACAATGGTTAGGAAAGAAAGCTTAGACTTTTGGGCGCACGAGGAAATTAAGTGAGCCCTAACCTGTCCCGGTTTTACCATCATCTCAAGACCTTCTCTATGAAGTATGGATGTGGTTGTTTCTAGTGCTTAATAATTTCAGGGTTGAGACACAGAAGCCCCCACGTGCGGCCCTACCCCTCCGCACAGCATTGTGTGTGTGAGAGAAAATGCTTCCAGGCAGCCATTTGCTGTGGGACCTCGGTCCCGCACTCACATTTCAATTTATTTTCATATATAATTTTACCTGTACCTAATTACATCCCCAATACTTGTTTTTATGCCACTTGCCACTTCTCACTTCATGCTAGAAGTCACTGAAAGTTTTTTTCTTGTTGCTAGTTTTTCTAAGTGATGGCATTATTTTACATGTCAGTTCAGACCAAAACCGGTGAAGTGTAAGGTGTTTTAGGTGTGCCCCCCTTATCTATTTGCACTTGTAATATCAATATCAAGTCTCTCATTTAACCCCAACAAACTGAAATACAGCAAAAGCAAAGAGCTCTTTCTCCTTTAAGATGATAAAGGAATTTCCCTTCTCTTCGAACTGGAGCAGCCTAAATGCCAGAACTGTCATCTGAACTCTGATTTAGGCTGCTGCTCCTACCATCGCTATTCATTCAAAACCTGGGCTGCAATTACTCGAATCTCCATCGGATACACAGTGCCTTCTGATGCTTCATGTCCTAAGCATGCCTGCTCCTGCTTATGTTACTCAGAAAATCTCCAGCTCAGAAAAATGGCAGCTTGAAGGCTGGCCACTGTGTCATGCGCTCCCATCCTCATGATACTCCTCTGAATCTTCAGGGAGGATAAAAGCAGTCGTAAATTTGCAGCCACCCTGCCATTCTTTTCCACAGCACAAAAAAAAAAAAAAAACTCTAAGAACAAGAGAAACCTATTCTTGTTTTCTGCTTCTATTAACAGAGAGTAGTAAGGTATCAGGGACCACAGCATGTTGACTAGAAAATATTAAGAGAGAATTGAAACTGTATTTATTAGCAAATAGACATAGATAGTTTGGGTGAGCTAAGTCCTTTTCGTGGTTCAGATTGGGTCCTGGCAATCAGGAAATGGAAGTTCGAAACAGGAGTCAATTAACCGATTAATGAACACTGTAGAGAGTGCAAACAATCTCACCAGATCAACAAAGCCATTTGTTTGCAGATACGAGCTACAGAAGTTTATCTCGACATTAAATTCTCTCTGCTCAGAAAAGAAAACAAAGCAGCAATCACAGCCTCCCGACTTTACAGGGTGAAAACTGGGCAGGAGTGCCTCGAATCGCTCATAAAAGCAAATCCATGCATTATCACGTTATCGGGACTCTTTTCCCATATGTATTACTGACAGTAACCATGCTCACAAGTATAGCAGCTGACTTTGAACATGCTGACCTTGAGCAGGCAAATGACCTTAGCAGCATGTACTTCTGGCTTATTTCATTGCAACGGCGAGGCAGTCTCACCATCTATAGTAGTCTAGAGTCTCTGGCCACCACCCCTGACTATTTTAAGATATCCCAATACACTTCAGTGATGCACAGTTCAAAGTGATAGAATAACATCTGCTAGCATATTTAAGTGCAAGTTGTTTACAGAGGAATATTTGGCTTGTTCTCCTACTTGGCTTCCCTGACAGAAAACTCCATTTATTAAGAGTTTTACTTCCTATTTATGCATCTACTTTTCTTTTTTTTTTTTTTTTTTTTTGAGCAAGAATTTTAGGTATTGTGAAAGGAGAAAAACAAGACGTCCCACTCTAGATAAAGCTTATTTAGAAACTTCAAGTATGTGACAACAATGGGTGGACTTGAAAGGCAGTTACTTCCTGAGATGTCAACTCTGCATGACTTCTTCCCTGGATAAAGAAAACCTATATTAAGATACGTGTTTATTTGCATGCCAGGCTTTAAATTGATACTTTATACCTGTAAAGTGTGGGCTGATCTCATGTTAGGAAAAGACAATTGACAACTGCTGCAATGGATTAATGTGTTATTACTGCTTCATAATTGCCCATTATAGCTACAACCCGAACCCACAGAAGGAAAAAACACTCTCAGGAGGTGCTGTCAACCTGCACCATCTGGAGTAACTGCAGTGCCACAGAGCACATCTAATCAAGTTACAAAGCCCAGTGAGAAAACAAGCCTGGCCAGGAGTATACAGCCACCAGGGTTTGTTTTTTTTATTTATTATTTTTTCTAGTTTTAAAGAGTATGTATAAGAAAGAGGGAAAACAACAGATCAAATCAGCTTCACAACAATTTGAAAAAAAAACAAAAAAACAACATAACCTAAGTTGTTTATACTCTATTCTGATACTAAATATGAAGGTGACAAGTTATAAATAAAAGCAGCCCCAGTGCACTCGTCTCCAAGCATGCACGTAGCCCTCACTGTACTCCAGCTCGCGGACAGTAATTAAGCCACACAACTCAGCTGCTCTATTATTTCCCCCAAATCCTTTAAAAGGGAAGAGTCTGCATTGGATTCAATCGCTCTTCCGAACTGCAGAAACAAATGGGTGAGTGCAAGCTACCATGGCAGACGAAGCATTTATGTTAAGGGGTGAAGGAGAGGTGGTCTTGGCAAGTGTGCTGGGATCGAGGAGGGTCTAGAGGGCTGTTTGCTGTACCAGCAGCACCAGGACCACAGAATGCAACAAATACCACTTTTTTCATCCCCTCCGAGTCTTCACGGGAGAGCAGCTTAAAAGGAGGAGATGGAGAAAAGGCTGGTGCCATCCAACAGGAATACATCCAGCAGTGATTTTTCCATCCCTCTGAGCTCTGCCGCAACAGTAGTGACATTTGGCATTTTGTCTGGAACAACTGTTGATTAGCAACTATCCTCGGTTGGAAGGCAGGAGGAAGGATATCACTGACTGATTCGGGAATGAGTGGACTCCACTGACTGCTTTACTCCTTTGCTTTTCCTTGTGGGCACATTGCTGAATTAACTAGGATCGTATGTTACTGCTGTCACCACCCAAGGAGAAAAACAACTCCAAGCTCTGAGCACTCCTTTACAGCCAAACACCTTCCTTCCAGCCTGCAAGCATCACCCGAGCACTCCAGGAGCCTACCACAGCTTCAGCTCGGCCCCCATTTTATAGAGATCAATTATACTGCTTCCCATCCACTTCATTTTCCCAATCAATTTGGCAGTGCTAAACAGCAGTTTGAGTATGGATCTCTGGCTGCCAGGAGTAGCAAAGAAAACAAAAACAAATAAATCAAAATAAAGGTGATCTCCTCTGGAAAAAAAAAATAAAAAAGGCAGGCAGTAGCTCCTCCCAACCAACGCCAAGTGCTGGAAATCACAAGGCTGTGCCTACACAAACACTGACATAACACTGCAGACTCTCCCTTAGCAAGCTGTGTTCAGCACACACTGCAAATGCTGAGTTGTGCTTTACAAACATGGTGTTGTGGTCAAGTAAAAAGTGGAAGAAGAAAGATACTGGAGAAGAAAGAGGCTTTATTATTACCAAACTCCACTACATGCCGTTAGGTGGAACTGTGCATCCTTTACATAAAATTTTACTTGCTTTGAACAATGCCTAAATGTTACAGACAACAGTGATATACAGAATGAATCTCCTGTCATTTGGTAACAGCTAGCGATGAGAACAGAGCTTCTGGCCACTGCTGTTGCACCCAGCTGGTTCAAAAAGGGGCAAATTCTACCCAAGTTTCTCTGCAAAAAAAAATCCTGGAAGGAGCACCATGTAAAAGGAGAGGTCTGCTGCGAAACCAGACCCGAAAAGACCTGTGGCAACACAGAATGCCACGCACAAGCTCTTTTCGTGACAGTGGGGCAATCTAACACTCTGAAGCCCCCGTTCTCACTTTCTTTTCCCAAAATACATACAACCTTACGAGAGAGACGAAGAAAAGGAAAATGACTCCCAGAGTATGCCTTAGAAAAATCTTCCACCTCACCAGAGGAGCATGAGACAAGAGAGTCAGAAGTAAGAGCTATCTGTTGATTCCCCTCCTTCCCAGCCCACACTGTGCGAGGAAGGGAGAAAAGCAGCTTTTAATGCTGGATGTAACGCTCTGGTTTTCTTGGTTTAGGGCACAGATGACCCAGAGCAACATACTTATCATGCTTTTTCCCTATATGACAAAAGCTTGATCATCTACACTGTATATAAAAGCAGCTTTTTTCTTTCCAAAATGTATACACTGCTTAGTTACTTACCTACTTAGATCACTCACAAAAGGTCAGCAATCTTAACGCGTGAGACCAGCAGCAAAGAAAAGGCCTTGAATACCAGACCCCACTAGCCCACAACTATTAAAATCCAGGCCAGCATAAAAACAGCATGTAAGCACAGTCACTGACTTTCAGGGAAACAGCATTTGGAATAACATTTCATCTTTGAAACAAAGAAGAAAGCCATGACTTAAGATAGTGCCTTGCAGTTAAGTACTTACTCCCATCAATACTCTGTCTTTGCAGGTGAATTATCTAGTTTCTGGCAACAATTTCCAAAGGTTAGTTAAAAACAAGTATAAAAATACTTTATAACATTTCATTATTTTCCTTCTCTTTGCTTGGGAAAGCTGAGACCACCAGGAGTAGCATCACTTCGCCTGACCTCTCCTCATACAGAGCTACTGTACGATTTTCAGTGATCATTGTCACCTCTTCTCTGCTATAGACCAAGGTAAGGTGAAACTTAGGACAATCCATTGTCCACTCACCTGCCTGCATTACAGTTCCTGCCTTAAGTGCTAATAGTGGATTATTACTCAGTTTTCCAATTTATTGCTCATGTCCTCTCACAGACCTAAAATACTGCACTACCATTCAAAATAAGGTTAACAGAAGATTTTGTTGCCTTCTCTGCTCTTGCAATTCATTCACGACAGTCTCATACATACACAGGAAAAAACGTGGTGATGAGATACAAAAAAATGTTCTCTCTTCGTTCACTTCTGCAAAACTTCTTTACATATTTCCCTTGAGCATTTGAAGAGCACTTCTACAGACAAGGGTGGACATGTGCCTTCAGCAAAGTGCCAAATCTCACTGCAAACTACAACTCTTATTTTTGAAAATGGCCGTGGCATAAGTAACCCACAAACTCTACCAAGTCAAACAGAAGGTGGGAAGTTGCAGTGGGGTTGATGTAACCCTCTGAATAGTTTTGCTCCTCTGCCTGGTTCCCCAGCAAAGCCGCAGTTCAGCGTAGGCGCCCCCACAGAGGTGGGAAGACAGGCCTGCTTCCTTTCCAAAATATACACACACTGCATCTGAAGGCATTTCATTCCATCCTCCCCTAAGTCTGCAGATCCTAAAATAGTTGTCTAAAGGCAAAACGCAACCCTTCTGCCTCATACCTTTTTCTTGAACGTCTTGAGCTTGGCAGAGTGCTTTTGCACATCGGAATAGGTCAAGTGTCACATTACACTGACGTTTATATAGATATTTCCTAGATAGTGTGCTGTTCCTGTCACTTGGTGAATCAAAACCTCGTGCACTGTCACCTCTGAACAGACAGGGATCTCCACTGGTAAAAACTACAGTAAAGCTCATAATGCACTTACGGGTTAACATGCTCTGAGGACTTCATACAAGAATACAGACGTGATTATGCTAAGAAAGACAGCTGTAGGGAACAAGCCTTTTAAAAAAAGTTGTTCCAATCTGAACTGTAATGGAATTAATTTAGTTCAAAGCTTTAAAGAGCAAGAAAACTTTCATTTAATTGGATTTGTAAGTGACCTAAACAAACACACAGCACCACTGAACCTAGGAAAATGAGAGATTTCAGTAAGTCTCAATCGCTGCTTGCTTCTTTTTAAAGGGTTTGTTTCAACATGTCATAGTCAAACAAGTCAAACCTGCACTATCACTCCCACCCTCTAATACAAAAACATTTAAGCACAGATATATTTTAAGAAGTAGCTCCTTTGTTGATTGACAAGTGGCAAAATTGCTTGCAAAATAAATTCTACCTCAATACCATTTATTGTCTGAAGGTCCTCCTCATTCCTTGTCAGAGCTTTTCTCTTCAAATCTCCTTAACATCACTTATGTTGAGCACTTTTGGAGTCAACTCCCTATTTTCTGATATTATTTACACTGGTCAGGTACTCCTAAGCAATAAAACGAAGTCTGAGAAACCGTATGCCAAGCTACACAAAGTTAATTTGAGCCCCTCAGCCAGCAGAGAGCCATGCATCCACAATGAAATCCAATGGGCTAAAAACCTTTTCAGAAGTAAACTTTCTGCTGGAGGAAAAAAATAAAAGCTAACTTATGTCCATTTCAAAATTTTCTTAACCAATATTTACCTCAAATATAGCATCAGAACTATTAAAATAAACAGGCCCTGATCTACAAGGAAACTCGTTGGACTCTGTTACCCCATGTAAAGCCCTTACACGGAGCCAAGACAAGCATGTACACCCACCAGCTTTATTCTTAATAACCCCCCAAAAAGTATTTTTGAGTGTACATGCACAAAGCCTACTTAGCCACGCTTTAATGCACATAATGTAATGCAAGTATCCAAACTAGACAAGAGGTGCCAAGGAGCTGCACATTGATCTTGAAGCACAGAGACCTGTGCAACTCTGCACGTGTCAAAACCCTAGACGATAGGTGCTAAGAAGCACAACCCCCCAAAAAATAACAGCTAAAATTTGTACGAGGGCAGCTGAATAAGCGTAACAATGCCATGTCTGAGTCATGTAAAGGAGAAAAAAAAAGTCTGAAACTAGACAGCACCAAATGAAGTATTACAATAGGACCACCCAGCCTGGTTGCCTACAGCCTCTCCCTTTGTCAGTTCTTGGGCAGGGGGGAAGGAGACAAAGAGCAACAGCTCCCAACAATCTGCAGTTGTGTCAATAAAGAAAAAAGCCAAAATATGTACAGAAGTACTCTCGTACTTCCATATGAGAATTCTCACACGCACTTCGAGTAGCTGCTGAATTATGAATTTGTACCCAACAGCTGATGTTAAGACTTGTGTATAACCTCACAGAACTCATGCTGCCTTTTCAGGACTTGCTGTATTTCCAGGCTCCAGAAAATATGCGCGTCTCGGATGGCACACAGCTCTTACACTAAAAGGAGCTCTCGAGTTACTTCATTTCTTATTTCTCATGTGCACGTTTCTGTATAACGTGGGTATGCATCAGTCAACATGACTTCCCAATTTAGTCAACTCTGCGTGCTTTTGCAAACCTTAGCTGCAGTTTGCAATTACTAATAAGGAAATGCAGGTGATTAGTGAGAATATTTTATATGAGGACAGTACATGAAACGTTCTTGTTTACAAGCTATGGTCAAAAAACAGTTAGATTCTTCTGGCACGAACTCCCATCACCATAGTTTCATCATGCCCAGAACTGTATTGCACAAGTTTTCACTTCCAACATGAATAGCTGCAACATATTTAAAATTGTCTTTAGATTACTCATTGTCCTAGGCTACTGGCTTTTCCCTGAATTTGCAGAGACAGGCAACACACAGGATATACAGCTGCCAACAACGCAAAGCAGAACTGAAAAAGGTGTTCTATCAAGACAAGCTCAGCTTATAAAGAAAACAGAAGCACTTCAGATGTTAAATATTAATGGCTTTCAAAACGTTTCACCAATTGGATGACTATACGAGGAAAGGATTAAAAAAAAATCAGAAATATACATCCGATATAGAATGCAACCGTTTACCAAAATCACTTTAAATGCCCAACTGATATCACCTGAAACATTTAAGCATACTGTCACTCCCTAACTCCAGAAGTTCACTGAAGTCCACAGCTGCTGAAGGCACTCAATTAGAATTGAGTTTATAAGAACTAGGCAAAATATTTACAAGTACAGGAGAAAAACAGAGGAGTTTACATCATCTTTGGCAACAGTACATAAAATATGGTGTTTCTAGTACACTGTCCAGCTGCTTACAGAAAAAAAAAAAACTCTTATTAGGAAGGCAGGAAAGGCATGCTAATCAAGCAAGCAAACGCTATCTTTTTCTAACACACTTCTAGAAAAAAAACACATTATGAAAATATCCAAAGCAAATATTCATGTTCAAAATAGTAACCAATCACTTAATCTTGGTATGTCCCAGATTCTTAAATGGTCCTTGTGTTCTCCAAATTATTATCAGTTATCTGAAGGAGTAGTTATTTAAACCATTAACATTAATATATGAGAAATTAAAAAAAAACTTCTCCATTAAAAGTTAAAAAAGTAAAAGACACCTACCTGTAATACCGAGATTGTAAATATGTTGAACAAATAGTCTTTGATACATGGCTGGCAGACCCAAAATCTATTACTTTAACCCGGTAAGGCTGCCGAACAGGATCCACCAACATAATGTTCTCTGGTTTGAGGTCAGCATGGATTAAACCAAGACTTTTTAGTTTTTTCAGTGCAGTGGCCACCTGTTGCAGAATAGGCCGTATTACTTTCAATTGAAGAGGGCTGAATTTGTTTTGTTTCAGGAAGTCGTATAAATTCTGTTCCAACATCTCAAAAACCAGACAAGTATGGTTACGATGCTGAAAGCATTCATAGGCTCTCACAAAATTGAATTCGTCGGCATTTTCAGTACTTAGTCTTGCTAATATGCTCACTTCTATTTGTCCTTGGCGTGCATACGAAGGATGATTCTTCAAGATTTTGATTGCCACGATCTCATTTGTCCCCCTTTTCCAGCACTTCACCACTTGTCCAAAGGTCCCTCGCCCAAGGAAGTCAAGAACCTCGTAAGTATTTTTCACAGAGCACAATACCTCATGCTGTACTAGCTGGTAGTCTCCATCTCCACTTGTACCACCTTGTTTTGAAGTCGCAGCAGTTGTCACAACCGTCACCGGGTTTCCTACATTGGTTTGCAACATTGCAGGCAATATGGACAGTTCATCAACGATCTGCATCGTGCTGTTCTGATTATCCAGCTCTTCACTCTTACGCTTCAATCCACATCGCTGGGGTCCTTCCAGTATATCTAATCTGCTTCTTTGAGTCCCAGTCGGAGGTGCCTCTATCTGAGCTCGCTGCGCCCGCGCTGCTAACGCTTTTGTAGCACCTGCAATATTTTTTAAAGCAACAGCATTTGACTGCAACAAAAAGTTCTGTCCTCGAGGTCTGTCAAATGGGTTTTTAGTCTGAAAGAAAGTACTAACCCTGTGGGGAGAAATTCCAAAGTTTTTACCATTCACGTAGATTTGTGGGTAGGCTCTTTCGTGGTACACGCAACTGCTTGGTTCTAGTTTGAGTTTCTTCACACTACAAAAGGCACTTGACTGGGTTTGATAAACATATGGTGGATAGACCAAGACTTGTGAGGCCATACCTACGGAGGAAGGGAAAAAGAAAAAGCAGGTTAGAATTCTGCATTCACATTTCCAAAGTTTGCAGCAGTTTCCCCACTAAAAATAATAATAAAAAGGACAAGTGTATTCACTGAACTATGTAGCTTGAATTTTGTATTTAGTTTCTTACAGCAAAAAGCAAGCTCATCACGCCTGCCCAGTGCGGTGCCTTTAGCACAGACTGCAGCAGCAGCAGATTACATTAGTAAACGTTTTCAGCAACTGCATGGGGCAGAAGAGAGAGAAGTCTGCAACAGGCCAGCGCCAATGATTTTTGATGTGAAAGAACCAGCTTTGTGCCAGAAGAACTCTGCTTTCATTTAAAAGCCTCCAGCATTTCTGCATACGATGATACCACAGCCTTCAACAACTTAAGGTGAAAAAAATACAATTATTTATAAATGGCAACGTAAAAATAATGCCATGGGCTGACCCTACCCTCTGTCCTACCCCTTTGTCACAAGTACCATCAGGCTTGTAAGAGCAAACAAACGACACAACGCTGGAGAAATTTCACTGCCATGAAAGTGACAGTGCAAGACAGGGCCCAAAATACCGTGCGTGCACACGTGTTCACATCAACGATCGTCACTTTCTGCATAATTTAAGATGCACAGTAATTAGCCCATTCATGACGTGCAGGTACTTTAAGCCGTACACCTGCCCATTGCAGAACTTTGTGTACCAGAGGCACAGTGGCAGGGGGGAGAGGCACCAATCCCCACCTTGGAAATTAAATATTAACCACGCTCTTTCAGGTATGCTGACTTTGTGAGTTGGACCTGTGCGTGTGTTTGTGTACTTCTGCCAACACAATTGCTTCCTTGCTACAAGAGAAGTGAAAGTTAAACTAAAAGTGGACAACTTTGACTTGGGAAGTCACAGTAAGGTTGAGATCCAGATTTCCATCCGATCCACTTCTCCCTCCTTGAGGCCATCACATTTTCAAAAGGCCTCTAGAGCTTTCCAGCCTCCCTTCCCAAACCACGAGCTGAGCATGCTAGAGGAACACTGGATGGAAAAGGGACATGACAGCAGTGCCTTGCCTGCATATAGGATGAGGAATCCCAACTCCACCTTAAAATGCAGAGGCAGAACAGCTCTCAGATGCCAGACCTTCCAGCTCGTCCAACCCTGCTGCGTGCCACTCCAGATCTGTCAAACACCAGCTTAAACCTTCGCGTCATGTAATGCTAAACACCAAGGAAAAGGCACTGACTCACAATCTCAAAGCATCGACAAACATTCTCCAAATTCTTGGATCCTCTCTTAAACAACATGCCCCGTTAAAAAGTGCCCAGCTGTGTTTAAATTGAAGAACACTTCCAAGTACCCCTCGCATAGCTTTAATAAGGAGAGTTTTCATTCCATCCAACATAACAAATTCATGCATAGAGTATGTTTGGACCTACATTAACAAATAACAAAAAAAAAAAAATTAAAAAAATTTTCTTGCCCTGCATTTCTCTTGATATTCTTGCTGAAATGGTTTAGGATTCTGTGTTATCCCCCCAAAAAAAGTTATTTAAACTGGTTGAAGCTAACATATAATTGCACTGAAGGTAAGACTTAAGACAGATGGAGCTTACATTTAATTACTAGCAAGAAGAGGTTTCCTATTATCAGCTTACTACACCAAAACAGGAGCTCTTCAACTGAGTGAGTTTGCCTGAAGCCTGCCTTAGCAACACCCAAAAATGAGGGAGATTCAGAATGTGTAAGTTATTGCACATGGGGGTACCACCTTCCTCGGCAGGGAGCTATCTCCAAGTCATCACCTTTATCATCATAGCAAAAAAGGTAACGCACACAGCAACACAAGGCTTTGTGTGCTAACCCCATAGAAGTGACAGTAATCCAGGGAAAGGAGTTTGGGAACAAAACCCATTCTTGCTCAATTTCAAAAACTGTCTCCATAGCTTTTGTGATGGGTGAGATTTTGAAACAGATGGGTTCGTTTCTCTTCTCTGAAGTGCTTCACAGAAGTTAATGAATCGAAACATATTTAGGCAATCCCACATACAAGTATTAATTCAAAACAGGGCGGTAAATCAGCAAGCAACAAAGGAGCACTTCACTGATTTAATCTGAAATGAAGCTTTACTTACAAGAGGAAACAAAGCCCAACAAGTCTCCACGATGCCATGGTTTTAGAGCTTGGTTTTATTTCTTTTCCTATGCCTAGGCCAGCCTTTGAGTTGAGCTGAGCAGCACACTCCTGAAACCCAGCTCCCAGCGCAGCACAGAACAGCCCCTTGCTTTCCTGTTCCAGGAGGAGCCCATGGGCTCTCCCCCCCTTGTGCTGGTTCAGGAAGCCAGTGAGAAGGCTCAGGTTTCGGGTGAGCACAGCGTGTTTCTGACTTGTAGGGTGTGCTGCGGTGCCCAGCGCTTCTGGGGGCGAGGAATCCAGGAGACTCCTCAGGGGAAAGCAGCGATAAGCGTGCAATGCCGCCCCACCAGCAGCTCTGCTCCCAGATAACAAGTGGTTATTGAGCTATTGTGAGCACATTTTAGCAATTCGGGAACAAAAAAAACACAGTTCAGCACTGAATAAAGCAGATGACATACCCTGGGAAAACAATCTTTGGTGTGATCATGGCAGAATAAACTCTAAAAGTCAAATTTCACTCCAGAAACGTAAAAAATGGTCTTGAGTTCTTGAATGAGCATCCTATCTATTGCCTTCCCACAAACACTTCTCCCTTACTCCCACTGTTTTACTTAAAACAACAACAACAAAAAGCAAAACTCACACTCCACGATGCATTTTCATTTGGAAACACTACAACATCTTCACATAGCCACTGCACAAGACAATTGTGCAGGCGTTGCCACGAATCAGGCACATCAGAAACCCTGCAGCATCCTACACCTGAGGAGCTCTGCTCCACACTCGCAGGCAGCGCTCAGAGGGTGTTTCAGGGAGAAGTGCTCCCTGGATTAACCTGTGTGCTTCACCTCCAGAAGCTAACTTTATTAATAGAATGAGTTTCCCCCCACCCAGATGAAAACCCAGGCACAGACCCAGTCAGCAGAGCTGTGCAAGCAGCCTGAAAGGGCAAACTGCCAGCACACCCTTTCCCGTAACAGGACTGCCACATTCGGGTGGGCTTATCGATTTTTTAACGTGTATTTTGGGAGATTTGCCTTCAAATATCATGTGACAGCTACACGGCAAAGAATAAAAGACCGCTGTGTCGCAGCGTTGGGCACTTGTGATCTTTCTGAGGAGGCCTGCTGGTTAAAGCAGGCAGGATATTGCACGTTTGCACCTACCGCAGAGTGGATTCTCCCTCAGCTGGCCCTGTCACAAATCATTTCACTGAGCCTCTACATCTTTCTGCACGTTTCTTATCAGGACTGCTCCTGCTTCCTCATACAAACTGCAGCTTGTCAGACTACATTTACATTAACAAGTGGAGCTGCGCAATGAGGAGAGGGGTCTGTAGAGCAAGGCAGCTGGTGCCGAAGGAAATATAAATCCGTTCTTTATTTAATGAAAAAAATGCCTTTTCCCAAAGAAATGGCAACAAGCAGAAGGCACGTCACCATCTCTCCACACACCCAGGTTCCCGTTCAGCCAGCCGAGCGGTGCTCTTCACCAGCTTCTTCAAACTATTTCCCCAGCCTTCTCAAGCAGCCTGAGACAAATCCATAAACATGACAAGTTTGGCAGACTGGAACAGCCTGAAGAAGCACAGGCTGTTCCAGGCTTGACCACCATTAATAATTAACTTGAAAATGACATTTCCTCCTGATAGAGTAAGCGGGGGGGAGGGAAGAAGAGCGAGGAGAGCTGGGAAAAGCACTGCACTACAGCCGGGGAAGAACTGCCATGCTGTAGCTTTAATGCTCCTGCACAAGAAGCGGTGCCTTTTAAAGGCCTGCAGAGCTGCAAGCCCTAAGCAAGCCCGGGTAGAAGCCCCTGTACTGGGGCAAAGCCTGGCCCATGGCAAAAATCTACTCATAGTTACAGTTTAACTACAGAAAACTTCTTTTCCAGCTTCTTGCTAGTCCAGGGGGTGAGAATTGCAGCTGACTTACTGGGGAGAGGCAGAAAGCAGCTGGGCAGCAGGCAGGATTTTCTGAAAGTTCAGGGACTTCTAGCACATGCAAGATGTCAGCAGCAGCACTCCTAAAGTGTTTTAATATGCACCCCTTTAAAAGCACTGAAAGGTAACTAACAAGACTTTTTCCCAGGAAAAAAAAAAAAATCACTTTTTTTATTAGGTGCCGATCAACTTTGGAAGTTATTAAGCAAATGCAGAACGGAGTTAGTTGCCCTCTCTTTGCACACCAGAAGCCTTGGTACTGGGAGCAGTAGCATCTTCGTGTTATTGTTTGTCTTGGCTCCAGAGCAGTACAAGCTGTCCCAACATGGGCACTTTCCTACCAGCGCCCTGTTCATACCACCAGCCTCTCTTACTGCAACTGCACGATTTGTAACAAAGCCCTGGCACTTGAGATAGCTCGGAATTTCAAAAGGAAAACACACCTGCAGCGAGAGCTGGGAGTCGAGAGATACAAGCCCAGGGAACCCCAGCTGCCCCGCGCCCTTTCCTGCAAAACCTCCGAGCCACAGCGCGCAGGGAGCTTGGCAGAGCAGCCAGCAGCTTACAGCAAGGACCTACCGTAGGAATGGGTTCCTCACACAGCCCCAGAGGTGAGGCCGACCAAGAACCACATCGCTCAGAGGGGCCGAGAGGCACACGCACAGGTAGCGAGGGGCAATGGGGACGGCAGCAGCCTCGCGGCGCTGCCCAGTATCAGGCATGGAGCTTGCTCCCCACAGCCAGCAGTTCCCCGGACGATTTAGACAGACAGGTAGGGTCTGCGACTAAAGCACGTCTATTAGTGACGAGAGCTCTCAGAGCTTAGGCATTTTTACCCATCCGATGCCAGCAGCGCTGTGAAGCTGAGCCGCTGCCGTCCTTCGCCTGGTGGTGCCCGGAGTGGTGCTGGAGGCCGGGGCAGGACGGGCAGCCACCCGTGCGGTGACCCAGCCCCACGGCTGTACGAGATAAGGTTACATCCAGCCCAAGAAGAGTGCTACAAGGCTCATTTGGCAACATCTGAGAGCTCTCCTAAGATACAGTATTAATACCAGACATGGTACTCAAATTGCACTGCTATGGTCTTCAAAATTCTTTTTTTTTTTTTTCTTCCTTTTTTTCCTTTTTTTCTCCATATAGCACGGAGTTTACTAGTAGTGCCTTTACGGTTCAAACAAAATATAATAACCAGGTTGACTGAACAGCCTGTTTGGGGGAAAAAAAAACCTTCAGGACTCGGGAAGCCACAGAGAGCTATGCGTGGCTGGAGCCACCGAGGGCTCAGTCCAGAAGAACACTTGCAGAGTTTATTAAAAACCCCTCAATAATGGAAAATGCAAGTTTGTTCAAGTGTGATACAAACGAGCCACAGCACTGGTGTCTCAATACTCAGAAACAGACCTAACACCGTGGATTTAATGCAGATGTATTGTACATAAAGTATCCCAGTGAACTCGTGACTCAGTGCTGCCCTTTGTACCAGCAGGGAGACTGAAGAATACAATCGCTATATTCATAATTTCCACAAATATGAACAGCTCAATCTTGTGATTCCAGAATGACTGCAATCACAGTGAAAAAGACAAACGGAACAATACTTCAAGCCTTTATTTTTCTGCAAGGCAAGAAGCAGTTACGCAACTGGAAAGCAAACTGAAGTTGTATCTGCCACCAGCTCTGAATTAGGCCACGCTCCCTCCATCAGAATGTGCCATCCTCAACACAAACGGCACTGCAGCTCGCCTGGGGTTCACCAGCCTAATCTCTCCTTTTAAAAGACTCATTCTTTTTGACCCTGGAAATATCAGACCCACTGAAATAGAAGTCCCTAAACCCCGCGCCTCCAGGTTCTGCGTGCAGGTACAGCGCCGCAGGACGCTCTCAAGCCACTGCTGGTGCCTGGCCCTCTCCATGCAGGGAGCGGGATGAAAAGACTTCTGCCACCTCACCAGAAGTAGAACTAAAATTGATAGAAGAGTTAACTCAAACTACCTGTTGGTAAAACAGCACCTGGAATACTGTTTTGTTGTTTCTTAAAGCTACCTAAACAAGTATGTATGCCACTTTTCCTTCTCAACTATTCTATTCATTCTATTTTGATTTCACTGCTTAATTTCACATCCTTCATCTGCGCTTGTTAAAATCAGAAGTGGATCAATCCAGCTAAAAAATTGACTTAGAAATTTGATTTTAGAATAGGTCTAGACAACATCAAATGCAGCTCCTCCAGGAGTATAAACCTGTATGGCTATTTTCTTCATTGGTATTTCAGCTTTGTTCCTGGACCTTCTGAAACAGGGTGTGGAGAACAGAACAGCTAATATACCAGAACATCTGTATGCCCATGATAGAGTCCCCTATCCATAAACCTTATTCTTCATTAACCTTTTTGAACTACTCAAGGTGGAGGAGGTTTTTTTCACAACTATTTTCATCCTCTCTTATTAGAAAAGATTTCCAGCTGGACAGAGCACGCAGAAGTGCAGTGGCTCAAAATTACTGCTCTCCCCATAGGACTTGAGCATTAGTTTGCGACAGCACACATGCAGATAACCTGGCAAATTCACGGAGTCTGAGGTGATGAAAAGATTTGCAATTTGAGGTCTACTACATCAAGAGAAGCCAGTCCAGGAATTGTAGAAAACCGTTTCCTATGCATTGGGAACTATCCAGCAGTAGCTTTTGAGTTCAGTTTCCCCAAATATGTGAAAAATCATTACCACTTTTCCAATAGGACCAACAAGAACTTCGCAAGCAGGTACTGAGGTGTCAGCACAGCATGCCTAGGTCATATTCAAATTCCTTCTGCAATAAACATTTTGCAGTAAGAAAGAATGGTCAGTTTGGGTAAGTTTATGGTGTTTGTTGTTGTCTTTTGTTTGTTTGTTTGCTTTTGTTTTAAATCTGACTTAATTTTAAAATAAGTAAGGTATCTTATCCAACACACTTCTCTTGATTTGTCTTTTTCTGCTACAATCTTCAGATCAGACTCTTCAGCTACACCCAAAAACAACTTGCAAACATATACTTACTAGGGCATATATACAAACACACAAGCATGTGTGCATGTATATAAACACTTCCCAGTTAGAATGTGTGTGTGTGTATATTAATCAACTCCTTTCATATATATAATGTGTACATATGTACACACATACAGAGTAAAACCTTTCCAAGTCCTAACTTCTTTTCAGAATATAAATTCCTTACATAAAAGCAAAATATTATGAGCACATTAAGTATTGTCAGGCATTTTTATTTCCTTGTAAGTAACAACACCATGAAGATAGATTTGGCTGCTTACTGAAAATAGCTGTATGTACATCGCAGACGTAGAACAATGAAGAAAATGGAGGGAAAACAGTTTTAGGGTGGTGTTTGTTTTTGTTTTAAACCACTTCTTTCAGGTTCCTAAAGATCTGGAGGAAGCAGCGTTTCCTATAGGCAAAATCCCTATTAGAAACGCATCCTCTCTCACAGAACGCTCAGCCTTTTGCTTCCTAACAGATCAATAATCGTAGTAACCTATACTGTAATCCTTCCCAAAGCCACCAGTGCAAGAAATTTCTCCCTCTCCCCTACGCAGAACTTATTGATTTAACTGAACAGGAAGATGTACAATAGGAAAGCAAGATTACACACAACATATCCATCTTGTGCTCTGGCTACTGGGATCGTAAGAGTAAGCCAGCTTTCCCCCTGTTGTGTTCCATTCATTTTAATCTTTAAAACAAAGTTTAGCCATCTCTTCAACTTAGTTTTATGAACATATTCAGTCTGGAAGAGCACTTGTCAAAGAGCTCCCGAAGTATTTCTCAAGGAATACTCCCAAGCTGCCCTGTTACAGAGCTCAAAGCTGCCAGTCACAGGAAGCCATTAGCCCAGAGCAGCGTTTCAAAAGCCGTACAGAAAAGGCCTTTTAAAGAAAACTTTAGAGTATCATGAAAGCAACCCAATCCTATCCGACTGAACACCAATTCGTTTCTTGACTCACAAAATAGGCTGATATTAATAGATAAGGGAAGAGGAAACAAAGAGCTTTTTCTTCTTCTCTTAGGAATGAAGCCTGTTGCGTTGGAAAGGATTCACAAGAAGACCCAGGAGCACCAAAATTCCCATATTCAACAGATGCAAGTGATGAAAAAGATCTTGTGAAGTCCTCCTCTATCCTTATAAGTAGTTTAAATCTTCAAAAACAAGCTGTAGGGGAAAAAAAAATCCCCACAAGAACAGTCAGATTCTGGACAAGTAACCAATTCCAATGATTGGGGGAAAAAAAAGAAAACAGAATAATTGAAAGGAAAGGGGGAGGAAGTTTGGGCAGATGACCTAAGATTCCAGGAAAACACAGGCAGGAAGCCATTGACAAGGCAGCAATACACACTAGCAGCTTTTCAGTCAAAAAGGAAGATGTTTTACAAGAAACAAGCAAAAAACCTCCTGAAGAGAAGTCACACCACTTGTTAGGCAGCAACACAGGCAGGGCCTGCGTGACACAGAGAAGCAGCAAGTACACTTCACTCGAGTTGGTGGAAATAGCTAGAGGTGAAGACACCATTTTCTGTAAATACTGATGCTTACTGCTTCGTTTTGATGCTTCAATAGAGACTGTGGAAACACGAGAGACAGGGTGTTTCCTATCTATACAATGGCAACAAACGGAAATGACCACAGGTTCAGATAAAATTGTGTATAATTTTATGAATTCCTGATGTTAGGAGCATCTTCCAGAAGGAGCTTAAATCCCTCGTGGAGAAAAAAGGGGTTCTTTGCTTCCCTTACAATAATGAACTCTGCATCAGTTATCGGTAGTAAAGTTCGTTTTCTCTCTCTCTGCATTTTTGCCTGTGTATGACAACCTCCTCCTTCACACCTTGGCCTGCTCTAGCTCCTTTCCATGGGCAGGGGCTCACGGGATTCAGCACCAGCAGGACTCAGGAAAGGTTCGGCCTCATGGCCTGCAAACAAGCACTACTGTGCTCACAGGGTCTCTGTCAGATGGGGACCACGGGTCACACAGGCAGCAGAGGTGGCCACAGGACACCCAGCACGGCCACCTCACGGAGCACGGCTTTATTTTTAAAGCACCATGATGTTAACAGGACTCGGAATAGGTATCAGGACCTGGTTCTTCTTGTCCCAGGACTTTTCATCAGGTGTAAAATGGTAGAAAAATCTGCCAGTTACCTGAGTGGATAATTACGGCAGCCACGTACGTATTCAGCAAGTAATGTTTATACGGCTACGAAAGGATTTTCATTCGACAATAGCTGACTTTTTACACGAAGAGCATTAGTCACATTTAATTTGTAACATGCTTTTAAACAGCACTAAAATAGTTTTCTAGAACCCGTAAATTACATTAGTAAGAATGGAAAGAGTCACATGAGTTTGAGATTACTCATTTTATAAATAGTTTTTTTGATGGCAGTGTCATTCATAACATGCCATAATAATTCTGTGTACGTAAGAATTCATTTGCTTTTGTAAATATCAAGACTGTTGCTATAACTTGGATCATACTGAAAATCCATGAAAATATTTTCTTTTACCTGCTTTGTCTTTGGATATTTTACTGCATCTTATTCTATTGCTGTGTTTTACAACTTGAACTCAGTATTTTGCTAGACACCATCCTGTTACACAGGAATAGGGTACACCGGAGCTAGAAGAAAGGACACTTTGAAAAAAGGAGTACTTTGTAATGCTTCCTTAAAACACATGGTGGAAAAAAAAAAAAACTTTCTGTAATTCCAGGACCATTAAATATGTACTGTTAGTAACATAGGAAGGTAAAGTTCTGCAACACTGAAATTTTAAACTGATTCCAAATCACTAAATAAGAGAAATTCAGAATTAATCTGCTTGAACTCCCTTGCCTAAAAGACACTCCAGGTATTTGGCTCATCATCCGTGTTAAGCAAAATCACTAAACTAAAGATTAACCTCATTTTGTCAGAAAGTCACCCGCTGTCATGACTGAAGTGGAACATTAGGACACTGTATGGAAACAAAATTAGTGACAGTGGAAAAAGAAATACAACTGTACAAAGATTATCCCCAAACTGCATCCAAAAATAATCCTCACACACAAATTCTTACCATCTTTCCCATCATTCACTACACTGAAATAAAACAACTGAAGAATTAAGGGAAGATTAAGAAACAAAAGAAAGAGGACATACCCTGTAGGAAATACTACGCTATCAAAGGAATTCAAACCATAAAAACACTTGTGCAATTACGTGCTGCTCATTTGCTTCTCCGTCACTTAAAAGTTAGTGCCTCTGAAAAGAAATACAACTTCAGTTTCTCTAAAAATCCGAGAGACAGACAGCAGCTCTAAATCAGAAGGGGCTACAGAGGGGGGTGGAAAAAGCCCCAGGCAGGTGAGAGGATTTTCCAGGCTTTCTGCTTCATTCTCGGTTACTTCAGGTCAAACAGAAGGTGCTCCCTGCCTGGAGAAGTTACAAAGCATTGCCCACTGCTAACCCATTTCATGGCTCTGCCTGTTATTAAAGTTCCTTTAAATATAGTTAGCGTGGTTATTTAAGGTATACTGCCCCACTCAGCTCTCTCTAAAATGCCCTTTACTTCTTCTTGCTGATGTCTTATTTCACACACATCACAGCCACAGATCTGAAATACACTCTCAGATAGCTCACCTGAAGCGTGAGCTTTTCTTCCAAGACCTGAATTAAAAGCCATACATCTTTTCCACTCCACTTCCCACTTTCAGTCAGCAGAGCTGGAGAAGCAAAAATAATATTTCGATGACTTATGAACAGAGACATGAAACGAGTAAAAGTTCCTAGCACCACGTTCAACTCTAACTCCCCTTTATTTTCAAACACAAGCAAATTTAATAGACCAGCTGAAAATAAGTATTCGACCAGCTGCAAACGTGTACGATCCATCCAGAGGAGCTTCATCATTTTAATGATGAAGTGGCGAGGATGTTTTCTTCATCAGATTAATCCTACGCCAAGACTTCTGAAATCCTTCTGGAACTGCACAGCAACGCTGCCGGTGAACTGAAGAAGCTTGGCAAAAACACGCAAGCCTTGCTGAGGTACGTATACAGACAATATTTGGCAAAATGCAGCACCGAACTCGTAACGGAGGAGCATTGGTATTGCCACCAGGACATGCTACTTCCCTGTTTGTTCTCCACTAGGCTGAATGTGCCAGCTGAGTATCAGGCCTGCTTTACCTGCTTCGGGCTTGTGGAGTCAATGAAGCAGTTTACCTTAGCTGTAACTTCTTTTTTTCCTGCATATTCAGTGAAACAACGATGTATTCAGTGACGCTCGGGCTTGTCTTAAAAAAAGAAAAAGCCACCAACGTTCTCTGGTTTGTTCCCCGCAAAGCCCTGTGCAGAAAGTCACGCTGCCTACAGCAGCTATTTTGTAATGCAGACCACTTGTGTGCCAAAATACCTCACGGGCCTGACGTCGCAATGGTGAAATTTAGCTCAACTACAATGTTTTTTCTAGTACAGACCTCTGGATTTAACATCGGCCTGAAACACACGCTCAGTCCCAAATGACAGCACCGTGCCCACGATCAATGCATTTTTCCCTGCACACACACACACATAAAAGACAACACCAGAAGCCCTATTTCTAAATGCAAGGTTTTGTCCAAAGTACCTGTGGTTTATATAACCAGTGCACTGGCAGAACAGAAAACCAGAGAACAGAGGCTTGAGTAAAAGTTAATGTTTTCTCAAACGATGTTCTTTTTAAGACCACAACCCCCTGAAATAGCACAGGCAGGTACAACCCTGCATAAGCAAGCTTGAGGAAGCAGAGCCTGACATCCCCACATGCTTAGGCTGGGATTTTTAACGTGAACCAGCAGAGCTAATTCTGTTCTACCCACGAAGTGGGCAAACCAGCACTGTGCCCTGTAAAATTACCACTTAGAGTCCCGCCAGTTTTAGTGGCTGCAGTCAATCCAACACCAGCTTTTGGAAAATCCCCCCCGACACAAACTCTGTCTTGAAGCAACTGCTATAAAGCGCAGAACAGGAAGAGCAGCACGCACAGACTGTAATATTTCTATTAACGATGCGGACTTCTAAATGATAAGTTGAAAACACTTCTTCCCCACACCCTGTCTTTATTCCGTCTCCAGCATCTCGTTATGCAGGAGCCGGCCTCATTTCCCTGTTTTTGCAGGTAGTTGTTTGAAAGACAGGAGGGAGGAAACATGCAAAGAGAACAAACCTCAAACAAAGAAAAATCTCAGACAGCAGATCCGGAGCAGCTTCTCGAGCGATTCCTTTGACCACGCTCCACTCCAGCCATGGCATCGCAGTGCCTACACCGTGACCACGCCGAGGAGAGCATCTCTCGGCACAGACCCACAAAGGCAGGGCCGATTTATGAGCACAGCCTGTGCCACACCCTAGACAAGTAGCACAGCCAGCACTACCACCCCAGCAGCACGGGCACCACATGAAAGCCACCTCCAGTGCCTGCTCCGTGTGCTCGCAGCCATCTCCTTACCGTGCTACCACACCGGGCTGGCGGCGGGGCAGATAACGCCAGCACCGCTGCTCCAGCCCTAGGGGTTGTCTCCCCGTAAATCCATGTTAACACCTCGCTCCGGTCGCTTGCCATCTCACCACGCCACTGGGTAATGCAGTCTTGACCTATTTTCCAGATGCTTAATTAATCTCTCCGCCGGCTGCCGCGCTTACGAGATAGTTACGGCGTGAATTTTAAACTTAGCTTCCAGAAGCCTCCCGCACTTTATTAATTCTGCTATGGCATTACGGCTATGCCACAAAGTCAGCCGGAGCCCGGCCGAGCTTTTCCGCATTGCTCTGAAAGCAGGGCGCAAACTTTTTGCAAATGATGTCATGGAAGGAAAGGCTGGAAAGGAATCAGAGAAACGCGCCTGGTTATCAACACGGCCGCAGCTTTGCTCGGCGTCCTGATCTCGGTATTAATAGCAGGCTTTCGAGGCGTTACGCTGACCGAAAGGAGCGAGGTTACCCTGCAGAAAGCAGGCAGGAGGCTGTCAGGGCGGGGTGGGGGGAGCCGAGCCCGGCAGCCTGAAGCCGCCCTCCTGCCAGGCGGGCAGCGCCGGCGCTGACATTGCGAGGCGGGCACAGCCCGGCCTGGCCCGGGGATATTGCCGAGCGCGTCAACAGGCGGTACGGTACTCACAGCCCGGCCCCGGGGGACGGACAGACGGACCGAGGGACCGGCGGCCGCCGCCCAGCTCCGCTCGGGGCTTGTTGCCGGCAACCGAAGCCGGGGCGACCGCCGGCCCCAACGGCGCCCGGGGAACCGGGGGGAGGGGGAACGGAGCCGCCCGCCCGCCGCTCACCTTCACGGGTCGGGCCGCGCTGGCGTCCGGGCTGGAGCTGCCGCTGCCGCCGCCACCGCCCTGGGCATGTCCGGGAGCGCTCAGCTCAGCCGCTCAGCCCCGCCGCTGCCGCTGCTGCTGCTGCTGCTGCTCCTGCCGCCGCCTCGGCCGCTGCCATCTTGTCCCGGCGGCTGCGAGGGAAGCGCCGCGGCTCAGCCCGCTCGGCAGCCCGGGCCTCCGCCTCATCGTCCCGGGGAGGGCCGGCACCCAGCCCGCCCCCACCGCCCGCCTCCGCCTCCTCTTCCTCCTCCTTCTTCTCCTCCTCCTCCTCCGCCCGCCCGCAGCGCCCCCGCACGGCCCCGGGCACTGCCAGGCCCTGGGCAGCCCGTGCCCACAACCAGGCCTCTGCGCTGCTAGAGGGCTCGGGGCTCCACCTCTTTGCCCCAAAGAGCCAGCTGGTGGTTTTTTTTTACTCACCCAACCGCCCGCAATCGTTTATTTTTCACGCCGAAATGAGGGGTGGGGAAAAATAGGTGGGAGCCAGCGCTAGGAAATTGTAGGTGGTAAGGGGTGCTGGTCGCATTGCTGCGGGTGGTACAGGTTTTAGTCATGCTTCACACCTCTCCTAGAAGGATCGGCTTCCTAGTGAATTATTGATACACATTATATTAACAATCTGTTTTGAAAGACTTTATACAGTCTTTCAGAGAGAACAGAGAAACATTCTCGATCAGTTAAGCATACAAACCCTAAAATGCCTGAATGAAATAAAGCATTAGGTATATACTGATTCTATCCCTAAGTGTGTTGCGTCCACAAACATTAATTGGCATACATCACCCCCTAATTAATAGCTCGTGATCTATTGAAAAATAAAATACCCCTACTCAGCTACTAACTAGTCTTGCCATATTTTTACAGCTGGTTTGTAGGAACTACTTGAAGCAATTCTCTTCTTGTTCCCCATGTAGCCTCTTCTACTTGGGCAACCAAATCCAAATATGGTTGTAAACAGAATGATGCTGATCCTCTAACCAGAGAGCAAATTATGAATCCAACACTCCACTGATACATTTGCACAATTTTCACCAACAGCTTTCAGAAATGGGCTTGAATTCAAGTTTAGAGAGAAGGAATTCATGTTTGGGGGTGCATAACCTCTCCTGTTATGCTGAGCTCTCTGGGCTTTTCATGTTTGCTCACGACTTGGTCATGCTTGTTAAATAACAGAGCCTCCCAAAATACAGCACCGTTTTGCAGTTTCATTCATATGTTCCTCTTTTTTTTTTTTATAATCAGTGTTTAGATCAAGCTAGATTTCCACTAGCAGGAGTATCACCAGAGTGTAATCCATCTCTCAAACCTCTTTGCAACTCCTCCAGTTGCTTTTTCAGAGTTTAGCATCTCCCCAAATATCCATCATTTTACCCTATCTGGGAGCTGTTTCAATAAGTCTTCCTTGTGCTGAGTGCAAACTTCCTCATACTTAGGACCCACAGGGTAACCTGACCAAAAGGGCACAAGAGCTCCAGCTCAGCTTGTGCCACTGCAAAGCACAAGTGCTGATTCTCCTCATTCAGCCACCCACCTATAAGGCTTGCTGAGGCCATCGAGGACTTTTTAAGCTATCTACAACATACAGCAGTGCCACATGGAGCGTATCAGCGAGTTTTAAAATCTCTGACAAACACTTGGATCAGAAGTTAAATACGGCTGTGTCTGAGAAGCTCTCACATGATTTTATTTTTGTCATCTGATAAATAGCAAACACATCCTTGTCCTAATTTTCTCCGGGCAGGTATTTTTGTGCCAGTAGGCAACTGAGGGGTTAACGCAGAAACTCCTGTTACACCTGTAAGTAACATGGACGACTGATAGGGCTCCAAGGGGAGTGTTTTGTTTCACTGTACTTGAGTGACTTAGTGGAAGGAGGCCCGTGTCATTTAGATTCGTTTATAAAGTTCAGCATTGAAACACACACCTCCATGGGCTCTTTGTTCTTCCTCGTTTCTATAACATTACTGAGGATAAGAAGTAGTTAGATGCTAGTGCTCAGAGTGGAAAAAAGAAAGAGAAATCGTAGAAAAAGGCATTTCTAATAGATGTAAGACTAGTATGCAGCAAAAAGAGAAGATCTGAGGACAAACCCAGACTAGAACCATTTGGCAGCACACCTACCGATGACACTTTGTGCTATTTTTGTTATAAAAATCCTAAGTGTAGACACAGACAGAAAATGCTTTGGCTAGAACAATTTGTTTTACTCAAACTGCTATAAGCTACATCATCAAAATATTTTGTATGGCCCGTGTGAGTTGTTTACATCACTTCATACGTTGTTTACATCTGCCAGACTCTTAATTCTTGAATGTGCTTCAGCACAGAGTTCTGAACAAGGCTGTGCTACTAGAGCTGGCTAGAGAAGCAAAAGCACACAGATAAGGACTGGAAAGGCAGGGCCATAGGGTTGTAATTCCATCCGTCAGGCCCATCGCTCAATCACTAACAACATAGGGATGAAATTGCATGTAACAATGAAGCATCACTGCTAAAAGGACAAGAACTGGTCTCTTACTATTTTCTTGACTCCTCTCCACGCATCCAGTTCAATTCTCCTGACGATTACTCTCCAGTGACACTGGCATTGAATCTCCTACTGAGTAGATGAAGCATGCCCTGCAAAAAAGCAGAAGGTTTTCTTTGGTGAGCTGAATTAGCTCAGGAAGAAGTTCAGTGGATGTCAGAGCTAACAATGAGGAAGGCAGATTTTTTTTTTTTCCTCAGTCTAATAGAGCCGCACAGACCTCAGGTTAGTTTTCTGGGTAGAAATTACAAAATCCAAACCACCCAGCAGCATGCTGCTTGGGAACACGCTGCTGTGACCGCTTCAGGTTGTTAGGCTGCAGCCACCCAACTTGCAGAGCACGGTAGCAAGTCTAGCCTGTGACGAGGAAAGTGCCAAAGAGGAAGGTCCCACTCCCACTGTTGTTTGTTTTAGGGCTTTTAACCTTCCACACCATGACCTTCATGCTATTACTTTCAAATTTAAACCAAAGATTCACCTGGCTCTTCTTGCAACAACTGGAAGTTCAGCTGAGAATGTATTTCCTCAATTTAAAAATTTCTTTATGCAGTTTACATTATTAGTCATTTGGAAAAAATAAGCATGCGTAGTGAAACATGAACTACAGCTGTTATTTCCACTTCATTTTTTGCCCATCAGAATACTACTTTATCAAAATAGCTTTAACACAAGACTAAGAAGAAAACAAGTGCATTTGGTTACTTGCTGTTTAACTTGCCTGGCTCCTCCATAAGATTTAAAAGCTTTAAAGCTGCAAAGGACAAAAGACACTTTCCAAGGGCTAGTGGTGCGTTCTGAGGCTTTGTGCAAGGGGCGTGCACATGCCGACGGTCATTTCATGAAGACTTCACCTTTCTTTATGGGTCACCCAAAGTATGCCTGAGGAGTGACCCACATCTGTGGCTCTTACAAAGAAAAAAAAAAAAAAAAAAAAAAAACAGACTGAAAATGTTCTTCTGCTCACCTGCCTTTCTGCTGGTACCTCCCCCTGCCCTTAATGCCCTCACGCACCACTGTGGCATTGCCATTTCAAATTCTGCCAAGTGTTAAGCAGCAACGCTTGGTCTTGTGCACAAAGATAATGACAGGGTGATCACAGCGGCGGTAGCTCTTCGGAAATGTAGAAGGCAACTCTAAAATCTTTTTTTGTTATCATGTAGATAAAAGCCTTGTATAATCTACTTGAGATCAACTGCCCCTTCTCACTTTGTAATAAATGCTTACCTCAAGAAAAATACAGAACAGCCAATTTTGTGCAAGAACTTAGAGCTTCCCTCCCTAAAACATTTGTCCAGGTGGAACCCTTAGTTTTCACATCATCAAGGAAAGGCAGCACAACTACACTATAGATGAGCGACATTTATGTCTCAAGCAACTCAAAATGCACAGAAGTGGAAAACTATCAAGCATTTATTTTGAAATTATACAAGTGATTATTACTCCCACTTTAGGGCTTGCAGAGGTTCGTTGCAGGGTTTGTTTTTTGTTGTTTCGGTTTGTTTTTTGATGATTGCTTGTTTTCGACCTTACTTTTCTTTTAAAGTTTAAGAGCCACTGTTGTTGAAACAACCAAGGGGGACAACTATGGTTAATAAAATTGGCACCTGGCCAACTGTCACAGATGATTTTGTCCAGGGATGCTCTGAAATTCCACTGTGCTCATCTTACATCAAGAGGTGTAGATTTGACAAATGCTTCATCACAGTGTGCTAAGCTGCTTACGCTAAATACTCATTCACATTTACATATTTTTTAACCATAAAAAGGCAGAATAATGCAGTATTCTACAGGGTAGCGTAAATGCCTTTACTGAATCACGTAAGTAATGATGTATCATGGTATTATATTTTTCAATCAATACTTTCATTTTCAATCTGTTTTTTTTTTTCTTCATTGTAAAAGCTGCAGAAGTGGGTCATTCCTCGTGTATGCTTTAGAAGATCCACAAGGAAAGATGAGATCTTCATGAAACTTACTTACCTTATTACTTTAATTTGCTATTTTCAGGTAGTTATTAACCACTGTGGCATATGAGTGTCTTTCACATAAGTATACACTACATCCACAGTTTTCTTCTCTCTAACAGCAAAAGAATTTGAAGAAGTTAATAAGACTAACAAACGTTAAATAAGTACAAAAATCTAATGTTTGTATTTTTCAGGCACTTGGCAAGGACAAATAGAATATTTAACAATACCTGAGTACTACACAACAAAACTGTGAGAATCCAAACATGGAAAGATATAACCCAAACCAGTCAATGAAAAATAATTATAGTTAGAATCACACTAACAGAATACAAACAATAGAAAACGTAGCTTTAACATTGCTGACAGTACAACTTAAACTTAATTATGGCAGCCAAGCAGTAAAAATAACCTTACCAAGTGAATATCAAAACATTGGATGAATGTATTTTTATTAAAAAAAAAAAAAGAGAGACACTTTCTCCTGTGAAGGAGAAAAATAACTTGCTTAAAAAAAAATCAGAGTAAAATGTTTATGATGCCATGGTAATTTATAAAACCTCGAATAAATATTGTACTTTTTACTATTGTTATGAAATGAGCATCACACTTCTGCATCCCACACTTGTGAATATTCAGTGTGCCACCCACTAATATTGCCAACCATTTCATTTTTACAGTTGAGTAATGGCTCCTATTTTTAGTGACTACTACATTGCAGGATCAAGGGTTGCAGACGTATGAACACCACAAGTGTTCCGGCTGACCTCACTTTCCAGAATGTATCATTCCTGCAAATAAACGTCATTAAACATAAGTGGGCAGTCAAATTACTGAATTTAAACATAATCCTGCATTACTCTAGTGAGTAGTCACTTATTAGTAACTCTATTTACTTCAGTAAAACCACTTGAATAAGGATTTCTGGGGTTGTGCTTCTAGGACAGATTCCAAAGCCTTTTGAAGTAAATAGTGCAATTCATTGACTCCCAGCTGAGACTGACATTGCATTGTGGCAAAGAGAAGTTCACCCTTTACTGAGAGCACACCATGTTTCCCCCCAGAGGGCTGGGGTGAAGTCACACCAAACCCCAGGGGGACAGGCATGGCACCAGACCACCACTTAACCATAACCCGGCGGAGGGCCCCACCGCCTTGCTCCATCCTGCCTCATCCTGCACGCACCTGGGGACCAAGCCAGGGCCTCGCTCAGTGGCACCCAAAATCCACCTGCATTAAAAACAACCACACAACAAACCAAGCTACTGTCGCACTGGGGCAAGGTCCTGTTACTCGTCTGTCTGTGGCAGAAAACCTTCCCGAGGAGCAGTCCTACCAGAAGCAACATACACAAGGCTTTCAGCTGCTCACCTGTAGCCTCCTGCAGTTTAATACATCAGGAACTCAGTATTATGTTTTCCTACATTTCAAAAGCAGTTATCTTAGAGCCTTCCTTATTTTCCTCCCATGAGCCATCATTCAAAGATTGTTTTAACTGGTATTTTGTTAAAGATTTAAATTACCACGTTAGAGACTTGCCTCCTGCAATGAACAACAGAGAAGACACGTTTTAATTACATGAGTTATGAAATGAGATCAAACCATTATAAGAAAAAAACATGTCCTTGTTTAGCAGAGAATATGTTTTCCGATGAGTTTGTTTATTCTGAGATACAAGCGTTCTAATGATTTTTTTTTCACATTACAGAACTGATCTGCATATATTTTTTTGTTATTTTTTCTGTTCCAGACCATTAACAGTCCAAGCCTGTCCCAAAAGAAAACGTGATGTTCAGCAGTAGTTTCACGGATTGTTTTGACCGAGTGAAACACACCGCGTCCACTCCTAGTAATGAGACACTTGGCAGAAAGTATCACATCACCAGCACAATAGCAGCAGGCTGCCTTTACGGTCCGCAGAGTACTGGAGCCTGTATGCAATATCGCTTTCAACAATAGAGGGGAAGATAAGTTAACACTGCTACGTAGCTAACTGCATGTGCAGTTGGCGCTGCGGTTATTTTAGCCTGTAATGTTTTACGTTTATAAGCATTTTAAATCACAGGAAAAGGGTTAGCAATATTTTCGTTCGATAATTTTATTTTTTAACTTACTGTTTCTAATAAGATTTATTTTAGCTCTTGTTGTTTTCTGGCTTAGATTACAGAGACTTTTGACTACATAAAAAATGTGTAAAGTATACTAAAATACCATCTTGAAGAAGGCACGTCTACCCATGTAGCATTTTAATCACATTTAGGATGAAGGCAGTCAGGAAATCAGTTTGTTTTTCTGGCTTTATCGGGGTTTGATATAATTAGCACACTTATTGGAAGACAGAAGTACCCTAAATATATATGCTTTGATGTTTGGAAGATGACAGAGCAGAAGTGGAAAGGAAAATGGCAAATCTGTACCTATAAATAAAAACATGGTCACAGACGCATCACATTCAACATGAAAATGATCAGCGATGAGATACAACAGGTGAGAAAAATGAAGGAACAGAGACTGCAAAGCATCGAATTATTACTACACCAGGCTGAGCATTGCCATATCATAACAATGATTCTACTGAATATATGTGCAAACATTTTTACATTATCCTCAGAGCTTTGCAACAACAAATAAAAGCCCTCATCATCAGTTTCAGATGCTACTTAATACAGACTGAAGCTCTTGAGAAAAACAGAAAATTGGAAGTGAATGTAAAAATGTTGTTTTTGCCAGCACTGTGCTCATGACTTATGAAGCACAGTTTACACGGTTCTAATACGTGCACTGAACTTCAAAACCATTTTCAGATTTATTTTTCCTCATAGAAACTGATTCTGTCTAGAATAAGATAAAACTGGCACATGTTACAGAAATAGTACATTTGTCAGAGATTAAAGTACTTCCGTTCATGCATCTTGCACTGAACTTTAAGCAAGAAAACACGTACAGCTATTCTAGACAATTATTATTCAATGTATAAATTTATTCTTTTCCTAGTTCAATAACAAAAAGCACTTTTATAGACTTACTTTTCTATATGCAGCTTATAAAATATCTTAATATATTTAAAAATATATTTTATTTAAAAATACTTATCTGAACATAACCAAATATTTTAATTAAAAATCTGCATTGTTTTTTCAATTCAATTTCGTAAACACTAAATATTATTGTAGTAAACGCTTCGTAGTGCATGTAGAACATTTAATAGCAAGCATTTTTATTCTGGATAATAACTCAAAATGCGTTAGAAGGGCATCCTGTGAGGAAATCTTTCACCTACCGTTCATGTTTCACAAAATACCTAAAAGCAACTCAAGGTTATAGCTAGAAGGCAAGTGTTAGGGCACCACCTGAAATACTTAAATGTTGAGGCATGAGAAAAATGAAAAAAGCCACACTACTTAATCAACAGGGATGGGTTTTTCAACTGACCTTTCTATATATCAAAAGCCAATTAATTCATGGGGCACGTTTTAAGGTATTTCTTTTCAAGCCACAAGTACCTACTGCACACGTCAGCCAGCTTTCCATCCGCTTTTATCTGCCTGCTTCTCACTAACACCTGGAAGGCGAAGAAAGCAGAGATTACAACAAGGGGAAAGGCCAAGAGGTGCTGGAAGTGGTGGGACAGCCCCAAGCAGCGGGGAGCCGCTGCCTGGAAGAAGGCCCCAGCAAAGCAGAGCTAAGGTGCCCTGGCCCCATAGCCACCCCAGGCACCTCACACTGCTTCCCCCTTATGTCTAGTTTTCTTGATAACAGCCAAATTGCATGAGTAACAACCTTTGCCCACAGCAGCACTCGCCATTAATCCCAACACCTCCAGAAGGGACCAGCAGCAGCAGGGCCGAGTCAGGTCTGGGCACAAACCTCAACATCTCACCGTGGAGAGGGAGCTAATGGACAGTTACAGACAGCACAAGCCATGCTGGCTAAATGAATTCCTGGTGCAGAGCCATTATGGTCAGTAAAGTTATTTCTAGGATGAATGTGGCTCCAGTTGCTTATTGATTATTGAAGCAAATTTGCTCACTGAATATTTTATCAAGGTTCTTATGCTTACAGCTGTGACGAACAACGCTGGAATAACAGTAAAAGTTACGTTTTCAGCCAAATATCTCCTGGCGCTTTATGTGGATCTACTACATAAAAACCTGATCAAAATCACAATGCAGAAATTATATTACTAATTAACAGGACTTACTATGAATATGTGGAATAACAGCATTAATTTCAGTGGGCACAGTGACCATAACGCTAGCAGAGCAGTCCGGGTTGTCAACCAGAATTTCATGGTCAGGAGTCACCTAAAATACAAAACAAAGTGATGGTTTTTGAATTCTTTTTTTTTTTCAGAACTTGCTACCTAAGTATTAGATGAGACACAACAGCTCGGTTCAGACAGAAAAGGGAATATACAAGGAACAAGGAGACGATGTTGGCCAGCACTTCAGGCAGAGTCTACCCGCACGCCAGCTGCCTGCCTCAGGACTCCTCCTTTCCTGAAGGAAGGAAGTTTGCCAGTTCCAGTGTTATTCATTATGGTTAGGCTGCCAACATTTCCCCTCTCCCAAAAGACATAGAAGTGTGCATACTGCACAACCCCCTTGAAACGGAATACCAGGCTCACCGAAACCTTCAGAAAGTACATCACTGACACTGCTGGCAAGATTTTACTCGGATCTTCCCCTATTTCTTTCAGCACTGCTTACAATCATACCTATCTATCCCCAACGGCCAGTACCTTAAGAGGGAAATTTACAGGCTAAAGTGGAAAAAAAAAAAAAAAAAGAATTTATAGTGTATTTCCATTCATCTCTATATGCCATAAAAATAGGGATTTTTTTTAATAGTCTGGTACGGTGATAGCTATTTACTTGTGAATTGAAAAGCAGTATAAATATTTTTTAACATATGAAATGCAACTATCAAACACTCTTTACTATTTAAATGCATTTCTTCAACAGATGCAAATTCATCTATTATACTAGAAACTAATAACTCTTCCACAGCAGGGTGCGAGCTGCTCTTCATTCATATTTTATTAAACAGTTGTATCTGTTACATGTGTGAAAGATTGCTTTAGCTGCTTATACGAGGCTTTGAAGCCAGAGTAGTATTCCACTCAGACGATACTGAAAAGCACTAGTTCAATTCAAGAATTACTTCTTTAACTTTCCCATGTTTCAATTTCAAGCTCAGAATATTATCTTTAATTAAAAATACATTAGGAAATTTCCTAATTATCTAGTTCTTCAACAGTGTATTTCTTACTACCAGGCATTTAAAACTAATTTAATCGATGTCTGCAGCCTTTGCACTAATTGGTGCTTAAAAATAAGCAGGTTAACTCATGTTCTTTAACTGATTTTTTTGTATAGCTAAGGAAAAGGAAAAAAAAACAGCTCCTAGCTGTATTTCTGATCATGAGGGAGTATCTGGGTTGCAGTTAGCATGGTCATTTATCCTTTTTCATTTCAGTATGGGTATGTTTCAACAGCAGCCACAGAAATGCCTTCTGGACTAGCAAACTGAGTTCTGTCATTTCTAGCATCAATTGCGTTTACATTATTTACAATGATTTTACATTGGCTTTTGTACCTTATCAGCATCCTCGCTAAGTGACTGTGGAGTCAAGCTTACTCACTGAAATATCTTTGGCAAAGCTCCTTTCTGTATAGTACTTTTAATTTAGTTTCTTTCCAGAGCATAATTTTTACAGCTTGACATTTATGATACAACCAACAAGGTCTTAGGGCTTCAGAAGTGATTTATTTTGGAGACCTCTTTTTAACCTTCTAATTCAAGTCTTAGTTTTGTAATTAGTTTAACATGAGAAAATGAAATCTATTTTTCACTCTAATTCTAAGTGAATATTAGCTCAGAGTATTATTGTATCTAAGCTAGAGAGCATATAGTTGTACAATTTAAAGCAAGCTGTTCCAGAGGATATACCCAATGCTGCTTCAAAATGGTTAATTTCAGTCCACAGAAAACTCCCGACGTATTTCCACACATCACAACGTTCACTATTTTTTCCAGACATCTTAAAATCAATTGGTCTTTCTCTACAGTCCTCTGTGTACTTGCTTTACTTACTTAGAGCTAACTGGTACCAGAAATTACCTAGTTAACACATCCCCCAAAAGGCTTGCTTTAGACATCCAAGAAATTATTCTTCCAAGACGCATCAAGACGGCCCCCAAAAGTGACAGAGCTGGAAAAATATATTGGAAAAGAAAGACAAATGCAACAGCTTAATTACATTACAACATGCTGACATTATTATAAACGTCTACCAAGATCACTATACATTTATGAACCCTTCCAATTTAGTTGAATCAGTCTTTCTTAGTGGAAAACCAGGTTTAAGCAGCATTTCACAGAGAAGTAAATGTTGCAAAACTTGCTGAACCTCATCTAGGTTTTCATCTAAATAACAACTCTGCTGATTTTTTGTTCCATACGGGAACCTTTCAGACCATAACTCCATCCCAGGCACTGGGAACATGCAAGTATTGCAAATTGCCTGCATCTTTTTTCACTTTGTGTTTTAAATAAAACACAGAGAGCAAACAAAGCGAAACCATGCCGTACATGCCATCCCACAGCAGGAAGCTGCTAACTAACTGAAAATGCCTCAGTACCAGTTCCTGACCAAGCAGTGGCTGAGGAAAACCACGGTTGCTGCCAACCACGTATTCCCCGTATTGCTCAATTCTATGCGATGCTTCTTAGCAGGGTAGGAACGACACCCACGAAGACGGCGGGCCTGGGGAGCTGCACCCAGCCATCACCTGGAAGCCAGAAAGGGAAGATACTCAACTCATGTGCGGGAGCCCAAGCTCATCTTTCTCATCCCAGCAGCAAGCTGGTGTTATTTTCCCAAAGCCACACGGCCTTTTGAATGCTTTCCAAGATGTCCCGTCCAGTCGTGCCCCAGCCCGAGGCACCCTCTGTGTGTCCACAGAAGCTGTGCTGTTGCTTTATGCCATCAACAGCCCAGCTCCAGGGCAGGACTGAAAGCCAGCCAAGGAATCAAAGAGAAACAATGGACGAGTAATGCAATTTTTTCCCATCAGTGAGCTTTATAGTAAATTCACTTCACAATTAAGGGAAATAATAGCACTCTGTAGTGGTCTGGCAGGAAGTACAAAATCACATGCATTATCAGCAAAGTTTTGATTTTTCTTTGAATAAGAAGAGACGGTATTTAACCTCATGGTGTTGGCTGCACTAAAGGGCCGTGGAAATGTAGCACTGTTAAAATTAACCAGATTGAGTCGTTTCCTATCCCGTATTAGGAACGCACTCCTGGGCTGCGTGATTCAGAGCCCTCCCTCCCGCACCGAGGTCGAGATCCTTCCTTTCTCTCGTCATGCCATAATTCTGATTTCCTCTGGGAACAGGGGCTTGCATGGTGCTGCTGCCACGGCTTCATCCAGCCAAGAGGTGTGCCAGGGCACATGCTGTGCTCCCAGCCCGGCCTGGGAGCCTGCTGCAACCCTCCCCAGGGGCTGGCAGGCAGATCAGCTTCTGCCTGGCTTTCAGGAATTGGAAGCTATATGGATAGCATTTAATTGCCTTCATCTTCCACTTGGCTCTTACATCTAGGTTGCTGTTTTCTCTTTTCCTGCACGTTTTTACCAACACGCGTGAAATTCGGTTGATTCTCTATTCCAGAGCGTTGCATTCTCAGAGTTACATTTGCATTACAATTACATTTTACTTTCCTTTGGTCTAGAGACATGACGGCAGCCAACCCAATTCATTCTTATAGATCATATTAGGTGAATCACGGATGAAGATAAGTTTCCTAGGTCATTCAAGGTGAAACAGAATTTCAGATCTCATGCCTTCTTATAGGAGAAAAGATACTTAGATGGCTACTGAAGGTTACTCGCAATAAATTGTAACTGATATTGCACTGCAGAAGCTGTAGTAAAAACTAAGCTACGGGTCTCTCAGTTTTAATACTACGCTGAGTTACCAAATACAAAGCCTTGCCCTGAAACGTACAGAGCACTGTGTAATACCAGGAAATCCCAGCACCGAGGAAACCGATCACCACTCAACTCACTGAAGTGTTCAATTCCTCACAGGCCTTCTTGCTTCTTTTTCTATTATTATTACCAGTATTTTGCTGAGCCATCTAGCCACAGTCCTGAAGTGCCCGCTTGCTAGTTTCCATGCCTCAGGGCTCTGGAGCCTTTGTTTTTTGTTTGTTTGTTTTTTCCCTTGTTTTCTTCTTTCCTTTCTTACTCCTGAAGAGTAGCATATTCTCTAGTAAAATAAGTTTTAGCATCAGATAAGGAACACTAGTCAAATGACTTCAAGATACGTACTTTAGATTTTACAAGTTTATCACATACATTTTCCAAACAAAATCTAGAGTAGTTCATAACTCAGTAAATTATTCTGCGGTGATGGTACTACAAGAAACTAATTTTACAGAAATAAAAATCACAGTTTCACAGTGTAATGAAAAAGAAAGACAATTAAAGCTTCGCCAGAAATATCAACAACATATGCTTTCTATGAAGAGCATGCTGCAGGAACGGTCTCATCTCCATGAATAAGCATTTACTCATCCTTTTTAGCAGATACATATGCCTCCTTGTCCCTTAATTTAACACTGAAGGCCAAATAAGATGACATAATTAATCATTTGCTGAACGAAATAGAAATTAACCATATGCAATGTTATTATTGAAGAGATTTTTCAGAGAATGCCAACATGAATTTGAATCGACTCCAGGTGTTATTCTGCTGGGTATTTGGAGGACTACGAAATCTACTCAGTACTACTTCACTTCAACACAAAAGGGTACGAGGCAAAACCCAAACCACAACAATCAACTTTGACAGAAAGGAGACATTAATAGGAAGAACCAACAACAAGAACTGTAGATCTAAGCAGTGGCTAATCAAGCCTAAGAGGATTTCCCTAATTAATCCCGTGTTGCACAGCTATCCAGATTGCTTTTCAGCCCAGTCCATATTGTAACTTACCATTAACTACTTGGAGCTTTCTAGAAACAAGCGATGCACCATGTTACAAGTTAAATACTATTGCCTATTTTTGAACTGGATTAAAAGAATTGCAAACATAGTTCTTGAGCTCCCAACTGTTTGGAATTCTTTTATTTAAGACACAAACCAAATGGTAACTTTAAAAATTAATTATTTGGACAGCAGCATTTGCCTTAGAATGGAACCTATCTTAAAGAAAAGTGGAAAAAAATGTATGTCTGCATAATTCATGTTTGGCTTTGAGTGCATCAAAGCAAACTTCCAGCCTAACAAAAAGCGTATTGTCAAAGAAACCCAAATGGTCACAGTTTAGAGGCTGCTCTAATTGATAAATTTAAAATATCTGACAAAGAGCTTCAGTATGTGGCAGGTGTGTGTCATGTATAGTTTTACTGTCTAAGTAAAGCAAACATATGAACAGATTAAAAAAAATAGATTAAGTGTTTTATAAGCTATTGCTAGCCTACACCAGCCAGCTGAAGGCTTTAAATAATTTAATCCCTTCAGCAACTGCCAGTCCCAACTGCACGACTGAAACAAGGTCTGAATTCAGTTTGATACCCAACAGGTGCAGCCTAATACTGCTTCCTTAATTCAGCTACTGATCTACGTTTATGCTTGCAGAGGACACCATATTCTTAAATTCACCATGGCATTAATTAAATTAGTCTAAGTGCTCTTGTTTTATCCCATCTTATACTATCAAATTTACCTCAGACAGTACTCTGTTTCTCTCCCCTCCCTTCCAGAAATGCTCTTCGTGCCAGATGGAAGACATAGCTCTTAAACAGCTTTTAAAATAGACTTTTCTCTGTATGTAACTTACATAAAAATACAAAATAAACAAAGCAAACCGAACGATATAAAGCACGCAATACTGATAGTAGTAGCTTGAATTTTAATATTTAGAAGTGGGAGGAGGCACTTAAGATCTCACAGCAAACAGTCTGTAAAAGGCCTATCACCACTCGTACTCCGTCTGTTTGGATAATCCTGGCAATTTAAGTTGCCCCTGGTACAAACAAGCTATTCCTCATCTGTATTTTTTTTTTTTTTTTTTTTACCAACATCTTCTAGTAATGTAAACTAATGCATACTGCCAACAGTAATAATTTAACAGAAAAAAAAAAACAAAAACAAAAACAAAAAAACACTCAAGTTTAGAAGGCAGCACTTCTGTGAAGCTTCTAGTGATAGTAATAAGGATGTTTTTTTGTTGTTGTTCTTTCGTTTTGTTTTCCCCTACCTTTCTCTTTAAAGTCAGGAGCAGTTTTAACAAAATACAGCAAAACCCTGCCTAGTATCCTACTTCCCGCAGAAGTTTTAAGGCTAACCTGTATTTTTCTCCAGTCACAGGATAATAGGAGAGGAAAGTTCCCACTGCCCTACTTTCATTCTGGCAGTAGCGCTGGAAGATGAGACAATTCAAGGCACGACTTCCTCTCCCTTTCTTGCAGCCTGGGGCACGTTCATAGTTGGGATGAATTCTCTCTCTTAAGCAATTAAGCATCATGTTTGGCATATGCAAATGAGAGGATAGCATTACCTTTTAATGCAACCTTAATTCAAAAATGTTGCATGCTAAAAAGTGAGCTGCTGGAGAAACAAACCCAGCTCAGATAGCAGATCATAATTCAATGTCATTCAATCAATCCTATAATATACCATGTAGGCTTATGAAAATGAAAACAGATTAAATGAACAGTGAAACACAAGATTCTTTTAAACCCCAAGCTGCTCAAGATATTAGTAGCTAGCTAAAAATGCAAATATTCTCATCCTTAATAAAAGTAACTAAAAAAAAAAAATAAAATAACTTTGGTCCACCAGCACAAACCTGAATTTCCAGTACTTCCATCAGTACATGGACAAACAATACTCTTAAGTGTATTAAAAGAACCACTGAAATCAGATAGAATATGATTATTTTTCAGTTTTGTATATTCAGAAAATAACTTTTAATTATTAACCAACAGCTATTCTTCCATTTATGTGTATTAATTTGTATAGTCTCCACATACTCTCTATTTTAAAACTGAATGCATTAGATTTTAACACTAAGATGAATGAAGAAACAAAATATAATGTAGTATAGTTTTATTATTATTATTTACCATTAGCATTTGTACTTTAAAGCACTAAATAAATGATTTTTTGGAGCAGAGAGGTATATTCACCTCTAATAATATGTTTTTTCCTGGAGTTTAAAACTCAGGTTTAAAACCACCTGATCCAGGATCATGACTTCTCAAAGGAGGAAGAGTCAGGAGAAGAGAAAGGACCAGAAAATGTACAGAAGACATATTGTGGGAAGGCTCAGTCAGTGATAATACTGAATAAAGCCTAGAGTAAAAACTTTAATTCAGAAATCCCTATATATACACCAAATAGCTTACAAAATTTAGGGAGTCATTTAGCCCGGTAAAAAATGTATTTACATGAATGACTCTTAATCACATGAGTAATCGCTGTGTAAGAGTTCTCAGTGTAATCTGCTGGGGACAAGAAGTTGCAGAATCAGAACTTTAAGCAGTTAATGTACGTGGTGCCAGGCTTGTGAAAGCTACCACGATAAAGGCACTAAAACCACCCCAATTGTGGTTGCTCACAATTTAAGCCAGACACCCAAACCATCTCAAAATCATAAATAATGGGTTAGTTCAAATTCCAGGCTTTGTGTTTTTGAAGTTTACTTCTTTGTTCTCTTTTCTAAAAATGTTACTCAAATAGAAATGAAACTGAATTTACCAAGTATTTTTCAAGAAGAGCGAGATTTAGAAAAAATACCAACTGCTGTGAAACTTAGAAGAGAAACTCATGACCTTCTTGCTGCCTGTCATCAAAAGTCATTGCAGCCTCCCTTTTCCAGAACTCATGGAAGCCTGGCATGGGGAATAGTCATCCAGGCCCTCCTGCTCATCTGCTTTCTGCCAACGCTTGTCTTCAGGTGTATATAGCAGGAGAAATTAATACTCTTTCCTGCTTGCTGTGTGTGAAGGGTACACAAAACTCACATCAGCTCTTCTATCACCTCGTGCATTTGCACAGTCCGGTCTCTCATCAAAAGCAGCATTCCCACTCCATTTTTCTCTCTCTATTAAGCCATTTTTGCTTTATTTTGCTGTAGATCAGTCTCCAGAAGAGCACTGATACAAGACAGAAGACAACATTACTTGCTAGAGGCAGACGTGATCCCAACAGACACAGCATAAATTTTCCTCCAAGTTCCACCCCTGTACTGTACAGTACTACCGACTTGCCATGTTTCTGCTATTCTGGTCCTGGGAAAACTCACAGGGAAGCTGCCAAACTACCATGATAGAGTGATGTGGACAAATGTCCCAACTAGTTTCCATGCATGCTGCTTTGCTATATTGCAAAATATATAAATCCTTTTACTGTACCAGGATTATTTATGAAAGCCATTGACTTGTCATCTAATCCAGAATTGTTTACCAAAAGTAAAGCACTTTGCCCTTCATCGCTCCATGGACAAGCAACAATTGGTCTGTGTTCAGACCTGGAAGAAATCACAGCCTGAGAAGGGTCAGAGGAATTTAAGATTGCACTGGTGGGAATGCCCAGCCCACTGTTGCACTGTGTCTTCCTTGAGACCATCTGTCAGCATCTTGGGCTGTTAAAATTTCTATGGGAGCAGACTTCTCTAGAGATTCCCCATCTCATGTTTTGCCACAAACTAAAGGGTGGCTCTAAATTGGGAAATAATACTCTTTGCCTTTGTATAGCAACTTTTTTCTAAGCCTGCAAACAATTTTGCAAATACACACCCACGTACTTTAGTAGACAGCATTTGTCAGAGGAGCACAGGGTAGAGAAACCCAGCCCTGTCCTACTTGTGTCAATGTGAACTTGATCACTAGTCCTTTGAACCCAATGGTGAAGTCCCAAGTGTCCACTACAGCCCTGTAAAAAGACTACTTGCAAGTAAATTATTAGCCTTGGTTTAGGGAGACTGCAAATAAGATTAGTGAATCGGTGCCTGTTCTTTTTGGTTTCTCACCCTACCCTCAGTCACTTCAGCACAACTGCCTTCCTGTAGTGAAATACACGATAGGACTGATGTTTGCCATATGCAGCTTCTTGTTTTACCCCCTCCAGAGGAGGGGAAGGTAATGCTAATACCTTTTGTGCTTGGGAGAGACAGCAGTTTTCTGGTAGGTCTTCATTACTGTGAGACTTAATTCCAGCGGCAAGCAGCAGCCCCCTTGTTGCCAAGTGACTGTAAGTGACATGCAGGAAGGGACAGGCAGAGCATTAGCAGTGGTCTGTATCCAGCATGCATTACTGCAGCAGAAGATATCACACCAAAGATCAACCTAAGCTCTACAACTTTGTGCATTAGCACTGAAACTCTGTTAAGAGCCATGAGACAGAACACCCAGGATATATATTTGCTCGCTACGCTTTCTTAGGGAAAGAAGCATCATTGATTGCATGAGCTAACCCTCCCCACAAAAACCCTTCCATTTCCCTCACCGTGAGGCAGCTCACCAGGTACACACACGATCGCTGAATCCTTCCTGAAACCCATCACACAGTGGCCATGTGGTGCTCCTGAGTGCTCTGCTGTCAGCCCAGCCTCCAGGCAGCAAGCAGCAAAGCCCTGCAAAAGGCCTAGCACAGACAGAAGGTCTGAAAGAAGGAAGGCTTGGTCACTTGCAAAGCAAGGCAGAGAAATCTTCAAATTCTTACAGTGTAATTGCACAGATCTAGCACTTACAATTATTATACCCCTCCCGCCCCCAAATTTTCCACTGAAGCTCTCTCATCTTTCCTCTTCAGCATTTGTATCCAATTCTATTTCTAGTTTTGTGTGTATGGTTTTAATCATCATCTACTTTTGGGCATTAAACGATTCTGAATCATCCCACCTTCTGGGAGATTAGTAAATCCTTCGATTACCAACAGAAATGCTGCTGAATGCCCATTAACCATGTTAATTTTTCAATTAAAAACATGCTGGAGTCATCAGCAGGATATTTCCATTTTATGGTTGAACAGAAGCAAAAAGTCTTTCCAAATCACTCTAAAGCAATTAGTTTAAAATTTGTTTTTCGGAGCTAATCTTTCTCCTGTATCCACATCCTGGGTCCAGTAAGACCTGTGCATGGAAGTCACTGGATGTAACAGCCTCTGAGGAGATCGTTCAGTAGATATGCTGTCCTTGGGCACCCAGCTAAAACCATGCCCTCTCATGTACCCCCTCCTCCTTTTTTTCTCCTTTCTACGTGTGTTTGGAGCAGAATACATTTTGTTTCTATCTACCCTTTTTAGACACAGGAATGCTGCCACGTGTTATTATACTAACACTTCTTCTTCCCCTATTTTAAACAAACAGTTATGATCAGGAGGAAAATCTTTCATTTAATCAAGCTGAGAACCATCAGGAATCCAGAGTCTTTAGAACAATTTCTCATCTTTCTAGCGCTTCTGTGCTTCAGCCTTTATTTTCCTTCCATTTTTTAATCTTCCCTTTGCAGGCAGAGTGCCTATATGTTTGCTTGCCATCTGACTACAGCCTCCAACAAGCTGGCTGACTAAGCTACTGGGTGAACTGGGCAGCAGGTGGGAGACTACTCTGGGAAGGAGCCCTTTCCCAGCGGGTAGCAGAACCAGCCAATACACCCATTGAAATACGCTTCCGCCCAGGTCTTTCAAGCTGGTCTTAGACTCATATATGCCCTAATTACTGCATCACCACGGCAAATTAAGCTACTCCAAAATACCTCCAAACCCTACTGACAAAAACCTGAGTGCATTTCAAAGGAACCTTTAATTTCTGGGAACCATTTGCGGCAACTGCGGAACCTCACGTGGAAAGTGTTGGGCAACACGCAGTGGTTTGCCAAGCAAGTAGCTTTGAAATGAGGAACCTCAACACGCACCACTACGTGGAGTTGTCACATCACCTGTCCAAGGCTGACATTCTCCAAACGTTTAGCCACTCTAAGTAAAGGTGCGATAGGACACAGGATCTGAGCAGAAAATACATCTGGAGGCACAGCCTGTGCAGGCAACAATTTGCAAAGCTTCCCCACCTTTTGTACCTTCAGAAGGATTGTCAGGAGGACTTGCAAATGGAAGCCACCGTAGAACATCGTTTACACGTGCCCCACTTTAAGGAAGGAAAAAAAAACCTGTCTGATCCTATCCAAGGTAACAGATGGTGCATGCAGGAAGCCTGTCAGTTTGGCGAAATTCCAGTTACACTCTGTCCATCTCACCAGCAAGAGCAACATGGCTGTTCCAGTACCAAATGGACTCTGGAGGGCACAGCAGATAAATTGCAGTCAGCTGTGCATGATGCAAACAAAACGGGTATTGTTAAAGGGGCCTGTCATACATAGCTGCATGCATATTTTTATACATAGAGATAAATGCACGCAGGCTTTAAAACACAGAACAAGGGTGAATATATAAGCTTCAGACTTTCTATTTTCATGTGCATTAACATCTGCTGTACAGACACAAAAAGATGTGAAGGTTGGGCAAACAACTATATGCTACTCATGACTTAATATGAAGGCACTGTGTCTGCTGCCCGGCTCCGGAGACTGCTCTTTCACTGGGGCTGTGTGAAAAGTTTTCTGCTTCCCAGCTATTTCTAGCCAAAAGTACAAGCTGTTACTTCAGCAGACTACTTCGACTATCACAACCACATTTGTTTGGAACAACACAGTCATACCTTTCACTGGGTCACTCGGTGCTAGAGAGGACAAAACACGGCTCTGTGGAGAAATCTCTCCATGCAAGATGGAGAAATCACTTCTCCCAGTCTAATGTGGCAGTGCCTCTGCTCAACTTTCAGCACCAGGCTTCACAGGTGAGAAGACAACCATTTGCTAAAGCCATCCAGCCAGCAGCTGCTTGCTGGCTCAGGCCAGCTGATGAGCAGCACTTCCATCCTCTCCTCCACCCAAAGCAGATAGGCAGGGCACAAAAGTGAAGCGAAATGCAAATATTTATCTATATTTTATATACATATAAAAGTAAAGCATTCTTTTACACACTATTTCTATCCCCATTTTCTCTTCTCAGACATTTAGGGCCTTTAACTACAAGGAAATAAATCAAGAAGAGCAACTCTCAACCCAGCACCACCGTGCATGTTGATGCACGACGCACCCGGTGACCGGCTTCTACGGGAGACACAGAGCAGTCCGTGTGCTGTCTCAGTAGCGACTCCTACACTAGGATAACCTGAGGTAATTAGGGCACAAATTAGTGAGTACCATGGCACGTAGTCTGTAGTTCTAAAGCTACTTTAGTAGTGTCTGGGATGTGGCTCTTTACTTGTTCCCCTGACCTCTACAAGAAGGCAGGGCAGGCTGTCACCCAGGACATGTGCCATGCTGCCTCGCACAGCGCTGGGGTTTGCACGTTAGACCACAGAAATGACCCGAGTTTGGGTTGATTTGTCATCTCCATTTCACTTTTTACCCTGTCTGAACTCAAATTTTTAAACCAAGTGTTGCGTAAGAAAGATCCACACAAAACAAAAACAAAGGCCAAAAAAAATCTCATGAGCCATTAGGAAGAATAGGGAAAATCTTGCAAGGAAAATAAATATCCCAGCTGAGTATCTACCAGACTAGTAACGTTTTGCAGCTCTCATCTCTTCTGGATTTGACAGCCGAACTGCTAAAGGAACGAGCTGAGAGTAAAGAAGTGGTGAGCCGCAAGCATACCACCAAGCACATAGACAGCAACGGAACAGGCAGGGCAGATGCTTTATGAATACCAGAAATGGATGTGCCAGGAGTCTCAAAAGCTGGGAGGGAAAGTTTAAAAAGTAAGTGAAGATACAGGCTAATGTACCTTCTGGTGCTTTTGCCTTTCTGCTCTTTTTAAGTGGAACCTTTTTTAGAAAAGCTGTTTCTTTCTCCCCCAAGTCAAACTGCCTAGACACGCCACACCAGTCTGGACTGACTGCTTTTATTCTTTTTTTTTTTTTTTTCTGGTCTGGAAACAGTCCGAGGATGTAGGCCAGACATCCATTTCAATAATCATTTTATGATTTTTATTTTTTTTTCCCAAAAGAATGTTAGATAGCCAGTTCCCAAAAAGATTTGAAGGGCCAATGGTTGTCAAAAATACAAAGTCCTCTGGAACATCTGCAGCACCTCTTCACATTTTTATACTAAGTCTTTGGGACAAGAAGATGTTATTCTTGCAGATCTTACGGACTGCTGTGTTTTTCTCTGATCTGATAGACCTGACGTGCAGGAAAGCGTTGCACTCAAAGCAAGACGGCTCCTTTGAACCTACAATAACACCCTTTTGCAGCCTAAGTGCCACAAATTACAAGCAACTCCTTAGAGCAGTCCACCAGTAAGATCTTTGTGAGCTTTACAGCTGACTTCTCTGTGATCAGAATTAAAGCCAAAGATAAGAACAAGCATAGCAGGTCTGGACTTCCTCCTCCTTTTTTAACGGCTATCCAAGCACGGCTATTTTTATAGTATTTTTCAAATTACACTCCAGTTTTAAGAAGCATTCAGCACTCTTTAATTACAGATGGATTTGACTAAGTTTCAGGCATGGTCCAAAAGCATCTACATTTTGCAGGAGGAAGAACAAGCAGTTTCTTCCTTACAAGAAGACAGGCTTTGATGTGCAGAAGATCACAGCGTTGTATCTTACAATTTATTTACAAAATTGGCTAAAGAGAGAAAGTAAGGAAGAGCTACCACTCCTTCCTACCCTACTAACTGTGGAAACTGATGATCCTCCCTCAAGCACTTGCTACCTGCCCTAGCCTATGGCAGGTTTCATTCTTATGTGTTTTGACACTGCGCTATAAACATTATTCCAGATATTTTCTGTATGTTTGTGCTGCCCCAGAGAACTACACACAAGGCCAACTAGTTAGAATTCCTTTTCACCCCCAGTAAGAAATCTGGGCACCTCCTACAAAGGCTACCCTACAGTTATTTACAGGTACTGACCACAGAAAGGTAGCACAAACCTTTCTCTGAATTTTATCTTCTACAAGTACCCGAAATATTTCCTCATCTTTCTGTTTTCATAATGTAATTGGAAAATGTATTTACTCTCAATCTTTTGGCAACAAAAGATTTACTTTAATGGAGCCCTACGTATTCAGATAATCATTTCTGAATTCAGGATAAGTATTACTCCTAAAATAAAAAACAGTTTCTCTCAAATGTTTGTTTCCTTCCTCATTCTGACATTATTGTAATTTCTTAGTCATTTGTTGTTTACCGTCACTCAGATGTTTTACTGAAATAGATGGCAATGCTACCAGAAAGCTTTATCAAATACCTCTGAGGAAGCATGCTATCACCTTAGATGCCTGCAACTTATGTCCCACGTTTGGGAACAGTTCCGTTTCTTTTCTAGAACCCTATGTCCAGCAACCAAGCTGAAAGCAACTGCTGAAAGAAGAATGCATAAGCAAATGCTCCGAGCATACAGAAACAATAGCGCCCGCCCAAATAGCTCCCAAGGCCTGCTTGAAATAATAAGTACTTTGAATATTATTAAATATTTTAAACAGATCTTTTAACAAATAGATTTCCTCATCTAGGACTAAACTTGCCTTTTCACCCACTGACCTCATAACTGGGTTTTATAAATGCTTCTTTTTTTTTAAATATTGTTACTGTGATGTACTATATGGACTCCTTTTAAATACAACTTAGATCAAAAATAAATAAATAAATAAATAAATAAATGAAGTACATTCAACTAATAGGAGAGGGATAAAACCAGCTCTATCAACTCTTAACCCACAGTTTTCTTCTGCAGACTTTAAAGAGGTAAATATGTTTTCAAAATTTATCAGATTGTAAGGGTCATTTCTGACTATACCAACTATATTTAAAACAGTGACATTTTTCCTCATTACCTCTTGGTATTAACTTACATTTCTCACAGAGTTCCCACTTGTCTGGTGCATGCAGCAGTGTTCTCCCTTGCAGGCTTGAATATGTTTGGAAAAGAAAAGATATACAATGATTTGGTAAATAGCTTTGGCGTAGTTCTTAAACTCTGGTAACTAGTACGAACAGCTAGCTTCTGGAAGAGATCAATAATTTATAAGCCTATGAATTCACAAAGTAAACCTGAAAAGGAGGATAGCAAAAAGAAGGAAGAGGAGTCATTATGAAAAACAGCAAGTAACAGTAATTAAAGGGTATTATAAGAATGAGTCATGCAGGAAAGAAAGAAACAAAAAGCCAAGTCGAGGATAAAGATATAGCTGGAAAAAAAAAACACAGCACACTGAGCTAGACAACATACGCAATGCATTAAAGCTTTCAACTACTCTAACACAACCAGCCAAACCTGCTGTCTTTCAGCTTTTCTCAGTACGATGACATCCTTTGATGAGCAAATGACTTACTAGACACTATGAAGTGTGCCATCCTTCAGCCTATCACACGGGCACGGTCACCAGCATATCATACTCCCCAAACATTTCTCTTCATGATGTGAGCCACAAAGTGAGCTGTCCCGAGCTTTTCAGCAGGACTAATACATCCTGCCATTGCCGATGCTTCAGCTAGGAGCTAGCAACAGCTCCAGAAGCTGTCTTAGAGCTGAAGGACACAAAGATTAGCAGCAATCTGGGGGACTTTGTGCTGCAGACCCATGGACCAAAACTGGGTCTGTTCTGCTAGACCAGTGGCTCCTACACAGGCCACTTAACACTTAGCGACATGAGCACATATTGCAGAAAGTAAATTTTGATGAAAATATGTTCAACCCACAGGGAGTTGAGAGCTTTTTATACGCATGCAGCTTTGTGAGAGGGTCCCCTGGTACTTTTAGCATCCCAACAATAGACCAGAAACTGCTTTCTATCATCCTGTAACAACAATGATTCCTAAATGGCTGCAGATCTGCTGGCAATGTTTGGAACTGGGAAAGCCACAGTTGTTGCAATGAGCACTTGGATTTCCAAGGTAGTTAGCACTGACAATATTCCTAACACTATCATGGTTGTGTGGATTGTATCCCAGCAGCTTGGGAATGCACACACCCTTCCATGCTCTTAATTTCTAACAAAACACAGAACTGAAAAGGAAAGCCGTGGTATTCATTCACTTCAGGTCTAGCTTGGATGGAGATTTCCTGCAGTGGATGGATGTACGCTGCTGATACACAGCACCTATTGTTCTGTTGCTCAAGGAACAAAACCAGGACAAACGACTGCAAGAAGGGCAGCAACGGAAAGATTGAACAATGAGAAATAAAGGCAGATCACTCCCGGTTAGGGAGCAAACAAATAATAACCCATGACACACTTGACGTTGTATCAAATCATTGCAGGATCATTGCATTTGGGGGAACAGCACGGGATAAAAACTGCTTGCAGTAGTTCATCACTGAGGGTTGGAAGTGCCTCATTGTACTGCAATAGCAACTCTCCAGAAGTATTTGATAATATATATCTTAATCAGGGAGGAAATCCTCCCCCAGGAATTGTCCCCAGACAGTCTCTGGAAAATTACTGCTTGGAACAAGAGCTAATATGTAAATATGACTTCTGTAGGACATTCCCTTTTCCACCTCATTGCCCTCAGTACACTAATGAAATAAAATGATGTTTCCAGAGTACACACATACCTACTCATTATCTAAAAACTGTCAAAATAACACGAGGACAAAAAATAACAAATGCATAAGTGTAACACGAATGAACTGTAACGTCAGATTCGTTCTAACAGAATCGATATGTAATCAGAGCTGCTTAGAAGAGGCAATGCTTCTCAGATTGCTGATCATAAGGATATTTTTCCTATCCTTATGTTGAGACATTTCCTTTAAGTAAGATCCCAAAGCGCAGCGTTATGCTATTTTAGCAAGAAGAAATACAAATTATACTTTAGCATGTGGTGGCTGAGTAGAAGTGTCGTGACAGGTTCAAAAGCAGTAACTTCACTGCTAACTACAAGTCTGGCTAATTAAGACAATTTAAAAGCACCTCCTTTCCTTTGTGTACCTTTTAATTCACTGAAAAATAGCGCACATCTAACACTTGAAATCACCTTATTTATTAGAGAACACAGCTTTGCTAACACAAAGCCCGGCTTCTTATGAAAGGGAAACCCTGGCACTGCCAGCTTACACGAAGCGCAGATTTAACTGTCTGCCTGTGTGATCTAATCACCATGGTACCGAAATGCTTTACAGCTAAATACAAAAACACAAACCTTAACTCAAAGGGCATGCGATCCGCCAAAGTAAATTTACACAGGGATGAACTCAAAGAAAGCTGTTACCCAAAGTGCAGCACGCAGGTCTAAATCTGGCCTAGGTAACATCGCCAGTATGAGGCGGTGCACACAGGAGTCAGAAACATTGGTTATTTCTTCAGAATAACCCTTGATAGCTATGAACTTTGACAGCAGCTGCATTAGAGATGGAAGCACAGCTTAAGCTAGGACACAGTACAGGCACAGTGGGCTTTGCAGGTGGACTGAAGCAGGGAATATTTTGTGGATCAAGTTGTCCAGCCTACACCACAAACGTAGAAGAGGGGCTGACTGCTGTGCTAGCCCCAGGAAGGGACTGGTATATAAGGTTTGTGAACCGAGCCTGCCTAAAATAAAGAGATTAAAACAACCCAGAACTTTGGTTTCCTTTACATTGCATCTATGTTTCTGAGCATTTATGATGCAGTCGGATCACAAAATCGAGTTTTGTTTCATAATCAAGGAAACAAACCTAGAAGAAAGATCGATTGAGTCTTATTTTGTAAAGCCCTGCTTCCTGGAGCTGGGCTTTCAAGTAACACACCAAATACTGCAGTCCCATTGCAACCTCCCCGCCCCCAGCACAGGTGGACCGCCTGCCCAGTTCCACCTTTCCTGTTTCTCTAGGCTGCAGAAACACAGCACTTGAATAGGTAGGATTTATGTCAGCAGGGCGAGCTTCTGAGCTGGTGGACAGCTTGTATTTAAGAAAACAAGAGTTCTGCCCAAAACAGCCGGAGGTGGAAACCTGTGATGTTCTGTGTTCATGTATCCCAATGTATTAGGAAAATGAATAGCATGTAATGTCTTATGAACTTACTTTTACACACCTTATTTACTTACTTTTACTCACCTTACGAAGAGGGGATTATTAAGCTCAGTAGAAAGCACCTAAGTACAAGCAACGCTATGCTTAAACAATTTTTGTGATTAACGAGTAGCATTTTTGAAGCATTCCAGTATTATTTCTACTAAGCACAATTAACACTAAATTTTGTACCGCCGCTCATATGTCAGAAATTACTGCTTTTAGAAGGCTCTCGGCGTGCTGTTACACCCAGAGCACGGATACACCAGGAAGAGGAGGCTGCAGAAGCCAGCAGTGCCAACCACAAACAAGCCCGCTCTGCCCCACCTCGCTTTGTTCTCCTCCTGGCCTGTTGGATGACAAGCTGTGCTGAACCCTGGGAAGTTCCCTCTCCTTTCCACTCATCCTTTGAAGCCCGGGTTTTCCTGCCACACGCTTCTGCTTTCTACCTGATGACCGCTGCGAGTACGACTACCCTTAAAAGCGGGATGCGCATCGCTTGCTAAACCCAGGCGGGGTTAAACGCTTCGCAGCGACTCCCAGCTGCTTGCTGTGACTCCCGGGGCGATCCAGAGGAAGCGGCTCCTGGGCTCAGCCAGGACCAAAGCCCCGCAGCCCCTCCGGGACAGGACCCGGAGCAGCCCCCGGGGCTGCCGAGACCCCGGCGCGGCTCTCGGCCGCCCTCTCCCGGGGCAGCCCCGGCTGCGGCCGGCCCGGAGCGCACCCCCGGGGGCTCAGGGTGCCGAGACCACAGACCCAGGAGGGCAGGCGGCAGCTGCTGGCAGCAGCTTTCAGCTCCTGGCAGCAGGTTTTGGCTCCTGGCAGCAGGGTTTCCCCTCGGATCCCCCGGGAGACGGGTGCCCGGTGCTGAGCGCTGTTGCCTTCTCCTCACTGCCCCATCCCCGTCGCTGCTTCCTTCTCTCTTCACTACAAGCTCCAGCAGTACCAGCACAGACTGGAAAAAAAAAAAAAAAAAGATCAAAGCGTATTAGCTGGGGTTCTGCTTCCTTCCTCATCTTTGTAGCTGATGCCGCCAATTAGTGGGACACACCTCACTCCAGAACAGTGGATGTCAAACAGGGAGCAGAACCAGTCTGGCAGAAACATGGATTTCATTCATAATTATGGCCTGTGGAAATATGTATTTAGACTACCTCCTTTAGCCCGCAGAATCCCCACGGTGCTGTCAAACACAAAAGCTGAAGGACAGATTATGGACTCTGCAAGGCACTCGCCTCCTGTAGAACTGAGCTGGTGCAGCAGCAGGGCCCACCACTACCCCCCAGCAAGACAGGGCTCTCAGTTTGCAGCTCAACATGCTGTACCTATACTGAAATCCATCCTAGAGGAGGCAGCTTACGATCAAGTATTAATACACAAAAATCAATGGGGCAGTTCAAACCTAAGAACTGCTAGCATTCTCTCTCTACAGTTGAGAAACCATACCTCTGAGCGAATCTTACCCTATCCTATCCTCAAAAGCTTCTGAACAATGTTTTCAGTGGTTACAGAGTGATGCTAAAATGGTTGCACAAAACCTAGGATTTCGTAACTAGTAATTCACAATCTGCTGTGGCAGCTAGAATGAATTGGAAGACACGTGTGGAGCTAGTTGATATCCACTGACATCCATGATATCCATGAGCACCGTGAAAGCAGCCTCCTCCCGAACAGGCTTCACTTAATGGCAAGGTCTTGGCCTACCACCCTGTAAAGATCAACATCCATTTGTTTTAAGATCTGATTTTCTTGTGTTTTTCAAGTGACACAATTTTTATCTACTTTTTTCCCTACCAAAGCATTTAAGTACCATTGAACTGCTACATGTATAGCAGGTGTCTTCAATTCACGGACAGTTTCCGATGGCTTTCACTTTGTGATACATAACTTCAGCCATGGCCACTTTCTGAGCAGTAAGATCCACAATAGTTCACTTGTTAAGGCACAGCCTGCCATTCGGTTTCATGTCAGTTACTAAGCCAAGCATGAATCACTACAGCATAATACATCAGCAACATCCTGTTACTTTCATATCAGCAGCGATTTCAGAATTGAAGGGCAGCTTTCCCAAGCAGACAGGCCTGTAATCATGTCTTCACTGCTCCAGTTACATCGGACCAGAAGCCTCGAGCTATTTCACTTGTGATGATGTAGCTTCAAAACAAATGTAAGGAACAGCCGCCTTCTAAAACAGCATTTGAGCTACACAGGAGTTAGCAACTAAGCGTTTGTTGTAAGCTTAGCCACAGCATTCCCATTATTTGCTCTAAGATCATCAGTAAGAAAACTCCAAATCAGCCTATCAAACGGGTCAACTAACACAAAACACTATTGTACTCAAGCCAGCAGACTTATGCACGAGACCCAAATTGAAGTTACATTCAGAAAAAAAAATAGAATTAAGTTAACGATGTTCTATCTAAACTCTAAATTTAAGACTAGGAAACATTTTTAAGTTACTTTGAAATATAGCTTACAATTTACACACAGTTTATGTTTTTTTTTTTTTTAAGTGATACTGCCTCTTGACTGAAGCATACCAGAACACAAACATCTTCATTATTACATAAATGTGAAAAGCTTCACATGTAACTTCAAATCAAGGCAGTCTGTCAGGGCTGAAGGGGTGAGGCATAACTTATCAACAAGAATTTAAACAATTTTCTTTCTGTGAGCTACTGCTCCTTGTAATTTCCTCCAGCTAATATATTACGGTGTTAAGAATGGGTATTTCAGCTGCATTTCAGGCAAGCTATCACAGCAGCACTTGACAGAAAGGGGGCAGGCACTAGCTGTATTCACAGCAGCTGGGGTTTTGCCAAAGGCCTATTCCGTGTGTGGAATTACAGAAATGGAGAGCAACACCAGGTTGAGAGATAAAACATGTATTTGGGGGTAGGAGGGCAACGCTGTAAGAAGTACAGAGCAAAAGCCTAAGTAACATTAGGCATCATTCATCTCACTCCTTACTAACTTGCCCTACTGGATGATCAAGATGCCGCTGGTGATATCAACATGCAAAGCTGCCTTCATCACTTTAAGAAGCTGAAAAAGGTAATAGAGAAGCACCTAAAATTACAGGAGAAAATCTACATAGATAAAAACAAAGGAGTATCAGAAATCCCAAAGATCCAGGCCACTGAAACAGCTGACATGCTGTAGGCCTAGAGCAGCATAGGAATTGAGGGGTAGCAGTTTCACCAGCACTGCTTTAAGTCATGCCTTATACAGACAGGGTTCCTACACTGGAAATGGAAAAACACTTATTCTTTTAATGAAATCATGTTTGTATCTCAAATATTTTCAAAACAGAAGCTGTTGTGATGTGGAAAAGCCCACAAAAAACAAGGTAGGCTGCTACCACAAAATCATCATTCTTCAAGAAATCGGAGACCACCATGGCCTATTTATCAAGAGATTGACAGGCATACATGGATTTCTCCTATGGAGAACAAGATAAAAAATCTTCAGTGCTGATTAAAAAAATTACTCCACAGCCTGGTCAAATAAACACTAACTCTCTTTCTCCCACACACCACCTTTTTTCTTCTGGGTCAAGCTTAGGAGGTAAGTATTGTTTTCCTTAAGTCCTTTTTCCACACAACTGTAGCTTAAACAGGTGACTTCGGGAAGACGAAGCAGGAGGGAGCCCAAAGAGTGCTAACATCGACTTATTTAAAGTATATCTTCATAAATATGACCATATCGTAGAAGTTTAAGCACACTTACACTGTTGTTGTGAAGGTAGCTAAGCCAGCATTCACCTCAGTATCTGCCGCGCCTGAGTTTGTCTCCTACAGCTGCCCATTTCTCTGCAGCAGCCACTTCAGAGCCCCTCACAGACATTGCGTTGTAAATAAAATTTAGGAGCTTTAAAGGGATCTGCCTGCTGCATCCATCCTCAAGGTCCCTGGGGCTGCTGACCGCCCAGCCTGCCCTTCGCACTCGCCTCCTGCCTTAAGGAGAGCTCTGGCGAGGGGGAAGAGAGAAGCTTAGCTCCAACAGCAACTCTCCTGAAAGAAACACCCAAACGCCGAGCCCTGAGGGCCGGGCTAGGAGCTACCGAGCCCCCTGCTCGCTGCTCAGGGACTCGCTCGGGGGTCCCACAACGGGGCTCCCTCCACAGCAGGGGACACGGGACAGCACTACGCTGCCAAGGCACAGCCCTCATGGGCACATGCATTAGCAGAGGAAGGTGAAACGAAACGAAATGAAATGAAATGAAAAGGAAGGGAAGGAAAGGGGCTGGGACCGTGCCCGCGAGCCCCCTCGTGCCCTGAGGCAGCCTGAGGCAGCCTCCCTCCGCCTCACGCCCCGCTCCCGGCGCGCCCCGCGCCGCGCCGCCCCGCCCCCCGCCCCCGCGCCGCCATTTTGTGGGGAGCGCGGCCGGGGTTGGGGCTGTTGGCACGGCTCAGGGTGGGGAGCTGCTCCCCCCACCCCCCTCCCCGCTTTGCGGGGCGCTTTTTAACGTTTTATTTTTTATTAAAGCCACCGTGGGGGCTCCGCGCCGCGGCCCTCTTTTAACCAGCCATGTCCGGAGACGGAGGCGCCGGCGAGCAGGTGAGTGGGAGGGGGGAGGCCGCGGGCCGCTCCCTCAGGGAGGCAGGGGGGCGAGCGGAGCTCCTTTGGGGCTCCTTTAGGGCTCTTTTAGGGTTCTGGGGGTGGCAGCGTGGCCTTGCCCTTCTCTTCCCTTCTCCCTGCCCTTCGTTTCTCTTTCTTCTGCTCGGCCCGGCCCTGCCCGGGCCTCGGCCCCGCGCCCGTCCCCTCAGCGCCTCCCCCGTGTTGAGGAGCGGGCGGCACACCGCTCTTGGAGAAATAACTGCTGCTTCGATTGGTTTGCCTTATTTTGTTGTTGTTTGTGTGTTTTTTAATATATTAATAGCACGTATTTATCATATTTTCCCATTTTCTAAGCAGAGGCAGTCAGGCTTTTATACCAGGTTTTTTAATCCAGTGTTAACCTGAGGTATTTTCTACTGAGAGGCAGAATTTCTCTAAATAGCTCTTCTTAGAAGCTAGGGCTGCGTTTAAAATCTGCATTAGTAATAAAATCTGCGGGGTGGGGGTGAAAGTTCTTGGTTGGGGGAGAGGTGGTTGATATCCCTACAGCTGCCTCTGGAGCCTATACTTTAAATGGAGCCATGCTTTAAATCAAGCCATTGACCTAGTACTTCCTTTTTCAGAAGCTTTTCTTTGTAGAATTAAGGCTTTTTCCAAACCTGGTTATGCTTCAATGTATCTGGGCCTGTATCTTGAAAGGGTGACATATAAACTCTTTGTAGGGTCACTGGTTTCTGGGGTAGGGAAGGCAAGAATGTAAAATATCCAGTTTCTTTCTCATTGGGAAAACATGCTGTGAATTACCAGCCTGTATGCTCAACACGAGTGAGGTTAGTAAATGTTTGTATGCTCAAGCAAGAGGTTCTTCAGAAAGGTTTACTTCATCAGAAAAAGTAAGAACACATTACAGTAAAATATTGACAATCCCGATGTGGAATATGCTTCACATTCAAGCTACCCACCACAGTATTTTTTTTTAAAGTTGCACTGACAGTTAATTGCATAATTAAACTCAATTAAAGTGGTGTCTTCATTTCTGTAACTTGAAATATGTTACTGGGTAACTTACGGAGCACGTGATGCTGACTTAAGGCTTTATTTTCTTTTGCAAGGAAAGACTTGGTATACAAAAGGTTGAACTACTGTCTATATTCTAAAATAAAAGCTATTCTGGAAAGTATAATTAGCTTTCATGTTGTGGTGCCATATCACAGAGGGTTTTAGCATTAAAAAAATGCAAATTATTTGCAGCATATGTAAGTCATCTATTTTAATACATGGGTTGGATTTTTGAAGTCTGTATTAACTTCCAGCCTTCATCAGGTTTTGATTACTGTTGTCACATTGGGTACAATTCAAATATTTAAAAAAAAAAAAAAAACTTCTATAGGCTTTGTTACATCTTTTCTTTACACCATGCTCTTTATGAAGGCAGTATGCTGATTTCCCAGACCTCCAATTTTGTGAAGGTCAACTCTTTCCACCAGTTTTCTTCGGTTTCTGTACATTGCCCTCTCCAGTATTATTTTGTCAAGCCCTGGCAGACTTCTGCTTCTTGTTCCTAACATTAAAACAGGAACATAATTTAATATTGGTGTGTTGAGTAGTACCAACATGAAGGCTCCCTCCCCACTTGGTTAGCACCAGCCCAGCTGCACAGTGCGGCAGGAGCGCTGGAAGGGTTGGTGTGGGTCTCACAGTGGTCGTTGCACAGTTACCTGGTCACAGTGTGCCTGTCCAAGAAGGAACAGCAAAGCATTGTGAGCAGGGCAGTGGCACCTTGCTCTTTTCTGCCACGCTGCTGATGTATAGCATAGCCCAGTGCTGCTAGCCAAAGGTCTCTCTGACCTTACGTGCACAATGTGCTCACAGAGTTAATGGCTCCTTTCCGTGCAAAGCTGAAGCGAGACAGGTTGGATTGCATCTGGCTTTCTTCTTTCATGTTTCTTCTCCGCTTGCGTGACCAGGTGCTGAGGTTTCGTGTGCCATTATTATTGACAGTCACGTACTTCGGTTGGTAGCAGGGGTGAGCACAGCTAGTTGTGCACAAGATGTGCACGTTGGAGTGTGTGATGCAGATGGTGAAGACCAGAAGTTTTCATGAACCAGAAGTGTTAGCTTGGAGTGGAGAGCATGTTGAATGTAGCAAGGGTGGGAGCGTAAAGGTTTGGTAAGGTTAAAGGCTCAGGTGGAGATTGGAAGGCTTTGTTAAACCACGTGCAGTCCAGCTGGAACGTGCCTTCTCCGCATTTTGGCTGAGCTTAGCTAAGCACTGTCAGGCTGCATGGCTGTGGGGTAGAGCAGGAGCCTGAGCTACCAGGTGGAGGCCAGCTCCTCCTTTGTGCTGTTTCTGCTGAACAAAGTTGTGTAAAGAGGGGGATAGGACGGGACGTGGGAGTGTGGTGCAGGCACCATTATTGCATGGACCCTTTGGGGAGTCGGAGTAGTTTCAATTCTAGCACCATTTGCTATGCTGGACCCAAACTAATTTCTGCAGAACCAGTTGAGTGATATCAGAACTTAAAATTTGCTAGGCCCCTCCTAAACTCACGGCAAGGTCCACATGATGTTTAACCAGCCAGAATGTACGGGGTTGGTTTCTAGAATACCAAACGCTTTTATCTGTCTGTATTGTAGAAACCAACGTTTCATAGACTGAAAGGCAGCATCTGTTGCTGTTTGCTAGAAAATTCCCTCATTTTCCCTGACAAGCTCTTCCCAATCTCTTGCATGTGTCGAGGTTAAAAAGAGGATGCACTTGCAGCTATTATTTCTTTACATTTTTTCTGAACCTTTGTGTAATGTATTTGGTTTCATTTTCTGTGGTCATTGTTCCATGTACTCTCAAAGAAGGCCTGAATGCATCCTGCTCTTTTTGCCTCTTTCTACCGTCACAGAGCAACTTCTCTTAATCATTTAATAAACACAAAGTTGCCGGACGTGAATTTTATCTGAAGACTTGAGGCAGTAGTTATTTTACCGTTGCAATAGCTTACTTCTCACCTTTTAAGTCTAGACACATGCATTTTCCACTTCCTGTACCATTTTCTGAGCCGTGTCTCATCCTGCCATGCAGGTTACCTCTTATAAATATGAATCTGCTCCAAGACTGCGCTATGGAAAAAAAGTCTGCATGGTTTCTGTGATTATAGAAAAGACCTCAAAACAAGTATATTCTGTTGTGCCTTTTGTAGTATTTCCTGTCCCTCTCTACTCCATTCATACCTTGTATCTGGTTGGTACAGTGCATTGTACAAGTCTCTGAATTTGAGGTGTGGTAGTAAGTGTTATTGTAAGCAACTTCAGCTTAATATTTTAAAAACAGATGTTGGTGAGCACAGTGCTGAAAGCAAAGGCTTATTTTTGCAGGGTTGTGGGAGTTGAGCTTCACAGCAGGGATCATTTGAAACAGCAACAAAAAACTAGGAGCATAGTAGCATATATAGTGCATAACTGGCTTTACTATCGCTGTTTACAGTTACTGTACGAACTGGTAGGACATAGAATGAAAACAAGGTTTGGTGGAGAAAGACTTGGTGTTGCGGATGTTTTTTCCATTTTTTTTTTTTTTTTTTCACAATTGTAACCAAACTATATTTAAGCTGTGTTTTCTGGGACAATAAGTTCCAGAAACACCAAGAAGATAAAGTGGAAAATGTCTAAGTTGTAACATTTGGGAAGTAGTCTCTTGAGGAAAGAATGATAAACCTTATTAATTTAAAACTCTTGATTTGTACAGTGACAAAACATCCCAGATAATTGTTCATGGAAGTTTACCTTTAAAAGTATCCTTTGAAAAATTATTAGATTAATATGCTGGGTTACGTCTGTTAACAGTGACCCAATCTTAATGGGCAAAGATGCTTCCAAAATTGTGTTCACAGTTGAATTTCCTTAGTGGCCAAATAGAAGGCAAGGTATTATAAATAGATTCAAGACTTGCCCATGGGAAATACTTTCCATTTTGGTAGAATTGTTTGTTGAATTCAGGAAAGGCTTTAGTTTCCATGGTTAAACAAGGCAATCTGGGGTATGGTGTGGTCCTAGAATAACTGCAGCTGGGTGTTTGCTCTGAACTGAGTAGCTTTTCCTGTCAGCAGTGAGTTAAGTTAGCAGGGGAAGTATGCTTGCTGGACACTGAGTATCTTGCTGTGTTCCCCACTGAAACAATCGTTAGTACGCAGAGTGCAGGAGGTCCAGCTCTGTGGTGTTTACTGTGCTAAAGTACCGGATGTGCAACAAGATAGGAACTAACAGCTTGCTATTTGCTCATATAGCCAGAACGAAGTGTGAAGAAAAAGCTTAGGCTGGGCAAATGTGTAATTTAACCGAACTGGGTAACTAACAATGTTTAAGGTGCGTGTTTTTTCACTGGAAAAGATAATTTTGTGGAAGCAGGATGCTTTAAGCATTGGGATGCATTATATGGTATGAGCAGCTGAAAGAGAAGAAGCGTTTGGCTGGGTATTTTCTGACAGTTGGGAATTACGAAGGTTCACTCTCAGAGGCCGGGGGAAACTCTTAGCTGATGCTTTTAGCAGGGAGGTATAAACCAAGAATTTTTCCTTGAAGGTGATTAAAAAGAACTTGCCGTAAAGACAAAGTCAATTCATGTGTTCTTGTTCCCTCTGACATATTTCATGAATTCAGATGTGGCTTTTGTACAATTGATTGATTTTGTTGGAAGAAACCTTTTATGCTCTTAGTATCTGTGAAACTAAGGATCCATTGCCATTTATCTGCGTACAAATAATGAAAGCTGTGAATCAGACTAGATATTACGAATACAAATACTGACAGAGACAATTTTTAGTGCTAAAATGATGCAGTGACCTTGAGCGGGTTGTTTGTGGGATTGGAGCCCAATCACATGGGATGTATACTGAACACAGTTATCAAAAGAAAAGGACAAAAAGTACTTTCCCAGTTTGAATGCAACAATTCTTTGCAGCATTCTTATTCAGGCGTTGAAGAACAGATAAGTTAGTATCCAATTTGGTAGTTTGTATGGTAGTTTACGGCGATGTAAGTTGGGACTCAGGTTCGGTATTTTTTTTGAATTCCGTATTCTTCATCACATCTGACCCTGATAACAGAGAGCTGAGCCAATTAGAAAGCTGATTGCTTTCCTTATAGTTTTTCTATTTTTTTTTTTCCGGCTGATTTAACTCCCTGAACTGGCGTGTTACAGAATGAGGCAAGCTCAGGCACGTGCCTTAACCAGAGGAAGGGTCTGAAAATGCTTATATAGGGGCAAGATTGTCAGTGGACAGCACCCTGTGGGTGAAGTATTGAAGGTGTAACATACTGGCTCTTTGTGCAGGTGATACAAATAAAAAGTCACATGCTCCCAAGCTGTGATTAACAGCAGCTCTAAGCACAGAGTTAGTTAACATGCAGTTTTCAAGACTGATCTTTCTAGTTGTAGCTGGGCAAGGTTAAAAGTCGCAGCTCCCTGCTCCCCTTCACTGTGTGCTTACAGTAGAAGTTAGTCCTCAGAGATTTTCACATGTCACTGAATGCAGGTGTGTACTCACACCCAGCTCTAGCAAAGTGGTCCACACTGGAAAGCCTAAGCATTGATTTCTCTGGCATGTTGGGAATGATTAGGCATGAAGGTGAAAGGTAATGAGATCTTGTTTAGTTGAGTTATAACCTGAACACTGGTTTGCCTGCAGTGTAGTTTGCTTTACATGTGGATGGCTCTTACAGGATATATATATATTTTTTTAACCCAGGGAAAAGGAGAGGGAATGCTCACTGGCCTGAAGAGTTCGGGCATTTTCTTGCTGGTGATGTTAGATATAAGCAATACCAAACAGTCCATCTTAAAGCCATATCTCATTTATCAGTTCTGCAGAGCTCTTGTGTTTTTCTTCTGTTTGCATGGATAAATTTTTCTGCTGATGCTAAATGAATACTTGCTAATTTAAGAAATTAGTCCTCCAACTTCTTTCAAATAAAAGAATCAATGTTTTCTTACGCTTCCTACATGGATTAGGAGTCCTATATCACACATACAACATTATTGTAGGATTACTGGGATTATGCATCATGTCAGCAGTTATTTTTGCAGTATCTTAATTTATTGCAGCCATTTGGAGGTTATTGCCCTAGATCTGCACGGGTGAAATTGACTTCCTGGAAGCCCTTAACTGTTTTGCAGCAGTGTCAGCTGAGTTCAGTGTGTCACGTGGAAAGGTTGGAGGTAATGCAGCTGAGCTACTGCTGAAAGAATTGGGATGCACTACAATGCTCCATTCCACATTTTCGTGTTTGGAAGTGCCTAGTTGCTATAGAGCACCCTGTGCTTGAAGAAATGTTTCAATTGTTGTGTAGTGTAGAGCAATAAATTGTAGCCAGTGTTAATAGTACTCCTAAAAACTAGGCGTTTCTGTCTAATTGAATAATGAATAATCTATGCGTGCTTGAATATTTGAGAAGAATAGATTTCATTGAGCCAGAATACAATGAGGAGCAATGCTTACCACTGCTGTGGGGCAAATTTGAATTTAGTGTTTTACTGAATTTTTTTGAATTTACTGAACCCTACAGTTTTGGGTCATCTGTAGAGATAACATAAATTGTCTTTTAAGTTTGGAAAATTCAGATTCAGTGCTGTCTTACATAAGTTGAAGTATGCCCATGCATGCATGTCATTTTGGAAAAAAATAATGTCACTAGTTCATTTCATGCTGTTTCACATCCTAGAGCTGTATTACTTCAACTACTGTATGTAGTATTGTCCAGTCAGCATTTCAATGGACTTAGAGATATAAAGATGTTCATATGAAGACTTATAAACTTACTACTTTTGAACTGTCAAGTTTGAGCTAAATTTTTAAATATAATTTATTATGAAATTAATTTTACAAATTAATTTGCTGTGGGATGTGATACTTGCCTTCAAAGTTACACTGCTTTGCACCAAGCAATTACTCTAAGAATGACTCAGAGCTGAATTATAAAGAATAGTGGTCTTCATACATAAACCCCTATAAAGCATGTTCTACTAATTTTTTCTTTCCCTTTCACACGACTGCTCTAACGCATCAGTGTAACGCTTCTCTAGCATTCTTGATCGTTTGTCCATTCTATAAGTAAAAAAAAAAATACTAATGTGAAGTCATAAGGCAAATAACTTGATTTAGATTCTGCTAGGAGGACTGACAGGAAAATTAGTAGTGCTGAGAAATGTTAAAAATACGGTAACTTTCTGAATAATTAAAGTTGAACTATCACGTAGAACACAAGTAACTTCAGTGTAGTAGTATATCTGCAAAGGTTAACAAAACTGAAGTGGGGTGGAGGGAGGAAGAGGACCTGCTGAAAATAAAGTTAATATTCCTAGGTAGGAATATCTTACTTGCAGGCTCACTGCGTTTGCTATCTTCAGCTTTGTCTTGTTTAAAAATCATTGTGTTGCACAATACTTTGCTGGCAGCTTATCTTCTTATAACACTACTGCAATGGCTCTGTTTATTATTGCACTGAGGAATAAATGATTTTCCAGTAAAATCCATTAATAATACCTTGGGTTTTTACTCTTAGAATGTCTGGTCCTCAGAAGTGATGTGCAATAGCGATGCTTGTTCATTTCATGAGAAATCACAACTCTGTAGTGTTATACATGTCTAGTTGCCTTCTCTTTTTTTGCGTGTGATGAAACCTTTGATAGAGGTGAGCATTAGTTCTCTCTGTCCTGCTTACTGTTTCTATAATCTTCAGAGCTATATATTGGCCTAGATCCAACAATAAGAAGTAAAATGACTTCCTTGAAATAATCTTATAGCAGCTGACAGGTTTTTTTTAGTGTTTCGTACAGTAATAAATCACTGTCCTCCTGTACGATACAGAATGGTGTATTGTAACAGTAAATACGTAGGTAACTTGTAAAATTTCTCCATAAATATTTTATAGTAATATTATAAATTCTTATTATTACTGCATGAGAGCAAAGCATGCTTGATCATATGATTTGGACCTGCTAACAATTGCCTGAAAATGAGCCAAGTTCAGAACGTTCACAAAAAAGAGTACACAGGTCAGGAAAATATTTCACATTTAATTTAAAAAAAAGCTTTGTAGCATTTGGGGTTGTAATAAGCATGCGTTTAAAAGGCTTGAGTGGATGTGATCATTATGGATAGTAATTCTATTTTCATATACTTCATGCCAACAGTGTTAAATCTAGGGATTTTTTCTGGAAATCATAAAGATATTTCCACAAAAACATCTTCAAAAGAAAATTTCAACCTATACTGCAAGAGTAGCTTTGTTAACAAGGTAATGTTCAATGCAGTACAGATTTCAGTACCAAAAAAAGGTTTTAAACTCAAATCTAAATGTCTCAGTGTAAAGAAAACATTTTATGGTAGGTAGTGTCAAAGCTATGGGAGGGCAACTGAGAATTTGCTGATTGAAAGATCAGGAAATGAACAGAAAAGGAATTGTGCTTAGATAGCATGTACGTGTGGCTGCTAGAACTGTCATCTCCTAGTTTTGTTGTTAAATCTTGTGATATAAAATATTTACTGTCTTGCCTATGCAGAATGATTCAAGCAGTAAACTGGATTTGTTTGGCTGAGGGCTGTAATACAAAAATCAGTCTGAATTTATTTAAGTCATCTTAAAAGTTTCAGGTCAGTACAACTGTTTGAAATTCATAGTGTGCTAAGTTTTCTGGCAAACCTGAGTTTGTTCTAGTGTTCTACAATAATGTAGATTGGTCTAGCTTTTTGCTGGCTCACCAAATGTGTAGAGCCTGTGGTAAGAATACATTATCTTACTGAAACAACTTGCTTTGACAGATAAAATTACAATTAGCTTCAGCATAAAAATCTGAAGTCTGTTGTCAGAGCGTTGTCATTAGCTTCACCTTATAGCTGGGATTGAATTTGTGAAAATCTACTTGTGATCTCTTATGTCTTCTCTCTAATTTTTCTAGGCTGCCGAATATGTCCCAGAAAAAGTGAAGAAAGCTGAAAAGAAATTAGAAGAGAATCCATATGACCTTGACGCTTGGAGCATTCTCATTCGAGAGGCACAGGTTTAGTGACATAGGATTACATTTCCTTATCTATGGTCCACTCACACTATTTGGTTCTGGAGTAAAATCAGCATATTCATTTACATAAATCATAATATTGTAAATGCTGTTTTGATTTTCAATTTTTAGAATCAACCTATAGACAAAGCACGGAAGACCTATGAACGCCTTGTTGCCCAGTTCCCCAGTTCTGGCAGATTCTGGAAACTGTACATTGAAGCAGAGGTTAATATTTTAACATTCTTTCTTATATAACATTTAATAGGAATTTAAGTTTACACTCTCATAAGCATAAATAAGATAGGCACATTCAATCTACAGACAGGGGGGATTTAAAGTATACCTTGCGTTTATTTTTGTAAAATAGGTACAAAGGAGTAATTAAAATGAATTCTTAAAGTATTGGGTCTTTTATGAGATGATGATTGTTGCATTATGGAATTGCAACAACATTAAAACAGTTTCACCGGTATTGGAGTGCTTTAGCCTTTTCTTTACTTGTCGTGTCAATTTATTGCCTCCTGTGTCATTTATTTAGAGGACATTTTTTATTCGTACGTACAACATTATTTTACTTTCTGTGGATGTTTGGATCTTTTAATATTTTTGCTTCCATAGGGAACTGAGTATTTCCGTGAGTAGTGTTTTCAGGGAGGGTGTGGGATGGGGATGGCAGCTGAGTTCTGGAACAACAATGCTGGGAAAATGTGTTAGCACTACTCATTAGCTGCTAGAAATCCAAACAAAATTGGGATTATTCATGTAACTATAAAACTACAGTGTTTTTGTACCCACTAAATGCACTGACCACTTAAACATACTTTAATGATGTGCTATGAAATATACTCTAGTATGGGTGTGTTTTTTAAACTTTCTTTAACTATTTTGTAACAATACACATACTTTTCATGGGCATCTTTTAGCTGCACATTTTTCTTGAGTCAAGTCTTCTGAACAAGTGGTGGGGACCTGTGCTTCATAGATACGAAATGAGCTAGCTAAATTTTTTACTCTTTTATGTGAAAATTGATAAGCAGCAATCTGAGTGGCAAAACTTTACTGTATAGTTATCATATTTTATTTCACATTAATTTAAGAATCAAAATGTATCCTGGCAGTAAATCTTTAAAGCTTATGAAACAAAACTGGGATTATGGGGAACCTAACAGAGAATTTTATATTGCAGTTTGTAGGAAGATGTAGTAGTACAACCTCAAATGAAAAATACTGAATGAAGTACCCTTGAGTTTACACAATTTCGTTTCTAATAGTTTGTAGTGGTTGCTGGAATGATGGTGATTGGACATATTTGGGAGATTGTGAATGCACTAACACATACAGATGTGAATTTTTCCTTTTGGCACCCTACAGGCAAATTCATTAGCCTCTTGTACCCTTCAATGTTTGCTATAGAAGCTAGTCTTTAGAATCTAACCTAACTGGAGGATTACCCTAAAGTTGCCTGGGATTTGGTGGTTATTTAAAAGTTTTATCTTTCCCATGACTTAAATTTTAGAGGTGAATAAGACCACCTCAGAAAGTCTGTGCTATGTATGGCATCACAGATCATTCAGCAGAAAGTATTGTTATCAGTGGAAGGTTCTTTGTCTCTGTCTGAGTCTTGAACCACAATCAGAGACGAATAGACAGACGTTACTGCCCTTAATCAATACCTTTTAACTAATTTATAATCTAATAGTATTTAGAAACACAAACAGTGGCAAAGCTTAAACAGTCTAGGATGTAATTCTTAAGTGCTTCTTCAAGGAGAGAAGATGAGCTTCTGCACAGCTGGTATGGTAACCAAGTAACACAAGGTAAACTTCAGAAGGAGACAGTTGGCAGTAAGATCTTGTGCGTGCACGCGTGTGTGTGGGTGTCTGTCTGTAATTACACTTTAAATATAAGAGAAATGGAATACATGCTTCTGTTACTCAAAAAAAAAAAAAAGGAAAAATGTAAACTGTGGAGATCTGGTAGAGTTTACACTTGAAATGGGTTATGCTTAAAAGAAATGCAGGTGGTTATTTTTTGGAAACGTATCTGAGAGAAACTCCTTTTTTTAAACTCATTTTTTAAACTCCGGTTATGACTTGTATTTCCAACTTTTCTTCCCTGTTCTCAGTAATTCTTTCAGAACTGACTCAGTTACTGATACAACTCCTAATCAACGTGCTTACATCTGCCTGTTCAGTATATGTAACCTTTTATAGCTGCAAGCCGAAATAACTTCCCGTTTCCAAATTCTTCAGTAAAAAAATATATTCACACAATTGTACACTGTCAGTGTTGTTTAAAGTTGTACATTATATGTACAGTCCTGTCAGAGTGAATTCAAAGTGAAATGTTTTCTCAAGTGTTCTTTTGACAGTATGATCATAAGTTATTTTTTTTTCTAAGTCTACCTGACATAGCTAGAGGAATTGTTTTGAGGCTTTTCTCACAGCCTTAAGATGTACTAGAAATATATGGAAGGTACTTCCCGAAATCTTTTTTCTCTTGGAAATCCTAGCATTCTCCTGCTGCTATGAGGTTTTCCTTGGATACTTCAGAATTATAGGTCTTTCCAGTCTTGAGTTGGGAAAGTAAACTTGTGGTAAATCTGCGTTTATCATTGCTTTTGATTCACTTTCACTGCCTCTGTATTTAAATCTGGAAACTGCTACATCTTCAGTTATCTGTGAGGTATGTTTCTCCTGATGTCAGAACAACCATATCACTTTCCTCTTTAACATGATAACTTGTTTCCTCTTGGTGTCACGGAAGGAGAGGAAGGTGAGGGCTATTTCCTGCCAGGTTGTCTTTCACTGGATAGTTCTGTCCACTGAACTACACAAGTCTGAGATGAATGTCATTACATAGTGATGTTCTATTATTGGAAGATGAGTTAGGGTAAAGGTTATGATTGTGGCCTCAAGAAAAATGATTTAGCCCTGTAACAGATGTTCTTTATAAACATATTAGGAAATATTTAAATTTCCCTCTGTCTAACTTGAGGAATGTGTTCTTTTCAGTTACTTCCGATCTTATAGTTTATAAACAATGATTTTTACTTTGTGAACAAAAACCATTGCCATGCATACACTGCTTCATTTTGTAGTGTGAAACTTAACTGCAGACCTTACTGCTGTGATTACAATTTTTTTTATGACAATGTTACTCACTGTCTCTTCTATTTTGCTATATTATATGGTTCCCTACTGGAATATAGTGTAAAGCAGTGCTCAGCACTTAGTATATCATCTAATGTATTACCACTGATGTACAGACTGTGCTGAGTTAGCTGAATACTTCGTGTTTCCATTTTGTATGCCAAGCACTGATTCTGGTCTCTGTTAAGGCTGGTTTGGCAGTCATTTGAACAGGGAAATTAACTGGGAAGAGCACACCTTGACACTTGCTGTGTGGAACTTTAAAAGTTTGAATTTGTCAAAAGGAAATTTTGATTCTGAATTCTGAAATTTTGATTTATTTCTTCTGACATTCAGAGAAGCAGTTGCAGGACATAGAATTAGTAGAATTGGATCAAGTGTCTCCTGGCTCACAACATGTTGGGGTCATAGCATTTCAATGCATAAGGCTTATGAAAATAGAGTTTGGTTAGTGAATTAGACTGTAGTCTATTTTTATACATTTTAACAAGTAAAAGTATTTAGCTGTATATTTATCATCTCTTAAAACTTGGGAATTGGAGCAGTTACATTACTCCGGTTACTCAGACTGTTTTCTCTAGTTGCTTGGAGCACATTTTTCTCTTGATGCTTTTTCCATAAAAATCTATTTCCAGAAAATTAGACTCAATTCACATATCAGTGCCTCTTTCACAATTTTAAAAACGATCACATAAGTCTGTCCCACGTGTACCATAATGTTAAATTAATAGATCACATGATCTGGATTCTGTCCTGCTCTGCTGATTTGCTGTGCCTTTTTGGGTAAGTTTATTTAACCTGTTTTTACCATTATTAAAACACGGATACCTACCTACCTCACAGGGTTGTTGTGAGGCTCACTTAATGATTAAAGTGCTTTTGGCATCTGGCTAAAAGGTACTGCAGAAATGTAAAAATAAATTCTGTTCTAATACACCCTGTGATGCTGTAGGCCCAGCTGTCTGTTATTGTTTCCTCTGTCTCTTTGATTGTTTGACCAATCTTTTAGATACTGAAAGACCTGTTAATTCCTTTCATACCCTTGAAAGAACTTACACTTTACTGGTGGCGTAGGTATTTCAGTAGTTCTGCGACAAGCGTTTGACATCATTGCCTTTTTTTCCTCTAGTTTCCCTTGAGAAATCACTAGGTTGACAATCCTTTCAAGCACATTTATTAAACTGTGTTCATATGTTTTCAACACTTTATGAATTTTTAGTTGCTCTCAGGTTAAATTGAAACTTTAATTGTCCTGAATGTTTCAGGCCAGTTCACACCACACCTTTTTACCTTTTCTGTTGGGCATATTTCATTATATCTTGGTCACTTTGAACTGTTGTTAGTAGGCACTGAAAGTTTTCTATTATTAAAGATTTAAAAGTCATAAGCACAAGACAGTTGTGACAAATATCCCCACATCTAGAAACAATAAATACAAAACTAGTAAGTTGCATGTAAAGTGTTTGGCTGTTAATATGTATTTTTCATCTTGCAATTTTTTTCAAGTAAGACCTGTGTTACTGCTTGTTCTAAACAAATGAAATTAGATACAATTGTTCAGATAATTCTTATTTGATATGAACATTTTGAATTTTAGATGTCTCAGTAACAGAACAGATGCTGTATGAGGGTTCAGATGGTGGGCCCAAGGCTTAGGGTTGATTGTTTTGCATTTCATCATATGCAATACATCAGTATCTTTAATTCGTGTAATTCATGCTGGTGTGGATGCTAGTCAGAATGTATCATTTTAACATACTTGTATATGAAAAATGTAAATAAAACCATTTAGAAAAATGATTGTTTTTGTTCAAAATGTTTGTGTTTCTTCAAAGCATTTTCTTCCCGTTTTACTTTAATCTGTTTCTGAGTTCAGAAAAAAATTATTACACATCCAGAATGCTTCTGCTTGGGGAGAAATGGGAACTGACATCTGTCAGGATGGAGTGATCAGAATCATAGAAAAATAGACTTAGCTGAGATTCTGTTTAGTGGTTCATTCAGTTGAAAATACTGCATATATTGCTAGTCAATTTGTGTAAATTTCTTACAGAAAATATATCCCGTATGACTCCCCTCCTGCCCCCACCTCCCCTATTTTACCACAGTTCGTATAGAAAACTTCTGCTTTTGAGAAACTGTTGTACAGGTGCTCTGTACAAACATCCATAATGCACATTCTTGACTACCTCAGTCTGAGACTTTTAATCTTTTTTTTACAACTGTATTATTTATGATCTTTTCTTATTCATGTGTGGACTTGTTCCATTCCTGTTAATAAATGTTGTTCTGTCTGTGTGATTATTGTAGACTTGCACTAGAAATGAAATGCAACTCCTTCCCTGTCTTTTCTGCTCAATATGTAAATACAGGCATGTACACCTTGCATAGTTGCCATGGTCCTATAATGTGTAATAGCAGAAAGCTATCCACATCACTGATGTTAGTTTCAGGTGGTGTGCTACAATAGTAGTAGATTTCTAGATAATTTCTGTATTTAATCATAAAAATAACATCATGGGAAAGTATTAGGAGTTTTAATTTTGAAGTGGAAGTGATGCTTAATGAAGAGATTACTGGGAACCCTTTTCTATAGTGTGTTGCTGTTTTCACATGAATAAACATGGACTGCTTCTTGTTCTGTCGTATTCTTTCAATGAGGGGTGACAGGAACATTGGAAATGTTAGTTATATAAAACACTTGTTCACAACACCTTTGAAGTCTCACTTCCAAGTGTAACGAAGACAGTGACAACTTTCCTCATTGTGTGCCTTCTTTTGTTCCTATCATGTGCTGATCCTTCTGCTGATGTTCTGAAAGGGGGGGAGGAGTATGTGTGTGTCAGGTCAGACGCAAATGCCAGCTTCTTTCCAAGGTCTGAACCTGAAAGAACCTATCGTAAATACAGAGCTTTCGTATGAATCACTTATTAGCTACAGATTGGTTATCTTCATCTGGATAGATGAAGGAGCTGTGATTTGAAGTAGCGTATTGTAATTTCTCATTCCTTTCTACATCTTTTCCAGCTTCCAGTTGTCAGCTGGTTGAGTTACTTGTTGATCTGTCTTCAGGTTTTGAGAAGCCCACTGGCTGGGAGGACACTTTCTGCTAACCCATATCTGTTAGTGCTGCTGCATAAAACAAATCATTATTTGCTACAGGATCTCTTTGCAGATTGTGAAAAGGCTGTTGAGTCACTGCTGCAATGAAACACAGTGGCTTCTCTTAACTAGCAACTTCAGTGAAAGCAATTCTTTCATTCTGTGCGCTGTTAGTATGCACTCTTTAAAAGTGTGCATTGTTTTTTTTTCCCTTAATAGGGTATGCTTTTTCTCGATGCTGGTTCAATGTGACAAGTGTTCTACATCCAGTTTTGGAATTCCGCAATGAAGCGTTGTGTAGTTAACACAACAAGCTTTGACATTTTTTCCATTCTTACATAATTCAAAAATGAGATGATGTACATAGAATCCATTGGTACATGACTGTACCATTGTACGCAAGGCATCCAGGTATTTCTTGTGGCATATATTATACATGCAGTTATCTTCATATTAAAAGGTCTTATAAGGGATTGGAATTTGATTCATATTGGGGGTTAAAGCCATTTTGGTAATAATAAATGCTCATAACAGATGTATGAGAGCATTTGCAGAGTTCAGTGGAACTATGCTGTCAGAAATGTTTCTGTCTAAGGGTAGGCATTTTAAGTAGAAAGATGCTCTTCTCATTTAATTCATGGACAGTTTTCAGTAATAGTATTACAGAGCAGAGTCCTGTTGCCTCCAGATATAAGACTTTTTAATAGAGCTTGCTTCTAACCTGAAGTATGAACGTTGGATCAGGCTTTAGGTGTTTTCTCATAAAAGCAGGTTGTTCTGAGCCACCTGACAGGGCCCATGCGCTAATATTATTTTTCACAAGTTCCAGTGAACACATTACTGATCGCACATTAAGAAATATTTCAGGTAGATCTTTCAACCAAAGGTCTTTGTAGACAGACTGCTAGGCTAAAGACATGCACGGTTCAAACATGTTGTACTTTCTCCAAAGGGAGGAAAGCTAGATTTATTGATATGCTGAGGAGTTGTAATAATTTTAGTCATACCTTCAGCCTGACTCTGTTTCAGCAAGACAGTTATAGAGCTTGCAGATGGGTACCTGTATGGGCTTTATCATTATGAATTAATTCAAACTGTTCCTCTGAATCAACCCATTTGGAAAGTTCAGTAGTGTGATGCCATCTTACCTTGTTAAACTCCTGTAACGTGACCACATAAAACTTTCTAATGAGGGCAGCTTCATCTCTTCAGATCCCCCATGGTTTGCACTACCTGAATGCGTAAAATGGGGAATAAGTGGGAATAAGAAAGAAGCAGTGCGTGAATCTGGATAGAGCAGTGACTGCACACACTTGGAACTGTTAAGCCATGAGTACAGCAGAACAAACTCTTGCTGTAAACAGTCAGATCCTTTTGTATTGATTTATATAAGAGTAGACATCAAATACATTCAAAAAATACTTAGGTAATCATTCATTTGGACTAGAGAGGCAACTTGCAAAATGGTGCCTAGTTAAGTGATTTATTTCTTTGAGTCAAGACTAACAAAAGCATCAAATTCAGATACTATGTCTTAGAGAGGTGAAGGCTTTCACTTGCTTTCCAAGTGTTTAAACATCTTTTTTTTTTTTTTTTTTAAAGAAGCTCCTCAGAGATTAAAATGGGTTACATATGCAAAAGTGAGGCAGCAGGTTTTTAGTGTGCTGTCCTGCAGATACAACATATATAGTGAAGTAACTTTGCTGTGCTCAGGGGAGCTACATTTATACAGAAAAACAAATATATTTTAAATGTTTGTAGTGTGACCTACCAGTAAAAAGGGCAACCTGGCTGCAGCTGAGTCTTTGTTCCCTTTTCCTTAAGAAAAGGGAAGATGCTACATCAAAGAACAAAAATTCCTAAAGCTTTTTTTTCCTCATGCTCTATTTTTTTTCTTTTTGGAGGAAATAAAGTGTGTAATGGTTACAGTTGGTGGCATTTTACAGTGCGTATAAGGGTTCTGGCACAACTTCCTATTAAGTTCTCCTTTAATTTAGGAATTTAATTTAGTGTGTAAGAAAATATGTATTAGTGTACTGCTTTTCACCCCTTCTCCCCCGAGCTGGGGAGAGCATACATACTTGATATTATTTTTCAAAATTATTTCAAATTGGCTTTGGAACTAGTAAGTGGCTGGTCCTGGTTTAACACTGATACAATTCATCTCAAATCTGCTTTCAGGATATCCGAAGGGCAGGCAACAAATGTATTTGGCTTCTCTCAAATTCTGCATCCATAGAGCTTCTGCTAGGGGCTTGGTCCCCGGAATATACATGCATTATATATGTTAATTAACTAAATGATGGGTAGGATGAAATCAAAAAAAGCATAATTAATACATAATGAGCTGAAGTAGCAAAGTCACTATTTAAAATTCATGATCATTGACTATTTTAGCTTTTATGGCTAAATTAAACATGCTGTAGGCTCCATCTCTGTGGATTCCTCAGGAATCTCTCAAACTATGTATGTGCACATGCAAAGTTGTGTGACCAGGTGACCTCCAGAGATCCCTTCCAACCTAAGACATTTCTGTGATTTTCCGTTACGTGGTTATGTGATGAGCTTGCACAGCGCAATTCATTTTCTTTTAAAATCATGCTAAATAGAAATCTGAGTTTATCAGTACAAATTGCCAACAGTTAGTATACTTAGGTGTTTTAAATGTTTATAGCTACTTGTGTAACTTAGGAAAATAATTAGTGCATAATCTTAAAGTTGAATATATTTAGCATTACAAAAAACGTCAATTTGTTGTGTTACATACAAATACTGATTGAAACGTGATGCTAAGTGTGAGTGGGGGGAAAAACTAAGCTACATTTCCTGCTCTACATTTTTTTCTTAAACTCTGCAGCTGAGTATAGGTCTTCCTCTTCCCATTTTGTGTCCCTCTCTATCAAAAAAATATTTTTGTATGTTTTCATAGAGTTAGAAGTGCATTTACTGTTTAAAAAAAAAAAAAGACTCCTGCAGCGTGCCCTTGCAATGCACCCGTCAGATGACAAAGAAGTCCCAAGAATCCTTATGAAGAAAAGCTGTCTTTGGACAGTTGAGATGCTCTTTGTATTTAAGAAGCATGCTTCTATTTGCTGGGTTTGATGGGGAAGAAAGGGAGGAAGATTCCCTAAGAATGGAATAATAATTTGTATTTTTATTTACTTTTCTGAAATTTTCTTGACTTTATTTAACCTATATATGCAAAACTAATCTATGATGAACTTTTTAATATCCTAAATATTGCAGAAGTCTGGTGCTCTTAACATCACATTACGCTTGTGCATCTTTATGGATGCTGATGTGTTTGTAACGTGTACCTCTTACAAATGCAATACCATGTAGCAGCCTGTACCATGCAGTGCACAGGCTGTTGCATGAACAGTTCTGGAGTTGTTTTAAACTTTCCCTGAACTACTGCTGTGAAATCCCTGAAGTTTAGTTACTCTCTGCAGCTTGTTCTTTTGTACTGTATCAAGGATAATTAGAACATAAAATTCAGTTTATTTGTACCATGCAGGAGTTTAAGGTACAAGAAACCCTTTCACTGATGTTTCTATTCTGGAGAAAAGAGCAATACTAACATGAGGAGGTTTCCATCTACTGAGAGGTGGAGTGCACTTTTAATAATACAAAAGTAACGTAACTTGAAGATGAGCTACAGTGTTTGGGCAAAAGTTTACAGAAATTTGCTTTTGTAAAGCATCCTCCTCGAGGAATTTCAGCTTACAATTTCCTTCTCTCTTGGCTATGCTGATTGCCACCTCTCTACAGGTTTTCCATAGACAACACAGTAACAGCTGTAGTATAAGCATTATGCTTCAGAAGTCTGCCTGTATAACCCAATAGTGCTAACAAGTTCATACACAAAGAAACATTTCCTTCATACTAAATTAGCAAGCCTTGTACCTAGAGCCCTGGGCTGTTTTAATTTTGCTAGGGGAAATCCATAATTCTTGTAGGCTGGCTGTGGCTTTAGGAATTGTAAATTCTGGCTGCTTGTCAAATTGTGCTAGAAATGCTTGCTTCATTGTGATGACAATACACCAAGTAACTGAAAGAAAGTACAATTTGCTTATACTGAAGAAATTCAGGTTTCAAATAGGTCTTAAATAGGGATAAATCTTCAGAAATGCAAGTAGGTACCCCTGACAACTCTAGTGGCCACTTGCGCTTACATTACAGAAGTGTACTCTAATATAGTTCCCGACGCATGACTTTTTGGTCCTGTTACCCAAAACCATGCGAAATTGTTTTAAACAGAGCAGTGTCCCTCAACTCCTCCTCCAAAAACAACCAAACAAAAGGAATTGTTGCCCTGCTAAGTGCATGTTACCTTCCTGTTGCTGCCCACCAGCCATCATTCCTCAGGGAGATGTTATCAGTGCTTGTCCACGGAAGTGCAGCACAACAGTACGTAAGTAGGATGGGCAGTATAAGGAGTTGTTCAAAAGCTCAGAATTCCCCATGGTATTCGCCCTTGATGAAATTTCAGTGATGGCAAGCCTGAGCAGGAGACTGACTGCGCTGTTGTTAAAGGTTAAAACTTCATTTCTCCACTATAAGTTGTGACTAAACACTACTTAAGTTTTGCATTTTTGTAAATTTGATTTAAGTTTAGTATTTTAAAATGCTATCCCCCACCCACACTTCTTGTGTGTTAAAAATGGATTTTAAAAGGGAAGTAGCATGGAATATTAAAGTTAGTTGACAATTTAATTGAGCAGAAGTACTTTACTTGCACTAAGAGCAGATGGAGGTAAGTTTCTCTCTTCATAATGACACAGTTTCTGCTGTTCTTGCTGCTTGTCTTCGCTGTTAAAAAATCTAGTGCATAAGAAACCTCACCTATTTAAAAAAATGAATCTTAGATATTCATCAGTTTACTGGTGTTTTCTAAATTCAGTTTTCTCATCAGAAAAATTTAATGTTTTCTCACATTTCAGAAATACTAGGAATAAGGGTAGTCTGTGTCTTTTGCATTTATAAAACAGAAAAATACATGCGTCTCTAAATCTGGCTTTGCTGTTTTTGTCAATCATTGGTCTGAACACAATGAAGACCGCAATAATGAGTTGTTACCTGCATGATGGGCTTTTAGCAGTCTGTCACTTCTGCAAAAACTTGATAGTTGAAATATTTCGTTGCTCTTGGAGTGTGCTTCTGTACCTCCAACGTACAGAAATCTTGACTGAATGTTAGTATGCACCAACTATTTGAATTCAGCACTGAATCTGTATTTTGTTTTTCTCCCAGGCTGGCAGAGTTGCTAAAAACTCTGTAGATTACGGTTTTTCACCTTTTCTTTTTCACCTATGGTTTCTGCTCTGTGTGAGCAGAGTTTTCTCTACAAAATATGTTCAAGGACAATTTGCTCAAGTGCTGGCTGAATCAGTGTATCAGAGATTTCATAGTAATCCTTTGCCATGTGCTCAAATCTTCAGACTGGATTTTGGAGCATGCTGAATTGTTATGATGACGTACACCAAAATGAGTGCAAGCACCATCTTCCTCCAACACGAGGCTAAGGTTAGAGTGAGGGGAAATTCACCTCTTCTTTAGAACCCTGTCTGTTTTGCTGTGAGCTGTATCTTCTCAATCTGGGTAGTCTACATTATGTTTTAGTAGCGGTGCTCTGTTTTTTACTAAACCAAATATTTTCTGCCAGCAATACAATGATTGGGAAAGCTACTATGTTAATTACATGTTATTTCCACAGATGGTGGTGGTTTGGTGTTCTTGAGCGCTTGATGTGCTTAGATCGGATCAGATGCTCCTCTCGGCATCCTGGCTTAACTGGCCAAATAAAACAAAGGACAACTACCAAACTACCATAATTCTGTATAAGGTGCGCATCTGTGCAGCAAATCGGATGCAAGAAATCAGCTGAGATTGTACATGCTGGTTGTTAATTCAGTTTTTGAAACTGGCAGACATTCTGCATTCTCTAATGTGCGTCCTATTCTGTACTTTGCTGCCCAGTCTTTGTCCAATACCACTATGTTAGAAGTTAAAGCAGAGTCCTCAGGGACTGGATCATATTTACCAGGTGTTTGTCTACTAAAGAAGCTGGTTTTGTTTTTGTTTTGTTTTCCACAAAAGAGTTGAGAACTACTTATTCTGGGTTTCTGAACTACCAATTATAGCGATAAACAAAACAAAACAAAAAACTCAATTTGAGGAACAGGAGAAGGAATAACAACCTGGCTGGGTCTCTCCTGTCTCTTACAGCAGCTTCCTAGACTGATTCTACATGAACATCATCACTTCTTGGTTCCAGGGTGTAGGAGCAAACTAATTTTTAACTGTGACAAGCAATGGAAGAAATAAGTTGATTAATATCAAATAGTTTGTTCCTGAAAAGGAGCTTTAGTTATTCAGAGTGCTCTCTGGCAAGAGGGAGAGAACTACCAGCTGTATTTCTTTGGGCTGTGCAGGTGTATGTAAAAGCACCTCCCTTTCTTGTCAGTAAGCAGGTATTTCTTTCTAGCTTAGGGGTCAGGACTAACCTTTCTTTGGCAAGTCTATGCATTAATCTGTGCAAGTACTCATTTCAGATCCCTATTGGATCAAGGCACTGAAGTATTCTTTAAGATAAATAATGCAATATTCGTGTGTGTTTTGGTGTTACATAGCTTTACTTTCAAAAGGTGATAGTTGTCTTTTAAAAGTTGGCTTGCAGTCACATGCTTTCAGATGACCTCTTAAGTCTTTCAGTTCCCATCAACAAAAATCTCATGTATCATTGCAGCTGGTTACGTATGTGTTTTAAGTGGGTTCATAAAAATATGCATCTCGTGCCTCTTTGTCAAATAGATTTAGGCAGTACTCGTTTACAGGCAGACTACAGATTACATCATTTAATCTTGTCATCAGCTTTGAATTTGAAATACCTTCCACTTCATTTTATTCGTTCTTGTGTAGGTAGCTTATTTAGCTTGAGCAGGTGACCCTGCCTTCTGGTATTTGTTCTCTGAGTTTTAGATGTGGAAAGATGGGAGGAGACTGGGACAGTGGTGGGAAGGCAGTTGTATTTCATCTGCCTTGCTAGGCCACGTGGGCTGTGTGTTTCTATAGGGCTTTTGTAATGGGCTTTCGTATTTCATCTTTTCATAAGACATGAAATAAACTAAATGCACCTACCAGCTGTGGGTGAAATAGACATTAGAACGTGACATTTTTATTTTATCGAAATTGGAAGTTAGAGCAGCGCTTCCCTCTGTTTATCTGATACTGATGAATTTCAAGTAGGAATAATGCAATGAATTTATAAAGACGGAAGAAAATCCCTCACATGAGGTGTGAGTTACTTTGCGTTTACCTGTAAAATTAAAGACTTCAGGCTAAAGGTCTAAAAAAAAAAAAAAACAAGGTAATCTTACAGTAGAAATGTCACCTTGAATTTCTAAAGAGTGGGGGAATGTGTAATCTCTATTTTTATTTTTCTATTTGAGTTTTTCCTCTATGTATTCAATTAGTTCTGTAAGGTAGCTTAGTAAGTCAATCTAAGCATTAAGTTCAGCTCTCACAGATATGCATAATTTTTTTCTCTTTATCCTGTTTAATGAATAGTGTGACTCTTCCCACAGGCAGAAGCCTGCCAGGCTTAGCTTTAACCATTGAAGTCATCAAGTTGAAGTTTAAAAGAGGAAGAAGGGGAAGCTGCTTGAAAAACTTTAATCACACTGTGTTTAAGTGGAAAGAAAGCATAGGATTTAAATATTCTAGGGAAGTGTTTTTTATGCACTAAGTAGTATGATAAGCTGTCATAGTGAATAATTACACTCAAATATTTTAGAAACAGAGGTCGCAGAATAGTTGTGCAAAGTCGGTCCACTTGGAGCCAGTCTTTACCAAGAAGATTCCCATCATTCCTGGGGTTTTATATTAGGCAGTTTGTGATCAATCCAAGTAGATACTGAGGAGACACTACAGTAAAACTCATATGTTGAAAGAAACCATTAATTCTTAGCATTGAATGCTACTTCTGTAGTTAATTTTGTCTCTTACCAAAAGACAAAAGTGTGGGCATTGACTTTTCCAATATGGTCCTTCCTTTTTTAACATCATAGAGGAGACCGTCCATTAACTATGACCGAGAATATGCAAACTTGTAGGGAACAGAGAAATTTCTTTTTTTTTCTAACAGACATACAAAGGATTTTGACAGGGGCAGCTGCCTGCATTAGAAAAATGCAGTAATTCTCTGTGCTTTAATTAGAATATTACATTGCTGTAGAACAAAAATAGCTCGGTCATCAGGTTAATCTTACATTTCTGAGGCTAACAATTTCCCACTTCATTAAATGAAAAAAGATGTTGCTGCACGATTTCTTAGGAAATCCATGGGAAAGCCAGGATTTAAACCCACATCCCTTCCTTACAACATTTTTGCAGTGTTGCAGCTCAAGTGTAGTTGGTGTGGTTTTAATAAGGTTGTAGTGTAACATGGTGCACATCTTGTCAGCTCCAAATTCAGAAGATGAATGCAACAAAGCAGCCAAGATGCTGAGAATTACTTGGGCATGAGCGTTATTCTCCACTATTAACTTTATCGTATCTGATTCTTATTTTCCTGTGACGAGACAGCTGTCTTCTGTGGTCAAGCAGAGCCCCTAGGCATCTGTGGAGGCTTGTGGGCAATCTACTGGTTTTAACAACATTAGCCTCAGGCCATTTTTGCAACAAATAATTGGAAAATTGCTCTCTCTGTTCCAACTGTGGAGACAAAACATTAAGAACAATTTGTCCTCTGCTGACAGGCCAAGCCAGTCCTGCACTAGCATTGTAACTGTAAGAAGATTATGTTGTATTACAATTACATTTTCTAGTACCACTCTCCTGCTTGAGAATCTTCTGTTCCTTTTCCTTGGATTGTCTTCAATTTGAGGAAGGCCTTTTTTAGACTGCTTTCACTCTAAAAAATTAGAGGAATTGATGCATGGTCTCTGAATGAATTTGGCCACTTCAAAAGGGCAGTAGTCCTTTTGGGTCCTAAACATTGATAATTTTTACTTCTAACCCTTCTTTCGGTTTGTGTAGACACTATTTAAGGTAACTTTTTTCCCCTTCTATATGTATTGCTTTTTTAAGCACGTATCCCAAAATCTCTTTTAAAAAAGTAAGGAATTCCAGCTTTTTCAGTTGTTTCATGAACATATCTTAGATGGAGAACTATTGAAACTTTCCATACAAAAATTTGGATTATCTGGTAACTTCATTCTACAAAAAAAAAAGTCATAAATTACAGTATGAAATTATTATAGTTGTCAAAACTGTCATTTTCTGTGTTTTTTTAAACACAAGTGTATTTGAAAATAATGCATTAGAACTGCTTGTAGGCACGCAGTGAGCATAATAAGTCATCAAAGTACAGTCCTACCAGGGATCTTATTGCCACCCAAAATGTCCCTTTTTTCCCCAATTGTATCATCAAATTACATTTTAAAAAAATCATTTTCTTACTCAGATATTTTGAGGACACCAAAATCAAATATGGAACAATTATTTTTTAATGAGGTGCGTTATTGTCACAAACACTTAACTTCCAATAGTAGTCAAAAGCAACTAGATGATCTTAAATCAAGAGTCTGAAGGTAGATCTCAAGAGCTTTAAAGTGTGAGGTCTGTGTGATGAAACAAGTGGCTTTTAATTTTATTTCTACCAGGTAGTGATGTCTCAGGTACCTCTTAAGATAAGTTATCTGTCACAGCAGTCTGATCCCTGTATTGTTTTTAAGGTCTCAGTATCACAGGGAGTTTTGGGTTACTGGGTTAGTGCATCGCTAATGATGGCAGACTGCTGTTCAGCAACCTTGAGTAGGATGCCTGTAATATCAATAAGCTAACTGAAAAAAAAAAAAGTGTTAGAGGAATGTGGATGTCCAGTTCAGTTGCCAGTGCTGAGAGACTGCTCATCATGTGTGGATGAGGTTAGATGATGAGTGTAATTTATCCAAGCTTACAAATTGGGCATCTCTACCTCATTAGGTTGGGCTGTGTATTGGTTTTATGCTTACATCTTAATTTAACTTTTTAACATCAGTGATCTGCTCAAAAGCTAAGACATCAGGTCCTTACCTTGCAGCATTTTGTCATGTTAATGGGTTAGCCATGGCTGCTGTTTGATTTTGAGTCCTGTAAATTTGTTTCTCTGACAGTGAAATCAATGTAAAATTAATACTAGGTGAACAAAGACCCATTGCTTTATGAAATAGCACGTTTCATAATAATTGCAAAGGGTAGCTGTAGATCTCTTAGCCATCTGAAAACGCTTCCTATTGCTGTTGTAAAATACAAAAGACATGGAGAAATAGAAATGAGATGTAGAAGTGAATTAAAGTATGTAGGAAGAGCCAAAGTGCCTAAGTCAGGTTGGAAGCAAGGCAGCTTACAGGACTGTGAATGTGTGGTGATGTTCTCTACTGTGGCTTAAAGTGAGTATGAAATTAAAGAGGAAGTTATAAGCCCCCGAGCATGTTTAAAATTGACTTTTTATTAAAAAATAATAACAAAAAAAATACAGACAGTCTAGGTATGAAGATGAATATGGCTAGAAAGGAATAGATAATGGGGAGGATGTTTAGCATTTGTGAACTACTTCATACAGATAATAATTTGATAGTTGGCAAATTTCCTACATAAAATGTCTATTGGTTGAAAATTACTATTTATAAAAATGAATTGTATTATAAGATGGAGACCAAACTAGCAGAGAATACAGGATTGCCTCACAGTGTTTGGAAAAATCTTGGGAGGGGGTTGTTCACACTTGCTCTTACTCTTACATGAAGAAAGTGCCTCGCTGCGGGACCATGATGCCAGTATGCTTTGTAAGGAATAGAGGCAGATACTGTTCCGAAAGATTTGTCTGTATATGGAAATTCAATTGCACTAAGCTGTGAACTAAAGCAGACTATCTGTTTCGAGATAGTCAAAAGCTGCCTGGGCATGGTGCTGGGCAGTCTGCTCTGGGTGGCCGTGCCCGAGCAAGGCAGGTTGGACCAAATGACCTCCAGCTGTTCCTTTTGACATCAACCGTGCTGCAGTTCCACGAGTTTTCCGCTCACAGATAGGGAATTAGGCTTTCCAAGTCTTTAGTCTTACATTTTGTATTACTGTTTTACAGTTAGCTGGTAATGTGGAGGTCTGTCTAGGTTGATGCCTTTTGAGAGGAAAAAGGGTTTCCTCTGACGGGCTTGCGTGTACTTGGGCTAAATTGCTTCTGAAGGCTATTAAAGCTTTTGGGATCACGAGGGTGTAATGTCAAATTTCTTGTAATTAGTGAGCGAAAAACAACCTTGCCTATTCCTAGCTATCCATCCACCTCTCTAGCTCTGCCACTGTCCTCTCCCAGTCTCCTATTGCAATTTAGTTCCCTGAGGAAAACTGGTGTCATTCATTTACTGATGGTCACTTCTCTGGTAGACAGGGCCTTCCTTTGCTATTTTTCCTGTCTTTAACAGAAAATGGTAACGTGGCCCTGAATTTTGCTATCGAAGGTCAACATCTTCACTAGCTGCCCGTTGTCTGTTGTCTTACCTAAGATATTAACTGGTAATTGGACTTTAAGGATTACGGGGCTTGTTCAGTGGCTTAAGCCACATTCTTAATTATTGTAATGTTGATATATTCTTAAATACTATGAGAAAATTCAAAGTATATCTAAATATAAAGACATACATGGTAGCTTATGATAGTTCACTATTTTGGTAATCAAACACGTACAATTCATAAAAGATGGTTGTGATCAGGAAACAGACTGCAAAATGGTGCTTTTTTGCTCTATGTTGTAGCCATCTCTATGGCAGCTGTGGGGGCATCCTGTCAGGAGATAGGCCTTCAAAAGTTGATATATGTAGTAGAGACAACTCTTAGATTTTGCTATAGTGCCATGGTTATGGAAACTCTAGAAATAGGACGTATAGTAGCAGATGAAGACACTTGAGGTAGAATCATTTTAAGGAGCTTTTAGAATTGCATTTTAGGACAGACTTTCAAATTGAGGCACAACCACGTAAATGTGAGAAGTAACACTACATTGGATGAAAATACTTTGCAAGTCATCTTACTACACTTTGAATAAATGAGTTTTTGAATACTCTGTGTACTGTATCTCTTCTCTGCAGTCTTTACTAACAACAAGAAAAAAGCTGTATTTTCATAAGGAATATTAACACTCCCGATGAAAGTGCAGAAATACTGATTTTTTCAGTACATCTGATATAAATTGTAGCACAACTGTGCATTACAGAAATTACATCTGCAATTGTGTGCTGATGGTTTTTAATAAAGGAGGTCATTGGCTTAGCCTTGGAATGCCTTGCAGAAAGGAAGTGTGTGCTTTGTTCAGCATACATAAAAATAACTCTGATGTTACTGTCTGGGCAGTTATAATCCAGCCTCCTTGGGTTAATGTCCCCATGTGAGTGTGGTGTTCCCCCTGTGTGACTCTTTACTTGTCCTGCTGACACGCTTACAGCATTTCACCTGCATTTCATGCACTCGGACAGAGCTGGGTTTGCCATTTGCTAGGGTAACTGCTGGTATTTGACATGAAAATGTTTGTGTGACGTGGTCTCGCAGTTAGCCCACAGATTTGCTCTTCCGCTGACTGGAAGTGTCAGCAAACAACAAAAGACAATGTGTGGAAGATTGCAGCATGTTACACTCTCTCCATCCTTTCAGAGATTGTTTCCTTGAGCCACTCTGAGAAGTGTGAACTGCAGTAGTCCCAGCAGTATTTACTCGGCAAATAAAGTGAGAACATCTCTCCAGCCAACTCGAACCTGTGTTTTGGAAACAGGTACAAAGGTACCTGATATAAAATACCCGAATGTATTTTGTTAATCCTACACGTTGATACTAGTAAAGATGCTAATTGTATCCCACCAGGCTTGACAGTATGTAGAAGGTTATTTAAAAGAAAAAAAATCGTGCCTTAACGATCAAGGCATTTAAAAAAAAAAAAAGTAATGATGCTGACACATGTGGATTCGGTTGTGTTAAATTTGGTATAGGCTGATTTTCTCTCAAAATGGAACTTTTTAATTATATAATAACCTGTCATCTAACTGTGTGAATTAATATATGTGTGAATTAATATTAATATTAATTAATTAATGCAGCCTTTAAAAGTGAGCTCCAGTTAATAAACAGAGGAAGGCTTCCCATATGTACATGCATGCTCTGTCTGTAATTTTGTGCACTGAAGCATAGGGTGTGCATGTGTTCCTAAAAGAAACAAACATTAAAGACGTTGTTATTATTTATAATGAAACCAGATTTCAGGAAATAGTTTTTAAAATAGCAGTCACTATGAGGGAAGTCCCCTGGAAGTTAATGCTGGTGCTGCTGTGGTGTTCTCTCCTCACCAGCTCATGCACTCTGCTGGCTGCACCCAGATGTGTTCTTCAGGCCACTCTTCCAAAAAAGTTGCTAAAGCCACGGGAGAGCAGTGCCTGGGAGGTGGGTAAGGCAGAGGGCAAGAGTGTTATTCCTCACAGAGGTGCAGCAGCATTGGATTCAGCTGGAGACCACGAGTAAGGGACATCAGATTTTATTTTTATTACCTACTTGGAGAGAGGGTTGGGCTTTAGGAGTAGCTGAGGTCTCTAAAAAATGAGCCATGGCAGAAGAAGCCATGCTGATCCTTAAGGACCATGTACTAACTTTACTTACAAGCTTGATTGAAACAAAGTGAAGTGCAGTGTAACTTATGGATTAAATTTTGCCCTTGAATGTTTATGAAGTTAATTACTGGGAAGTATGTAGTGTATTCTGGGGAGCAATTTTACCCTATTATTAAGAATTTGTCTGGTACAAAGCTGATACAGTGGTGACTTAACCTTCCTATTGGATCATCAAATGTAAAAAGACTTTTTTAGCAAATAGTTGGAATTCCTTATTGTCACAGGCAGAGGAAGGCAAACTCTGATGTGTTTTACTACAGGAGCATCAGATTATAGCCAGACTATATCTTTTTATAGTCTTCAAGGATGGAAGGGGGATATTCTTATAGATAATAACTTTACCCTAGAATGTTGATATTCCTAAACTCATTCTGTAGTTGATGGACTCGTGAGGGACCTTTGTGAGGGTATCACCTACCTTTTGGATTAAAATAATACTGGAGAGGAACAGAACATGAACACAGGCAGCGTTAGAAATCCGAGGACAATCTGTTGTAAAGATATATGGCTCTTTGTTCTGTTTTTACTAAAGAACAAAAATACAACATTCATGTTAATCCTTTAACGCTTCTCTGTATTTGATCACAGCCTGTTCCTGTGTCTGTAATAGGAAAAAACGAGAAAAGTAGTAGTCATGGTAGTGGGTCCTGGAGGCAGCATCCCCTTTCTGGTGATCTGCCTGCCCCGTCACTGAGGTGTCCCTGTGCCGGGGCAGCCAGGATGCTTGCCTGTGAGCCAAGAAATGCAAACAAATTCCAGCAGGAGAAATCGCTGCTCTTCCCTCTGGCTTTGAAAACCCAAGTGAGCGACACCCAGCAAGCACTGGCAAGTGCTGCTTCTCTCTCTCTCTCTCTCTCTCTCTCTCTCCCTCTCTCTCTCCCCTCAATCTATCTTCAACCTCATAACTTCACTGGTACCAAGATTTCACTAACAATTAGATGTTGGAAATGGGTAACAACTATGTAACACTGGCGTAAGTCCAAAAAGTCCAAGTGTGGACAGCAGCTTTTCATGTATTTGGTAATTCATGTGGAAAATACTTTGTTATTTGAGTTATAACACATGCAAATAAAGAGTATTATTTTTTCTTAGCAAAAATATTTTAATTTTAAAGGTCTTGAGGTGCAGATCAGTTCATTGGAAGCACATGTAAGCTACTTGGTGTTTCTCATGCTCTGTCTTTTGGTGGTGCTCGGTGACGGTGCTGCCATGCTAATAAAATCGCTTTGGTAAACCATTGAGTGGGATTGCTCCACACTTACCCGATGTCATAAAATTACTGAGATCAGTCTGGGTCATTTATGTGGGGTTGTTGGTGGGCACTGGTTGGTAAAGGCAGGGAGATAAACAGGCAGGAAGGCAGCATCCTCGCCTTGCCATCTGCAGCTAGGAGTTCTCCCTGGCAGAGTAGCTCGCAGCAGGCATGCAAAAGGTTTTTTCAGAGCTAGACTTGAAGGGTAGGCTCTTTTGTCCTGTGTATTTACGGCTTTTTAATTTAAGCATATACAAGTTCTTTTCACCTTCCGTGCCTTTGTCAGTGACAAAGCCATGGAATAACTTTCAATAAAAAGTCAGTTTATTCTTTTTACTGGGGAGTTATTCCTTAAAAAAAAAAAAAAGTTTCTGTTCCTCCTATTGAAGGTTTTGATTGAGTAAAGGAAGGGGGAAAACGTGCAGGCAGCTTCGCACTGTACTAGGCATGCAAAACAAAATCTGTTCTTTTCCATGAGGTGGCCAAGGACAAAAGGAGTGTGCAGGGGGTGGGACACGCTGATGAGAGCTCTTGCTCCTTACTGAGCTGAATCCTTTTTGTCATATTTTAAGACATGCTGGAGAACCTGATGTGCTACTGACTGTCAAAAATGGATTAAGTGAGAATGGGAGGTGTCTTTTTTTTTTTTGACTTTGCAGTGGAGGAGGAATTTCAAATATTAGGAGTTTTCCTTCAACTGAAGATAGTGTGGGGTCTGCCTCCTTCACTTGTGTCCACAGAAGTCTTCTGCCTAAGCAGTTATAGAAGTACCGTGGTTGCTGGTTAGAGCCTGAAAAGCTGTGCTGCTCTCACCAGGAGCTGCGAGGAAGCAGAAATGGCCCGCCCCTCCACCTGACTCCTTCGAGCCATCTTGTTGCAGAGCGCTGTCGTTTCTGCAGCCGGTCATTCCTATGGGCAGCTGTCTCCTAACCAAATAGCTTTTAGAAAAAGCGTGTGAAAGCTGTGTGTTCAGTACATGAGGTGACCAGGCCCAACTCCTGCGAAACTCCTGGGGTTTTGTCAGATCCCTCAAACCTGGGCCTGGTGCTGCTCCAGCTTGGAGGCACTGCTGGCGTGAGGTTCTACTTTGCAGTGCATGCCTATGACATCTACCTGCAAAATTCACTTGAATTCTTGCATTTTTAATTGCTCAGGTTAGTGAGAGAGAGAAATGGGGATCCTGTTTTTGAAGGGCCTGGAGTCCGGGGTGTCAGCGAGAGCCGAGAGGCTGAGGGAAGAGAGCCAGGAAGAGTTGTGGTACGGTGAAGGTCGACCGTAGGCCTCCTGCGGAGTAGTTGGTGTTTCCTAAAGCTCCCATTAAAAATTCACTCAGGCTTTAAAAAGAGAACAATGTAAAATGATGTAATTGCTGGGTTAATCCCCGTGTGCTGCCTGGGGAGAAGAAGAGGCTGGCCGAGCCTCCCGCTTCCCAGTGAAGTAACAGCTGTGAACCCCCTCAACAAAGGGCAATGAGATTTAAGTGGGGGTTTTGATACTTAAAAAACTGCAGTGCAACATAGCAAATTTCATTAAAGACCACTTTGGGGTCTTGTGGAGGGCAGCACCAGGGCTGGGGTGGCACGTGTTGAAAAAGAGGTTCTCTGGAGCGTGCATTATTCTCTTATTCAGCATCAGCCTGCTAAGTCAAAGCTTACTTTGAGAAATAAATGTCAAAATATAAAGCATGGCAAAAGAAACATGTTACATGTTTGTAAATATGGTATTTGGGGTTTGCTGAATCCTGATACAGAGACTTTGGTACCGAAGTCAATAGATAAGCTCTTAAGACAACAAAGTTCCTCAAAGTAAGAGGAAAGTGTGGGTGTCCAAACCAGAGTATAAGGAAGTAACTTTGCCTACTGAGACTGTGTTTTTGGCCCTAATGGAAGTAAAAAAAATAAATAATAAAAATTTTTGAAAAAGCTAAACTGGGTATATGGTTTTTATATGTTTAATTGTATCATTGAAGCATTATGTGAAGTTGGAATGTAGTTAGCTTAGTTAGCCAAACTGGAATGTTTAATACTGTATGCAAAATATATTCCTACTATTCTAAAATAGTTTAAGTGATTTGTTCTTTTCTGCTTCCCTGTAGATTAAAGCAAAAAATTATGACAAAGTGGAAAAGGTGAGTCCTATCAATATATGCAATATTTATAGCAAGAAAAAAATATCTGATTCTACTAACTGAGATTGAAAATAATCGTATCTGTCTTTGAATGAGCTATTCAAAAACACAGGAAATATCACTAAAGTAATTTTGTTGTTGCTACCAAACTAATCAGTGAAGTGAGCAGAGCAATTTCTCTGTTCAGTTCTTTCCAATTTCCTTGCATAGCATGAAGGTATTTTTGTCAAAAGAATTAGTTAGTAATTTATTCTTTCTTATAAATTTTAGTCATAATTATCAAAATTATTTTATTTCATACTGTATAGCATTAAAAGTAGAAACTTAATTCTGTATTGGAATCCTGATCACATCTTCTTGACGTATTAAACAGTTATTTCAGCGATGCCTTATGAAGGTTTTACACATTGATTTATGGAAATGTTACCTTTCCTATGTACGAGAAACCAAGGGGAAGCTACCTAGCTACAAGTAAGTTAACAGAGTTACTCTGAATTATTCTAGTTTAATAATAACTCTCTTCTTGATTTTTGACTAAGGGGTGGGAAAGGACACGAGTCTCACACCTGCTTGGGAACCTTGTAGCAGAGTGGTTTTGGGGTGGTGGTGGTAATAATATATAATTTGCATTTTGCAAGCATTTTCTTTAAAGTTTCTGTAATTAAGCTTGCTGGGTAAAATTTCTTCCTCCGTCTGGGTCTGTATGAAGAAGTGAGACAGCAGCAGGGGACCATCTGGAGCACCCATGCTGTTTCCCTGCAAATGAGATTGGTGCTTAAGCTAATCTGAAATACACTTCATTCTCAGACAGGTCTTTTGCTATTCTCCCCCTTAGTGCCCTGTTTAGTCTTCACAAAATTCAAAATCAATTCCAGTTGAGGTACTATTTTTGAGTAGTTAATAATAAATCAGTAATTAGAATAAGTTTGGGAAGGCCTACAAAGCATAGAAAATCAGGGTGTCAGCATCTTTGGGGCATGCTAGTTTTCATCTCTTTTCATTTACTATGTTTTGCTTGCTTATAGTCCTGTGGACTAAGTTCAGTCCTTCTTCCTGCTTGAAGTTTCAAAAATAGTCTTTCAGTCTCTATAAACTGTTTCTTTCCCAGCCCGTTATAATTTCTGTGTACTTCAACCATCAAGACAGTCACTGATGCATAAATGAAAAAATGCAGATTTTTGATTTTTAAATATTATTAAAAAAAAAAAATCTAAAAGTATTTTCCTCTTCCCATCCCTTATCTTTATGTCATTTAACTTTCCTCTATTTTTCCCTTTACCGTGGACAAAAAAAGTAGTGAGGTAGTGACAAGCTTCTAAGGAAAGGAAACTGGGAGAAAAGTGAGACAGCGTAAAAGCTATTTTCATTGAAAATTGAGCAAGTGGAAGAATTCTGTGAACATTTTTAAAATTTTGAGAGAATCACTCTGGGTTAGGGGGTGGAAGATTATATGAAAGATTTTGGCCATTTTCCACACAGTGGAATTACTCCAAATTTTCCCGTCCTTTTGATGTTCTTAGAGAATTACAAGGGTCAAGAATTTCTGAGAGAAAAAGGAAACAACAGGTTGTCAGCAAGGAACATTTAGAGAGCATTTGGTTTCTATCTTTTCAACTCAGAGTGCACTTCATATGCATGGATTTCCACATACTTGAGAAAGGGGGTTCTTAGGAGCGATTAGTATACAATATTGCCACCAATAAATGTAAACAATTTTCTCTTAAAAATAAACCTAAATGCAGAATTTAAAAATATCCGAATGCAAATTTTTTACTCTCAACTATTGGTTGATGCTTTTCATTCCTCAACGTTTGCTGAATTTGCTGCACAAAAAAATGCTCTTAAATAAAGATTTTTCTAAAATACTAAAAAGTTGCTCTATGGTCTTTGTGGTTTGTTCTTTTCCTCAGAGAAAAAATGGCTCAGGCATATGATTTTGCTCTGGATAAGATTGGCATGGAAATCATGTCATATCAGGTATGTTTTTCTATGAAAACACATTTAATTTCTAACTTTATATAAAGTACAATTAAACATTAATTTCATTATATTTAATATTTTTTCTTGCATAGATCTGGGTGGATTACATCAATTTTTTGAAGGGCGTGTAAGTACCTTAAAAGAATTTATTTTAAGTTCAGTTAAAGTAATGTTGATGTTCGTACTGGTGATGGTCTGTAACAGCTGACATTGATCTCTCTCCCCACTGTTTAGAGAAGCAGTAGGATCTTACGCTGAAAACCAGAGGATAACAGCTGTCCGTAGGGTTTACCAGCGTGGGTGCGTGAATCCAATGATTAACATAGAACAGCTCTGGAGAGATTATAACAAATACGAAGAGGTAATCAAAAACACTAAATCTGTTTGTGACATTAAAAAAATAATCTTATAATCAAATGTAGTACCCAAATTGCATCCACTAAATAATTACATGTAAAAGAGATAACTGGCAGTGTAAAAACATTTTGCGTGTGGTACCAAAACACCTGTAGCAAAACTGTACAGGTACTTGATTGATTTTTTTTTTTAATTATTTTAAAGACTTTGTAGCATATGTTTAACTGTCCTATTCCCCAGCTGGCCCATCTGAATTGCTAGTGAATTAGAAATCACTGTTAGCAATGGCAGAGAATCTATTTAATGAAAGCTGGGGCAGATCAGTTGGCAAGGGGGGCTTTTCCCTCGTTCCAGTTGAACGGGGTAAAATGGCATTCAGCTATGATGGTTTGGATTTCCCGCATAGTATTAAGCCACATGTTCTCAAGACCTTTTAAAATGCTCCGACCATCCTTCCCCTGAAGCCTTTCCAGCATCAGTTCAGGTGAGTCTGTGGCCAAACTGTCTTCAGTGAGCACAACCTCAGCTCGTTGACCCTGCAAGCTGATCCGTAGCTGCACCTCTGTAGCGTACTCACAAACACTGTTGGTAGCAGCCTATTAACCTACCCCACTCACCACAGGCAAGAATACAGAACCGAGGGTAAACGCCTTGGTGCTCGGCACCATCCAGCAGGCGCCTTGGCCTGGCACGCTCCCTCGCCCCGCATGGTGCACCCAGCACAGGCCGTGGGTCAGCCGTGCGCTGTGCAGGGAAGAAGGGGCTGCTTCTCTTCCCTTGTTTCTGACTGTGCCGGTTGTAGGGTTGCTGACCTCAGGCATTAGACACCCCTTAGCCAGCAGGAGCGCCTCCTGGCACCCGCAGCCAGCAGTGTGTCCTGCCAGAGCTTGTCGCCAGCTCGGTCCTCAGCGGTACTGCAGCTGGCTCGCTTACCACCAGGGAGGGTACCAAATGACATGGCCTTCTACATAGGAAAATCCAGTGCTGCTGCCAGAGACTTCCCTGTAAACCCATCCCACACAGTAAATGAAAGCTCTCACTGCTTGTTTCTACTGGTTTCATCAATACATAGGGAGCCTGTCAAGATGATAGCTGAAACCTGGCCTACATTTGTTCTGTATCTTCTAGTCGAGGCTGCTTGCCTGGCGTCTGTCATGCAAAACAGCATCTCAGACGAGGGCTGCTGGGACACGGGTCTCTGCAGCTCGTGTTCAGCTTGCAGACCATCCTGGTGCAGAGTAAGACAGTGCTGAGCACCAGGGCCCTCAGGGGGAAACATCGTGTGTAGATCTTGGTACAAAAGGCCACGGGGTGTTAGCTGCAAGTGAAATACTCGTGGGTGCAACACTCTTCAGCTTCCCTTCAGCTCAGTCAGTAGGTACAGGGTAGCAGTATCTGCCTGTCAGTTGCCAGCACCATGAGTTAAACTAAGGGGCTAGGTGGGGCGTTGCTGGGTTCATGTTCTGGCTGGCCCAGATAGCTTAGTGAGGATCCAGATGGGGCCTTCCTCGAGCTCCTGCTCCAAGGGATCAGTCCCCAGCTCAGATGCCAGGTTGGAACAGGACTCAAAACTACTCATGTTGCTCAAAATCCTGGCAAATGGCTTCAGCAAAACCCATCCTGAGTTTTGGGAGCACAAGAGTGGCTGCTTATCCTGCCACCAGAGCTGCCCCTTGAGGTTAGGTTAGTGCTGGCAGCCCACTGCCTGGCCTGTGTCCCTCCATCGAGTTGTGAGCTCTGCCCTGGGCCAGATCCCTCCTGCTCTGGAGGGCTCTGAGCGCACACGGGTCCTGCCCCGTGTCCTTCTCTGGGGTGGGGTGCCTGGAGCTGACAAAGGTATGCATATAGCCATGCCTTGCTTCAGAAAGAGAGGGAAAGGCAGAGCTGTGAGCTTTGGCACTGTTACTGCTTGTCGATGAAAACTGAATTGCTCCTGTGCTGTCTGTGTGTTCGCCCAGTGAACAGCAGGCAGTAGCGAGGCAGGGAGCTGTGAATCTGCCTGGGCATTGACCATGATTTAAAAAAAAAAACTAATTCAAAGACCCATTCTTTCCTCTGCTTTCTCCCCCATCAGTTTTATGTAAAGTTCATTGCATCTTGAAAGCTGTAAGTGATAAGATTAAAAATATACTGAGGTGTTTTAGGTCACCTGATTTTTTTTTGCATTGGATGTGTTCCCTCGCAAATAAGTTCTTGCCCCTTTGTGATGTTTGTGAAGAAATATCCAGAACTTTTTGAGATCAGTATTTTAAAATAACTTTGACCTTCATGCTCCCTTTAGCATACCCTTTATAGCTATTTTCTGAATAAATTGAGATTCAGAAATTCCACATCGAAATTGCATACTCCCAATTTCTTTTTTTCACCCTTTTCCAGGGAATCAATATTCATTTAGCTAAGAAGATGATTGAAGACAGGAGTAGAGATTACATGAATGCACGGCGTGTAGCAAAGGTACAAACTTCTGTTTACTTTTCTTTGTTCTATTTAATTCTACAAACTAGCTCTAAATTTGGTTCTTATTTTAAAACAAAATGTGTGTTAGATTAATAAGGTTGGTACGCTGAAATATTTGTATCAGTTTCATAAAAAATAAACTAAGATTTTTAGTTTCTTGTAGGTTTAAATCCAGTGTTCAAAACATTGTTTCTGTTTCAGGAATATGAGACAGTTATGAAAGGCCTGGACCGCAATGCTCCTTCTGTCCCCCCACAAAATACCCCACAAGAGGCTCAGCAGGTAGACATGTGGAAGAAATACATCCAGTGGGAAAAGAGCAACCCGCTACGCACAGAAGATCAAACTCTCATAACAAAAAGAGGTAATCAGACACTGCTCTGGGCTGTGTAGAATTGTATGTCTTAGCTCAGTGAATGGCCTCCAGTGTAAATAAAGATGTTTTAGTGTTCACGGAGTTTGCTTTAGCAGAAATCAGTCAAGATTTTTTTTCTTGTCTGTCTTGAACTGTGTGGGCGTGATTTTTAAACAATGTTTAGTTTTTACTCAATTCAATCTGAAAGCAGTACATGGATTTGGGTACAGCGCTGTAGTCGTATGCCACTGATCTCAGTAGAGGTCACAAAATTTTGGATCACAGCCCAACGTTATGGCTGATGTTTCTGGATGATTTCTGTTTATTCCTCTGTGGATGAGGCAGGGTTTAGCTGCTGGTTGGGATTCATGAAGTTCCAGATGATACAGAAGAGCTGCAATTGTGAATGTTCTGTTCAAAGCCCATTAGTGTTAACGGTGGTTTATTTATTCACTGTTTTCTGTATTTCATTGTGCAAGGTAGTACTATTTCTGCAGTAATATACAAGGAATATTTCTTACGTTTTTTCCTCCTAGTTATGTTTGCCTATGAGCAATGCCTTTTGGTTCTGGGACATCACCCAGATATCTGGTATGAAGCTGCACAGTATCTTGAGCAATCTAGTAAGCTGCTAGCTGAAAAAGGGGTAAGGAGATTACTGTTAGCTTTCTTTCTCATTTAATTGCTGCACTGCAGTCTACTGTTGTTAATTTTTCCTCAAATATTTAAGAACCAAGGGGGGAGCAAAAAGTCTCAAGAATCTTGTGTCATGTTCAGAATTTTACATTTGGGGCTCTATTACTAAATTGATTGATTTATTTATTTTGCATCTGGGATAATAAGATTTATATAAAAATATATATTTTCCTGTTGGCCAGGTTTAGGTTTGGGTTTATTTTGTTGTGGTTTATTTATTTATTTATTTATTTTGCTGTAGTGATTTCTCAAGTACTGGGGAGATGAGCATCTTTTTATTGGAGCATTGTATGGGCGCTCTGCATTAATTTCTCATGCAGAGAAGACATTCCATAGATGGGCCTTCACTGTCACAAGTGTTGAACAGATATCATATTCATTTTGTAACAGGACATGAACAATGCCAAACTTTTCAGTGATGAGGCTGCTAATATTTATGAAAGAGCGATCAGCACTTTACTAAAGAAGAATATGCTTCTTTATTTTGCATACGCAGATTATGAAGAGGTGAGCCAAAATAGTGATGTACTGATATTAAAACACAAAGGCATCTTTCTTCAATAATGTCATTTATTTGAAACATACTGAATACACGGACTTTCTGTACAATTAATTTGCAGATTTTTTTCTAGCCTTAACCTCACTCAGAATTTCTGACACTGAGCTGACAAAATGGGGAGAAACAGCCTGCAGTATTTGTTATAATTCTTTCGAAAATCTAGTGCCTTTCCACTTAAATATGAACTATTTTTCAAACTACTGTGAAGTTGAAAAACCGATCAATTTACATTTACTGGAACATCAGCTTCATTTTTAAAATGGAGGAAAAGAACACCTTTCCTGTCCAATTTTGGGGGATTTAGTGTTTGTGTTTCCATGGCTACCACTGTATCACATAGACTTGATGAGTAATGCCCCAGCAAGGGTTGTTTTTGCACATGAACCATCAGAAATGAGGACAATTTCCCACTGATCAGATGAGGACTATAGAATCCTCTGTAGGATGTACTTTGCCCACTTACTGTAACATGAAAGTCTTTGCAGGAAGATCCTGAGGACAAAAGCCAACAAATCTTTGCGCTTAAAAGAAAAATCCTTGGTTTTCAGTGCAGCCTCTTGTGTCCTAAACATACTGGCTATTAAAGTTTTTAAAGGTTGCACCATGCAGCTTGGAGGGCTGCAGCTGGCAGAGAACAGAATGGATTACTTGGAATGTGTAGGTTTTAAAGTGAAGGTGGTCTTCCTAGATGCTCTGCAAGTTACCTTTAGTTGAAGACGAAGGAAACAGTCTTCAAATCCCAAACACCTAAAATGTCAGTTCTGCTGCAGTACTACAAAATTAGAAAAAAGACAACAGAGACTCTAGGAAAGCATGTATGTAAGCACTGGTAAAAACAGGATGTGGAAAGTAAAGAAATGACTGCACAAGACAAAAAAAAATGCATCAGTTTAAAATGATTGACATACGTAGTGTCCAACTGAGGAAAAAAAAAGAAACAAAAAATGTATTTTTTTCTTTAGATTGATTTTTGCATTCTCACAGGTGGTTTGTAATGGTATTACCAAGCATTCTGTATTTCCTTTTTCTTTACTTTAGAGTCGAATGAAGTATGAGAAAGTACACAGCATATATAATCGACTCTTGGCTATTGAAGATATCGATCCCACTCTGGTAAGATGAGCTTTAGTATTGAATTTTTCCAGATTTGCATAGACAGTCACCTGAGTGCACTCGGAGAATAGGGAAGTACTTACATGAGTTTATTGGGTCGCAAGGATGATTGAGCAGGTGGAGTACTGAGATGACAGAATTAGATTAAAATTTCAGCAGGGTTGATAATTAGAGGCTTTAATCCATTCAGACACTAAGCCATGTGCATATTTCTCCTCTGTGTCTTTTGGAGAATCTCTTAAAACAAGTTATGAAGATGTCAGATGTTAAAGATTTTATGAAGCATCTCATAAGAATTGGTGTATGTGTTGTTGGCCCAACTAAAATTTCACTTTGCTTCTCCTTAACTGATTAAAAGCACATTGCTTTTGCCCATTGCCCTCCCTAAAGTAATAAATACCTTTCTGTGTATGTGTAGTTGGCAAATAAATTTGTAATGCACTATATAAGTATTAAAGTTTATTGCTGTACATCTACTTACGTAGTAAACAGCATCATTCATAGTGCCAGCTGTGCCAGTACTGAACACATGGTGTGAGAAGGTAACCTGCCCTCAAAAAGTGACGTGGTTTATAGACATGACAAAGCATGAGAAGGAAGAAGAAGGTCTGAGGTCTAAAATTAAACAGGTCATTGTCAGAGGAAAGGTATCAATTTACTGACATGTTTATTCATCAAGCTCAGAATCACAATGCTTTCCTAACACACATTTTCTGAGAAAACACATACCAGTCCCTCCCATTTGAGGAATGCTGCTATTTGTGATCTAATTCTGAGTGGAAGAATATTAAATTCCAAAGAAGTGCAAATCACAAATTGGCCAATGAATTAAATAATGCATTCATTATTTTTGAGTAGGTATAAATACTCACAGATAAAATGATTTCTGGTTTGGATCCCATAATATACAGTAAAATACTTAAATGGTCCTTTTGCCAACTCTTTAATCTTATAATTTCTCGACTTTATTGGAATATTGTCATTTTTGTAAGTCCTTCATTTTCTGAAGTTAGGTTTATCCACTTACCCTGCCTTAAATCATATGTTTGTTAACTATTTACATTTCAGGGGATTGATCTTAGGCACTTTCCATTTTTAAAACAAGTATATAAAAAGCTTTACCTCAGTATTTATAGCATTGTGACACAGAGGCATAACACAATCTTGTTTGTTTCTATTATGACTTCTTATCTGTATTTTGTGAATACGGATTATTCCAGGTACAGCCAAAAAGTCTTTATATCCTAGTATTCTTTGTTAGCACTGATACTATATAATGCTAACATGCATTTTAGGTTTATATCCAATATATGAAATTTGCAAGGCGAGCAGAAGGCATAAAATCTGGAAGAATGATATTTAAGAAAGCAAGAGAAGATGCCCGGACCCGCCACCATGTCTATGTTACAGCAGCTTTAATGGAGTATTATTGTAGTAAGGTAATTCTGCCTGCTCCGTTTGGTACCCGAGAATTGTGGGAGGGTGTGCATCTCACTGAAGCTAATGAGCTTTTTTTTTTTTTAAATAAATGTTTGCAGGATAAGTCTGTGGCCTTTAAGATTTTTGAGCTGGGGCTGAAGAAATACGGGGACATTCCAGAATATGTGCTGGCATATATCGACTACCTGTCTCACCTTAATGGTAAGCTTTAAATGTTGAGACATCTAATGAAGCATTAATCTGCCTTCTGTGAGTATGGGTCCAGGCTGAGTTCTTTGTATTTTACTTTTAATTCTCCATGAAGAGCAATGAAACCTCTTTGTAAAACTCAGCAATTAATTTGAAAAAAACTGCTGTTCTGCTGTGGGGAGCAGGGGCTGACCCAGACCATTGTGTGGAACTGCTGCAGTGGATGTTTTGTGGGGAGCTAGGAAGGGGGACATTAAAAGAGGCAAGAAGCATTTGTCCTCAGGCTCTTCCTCTGCCCACTCACGTCTGCCAGATACCTCTGAGATACTCAGATTTCTTCTGGTGTTTCTTCAAGTGTTCAGTACCTTACCTCGGTATTTGTGGTATAACAACGAATGGGGGTAACACAAGCCCTTCTGGTTTTTAGTATGAATTGCTAGCTGAATTTTGTGAGAAAGCCTCCATGTGGCTGGGGTGAGTGGTGGCTGCGGGCAGCTCTACTTCTGAACCTTTGAGGGTATTTTGTAGGTATCAGGCACGTGAGGTTCTCCTGGCAGACTACAGTGCAGTACCTTTTTTGCAGGTTCTGAAAGGTTGAATAGATGTAGAGCTTTTTTCTTCTGTCGGTTGTAAGCATAAAATTTAGTTTTCAAGTTAAGGTATATTTCAAGTTGCAAGAAATTATTGTAGGTCTACATGAACATACAAAATGCCTTTCCATAGATCACCGTCACAAAAACTTTCTCAAAACTCATGAGTGTACTGCTCTCTCTTAGCAACTGGCAGGCTTTACTGGAGGGGAAAAAAAAAGGATTGCTGAACTTCGGTAAATGTAAGATGTGGTAAAATACTTAGTAAGTCAGGACAGAACCTCGCAGTTTTAAAAAAACAAACCAACCAACCATTCCTTTCCTTTCCTCCAGTTGGCAACATACAAGGGCTAACTGCTCATCGGGAACCAGGTCTAGTAATTTTTGGAGGGCTTCTGAGGAACATACAACAGAGAATTACGTTGATCGAAGAGCCCAATTAAAAATACTAGGATGTGCCGTTATGGTAATTAAGGAAAACTGAAAATAAAACAGAGATCCTGGAGATATGTCAAATAATAGCTGTGCCATTATAAAGAACCTATATTAGGTTTGTTGCTACAACAAAATGAGATTTGCAAATAACCAATTCACAGTAGAAATTGACAGTGTTAGTTTCATGTAGGTGTTCAGGTTTTTTTCTCCTTACTGAAAATCAGATCAAGGTATCAGAATGTCATCCTTTTATTTAATTCAGTGTATGTGTTGAAATTATTTTAAATTGTCTCTAATATATTTTCCTCAATGTGACTTTTTTTTTCTTTCTGTTTTTAGAGGACAATAATACAAGAGTTTTGTTTGAACGTGTTTTAACTTCAGGGAGCCTCCCACCTGAGAAATCTGGGTATGTCTGCAAAAGCAGTTTCACTACACTAAAAAGACACATAACCCCTTTCAACTACAAAGATCATAAAGAAACAGAAAAAAATGAGTAGGACAAAGTTAGCTAGAGATGTTCCTTTCCCTCTTAATGTTGTCTAAAATAACAGCAACTGTGACAGATATGTGTAAGTTCCTATCCCACTTGCAGTGAGATTCATTCATTGATTTTAAAATCTCATTGAGACAGGATTGTTGAGGACAGAGTGCAAAATGCTCCTGCTGGGTAAGGATTCAGTAGTTTTAGCAGGTGGCATGGCTAATGAGACATATCGCTCGGTGCCTGCTTTAGATAAATGGGGAGAGGGAGCTGAGGACATCTTTCATTGACAGAGCATTACGTTACAGAAAGTGAGTCAGGAATTTATTGAGGAAGATGCTAAATAATGCCCAACGAACCAAAAGTAAAACAGTGAAAGAATTAGGAAAGTCTTGGATTTGCCACTCACTGGCACATTTTCATTACTACTATTTGAATTTATTTGAATAGATGGTTAACAACCCCTTTGCATTCCAAGCATTTACCATTATTACTCTGGTAGATGCAAGCATCAAAACTAAGAATTGAAACACTGCACTGCTGTCCATGGTCATTCTACCCTTTAATTCTCACCTTTTGTAAGAAATATTTTATGCATATTTTGAAAGCAAAAAGAAAACAAAATAGATGATTTAAAAGCTGGATCTTCTTCAAAGGTGAACTCCAAATGAAAGTTTATTCAAGTCCAGAAATATGGCCAGATATTATTTATGTTACACATGAGATTTTGCACAAAGCAACAAGCAGGGACTATATACATTTTTGGCTACATAAAATTTTAAAGTAGTGCCTATCGTGTTTTTGGGATATTGCTCTTGCCTCCTAGAATATGCTCATCCATGAAGATGAATTAACTCGTATTCTATATTGAAAATTCCCTCACATGCGGGATGAGTGAAGTTCTGGGTGGTGGTGGTAGTAGTAGTAGTCTGAGTAGTTTGTGCATCTTACATTAATGATCAAAGCTTCCCTCAAATGCTGAAACCATTTACTCCAGCAATCTTTTTCTTTTCGTGACAAAGGTCAACCGCAGAGATAAGCTGAATGGGTAGTGTTTAAAGTCCTTTATAATCCACTAGATTGAAAGTTTTTACAAAAATATATAAAACACTGGGAAAGTAATGCATGCTACAGGTGCATTGAAAAGAAATACTAAAATGGTAATGTGTTCTCAGATTTACCTCATCTTGTGAGTTTTTATAATGGGGAATTTTCACTACTGCTTCCTCCTTCAGCAACTGTCTGTTTATTTTTTCTTTTACAGAGAAATCTGGGCTCGGTTTTTAGCTTTTGAAAGTAACATTGGTGATCTAGCTAGTATACTGAAAGTTGAAAAACGAAGGTTTACAGCATTCAAGGAAGAATATGAGGGTAAAGAAACAGCCCTGCTCGTAGACAGGTATAAGTTCATGGACTTATACCCTTGCTCTGCAAGTGAACTTAAGGCTCTTGGTTATAAGGTAAGTGGATAACAATGCTTACATTCGTTATTATGCTTTTCAGTCATAGCAAAATTCAGCAGTTCCTTGTTTAGCACTTCTCTTACTTTTTTTTTTTTTTTTTTTGCTTGACAGAAAAGTAGGTAAAACAGGCCTGGTGTGCTTCCCCCTTGTCTTCTTTGTGTCCTCTCTAGCAGGTTTGCTCTGACTACTTCTTGGCACTGTGCTACAATGAAAGCAAAACTGTGCTTTTACTTTTTAACTTGTTTTGATCTTGAGGCATGTTAAATGGAAACCTGCTGGGAAAAGACAGCAAATGAAAGCATAGGGCCAGAATGTGGTAACTCCGCCCAGGTTATACCAGGGATGAATTTAATTTTCAGTCTAAGACTTCGATAGAAACTGAGCTAATTGGGTTCCCCTGGGACAGTATTGTTGGGCAGCGGTGCCAGGCATTGTGGGCCAAGTGCAGAAAGGGGCAAGAAGTATGACAAACAGATGCAACCTCATGCATTTGTATTTACCTCTCATTTTTCCATTGAAAAGTTGATGTGTTAATGACATCACCGCTCAGCTACAGGTCTCTGCTTTGGACTTAAACATGAACTCCTTCAAAAATCAAAATTATTTTTGAAGGTAGGAGAATCAGGATGAAAGAAATGCTGCTGACTGCCCTTCCACTCCAGTTGGCAGAACCCCTTTCACTTCATTGAGAGCCGTATCAAAAGGAAATAACAAACTGTCCCAGTGATTCCTACAAATGACTGAGGAGACTTACCTGTAGAGATCAGTGGCTGCCTGTTTTTTTCAGTTGCTTATTATGGTCTAAGTGCTTCAATGCTGCTGTTTGGAATTTAAATTCTAGGCCAGAAGCCTGTAGCTGGTGGTCTCCTGTTTCATTTCTGACAACGTGTATTTTAACTAGTATTTTAGTCCTGTGCAAGTCCATAAAGCTTTGGTAAGCAATTAGATGTTGTGTTTCTTTGTACCACGATGTAAAATAGGCTGCCAGAGAAGCAGAAATCAGCTCTGCTGGAGGAACTGTTGTTGCCCACTTATGTGAATGGGAAGTAAACCTTCAGTTCCTAACTCAGAAATAGTGCCTCAGCTTTCATTTATTTCTTATACAAAAAAGTAGTATGTGTAAAGAAAGAAAAAAAAGTCATTGAAGTCAACAAAACAGCTGAATTGTTGATCTTCACAACCTTAAAATAACCTGATAGGTGGAAATGAGTCACACTGAGCCATTGAATATTTTTCTTTTAAAGTAATCATGACAAAGACATTTTGGAGTTACAGGTGTGTTTGCAAGAGCATATGTCTTGACAAATGCATGCTAGGTGGTGTACTTAAGATTATTCAGCCCTTGGGCTGATTTCTGTTGCTTGTCATATGCCAAAATATAAGAATTTGAACTGATGCCTTGCATGCCTGCTAACTGCCATATGCTTGCTTTCTTTTCCAGCTAAAGCAATCTAGGGAATGAAATGAGGGAGAAATGATAGTTGTGAAGCTTAGTGGTCTGCACCTGTTCACCTAAATCTTTTTAACCTAAAAAAAGGAGCCATCCAAAAATGATAAATACAGTCCCATTTTGTAACAAAATTAGGTGTTTCTATTCCCAGCTGAACAGCCCCACTGTAGGACTGAAATGTACAATGACAATATGCAAGTTTTGCCCAGATGGTCTTCTAAGAGGACATCTGTAATTATAATTACGACAAAGTGAGAATAAGTGACTTGTCTAGAGAGATGTTTTGTTCTGTAATTTAAACAAGTGATACTGCCAAGTTCAGTGCTGTCTAATTGGCTTTTGCAGGATGTCTCTCGTGCCAAGCTGGCAGCTATAATTCCAGACCCTGTGGTTGCACCGTCCATTGTGCCTGTTCTCAAAGATGAAGTAGACAGAAAGCCCGAATATCCAAAACCAGACACTCAACAAATGATTCCATTCCAGCCAAGACACTTAGCACGTAAGTCAAATATGTTCGGTCCAAAGTGGCTATAGCTCACCTAACAGCAAGATACTAACTGGGATGTTTAGCAAACCTAATCATAGAGACTTCCTATAGTCTTCAGTCACCTAAATTTGTACTTACATTTTAGGCTGTTGTTTAATTGGATTGCTAAAGGCAGTATGTACAAGTAGTTTGGGGTCTGGTAAATGGTAATAACCTGTTACACATGCTGCTCATAGACTAGATCAGGGACTAAACAGTATGTAATTAGTAGAGGCAAAAGTGACGAGGTAGTAATTATTTGCACCCAATAATAATGGTGTTAAAGCAATACAAGTATAGCTGTCTTGCACTGTATTCATATAGTTTTTCTTCCCACAGCCCCAGGTTTACATCCTGTACCAGGTGGTGTATTTCCTGTTCCACCAGCAGCTGTAGTTTTAATGAAGCTCCTGCCACCTCCTGTTTGTTTTCAGGTTTGTTTTAAAGAATTCTGAAAACTTAAAAAAAAAAATTACACAAGATTCTATTTTGACAGAACCAGGGTATGTTGCACTCTATTCAAAATAATCTACAAAACCTTTTTTTTTTTTTTATTTTTTAACAAATCAGGGTCCCTTTGTTCAAGTGGATGAGCTCATGGAGATATTTAGAAGATGCAAACTGCCAGACAGTAAGTTGTTTGTTCACTCTAGAGTCTGTAGTAGTGCTGCATGACTTTGTTTTACATATGGATATTACTGTCTAAAACCCAGACCTCATTTATAGATGCTGATGTATAATTATTATTTAAAAGTACCCAGGTGAATTGGCTGTTTGTAGGTTGGAATCGACCTAGAAATGTTTGTACATTTAACTGTGAGTGGAGATCAGTAAAGAGTAAAAAAGCTGAAAATCACCACCTGCTGCTTAAAAAATATCATTGTGGTGGTGAACATTAAAAGAAATGAAGATTTTTCAGAATAGCCTTTAAAAGGAATATCCTTTAAAAGAAGTAGTGCATTATTTCGAGCAGCATAATAACTATAATTAAATTACAGATTTGCAGCATGGTTATATTTTACAATGCTTAATACCTTGCTAGGTATTTAGCAAACCTAATTATAGACTTCCTAGTCTTTGGCTATCTAAATTTGTTCGTTGGTAGGTCTAACTCTGACTGCACATCGTTGCAGTGATTGAAAACAAGACAAGAACAATGTTTTCTTAGCTCCTACAACAGAAATAGCATTCTAAAATATGAAAAAAAGACAGATCCATACCCCAGGCTTCATGTAAACTACGGGAGATAATTAATATGCTACTTTGAGTTCTTCTGATAGTTGAAGAAGCAACTGATCAGACAGAAAGCTAGGATTTCCTTTAGAGGGAAAATAAAACACTTATTTAAATTATGCAGGTTATTTTTGAAGCCTTTTCTGTTTATAAGCAGAAACTGACTTGCTATGCATACTTGCTGATGAATCACGAACTAGGTGTACAGTCGCTCAAGGAGGCTTTCCTCTTTCATTAGGCTTGCAGCTGACCTCACAAACTTATGTAGAGGGAGGTCTCAAGCTGAAGCAGCAGCATTTACTTTCTAATGAGTGTTTGCCATAGCTGAGAGTTTTAGACAGTTGGGAGTCAATGCTTAGCAGCTGTAAGATAACAGTGTAGACATGTCTCATGTCTGGAACGTGTCTCATGTTCTGGAAATCTCCAAAACGCGTCTACCTTGGTGTCCCTGTTTGCATGCACGTTAACACTTACTCCTTTGTTTCTTTACTCCAAAAACATACCTGAAATTGTACTCAACTTTGCTGAAATCGGGGCATTTCTTTTTCCAAATTCAAGTCATCTTTTTCTCTTTCAAAAGCCGTTGATGAAGCTGTGCGAATAATTACTGGAGGCCTACCTGAAATAACTGTGGAAGGCAACGGACCTGTGGAAAATAATGCTATGCTCAACAAGGGTGTCAAGAGACCAAATGAAGATTCTGACGACGATGAGGAGAAAGGATCGGTAGTTCCCCCTGTACACGACATTTACAGAGCACGACAACAAAAGAGAATCCGGTGAAACAAGGTTGGAGTTCTACTGTGATAGACAAAGACTTGCATTGAATTTTTCAGTCTCTTAAAAGTCAAGCATTTAAAAGGGACAGCTGCAAATAAAAAAAAAAATCTTGAAAATGGTTTTGTTACTGTGGTGCCTCTTCTCCTATTTGGCTCTTGATCTGAAAACAGACAGAACAATCTTAGAACGTGCTCTGAACAAAACTAGGTTTTCAAAACCAAAAGTGCGAAATGTCTAAACTGCATTTTGTTCTTCAAGGGTGTTCACATCTACCACTTGAAATCTTGTGGGTTTTCAACAGTTTTATTTTAAAAACTGGATGGCTTATAATTGTGAAGCATTTTTAATTCACATTTTCTGGAAGACAGTTGTTCTCAGTTTGTTCATGTAGTGTCCTGCCTTATTGTTTGTTTTTATTTATGGCAGAATGTATGGAATCTGTTTTGTAGTTGAAAATGGAAAAAACATTCCTTTAAAATAAAAGGATATCGATAACGTCATGCCTCATTCTGGTTTTATTCAAACACAATAAATTACTTTTTAAATATTACTCAGCCACTTCAAGAACAATGTTAATAAGAATTAAAACCATCACAGGAAATTGGTAAGAGCGTACATATTAGAATTAGCTTTTTTTTTTTTTTTTTTCAATTCTTCTAGAGGATACAGTATATTTTTGCTTTTAATTCCATGACTGTTTAAAGATGACACCATCGTAACAATACTTGGTACAAATCTAATGCTGATTGTCCAGGTGTACTAGCTAACACAATCCCCTCCTGGATATATCTGCATTGGTCTTCCACTTTATAATATACAAAGCTAAATGTTAATATATTAGCTACATAGTTTAACTTGTTATTTTCAAACCAGCTAACAAAAAGGCTATATGAACTTTTGAAGCAGTTTCTACGTATACTTTAATTTTAATTGGTAATCGCCTATTCAGAACTGCATTCTTGTAAGACCACAAGAACCCCGTGAACTACAGGAATTAAGATACTTGTCAGACAAGTTGGAAGACAATTCCACCACCAGCAGTAGAGATGACTGCAGGTCACTGCTGGTATCTACCAGACTGAAAGATGGAAACAACGTACGTATACCCATATGAATATTCACATGGAGGTAAGGTCTGGTCTCATCAATCCTAGTATTTCTTTTTTGCTTTGTCACTTAATGATATTTGCCTATCTCTTTTAAAGACAATGTGGAGAAACTATTTGTCAACCACTAGCATTAAAAAACAAACAGGGAAAAATCACTAATGGAATTTATACTTGTGGGTAATTATTACAGCCTCTTTAGATCTTTTTGCTGCTGAAAGGCCTACAAAAGCTTACAAAAATTGAGGTGCTCATTCCCAGTGTGTAACCCCAAAGGTGAGAGAGGAGCCAGCTCTAAGTATTGCGCATTTTTCTACAGCAAACCCCTACTGAGAGGAGAGATGGGACTTACTGCATCGACCCAGCGAGCAATACGCATGCACTAGCAGCAGCACAATCCATGCCTTGATGTCAGAGTAACAGGGAGCTGGCAGCCATGGACCCTGAATTCCAGAACTGGGAGCAGCCATCGCCTAGATTAAGTAAGTACAATTTTATCTATTCATAATTTAGTCCCATTCATTCTGTCATCAGTCATGTACTTTTCCAACTACGTTGTTTCACCGTGATGTTGTTCCTTCCCACATCCTTCACACCATCACCTACAGCATCTAACTTTTTGTAATGTGCTTAGTTCATAGGGGTCTTTTAAAGAAGCCTCTAGGCAACAGTAAAATGTAAAATAACAGCAGCAATTTCTAACTTCAGCAACACTCAGTTATAAAAAGGAAAACAGTTTTTTCTGTTTTTCTTTTTTTCTTTTTTTTTCCCAAACTCTAGAAATAATGTTTTGGGTAGCTTTTTTGTTATCCTGACCACTGAATTAATTTTTTGGAGCTGCAGAGCTAGAGACTGTATTTCAAGGTGGAATCTGCATTAATAACAAAGTACATTAAGCAGATGCAGCACTCTTGAAGACCTCTGTAGTAACCATAGCTGATTCAAACAAATAAATAGACCACATCAAAAACCTACTCATTTTTGAGTTACCGAAGAGATGCAAAGACAGACATCAATTTTACTATTTGAGTAAACTTAGCCAAGGGAAAAAAATCACTTGTCTGAGCTGGTGAGCTCTTGCTACAGGGACGTTTCTTTTTTTCCCTTTGGGGAAAGCAGATTTGTAATGAACGAGAAAAAATGGTTTAATAGTTGCACAGGCTAATAGAAAACAAAAGGCCTTCATCCAAACTCAAATTTAGTGCGTCTATATCCATGCTGACATCTAAAGCAAAGCTGGAAAGGAAAGCATTAACAATGATTCATAATTAAGTGCTTCCTTCTAGAAGGCCTATTAATTTGGTTGACTTGTTGATTAATAAAACAAACCTGGATGTTAGCAATAGAAGGGCCATTTATTTATTTTACATATATATATGTATTTAAAGAAGAACACACATTTTATTTTGGGTACAGTCTAGCATTTAGGACACTTGCTATTATTAATTATGAACTTTGTTTTCATTAATTCATCAAATTTTGATTACTGTAATAGTGGTATGCCCAATAACTAGAGGAAAACTTCAAAAGGTACTTACCTCCTAGCTGAGTTTGAAATTGCAATAAGGCTGTAAGATCACTGAGCTCTTCTGTGAACAATCATCTATACAACATGTAACTAATTAAATTCAATATCTAAAAATATTTCAAGTTTCAAGAACACCTCTATGAAGTAAAAAAAAAAATATATTGAAAATATTCCCTGTGTATTCAAACGAACACTAAATAATTCACTTCCCACTGTAAATTTAAATTCATGCACACTTCTGATAGTGCTCTGCACTTCCTGGATAGTTTCAAAAACATAATTGAATATGCAACCACCTCAAGTTGTAGTTTTAAAAAACAAGTAAAATTTTCAGCCTAAAGTTTCACACACTTAAAATCCACCTTCTGAAAATGACAAAGATTTACTTTAAAAGTACTATTTCACGTAAAAAGGAGTAAACTACTTGCAAAAAAAAGGTAAGAAATGCCACTTTTATCAAAACATTTTAGCTCTGCCTTTCTGAAGACTTTACAAGAGATAAATAACAGCTGCAATCTATAAGATTGCCACCTTTGTAAGTACTGTACAAAGCAGAGGACAGTTACCCAATAACCAGAAAATTTGCTACAAAAATATATTGTGTTTTGTAACATCTGAAGGTAAACAGCAAAAAAACGCTATCAAAAATGCAGAAAAAACTAGTAGTCTACCATACTAACCATAATGTTACAGTAAAGTGCTGTTTGGCTTTGTTTTCTGCCTGTTAAAGTTTCTCCTATCTACAATTTTAGCTTACTTCTGAAGTCTTTAAAGTAAGATCTTTTTAAAGCCAAATCACCTCTGCAGGGAAGGACCACTGTTAATCTCTGAATGAATTAAAATAAATTCATGATAAATTAGAGTAAAAAGCCCTAAAATGATCCACTTAAAAACAAAGTTTGGTTCTTAAACTTACCCTACCTAGCACCCACTCAAAAATCTAAAAATTGCAGCCAGAAAACTACCAGGACATTCCCCCTCCCAACATTGCAAACTTACATTATAAATGCATCTCTCTTTCATCATTTCCTTCAGAACCCTTATTGCAATTCATTGATCTTCCTCATTAGTCATCACTAGTGAGTTAAAAGGAACTGGTGTTTACATGAAAAGCTGTTTTCCTAGACAAATATTGGTGCATTTTTTTAAAATAGCTGACAAATTTAATACTGTATTGGTAGCAAACTGCGTTTAAGATTCTTTTGACTTCCCTGCAAGTTGGGATTCTTCCTTGGTCAGTATTTTGGCAAGAACAGCATCATAATAAGGGCTGAAGACCATTTTGTTGTAGTTGACCAGACGGACGTACTTGACAGCAATCTCTTCCAGCTCTCTTTGAATAGGACCTAATCCTCCAGGAATAGCAGGTAATGATTTCTGGTGACTAGATGCAAGATAATTCTCCAGAAACTTTTGGATTCGAGAATCTGGAAAAATTGGACCAAGGGTTTTGGTTTGTTTTTTGAAAGAGACAGTCACTTAGAAAGGTTGTCATCTCACGTAAAACACCCAACGCAGTAAACAACTATTTGAAACAAACTAACTGAGAATGCATGCATGACATGCCACCAACAGTTTTATGAGTAGAGACAATTTGTCACTTGAGAACAGAGCGTTTTTGTCAAAACATACCTATTAGTTTACATATGGTGTTATCAGGATTGGCCACGGCTTGGATTTGTCCTTTAAGTACAGTCTCTCTCTCAGCTGTGAATGGTGTAAACCCGTGCTGGGAAAGGCAGCTGTTGACTTCAGCGCACACCTTTTCACCGATGGCAGCCAAAGATTCCTTCAGGTTAAAGGCGCTGGAGAATATGGAGTAGACAGCATTACTCAGCTACTTTACTTACACACTCTTTTCTCACCTTTTGAAAACAAACTATCCAAGTATATTTGCCTTATTTATTGAACTTAATAGAAGAGTAATCCAGATAATGCAAGAACCATAAAGAATATATATAAAATGTATTTAAAAAAATGAGACAGAAAACAAGGAGATGGACAGCATTAAAGATTTCCAGCCTGAACGATCTATACCAGTAAGAGTTGACTTTGTCTGCACAGGCAGCTCAGACTAATGTGAAAAATAATTGTCAACCCACAATGTGTACAGCAATCTAAACCTGCAAGCAGCTTACTGTAGCACACTCAAATTCTCAAGGGATCCTGGCTGGAAACCATGAGCACAGCTTCTGCTTACAGGGCTCTAACCAGGTATTGTAAGTAACACACTTTGAAAAACTGAGTATGTCTTTATCAGAAAAGAACAAATCAAGAAAAAAAATGGCTCTCTGTCAGTAAGGTGAACAAAAATCATCAGCCTGAACTACCTACACCTGCCTCTGTGCGAGCAGGAGCATTCAGTACTCACGGAAGATGCATTCCTGTCAGCAGCACCTTGACAATGGTTTTGATTTTCTCAGCAAATCCAGGAATATCAACAAGTGCTGAGCCTGCTGCACTGAACACGACCAAAAGGACAGTCCCGGTCAAGAGGAGTTGTTCCAGTTCCAGCTGTATTTCCTGAAAGCGGCTCTGGTCCATTAGCACTGTCTGCAAAGAATGGGAAATCCAGCACAGAATTAAGTCTGTAAGCTAGCCCGTGAAGTGCCACTGTGATGCTAGCTAGAGCTAATTCAGGAAACTGTGAAACCTAAATTCTTTCACGGTATTTACCAAAACCAAACAAACCCCATTGTTTTTACTAGACATTATATGAGACAGCAATATCAAAACCATGCACTAGGCTAAGAAAAACCCAGCACAGAAGTCTCTAAAGCAGTATGTCTAGAAGCCAGAATAAGAAATCCATCTTCCCTGAGCTTCCTGCAGAAGGTTGCCAAATCACTCTTAGACCTCAGATTCCAGCATGCCACACTAAGTTTGCATTAAACACTGCCTATAAAGTAAGCCACTGAAACTTACAGCTCGCTCTGCCAGCAACAGGTTTGCCCAGAGAGGCTGTGGAGTCTCCATCCCTGGGGACACTCAAACCTGAATAAATACAGCCCTGAACAACCTGCTCTGTCTGTCCCTGCTTTGAGCAGATCGGGCGACCTGATCTCCAGCTGTCCCTTCCAGTCTAAATTATTCTATGACCTGATCCCTATGGATAAAAGGGCAATCGTTTCTACCCTTTCTTCTCTCCAAAATAGTTTAAGAGGTTGGAAATACAAATACACACATCTTTTGATACATAAAATTGTATACTATATTAGAAATATAAAATTAGGCTATATTTATATATAATAATAAATGAAACACACAATACTACACTGTAAATATGTTGCAATACTCTGCATTACGATATCAAACACACACAAGCCTATTTGATCAAATCAGTCTCATCTGACATGCTGACTTAGTGACCAGACTCGAATGCTTCTGAGAAAGGCGGCATAAGAAATTTTCTGATGAACCATTACAAAATGACTTCCTGGGAAAAGAAAAAAAACTTCTGGGCTAACAAGTTCAAAACAAAGATAGCTTGACTGGACTATGCTAATAACCTGTACTGTGTTGTTACCTCTAATGAATTGTTTTATTCTCTCACTTTCATGACTACTATGTTAATTCACAAGAAAAGTGAAAGTTTCAGTTAATAACTGAAGGATTTCAGTTAAAGAGTTCATAGTGCAAACAAGTTTTAATCCTGTCAAACCTGAAAATGCATATATTTTAAGAGACACTACTCGTGTTAAGATATAGCACAAGCAAATAAAGATATACTCAGTATAATTCCTGTTGAACAATCTGAACTTAAATTCTTAAAGTTTTTTCAGTGCATACAGAAAGTTCTCAAATACATCTGAAAGAACACAAAAGATGATAAACTTTTCTGCCTTGTGGTTTCTATAAAAACATTGCAAAAAAGCCCTCCTGATGGATGGACAAGAAGCCGTTTATTTTTTCCCCACCATGACTTTTTTGTCCTTCTGCTCCAAAAAAAAGAACACCTAATCACAGGAAGGACCCCATTCCACTAACATCCATCTTTTCTCTCTGACAATCTGAATTTACAAAGTAGCTCCAGTTCTAAGGGCGGCTGGAAAGATTTTGAACCAAAGATTTAACCTCTCCAGAACAAAGAGAAACAGCTGAGTGATGATAAAGCTGCAAAGAACCATGTTTTATAGCAGTTTCCAAACTCTGATACTTACGCTGGACCAGTCCTTTGAGAAGCAGCTACTAAAACCAGTTTCCATACTCTGAGAATAACAGAAATGGCTGCTCATTTACCCCAAAACTCCCTGCAACTTATTTTTTTTTTACAATTACTGTATCCCCCACAAGATGATGTTATTGCAAACTTGATAAAAAGACCATTCATATTTAAAGGAGAGCTTGGGGGTGCAGACCCAAAGGAAATAAAACCTCAGTGCCAGACAATCCATGAACACTTTGTTCTGTCCTACCCCAGGCAACTTCCATGAATTAATAAGCTACCAGAGAGGAGACAAAGGCACAGAGAAGAGCAACACCTGCTCAGCAGGCAAGTATCAGGAACAGAACGGAAACAACTGGCTCCTCTTTTCCAACTAAGTTTCAATACTGAAAAAGAAGCGTGTATTAGAAGAGCCACAAGAATTCAATCAAGAGATAAATATTTTAGTGTTGTACTTGCAGAAAGGCTACAAATTAGAACAGTTTCTGTTATATCCCAGGAAAGTAAAAGTAGTAGAACAGAAATCAATTTTCCTATTAAACACCTACTTCTGGGAAAGGCCTGTTCATGTGATCCCACTTGAGTAGCTTCAGATATGCCTGATTTTGTACAGCAGTGGGGCACAATGCAGAAGCTTCACCAGCAGCACCATCACCACTGCCGTGGGGAGGTAACCTGTTACTTCTCAGCTTCTCAAGATCATCTGCTGCTTCTTGCAACCAGTTCATGACAAGGTCTAAAGAATCTGAGAGAGAGAGAAAAAAAAGTCTTGTTAAAAAATAATTTTCAAAGTTATTTTTTTCCACCGCTAATTTCCAAATAATCCCATTAATTATTATTCCTAATATCCAGGATACCATTTATTGACATGCATTTTATTTGTTGTTTTTGATGTTTTGCTTAATGCAATATTAAAACGCCACAGCTACAGAAATCAGGTAAGATGATGTTAGCTAATGATTACCTACATCATACTGAAATGAAACTAAACTCCAGCGCACGAAGTGCAGAACTGTTGTTCCAGTAGTTTTTTTCAAACCACTGTTTTGGGGCACAAGCTGTCATTTTCTATATGAATTATATAGAACTTACAATAAAATCCAATTTATTTTCATTATCTACAAGCAAAGACACACAGTTTATTGAGAGGTCAGAGGGGAAGAAAGAAAGGAACAAAGTCATACTTGGCTGTTTCTCAAGAAACTCCTGAAACTTCTTTCTTTCATATTCAGCAGACTGCTGCATTAATTTTGGCCTAATACTACTGACAGCGAAGTTTGCCATATCCATTTTCATTAGGTCTAATACAGAGAAAATGGCTCTAAACAAACAAACAGAAAAAGTTATTCAAGGTTTCAGATGTTTAAGAAGTTATATTTACAAGCTTTATTGCAGACTGTCTAATGAAAGAGCAAAAACATGCATGGGAAACATTAACGATGTGCTTACTTTAAGAGTGTTAGGCAGAGAGAAAGCTTGAGCAAGTATGCACATATATGCACGTGTATCTTCCAAGTATGACTAAAACTTGCTCTCCTGCAAAAAAAGTCTCTGTAGAATTAACTTCACTAGCTTCAAAGGTTATACTCCCCATTGTGCAATATCGTATGTTGAAGACACAAAAAGACATCTGGGTTTCCAAGCTTGCAAACCATCTTTTGGCAGCCTACACAGCCAACCTCAGTGGGAAGGGAATAATTAAAACCAAGATTTAAAAAAAAAAAAGGCAAAAAATACCTTAATTTCAAAGCAGCCTAATTCCTGCTGGCAGTCTTTCTGCCACATCAATCCTCGACTCTTGGAAGGTTATCAGATTAGAAAGCAGAGTTAATAAAATTTCCTCTAACTGTTGAGACCTTGATCTGATCAACTGAGAACACGGTGACAAAGCAGAAACTTCTCTGCTCCCAGCTGCAGTACCTACACTCCTGTTAGAACTAGCAGCATGTTATACTGCAGGGAGAGAGGGCTCAAACAGGTGGTAAAAGAAGAACTAGCTGAAGAACAGTCACACATTTTTCCTATGACCCCAACTGCTTTTTTCCCCTCTCCCTTCTGCTGTTGATATTAAATCCTGATATAAACTGATCATTCACCTGCTATCTGGAAGTTTATACATACTTATCTGGCTTTTAAGAAAATGTCCTTCTGTAATAAGCAGGAGCCAAATAGAATACACCAGAAAATACAGGGTCCTTGATAACGACTTCTGGGGCATCTCCCCTTCACAACCACTGCTATAGTTCCTTCCCTGTAACTCTTTCTTTTCTAGGAAGAATTGCAGGTCATCCTAGTGGAATCCCGTACCCCCCCTCCCCAGTCACACATCCCTAAAATTATTTAAATGGCTCTCAATATGATGAATAAATACCATTTTGGTACCTGAACAGAGGGACTATTTCATGAATATCTTTCAGTTTCTTTATTTCTTCATCACGAGCTGGAGCACAGAGAGTCCCCATCATTCCAATAACAAATTCTACCAACTTAGAAATGTCCAGGGCCCCATTCTCTGCCTCCTGTTTTATCAAATCCAGATCAAGAACTTCTGTAATCTGATTTCTTAGTCTTGTATGGCCAGGCAACAAGAAAGACAGGAGAGTCTGAAACAGAAAGTTTTAACTGTGCGTTAAGAGTTCTACCACATCAAACGCTACAAGGATCATAGCAGTTATTGAACCACTTTTTATTTAAACTAATTGCCATTTAAAAGTGGAATCTCTTTTTTTTTTTTTTTAAACAAGACCACAGAGTCATTTGTCAACTCCACATTCAAATGTTTCACCTTATCCTTTATGATACTGAAGTTACAAAGTAGTAAATGCTTTGTAGTACAGATCATACTTCAGGCTATTGTGCTTGACTTTTGTCAGCCCAGTGCTGGGGCACCTCAGTGATTCCATAACTAATGCCACTGTCATGACATAGAGGAAGCTTGGAGTTATGAAACTAGCATTACCACCTACCTCTTATTCATCTTACATTGTTTCGTATTTGTTTGTACATTCAAGTTGCTCCTGGGGTTATACAACTCACTTGAGTTCACAGAAAACTGTACAATAATGAAAAGGATCAAGAGGCTCCTTTACAAACAAACTTCAACCTCCTTTGCCCATTCACATCAACACAGCTACACAAATGCAGTAATTCACTCTTTTAAAGTATCCTCTTACCTCTTTAATTTCTCCCAATAGTTTAATTGCATGGTCATATGTCGGTGGATCCTCCTTTAGCTGAGCTTCCAGACAATCCCAGAAAGCTTTATGCACAATATCTCTTACTTTTTTTTCCAAGCTGTAGATAAATATGACCAGTTAAAAAAAAGACCAATACTTGTCTCTGCACCACCTTATGCAAATACTTGCAGCTCCTGAAGAAAAGCATACAATATATGAACATAATGTAATAATGGGTACGGGAGAATTGACGGAAGAAATCTCTCATTTTAAGTTACTCAGGCAAGAAAAACTAAACAGAGGATTTGGAATGGCTCATGCCCTAATACATGGTTACACACACACAAAGAAAGCTACCAATTACAATCCTTGAAAGCAGCTGTCCAATGCTACCTCTGAATTATACCATTAGCATTAAAAAAAAAAAATGATAAAAATTATACCTCATCTTCAAAAGCACAGTATTGGCATTCCTCTGAAGAGCCTCACTAAGTAAATGCAATTCTACTAAGTCAAATTCATTAAGTAAACATAACAGAAATGAAGCAACTTCCCTGCCATGAAAGCTTCTGCATTTCAACACAAATACTGTGATTATGCTGAGCTGAAGTCCTGGTTCAGTTTGTATAAACAATAAGTGAATTCGACTGCTTCAGAAGCAATGGGTAATTCAAAATACTGAAGGCTACTTCTCCTCAGCAGGCAGCCTCCTGTTTACAGCAGGCTTAAATTCAGCACTGAAGTGAAACACTCACACATGTGTGCACACAAAGAATGCCCATACCAAACGCCACAGATTCACAGGGCATTCACTCCGTGTGCAGCGGAGTGCAGGCAGTGCCCAGAGGTATGCAGCGTGCTCTGAGAGCAGCCAGTGACGTGTTTTACTCTAAGTGCATCCAAGTGCAACTACAATCCCAGCTGCTTTTTCCTCAAAGCACTTCTCTGCGTGTACATTCAAGCTCTGGGAGCCTCCGAGCTATGCACAAACATAAAAACACATTTAATCCATGGAAGATGTCAGTGTCCCTCTTCAAAAAAATCTGAAGGGCTGCTCTTTCTTTTTGAGGTGGTAAATAACTGCCACCAAAACCTTCACTAGAGCCTAATACAGCGATCTTTTCCTGGGAGCAGCCCTGGCCTGTCACAAAGCCCAGGCGCTCTGGGTAAGCTGATCTCTGCAATACATCTGCTTCTGCAAGCAGGTGAAGAGATGCAAATCAGCCACTCTGATGAATTACAGCTACTGTTTAGAATCGGTGAGCAAAAGTATCCAAATTACCAAAGTACAGAATTGTTCCTTTTTTTTTATATATATATAATTATTATTATTATTAAGGGGGTGGAGAGAAGAAGAAAGGGTGGAAAAACTTGCTAAACTCCTTCTCTGAAAAATGCTGAGATCAATTTCATGACGCTAAGGCATACCAGAAAAGTTATCCACTATCACAGCACATTTTAAGTAAGAAATCCCTAAGAACAAACAAGGAGCAAAAGCAGACACTTAATTGAAAAGCGCTGTTCTAGCTGTGGGATTTTATATGAAGAATTTTTTGTCAGCCATCAACTGCAAGCAGCAAATACCCGATGGAAGTTCCCCCAGGGTGGACCTTCTGTGCTGGGACACAGAAAATAACCCAGAATGGGGAGCTTTGCCTGCCTTAGGCATACTTTCCCAGCATTTGCTTCAGAGACAGAATTTGTACAGGACAGAGAGGTGCCAGGTTCTGGGACCACACATGAATTAATTGCACACAACCTGCAAGTAACACAACAAACGAGATGAGGACTGGACAGAAGTGCCTGGGTTTGTCTAGCAGACAGGCAGACGCTGAGAGGCAGTGCTGAGAAGACAGATCAAATCACTGCTTGAGCTCTGAACTCTGGGGGACTCTCAAAAGCAGAGTAGCTATGACACCTGCAGACAACACTCTGGTTCCAGTGTGGACCAAGTGTACCATAGTGGGAGTCACACCACATACGCCCAAACAATTACCCCAGAAGGTTTGCGTTTCACACGTACATGTTTCTGGGGAAGCAGAACCGCATGCTTAACTTCTGAATGCTTTTTTTAGGCTTCTCCTACCAAGCACTGCCCAGCAAGACTGGCTGGAGCCTTTACCTGCTCCCCCAGAACCGTTCTGCAGTTCTACCGATGAGGATTTTGTTTGTGTGTCTGTTCAGTACCAGTCTCACCTGTGTTCTGGTAACTCAGCTGGTTTGATCTGGAAGTCTCCGTTCACAACAATTTCATGTGCTAGTGCCATGTTGGTTACTCCCTTGGCTGTTTCCATGAGCTCTTCCACCGACACAGGCCGAGGAGGGCTGGCTGCAATGTAAAATTAAACTGTGAGACAGTTACCCAGAAAAATCTGTGGAAAAGCGTCTGCTAATACTTTTGGACCCTTTCCACCTTCTTGACAGCACAGCAGGCCAAAAGACAGTATCACCAAAAGCTCTTCTCTTCCTTCCCCTCCTCTCCCCAGCTGGCAGATGACACAGGTTTGGAGCACTTTAGGAAACCAAGGAGCAAACCCCAGTTGATATTCTGGGCTTGTTATGTCAATTGCTTTTAAATTACATTGAGCTCTTTGTTAAAAAAGAAAAAAAAAAGGCCAACCTCAAAAAATTACTTCTTTAGAATTGCTTAACTGCATCTTTCTCCATACTACGCAAAGAAATCATACAAACACCAGCACCTTCACTGCAGCTTCCCCCAGTTTTCACCAGGCAGGAGATGCAGGCAGTGAGTGCCCGACTCCAGACACCTGTTAGGTAGCAGAGGGGCAGTGACAGTTTCAAAAAACTTCATTTGCTTCCTGCATGCACGGGTAATTACTGCTCCTAATTGTTCTGGGTTACCTGACATCCTTCTCCCTGGGAAGGGTGCTGCTGCCACTGCTGTAAGTGCAGGAAGTGTCTCAGCCCTAAGAATGAGACAACGTAAAGGCAGAGAAGGTGCCGAGGGTGTAGGCTGTGCTGGTTAGAGGAGCGACCCTGTCCCCACTGAAGCCAACTGCAACTTGTTGCCACCGATTCTTTGTGGTAAAGCTTCCTCCTAGTTGTGCTAACAGCAGTGCCTGCAATGCCAAGCCCATGGTTAGAAGCAGCTTTCCCCTGGGCCAGGTATTTGAGAAGGGGGAGAAGGCTAAATCATGAGCGTCCTCAGGTGGAGCAGACGAAGAGGGCAACATTCACCTCAGTTCCTCCATTTAACACGTAGCTGCACAGAAAGAGGGAAACCACACAGCAGAACTGCCACACTGCATCGTGTCCCCTCTCTGGAGTTCATTCACTTCAACGATGGCCTGGGCACAGGAGCAGTATGGTAATTCCTCAAATTTAAGAAACCAGACAGGGATCTTCATGGGCTGTGTTCACTGAGATGTTTTGGAAAAACTAGCGTGACTGTCTCATTTCATAATCCACTTTGACTGGACTTAAATTAGCAACACAGAAAGGGCCCTTTAAAACTAACTGTCCTTCACTTGTCTGCCTCTCAAAGCTGTTCCAAGTATATAGAGTGTAATTCCAAGAATATATGCAGCGTGCTAATTTTTCATTAACATCTCACTCTTTTCATGCAGCACTCTTCAACCCTGGCTTCCTTCTGCTTGGAGCTTAGCCTTGCACAGTGACTCTGGGAACACAGCAAGAATTGCTGTCCTGAGAAGCAGCCGCACAAGGAGGTTCTTAGCTGAATGAGAGTGCTCTTGTCCAACTGCCAAATGACTTCACCCTAGCAGGAGACGCACTAAAAGCTAAGAGACTCTTTCATTTACCAAAGAATGCTCTTAAATCATGTTACTCCATTCTCATAATATATCTGCTCCCTTCCAAGAGGGGAGGGCTTGAGACTGATGACTCGTTTGTGGTACAGTGCAGAACAGGACAGTACAATGAATTTTATTTTCATGCATCCATAGCCTCTCTCCCTTATATATTTTTTCTATAATTTCCTATCAAGCAACCAAGATGTAAGAGTATGAATTCCATTCAATGCATCTCCTCGTGTAACATGATGCTAAGAGAACATTAAACCTCAAGTAATAATGAACACCATTAAAAAATAAAAATAATAAAATGTTACATCCTGAAACTCTCCCTACAGAAATACGGCAATAGTTACCTGAGCAATTCTGTCCCTTTGATCTGAATCCCTGGGACCAAAAGCCTTTCTCTTTGTTTTATCTACAGATTTGCCAGAAATACAGATATTGCACCCAGATCCTGATGTTAAAAGCAAAATGACAGAGCAAACATGCCCTAGGAACAAACTTACACTACGACAGTCCTATAAACTCCTTGACAGTAGAAGTGGTACTAGGATTGAAAATATAAACTTTCCATCTCTGTTTGCTTGGGGAGGAGGGGAAGAAAACGACAGGACATTATTTGGTTAATAACAGCCTTCCCTGCCCTGCAGCGAAAACAGAGGCTGCAACAATCCAGAAGGTTCAGCTGATAATGCGAACAGCAGCGTCAGTTTAGCTACACTGTACTGGAGGAGTGCTTATCCTCTCTGCGAACGCAGACAGACAAAAGTACCTAAGCCATTTGTGGCTCTGAACAACATGGTTATGGTGGACAATTACATGCTATAACAAAATGGGAAAAAAGGTGTCATGAATAGCGTCAAAGCAAGTGATCAGGAGTTGTACAATATTTAATAACTAAGCAGTCAAACTTACACGAAATACTATAAAAAATCATGATTGTCTCCGCTGAAAAAAATACAGAATTGTGTATTTTTTTAAGCAGTTTTGCTTACACTTTGGTGTATCATCTCTGTATGAACCTGGAGCACTCTGTCGTATTCTTTTTCTGATAGACTGATCCGGGTTGTCCAAGCTCTCCTGACCATCCTCCAAACCACTCGACTTTTCTTCGCTTGAATGGGGCTTGTCAGGATTCTGAGACATTTTCAGTTGTTTCCTTACAGAAAAAGAAAAAATAAAGATGAAAAAGGGAATGAACAAGGGTTTTCTGACATGGCTCAGTGGGAAAACATCACCACGAGTTCTCTCAATTAACAAAAAAATAAGAATAAAAGAAATCTTATGAGGAATTATATGATGTCATTCCCATAATGGCAGGGGACCTGGACTCAGTGACTCACTTCCCATCTTACACAAAAAGGGATGCTTTCAGCACAGCTACCATTTACTTGATCTGTATTCCTTGTAAGTTCTCAAAAATCTGAAACTGTTTCCTTGCCTCATTGCATGCAGATGAGAAGGAAAAATATACTCATTTTTCTTTATTAGTACTGCTTATGAAAAACGTGAAAAACGCAGTGAAAAATGCTTTCTGAACAGTATTACAGACACGTTGTACAAAAAGATGATGCCAAGTGAGGTATTTCTCCACTATATAGCCACAATAAAGCATTCTGAACACAACAAACTCCTCAACTGGGATCTGTCTCAGCGTATCAGAACTTACAGTCTCCACTCCAAGACACCCTAATTAATGAAGAAGCAGGAAAGGGACTAGAGATAAATTAATATAAAGCTCTTCTCCCCTAATTTCATTCCATGTAAGAGTCATGATTTATGCATGGTGATGATGTCGGGAAGATTTAAAAAAAAAAAAAAAAGACAATAAATAACATGGTAATAGTAATATTAAGGTATATGGAACGTTAAATAATGTTTATATTACATCACAAATACTTGCAATATACCCGGCGATACATTGAAAAAATGACCCCTGGAAAAGCACGTCTCACCATTCGCTACTTTCACTTATTTTATAACTCAGATTTCCCTCAGAAGAATGTAATTTGCATGTCTTACTATCAAAAACTCTGCATCATACAGGATGCTACCATCCAGACTTCAATTTTAGAAAATCTGTTCGCACAATATCCCTCTCTAAATCAATCCTATAACCAGGATGTTCTCTGAAGCAGAAAATCAGGGAGAGTCTTCCAAAAAAAAAAAAGGAAGCTCGCTCCTGGAAAAACACCAGCTTCCTCTTTCACCTACTTTCCCAGCAGCCACTGCTTTCCAAATTTGAAAGAAGCTCTCAGCAAGATACAGCCTCCAAAGGCACCTCGCAGCTAAGAGAAGAAAATACTTACAGCATCAACAACTACACAGAAGAGGATAAACAGCCTGAAGATAAGCAAACAACAATACAGAAATACGAAACGCACCACGGAGATTCTTTTCTCTGTACAACAGCTGTGCTAACTAACCTCACTCCGTCAGCACCTAAATTGACTGCACCAACGTGATTCTACAAGGCAGCCAGAAGACTCGGGGCACAGAAGAGATGATTTTTCCTTCTATAGCAATGACTCAGGATCATCATCTTGTTAGGCTCACAAGCTACACAACAAGCACTGTCTCTGTGTCATTGTCCATAGCACTGTCTGATTTTGATTTTGGGCAAGAAAACAGAGCACAGAAAGCACGGGATAAATCTACACAGGCAAACCAACATCAGCACAGATACTGTTGGATCCATATATGACCCCCACCTCTAGCTTGAAGAGAGAGAGTCAGTAACTCCCCGGCTATAAGGCACAGCACCAAACCAGCACACAGGCACAGAGCCAGCAGGAAGCCACTGGTGGGCAGAAGGCCTGCTGCTGCAAACACACCAGCAGCAAGAGGATGAGGTCTGGTAATAAAGAAGCAGTTAGAAAAGAAAAGGATAGCAACATCTGAAATGGAAAATGTAAGATAGGTCAGGTTAAACAGAGGAGGGCAATGCATTGTCTAATCCAGCTAGCACAAAAGCACCATCACAAAGGTTTCCACATTCATTCAGCCAGCCTAGATTGCTCTTCCTACCCACAAAGCATCCTCCTGAAATGACACCATGAAGCACGATGACTCAACGAAGCCCTACTTAGCTCTCCAACACACCTGACCCTTGGCAGTGCCTTGCCATCCCTCCCTCACCGTGTTTCACCCTCACCACCCTCCAGAAGCGCAGAAAGGGCGCGACACAGCGTGCCTGCGGAGGGCAGGCAGGTGGGAGAGCCGGGAGCTGCTGGAGGGCCACAGAAGATGAAGGCCAGGGCCAAGGCACCCACCAGCCCCCCGGTTCTCACCCTGCTGGGCCGCACAGCCTGCAGCCTACAGCAGGGCTGGAAAGCACAAGGAATGAGTTGTATTTAAACGCCGTTTGTTAGAAACAAACCTTATTTCGGAGATGGAAAATGGCTACAGCTCCCACGCCATCTGGCCTAGGACAGCCCGGAGAGACGAGGTAAGCGGGCACACTTGCTGGCCCTGCTGTGTCTGCGCAGCCTCCTCCTCTCTGCGGGATCACCGCTGCTGTTTCCAGAAGGCACCTAGAACAAACCCTGCTGTGAGGGAGCTGCACAACACCTCCCTAAACGCATGCCCGCCAGCTCTCCCTCCCCAGCAGCAGCTCTCGGCACCCAGCACCGCCGGCCCCTTGCCGTTTCCCCCCGATACCACCTGCACCCGGCCCAGCAGCCCCCAACCAGGGCACCCCCGGGCCCGTTTCACGCCATCTCCCCCCCTCCCAGCGCACAGCTCCAGCCCTGCGGGGCTCTGCGGCGCTCCGGGGCCCTGTCCCGGCTCCCCCGGCCCCGTGCCCTGTCCCCTGTCCCCTCGGCCCCCTCCTTACCGCCGCCGCCCGCAGCAGGAGCGGGCCCAGGGCAGCGCCGCCCGCCGCGGCCTCCGCCAGCGGCGCCTCAGCGCGGCCGCAGGGGCGGGCCCGGAGCCGCCGGGGAGGAGCCAGGCCCGGCACGGCCCCCCCGGCTCTCGGAGCGGGCACCACACGCGACTGAAGGGCTGCTTTGCGATATGCTACAAATAAGATTTTGTTTTTAAAAGCACTGTCTGTAAAAAGCTGCTCCTCCTTCGTTTTCATGGTTATCTTCCATCCTCTCTCTATCAGGCCACAAAGTAAAGCATTCCATTTAAAGTGGTCTCGTTTAAACTAGCTTTTTGTCATAATAGGACACAGCTCTAACCACATTGGCTATGGAACAATTCATGATTTCTGGCAACAGTAACTCTGCTTGGTGATGATGCAAGAGAACAACCGAACTGCACAGGAGTTGAATCACAGAATTTCTAGGTTGGAAGAGACCTCAAGATCACCAAGTCCAACCTCTCACCTAATGTTAACAGTCCCCACTAAACCCTATCCCTAAGCTCTACATCTAAACAGTCCCCACTAAACCCTATCCCTAAGCTCTACATCTAAACGTCTTTTGAAGACTTCCAGGGATGGTGACTCCACCACCTCCCCGGGCAGCCTGTTCCCGTGCCTAACAACCCTTTTGGTAAAGAAGTTCTTCCTAACATCCAGCCTAAACCTCCCCTGGCACAACTTAAGCCCATTCCCCCTCGTCCTGTCACCAGGCACGTGGGAGAACAGGCCAACCCCTGCCTCGCTACAGCCTCCTTTAAGGTACCTGTAGAGAGCGATGAGGTCACCCCGAGCCTCCTCTTGTCCAGGCTGAACAAGCCCAGCTCCCTCAGCCGCTCCTCGAAGGACTTGTTCTCCAGGCCCCTCAGCAGCTTCGTCGCCCTTCTCTGGACCCGCTCAAGCACCTCCATGTCCTTCTTGTAGAGAGGAGCCCAAAACTGAACACAGTACTTGAGGTGCAGCCTCACCAGAGCTGAGTACAGGGGATAAAATGAGATCTGTGATGAGGCTGTATGTTTTCCCTACTTGCAAGTGGGTATGTTACCCAGAGAGTTTACCTACTCACTTACCATACTCACTGGAGAGTATGCATAGGTAAAATATGCAACTGTAAGACCCCTCATCAGCCCTTCATTTGTTACAACCCTTCTCTGATTACAGCTGGCAACATCAGGAATACCTACAGGACAGTAGAGTAGCGCAAAGATGATGATTACTAGCTGTAGAAAGTTTCTTCTATAGCAACTGAAGTGAGACTGTCTACAAATCCAGAATATCTTTATACCTTTACATCCCCAGAGAGTCAGTAGAAGTTTAAGGTACAGAGGAGGATTCAGCTGGGGAAAGGTCCTGGCTATTCCTCAATATAGTGGCATTTTGGCTTAAAACAGCACAGTAAGTTGTGATCTACAGACACAGTACAGGTGGCTCTCAAGCTTTAAGAACAGCTGTGGAACATCAAGCAGATGTTACTTCCGCTCCATCCATCACACAACAAATGAAAGATCAGTGCAACTTAATTCATTTACAAGTACAGGGCCAGTTAAGAACAGTTGTTCAGCTTAAAATTCACTTCCAAGAGCAGAGCACAGGGAGAGGCATCCCCTATCTTTGTAACTGTAATACTTGTACAGCAGCAGTGAATAGAATTGGCTTTCTTAAAGGAAAAAAGAGAAATGGATATTTTTGGCCTATAGGTGCATCCTGGGTACCCTTGGTCTTTGTAATAACTACACAAATTTCATCTATTTCAACAAAATAATTTTATTAGATACATGAATATAAAAGATTTACAAATATATCAGTGTTTACAATGCTGCAGTATACAAAGTAATGCATATTTAAAGTCACACACACAAATTATTAACTCTGTCTCCAAAATATTGCATAAAAATACTTGGATTAGTACTGTGAAACTGACCGAGCAGTCTCTTTCTCTCTTTGTCAGAGAGCTTTGAATCTTCATCAATAGCTTTCAGTAGAGACAATAGCTCAGCTTTTGTGGTCTTATCTGTCATGGAGCGATACTCTCTTTCATCAAGCTTTTCGCAAAAGGTATAGCCTAGAAGGAAACATGAGACATTTAGATAGGTCTGTAGCATCTGTGGTGTTAGCTATCTTCCTTAAGTGTCAAGTTAATCATTGTTTAAAGTAAACCTTTTTATATCATCTTGTTCCCCTTTATTTTGCATCTGGGTGCATGACAAGAATAAGCAGCTTGGTTTAAGCTTACCTGTTATCTTACTAGGGTCTTGGCCTGTCTGCAAAGCCAACAGTTTATTGCTGACCATTTTATGCAATGTCCCTGGGATCTTGAATAAACAGAGAAGATGGTCAAACAACAGCTTAGAATAGGCAATTCTGCACAAACATACAAGATAAAAGCTAGACAACGACAAGACTTACCTTTAACACATCTCTTTGGTGATCCACCAGGAACAAGATCAGAAGATCTGTTTTCCCTCTGGATAAGGATTTATTGTTGATAATAGCTTTAGAGAATGTTCTTTTCACAACCATCCTGTTGTCACTCTGAAGAATAATATGAAATAACCAGGAGAATTACTCTCCCCATTTAAAAAGGGCAAGGCATCATCTTTGTTTTTTTAGAATCTTTTTTCTGTAGACACATTTAAGCCACAGGTGTTTTCTGACCTATAACCGGGATATCTAGATATCAGTAAACAAAGCAACAACAGTTCAGTATGCATGTTTACCTCCTCCTGTAGTTTGAGCTCAGAATTATGTGCTGCAACAGCCATGAAGTACAGTAGCCTCCTGAACTCCTCCCTGATTTGGCTGTCCAGAAGTTTCAAATAGAGTTGAAGAGCTTCTAAGGATTGTTCCATCTTCCCATTCACTGGGGAAAAATAAAGCTACTGATTACTATAATTACTTAAATATTATAATAAAACACAAATTTGACACTGAAGACTGCACCCCTCTAAAGAGAACCCCAAACATTAATTCCCACCAGAAGTTCTCACAGGCTGATAGCTGTTTGCACACAATCTCGAGAACAGCCTGCACCCAGGCTTTTAGCCTGCTATTTAAGATAGTACATTTTCAATTAAGCTCAATTACAGTTCACACTCCATTCAACACAGCTGAAATAATGAAAAAGGAAAAAAAGGTTTTGTTAAGCAAGTGACTTCTCACTGTGGAAATAAAGATCTCCCAATAAGTATGGAAAATACCCTAGATAAGTGATCTAGCTTGATGAATTAATTGCAAACCATTCTGTAGAGCTTTGCTAAGTTTTAATCTATTTGGCTTTACTATGCTGAATATAAGTTTTAGATGTCTACTTGAATAAAGTGGGTTGTGCTAGTCTTCTCCCTTTACCTTGTAGGCAGGAAGTATGGGATATAAATGCAGAATATTCCCCGCACCGTGCAAAAGAACAGTCAAGGAAGAGAAAGACCAAGAAAATGGAGAGCAGGAATAAGATGTTAATTGAGAACTGAAACATAGAATCATTCAGTTTGGAAAGAGACCTCTAAGATCATCTAGTCCAGTCTATAACTTAGTACTGAAGCCCACCACTCAACCACATCACTGAGTTCTGTATCTACATGTTTCTTGCAGACCTCCAGGAATGGTGACTCAACCACTTCCCTGCACAGCCTATTCCAGTGCCACATAACTCCAGTAAATAGTGTCCAAAATCGTCATGTCCAACCCAAACCTCCCCTGGCTCAACTTGAGGCCATTTCCCCTCATCTTATCACGTGGTGTCTGGGAGAAGATCCTGGTTGCCACCTCATTATAGCTTCCTTTAAGGTAAACCTTCAGAAGATCACTAAACTACTGTTTCTCTCTAAAATACTGTTTAAACATAACATTTAAGAAACTGACAACTCTATGGACATGAAGGGGGAGAGCTATGACCTGGATATAAAGCATCCACTCAGCTCTGAGTTCATATCCTATGGTCTAAATATTGAACTATAAATGGCCTAATATCAGCTTCCCATGGATATTTGGTATCACTTGGTATCCATGGAAACTAAGTTACAACGCTTCATTTTCATAGCCATTCCACACAGAATGGAACACAAGCTGCAAAACTGCATGCAGTCAGGGCTAGAAATTCCTCTTTATTTCAAAACCATCTTTATGAACAGAGATTAAAAGCCCTGCACAAGTCAAGCTTCAAGCTTAGCTGCTGTAGTAAATACTGATGTTGTCAGTCTCACATAAGCTCAGGAACTCATTTTACTTACCCAGTAGTTCTGCAATTCCTGGATGAATTTCAGGTGCATGGCTTAACAGCGGCTCCTTTTTCTGGCCATAATATCTACCAATGTTTTCAAACAACAGTAGCTTCCATGCATCTGCTTTGTCTGGTTGATCAGGCAAGTTTCTGCTAATATCTACCACCATATGATCCGGAAGGTATTCCAGGCAATCTATCGCTGCTGAGAGCCATTCATCTGTTCTAGAAGACAAAGCAGTTTAATTTTGCAGTTTTACTTACTGGCACTTTTCAGAGTTGGCTGCACTCTGCCACTGAAAGTGAGTAGACTGGTTTCTAGCCAGCAGACACTAACTGTGTAGGTACTTCAATACATTACAACTTGGTACAAGGATGCTTTTCCCAACCCACTCAGATGATAGCCATATGCCTCTTTGTTTAGCTGGGTAGGTTACTAATTGCTCATCTTGATTAAATACGTAGCAGTTGTAAGTAGTTAAACCTAAAGCTAGTGACATCCTCTACTGTTATAGAGGAGGATAAAATTATTGCTAGATAAACAGAAATCCGAGGCTTGATCTGATTGGTAAGAGTTTTTTCAGCCCATACTTTCAACTGCATTTGTACAGTTTCAGGCTCAGTTTTCTCTTGGTATTTTTAAAAGGTAAAGTAGTTAAACTATTCCCTCACAGGTAACTTTTGGTAATTTTTGAAGAAAAAAACTTCTGGGTGATAACAAAATAGTCTACTTTTCACCCCTCAGTGCAGTAAACAGTAGCCCTCCCCAAATATTATCAAATACCATCATTGCCTTCAAAAACGTCTTCTAGTGTTCAGCAGAAATTGCCTCATCTACTTCCAATTCAGAGTTTAGCAACTGCTATTTGCTACTGAATCTAGTCTAACAGGTAAGGAGAAATCCGCCTTTTCACTTCCTTTTTACAGTACCACAGCCTATTACACTTCTACTTAAGATCAACTGTGCATAACACTTGTATGCAACTTTGAACATGATTCTGCTCTCGGAGGCAAGTAATGAATACTTACTGGGAGTCACTGAAAGCCTTGAGAATTTCTCTGTCCAGGTAGTTACTTGTGATGATGTATCCAGGTGCCTTCCTTGGTTGTGGAAGCTGAGGTCTGACTGCTTGGTGCTCAAGTAAAGAGTCCAGGAGTGGAAGGTCTACAAGCTGCAGCAGACGAGCAATCGTTTGTTCTTGCCATACTTCATTAATAACTGGGAAGGGTGGAATACACAAATCACACAGATCAAACAAGTGTGAAAGAAAGATTAGGAAAATGCCAACTCCCCTTCCTCCCGCCAACCGTAATCTAACAGATTAATTTTTCCAAAATAAAGATTTACAGTAGCAGAAAAAGCGTGTCCCCTATCACTTAAGTGCATTTTATCACTGCTAAAGGAAAGAATTAGCCATTTGTTTAGTTAACTGCAAGTGTAGGAGAACTGCTCTTTGGATAAGTCTGAAGTGCCTTACATTCTTTGTGCCCTAACATGCAAGCAGTCTTTGTTCTAGATAACAGAAGAACAGTGTAGCAGTGACACTCTATCCTTATCACAGCTTCCTCAGTTATGATTTGGCTTAAGCTTTGAGAGTTCTCAGATGCATTAACATTTAAAGCCAAATGGAAAAAAGGCACAGTAGATAATAGTTTAGTTGGAGAAGACAGGAGTTGTCAGGAACAGTTTCACACAGTACAGAAGGTGAGCGGGACAGTGCAGGTGTGTTGTTGAAAGGCTAGGGAAGAGTTTTAGCTAACTGCAGACAATTGGCTTTGATTGAGTCAGGCATGAATGTACTGCAGGTGGTTAAACATCACATAGAGTGTTCCTAACTCCAGTTCGGATCCACATAGTTGTGTATTCTTCCCCATAAAGTTCAACACTGATTTATTTCAGCTGCAGATGAGTCCTATCTGATAAAATAAAGGTTAAAAGCAAGCCTGCAATAAATATAACCGGTCTTTGTTGTGACTTGGTGTTCAAAACAAAATAGTACGAGAGTCAGTTTGACTCTACCTCCATTCCAACAGCCAGCCATAAGCTTTTTTAGTCCTACAGCTATTTTCTTTTTCTCACACAAAGAATTGGGGGATTATTCAGCTTACCTTGACGGGGCAAGTTTTCTGAGACATTTACGTGAGGGGTATTTGCAGGCTTTAAACTCAGGTTTTCCCAGAGATCCTCCAAGCTTTCTGCTTTGACAGGAGTAGAGTGAAACATGGTCCTCTGATCTCTGAGATAAAAAAAAATGTTTATATATTCTCATCCATACATATGAATAACAGAACATACAGCACATCCAGATATGAATATCCATCTTAAGATGGAGACTAAAGATAAGATCTTCCCCTCCACCGCCCCCAACACAATTTCTCTGGCCAAGCTGCACAAGAGGGTGCACAATATCTTGCAGAAGAGTTGTGTGCAGTAGTTGCATGCAAGTACATAGTTCCTCCCTTGGAGCTTGTCACATCTGGCATCAGCAAGCTGCGTCAATTACCACAGAGCACAGAGGAGAGGAAATGATCATGGAGAGAGATTTATATACAAGTAACACATGCAAAGTTCCTCCCCAAGCCCCAAGTTTTCGGACTCTTTTTCTAATGGTGAAGTGAGGCCAAAAATTAAGAGCTGTTCTTGAAAAAACTAGAAGGTGGTTGCCCCTTAGCAACACCACCCCTACAGCTAGTAGGCTAGCTCCTGCTATCAACTAGCAAAAGATTTCAGAAACCTCTTACCCATTTTTAATGGGTTAGCTAGTTCTTCTCATAACTGACTTCATATGCTATCAAGTAGAAAAACAACTCCAGCCATAAAAATCACTATTCTTCCAAGCATATTTGTTTAATTTCAATTCCTACAGCTTTTTTTGGTTTAGGACACTGCAAAACCCTTTTTGACGTCAATTATTTTTGACATTTGTGACAAGCCATATGTATCAATGGCTTTGTTCCTTTCACTAAATGAAGAAAAGGTAATTCAGTGGATCAGCACCCTTCCCAGAAGGGAACACACCTAACACCTTCATTCTACACAAACAGGTGCATTGTCTTCCTTCACAACTATTTGTCTGATACACGTATTGTTCATGATGCATGCATCTTTAAGCATTTTAAATATCATACTTTGTTAAAGCGTTTTTAATTCTCTAGAATTCTTGTGTTCTTCCCAAACAGACTTTGGACAGTTTGCATTAGCAGAGGAGGAGACCTAGTCCTAAAGAGGCAGCGGGTGGGAACCCTGACAGAGGGCCTAGCCATTCTTCCTCTCCACTTCTGGAATTTTCTGACTAGTTGGGTTCATGCACTTAAGTTTTTAATGTTTGCTACTCTCAACCACAACAATCGTGTACAGTTATTTTTCTTTTTTCCCTTTTTTTTTTTTAAAGCAAATTGTTATCTACATTGTAACATATGCTGTTTTGTGACAGTTTAGTTAGTACCAGGGTTTTCTTTGCCCACTTCTGAAGAGGCAGAGGAACAAGCCCTAGCAATTACGCTTTCCTCTGGATCTATGTTGGCATGCAACAGCTTAACAGCATCATAGCTTGCCACCTAGCCGAGGAACAAGCCATATGCGCACAAAGGAACAGCTGAAAATATTTTAGAAAGTTAAGATCTGAAGCCTAGTCAAGCTAAGATAAATGAAAGCAGCAAGCAATTTTATGTGTTTTTTCCCTTAAAAGCTGGATGGATTACTAACTTGTGCCACAGCTAAGTGCACAGTGACCAAAGACTTGCCCATTTCATTAGCCAGTTTGATGCATCTGAATGCCAGTTGGTTATACTGGTTCAGATCCCAACAGATGAGCATGTTGCAGATACTTATCCTCTACCTACCCCCGCCTCCATGAAGGCCATGTGATATCAGAGAGAATAATTAACTATGCAGGCTGAATTATTTACTCAAATTGCTGTTTCCTAAGTATCTTCTACACACAAACATCCATAGGATAGCTACTTCCCAACCCCAGTCCTCTAACTACACTGTTCCTCTTGTTCTCCTCCCTCCCCCAGAAAACATAGACAATTTTAGTGGAAGTGTCATCTCCATGCTAGGTTTTGTACTCACCTTTGTGGTGTACACTGCTGGTAATCTTTATCAATATCTGTTTGGCTTGAGATGTTTGTGAATCTGTAGAGACTGTTGCTGCTGTCTTCAAACACAGACCGCTTGTCTTTGCCAAAGACTCTAGTGGACACAGCCTCAAATACTTTGTAGTCCATTAGCGCTTGACACACTCGCACTATTTTAGCACGGGAAATATCAACATCCCCAAAATACTTGTTCTGCAGGAGGTGGGCAAACACAACATCCACCGCATCGGAACCAATAAAACAGTCATGGTAGCACTTCAGGTTCTGACGACGCTTTTTCACTTCCACTTGAGTTTGAAGCGCACTGATAATGCTGCTCCACACATACGTTGCTCCAAAGGGTTTCTGTGCCAAGCTAAAGCCTAGTGATACAAGAACAGAAGGAGGATAATGATTGAACTCGTACTGCAATTAGAGAACTTCCCCCTCTCCGGCTACTAGCTTTCATGAAACATGGAAGGATTTAAGAAGTCTGAGGCTTCTAATTTGGCTTGTGCTGAACCAGCCTGCAACAAAGCATTAGTTCTTGAGCCTTACTCTCCTGGCAAGTCTGTCTGCACCATACCAACGTAACTCACCCTGGCGGTTGCTCTCATTACCATAGCCTGCAGCTTCAATAACAAGCAGCTTTTACTTCTCCAGCCTGATGCTCTGTGACACTGCCTTGCTGTGTACTCTTCCATCACCCAGCGGATGTACTTGCAGGGCCTACTCCTCAGCACACTTGTTCCACAAGACTGAGAACTAACCGTACATACCTGCAGCTCCCCAGTTTCAGTAACGGAGACAGGAAGTATACAGCTGGGAAGGGAGAGAGGGAAGCAGGCATAAGGAGACATTCCTCGTGCCTTCAGGACTGTGTACACAGCAGGCAGACAGTGACGTGCTAAGCAGTAACGAGATCAGAAGTCCTTGAGACATGGTGCGCTGGACATTCAACCCACAGAGCAGCCCTCTGCCGGCCCAGCTCAAACCAGGGTTCACACTCTGTGTACTCAGTGCCACTTCCTTGAGCCAGACGGCCCTCCCTCAATAAAACCACTGAACTATTACTCATTTACCAATTTCAAGTTAAGAAAATCGTGCTAGCAACTGTGTGGCCAGAGGCTATAGTCAGCCTCAGCAAGGACTCGAGACAGAGCATACTTATAAAATCCGCAGGTGGCACCTAGCTGCTAAGAGCTGCAGCCTCCAGAGGGACTAGAATTAGCATGTTTGTCAGTAAATCATAGGAGTAACTTCCAAAGAGATCAAGCAAAGCAAATGGAAGAAGAGACAAATCAAATGCTCAAGTACAAAATAAGGAACGAAGAGTTGGCAGCAATCCTACAGACAGCCATCTGGGGCTGTGACAGACCTCAAGCCTAATGAATTAACAGTGTGATGCAGTGTTTAAGAAGAAGAAAACAACACGCAATTTGTTCTGGAACATATTACCACGAACATTTTCCACAAAGATACAGGAGGTGCTTTTTTCTGTTCTGTCTGAAGAGGCTCTGGTTGGAGAATTGTATCCCCTTGCGGGCACCAGCTTCCAGCCGCCCTCCATCTGCCCGGCAGCCCCAACACCAGCAAGTTGGGAAGGGAGAGTAAGAGAGCTTTTTTGGGGAGAACACGATATGAGAGTATTCAGAGACGCTGACAGCTATCCTCAGAGCTACTATCAGACACCTGCTTTTTGAAAATATTCACGTCAGGAAGTAAAACTTTTTAACACAAGGCGTTGGCACAGAGTAAGTAGAAGCCTGCTAGAACCTATTTTCCCAAGCTGTAAGAAGGAGCGGGATGAAATAGGCGCTGACAGCACCACAGAGAACACAGCAGCCCCTCCTGAGGTACCTACGCTAAGGTACAGGAGGGGCACCCCTCAGACAGCCCCACCACCGGCCGCCCCCAGCCAACCCAGCCTCCTCACCGCCACCCTACCCCCTCTGAGGTACCCGTGGGCCTGACGGCAGGGCTACAGGCAGCCCCGAGGCTCAGCGCCGCCGCCTTCTCCCGCACAGTGGCCATGCCCGTCCCGTCCCGTCCCGTCCCGTCCCGCGGAGCTCCGCTCTCCGCGCCGCCCCCTCACGCACTGCCCCGGCGCGCGCCGCCCGCCCGAAGTAGCCCGCCGGGGGGCGGGGCCACCGCGCCAGCGTCCCCCTCATTGGCTGCGCCGGGGTATAAGGGGCGGGGCTAAGGCGGCCGTTGAACGGCTGCCCGCGTGCCGCCGGGCTCTGGCCCCTCAGAGCAGCCCTCGTAACGGTCAGGGCACCGTGAGGCAGCCTGAGTTGAGGGGCCCCGGCTCTGTTATTTTTTTTTATATATATATATATATAAATAAAAACACTGACTACCTTTATACATATTATTTATCTCAATAGAAGCAGGCAAGAAGCCAAACTGAACTCCATGACATGCAAACTTGTAAGTATACAACATTTCCACTTCATCGTTTTTAATATTCAAGTAATACTAAAAAAAAATCACTTTGAAGTCTTGATTATTAAACTTTGGTTTTGCAGAATTCAATCTGTTGTGAGACCAGAGCTCATTCTGTGAGGAGCACGCCCTTGCTGGCTCTCCAGCACCCTTCAGGTTTGCCCTCTTTTATCCTTATGTGTCGCACCGCAAGTTTGCACAGTAAGGGCACTCTAAGTTTGTTCATCGTATCCAAGTGAATAAACAATGGATTTCATTTTAAGCTGGGAGAGCTGGTCACAGCTAGATACCACACGCTCTTACGGCAAACATTTCTTCTTGTTTCCTTGACAGAGTGGTAAAGCACTTAATGAGGTTGTTTGGGGAGTGGAAGTTCCTCCTGTTAGATTTTTTCAGGTAAAGAAGCCTTATGCCCACAGAAAAAGGAATCTATTCAAACTGTAGTCAACCACTAGCCTTTGAAAATGAAAGGTGACACTGTCCTTCATCAATAGGAAGTGGCAAACACAGATTTCTTTCTTGGGGGACAATGGGAAGACATTAAAAAATAGTTCTGACTCACAGGTGTCTGTTTCAACAGTTGCTATTAAGAGCCTAATAAAACCATGTAATGCATAGATCAATGTGGATTTCTATGATATATTATTTTATTATTCCCTGTTTTGTAAAGGTTCAATGCTAGACCTAGCACTGCCAAAATAGTGAGATAAATTTTACTGCCTAAGTACATTTTTATTTTTTAAAAAATGCTTTATTTCAACAACTATGTGAAAATTAATGCTGTCAATCATGCTGCAATGGATTTGCTGTAATCTTGAGGAAACTTAGACCTACAAAGACTCATTCAAATGGGAGGACACATACAAGAACACTACACCTTATGAGTGAACCAAGTTTAATGCACAGCGATCTGCCCATCCAGAAGTTTATAAGCTTCCCTGCCCCTGTATTTTCTTACTAAGTCATCAGCAGACAGATTTCTGTCTTTGCCTCCATGTTTTCCCCCAAGAGATCACAGCTATATCACACCAGTTTCTCCCTACCCTCTAACGCTATGAAGAGGTAAGAGACACTGGTGGGCAGGTGACAGCTACTGACTGGTCAGCCAGCTGTTGCCAAACAGGAACTGGTATCACAGGGAATTAAAAAAGCTATACAACTTTTAGTATTACAATAACGTTACCATAAAATGCTTCCTTGAAGCACAGATTTACACAGGTGGATAAAAATATATTTATTATTTTAATTATTTAAAATTGTGTATTTTCATATAGCCATTTTAAAGAATGACCTCTTGTTCAGCCAGTATAGACATCTTAAGCCAGTGTCATTCCTTAGACAAGTAGTGGAAAGATCTGAGGATGAAAGTTCAATATGCTATATTCAGCTTCACCTTCCACTACATTTTCCCCAAATGAACCTTTGTAAAGTTGAAGGCAGGATGCACAAAAGAATGCCAGTTATAAAATCATCATTAACATCATTCATCCTCCAAATTATGTAGGGCCAACTTAGTGCCATTTCTATATACATGGGTAACAGTACCTTGTTCCAAAAGCAGTTCCCCTGAAAAACAAAGAATAAAAATACAGGGCTACATACAGAGACATGGACTGCTGTGGGTAAATTTCTTAAAGTGTGGTCTGTAGGGTGTGGCATAGGAGACTAAACAGTACCTCTAAATGAAGTTTTATGATACACTCAGCTCTACTGTTGGCTTTCTATATAAAAGTATTATGTGAAGTTGTACAGACAGAACAACAATTCTGTGATCTAGTTAGGGTGATTAAAATTGAATTTAAGCTGTGCAACTGAGTCCTAATTTGTACAGTTGTATTAAGCTCTAGAACTGTTCCATGGAATGTTTATAGTGAGAAACAGCAGAAGAAAATTCTATTTTGATCTGATTTTGAAGTCGTATAGAAATGCTCCATCTGACTGCATCACAAGTAAGAAGATGACCTATATTGTTAAGGATTTACAAGCTTCAGACTCATAGAAACCCTTGAAAACTTATATAAGAACCTTGGTGTTTAATTAGAAGTATACAGCAGAAACAGAGTATTTATATTCAACAGCCGCAATTTGGGCATGTCTCTTTGCTCAGGATCTGATGGATCTGATTCACTCACTCATGTCAACTACAGGTTTGCTTGAGGATACAGATGATACAAGATAATGTGGGCTCTCCTATCTAGATCTTCTCTGATTAGGGGGAGAGAGACAGCAAAATTAGAACTTGAATCACAAAGTGAGAAACTGTTGAATCCATCTATGTATGCTAAGTGCTGTCTAGCTTTTTTCCATAATAAGTGTGGAAGTCGGACAGCCTGCCAGTGTATTTGGATGAGAGTGCACCTGTAACTTCCAGGCATTCTGGGCACAAATGAAGGAGATATAATTGCATACTAGACCTCATGGAGTATGAACTGACTGTATGACTGAGTCTTCTGGTATCGTTACTGAAAAGACAGAAGTTGGAAGACATCTTGCTTAAGAAGATGGAGGCATATTAAGAGAAAATACAGGGTGCTGTTGTATATAAGGCAGATCAATGCTTGGTTAAGGAATTTGGAAATGCTACACATTCTTAAAAGAAACAAAGGATAAAGTTTGTTTCGATTTCTGAAAACTTAAGACCCCAAATTTGCAAAATAAAAATATTCTAAAACCAAGAAATGGTCAATGTCCAAAATATTTTTTTTGTATTTTAAGTGCCAAAAATTAGAAAAGATTGACTTCTTGCTGAAAATTGACAGACCAAGAAACAGGCATTCTTGCAGAAGAATATTATCATAGTGCTTATTTTCATAAGAATTTAGATCCCAATTCTCTGAAGGATTAACACAGACTGCACATTTCACATGCCAATCTAACATCTCATAAACAAATGTCAGACTATAGGCGACTCTAATATCAGATGTTTCTTCAGATTTCAATTGTCTTCCCATAACGATATAAGCTTCTAAGCATATTTCAACACAGTTTAAATTTGCATATACATAAAATTTTATTGCCATGATCGCAAGGTTCTAGTGGATTCAGTCTTCATGGCTTTGTTTCTGAAAAAGCATAGCAAATAATGCTTACCATAAAAATTCAAATTAAATATTCCAGTTATTTAGAACAGTTACTCTTTTTTTCCCCACTTAAGTACCAACAATGCCTGTATTCATTGCAGTGTGCTGAAGCTGATGAAGAGGGAACATTTTAAACAGCAAGCCCTTAAAATGTTGCTCTATTTCATTCACAAATAATGAGATAAATTTCATATGCATATGGTTCAAGCTCTCACATAAATATGTATGAAAAAGCAACAGCTTCAGTTACAGAAATAATTTTTTAAAGTCACAATTGCCATAACATTATTAAATCTCCCCAATTTCTTCACATGAAAATATAAAGCCTGTTGTGTATTTTGACAGTGAAACTGTCCCAAGTCTCCCTTCAACCTTTTTTAATCTCAAATTTACATAAATAGCTATTCATACAACGTTGGATTGCAAAAGGCTGTATTTGATACAAGATTTGACGCAGCAAATCTGTCTTATTAGTGAGTAAGGTGTTCTGTTATTTATATTAAAGAGCATGAGAGGTTTGCTTGGGGCTGAACTCCATGGGTTAGAGGAGACAGACTGCATCCTTTAGGATGCAGAGCAGGTTATTCACAAATTCACTCTGCTTAGTCTCAATTTCCCATTACATTTGCATTAAAAGAGATCATGTAGTAGCAGGTTCTGTGGGATATAGCGATGCCATCTTGCAACATTCAATCCAGGATGCCAGCCACATCTGCCCCACCATGGAGAAGCGACTTTCAGTTGCACAGCTTGGGCAAGAGTGTGATTTACTCCTGAAGCACAAAACTTCAGTTTGATACAGTGATGTGAAATCTGTAAAGATTCCACCCTTGCATGTTTGAAGAGACCAGAACAATAAACAAGTTCCCAAAACAGAAGCTTCTGGATGACTGAATGTTTGAATTGACAAAGCGTGCATTGTTCATGAGTGCAATCCTTCCATTCCTGGGCTGGAATACCAATGTGGCTAGAGGACAAAGTCAGGCAGCTCAATGGCAAATACAGGGCAGGGAGGCAAGAGGCTGAGCCTGCACTAGTGAACACTGACCTCCGGTGGAACACACTGCCCTCTGAATAGCAATCCACACACAGGGGCTGGAAAGGGAGCAAGTCAGAGCCAGAATTCCTTGAGACTGCTTACTTTAGGGAAGTGTATGGGAGCAAAGAGTATTAGCAACGTGACCAGAAATGCAAGGACGTGACTCTGCTTCTCAATTTCGCTATTACTATTTTTTGTCTTAAATAGATTTTTCCACTTTTTCTCCTGCAGAAGTCTTCCGAGACATTCCAGATGATTATACATTATAACGAGAGATTGATTACAGCATACCTAAGTGTGCATAGCATGATCCTTGCAACACCATTTGGATAAGACTCCTCATAGAGCTGTGAAGATTCACTGTCATCTGCACACTAGAAGCCTGTGTGAGAAGAATAAGCAGTCTCAAGCATCATCAGACACAAATAACTGAAAGGCCAGAAGTTACCATCTGCCCAGCTGGGAGTTACCGTTTCTCAGGTAAACTAGAGTAACTAACAATGTGAACTTCTGCACATTGCAAAACAAAAATGAATACATTTACTCATTTTACTACTGAAAGTGGCTTTAGGTAAATTCACAAAGGATTAGGGAGCTGGTCTCACCAGTTTATACAATTGTAGAGAACCGGAGGTCAAGCCAAGTAAGCAGTGATTTTCAGTTGAAGCATGGTGAGGTAGTAATTTACGCTGATCTGGCAGGGACAAGTTTCACAACCTTACTCCCAAAGCGAGCAGCAACTAGTGGCACCAGGTTAATGGGACAGTAGGAGCACACAAAATAAGGGGGGAGGGAGAACTCTAAATAGATTTGCCAATCATAAGTGAGTTCATGATTTTGACCACTTGACTTTTTTATTTAATAGTTATGTACCAGTGATAGCGCTATTTACACCAAGCGTAAGGCTTGTGTTCAAGAGCAGAGGAGTGAGTTTATTTTTACACATGAGTCTATAATTCACTTTTTATATTAATGTACAATGTGCAGCGACCACCAAACTCTATTATGTCATGTCTTGCCAGGTCCCCGGTTTAGGATGAGAAAACAGCCCTAGAAGCACTGCCTGCAGACAGCCTCGTTACCCCCACTAGAACTCAACAGAACTTGCAGAGTTCACATGGAAAAGAACATAACAATGCTTGGCAAAGTACTTTTTATTTTTTGGACCAGCTGATTCCAGAATTGCAATACTTCGATCTTCAGGGGTAAGTTTTCTCTTCAGTTTCTTTTGAGCAAAGTTCATTGACTGTGGTCAATGCACCTCTGCGGCTGTTTGAACAATCGCTGGACCTTGCACTGAAGCAAATAAAAAACATTCTCTTACTCTCTCTTCTGTTACCAAAGTTTATGAATAGTAACTTCTATGTGGTGACCAGCAACAAAAAGCTAGGTTTCAGAATCCAAAGGTGCTTTACTCAGTGAGCACATTGAAATCCTTATTCTCCCAGAGCTTCAAACGAGTTACCAATTTGGACCTAACCACATGACAAAGCATTGATGCTTTAGTTTTTATTCAGTTATCACACCATTTACTTTGTTGCTGCAGCAAAAATGTGATACATGAATAATGCACAGAGAAATCACATTAGTAGGCACCATAGTTGGAAAGGAGGAGGTTGACAAGCAACATAATTTTACTTAAAAAGTCTTGCTGTCACAAGCCCTGGAAGTTTTAGAACACTATGGCATGTACTCCCAATTACATAGTTTAATATTTCAAGCAACACATGTAGATCAAAAAAAAGTCAGTGACATAATCTGATAATAATTTGAACCAAAAACACCTACAAAAAAACAAAAACAAAAAACAGCAGCATTTTAAAGCAGAATCTTGCTTTGGGAAGCAGCTCTTACACACAGGACCATTATAGAAAACATTCCATGCCTTCAGACTCACTTTTTCCTACAAGCAAGTGGCTCAGAGGCCACTTACCATGTATCCACATCAATATGGGATTTCAGCCCTCTGTGTAGGAAAAATATTCATAAGAAATGGAGGAGTTCATTGTAACTGGGAAAAAAAAAACGAAAACCTTCTAGCACCACTTTTTCCCTATAGGTACATAGAGGTAGCATTCTGGTTAAGCAAGAAGGAAACAAACAAAAACAGTATAGCTAAAAGGCACCTGAATCACAGAAGTCGTCTCTCTTTTACCCCAATTTTCTGGTTCCTCATTTTTCACAACAGTTTAAGAACTGGCAGATACGCTGTGAAAATGAATGCAGAACATTTAGAACCAATAAATGTAATAACAAAAAAGTTCCTTAATTCATGGGATATAATGAAAAAGAAATGTATTTCTTCGCATTGAGATCAGAAAATGTCTAAGTTGCCATTTCTTTCCCAACAAACTAGCTTTCCAAGACTTAGTATTTTAATAATAAATGACTGAGCATTATGAGTTTTTTGTTTAAAAGTGTTTTCACTTTAATGGGTTTAGTTAATAACATCATGAATGGTACAAAACTGTGTCCTTTTTCACATTTCCATACATTGTATTACGGACCACCTGAAAATCTGGACTAAGAACGCATAAAGTGTCTCTTATATAGCCCTAGCCTCTTTTTTTGCCATATGTAGAGAAGATATGCAGAAAACATGCATTTGTTAACAATGACATGTTAATATTAGCTTAAACAATAAGATATGGCAGAACGTGCACACTGTAATGCACAGGCGTGTAACAGAGTAAGAGACCAAATGTCACGTGTTGGCAAAGAAAAAGAAATGACTGATGACACATTGACATTTTGCGACCATAGTTTTAGCTTTTCTGTTTTAAAATTGTTTTAAATAGTAGTAAATATTTAAATAATATTTAAAATATATTTCCCCTATGGACATCATTTACTTGGAAGACAGCCTGTAAGATTTGCCTTTTTAAAAAGTAGTATTTCATTTAGACAATATATGAATACATTACAGGTCATAGAAGACCCTAAAGTCCTTAGCCATTTTCAGAAAGTTTTTCAGTCCAATTTTGTCTCAGATGTTTTGCAAACAAGACTTTGGAAGTAGCATCTCAAAGAAAATCTGCCTTTAAGAGAAATACTGTTATGTCAATAAAAACAAACCCAATGTAAACAGGGATGCCATACTAAAGGAAATGACAGTGGAATTAAAAAAAAAACATAGTTCATCACACGATTAGTTTAATAAATTTCTCTTTTGCTAATTCATAGTCTAAAGAGGGTTTTATTCCTTCCTAGTGCATCTTCTCTTGCAGTCACGAGTGCTCAGTTTCCACTGTCAGATGTCAAAGAATAAGGACCTCACTGTTGCTTCAAGAAAAAGACAAAAGATTGAGGTGTGGGTGCAGAATTATCTAAAATGCAACAGAACAAAGCATTTGTGCAAAAAAGTAACTTGTACATTGACTTTTTTTCTAAGTTTGCTTCAGTATAAAAAGCCTTTTCAATCCCACTAACAAAAATTTATTTTCATTTATGATCCTTCACACACCTGAAAGTTCCATGCTTTTACTCACTGTAATTGGTAAACTAATAATCCAGCCACCATCTTTGTAGCTCAAGACAAAGATGGAAGCTCTAGCACATCTTTAGTAGTCTGGGGTAGTTTCTTTTATTCAAGAAAAGTTTTTCCTATGTTCTACAGGCACAGTGCTTGTTTAACTGGTCCTGGGAATAAAACAGCCAAAAATAAGCCAGGCCACCCTCTATGGCAGTGCAGAGCATCCTGGCCCATTTTATTTAGATACTTGTTGCTAAAGTTTACCTTCCTTTTAAATATGGAGAAACTACTCCAAAAACCTTTTTTTTTCTTTCAGTTTCTAAGGACTTAGATTAAAACAAGTAGCTTCCTAAAGCTACTTCTAGATTCAAAATTCTAAAGGATGTATAAAGTAGCAGTAGAGAAATCATTTAGAAAGTGTAAAGACCTCTCTCGGTTAGTTGCTTCGCAGTCGTATAAGGGAGGGATGTGAGACACAAAGTCGGATGGGTTCATTACTATACAATCAAGGAGCCAACTCTTGTTCCCTCAGTCTGCATCCTAACCATTTTTAAAGCTACAGGTTAGGAATTCCCAAACTGTGTTGTGTGTATCACTGAAAGGAAACAACAGAACTCCACCTGGGTGAAGAATATATATATACACACACATATATATATATATATATATTCCTCATGAGAGGAAATACCTCTCTTGAATCTACACAGCCAGGAACTACTGCTGCCAATCACCCCCATCAATAAAGAAATACGCTAAGTAAATTTGGGAACTCCTACTATAGGTTACATAGTACACCAGGCACATTGCTACTACGTCTCCAGTGTGCATATTTACATTAAAATGATTTTAGCTGATCACTACCAGTGGTAACTTTGCTTCATGTGCTAGCCACAAACTTTAGCTCCTGTGAGGTTCAACACAGTTCAACACTGAAACAATGGCAACTCTTCAACCCAGTGTCCACCCTTCTTTACTCTGAAAAAATGAATTAGCTTTATGATTGCTCTAACATTCTGCACATTCTTCCTAAGTAAAGTCCACATCGCTATCCTTGATTATAGTAGACACAACAGTAGCACAATGCATCTGTTAACGTGATAGTGACCTCCCTTTTTAAAGCAGAAACACCGTGAAGAGGCTTTAAAAAAGGCAGGGGCACGTATCGATTTCTGTTCACTGTAGTCTGCATACAAGTTGTAGAGGAGAATTATTGCTTTTAAAAGATGAAAAGCTTTGGAAACATGGTAAACATCCTCTAAGGTTCTAAAAACTAATCAGCTAAAATTCTGTACATGCTTTACTATTCAAACCTCTATTTGATTACTCAAGATCAAATCATTGCATTTTCACATCTATTCATTAAACTCTTTATAGTTCTAAGGTCTAATGAATATTTAACAACTAAATAGGATCAAAACAGATAACAGGAAAAAAAGTCACATGGCAATGAACATTATTTCATTTGGCCAATGAATAGTGAACCCTGCTTTCTTGGATGAAATTAAGGCACTAAGTGGCAGTGAACGGATAAAGGAATGATTTTTTTTCCTATGTTTTCTGAAAAAGAACAACATGGTTTTTATTTTTTATTTTAGGACCCCAGTAGAGTAAGTATCCATTCTGAATGACTCCGTAAGGCATTCTGTTGGCAAATTTTAAGAAAATGAGAAAATGTTCTCCTGGAGTAGAGCCCATTACATTCATTGTCTGTGTGTGACTAGTGGCACTACTAACTGTTAACAAACTGGAGGGACAAAAAAGCTACAAGGTGTCTGAAGACTTGAAAGGCACCAAAAAGAGAACAGCTCTGCAACTGCCAGTTCTACAAACAACTATGTAAGCTGTGTTTAACACTGCATATAGTCTATTCAATCATCAATCTTTGTTGACAAAGATAAAGTGTAATAGCTCCTCATTTAAACTCTCAGTTAATCAAGTGCTAGTTTAGTAAGAAATTTATTTTTGCGTATCAGAAAATACTTGCAGTGTCTAACACAACTACACTTAAAGCAAAACTAGTCTAGTATGCATTATTCTGGTTAACACTGAAGCAAACCTGTATAAACAAAAGGGTTACCTCAAGATATATAGTTTACAATAAGAAATCAACATATAAATGAATAGGATTTACTGAAAACAATGGAAAGTGTATTACAAAGATACATGAAACAATTTTAACCACAATATTTTCTCTGTGAAAAATACAACTATTAGTGAGATAAAATGTACAATTGAATTTTTTTTCCCCAAAACAACAAAAACAAAACAAAACCGCAGTATAAAGGAAAATATTTTTTTTCTTCAAAACAGGGAAAATAGTTAAGGTCATTGTCTTTCATTACAATATAATTTGACACAAAAAAAGCAGTCATAGGATTGCACCAACTCCACGTTCAGTCTCCTGAACATGACAATAGTAAAAGGAGTCCATAAAGCATATTGACATTTCTGGATTTTATGATGGCAATATACGTTCGCAGAAACTGATGTCACTCCGGCTCTGTTCACAAAATGTACAAAACTAAATTTGGTGGCCAGACGTATGTAAAAGTTAGTTCACCCCAACACTGACTTTTCTGTTGCTTAGTCAGAGATGGAAAAACCTGTAGTATTTTAAGTGTTGTTATCTTTTTAGCAATAAAGAAAAAAGTATATGTAGTGCATGCTTTATCATTTGTCAAAAACATTTCTGAAAATAAAACTAAGTTATCCAATAGTTTACAAAATAGAAAATAATTCTTCAGGTTAAAAACTTGGTTAGGTTTATGTTTAGTTCCACCTCCAAAGGACCGATTTCATTGGCAGCATCACTTTTCCTCAGCAAGAGCCAAGGCACAAAGTTCCATAAAGAGAAATAAAAATGCCTACGAAGAAGAACGCAGTCTGGCATTATAAAAGAAATCAGAGCCTCTCTCTGAGCTTTCTGTTCCATCAGATTAGTGCCGTAGAAAAATGTGAGATTTGGAATACATTTTTGTTATGAGCATTTCTGCTGGACACGATTCAAAAGTTCACCAAACTTTTCAAAGAGATCCTCCACCCATTTGATATTTTTCATGCACAGCTGCACAATCTCTTCTTGTCCTAGATCCGCACTCTTCTTCTGAACAGAAGAAATCTATTTAAAAAAAGAGAAAAGAGACATGCACGCACACATACACGTTAGGCTGCCAGTATTACAGATTTTTTGCTTTTACAATGCTCTACAGTTAAATAGCATTCTACTTTTGAAGACACCCCCTACCAAAACTGCTTTTCTTATCATCTGAGCCAGAGCTTAACTCTTGTGTTTCTGCTACCTGGAATACGTCAACGTGAAATTTGCAGTAAAAAATAAACAAATGGGCATTCTGAGAAAAAAAGTAGCCCTTAGACCTGAGGGGTTACACAAGGCGATAGAATTTGTTTAATTTATTTGGAAAACAGTGAAGAATGCTTACCCCCATAGAAACTGGTTCCACACAAAACTTGTAAGCCTCATATCTGAATGTTCTAGGCCGAAGTGTCCATTAGGGGCAACGTATATGCTCAGAATGTCTTTTTGTTTGTCATAAGGAATTAATTAAAATAAAAGGAAGCTACGGTCCATGCTCATTTACCAAAAATGCAACAATCGCTCTATATTTAGACTCAATTCCCTCAGTGAATTCCCACAATGAATGCAAATATACAGCATAAGAAACCCAATACTTACCTCTTCTTTACATGTCAGATATATGTGATATTTGTAATGATGGAGTGAATGATACAAAGAATACAACTGTATTTTTTCTGGATCTACCGTAAACTCCTGCAAGAAGAACAGTTATTTCAGGTAACTGCATGTTATGTTTCAAGACAGAGACATAACAGATGTTTTTTTCTGTAAATATTTTTTTCTTTCCCTAACAGATCAGAAATGGAATACTTCATTCACATAATTGCTTTGATATATTTTGGTACACAGTAATTTATATTGTATCACAATTATCTCTTATCTCTATTTTCCCTACAAAATTATTTTGTTAAAACTTGTTTTGAGAATGCTTTCAATCCTTCTGAATGCACTGAATGCACTTTTGTAATCTTGCAGCAAGTTTAAGAAGCTGTTATTATGAGCTACACAGTGATTTTACCACAACTGCAATGTTAAAGGCAACACATTGTTGCTTCAGCAACAGTCCAGGAGGCCGACTGTCACGCAGAAACATGGCCTGAAGTTCACTTCTTGTTCTGGTGGTGACAGAAGCAGAACGGGCTCTAGCAGGGCACTGCTGGTTGGCGTGTTACAACAGGTATGAAGCACAGCAACAGCAGAGCTCACCTCTCCCTTCCCATCCAACTACACATACCAGCTGCTGCCTGCATAAGGGAAGTAGCGTACTACTACTTCACCTTCCTGCAAACTCGAGTAGTTGCCACAGAAGTCTCCTGTATAGATATACTGGATAAGAGCATTTGGGTCTAAATACAGTAATTATGTGTAAACAAGACATGTGGTTCAAAAGAACTTAAATAGCAGAATCACTCTGAAATGTTTTATTATGTTTTGTGAAATATAATAAATGGAATAGAACAACTGTGTTTCATAAATGAGCTAAACCAATGATTTAATATATAGCTTTAAATGTTGTTTTAATTTCTTTTTATTACAGAAAATGCATTTCATTCAAATATTTTTATATTTTGATGAATCTACAGAAGAAACTAATAAATGAAACTGTTTTATACAAATATGACTATCATATTAGAAGTCAGATGGTGGCACCAATAAACCTTCTGGACACTCACCTGCACTAATTTAGTGGTTGATTTAGAAGCCCTTAACGTTTTCTTGTTGTATGCTTTACCATTCATTTTGATCTTAGACACTGACGTCCCTCCACTTTTTGTCTTTGAATCCCGAGTGATGACTGTCAGTTCAGGAAAGTTTTCCAAAGCATTCTTTAAAGAGAGCATATAATGGAAGAGGATTATGAAAAATTCAACAACAGTTGTTAGACTGCTGATAACTTTTCAAAGAAAAATAGGTAATTTGAGTACACTCTATTATAAAACAATTTATTCTTCCCAAAGATCCAATAAAAAAAAACCTATCAGATCAAGCAACCATACACAGTTTGAAAAAACATGTCCACCTGGTTGTTTGCTACTGTAATTTTTCAAGACAAGATCCTCTTGTTGTGTCTCAGGTATTATGCGTTTCTTTTACTAAAGTAAAAAGATGGCTCCAGTAGGCTATTTTTATCTTTCAAAATTGATTTCCATCCCATTTCTACACAAGAATCTCTAAGGCCAAGTTAGTCAGAGATAATTAATAACTACACAGGTAGAGGAAGTCTGCCAGTTGCAGGAGAAATATCATGCCTATCCATCTTCATGGATTTTGTCCCAGCTTTTGTAAAACACAGATACACTGTATCTCATCACATCTGTAAGGTTAGAAAAGCTTATGCACGGTGAATTAGATGACCAGTTCAAAAAAGCACAAGCTTCTAAGACATTAACTCATTGGTGAAGTACATTTCTACAAGCTTCAGTACCGCATTACTTCCATGAGCAAATTTGAGTACAACTTCGTTGTACTGTGTTCGCAGCCACTTTGAAATAGTCATGTTATGCTGTATAATCTGGTCACTGAGAAAATATATCTAGTTAAATTAACATATAGATTTCTTTGTATACAAAGAAATATTTTTACTGGACATATTAGTCCAGTATATATCACAGAATCATAGAATCGTTCAGGTTGGAAAAGACCTCTAAGATATCTAATCTAACCTAGTACTGCCAAGTCCACCACTAAACCATGCCACTGATTTCCACACCGAGACATTTCTTCAAGACCTCCAGGGATCGTGACTCAACCACATCCCTGGGCAGCCTGTTCCAACGCCACACAACCCTTTCAGTAAAGAAATTTCTCCTGATCTCCAGGCTAAACCTCCCCTGGTGCAACTTGAGGCCGTTTCCCCTTGTCTTCACACGTGGTGCTTGGGAGAAGAGCCCGATCCCCACCTCGCTACAGCCTCCTTTAAGACAATTGTAAGGTACAATAATATAGGTAGACATGTATGTCCAATACAAAACATGCATATAAGAATATATTAATAATATAGGCTAAGGTGCTAAATTTCAACTACTGAGATAAAATATGAAGTTGACTATTGTATTTAAAAAAAACAAACAGTACTAATATTCAGTAACTTCCCCTATCTATAATCTCTTAGCACTTTATATACATCAGCCGTTTTTCTCTTCACCAAAAAAAGCTCTCAACAGAAAGCTATAAAACATATTGTACAAAATAACAGTTGCATACTAGTAGCAGTAATCTCAACTAGCTAACCTGTCTGTGTACAATATTCATAGCAAATAACTTTAAATTGGAATCACTTCTATAGGTTTAAACTAGTTTTTCTATCCACTGGAATAGCCTTCCTGAAGGCAGACTCCGAGTATCAGGGAGCTTTGGCCATTTCTGCCTTCCTCTGGAGAATTCCTATTAACCAGAAGAGTCCACATGGCTAAAGCACTGACCTGAAACAGTCAAATTTGAATTGGAATGAAGAATCAAATACTAGTGATTTCTGCATCTCTGAAAGCAGAAGACAGAAAATGGTAACAATTATTTCCAAATAAATGCACACAGTTCAGCTAAGATGCTTAATTTACTGAGCTTCCAATAAAGCAAAAATATTGTTTTTTCATTATGTTTACAATGAACACACCCAAAGGATGTGACAAACTGTTAGAACTACAAAGAATGCTACAGGCAAAACTACCAAACACTAACTGCTAACTTCAGTGTCCAATTTTATTAGTAATACAGTGCTAAAATATCCTGTATTAACTCTATCTAGTGGGGAAAAAAAATCATTTCATCCATGCTTATTAATGCAGAATATTAAAAATATTTCAAACTGTATGATACTCACACTAATGGTAATTTTCACTTATTACTGCAATGCCTTATTCAGCTGGAACAGCAGCAAGCTTTATTAATTATTACATTAATGTGAATCTTAAAGAGTATCAAAAGTTTTCTAACCAACACAAACAGACGTGATGACAAATAAGTGTTTCATTTTTATCCGTAACATTAATCCAAGTACAAGCTGGGACCCTCATACCAGAAGACAAAAACAAAAGGCTTTTTATCTTGTAGTTTACATCACAAGCAGACCCCTTCCTTACACCCAGAATTCCATTAACTTGCCTGCAGCTTATAACGTGAAATACAGGCCAAAGCTAACTTGAGAGATATGATTCATAATCTGCCCCTGAGCAATCACACAAAGCTATTTTATTAGTTATGAACACCAACTGAATAAGAAGCTGTAATTACATGCTAGTATTACAGAAGATACTAGTATTTTTCCCTACGTCCTGCCTCTCTGAGACTGTGTTATATTTTAAAAAATACACAGCCCTCCTTATGCCTTCCTACTTTAAGGAGGCTGACACACGAAATTCTATTCAAACAGGAACAAACTGTACAGCTGTTGGGAAAACAACATAACTAATGATAAAAAAGGTGAAGAATTAACGCAAATTTAAACTGTTTCACTGGTCGATGATGTTCTCTTCCCTGAAACGAAGTCACTTACTGTCCCACAAGACTTATCAGGAATGGTTTGTAGAAAAAGATCTTTCGGAGATTTCATGATGAAAATGCAGAACTGACTTACGTGCTGTTATCTTTTTTCTCACCTAGCTCTCTGCACACAGCAGTAGAGAGAGAATTAATTCTCCAAGAAATGTTTCTGTACTGTAGAAATAAAGGAAATGAGAAGGACAGGCAAAAGAACAAGCTTAGTCTGGTGGTGTGTATGGACAGGTCTGCTCTAGTGCTGTTGGTCTCAAAACCACTGCAGGAAGAAATAATCAGTCCAACTATAGACATTGACAACTACGTCTCAGACATGAGTGGAAAAAAAAGAGTCTTAATTTACTTGACTGCGCTTTCAAAATCTGCATTCTTGCCTCTGTGTGTGGGAACCACAGGAACCACAGTGATTGTTCTCCCCTTTACTTTCTCTCTACTGAGATTGTACAGTTACTCTCTTCCCTGTCTCCAGATCTGTTGTTTATTTATTACTGTGTCTAAGTTACTGTAATACAGGCTTGTTATTCAAACTTCTCCCAAACCTCCATGCTGAATGTACATGAAACAGTGCATGAACAAGTTGCTCTCTACTCTTTCTGTCTTGGTTTTAAGCTACTCTGTTAAGGTACCTCCTTCAAAGAGGTCCAGAGACTTGCTTGACAGCGCAGCTACTTAATGTAAAAGTTTAAGATTTTTAGGCAATACAATCACTTAGTCAAAAGCTCTAGAAGGACAACAAACATTTTATTTTAACAAACTTGAGAAATTTAAAAGGAGAAGTGTTTGAAAACAAACCAGGAAGCATGGTGAGAAAAACCAGAATTTCAGCTTCGCAGTATGAACTTCTTGATCACAAATGCTCTCCAAATGCCACACACAAGCACTGAACGTAGAGCATCTTTCAAATTCATATTCACTTCTGTTACATATTTGCCTGTTTTTTTAGTTACACCTGCACGGTACGCATTCAGTGACTGTCTTATAACATTACTTTAAAGACCCTAGAATTTAAAAAAGAATACCTTGAAAGTATGATCCAAGCGTAGTTTGGAAAGCAGCCTTTTCCTATTGTCATTCAGCATGCCATCAATTTTTCTCATATGAGGCAAAAGTAGCTCATCTAAAAGATAATTGAAAAAAGTAACAGTTGATTATTAAGAGAAACATGGTAATATGAGCTCAAACTCATTTTAAAAGTTAGAGAAAACAGTTTGTTTTTTTTTGATCAGCCCAATAAACTGGTCTAGATATTATGCAGCTTAATTGCTGACTGCGGTCCAGCTCCTTCTCTGACTTTTCTTTATTGAAAGGGAAAAATAAGACAGAGCAATAAAAAGAATAAATCTCAAAGATAACTTTAAACCATTTCCTAAATAATCTACTGTGCAATACAACTGGAAGGTTTATGAAGATGAAATATACGTGTATTTGACATACATTATTCCCTCTTACAAGAAATGACCCTGCTGGCATTTATAACAGAGGTATTTGGGCAAAGTGCTTGCTGATAGAAGTTACCTGATAAACAACTTTAAGATGAAAAATATACACCTGGACATAGGTATGTGGCCATGGATGAAAATTTACAGCTCAGTGTGGAGTCTTATTTATAGTCAATTTCTTTGCTTTTAGTGGGACTACTGACAGAAATCACAGGATATAAATCCGTGAGGTAAGTGTACACTGATGCACAACCTGAGCAAACCAGGAAAGAGGAACCTATATATATATATTTTTTTTTTTCTTCCAGGTAAGCTGAATATAATGCAAATGAAAACAACAGCTTCCAACTGAATAGGTGAAATGATCAGTCTTACAAGGACATTTAACTTCAAACATGAGTATTTTGTTAAATTCTGAGAAACAGAATAGTTTTTTCTATTTGTCTTCTGGAGTCCACTACAGTAGATAAATCCATCAGACATTTTCTTCTTAAAGGAAAAATGGAATAAATATATCCGTGATCAGAATTTCAAGGTTTCAGAGTTTGAAAAAACGACTTTTTATAGTATTAAGAATCATAACTACTTATTTATGAGGGTATTTCTTTATAAGAAAGCAAGCACATACCTGAAACACCATAGCTTCAAATAAATGTTTTGTAAGATCTTGAGACAATAACAAAGAGCTCAGTTCTGACAAGTGTAACGCAGCAGAGCAGACAAAAAAGTATTTCTAAATTGCTTTGCTTCCTCACCGAGACAGCACAGATAGATACATTTATATAAGCATGCATATCTAACCTAACCTGAATTGAAACTGTATTAAACAGTAAATACCCTGCATAAATATGGCATGAAACCAAAATTGAAATAAAAAACACTGCAGTACCAAAGCCACCCTGAATCTCTGAAAAAGTGTTAGAAAATCCAAACTGCAAACAAATTGCAGTCATTTACACGAAATTATCTTCATGTTTTTAAACATTTTTTTTTTTTAATTTGGTTTGCTTTTTAAAAACATTTGCCTTACTGATTAATAACCTTGAATTTTGATAAAAACATACAAATTTTAAACATACTGTACCATTGCTTTTTTCCAAGGCTTGCATTGTGTCTGGATCCAAAGCAATGCTAACAAGCAACTCCATATAGCTCTTAAAGGTCTCTTTCATAGCCCTTGTGTTCAAAAAGCGAGTAACAAAGGGAGCTGGAGGTACAAGCTCTGAAAAATTAATTGGAATACTGTGACTTATTTTTCTTAAGGATTCAGCAAATATCTGTGTTTTACAAAACTGAAGGCTTTCTCTCTCAAAACTTAAGTGACCCCTACTGGCATCCCAAGAGATTAAAACCCAATGCAGTCAGAAATAACAGCCAAACTATGCACACGTTAAAACAGTTATGACCAACAATGTACAAATGGTACATTTTGCTAGAATCTGTATAACTACTGGCGACTATCAGCATGCAGATGATCATATTTTAGGGTATTTAGACACTTATTTTTATATTATTGCAGATGAAAGCCTAGAGAAAAGGGATAATGAATAACTTCAGTCAAGCCAAGTGTGCTAAGCAGAGGTTTCATGTGAATGCAAGTGTACCCTAAGGCTGCAAAACTAAGTCACCCAACACCAACAATTAAAGAGCACTAATGTCATTTAGAAGCCTGTGTACTACTGACACTCCCTCCTCTCCCCGAGATTTCTGCATTTCTACAGGTAGACTTCAGCTTTTAAATATGGCTAAGTCTGCTTGAAGCACGTTATTTTAAGCATGCAGCCTTCAGCAGAGGCACTGTTCCAATGCATCGGCCATAACTCATCAATATTTCAAAGTCACAGAGCATGCTTTGGAAATAAGAGTAATACAGTGCATGGTTACTACACAGCGCAGCTTCGAACATACAGAAAATAAACAAAACAAAAATGCAAAAAGCACTGTATGCCTGCGACCACAGGTAACCTCTATAAACAGAGCACACTTCAAATAAACTTTCTGTTCTAGAGTAGTACTGCAAGCTCCATGCCTCAAAGTTCTAAGACACTGTGAATGTCTTAAACACAAGTGTGCTCAGCTGGCTACATCTGAACAGCTGGCATTCAGAAAAGCAAGCAATGAAGCAGCCAGAAGTCAACTCCTTTTCCCTTCAGGGGTTTTCAAAAAACAACAGTAACATCTGAATTCTGCCTACATGTGCCTCCAGACAGGCATCGCAGGCATGTTACTTTAAACATAACGTCAGGTTGCAATGGAAAATTAATGAAGAATATGATTCTTGAGATGTAATCTAAAGTCAAATCAGCTTCTTCTGAAACTGAACCAGTCTTAGAAAGCAAGCAGTAAGAACATATTTAATTGATAAACTACAGTTGAGGTAACTTCTGCTGCACACATTAATTCATACATAAAAGCAGTATCCTCACTCACCATCCTCATCGCTCTGTGCTTCTGGTGAAGAATCAGACTGGGAAGATGAAAACTCCTCTTTCCACTTTTTCCTTTTCTTTGGTGGTGGTTCAGCCTTTACCTTTGGCTGTTTAGCTTTGGGTTTCACAGAAGAGACTTTTGTTGCTGTTGGTTTTGGTGTTGGTGGATCAGGGGTTTTGTTGTTGCTACCACTAGGCTTGCAATGAATAGTCCTGCAATATTATGGACAAGATCTTTATCAAAAGAATTACCATACAAATTCTGATTTTAATAGAAGAGTGGTAGGCTTATTTAACCAGAAGATACTCCCTGTGGATTACATATACTTGTTTCACTGTCACAGGAATGGACAGGCACAGGGAGTACAAATTGCCCAATGTTAGTAGTATCTATGAGCTACAGAAGACTGGAGCTAATATTAAAATTGACCATTTAATGAAAAAAAAAAAAAAATCAGATTTCATAGACTTGAAAAAATAATAGTACTTAATGAGCTTTGCTGACAAAGCGAATTTGGGATACTGTATCAACACAAAGATAAGCAAGTATACCACCCAGGCAGAAACATAGGATCTTGAAGACTGCAGTAGAAAGACAGACTACTCTTCTCCTTTCTCTACCCAGCACTCAAACCAGGAAAACAAATGGGAAATTTAATATCATAAATACAAAGTTACATATATTTTAGAACCAACATGAATTTCTCACAACCTGAGAGCTCATCTCCTGGAAACAACAGAAGAAAACTGTGATGTAGCCAGGTGCCAGGGAAGTATCGATGCAATGCAGTTTTGAGAACATGGGAGAAATACGTTTCTGGGAAGTGTTAAGCAAGATTCTTCATTCAAATGGGAAAGCAGTGAAGTGTACTACAGAAACAACGTTAGTATCTTCTGGGCTATTTGTGAGTAATTCTAGTCAAATCTCAGAAATGCAGATTCCAAACCGAAATGGGTGGAGGCAATAGATACTAGAATCATTAGAGGAATGGAAAAAGCCTGCCTTAGAGAAAAATTTGAAGAGCTTGATTAATCCAGCTTAGTGAAACCAGAACCAAGATGGAATGTGCCTGCTCTCCAGAAATATCATACAGTAAGACACACAGTAAGAACACCAGGGAAAGAGAGAAATAAAAGCCAAAAAAACATCATTGAAAAAAGAACATACGGATAGCTAATCTTGATCATGTTTTGGCTAAAAGACAGGATTGTTTCAGAGCACTAGAGGAACAGGTCCTAGAACAGACTTCTGTAGCCCAAAACAAAAAAAACGAATCGTCAAAACTCCAGGTAATTTTAAGATCATGATCATTTTACAAAATTGGTTATCTGGTAAAAGTGCCTTCTCTAAGAGTACAGAACTGGAGCTCAAGACCCAGTCATTTCCTGAATGAAGAGTACTGTACTTTTTTTTCTGTATTGTTCACTAACATCTGGCAAATGAAAATACCTGCATTACATTATAATTATTGAAAAGCCATATAAAGAGAAAAGCTTCAGATAGCATCTGAAGATGTGGGAAGATATAATGAGCTCAGCATTAAAGCATGAAAAGGTTTGTGTAATGCAGATTCTGTAATCCTTTGCAAATGCAGTCAAATGCCAAAACAAAATGCAATAGCAAAGCTTTAGCAAGTGAGTGACAGTGAAAACACTCTCAGAAGGAAGGTGGCAGAGGAAATCCCAGAGATAGCCAAAGGACTCTGAGGGAGACGTGGTCATTCCATTTTGCAGGACCAGCACTGTATTTACTAGAATCATCAAAACCGTAACTGTTTGCTTTACGTTCTTTACCTGGCTTTCCAAAAAGGCATTTTTGTTTGGTGGTTTAAAAGCAATACTACCAGAATATTGATTTCAGGGCATGGATATGGAATTATGAGGGATGATTTACTGAGATAAGGCTTTTGGAGTGGGCTGACAGGTAGGGAAGGTACAGTAAGAAAATTAAATATATCCTCACTGTGCAAGAGCATAAATGTCAAGGGAAAGCATCATTGTAACAACGAATTTCAACAATGAACTTCTGTTTTTAAATTATGTTTCCAGGCTTGAGAACGAAACCTAACCTGCAAAAAGCATGGAATGGGAGAAAACAACATCAAAAAAAATCTTTATGCCTGTAGGCTTCTATCCACATACTGAATAACAGGGCAAAAGAGCACAAAAAGTCACAGCATGTGGAGCCCTAGGATCTCTGAAATGAATGATTATTGCAGTTCACCAATTCCAGGTAAAGAATTGTCTTGATCTGATAGTAATTTATATCTCATTTCTTGTAACAAAACACAGTTTTGCATTTCCAACTGAAAGATGAATTAATGTAGCACTGAGTTCTAAGTCTTGTTTATTAAAATAGGTATGTTCTTAATACAAAAACAGTATGACAAAATGAAAAACAAACTGAAATACAATACCTTGCTGACTGTACAGGCTTGCTTCGTGGTTTTTTTGAACAGACTCTGACATATTCCTTCTTGTTTGCATTTTCAATGAACTTCACATAGACTCGTTTGTATTTTGTTTTTGCGTCCCCAAAATACCCAAGATACTAGAAAAAAATTATGATTTAATACACGAGGTGCTTCTGTTAAGTAGAATTATTCAGTTTAACAATTTAAATAGTAAAGAAAAATGTTTCAAAGTCTGTTAATATACAAAGATGACCTATTCTATAGCAGTTATAACCTAAGAGGGATTCCCCAACAGATTTCCAAATAATACTTAAAACAAGAAAATAAGTCAAGAAGTACTTTGGGCATTAATTTTCTCCCTTTATTTAAACACACCACACCTCCACGTGTTACTGCAAAAAAGATTACCTCTGACAAATGGCTGCCTCTTGAAATGCTATCCTATAGTATCCTTCCCACAGTGGAAAGCAGTTGATTCACAAGCCTGCTCCCACTTAACTTTATTCCAGTTGAAAAAACTTGTTCCTTTACCCAGACTGAGTGATACGAAAGAACCCATGCTGGAAAGCCAAGAGTCTACTCTTAATATATTTCGAAAGAACTTTAGAGTAGGAGGAAATCAAACTTTTTTTTTTATTGCAAGAATGTTATGCCAGTATCACATTTTAATTTCTTTCTCAGCCTTCCATTAAGTAAATTAGTTGCCATGAAGCCTCATGAGGAATTTTTTGACTCACACTGTTAGTAGCAGCAAACTCTCTCTGTCCATCTCGCACTTCAGGAACAAACTTTTGCAATAAGGCTTTCTGTACTTTCCAAATAGCTGGAGGCTCCTTTCCAGTTTGCAAAGCAACCTGTAAGAACAGAAGATCATTTGCCTATAATGGTGCTTGTTTTTCTCCCAGATGTGTGTTTGTGCATTCTACTTTTTTAACAAGTTACCCAGGAATAAAATAGAAACAGGTCATTCAAATTCCAAGTTCTTAGTTAATGGATGTAATTTACATTAAGATAGCATTACATGAACTACAATAAGCGTTAAGAGCCACAAATATTACCTTCAGAGGAATGAAGCTGTGCCAACAAGCTTCACCTATGCTGCAATGTCAGAACTACAGCACCACGCAACCAAGCCACAAAATGGTATTTCTCAAAGTGACACTTTCCCTAAATATATATTTTTTAATCGTTTTACTTATTTTTTGGGGTAACACAAATGTAAGAATCACAACAAGCAGCAGAAAAAGCTTGTAGGTTCCTTGAGATTCTGTGGCAGAAGTCCACACTACCTGTGAAATAACAGCATGATGCTTACAGTAAGGTGAAAAAGGAGAGTTCCACTCAAATTAGTGTACCAGAGTTTATACTTTTTGTTCAACTTTAACTGTAAAAAAAAGTTTGGATTTTTTTTTTATTCAAATAGTTTAAGAAATAAATTATGTTAAAAACAGATTTGTAATTATTACCTCGAATAAGAGTTCTCTATAAATCCTACACGCAAACTACTAACTTAAAAACTTTCTTTTTCTAAAACATAATCGAGTACAGATGCTTTCTCCAAGGAGTGTTTAAATAACTGAAGAAATATATACTACAAAGATTAAAATTCAAAATCTCATAACAGTATTTGCATAGTTTTATAAATGACAAGGGAATGTTTTATTTTAGAGCTGGTAACACTCATGTGATAAAGCTACATGAATTAATTTAAAGCTTAAGCTCAAGAGGATGAACACAGACAAATAATGAAGAGCATCAGAAATTGAAAATAAAAGTACTACTAGATATGATAGGAGCAAAAGAATAGGCACACAAGCACAAGAATTTGAGATAGAGATCCCAAGAAATAGAAGTCAAGGATAACACAGAACCTTTCCATAAACTCAAAAGAGCTGTACTGGTTCCATATGGAAGCCATTTCTGATTAGAACAGCAAATAACCTCCTCCAAAAAAAAAAAAAAAAAAGAAAAAAAAGACAATTCCAAGACCATCTGCAAAAATCCAAGAGCCATTTCTTCAATAGCATACTCCTGAGACCCTACTACTATCTTCAAATAATAAATAAATGGAACTCCAAGTTCTAACAGAAGTTACCAGGACAGAGATTTACATTATTATATATACACCTTATAAAACGGATCAAGTACATTCAAAACATATTCATAACCCACATCAGAAAGACACTTTTGAAGTAGTTTGGCAGCAAATAGAGCAGAAAACCAATCCGTAGCCTTTCCACCTTCAGCAGTTTTTTGAGGATAAGTCATGGAGCTCTTTTGGTGTGTTTTTGTTTGATTTTTGTTTTACGCTCAACTTAAGCATTGAGATTACCTTTAGTGTCTCTATATCTTCAATCTTCACTACAAATTCATCACGTTCTCTGTACATGCCCTCTCCTCCACTGTCCGTATTCTCCTCATCAGTACTTCCTTCTATTGCAACAGTTGACTGTATTTTTGCTAATTGGTCTGAAGTCCCAGCATCCTGTTGAGCTACTTTTAAGGGGTCGGCTGAACTCATTTTCTCCTGCATACTGACTACAGGAGCTGTCGTCTGCGGTGATTCCTGCTTTATAACAGCAGTAGTGGCAGCAGCATTAACAACCGCCACTTTTTCAGCTTCTGAAGCAAAAAAAAAAAAAAAATTTTAGTTAGATTTAGTTATCAAGGATTAGCAACATAAGATGAGAACTATTTTTTTTCTTTTACAATCCCTATAAAAAGCAAATTTTCTGAAATCACTTGTTTTAAGAGTTAAATGGGAGCTTTACCTTGGTCACAACATTAACAAAATCAAAATACTGTACATGTCTGTTTGTATTTAACTTGAGCCCGTTACCATCTAGAAACGACAACAATGAACGCCCCAGAAAACAATTTTATAGTTAACAGACACGTTCAACAGGAATACTGCCGTGCATTGTGTGACCATGCAAATACAATAATAAAAAACTTATAACACTGAATCTTGTTTCCAGTCTGCTGACAGGTAAAGACTTCATAAATTGAATTAAAGAAAGAGAAAGATGCATGAAACATGAGAACATTTGCTCTATGACTTTTGGACATTTGTCATTTATATCTGGTAGTAAAGCAACTGGAAGTTTCAGATTGGGATTAAAATATCCTAATAATTTTTACAATTAACAGTGGTGAGCAATGAGAACTAAGATGAAACAAATAAGGGAATTCTTCTGTATGCACCAGAGCCAAAGGAAACTCCAAGCTTTCAAAATAATTATTCTTTCCCCCTGGAAAAAAATAGAATCCTTTTAGGTATTACTTTATACTCTTTCATACAGTTTATATACATTATATTTATTTTTATACATTTTAACATTGTTTTTACATTGACTTGCTATTCTAAAAATCAAATTAAATAAGCTATTAATAATTACCCTATATTGCTTAGAAAACTGGCTTCAAATTTAAGATAGCCATTTTGAAGTGTAACAACTATTGTTAGCTGATGATTTAATTGTTGAAAAACAGAAAAAAGATGCAACCTTTTGATAAAAATAATCCAAAAAATAAATATCAAATTAATGTGTCAATACAAAAATTACATACCCCACGTGAAGATTCATTAAAGCAACTCAAGCAAAATTGTTAAGCAATTAAAGACTTTTTTCTGGATATATAACATCACATTATTATACATATGCTATTTTTATTTGTTCACTAAAGACTATAACAGCCTTAATTAGATATAGTCCTATTAGTTCCCCAAGTAATATTTACATGTTCTTCAGAACAGTAGATAAATGTACATACACTACTTAATACTAACCACAAGTAACTTAATACTAACCACAAGTAATCCATACTTATGTGCAAAAACAGACAGGAGAGGGAATTACCAGAAAATCTGCAAAAACACTAGCATGTAGGAAAGAAGCCATTATTAAGCATGTTGTATTTTGTACAGTCTTGTATATAACAAAACAAAGGCGAGTTAATGAAGCTGCTGGTGGAAGTATTACATCCTTACGAACAATAAAGAAGACACAATAACACTGTAGAAGAAATAATTACAAAAAATAACGTCCATGCAACAACAGCAACAACTTTGAAATATTTCCTTAGGAAGCTGTACACAGAACATGATTTATTAAAGTTAACATATTCAGAAAGAGAGGCTCAAACCATAGCACTGTCCACATTTTGGCTTTCTAGGGGGAAAAAATGTTGCTTTCTTGTTTAAAACTTATTACATTGAAAGGTTTTCTCTCTTGGATGTATTAGTACAGTTGTGTGATCAACTAGGTAGTGACTGATGTCACTGAAAACATCTCTCTAGGCAAAAATATGCTGCATGCCAAATACTTCAAAAAACAAAGCAACATCAGCTAAAAGCTATGAACACTGAAAACGGATTACATCTGTGCTGTATGACACAAGTGAAACTGAAAAGCCAAATACACCAAAAACCAGCGAGCACTGTCATCAGTGGTTGCTGCCCGTCCTCCTGCCCAGAACAACCCTTTCCAGCTTTTGTTCTTTCGTTAGCAATATCTCAACACGAGGGCACAAGGCTCCTCACAAATACTGCTGAAATCAAAGCCAAGTGGTTCCCATCTTGGACATGGCTAGCTAAACTAGCGCTTAGTTTACAAGCATAACAATTGCTTTCACAATTGCTTTTACAAACATATTCTGGGCAGCTCCAGCATCACAGAAAGCACACACTTATCTCCACCCAGGAGGAACTTAGCATTTGCTGATGGCAATTGTTAACATGTTCTCTTGCTAGAATTCTTTGAAAATTGATTTAAAACCACTGGCCATGGTGGTTTGTTGAGGTTTAGGGATGACAACCATACTTCACATTCTAAACCAGAGAAGAGAACAGACACATCGTTCCAAGCCCGAGCTAAAGTCATTTTTCAGCATTAGAAGAGTCCTGCCCAAACAGCATGAAAAAGTTTACGTACACATTTTCCAACTGTAGACAGCACTAGTTTAGTTCATACTCAGCACAACTTTTGAACAGAACTCTTAATTATGGCTGGATTAAAAACAAAGCAAATCAAGACCTTCACCTGAATTAACGAAAGCTAAAATATTTCCGTTTCCCCCCCCATCAGCTACACAACTCTCCAGTGTATGCGCTCACACGAACTGTTTTACCTGATTTGTTCTTTCTGTCAGAAGTATCATCAAGGGCTGACAACGCAGTGGAGATGCTCTTCTGAAGATCGTGGTTCCCCCCCACTGAATCATCTTCATCAGAAGAAAACGAAGGCAATGTTTCCAAATTCTTCTTGAGTTCCTCATCCACTTTTTTGGTTGGACTTTCTGCACTGACCTCGGCAGCTACAGGTGCTGCTGCTGGCTGAGGCTTTGTGGAGGGCTGTAGGCAAGGGCCGCGAACTATTTGGGTAACTGGTCGCCTAGTCCTGTTTGGCATTCGTACAGCTGGAGCTGAAAACTGTTGCCTAGGCCCAGACTTCAGAAAGTCTAAAAAAGATGCGATAAATCCTGTTTTGACTTCAGGTTGCTTTTCTTCAACTTCTTTAATTTTTTGCCTCATTCTTTCCTGATGTTGGTAAGTATCGTAACAACTTTCAGAAACAGGAGAAGAGTACATCAAACACGAGTCATTTCCTCTCGAATTTTGACGTTTACACTGTCCGCTCCTTTTGTTCTGTTTCTGAATTGCACTGTCATCTTCTGCAGCATTTTTGTTTTGGCTTTTTCCTTTGCTTTTCTTCTTCTGAAGGTTCCCGAGAGTTAAGTCTTGGCATTCTTCTTCAGTTCTACTAATGGGTCCATCTCCACTTGGGGCCACAGGCAGTGGCTGCAACGAATTAACCTTTGACTGGTTACCTGCTACTGTACCATCATCACCACCACCTACATTAAAATCATTCTCTGAAGCAGCACTTTCTTCACTTAGACTCTTACCACTAGAAACAAAATCTGCCTCTCTTGCATTTAGTGTACCATCAGCAGGAACATCGTTATCTTCTTCAGACTCGTGGCTAATGCTAGACTGTTTCTTCACCGGAACAGCACCTTGTTCTTGATCCTCTTGACCAGGACCAAGAGCAGGAGAGGTCATTCTTATTGGTACGTTTTGATCAGAAGTTTCAATGTGTTGTTGATCGAGGTTCACAGGTTTTGCCTTTATTGCTGACACCGGTGTAAGATTTATAGTGATTTGGCCTCCATTCAGAGAAATATTATTTATGCTTGCTGGCTTTCCAACTGGAGAGGCACTGAAAGCAGAAGACACGTGTCTTACGTCCATTGATCGGAACTGCGTTTTAGACTCCTCACTGTTTTCAACAGACTGGATTTCTTCTTCATTAGATGCTGATTTGGCAAAGTCAGATGGTGTCACTCCACAGGCTGCCGCGGTTGCTGCTAAGATATCATCTACATTGGATAATATATTCCTCTCGTCACTGAGAAGCATGGATTCTGGGAAACATATCGAACTAAGAGAAACAAACTGATTTTTTGAATCGTGTTGATTTGTCTGAGTAAAATGATCTTTTGTCGTCAAATGTTGCTGTAGTGGTTTTGAGGGCTCAGAAATGTCCATTTTCATTACTTCTGAGTTCTGAGTGTGAAGCTGCTGCTGAGAATGACCTCCATTACTTTGAATAATATGGCCATCCATCTGAAGGAACGGATGCGTCACCTGCTGAGGACTCTGTATTCTTTGCACTTGTGGTGATGCCTTTGCTTGTCCTAAACCTGACTGCAGTATTGACTGATGAAGAATCTGCAAGTCACAGGTCGACTCCAGAAGTACCTGTGCACTGGGCAAACACAGCTGATGACCGTGCCTTAAAGCATGAGGTTGAACCTGTGGTGGCGTGCTAATGACTTGGCCTTGCTGTTCATGACCTTTATTTTCATGTACCTTATGCATAAGAGAATGTTGCTGGTTTAGTTCTTTAGGACTCACGTTTACTTGTGTTGTTTGCATTAAGTTCGCTGTTTTTTTAATGTCATGGCTTAAGCTCGTGATATGGCCAATGTGTTGGGAAAGCTGTTCCACGGTATTAACCATTCTTTCATCTTTTTTTGCTCCTTGAAGAGCAAGTCCAACAACTTGATCTTCAAGACGAGAGTTACTTCTGATTACGCTTTGAGAGTATCTGTCATCTGCTTTTGAGACCCTATAGGATCCGTCCTGAGCATTGATTTCATCATCAGTTAGCCTTTGGGTGGAGGATTCAAGAGAAGCCTGCTGTTGCAATGCCTGCATATCCTGCATTGACAACTCTTCCTCTTGTTTTGATGAAGCATACAAGTTAGAGTCAGATTTCCTTTTTACGTACGACTTTGTTTCTGAGGAAGGCCTGTTGTTCTGCAGCGTCTGTGAATGAGCTGGGGATGCGAAAGGAGGAGACTGCACAGATGGCAAAAATTTCTGAGACTGTGGCGGGGAGGATTCCTGTGACTGAGAGTTCTGAGAAGAATGTAAAGAAATATAGCTCTGATTAGGACTTGAGCCCGGAAGAGTCTGTATCCGAGGAGACGCGGAAAAAGGAAGAGAAGGCGATGTTAACGTTAAAGACTGCCCTGAAGAATAGCTTTCTGAAGGACTAACAGCTGATAAAACTTGTGATTGAGATGAAAAGCTAACTTGGGATTGGCTAACTGGAGATAAACCCTGAGAGTGACTGGAAGAGTAGCTCTGAGATTGGCTGACCGAAGAAAGTTCCCTTGTTTGCCCAGAGTAGTTCTCATTTGGAACTGACGTCAATACTTGTTCGTTTGAGGAGTAACTTAGAGTTTGACTATCAGAAGTAATGGTTTGCGATTGCCCAGAGAAAGTCAACGTTTTGTACAAGGAGGGCAGCTTCTCGATCTTGCTAGATGAGAAATCCTGTGAGTGACTGACGGGTGACACATTCTGAGACTGGGAAGAAACGTAATTTTGGGACTGGCTGACTGACAGGAGACTTGGGAGCTGTGCTGTAGAATAGATCTGTGCTTGGCCTGTAATGACAGAACTCTGGTTCTGTGCAGTTTTGGCATAGCTTTGCGTCTGCACAGTGGGAGCTACACTTTGAGGTTTGGGGGTCTTCGTTGACCTTGGAGGCTGCTTCGTGGAACAGTTTTTCACTTTTGCTGTGGAAGCAGGTGGAAAACCAAGTGATGGAATTGCAGATGTGTAAGACTGAGCAAGTTCCACCGTGACTTGAGAAGTCTTCTGCTGTGGTCCTCCATTGCTCACCTGAGTAACATCTCCAACTGGACTGCAGGATAATGCTGAGTGCCTAGATGTATCCTGAAAATTAACTCCACTTGTACTTGTTAAATAGCTGTGTAAGGAATGCTGTGAAACAGTCAGTTGAGCCTGAACAGACTGAGTACTTGAAGGCCGCTGATGGTGTTTAATAACACTACATTCTCGCTGAAGTGCTCTGTCAATAGAAGCAGTGGAACCGGTAAAGACAGATGTGCTATACGCCTGAGAAACCTGCTGAGTTCCTCCAATGGTTGAAGGCAACAAACTAAACTGAGGTTGCAAAAGATGGGGTGCAGATTCTTGAGCAGAACGATACGTTGACGACTGAGGTGGTATACTGGTACTTAACACAGAACTGCCCAGGCGCTCAAATGTCAAAGCAGTTGGAACAGTGCCTTGTGACGTTTTAATCTGTAATAGAGGATCATGAGTAGTTAAGAGGCCATTCGATGTAGCACTGAAAGTAGTATCTTGAAGAGTAAGAGAAGGGGTAGTAGCAAAGTTTCTACTGCTGAAAGTGTTGGGATGCTGATATGCTGATAAAGCAGATGTTGGTGGAAACGTTCCAGAGGTTGGCAGTGCTCCAGTAACGAATAGTTCTGTGGCTGTTGAGGAATGCATACCTGGAAGAGAAAAAAAAAATAAACGTAAAGGGACAAAGAACATAAGGGAGCTTTACAAGTTGCAACACTGAATTTCTGTGACTTATTTTATATTAAGCTCTTCCAGCATCTATCAGTATAACCTTCTTTAGAATCAACACACTCCTCAGCAAAAGGAGGCACTCATTGTGGATGCTTTTCACGCTGAAAGTACAGTGATGCAAGAATTCAAAATTCTACACCTACAGCAAGCTGCTGAGGGAAAATAACTCACACCCTTATGATGCAAATTTTGCATTACAAAATCATACGAGACTAATTCTACTTTGAAACCAAAGGCTCTGTATTAGTTTTTATTTGAATTTAGAAAGAATTACTAGTAAGGGAAAACTGATCAAAAGCTTTAGACTCTTTAAGTATACTGTAAAAAGGCAAAATTATGAAATAAAAATTCTAATAATTAAAAGAGCAATTTCATCTCCTGCATTTACCCTCACCAATACTTGTGTAACTCACTTTTTATGAAACAGCATTTCAGAGCATACGATGAAATAGCTGAATTTAATTCTCAAAGGAAGGCTTTAACTTACAATACAAAAAAAATATATGATTTACATGTTTTCTTAAGTGAAATACCATAGTTCAAAATACCCTCAGACAGCAATTATCTACACAATACAACAACTATCCAACTCAAACATATAATCTTATTTGCACCCAGACATTGCTATCACATCCTTACTTAAACAGCATTTATTAATAGAATATACTACTGCAACTGAAATAAGTTTGTGAAACTCCTTTGCAAGCTTTGAGGCTCACTGCAGCGATCCATATTTTTCAGGGTTTTTCACCCTGAGGCTTACAGGAACTGGTAAAGTTTATGTACTATTTCTCAAGTCTATGAAAGTAAATGAAGACAAATTTATTCTCAGAGAGGCTTGAATTTCCTGTAAAGGAAAATGAAAAGGAATCAGTTTCCCCTAAAAAAGTTACAGGGATAGGCAAAGCAAAAAAGAAATAAAATCACTGGTACAAACTGTCAGTAAATAAGGCTTGTTTTGAGACATATCTCAGTAATATGTTCAATTTTCACTTTAAAATACATAAAGTCCTTCTGCAACTTAATCACAAAATGACTTTGGAAGTGTCAGATGAAACTGCCAAAGAAAGTCTTTGTTTCTCCCTTTTAGTTCAAGACATATACTGATATGAAGAGATATGATACTGAAGGAATGCCACGGTATTTTTCACAAGTCAACAATAAGGCCTTTCTGAGTAAGAAAGCATAAGCAGTGTTTTAATTCCTCTTTTCCTATTCTAAAAAAACTGCAACATCATGTACAATTGGGTTCCTTTTTACTGATAGCTAACACTAACACAAAGGTAGGGGCATTCAGAGGGAAAAGAAGGGGAACAATTTATGCCTATTTTAGCTGTGGATGTTCAGTTCTCATCTAAGCCCTTCCTACTACACAGTTAACTTCTCAACACCAGACAAGTCACACTAGTATGGCAGAACTGCTGGGTTTTACGTTTGTGTTTTATAGAGCAACAGACAACAGCATGGGGAAGGTGTACGTGCAACAGCCTCCCCTGCTTCCCTATGGAATCAGAATATGGATAACACATCACACATATCCAAGGAAGACTTGGTAGGACAACACAACCATGTTGTTCCTCCTCCCTATCCCCAACCCCCAGAGAAAAAAAAAAAAAAAAAAAGCCATTGCAGGGTTTGGAGAAAAACCTAAAGTCTATAATCCATCTCAAGAATGACACCTTGAAGACCAAAGAGTACTTGTTTTCCCTCATCAAAAAAGTCCATAGAAGAGAAAGTTTTCAAAAGATACTTGAGAGGACTATAGAATACAAAATCAAAAAAAAAAAAAACCAAAAAACAGTAAAAGCATGAAAGGACAATAGAGAGCTCATAGAACTGATGATATTGAAAATGGGCTTACTGATGAGTTCTTAGTAATGAGTACTGAGAAGTCTCAATCACTGGTATCAACATCAAACCCGCCCCACAGCATGCCTCCCCATTCTTCACAATTCACTGCGATAGGCAGGCTGCAATGAGGAAAATGCTAGGATGAAGAGAAAAAAAGGTTTCTTCCCAGCTGACAATCTGATGTGAGGATGGCTCATCACAATTCTTAAACACCCCTGGTTATTAAGGTTTTTGACAGCCTAGTAGCATCTTCACCTGTGTTCCCACGTATCTGCTCTTATCCAGGGTGAACAAAAAGCCACATGCTGTCTGCTCAACTTTTTGTGCAGTTTTTTCTTCAAGGAACACAGCTGCACATCACACTTAACACACCAAGTGCAAGTCATCAATAAAAGGACTGTCCAGTACTTCCCTCTTCCTGCCGTACACCTCCTCCCCTACATCAGAACTAGCCCTCATACAGCTGCACAGAGAGGCAGATCAGCTTGCTGATACAGTGGAAAAATAACCCACTAAAGGAAAAAAAAGAAGAGCGCTTTCTGTCAGATCAGTGAATAAATCTGATTCACTGCGCAGCCACACAATCACTGCATAAGATTAAGCACAACTCCATGCTACCACAGATGCAGTAGCAACACTTATCTTGGTGTGGCTGTCTACAGAAAGCTCAAAATATGCAAAATTTCCTGCTCTGCACAGAAGGCTTGACAGATGGGGAAGTTTACAGAAGGCAGTCAGTCTGCCACAGAAGATGGCATGTTTGTTTATTTGTGAATTAAACCACTGATTTCAATGCACCTCAGACCCTCTTTTTGAGAACACCTTGCTTATTACTTGTGTACAAAGGGACTACAGCTATCCACAGCCTTTTAGTAGTACTATCACAGAAGAACTACAAGGGACAGAGTTTGAGAACGAAGCACCTGCTGGGGTGTACAGGTACTCTACATGAATATGCTTATGGTGTCAGTGAGACTAATTCCAAACAGAAGGATGGAGAATAAATTTGACTAGTTAGATAAAATTATATCCTGTACAACTAAACCCTTTTTCGACAATTAGAACTTCTGCTTAGAGATTAATATAATTTCATTGATTTTTAGACTTTAAATAACAAGATGGGAAAGAAGCAGAAGACACAGCCTTTTCCAGTAGGATATTTTTGTTTCAAATACTCTCAAACATTCAATTACAGTCATCAGAGAATTTTATTGCATGAGAAACTTTTCACCTGTCTGCCAGGAAGGAGCCCTGAATTGTGGCAAAAGGGTAGATCCTGAAGAGACTGCCTGAGCGGTACGAGACTCGATTGCAGAGAGAAAATTCATAACTGAAGTTTCCTTAGTGTTACTTCCAGAGGTGTGCATACTGGTATCAAATATTCCTGACAGACCTAGATGGGGGTGAAGGGAATTAAACAAAACAATTAGACAATTCAGATAAACATCTCACAAAAAGCTCAAATAACAAGGATGTACAATCATAATCCACTAAAAATAAAAACAAAAAAACAACACTTTGAAACATCAGCCACATTATTAAAGTGCATGAATTTTTTTTACCATTTTCACTGTTTCTCAGAGTTGCGTCTTTAAAATGGAACTTGAAGATACATTTTAAAATGTAATTTTAAAAGTCTGTCAAATGTGATGCTCTGAAACAATTAGTACAAATTCTCCCTTCATCTTAAGATTCACCATTCCACATGAACTACTTAAACATTCGGACTTTTCTCTGAAAACTGTTCAACTTCCTTGTACCAATCTTCTCCTCTGAACACTTGTAGCAGTTTGGACTTCTCTGTGGGACTGGCTCAACAAACAGGGTTGGGGTTGCATTCTTTGTTTCAACAACTGTTGCCCTTCCTTCAGTGGCTGGATGGGAAGCACTGCACAGGTGGCAGAGTTTTGAGCAGCTAACATTACATCAACGCTGCAGGGTCTGCACCTTGAAACTTTCCCCACAATTCCAACCCTCTGTCATGCTGATCAAGGCCTTGGCCAAGAGAGGCAAATACCTGACAGCTTATGACCCTAAATATCTTTCCCTTGGAAAGTGGGTTTCAAAGTGAGGAGGAAGAGGTCACTCTCTGTCTTCTGCGTACATGGAGACAGGATGTCACCAGGATCACAGACTGATACAGATCTAAGATAGCCTATAGGACCTGCTACTATATTTAGAGTAAATTTTAGGTTTTCCCCCCAGCACTAAATTTTAATTTGCACACGTACATACTAGCAACACTACGTTCCGACTTGCGTTATTTTTTTCTATTTGCTTTAGTCTGAAAGAGTTGGCATGATTTCTGCAGCTGGCTTTGAGGCATACTTCAACATTTTGCCCTTATGCATAGGCCATAATCCAAAAAGCTGTATTTTAAAGAACAAAAATGCAGGAGTTGAAGAAGAAACAGTAAGTTATAGAGCATAACTGCCTCTTATATTTTCCTTTCCACTTACGACTTTTTTTTTTGAACTAGCAACTGATTGTTAGCTATCTAGTACAACGTCAGCTTTCCTCATACCACTTTCCACCATCTGCATAACAAACACCCTCTGATTAGAAAATTCATCATCTTGAAACTAAGTTATGCAACAGCTTTTTTTTTTAACCTATTCAAGCTGAAATCTCATAATATAGACAGTTACCAGTAGGATGGTGTGTAGTAGAGTATCCAGGAAGCTGATGAGAAGCTGTGTATGTCTGTCTGTGAAGAAGATCTGTTTCTGAATGTGATGGATGTCCTCCTCCATAGCTTAAGCTAAGGAAGAAATTAAACATTATGATCAAAAACTTGCAGCTGTAGACAACTATGAAATCCCAACAACTAGCCAAAAAGGAGCAGAAATAAAATGCAAGCCCAAAATCTGACAGACGTGGTTGTGCTAGGACACTACTATGAATGTTAAGCAGTTAAAAAAAAGCACTACAGAACCTGATAAGACAAAGTGTTTGTGTGTGGGGGGGATCAATCATGGAAAAGCCTACAGAGGACTAATTCAGACAAAGGAAAGTTTTCTAGTTCAGCTCTCAACCACTGGATGGACGCTTCCTGTGATGATTTACCAATGTAAAGATACGCAAGGCTGATGACTACAAATACATGCCCATTTTAACACTTCCAGTTTTCATTTCATTTAAACTTATAGGATCACATTTAGTACAAAGGCTGAAAGGACTGTGAAGCTGCAGGAGCAATTTTGTATTTTTTTTTTTTTTTTTTTTTTGAGATTTTGTTAATTTCAGTATGATTCTACCAAAACTGACAAGAGCACAAGCGACAGATCTCAGTCTTGTGACCTCCTAGCATTAAAAGTAAGTTAATGATCTACTGCTTTCATTTAAAGTTTTGAGATGAGTCATCTCAATTAACATGATGTTTTGATCAGGCTTATCTGGGAGCAAACTGAAGATACAGTGTCTGAGCCCATTCAAAAGCAGTAACACAGAAAATAAAGAAATGCTATCTAAACATCAAGCAACAACATTAGGAAATGGCCAGAAGTGCTAATTGCCAAGCCTTCCAAGCTTCCACAGACTCAGTTTTGTTCAGCACCTACTAAAAGGAGAAAATGTAAACCAGCACAACTGGGTCACTATTCTGTTGGCTTCTCTTCTTGTCTTTTGGACATGAAATTTACAGGTAGCTGACACTTACTCCAGCGCACGCATGAGACTGATTTAAATTCAAAATTCAATTGTAAACAGATGTCCAAAAACCCAAACTAAACCCGCAGCCTGCTGACTGCTGGGAGCGACTCCGCTTACCCTTTACATCCCCTGGGATGAGGGGGCAGTCGCTGCAGAAGGGAAAATTGGAACAGCGATGCCAGGAACCATGACATCATGGGAAACTCGCGTGGAAGTCACCACATAAAATAAAAGCTGGCACCACCACCGGCTTCACTTCATTCTCATTAGGATGACAGAAGTATGCAAAGGAGAGCTGGTAAGCCTGCCAGGGTGCCATGACCCCCACACGCCGCACCAGCAGATGTAAGGGACATCACATTGCAGCCTTCCAGATTAACCCCATGCCGGAGATGCACTAACAGCAGACCTATTTCCCATTTCACCAACTTAGAGGATAGAACTGCTCCTACACTCAGTATGCCAGGCTAAGGCACAAACCTGAGAATAACAAAATTCCTTAAAAGCAAACAAAAAGCTTCAGCTGCTGCATTTTACCTGTTGCTTTTCACAGTCACAAATACATTTTAGAGCATCACCACGCCCCAACTCAGGGTGAGCACACTCATGCACTTACCTCGTCGAGGACAGGTCTTGTGCAGTTCAGCATTATCAATCAGCAGCTGATTTTGGTTAAATACTGCCTGAAATCTCTACTGATTGAGTTGTTATTAAGGACAACCAGTAGGCATAACGGGGTGATGTTATGGGTCACTTTTTGGTCTATAGGCTTAAAACGTCATAACATTTCCAGACAAAACCACAACAATAGTGCTATACGCACAAAGCATCCTGCATTTATACAGGCTTTACTCTATGCAAATATGTTTATGCGTGACAAGTTTTTAAGTTAAAAAAACACAGGCACAGCTAGAAAAAAAAAAAAAACAAAACACAAAACTTAAGACATATGATGCTTTCTGCAGATTGTTGTTTTTTTTTTTTTTTTAAATAAAAATGTGCTACACAAGAAAATACATTTCTAAACTGAATCATGGTAATGCATGCACTGTTAGCAAGAATTATCTCCACTGACATGAATTCTGATCTTGTGAAATCTTTCCATCTGTAAGTGGTTTTCCTTCGTTTCTTTTCAAGTTTTCTCAAAGCACCTATGCACACAGAAGTATGTGGTGCTGTTTTTGCCCCTGTACATGTTTACAAGGCAAATTGTACTCTGGTTATCACTTGTACAGCAGCACATCTTCCTTCTCCCATTTCAGGCTTTTTCAGGAGGAGAGAGGCAGGCTTCCACTGTTCTGGGCTGGGGGGTCTACACTTGGCACCAAACACCCTTCTAAAGGTGTTAGACCCACAAAGATTATATCGACTAATATTGCACCATTCCTCCTCTTACGTTGTAATAGAAATCATTCATGGGCAAAAAAACATATCAATCTTCCTTCACATTAACCACCTGAAAAATTGTGAATTTTAAAAATGAGTATTTTCTTTGCTCTAAAATTGGTACTTATTCTGGTCGGTTGGTGAAGACCAATTCATATATCCCCCCCCGCTCCCTTGCAAGAAACTCTTTTTGTAAAGGAAGCATACAGTACACTCAAAGATTACAAGAGAGCTTAACACACAAGCTTATAGATATGAGGCAGAACACTAAACGATAAAAGCAACTTCTGAAAGAGGTAGACAAAGATTTAGCAGCAAAGAGAACACTGGAAGACAAAAATAACCTGGAGACCAGCATCCCAAAAACCTTGTTAGTTACTAGTATCTCAAAATTCTAAAAAAGCTTCTTGAATAAACTTTATTTTTATTGTGAGAATAATCAAAGCATATGATTTACTTTAAAAAAACAAAAAACAAAAAACTCCCAGGTCACAGTTAATGCAACCGCAACCTCAAAAATGAATCTGCCTTTCAATAAAAACATTGTATTTATTAGAACGGTTAATTGTTTATTGTATAATTACTTGTTGCTGGAATGTAGATTCTTATCTCAAAAAACCTGCATATGCGCCTTTGGTTTACATAAGCTTATCCTAAACATAAGCAGAGCAATCTGAAAGATTACAGCCTCGGGGTTTCTTTTTATAAAATTAAACTGTTTAAACAGATGAACTTATCCGACTCATTATTTGCATATCAGAAGTACATTAAGCATGGCAAATACCACAATGGCCATCAAGTCTTTCACGCCCTGGTTTCCAAGTTTGTTAGAATACCCCGGGGAGCTCCTCCTTGCTGGGTCACTTAGTGAAGAAACCACGTTCACTCTGCTTGGTACTGGTTGGAAGGTTACCATCAGCTGCTGTTTAGTGGCCCCAAAACATTTCCTCCTTTATCGCTCATCTATCAAAGTGATTTTGCACTTCCAGTGGCAACAGCACAACAGGATGATTACTGCTTGAAAGTAACGCAAATTTGGGAAACGGTTCCCTCTGAAGTTGTTTTTCATTTCAGAGGTCCATTCCATCTTAACATAATACCTCAGTGCCCTGTCAGAGATACCCCAAGATTGCATCATCACTTGTCATTACTGTAATGATGCAATCAAAACATTCTTGTCAATGGGAGCAAAACCGACCCAAATACTACTGTTTTTTCAGCTACATCAATTGGTTTAATAGAAGACATTAGCTCTCCAGTGAAATTCCCCACAGAAAATGTGTACCTTGTGCACTTGGTACTAGAAACACCTCGACCTCGCCTTACAGCCTTCTCGCCTTCTTATTGCCCAGCATTAAGTCATTCCCGAACCAGCTGGTCACGTATCGCTTCATATTGCTGTTATTAAGATAATTTATTACCACGGCACTCTTCAACTTAATTGCTTTATACAAATTTAGGTCACCAACTGCAAAAGGTTATGGAGTTATATTGCATGAGCCGCCCTCCTCACCTGCCAACACAATTCTTTGCTTTATGCTTTACGCTGCTGCCAGATGCATTTCCTAATTTCCAACTCCAATGAAAGCACCACTTTTACAAGGAAACAAAACTTAGTTACAATAAGCACTCGAGATAAAGAGTACATGTAGCCTTTTTTATTTCTCTTGGTTTCTTCAAATAGCCTTGCTTTACCCTAAGCACTCACACGGAATAAAATGCAGAAATAAAACCACTGGAAACTAGTATCTTAATTTACTCAATATTCGACAGAAAAAGCATCATTATGCAGAAGAAGGTTATTTCATCTACCTTCTTTATTTTCCAAATCAGTGTTCATTACAGGTTGGCATTATTTATTTATTTAAGGTTAGTGACTGCGCAATTATTTCAGGTCTAGGGTAACACATGATGCTTCTATGGCAAACAGACCAGGACCTTTTAGAAGCAAAATATCCAGGACCTTTTAGAAGCAAAATATATTTCTGCATGCAATACTTTGTTCTTAGGCAGTTGTAACTTCTGTCTGGTACAAAGGAAAATTGCTCCCCAAATCCAAGCCTTTAAATCACAGGGCATTTTCAAAGTGCTTCAGCTGCAAAGGCTGCACAAAGTGAATCCGGTCAGCCAGAAGACGAGCAGTTTCCAAAACACAGCACCACTCTCTGGCTTGCAGGGCTGAAACCCAAACCAATCCAACCAAGACAAAAAGCAACAACCCCGCACACACCATGCAAACGGCCAGACCTGAGGTCAGGGAGAGAAACGATCTGATTTCATTTCGGGGCAGCCTACTACCTGGGAACAGGAGAAGCACCTTAATTCTCGTGGGAAGACGAGTAGGCATACAATCTGCCTGTAATTAAAGCACCAAAGCAGAGAGAAAAAATGCACTGATACCTTCATGTTGACAAGGAAACACCTTAAAACTCATACTTTGCATTTTTTCTGACTTGAGATGTATGTGAAATAGGGGAAATAATACTCCAATTATTTGAAATAAATTTCAATTGAACTATATTAAAACAAACAAAAACCTTGTGAATTTAGCTATCTATCTGAAGGCCTCTCCCTTCAGGTGGCTCTCTAGCTACCCGACAGCAAGCTCCAGTTCAGAGCAAAGCTGTTCAGAAGTTTCACATACCACAGAACTGAACAACTTATTTCTAAATATTAAACATATTAAAAGCACAAGAATTACATAACTGATAGGCAGCTTGCAGTTTACATCTCTTTTTGTCCGGTATCTGTATTTTACATGTTTAAAATCAAAATTTCAGCTTGCATTATCAACAAACCCATTATCAGGGTCGTGTTTAGAACTGTTTAGATTTATATTAGACTTGTTTTGTAGTGCTGTATGCAATGTTTAACACTATGTTTAAGTATCTTTGTTAATTTGCCTTTATTCACAGCAACCCACAGAGGCAGAAGGAAGCAGTATTGCTTGGGAACATTACTTGAATGTATTACAGATTAAACGGAGGGTCAATGAAAGAAGGCACGGCCTCTAGCTACCCTGCACTCCAACAGCAGCCGAGGTCACCAGCGTTTGCTACCATCTGCAAGGCACTGCTATCTACTTCTAGGTAGGTACACCTAACCAAAAAATGGGGTTGAGCTTTAATTAAAAAGCAATGACTCCAAGAAAGCAAAGCCATAAACTGGGATGTGCCTAGGAAGACAGCAGTTACTGAAGAGTTTAATACTGTTCAGAACATTTCATCAGCCCTGATGAAGGCCAACACCCTACTGAAACTTTTAAAGCAAGCCTGTACAGAGAACATAAAGTGTTTCAGGAACTAATTCCAATGTAAGGAAAACCAACTCCTGTTCAGCACAGATATGTTTTCTTACTTATTTCAGTGCAAAATGATTTAGAAATATCTACAACATGCAATTTTTCACCTCCATTTCCCAACCTCAGACATACTGTGAAGAAAAAACAAACTCAACAACAGAAAACACACCAATACTGCAAGAACAAAGTTGATTCAAAGCTTCCAAATCTTGGCAGCTTCAAGAAGAAGAGAGCAACCTACTCACTTGACCCTCTCATTAGATGACACAAAAACGAGATGGTCCTTAATATTTGAAGGTTCAACCAACATCTGCATGAAGAGAAAGAATACTATGCAGTCTAGAACAGTTATGGTATCCATGAGGCAAAAGAAAAAAAGATACTTGAAAAATTAAGTCCACCATTGAGAAATCAGAAAAAAAGTACCCATGAAGTTAACACATCTTAAAAGGTAGGTAGGACGTTCCTTTGGGATGTTACTGCACATAAGAGCATAGATCTTCAGCATTTGCCTGGTTTGTTTTTGAACTATCACATCAAAAAATGAATAATTGTCAACATTTAAAGGTACTATTAATGCTCCATGTTATTCTTCAAGACAAGTGACTTTCAGAAAGATAGAAAACAGATTTACGCTCCAATAGTATGGTATTTCAGTAAAATAGGGAGTAGCAGTATTTTATCCATCACCTCAACTGCATGCTATGTCACACTCACAACCTTTAACATCATTCTAGACTATGATATGACCAAGTTCCTTGAGGAACTTGGGGAAGGAAACACGCCTTACCTCCTCGCCTCCCAGGGGTCGAGATACAGGCTTCCAAGAATAACATTTCAAGGCAGAAAATTACATGCCTGAATGACCAGAAGTTGGTGCTGTTCATGTGATCCTTCACCTGAATACATGTCATATTATGAGAGGAAAAAGATTTCATGGCAAAACAGATCTGGCTCCATTTTATTCCCATGCTAATGTGCCTGAACTCTTTATGCTTGAGCCTTTTAAAAATAAAAAAACCCAAAAGTGCTTCAGGAAAGCCAAAATATTCTTATTGGTACTTCAGTACTTGAGTACAAGTGCTGGCTTGCCTGACTAAGTAACCCACGGAGCTCTTAATAACAAAGACAATTATAATTCTGTTTTCATAAAATCAGTTAAACTATGTCTTTAAACTATGAATGTGAAAAATTAATATTCTTATTCCTATAGAAACAAGCTATTTCTAAACTTTAACTTCAGGTATATGAAAAGATTTGACACACTGCCGTATGTTCTTTTTTAAGGTATACAATCTAACCTGTGTTTCTGTTGACATGATCTACATCTCAAATGTGGTACGTTTAGTAAGTGACCTTTTTCTCCTCTCTTCCTCCCCCCCCTTTTTTTTTTTAATTAAATCAGTATTGGCAAATACCACCACCACTTCTCTTCGCTCTGTAACCTAACCAAAGCAACTTCCCAAAAGAAATACCAGGGTTTACAAAAACCAGACATCCTACGAAAGGCAAAAATAGTCCGAGGGGTGAAGATATTTCAAGTTCAGAATTAAAATTTTAGATACAAACACTACTTCCAGTTCCTGAGGCTCTCCACTGCTCCAAAGCTAGCAGCGGGCCAGCAGGGAGCCCGGAGCTAGGGCAGAACCTGGAGCATTCAGGCGCTCCCGTGTGCCCCACAACACAGCACCCCAAGGCTGCTGGCACCCAGGGGAGTGGGAATGCTCTGAGGGTCACACATCTCCCCAGTGCCTTCTAGTTCACTGATCCCTGCAGAAACAGGAGTACGAACCCTGCTCCATGCAGCTTATAGCATGTAAAGAGGTGCAACTATCTCTTCTCGCCTTTTAATTACTTTGGCACTACATTTGTTTAGCCTTTTCTCTTACCTTTTCCCCATGAATACTTTCTCTTTCTCCAGCGTGGAGATAATAGCTGTGATTGTGTTAATTAGTGCTACTTCTCTCCCGCAGAGCTTTACTCACAGTTTTGAAGATTTTCGCAACAAACAGTCCTGGAGATCTGGCACTTCCTCCAACACACGATACTATTCTGCTGTCAGCAGCTTACGCTGGCATACTTGAAGCTATTCTCAAGATCACCACAGCATGAACACAGCTGGCTGAGACACACACGAAAATATTTCATTGATTTTAATAATGAAATTATATTTCAGAATAAAAACTCAGTATAGCTTTATCTGAGGATGTGGCTTTAGCCACGTCAGTGCCTTATTAAGCATTTATTTCAGGTACTGAGATGCTTCACAACCCTTCTCCTCCCACCACTATTACAGTGCCGTAATTTGTGGTGAACTTGAGCATTACCTTTGAGGTACTGTAAGAACGTCTGATACCCATTTCCAAATAAGCCTTTAATTTCCCAATTATACGGAAAAGATAAACTGAAGTTGAGATGTTAATCACAAAAGAGATGCAAATACATGTCCCATCAACCGACAGAGCCACCTTAGGCAACACCTCTTCATCACCACACCTCCAAGCACCTGACAGTCACGTAAACCACGAAATATCTTCTACTTTAGACTAGCAAAACTGAGGCACAAGCACTAACCCACTCAGATTTACAAAAGAGGCCACCCGTCACAACCAGAAACAGAGTTTCAAACAGCTGGTACTGAAATAAGAGTCAGTTTCTCAAAGTTTCACTAAACAAGAATTTCCCAGAGCTCTAAACCTTCGTGAAGATCAGGCTTGGCAGATCAGAGCCACGGAAGAACTTGCTCAGCATCAAGGCATCGACTCACTGCCTACATCTAGGAATGCAAGCCGCAATATCCTTGTTCATCTGCACGGCCCGTGGTTCAAGGCAACTAAATAGCCTCCAATTCTTCCAGCAGGCCTAGACGTTTGCTACGTTGGTTTTCCCCGTCCCACAACACACTTACAAGGGTTAAGCAGCTCGTATGACCTCCTTTAGATTCAATAAAGAGGCATCTCTATGACTAACACCCCTTGTATCCCAGTTTAGGAGGCGTACTCGGAGAAGATTAACATCGTAAAACACGGCTACAAGAGTCCTTTAGAGGCAACATCAGAGGGTGCTGCTCCCTACTTTTACGAGAATGGTTAGCATGGTCCTTGAACTTAGCTCTTGCACCTCTCCATCAGTGGTCTCTTCGTCCTAAAACGGATTGAAATGCACATTTTTAACCTTCTGAAGAGGACTCTGGCTAACACGTTGTCAGCAGAGTTTCAGTTCAGCTGAAAATACCATACAAACCCAGTTGCATGGGAATGCTGCAACTAGGAAGACCCACCCTATTCCAAACTGTAGAAAAATAGTTAGAGCTGCATGGCATTTACTTTGAGGAGGGAAAAACATAGCTGTATAAAACAAATTCCCCAAACATGCCCCAAGTATTCACTTTATTTTAGACTTCCTAACTTTCAGGCAGATGTCTAAAACAAAACAAGTATTAATAAAGATCAAGATGGCACACATACATACAAATTAGAAAAATTCTTTAATTGGTGAGAAAAACTGTATTCTCTTTAGAAGAGAATAAGAAAAGGGAGTTTTCTGGAGGGGAAAAGATCAGAAGGAAATCCCAGCAGCTCTGAGCATCAGTAACCCCCAGGTCACCAGTTCTAGCAACAACTGAAAATAGTTAATAAATGCTTGCTGCTCAGATGCTTAGCAGGTTAGTTCTCTGGGATCGCCCTTTCTATAGCAAATGTTCACAATCAAGAAAAACCTAGCAGAAACGCTATCCTTGGCAGACACTGCAGAGAATAATGAAATAGGAGGCACATAGGAATTGGAGGATTATTCACTGCCTAGCACTGGAATTTTTGACACGAAGAAGAGAGAAAGTAAACAGGATGTGGTGTGAAACACTAAGTTGCCATATTTCTGAAAGGGATTTCCTGGTCAGAAAGAAGTGCAACATGCAACGTGCAGCACACGCTGGTACATTCAGTATCTCCACGAAACATCAGCCCGATTGCACGCACACCGCACATGCGCACTGGTCGTTTGTCTGGCAGGGGCTGAATGCTGAAAAGCTTTCAAACAAATTGCCAGACATCTGGAAACGCTAGACGAAGGGCCAAAGCCCTCAAACCCTTCTCACACAACGCTGCTAGGTGAAAGAGGGCTATCTCCAGTGAAATCTAGACATACGACAGCCCTGTGTAATTCATAGAGAGTTATTACAGAATAAATATTCCTTAGTATCCTCCTATGTAAATACCCTCAGATAAGGGTGCCTAAGGGTGCCTTCTCCCTGCTCGGTGTAATTGGTTACCCTACACAAGTCCTAAGCAAGCATCAAAGGTAGGCATGTAGAGCGAAGATGAAAAACAAGAAAAGCGATGCGGGCAAATAAAAGCTTGTCTAAACATATAGAGGTTCTTCCTGAACTGTTTCGGAATAAGAAAACACAAGTACGCAGGTATTCATGAATAAAAGCTCCTTGCCCCTGTTCACTTTAACCTGTGGCCAGAGAGCTTTTGAGGACACTGAGAGCATCCCCTCACCCGTAACAGCCCATTCAGAGGAAGAAAACAAGAAAGTAATGAAAGAAGAGGTGGCAGAAAGACTAGCAGAAGTAAAACCAAAACCTGCGACATCTAGATACGTAAATCTAGTACTTACTAGCTTAGAGAGCTGAGCCTTCTCGGAGCACATTATTTCTTTTTTTGTTTAAGCACGCTATGAATTCTCCATCCTCTGTACTTGCACAGCAAGATGTGCCCTGCTGGAAAGGCCAAACGCTGCACGCTGCTCAAAGTTATTTTTGTCACACTTAAGGCTACTCGGGAAGGTTTGTTTGAAGCGCGAGTGTTGATGTGCTGCCTTGTAACTGTATTTATTTTATTTTTAAGCAGATGGAATAGGTAATCCAAAAAGACTTTGTGATATGCAGAGTTGTGAACGCTTTGACAAGATACAGAAAAACAAAAAATCCAAGGAAAATACACCCAATACATATGAGCTCTAGTATTGTTTATAATGAATATAACCCAGTCATAGGTGATTTTTTCCTAACAGGAACAAAGATTTTTCTAAAAACAACCTCCTTCCTATGGCACCACCACGCCAGAATCAACAGCATCTCCAAAAAAAAAAAAAAAAAAAAAAAAAAAAGGTGGGCAAAAGTACAGAAGCAACAATGGGAAAAGGTTGCTCTCTGGTGATATAAAGTAAACTCCTGCACTTAAAGTAACAGGATGGAAGATAAGATACAGGTATGGGACCAAAAGACTTTTTGCAAAGGTGAAGGAATACAAAACCTCTTTCTTTCAGAACAACAGCGTATTGAGTAAACAGCGGCGAAGCTCTCGGCTGCATGGGAAAGGGCTCTCATCCGAAATATCACTGCTGGTGATCTCAAGACAGGCCCAGGGCTCACCAACACGCTGCCTTCCCAAGCAGCGGGGTCTGGGCAGGCACACCGCAGACAGCGACGCAGAGACTGAGCCCAGCACCTCAGCGGGGCAGAGGCCTACGAGGCCGCGCTGCTCCCGGCTCAGCTCCCCGCCCCTCTGCCAGCACAGCCGCTGGATGCCCGCCTGTCTGTGGGCATAGGCAGTCCCCACAGCTCCCCAGCTCACAAGGAAGCCCCACACCCTCGTACTTGGGGTGGCCATCAACTCAAGGGGGGAGGAGGAAGAGGACAGGGAGCTCCCGCGCCTCACACACCATGCCCTCACATGAGGCGTTAGCTCGCTCCTTCCACGCACTGCCCTGTCACCATTCCTCGCCACACGAATACTTAAAATGCTTTCCATGAGGTTGTTGTTACAGTCTTCGGCACATAATTTCAGACATGCCTGTCTGGTTCGTTCTGAAACTTCAGCAAAGATTTTAAGGGGTGACTGTACTTCTGCGCCTGCGGGGAGCTGAGGGGCGGACAGCAAGGGCGTATTCGGCCTCCCTGCTCATTCAGTCTTCAACCCCATCCCAGCTGTCATGTCAGGGTGTACTGGGTACGAGTTAAAGCAAGAAAAGTTAAAAAAAAAAAAAAAAAAAAAAAAAAAAAAAAAAAAAAAGACAAAGGTTAGCGAGTCCCTGTAAAATACCTGTGCCACACCATGGACTGCTTGTGCTTTATTTTACGCTTAGAAGTGTTTTAAACATTGAACCGTGACAGACAGCTTGGTAGTATTTAAAAGTGACGTAGCTTTTTATGTTTAGAAAGTTTATTTAATCCTTCTGTGCCTTTTTCTTTTAATAGCAAATGTTTTAAGTGTATTGTTTATGAGCTTTAGCGTTCAACATCTGAAACGCTACGCCACAGGGAACTTTCTGTAGGGAACGTGTTGAACAACAAACATGGTTTTTACCTCTCAGAAAATTTCATTTGATTCAAGTTTTACACTTTTCTATATTATCTGCATTTTTTATGGTTTCTATAGCTATGCAGAAGTCTATTATAATTTAAAATTGAGCCCTACCTAAATCGCAATTACCATACCACTGTTACAAATAGCATTAGCTGGCCAGCTATGCAAAAATGTAAGTTATAATACTTAAATATTATGATTTTTTAAAAAAAGTTTCAGTCTCACAGTTACATAACTTTCCCTATGAACTACCACTGTAACTTATTTGTTATCTTAGATTAGCCGCTATAAATACAGGCCACATTTACAGACATTTGGTTAAGAACCATCTCAAATTAGATGCTATAAGAAACATATGTTTGGGTAGGACAGAGATGGATGAGGACTGCCAAGCTAGAAGAAACATCAGAAACCACGGCAGCTGCCATACAATCTAAGGTAACTCTGCCTGTCATTCCGTCATACACAACACGAGACTTGGGCCCCAGAGCTGAGGTAACAACCAAACAAGACAAGCTCCCTCCACTAGCAAAAATCCTTCTCTGTATGACCACCAAGGAGCCTCGCCAAGTCGAACGCGTACTCAACCAGAAACCTCATCATCGTTATTGCCTTTCTGCATTTCTCGTTCCAAGTAATTACGACGGTCTCTCAAACTATTACACGCTCGCTATGTTTTCTGAAGACCACGTCGTTCTCCAGTAAGTAACAAATAAGCGTGACAAGTATTCACTACTCGATACAGGACGGTTCCAGTGATTTCCATCATCGCCCATCCCCGTTTCGCTAACTTCTCCTATTTACGATGGGAAAAGTTATGTCACAGCAGGCCTGGTAAGAGAGTGTCCTCACAATACTCCGCCACACGTTTCCTTTCAGTTGATAGGAACAGTGCCATTGCACAGACAAAACAGTGCCTGGAAGAAATAAGGAGCAGGATAAAAACCAGATGGCTGAAGTTAAGTGCAGGACAACAGGAGCAACGCTTGCAGGGAGGAGAAATCATTTTGATGAGCTAAGACTGAACACGGCTCTGCACACAAAGGGAGCATAGCCTGCCACAACATCGCCCACACCACCACAAGTATCAGAAGAGCCAGAATGAAATACTGTTATCTGCATCACCTGAAGGCTGACTGCTTTGCCGCCACGCACCAGATGAACATGACACATGGTTTTTTTTAAATTTAACATCAGGCTAATGCAGCTTCAGCTACCGAGATGACTACCTGTCAGCCACAATCAAGAACACCATTTTGAAAATTGGAAAGCCATCTACAACACGAGCTGAAAGCGCGATCAGGACACTCGGCCGCAGCACATCTGCACCCTCACAACTTGCTGCCAGGCTGGTCCAAGCCTCGGCAGTGACAGGCCCAAATCCTGTGTCCCAATTCCCCAGAAACCACCTCCATCCACACTGAGACGAACGGGATCAGCAGCAAGGGAACCAGAAGCACCTCAGCACGCTCAGACTGTATTTAACTCTGAAAAATCTGAGCTGTGTTCGGTGCAATCTTACTGAAGACAGAGTATTTTAATTCTTACTGAAATGAAGTGAAGCCCAAGTAAGAACCCAGTACAGGAGCACTTCAAGCACATACTAGGCACAATTCATAGATTATTTTTTTCCTGCCATAGCTACAGTTACAAAAGAAAAGTTAAAACATTTCAGTCAACACCTTTAAAACGTATCATTTAACAGCATCTACACAGCCTCCAGACGAAACTTTTAGGAAATGAAAGCGAGATCATCTTGACACTGCTTCCTAACTCACAGCAAAAACGCTGTTATACAAAGAACAGATTCGGTAAAAAATCTGTTTCACCAGTGTGATTTTCTTTGGTTAACAGGCTGACTTGTACAGGCAGCTTCTGCAAGGTACCTGTCTTGGGACTGCTGCCCATGCAATTTCCATAAAGGAACTTCACAAATACAAAATTAATATTGCTTTAATACAGCATCTACTAAAAATACTCGTTAGATTTCTGAAAGCAGGGTTGGGTTGTTTTTGAATGTAGAAAATAATCAGAAAGCATTTGTCATTCTTCTAAGACCCTGGAGGGATCCACTCTTGCTGTGCACCACGGATTCTTAATTGACCTGGAAAATACAAAGCTTCTTCGTGGAACAGCTGACACGATCCTCCATAGATGCTGAAAACTGGCAAGAGTGATACAAAAAGGACATGTCACTGCCTTCCAAGGAAGCCAACATATTAACATGACCAAAAGTAGTCCAACGATTAGGAAGAAAGACGGAAAAGAACAGCAGGAGACCTTATTTTGCCATGCAGGCAACTCTGGAGAGGAGCAGGCGGCTTCATGGGGCAAGGCTCCGGCCAAGGAAGCGACCCCTCCTTGTCTGTCAAACGGGGAACCTGGAGCCTCGGGCTCCACAGAGGGCCCATTATCTTCTTTCTTAACACCGGCTTAATTGTTCCTAAAATGCCCTGTCAAGGAGGATGGCAATGAATTGGAGGGCACCCAGAAGAAAACTGATGAAAAAAAAAAAGTAAAATATGAAAGGACAAGAATGGCTGGTAGCAAACTTCAGGAGACGGTGTGTTTTCCTTAATAAGGAGAACATCGCACAGCAAACTGATGGAAGTTCCTAAGACCTGAAAACCTGACAGTTGGGAGAACGCGCCTTAAAACGGGATTTGGGTGCTTCGGTAAGACTCCAGCCGGCAGCTGGCAGCTTTTTAGCCGCTTTCAGAGCGGGACTGAGCAGCGGAGCCCGCAGCAGCCACCCGTGCGCTTCAGCGAGCACCGCGCCGAGCTCTGCCGGGCTCCGGCTGCCCACGAAGCCACCCGGGGGGGGCTCCCCCAGCCCGGGACCACCGCGGGCACCCCGCGGGGAGGGGGCAGCGGAGCCCCGCGGGGCCGGGGGCCGCGCATTGTTCGCCGGGCACACGCGGGGCGCTGCCCCCCTCCCGCTGCCGCCTGAACTCTTGAACCCGGGGCGCAAAGCGGCCGCTGAGGCCCCGCCGCGGGCCCGCCAGGCCCCGTCCCGGCCCCCGGGGCCTTTCCTGCCGCAGCCTCCCCCCTCCTCACCTGGGCTTGAGGCTGCCGGCGCCCCGCTCGTAGGCCCAGGCGGCGCTGGGCTGCGCGGCGGCGGGGGCCAGCGGCTCGGCGAAGCCGGGGGTCGGCGCGTAGTTCCTGTCCATCAGCGGGGCAGGGCGCGGGGCCGCGATAGCAGCAGCAGGAGGAGGAGGAGGAGGACCGGGGGGGGGGGCTCCGCTGGGGCCCTGCGCGCAGGGCGGCGGCGGCGGCGGCGGGGAGCGAGCGGGGCGGCTGCGAGCGGCCCCCCCCCGCCTCATGCGGGCCCGGCCGCCGCGGCCCGGCCCCCCCCGCCCCGCTTCTCTCCGCTCCGCTCCCCTCCCGCTCAGCGGCGGGCGGCGGGCGGGCGGAGAGCCATGTCGGGCTGCTCCTTCCCAGGATGCACCTCCCCCGCCACGGCCCGCGGCGGCCGGGGGCTGGGGGGGGTTCGGGGGCGGCCGCCGCCGCCGCTGCTGGAGCCGCCGCCGCCAGGGGGAGGAAGGCAACGCCGGTTTTGGGGCCGAGCCCGGCGCTGGGGCTTTGTTGGAGGGGCCGGGGCGGGGCCATCTTGTCCCCGCCGAGCGCTGCCGAGCCCAGGCAGCGCCGGGCAGCGCCGCCGGACGGGGGCAGCGGGGCTGCCGACAAGATGGAGGGCGCCGAGGGGGGACCCGAGGGGGCTCCGGGGGCCGGGATCAGCCCTGGCAGCGCGGGGGGGACGCGGGCAGCCCGGCTGTGCCGCCCCGCAGCTTGTCGTCATCCTTTTACAACGATTTATAATCGCCCGATAACGTTTTACGGGGGGTTAAATAATATAAAAACGCTTTTTTTTATTATTTTTTTCATTTACTTTTTCAACAAGCTACGGTCTGTGATGTTCTCTCCCTTCTTGCGTTCCTCAGGGCTTCTCAAGACGTGAGCACCGCAGGCCTGGAGGCTGAGTTGGGCTGGAGCAGAGCGGCGGGGCGCTGAGGAGAGGAGCAGGCCGGAATGACACGGAAACACGGCCATGGAAACATCTCAGGCCCACAAGGGGCAAACAGCCTTGCTTTGGGCTGCGTGGCTCCTAAAAGAGAGCATCAAGCAGGGCAAGTGGGCGCCCACCCCACAGACGTGGGTGGGAGGCGAGGGCAGCATCCGTGTGGGGCTGGGGGCATCTCGCCTTCCCCTCAGGCTGAGCACACAGGGGCTGAGGTAGGCAGGAGGAGCAGCAAGGCCCCAGGAGCGAGGATGAGTACTCCGAGCAGCGGAGAGGAAAGAAGAGAGCACCCGAAGGCGTCGGCCTTGCTCTGAAGAGGAAGGTGTATGCTAATGATTAAGTAAGTCTTTTGAAGATTCAGTTTGTAGTACTCCAGGCGATGGCAAACCGCAGGGTGAAATGAATTTTGCAGTGAAATGCTGACGTTAGAAACTTTTGCCTACGGCTAATCAAATTAGATGCCCTCCCTCCCCCTCCCAAAAAAAAAAAAAAAAGAAAGCACAATATAAATGAATATATCAACACTGGAATGAAAAAAGGGAACAATCAATGTTAAATGAGACAGTGATAAGGTAAGGGATTTTAAGAGGAAAAGCTGAGGCTCTGTTCTTGTCTTGCCCAGCTTCAAGCAAGGCCAACAATGGGAAGAAATCTCTCCTTGGAGCAGGAAGGAAAGGGGAGTGCAAGAGCCATCCGCACCTGAGAGGCTGAGCAAAGTCACTGAGAGGCCAGGGCAGAGGGAGGAGAGAGAAGAAAAGAAGCCAGCCAAAGACAGAAACCAGCAGAGTGAGTTTCCCTTGTGTTTGCATAAGTTAGCACCTGTATGGCTTGCAGCTGGAGAGCGTGCGTGCGCGGTGGGGTGCGGGGGGGCCGTTCCCCGGGAAATACAAGGGTCGCTGTTTTACATATGAACGAGGCCTGATGATAGAAAATGCCTCCAGTTTTATGCTAATACTGAAGAACTTGTGCTGCTGATGCGCTGAAAGTAGCCTTGCCGTTGGCAGAAGGGCCTCCAGTTTTTTTCTTAGATTTCCCTGCAGGATGTCTGCTCATCTCCATTAGAATACCACTTCCACTTGAAGTTCATTGTTTTGCTTCAAATGCCCCTGAGGAAAGACTGATACCTGTAGGTAGGTGGAGCGCAATCCCTTTTCCACCTAGCTGTAGTGGTTGGTTGCAGCATGTTAGTGTGGAGCTATTGTACAAGTTACTTGCCACAATTTGCGACAATATGCTAATAAATTGTAAAACTACCGGTGTTTTATTCAATATTTTTTTTCTTCAGTTAACGACAACACAAACCTTAAGGTATACTGTAACGTTGTGTGTTTTCATTCCAGGTTATTTCTCTAAAGAGAAGGTGTAGATGTTAATACTGATATGTGACAATAAGGTCTCTTTGCATAAGAAATGCCACACAAACATCCGTTGAGATTTACTGGCAGGAGAAAAGATATGCAGAAGTTATGATAGCTGTTCTTAAGCTTAGTTTCTTTTACATAGTTCTTACAGAGGTTGAGTAGACTGAGAACACCACCACTGATGTTTGTAACCACAAGGTAAAGTCATTTTATCCAGCAGTTTGCATTTCCTGTGTCTGAGAGAAAAATTGGTTCTCCTGAGCTTACCTTGTGAGACTTCTGCGGTTTTCTCATCAAGCTGATCCCTGCTGCTTGTTGCCATCCTCTGTGTTGGAAAGTTGCATTGAAGTTTGCCTGTTTTATCTTTTTGTAACAAAAAAGGTATTTAGTAACTTTATTCTGTGCGACAACAAAAGGGTCTGCTTAGAATAAGTGCTTTTACATCGTCTTTGTATCTGTGCCACATGCACAGCTTTTCTGACAGGTCTCAGAGTGCCGAAAAAATATTTGACAAATCCTGTTAGTTACGTGTGTTATCTTAATGAGTGGATTGAAGTGCATATATTAAGGTGTGTATTTAAAAGTCATACTAGACACGTTCATGATTCTAAATGTCGGTTGGAAATATTTGGATTCTTGCTTTTGTAAGGAACGCTTCCGCTTCAAAAGCAACTACTAGCAAGTTTAGGGACTGACCTTCAATGGGCTTTAACACATCCAGGACTGTAGTTCATAAATGTTGAGTGCTTGTAGCCAGTGTTGATAGTACATGCACTTATCTCTCAAACTGAAAATTTAACTTAATAGTCATATTTTTGTGAAAAACAATCTAATGCTTTTTTTTTTTAATATATATATATATATAAGTATATATATAAATTTTAAATTACAGTCCTGTAACACAATCTGTGCAGCATACTAGCCTGGGGCAGCGTAGGCACAGATTTCAGTACTTAAGGTGATACTTTAGTGGGGATTGTCTCCGTAATGTTCAAGGAGTGATCTTCAAAGCTGCAGCATGTGGTGCTGCCTACAGGTATGGTGTCCCAGCAGGGATGGGATGCCTTAGGTGCTTGCTGACACCCAAAGGCATCCAAAGCCTTCCCTTCCCTTCCTCCTTCCCTGCTCCACCCTCCTGCTCCCAGTGAGGCACTCTGGTCACAAGGTAAACAGTAAATTTACTCCTCTGGCAAAAGAACGTTTACTTTTTTTTTTTTTTTTGCCAGGACATTTTCATGTTAATTCCACTTAGCTGAGTCAGCTTGTTTTGCTTCAAACGAGTGCTGGTTCAGGGCAAAGAGTAGTAGGTCACAGCCAGAAGCAGGTGGGAAAGGAAAGAGATGACAAGCAAAAGCAGGAAACTTGCTTTTGATGATGAGATGTTGAGGTAGCTTGTGGCGTATTCAGTGCAGAAATCTCTAGGAGTGCTTGAGGCGCTACCTCCACAGGCAGTAACGGGTTTCTCTGCTCATACTCTGGCTTGGCCAGAATCCAGCCAGCTCTTGCAGAACTGTGTTAGCTAATATAGCAGCCCCTCCGTGAAACAAACTAACTTTTTCTGTCTTTCTTTCTGTCTTTCTTTCTTTCTGTCTTTCTTTCTTTCTGTCTTTCTTTCTTTCTGTCTTTCTTTCTTTCTAAATTAAATAATGTTAATACTGAATGGGGTGATTCTTCCTAGGGCCCGCAGTTGCTGCCTGTGCTTTTGGCATCCTTTTCACTGCAGGTACAGCAAACCTAGCTCTGCAAGGCTTTTCCAGTGTCTCTCTGTCGCCAGATGCCGCCTTCTTCCATAAAGGGCACGGCTTCTGTCCGTTGTCTTTCCGTAACAGATCAGGCTTGGTTTTGGTCTTACCCAGGCTCTTCCCTCATGTTTAAGTGTGAGATAAAGAAATACAAAATTCTTGTATTAGGAATCTTTCAGTTAAACTATTGTTTCTGCAGCAAAATGCTTGGTATGCTTCAGGGCAGTGTTTGATGGGCTGCAAAGCACAGGAAAGAAGTAGAGTCAGATGGACCTGCTGACCAGCAGCTTCAGCACAGTGTGCAGCTAACTCTGCAAGTCAGAGCTTACAGCTTGGTGGGTGAAAGTGGACAAAAGGATCATACTTCGGTTCATAATAGTACTTTATTTTGGAACTATCACAGTGAATAGCTTGCTAACATACACAGACATCGTGGTGTTTAGCTTTCAGTGGCTAATGCTTCTTCCATTTGTCAGCAAAAGCTCTAGAAACACTTAGCAGTTAGCCTTATGCTGGGAGAAGGAATCTTCAAAATTGATTGAAAATAGCGCTTCAGAGACCTGCAGACATTTATTTTTTTTTTTTGAAAATTAATGTTTCAGAGAGAGAAATATTCAAATAATTTGAGTGTACATGACCGGATGAAGTTTTTAAAAGTGCAGGCCAAAGCAGAGCTGGGACTGATTATCTAACAAATTTTAAAAAGGGTGCAGAATAAAATTTCTCAGCTTCTTTCTTCTGTGCTGAACAAACCAGGAATTCACTTAGAGAATGTGGATGTAGCACCTTTGTGTGGGCTGTGTGTAAGTAAAGATGCTGCCAGGCTGTGGTTATCTTCCATAAGCAGCACTGAGTATGCAGGTGTTATGCAGTAGTAACACAAGCCTTGGTCAGGCCTGTTATTAATCACCAACTGATTGTTGGGTGGTTTTTTTGGTTGTGATTGTGGTTCTGACCAAAGCCGAAAATTGCAATTGCTTAACAGATAAGATTTTGCATTTAATTTGGCAGTTGGCCTCTTCAAACATCAAGCTAGATGCTAAGAAAGGTATAAATAGGGAAGAAAGTGCTGCCTTCCAAAGAACATGCTTTATCTTGGAGCCTCAGGGCAAGTGTTCTTTCTTTGCATTTCCTTACATAAGCTCAGTGCCTTTATTTGATAAAAAGCTTGGGTGTAATTACAGACAAATGAATCTCAGTCTTCAGGAGCAGAACAAATGTTGATCTACTAAATCGTGGCACTTCTGATGCTACAAGAGATGAGTGAGCTGACAGAAAGCACACTGTACCAAAGAGGGGGAAGTCCCTGTTTCCTTCACCTTCGCAACCCTCCTCCTGATCATGTGGTTCCACACCTTCGGAGGCACCACCGCTCACACTTGACCTGATTCAACTCACCTGCTCACCAGAAAGCTGACTACATTTTTGCTGGATGAGCACATTCAGCTGATTCATGAAGGGATCTAGTAAGCACCAGTTCTGGTGTAAGGCAAGTGGGAGAAATATGCAGTGATACTGTAGGAAAACAACAGAACTTAAAGCTTTTGTTCTCAGATAAGCTCATGGTTTAACAAGGAGTATTTTATTTTAATGCTTAGTGGATATTATCCTTTGTATTGCATCCAAGCTGGGTATTTAACATTTAATACTGGACATGTAATATTCAATACTTATTTAGTAGTTACTGATATTTAGGGAATTTAACTGAAGCTGCTTAAACAACTTCAGTGATCTCAAGTGTTTATCATTTCCTAAATGAAGCAAGTAGTGCACCAGAACTTCCAAACCTGTTCTAAGGCCTTTTCAAAACTTGTGTTGAAATGTACCAATGTCAAGACTGAAGTATTTTTCTGATCCTTTCAGGTCTTTGGCTTAATCAGAATGAAGCACCTAAACCCCATCAGCTGTTTTCCAAGTCTCAGTTTAGGTGACTGGTTATAATATTCACTGGATTTTCAAATACAAGAGACTACTACTCTGAGGAATTTTAACCAGCTAGTTCAGCTCATCTTGTGTGGCAGGAGCGGGGTTCTGTGCAGGGAGATAAGGCTGACCCTACTCGCTCTTGTGGAAGTTGTCTGACCTGGTTGTGCCACGTTATCAGCTGTACCTAGCTGCCCTCAGCTGTCCTCTCTGCCTCTCTGCAGAGGTTTATTCTCACTGCGCAATGTGTGTCATCCCTTCAGGGTGAAGTCACCGTGACCGAACAAGGAAGTTCTGCTTCCTGCTTTGGTGTTGCACACCTGTTCTGATGCTCTGTCATGATCTTGCTCACTTAACTAATCCTTAGAAGATGGGAATTTTTCTGACACATCAGTGTGTTAAAGCTTCCCACCAAAGGTCTGGTGAAAGCCAAGGGAGATGGAAGGGTACACCGCCTTGTTCACTTGGCTTGTTTGTCTTGAGGGCTTCATGTCCGGTGACTGATGTTAACAGTTCAGAACCATCCTTCGTATTTATATACATCAGATGCTGAAGTGAACTAGAACAGTGATGTAGGAAGCTTTTGTCCAGAGTAGAAATTAACAATGTTTATAAAAAAAGGCTTCTTCCCCTTTGACAGTTGCTATATGCCATAAAGAAGTATGCTTGCTGTTAACAGCTTCACAAAAAGAAATTCTAAATGGTTTTATCTGTTTTTCTCTTTGTAAAACAAACAAACAAAAAACCTTAGGCTGAATTAGACTTTGTGTGTGTTTGTTTTTTTTTTTTTTTTGTTTTTTTTTGGTTTTTTTTGCTATGATTAGCCTGTGCATGTGTTTTTTGGAAATTGTTTTGCAAGATAACAGACTAGCAGAGTTTTAAATGTCACTGCTTCTCTCTCACCAAAATGCCAGCACTTAACATCCAAGTTGCAATGAAAACATAACTAGTGACAACTGCATTCAAAAGGCCATCTTAGGTGGGTAGAAGGAGGGTTGAAATACAGTGAAGTCACAAGAACCATTTACACAGTTCAGGAATGACTAGAAACAGTCAGAAGTTACCACTAAATAAAGAGCAGCATTGGGGAAGGCATGCTTCACATTTTTGAGAGGAAAATGTGAAAGTTCTTGACCATGAAAACTGTATAGTGGGAAGTTTCTATGTGACAAGAATAAATGAAAAGACATTTAGAGTGTAGAAAGAGCAAGCTTAAAGTGTTTATAGATGGGTTTCAAACCTGGTGTTTCCTTCCTGTTCTTTACCACATGGAACAAGTGAGGATAGCAGCAATAAAACTTTTGTTGCAAGATGAGACTGTAAATAGAAAGGTTGCCTCTTTTTTTTTTTTTTTTTTTTTTCTTAAAGAAGGGAAAAAAAGGCTGCAAAGGAACCTGTAGTGTTGATCAAAGTAATCAAAAAGAATTGCTAATGACTTCCTATGGATAATTAACGCAGCTTATTCAGAGCTAGTAATGTAGGAAAGATGAAGGATCTTATTGTGCTTTCCAAATATACTTCTTGAGGGCAGATCAGACTCAAAAATCCTAGCTTATGTAAGTAGACATCATTAAGACAGTAGAATAACCTATAAATTAGGTTTGGGAACAGCATTGTGGTAAATAATGGGGTAGTGCATTATATTTTTTTTTTTTTTACTACCTGAAGTAATAAGTTATTTCATTTTTGGCTCCAATCCCAGTGCAGTTGTAGTCAATATAAACCTTGCCATAGAATTCTGTAGGACCAAAATCAAACACTTCAAGAGTCACATTTTCCTAAACTGCAGAGGAGGTACGCTTCCATGTGGTCCTTTGTTTTTGTTCCTCCAGTTTTTTACACACACACACACACACACACACACACACGCAAGTAATTCTTATAATAATATTCATCAGAGGATTTGAGAAATGACATAGTAGGGTTTCCTGTGTCACTGAAGCAAAAAACAGGTCAGGTGACTTTTTTCAGTTGACAGAATTGGAGACTGCTTCTCTGACTGTCAGGTATTTGCTCTAACTAACAGTCTATTCAGATTTCTAAAAGGTTGCATGCTGTAAACTGGTATGATGCTGAAAGGACAACACGAAGTAAGTTTTGAAAATGGGCCAAGGTGATAGCCAAGACCATCTAAGTACTGTGACATGTTTAAACCTGTTCTGTGAGAAACAGAATTAAAGTACTCTGTAACTTTTCTCAGGGTTTCATTTAGACACTTCTGGTTTTATCTGTCACAGTAGATGTCTGTTAATTTACTTAAAATCCACTGCCTTTCCTGCCAGCCCTTGAAAAGAAAAGTCCTGAAGGTCAGCTCTGATGATTTACATCTGTACACAAGCTGGATTAAACTTGCTCCTGCTTTGCTCCTCTAAAACTACCTCCTCCACTCACCTCAGAGTTCAAATAGAACTCAGAGTTCTATTTGCTCTTTTCTGTATTCTGATAGTAACTACATTTGCAAAGGAAATGGTGTGTAAAACATGGAAGTGTGGCAATACTTAATTCACAAAACAGCATGGTCTACCTGTTATTTATTTTTCCTGTACTACCCAGATGAGTAAGAACTTCTAAAACAAAACAAGATACAAGGTAAGTGTTTTGACAGAGTAGCCCATCTATGAAAGTAAAAGCAAAACAAAAAAAACAAACAATCCCATTGACTACTTGGGAAACTTTTCCCTATCTAAGATGAGGTAAGTCTGTTATGTTTAATTTAATTTTAAACTTTGCTCCATATTTATAATGTACAGGACGTGTACATGTAACCACTTGTTTGTTACATGTAACCACTATTTGAATGTCAGTCGCTGCATATTTTGAATACCCTCAGGGTCTAAACTGCAGATTCATTGACTAATTTTGAAGTGTTACATGCTATAGAAGTATATAAAAGGTGCAGTTTAACATCCATGCTATAAGTTCTTTTAGCAGTAAAGTTACTCATCCTAGGTGTGTTTTTTTTTCATTATATGAAGGTCAAGATTTTTGCTTGCATTACATAGAATCACTTGCAAATGAGTTTTAGGAATAGCAGAAGAATCAAAGTTCAAGTAATTAAGTAGGTTTCAGTCCAATTTCTGTAGTTTATTTGTGATCTTGCCAGCTGCATACATCATTACATAAACCAGTACAGAATCTGAACTTTTACAATCCCTGTGAAATCCCTCTCCTTGAAAGTGCTGCTGTCAGTCCCATTTAACTAGTATGTTTGTGTCCCTGGAAAAATCTAGAGAAAAGCCTGGAGCAGTTTGGCATATTATTCCACAAGAAGAATGTCTTTTCTTCCCCCATTTATATACTGAGACTGCAAGAGGAACATTATCCATGGAACCTGCGTACTTCCCAGACAAAGTATCCTAACCATAATTTTAACAAGGGACAAATCTCTAGCTCTGTGCTTAGCATCCCCCCCCCCAAAAAAAAAGACTGGTAGTACACTAAATACCATGTTGGAGTATCAAAAAACCTTTTGATTAAAGTATACTTTGTCTGAGTGGGTAACATGTCTTGCAGTTAACGGTTACTCTTCATCCAAAATAATCACAAAAATACATAAAATGAAGTAGTACTAACCAGCAATGTCTAAAACAAACCAATGTATTCCAGAAGCAGTAACATATTTAAACTTGACCAACTCATAAAGTAATTTTCAAACTCAAATCTATTACTAGAATGAATAGAAAATTACACAGCAGTGAAGTGAATACAACAAACAATAAAGTAGATTTCTTAGTGATTGAAAACATCAAGTCACAAAAATGGTTAGTGTCTATGAAACCAATTAAAATACTGTTCCTTCTAAAGAAACAAGATGAAACTATTAATGTAACATCAATAGTATGGTGGGATGGCTCAAAGTGCATGTGGAAGAGTGTAACAGTACAAGACTTAATCCCGATACATTCCCTCATCTTAGCGCAGTAACCTCATGCAAAGAATTGTCCTGCAGTCTTTGCAACAGATCACTTCTCCCAAATGGGATTTTCACTTTTTCCTAGTTATGCTAAAGATCTTTCACATTTTTGTAAACTGTCTTGCAATATGCAAGGTAGCGCACTTTAAAAAAGTATGTTATGCTTCAGTAATACCCCCTCTCTCCAGAAGGAGGGTTGTAGCTAAGGGGCAGGGAGCGACATGGACTTTCTGAACACCCGTGCCCCTTTTGGGGGCCCTGGGTAAGGAGGCGGTGGTATCTCATGCTGTCCACCTGAAGTAATTGCTTGCTCATAAGTTGGTAGTCCTGAATCATCAGTTCTGAGAGGAACTGGATTTAAAGAAAACTCTTCATGCCTTCTGAAGATGCTGGTAGAGTTACGTCTTCTACTTCTTGCATAATCCAAGTGCCTAAACAAAGTTAACAGCATTATAAGTAGCAGCTTCTGTTTTAATAAATGGAAGACAGAATATAAAGTCTTTGTTGTGAAACAATAATAAAAAAACTGCCCTTGCCATTAACGATCATAAACAACAGAATCCAAATACTCTCCTCAGACCACAGGGTAAGAATAGTTCACTAATGGGAAATGGGTAGGGAAGAGAACAGACTCCTCTTCTATTGAAGTTTAGGATGAAGCAGGGCTGGAGAATCGATAGAGAAGCATTTCCTCCAATCTACCTCCTTCCACATCTGAAGCAGGTTAAATGCCATGAAGTGCACTCTACTTTTGAGAGCAAAATAGAGCACACTTACACTTTCTAGTGCAGGCCCCAACCTATTAAATTGATTCTGTTTTTAAGCAAGGGTATTTTGGACCCAAGAAGACACACAAACACAAAAACAGAATTTGTGTCAGCTGTGCAAGTGCTGTTTGTTACTAATTAACTTCAGCGAAACTACTTACTGCTAGTCCTCACCTAACTTTGCTTCCAGGAAACTGAGAACTAGAGCTCCTGTTGGCTTATCTGAGAACACAATTAGACCAACCAGTGCAACCAGTGGTGGTTTTTAAATTCCACTGTAAGAGGCCAAGGTGGATTTTTTACTTTTTTTTTTTCCCCCTCTAAGCAGTGAAGTTCCTTACCCTGGTGGTTGCCTTGATTTGCATCTGCTTTTGCAGCAGTAGAAGATAAGCAGTCCGATTATGACTAACATTACCCCAGCAGCAACTAGACTGATGAGAAGTCCTGTGACGTTAATCTTTTGTAGTGTTTCATCACCTGGAAATAAAATATTGGTTATTTTCAGACAGGGTTTTTTCCATCTACATACTCTACAGTGTGCACTATTAAATACCAATTCTGCTGTGCTATAAAGCTGTTCCTTTCCACAAATGTCTGGCGTGCTCTGACAAGCCATAGTATCAGTACAACACAGTTCACATTCAGCTTAAAGCAGAGGTGAGTATATGTTCCCTTTTCTGTATGTGAAGCTTCTGAGATGTCTCTCCTCCAATGCCTTCCAAATACTTCTTCACATACTTGTGACCCTGATCAAATTGTAGATCTGCTAACTGGTGTATTTTTAAGGAGGTACTGTTATAACAAATACAAGACATTGCAATAAGAGGAAAGAAGAAAAGAATAAAAAGATGATTTACCTGTTTTTATTTTAGGGCCTTTAATTGAATAGTCTTTCCAAAAATCCATCTATAAAAATACAAAGGATCAGATTTATAAAAGATCCATAACTGGCAACCTTGAGCATTTTATAAAATATGGTACTGTAGGCAGAATTTAACAATGGCATAAACAGAAGCAACTCTTGATGAGGGATTTGTACTTGCTTATCCCATCATATTTATGTCATACATTCAAATTTGCATAAAAATTACCATTTCACAAAGAATAAAATGCCAGTTGGTGAAATACTGAACTGCATTTAGCTGTCTGTTACATCATAGAGACATTGCTGCCTGCAGAAGTTAGCAAATATTGTGGTACTAAAAATGGTGACAGTTAACCTTTGTAATCCCTACATAGGAGTATCAATGAGGCAAAGTCAAGTTCTTAAGAATCAGACATTTTTATGAACAGAATTTGAATTCATATTAGCTAGGAAAAATAATAGGATTCTTTAAGAGAAAAACCTTCATGTTGCGTAACTGCAGTGCGCTGAATGTGTTTAGCCATAATTTCTACTTTTGCTGTCTAGCAAAACTCCAGAAAGAGTCTGATTTAACATTTTCATCTTTTCCTTAAGGAAATGATAGCAATTGCAAACTAGCATTTCCACCTTCAGGTTAGGTGTTCTTTGCTCTTCAGGTTAGTGCAGAGCACATCTAGGATCGTGAAGAGATTAATGCTACATGCAGCAAGTATTCTATTATTATTCTATTAATTATTCCATTATTATGTTCTATTACTGGGCTGTAAAGTTTCTCATTTGTTTTGTCTAAATAATATTTTTTTCCAAGGTGCATATAGGTAGCAACTTAAAAAGTATGCTACTCATACTCAGCAATAGCTGAGATGTAGATCTAGCTTGCACTTCTCTCTTATAAAACGCTTATTTCACATTAAATAAGGATGAGATTAGCCAATTAATACGTAGAGCATTTGGAACACATTCTGTCCAGATGCTGAGAAGTTACTAAGATTCTGAAATGCATATAGATATAGCCACAAGTGGTACTTCTGAAGTTTCATTTCTGATTGTGCAGAACTGGAGCCCGTATCTCAAGTCTTTAACGCAACAGTACATATGCAAGCACATTCACTGCATATCACGAGCAATAATCGTATCTAATATGGGCCTCTACTACTATAAAATAAGCAATCATCTTGTTTTAATTGCTGTAAAAAATAGTATTTAAATACAGTAATTGTATATTCAATAACCTCCTTCATTATATTTCAATTTGTTTGAACAACTACCGTTTTATCAGGGTCTTCAAATACTTCTCTGGCTTCTTCATAACTGCACAACTCTTCAAGGCATTCTCTTTCCAGGTTATCCGGTGTGAATGCTTCAAAATCAAATCTGTTGTTCAGAAGACGTCGTCCGATGAATAAATTGGCCTCCTTTGCTGATGTGAACACTAGTTTAAAAAAAAAAAAAAGTGATTTAAGACAAGTTAGGAAGGCTGTTTTTAAAGAGTGGTTAATATCTTAAAGGGACTATGTTGAGTCGACTTTTTCCTGTAGAAGTTCCCTTCTTCTCAACTACATAGAGGAGAAAAAAACATCAAGCTCTCTTCCTAATATGTTGTCTTTGCTGCTAAATTTTCCAATTATGCAATATAAAATGGACATATTTTCCTCTCATAAAGCATTTCAGCTATTTCTTATAATGGCCAAGAGAATTTGGTTCTCAAGACAGCAGTTGGCAGTTCAAGATTTAGTATTATCCCTTCTGGGATACGGGCATCAGTTTTTCACTGGAGCCTTTGAGAACAAAGCATAGTCAGAGAATGCAGAAATCCAGTCTGATTGAAACCCAGCAAGATGCTGACCTACTGGAGGGGAAAGAAAAAATAAGTCATCTTTGAAAAGAATCTTCAAAATACATTTATCACGATTCAGGTGTCTGTGAGTTCCAATGTTTGTTTATAGACTAGATTTTACATTGTGGCCACAGAGTCCTACTCACAGGAATAGTTCTTTTCACATCCATGGCAGGAAGTTTTATGTAAAGATTGGCATATTACCCTGCTTATTTGTTTTGAAGTAGTCCATGATAGGAATATTACTGGCAGCAGGCATTTCTGAAGAAATTTAATTCTTTTCTTCTTTTGTGCTTATTACAAGCCCTATGAAGCCTCGTGGAGTAAGTTGTAAGGTAAGATTCCAGAAGTTAGTGAAATTGTAGAAGGCTTTGGAATACAGGAATGTGTTTTCTCACCAGGTATTTTTCATAGTCAAGTTTTAGCCTGTTCCTGCTATGGCTTCTTTTAAGAAATATCATCTTCATATGACAGAACTAGTTTTCTGGCTTGGCTTTCAGTGAAAGCCAAATCTGCGCTCTAAGAAATCCAGACTATTTGGTTTAGTAAGATGACTAGAGGATTATTTTTGCAACTGTAATTCAGAAACAGCATTGTTACATACCAAGGCAGACAGCTAAAAAAGGAGATGAGATTCAGAATAAAGTTATTCGGCTACAAATTAGCTCTGTGTTCTTGTTTGGCTGGATTATCACATCATTCTGGAATTTTTATCCTAATAGTGACTATTAGATCTGGCAATGGTATCTCAAAATATTTTGCTCTCTAGAAAGGGAAAAGAATTACACAGAAATAAATATTATCGATATCTTGGTTCATTGCAAATCACATAGGAGTAACTTAATACGTCTGAAACAGATCTTTGGTTTTGTTCAGTAGTGTTTCATACCTTTCTTTGCAAGTGCTATTAACTATACTTCTGAATTAACTTAGATAATTGCTGCATTTTAATGAATGAAGTGCACAATGAGGCTGCCTGGAGAATACAGCAGAACCTACAACCCCTTCTTCCCAGTGATACAAGCTCCTTTTCGCACTCAGAGCCTTCATCCATTTACCTGTGCCTTCTGTTACTTTATAGGACATAGTCAATGTGTACCTGTCTCCACCTCCAAATTACATATGATCCCATGATTAAGATAGTATTTGAAGAATGAAACATGAACTTGAATTCTCTGCTATACGTGACGGAACTGCAGTTCTTGAGCCATAGCGCGACAAGATGGTAAATCCCGTTTTAGCATGCCTAACATTTAATTAAAAATGCATCCATGCGATGTGCTGAATAAAGTCACTCTAGTGGTAAAAGAGGCTCAGAAAATGCTGAAGAGGTAACCTCACAAGGCAGGTACCCCATACTTGGCAATTGTTCTAATTGCTAAATTATTGGATAAAAGAGATGGGCCTCCCACTTTCCAACTTTGTCTTAAAAAATGAGAGAACCAAGTCTATTGCCAGAAGAGGGTTCTGTGCTGTGAACTTGGAGGGTAGAAGCAGTCTGGCAGCTCTGTGTTTTGCCCCAGAGCAATATGGATTTTAATGAATAACCTGTATTCAGCATTCTTCTGCTAGCTATGTTTTCTGATCAACCTACTGCCCCGAAGGAGTTCCTGCTCAATGCGATGGCTTTTGCAAGTCTGTGTTAAGTTTTCTGCACTCCTTATTCACTGAAGAGACGGGGCAGCTATCTTAAAAATTCCTTTACGAAGCACTGACACTTAAACGTTAAGCATCAGGGCTTAACTATGATGGCTCAGCATCACAGTGATTGAGTTCTTCTTGAAGACTAAATTTGTTTTTACCTCCTTTCCACCTCCCTCCTTCCAAAGTAGGGAACTGCAATATCAGCACTATATTTCAAGGTGTTGTAAGGGATCTGGCACTGAGGAAAAAAAAAGTCTCAAACACCAAGCAAATAAATACTTTAAATGAATTCTAGATGTACAAAACTGTGATGTAACGTGCTCAGATAGTATCAAAGCAATACCGTCTTAATACAGATTTCAAACTTTGGAAATTTTGACATTTCTCTGTTCATATCACTGACAATAATCCAAAGACTTAGAAAAAGCTCGGCTGTCCCAAGCTTCGCTTACTGGTGAATCTGATACACATATATTACTGACACCCAAATTATCACACGTTTCAGCAAAAGGGATTCAAGCACACTAAAAATAAGAATAAAACTGTAAAGTGTGTTTATGAAGCGGGAAGGCATTTGCACGCATAAGAAGAAAGTAGTTTAGAAGTTAGTAGAAGAAAACCTAAATACAGTTTGACTTCAGGAAGACCAAAATTGTGGTAAAAGTCAGTTACCATCCTCGGATTCCGGGTGCTTCGGGTCATTTAGTTCCTCAGCGCAGTGCGGCACCGCAGACACCACCACAGCCTGGAGTTGGCACAGCAGGGCCAAGGCCACCAACATGTCCGGGCTCTGTCAGGCAGAAACTCAGGAACACGACGGCGCAATCGCTCCTCCGAGGTGTCGACGCTGAACCCTGCGTGAATCCCACAGGTGAAGTCACCCAGCACAAGCACCTACACGCCGCTCGGGCTAATGGTGCCCTGGCAGAGATAAAAACCGACCCACAAACAGGTCCTGCGTGTCTCCGCGCCTTCCCTGGCACCACACCCGCACGGGGCGCCGAGCCCCGCTCCCCTCCGGGGGACCCCACAGAGCGCCACACGGGCTCGGCGGCCACCTTCACAAGAAAACCCCCTCAGGGAGCTCCCCGAAAGGTCCGCGGGCTCTCTAATCGAGAGAAGGCAGCTCCGCGGTGTCACCACAGCACCCGCTCTGCCCGCAGCGAGCCCCCGCAGCCCGCGCTCCCCTCCCTGAGGCGGCCGCCGCAGCCGAGCCCCCCGCCGGCCGCCCGCGCTCAGCCCCCGCTCTTCCCCGGGCCCTGCCGCCTCCCCTACCTGCCCTGCCGAGCTCCGGCCCGGACGGTGTCTGCCGGGGGGCCGCCGCCCCGTACTGATCGCTTCCTGGAAAGGGAGCGGCCGAGGGGCAGGGCCGCACCTCAGCCGGCAGCAGGGCGGGCAGGGAACGCCCTGAGGGAAGCGGCGCGGGGCGGCCGTGCCCCGCCGGGGGCTCCGGCTGTCCCCTCAGCTGCCCCGACCCCCCGTGAGGACAAGGTACGAGCAACTCCGGCACCGCTCCTGGTTAGTCATTGACCCGCAGAAATCCCGTCGTGGCTTCTTGGAAGGCTTCTCGTCGTTGTTAAACAGGGCTGAGGAGAAGTTCTCCCTGCTGGGTTGATGAAAGCGCTGAAAACCGCGTTTGGTCCTCGCTGCCCCGAAATAAAACTCGCGGGTAGCAGCTGAGGGCAAGCTGTGAGGAGAGAAGGGTGCCCGGGTGGCAGCGCACCCCAACACTTGTTGCTCAGCTCCCAGCATCTACTTACCAAACAGCACTCTACAGCATTTTCCTCTTCGCCAGGGCTTTCTCACCAGGTAGGGCAAAAGAACCAGCTTACATTTTCTGCCTGCCCCCTTGGCCTCCCTTCTTTTCCTCTCACACTTGTACAGCTAACTCCTCTCTGCCAGCAAGGCGGACACATTGCTCCCCACTGGGGTCTCCAGCGCTTTGTAGTGCTTAGCAAGGACAAGGAGCGGTGCTTGGAAAGCCACACAGGGTAAGGGGAGAAGGCAGCTAAGAAAATGTTCAGGTACTACTGTACGAGGCAATTACATTCAGTCCTAAATCACACACCAAAGTAACTTTTGGGCTATGGGATTGGAACAATTTTGCCAGCAGGAAATTCAAGGACTGAGCATGATTTGTGCTAGGGCTTTTCCTGTAGTCACTGGATTGCGCTATTTATTTGAGTGCTGGAGTGGTTTGTGTACACAGGAGCAGGGGGGAGTACACAAAGGGCATGGGATAATGCTGCTGGAAGTGATCGGATACTTGTGGGAGAAAAACAGAAACTTGTAATGTGTGGGATAAGGAAAACAGTTTGGAGGAATGATGACTGTGGCTAAATATTTACTTAGTGACATCAACATTGCAGTTAAGAGATACTTGATGAGTGTGTAACTTAAGCTGGTTGCTCTAATGCTTTTTAGCTGCTGGGGATCTCAATAGAAAGCTCCGCAGTACAATTATGTATTTACTTCCAATGCAACTGAGGTCTAAGAAGAACTTCATTGTACCAGGAAAGAAAAGGTTGTTTATTGTCCAGGTAACGCTAAGAGGGAAGCTGAGGCTACCTGGTGGCTACCTGTTGGAAAACAGGAGAAATGCCCAGTACTTTATATAGGACTTTGTGGCTTCCTCCTGTGTGTTGCTGCTCAGCTCTCAGCCCAAGCTCCTACATGAGGGTCTCTGTGAGCCTGCCAACCAGCAAAATACCCATGGACGGCTGCAGCACAGGGGCATGAATGCACAACAGCTCCGTGGTGTGTTTCAGTGTAAGTAAAATACGCTGCATGCCTCCCAAGAAGAGTGTGATATCAATCTAAGCTGTTTCTACATTTGTTAATTACTTAGCTGCAAATGAGTAGCAGTGTATCTGCTTCAGTATAGCCAAGTATAATAGGCTTGACTAGTTTCTGTTTGGAGTATTTTGGGCCAGGAATGCATCTAGCCCCTTGCTAGCTGTGTCCCATTCAGACTGTGCTATCAAGGATGTTTTTTGGTTGTTTAGCATAGTCAGGAAAAGTGACACCCTTTTTCTCACTCCAGTATGCAAATACAGCCTACCATAAGTTCTCAAACGTTAAATTCCTCGTAGCTGTTGTCCAGTTTCTCACACGGTGTTTATCAATTGTTTGTATTGTGATACGCTGTGGGTAGAGCTTTTAAACATAAGTTAAATGATTGTATAATTGAATGACCCCCTCTTGTGGACTCTGGAAGTGTGTGCATCTGTTTGGTTCTTCGTGCTGCCTTATTTTATTTCTTGCATCGCGTGCTGTGCGTTGTCTGTTACACAAAATTGTACTTGAAGTTCCCGTGTTTGTACCTGGGCAGAAATTCAGTTAACTCCAGCTTGATTTAGAAGTGATGCCTTTTTACTCAAGCTAATCTGACATAACTTAGATTTTAACCATTGTTTTAGTGCAGCTAACGTCAAAGGGTTTCTTAAACTACTGCATTCAGTAATAAGTGTCTCCACAATTGACTGAAGTGTATCAGAGTGCTGGGGAACTGTTCCACACAGGGTGTGCTGTAGGGAAGGATTATGTCAGACCAACTCATATTTGGAAAAGACAAATACTTTCTCAGGTACCACCTGCTGTCCCTTCTGCCTTTCTATAGAAGTGTAATTTTTTTCCCCCTGGCTAAGTTGGTTGGTCTTATAAAGGGCATAAAGAACAATATCCCGTTGAGTGACAAACTTGCCTCTGTTAAATCTGTATTTCAAATCAAGGTTACCATTTTAATGATGCTAGCTAGAATAGAATTTTAAGTACATTTTAAATATGCTTAAATTTCTGCTATGCATGCCACTTAGTTATTAGTTAAGAATATTGCTTCATCCCCAGAAGGTATGATGAATGAAGGCTTTACATGTTGGTCATGAGGCTCCTTGGAATTAAAAGTTTGAATTTAGCTCATAAAACTGATCTCTACTGGTGTTATTGCTTGCTCCTTTCATAGGAGAGTTAGTCACTCTTTTATCTTTAAAAAAATAAATAAATAAATTACCTACATCTTCTATGGCAGTTTAAGAGAAAAACAAACAAAATGTGAGAACTTAGTAGTTCTTGTTATTAAGAAAAAACAAAAAAACAAAAACAACAAGATCTTAAGGACAGGTTCATAGGTTAATGTTAATTGTTAAGTTTCCAAATAAGGCAGAACTTTTCCTAAAGACTTTTTTTTTTTAAAGAAAAAAAAAAAGCCTGCACCTACTTGAACATTTAGTTAATAAAACTAAACTGTTAACCAGTATTTCTGAGCAATAAGTTAACACTTGTAATAGCACATAAATAACAAAAGTAGTCATACATCCAATTAGCAAGTTAATATTTGTTGATTTTAGTATTATATATTATTACATGGATTGTTAATAATTGCTTTATATTTGCTTTGTTTATACAAACATTTGCAAACATTTATGGGAAAGTTACACAAATAAAATGTTTACAGAGGGTCAATAAAAGCCTTGCAGGACTGAAAATCACCTGCTTGTAGTATGTATTTACAGCTTTAGGTAAACACCTGAGGGGAGGACTCAAAAAGGATGGAGCCTCTTTGGTGGTGCCCAGTCACCAGGTGAGATGAATTGGCACAAACTGCAACAAAGGAGCTTCCCCCCTCAGTGTAAGGAAACACTTTTTTTTTTTTTTTTTTCCTTTTTTTTTTTGTGTGGTTGACTGAGTGCTTGCACAGGTTGCCCAGATAAGTTTCTCTTCATCCTTGGAGATCTTCACCAGCTGTGTGGCTGTGGCCCTGCTTGGGCAGGGGCTTGGCTAGGATAACCCCCAGAGGGCCCTCCCAGCCTCAGTACACCCGTGACAGTAGAGCAAAAGCCCTGATGTTTCAGTCTCACCTCCTAAATTGCTCAAGTTTGGGACTATTAGTTAGCTCCGTAACTACTCCTGTAGCATTACATCTCCTGTGAGGTATTTCTCTGACCAGCTGATGCCCTGTATTCATGTTACTTCCTTTTCTTTTCTTTTTCACGTTTCACTTCAGACTGAAACTGAGCTGTCAGGTCACTTGTAAGTGAAGTGCTGCAACACCAGGTGGACAGCTTTGGTTTCGTCTTGATCTTGTTCAGCTGGAGCAGCAGTCACAGCAATGCGGGCTTCTGATGTGCGTAAATGCAATGGAGCTGATGTTTGCTATGCCTGGCATTTATTGTGGTAGCTGTGGAGTTGTTTGGTAAGCTTTTCATTTGTTGCTGTGATACAGTCAGTTTCGATTTGACTGATCCACTAGAAATTTTTGTGTTTGTGGGTTTTATGAGGTGGGAGGGCTGCTTTAGGGTGAGAAAGGGATTTTAAGGGGTTTTCTTTCAGGACATAATCATAAAAATTCAACTTATTTCCACTGGTGAGTAGCAGTCAGTGTAGGTGAGATAATTATTTTAGGTGCAAGCAGACTTAATGGTTGTTAGAGTTGATACACAGACTACAAACTTGTTTGTAGTGTTTTTCATTAATTCTGATTTTGTAGACAGTGGTGTTGATCTACCTATATATTTTTTTCTGCACATGGTAACATACCATTCTGTTTATGTCAGTTATGCTTTCTAGAAAATGGGCTGGGATACTACATGGCCAGATAAAGAAAAAAGTGAATTTAATTGAATTAGAGGAGGCAGTTGGTGAGAATTCTGAGGTTTTTAACCTGAGTGAGAGAGCGACGTCTGTGTCAGGAACAGCCTGCACGGGTCTGACAATGCAGGTAGTCTTTGCAATGGTCTAAAAGCAGGTTCTAAAAAATAAATAAAATTCATATAATAGACTGAAGGAAAGCTTTTTTTTGTTGTTTTGCCTTTTTTTTTTTTTTTTCTTTTTATGTTAAGGTCAATGATTACAAGCTGCCTTAACTATTTTCCGATATAAGGAAATATGTTTTGAACTTAGGTAGGCACTCCCTCTTCTCAGAGAGGTTAAATGAGGAAAACTGGTATAACATCTTATGGCTTTTTTTGTTCTGTGGCCCCCAAAACACCAGTTTTCATTTCTGACAGAATAGCTGTGACTACATCCCAGATGTGTGTACAACTCCTGGTGCTTTACAACAAAGCCAGGCTATTTCGCAAAGGATGCTAAACTCTTTAATGCTTGACTAATGACCCTTCTCAGAGTCATAATCTAGTTTATCCTACACAGGCAACCACGTAGTTGTTTGACTAATGCTGTAGCTCGGGAAGAACACCAGCGATGAAAGATATAGCTTCGGGAGAAACTGCTGGATAGATGACACGGTAGATCCCGTAGATCATTGTGATGGCTCATGAAGACAGGTGGTATGCTGTGGGACTGCTGTGGCACCTCCAACTGTGCTGCCATTCTTTTCTTTAAGCAAGGAAGTTCATATGATAAGAAGGAAACAGATGTCTTTGGGCTGGAAGTCTGGTCTTGTGTTCTAACTATTAATGGCTTTTGTGCACTGCCATTCTCATCTGACTTATAGGTGGGTGTGTGCTAAGTAAGCATGGTCTTATGTTGCCCCATTCATCCCAAGTTTGTTACCTATGGGACAAAGTTACTGAGTCCTGGCTCAAGACCAAGAGTTTGAGGATACTTCCTATAAAAAACTTTTTTTTTTTTCTCCTCAATTTGAGGTTGTGTGTTGGATTATTAAATGTCTTCTGAAGTTTCCTTGATCTCAGGCAGCATGCTGTTTTTTGTTTGCGTTGTGTGGCTTTGTTTTGTGTTTGTGTGTGTGTTTTCTTTGAAGTCCTTGGAGAGGATAATGTGGTGGTTTTGTTGGAACTGTGACAGAAGCAGAAGCTTGTGTTGGCATTCTGACATGGAGAATTGCAGGGCCTTCATCAACCTCCTCCATGAATGTGAGGTAACTAAAACAGCACCGCTAGCTTAAAAAAAATCAGATTTCAAATTTTCATAAGTGTTACACTATTGGAAGGAGCTCTGTTCTCTGCTGTTCAAATCGCAGGTTGGATAAGAGATTTTTCCTTCCTTTGGAGGAGAGGTTTTGGTGACAGATAGATTGTTTTGCCATTGGCTTTTCCTCAGGTGGCTGAGATCTCATGTGCTAGTTATTTTTCATCCATACTTGTTCTGCTTCTTCAAGTTCCCCTAGTAGGAACAATAGAAAAAAAAAAAAAAGAGATTAAAGCTTTTTTTTTTTCTTGTGTTAAAGCTGAACTGTTTTGACATCTAATTGTTTTAACTCTGGGCAAAGAGTGCAACTAATTTTGTCTTTGCAAATTATAGTTAACATGTTAACAAAGATGCTCTGTGGACTTGCTGAGGTTTCTTAAGCTACTAATGAAACAATGAATTATCAAAACAAGTGAGGAACTTGTTCTGCTTCTTCCTTCTGGTTGTGTTTTGCAACTTCTTTGTCAGCAGTTCTCAAAGAGAAGATCTATTTTGGTAAAAATGGATTAAACAGGTTGAATTATATTGTGTGAATATTTCTGAGACAGTCTTGATTTTGTTTGCTATAAACTTTGCTTATTTAATTCCTATGGTCTGTGTCTATAAAAAAGATGTTCTTTTCTTGACCAGCCAAACGTAAACTTCCTATTAACTTCCTAAGGAAGGAGATCAGCTCTAATGCATCCCCAGTTCGCTTATTTACTCGTAGTCTGCTTTTCTTGGTGCAGAACAATTCAATTAAAATAATTCTCCAGCATTCAATTAATATGAATTAGGGTGGAGCCCATAAAATGGAGGTGACTTGAGGAACTTCTGCAAAGGTAAATTTCCATTGACTATGTGGGTATTTTCCTGTCTTTTGTGTGTAACTTAGGAAATAACCTTTTTTGAGTTATTGGAACATAGAAACTGAATGCAAAATATTCCAGCCACGTAGGTAATATTTTCAGGCAGAAAAACATCTGAAAGATCTAACCGATTATTTGGGACAGTTTCCTTAAAGGTCATTGTTTCTCAAGGATTGTGAAGATAGATAGTCTGTGAATGAAGAGAGTCAAACTTTCATTTATAGTTTTATTTTATATATCAAGGTGATTTTTTTCAAGTCAAGACTGTCAAACCATTACGCATCTTATTAAACAGAAAATGGTGACTTAGGAATTGGTGGTAGAGGTTAGTGTTTGCATTTGGGTTACAGTAACTGCAGTGACCTTTCACAGAAATAATTTTCTGATTCTTTTCTTAAGACTCTTAAGAAAAGATTAATACACTCCATGTGAAAGATGGTAGGAGTTGCAAGGTCAACCGTATAAGTTTAAAAAACAAAAAAGATTAAATGAAGGTAGCCTAATTGGAATAATTTTGGTCACGATTACTTATTTGTCTGGGGAGACAGAGGCCCCATAAAATAGCATGGACTTGTCCCTCATTCAATGAAGACTAAGTCGAAAAAAAAAAAAAAAAAAGACTTGTTTTCAAGTCATATTCTCTGTATAATGCATTTGATACTTGAGGAAAATTAAGTTGTAAGAAGCTATTAGGAGTTTTCTCATGCTTTTTAGCCTTTAGGCCAAAAGAACCTGAAGATTTTACTTTCCTTATGTTATAGACAGTTTGAGGCTGATGTGATATTGTTGTGTTCATTCTGCAACCTATGCCTGATCAAAGCATGCTGCCTTGCTGTCTTCGGACAGTTTGAAAATTAGCCATTGATAGTTTGTTTCAGTACCTAAAAACCTAATTTTTTTAGAAAAAATGCTTGATTTATTTTTCAGTTTGAAAGATGTTAGAGGATACGATTGTAATTTATGTAGTGGAAGATTAAATTAAAAAGCCATTAGTATAACTGAGGTGATTGACTATGTATATAGAAGAATACTATAGAATGTAGATAAAAGAATAGAATGATGCAGTGGTGGAACTATACCATAGGAGCTATGTTTACAATACAGATATAAAAACATTGTGTAGGAAATGAAGTGAGCAACTTTTGAGATGCTTTGTAAATTCACCTAAGTGAATTTACAGATACATATAGATACATGGAGGCATCTAGACACCTTCAGGCTAAGAGGATGATGTTTTCAAGAGCTGGGCTTTCCTGTTAGAGCCACCAAATACAGTTTCTGGTGCATACACTCACGTGTGAAACTGTAACACTTAGGTACCTGTTAGACTGCAACAACACAGGTACAAATACAGAGTAGAAAAAAAAGAAAGCTCACTAACGTACTATTAAAAGAATACTAGAAAAACTGTTTTGAGATGCTTTTTTCTGTAGGTAACTTTATTAAAACTTAGGCAATCAATTTCTTCAATGTTTATATAACCTCAGAAAACTAAACAAAAATCCGTGTGCTAACGAACTGCTTTGAAAATGTCTGTTTAGGATTAATTTAGAGAATTCTTTCAACCAAAAAGTATGTGTACATATTTATCATGTTAATAAAGATATATTCAATTAATTTTGAAAACCAGGGTAGAAAATTAATTTCCCTCCCACAGTCTTAATGAAGAAATGAAGAAACTAATTTCCCATTGCTGTTAGAGGGGTAATCCACTCCTTCACATATTAAGAAATTAATGTAACACATCCACTCAGCCAAAGAGCCTCTGATTCCTACCCTCCCCCCAGTCTCTTACACCAGCTTATTTTGTATAACATAATTATGAAAAACAAAATTGAAAGAGACTAACTCTTTTTCTGTTTTTCAGTATGCACTAGCCCTAGTATGCTACTGTTCCTAGTGAAATCATCCATTGAGTTTTGTGGTATTTGCTTGTTCTGGCTTTTCTCTAACAACAAAATAATTGTGTACCTAATAAATGAATAATAATTTAAAAAAAGGGGGGGGGGAGAAAAATGAGGAAAAAATGACTGCCATCATATTTCTTTGTAGTATTCGATTTATTTTTTTTAATGTGATAAAAAGGCCATCATTATTATTTGACCTAAATACAAAAGAAAGATGTTTTCTTATTTTAAAACTATTTTTGAATCTGATAACGTTTGAATCTGATTAACATATTTTTCAAGCTAAGAATATATTTGAGAAGAGTTTTATAAAATAACTTGTTGATCTGTTTTTTCGTCATGGTATTTTGAAATGTGTATTTGAGAGATGCTTAGAATTACTGTACTGGAAATTATTATTTTTTGTCTTAAGACCATGTTTATTTGACATAAGAAGCTTGATTGTTTTTTAACAGCACCACCTGTGCTAGCTGACAGTACGCTCAGCTGGAGTGCAGTTTGTAACATAAGGAAGAGAACTGAGACTTAATATTCTTTCAAGGAATGCAGTTCGGATAAAAACTGAGAATCTGACCAAGATACTGAAACTTGTTACTTGTAGCAAACATTTTTAGGTTTAGCAAATGTTTGATGTTGAGTGTTCAGCAAAGCACTTCACTTCAACTTGTGAACAGTGCCATTGACAGTAAAAAGCTGGAAGGTGAGCGAGTTCTTAAATGATTGCTTGGTCAGGACTGTTTTTGCAACAGGTGGAATAATTGAACTTTGATATTACTGGTTTTATTTTTTTAATTTTCACTACTATCTTCTGTGAGCATGGAATAATTTGGAAAATGGGGATATATCCAGGGCAAGAAGCAATGAACATACAGCTACTCTAAGGACAGATGGAATTCCAACAAGTCTTCTTGGAAGGACTTGAGGCTATATAAAATGAAAGGATTTAAAAACTGGAGGTAGGAGGCCAAAAACTTTATTTTGGTATGCAGGGACAATGGAAAGAAATTCATTTCTCTCCTTCATGTCCCTTCTCTCCACTTTGGTTTGAGCAGAAGTAACAGAAGTAGCACAGGATTATAGATGCACTTGGTGTGGGAGGAGGAGCAGTGGGATGGGGGATCTGAGCTTGGCAGAGAGCAGGAGTCCCAGATTCCCATGGGCTGGGAGCCCCAGCCCCATGCTGGGCTCTGGCTCACAGCAATATGGGCAGGAACTTCTCTCTGATGGGCCACATCGCTGCACTTCCCCCAGCCCTGTGCCCAGCTCAGCAGTGGGGCTGTGATAGGGAAATACCTAAAAACTTAGAAAGGGGAAATATCATGGAGTTTTTTTGTATGTAAAAATATGGAACCATGTTTGGTTGTTACCCATTTTTATCAGAAAAGGTATTGAAATTTTCCATTCAGATTGAATTCCTCACATTAGTGAGGATGAATATAATCTCAGGATCATCGTAGCATATCAATAAAACTGATAACAGGCCAGCCACATTCTGTGCAGCAGTAGCACTTCTTCTGCAGCTTCAGAGAGAAGTTTCCTGAATATAAGTAACTTAAAAAATAAATAAATAAATAAAAAGCGGATTGAACTGCAAATGTTACCACAGAAATACGATTTGACAGGTTCCAAAGTTGCTAAGTAAATATTGCATTATTATTTCAAGTTACTTGGAATACTGTCAGTAGTAATAACATCTGCTGAAAAAGAAAAAGCATTTACTGGAACATGCACCATTTGACCAGTGTGTTTCACCAGCAAGTATACGTTTTATTTCATCTAAAGCAGGTATAACCAAAGATGGATACAGATTTCAGATTGTAGCTGAAGATATGAGTTATACGTTGGCTTTGTTAGAAAGCCAAATGTCGTTGACATATTAAGTACAAAAACATATTTTAAAAATAATTGTTTTCTTCAAATTTAGTATAAAATTTATGTAATGGCTGACACTGGTAGAATTCATAGCAGAAAATATTAAAGCAACGACAAAGTTTTGTGCAGCATATTTTTTAGGCTGCCAAATGTCTTTCTAAGGTTGGAAAGCTGTGGAGAGTCGCAAATGTGATTTCCAACAGCTGTCACGGCCAACAGCTAATGGCTGAGAGTCACCAATCTGCTGTTCATTTTGTAGCGCTGTCTCTAAGCTGCAGGAGAGAGGTCAGCCCTCCGCTCTCCCTTCCTAGCTTCCAACCGTGGCCTTGACAGGAATAAATCTGGGGTCAGCAGTGGCACTCAGATCTAGATGGCGTATTTCAAGCCTTCGGCAAAGAATGCTTTCTGAGTTGTGCTTTGGAAAATATTACGTTTCCTGGAATCTTTGCTTCCAATAAATATTTTAGGGTTGTGCCAAGTAAATCACTGGATTTTTATGAAAAGCAACTTCCTTCCCAGTGAGTGTGATCTTCCCCTACAATGCAGGTTGTGTGGCGTTAAATGCACCAAGCTGTCACTGTCAACTTTATGGAAAGACTCTTTCACTATAAAATTTACAGAAATAGTGCTTTCGTGGAAGTTTGTGGTGCTGTCAAAGACGGTGTCCGTGCCAGAAGACAAAGAGGAGAGGAGGAAATGGGGGTCCCCACTCACACCCGCCCGCCTCCCCTCAGCCCCTGCAGGCCCAGGGCCCAGCTGCAGGCCCTGAGGTGGGTCCGGCCTGCACCCCACTGCCTGGTGAGGGGCCAAGGGGGGCAGCTTTGGGGTTTTGCCTACTCTGAACCTGGTGTGGGTGTTGGAGGTGTGAGGGTGGTTGAATCACTGGCGAGAGGGGAAAAAAGGTGTTTTGCTGCTCAGCATGGAGGGCCCTGGCACTGTTAATAAATTTGGGCCTTGCCCAGAGGCCACTCTCTCACTCCTCTTTTTTTTTATCGTGTAAGGTTTAATTTTTTTCACACGGATTTGTTTATGCAGTGTCCCGTCCAAAGTCTTCAAATGACTTGCTGAAGTTTCTAGTCAGGCTACTTGCCTCTGGGCAGGCTTTGCCACACAGGGGGTCTGTGAGGAGATGGCTGATACATGGCGCATCTCTTCTGTCAGCGCCACCTCCCACAGCCTGAGTCCAAACAAGGAGCACAAGAGCAGGAGTATTTATCACGGTAACCTATAGCAGGATGCAAATATATAGGATTAGGTACTTGTTCTCAGAGGCAGGAACCTTCTTCACCAACATCAACATTCTCCATGAGCAGAGAAGAAAAAACTTTTCCATACCTCAGTGAACTCTTAATTCATTTTGAGGTCTTACTGTAAGAATCCCAAAATGTTTAATAGCAACTTTATTGTAAATTGTCTCGAAGGATTTGTAGAAGAAAAACTATTACTTAAACTAATACTTTATTAGACACAATTTAAAAAAAAAAAAGTCTCCATGAGTTAGTTCTGAAGATAACGTAACTCCTTTGCAAAACTTTGGGAATAAACATCAATAGTGCCTGCATTTGGGGGAAAAAAAGATTGCAGGTGCTTCTCTTGCTGACTTTTCCTTGATCTTTTTGGACTAAATTTGGTTAAGAGAGCAGTTTGTTGCCCTTAATGAGCCCATCATGTGAGAAAAATGCTGCAGTTCAATATGTTTTATGGAAGCATCATTCAGGAACAACTTTCTTTAATGTGTTACATCCCTTCTTACATCCCTTCCTCGGTGTATTGTTATGTAAACATAACAATATGTAAACATAACAATATGTAAACATAACAATACACTGCTTATTCCTCAGCTTATTGTTATGTTTAGACTAATTCCTTACTTGATGGTATTGAGTCTAAATATTGCTTTGACTTATACTTGGTATATTTATTTCACGACTATAACTACAAAGAAGTATGAACTACAAAATCATAGTGCTACCTGAATAAATTTGGTCTTTGTGCAGAACTCTGCAGCTGCTGTTGTACTGCCAGAGAGCTTTTAACAGATGAGAAAGTTAGCTGAGGTGCTCATTGCTCCTGGTGTCTTAATCCTTGCACAAACATGTTTTTAGAAAACAATTCAGTTTTATTCAAAGGCTCTAGCTGTAATTACAGCGCGTTGTTTCAGGCCAGCACAGTTCATTAGGTTGTCAACTAGGTGGCAGTATGGCTTAAAATAAAAGGTATGCTACTTTGAATCATTCAGTGTGCAAGACCAACAGATGTGCTGCGTTTCTGTAAAATGATCTCTAGATTTTGCTGTTTCTAAAATCTGGGTAAAACGAGGTTCCCATGAGCTAATGATCCATTGAACAATTAATGCCTTTACACTAATACTTAAAAGGACATCGACTAAATCTTGAAAAATATTGGAACGGAAAGGTTAGGGAGAAGAGAACTCAATCCCACATGAGGGTTAGAAGTACATGCACATTTTTACTGTAACTGTCCTCTTCTCTTTCTTAAATTTTACTGGAAAAAGTTGAGGTGTCTGCTCCTATTTTCTTAGTAATATTTTTAATTGTGCTTAGAAAAAAAAATCCTTTTACCTTTATTTTTTCTTTAAACCATAGTATTGTCTTATAAAAGGCAGATAAAATATACTATATAATTGGTTTTGATTACAGAAGGTAAGGATTCAGAAAACTTATTTCTGTGTTTATTAACCTGTGAACCAACTTGCATGTTATGGAAATTTTAAATAATCTGTTTTTTGAAAATGCCTGGGCTAGCTAGTTTTTGGAAGATTGTATATTTTTATCCAAAAAAAAAAAAATCCTTTTAAGTCTTTATCAAATTCTTTTAATTCCTGAAGTCATCCTCTTTTAGTGCACGTGTGTGTGTGAATGAATGCAGAGCTCAAGCAATGCAATGCAATGCTTGAACAAGCAGTTCCATTTTCTTTAAGTTTCATCCAGAATTCAACAGGTAGCTAATTTTGAAGTACCTGACAAAATATTCAAAAAAATTCACTTCAGGTTGCTCCACATTTGAGCATCTTTTCACGGAATTCTGATTCAAAAAGGTAAATTGACACACTGATTGCTTGAAAAGCTTATTATTACTCAAAATCCAGCTTTGAAGGTGGAATAAAATAAATATTGAGTTGGAGAAACTTTCCCACATGGCTTCTGGGTCATCAGTTTGGTCTTGTCAGGAATGTTTTGTTCATTTTCCCTCACTTTTTGTTGTTGTACGTTGAGTCTGCATATAGTAAATATCAGTTTTATTTAGATTGGTTGAAACAGATAAAGATCTTAACCATTTGATGATATTTTGTGATAGTTCACCTATCTATACTCTTTATCAGTAGCTTCACTAACATGTCGAACCTGAGAGGTGGGAAAGTGGTATCTTACAGAACAGCACAAAAACTTTTAGGGAAAAGGGAAAAAATCCAGGCCTGTTACTTTTTAACCTGAGGGGTTTAAGATCTAAGAGTTATTTGGCCAATACTTCTCTCACAATTTTATTAAAGCATGACATTTTATAGAGAGGTACTAGTAACATAAGACAATATGGTGGTATCTGAGGATGTTTTTGTCAGCAAAGCCGCTAAGGAATTTTTTTTAGGACAACTGTATTGCGTTAAGGATGTAATGTTGGACTACCTTGCCCCCTTCATCCCAGGCACCGTATTTCACTGGAAGGGGAAATTCACTGGCAGGAAATTCACTGGATTTTGGTTTTGGAATACATGCACATCTTCCAGAATAAAAACCTTTACAATTACCTTGAGTTTAAACAAATACTATTGAATTTGGACCAGAATATGACAGATGAGGGCAGCTTGATGTGACTAGGACTGGGTGGTGGTTTTTCCCCTTTGGAAAAGGGGAAATAGTAGCAGGTTCACAAATGTGTTCCTTGGATAAAATGTGCTGAATAATGGATCTCTACTAGGTGGAATAAATCTGTTATTTTATTTCTTCAGCTGTTAGAGCAGTGAAGAACATCTTCTCTTTCTTTAGCAAAACAAGCAATACATTTATTTGCTGTCTTTGTTTCAAAAATTTTCATAAGCTCTCGAGAAAATTCTATGCTAAGGTAAATTAGTGCAAGTGTAACCCCTAATTTTACAAAACTATAAAGAAGGCTAGAGCTAGCTAATGAAAAAGAGAAGATCCAGTGACGTTTCTTACTAAGCTATTAGTTAAGGGGATAGAGAGTGTTCTCCAGAGAAGTACTGAAGCAGCCTGGTTCTACCAGCACCCAAAGGTGCACTGTCACGACATAAATTGCATGCTGGTAGAAATGTTTTACTTGACTATATACAAAGCAACGCATGATCCAAATTAGTGCTCTGTGCTAATTTCAGAGTCCTGTAGTTGCAAGGCCAAGGTGAAAAATTCCTGTTCTCTTCCATTTAGTGGAAGGGTCACAACTGGGCTTTTATGCATTGTCAATGAATTAGCAAGCTGGAAAGACCCTTTGCCTAACCTAGGGCAGCTGTTACTATAGTAAGTGTATGTTCCCCAAATTTACATCTCAGTAATATATGGATAAAAAATTCTAGGGAATAGTAGAATAAGTCAATATTTATCTGAAATTAGCATAAGCTAGACAGTTAAGTATCTTGACAGTACCACTTGACTTACTGTAAAGTTCAATAAATCATAGATGACAATGGATAGATGCATTTAATATCTTTAACTCACTTGTGGAGGAAAGTATCGAAAATGAGTTGCATGATAGATTTTGTACTAGGAAGGAAATACTTCAGGTTGAACAGTACCCTGCTGGTTGTAGGCGTGTGACTTCTGGATGTGCTTGAGGCACTACCTTCTTTCCCAGAACTGTGAAAAGGTGTGAAATGTCTAGGTTATTTGGTTTTTGATTTGTACATTTGAATGGAGCCAGTGGATCTGAAGATGATTTGCTAGTAGGCAAATCCAGCATGTTAGTTGGGTGTGGGTGGTATCTGGTGTACAGAAAGGCAGTTGTTCTTCCCAAGGGGATGGTATTTCCTCTTGTTGAAGATGTGGGATGGAGAGGTGTTGCAAAATTCTATTGAAAGTGGAAAAATAACTTATTTTTCTGTAGATCCAGAAGTAGAAAAATGAATTAAAACAATATCAAGCATAACCACAGAAAATATCTTTCAGCTGCTGAAGGATTTAAAATAAATAACCCTTCCCACAAAAATGGTCTGAGTTTAAAATTGGTGTTTTTTTTCCTAAAAACACAATTACAATAGGGAGAGTGCTGTCTTTGAATATTATTTTATCAAAACAAGCCTAAGAACTCCAAAACACTGCAACTCTCTTGATCTTGTAAAATACATGTTAACCTCCTTAAATGCTTACACGGTGGATTCTGAACAAGTGTATGGTTCTCACATTATGTAGTGTATTTCAGTTTTGTTGCCTTGTTGTTTCCCCTAGGTAGGAGATATGCCGAGCTGTGTTATAATCCAAGCTTTGTCACTGTCAGCAGATTCTCTCCTCATAGAGGAACCCTGTTTGGTTTATCAGCAAGGTGTAAGGCAGACTTTATGATTGGAATCTGGAACACCTGCTTCACCCCCAGTGCTTTCTGGTGAGCTCTTCATAGCATAAAGGGGGATCTTTAAAGGCTTGTTATGCCCATTTGGTGTAGCGGAACACTTGTCTAATTTCTAGTCGATTCAGAACAGAAATTAAGGCTTTATCCCACATTTTTAATTTAGGATAAGAATAGGGTAAAGTCAAATCTGTTTTTACTTCTTTCCAGTGAAAGCAGATATTTGAACAGTATCAAAAGAAAAGGCATTTCCTTAGGAAGAGAAGATGTATACACGAGGCATTGTCTTGCTTTTAATGCATCAGGCAGTGCCTCTAAACTTGTTCGGGGGCGTAAAGGATTGTGAAAGTAACCTTATCCTCTGTGGTTTGATCTTTTATTTTTAACAGTGGTACCATCTTATTTAAAATTCAGTCATACTGTGCCATTGTTATTTAGGAAGACTTCTTAAAAGTGATTTAAAAGTGTACAATATCCTACACTTCAGTACAACGTGATAATGTGGAACACGCTTGTTAAATTGTAATGTAACTTGGTGGTTCTACTGCACCAATGATACCTTGTAAATGCAGTATCGTGGCATATTCAGATATGAATGCTAGCTCTTAACTCGGCATAACTGTATGCATGTGGATGTTTTATGTTCCTGGATACATTTATTTCAGTTGCATAAACTTCTGGACTGCTTTTCACCAATTGTCACAGAAGCATTTATTACAGTTAAAACATCAAATTTAGTGGCCCGCATCTGAAGTTTATGCATCTGTAAATACCCATAAACAAGCAAGTGAAAATCAGTAATTCTTTATCCAGGATGAGACGTACCTAAGAGTTGACTCAGCCTAGGCTGAAATGCCATAAATTACCTTGTTTCTAAAAAGCCTCTCAGGGTGCTGCTAAAATGTACTGAAGGGAGGGGGGGTGGTGTTTAAAAAAATAAAAGTAATAAAATTCTGCACACATGCAATATTCAAATGCGTTAAGTTGAATAGCAGTAGGAGGAATGTCTTTCAAAATATTTTTTTTTTAAAGATATTGCCATCAGTTGCACTTCTGGTGCTGGAATGTTTTAGTTAATATCAAAACCTACGGTTGTTATTGTGGTAAAATGATAGTGTGAAATTGATGCTGTTATTCTATAACAATAAGGACGTGACTCATGTATTTTATGTACACATGCATTCAACTGTAGTGACAAATGGCTTCATGCTGTGTGATTAAATGCATATTAGCATTTGCCCTAGGCATTTGATTATTACCATCTTTACTTCATTACATTACCACACTGTATGGCCATATAATTTATAAGATAATACAGACATCACTTTGTTGCTGATAGGAATTATTCTGTTTTATGGATGGTGTCCTTTAATTTTGCCTTTCATGGATTATAAAATTGGTTAATATCTGCTGAAGTGAATCACTGGAGAAGCAAATAAAGATGTTGGCCTCAGGTCACAGTGTCATTTGTGATACTGGCAAAATCTTACAGCCTCATTTATCCCTGTACATGATTGATAACACCATGGGTTAAATGGAGAAAGCTTTGCTTCCATTAAAGGATCATCATGAATGAAGACCTCCCACTTAAAAGTCAGGCATGATGAGAAGACAAGAGACTATCTACAGGTCAAATTAAATAACTTAAATAATTTAAGTGGAATGACAGTGTAATTTGTTCATTCTGTGTTATTACCCTGACCCCTATCAGGCTTATAGGCTAACTTACTTTCTAGTGTAGGGTATTTAAGATGTAATTTTTAATAAGTGCTTTTGAAAGATATAAAGCCCTTTATGGCACTTAAAATTGTGTTAAAATGGATTTTATAATGTGCTTTTTAAAAAGTAATTTTTGTCCTTATTTTGTTAAGCATAAAACAAGTAACGGAAAAGCAAACGTGGTAAACACTTCAGAATCAGAACTTCATTCATTTTTACTTCTTAATTTCTAGAATGTTATCTTGTGTATGCTCCAGAGTATTTATTTTTTTTATGTTTTAAAATTATTTTGACGAATACCAATAACTGAGGTAAAAATGCACCTGCTTAATTAGGAATAGCTTTAGTTACACCAGGGGTTTTCTTGTATTTGCTTTGTCAGAAAGACACTTACCTATCATGTGTCTTCATAGTATCTCTAGATAGCTGTTTTAATGAAATATCCAAAGTAGGCATTTTACCAGTGTATATGGCAGATATGTGAAGGTATTAAATTCTGTACCTTTATCATTATAATTTGTCTAGGTTTCTTTCTTCCAAGCACGGTGTGAACTACTTAGCAGGTAACCAAGTTCTTTGATGTCTGTGGCGGAGGCACCACAGGGGTGTCTCGTGCTCAACTTGGAGGAGGAGAGGGAGCGTGTGTTACACGTACTGTGCCTTGCAGTTCCCAGCAGCAGGCTGTGAAGCGTTTTGTTGCAGCCTCAGAAAAAGCAGCCTGACCTCCTTGTAGCAGAACGAGTACAAATTGCGCGTGAGGAAATGGTACTTCACGATGAAGGGATGGGTGAAGACTCAATGAGCTTCTCTCGGAAAAGCCTTTATCCTTTCTCACTGCTTTAGGGAGGTGATGTCTTGCTTGTCAAGTGCTCTTGCTGAGCTCAGTGAGCTGGGGGAATGTCCAGAGATGCCTGAGGCCTGTTTTGTTCCATCCCTCGGTGTGTAACATGGGTTTGAAAATATTACCCTAAGAAAGTAATTCACAAATTGTTTCTGTGATGGCGAAGAAAATCACAAACGTCAGTGTGCACAGGTTAATGCACCAGTTCTACCAGTTAACTTGAACAGGAATCCTTTCATAACTGAAGCTCAAGTGCACCCTTCTTTGTAGGGTGGGACCCAGAGTTAGGAAGTCATTTTTCTGTATCAATTTTTTTTGCAAGCACAATTATTTTTCTTTTCCTCTGATAAAACAGGCAACCAGTTCTCCATGTGGTAACAGTACTATGGCATGAAAATCCATTGCTGCAGAATCCTCCAGCTCCAAGGTGTAATGGGAGGTGACAGCAATAGAATTAGAGCATGTATCATGTCTTAACGTTATATGCACAAAATTTTACCCTTCAGATCAGAATATAGCAGGATTTAAAATTGAAATCAAATGGCTTCATGCCTAATTTACTATGCCTAATATCAGTGCTGTTATTAGCTTTGTAGCTGTGATAACCTCCCAATATTTGGTATAATATAAAAATGTTGTTTGTGCTTTATGAATTACTGGTACAGTATCTATCAGTAGGGAACAGTTTTTGGGAACTTGGATGAAAGAATTCATGTGTGCTTTCCAGGGGCTGATTTAATTCTAATTTTTTTTGGCTACAAGTGTTTTTTAACTAGGGCTTTAATTAAAAAAAAAAAAAAAATTGCTTGAAGTTGTACATGTTTGTACGTTGTTCTTATTCAGACTTTCGTGCATCTCTTTTTCTTTAGAAGTCCTTCAAACACATTTTCATGCTAACAAAGTAATTTAAATATTTCAGACTCTTTTCCTGTTTTTTAGCAAAACCATAATTTCAGTAACTTAGTTGGAATAACTTCTTGTGGTGGGGCAACTGAGCAAGAAATCAATCAATTATCCACAATCAAGCAGCTTAAATTTGATCTATGCTAGGGTTTTATTTAGACAACAGAAGAAAAAGCAGTGTGTCCTGATTTGTGGTTGTTATGGCCCCATGATACAGACCAGGTCTCCTCTCTTCCTCCAGGAATTCCTTCCCCAGGGTTGTGCAGCAGTGGCCAGGTCGGTCGTAACTCCTGCGCTCTGCCCCAGCCTCTTCAGCTCTTGGTGCAGAAACCCCCACAGAGTTCTCTGGGGACAGGGTAGGGCTGCGTTGAAGGCGTGTACGTGACTGGGTTCATTCTAGCACGCTGCTGAAGATGAAGTCTTGTGTGTATATACGTGTCTGTCTATATAGACAGGTAAATAAATCTGCAAAATGCAATGAAATATGTACTGTTACCTTTTCAGTCATCATTTGATCTACAAAAGTGACAAAAGTATTGTAGTACTCTCTGGTGTCACTAAAACAAACTTTGTCCCTGGGAAGGCTCATGTGTCTTAGAAGAGTTGCACTAATATTACTCAACAACAATTGGTGTAGCTAGCTTAAAGCCCCAAAGTTGATAGTGATCTCACGGGAATAGAAGGAAAAGTTTTCTTCTTACAAGCAGAAATCCCAAATATTACCTCTAGTTCATTATTTCAAGTCAGTTGGAAGATCTTTAAAATCCAGCCTGATGTATGACTTTTAACACCGTGAGGTAGGCAGTGTTAGGCTTCTCATGGCTCGCCGTGTTAGTTGCAGTACCTTCATGCCAGTGCAGGGCAGTAGCTCTGGGAGGGAGGAGTTCTACTTCCTTTGTGCTCATCACTCTTCATTTAAAACTGAAACCAAGCCCAAAATAAAGAGAGAAAAAAAAAAAAGAGTATGGCAAATGAATGATAAAGCTGTTTGTTTTTTACAATATTACACACAGATTTATAATGGAAAAAAGTGATTGCTTAACAGCTATAATGAGTGGTTTTATTCTTTTCAAAAAATCTGCTTCCACATTCGCAATTTTGCGGTTTGAATATCCTCTTAAAGATAAACTGAAGAGGAAATGTATGCTTTTATTTTGCAGACAATCTGTAAGAATGGATGAAGACTTTAAACCACAGACACTTGACTCCAGTCTTCAGAGTCCCTCAGAGACATTGATTTCCATTCGACTGTTGGACTTTAAAACAAGTTTATTGGAGGCTATAGAAGAACTGCGTATAAGAAGGGTAAACGTTTTTATATTGATGTTTTATTTCTGTCTTCCTGTATGTAATCACAGAAAGCATTGCATAGGTATAGGTAAATTGCATACTGTATTTTAAGTAATTCACCAACTACAAATACGCTTTTAAAAAATCACGTGGGCTTACACAGTGTCCATAACTGAAATTTTCTGTGTAGGCTGCACAAGACAACAGGGTTGCATGGAAATAATGAATTTGACTTTCCTATAATTATGTACAGGCTGCTACAGTTGATCACCAGGCTATATACAAAAGTGATCTATATTTTGCTTCTGTATTTCCTTGTAGTCGTTTCTTCTCTTACAGTGTGGCTGCTGATAAGGAAAGGAAGAAAAGCTAATCCAAGTCGTTGCCAACTCCATAAGTCTTTCTTGTTTAGCACATGGTAAATCAAGGATTAAACTACTAGGTTAGAGCCCTACAATACTGGTATATGAGTATGGTGGGGTAGGGGATATTTTTGAAATAAGAGTAGGGTCATTATGTAGTACTAAGGTGAAATTGTTTCTGCACTATTGAAGGCAGCTATGTTTTTCTGTGGTTAATTTCTCAATTGTGTATGGGTACACGCTTTTTCTTCTATTTCTTCCGTTAGCATTTCTGAACTGTTTTGTTTTGGAAGATCTAAAGTATGTCTTTCTTCATTTGATGAATTTGACCTGTTCAAAAGCTGTGTATTATTACTTTAAAATATTAGTATTGATGACATGTTTGATGTATGCTTATTTTGATCTAAGTTAAATGCTGTAATCCTCTCTTTAAAAAATATAAACAAAAGAATAACGGCCATAAAAAATCAAAGGAAAAGTGCACAATCCCATTTTTTTGGTGCAGTATTGTTGAAATTCACCACAGCTTCATCCCTAAACTCTTATTACAATGATGATGTTTAGTCTAGCCTATTTTTGTATTAAAAATTAAAGCCTGAAGACCTTCTATAATTATTACTGAAGTGTACCTTAAGATATTAGCTAGACTCCATTTATGTTGTTAACATGACTACACGTTTTTAATATCTTTTGTCAGAGTCTTAAAATTTTGTAGTGCTATGGACTTCATCTTTGGGGATATTTTTGTTTTTGTCTTTCTCTTTTGTGTCTGCTATATCACAATAGTAAGTGATGTATTTTAGAGAATGTTGCCTCAAGAGGGTAAGCAATTTTTTGGTTAAAGGTTCTTTACATTTCAAAGTTGATGTTAATTCCAAGAACCAATTCCATAGATAAGACATGCTACTCAGTTGCTAAAACATCTGTACCTTCCTTAAAAAAAAAAAAAAAAAAGTAAAATAGAATAAAAATATTACCTGCTTTTAATTAGAATTGTATGTCAAAAAAATTAAGCATTTTACACCTAGTCAACTGGAAAGCCTAAAGTGTATCTGCATGCATTTTTGTTGGGTTTAATGATCAATTTAGGTCTGTTGGCTTAGTATGTTTGAAAATTGGAGTATAAAACTTTAATATTTTGAACATGAAGTGGTAATAAAATAATATGGCCATTCATAGTGCCACTCACTTTTTCTTTTTTTTTTTTTTTTTAAAGTAGAATCTTTATAGATGTTTTGCTTTAAAAGAACAGTGCTACAAAATCCTTTGGTGATTTTGGCTCTAAGAGTCTTAAAAATCCAATCACTGCAGGATTATTCTGTAAATTTATATTCAATCCTGAGGACAAGGTAGTGCACACACCAAAATACAATCCGAACTCAGAGAATTGCAGTGCTTGTCTTGCATTGTGGTAGTTTTCCTATGAACGATGACAAAATGGACTAAACTAAACCAATGTCATCTGCTAAATAGATAGCAGAGTTAAAGCTCTACTGGTTTCTTGATTCCTTTGCCACTTGTTTTTCAAACTTCGTTTCCAAGTTGCTTGCGAGGCTTGTAGCAAATTGATAACCCAGTGGAGGCAGTATAGCCAAGTGTAATGGGTTTTTCTTTCGATTTTGTATTTGACCTATGGCTTGACCTTAGATGAGAGATCTTACATCTGTTTGCTTCTGTTTCTCTTCCCTTTGTTGATCTTGCTTGTCACTTGGACAGGATTCTCTTCATGACAGGAACTACCATATATCTGGGGTTTAATAAACTGCTTTGAATAACTTGGATAAGGTTGTACTGCAGTATAAATTCAAACTTATAAAAATAAATTCACAGGTGAAATAATCTGTGCAAAGCTAGTTAGATTAAAAATTAGACAAATAGTAAAATATTTTGTGAACTGATTCAATCCATACTCGATACAATAAAATTGATTTTTTGATTTTTCTGAATGTGCTTATTTAAATAAGTGCATTGAGTTACTTCAAAGCATGTTTTTTACTTTGTTACATGTACAGTTGTAATTAACTTCAAAAATAATTTGGAGGATTTGCTCATAATTCTAATTTTTTTCTTCAAGTAAATGAGTGTTCTGTCATCTTACAGATACAGTCCCAGTTTGTCGATGGTGAGTGCACATGCTTGTTGTAGACAATGCATTACTTAAACTTAGTAGAGCTTCACTTTATTCATTAGTCTGTTTGGAGAGTATGTGCTCTTAATATGAACAGACGTAGGTTTTGTAGCTTCTCATTGCATTCATGTATATATTTAAACTATTACTTCCCCCTCCCCCAGGGATAGGGTTTGAATGTCCTTTTCTCTTTTTGATGCTTCAGCTGTCCCACTCATCACGCACCAATCAGCCAAATGAATGTGGTATTCACCACTAAAAATCACTTTGTTCCAAAGTGGCTCAGCATTGTTCTGCAATCATTTGGCCTAATTTCATTGAGTAATATGAGGCAATCCTCTTTTTAACAGATAAATATCGTCTATTTAATGCTATAAAGTTGCTGTGAAGTAAGTGAAATCGGAAGTCTCTTATGTTTCCTGAAGTACGATGTGTATAGAACAGTGACAGTAGGTTTGAAGACAATGTTTATGAGGACAAGAAAGTGCGTATGTTGTGCATTGAATTTCTTTCTTGGCCTATATACAGAAGAACATCCTTAGTGGGAAAAATGTGAATGTAAATTGAGGGTGTTCTTCCTGATTTGCATAGAAATGTATTCTAATACAGAGGATATGGGGATTTCTGGTAACAGTTGAAGAAGTGTAGGTGGTGATTAGCTGAGCACAAACAAAAAAGACTGAATTTAGTGACAACTTCAAAAAAATTACTAGTGTTTTTCTTTAGTACAAGGGATAAGTTTCAGTGATACGATTCTATACCTGAAAACAAGCACCTGTTGAAGCCCTTTCTGATTGTTAACCAGGACATCAGAATGTCAGTTTAATACTGTGGACTCTGTAATAGATTTCTTCTGTTCAGTAAAAATTACCAAGAATAAATTACCAAGAATAAACATTCCCCTCTGGCTATTCTAATCCAACTTCTTCAGAACAGGGGCCTAGGTTTTCTTTTTTTTTTTTCTATTTTTTTCTTTTTCCTAGGTTTTCTTACAGAGAGGTCATGAAGGAGCTCTTCCCACTTTAACCACTCTCTTCTCTTTCCTTCATTCCTAAAACATACTTGTGCTTTCTGGAAAATCTGAAGGGGTTTGCACTGCACAGTGTAGTGCCATGCAAAACCTGAGCTAGCCTGTTCCAGAATGGAGGTGTGTGTAGTTGTTCTAGCAGGGCTAAATAACGAATTTAGCAGTGCTTCACAGATAACTTGGGCAAGTGGACTTCAGTATTGAGATGCAAATGGAAAGCAGTAGGTTTTAGTATTTGAAAATGACACTTATGCCCAGAAGATAAATTGGTGTTTGCAATACTAACTGAAGACTAAGTTGATAAAACCATAAAGTTGCTCATCAGGAGAAGCGAACCATAAAGACTAAGCTTGACTTATTAGAGGTATTAAAACATTGGTGGACTTGCCAGTTATGGTCATACTGGTTGTACTATATCTAGACCTAAACTAACAGTAGTATACTGTTATATATATATATATATATATACTTATTATTATATTATTATATATACTTATATATATATACTTATTATATAAGTATACTTGCTTGCAAAAGAGCCTGGACTTCAGGTATCTTTAATCTTCTTTGAGTAGAATCATGGGGAGAAGAAAAAAAAAAAGATATTTCAATACTGTACCTTGAGTCAATGAGGGGGGCAGCTACTTTTTTAGAAGGGGGATAAGGCAGAAATGACTGGTAAAACTGAAGAGGATGTCAGGGAAATGAAAGATTTTTGGTGAGATTTATTGCAATTCAAACAGCCAGCAAGCAATAAGTATAGTGATGAGCATGATTTGCAATTTTTTTTTAAACGATAGAGTAAAAAGAGGAAATTAGTGAGAGGAGGAACTTAAGAGTATCCATGCAGTCTTCTAAAAGTTGTGCTTGACTGTTTAGTTCATGAAGGATATCCTAATTATAGCATGAAACAAACAAACTGTAGTTTCTATAAGTACTATTTGATTGAGCTGCATGAGAAATTGGATGTGCAATTTCGTAGGAGGTAGATTATGAGTTCAAAAAAGATAATAAAAGTACCTAACAGCAGTTTTGGCTGCTTGGACGTGAGCCAGCTGTACTCCGTTCCTAAATCTGTTCAGGGTCAAGAATCGAGGGGGCTTGACCAATCCACAGCCCATCTTGTAAAACTACAGCCTGAAGCAAACACTTTAAAGAAGGCTTGACACTTTCTAAAGGTTATAACGAGTAAATAAACCATCAAATTACTCCTCTTTTATTGTTATGGTAGTCTTTTTATAAAAACACTTAAATCCATGTAGTCCTAAGGCATCTAATAAAAAATGAACACTTTTAAGGTTTTGTGTTTTTTTGATACCTCATCAAAGTTATATACAACGTTATGCTCCCAAGTATAACAAAAATGTTTGGGTCTTATTAAACAGCTGTAGGAACTTTTTAAAAAATTGCTTCGCAAGTTTTAAAAGCCTTCACTTCAAAATGGGTAAACTATAAATGTCCTTTGAAAGAAGTAAAAATGATGGATAAGGCTTATAATTGTTAGTGGTTTCACATGAAAACGCTTATCATATAATTGTCATTCTCACTTTAAGTATTTATTATGTTTATTGTTTTTTTTTTCAACAGTAGTTACACATATATACACATTTTTGAGAGCTTCCAGATTTTCCTTTATAATCTGGGAGTAAGTTGGAGTGTTGTTCCCCTAGAGGACTTCAGTTCCTATCCTTAGGTTTCAAAGCAAAGAGCTCATTTAAGTGGAATTTAATGCTGTTTTCAAATCTCTATTTATGTAGCTAAATGTAAAGGACTTGGTGTGGATATGGCAGTTATTACTTATAATTAGGGCTTAAATTTTACATGCTGTTTCCAAGATCAACTGTAAAATTTTCAATTTGTGTACTCATTAAGATTTAAAATACACATTTTAAAATTGAAATGGTATATATGCTTGATTACAATAGTCTTCCAATCCAAATTTTTATATAAATATTTTTATTAGTTTGTACTATTATTACTATTATTTTCTAGATACTAAAGGCTTAGTTTTATTTAGGTAACTGTTACATTTAAGTAAGCCTGGTGTATATGAATGGAAGTTTGCTTTGTCAGAAATTTATAACACTATTGTGTTGCTGCTTTTTTTCTTTCCCTTTATTTCATGAGTTTCATATGGATAGGTACTTGTTGATCTCCAACAACTATTGAAATTAGTGATATTTTTGCTATTAATTTTAGTGAGGTCAGAATCCAAGTGCATATGTTAATCTTTTTTCTTTATCAATTTATCTTCAGAGTTGTATTTTCTGAAGCTAATCACAGTTCAGAGAATTTACAAGAAAAAAATAATTTTAGGCTTTCATTTTAACAAATATAGCAAACTATATGAGTTTACTAAGAAGAGAATGAGAGAGTTACATTCATAGATCTGAAAAAATGTAATAATCATAGAATGACTACTTTTCATGTTTTCAAAATAATGAATATTCTTGAAAAACTGGGTAGCACGTTATGAAAAAGCACACTAGGACTCGATTGCACAGGCACTTCTGATATTCTGGGTGCAGTCTTCTTGTCTGTGTGGATGAGTCCTTGCTACATCACAAGCAGCAATGTGTTCCCGTTACTTCTGTTGCATTGGTACAAATATTTGTGTTCCAGCAGGCTCGATCTGGTCCGTGGGAGAACTGGCTGCATCCTTCTCCCAGGTTAGTTGTCCTCTGGATATGCTGGTGCCTGCTCAGGGGAGTGGCAGAAATATGAAGTCTGGGAAGAATTGTAACTGCAGTGCATTTTTATTAGTTTAGGAATAATTTAGGTAACCCACTTTAAGGGTCAGATTTTATGATCTTACACTTCAGTACAAAACTTTTGCTAATTATGTATCATTTTAATAATATTTGTAGTTTAGTGGCACAAATTGCTTAAGATTTGTAAGAAGCTGTGAGTCAACCTAGTTTGTTTTTGTCACTCCAGGGAACTTAGAATGTATTATCATTAATTGCTTATAGATTATTATGGGAAAACAAAGCCATTGCAACTCTGAAGTACTATTTGTTAAGGCAGAAAAGAGACACACTGTTATCTTTTCAATTCTATTAATTAATTTATTTTATTTTATTTTTTTTTTTTTTTACCATAAGGCATAAGAAATTTTTAGGGATCTTTTCCACCTATAACCTGTTAAGTACATATCATAGGAACTAAATCTAAACAACTTCTCTAGTTCACTGTGAACCAAATTTTAATTTAAAATGTATGTTTAATATTTTACATGTAACATTGACACAAGCATAGAGGCATGCTTTTAGGTCCAACAGGTAACTCCTGAAATATTTAGGAGTAGCCTCCTGTGGGTAGAAGTGTGTGTTATTTCTGTCCACACATGTGCCTGTAAACTGCCTGGCAATCAAGGAAGTCAGTTTTGACCCTGAAACCTATAAAAGATGTCACTGTCAAAAACCTATGTTAAATCACCTTGGGACATATTTTGCCATTTTATTTCTATTGATAATACAGTGGATCAAATGTTACACTAAGTGAGAAAGGGTTGCAAAGCCTTGTTTAAAATGCTCTTACACAAATTGAAGCGCTATAAATATCCTTGTACTTAAAACTTAAACCTCTTCTTTGCACAGGGTTTTAGGAAGAATTGCATGTTTTAGCTGCAGCATATGTCATTCTTTGCAGCCAAATATTTGTATTATCTGCTTCATGACAGGAAGGAGGAAAACCTTCACTTTCTTTCTCTCTTGTTTCTGATTTTTTTTTTTTTTTTTTTTTTACTTCACCTAGCGGTAGTTTGTTTTCTCAATTTGTAATTTATGGCACATAACAGTAGTTAATGGTATTGCAATTCAATGGAGTTTTACTTAACAGGTATCAAGAGATTAATTTCTCCTTTTTTTTTTTTTTTTTTTTTTAACCTTAATGTAGTCACTTGTTCAAGGTAAGGACCACTGCAGAGAAAAGGCAGGAAATCGGCCTTCTGAAGCTCAGAGCAACACATTAGCATAGCTCTAGGTCTTAAGTCCCTTAAAGGATATTATTTTGGCTCTCTATATAAACAGGACAGCAGTGAGTTGTTTATTGTGATATACATAAACAGCCTATGTACTTTTCTTGAGAGAGGTTGTGATTAATTTTTTTTTTGAGGAGAATCTGTTGCTTTTCCTTTGAGTATGGTATTTGTAAAAGAAGGCCAATGCTTGTATTTTTATTTAAAAAGGAAAAAAAAAAACTTACAAGGGAAGGTGATTTCTATTAGGAAAATCTGACTTTAATACCACAGTCTTTCGGGAAAACAATAACTTGTTAGGAACTATGATTAACAGCAGATGCATCTTATTTATTGTCACAGTAGCAGTTTTATTCTTGACAAGGTGCTTGTGTCAGCACAGGAGATGTAACACACCTTCCTAATTGTTCTTTGTCCATCTTCTGGATTGTGAAGGAACTTTAGACTTCAATAATGTTCTTCTAAGACTTTCAGGTAGCTCATCTCATCAAAAATGTGCCATTTATCCATGAATTATCTTTAAATTTTTATATTGATCTGATAAATCAGCAAGCTTCTTGGCAGAAAATGTCAGGATAAATATCTCACTTTCTATAATAAGAACAGAATAGCTGGCACAAATTTTCAGTTGTTGTGGGAGATGGCAAAATAAATAAGTAAACAGTCTACTTTGAATGAAGTCATTGTGAAATTGTTAGTGTCCCAAAGATTCTGACTCATTACCATGATTATCTGTATCATTGATTAATAATTGATTCTTGATGCATTTGTTGCAGCTTGCTGAATTTCTTTTCATCTCAATATTGTGACTTGATTGATCAGGATATTCAATTATTTTTTAACTGTGAAGTAAAGTCAAGTCTGTTTTATTGTCTTTGAGTCTTTTTTTTTTTTTTTTAAGATGCATAAGAGAATACGTACACAGAGGGAACTGAACTGTTCTGCCAACTGAGAGCTATATTCCTAGCTCCTAATGTTCCACTGTGCATGTTAATCTATGTTGTTTATTCTGCAAGCTTTCTGACTGAAACAACCAAGCTGTTAGATAGCTTAGCAGATAGCCATCTGCCATTTCACCACATACACAAAACTGTTGTTTCCTTCTTGCTGTGCAGTGTATATACACATACTGTTTTGTGTAATGGACTGTAAAAAAAAAAAAAAAAAAAGAGTAAGACTACACAAGTTATGTTGGTGTCTGATTTGCCAATAACTGTCTTAAATTTTCACTTTTTTTTTTTTTTTAACTAGGAAACAGAGATAAATTATGAAGATCAAATAAGCAAAATTGTTGTAGAGAAACAGGAACTTGAATGGCAGAAGGTAACTGTCTTAAATGATTATATTATTTCAACTGTTGGGGTTTGATTTTAAGATAATACTAATATGAATTGTAGTATGGTACAATTCCCTTTCTTAAGGCTATTGTCACTTCTAGTAGTAAAACCTGGTATATGATAGTTTTTCCAGTCTTTCTGTTGTTTTCATATAGATTTTGATTATGCCCAATCTAAAAACCTGCTTAACGAATAATCCCATCATAATATTTGGCATGACTGGAAATCTTCAAATAAAAGGGATGTAAATATTCAATGAAATGTCCCATCACCTCAACATGAGGCATCTTGACACATTAATCTGGGGGAAGCTACGTGGCAGCATCTCTGTAGTGTGATTGGCTTTGGCAAGTGCCAGTACCATTGCAGTTGTACAAACAGTTTCACTTGCAGTGTTTTGGGATAAGATTTATACATACAGGGAAAAAAAAAAAAAGAAAGCTATTTTAAACAGTAACTTACAGGTTAGACATACTCAGAAGTGTTATGTCAGCTTTTAAATGCTCAGAATGTTCTCAGTAAAATGAATCTAACATTCTTTTTAGGGTTTGGGCTCCTGAGGTTATGCTTTCATAGGAAATCCATTCCCTTCTCTAATACAATCAAACCTATGACCCCTGTCACTAGGTCACAAGATAAAAGGCTTCACTCTATATATTTTACGATCACAGAAAAAAACAATAACTTCAGCTCTATCCTTGATCTTGGGATATTTAACATCTTAGTAGTAAAGGAAGTCTATTTCGTCTTGGAGTTCATACTAACCATCTTAAATTAATAATCCTAACTCTGTGTTTTTTTCATGGAAGATATATATGTGCGCAGAAACAGGAAACATTTTATATTTGTAGAAGCAACAGTGCTTTCAATTTGTAACCCTTCTTTGCTTTTCTTAACCTAGCATTGCAGTCTTTAATAATTTGGGTTCAAAAGGGATGACTTCCCTTCTTTCCAAGACCTGAAAAACAATTCAATTTACCATTTCTAAAAAGACGGAACTTAGAGTCAGTTAGATAAGCTCTGTTTTTTTTTCCCCACGCTTGGATTTTAATTGGCAAACCTAATGTAAGCAACAAGTCATAGATCTTCATAGGAATTTCAGGTGAGCACATATGTAAAGTTCTGGAACTTAAAAAGAACGAATTATGCTTCTAATTCTGGAGATCCAGGAAGATGAAAATGCAAAAGTATGAGATGTAGCCTGAATTTGTGACCTCATGGTTTCTGCATGCAAAAATTACATTGACCTCAGTTGTAGTTCAGGTAGTAGACAGCTTCTCCTCTTGGCTTATAAAAAGTTCTTTATGTTTTCCTTCAGGGATCCCCTTCTGCCAACATTTTTGTTATTCAGTATATATTTTATTTTATCTAATTGTAGTGAACAAGCTTCAAATGAAGATGTAACTTAAGCTAAGCTTCTGATTTAAGACAAAGATTTGCTTTCAAATTGTAATATGTTTTGAGAATATTGTTGCTGCTGTTGAAAAATGCTATAGTATAGAAAACAGTAAGGGGAGTACTTACTCTTAAATCTGGTAAGCATACTCAGTATACTAAATGTAATATCAAAATATCAAAGGTGATTTTTTCTTATACTTCCAACACCCTCTTCACCAAACACACATGCCATGTGTGCAAAATATATTCCCAAACAGAATTTCTGAAAATTTCATGTTACTTACTAAAAAACATAATCTAAGATTATTAAAATATATCACTTGAATATACAGTAAATATTGAAGAGCTCAGTAATGCTTTTATCTGGTTATTAATTATACAACTTTGTCATTGATGTAAAGGATGACTATTCTGTGAAACTAAACTTTTATTTACATAAATTATGTAATATTAGTTTGAATTACTGTAAAGTAGTGTCACTTAATTTGTCAGTACCATGCTTATAAACTTTTATTTCTGTAGAGGGTAGGAATAATCTCCTGAGAATAGTTTAATTGATGGTAATCTGCTACCAGTTCTGGATTTGGGGCATACTTGGCATGCCTTTCACCCATTGGAGAACCTGTCTTTGAAAACAGTTCTAAGAGAAAACTTGGCTTATTCCTCAAGATTCATGTTTTTACACCTCTGAATATTCATTTATGTACTTTGTCTTGTTGGTTGGAATTCAATGCAAATCAGAACTTTCTATAAATATCTCACAATGAATTAATCTGTATGTACATCGGTATAAGTCTTTACCTTCACAGATTCTCTTCTTACTCAGATAAAAAGACAGAAGCTCTCACTTGCAGAATTTGAAAGTAATGCCTATTTGGTGGAGAAAGTAGCAATTTTAGAATCACTTTGTCAGAAAAACTCAAATCCCTGGTTAAGGGAGAAGAAGAAATAGGAAATTGGTTTCTCATACGTACAACAAATTATCATTTTAGTTTCTCACACATTTGTTTTTAGCAGTCTGTATTATTTTTTTTTTGTACAGTTACTGCTTAATCATTATTTCCTACTTCACACAAAGACTTCATAGCTAAACACACATCTGCATTTTGAGATAGTTGCTCAAGGACAGAGTTTTTTTGGATTCCCTTTACCTAATATTTCTTTACTGCCCAGAATTAAAAAAAAAATTGATCTCACAAAGATATCTTCCATATTACTTCACCTCAACTAGTTTTTTCCTATCCTGAGTGTAGGAACATGATCTTTAAAGATCTTATGGCTCTGCAAGTTGACAGCATTTAGTATTAGTCTGAAATTATTATCATTTTCTTGTGTGCCATTTTATGGCTATGAGTAAAGCCAGGCAGCAGGATGATAAATGTCTTGCACTGTGATCATCTTCACTTTGTCTGTTCTGTCCTCCTTCAGCTCTTTCACACAGTTTCAGTTAAATTTTAGTCATTTAACTAAAACAGAATAGCAGATGGTATTTCATTTAAATGGAGATGATCTACCTAGAACTGCGTGAAGGTACTATCTTAATATGGCAGTGAGTGTAGGATTTCTTATGCAGCTTTATAGGATGGGTAAGAGCTGCTTATAGCTGTCCCAGCAACAACACATTTGAATTCCTGAGGTGATAATTGTTATGAACTAGAAGAGAAACCCCTAGATGATTACCAGTGTCTATTATGTATAAATGTCTATTTATAAATGTCTATTTAATCTTTGGGTTTTGCTTTTAATCGTCTATCTATTAAACCTATTTTTTCCTTAAGATTGTATGTATGGTTTGCTTTAAATAATTCTGTTATTTCCTGTGAGCAGGAAACTCTGCAGCATCAGACAGACATATTACAGCAACAGAACAAAGAAGCTATGGCAGCTTTTAAAAAGCAGGTAACACATTTATTGTGCTTTCCAATATGACACTAAGATTTCAGAATATGATGGCATAATAGCAAGTTTTCAGTTGGTATTATGATACTTCTGCATGTAAAATGATGGAATATACAGCTCAAAAAAAAAAAAAAAAAAAATCCAGACATACTACACTTGGCAATTCTTCACAGTAAGCCACTATTATTGGGATTTTCTTTCACAAAAATTCCTAGAGAAGCTTCTTTTAAATCGTATTTTTTGTTTGTTTGTTGTTCTATTCTCCTTCACTTTCAAAAATGGCACATGTTCTGCAAATTGTTTCTTACCCCCATGGAAAAAGATCTGCAATGTAACTTATCCAGTTCAGTGTCTGAAAATATGTTTCAGTCCTTCAAATCAGGATCATTTTTATCCATAAATCAATGAGTGTTGAAAAGCTGCAGAGAACAGTCATAAGAACCGAAACTGTTGCATGTGGTGATGAATATATTTATCACTACTGCTGTGATGTGCAATCATATCACACAAATAATAAGCAACTCTTTTATTTATTGAAAAAATAGTTTGTGATTCACAAGCTTACTGCTATTGTAGGACGACGAATATAGATAATATATTTAAAAATTATATATATTACCCTGCAAAGTATAAATATGTTGCCTTGTCAAGCTGCATGAATAAATCCTAACTGCTATATTGACTTGTTTCCACTTTTTATGCCACTGAATCAAGTTACAAGCAAGGATGTTTGCCATGGAAGAAGAAAAGGTACTGTATATTAGAATTTATTTTTCATCTGGTGAAGCACATAAGTAAGTGATTATGTTATGTAACTTGTCAAACACCTTCTAAGTATAAATTATATTACAGTTCAAGTATTTTTCTTCCTGTGGCTTTTACTAAAGCTATTTGTTTATAAAATATAAACTACAGTTACTTTAAATAATTGTTATTCCTTCTTTATAACCTGTATAACTTTAATTACTTGTGAAATAATATTTTAAGATCTGTTTATGCTAAAAAGTTGTTTGAAGAATAAATGTTCTTTGATACCTCTATACTGAAGTTATACAAAACTGTATTTATTTTGAGGTCTTGGGGTACTCTAATAAGTTTTTTTTGGTGGTGGTGGTGGTTTTTTGTTTTGTTTTTTACATGAGAGTTGACCAAAAATAACTCTGTTTTGGTAAAAAGATTATAATAGTGTTTCTATTGATTTACCTGAGGTAGTTTAAGATATTGAGACTAAATTTGTTTGGTTTTTTTGTGTGTTTTTTTTGTTTGTTTGTTTGTTTTTAACCACATGAGGCTTTTATACCAAACTGTGTGTCTGCCTCTTTGTTTGAATAAGGGATCTGCATTTGCTGTATTAGAGGCCTCTTTTAAGAAGTCAAGCAGTTGAATATCTATATATGAGCTCTTAATTAAGACTAGATGAGTATGCTATATATATTTCATAAGGACTTTCATGGAAAATTGTAAATAGATGAAATAGGTTTTAAAGTATATTAAAGTAAAATATGTTGTTTGCATTTATAACATCTGGCTTAGCTATTGTTTTACTCATATTTAAAGATTTTTCCTTGTTAAGACATGCTGCTTGTCCATGCCTACCATGTAATAGTCCCTGATGTGTATTTCCAGTGACAGTTACTGATTCAGAGTTGAATTATGTACAAATGTGTTTTTTTTTTTTTTTTTTTTTTTTTTTCCAAACTTCAAATACTTCCACTGAATCCAGTGATGCTTTCAGTACTTCGTACCAAAGTAACTAAAATAATAAATCTAGCTGTAATGGTTCAGGACAGAGTTTGAATACAAACAATAACTTTTGCCCAATTTACAATATATGTACCTTTATTAAGTCATTCATCAAGGTTGTTTCAGGAGATTGCACTGCCAGCACTGTTTGAAACAAGTGGAATACCAAAGGATGGGTGAACGGATGTGATGTTTCTACAGGTGTACTCTGTTACCTAGATTACACTTTCCATTGTATTGATTGCTACCTGAGATTCTTACCTAATTCAATTGCATTTGAATTCTTTAAATTGTTCATCTGTGTGCATGTAATTTTTTTGATCTTGCCTTTGTCAGGCTTCTCCCCAAGAACAGAAAAATCTAAAACTTATTGACAGGTCATAAGTAGTAAACAAACAAACAAACAAACAAACAAAAATATATATATTGTCACATCTTCACTCTTTTCTTTATAGTAATATGTACATGCATTCAGCTAAACATTTGTGTGTGTGTATATATGTATATATATAAACATTTATTTGAATTTTACCTGTTTTTGCATATGTAAATTGTTCTGTCATAGCAGAGTAGTGCTATTTTAATAATATTCTTCTTGATAAGATTCCATTATAAATGCATTTATTCTGTCCAAATCCTGAAGCACAGATTTTGTTTTGAAAGGGAAAATACCAACTTGCTGTAGAAACAAAAGAAAAAGAAATTGATGGGCTGAAAGAAACACTAAAAACATTACAGGTAACGTGTTATTTTTGTTAAATAATGTTCCTTGGTATTCAAGTGTTCTGGCATCACAATAACCTGACCAGCTATTTTTAAGAGGGTCTTTATGGCAGTCTCTTTTCAACTTCCTAGTACCCTTACACATCACTTTCCAATACTGAGTTTCTGTTCTGGTCTTCAGCTTCTGGTCTTCAGCTACTGGTCTTCAGCTACTTTCAGTTAACTTTCCAGCTTAAGCTCTTTTCTTCTACAAGAACTTTCACACACCACTTTTTCTTTTTTTTCTTTTCATGTCTGCAGTCTTTCTTTTTCTTTGTGCCGTTCTCCTCTGGAGCCTTCTCACCTGTCTGGAAACTCTGATTTTCGACTCCTAAACGCAAAAAGTATTCACTCTGGACCTCCAGCTCGCAAAGCTACCTGTCTTTTGTATTAGTTTGCCTGACTTTGTGTCACTGGGAGGTTTCTATATTTTTTTCCACTTAATCCATTGCTTTTCAATGTCTGCTAGTAAAAGTAAAAATTGTCAGATAAACCCACAAATTATTCTGGTGCTTCTTCCTGTTATTTCTGTTTTGTATTTTATTATGTTATAAGGTTGTGTTTCATGTTGTAGCTGTATTTTTTGATTATTTGAAATAAAGCAAAATCTCTGGGTTATATTTTTCAAGAAAGTTCATATCTCTTCCCCAGCTCCCTCCTCAGAAAGCCTGAAACTTCTGAATTTGGCATTTGTAATTCAATTTAGGATATAGCTCTAATCACTGCTGCTTTTCGTACATTCTTTCACATTACCTCTTTATGGTCAAACAGGCTGATGTTGGTATAGTTTTAATTCTTTAATTTTTCCATTAGATTCTTTAATTGGAATTAAAATGGAAAAGGTAAATCACATGCTTATTAACTACAAATTCATAGGTGGTAAGATAGATTTCAGTTGTCACCTTGGTTTATAAATCAGAGGCAAGTTGGATAAGTAAAGACTGCAGTACCAGTTTGTGAATTTGGACAGATGTGTGCCTTGCAAGGGGTGATAACACTGCCTTTGGCATCTGGGCTTGTCAACCAATTGGCACTCCTACAAACAAGTCATCTTCAGTAGATTGTTACCACCATCAAGATGGAAGTGGTTTCATCATGAGAGAGGCTTCAGACTTTGAAGATGCTGTTGGTGCAGCCACATGGTATTACTTGTGGGTATGTAGAAACCCAGATTCAGAAAATCTGGGGGGAAAAAAAAATCACGTTTTCCATTGAATTATTGTATTTATGAAAATCAAAGATAAAAAATCAAAATATTGGATGTTCATGGCTGAATTGTCTGGAGGTTTTAATGTAAACTTTCCTTTTCAAATTTACAGTATTTTTTTGTAGTTTTCAGGACAGTGAAATCCTAAATGTAGAACCTGACACTTACTCTATTTGTAGGTAAACATAAAAAATTTTTTATGTTTAAAAACTTGCTAGGGGTTGCTCAGATTTCTGCATCCGAATGAGTCTCCAAATTAGAGACATCTTTTTGATTTGTTTTGGATGTTGAATGGATAGTCTAGTTCTGCAGTATACTCTAAAGAAGAAATAATCCCAATCTGCCCAGTCCCAGATAGTGTTTGGGCATGTGCTAGAAGCACTTCAGTGAGAGCCTTGGTTATGAGAACTGAAGTGTTCCTTTAGCGAGTTGTAAATATATCCATTAAGTGATGTGGTAAGCATGGACAAATGAGATATAGTTGGAGAAAATCTGAAGCTGACTGTTGTCAAAGGAAGGATTACCTCTTAAGATCCAGAGACATTGTGTTTGCTTCTGCTACAAGCACGGTGATTAAAATTGTTTTAGGTGTTTTAATCATAGATTAGAATCACTAAGGTTTGAAAAGACCTCCAAGGTCATCTGGTCCAACCGTATCCCTGCTACCAATGTCACCCACTAAACCGTGTCCCTAAACACTGCATCCAACCTTTCCTTAAACACCCCAGGGTCATTGATGCTACCAACTCCATGGGCAACCCGTTCCAATGCCTGACTACTCTTTCTGAGAAGAAATGTCTCCTAATTTCCAACTTAAACCTCCCCTGTTGCAACTTGAGGCCATTCCCTCTTGTCCTATCACTCGTTATCTGCGAGAAGAGGCTGACCCCCAGCTCCCCACAATTTCCTTCCGGTAGTTGCAGAGAGCAACAAGGCCTCCCCTGAGCTGCTTCTTCTCCAGACAAATAACTTGAGCTCCCTCAGCCGTTCCTGATAAAACTTGTGCTCCAGGCCCCTCACCAGCTTCGTAGCCCTTCTCTGGACATACTACAGGGCCTCGATGTCCTTCTAGTGAGGGGCCCACAGCTGAGCACAGTACTTGAGGCGTGGCCTAGTTAAAAGAGAATTAGTGTTACTGTAAATGCCAATGTTAGTAACATCTGATGTTCTTCAGGATATTCACTACTTCATATATTTTCTCTACAGTAATGGGTGTTAATGATTTTTCAATGAGGTTGGTTCTTATTAACAGTCTTTTACAATAGATCAAGTGTTCCATTGCTGCCTTCAAACCTTGATATAGCACAGATGAAGTAGAGCAGTGAAAGGTTTCACTGGCTTTTCCGTTTTCAGTTTTTCTTAGAAAAGTTTATCATTGTTTATTGTACAGTTGAGAGTGCAGATCAAACATTTTTGTAACGTATAGTTCAGATCTAGAGAATTCTGCTGTGGCTTGAGGAAGTGGGAGGCCACAATGAACCAGTGGACCCAGAGAAACTGTTTGGAAATCAGGCTAAAATATTACTGAGCAATTTTCAGTTAAGTTCTGTAGTCCTTTATCTAAACAGTCAAAATACTACCTTAAAAATGATTGCTCTCTAGACTTAGGTTTGTTTTTTAGAAATACTTGCTATGTAGGATTTACACATACTAAATTCACTGATGCTTCCCTAATTATTTACAAGTCAATGTCTTAGGATGTTAAAGGAAAAAATAAAGTAGCAACAGCTTTAGTCTCAAGTATTATAAAAATCAATATTCTATTGGTGGTGGTGTATGAAAAGAAGTGTTAATGACTTCAAATGTCAGCTTTTATTATTAAAGCATGCAAGATGGGTACAATATATCTTTGTATACAACCGTTGGACTATCTACTTTTTTTTTCCCCCCAGAAGGGGATAAACTTTATTCCTGTTTTCTTCTCTGTTTATTTCAAAGGGTTAAGTTTATAGAATGTAGTCCCTTTAAATATTATGATACATGACAGTGATCAGAGGTATTTATGTATTTTTCAAAATTCCTGTAGCTGCAAATCAATGTAAAGCATTTTTTTTTTTAAAACATAAAGATGATAAGTCTTACAGCAAAATAGGGTAACCATTCGTTTGAAAACAGTGTTACTGTATTGGATTGGAATAAGTGCAATTAAATCTTAGGTATAAGAATATTTAAATATCACAGTTTGTCTTCAGGAAAAAAAGGTAACTGCAGTTCAACTGATAGCTCTTTTTCATTTGACAGATTTCAAAATACATTTTACAAAAGAAACTGAATGAAATGGTAAGAAATTAATAAAAGAGTAAGTTTTTATGAAAAGAGAATGTCAGTTTATATAATGTCAATCCTAGCTATCTCTAATACTTGATGGGTATATAACTATAAGTAATTGAGAGTTGATATCACCTTTGAATCTGAAAAAGTTTTCTCTCTAAAGTAACGTTCTCAGTTTCTTATGTTGTGATAGCTGCTGTTTAAATCATTTGGATTTTTTCTTCATGAATAAAAACAATTGGCTCATGTTATAGAACAGAATGAAAATTATTTTTTCATGGTCTGATATGAAAAATGTAATTATAGTACCCATATAATTGTAGGATCTAGCATATCCATCCCAAAGAAGTAGTAGAAAATTCTGGACAGCTTTTTGCTTTTGTTTTGTTGTTTGAGAAAAACTGATCATGGATTTTCTCACTCTTTCACCACTCTTTTCAGAATTACTTCTCAACATCAGTTCCCCTGAACAGTTTAGATTTCATCCAGTCCAGCTTACTCCCTTTGACACAGAGAATAAATTTATATAGAGTGACAGCTTAGTCACTCTGAACCCTGTTGTCTGTTTTGGGAAGTGAAAGAATGAGCTGCAGAAACATTGCTAAGCTTGATTGAATAAATGCTGTGAAAATTCTGCTGCTGCTCAACTGGAAAGAATAAAGATAATATTGTCAGACCATTATAAACTGTGATCTTAATTAAGAAGCTCAAAAAACTAGGGTCCAGTTTAGCTTTAAGTACCATGACATTTGTACTGAAAGTCATCTTCAACGCTACAGTGGTTTTACACAAAATATGGTGAAATTGAATAATGTGCCCTCTGACCTGGGAGATAAGGCTACAAGTTAAAGATCAAAGGCAACATAAAATGTGTTTTGTCTTACTTCACTTTTAACTTACATTTATTCTTAAAATAGATCTGATCTAAAAGGGTCCTTAAAATACACAGAATTATTGAACTTATATTTAGATCATTTCACATACTACCTTTCATTAATAATTTGCAAGTTCAGTCTTCCATATGAATGAGTGTTTAAGCAGCACAGATCCATTTCTATCTTGTAGAAAAGGTGTTGTTATTTAAATATCTTCCTTTTCTATGTTCATAATATTGTTTCAACAAATAATTATTTGAATATTTTGAAAACATTGGGGTACTGTGCCCTTGATACAGAATGTGGTTATTGAAAATGCTGTTGAGTTTGGGACTAAATATTAGAAGTCCTCTTTTGCATGTAGCACCAAATGTAACATGTATCACCTGGCCATACATGTAGAAGATGTAGAGACAAAAACAAGCAAAAAAAAAAAAAAAAAAAACAACAAACAAACAACACACAAAGTAGAAATTAATTCTTTCCTACAACCATATGCAATAGTGGGCTAATAAAGTTTTAGACTGGGTTAGATTCTACCAACTTGAGTGATTGTGCTGAAATAAATGTGTTTAAGGGAACAAAAGACCACGTAGAATCTTAGTTATCACAAATGACAAGATATTCTGAAGTAGAATGGATTTTTTGAGACCCATTTACGTGAAGTTTGTTAGAGATTTAGTTTATATCTGGAACCTTAGAAACTCTGCCAATTAATAAAGTAGCTTTCGTATGTGTTGGGAATCGATGTACCACTTTATTTCAGTTTTGTTCCTTTCAGTTCTGTTCTTTTAATCTAACATTTTTGAGGTCTATATATTGCATGTTATTTTAGCGTGCTATCCAGTTAAGGTTATGTGAAAACCATAGTGCTCATATCATGTATATGATGACACGCTAGAATTTTGAAATAGTAGAATTTTGTTTCTCCATCTCTGTATAGCCTTTCAACATAAAACAAAGGATTTTTCTTCCATCATTTTTTTTTTGTTTATGCAGTAACGGTATTGATTATTGCGTAGTATAGTTGCTTTGTATGTCACTGCATACAGATACAGTCAGGAAGCTGCAGGGTTATTCTGTCAGACAACTAGTGTTGTAACCAACTCGATTGTGGCTTCTGTGTTGCATTCTTTTCTTGCTGCTGAAATAAAGGAGTAACTAGAGGAAAATGGTCTTGGGTCAGGTCTTTGTTTCTTCCTTCACTACTTTCCTCACAGGTGATAAAATGTAGAATGCTGAAACTCTGGGAGTGTAGAATAAAAGTGGATGTAGAGTAGAAAAATACTCTTCAAAAACTTTTCATGTATTCATCCTTTCCCTTTTTAAGTTGCACTGGCTTATCCTGGGTATGTCTGAGAAAGCATTTAGAGTTACTTCTCTTCTCAACTTCACTTGTACTTGTAGTACCTAATCCTTAAACATACCATCATGGTGCTAAAATGTAGAAGGCGAGTGAGGCTAAGGCTAGTGATGGCTAGGTTGAAGACCAAAGGGGGAGATGTCACTGTTTATAAGGTGTCACTTGACAGTCAGTATTGATGAGTAAAGTGGGATGAATACTTCTGTGAATGACTGGTAATTAGTCTAGTTTCACTTGCTGACTATATTGGTAAATAAAATGTTTGAGAGACCATTCATCAAAGCTGAATTCAAGTGATATGAAATGGCCTAGCTTCATTAAACTCTACTACTCTTCAAAAGAGGAAGCTGCATCCAAATAACCCAGATTGTTCTCAGTAGACAGTCTCCTGAACTGTGCCCAGGCTCTGTTTGAGTGCTTTTTGATTTAGGCCAAATCTGTCAGGCATGTCCTAACAACCCAGCAGTATAGGCATTGCCTGAGAGTTTCCTTGCCACTTTTTAGTTCTCTAATATAGAGGTGGTTACCAAACAAAAAATGTGTACTTGTAAAACAGGATATGACATTCTTATCCTGGATTATTAAGAACAACTCAACTTTTAAAATTAGATTTATTTCTTTTCCACATATTTTAGAAATTTGCCTGTAATTACACTGTTGTCTAAAAATAGTGAGAAAGGAATAGTACAGTATAAACTGTAAATAATGACTTTTTAATTTTTAAATGGTAGGAACTAGAGAACTGGTGTGGAAACACTTTTCCTGTTTTGAGTTGGTAGCTCTCTGCATAATTTTCACATGATCTTGCCATAGTCTTTTGTTCCATAACAGCCCCTTTGTTCCTCTGACACTTTCACCTCCCAATTACCACCTTTTGATTCCCTGAGTAACTGACTAGTGACTCAATTTCCAGAATATTTTTGAGATACGAGCAATTCCCTCTTTGTCTTCCTACAGTCACATACCTGACCCTGAGTTATTTCTCTGGTCTAGTTGCACCAAGAAATGATTGTGCCTCAACAAGCCATATGGCCACAATCAGTTCCACTCCCCATCCCAGCTTATCTTTATTACTGGTGGAAGGCAGGGCAATAATTCCTGTTCATGCAGTATCAGACATTAGGAAGGAGAACTGAGATTCTGTGGGTCTTGCTCCAACTCCAGGGTCAGACCCTCCCTATCCTGTGGAGTCTCTTGGTGTTTCTTTATTGTCTTCTATGCAAGAATGTTTTAAGACCTTTTCATTGTGAGCAGAAGATCCACATATCCAGGGAAAGATGTCAGAAGGCAAACCAAACTGCTTTTATTTTCCTGGGCACTCTAAGGATGGAGAGCAGCTTGCCATCAATTATGTTTAGACAAGTGGTAAACTCTTAATAGAACGCTTTTGAGGATACAGCAAGCCAATTCCTTTTCTCATTGGAAAGAGCCTTGGGAAATAACAAAGCATATTTCTACCTGTTCTAATGGGGAGAAAGGAGTAATGCGGTCCTGCTGACTTAAGAAAGATTAAGAAAGAAATTGCGACAACACCAAGAAAAACAAAATAAGAACAAAAGGCAAAAACTCAAATTTTGCCACAAGCTGTTCAAGTCTTGTGTTAGTGATGCTCCCTTATTTATCAGTCTCTTAAAATGAATACGCCTGAATTTTTATCAGGAAAAACAAATATAGATTTTCCTTTATTGTATAAAGCCCACATTCTTATTTTAGTGAAGTACAGTGTTTTTTTTTAAGCTTACTTTTCATTAGGAAAAAGAGAAAGTACATGAAAATTCACAGCCTAAATTCCTTGCAGTGATTCTGTAAGTGGTGGTGTTTCTTTACCAGTGCTTCCATTATGACTTTCCATTTGCTGTAGTGTGTTTAATTTCATACCTTATAAAACATGAGAAATTTGTATTGTATATCCTGTTTTGCTAGCCTTATGTTGATCATTTCTTTTGATTACTATCAGCTTTTATTATCCTCTGATGCTTGGACATGTATTGCATTTGTTACTGTATAGTAAGGGAGCCTTACAGAAGCCAAACAGCTTGGGCCAGATTCATCCTTGTGTGACTTGAATTTACACGCAAGAATGAATTTGGCCCAATTCATTTTAGTTGCTATGTTGCTCTACTGTAGTTTAGAAATAGACTAGATGCCTAAATAGGTATATTTTCAGAGGAAGTAATTTAACCTACTTTCTTTAAAGAGAAAATTAAATTTAAAATTGTCTTAATAGTACCTACAAAGCTATTAAAAAAAATACTAAAATATTAAAGAGGAACACAAAAAATACTGTATATGAAAGGATAAAAATAAATAATGGTATATGTCACTGAATACAGGTTCATGTGAATATAAATTTTTCAATCACCCCCTCACAAAACGAGAGAGAGATTGGTTAGATTAATGAAATCTAAATACATTTTACTTAAAGCGTGGGACAAGATACTAGTTAAGCCAAGATGCTGAAAGAAGTAAGGTACTCATAAAGGTAGTAAGAAAAAAAAAAACAAACATAGTATGCTTGTTTGAGTACTACAGTAGGGAGAAATGAGCAGCCAGGGCAATGAGGTGGAAACATACAGCTGCCAAAGCCACTGTTACAGTTCTGAATCCGCAGTGAAAGGCAGGTGGAGGACCGCTCTGAAAAGCTGGTGTGTTGTCTTTATGGTGTTAAACTCCACGGGCATCCTACATTGAAGGAGTGAGTTTGTGATGCTGCCCTGAATGGTAGTACAGGACAGCAAGTATGCACCACAGGCAGATATTGAGGCACTGTTACTATGTTAGGTTATGTTCACAATACAAATGAAATGGCATGTTTAGAGTAAGCTATATAACAAAGAAAAACTTGAGAACAGGATTTAAAAGCAGTTAATTGAGTTCTGCATGTATTTACTTGAAAGTTCTCCTAAATCTAAGGGACAGCATGAGAAAATAAATTGAAGTGCCGGTTTGATAGGCTAACACACAGGTGCAGGTTTTTGGAATGGGGTGTTATCTGGAAGGGGGAACTGATTGTCAGATATGAAATAGACAACTAAGCTATTCTGAAAATGATTTTGTATTTATGCTATAATGTTAAGCATTTGCAGAGTTGATTTATACATGCTAGTGGGCACCATTAAGCAGTGGCTTCATTTGTTTCTAACAGGATCAGAAATTACAGTTGCACTTAGCAGCAAGAGAGGAGCATCATAAGAAACTGAATGAAGTTGAGAGGTGTTATGCCACTATTGTATGTCAGTTTGGCATTGTTAAAGGTGTTCATGGACAATTAGAGCACAGTGGTATGTATGGCTTAAACATCCTCCAGCATTTGTTTTTTACTTTATTTTTGACCAGACTGAGTATCAGATGTGTGACAGAACTCAAAAAATAGTAGCTGCCATGTGTCTAATATCAAATATACCAGCTGACAATTACTGCATCTCAGTAGCTTCTGCTGTGTTTCTTTGCGTGACAGTGCCAAGTCAAGCAGCACAGCCCCTGTACCTGCTCTGCTCTTTGCTGTTATATGGCTACAGCTGTGTGTGTGACCATACAGTAAACTACATTGAGGAAAAGACTTGTATTCAAAAACAGTACAGCAGCAGACTCAGCCCTTCAAAAAAAAAAAAAAATTATACATGTGTATATATATATATATATGCTTAATTTGGATCACCTTTCTCCTGCCATTGAGTAGACATCCACATAAACAGTGGTACAAGCTTAAATGAGGGGATGAATTAGCAGATATAAAAAATGAATGTCATTTGAACTAGCTTTAATGTTGGGAAATAGAAAACATTAATGAAATATAATATTTTGCGGGTTTTGTACAGAAATTTAAAGTCTTAAAACTACTTCAGTAAATAGTGTGGATGAATAACTTCGTAGAGTTATTGTTACCTAGATTCAATGTTACCATTCAGGCTTTATAAAGCCTTAACCCCTCTAAAGTATTAAATAACAAAATGATTTGTGAATTATTTGTGAATCTATTAATACAAAAATAGCATTCCGCATACCCTTTTTTTTTTTTTTAATATAACTATATATATATTTCATCTGTAAAATAATAAAGCTGATATGTGAACTAATAAGCTTCATTTACATTAGTGGTTTTTTTTTGTTGTTGTTTGTTTGTTTTTGTTTTTTTGGTACCTGTTAATTCAAGAGACAAATCCTAGTTTTGCATAACAAAGTAATTCACTGCAAGGTCTGCATGAAAATTTGTATAGGACTATTTTGTGCATATTGTTTTGTGTGCCTCCAGTTTGTCCTTTGATTAAGAACATTAATTCCTTTTGTAAAGAAAAGGAATACTAGATGTATAAATTACAAACTTTGGTCTTTATTTTTATTTTTTATGTTTTGCATGAAGCCAGCTAGTTCTTCAGATCTCATCCAAATAAATTGCTAACACATTATCAAAAATTTTGGGACATTATTTGCCCAAAATATTTTTAGTATTTTGGGGTTTTCTCTTTTTGTGTGAAATTGTGGTATTTTACTACCTCAGGTTACTTTTTGTACCCCTTTCTTGAAAGTAGGTTAGTGATTGATATTCAAAATAAACAAAGAGAAAACATTGTTGTATTTTCATTGTATTTACATATGAAGGGCTTTTCTTTGTATGTAAATGTAAATATGTAAAAAAAAAAAAGAAAAAAAGCAGGGCTTTCTACTATGTCAATACAGAAAAGTCTTTTGCTATTTTGTGGAAACAACACTCAGTGTTTTTTTTTTGTTTTTTTTTGTTTTTTTTTGTTTTTTTTGTTTTTTTAACTATATATAATATGTTTTGCCATGTTTCTACTTGCATTTATTAGTAATTACCCAAGGAACCCTTGGAAAAGATTAAATCTAAGTTTTTAACTGGTTCTGTGTAAGAAGCCAATCTTTTCACCAGTTTAACTCTGGTCTGTCTTTTACTGCAGTGAGAATTCAATTTTCACTGCAGTATGTAAGACCTGAAATAGGTAACTTGTAAATTCAGAGCAAGAAACTGCAGTCAGTGGAAGAGTCATGCAGAACGGGTATGAGACATTTTCATGCAAATTGTTTAAATTTATGAACAGTTGTTCTTTATCTGCTGTATTAGAACAGTATGTAGGGAAACAAGAAAGTAAAAACTGATGCTTTAGTGCTTTTATAGGGAAAATGCCACAATGCATGATAAATCTAAAACTTTGTCTTACTAGTGACCCATTATTAGCACTTTAAAGATAGAGGGTGAACATATGAGTCCCGTTGAAAACTTTACCAACTTTTGCCTGATTTTTTTTTTTTCTAAAGTTTACCAGAAGACGTTTACACGTATTACGTTCTTTTAAAAGCATTTTCATTTGCTAAGCACATCTTCAACAAATGGGAAGAATTTTCTGGGTGTGATGGAGTGTCTGGAGTTCCTGCATACAAAGAGGAGTCAGGAAACTGAAAAGGCTGAAGAAAAAGCTGAGGGGATTAAAATTCTTAGGCTGAATAGAAGTGACTAAAAAAGTACAGGAATGGTGGTGAACATCTTCAGTTTTTCATTGTGATATCTTGTGATTCCGTTCCCTTTCAAAAGAGACAGAGGATATACTTAGGCTTGTCCTCCAGTATCCTGTTTGTGATCTTCCATGTTCTATATGAACATAACTCTGTACATTTAACTCAAGTATTTGAGTGTTTGGTGTTTCATTATGTTCTCTGTTTCTCTGAAAATAATTGACTTAGCTTTGTTTTTAAAACTAGGGTTTTACAGGTAATTTTCAGATAAGATTGAAAGCTGATGGAGAAGTCACTCAAGTGGGTGACGCTAAATGGCACTAGAAATTAAATGACAAAATCAACAAACAAAATTCTAAACTTGTTTTTTGAGGTATAGAACAACTGATACTGGCTGCTGTAATCCTTTTATGTAGTATCATAATACATGGAAAGAGTAGTTGAGTCATATTTTCAGCCTTAGCCTCTGTTCCAAAAAGCTTGACTATTTTAGGCATTAAAAACACGTATATTGCAGATATAAATCAAATAGCTCTTTAAATGCAGAAGTATATTTTAACATGTTTCATCTGTTGTTTAAAGTACAGGAAGCAATACAGCTCAACAAGAAACTAACATCAGTGAATAAAAAACAAGAGACTGAAATAAGTAATCTGAAGGAAGTAAGTATAGTATGTATTTCTAAATGTGTAGGTGGGCTTCTTTTGGACTTGTTCAAGCTGCTGTATTGTCAATGGAAACAGTATACGAGTAGCATGCAACTGTTCTTCGTTCTGTGACTAATGTCTGAATTTGTCTTAGTTTCCCATCTTATACACAGATGCATCAGATGACTGCCAATTAAATGTTGAGCAGCTCTGAATAGTTTCTGTAACTTGGGAATTTTTTTTTTTATCTGTATACCATCCTACTCATTTCTTTTTAATTATTGTCAACCCATCTCTTTCCTGTGCTGTGTTGCCATTGCATTTTCCATCTGGTAGGGAAAGGTAACCGGTGTTTTCAGTGTAGTCAAACACAATTGGGTAAGAAGAAGGTTACTTATGTCATAGAAGCAAGCTGATAGCTTAAACATAGAATAAATTACATTCATTTCTCAATCTCTGTCAAAAATGAAAGAATTTTGATGTAGGGCAACTGATACAGTCAATTATAGTGATGCTATGGGCAAAATTTGCCTGGCCATTAAGCTCTTTTCTGCTTCTCTTCTACTAAGAAACTAATATTTGCCAGGTATGTTTTCAGTTGCACTCTCTTAGACCTATATAATAGGGGTAAGGATAAAGTTCTCTTTTCTTTAAGCTGTTTCTTAGGTGCTGACAGGAGAAGAGGCAAAGGGACCCTCTGAAGACAAAATTGTTCTGTAAACTCATTATCTTTCTGTACCTCATCTTTTTCATATCTCTCTTTCTTTCCAGTCTGCTATTTTCTCTCCCTTTGATTCTGTGAGGATTTTAGGGAGGAAGCAAATGCATGATTACTTGCAGCTTCTTGGCCTACTACTTAGCTCCGTTTTCATTTGTTTCATTTCTGCCTTCTCAAACACTTAATGTTGATATTTACTACACGAAAATATTTTAGTCACAAATCATAAATTGAACCTAGATATCATACAGGTTTTTAAAAGTGTATTGTAACTTTCATGTGAAGAACAGGGACATTTATCTAAAATGAAGCATATCTTTATTGTATTATATTGCAAATATCAACATTCAAGGACTCTTTAAAAACTCTTAAGCATCACAGTCAATTAAATTTGTTGCTTTTGGTTAAGAATCAACAATTAATTGCATAGAATTCTCCTGAGAGTAAGTAATCTGAGAGGTAAGAAAAGAAAAATGTTTAAGAAAATTTTTACGTAATAAATTTTATGAGTAACAGAGGTGTGCGAGATAAACTGATAATATTTTGTGTACTCCAGTAATAAAATGTATCTCTTGATCCATCTTTTTCAGCAGTACTATTGGCTCTTAAGGTCATGGGTGATAAATTTTAAATAAAGTACTGCTAGATAAGCAGTAGAAGGGGCCAGCAGAAACTTAATCTGGCTTCCATCGTTCACCAGGAAATGCCTTTATCCTGGCTATTTCTGAATTTCTTAGTGGACATGTAGTATCTGACCATCCTGTTGTGAATGTGAGTGGAGACCTGAACTAGAATTTAATTGCTTAGCTTTCCAATACTCATGTAGTGATGTGACACTTCGTGGGAATGACTCGCTGTCTGAACAAAAAGTGAAGGCTTGTTTAGTTGTAATTACAGATCTGTAGATGAAGGTTCTGTGTAGTAGAATGACGGGTATTTTTCCATGAGAGGTAGAATACCTGTGAAAATACAATTTAAAATTAATAATATAAAAAAAATTACAGTCCATTTTTCAGTACTTCCTATTTCAACAGTTTATAAATTTCAGCTTATAAAACACTTTTAGAAAGTGAAGTAGTGGCATAGTGTATTCCTGACACATATCTGTAATGGCACTGTATAGTTAGCACAACTTCCATTTGTGAAGGGCTGTGGGCTCTGTCTTTTGGGTCAGTCTGTAAGTGAAGACAAAGAAAATGCTTGGACCCACTAAGAATTGCCCTGAGCTAGTTTCATTTCATTGCAGTTCCCTTTCCCTTAGCCTTACCATTGCAGTAGTGATCTTAAAGCAGTAAGGTGTTTTCTCTTGTTGGGGAATGTATCTTGTAGAGCTGAGGGGACCTACAAGAGATATAAAGCAATGAGAAAACTTTGATATTTAGAATAGTTTTGAAGAGGAATTACTAGGCTATCTTCAATTGCTACAAAGCTGAAAGAAGTTGCCATATCTGCAGCACAAGTTGTGACGTCTTATGCAACTGGTTTTATCTGCCTTGGCGACTTGACTGACCTCTAATAAATCTAAAAACTTGTGAGCCGTTAGCTCTTACCACAGCCCCTACTGTAACTTGGACTAGAATGATCTCTCACATTTGTTCTTAATGGGAATATGAATTAGTGAATCCAACATTTATGGAAAAAAGTAAACTAATCTCCAATATTAATACAATTACACTTATGTGATGGGGGTATTAAGTACAACTGGAAAACCTGATTTACATTGAGGTCCATTCTGCAGATGTTTAGGCTTCTGGAATTTGTGGAAAGAAATATTTGGAGAGGTGGTAGTTTGCTCTTGACATTGTGTGCTTACTAGTCCAGTTCTGATATCTTGGCTTAATTTCCTTTTTAGGAAACACTTTTGTTTTTATAACTTGAACACTTAGATATTCAACCTGGTAGGTTGTTGTTTTTTTTTCAAACACTTTGAAAGTGCTTGCAAGAAAATCAATAGAATGAAACAAACCTTTAAAAAACATCTATGCTGCTCAAGGCCTGAGAGATTACCAGGGTTGCTCTGATCTTGGAAGAGAGCAAAAAGATGTGCTTGTTATGTTGCATAAACTTTAAGTTTGTATATGCTATTGGTACTGTCTTGGAAGCAGTTACATCTGCCTGTAATGGCTCTTTTTCCAGTCCTATACTACCACTTCATGCTGGCATATGTGATTGTGTGGCCCTGAGAAAGAGTAGAATTATTATTAGTAGTAGTACTAGTAGTAGTAGTAGTAAAATTTAGTTTTCATCAATGCAAAAAAGGGAGTGACTTTTAGCTTAGATCAATTAGCAAAAGGAAAGAAAAACGTATTTAAGGAACAGGGCTGTTTCTTTTGTGTGACTTCTGACTTCTGCTGCTGGCTTAAACTGTTTCTGAAACCACATCCCTGAGTGTTGACTGCTAGCAACACATCAAAGGAATAGGTTTAAAGTCTTATTGTCCTTTCCTAACTGATGAAATTATTTTCCAGATTTTATTTAATTTCAGAGTACAAGAAATATATATATGCATTAAAAATAATTTATATTATTTTTACAGTTATGTAGCTTGTGCTTTCACTCATCATGGTAATCTTTCTCATTACTCTTGGTAATTTGGTTTGTGTTGGTTCTTTTTGTATGTTGTTTTCTGCCCACAGCATTGGTAGATTTGCAGATGTGGGTTTGATTCCAGATGTATTTATACACATCCACCTGCTATATACACAGAAGAAAATGTAGTTATCTTTTTTCTTTTCTTTTTTTTTTTTTTTTTACTTTTTCTCTTTCACTTTAAGGACATAATTTACTTAGTATGGCACATTCTTTTCCCCAACAAAATAAATAGTAAGACTTTTCTGTACACAGTATACTCAGAATTTGGCAAAATTCAGATACATCAGATACATCAGATCCATGGCAGGATTATGCACCTACTTGTGTAACACACAACCTATCTACCAATAACCTAATTCTTTGTAAAAGACTAGTGTAATGCACCTTTTCATGTTTACAGAGTTAAAAACAAAACAAACAAACAAAAAAACACCACAACTTGCACCACCTTCTGTTTCTTAAATACAAGATTACTGCTTGCATATTTTATTAGGGCCTTCTAGTAAAAATAGTACAACTAAAAGATGTTTTCATATCAAAGAATATCACATTTCTAAAGCATTGCTGTCTTTGAGTTTTATAATTGATACTGCAATTACACTTTGTCCTAGCTAGATCACTTCAGATTTATGGCTAAAATACATGAGAAATAAAGCCTCTAGCAAACAAAATGATTTATTTAAATGTAGTATCTGTACTTGTATTTTCCATGTAACTTTGTGAATTTCAGCTACATAATCTTCCCTTTCTTTTGGTACTGTTATATGATTTTGTCCAGAACAGTTAAACCATTGGGCTGTGATAAGATGGAATTCCAGTTTTGTGAAGAAAAGTTAAACAGACCAAACTTAGTTGTTAGATAAAACTATTACCATTCTGAATGCTTGGTTCACCACTATGGCATCATGAAGAATTCTTGATACTATCTGTGAACAGCATTCATAACCTCTGCTATTTGTCTGAGTAAACGTCAGAGCACTCAAGGAGAGAGCGATATTAAACAGACTACCTTGTACCAGAATGGGAGGGGTGGGGGAGAATAGGGCACAATATTTATGACTCCAGGAACTATAAGTTGTAATTTAATGAGATCAAAGCATTTGCTGTTTATTTGCTTCACTAGGAGCTTGGAATAAACTGGTTGGAAAACAGATAGCACCCCTCTCCCCTCAAAAAGCAGGATATTTAAAAGATTATGAAGACTATAAAATCAAACACATATTTTAGATGGAAAATCATGTTGTAGAAGTTTCTAATATAAAATTAATTTAGCATTCTCCTGAGATTAAGTAATTAATGTTTCAGGAAAAGCAAAGATCCTCCAAATTTATAGCCAGTTCCTGTTTTTACCAGATAGTCACTGTTCTTTTTTTTTTCCCCCTCCTGATTCTCAGGAACATAGTAGTTATAATAGGCACTTTATTCCTATTGTATATTTCAGTGTAAGAGGCTTTACCAATATCAGCTTAATGCTCACTTCTAATGTACTTCTAGGAAGAGAAAGTATCAAAATATGGAAGTACCAGAAATGCCTCAAACAGTAATATAATTAGCACAATAACATTTTTCATAAGAAAATAAACTTTCAGCCACATTTGACAAGTTCAAAGTTTAGGAAGTAAGTCTTAGAAATTTTGGTTCCTCAATTTAATTTATTCTTCTGTTTCCATACATTATTTAAAAGTAGGGCATGACTTAGGATAGTTTAAAAGATTTGTCTTTGTTTTGAATTGCAATGCCTATACTGGATGAACTATTTATACGTGTTTCCTGTGTTAAGGAACTGAAGAAAGTAACTACAGACTTGATAAGGTCCAAGGTCACATCTCAGTACAGGGTGGGAGAAGAAAACATCAATCTTGCACCAAAGGAAAAACAGTTTCAAGAACTGCAACAAAAAATCAGAATGGTATTTTGGAGTTTAAACAAATTAATTTTTTGGTTAATGTGTTCTGTTCTTCATTTATAAAACATCATGGCAAGGATCTCTGTGGCGCGTACATCTCAGTGATTCCTTTCTACTACCTGCATATACCGTGTACCAAAATTATTTCCAGAACTACCTTTCCTAGGGAAGTAAATACACTGAATAGAAATACAAATTTATAAATAAATAAAAATTTAGACATTGCAATATAATACAGTTTTTAAAATAGAGTCATGATGATTCACAATACCCTATTAATACAATATTTATATATATATATACAGTAATTTTAAATGCCTTTTATAGTGCTTCATGTTCCTTTTTTCCTTTTTTGAAGGAGGAAGCAATTAGTAAAAAAGTTAGAGAAGAAAACACTCAAATTAAAGGAGAAAAGCTGGTGAGTTGTTAATATAACGTTATTCAAAATTAAGAATAGAGGTGCTATATATTTAAGATTCTTAAACGATCTCACTAAGCTATTAAAAAAATAAATTCACTTGTTTACTTTTCTGAAGTATTTCATTAATAACACAAATGGGGTTTTACTCCTCAATTTTAGAAGATGAATTAGCAAAATGAAATATGTTCTTTGACACCTTGTTCCAGGTCTTCTGTCTTTGAGTTCAGATTGGAGAAATTTGGTACACCCATTAAAATAAGTTATCTATCTGTTTAGTCCAAATAAGCAATAAGGTTTGCATGATATTCTTGCTACTGTGCCACACCTTACATAGATGATGATAGGATTATCTTCCGTCTCAAACTTAGTTATTTGCTCTGTTCCTGAGCAAATCCTGTTATTCAAGATAGATACGTGGAGTCAAGTAACAAACACGTGGCACAAAAATTGTGTTTCCTGTAATAATATCATAATGTACTGGTTTGCAAACATTAAACATAAAAAGGGCTTTTTTTTTCTTATACAGTTACAGAATTCTCATTCTGAAGCTCATTAAGTGAACACATTGGAGAAATTTTAACCTTGTTCTAAGGCAAGGACAAAAGCAGTAGCTTGCTTGTATACTCACTGAGCACTCATCAAAGGATAATCCAGCAGTACTCTTACAATTTTTAAAAGTTTGTTTGCATTTTGAATTCACTTTTTTAAAAATACTTGACAATAAACATAGAAAACAACAAGAGATGTACTCAGTCTTAATGACTTTAACTGTCTCCATTCCATCCATATTTTCATCTGCAGCGTAGTGAATGGTAGCACCAATGGATTGTAAATCTACACCACCTTAACTCATTGGATGGCTGTTTTCTTATAAATTACTCTTCTTGAAGTAGCAATATTGTCTATAGTCATTTAGTCATATCCGTTCTGTTTAACTCAAAGGTTTTTGTCATGAACAGTGTCCTTCTAAAAAAAAAAAAAAAAAAAAAAAAAAAAAAAAAAGATCTTTTCCTGCAGGACAGCTGAAATTTTAATACCCCAACTTTGTATTTGACCAACTTAGTCCATTTGAAATTAAGTTACCGCAATGAATTAACATGCTAGTCTTTCACTTTTGACATCTAGGTTTAAAATACAGAAGGAATAATTGCAAGTCCATGTTTGTAACAGAAATAACAGAACCATGACACATTACTTGTAATGATTCTTTGGTTTAGTCTGAACACTGAAAGAAAGTGTTAATTGCATGTCAAGACTGTAGTGTTCATTAGTACAACTCAGTGCGAAGTTCAAGTAGTATCATCTCACATGGAATTTAAACTGAGATTATTATTCCTTCGGAGTAGTGAATGCTTAATGGGTTACAGACAGACAAAGAACCCCGTGTTATAATGACCAGAAGAGTCTTGTTGGAATCACTGAGGCCAATAAATATGAAGCTGAGAATTTGGCCCTGAAGTTTCCCAAAAGGGGGAAAAAAAAAAAAGGTATCAGATTAGTTGTTAATTCTAAAAAGTTTACCCATTATAAAACAATTGATGAAGGTACATCAAAAAATCAGATTGTGACAGCAAAATCTGATGCATATGCATCATGGCATTATATGGTGCAAAGCTAATGTGTGTTAGTTCCAATCTATTAGGATTTAATTTGAGATTCAGAATAACGTCACGTAATGGTGATCCATTAATGCTAGTGATTACTTGTCTTTCATAATTTCTCTGGATTTTCCATTATTTTCCAGAACTGTAATATGGTACCATAAAATTATTCTGCTAGATTAATTGAACTCACAGAGGGGTAAGATTTGATGCACATTGTTCTGATTTGCACTGAATTATTTTAAAAATATCAGTGAATTGTTCATTTTAATTATAAGAAAAAATCTCTGATAAAGAATAGTCTATTATAGTCTCCCAGGAAAAAGCCTGAAAGAGCCTAGAGGAGGTCTGGTTCTTCCTACAAGCCCTTCCCAAATGTTGATGTTGGTTGTAATAGGAAATACATTCTAACATACATTATTTTGTATACCACTGACAGAAAAAAAAAAATAAATGCTGAGTGTCAGACATAAATTAACTAATGTTTAAACTTCAGAAACAAAATGTAATTCAATATATCCTGATTTGTTTGTATTAACAAGGAAATTCTCAGCTCTCTACAACGTGTGCAGGAGCTGCTTCAGCGAATAACCCAAACGAATATTAGAATGGAAAGTGAATTAAATGCACTGAAAGAAGAATATCAGGTCAGATTTTTCTTGATTAGACAAGCTGCTACTATCTGTTATGTATTTTTTAAGTCTAGGGCTGTTAAAGACATCTGTGTGCTTTTCAGAACTTTTGACCTCACTTCCATTGCTCCCTCAGCTCCTTAACTGTCAGCATGAACCTTGAAATGCAGTCTTATGGTTTCCCTCTTTGAGTTCTCCCCCTAAAGTAAATCATGGTTGCCACTCCAATCAACTGTTTCTGGAGGGTAAAAGCAGAATGTTTCTATGGTTGCTTTCAAGTATTTTGAAATCAAATGATTTTATGACTTGATTCTTTTAATTCATTTGTATATAGGTATAAATTTCTTGTTCCCGAAAAGTACTTCAAATTTTTGGACTTCAGAGCCATTGCTTGTCCTCAATTTTGTTAGAGCAAAGAGCCTAACCAAGAATATTCCCTAGTCATTTTTTACTGTGTTGTCTGTCATATTTATGCGAAGGGTGGTAAGTAATCATGGGATTGCAGTGTTCTTCTTTGAGATTGTAAATAAAATAAAGAAAATTAACAGCTTGGATTTTAAATTATACTACCAGTCAGACTGGCACTGAAGATTAAGGTCATTATCTTTTTTCTTCAGATATTCCATGCAGAGTTCAGCTACAACTATTAATGGGATGATTAATAATTATCCAGTGTATTTATTATAATTTATACAATTGCAACCATTCTATTCTTTGCTTCGCCTTTAAGGCAAAGGTTTTGAACTAGCATCTCAGTTTCAAATTAAGCTTTCTATGTGCATATATACTTTTGTTTCTAAGTAAATGCTTCTAACGCTAAATTGAAATTAATTTGCTTCACGTAAGTCTTAAACTTGTCTTTTTATAGGTGTAAGCAGTTTGCCTTCTGCCACAATTAAGTATGTGAACTTTGCATTTTGACTGAACAAGTAAATTTATAGATGAGTCTAGGTTCCTGCATTTAGTCCAGAGTGTTGGCTTTTCATGACTTCAGATTCTTTGATCTGACTGCTCTAGAGCCAAGAAGAGATGTTTCTCAGCCCGGAGAATAGTCCCACTAGTTCATCATGAATCTTCAGCATTCTCCAATTCATTTTTCATATAATTTGCTTTACTAGAAGGTTTAAACGTGACAAGGCAGAGTTTAAGGTTACTGAAAGGTTAGTGTTAGGTTAGTTTCTTGGCACACTTTAAACTTTTGACCACGATCAATTGAGGCAATTCTGCAGGCAAGGAACTGTTAAAAGTAGCATGCTTTTTAGTAAACTGTTGTTTACATGTTGGCTTATCAGCAAAAACAGTGAAATATCTGGGTTAGTTGCTATTCATATGACACTTTTTTTGTTAGTGAGAAGATAATGTGCATTTTATTTTAAGTTGATTAAAATGAATTTGCAAAGAAAAGCAGAGGCTTGAGATAACTGGTTTGTAACCTTACCAATGATGATTTTCATAATAGGGGGGCCCTTGAGGAATCTCAAGTGAATCTTATGTGTTCTGGTTCTTTCCAGATGAACTTTGGCAATTATTTTGATTTGTCAAAAGAATATCTGTCTCTATTTAATTGGTCACCATGAAATATTGTTGCTTTTTACAGCTACTGGTTTTGCTGACAGTTTGAGACAATTACCAGGATGTTAGCTGCTTATTTTGCCTTGGCATTTTTAAAGCAAGAAATGGAACTTATTTATAAGGAGCTTACTATTTGAATGCTCTACCCACTTTACTGTTGATTTGAGAGCTATTGCTTTTGTTTTTACTGATTCTAGAATCTTAATATGATGAGTAGGTTGTGCAGATCACATTTTATTCCTATGCTATATCCTACATTCCTGTCACATTTATGAATCTTGGAGTCATTGTACAGTACTATGGAAATATTTTTTTCTTTTACTCACAAAAATAATTCTACTTAGTTTTTGGGCTTGAGATGACTGAATACTTGCAAAATAACATTCAAGTAAGGTCATATTGGCCTTTCTCATTTATCTGTGGATACACAGTGCTAGGATACAAGAGTATCTAATAGTGCAGAAAAGCAAGCTAAAGTTTCTTAGTGAATGACTATATATGAGAATGCAACAAATTCGGGTATTCTCCTCTATGCAATTGTCTTTAACATATATTATTCTATTCATCAGCTACTCCCAAGATTTCTTCTTTATATAGTCTGGAATAAATAGGCAACTGATATTTCTTCCTATCTAAATAATAGATTATTTGATCAAATGGAAGAAGAAAGCTTACACTGCAAACTATCTCAACACAGAAACAACTGTGTTCTATCTATTTGTGTAACGTATTATCAAAGGAAATGTACCTACTAGGGATGGGCTTGCTTCTGTTAGTCTTCTTTGCAACCGAACAGAAAGCAGAGCTTGTCTAGGAAGGGGTGGTGTGAAGGTCTTTTGATGATACATGTTCTTGAATCACAGGACTGATACATACGTAAATTTCAGTTCGACTAATTCCACAAGTCACATGTAAACCCAGTGAGGATTTAACTAAGATGATCTTGCTGACTTTGGCATAGGCAAGTTCGGCTTTGCAAAAGTGCTGGGGCAGTGTGTATGTGCAGTAAGGATCCATCCACCAGTCATTCCGACATCTCATTTTTTCAGGATTACTTAGCATTCTCACTACTGAATACTTTCACTCAGTATCCCTCCAAATCAGGAAATTTCCCCTTCTTGGTCTCCAAAGCAAGAATATTCTTATTATATTGATTGATTAATGTGTTTATAATGGATTTGGCTTTATTTTGTACTGCACATCTGTCTCCATAAATTTCAAACTTCAGTGCTGTAACAACACTGTATTATAGAGATGATGAGGATGCTATGTTTAATTTCGGAAGATGCATTTTATCTGTTGATATTCTACTAAGGGTCTTACAGTGTTTACTAAGTGTTTACAGTTAGTTAATGTTAACCCTACACCTACAGGTGTTATTCTGATGTCCATACTGCTTCTAATTACGTCTGTGATGATTATAATAAAGTACTTTGGACAGTTTATTTTGGAACTATTGTTATTTCAAAAATGTTTCAGTAGGATAGGGTTAACTGAGAGGGCCCAATATTGGGTAGGTATCTTAGTGAGTTCTTATGTTAAACTGGCAAAGCTAAGGTTTGCTTTGGGAGTGGAGATTTTCAAGGAAAGTTTAGGTGAGGCAGCAACTCTTCTTTTTTTTCAGTCAGGTACTTTAATTTACTACTTGTTTTGTTGTAAGAACTATGCTGTGAAGAACCGTTGCATTCCACCTCAGAGGAGGTTGAATTTGAGCCACATTTATCTTGAAGGATTAAAGAATCCTTTATTTAGAGAAGTAGAGGAGGTTCATCAAAGAAAGGAGATCTTAGACTCCTGGTTTGTAGAACTGTATGAAAGGTGCTACATCTGTGTGCGATTATACAGACAATGTATTGTTGAATTGTCTCACCCTTTTAATTACATAATCTGTTGGAGAAAATTCATTACATTATTATGAACGTCGTTTTCCTTGTGTATAAAAATGCAAGGTAGTCTGCATTTTCCTAGTGTTATACCTGTAAAATATGTTTATATTAATAGAATAGATTAATTCAAATAAGCATTTTTAAATTGTTGGCAAGTGAATCAAGAAGTAGACCCACTTTCAGTTGAAAGGTTAAGTAAAAAGGAATTGCTTTAGAGTAATGCCCTCATATCTTAACATTTTTCATGTGGACTTTCAAAAAAGCTCAGCAGAGTCATAAATATATAGCTGGTCATATAGCTACATACAGTAATGTTTACATTATCAAATATATGCGTCATCTAAATAGTAGGTAATGGATGCAGTAAGTCCTTTATCTTTCATATTGTTTGCTATAAAAGTGTAGTAGGATAAAAATTCCAACAATACCTGAGGTGTGTCAGAAGTTACTGTTGATTTACACAAGTGCTTTAATTTGGCACAGTAAAGCTGAAACATTTAAACAAAAAATATTGTGAGTACAATTAAGATGGTATAAAAACTTTATATTATTGTTATTTTAACACACACTTATTCTGTTTCAGTGACGTAATATAAATTAAAGGATAATCAGATATTGGAACATGAAGTGTTTATTATATAGCTGTTTTAGAGTTAGAAGCTTACACCATTTGTAGGCTAGGTTAATAAACAAATTAGGAAGAAAAAGTGATCAGAAAAATATTGTCTTTGGCTATACAGTAGTTTTTTCCCTAAGTACTTTCTTTAAGGTCTAGATTGTGCTACATTTCACATTTCTCATCCCTGGACTTTATATTACTTTTTCAGCACATTAAAACTTATGCAGTGAAACTGAATAATGGCAAGTGTTTTTATACCCTTTTATAGCCATTTCTTTTTTCATAACCTCCCCCTGTTTCCTGTTAGCTAAACTATAAGCACCTTTCTGTTAATTTATGAAAATTATTGTTGAGATAGCACATTATCACTGATCTGTATGGCACTTTCAGCATGTTAGAAGCAAAGGTCCAAGCAACATAAAACACATCAAAATTCATTAATGTGGTATTGATTATTTTTTGGATAATTAATTTTATTGCAGACCCTTGAAAGAGATAATGAGCTGCAAAGGGAGAAGGCAAAGGAAAATGAAGAAAAGTTCCTTAATCTTCAGAATGAGCATGAGAAAGCACTGAGAACTTGGAAAAAAGATGTAGGTTTATTAAATTAAATGTTATAGTATTAAAAGATTTTTGAAGTAGCCATCAAGCATTTCAGGTAATTCCTAAAAGCCAAGAAAATATTGTAGAAATACTACAATAATAAATAAATAAATAAATAAATAAAACAATTCCTTTTCTAATAATGCAGACTCATGTAGAAATTAATATTTAGGAGAAATGGTGCTTTCTGTGCTATGAAAGTGCAGCGAAGTTCTATGAAGCAAGAGTCCCAGGGTATTATTTGTTGTCCTGAATTAAAAATATTCCAGAATTACACAATTACTATTACCTAGACACAGAAGCTGTTATGACTTACATGGATTGAATTTTGTATATTTTTCAGAATAATTTTATACACAGTTCATTCAGAGAGTACCAGCACTTCTAGGCTGGTATTCTAGGTACACTCTTGTACCCTGAAAAAAACTATTGGTGGTAAACTGTTATATCCTCTGGTGAGGAAAGGAGGGAAAACAAACAAAAAACAACAACATAGGTTGATTAAAGTGGCACATACTGAAGGTAATTCTGAAGGACTGTATGCCCAGAGACTTGGGGAGTGGGCAAAATGCAATCTCCAACTGAATCGGGTAGAGACGCTGAAGGCTTGCATTGAAGTGGGGGGTCCTCATTTGAAAGGAATTATTTAACAAGGACTGTGGAGTGAAAGGAGATTAAAAAAGGTAAAACCCTGTATATTCTCTCAGTGAATTCACCTCTGCATACACCTAAACAATAGTTTGTCTTCAACATTTGGCATCTTTTCTATGCTTTCATTATTTTTAAATACTTCAGTAATTGCTAACTATTTAAGAATGAGGTATTTTAGCTGTAAAAATGGTGTGCAATAATAAATGTATGTGCACAAGTGAGTAATACTTCTTCAATAAGACACGGTCTGCTTTGTGTGTGGAAATTAGATTCTATCAGCATGTGTTTAATAGCCTCTTTTGTCTTCTACATACTTGGCATCTATTGCCAAAAGGGATTTGAAATTGGTGGACTGATTGTATCAGCAAGGCTGTGGGGAAATCTTAGGCCTGTTGTCCTAACTCCTTGAGCGCAACCACTATGGACATGACTATGGGCTTGAGACTACAAAATACCTGCACTGTCCTGACGCTCGCTGCTCTGAGGAGAAAAGATTCCATCTTACTAATTTCTTGCAGAAGCTTATACCCTAGGTTCTTGTATAGACATGGAAATTGGCCCTGTTTATTTCTCAGAAAAGTTTCTATATTCTCTTTAGAAGATACCTCCGCACCCCAAATCTTTTTACTGTGACTAACTAGAAATTTGGACTTTTAATTTCATAAAGCCTAGCATCATGATGGATAACATTAACATTACACACTCTTCTGAAAATATTTGCTAATGAAATGAAGGTATTTCTGTAAAGTTGCCTTTTTTTTTTTTTTTCCTTTACAGACTGTCTTTTTGACCATACTTCTTGTTCTAAGTAGAAAAATGTGATTGTTACACACTCACTGAAGAAGCATTGGTTACTTGAGGCTATTTACAGAAGTAGTTCTGCGCAAATTACTTATTATAGTTCCTTGAAAATGTAGATAGAGAATGAATACTTACTAGCATGTTTATCTTTGAGCAGAAAAAAAAGTTATAAATACAAATCCTACCTTTTTGAGAGTTACAACCTGAAGTAAATGAACAAAGCCCAAATAAAACATATATATATATATATAAAAGATGATGATATGATTAAAATCTTGGTGTGAATGAAAAGTTTCAAAATTGTTTTATTTTGTGCATTCCTCAGCATCTATACATTCTTCTAAGTTGTTGATACTGGTGTAACATGCCATTTTTCATATTTGAACATGCAGAAAAGATCTATGCATGTGTGTTTTCTGCTTTGTTATAGGAGGAAAATATGAGAAGAGAGATAGCCGCTATAAAAAATGAGCTGAATTCCCTTAAGGGGGCTCAAGGACATCTTGAAGATTATCCTCCTCCTCTGGGAAACCAGTATGCTGAGCAAGTGGAAAGTCCGCAGGTAAGTGTATCTAACTGCTGCAGTACTTTGCATTTCTTCCTAAAAATAAATAAATTAACTTTAGAGAATGAGAGACATGGCAGTTCTTCTAGTCTGGCTCTTATGTCCGCTAATCTTCCCTTGACATTACTTAAGCCTAGAAATTTCTCTGATGTAGCCAATGATCCAAGACCCCATTAAAATTTACTGTACCCAGAGAAAGTTTCCCTTTCTTCTAGAGGGCACTTTTACCATAGAAACTTGGGATGTTCATTATTCTATTAGATATAGAATATATCTATATAGCAATTATCTTAAATAATGTAATGCATCTTTCCTAAATCACATTTCACATATGTATTTTGCATAGGTGCTTCTCAAATGCTATGTGCAGATGCACTGACCCTTTACATGCATGCAAGTTCCCTGTAATTGTGGAAGTTCAAATCAGCTTCTACTCAGAGGAACAAATTTGAGCCTACGTAACATGGGACAGATCAGAATTTTCACCTTATCAGCAAATAAATAATCTAAGGCCTTTAATTTTAGTTCAAACAAACTGAACAGCCTTTATTTTGCTGCTTCTGTTTAAGAATCAAAGGCATAGTAAGCTGTACAAGTTATGAATGCAGGAGGTAGATGGCTGGTTTACGCAGTGCAGCTTGAAATAAATTGAGCTTGCGTTGCTGCGTGAGCCAAGTCTACATTCAGTTCTATATTCAGGGCATGTATGAGAAGTCAGCAAGTGATAAGGTTCATGAAGATGGTCTTTTGGAGCAAAAGGATAAACACTTAGCACTATAGCTATGTGTTACCTACTGGAACTGGATTGCAAACTTATATTCCAGTCTTTCATATGACTGAAAAAAATAGTCATAAGAAGCTATTCTTCTGTGTTGAGTATAACCTGTTGTTTGGTTGAGCATTGACTAGATCTCTTTTCCATTCATTTTTACATTCAGATAATGGTTTATCCTTCACAGAAGGGAAAACTCATTTTGAATCTCTCTAATTTTTGCTTTTAGTGTTAGGAAGACACTGGGTAGAAACTTATTGATGTTTTTTCAGAACTAGGCTGTGAATTGACAGTGAAAAAACAACCAAAAAAAAAAAAAAAGGATTTAGAAGAACAAAAGAATTTCTTCATGATACATGCATGCTATGTTTATAGCACACATCCATACATATACACGTAAACATACACACATCTGGTGTGTGCTTAATAATGCAATGGAAATTAGACTTGACATGAGTACTCATCATGCAATAGCTGTATGAATTCTACAAGGTATAATGTAGAATTACAGGGAGGAGTTGTGTAACTTTGAAAAATCTTGTATTTCATTTTAATTCAAAGAAAAAAAAATATTTTTAAGATGCAGAAACAAAGCACGCTGTCAGCCATTTATGAGAAAATGTACTTGTGCTTACTGAGAAAATCCCATGTGTTTTAAGGTCGATAAGCCTGAAGCATGTGCTTAAAAATGGTGAAAACAAATGGAGCTGTCATCTAAATATGTATCTTTACCTGTCTTACAGCGAATTGCCATACCGCTTTGTGTGGTAAAATTGTAAGATTTCAAAAGCTTGACGGGTTAGGTGGGGTAAAATCCACAGTGGAACACTGTCGAGAAATTAGAGGATATGCAGCAGATTGTATTGATCATTCTAATTGGTAGTATTTCATTTTGTATTAGTAATGAGGTAGTGCCTCGTATAACATAAAAGGGCAGCATGGTCGGCTATGTTTAGATAGTGTTGGCTATGGTTTAGATGAAGGAAGCATTGCAAGAAAATAAAAACTGTATTTGTTTTTACACCTAGTACCATCTGAAGTCCCTGTGATTATTTGCGGGGCATGAAATTTAGCATGTATGTAAACATGTATTGTAAACAAATTACCTGTGGAACAGGAATTAAGCAAAAACCTTCTTTTAAAGAAAACTACGAAGTCAGACCTCATTTCAGAGACATATTCATACCTGAATAATTACACCTATGTTGGCTTATGCATTGCAATTTAGTTAAACTAAATGTGAAGCATGGTAAAGTTATATTTAACTTGTAATGCAGTTGTGTACCACTATAGAACAGGACTACACTGAGCAGCAGGCTATTTATATTATTGTGCTTGCAATACATACTGGGAGATCTGGATTTGAGAAAACTTTGAATTTCATACCACGAAATATGTTGTTGAGGGAAAGGTCATCTTAGGTTAGATGTATGTTGTGTAGATGTATTTTACTAACTTACAGGGGGAGAGAAATAAAATCCAGATTTGGAAGTTTCGATATTTAGGCTTCGTAGTTTAGGCATCTTACACGTTATTTTTGAAAGGATGAACAGGTGTTTGAAGTTCATGGAAACTAGGTGTGGTCAGCCTTTCAGAAAATCTGGAGAGGAATCATACAGTTTTTCTCCCTTTCTAAGAACGTTTTATCAGGTTTGTTTCAGATCCATTCAACAGTTCAGCCCATACCAACAAATGGGGTAGGTTCTATTGCAGTAATTTCTATACCTGTACAAAATGAAGTTATGTGGGATTGTTTTTTGTTTCTGTCTAAAGAAACAGCTCTTAGAAGCAGGAGGGTATGAAGGGATTATAGCTTTTATGACAGAAAAAGTAAGTTGCTAGTATTTGTATTTGAAAAGAAAAGCTTTAAAATGTGATGCCAAGGCTGCATGTAACCAAGAAGTAGAATCAGCTAATTAAAAGATTAAAAAAACAAAAAAGATTTAATATTTATGATTTCAAGTTAGTCTTTACAGGGGAGATGATTTACCCCACCCCCACCCAAAAAGAGGAAAAAAATCAGACAAATTGAAGGTGGAATATTTGGCAAAGAAATTTGATTTCAGTTCCTCTCCATTTGCCATGACTCCTCCCTTCCCCAAATCAGCAAAGCTGGGAACATCAGGATGTTTCTGCGACCTGTAGAAAATCGTTTCCTGCAGATTTGTATTGTACATCATCTACTACCACACCACTGCAATAATCCTATTTTTCACCACTGCCTATGCACCTCCCCACATTTTACAATACACTTTGTCCTCCCCAGAGATCTGATGCAAAGCACAGCTCTTGTAACTCCCTCCCACATCCCAGCCTTCCTTCTGCAACACCTCCAGCCACCCAAGTATCTTCAGCTTCTTCTCTTGTCTTTTATGGACTAAGCGGTGCCCCTGCTCCCTCCCACAGCTACCTACTTTTATCTGAGCCAGCATGTGCTCCTGCCTTCAGCTGTCAAGAACAGAACAGATAAATGATGCCTTGTCTTTTCCCTTTTTTTTTTTTTTTTTTTTTGTGTGTGTGTGGAGGGAGGGAGGAAGGAGGGCTAGGCAAGTGGAAGGATTGTTTTTTTTTGTTTAGGGTGTTTCTTCAGTTCAGCTTCCAGTTGTCACAGAACTTTATGGAATTTAACATCTCTCAGGCTTCTACTCCTGTTGAGTTTGATTGTTCAGGTTCATAATCCAGCTGGGAGGGAATGAGGAATGAGCAGTTTAATCAAGTGAAAATTCATAAGACATATTTGCCTCTGAAACAGTTAAAAATCCCAGGTGGTTTGTTAGAAGAAGAAAAAAGTGTTAATGTGTGTATGCATGTGTTTGAATGTAATTAGCAATTATGCAGGTTTTTTCCACATGTAATTACTGAGCAGGTCACTGATCTAGCCTGCAGACAGAGGGAGTAATCCAGTCAGAAGATGTTGAAAATATCTTCCTTCCTCTGAAAAACTCTGTCAATCAGTGTACTTTTTTTTTTTTTTTTTTTTTTTTTTTTTTTCTCCTGTTGGCTGTAATATAGCAGGGCCTAATTTCTTTCCTGCTCTTCTAGGGTGCTGACCTGCCTTTTTTTTTCCTTCCCATTTACATTAACTTGGTGTATTTCAGGAGAATGGTCTTTGGCTTTCATCAGAATAGTGAAGACTAATTCAGGTCTTGAATTTAAATTTAATCAGAGACTCTAGTGGTTTATTAAACTATTTGTAATTTTTTTCCCCCTTGTTCTAGAGTGGTCAAGAACCATCAAAATACAGTGAAATGCAGACTATTCAGAATGAAAACGAGAGTATGCAATCTATACTAAGAAAAGACAGTATTCTTGGACATGAAGATGAAATTGAAGTAAAAAACTCCTTAAGCACTGAGGAATTACAGATAGAGCAAAGTAATAAGATTACCCGGATAGTAGAGATAAGTAATATTGTTGATAAAAGGATAACTATTTACATTACAGTATGTGATAAGAGAATGCTCGAGTCCTGAATCAAATATTTTTTCTACTAACAACAGTAAAATTCTTGGTGTCAGTAATGCTGACATGTGATAAACTCACAAGGCTCTGAATGAAAATACAGTACTTCTGATGGCTGCCCTGGGACATAAAGTTAGATCTGTGTATTGTCACTCCTCAGGCTGTTGCAATACCTTCTCCTGTATGCCAGTTCAGAAGTGAGTAAGGGTTAAGATGAATTATGTATTTAGAAGTGTATGAAAGCAAAAACAAGGAAGAACTTCCCTTTCCCATAAAACAATGAAAATGGGCACAAGACTACTTGCCCTGCACATGAAAGTGAAAGTCTGTTCCTGGGGAATAATGCTTTGATAAACACATAATACTTTCCTACCCAAAGTACTTTATAACTCCACTAAGTAATTTTTTGAAGCCTAAAGAAAATGTACTTAAGTCTTTAATGCTTAGTTTCTAAAATTGTAACAAAGGTAAGTGGAAATTTAAAAGATTATTGACTGTAAAATTATTGCTTTAAAGGATCGGTGCTCATAGCATCCAAGTGTATTTTTCAGAAAACACCTTTCTGATGTTGAAATGCTTTAGTTATTCCTCACTGGCTCACTGCCATCAAGTTGTAGCAGATTGCTTTTGGTACAAACATAGTTGCTTAATTGGGTTTGGCTTCTGTTTTGGTTTTTATTAGCTAGAAATGCCATTTCCAAAAACCAAAGACAAATAATCACAGTAGTAGACCACTGACAAACTTTGTTAGACAAACATGAGTTGATTAAGCGTGTTATAGTTTCATGTAACACCCTTTCAGTAAGGCTGGCAAATACCAATTGGGAAATATTTCAGTATATATTCAATATAATCCATGACTAAACTGTACGGAATGTTAATATATTTTCTATTTGAACAGGCTATAAATATTTTATAAATTGCAATAATATTTGTCTTCAGCAATTTTTTGCTTTATTTGTATGTGTATTGAAATATTGCTCTAATGTAAGAAAAATCTGCATTGATACTAACCTTGAAACTATATTTGGAAGCTTTAAACTGTGAAAACATTGCTTTATTTAACCTCTTCATCATCTATTGCTAACTAGAGAATACACTTTAACAGATTTACAAGTTCCTGAAAACAGTTTTAAGGATGAAATTAATGTTGCTAGCCATTATGAAGAAAAGCAAAGGGAGGTTTCTCCCAGGAATACCCTCTGCACAGATACTGATTTAATTACCCAAGGACAGACCTCTGAAATACATGTCGCTGAGTGCAAAGAAGCAGAAAATCTAGGAACTACACATAGAATGCTATTGGAGGAAAGCAATGCGAATTTAGAACAAAAGCTACAGGACAGTACTGATCCAGTGGCCGCATGCCACACAGAAACAAGGAAGGTATTTTTAGACAGCACTGACACAGTTTTCTATGAGAAAAATGCGAGTCAAGACACCCATTCTAGTAAGCAAGAATTGTGTAATACTACACATGAATCAATTTGTACTGAGGCAGACAAACAATCAAATACTATAGAGCACAACAGTGTCCTTATGTCTGAAGCATCTGAAAAAGAGTCTGAAGCAGTTTTCTGCACTGAGAAGAATGTTGTGTGTGAGCGAACGACCGATAATCATCAAGTGAAAGAATTCAATTTTGGCATCCTTCCTTATGCTAAGGAGAACTCTCAGACAGAATACCAGAAATGTAGCTTGCTGGACAGTGATAATTATGTAGGTAACAGATTACATAGAACAGAAAAAATCTTGTTAAAGCTGAGTGGTTTACACAGAAATAAGTTTCCTTTTAAACAGACAGATGTAGATGCTGAAGAAAGAAATTACAATGACAAAGACAGAAACATGAACAGAAATAGTGCACCAAGGAGTACTGGGTTTCCAGCTACTGATGCTCAAAATACACCCTCTGTTTGTTGTAACAATGCAAGTGCCAGTGCTGCTGCAAAAGAACACAGTAGTAATATGCCTGTTACAGGTACTTCAAACTTATGCCCTGAAAAAGTAGACAGAGGAATAAATGTTGATGATATGCGCAGCAAACAAACTGAACAAGGCAGTACTGAGCAATCAGGAGGTGATACAAATACATGCACGCTGAATGCTGAAGCTGCATCTCCAGTAAAGGCTGCTGATCTTGAAATAACTGTTCATAAAGTCCCAACAGATGGAATTAGTACAGAAAAATTTTTTCTATGTGAAAAACTTAATGATGATATTCAGACACAGTTCATCAAAAATGGACATTCCCTGGAGATTAATGATAATTCAATAAATAATACGTTGTTAAAAGAGAAAAAAGGATCACTGCACAGTACAGTTCCAGGAAGGAAGTTTGCTGAGGGTCACCTGAAAGAATCATGCTCTTTACCCATGAGAACATCTGGAAATTTAGTAAATGTAAGTGGAAGGTCATCCTTTGATCTTTCAACTTCAGATAAAAAAGCTGAGAAAACTCCAGTATACTTCAGTTTTTTAGACCTTGGTTCTTGTTCAAGAGTAAATCAAATGAGAAGTCAAGTTACATGGACTTCAGCTGCCAAAGAACCTCCCATTTTGAAAGAGAAACTACCATGCCTAGTGGAAAACAGAAAGGTTATTTCAAAAGCACAATGTCAAAGTCCCAATGAAAATGTTGCCAAGGGAGAAAAAGGACTAGGTAAGAAAAAAGTATGCTTTGAAGTATGTATTGACTAGATTAAAAAAAAAATAAAATAGCCAAAATGTGTTTTTTTTTCCTGCATTTAAGTAGTGTAGCATTAGAAAACATGTTGTCATTTTTGTGGAAAAAAAAAAAAACACACACACACAAAAAAAAAAAAACCACAAAAATCAACACACACACACACACACACACACACACACACAAAATGATTGATGAAAGATAACCTGGAAATCTAATAGTATAAATTCAGCTAAGTAGCTTTTTTTATTTAATCAATTTAAATCAATTGATTAAATCAACTTTTTCTCCTATTTCCCTTAGTGAAAGAAAAGCAGTGTAATGGAATTTTGGAATGGAATTTTATAGGCATTTGTAACCCTAATGTGGTGTGTATTTATATACTTTATTGTGCATCTTCAGTTCAGATGGACACTCAGAACCATCTGAATGTGTGAAAGATTATTCTCTGAAGCTTTGTAAATCACACTAGGCTGTTGGGAGTTCTCGATGAGGTTTTTCATCTTTTGCTGTTGACACTTGGTGATTACTTGCTGAGCAATATTTTGCCTTCATAAAAAATAAACATTTTATTCCACATTTATACATCATTACTAAAATGCAGGAAGAACTATATTTTAGATTTGTTTTGCAATAAGATTAGTTGCTATTACTCCTGTATTTATTTACTAAAAATGCCATTTTTATTTTATTATTTACTAAAAATGCCATTTTTAGTAAATAAATACAGTCTCTTACCAAAAGTAATTTTGTCAGTCTCTTACCAAAGCAATAAAAACATTTCTGTATCCACAGTAAAATGACTTCAAAATGTTAGTAGATATTCCTCTATTTCAGTAACTGGACAGAGTAAAAGGTATTTTAAGCACTGCCTTCCTTTCTCAAAATTAAGCTTATATGAGGATTCTATTCTGAACACGTATATGCTGTAAGCTTAAAAAAAACAGACAATCTGTTATCCTCTGGAACAAATTAAAGCCCTACTTTTGTTGAAAAATGGCATTTTGGTTGCTTAGATGTTTTCCAAAAGAGCTAGGCCTGCAGTGTAGGGTGTTTGTATCTATTTCAGGTTTTGCTGATGTAGTGTTTTGTACTTCGCCCCTTCAGCGTGTGAACAGAATGGAACCCAACCCCTTGGTTTTGCAGCCAGTGGCAGTGAGATGGAAAACCATCAGTTTGGTTTCCTAATATTGCTCACGTATTATGATTTGAAGTTTATAGGTGATTTTGTTTCTGTAGTTGGTCTCTTGCATGTGTTTATTTCTATACACACGATTATTTGAAGCACAGTTTCAGATGAGCCTCTGTCACTAAAATGAAAGTAGCAAGGTAGCAGAATCCTGATCTCAGATGGCACATTATTATTTTATTAACGTGAATTTCAGGAGCAGCTTCAAGAAAATAAATGCACAGTTGTAATATTCTTTCTGGATCTTCTCTGGAAGAAAGGATTGCACTATTTGAAGTTCTTCCATGCGTCGTTTCTTCTTTTCTTGCCAGACACCTTTTTGTATGCAAAGTAGAGTAATTCTAAGAAGTGAGTCTGACAAGTTCATCCAAAGGAGCCAGCAGGGATTTGAATATGACTCTAATACCACAAATGAGTTGCCTAGTGACCAGTACAGTCACCAGACCTCTTTAATTCTGGCAAAACTTCCCAGCTGAGGATCTTGGGCTGTGTTCCAGATCTGCCTCTCCCTCTCATCATACTGCCTAATTTATATAGGTCCCTACTTCTGCTTGCTGGCCTCTCTGAATCCTGCGCCTCTTGGAGAGTAGAAAATCTTACTGACAGGGCACCTAAGAATTAATCGTTGTGCTACACTTGGCACTGCAATTCCCAATATATGTTGTGTATTTTTTCAAAATATTTTCCCAGATGAGAAGAGCATTGGAATTCTGTAAGTCTGTCAGAGGGAATTCCTTCCATGGCCTAACCAAAATGTAAAATCTGCTATTTATACAACAGTTCTGATTGCAGGGAGCAGCTATGCCGTACTGAGTAGAGAAATGAATAGGGAATGGTCAGAATCTTCCTGGGAAGACACTGAAAAAGAAATCAAACACAAATCCCAACCCCTTTTTCTCTCTTCCCACCTGCTTCTGCTCCTGTTAATCCTCCCCCTCCTAAAAAAAAAAAAAAAAAAAAATCTGTTCTTAATCAATTATATTGCACAGACTTGAGGTAAAATATATTTTTATAGCTAAGTAATGATTTTACTATTATGCCAGTAATTGATGGGCATCTGTGTAGTGACAAAACAGCTCCTGTTTGCATTATGAGTGATTTTGGTACGTGTATGTTTTCATCCTGCAGGTACTTTGATGGTGGTTTCAACAGAATCTGCTGGTAGTACATAAAGCCTCCGCAGGACTGGAGCCTTATGCTCTGCTACATTTCATCTACTGATCTGTCCTTTTTACCTTTAGTAGATAACTATAGCCCGATTTCATGAAATCAGGTGTATCTATTTACTAGAAGACTCCTTATCTAAAAGATGTTTTGTGTCTGTCTGAACACCTTTGCATTTAGAATGTCTTTATTTCAAGTCATCCTGTAATATGATGTCGGGATGGCAGTAATTATGTATCTCATTATCATCATCAGAAAGTGGGGGTCTTTATAGATGTGCTGTTTGAGAAAACGCATCTTCAGTTAGAATATTAAGTATACATACACACACGAGTATGTGAAATTAAAAAAAAAAAAAAAAAGTAAAAGCCTGCAACAGAGGTTTGGTGAATTAAGACAAAAAATACTTGAGTGGTATGTCTTTTTTTAAGATCAGAGGTAAACCAGAAATTTAGTTGCTTCACAATTAGTGCCTAGAGACTAAATTGCAGTTGTTACCATTTCCTTTTTGTCAATCAGGTTCTATCAGTTCTAACAGAGCTGCCGACACTTTGAGTACCTCTAATATCCACCGAGACCCCCAGGGAGACCCTAGTGAGGAATGGAATGCTACAGCAAAGACTTTTTATGATTCTTCTTTTCCCACAGAACACGTAAGTCAATTAAAAATATTGCGGACCAGACCTCAGTGAGCTAATTCCACAGATATTTGTACAACTGTACGCATCTGGATACTTTAAGGCTGAGTCAATCTCCAAAATAATATCAAAAGGGCAGCAAGGCACCATTTTTCACAATTAAGGTTGATAGAAAGCAGCAGGAAAAAGTCGCAGCATATGAATCAAACAGATGCTAACCAGCCTGTTTGGGAGGGGAAGAAATGGGTAGTTCGTTGTGTACCTTAATAAAAATCACCACCTAAAGTAGTAAAAGTAGGAGTTTAAATAAAAGGGGCTGGGAGGGGGAGGAAAGTATCATGTAGAAGTATAAAGACATTTTTTCCTTTATTACTTGGTAGGAATATCTTATTTAAAAGAATCAGCTAAAAATTCAGCATACCTACAAATGAGACCCTATCAGTTTATTCCACGACAGCAATTACGTAATGCCATATTTTATGTTATCTTACTGATTAGCACGACATTATACAAATGTGTAGAAGTGGATAATTAAAAAGAAAGCTGTTCTTTCCCACTTAGACAAGTTTGTTCAGAGTGATGCTACCAACGGCTCACACTACGCGTTTAGATCTGTTAAACTCTCCTACTCTGTGTGGAGCTTGAACAGCTTTAATTGCTGTATTAGGGCTTGAACAGCTTTAATTGCTTGTATTGGGGCCCGAGCCCCAAGGTAAGGATGAACAAGAGTGCTGAACTCAGTTTACACACAAGTCATTAACCATGTAGCCATGCTATTCAGCAATATAAGTTTTTATGCGTCTGCCATGGTATTAAAGAGAACCTTCCATATTCTTCAGCATGGGCAGTAAGATGCATTATATTTACTTGTATTTCATGGTGAAAATGCTGAGGATTTTTAGTTTGACATTGATTTTTTTCTAATATTAGTCTGTGACAATGGGGTTTATATATATAGGTTACCTAGTTGCAATTACTTCTCCAAAGAGGTCTAAATGTTTGGTGTCTTCAGTAAAATCCTAGTAAAATGGCATGGCTTTATTTCATTGGCAGTATGACGTGTAAGACTTAAAGGTTTATTTTCTCTTGGATAGTTAGTTTAGCACAGATGCAGCTCCATGTGTAGGGGGCTGCAGGGGCTGTAGATGCAGTCCCATGTGCATTTTGATCAGTGATTTGCAGCGAAGTATCATCTATTTCTGTCTGAGGCCTTGGGGGGAAGAGAATGGGAGAGTGGACGTGTACAGCAGTGGAATTAACAGGTTGGATGTTACTTCCTCATTGAAACAGAGATTAGTCATTGCTGAACCAAGTATCAGAACCAACAGCATGGCAATAACATTGTAGGTGCAACAGGTTAACTGAACAATTTGCATTGTTTACTGTTAGTGTTTCAAACTTAAAGAAATGCTTGTGTGCTAGGGAAGGAAAACTTACTAATCATTAGCTTACCTAATGATATGCTGTCCCACTACACATCTTCCTGCCTTAATTTTCCTTTCCTTTAATGGAACTAGATATGTACTAAGTTAAAGGCAGGTTTGCTAAAAACAAGGACCATGGCTTACAATTGATGGGGGCACGATTGATTGCCTAATATTCAAAAAGAACTGAGCAGAGTGAGGAGGCCTCACCTCACCGTCCCTGTAACAGAATCACATGCAAAGTATTGGACGCCCCCTTCCACATCCCAAGCAGCCACTGCAATGCTGGCCCTGTGTAACATGCTTTGTTGTGAATTTGTGCTCAGAGAGGTGGCTGCAAGGAACCACACAGCATTGAGGTAGGAGGGGTCAACTCAGCACTGCTTCCCTACTCTGTGGTCATGTGCTTGATCAGGGTATATATGAAATACTGATGAAATACTAACTAAAACTATTCAGAGAACAAGATCTTCAACGTACAAAGCCACCTGGTTGCAGACCTCACTGCAAATAATGGTGTTCACTTTCTAATCTGTAAAGCTAAGCAGAAAGGGAGTTAACACTATAAACCTCATGATTTTGGGTTTTGTTAATCAAGTGACTGCATAGCAATGGAAATGTCAATTGCAACATTAAACTGTTTAATTGAACTATTTATTTTGCTAGTCTGCGTTCTAGGGCAGGATTGTCTTTTTTAAATAAGACTCTTCTGTACTAAGACTTACATTAAGCTTTGGTTTATAAAAAGTATATTAAGTCTTCAAGATTAAAGCTGAAACATGCATTTCAAATAAAACTTTTTGCAATTGACTCATTTTTCTGTTCACATTTCCTTGTCAAATTTTGCTAACATTAAGCATACAATCTGAACCTTTGTACCTGACTTCTTTGATTATTAACTGCTACATTTTTATTCTGTCAGGTGAAAGAAGGATTTACTGCTTCACATGAGCAAAAGTCTTCTCAGGTAACTGTATCTCCAGCAAAAAACAAAAGAATGCTTGGAGATGAAGGCAGCTGTTCTACGCATAATTCTAACATACAAAATCAAATAGAAGAAATTGAGAAATTCCTCCAGTTGGAGAGACTTTGTTCATCAAGAAAAAGAAAACACGAAGACAGAGAATAAAGAACAGTGGCAGCAGCTATAAGTATGTATGTGTCTGTTAGGCACAGATAAATCACTTGCATAAACCAGAGTGGTAAAGGTATTCCTATAGAATATGGTATGTATTCATTGTGCTTTCATGTTCAATACAAAGTATAGACCTCTTCTGTTTAAAAATGGTGGAATTCCTACTAAAAGTTAGTTCTGTTTCTGCAGTCAACTGCATGCAACTTGTTACAAGTTTTGCCTGAAGTTTAAAGTTCACAAGTTAAAGTTTTAATAAACCTGTAAGTAATATTAAACTATTGCTTTACATTCCTCTCTTTTTTCTGTAGAACTTATGACTGAAATAATTGTTTGGTTTCTTTCTCAGACTGCTCACTCAGTTTTCAAACAATCCACTGCAACTGTTTCAAAATATAATAGCTCCTCCTATAAACATTTATAATAACTTAGAACTACTCTAAGTGGCAGATGAAGAAAATTATCTGTTTACCTCTACTACAGAATTATTTAAATATTGTCTAAATAATACCTCTTTCAGCACTAAAGCATCAGGTATGATTCAAATATATGGCAGCAGATATTGCTTCGTAGTTTCACTTTTAACTCATTCATGTTTTTCTTCCTTTAGGGCATGAGGGAAACTCTCATTTCACATTACTTACACACGCTTTTTTCTGATTACCCTCCCTTCATTCCCCCACCTCTTGCCAAAGAAAGATCCTCATATTATTAACTTAAATAACAATAACAAAAGAAACCGCTATTGCTAATGTTATATATTGTTAATTATAGAATAAAATCAACAGAAGATACTCTCCCTTGTTAGCTTTATTGCCTTTTTTTGGTTTCAATTTAAAATATTTGGCTTCTATAAACCAATTGCATACATTTTAGAAGTGTTCACAAATTGTCAAAATTTTTAATAAAAATTATCTGTAGTAAGACATTTCTAGGTCATTTTTTAAGTGTCTGAGAGACTGAGGAGACTGTTTTTCACTTGATTCAAATTTTGTTTCCAGGTGTTTAGAGTGTCATACAATTGCTGCCATTGCTGCTTTCCAAAGGTCCGATGTGTGCTGTGACTAGAGAAGTAAAACAAAATTAGAAGATGATTATTAGATGTCATGCTCACCTAGCAATTCTTTGATAGCATTACTTTGCTCTCATACATGAATAGGGAAATTTTATTTTTTGTATACAAAGGGCTACACTTTATCAGCTACAGAAATCTGTAGCCTTCCCAAATATTTAAGCAACAACATTCATTAGTATTCTTGTCACTATTAGGTCATTAAATGAAATGTGCTGGAAAATAGGACTCTTTCATTAAATAAGCTAATCACATTCAGTCTGAGCTTTAATAAAATTATGATAAATAGCAACTATTTAACTACCAGCAACTGATAGGAACAATACCTTGCTTCTAGTTAAAATATTCTACAACTGTAAGTGAAATAATTAGAACACACTAAGTTCCACAAAATGCTATGAAGAATTCTCTTACCTGACAACTACTTTTCTCTGTGTCTGATCTATTTTGCAGTATACCATCTTTGTCTTTACAGCTGCAAAAAAAGCAATGCTGTTTTGAGCACTATTTTCACAATAGCGTTAAGGTATTAAATTGCATAAAACCTCTTTATAATTGGATCAATACAACTTGAAAAAAAACAGTTAATATTTTTCACTTTTTTTTGTCCAATAGGCAGAAAAGCAAAATGATGTAACAAGATGAAGGTCATACGTGTATCTTCACTGTTTGATGCCAATCTATTAAAGCAATATCCTGCATGGTTTTTATAAACTTCTCTCCCCTACAAACACATCTTGTTTTAATGACACCAAACAGAACCAGATGACAAATCTGCAAACAATTTATTAGTTCTATAAAGAATTATCTGAAATATATCTATCAACAAAAGGAAAAGTCACTCATAGAAGTGTCAGCAGTTGTACATGTCTTTAAACACAAAATTTTACAGATATTTATCTTAGAACAGAAATGTAAAAGTATTTCTCTGCATATTTAACACCAGCCTTGAAGACTATAAAAGGTATGGTTCATTAGCATTGTGTAAAGTGCTTTGTTACAGTTCTTACCATCAATAACAAATGCTTCTACATCATCAGCTCCAATCTGAAGTTCCTGTTGCATTGTGTCAAATGATATTTCTTTGTTCTCTACAGCCATCCCCATGAAAGTAAGTAGCCTCATTTTTGCCATATTCTGTTCATGTAACAAGCCTATGTAGAAGCATAGATAACCAGGAAGAACATCACCGTAACAGAAATTTAGATGGAAAGAGTACAAGTGATACAAGTTTTTTTTTCAGTTGCATCATTTGGAAGAATAGCAGCACAAAAACAAATGAAAAATAACTGGCGATGTCAAAGCCTTCCTACAGTACCACTCATTTTTATTTGATTGCTTAAAAAAGAAACACCCAACAACTCTGTAGTAGTTTATCAACACAACATTTTTCTCCCATAAACACATGCTTAGACACTGAATAACTTTATACCAGAGTATAAAAACACTAAGTGGCATCTAGGGTAGCAAAAGTGTGATCTTCAAGAGCATATGAACAGATAGTAGAAGTTGTTCATCTGTTACATGATAGTATGAATAGTAGCACAAGAAACTGAACCTTGCACATCTACATCAGAACCTGTTTTACTGATTAAGTTTAGGTAAACAGAGTTAAGACACATGGATGAGCCAAGGCATTTCTTAATTAAGTTCTCTGAGGCACCAACTAAGATTTGTTGGAAGTTTCTTTAAAATGAACAGCAATCGTTTTGTTTTGGAATGACGTTATAAGCACTTACGTTGCTTCAGTAAATATTTAAGTTTGGAATTTATAACATCCGTACTCTAATAGGAAAGCACATTAATAGAGGACATCATGTTGTGTTAATTAGCTGTAATTATGATGCAGGCTCCCTGTTTGGCACCAATTCAACAAAAATGTGATCACCATAATTCATATAAATGAGGAGCATCAGAAACTATACCTAACTGGGTTTAATGGAAATCTACAAGCATCGAAAAAATCAATTAGCACACATTAACCCTAATTAACAAATGCAAATGAGATGCTGATTAACTTTATGAAGAAGACTGCTGATAATACCAGATTAAATGTGGACATGTTAGGGCGATCCAGTTGACACAGATAATGCTACTGCTGGCCTAAGTTGTCAGCATTAATAAAACAACAAATTGTAACAAACTGATGCCACCTGTAGGAGCCTTCACTGCACAGCTTTCATAGACATTTTAATTGGTCCTGATCCAGAAAAGGAACATAATTTAAAATATTTATTTTGGGGGAAATAGATCTAGGTGTTTTAAAGAATACTGGAATGTCTCATCAATTAATTGTGTTGTTTTCTGTACCAAATTGCTATTGTTTTTAAAAGGCATAACTGGAAGAAGTAAACCAAGTTCCTAGCAATCAGGTCTGAACTGCCTCAGAATCTCTACCTTGGCCTCTAGCATCTCTAGATCTCTCAGAATCTCTGCCTTGAAGACATTCAAAATGTCCTGAGTATACCATAAAGGAGGTGAGAAATCAAGGTAAGTTTAAGCAAGTCTGCATTTCAAAAACAGTTACACAGGTATCTAAGGATTTCACCAGAATAATGTGAATATCAGATATATTTAAAATACAGACTGTATATTCACAGAAGTAAACCTAGATACAAGAAGGCAATGCAAAATAAATCATGACTGTTGCATGACATGCATTTGCTACCCCATGCGTAACTTATATTGCATACATTTAACTTATATTGCATACATTTTTTTAAATTAAATACATTTTCAGCAAATAACAAGCCATTTCAACACACAAAAATAAGTACAGTACAAAAAATATTTTCCCCTAAGAAAGAAAAGCATAAAATATTCCCACAACTCATGTTCAAATAAAAAGACAAAAGACATGCTTATCTCGTATACACATTTACAAACTACCAGAAACTTGCTGCTAAATTTATCCACAAAAAAGTCATTGTTTCCATCATTTTAATACCTAGAGTACCAGCATTTTAAAGCTCTGAAGGTAATTATTCTCAGAATTATACCACACTCCATTAAACAAAATAATGCATGTTAGAAGGCTGCACTAAACTTGGTTTTAGCAAAACCGTGCCTTTCTTCAAATGCATTCAGTTAGTGTTCAAATGTCATTTCAAAATCAAAGTTATAAAAAAAAAATAATCAGATTTTTATGGAAACATTTATTCATTACCAATATGTCAAAACCTTAATGCACTAATAAAAAAATCTGCATCATTGAGCAATTTCTGCATTGTCACTGACCCCTGTCCTAAAAAGCTGGAATATAAAAAACGTAATTTTAATGCATGCAATAGCTTATGAACCAGTGCTCCTTTGAAACAGTCAATTACACATCAACGGGGGAGTGTCAAAGTGTTAATTACTACTCCTTTTTTCCACAGTGTGTAAATAAAGAGGGTGCTGACATTAACATTCCATCACATTGCTTCATGTGATGAAACAAATTAACTGGGACAGACTGTGGCTTGCGAGGTCTAATGCATCAGCGCACGCGTGCACGCACACACTGTACTTTGCATGTTTTACCTTACCATTCAGGAAAAGTATTTGCTGTTGTAAACTTACTGATCATAAAAAAGATTTATACCAGCTGCTGTTTTTGTTGGAAAACTGTAATCTCTCACCTAGCCTAGGGTAGCAACGTGTTACAAATTCGCCCCCAAAAGGATTACATGAAAACAAGTTAGGAGACAATAGTCATCTTCCAAACCCCTCTAATGCTTGTCCTACTATAAGAAGCCATAGTTTTTAGATGGTCCATTTCTGAACCAGCAGGACTCTACAAACTCTAATCCAGTGTTTAAAAAAAAAAAAATCCCATTAAAATTCTCTGGCTTCAGTATTTCTGTTGAAACTGAAACAGTTTGTGGGTTCTATTATCTTAAACCATGGAAACAGTCAGAAACATAATGATTTGAAAACTTACCAAGGGAGTCAATGAAGTCTTTGTTGTTCTGATAAAACTTGACATAGGATGCTAGTTTCGCGCTTACAAAAATTGTCAAAAGCTAGAAAACAAGCATATGAACAGTTTAAACATTTTCTGTTTCCCTTCTTGAGGGCTGCACAGATAGATATATAAACACCACTTTACTATTAAACTGAAAAACAAATGCAAAAAAAAGTTAAAATTCTGGCTGCTGCCACCAGCCAAGGGCAACCCATGCTGTGCTTTCTTTTCTCAAACCTGAAAGGTAGTTTTGCCACAGGAATTCATGAAAAGACAGGATTTGTAACTCTGATGCTTCTAAAGGGGAATGTTCTATTATCCACGCTACGTTTTACATGTAACATTTTTTAAAAATTTTAAAAGCAATAACAAAAGTACATTGCAGATTGCCAACAGACAACTACTTTGATGAATTTCCAAAGAAGCCAGTAAAGGAGGCACTCAAGAGGTATCAAACCAACTTGCTAAAATCAAAGTTACTTACATCGTGAATAAGTTCTCCTTCCAAAAATTTGACTGGTTTTAAGGCAAGAAGATGATCAAAGAGAAAGGTATTTGGATCCTTCAATGCTCGCACAATGCATCTAGTTAGAAAAGGAGATTTTAGTTTTTTTTTTTTTTTTTTTTTTTACAACAATACACATTTTTATGATTAAATGCAATTAAATTTGTTTTTCTCGATTTTCTAGGAAATATTCTGTGGTTTTCAACTATTCTTAAATATAAGGCGTATCACATTCCTAGGTAACTTTAATCTTCATTTAACAGACAAAAAACAAAACAAACAAACAGGAACTGTTAGTACTTTGCCCAATATCACAAATAAAATTTGCCAGGTGGTAAGGCTACAGGATCAACCTTCTGTTTCCATCTATGCATTTGTTTCCAGCCAGATCTTCATTCCTTGTGGTATTTTTACTGTTCTCCTAAAACTTCATAGAATTAAGTCGTTTAGGAAGATTAATTATACTTGGAACATGTGACACAAAGCAGAGAAATCTTCAGTACCAAACACTGCAAGACCTATGATTTATCAGTTGCAGCTCCAGACTATAAACACTCCTAAAGTGTTTCTAGAACTCTAGATGAAAGCTTTTGTTCGGCAGCACATTAGAAGGTTGTCAGTGCTACACTAGCACCAATGGCCTAGACCATGACCCTACCACATAACATGCATCCAGAAGAACCTAGTCTGCACAGAGGCAGCGCTGTAGCAAACCCAGAGTACACACATTCTTTCAGAGGTAAAAAGGCCTCAGTGGTAGCCATTAAAGTTTTCATTTACTTATGGAGACGCTCTAATTTTCAAAATGAGTCATTTCGTCTTCCTGCTGCTCAAGTGTAAGCTATTACACACCCAGAATATCTACATGACTTATTAAATATCTAATTCCTAAGAGTAATAACAACAGACAGAACATGAAAATAAGCTTTTACACATTTTGTCCTGTGGGGAAAGTAAATTAAGAATCATCTTCACTCCCAGCATGTCCACCAAGTAATTTTGTTTCTGTGCAGTTCACATCCTTAGTCCTCGCTAATAGCAAAGAGCAAGAATTTATTTTCAATAGAAAGTGCCATTTGAAAAAAAGTATTTAAGTTAGATAATCAAATAATCACTGAGGAATTGACATCTTCTCAGATTTTTTTAAACTTTTGATAACATAGTTGATGTAAACAACCTTCTTAGCAAGGCTGCTCTTTCTCAGCGGTAAGCACAAGTATGCCTGCACACTTTTGCAGTGGAGTAAACCTGACAGCCTGGAAACAAGCTAACCTACCGCAGGCTGCACAGATAAACTCCTTATCAAGTCAGCTATGCTATAGAAAAAGGGCCACGGGAGGGCCCTTGCCTGCCAGGACATGCAATATTCTTTAATAGTAAGGCAATTAACGTAATTCAGCAATTTAGAAAAAGCCACGTAAGGGAACTAGGAAGTCAGTACTACCTGTGAGCATCAACTCTAGCCTGGGAAGCGTTGTCCTCTGTGTAACTCCCCAATAGCTCCACCATTACTTTTGCTGCAGTGTCGCTATGAAAGAAAAACAAAGTTAACTCAGGATTTCTGGGGAAAAAAAAAGTTCAAACAAGACACTCAAATATTTGATTAATTCCATTAAGATGTTACAGGTCAAATTAAGTTACACTTGAAAAGAGGTAGATGATCCATTTTAATTCTAGTGGAGAGAACAAATTAACTAGATGTATTCTTTCAATTCTTGTTCTACAAAATGTTTATCTTCACCCTTCATTTCATTCTCTTAAATTGATAGATTACCTGCTGGTTATGGAAAAAGCTCTCTGAGCTAGGAACAGCTTTATATGGTTCACTAGAATGCTCTTCTCATGCACATCTGGATTTAATCATTGCAGAATAAGTAGCACTGCAAAGTTTATTTCAAATGTAAAATGGCATATCTTAAAGAATATTTATGGTCAGAAAAGTGACTGTGTAAAAGCTCCCTTTTCTTCGTTCACAGATTCTCTCCAAGTATTCAGAGTGAGAGCTGCTCATTTCATCGATCAAGTTACACAGCCAGCAATTAGATTGGCTTAGGCTGCTGCAAAGGAAGCAGCTTCCAACACTGGTTTGACAGACAGCTTTTAGAAAAAGCATTCATTTGAAGAAAACTGAGTAAATCCACAGTCTTGTCTGCCCTGATGATTTCTTTAAATAGCTCCTTGACATTGCTGCAAACCAGCTCCAAGACAGATACTGTAATTTTAACTGACTTTGATTTATTTTCAAGCAGTGGTTCTCACCACTATTGAGAACACTAACTTCTCATGCTTTTTCACAAAATTTTCAGCAAAAAACACATGCAGTGAATATAGACAGACTGGCAAGTGTTCTGCTGCTTTTCTGCACATATACTTGGGGTCCCCTTTAGACAGAAATACTGTCTCAGTAAGGCTGGATATCACTCTGTGAGTTACAATGTAAAGCTGAACTCTTCCCTGAAAGTAACTGAACTCCAGATAAAGCAACATTGCCTATACAAGCTACAGTGAAGAAAATTAACTGTACTCCAGCCAAAACCTGTACACAAGTGTGGCCTGATAGACTTATACAATTTTCCATGCTGATATGGGTTTATCCTACGTAGCAGCACAAGCTAGCATGGTTTTTATAGTCCAAAGACTACGTTCACATGGATATTAATTTTACAACTCTCAGTATTACTATTTGGCAATTTCTCTATAGGGTGAGGTTTTGTGCTCCTAGAAAATTCGGCAGATATCATTTATGTGCAGTGCAAAGCATGGGAAACAGACAGTATCGTATATAATCTGGATGTCCACTGAGTAAAAAGACAGTTTGTACCAAAGGCAGAGAAGTTTTACAGGTGCCAGCCATTATTCCCAAATGGTTTTGAACAGAAACCTTGACCAAAATATTTAAGATTCTGCCATTAAAGAGGTTGGCCTATGCTTTGTTGCATCAACTGATACTGATGCGTAGAACTGATAGCTTTGTATCAGTGAAATTGAACACAGTTTTACACATGCAAGAAATATTTGCCTGTGTGTCAGTCTACAACAGTCTGATTTCTCCACTAGTGAAGCCTTATCAGTGCTCAATAATTAGTGAAGACAAAGAACCATTTTAATATAGGACTTGCACTATAGAGGGATTCAAACAAAGAGGCTCAGTTGATGTTCTATTCGACCTAACAATATAAGTCCCCACATTTAATATAAATTTTCTATTTTTGTACTTATATACTTCAAACTATGTTAGATTTCTGGAACTTTCCTCCTCTTCTCCCTCCCTTGGTAGCAAAAGTTAAAACTGTTTTTCACTCACTTCAAATGAAATCTGCAATCCCTCCCCCCCTTTTTTGAAGGGGGAGAAGCAGCATATTGTATTTCTAGGAAATATCAGAATGCTACAAGACAATCACTCCCAAACTTCCTGTGCTAAAGCCTTGTAAGCCTCAGCAAATACACCAGAATTCTTCTATTCCTTTTATTATTTCATCTTACTCTATTCAGTGTCAGACTAGTACTATAAATTAGGGTGTTTAAGGCAGTGATACAGATCATCATTTCACCCAAGCTCATTGCTAAGCATAGATTTCACTTAAGATTTAAGTGTGAACACTTTTCTAGCAAGACAGCTAAATAACCAGACTTGCCAGACCTGTCTGAATGTAAACTTGGACAAGACTCACCCCAGTCTGAATCCTGCCAGGTCAATGGCAGGAAAACTGCAAAACTTCACTTGCACCTGGAAAACAGGTTGCGTTACCTTGCAGTTTCATACCAACACAGCTAGGAAAATGCTGCATATTAAAGCTGAGGCACAAAACTATTACAGAACCTTTATGACAAGGATCATAAGTAGCAGCGAAAGTAACTAATGTCCTGCAAATTTCAGCTAACAAATACAGATCTCAGAAACAAGCCACCGCAGCCATCTGTTCTCCAGCCACCACCACCAATTTTTCTTCAGTTGATCATGGGAAAGATAAGAATCCTTCTTCAAAGAGATCAAGATGATTTTGATCATCACTAAGAAGAAACTTCAACCAGAAAGTGACTGGAAAAGATTTAATAAAACAAGCTTTCACTTATCACTGCAGGAAAAGGAACAACAAACTTAACATCTGTGTATCTACTTTTCACAAGCTGTTCACTACTGAGCTATCCACTGGAGAAAGTCTATTAGGTCTGGAAAGCCATCTTTTCTGCCACATAAAACAAACCAAAAAACCCAATCCCGTTGCTTTCAACAATGTGGGTTTTTTCCTTTATTATAAATCAATGTGGTAACTGAGGTAGGATTTTCATTGCTTATTTTTCACTTCCCCCTTATCTTCCCAAACTGCTAGGTAGAGCAACATTCCTGCATGCAAAAGCTGGAATGCTGCTGTGAGTTTCCCATACTATGGCAAATACTGCCCACTGATCCAGGAGAATGAACCAGGTCAAAGGTGCTAGGGTCACTTCTTGTTTTCTTTCCTGGAGAGAAATATAAGTACTCTGAAAAACCGCTCAGTTCAGTGCAAAGCTCACTGCAACAGATGGTAAGGACACTGAGTGCAGGAGTAATATATTACAGAGTTACTGAAAGTTTTTAAATGCCTAATTTAAAAAATGTCACCCATTATTGGTGAGCAGTGTTGTGTTTTTATTAATGAAATCTGGCAGTTAACTACAAAGTAACTTTGGTAGCAAGGTTACTAGTAGCACTGAAAACAAAAGTTACGAGTTTAATTCACAGATTTGATAACAAGACTACCTAAAAATAGTCAGCTATTAAGTATGGAAATTAAACTAGTTAAAACCTCTCAGTAAACCAAGCGTTTAGAGTACGAGCATTACGGAATACCAGCATATTTCTAAAATAAACTAAGTGCTATGCCACATACAAGATCTGATTAATATTTTTGAAATCTCATAAAATACTATCAGTACAAAAGCATTTTAATGTTAGCGACAGGAAATCACAGTAACATAACTCACAGTGTAACTACTCCATTAATCATCCCTAAATGGAGGTGAGGTAAAAGCGATCCGGCTATGCTGACACAGCATTTCCAGGCTACAATTTCACCAGGCCCAAATAAACTAACTCTCCTGCCAGAAGAAACTTTCCTCCTACTACGACAGCACCACACACTTGCTTTTTCAGCAAGTCACCTCCCTAGTCCAATCCACATACACTTGCACACACACTGGTTCCAGTGCATGGAGGGACAGGACAGGAACAGGTCTGCAGCAATACAACACTATGCAAGCATAGGAAAAGCTGCTTCGCTTCTCCCCCCAAATTACAGTGAGGTCAATGTAGATAGGCTGAAACAGCTGTGGAACTACATGCTGAAATCACTTCTAAGTACCAGCCCATCTCAACAGCCCTGGCCAACGCACTCAATACCAGGTACTCGATATCAGGTACTTGAGATAAACTGATGACAGCTCTCAGTTAAGACTTAGGCTAATTAACAGGCTCAGTACGCACAGCATTATTTTGCATGCCAGAAGACACTGGTCTGCCAAGTTTTTTAGATCAAAGATACCTCTTAGGATTCAGGATAATGATTTAAAATGGTCAAGCAGGTATTCTGCGGACATTAATTTTGATGACTAGTGGAAAGCTTTGTCCTAAAGGTAATGTTTATACAGAAGACCGATCCTGTTAACTGTGATTGATAAGCCTCCCAACATCATTAAGAGATAGCACTACCATGCACTGAAATGTCAAAAGTGCAATTAAATAATAAACTTGGCACAACATTACAATGCTTGAAGATTAGTATTTATAGAAAGGAATAGTTTTATTTTGGGAGTCTATGGTTTGTAGCTAATTCACTACTAACTTCAAAAACTGGTTTAATGCAACAATGCTTATAAAAACAGAAAAAAGGGGGTACCTTAGGACTGAATTATCAGTACAGGTTCATTTTAAAATGCCACGAAAAACACTTTTACTAAAAATCACTTGCAATAGATTGATTTAAGATGCAGTTATTACTTGTTTTTTATACCTCTTTTTGCAGTCTACTAGGACATCATACAGCAGTCTCAGAAGAGTATGCTTTTTCTCTGTGCTGAGATTCCAGTCAGAAATCCATTTTCGGACCTAAGGAGAATACAAGTGAAAAGGAAGCATTGGAAAACAGGTAACAACAAACTGCAAATACTCCTAATTTACTCTCAAGCAGAAAAGGATTCAAGAGATCTTTCACAGAGATTTCTCTTGTGGGTCCTCTGTCTCTCAGGCTCCCCATGCAGCGCCTGGAAGCTTTCCCATGACAAGGCCAGATGTCTGTGCTCTCCATGTGATTCCAATACATTCTGATTCCAGAGGGAGGGACAAGAACTCGCTGCCCCAATTCCTGATCAAAGCTTCTCACTGTCATTACAAGAATCAGACACATCTAACTATGCTCAGCATCAGAGATGGAAAATAAACAGCACCTTGATTTAGATTCTGGACACGGACCTTTAAAAGGTAAGAAGTCATGTTCTACATTTCTTATTTCAGTAGTGTCTAGCAATTTACAGAAGGGAAAAATGGCCTGTATCAACTCTGACTAATACTTAGTGAGATGCAACACTGTTAATACAATGGCTATACCTTGATGCACCACCATAATTAATTACCTGATCTAGTTCAGTTGGAATGTACTGGATGGCACCGCACGAGGAGGCCACTTTAAGAAGGCTGCAGTATACCGTGTATCTCACGGGAGTGTTCTTATCCATGCCATGGAAGAGATTGCTCAGTCTAAACCACAAACAACAAACAATTGAGTTTAAAAGGTTTAGAGAATCTTCACTGGAGCGCAGAATAACTTTCTGTCCAGATGCGTGGTAGCACACACAAAGCACCTGGCAACACCTTAAGTCCATGAAGAATTGTAACAGCATTCAATTTTATAACAGGTCGTGGCAGAGAAGCCAAAAATTCTGTGCTTCCTGCAACAGACACCCCACACTTTCATTTCCAGAGACACACGAAACAATCCATTCTCTTTAGAGGAAGGATTACTTTGCAAGACACCATTATCTCAGCTTCTCTGTGGAATACTTACAGCTGCAGTCTGAGAGATGGGCGCTCTCCTTCCCGAAATTTTACTAGTTTCTCACACAGGCTTTCAATCAATGCTTCCTGTTTGTCAGGTTCCAGGATAAGAAGCAAAGAAACTACACTGTTCATTACGCTCTCAACATCTGCACAAAACGAAATACACAGCTGTTTAAAATTGCCAGCAGCAACCATCATCAATAGCTATTTTGTGCTGTAGAGTTCCTTCTGCTGGGAACGCTTATTTAGCATTGGCATGAACTGTAAGGGATAAGATGCCAACATAACCAATGTGGATATTCATCAGAATGTTCAAGAGATTTGGTTCAAGAGATCAAGAGACGTGGTCTCTTATTAACACGTGTCGATTTAAAGGAAGAATTACCACTGCCAGGTAAAAACACAATTTGACATTTGGTATCTGACTTGCTTCAAATTCTCTGTTCACCCAGAAGAGAAGGCAGGGGAGCTTCAGGTTTTGGCCTTTAAATAAAGCAGTGGGTTTCCCCTGCACATCTAGAAAACTGTTTTAAAGCAAGGATCCTAACCTAGTGCTCAGTGCAAGGGAAACCCAAACCACAGAAAAAGTGCTCAGAAGAACAAAGCACACGCAGAGGCCTCTGTGGCCTCTTTCAAGTACGGCATTACATGCTGCACAAATATGTGCAGGTATTCTGCTCTGGCAGGTATTCTGCTCACAGCCTGCCCACGTATCAGTTACAGAAAGTGTAACAACAAAAAAATTCAGTGCACATGGCAAATATGTATTTCTCTTAATGACACCTGAACATCAGACAGCACTGCAATAAGGTTCCCCAGTATTTCATACTCATTTGCCTACAGTTAAGAGGCAAAATGAAAGATAATTGTATGTATTCCTCAGATAAACCCTACGTTCTTTCAAACACTTATTATTAATAATCAGCAATTATTTTTACAGGTAGAAGTTCTAAATGGAACTTTGTATCAGCACAGAAAGATCATTTCGGGCTACTGCAGTATCAGTGTCACTAACCCATAGCAGTGTGGATTCTAAGGATTTATATCCTAGCTCAAAACCAGTACTGCCTGCTGAGAGACCCCAGTGTTTCCAGACAATATTAACCAACTAATGCCTAGGCCTTAATACTTCTAGTTACAGGTGTCTGCAGTCTTGGTTTTTATTGCTACCTATTTGCCACACAGCACCACAGCCATTAACCAGAAGCGAATCTTACTCCACCACTCACTTTTTTCAGAGAGAAAGCTCTGAGATAAAGCTCCACGTGCCCTCCCAACGAGCACGGCCTAGCCCCACTTCTGATCTCTCCCAAGAGATCAGAAGGAGTTTGGGGAGGGGAGGAGTGGCGCAGACGCAGGTTTTATCTGGCCACGCTGTAGGAAGGCACTTCTGATCCTATAGAGGTGCACGTGTCGATGTGTAAAACACGCAATACACCCCTAAACTCTGCCCAGCTGCTTATTGGAAAGAACTGATGGCGATGATGCCGCCTAGCCAGACCCGTGGCGGTTCGGGGAGCAAACCTTTGTCATCCTCCTTCAGGCACACGTCGCAAGCCTCGATGATCTGCGCCAGGTCGACGTGGAGCCCGCCTTCGTTGTTCTCCTCCGAGATCTCGGCGCCCTTGCCCTTCAGGTAGGCGCGCAGCTCGGCGGCCTGCCACAAACACACACACACAGAGCGCTGGCTAAGAGCGGGCACAGCCCCTCACACCCCCCCCGGGGGCCCCTCCGCCGCACCGGCCGCTCGGGGACGGGGACGGAGCCGGCCCGGCCCCCCCGGTGATCCCCGGCCCCCCCCCAGCCGCACCTGGTCCTCCTCCGTGATGTCGATGAAGGCGGGCACGCTCATGGCGCCGCTGCTGCCGCCGCCGGGACGGAAGGGAAGGGAAGGGAAGGGGAGGGAAGGAGCGAGGGTTCCGGGGCCGCGCCTTTTCCGCTTCCCCTCACGGTGAGGGGAGGGCGGGGGGAGCCGCCCCTTCCCGCCCCTTCCCGCCCCTTCCCGCCCGCAGCCCCGCCTCGCGCCCATGGCGACCGTTGGGGCTGAGGCGCCGCCTGAGGGGGCTCCGTCAGCGTCCCCCTCACGGAGCGGGGCTGCCCTGATGCTATCCCCGTGTCTCCAACCCACAGAACCCCAAGTCGCTGGCATATAAAAAGTCATTTAAAAAAGCCCTTAGTCGCAACTGCCTGCCTTAAAACATTTCCAAAGACTTTTATTTAATAAGCGCTGGGCAATTCCTACTGCAAAAGGTTCACAGGTGGCCTCTCGTTGCGACGTAAGAGTCCTGCTAAAAAAGTAATTGTGGAGATTTTCATTACTCTAAAAAACATTGAATCATTCAGGATTCAGGTAGCCTCGTATTGCTACATAACAGTACTGCTAAAAAGTAGTTACGGAGCTTTTAATTGCTCTAAAAACCATTGAACCGCTGAAATACTCCTTCAGAGAAATAGCACCTGGCAACCAGGAATGGAGTCCTGAAGTGCCAGGAAAAAAGCTCTGAACTGATTTCTCCGGTAAAGCCGGGGTTGCGGCTCAGGCGCTGTGTTTGGCGTTGTTTGCACTAGAACGTGTGAACCGCCTTCCTGAGAGCATGTTCCGTAAAGCCTGGTCCCCGATGTAAAATAACCAGATGAGATATAGTGCGCTGGGGCTGGAGGTGGTGTTTTATGCTTCAAGAGTTTAAATAAATAATCTGCAGTATGCAAAAAGTTAGGTGGTTATTGGTCATACCACTGTGTGCTAAGGCCATTTGGCAAAGAGGGACTTGGCTGTTAGTGAAACACTCGTCTAGCCCCAACTTTACAAATTAGATTTTAGCAATAAATAAGGAAACGTGATTAAAAAGGGACTTTAGCATTGATATTTGATATTCTCAGTGGTCTGTATTCAGAAATCTTTTATGCAAACTTGGGAGGCTCTTTGAGTATTGATGGCAACCTTGGAGTTTGTACAGAGTTCCATAACCTTTGTGCCAATATGTTGAAAGGTGACTAGGAACAGCCAGCAATTGACAATGAACTCAAAGGATTTATAGACTAAAGGAAAACTCTTTAGAAAATGCTTAAAAGTAGCATGTCCTATATTTGTTGTCATGGAAATTCCTTATGAAATTTTTTTCTTCTTCAGTAAAACAAATTTTTATGAATTTGGCTTCACTGGCTGGGAAGTGGAAGTTCCATCCCTTCTACAAAAAGCTGAACAGAAAAAAAAATCTGTCATGGAGTTACTGGGCAATTTGCAGCAAAGTCTCAATCGAAAGTTTGAGGGAATGTTGTGGGATTTCAGCACAGCCTTTATGGCTTTCGGCTCTATACTCAGAGTTCTACACATTTGGATCATAGGAAACGTGCATAAGGTGATTCTATTCAAAACCCTTTTTTATTCTACCCCACCAAACATTTCAGGAAATACTTCTAATACAACTTTTATATAACGCACATAGAAGTTGTTAAAAACACTAGCAGTTTCAACCTTTTATTAAAGGCTAACTAGTAGCTAATTATTAGTCGCATCGCCTTATTACTGCTGTATCCAGTATATCTTGCAGAAATAAAGCCATCTTAAAAACTTACCTAAATTCCCTACGTTAATAAGACTGCTGAGTACAATCTCACCCGCCTCTTTTCATGCCTACAAGCATGACCAAATAACACCTGGAGTCAGTTTCCCAGTCTGAAAAGCAGGGCAGCTCTAGCACCTGCTTCTGTGTTTTCCACAGCACTGAGCCCATTCTGCCTGTTAAGGGCCCACATTGCCTTTATTAGCGTTCAGGAATCACATTGGTTTGGCTCATCTACAAGCTTGTGTTACTTTTAAATAATACAAGATTCATTTTTCTTAAATTTTCTACCATGCAAATCCTGGCAAACAAATTTACTCTAGTTGAGGCAGTATTTCTGATGTAATAACTCTGCTTTAACCAACAAGGTGTCTTTGCTAAAGCTGTTTTTAATGCCAATTGGTAGTGTTACAATTCTTTTGTAATATGTAGATCAGCAGTAATACTGCTGATTATCTACAACGTATCTCTGAAAGTTATTCACACACGTCTCTCCCTTGTGTGCCTAATCTGCGGTGGGATTTGATTTTCAGAGTGTTTAAGTGTTTTTAAAGTGCAGGTGACTCTCATCGAGTGCTGCCTAACAGAGCCCTGTGAGAACAAAGGTAACCTGGCATCTAGTGCAGTGGGGAATGGGGCTGCCCCAGACCTTCGGGAGATTCAGGTGCTGACGTATGTGTTTAGTGCCAGTTTATGTTTTAGGACATCATGCGTGGCTACACACGCTGCCTGAGATTCCTCTGTAGAAGGTGCCCTAGATGCCCTAGAGTATAGAAATGGCTCAAGTCACATCAGGAACTGACTCCCAACCTTAATGTCTTTTTTTTTTTCTTTTTTTTTTTCTTTTTTTCTTAAGGTAGTGCACCCAGATGGAGGTTTGCCGCGCATTATTCTAAATATACAAACATAAAATAACCATTGATCACACGGAGTAGACAGGATATGCCTCTAAAGAGCTCTGCTGAAATATCCACATATGGTATGTTGCATGATACTTTATTTGTCCCAGAAGAATTAAGATGATAGATGATAGCTGGAGTTTGAACTTGTGCATCAGGAAGTCCACTTTGAATATAAAAGGGGCAGTATGCGTTTTGTGAAACTACCGATGTAAAGAGGATGTGGTAGAAGAATGGGTTTCAGTTTTATTGGAATAATGACATCTCTGTGGGAACGAGGCAATTGTTTATAATGCCATTTGCAGGCTGTGAAGGCAGTGCAGAAACCGGCCGGGGATGGGGATAAGGCTCTGCCTGGGGAGCCAGAGAGCCCTGCAGAGGCCGCCTGGGCTGCAGCAGGAGCGCGGAGCCTGGGTCAGTGCCCTGCAGCCCCGACGGGCACAGACCTGGCTGCTGCCCGGTGCGTGCACGGGCAGGGAAGGAAGCATCCCGCTAGGTCTCGGCTGCTGAAGGCAGGAGATGAGTTTTGACCGGCACTCGTTGTAAACTGGGTGGGTTTTGTTTCGGTTCCGTAGCCAGGCCAGAGAGATGGAGTCTGAAGAAGCAGTATTCTGGCCGGCCTGCCTCGAATGTAAAAGCAATATTTCTGAAGGCAATAACTCTTTGAAAGCAACAGACAGCTTTTGAAAAAGGAAGGTTTTAGGGCTGACTCTAGAAACTGAGGAACCCTCATTTCTTAAAAGCATTAATGAAAGGGATCTTCTTCAATGTAGAAAAGAAGCACTGATCCAATAATGGCTTATTTTCCCTTTACAGTTTTTTTTTTTTTTTCTTTTCTTTTCTTTTTTTAACAGTTCTGTATCTAAACTGAACTGATGAGGAGATAAATGATGAGTGGATCGTTTGGAAAACTGGGTAAGGATAACTGCCTTTTGTGGAAACTGGCCAGTGACACAACTGTAGACACCTTTCACTTTTGGAATGCAGTATGTTTTGTGCTGAGTGCCCTCTTGAGGTCTTCAGCACACAGTGACCTGGGTGAGTCCCGGGTACCGCAACTGTACCTGGGCTGTTCATGAGCCCCTCCTTTAAAGGCTTTTCCTCCTTGTGCTTATTTTTTTTTCCTTCTCCTTTGGGAGAGGCGTTCTAACCAACCTAGAGTGTGGGAACGCAGTTAGCATAGCTGTTACTCAAAGTCAGAAATACGGACACTTGGTTACCCAGAAAAGTCAAAAAGGTAAAAATAAAAAATCAGAACTTCATCCAAAATCCCAGTTAGCCAGACCGAAGCTGTTTTATGTTCAGGAACTTTGATTAACTTTATTGATATATAGAAATGTGCTTCCTACTTATGTGTTTTGTTTTTTATTTGTTTGCTTGTTTTTTTTTTTTCCCCCTAGTTCTGTCTGGGACTTAAGAGAAAGTGCTGCAATACCCTTTGAGTGTCTTCCTGCAAGATGTGTCAGAAATCTCAGTGAAAGCCTGTTGTCCTTATTCTTCCCAACCAAGTTCTGTAATCGGAGGAATTCTGGATAGCCTCAGTAAGTGTAATAACTTTTGGTGCTTCTCTGGTTTTCTTATAATGTTTGTAAATTGTGCGTGCCTGTCCACTTAATCCACCTAACTATATGAGTTTGAAACAAAACATAACAAAACAAAATACAGTTGTCCTGACCAGCATGCTATCTGCATTGAAAGTATTTGTTAAATATCCTGAATTTAACAGACAAAGTTCAATATTGTGTTGCTATTAATAATATTATGTTCTGACATGGAGCATTTTGCATTTGAAAAGCTGTTAGAAATATACTGTGTTTGGACCCTAGATGCACTTATTTTGCTGCTGGTGTAGCAGGTGTTTTTCTTAACCTTTTTTTTTTAAGGGAGAAATCCTAAGTTTAGAGGAAATGAGCACTCGATTATTTAAATTTCCTGAGATTAGAGGAAGAACACTTTGCCAAACAATGCCTCTTCACTTCAAAACCTCTCCCCATAAATTATGCTAGGAGATCTTATTAAAAGTCTGTAAAAATTTCCTATTAAAAATGGTTGATTGCAGTCCAGACCATCACAGCTTTTGTGCTTTCAGTGAAATACCACAGCTGTCGCAAAGAAATATATTGTGAGACAAAAGGTTTTGTTTCCTTAGTCATAAATTATTTTTGTGATATCCGAAGTAAGATAAAACTTTCACTTATGTTTGAGTGAAGGAAGATTCCAGTGATAACTTGTTCAAAAATCTATAAAAAGAATATAAGAATGTAGATCTAGATAGCAAATTAGAATCAGACTTCCTTTTTGTTTAAGCAAAGCAATTATTTCTGAAGTCAGTGAAGATTATAACCAGGGATAATAGCATAACTTTGCAAAGCTCAGTGCCTTTATCTCAGAAGAACCTGGAGTTTAAGCTTTTGACTCTGACCTTCACGAGCTATAGAACTATACAATAGAAAACCATAGTGTTGGCTAGTTCTTAAATGAAAGTTAAACAACGATAAGTAGTCTGCTTACTAATTGTACCTGCAAACAAATATAGTTTTTTTTTTATTTTTATTTTTTAGAGTTTTAGAAAGTATTAAATTGGCTTTTACCATGTCTGGTTTTCTATTAACAAATTAGTTTTCTACTAAGGAATTGTACAGAAACATCAGTCTTTTAGAGGAAGAAGGGCTGCATGTACACTGACTGAATGCACTGAGTATTTGCTGACAGCACTGTATTCTACTTTTGCTCACCCAATCAAATACACTTCACGTATGTAACGAAAATACAAAGCACCATATACGTACTAAAGATTATTTTCCAAAATCAGTGGCCAGTAATTTTAAATGAAAGATAATTAGGATAACCACCAATTGCTCATACATCATTGCTTCATGTATAAAGGTCAAATTTCTCAGCCTCTTACCCTGTTCGTTGTAGTTAGAGATTACTGAATAAAGACAGACAGTGCAGGTGCTTGAGCTCATTTTGAGAGTCTCTTTGGTTTGTATATGGGAAGAATCAATGTGCTTTTCCTAATCATCAACAGTAGTAATAGCTAAACCAATTTTCCCCCTTGCCATCACAAAAGTTTACTGGATTTTTTTTATATATGTTTAAATCAGCAGTGTACAAAAAAACAAACAAACAAACAAAAAAAAACCACCAAGGTGGTCTTCTGCTGTGTAATTAAAACAATTTCAGTATGCAGCCTTGATATGCTATAATGATCCTTTAATATGAATCATTACTATAGCCCCCTGTTTTTTTTCCTTCTGCATTATTTTTCATATAAATTAAAATTCACCTTTGTAGTGCTCTTGTAAGGCAACATGTGCTATGCATTCTCCAGTTCTAACTGTTGCTCAGACTAAAAGAACTGTGATGATAACCATCTTCAGTATAAAGTCTAAAGTAAAATAATTAATCTTTGGGAATGATTTCCCTTGTGAGGATGAAGATTCGTATTTCAAGTGCCCCATACCTGGGGCAGGGACAAGGTTAGTCAGGTGTTCATGTTGGTGAGATCCAGGCATTGATGCACGCCAGTGTAGATGAGTTGCCTTAGGCACGCAGTTAGGTACTGCTCCAGGCAATGCTGAGGGGTGATGTGGGGGCATTTATCAGCGGTGGGGAGACTACTTCTGTAGTCCTCTGTACCCTGTTAGGATCTAACTCTGCGTTCTCTCTCATGCTGAAGTCTTTTACAAGTAATCCCACTGCTGTCAGTGGGACTTTTGTGTAATAAAATGCTGTCTGACAAGAATATGGATATGAGAATCTGGCCATGCTTTTACTAATTCCATTTTAATGAATACTTAAATGGAGTTGTTATTAAAAAAGTTTATTTCCTAATATTCAATAAATCAAAACTATAAAATCAGTTTGCCAGTGGTTGCCACTCTAGTCAAAGCCAGTTTCTCTTGTACTGAAAAGAATAGTGCATACTGTCTCCATTCAGGAGGGATTGATTGTAATACTTTTATCTGCTTCATAAGATTTATTTCTAATAATGAAGAGTAAAGAAAAGTAGGGGGGTTTCAAACATATATTATTTGTATTAAAGCACCATATATCCTTGAGATATTTCACAAAGATAGAATTTGCTTAACCTCAGAAGCTTATTCAATGAATGAGCAGGTTCAAAACATAATGATAATAAAACATTATTCATGTCTTTGACCATATCAATTTTGTTTTATAAGATGGAGCATTGGACAATATATGATAATGCTGAGATACATATTAAAGCCTGTTAAGATTGTGTACGCTAGTCTAATGAAAGAGAATTAGAGCAGTGATGTAGTTTGCTACTGAGGAAACATCCTGGAATAAGTCCCCACTGTTCTGAACCAATGTTGGACTCTCTGTATGGAAAATGATTTGGGGTTGAGGTGATTTTTTCCTTCATATTGAAGAGTATTGATCTGTGTAATTTCTGTGGTGAAACACACACTGAAGAGTAGGAAGTATGCCTACGATGCTATTTTAACTGTTGCACACTCACAAAATATAAGAAGCAGTGGAGGGATGGAAAAAAAGGAACTGAATTTATTTAAGTAAAACATGAAGCTACTACTATACTGAAAGTCCAGCAGAAAATTTATTGTGAAGTATTATTTCCTTGGGATTTGCTAAATCTTTGAAATCCATATTTCACAAAGATGTGGGGAGTGTTCTGTTCCCTCAAGCTGTTCTTCTAGACAACAGGCAAGCTCCCTGATTTCATACCTTTACATGTGCCAGGATTCCAGATTTTGTAGCTTTGGTGCAGTCCACCAGACACCCTGATGTAGGTCTAAGGATGCCAACTCCTCATTGCTCTGCAGCAGTCTACCAGGCTCTTTATATTAATTATGTATTTTTCTGCAACCATAAATATTATTCGTAAAAGGGATACTGAAATAAAGATAATGACTTTTCAGTAATAGGTCCTCTAATGTCAGCCATTCTGTGTTTAAACTGTTAAATTTTCAACAGAATTAAGGACCTACACAGTATATTCTACCTCCTGCAGACTTTAGTTGTTAAAAGTAAATAAATCACTTAAACAGGGTCATGAGAAACAAAGGCCAACATGGGTTCAAAGTTTACAGGTCTCTGCATTTATCAGGTAGAAATATGCTACATTTCACTATTTCATAAAATATCCTTTTATGAAAAAGCCATCGATCTTTGTATGTCCTACTAAAACTGATTTTTCAAATGAAAGAAATGAATGATGACACCAAATCAAGAAATCGTTTATGAGTTTATATTTTTGCAAGACCACCATGACTTTCACATACGTTTTCAATTTTGGTAAGGATGTGATTATCATGTGGATATGTTTTACTCCCACCATCTGTACTAAGGGATCTGTCAGGACTGTGTACCCTCTCGTCGGCAGATCAGGATCTGTTCAGATTATTTTATTAATCTATAGTGGTTTTTAGCCAGTGATAGTTATCATTTCTGTGTGTTTTATAGAGAATTTCTGTTTTTAATATATATGTACATAAAATCAGATACATAATATGTAAGTTTACATTTAAATCTTTTCAAAGATTTCTACAGAATGTTTTCTATGTGATTTCTGTCCTGCATTTACTCTACAAAACTTCACCTTCAGTAGAGATTTTCTGTTTGTTTTCTGCTTTTTCATTACTGTTGCCACATTTCCTACAGGAATCACCAAATTCTTTGACCAACTGAAAATTTTTGATGCTTAAAAACAGTATTGGGTATTCATGCTTCAGGTATTGTAGAACTAGAATGCAGTGTTTTGGGGCAAGAGTAATTTAAGAAATGACTATATTACCCACCTAGAAATGGCATCTAACACAACAACCAGCATTCTGCACTGTAATAAGCAAAAGCGATTTCTGTTCTGGTAATTGGTGTGGTCTCTCTTTGTGCCTTCATGAATCAAATGAGCTTGGCCTTTATAGGTGGCTGATGAAAAAGGACACAAACAAATCCACACCCTTTATTAAGTATCAATCTCAGAAGAAGTGTAATGTATGTGGAAATTAGTTTGAACTTCTAAGAAGGAGCTCGATACTTGGGTTTTTAAGAGGAGCTTTTTGCTCCTTTTGCTATACAGTCTGGCTTTAATAAAAATTGCTGTTATCAGCCTGTATATTGGGATAAAAAAGATATTTTTATGATGCTTAGATTGCTTGTTAGGAAATTCACTGTTGTTTCAGCTTATTTAGGAATTATCTTTTTTTAATTGTCTTTGATTCAGATGAAAACACAAAGTTAAATGTTCTCTTCTTCCTTTTAACTGACAAGTTAGACTTTTAGACAAATAATATCTACTATCTAAATATGTATTTATTCCTATCAACCTTCTCTTTTCTCTCTTGGGGAAAAAAACATGAAAAGAATGGAGTTTAGTTATAATTTTGGTGAAAAACCTTTTGCCAAGTTGCACAGCGAGTAAGTGTTCAACGTGGAGGTAGCATGATCAGAATGCGAGTCTTGCTGCACTCTGGTTGGCATTACTTTCTTGCAGCTTTTATTGTAATTACAGGGTCTAGCATAATAATTTAAACAGCCTACTCTTGTATGAGCATGCTATGAAATACATCTTATGACACCACCAAAGACTCTGGAAAACCTTACATACAGAGAAAATATAAACATCTTTCAATGGGCTCTTTACATCACAGACCAAACATCTTCCCAAAACAAAATCTATCATGTCCAAGTGGACTGAAAAGTAAACAAAACTTCCTATTCATCTGGTGATGACCTTAGAGAAAACATTGCTGTTAGGGCAGGTTCTGCAATTATTAGGAAGTTCTGGATTATTGTTTTTTTTTTTTTTAAATATATCTCAAAAGCATGGTACTCATCTCCAATTTGTGGGCTTTTGTTCCATATGCTATTCAAAGCACCCTGAAAAAAAAAAGAAAAAAATCACAGAACTCTGTAACGACTTACCCAGATGTCACAATAACACCCCCAACTCCACAAACAGTGTCACAAGAGTTCAGTGTGCTTCTCTGAGTACCATACCCTTTGCAGTTCTTGCAATAAAGCATCAATTGCTGATTAATACATGAAAAACATTCAAAATAGCTGAAAGAATCTCAGGCCATGTGCATGAAGTGGAAAGAGCTCATAACCCTGCTTGAGAACTTTTTCATCACCTAATGAATTCTCTACCTGAAGCAAAGCAGATCAAGAATGCAGCAGCTTTAGGTGTCAAAAAAGGCAGTTTCTATTCTAAGTGGAATGGAAGCATTATTTTAAAAGTATCTTAGAAGCCTTTCCCTCCCTTTGACCCTTATAAAATCTATGGAAACCTTGTTAAATGTTCAAGATCTGGCAATATTTTTGAAATGGGTAAGATAGTTAAATTCCATTCTGGTGACCATCTACAGTGTAAATAGTGAGTGTAATCTTAAATTTGAAGAGGAAGTCTCTAAAGAAAACTTTATTAATGTGTTCTGTAATTGCATGCAGTTTTGCAAGTCCATTTTTGCAGACACATAAGAATATGTCATATTGTGTCATGGAGTTTGGCATGCTGCAGCTGATCCTGCTTGGTGGGGGATGATTTGGAGGGTGATGGATGGAACTCCAGAACAGGCTGTCAGAACAAGTTGTCCATGGAGAACAGGGGAAAAGGAGTGGAAAGGTTCTTTCTTGTCCCTTCTCAGCCACTGTTTGACATGCCATGAAATGTAAACATAATTTCCTTCTTTAATAGGACATTGAATATTTTTGTAATCTGTCATCACATCAGCGTGACAAGAAACCCTTAGCTGATCCATGGAATCACATCGTCTCTAGAGTTTTTTCAATTATAAATTTATTTAAGAATGAAAGATATTCTGTGAAAAGTATTGACAAATATCCGTTCCAAAATGAATGGAAGCACTTCTTTACATCTTTTAAGATCCTCTTCTAACCCTAGTAAAGGCAAGGGTTCCACCAATGAATTACGTGCTGTTACGCTTTACTTTCATTAGAAGTCAATTATAATACAGACGAAATGCAGAGTGCCTGGTTTCTCTGTATCTTTCATTATTTAATGTGCATTTGCAGAATACCCTCTTACACAGCAAATCTCTAAGCTGCATGGTCCTCATCACGACTGTCTCTCCTCATCAAGAAATCTTTTCATACTTCTAATCGTTTGTCTGTGGCTCTGACCCTCTCTGTGAGAAAAGGCCCCATAAGTTGTCTCAAAGAAAAGGTTTTGAAGGATATATCTCTCTCTGAGGTACCAGAAGTGCAGCATGCTACTATTGTGTAAGTCTCAGAGGAGAGCAGAGTTATCTCTAAAACAGTGCAGCTTTCCATTTCTGAAGAATCCCTCTCACTAGGAATTACACTGCCATTATTATTCTCCCTTGCAATTTAATTCTAAGAATACAGTGATACATGATATGTATTTGTCTTGCTCTGTCCTCAAGGACATACTAATATGCTGCTGGATTAGAAATACTTTCTTTAAAAGTACTCAAGTGATGGAAAACTGTTCTTTTCAGAGTAGCTGCAACTTGAGAACATCTTTTCCTAGGGAAGAGAACTGTTCGGAATCTTAACCATTTAAATGTACTGCTAGTTTTTGCATTTAAACTTCTGTTTTTAAAGTTATGGTATATAATTATATGAGCTACATATTTCAAATAATGTATAATTATGACTTTGTCCTTCTTTTCTGTAGAGCCCGTTTTTGTGATAAATCTCAATTCTTTAAGAGCAGTATCTTGCTTCCATAACTTAAAATTGTGTAGACACTACCCCTCATGGTATCTTTGCCATTTTAAAGTGTATAATATTCCGTTGTCCTTCTTGTCTGAGAAATGCTTTCACAAAACTGTGTGAACTTCATACTGTCAAAAAGTTTGTGCCTTCACGTTCACAGCTGACTGCAAGCTTCTGTTTACTGCCATGTTATGTTAAACCACAGCAAGATCTAAAATTATTGAAAAAGCAGCAGTTTATGCTTATTCCTTCAACCAAATATTTGTATTTGATACCTCTAATCAAACAGTATTTTATAAGCTGTTAATTCTTTAATTAACTTCTCCATGCTCCCTTCTCAGAACTTCTTCCTGCATATTTGCAAGAGTGGAAACTGATCAGAACTTTACAGTGTTTCACATCTCTGCTGGATTTTAAACCATTTCATTTCCAAATCACATGCAAAGAATTCCAAATAGCAAAGTTACCAGCAACCTCAAAATAAACAAATAGGCTCTGCTTCTTTAAAGCACTTCTAAAAAGAACATCCAAAAGTTAACATAATCAGGGACCTTGAGGCCTTCTAGTCAAGCTTTAATAAAGCTACACAATGAACCTCAAGGAGTAGAATTGTGAACTTGGACCCCAGAGAAAGACATGCCTCATGTTCAAATACTGAGGATGAGATTCATCTCCTTTGTTTAGTGTAGATGTCTCCATGTGAACTAGTCATAGAAACACAGTGGATGAAGAGAAATGGATACTGCTAGGGTCAACTCATTTGACTTATTTTAATTGTCTGCCTTACCTAAGTGAAGGGGTGGGTTGACTAACATTGAGTGAAGGGTGATGCATTCAACAAAAAATGTGCAGGTTAGTTATTAGTGCTGAATAATACAATACGGACAGTACCACATGCTCTCCTAAAATCCTCTCTCACACTATTCATGAATTTTATGTTCCTCTGATTTCAGCAGATTTGTTTTCTTATTATTGAATAACGTGTTGAAAATTAACATACTATGAAAACACTTCTCAGCTGAAAAATTGCAAAGGGACAGTAAGCAGTGCAGAAATATGGGAAGAAGAATCATTGGTACTTTTGCCATATGGCAGGTTTTATATGTGTGTTGCTTAATATGAGATTCAGATCTCACATTTGGATGTTAAAAGTTCATATTTAAAAAACACAAAATGGCCTTTATATTAAAGGTTTGGTACCTTCAGTGTGCATAAATAGCATAGATGTATATTAGTATAGAGCATAAATAAATATTCATAAATAGTAACTTTACAAGTCCAAATGTGAGCTGTGCCCACATCATTTTTTATTTGTTTGTTTTTATATGAATTGTTTTTCTTCGATCAGTTGTCCCATGTGCAATAAATGCAAAGTGGCAAAGTGAAGAAAAGTATTTCTCACTCTACTGAGAATTAGGCAACAGCAGAATACTTACGTGTAGCTTTGGCCATTCATGTTTAAGGAAAGCTTTGCTTACTGGTTGCTGCTGCAGAGCTTGACACTGCAACGCCAGGCACTGGGGAGTGCTACTGGACAGTTGCAGAAGTTCAGTTCCAAGTGCAGTTTCTCTTCTGAATCTCGTATTTATGATACTAACCTAGTGTTCTGGTAAAGGAACATTTCTCACTGGGAAACCACTGGCCAGAGGTAATTTACATTGGAGAGCAGCTTTTGAATGTAAACACCATAGGAAAGGATATTCTTACAAAGTAAGAATTCTGCTCTCGGAGATGCATTTAATGGAAATAGTTGTGGGTTTTGTTTGTTTGTTTGTTTGCTTTTTAACTCCTGTTAGCATTTGGAATGTGTCAGTTGCCTAGCTTGTTTTGATGGAGTTTTACATTCAGTTCTTCCACTTTTCCAAATCACCAAGAGAACTGTCTGCTTAAGGAATAATTGTATGGCTGTGCATGTTCAGTTATCTGATGGCTTTGATCAAAAGTGGTCAGTTGTGTTGCAGTGTGTGTTAGTTTTGTAAGTGTCATGTGAAGGCTGACAGAGATCACGTTTCTGTGTTTTGCTGCTCAGTCCAGACTGTAGCCTCTAGAGGTAAGGGATCTATGCAGAACCTCACTAGAGCAGATCACCAAACAGTGCAGGATTTCAAGAGCTGACACACTTTTATTTCAACGATATTCTTGTCATGAAGGTGATGGGCTTTGTATTGTGGTTTCGTGTATCAATGTGGTTTTGTCTAAAAGCCTAGCCCTGTTGGTAAGCTACATGCTTTCCTTTTTTTTTAGAAAAAGAGACTTTTCTTTTGTTCTTAGGGATGAGTTGTTTCTAAGCTAAAGGCTTCTGAGTGTATGGATTCATACATGCTATAGTGAAAAAAAAAAATACATGTCCATCTATGCAGAACAGCTGGAATCCAACACTGGAAACTGGAGAGAGTTCTGCTGTTACTGGGGACTCCGGATCAGAAAAGCTCCTGTAGGAATCACTAAGTATGGCAAAGCATGGCTCAATCACATAGTAAGCTGGGCCTGTCCAAGCAAGTGACACGTATAACCAGATACAATCATTGGCCAAAAGCAAATTAGTCCTGCTGTTGGCAAAGGCTGATGACTGGCAGCATCTTGCCTTTTAACGAGGCAGCATCTTGCGGCCCCTTTGATATTCCTACCAGAACAACCCTTGAATTAAATTCATAATTTTCAGCACTGACTTCTGATTTTGAAGGCTTTCTCTTTGCTATCTTTAGCATGGATTTCTAGATGCAATAGCCACTTGTGCCTCCACATTATCCTGACAAGTGGTGCTACTTCAGAGTTACATCTGTGCTACATTCATTGAACAGTGCAGGGGCAGAGCCCCTAAGGGCATAAGGGCTGTGTTCTGCATGGGCCAGTCTCCAGACTCTTCAGCAGGAACTTGGGAAGGACACAGTTCGTTCACTGGACATAGAACATTATTGGTAACAATGAAACCTCTAGGAAAACATTTTTAAGCAAAGTATGACAACATTTGGAGGGGCAGAATTTGGACCCAAGGATTTAGAAGTACTTCAGGACTGATTTCACTTTAAAAAAATGATTTTTTTGGGGGTGAAGATTTTTTTTTTTCTGCACTACGTAGCAAGGTGAAGTTTATAAAACTTGCTTCCCTGTTTGTTTTTTTTTTTTTTTTGTGTGTGTGTGTGTGAAATATATATATGCAGGGTAAAGGTTTTTAGTGGTGCTGCTAAGTATTTTAGGTTGTGCTCTTCAGAAAATAAGACGAGGACTTCTGAAAACTTGTTTTTCTTGACTTCACATTCATTAATCTTATTTAGTTTCTGGAAGGGGATATTTTGTGAGCTCCACCAATGGGTAATGTTTTCTTTTCCAAAGTTCATGATTCTTCTGTTCAAATCACTAATTTTCACTGTTACACTCCAGTGGTTTAGTGCTTCTGAGGCCTTGAGGAATGAGTTTAATTAGCAATGCTGAATAAATTCTGAGACATAATTCATCTTTCTTGTCACTGGGATCTAAGTAACAAAAATGTCATTTTAAGATGTACTTAAAAGCCTTGTCATGATGGTTTCTTTTGTCTAACTGAGAAAAGATTCACATACAAATTTTGAAAAAAAAAAAATTACCTGACTGTCTGCTTTCAATTTAGCTAAAAGATATAGGATGCAGTCATATGTCCTTGAAGTCACTGGTATTTTGTTTTCAAAATATTAAGCTATGAGCAGTACTTGGCACACACATTCCAAATTAAAAGTGCATTAGAACATTTTAGATTAAGTAATTGATTTGGCAAATTTCAAAGCTATCCCAGATTAAATCATATTTAAGTTGACTCTGAAGCCCTTTAGATTTTGAATGGAACATATAGAAATCCACTGCAGAGAAAATGCCATTTTCCAGTAATCCTAATCATTGCAGCACAACAGTCCGCATTTTGTCATGTCCTTTTCTCTGAACCTGGAGGAAGTATGTTTCTAAGACCTGTGAAGGAAAAATAGGGAATACAGAAAGTGAAAGAAGCAGCAAACTCAGGAATTTAAATGTAAAACATGCCCCAGTAGGCACTGCTAGCAGTACAGAGAGCAATAGCATTTTGCCATGGTGTATCAATTCATTGCTGAAGGTTCAGAGCATTTTACAAGCATCATTAATGGATGACAGTTCTGTCCCATGACAGCTGAGGGAAGAATTAAATGTAATTTTCACAAATTTACAAAAAAGAACAGAAATAGATAGCAACTTGCCCAAGGAGAGCTGTAAGCCAAACAAAGCCAAACTGCCTGACTGAGAATCCCAAATTAATTCTGAGACCAGTTCCTCTACTCCAGCACGTGGAGCTCTATGAATAAAAAATATGGATTGTTTAGCACCTTTCTCATCTGGGCACAAAGAAATTAAGGACAAATTGTGGCTGTAGCTGGTTCCCTGGATTTTGTCAGATTCAGACAGATCCCAAATGTTATTTTAATGTAACCTTAAAAGAAACCCCTTGCTATTAATTTTGTATTTATTGCAGTTACGCTGACCCTAATGAATTTTTTTAAATGAATTTGACAGATGTCACAAATATTTTCAATGCAGTTTCACATCATTAAATATAACCTTTCCTAGAAAAAGACTTCTATGAAGTGAATGTAGGAGAAGTACAAATGCTGGATTCTGGAAAGCCAAGGGCATTGTCATTGTGTATTCCTTAGTACAAAAGATAGATTTAGGGAATTATGTTTGTGGAACAGCATTGCAAGGTTCTCCTACCTCAGGAGATATCCTATCTCATCAGGATATCACATCCAGAAGGACAAGCTCATTTAGAAGGGTGTCTGTTTATGAATTTATCCCTTAGATATTAGGTGTAGTTGGTTATGCCTCCAGAAAAAAATCACTGACCTTAGGAACTCCTTTTCCAGATTCATTTTTTATTACTTTGCTCTCAAGGGATAGCCAAGAGAGCTAAGCAAAGCCTCCAGAAAAGACAGATTGTTCCACTTCCTTGAAGACATGATCTTGTTTTTTGTTAAGTTTGCACAGTTCTTTGCACCTGGTGGCCCTGGTTCTACTTGTAAGGAGGGCAAAGAATAAATCACAGTTCTTCTTTACATTGTAAGTGAAATTGTGAAGTGAAGTGAAGTAAATACATGATAATAATCCAGAGCATCAGAAATATTAAATTAATCATTTGAGGACTGGATTCTACTGGGTTCCAATACTTTTATAAACTTTAGAGCACTGGTGAGGTCCTCAACTGGGGTATAAATAAAGCATACCCTTTCAAAGGTTTATAGGACTGTACTTGGTCCTCTCTTACTACCTTAATTTATGATTGTTGCAAATTCACAAGCTGTGAAATGTGTTGGTCGCAGAGCTGATGGCAATAACTTTAGAATATGAATGAGAGCATCTGGGTTGCTATTTACCTTTGTTTCACAAAGTCAGCTTTTTATCTTTGCATCAGTTAACCTCGGAAATATGGCTGGGTTAGGCAGGCGTATGGAACCTTCTGTGGAACAGAACATTTGCTTTCTGTAACTTTGCCAGTTTCTTCCATGAAAAAAAAAAAACAATGTACTGTTTGCTTTCCCACTACTGTGCTTTTAATCTACAAGAGCACAGATCAAATTAATATAAGTAAAAATAAGCAACAGCTTCCCTGTACAAAAAAGGGGCTGGTACTCAGAAATACTCTAATTTATGTTGGTTCTATAGTGACTTGGGTGAAATGCAGGCCCAGGCAGCAATCTTGCTTTAACCCTATTTGTAGACTTTCATTAGTGCATACAGATTTTGCTTGCTTTTAGTTACAGATGGATTTCTCTGTGCCTAACTTTCAGTTTCCATATCTATAAAATGGTTAAGATATGATCAAACTTTCTCAACTATTTGTCACCTTCCTTGGGCTATAAACTACTGTATTGAGTCCACTGTTGTTCACCAAAAATGGGAATCTATTGCAGACAATGTGTGCTAACACTGAAAATACTTTACTTCTTTCTTGTGCTTGATGTCCAGAATATTTGAGACGGGTGCAGGAACAGCTTGGTGTAATTTAATGATCTGCGTTCTGTGGAGTTCAGAGTTGGTAATGAGAATGGCTACTTCAGGACTTCAAATCTGCGCTCCAGTAAGGTTTTTTTTTACCTGAAAAACCTTAACTTGTATGGTGATTGGTGGCCCTGAATTAAGCCACAGCCACTTTGTAATATCCAAATCAAAATCACTCTTTTATTGTAGTTTGATTGGATATAACATCTCAGACAGCATTTGGTTGAGAAGCCTCTTGAAACTTCTCTGAATATAGACAAAACGATTCTCACCATATCTCGTTCTCTGTTTTCCCTTGACTATTGTGTAAGCTTTGCTGAGTTTGTAATAAATATTATTTGCAATGTATCCCCTTGCTTGGCTTTTAATGCATTCATAGGAGACAATTTCAACTGCTTGTGTGCTGCTTTTTCTGCCCAATGCTTCCAGATCTTGTGATACAACACATGTATCTTAACGATTGCATTAAGGAACGGCCAGCTCGAGGGGCCTAACAAGATACAAAGATGGTTTTCTTGAAAGAGACAAGGAGTTTTGCGTGCAGTGAGAATCAAAGCTGTTCCTCACACTTCCAGAAGGGTTCTGTCTCTTGTGGCCAGTGCTGGCAGCTTGAAAGAGCTTCCTTCCTCTCATCTGACCAGCAAGAGATTTACAGCTGGAGGTCTAGTTATGAGCCAGGGGCTGAACACTGTACATCAGAAAAGGAGGCAAACAGGGAGCTCAATTCACCTTTGGTCCCTTAAGCTAGGTTTGGGTTCAGGCTGTTTGTCAAGCAGAAGAGAAGTCTCAGACTGGGTTGTTCAAAGGCCATATAGCAAGTACAAATGCTGTAAACGAATGGGTGGTTCCTTATGGGGCAGCTAAGAAAGGAGAACCAAATTTGTCCTGTAGTGTTTGAAAGGCTAAAGATAAGACTAAACATTGCTCAGTGCTGTGAAGGACAGCCTCTGAGCATGAACACACAGGTAACCCACCAAGAGTAGCGTGCTGCATGCTGCCATACTGCCAGGTCTGTTCAGCTATTGTCCGCGTGGGTGGCTTGTTGTGGGTGACCAGTTCAAACCACAGCTTTGCGGATAAAAATTTCAGAAATGCAGAGGAAGGAGGGGCCTGGTGCGGACTGGAACTTCTCATTCAGTTACATCATGCACTTGTATGTTAATTGTTCTGTGTCGACTTCATACCAAACAAAAAAGGAGTTGATTCATCATTACTTGTTTATGTGTCCCTAATGCTTTTTGAAGAGCTTATTTACAGAGGTGTCAGCTTGACATTACTAATTTATCATACATAGCATTTGATTAAAACACCGAGGAATTTAGCTAGAAAGCTACTCTTCCTCTCACGCACAACTTCTCTCTGCCTGGTCAGGGTTTGTTTACAACACACCGTTCTTTTGAGTCTTCAGATCAGGCCATGGTCTGGGGCTACCTTTTTGGAGCTGAGCTGTCAAAAAGCTCTTTGATAAACAATGTGAGAGGAACTCTACAAATGTGTTCAAGTATTCTGAATAGTAGAAGGTTTTGAAAAAAAGTTTAACGTTAAAGATCATAGATAGTGTTGAGTCTGAGTTTGTTCTCCCCAAGCAGTGTAGATAGCACATGACAGACAACTTTCTCACTGTCATTGTTTTATCATGCTGCTTGTGATGTGGAGATAGCTGAAATGCATCTGTTACATGCTATTGGTAAGGGTGTCTGTAGTGTATTTCTATATTTATTTATGCTTTATCCTCTTTTAAAATACTGATAACTATCAGTATTCTTTATGATTTTCTTTTGCAGATTCTAAATGGTTTTCTTTTCACCTTATTTTCTTGGTTGAGACTAAATTTTTCTCTTTTCATTTACTGTCAAGGAGCATGATGCTCAGATGTCGTAAAACAGATATTTATTATTTATATATATATTATTCCAGCTACAGAATTCCTCTTTTTTTTAGAAGCTAAGAATCTCACTAACAATGTTGGCAGACTTAAGAGTTTATATTCATGGTCAGAGCATACCTTCCTCAACCAGGATACTTTCTTTTTTTTTCTTTTTTTTTTCTTTTTTTTTTTTTTTTTTAGCACTCTAAAAAGGCATATTTTACTCAGCTGGCGGGTGGATGATTCTAACTTAGTGTTTCATTAGTCTGTTATATTTTTATTTCCTCTGCTGCATGCTAGAATTGGAGTTGCAGGAAAGTTCATCCAAAATTCTGTGTCTTAGACTGGACATTTAAGTTCCTAATAAACTTAGGTAATGCATTTCTAATTTGTATCCATGCTCATTTATTCTATCACTGAAATGGAGAATTCACAAGAGAGGCTCAGGTTCATGTCAGTGTTTTCTTCTAAGGTTTCCTCAGCCAAGGAGGCCCTGACCACCACGTGTTGCTTCCAAAACCTAGTGAACTCAGGTAGTTCCTAAACATTGCAGTCTAGAGTCTGGAATCCCGGTAGGCCTCCACTGGTCCTCCATGGTATCACATCGGGCCCTACCTTTTTCCCTAGGGGCAGTATCTGTAAAAACAAATGTAACCTAAGCAAAGATTAGTTATGATACCAAAGCAAAGGTGATTGTACACAAACATAAGGCAAGCCATTCCCCCAAGCCTATTTAAACAAAATACCAATGTTGCTAATCATGTAGTTAAGTTTCCATTTGAAGAAGATGCACTGTTTATGAATTAATTTAATTATGACATTTGCTTAGTGATTTTAAATTTGTGATCAGAACTTCAGAGTTCCCAGGGAAGGCTGAAATGCAGCTGTGAGATTCTCACAAACAGAAAGGTCCTAGTGAAAACAGTAATCATGGTGTCGTGCAGTATATCTTGCTATTTTGTATAGTAGCTTTTGTAAATATCTGAGAATGTTGCCTGCAGTTTATAAATAACTTTTGTACAATAACAGCTGCAGCAGAGCAGCTCAGATTATGCAACTGCTTTAAAAGAGTCTGGACCAAACTAACGCACTTGTAATCAGGTTGAAAATTTGTTACCTGGGAGCTGAGAAATGAGCCTGAAAGAGGCAGGAAATTGCTTCACAGGAGTAACTGAGATCCAAGCAGCCAGGAAGAGCTGCAGCTTGCGGGAGTTCTGCCTGAGAGAGGACTGTGGTATTGAAGGTTGCATTGGCAGTGATGCTAGCTAAACTCAGCGGCAGAAGGGTCTGCAGTTCATCAGGTCTGACATCCAGTAGGTGTCATTGCAGCCAACTGGGATTATCAGTCTCAGAAGGCAAGGATGATTTGTCAGGGTGCAGGGTGGGAGAGAGGGAAACCCAAGTCAAAGTACATGATTTCAAAGCTGTAAATCTGTGAGCACTTTAGAAAAAGGATGCCTCTACTTATATTTAGATTTCTCCAACTATGAAAGCTGTGATTTCTCAGCAGCAGCCCCATGCTTTTGGAGACATCTGTGTTTAGTTTACAGCAGATTAAAAAAAAAAAAAAAAAAAGGATATAAAAAAGAGAAAAAATTTCAATCCTTTCCTCTGAATTTGGTTAGATTAAAAATGAGCACACTTTCTGTGTAAAGGAAAGGTATAGTTTACATAAGTTAGAGTTTAGATAGATGATTATCTGAAAGATTATTTTAATCTGTAGTAGTTGATCTACAAACCACAAATGTCATCTCGGTAAAAGTAGTTTGTAGTGGGTCATAAAGCTAGAATGATAGTGCAAGACAGAATCATGCTTTTATCATAAAGGAGCATTTTTTCTGATGATTTGACTTAATATAGGACTACTCACAGACATAAGAATTATTCCCATAAATTAGAAAATTGCAACTTTAACCCATACCTTCATATATGGAGCTGGTGACAGTGATATAAAACAATACTGAAAGAAAAGTGTTTGTGCAGGTTGCAGTTAGACATTGCATAAAATTATTTCTTGTATGCAATATTTTTTCCTCTTGGGACCAGTCTTGAGTCCACAAGATGATATCTGTCATGTGTTTGAATTAATCAGAGCAGCAGTTACTACATTGCATGTAAATAGACCTTTGGCCTCTTCCTTGAGAACGTTCCTCAAACATCTTGAGAAGCAGTCTATTGATTGAATACCAGGAAGCTGTGCATACAGATGACTCCAGCATCATTACAAATCTAAATTATTCTTAGATAATTGTTATCCATTCAGGACTTAGGCGGGTTTGTTTCAAAGGGTCAACTTTTGTATATATTATTCAAAAGATTGGATGACTGAGGCTCAAATTAGATGTTTGGGAATACCATGTATTGTACCCCCTCAGTGTATTTGGGCTATGAATAAAAAGTGTAGATTCCCTTACAGCACATTTTGAGTGTTTTCCTCAACACTTGCAGAGCTTCTGACTATAAACTGTTTAGACGGCCTTTCAGAATTTGTTTACAAATAACAGAGAGTACAGCAGAAGCAGCCATACATGACCACTGCAGATGAGTTACTCACATTAATATTTACTAAACAATACTAGCTGAAACAGAGAGATTGTGGGCTTAATTTAGAAAGATATTTGGCCTGTAGCACACCATGTCCAGAACCTCCAGCAGAGGCAAAGAAACATGGTATGGCAGATAACAGCTCCTTTTAGTCTCCCTAGAAAATACTAGGACTACACAAGTAATTAGTACTGTATCTGTGGAAACAAAAGATGTGCCCTGGAAAAGAAAAATTCCCGTGAAATGAAAATAACAAAAATAATTGAAAATATACTTGAGGAATGTTGGGTCAGTTCCACAGAGTCACAAGTAAACACAACCCCTTAAAAACAAGTGGAGCTGTTTTTCAGCGGAGAGATTTTCAAAATTGGCAAAAATGCAGCTAGTCCTTGCTGTGATGATATAAAATCCTTTCTGTGTTCTTAAGTGAGTTGAGAAAATGATCAAACAGATTGATTTGAAAATACATTTTGTAGTTAAGCATCTGTTTATAGTTTCTTAGAATTGGCTCTTCCTCCAGCTGCCTTCTGTCCATTAGTTGCAGTTAATTTCTGCCAAAATGCCTTTTACTTTTGAGGACACTAACGAAGTGGGAACACATATAGTTTCTGTATGAGGTATTGTTGTGATCTTCTCTGCATTCCCCCAGACCCCCATACAGTAGTGAGAGTAGTGGCAGTAGTGAGAGAATACATGGTAGGTGATTCTCCTAAGGATAAGTGGGCAGTGTTGTTGGTGAGCTGTCTGTGGCTTATTTCTGAATAATTACCGGGCTTGATTTATCACTGTGCTAGGTTTTGTGTTGGCTGCGCACCTGCAACAGGTCAGGGTCTCATGCCTCATCCCTTCATTTTGAAAACCTAAAAATGATTAGCATTCCTGCTCTATATGTGTGAACTGGTTAACACAGACAACAAGATTGGGATTCACCTTGTTATCCTTCAGTCTGCATACAAACAGTTATGATAAGCTTGAAGGGTAAAACCATTTAACCGTCAAAATAAACAAAATAAGTATAAAACAAGTAGAACAGCAAACAAGTGTAATATCAGAAGTACTAACTTCCATATAAAAGAGTTCTACACATATACAAATTACTTAGGTCTTACAAACCACTTTGACTTGGATCCAAGTGAAAATACTGTAAAGCCTTTACTAGCATATTCCTGACTGAATCTTTCTGTTTAATTTTGTTTTCAGCTCCCTTTTGCAAACTTTGAATAGCATATCTGAGATGGTTAGTTTTGTGATGTTTTATCGTGATAGCTAAACTAAGTGCCAATAATGTCCTGTGATGTGAAGAGAAAATGGTATACGTTTCTTTTATATAATTTCAGTTTAATAGGGTGATTAAATGTTCAAAACAACTTCTTTACTGAAAGAACGCTTTGGCTTATTATTGGTTAGACTGGAAATCTTTCATGTGGTGCTTGCCCAGGTCAGCTTTCCCTCTGTGTTGATCTGTCCATCTCTTAAAACTGAAATACTCATCTGATAACTGTAATCCTGCCTTTTAACTCTGATAACTCCTTTAAGCTGAGGAGATAAAGATGCTGGAGAATCTCTTATATACTGCAAAGATTATTTGCAAGATGAAGTTGACCCTGTACACCTTGGCTTAAAAAGTTTGATATTCTCCTATAGAAATCCTTGAGTAAAGGAGTTGCTCTAATACATGTTTGTTGAGTAGTGGATGTTAGGAGATAGAATTACAGCCAATGAGAAACAGTTTACATAAACATCGTGATTTTTAAGAACTTTTGTTTTATTAAAAAAGAATATTTTAAACCTTTAGCCAATGAGGATACATACCTTGCAATACATATACACTTGTCCCTCCAGTGTTAGCTTCCAATGTAATAAACACGTCTGTCATTCTTGAATCTATTTAGGTCATTTGAAATAAAGATCTAGAAGCAAAACTTAACTTTTTACGCATGTCCCGCTGTTTATGGCATTCTTTTCAGTACACATCTATTACAGACCAAATCCATTGCTGGTAAAAATGAGACCTAGCATATTTTCTTCAGCCTCTGCTGAGAAACAGCCACTTAGAAAGTAAGAAGTTGCAGTTGGTCGTGTAGAGTATGGCAATGAAGCACAATACATTCAACAAATACGTTGGTTTTTTGTTTGTTTGTTTACTCAATCTAATGGGCAGAATATCATTACTTAGAATCTGGGGCTATTCCTTTCTTCTATAAAGATGCGTGTAGAATTTGGGGGATCATAGTAGCTCAGCTCAATGTAGCAACTCAAAGATGGCACAGCTAGCAGCACACCATGTCTGATGAACTGGGGTCTCAATGAAGAGTCAGTGGCAAGGGTGTTATTTATTATGTCATTAGTAGAATTCCTTAAGCACCTTGGGGACCTATCACATACCATCAGAATAAAAGTAGGAGGATGCAGGAAAAGGAGAAAAGAATCATGCTTTGTATCCATTTGTATGCATATTAATAGGTATACTGTAATTATTTTACTTAGCACTTTTGTTAATGCTACCATATTTTTCAGTATGTTTGGTATTTTAAATTTATTGAGTATTGGGCAGTATTTATGATTAGTCTGTGATAGCCAGTAATGTCAAAAAGAAGGCAATTTATTTATTTTTTTTCAAAATAAGTAAATTTTGCAAGTCAACCAGCTGCGTTGTGAATGCCATATAAAATGAAAACCTTCTTCCCTTTGATGAGATAATCAGTGTTGGAATTTGTCTTGACGCTTTCTTAACATGTGGAGTAATAACAATGTGAAAGATGAGAGAGAAAGGTGAGAAACAGCACTGGAAAAGAATAGATAAAGTGATTTTGAATATTGGAATTTACACTGAAACTAGAAACTGGAGGGAGAAAAGAAAGCTACGACCTTCAAGAATCTTGATGCTCTCCATGTAGGAACTGAAAAATGTTTGTATTTATTCTTTGTTTCATCTTCATTTCCTGTCTGCATTATAATGTATCATATATATAAAATATACATAAAATGTTAAAAGCTACATTTTTTTAAACATAGCCAAGTTAGAAAACCTTTCAGACCTACCTGCATCTTTTTTTATCTTTTCACTCCCTGCATGTCACTGATGTGAAATAGTATTTCATGGCAAACAAATTCTGATATTATCCAGGAAGAAAATCCGACAGAGGTCACTGAGAGACATGAAAGCTCTGCTGATATGTCTGTCTGCTCGGTACCTCAAAAAAGCTGTATCTGAGCAGGTACAAAGAAATCAGCACAAAGACCATCTTTTTGTAATCCCCACATTTCTGGGAAGGCTGAGATTGATAATGAAAGAACACAGAAAGCTCTCTTGGGGTGCTGTAATTGCTTTAAAAGTATGTTAGCCTGAATTTAGGAAAAGTAAAATATTACTGGGTTGTAAGGTGAAGTGTTCTGTATGTAAAATTGGCACTCAGTAGACATTTCCTCCCATTAATTTGGTGATTTTTATACTGTTGTTGTATTCACCTGCCCTGTAAATCTTTACTATCATTTTATAGTTGACCCAAAGCAAGGCCATTCATTCAGTCTTCCAAAATAAAGAGATGTGTTTGTTTGCTTTTAAAAATACATTTGTAAATGTCTGTAAAGCACAAAAGAGGCATTGGCCCAGAGTGTTCTGTGATTCTCACAGAATGCTGTGTCTTTGCCTCTCTAGCGCTGATCTGTAGACCAAACACTTTTGTGCTAAACGCTATGGGATTTTAGCAAATACTAGTCCAAAAAAACAAAGGGGGAAAACAGAGGAAAAAAAAATCCTGTATATTTATTTCCAGGGGAAAAAATTGTCTGACCTTGGGTGTGCTAATTACTGGTTCCAGAAGAAAAACACTTCATTCTTTGATTCTAGTCCTCCATCTTCGATGTTATTGTTACTTGCACACATTAGTCTTTCTTAATTCATTTATATGTGCATATGGTATAGCTTTTTCCTTAGAATATTGACATATAATTGTTCCTTTTTGTATAGAAAAGCCAGTTTTTCAACATTTCACATAACCCATAAGGTTCTGGTGACAAAGTAAATTCTATCTCGAGTTGTATTTTTAAATCCAAATTGTCTAAAACAATGCACAATATGCAAGTATCATCAATAATCATTGTTTTGTAAGCATCAACTTTCCACATGCTCATGAAAAAGCTCGCATGATTTTTGTCATGGAAATTGTAACTTAGACAATGGATGGCTCTTTCATGGCAGGGATCTATTATGATTTTGGAGAGTAAAATTTAACAGGCACATCATAATTTAGTTAACGGTTTTTAAAGAGATTCGAGGTTGTGAATTATAAGTGCTTAAATTCCTGAGTTCTTGATATCACTGCTGATATCAGGTAAAATTAGTTAAGCCCAGAGCAAGGCCTTTGAATGCAGAGAATGAGTATGAGATCAGAATGTAGCCTTTTGGCAGGGAAAGGGAACAACATTTAAAACAAACCTAGACTGGCATGCCAGCATGAACAGTGCAATAACCACAGCCTCTGTAGTAGCATCCGCATGAGCTGTAAATCTGGTGGTGGAAGACTCGGTAAAGGTTGTGAATTTGAACGCTTCTCTGCATTAAGCAGAGCAGGAGGGGAGGAATCCAGCTGGACATGAACCTGTCTCTGTTTCTCCACGCTGCCCTACACACTTAGAGCACTCTGTGGCAAGCTCTTCTCATGTCTGAGTTTTCATTTGTTTGGGAAATAAAGGTAAAATTCTGTTAACTCTCATTCTCCGACAGATAATAGTTTTTTTTTTTGTTTTGTTTTGTTTTGTTTTTTTCCCTTTCCTGGCTTGAGGGGGATTATTTATTTTATTTATTTATTTGCTTATTTATTTTAAGGAAGGTCTTTGTCCCTGTCCCAAAATTCTGGATGGTTTTCAGGGATGAAGATGAACAAAGAATTCTTCCTACTGCACTGAATGGTTTCCCCCCTGAGTATCCCAGAGACAGGAAACAAAATACAGCAATTCTTTCCGAAAAAAAGAAGTGCTGACTCTCAGCAGAGCGCGAACTAGGCTTCATCAATCAGGAGACTACGAGCAACAGCATGAGGCTTACACAAACAGTCACATACACTTGCACACATGCTGTGTGCTTACCTCCCCCTCATTTCCCCACCCAAATAATCCAAAAACTTGCTTTTGTATCCTTAAGCTTTCAGGTTGCTTTTTTTAGAGAACGTCTCTGTACTTCTGTAAAAGAGACTCAATTTTGTGAATTGTGAGTTTTTAAATTCATGCAACTTCAAACAAGAAAAGTCTTTTTTTACACTTACGTAGCTTCACTGGTATTGCTCATCAAAGAGAAATGAGGGCTTTGCCTCCTTAGAGATATATAGTATTTACTTTAGTGTCAGATTGAGGTGCAGGGCAAAAAGAAAAAAGAAAAAAAAAATAAGGAAAAGAAAAGGAGGGGGATTATCGCAACATTTTGGTCCTTTTACAGTCTCCAATTAAGAGTCATGTTATTGGTAATTATTTTCAACAGAGATTTTTCAAAGCTGCTCAACATGAGCCTTGTATCTACCCCAGAGTAGCTTTTTCTTCCCCTAGGAAATACAGCTGAACCTTGGTATTGTGCTATGGCAGTATAAAGTGATTAGCAAATCCTTGCAGCTGGTAGAGAAGGGAGCAGACACTCCCTAAAATCTCCCTTCTGTTGCTTTATTAATGGACATGCTTAATAAATGACCTCATCCCATAGCGCATGCTGGAAGTGAAGGTATTAAGTGGGAAGTTGAGGTGTTCCTAGTGGCCTCTTGAAAGTTTGGGGAGACAGTAGTGATTTAAGCCCTTGGGGTTCTTAAAACTGCACCAAGCAGTGACAGAGCAGCTGGCAGTCCAAGGGCAGAAATGGCAATTAAATGTGGGATTCATGTGGGTGGGTCAGCACCGTGTTTTCAAGTAGTGCTGCATCAGAATTACACCAATACTGCATCTTGAGCCTACCTGTCTGCACAGGGGGTTCTCAGCTGTGTCTGCAGCTTAAGGTAGGAACTAGGCCCTTCTCTCTTTTCAGTGAGTTGTCTTGTGATACCCCCTGGTAAATATGATAGAGAAAGAAACAGTGACAAAGAGCAGTTATAGCCAGTTCCCTTGTAGGTTTGGTGTTCAAAACACTTGTAACATTTTTGGCAAAAAATGTGGGAGTGGTAGCAGCAGTGAACGAGCGAGAGAGAGAGTTTAGCCTGGACTATAGTTTCCCTTTGCCAAGAGCAAAGAAATTATAAAAACAAATTCTTGGCTGAAAACTTAAAAGGATAGGTTTGGAATGTTATCTTAAAGAACGTTACAATCTTGGAGCTTCCAGTCATACCCCAGATAAAGCACTTTGTTTATACATTACCCCATTTCATGTACAATGGCTTCTATGGTAGATGAGCAAGAAGCATTCATCCTGCCTTTGGAGGACATACAATTTAATTAGAGGTTTGCCATTTTTTCTTTCTATAATCTATTTTTACACACAACACACATGGTCTATATTTTTGCAGCAAGAAGTGTTAGTTAAACTGTTCAGATAAATTTTTTACCGTAGTTCTGGGATTTATTCCCTTCTCTGTGTATATGCTGAGAGCCAAGGGAAAGCAGCAGAAGTATACAGGATTTACATCAGTGTGACCTACAGCAGAATCCAGAAGAGAGTTTTTAGTAAAATCTTTTACCATCCCCTTTAGACTTTGATTTTAGATTTTCTCTTTGTGTTTTGTTTTAAAGAAACTGAGACTTTTAGAGTTGTCGGGACTAAGTTAACGTCACCATTTTTATACTGATGAATTACCTAAAGTGCAGCATTTGCAGAAATACGCAAACCCTCATGGCTGAAGGAAGATCAGCATTAACACATTGTTAACATAATTAACATAATTGTTGGGAAACAAAAACCAAAACAAAACAAAAACAAAACAAAACAAAACAAAACAAAAAAACACCTTAGAGCAGGTGCTGAACATCTTTGTTGTTGAAAGACTGAATTTAGGGCATATAGGTCTAGATAATCAAATGAGTGTGCAGTTCTGGCTTCCACTGAGGTTGATAGCAAAACTGCTGACTGCACAGAGAAGCACGGGAGATCAGCAGAAGATCTGTACGTGTTTTTGAAAGCTGGTACTAAGTTTGGTTCTGCTTCGTGCAAAGGAAATGCTTGTATTTCTCCCTTGAACGAATAACATTTTTGTTCCTTTTAATTCTGTTTGATAAATTGCTGTTACTTGTGCTGTTACTAGCAGTGCCCGGAGACTTCAGAACAGAAGGTGTGGTCTGTTCACATAAACTTGTATTGTTTTTGTGGGATCCACTTGGTGCTTCACACTTTTGCTTTAGCACTAAAAGTGACTTGTGCTGACAGCTAGAGTAATTGCTGTGCATGGAATAAAACTGACTATCTTTGTTTTCTCACCCCAGTTCTAAAATGTAAGTGTGTTCTTGCAGATCTAAGCTGAAATACATAGATAAATTTTTGCTGTATGCAATAAAAATGGTTTATGTGTTTTTCTGATGCATAAATGTGCAGAAGACACATGTAACCGTTATTGAAAGGTAAAAAAGAGAATGGGGCAGATTTAGAGGCAGTAAATTTTATTTTTATATCCGATTCTTTCTCATTGCTTGTTATTTTTTTGAAGCTCTTCTAGTGCTTTTTCCAACTCCCCTTGAAATTAATGAGAGCCAGACTAAGTCCCAAGAGACTTTTGTGGACATTAAAAAAAGATGAAACAATCTTTCCTTCAAGAAGTGACAGAGCTCTAACTTTAAATGTGTGTTGCTAAAGGGAGTTAGGAGCCATCTACTGGTGCAGCGGGTAGGTACTCAGCCTGAGTGGAGACAGAGCCTTAAGCAAGTATCAACGTGTGGTGGTCCTGTCACTACAACAGAAGGATCTGCTTTTAATGCAGCCTACTTAAGGAAGGTAGGCATGCTACCTGAGCTTTGTGCTGCTTGGCAGTAAGAATGAGTTTCAAGAATCTCCTGCACCAGTTTGGTTCTTGGCTATAGGATTAGTTGTGTCCCTAACAATTGCAGCTGGGTAGCAGCTGAGGGTGAGTTTTCCTCAGAAGCTCCCTGGCATCTCTCTCCTCACACTGGCATCTCTAGAACACATTTTGGCCACAGGCAAGAGCATTAGAAAAGCCAAATCTTTGTGATGCTTTGAAGAGATGGGAAAACATATAGCAGAATAAAGACTGCTTTTTGTCTGATCGTTACTGACCATAGTAAATCTTATAAAGATCTTTTATTGGTTATTATTATTGTATAATTTGATGACTTTATATAGTGGTGCTATGTTTCTTTATAATGATGACTATTATATAATTTTTATTGAAGGAACTAGAAAACAAGTTGCATAAGGGGTGGCTGAAGGAATTGTGGTTGTTTAGTCCTGAGAAAAAGAGTCTCGAAGGGACACCTTGTTGCTATCTACAACTAAGGAAAGGAGGTTGCAGTGAAGTGGGTGTTGGTCTCTTTTCTCAGGTGGCAAACAATAGCCTGCAGTTGTGCCAGGAGAGGTTCACATGAAGTGCCAGGAAGAATTTCTTAGCAGAAAGGGAGGTGAGCCATAGGAACAGGCTGCCCAGGGAAGCGGTAGAGTTGCCATTCCTGGAGGCATTTGAGGGGTGTCTGGCTGTGGCACTAGGAACATACTTCAGTGGTGGACTTGGTAGTGTTAGGTGATGGTTGGACTTTCTGATTTTACGGGTCTTTTCCAAGCTAAATGACTGTATGATAACTACAAGAATATGCCTATGATAATATCTATTGCCTGACAAAAGGAAATTACCTGTCTCTGTTACACCAGACTGTGGTAGGAACTGAAGAGAACTTGAGATGGATCAAGTTGCATGTCAGCTATGCCCAGTGTTTTCAAGCTCATACAGCCAGGGGGGAAAAAAAAATAAATAAAAAAAAGCCTGTTTAATTTTTCTTCCCTATGACACTAGAAGACTTTTAAAGAATCTTTGTTTAATTTCCATTCTTTCATGCCAAGTAGCAGTGTAGTAATATGTAGTAGTATTTCATGAAACAATATCTAGTTAAGCCATGTACACAGGGACAAACACTTCTGTACAGAGTGTAGCAAAGCTTGTGATGAATGTAAATGGAAAAACCCACATTCTTGCTGCCTGCTGGAATGCACAGCTGCATTCCCGGAAGAGCCAGCCAGTCCAAAAACCTTCTACTGTCTTTTCTTCTTTGTTTAGCCTTGGGTTAGGTGACTACTTTTCATTTGTTTGCTTGTTTATTAATGTCGTTTGCAAGACCCCTTCATGTTTATCATGAAACACCTATCTGCACTCATGCATGTATGTGCTGTTTGGTGCTCAGAGGGAACGGTGCCTTCCTGGCACTTGCTGGCAGACAAGAAAACAATATTTCCTCTGTATGTTAGATTCCTCACCACACACAGGTAGCTCCGTGCTAAGTGAAATGCAGTGTCCATTATCTGCACAGTGCGTTCGCAATAGCTGTGACTTGGTATCAAATCCTCAGCCAGACTGTTGAGTTTACAGCTAGCAGAACAACCTCACTGGGACAGCAGTGGGACAGCGGGTTGCTGATGTGTACTGTTTGCTGCTAGTGTTGAGGCAGAGGGTCAGCATGTTGGGCTGAAGGGACAAAGAAACTTCATATTTATAAAAGAGGATTTAGAGCAGGACTGAATGCAGCACGGTGGCTACAGGCTACATTCAGCTGATGACATTCAGCACAGAATAAGGACCAAAATCCTGGGGTCTTTCAGCGGTAGGATAGCACCCAGTGACTCCTGGCTCATGTTCAGGCAGTTGCTACTGTGTGCATAAGTCAGTGTTGTCGACGGAGCTGTAGAATTTAGCTTTGTATCTGGTATCTTCTACCGGTACTCTTCTTGAAATGATTCGTAAAACTAGAGTAAGGGTATGTTAAAGTATTTTATTGTACCTGTCATATTTTTCCCGTTAAGCAGATAAGAAATGTCATTCTTTTCAAATTAAAAGAACTGCAGACAGAAAAAGAAGTCTATATTCTAGTGCACTGCACAGTCAGCCGCAGAATTGTATTTTTCATTTACATTGTTTAAGTTGCAGAGAAACGCATATTTATCTAAAGTAAGGTAATTTTATAGATCTATAAAACCTGCATTTTCTCTCATGTTCCTCTCCCTGCAATGTTAGACATTCAGAAAAGAAAAAAACTAAAACTGTAAAATAAATCTTTAAATGCTGCAGAAGGGTGAGCACAGCTTTTACTACATACCTCTGCAATTAGAGCTAATTTACTGTCCTGTGAGGTGGGGGGAAGTCTGCAAGGTACTTTTTGGATAAATATACCTCAGTAAGAGAAGCATAGCTGCTCTGCAAAAGTTATCTGCTTGTATTCAGCAAGTATCAGGGTCATTCTTACAGCTACATACCGCAGAGCGTTAATTAATGGGGCTGCAGCTGGTGGTACCACTTTGGCTGCTTCAGCCCAGCCTCTCATTCCATATTTCTCAGGTTCGTATGACCAGTCTTGGACCACATCCCATCACTTTTTCCCCCCAAAGTACAAAAAGTACTTAAGTCTCTACTGGAAAACTGCCAGGCTTTCATAAAAAGAACAGAGCTGTTGTTTCTTTGCTATTTTTATCTTCTCTGCCAGAAAAGACACCATGTTGTATTGGCAGTTGTATATTTAAAATTGCCTTTTATGTTGAGCTTCTCAGACCAAACCTCAGGCTTTCTACAACCAGTGGATGTCCAGCATGTTGCAGACTGTAAAGATGCCCTGTAATCTTCTTGGGAGACTGGATTACTTTATGCAAGGATTCCTTGCAGTGCTAAGAGTTTCCTAAACATCAGGAGGCACACTAGTTTGAAGAAGAGTTGGTAGGGCAGGTGTAAAGAAAAGAGCATGTGAATCTGGTAAAGAGCTGGCTCCACTCATGATACCTTTTGCAGCAGGAGGATGCACATGTGACTGGATTTGGGTTGACGGCAAAATTTCCAGACCTCACTGGAAGCAGGATCTCATGGTCTGAGGAACTGGGCTGGGTGCAGAGCAGTTCCGTCTTCCAGTGGTTTGTGAGAAGGAGCATCCTGCCATGAAAGCCTAGTCACTTCATCGCCACTGTGTTGGCTTTTATTCCTTGGGAGTTCTTGAGACACAAAGAGAAAGGAATGAGTCTGCCCTCATCACTTTAGGTCCCTTCGGCCATTTAATTTGAATTTAAAGGAGTTTGACTTTTAGGAGAAAAAACAAAGCCATAAGGAAATGAAACTCAGAAGGAAAACAAAATCCCTTTCCCTCTTTCCCAACACCTGTCTCATGACCGAAGTATGGCCAACCACCATCGCTGGCCCACGTACAGTGATAGGATGCTGTTTGCCATCTGGAGAAGGTCATGGAGCTAGAGGTGAGGTGGAGTGAATGGGAAGTAAAACTTCCAGCTAATATTCCAGCTATCCAACAGGGAATGGACCATAATGCTGAATGTCCCTACAAGAGGCTTTCTGGTTCAGCGTGCAGAACTGCTGCGGAGGATTACACTAGTAATTCCTGAACAACATTAAACCTCCTTGAAAGTAGTTTTAGCATATACAGTTGTCGTTATCAATCATCGTATCAAAGTGAAACAGCATATCTCAATGTGTCAGACCCATGCTTCAGCAAGGTGGATGTACTGGGATTAAGAAATGGGACATGAAGTGGCATGCAGCAATTTTTACTTTCCCCAGTGTGGTTATTTTACGTGTTTATACTGATTCTTCTTGTGTCCCACTTTGTGCCTTTTTTCTTTTCTTTGGATGATTATACAACATTTATAGCCCATGAAAGACAAATGGTTTTGCTGTAAATATAGCAGATTTTTTTAAACAAACAAGTTCACCATCAGAAGCATTTAAAATTAAAACTTTAAGCAAACTGCAACATTCCAAAATACTTACTTTACCAACACTTTTCATTCTCATGAATTATCATTTAAGATAATACTTTGGACTACGAGAGGTAAGATTCATTGCCAAAATACCCTCTGTTTGTATAAGGGCTCACTCTTGTGTGTAGCTTTGAATGAATGAATAATATGACTAGCCCCTTCTGTAACTGCTACAGGCCTAGTTTGGGATGTGCAAAAGAACTTGCACTATGACTTTCTGCAGGTTATTATTGATGTAGATAAGGTCTTCAGCCCCAAACCACCTTGGAAATAACTGTATTTAACTGTACAGTACCCCAGTGGTTTTATTCTGCTTAAAAAGAAAACTGTATTATTCCCATTCAAAAACCAAAACAGTCAAAGTTAGTGTTCCCAGGCATTTGCCAACAGCCCACTCCCTATACAACAATATTTTCAGAGACCATTTGGATCCCCCAGAACCATAGGTTTAAACCATGTCATCCAGGTGTTGTTTTAAGGCTCACTACTATAGATGTACCTTCTTGATTCAAACACCTGAACGTTGCCTCTGCCAGCCACTTTGTGCATGCAAATGGAGTGGCAGCCTTGGCTGCAGTGAGCTCTCAGGCAGGTCACAGGATTTTTCACAGAGGCATGCCAGAAGCAGACTCTCCAGTTGAGCTTTTGATAAGGAGGGGCCAGATTAGGAGGTGTAAGAATGGACAATGAATTTACGCCCTGGAATATATTTCTACTGTTATTTACAAATATGTTCCTTAGTGTGATTTAAATACCTATCTGCACACACAGTGAAATGTTCAAAAAACAAGACCAACAGGCACTGGAATAGAGATGGAATGGAGATGGAACTTCTTACGTGCTGCTTTAAATCTTTTACTGGGAGCACACAGTAAGGAAGCAGATTTTTCAGCTCTTACCTACATGCAGAACACCCACCGTGGCATTTTCATTCATACGCTCCATGCTCCACAAAATGTGGTACTCAGAGTTGAGGTCTCTTTGGTCAGTCTAACCCAGCTAATGCAACACCCTGGGCAGCCTGCCTTCCCTGCTCACAAGCGCTGAGAGAAGCGGTACTTGAGGGAGCTTGCAAGCTTCATGCTTGACTGAGCAATAATTTATGGCTTTTGACTGAGGTCATTGCTTGGCACACAGGGATGACCAGTTTGATGGATTAAGGACTCAAGCAACTCAAGGGCCTTTAACATTTGTAACCAATCATAATCTGGCTGGCAATGACCACAACAACAACAACAAAAAGACACATATTCTTGTTTGGAACTATTTAAAACTAGTTTGGCTTAATTTTCTTCTTGGAGACCTGTGGCTGCCATTAGATACTCTTTGATTTGGTTCCAAGGATGGGTCAAAGTCACATTTTTCTTTGATAAACCTATTTTGGTTCCCTCATTGATGTATGCTGCTGAAAGCTGCACGTTTCTTTTCTGTCTGCTATTACATTACCACATCAAGGAGAGCTGGAGGGGCCAGCTCTCCAGAGCAGGAAAGAGGGAATTTCATGGTGTCAGTGAGAGCACAGGCACTGTGTTTCTTCACTATCTGCTGGAGCAGCGGGTCCCAGTTATCAGCACCTCAGACATCACCAGTTCATTTACACCTGCACAGTGTGGGTAAGGCAGAATGTTTCAGTACAGGCATTAGTAAGGTTTGCTCTGCTGAAAAAGAGGGTGTGGTGAACCCTTAGAGAAAATACGTTTTCCTAGATTGACGCGTGGTTGTACATTGTCACCCCTGCACTGCTGAGCAGTTGATAGTGCTGGTCTGTGAAACATGGACCTGCTCTCCCCCTGGAGGGTCTGTGCAGGCAGCGCCTCCCCACTTCCATAAAACACGCCTTTGGAAGAGATGTTCTTGGTTTTAGCATTTGGTATCTCCTGGAGATGCCCTGGATCCCTCCCTCTCAGTAATGTCCCTTTATTTGTCTCATTGTTTTATTTGGATCTTCGCATATTTTGTAATATTTGTATTATTGCATATTGCAGAACTTCCCCCTAGGCAGGGCTGTGGGAGAGAAGCTCTGGTTACGGGAAACTGAATGCACTGTTCAGATCTTTAGAAAGTGAACACAGTTCAGGAATAAAACAATCATCCTAACTGCAATGCTCTGCAAGGCTGATACCAATGTCAGTGACAAAGTGCCGCTAAGTGACTTTGTCATTGAATCTCTTGATGTAAAGAGGTGCTTTGAAAGCTGGCTTTTCTATGTTAGAAGTTTCTTGCTGTATTACGTGGCTAAGAATGAGATATTTTTCTTTTGTGTTATGTAGGCAGCTCAAACAACAGCAGTAAAAAATAATAGTTATAATAATACTTAGAATAAAAGAATAATTACTCAGTTCTTATACAACACTTTTCATCCACGGTAGTGAAGTGGCATCTCTTGCATGGGAAAGTCCCGCTTTATTAGGGCCATCTTGTTTTGAAGGTGATGATTTTTTTTTTCTATGGTACTTCACAATCCCAGAAACTTACATAGAGGATATTGGTATGTCTTGGAGGGGTTAGTTTTCTCTGCTTCATTTTAGTAACTAAAATACAGAATGAAAATAAATTTCCCAGAACAGGCTCCCCTCCTTATTTGTTTTGTTATTGTTTTATTCTGCGACAGTGCCTTGGAGCCACAGCGCTGGCTCCATCCCCAGCAACAGGTGCTGTATAAATGTAGGAAAAGGTGGTCCTTGCTTCAAAAAGAGAGAAAATATTTCTGTGGCATGCAGAGGAACACAGATACCAGGAGGGCTGTTGTTTCCCTTAGAGTAGCTCCTGAGCAAGAACTCAGTAGCAGAGGGAACTTGCACAATGAACGCATTCTTTCCTGAGAAGATCCTCTAGCTCAGAAATGTTTGTGCAATGCTCCTGAGCTAAAATCTGTGCTGGGAGCATCAGCATGTGCCTTCAGCGTTTTTGGGCTCAAACACGTCCACTTCATAGAGCTAAGAACTGTCCTCCCATAATATCCGAGATTTTGATGTTCATCTTACGAAGCACACGTCCTCCTTTTTACGTGTGGAGGTAGGAACTGAGCTCTGTGTGACTACGGTCATACAATAAGTCACTGGAAGAGCTGGGACTAGGACCTACTGCCTTGTAACCTAGTCACCTCTGCCTTGTTCACAGAAGGGTGGGGATGAAATGAGTTGTCTTCAGACTGCCAAAAATGTCAGCAGACATCCAGAGATCTCCAAACCTAAAGTGTCTCCAACGCCTTCTTATGAGTCCAGGGCCTCTTCCCCTCTGCACAGCTGCCAAAACCTCTAGCTTCCTTTCACTGACAGATTCACCAGTGCAGCTGTGTATTTTCAATGAGTAGCACAAGGAAAATTTTGGGGTGGAATATAATTAAATTTTTAAAACCCACAGGAAAGTTTCTGGTTCGTACATATTAGTCACTGAGGTTCAATTAAAGCTTTATTTCTGGAGACATTACCTGATGCTACCACAGATGATGTGGAGGTAGTAACCAGTAAGTTAAAGTTGAACCAGTAAGAAAAGTAAGGTGACACTCGTGGAAGGGTTTGTGTCAGAAGCTGGTTAGGTCTCAAGAACCTCTGGTTGGTTACTATAGAGAGCCATGGCAACGTTCCTTTCCAGGAAGCACAGCAATAATCATCCTTCATTGTAAGTGACAGCTACTGATCTGATAGACACTAGAATTCATTCAGGAGTGGACGGTACCCTAACCAGAGCTGGTGTCACAGGACTTGGCTCATGGCAAAAAATGAAAGCAGAGAATAAAACTGAGTCTCTCTTTGTGAGGCGATGTATTCTAGAGTGGCCTGTGCACTCTTATATCATCAGTTTTTGACAGAGCAAAGAATTGATATATAGCTCACAAACACATCTGTCTGGAGTGGTTTCTGTCAGTTGGGCTTTTTTTTCCTGGCCTTCTTTTGAGTATGTCACAGGACAACTTTTTATGGGGTCCTTTATAGGAAATGAAAGAGAATCGGTTTACATCCTGCTTAGAAAAAATGACCTCAAACAACTTCTTCAAAGTTCATCACGTTTCCCTAAGCATGAGTAAAAGCCCAGATAGTTAAATCGATCCCAACTAATTCAACATTTAGTAAACTCTGTTCTTAGTCACACGTTCTACTATTCCCAAGCAGAATAAAAGGATGGTTTATAGGGGATGACAGTGCAGATGAAAAGAAGCAGTAAATATCTTCCTTTGGAAGGATATAAGCTCTTCTCTGGAGCGTTTAGAAAAACTTGATGTTGCTGCACTTCTAGACTGATGTCATTATGCATCTTTTCCTTCCCCCATTCAGTGCTCTCAGTTCAGTTCAGCTGGCCGAGATAGATCACATCTTCTCCCTGCACAAGCCTCCACAAGTGACTGGAAGCAGGACCTGAAAAGCCAGCAAATGAAGGTTTTGCAAGCCTTATATGTGCGAATAAGTCCTTTTTCTAGGTTTCTTGGCTGAACTGAAAAACTGAGAAACAAATTGTTCTGGGACAGTGTAATGAATGAATCCTGGCTTCCTGGATCTGAATCCTTGCTGCTGAGCTCTTTGCCCACTCCTCTAACCCCTGCTCCTTACATCTCTTGTGATTCCCCCCCCTCCCACTACCTTCCTTTCCCTTACTGCTCCCCAGGTAAGGGCTGGGCAATGGCAGCACACGTTGTATGCAGTCCTGAGTTGCGACTAGCCAGGGTGGAGCCAAACAATACAAATAGCTGCTGTGCTCACACTGCACTGCTTCTTTCAGCGGAGGCACTAGTTAAAGTCCCTTTGTTTCTGTTGGGCTGCCAATTTTCCTGAAGCTTGTGTGCACTTAGCATTGCTGGTGATGTCACGTCTCTGCAGAGTTTGTCTGAGACAGATCTGAGGTTGAGAATTTATCTGAGACAGATGGACTGGCAATGCAACCACAAAAGTCGTCTTCCCTAATGCAACTTGCCTTCAAATGCTTTGCTTGAACAAAGATAAAATATATTTTTTTTGCTTTCCAAGACTTGTTAACTGCTTGTGGAGAACTAAACAAATAGGTATGTGAAATGATACTTTAAATGTTTTAGTACTTTTCTGGCAGTTTATGCCTATTTTGTTTTTTTTTTAAAAGTAGCAGTGGATTTATTTCTTTGCCAAGCATGGCAAAGCTAGTCCTGCCTAGTTTATGTTGACCTCACAGAATTTTTGCGATTGTGATGCTGTTCCTTTGATACCCCTCTCCTTTCCATCCGCATTTGACACACAGCCCAAATGTTCTGTCTTGGTGGAAGAAATGTGTATCTTTGAGATTTTGTTGACTTCTTAAAAGTTTATAGTATTAGTTCAAAAGTGGTTTTCTCCTCACCTTAGCATGGTTTCAGGTGTACAGCTATAAGATAGCTTTAATTTTAATACAAAACATCAAAAATCATAAGAGCAATGGCTAAGTACACATAGAGCATTAATAAACCATAATCTTTTGAAATGATAAATCGTAGGGTGCCATTTCCTTAAACAAAGATCATGATTCAGTTTGGGCTCTTTTCTTGACAGATAGACATGAACACCAGGATGGAGTCTTCTGGCATGTATTGCCCTGTCACAGTTCATAGTAAAGGCGTTTTATTTTCTTTCTGAACATAGCAGCCATCAACATTAATAGGTTGTGCATCCTCATCAGAAGGAGGCACAACTCTTAAATGCATAAATATCTCATTCACTAGATCCAGTTTCTCTGAGATTCATCTTCCATTTCCTAACTCTTCCTAAAATTATAACTAGCATTTTGTAGCGTGTTGTAAAAGATGATGTGACCTTGGTGTGCGGAGATGTGATGTGATTAGGGTTTCTTTTCTGACCAAGGGGTTTATTACTATTACTATACTGTTTTCTAGAAAACACAGCAATAAAAAGGTAACTACAGGAGGCTAACAACACTATCCTAATCTGTCTGTCTTTAGATTAAGACGAGTTGTTCAATCCATAAAAGTGATGCAACTGTCAAAAGTGATCAGTAAGTGTGTGGAAATTCAGGCCACTGTTTCTTAGTACCAGCTGTTAAGTTGTAAAGAATTGATATTTTCTAATAATCAGTTTTCTGCTGCTGCCATTCTGTATTTGTTGTGCTGAAGCACCTAGGAACCCTGGTGGCAGACAGTACCATACTGTCCTACGCACTGTATAAACACAGAACAGAGATGAGATTCCTGCTTTTAAGGATTATGAATTCCCATAAAGTGAAATTAGTGCTTTGAAGAACATCAGTAATGACATTATCAGCTATTAATCTCTTCAGTAAATTACGTCTTCTTTTCATGTCTTTATTTCCACATCTCGTTCAGAAGCATTGTCCACCTGCGTATAACTATTATTTTTTGTCCTTCTGTAACTCATTTAATTCACTATGTGAAATATACTAAGAGAAGCTTTACTTGCATTGAACTCTGTGATCACTCCATGCTACAGGTGAGCTTTAGTGCATTATTCTTTGCAACATGGGAGCTGGAGAGATGATTAAGACAGGGAAGAAATGCTCACTATACTGCGGGGAAAATATAAATGGCTCAGAACATGGGAGACAGCAAGAAAGAGGTAGATTAATAAGTATTCAAATCCAGTCTTGGTGGTATCACAAGTGTTATCACACTGCTGGCTGCTTGATGTCTGGTAAAAAATGTTCACAGGGTAGTTGTTGTTCACAGGAATAGCCAAACTTGATGCTAATGGCCAAATTCGTTGCCATGGCTATGCAGAACAACCATCTCCTGTGCCCCCTGGCCAGGAATCAGGCATAACACAAAGGTAGCTAATTTACTGCTTTGAATAGAAATAGGTTGAATAGAAAGCTTTGGTCAGCAAGGGTACTAACCCATTTCCAGTCATTAAGCATCCCCATGCAGAGAAGTGCTGTTAGGGCTGTTAAAGCACATGCACAGTTACGTGTGTACTTTCTTGATTACAGATACCAAGCTCATTTGAGCTTTCTGTTCAGAAATTTGGCAAAGAAGAGACCATGTTGTTTGCAATGGAAATGAAATGAATCATTTCTCTGCATCCTTTGTCCACCTTTGTGAATGCATAGAGGGTGTCTGTTTGGGGAAAATGCATGGCATTTTTATCTATCTGTTCAGCTCTGCCAGTGGCGGTGAAATTCCCGAAGGAAAACACCAGAGAGCGTTTTGGTGTGGCACTGCCCTGTCCAGCCGAGGAAAGGCCAAACACTCATCTGCTTGTTGCCACTGTGCTGGCAAAGGGAGGAACTGGGATAATTTTGATGTTTTGGATAGGCCACTTGCCTTGGCAACATCCTTTTGGGCCTGTGCCTAGAGGGAGCTGTACACAGCCGCTGGTGCTCACAGCAGTTAGTATATTCTGTCTGCAAACTACACAAAATCCATTCTTAATGAACTTTTTCAGTTGTAAAAGCCATTTAAATGACATATGACTTTCAAAACAAAGTATCCAACAGGACCTATATATCTCTCCCCACTCCTATGTTTGCTTTTCCTGCTTTGGCATGTGACATTAATGTCTGTCATTGCACATCTCAGCCTTTGTAGCTTCCTCATGGGGAACACAGATCAGAGTGTTTAAGCTTTGTACTTTGGCATTGCTGGCATTTTTGTTCATCACAAGCATTTTCAATGATACTAATGATATTCAGCAAGTCGTGGAGGAAGAATCAAGGATAGAATCCAAAATAGCCTTGGTGATCTGAATTGCTCTCTGAATGAACTCTGAGATGTTTAAATTAAGATACAGCACCCAGTCTTTCCATTTGTACTGGAAGTGAGACCATTTGCAGTTATCATTTGAGAAAACTATAATGTCAAAACAAGTTTTTGGTTTTGTCCAGAGAGGGTATGACTATTGATAAAAAATGTGTTCTATTTCTTTCCAATTTATTGAGGTATATTCATTTCCAAGACCAAAAGTGCTGTCTTTTTATTTTTACGGTCTTTGTTTGAACTAAGATCCACATTCATTGTTACTGAGCTTTAATAATCTAAGGGTCACTTGAAGGGCTTTTGTTTGAGAGACCTTTCAAGCCAAGCCAAGGCAGCAGTTTAGAGAATGTTTCTTGTTTGTAGACAAAAATATATTAAAACAACCAAGGGAGCTATTACTCTTCCACATAATTATTTTTAATGTCTCATTGGACATGTATGAAATGCCTTTCAGTTCCTGTGGGAGAATTACTTTTTTGTTTTTACTTTTTGCAGCATGGCTTTTGTTAAAGTTCTATGCTGCTTTTCCACTGAGCAACGTTCACCCCAAAAGACTTTATAAACAGGAACAGTATCTCTAGGAATATGCTTCCAATATAACCCACAAGGTACTTAAAGATTTGTCAGTTGTCCCAGGGCCCGATACTTTGCATACCTACTGCCACCTATTTTTTTCTGGACATAATCAGGAAAGAACATGAGCCTAGTTCATGGTGGGAGCAGCCCTAGAACAGCTGAGAGTCCAGGACCACATTAGGTGAGGCAGAGCCCGAAGCCACCCCGGCTGCTGTTCAAGGTAGGGGAGAGGGGAGAAGGGCTAAGACCCCTTCACTGCTGTTCCTCTGGTAAACGCATGCCAGGTAATCGAAGCAACTTTGCATCCTTGGCATGAAAATTATCTGCAAGTGTGCTGTTGTGTAGCGTTTTCCAGTTACCTAGGAAAGACTGAAAAGGAATGCATCCTTCTCTTTTATAACAAGAATAAACTGGGGGGAGGAGAACAAATGCAGAAATTGGACGAATAGGGAATGAATAGTACTAGAGAAATTCAGGAACCACCCTGTGGGAACACGTTTCTTATACCAATATTTGGGCTTTGCTTGGGACATGCACGTTGTATGCCACTTTGCTGCATGTAGGTGCAGGTTAGCGGCTAGGTGCAGGTGCTTCACTTAGACATTTCCTTCCTATTGAGTGTTCACAAACCCTTAAATCTGCTGGTTGCCTGAGATGCCCTTTCCATTTCGAAAGATGCCCAGATTCTTATTGCTCAGGAGTTCCCTCAGGTCACAAAGCAGTTGCCCTTGACTCTGTGGCCATCTTGCTTCTCCCAGGCACAGTGAGAGTTTCACTGACCCCAGATGGATCATGCTCTTAGACTGCATCTAGCACATGCTTTGGGCAAGGCCCCAGAAGGCTTGAGGGCATGCTCTAAACCTGAAACCTGACATGGGTTAAAAAAGAAGTTACAGTTTGTCTGTGTGTGTTGCACACAAGTCATTTAACGTGTTGCAGTGCATGTAGCAGAACCAGGAACCTGCCTCTTACCTCTTTCATCAGGGCTGATGTGTCTTCTGTCAATTTACCTGTCTCTTCTGCTGTAAAAGGAAAATCAAACCCTGAGTTTGGGAGTGATAACGTAGCTCTGTCAGTCTGGGTACCTTTCACAAACGTACACCACTATCAGTGTCTTGTCATAAAGCTGATAAAGCTTAGCAAAAATGGGAGAATATATAAAAGGTATCTTGATAACTGGCCTTCCTGACTGGACTTAAACCCAGTTTCAAATATATAGTGCTCCCAGGTTTTGACGAGATAAACTACCATGTTCACCATCTTCAGATGACTAAATTTGAAGTCTTTCAACCTCTGAGCTTAAAGTATAATTTGTAGTATGCTCTGGTTTGTAGAACGACCTTGCCTTATTTGTGGATAAGAACCACACATTTCTGGCAGTGAAGGGCTGTGGAAGCCTTTGCTTCAAAGTGACGTGATAATAGAAGCAAAATCCTGTAATTGCTTAACCCCATGATTTGTGTGTTCTGATGCTCTATGCATGAGTTGCTCAAAAATAAGTGATTTAATTGGGCAAAAAGTTGTCTTTACATGAACTTCACTGTCTTGGAACTTGTGTCTCAGGAATCTGTTACAAGATTATAAGGATAATATGCAGTATCTTACTGCTGGCACAGTGAGGGAAAGCTTATAAAATATTTTGTACATAAAGATTGCTACAAATCTGTGCTTAATGACACATTCCTTGAGACAGGGACCATAAAGCAGATCAGAGAATTTTCTGAAGACTCCATTAGTTGATGGCTGCCTGTAAATTGATCATGCAATGTCACCCAGCGTTCCCTATCCTGATTTGACAACTTTATGGCTTTGGTTTCTCACTCAATTATTCAAGGTGTTTTAGTCATTGGGTTGGGTTTTTTTTTGCAGCCTTACATTTAGAGATTGCCAAATATAGTTATCTGCAGAATAGTTTGTTCAACATGGAGTGAGTGCCTCTATTCTGGAGAGATGCTGTTGGATAGAGCTCATAGGAGGACAGCAGGAAAAATGAAAAGGACTAAATACGTGCAGCCTCAATAAGCAATAGGAAAAGCTGGGATGAAAGGACATAATGGTCTATATGGGCCTGAACTATGTAAGCATTAGAGAGAGAAGAATTATGTTGCGCTTGGCAGGAGGATGTAATGAGTAATAGATGGAATGATGAAGGGGAAATAAAATTGGCTGAATGAAGAAAAGCTTCCTGACCACGAGATCTTGTTTGATTACTGAAGTTTCCCAGGGGACTTCTGTGATTTGGGAAAAGTTATACAAGACTATTCAAAGGCTCGCAGTGCTTCGCAAAGCATAGCTCTGTAGTCACCTAATAACTTGGCATCCAGGACAGGATAGTGCTTCCCATCTTTTCACTGTGTTTAAGGTTCTTTGGATTCTTTGCATTTGCTGGGCAGTTCTCATCCCTTGTGCACTGGCTGGCCTGTGGCTTCTCTTTTGGTTAAGGTTACCAACTAATATTACAGTTCATGAAGAAAACCTACCTCCTGTGAACTTGTGCATGCAGATGTGTGTACTGTGGCTGTGGGAATGATCCTGTGCCTTTGATGTGAAGTGCAGGAGATGACAAGGTTAGATTCAGCTGTCTGAAGGGACATGATCTCTGGAGATGCACTAGGTGGCAATTGCATATGCCCTTGTGTACGTACTCATAAATCTGGGCCCAAACCTTTGCAATACCTGGGTGGATATTATTGATAGATGGTGTTGGAGTGGAGCATATTGGAAGTATGAAATATTCTGAAACCCTGATTTGACTGGAGAGTTGTTGATGTTTAAACAGAGACTAGTATTACAAGTAAAATTATTCAAGAACTTACACAACTTACTCAAGAGCTTTCACTCCCTGATGAAGAATATGTAGCTATTAAAGGGTGTTCACGTCACCCATAGATAGAATTATTTCAGTACAGATCTGGTGTCTTGGATAGGGCTGGCTCCAACAGTTCCTCTGAGAGGAGTTTATTTGATGAAAAATTAAGCGTGTTTTTAGCTGATATCCAACCAATTTGCTGAACTTATTTTGACTTCTGCCCAAAGGTTTTTGGAGTAACTTGATAACTGAGAATCCATTTGGATTTGAACTGTGAAGAGGCAAGCATGTAAAACAAAAGAAACCCAGAGGTAGAGAAGACCACATGGCCTCCAGGAATTGTGAAGCTCAGTTAATTGAGTTAGAAAAAAGGGCTGACGGACTGTTAGATATCCTGGTAGATATCTTCTGGTTGGCCTTTCACTACCCTCCTTGTATTCTAACAGCTGCTCAAAGCAGTAGAAGACATCTCCTCAAATAAATGTACGTAGAGATTGCAAAGGATGCTGCTGCTCAGGGTGAAGCAATGAGAGAAATATTGCTAAGAACTCAGTTTTGAAACTTTACACAATCTAACATCTGCTCTGCTCCCAAGAGCTAAGTGGTTGGAAATGTGGAAGCCCTGAGTTTTGAAACAAATCACACAAAAATGTTAGGTTTTCATGTAAGTTAATCCACTAATAAATCAAAAAAAAAATCTTATTATAGGTACACTCCTTTGAATTATCTTCTTATTTGAATGTAATATGTATTATCTCATGGGGGCACGATTAACTCTGTATCAATAGGTGCATAACTTGTGCATTCTGAGATATATCTAATGTCTACCAAAGAAAAAATAAATAAATCATTTAGATCTGGAACAGTGATCACAATGGAAGTTTCATTTGCAAAGGATTTATGGAGACTTGAAGTCAGTATTATGTTTTGAATAAATGCACCATTGACTTGTATCAGATTTCCATAGGCTTTATCTTGTTTTTTTCTAAGCAACTGCTCATAAACTTTTTAAGTATCTTGATTAGCTTGATGGTGCTACTTGCAAATCTGTCCGTACAGCTATTAATCTAAGACAGTGCAATCTGTAGAAAGGAATCACACTCATTTAGCTGTTCCTTTCACTGATTCATTTAAAAATCATAAATAACAAGTTAACAGGGCTTCTTTGTGCCTTATTGTGTTTCTTTCTTTCCAACTAACATGTTAAATATTTCAAGAGATGTTTGTTAAGACAAAACAGGTTTTAGTTCTGATGTGTAATTCATCGAACGCTGTTGTGGTGTAATAGGAAAGAAAAACAAGGAAGTCGTAGATATGAGCAATTTAAGAGTCTGTGACTCGATGGCTATGGCATTCTTTGTGATTTTAGTTCCTGTGTCATAACAGTACTCAGGTGAATTTAGGGGAATCAAAAATCCATAAATCTGAAGGGAAAGGAATCTCCCATGTCTCATAAAAAAAAAAAAGAAAATTGACTTCTAAAGCAAGTTCAGCACATGGGCTCCCTCCCTCCTCTCCTTTCTACCTGCACCTCTCCTGGCAAGGTTCATCTCTAACTGTCCCTGCATCAGTCTCAGCATGAGTTCTGCAAGACCAGTCCGGGTCCCAGTGAGGTCAGCAGAGGCTGCTGCTGAACAATGAAGGTCACAAGCATGGAAATAGCCAAGTCCTGCAGTGGTATGCAGATGACAAGTGTACAGGCACCTGCACAGCCCAGTTGGGTTGTACTCAGTCCTGTAGGGAACACCAGGCCTTCTGTCACAGCCTGCAGCAGGTCTCTCCTGGATTGAGGCACTGGAGTCATGGAGTTGACCGTTCACCCCTGCAGTCAGACCAGACACCGCATGCAGCAGTGTCATACACAAAGGAGGGGATGGCTGCAAAGCTTTGGTCTTAACAAAAAATACATTGAATGAGAAGCCTCGAAATAAAGGACTGGGAAAGTTGCTGTTTTGGTTGGGGACACGCTTCTCCTGCCTGTTACTTCCAGATGAGATTTTTTCCAGATAAGAAAAAAAATGAACTTATTTGCTTTTTTGTATATTGCTGCAATCCAGATGTATCAGTATGTACAGTCCAGAGAGAGAAAAGAGAGGTGTACCATTATGTATCTGCGGTTAAGTGAAGGACTGGGTATGCTCAGTTAGGAACGAAGCTAAAGGGCTGTGCCTTGGCTCCGTGGCAAGCAGCTGTGAAGGAGCCTCCCTGACGGGGCTTGGAGCAGGGGCTCAGCGCCTTGCAGCTGCTCTCCAGCTCCAGCATGTACTGCCACCCCCCTCACACATCGCATCACTGGCTGATCGCATGGAGCTGTGCTGTGTAGTGCAACAAGCGGATGAGTTGCTTTGCTTACTAAAGGTCTCACAGCGCTCCACAAATACTGCTAGAGCCCCATGGTGTTCTGGCAAAATCACCATCACCTGTTCTATTTCTCCAGAGGATGCAGAAAGCATTGACTAGAACCCAGGAGCTTTTGTTCCTCGTCTGCTTTAGGCATCAGGCACATTATCTTCACTGCTTCTCTTTTGCAGTCACTGGACACCCACAGGATGATATGGGATGATATCCAAAGAGGATATGCTTGTCTTTCCCCGCTGCATGGTGCAAGGTGTTACACCCTGATGGACTGCAGTCCTTAAGCCCTGATTTCAGTGGAACCATTCTTGCCATAAAGCACACTCAGTCAGGTGCTTGTGTACATGAATTCCTCTGAAGTCTGTAGGATTAGAACAAAATCCCGTCAAGAGGATTGAGATCCTCAGCTGAAGTAAAACAGAATAGCCTCACTGGAGCACCACTTGTTTCCCACTGAAGAGGGCTGTTTGAAAGGGTATCTCTGTGCATGGGTGCTGCAAAAAAAAAGGGGGCTTTGAAAGTGAGATTTGGACTTTGCTTTGTTATGGTGTAGTTGTTCAACAGTGATGTCGAAACGTAATAAACACAAAAGCATGCATGGTTAGTGGTTAGCAAAACATGTTCATGTGAAGTCTACTGGAGAAACTGGTAAGGAGCCACCGTGTTCTGCATCCACCCTGTAACGCCCTGCAGCTGGGGGACCTGTGGCTGCTTGTGGTGTCAGCTACAAACAGCCTTCGCTTAGCCATGAGCTCCAGAAAGGCTGCGCTGTGTGCATGGGCACAGCAGGTTCACTTCGCTTGGCTCTTCCCCGCCACTTCTGAATCTTTACATGTCTGTTCTACATTTCAGGTATGCACCTGTATCTAAAGCCAGTATTGCAGGAGGCTGAGAATTGTTAGGATCTGTGCACATAGCAGGTATTGTTTCTGATTTTTCTTCTATAGTACGACATTTAGAGTTAAGTAAGCCTTTATAGTGGGATTGGCATTCTACAACCAGGGAGAAATTAATTCCTTCGATCTCAGTCACCTTCATCTGTATAACGTGCTAAGCTTTGGAGTATTTTTTGTTCATTCCCTCTAAAATTAATAATTTTAATGCCTTCGGAACTAATAGAGATAATGCAAAGACCTGAGTGTATTATCTCGCCCCTAGCGGCGCTCTCCGAGGGAGCCTCGGGCCCCGCTCCGCGGTGCCGGGGCGCTCCGCAGGTGCGGGGTCAGGCCCGGCTCGGCTCGGCTCGGCTCATCAACTGCACGTGCTCGGGGCTAATGCGGAACAAATTGAGACACATCCCCTCCGTAATTAGTTCCAGCGCTGCAAAGATTGACGGTAAAATAATGGCCCGAGCCCCGGCCACCCGCCGGCACCGGCTCTCCGGGCCGGCGGCGGGACCCGTAGCGGGACACCCGCCCGCGGGGGGCGCTGCGAGACGGCTCCGGGCGGCGCGGGGGCGGCCCCTTCCCTTCCTTGTCCTGTCCTGTCCTGCCCGGCCCCGCTCCGCTCCACTCCTTCCCTCCGCGCATCGGCGGAGCCGCCTTGCTGCCCCACGGGGGGAGGCGAGCGGGGCCGGGCGGCGTGCCACTGCCCCTCCGCCCCGGCGGGGCAAGCTCCCTGCTCCCCCGGTGCCCGAAGCCCCCGAGGGGCGCAGGATCGGGCCCGCGGTGCCGGGTTCCTGCCCCTCTCCCCCCAGCCCCTCTGCGCTCCTGGAGATGGTCCGCAGCTTTGTTTCTGCTGCTTTTGGCACTTAAATAATCAAACTCTGATCGGCTCCCTGAGTGAAAGGAGACAGATCCCCCTGTGTGCCGAGAGCGGCTGGAACAGGATTGGAAGCGCTGGGGATTTATCTCTGTTTAAGCCAGTCTCCCCCAGCTCCTTACCGCGAGGGGATCGGTTATGGAGGTCAGCAAAGCGCAGCGAGAATTCCCGGCCCGCTAACCGCGGCAGGGAGCTGCTTCAGCGACGCTCAGTCCCCAGCAGGTTCCCCAGCCCGGGTTTCCCGGGGTGGAGTGGGGCTCCCCGCAGAATAATCCTCGCCCGAGAAATACCTGTTGTTTGCTCTCATAGCGTCGGCCTTCGAGCACGGTCGAAGATGGACCGTTTGTCCGGAATTCCCATAGCTATGGAGTAGCTTGACAAATAACTCACCCCGATTGCTGCCCGGCAGAGATTTGGATCGGGTCGAGTTTGAAGGGGAAAGAGCGTAAAGTTCCTGCCCGCCTAGGCCGGGAGCCGGCAGAGCAGCCGCTGCTGCCCGGCGCTGCCCTCTCCCCGCTCCGTGCTTCGGCTTTGGCACCGAGGCCGGGCTGGGGACGGCCGGGAGTCCGGCTGCGGGGTGATTCACGCCAGAGGGAGACTGGGATCGGGGTCGGCGCCTCCGGGAGGACACGGGCGATGTCCCCCGGCCTGCCGGTGCGTGGCTCCGGCTGGAAAAGTGCCCCTGCTCTGCAATGGGGCGGAGGTGTTATCCCTCCGGGGTGCGGGATGCAAGGAACTGGCTGCGGGAAGCGGCCCCGGCCGTTTGCCTAAAGCCTCCTGCCCTGCCCGGGGTAGGAGGGTCCGTGCTCCCCTTCTCGGGGTGCTCCGCTCCGCTCTGCCGAGGCTGGCCCGGCACATCCCCGGGGCTTGCTCGCCCGTGCCGGGCCGCTCTGTGCCTCGGCAGGCTGCCGTGCCCCTGCAGGAGGCAGGTGCCGGTGCCCGGCGCTGTGCCCGGCCGAGCTGGCGACCCCCAAGCCCCCCAGCCGTGCCCTGCTTTCCCCGCTCTCGCTGCGGGCTCTGCCGGGAGCCGCGGGGAGGGAGGATGCGCTGATGGCCAGGGGCACTTTTTGTTTCTGCGCTTGGCTGTCTCCTCTGGGGAATGAGAAAAAGGCGACGATGTGGAAGGGCTTCGGCTACTCTTCTTCCTAGGTGGAAGAACGCAGTCCTAAGCGATGGAGAAAACGTTGTTCCTTCCCTTCCCGGGAGATTTAGCAAGCTAGGTGATTTCAAGAAAAGAGAAAAGCGCGCTAGCTAGAAAAATGTTCTGCTGCGGGAAGGACTTTCTGTTTGTGCTAGGTCTAGTTTTCATGTGAAATAAAATACTCTGCTTAGATTGACCAAAGGCTTGTATGTATGCATGTGTGTGTGTGTGCGTGTACTTCGTCGATTTTAGAGCCGGCGGTTAACGGGATGCCGCTTCTGCACCTTGCCCCCGTCCCCCGGGGGAGCCCGCGGGTGCGGGGAGGGCAGAACAGACGCGGGGGGCGGCAGGGCGAGCGAAGGGGAGCGCACTGCCCGCCCTACGTGTGGGGTGCAGCTACCGACCCCCTTCCGAGGTTGTTTTAGTTGTGTGCGTACTCGTAAAAAGCAGCGGAGCCTGTAAACTTAGACAGTCTTTAATATTGGCACGGATAACCTCCAAATCTGTCGCTGTTATATTACACGCGAATTCCTGTAACAACAAGGTTTATTGACACATCAAAACGGGTGATTTAAAAGCAATTTGTCCGAAGACGGTTTGTGAAAATTAAAACCGTTTCACCCATAACGAAACCCGACGGTTTGGGTTAAGCAGTTTAAAGAGAAAATGAAATTGCGCTTGGTTCCTCTAATAACGGGCCGTCTGAATTTATTCTGTTGCAGCTTTTACCGTCTGAATTTTAAGACGTCGTTTCGAGGTCGGCGATGCTCTGTGACAACCTCTAGCACCGCGGGGGAAAGGGAAGGTCGCGGCGTAAACTGCCACCGGGAAGCCAGCGGGCGCAATCCGTGCGGCGGCAGGTAAAGGCTCCGCGCCTCGGGGCTAAGCTTCAGCCTCCCCCTGGAGCCGCGGCAGGGACATTTGGGGGCCGGGGGCGGGGGCTGCGAGCCGCTGGCTGGGCGCTGGGCGATCCTCGGGCCCCGCAGCGGGCAGCGCCGGGAGCGGCCCGGCCCGGGGCGCGCTGCTGCCGCTCCTCCTCCGCACGCTCCGCTTTGTGAGCGCGCTGCATCGAAATGCAGCCCCGAGGAGCTGCCCCACGCGTGCTCCTAGGAGCTAGTGCTTCCCCCAGCGCGGCTGATTATTAATTAATTGTTTCGAAGGGAGGAGAAGGGCAGGATCCCTCGTCCCGCGTTTGGTAAGAGCGGCTCACCGCGGGGGCGGCGGTGGGCCCGCGTCTGCCTCGGGTACCGGGACTTGCCCGGCCGAGGTGGGCACAGCGGCGTCCCGCGGGGGCTGCCTGCCTCGGCAGCCGCTCGGGGTGAGGGGAACGATCGTGGTCCCCCCGGCTGCCGGGGCCGTCCCAAAATCTGCCGTGCTTCATGGGGGGTGATGGATAAGGTGCCGTCGGGGGCTCTCCCAGCACCGTGGCCGGGACGCGTGCTGTGGAGCTGCTGTCCAGGAGGCTGGGGAGCGAAGGGAGAGTCCAGGTCTTCCCGGGAGCAGTGCCAGGTGAATTCCCCCAAAAGCACGTTAGTTGTGGCGCTGCGACCCCCCCCTACACACACACCTCCCCACCTGGCCAGCCGCTCCCTTCCCTCTCTCGCAGGGCAGCTTGGAGGGGCCAGCCCGGGGCGTGTTGCGGAGCGGGGCCGGGCGGCCAGCCCGCAGCAGCTCGGGGAGGCGCGGATTCCTCCCCCAGGGGGAGAGGCACCTGGAAAGACACTTTCCCCTCGCTGGGTCCGCCCGGCCCGGGCTGGGTCACTTCCCCTCGATCCTGCAAGGGCGGCGGCTTCTCCACGCGGTCCCCGGGGCCCGCGACCCCGCCGCCCTCGGGAGTCCCCCGGGCCACGCAGGGAGCTGGCAGGGGAAGTCGTCCAGCACGTACTTACTGGCCACCTGGATCCCTCTAACAGTCTCGCCAAGTCTCCTAAAGCGAAGGGATGTTAGGGTGAGATTTAGTGGCGCTTGCACCAGAGGAAGGGTGGGAGTGATGTGTAGGGGAGATATATTCTCCCCCGGTAACCTCTCCCCCTCCGTCCCCAGCTCGCGCGGCCCCCTCCCCCCCGTGCCTGGCCTGGCTCGGTGCAGCAGAGCGGGCTGTGGGCAGCCCCTCGGCGGAGGTTGTGTGAATGGAGGATCGGCGTGCCTGACTCCTCCTCCCCGGCAGCCGCCTCTATTTGAGCTTTGCAAAGTTGAGGGCGAGCAGGCATCCGAGGTGAGGCGTGCGAGGCGGCGGTGCCCCCACAACCCCCCCCCCCCAAGCACGCGTACGCACGGACGGACAGACGGACGGACACACGGCCGGGCGGACACACAGCCACGCACGCACGCCGACCGCCCTGCGCTGCGAGCGGGCGCGACCCCGGAGGCGATCCTGGAGAACAACCTCGCCCTGTCGCTGCTGCCGGCTCCCGCAGGGCTGGACCCGGGGAGCTGCGTCGCGGAGCAAACCTCCCCCAAAGGGCTGAGCTCGCCGGCCTGGTGCCTGCAGCCGGAGCCGGCCTCCGGCTTGGCAGGCAGGGGCCAGGTGTCCTGGAACAAGTGCGGCCCGGCGGGAGACTGGCTGCCCGGCGGCAGGCAGAAGGTCTGCGAGCAGATGGGGTCCGACGTCCGAGACCTCAACGCGCTGCTGCCCTCCGTGCCCTCCCTGCCGGGCAACAGCAACTGCACCATGCCGGTGAGCAGCGCGGCGCAGTGGGCTCCCGTCCTGGACTTCCCCCCGGGGGCCTCCTACGGCTCGCTGGGGCCGCACTCCTTCATCAAGCAGGAGCCGAGCTGGAACGGGTCGGACCCGCACGAGGAGCAGTACCTGAGCGCTTTCACCGTCCACTTCTCCGGCCAGTTCACGGGCACGGCCGGGGCTTGCCGCTACGGGCCCTTCGGCGCCCCGCCGCCCAGCCAGCCGCCCTCCAGCCAGGCTAGGATGTTCCCCAACGGGCCCTACCTGCCCAACTGCTTGGAGAGCCAGCAAGCCATCCGCAACCAGGGTAAGGGCAGCGCTGCCGGGGGCCCCGGCCTCGGGGGCCGTCCCCGGGGGCACCCGCGTAGCCTCGCTGGATGCAAACGGCGGGCCCGGGCCGGGGTCGGCCGAACCGGCCCTGCCCGCTACCTCCCCGCCGGGCCCCGGGGAGCCGCGGGAGCCCCGAGCCGCTTCCCCGCACGCACCGGGCTTCCCTCCCCAGGCTTCGCTGGGCCGAGGCCGGCGTATCCCGAAGTGGACGCGGGTCCCCCGACAGATGCCGGCGGGAGGGCCGGGGGAGCCGTGCCCCGAGGCCGCGGCCCTCGGCCGTTCTTCTGCCTCTTGCCGGATTGACCTCGGCAGCGCCGAGTCCTCCCCAGGCCGGAGCTGCGCACGCAGGGGCGGCTTTTGGTTTCTTTTCAGCATCTCAGCTGTGCGGCGCCGCGCACCCCGCTCTGCCACCGCGCTGCCAAACTCGCGTGGGCTGCGGGGCCGGCTCGGAGCAGCTCCGCAGGAGGGACGGGGCTTATCGGCCACCTTTCCTTCTCCCCGCTGCTGCTGCTACCGCGCCGAGGGAGGCAGAGCCCGCAGAGCTTCGGGCCGTGCTTCCCGCTGCTCCCGCCGGCCCCGGAGCTGCGCGTCGTGGAGCTCCGGCCCCGCACTGCCCGGCCCGGGGCCGTGGGGCCGGGCCGAGGGGGATGGCCCCGGCGGGAGCCGGTCGCTTCGGGCTGTCCCCTTGCGCCCTGGCGGCCGGGGGGCGAGGGAGGAGGCCGAGGCCGGGCGGGAGCTCCGAGCGGCCCGGGGGGACGTTTACATCAAAGGGGAATCTCGGTCCCACTGCCCCGGCCCTGCTGCCCCCGGCCCCTGCCGTCGACGAGCTGCGGGGCTGCAGCGTCGGAAAAGGCGGAGCAGAGCGGGGCGGCAGGGCCGCAGCCCGGCCGGCAGAGATGCGCAGCATCCCCGGGACCCGCAGGAGGCTCGGCCGCGCCGGGCGGGCGGCGAGTCCCGGGAGTGCCGTGCGGCGGTGCCAGCAGGTCTGGAAGTCGCGCGGAGCATCCTTTTGGTTTTGGTTTAGAGATCTGAAAAGGATTTTAGAGGGCTTTTAAGCGCCGCGCAGAAGTAGTGACCAGGAGGGCGAGGGGATTAAAGCCGGCCCGTTTTTAAGCACTCCGAAGGGAAGCGGAGCGTCTAACGCACAAGACCGAGCAGGGCCGAGTGCGGGCAGCCCCCGCAGCCCCCAGCCCGCAATCTCCCTGGGACAGCGGCAGCCTGCGGGCTGCGGTCGCGCCCCGTTACGCAGGTGCGTGTGCCCGCGGAGCCGTGCCGGCGGCGGTACCTGGCTGCAGGGAGCTGCTCGCACCTCCCGGCCCGGCTCCCGTGCTCCGAAGTCCTGCGGGAGCCCGGGGGAAGGCGCGTCCCGGGGAGCGGGCGTTGCGGGGCGGCTGCCTCCCTCCGCTCGCCGCGGGGCAGCGCCGGGGCTCGGCCACCGCCACTGCAGTGACATGCGGCCGGCTCCTCAGCAAGAGGGAATTCGGCAAAGGGTGTATGCTTTTTATTATTATTATTATTATTTTCCCTTGGTTGTTTTTATTTTTTTTTTCCGGGGATGGATGAAATGTTCTTGCTTTCGCTCTCCTCAAGGTTGAACTCTTGGTTTTCTAGCCGGTTCTTCCGACCGTGGGAAAGACGTTACCTTGGCTCTGCGATGACACTTCTGCCAAGTCTGGGGTGCGGTGTGGGGGTAGGGAGCCGAGGCTTTGAAACCTCTGCCCAATTTTCCTCTTCTTGTTCGCCTGTCTCTTTCATCCAGCTGGGCTCCTCCAACAACTGGATTCCTCCAGCGGGCCCCGTTCTCCAACAGATGTACAACTTTCAATTATTTTCAGCACATTTTAATCAGGCCTGGCTCTGATAATGCCCTAATTAAAGAGACCTCACTATCGGCAGCTCGGTTCAGAACTCAACTTTCTTATCACATTCCTGAAGCTTTGGGTCAGGCAACACCGGAAAATGTGGCCAAAACATCAGACTGCTCCGCGCTGAGTTTTGAAGGTCACCAAAAGTCTGCGCCGGGCCAAAAGTAGCGTAGAAAGTGTCAGTGTTTTCTGAAAGTTTTTTTTTTTTTTTTTTTTTTTTTTTTTTTTTTTTATTTAAAAAAAAAAAGGAAAAGGGGAAAAGGGAGTTGAAGGTTGAGTCTCTACCCTGAGGGCTAAGGGAGGAGATAAGGAGCGAGAAACAGCTGTGGGATGGGAGTCCATGAGGTACCGGCCTGTCAACGCTGCTCGCATCGCCGCGAAAGTCGCTCTGCTCTGCTCCTAGGGCAGGGGCATGGGTGATAGCCTGGGCTACGAGAGGGTGAGCCCGCTTCTGCCCCGGTCCCAGAGTGCTAGGGCCAGCTTAAGATCATCGCAAAGGTGAAGGTTACAAAGTCTTCAGGTTGTTTATTGTTGTTGTTTTGTTTGTTTGTTTTGTTTTCTTTTGTTTTTGTTTTTCCTCCCCACCGCTCCCTTCAATTCTCCTGCGCAATTCCGCAGGTTAATTAAACCCTGTAATGTCGCAGGATCTGTCTGCAGAGACAATAAAACGGAGAAGCCACAATCGGCTGGCTCCCTTTGCTGCCTCCCCACTTCGGTGTCTCGGCAAAGCCCCTGTGCTTAGCTATCTGCTGCGGGCACAGCGCCGAGCACCCCCGTAGCAGCCAACGCAGCCGTATCCCGGCCCCCCGCTGCTGCCAGGCGGGGCTGCAGAGGATGCCCGTACTGCAAGAAGCCGGCTGCGAGCGAGGAGCTAGCGCTTGTGCTTGGTTTGGGTTGTTTTCCCAGCCCGCGCTGGGCTTTTTGTTTTGGTTTGTTTTTTTGGAAGAGCAGCTCTCGGAGGAGCTCGGTGCTCGGGGTAAATGCTGACGAGCCGAGAAGCCTCTGAGATAATATTACTTTGTAATTACTTTTTTAGCTGAAGTTGTTTAGCCAGCTCCAAGTCATTAATGAAAGTTGGTGTCCAAGCACCTGATTTACGATTTCGTGTCGGCCCGGGGTCAGCAGAGGTGGTCTCTTTCCATCTGAATCTGCTCGGCGTAGGAAACAAAATAGGCTGTTTATTATTTTGGAGAGCAATTTTCGCTGAAAGGAGGAGTTTTATTTTTGCATGTAACATTCCGCCTCTTTATTGCAGACTCTTCAGAAAGCTGCTCTTAAAAAAGAGAGAGAGAGATTAAAGGGTAACTTCTAAATTGGAAACGGCAGAGGAGTACACAGAGCAGATGGGAATCTTCCTCTTTAATATGAGCAACAATTAATGAAAACATCCTTTTTATTACCGAAGCCGATCTGTTCTCTTTAAACACGACCGAGACTTCCGACTGTCCGCCCCTCGGAGCGGGCTGCCCGGCCCGCCTCTCCCGCGGGGCCGCCCCGCGCCCCCCGGCTCCCCCCGCTCCCGCAGCCCCCCGAGTGCGGTCCCGGCGGGTACCGGGGAGCGCAGAGGAAGGGCAAAACCCTCGCCACGGCTTTTCCCCCGCCGTGCCCAGCAGCACCGGGCCGTGGAGCTGGGGCAGCCCGCGGCGGCGCCTCATGCTCGACGCCGGCGTGGAGCCGCCCTGCGGGAGGGAGGCTGGCGGCGAGCTCTGGGCCGGGCAGCCCGTGACCCCCCTAACCCCGCTGTGCTCTCTCCGGCAGGTTACAGCACCGTGGCTTTCGATGGGACTCCGAGCTACGGCCACACGCCGTCTCACCACGCCGCACAGTTTACAAACCACTCTTTCAAACACGAGGACCCCATCAGCCAGCAAACCTCGCTAGGTAATTCCAGGCGCCGCTGCCGGGGCCCGGCTCAGAGCCTGGGCTGCCCCAGCGCAGGGCGCGGCGGGGGCTAACTCTCTCCCCCTTCCTCTGCAGGGGACCAGCAGTACTCGGTGCCTCCCCCGGTGTACGGCTGTCACACCCCCACGGACAGCTGCACGGGCAGTCAGGCCCTGCTCCTCCGGACCCCCTACAACAGGTACCGCCGCCGGCAGGGAGCTGTGCCCGCCTGCCCTCCCCTCGGTTCGCGCGGGGTGCTCGGGCGGGGTCTCTCCCTGGCGTGTCCTCCCAGCAGCTTTCTCTTTGCTGCGAGGAAACGAGTTCAGTTTTCCCTTTCTCTAAAAACAAAGCAAACAAACAAAAAACACAACAAGACACACGTTAAAAAAGAAAAGGAAAAAAAGAGGCTGTCCCTCCAGCCTGGCCTCGCCGAGCTTTCCGGGGCTGGGTCCCCGTTCCGGGGAGAAGCTCTCTTGGCAGGTGCCAGCCGCCCGAGTGCAGTGGGCACACACCTGGGGCAGGGCTCGCTGGCGCCCAGGATTTGGGATTTGCTCCGGTGCGCTCTTCTACCGCCCGGGCCGAGAGGAGAGGCACGGGGCAGCCCGGCGGAGCCCTGCCCGGCGCCTGCCGCTGAGCATCCCGCGCTGCCCGAGGCCTCTGCTCCGGTCCTCGGGGTGCAGCCTGCGCTCGGCGCGGCTCGGCCACGTCTGGGGAAAGGCGGCGGCGGCCTGCCCGGCGCCGGGAGCCTCCGCTCCCGCTCCCCCCTATTGCCGGGAGGGCGCGGGAGTGCTCACCGGTGGGCAGCAGAGGGGGTCGGGCGGGCAGCATGGGATGAGCGGCACGCAGACCAGGAGCCCTCCCGATGGCTCCCAGGAGTGGAGGGGACCGGCCTGCAGAGAGGTTGTTTTCTGAAAACGGGGCAATACAGCTATGGGGTTTCCTTGCCGGGAGAAAGGTGTATTGGAGCTTTGCTCTAAGCGCGAACTGGCCTTGCAAACAGAAGGGCCGGTTGCAAGAGCGGTTTCCCGTTTTCTTCCCTCTGCCGTGGGGGCTGGGCGCGCCTCTCGCAGTTTTACAACGTGTTTAGTGAGCAGAGAAGTTCCCCAAAATTTATTCTTCAACTTTTTGTGAACTTGGAGCCCGTCCCGTATCTTCGAGTTGCTAAGTAACTCTAGCACACAAAACAATATGCCTCTGCGAAGGAAGCCGCGAGCGGCTCCTCTTAGAGGCCGGTCATATCATCTCTGATTAATCAACACTGGACGCGGGACAACAAAATTCTGTCACTTCCAGAAGCCACTTCTCTAATGAACGTGAGTTGACGTCAAGGGAAGGAGGGAATGAGGTAATGAAGGAAGGAAAGAAGCCTATCCAGAGAGATTAGCCTGCAGAATAATTGGCGGGGAGAACTCCTGCGCCGAAGTGGCAGAGATTGCTCGCCTCGCAGGGAAATCTATAAATATGATTTGTGGGGAGGCGTCGGGAGGGCAGCTCCGAGCCGCCGCTCCGGGAGCGGGCCGGGCTCTGCCGGGCCCCGGGGCTCTGCCCCCGCTCCGCGCCTTGGCGCCGGCTCCCGGGGAGGCGAGGTGTAAGGGAAGGCCGCAGCTCCTCTCGAGAGCGGAACCCTCGCGGGGAGCCAGCGCCAAGCCTCTCCCGGCCTCTCCTTAGTTTCCCTAATTTCGGTTCTGGCGAAGGGCCGTGGAAAGCCCGGCCCGGCGGTTACTTTCCTCGCCCATCCTCCAGAGCGGGCATTTTCGCACGCAGGGGAGCGATCCGACTCGGCTCCCCGGCAGGTTTGCTGCTGGCCTCGGTAGGGTACGGATTAAGCCCTTAAACCTCCCTGGTGCCAATACTGCTGTGCGTGGGGCGTGTAAATCAGGGCAGAACTTGCTGCAGCTGGAGGGAGAGCCCCTGCAGTACAAGCCCCGCTCCGGCAGTTCAGCCTGAACAGGTGGGGGAGCTCGGGGACCCTCGTCCCCACCTCCACGTGTGCTGGAGAGGGAAGCCGGGGGAAAAGCGGTTTTCCCACTGCACGAGTGCTCTTCCTAGGAAGTGTTGTCAAGGGAAAGGGACGGCCGGTTACACTGCGAGACATTAGCCACGTTCCCAGCGGCCTGAAGACCAGCCGCGCTCTTTCTGTCCAAAACCACTTCAGCGGAGTCTCCTACTTGCTCCTAAGGCCGCATTTATCCCGCGTCCCTTTGCGGAGCTCTGGTCTCTCCGCCTGGAGACCTTTCCCTTGTCTCCCTCCCCGAGGCAAAGCATCCAGGGAGGCGAGAGCTCGAAGCGCTAGCCGGGAGATCGTAATTCTCGGGCTGGAAGCGAAAGCATCTCAGCAATCTCTTGCTCGCCGCTTGCTGCGCGGCCCGCCCCGCTGCCAGGGAGCGCTGCGGCCGGGGCCGGGCTGGGGCCGGGGCTGGGGCAGGAGCAGGGGCCGGGGCCGGGGCCGGCTGCAGCCGTGTCCCGCTGGCCGCAGGGCCTCGGGTGGCCGCCGCTGTCCAGTTCGTCACGGCGAGGATGTGAACTTTTCTACCTCGCGCTGTTTAATGTAGTAAACATGCCCGATGCTGAAAATTTACTGTGAGTCACACTTACAAAGACTTTAAAAGCGGAGGAGTCTCGGTTCAGATTATAGCTCTTTCTGCGCAGAGGTCAAGAACTCGGTAATACCGCGATGCAGGCCAAAACAAACTCTATATGATCTACTACTGGTTTCCTTTTAAGTTCCCTTTTTGCTCAGCTTTGACTTCCTTTTATTCCACTCCAACTTACATTAATCCCCGTTGTAGAAACGTTCCCCCCCCTTCCTCTCGTTTCTCTTTAAAAGCATCTCCGTAATGAAAATAAGTTATTTTTAGTGTCTTCTTTGCGGCCATTTGGAGGGCCGGCCGTTCAGATTGGAACCAAACAGGCACATCCCCAGAGACCCCGCTTTCCTTCTCATAACTCAAGGCTCATTCAAAGCCGAGCTGCTGAGCGGGGCCGTCAGGTCCGTGAGATCATCTTGTGGGGCTGTCAGTACCAAAGGGCGCAGATGGAGCTGCCCGTGTCCTGCTCTCCGTCACGCGTCAGACGCGAGACACCCGATCCTTCCCTCCGCGGTGCCCGCCGGCCCCCGGGCGACCCGCGGCCACCGCCGGGCTTCTGGGGGCGCGATCGCTGCGGGACGGCGGATCCGCGCCCCTCCCGGCCGCGCCCCAAGCCCCGACCCCTCTGCCCGCAGCCTGGGGCAGGGGCCACGTCCCGGGGCCGTGTCCTCGGGCTCCGCTCGCCCTCTGTCCGCCTGCTTCGCGCAGAGCCCGGGGCGGCTGCCTGCGGAGGTGCAAGGCGAGGGGCGAAGCGCGGCTGTAGAGTGGCGAGGGCAGGAGGGGGCTTTGGGGGCGGGGGTGTGGGCAGCGGGCCGGGGCTTCGGCAGCTGCCCCAAGCGGCTTGTTCGGGGCGCTGTCACCCAGCCGCCGCATGCAGTACAGTGGCTGCGAGGTAGTGACAAGATGAATAAGTGTATTGCTTTATGAAAAAGCAAAGGAGGGGAAAAAGTGGATATTGTGGGGGAGGCTCTTATAAATGAACTGTCAAGAGAAAGAAAGTTAAAGGGAAATCTCCTGCTGTAAATGCATCGGGCGGGCACTTCTAATAAAAATCAGGGTCCTGGAGGAATTAATTACAGCAGCATTACAGGAAGAATTCATGGAATTGCAAAACGTAGTTGGCACAGACCAGCACGAGCTGCTATTGCAAATGGGGAAACTGCAGGAGAGTTTAACAATTCCTGAGCTGATATGCAGGACATTGTAGTAGCATAATAGCAGTGCAGACACACTAATGAATAATAGTGTCCAGTGATACTGACAAATGATATTACACATACTTCGAGATTGAAGTCACTTAATTTGTTTTTATATGCAAAAGCTTCCCACTGGAATCTGACTTTTGTAGGTTGCTTCTACCTGCCATGCGGGAAAAAAAAAAAAAAGAAAAAAAAGAAAAAAAAAAGAACGACTCCACAGTCAGAGCGGTATCAGCTCACTTCCCAAGCCCCGCGGATTTGGGTGCGATCCATCACAGCAGACGCGCGTTTGTCGGGCATCCGTCACGGCGCCCGTTTGCGGGCCGGGGGGGCCGCTCCGCTCTGCTCCTTGCCGAGCCCCCGGCACCCCGGGGCCGCGCTCCCTGCAGCACCCGCGTGTGCCGCGGCCCCGCGCCTTCCCAGCCCGCGGCCCCGAGCGCGGAGAGAGCCCGGCGCGCTCCCGTCGTGGGGTTAGTTTATCACTCAGCCACTCCATTTTTCTTCGGCTTGTCAAGCCCCTCTATGTAGTCCCATCCATCAGGAGCCACGATAGCTGTTTCGCTCCATTAACCACGTGAGCCTTCCCACTCCCGGTTAAAGCAGTTAACAGATTTGCCTTTTTTAAACAAATAATCCGCTTTGTTAGCCCACAGGTCTGCCTCTATTCGTTTCATTGATTTCAATGTGCCAATATCGGATGTGACTTTCCTGTAAGGAAAACTTTACCGATCTTTACAAATTTGTAGTCTTGCAGATTAAAAGAGACTTTTCACGGGCTCTTCTCTTCTCTTCTCTTCTCTTCTCTTCTCTTCTCTTCTCTTCTCTTCTCTTCTCTTCTCTTCTCTTCTCTTCTCTTCTCTTCTCTTCTCTTCTCTTCTCTTCTCTTCTCTTCTCTTCTCTTCTCTTCTCGACATCGATAAAATGAATTCAGTAAGATAAATTAACTTCGTGCTGTTTTAACATTGAAAAACGTTGACAAAATGTTGCTATTTTGACGTATCGGTTAACGTTGACAAAATGTTGCTATTTTGACGTATCGGTTTTCAATTGATCACAACGACGTGGTTCTAATTCTAGCTATTTTCGTAACAGTGACAATTTATACCAAATGACCTCCCAGCTTGAATGCATGACATGGAATCAAATGAACTTGGGCTCCACGCTGAAGGGGTAAGGCTCTTTTCTTCTTCTCCGACCTGTTCCCGCTGTAGCCGCGTTTCCCGACGTGAATCCGGCCGCTAGCACGAAACGCTACGGGCCGGGCTGGCGGCGCAGCAGCCGCCCGTGCCCCCAAAAAAAGGCTCGTGCCACGGGGCCGGGAGCGCGAAGCCGCCCCCCGGTCCCGGTCCCGGTCCCGGCCCCGCTCGCCTCTGCCCGAGCCGTCGCCCCTCGCTGCCAGCCCTCTTCCCCTTCCCGCCCGCCGCCGGGCCCTGTGTCCCGGCCCGGCCGCCTCCCGGTTTCCTTCCTCCCGGCCATTGTCGCCCTCCCACCTGCCGGGAAGAGGCTCCGGCCCGCCTCCCCCGCGGGGCTTCCTGCCGCTGGGCGGGCAGGAAGGCCCCGAGGCGCCGCGGGGCCCCGCCGGGGTGGCGGCCACCGGGCGGGCAGCGAAGCACGAGGAGCGGGACGTGGCTCTGCGACGGGCGGCAGGGTTCAACGATTGCCCCCCGGCGGGCAGCAGGCGGGGTGGGAGCCGCTGGGGTGCTGCTGGGGTGCCCCTCGCCCCATCTCCGACTGGTGCCGCGAGCAGAAGAGCCGCCCTGCGATGCGAGCCAAGAGAAAGCCAAGGCTGGGCTGCTCTGCTCTGAGCAGATGTTGGCTATGGAAACGCCCCTACCGAAGGTAGGTGTCACCAGCCCGCTTTGAGATGTTCTGGGTACCTAAGCATGTGCTAACACTCTCGAGTGAACAACGAGAAATCTAGAAAAGCCCACACAGACCTACACTTTCACATAGCCATCCGTACCAGTAGAAACCTCGTTCAATACAGACGTTGCCCATATTGCTCAATGCTGTAGTGTGATGAAGGAAAAAAACTGGACCTGCTTCTAGCTCATTCACAAGTGGTGTTTGAAGGTCAGATGGTAGCATAGTAAACTGTCTTGGAACGGCCCTACTATATTGAGTCCGAGGAGGTCTGTCAAGGAGATCCCTTGCGGTTAAGAAGATCCCCAAATCCCACAGTTGTGTACAGTTCTGTGTCTTTGCTGCTGATTCTTTCTTTTTAAAGGTTATTTCCTCTTTTTTTTTTTTTTTCCATAAGCGTTTGTGATTTCCTCTTTAATCTGTACCCTTTAAAGATCAGTCATTGCAATATTAGACACTGTTTTGTCTCTTCTGAAGAAAATATCCTGCAAAATGGAGAAACACATCAACCTTGACTGAGGTCCAAGTTATTAAAGCAAGGAAGAGGTTATTCTTTGGGGAAGTCAGTGAAAAAAAAGACACAATAGAAATATTAAAGGAGTACTGAACAAAATAAATGGCTTTTTACTTGTCCAGGAGTCAGACTGTTAGCAGTGTAAAGTATGTGACCTAGGATGCTTGAAAGGGGAAAAAATAAAAAAAAAAAAAAGAGAGAGAAATCAAGATGAATGATCTATGGTAAAACAAAGCTGAAAGTTTTGGTATAGGCCAAGATTGTAGAATCTGTGGAAAATCAGTGCTAGACATAGCCTCATCTCTGGTAATATGAGCCAAAATAGTTATCTGTCTTTTCTGGCTGAGAGTTACAATACACAGTACCTCCAATCTCAGTTGCCATGAACATAAGGTATTCTTCCCAAGATTTACATCTTTAAAATATATGAACTGTTCATAAGCGATTCCCAGGCGTTTAGTATTTCAGATGCTTTTCTCGATCTTGTAATTTAAGAATTTTGGAATCGGTCTTTCTGTTGAAATGTGGAGCTTCCAGATTCTGTCCAATGCTGACAGTCCGTGTTTAGCTTCTTGCCTTGGGTTCTCCCCGGCACTTCTTTCTGGCTTAGCGTGCGTTGTAATAAGGAAGAAAACATTACTGGTAAGTTCTGCAAGTAGCTGGACAACTCCATGATTGTCTGAAGCTTAGGGGTCGTACACTTTGTACTTGACAGTGGACCACCAGTTCAGTAGCTTGTTCTTGGGGTTCATGTTCAGCATCAGTTTGATATACTGAAGGGAAGCTATTGCCATCTGTTTTAGGTAGGGTGCTAGAGCTGTCTAGCAGTTTCTCTGAAAGCATTCTGGGTTTAGCTGTTTACATTTTTGCCAATATCTGTTTGGTTAGCTGTAGAATTCTGATTAAAAGTTTGAAATTTGGCAACCAATACTTCAGGTGGTGAAAGCTGACAGCAACAATCATTCCTATTGAGCTGTGAGAAGGGCAAGAAGTTTCTTTGTTTCTGTGGGTTCTGGTCTTTGAGTGCCTTCAGTAGGTGTAAGCATTAGGGCACAGAAGAAGGCACGGCCTGGGCGTCCAGACAAGGTGGGTGTTAGAAGGTATGGAACAGAGTGCCTGGCTGGGCATCGCTGTCTGGTGGAGAGGGGAACGTAAGGGGAGCAGAGGTGGTGTCTTCTGACGGAGCATGGCAGTGTGAGAGACTGGCAGGTGAAGGGGAGAGAGGTGTGTATGGGGAAGCAGATAGAAAAGGCTGCGGCTAACCTAGTCCAGAACATGGAGTAGGTTCCTAAAAGTTGAGTTCTAGATGTTTCTACTTGCTGGCAAGCCAAAAGGAAGTCTCATAGTCCAAAATAAGCTTCTCTCTGCAAGGTGTTGTCAGTAGAGAAGATGACAACCCACGGCTGCTACCGCGTAGTCAAAATGCTTTGAATCCGTGTGGTAGTTTCACTTAGATTTGGAATGCCAAAGGCTGAGTTGAGGTTGTGCTTATGACTTATGTGAAGTCAGGGCCTCGGACGAGGGAAGAACAGCCCATGTTTGCTGCCTCGTGAGCTAGTGTTTTGGTTAGGTGTTGCCTGTTTGTCTGGAGACTTCTCAGTCCCATTCTGAGTTTTGGGTGGACAAGAGGGAGGGCTGTCTTGTTGGCTGCGGGAGCTGTCACATAAATGGGCAACTTCCGAAATCTGAAATGAAAATTTTGTGGTTAAGGCAGTGAATGGCACTGTTTGCTGATGGCATTTTGTGGTATTTTGTTTGGAGAAGCTGAGACCTGATTTATACTGTTGAAGGAAAGCCATTGGTCCTTTGGTTATTATGCTGAAAATTTGGGTCCCAGACAGCTCAAAATGGATGTCCAAAATTTGCAGACATTTTTTCCCTCAGCTTCTGTCCTTAATATCTTTGCGTTGCTTTCTTATTTGTACAAGGTAGAAAATGATGGCTTCCCTTATAGTATTTTTGTGGAGGTAGACCTCATGACTATACAATCCCCCTTGATAGTTTGATGAGGTTTATATAAAAGGGACATGGAAATAATTTATACCAAGCAGGAAATGATACGGCATGGTAGGCAAGAAGTAGAGCCACATATCCAACAGCAAGACTTAACAGAAATATTGCATAGTTTTCTCTTCAGCTGCTCGAGTAAAAGTTATTTTTCTGACAGTCACCTGAAATCATATATATATATATATATATAACCAGACAATTTTATTTTTTATTTTATTATTTTTATTTATTTTTTTACTCTTTTGGTTTTCCTTGCATTTTAAATGATGAGCATATTTCATGGACATTTGCTGTTTGCTGAGGTTCACTGGAAGGAAAATTATGTGTAATCTTTGTAGAACACTATTAAAACTGCATTTAAAACAGATTTTGTTTACAAGTGAATTGTAAATGTTTTTCTTTTTACCTATAGCAATATTATTAGTAAAATTTGCAGGTGTAAAACTTCCTAGTTGGGATCAGTTCTATAATCAACATGAATTGGCAATGGGCAATGACCCATGGTCTCTGACACTCATCCCTTTCCCACTGATACCTGAGGATCTTGTTTTGGATCTCGTGTTGGGTGAAATCCTGATTCCACTGAGGTCAAAAATCCCCCAAACTATTGAAGTCGATGAGACTGGAGTCTCCTGAATCCGGTGCCTTCCTGTCATCAACCAGCTGGTTTTCTCATAGAAGATGGCAGAAGGGCTGTAATCTGTGAAATCACATTTTTTAATGTTCCTTTGCCTTGGAAAGCACAGATAAAAATGCAGCTTTAAGCTCCACCCTCTGTGCAGTATTAGACAAAAAGCAGGCAGAAACATGATCTTCTATATAACTAATCAGAATCTCTTTGCTGTCTCCATACATATTTTTCCCAGGGTGCTAGGATGGTAAATATTTTAGCAGAGGGAATTAACTCTACTTCTCTTCCTTTATGTTCTGTTATCAATGGGACTAGCCCACACCCTCACTTTGCCTCATTTTTGGCTCTGTTTCTAAACCCTAAAATTCCTGTTCCTGCATTGAAACACAATTAAATTGAGGCTTAATGTGGTGCCTGTTTTATGTAATCTTGCTTTCTGGCTTTTTTTATTCTTCCAAGTCTGAATCTCATGAATCAATTTGTACTCACATTTCATCTGAAATTTTCTAACTCTCTTCAGTATGCCCTAAAGCTTCCCTTTTTTGGTTTATGAAATAATAATAAAAAGCTTAACTTTTCAGATTAAGTTGTAACTGGGTTATACATTAGACAGACAATTTCAGTTTAACAAAGTAGAAATGGTGTGAGAGAGAAATTGCAGCTTGATTATTTTTTAAAAATATTCAGATTAGAATGTCATCTTTTATGAGTTTTTTTTATAACCACTTAGATTGATACAACTCTTTAAAGCTGCTCTGTTTTTCATCACACGTTCTCATCTGTAAAACCTTCATTTTTATTAATCTTTGTACAATCTGTACAACTTCGAGATTAATCATTTTAAAAGAGCTACTCTCCGAGTGTTAAGGATTTGCTGGACTAATGGTAAATGCAAGTGCTTCTAAATATTCTACAACACATAGCGCTTGCTTAGCATTTTATGTTGCACAAGTATCAGACTTTGTTTCCCAGTTATCTAGAGTTACATTTTATGGATTTGTTTTCAGGTCTGTTTCTGGCTGCCTAGAACCAGAGAACAAAATATACCGAGCTGTTTTTTCACCAACTAACTGGATGAATTATAAATATTTATAGTCCAGTTCTGCCCCTGTCCTGTTCCCATTGAAATTAAAGGGAATTGTATATTTACAAGCAAAGGCAGAAACAGACTGGGAAGCCAAGTCCTTCAGTCCTTACTCGAACAAAAATTCCTGTTAGAAACTGACAGGCCAGTTAGTTTGTGTCTTGCCTTGCTTACTTTTTGAGTCCTTTTAGGACTTGTGAAGGGATTGGTCTGGTGTCTCTCCTATCTGTAACTCGGGGGACTCTAGTATTTTTGGTTCGACTCTTCGCCTCCTGCTTATCCCCCCAGCCTCAGCTGAGTGTCTCTGCAGCTGGGGGAGGCAGCACAGGAGCCGTGGCTGAGCTGCCAGGCGTGCTGCGTGCGCTTCCCCGGGCTGCGGTGGTGGTGCTGGGCAGCCTGTCCCGCAGGAGGGAAGACGCGTGTCCGAGGAGCCTCCTTTCCTCACCTACCCCGAGTTAGCACTGCTCATCCCAACGGCACAGTATATATCATTTGGGGGGTGTCATCTTTTTAACTGACAGTCCAGTTGTCAGTGGATCTGGGATGGACGATGTAGCTGTTACAGTGCTTTGGTGGAGACCTAGGATATTACCTAGTCTGGGGAGCGTATCAGGACAATTTCTGTTCTGATTTTTATGATTTTGGTGGCCTCTGTGTATGAGGCATTGTCTGTTTGCCTAGTTAAACGTAGAATGCCTGACTAGAAAAGATGGAAATTAGGAATTTCCTACCCTCTTAAGACTTCCAGTTACTTAAAGTACTGGAGGTATAAAATTCAATGGTTATTTGTACTGCTCATCTACATAGGACTGCATTGCACCATTATCTTATGTATGCAGTAAAGCAGGTGTTTGAGTTTCAGTAATATATTTAGAAGATTTGCGTGTATGCAAATATATATATGTAGTTTTGCATCAGTTTTATTTTAGCATATAATTTGCAGCATCACAAAGCCAAACAGCTGTATAAGCATGGTATACCTTTTGTGGCATATACCATGGATGCACTGAGTGAAGAGGCTGGAATTAAAAAAAAAAAAGTATTTCACAACCAGGTTACTATTGATGCAGAGTGAAGGTTGGATTGAATAGTGCAGCAATAGGGACTGGTGGTGAAAACCCCTTCAGTGTTCCAGTTTCTTCACTAAGCTGCAGGAGCAATCACCTGTTAATTTCTGTCTCCCTGGAGGCCAGATTATTCCGTAGGGCTTTGTAGTGAATAAATACCATTTTAAACAAGGAATCTCCTGATGGATTTTATTGTCATCATCCAGGTGACCATGCTGAGTACCAGCCAGGGTTGATGAGTATGTTGCCCATGTAAAATGGGAACTGTGATTACCGCTTATTAAAACGTCTCTCACAGGGAGCTGTGGCTATTCCCTTGTTCATATACCATGGGTCAAGAAGCTCTGAAAAGTTTTAATGTTCTAGGCTTTGCAGTTGTGTGTACAGTTATGGTGTAGTATAATTAGAAATAATGGGAGGAAATTTGAAGAAGGCTGAATGCTGAGGAAGCCTTCCCAAATAAGCAATAAAAATTGAGGTGGAGATCATCCAAAGGATAACTCCCGTTCAGTGTCACTCTTGAGGGCACAGACAGGCTCTTTGTTCTATTTCTTATTCCTGGGAGGAATTATTTCAGAACTGACTGGTCTTTACAAAAATGCTCATCACTGAAAGACGAAAACCATGGGAATTTGGAGGGAAAGTTAGGTTGGGTTTTGTGGCCTAACCTCTTACTGCGTGTTGTTGTTTCTCCTTCTAAAGTTTCTGTCCTGCAAATTCTTATCTGACTCAGTGTCTCTGTTGTAAGGTGTAAGGTTGCTAACGCAGGCATGGGTGAGAGGTTGCACAGTTATGTGGGGTAACTAATGCTGACGTTCATATTTACCATACACTTGCTGATGTATTACAGATCAGCAACAGCTTCTACTACGGAAATCCCTCCTTATATATATCAGTTCTTATTTCTGTTTTGATTTGTGATTAACATGGGTATCACCATAGACAGGGTGCTTTTCAACTGCTTTTTTTTTTGTTATTGTTGTTTTTTAACACCTGTGGAGTTTCCTCCTATTTGCCTTTAAATAGAGAGGAAAATTCAATACTAGTGGGGAATGGGAGTTGTGCAAATGATAATTTGTTACTTGTATTAGGGCAATAAGAGCCACATTGGACCCTGAACAGAGAGGAGACCCTGTTCAGTTAGACATAGTATGTGTCTAGAGAGGTATTTAACCCATTTAAATCAGACAGTGGTATTTTACAGAATGTTACAGATCAGAGATACCTTATTGCCACCACCCTACAAATTACTTCATTATAATCACTCAGTTGGCAGTTAAAATTGAAACAAATGGAGCACGCTTGCCTAAAGGCATAGCCTTTCATTTGAATGGCCAGGTGGAGTCAGGATTTGAAACTGGTATTTTACCAGCAAAAGACTTGGTCTAAAGGATCGCATCTGCCAGGTGGCAGCCTGCAAGCCGCTATGTGGACGAGTAACGAGGAATGTGACCTGCATGCTGCGGTAATAGCTGTTCACAAATACTGCTCCCCTCCTGCTCAGTGAAGTTCACAAATGGTTGAGACGTCTCCCGCATTCCAGTTCCACTGGCTGTTCTGCAAATCACTTAAGAGGTTTAAAACTTCCTTGTAATTCTACTCTGCACATGAACTTTAAGTGAAGAGAAAGGAAGGACCAGTGAAATGAGAGCCTGGGCCTCAGGGACCCCTTAAAATTGCTATTGCAAGCATTTGGCAAAGACTGGGATAACATCCTATGTATCCATCTTTGTCCCTAGCTGTGTGCCCTTGGGCTTTGTTCTGGGCTTTCTTATTTCTAGTGCAGTGTAAAATACGAACACGTACTGTTGCCAGTATATATTCATACATGTGGCAATGTCCACACTAATGTAACATTTACATTATTTTTATGTTAAGAAGGTTGCGGACAGGAAAAACAGCAATATCCCTGATGTTCTGGAAAGCAGAGCATAGGATTTTGAAGAATAAGTATAAGTAAATGAGCATATGATTGTGACACCCGAAAACCACAACAAAAGTTACAAAATTTTAAAATTGTCACAATGCTGTGTGAGGAATGTTGATAATTTATACCTTTTTATTTTATTTATTTATTTTTATAAGGGGTTAATTTGTAGTGTACCCTGCAAGTTGATATGTGGGATAAATAGTTTGGACACTGATTTGTAATCTCTGTTTATGAGTACATGACTGCTATTCTTATAAATGTCATCACTTTCTTGGTAGTATCTGGTAATATCTGAGTCATGAGGTGCTGACAAAAATCCACTGCACTTAATGTGAAACTTGAGGCATTTTGCTCATTCCAAAAGATATTAGCAATAGCCAGCCCCACATTTAACTGATAAATAACGTGTACATGTGCACATGTGCACATGACACAGCTATGCTGCTATGTGGATTTTTCCCCTTACCTAAAATCTTTGTGAAATGCATCAGAGTTCAGATCCATGGCTTTTTTTTTTTTTTTTCTTTTTTTTTGGACTGTCTTAATGGATACTAATAGATGTATGCGTGGAGTCAGTGCATTGTGCTGGAAGGGAGCGGGTTCAGATGAAGGTGGAGCAGGTTTCCTTTAGTGAATTCCATTTGAGCTTGGATAACCTGGCTACAAAAGCAAACTCTACATATGTTATCACCAACTTAAGAAAAGAAACCTTTCAAATGGAGCTGAGTAGTGAAAAATATTTCATTTCTCCATTATTCTCCTCTTTATTTACAGCCATACAGCAGGATATGAAAATGAGAACCACAGTGCTCCCATGTTATACAGCTGTGGGGCCCAATACAGAATACACACCCATGGAGTTTTTAGAGGCATACAAGTGAGTATAGAAGGCCATTCTTCATGGGGAAGTAAAACTGCTGCCTGCTTGTAATGGTCACTTACTACTTACTTCACTGGTTTTTATAAATCCATCCTTGATTTCAGTTTCCCTGTGGTATCAATGTTTGACACAAGTGTCACGACTTCCCTGAAACCACTGAAGTATAATACAAAGTTTCTTTCTGAAACAGTTGTTTAAAATTGTACATTTCTCCTTCTAAAATATATCTGTGAAGCAGTTATTCCTGACCAGCTTTTCCAGATGGTCCAAGATTCCGCTTCCAACTTCTAGCTCCAGCCACTTTGGCCATGTGAAGCTTCTGTGGCTACAATGGACCAAGTCTGATGACTGCATAAAAAGTACTAGATGACATTTTGCTTTTAAGGATTTCTGAAGCTTTACTAATTCAAACACATTTCCTTAAAACAAAATATAATAAGTGATTGTTTCCTAATGACTAAAGAAATATTTGGAAGGAACTTATCATTCATGGGAGTTAATTTCCTCCCTTTCTCAACAGTTATATCATTGATAAATATCACTGTAAAAAATATACCTTCTTAAAACTGATGGCAAAGTTTTAATTTTTCATTCATTTTGATGAATGTTTTTAGAATGTTTTATTCTTTTCTCTATGGTTTAGTAAGTCATTATTCAGTAGCAAGTTCTCAGAAATAGGCTCACGAGCCAGCTTTTTGTTGAGTGAATAAAAGTAAGCATGGACATTGTTTATGGAAGTTAATTATCCCAGAAGGAGAAGATCACCTTTGATGGAACATTGTGACAGAGGCCAAAACTCATTAAAGCTGAACTATTCACCACTTCCACCTTTCTCTTTTTTTATGTTTTACCAATTTGTATTAACCCAATACATATTTTTTTCCCATACCCTAACTTTGTATGAATATTTAAAATATTTGAATATTTAAAAGAAGGGAATGTTACTCTGGCTAATGCTCTTATCTATTACACTGGAATACACCTAAAACTATTTCATATGCCAAGCAGTGTTACTTTCATCATTGTGTGATTATACCTGAGGCTGGAATGTGGCCCATTTAATCCTGCATATAAATATCGGTGAGAGAATTTAGTGAGTAGAGTTTGCTGTGTTTTACCTTCAAATAATTTTAATAAGCTGGAAGTAACAGATTAAGGCATACTAAGGTTGTACTTCATTAACGCAGAATAAAATACAGTTGCCTGTTTGCAGTGTGGTATATTTAAGTATCTCTTTGTCATGGAGAAGTGCCCCTGAGTGCTTGCCTTTCAATGTGCTAAACAAAAGCTTGTGAACATACACGTCTGTCATTGTAGGATGTCCGACGGGTGCCGGGAGTAGCACCAACTATTGTCCGATCAGCAAGCGAGACAAATGAAAAACGTCCCTTCATGTGCGCGTACCCTGGCTGTAACAAGAGATACTTTAAGTTGTCCCATTTACAGATGCACAGCAGAAAGCACACTGGTAAGTGTCAGCGTTGATGGCTATAAATCAAGTTAGAGCACTGGACAGCAGAATGGCTGGGGCGATTCTGAAACACTGTAAGGTGCACAAGATGAACTGCCAGGTCAGGGGCAGTGAGAACATGCCAGTTGGGGTAGATGCGTGCTGTCACTGGGGCAATTCCCCTTTCAGATGAGAAGACTGTGAATCTAGCAAAATAAAACACAGAGCAGCCCTGACAGCAAGTAGATCACCTCTCTCCCTCTCAGACTGTTAGAGGACGTCATTCAGGGCCATGAATTTTCTTCTCCTTTCTATTTTTCTTTAATTTAGGAGCATCAAAGCTCCAAAATTTAACTGTTGTTAACTGCTAAGAAGTTCCCATCATCTTCTCCCCCTGTATAAGCCATGTCTGGTTGGGGTTGGAGGCAGGGACTGGCAAAGGAGCTTGCTTGCTCTGGGATCTTTTCATGAAGAATTGAACTTGAAGCCACTAATTCATATGGTAAGATCTGGGTTCTATCTGATTTTGGGCAATCCAGTTTATGTCTCAAAATGTGGAAATAACATGTCCTGCTGTATCTTGCAGGCTACTAAAAAGGACTATTTCCTCTATTGGAAGATTTATAGTGTTGGAAGTGTGTAATTATTATGTATAATATCTTCAGATATGCATCTTACACATTTTTTATTGCCTATCATATTTTTATTTAGACAGCTCTTTCTGTGCTAATTGAGAAATCTGTGAATAAAATCTATAAAAATGGGTGTTCAGTTAACTGTGAATATAACAGAAGGTCAAAGGGATAAAACAGATAACAGGAAGGTAGTCCATACTGTTGTGACTTAGCAGACTGTCTAATGTTTCATTAAAAAACAGTTGCAAACTTTTCCTTTTGGATACTGTGTGGTGACATGTACTTGCATAACGCCATGATAGGTAAGAAATGAACATTACAAAGCATTTTTAATTTCTGAACATGCAAGCTGCAAAATACTCAGATGACACCTTCGTTTTTGCTTAGATTACAGATGTGAGATAATTTGGATTGTAACAGTAATTTAGTCTTCCAAGCCAAAGGTCTACAGAAAAGCTATTATATATTTTTTTTGTAAATAATTTGAGAACAGAAGAAAATTTGTAGATCTTTTGGGGCACATTAACAGCAGTATTTTTCTTGAGTATGCCTAAGCAGTTCTGAATTTTTCTCATAATCACTATTTCTTTCGTTTCTAAATTGATTTACTCTGTACCTTAGCAATCATAATTTGTTTGTTTTGGTTCTGCATTTTATTCCATTTGGTTGCTTGGCTTTCACAATATTATTTTTGGATGCACCACAAGGACACATCTTACATTTTTTTTCCCCTTTAAATGGAGAAGATATCTAGCATTATACTACTTAAAATCTAGGCATGTAGAGTCAGAAAATCCCTAGAAGACATAGGGGACAGGACTATGGAAATCTAGCATCCCTAGAGAGACTTCTCCCCATATCTTTGAGGTCGTAAACACCCTTCCTTCTCCTTTGGTTTATGCTATAGTTAAACAGGGTATAGGATTTTTTTTTTTTCTCCTCAAACACCTCTTCTGGTAAGGTGGACCCAGATCTTTCTAACATTATATTTTGATATGTTGTCTATAAGACTTTTTTTTTTTTTTTAACTTTTTTTTTTTTCCTCTCAAACGTTTGCAAGATGCTTTCTCTAAGCGGCCAGCTTGACTCCCAAAGTTTGTATTTGCTGATAAAAATGTTGCCATTGGTAAGACGACACAAGTTTTCAAGGTTGGCTGCAGCTAAAGAGAGGAAGCTAGGGGATATGGCACTTCCACTATGAGAATTGCTTGGGTAATTGGTTAACTTGCCTGGCTGAGGCGTTCACATTTAGGATCAGAAGGGATTTCTCCCCTTAGTCAGACTGTCAGGGACAATTGGGTTTTGTTCCTCAGCCTGTTGTATAGGTACTAGCTATTTGCTGTGATTATCATCTGGAAATTGTACTTACTAAATTCCCAGCTGCTATAAATACTTAGGACATGATGCCGTTTATTTCTTGTCTGCTCCTGTAGCCTGTTGGTCCTAGCTTTTGGGAGTGCTTGGAGAACTATGCTGTATGGGAGCATCTGGAGCAGACAGTCTGTGAACACTCTGAGTTACCATATTTTCTTGGCTGCTTGGCGCAGCGGAGGGTCTGGACTTGGTGCCCATGTGGTTCTCCTCAGACCCATGCTCTTCAGCACTCCTGGGCAGTTGAATTGACTGCTGTGGTGTAAAGCCATTTCCAGTCCGCTGGGTAACTTCACGTCTTTTCTGGCTATCTGTCCCTGAGCTGTGCCTCCTTGCAGAGAAGCTGGTCATCAGAAAGGTGTGTGGGACTGTTGCCAGGGGAGGTTCAGCCTAGACATGAGGGAAAATGTCTATACTGCAAGGGTGGTGAAACACTGGGACAGGCTTCCTAGTGAGGTGGTTGATGCCTGCCAGTGTTCAAGAGGCACTTTGACAATGGCCTCAATAACAGGCTTTAACTTTTGGTTAGCCTTGACGTGGTCAGGCAGTCGGACTTGGTGATCTTTGTAAGGCCCTTCCAACTGAACCATTCTAAATCAAAAGCAAAATTTGCAAACCAGTTGTCTCCAAAGGCAGATCAATCATTGCGATGAAGAATTTGTGTGCTTTGTTGGTAATAGCTATGATAACTACAGTTGACACTTGTCTTCATCTTTTCTCCACCTCTTCACTGTTAGGTGAGGGGATATCTTAACAGACCAATATGACTAAGGTTGATGTTGCTGGTGCTTATTGATGATCATGTAGCTGTCTCAGTCTCTCTGATCACCTTTCTGTCTGTAACTCAATGAACTAATTAACACCAATACTAAATACAGAAATTGGGCTTGATGGAGTTAGCAAACTCACTTAGATGGAAGGTAGTTGGTAAACATAACACCTAATGTCTTACTAAATGAAGGGCTGCATCTTTTCTTCTTCCACTCCAGCATTTTGACAGGGAGAAATCCTGACGAGCCATTTTGAGGTTAGAACTGTCAGATATTAGCTCAAGTGGAGTATCATTTGTTTGTTTGGCATACTTCTCCACAGACAATGTATAATTTTACGCATCCTACTGTAAGATGGTTCTGTATTCACACATGGGTTTGAAGCTCTTCCACCTTCCTTAGTGTAAAGTTAGATCAATTTTTAAATTATGGACACGATTTGAAAATAAAGAGTAGCATATATCTCCTATTAAAACAACAGATTGTGTCCTTACAGAATAATGTTGACTCTTGCTTATCTTTTTCCTTTCTATCATAGATACTTACAGAGAACTTGGCTCATCAGGTCTTCCATTCACCAGTTGCAGTATTGCAAAATTAAAAAGGACCTAAAGCACAAAATTGGGTTCTGTAATCTGTTCTAACCAATGTTTCAACATAGCCTTAGTTGAAAATATGTTGACATTTTGTACCCTCCAAGACTGCTTATCCATTGTTAACAATGCCTTTATTGAAACATGTACAGCCAAAAAAGCTTTTTTCTTATCTTGGTGTATTTTGCTGCAGGAGATAGGCCCTGAAGGGAAATGCAAAAATACATATAACTTTTCAACAGTTCAGCAATTAATGTGAGTTGTAGTCCTGTAGCAGACTTCAGAGATTTCTTTGTGGAAACAAGTTGATGTCTAGACCTTCATTAATTTAATGTATGGAGGAAACATCGCCATTCTTGCTTCAGCCCCTTTGGGTGTAGCACCACACATTGGAAAAAAATGTGGGTTTACCCTGATGAAAAACGGAGCACTTTTGCAGATAAAATACTCTCTGCCTTTTTGTTGGGCATATTCTTCAGCCTTACAGTGCTCAACTTCAGGCATGAGTTTCTACAATAAAATCATAGATCGTGTAAATCAGGAAGGAATCCTTTATGTGGTAGGGGACTTGGCTGTTGGTGGTGAATTTCTGAGGCTCTAGGTGGTGTAAGTAATGGTCTAATAACCATTTTTACACTACTCATCTAAGAATCACTTCCTTGCTTTGACTAAGCCAGTATCTTTTCACTATGGTGTGTTACCATGCTGCTAAATGCCTCACAGTCAGTGCAGTTCATCATTGCAACGCCTTTGAAAGACAGAGCTATATCCTCTGTAGAAGCAATGGTAAAGGGGTGTCATTGTGCTCGAGCTAGGAACTGCACAGGCACTCTTGCAAGGATCTAGTGTGGTAACATGTAGGTTAGCACTTTTTTGCCAGTTTTCCTTTGGAATACCTGTATCTTCAGTGGGCCATGGGAGACTGCTGGGCTGGATGGACCTTCGGCCTTACCCATTATGCACCACTTTTAGGCTTTCATTTCTGTTGGATGAAATAAGATCGTTTATGTATTTAAAATTTGTGATTAGTTTCACAGCAGTAATGATGTCTTCTCACACCTGAATTGTGTCACAGAGGTGACAGAATAAGTTATCTATGAAGACTCCCTATTAAACAGAGACAGAAGTTTTCTCTAAGTTTGCTAAAGCAAATGATGTTGAATAGAAACATGTTACGCTAGTGCGGTAAAGCTGTGATTACAGCATCGTGCTCATTTGATTAGTTGGGTATAGAAGCAAAGGGGTTTATGGTGGTGAAGTGAGTATAGACAAGCCTTCAGATTCTCATTCAGACTTGCCGTCTTTAGTTTCAAAATCAGCCTCCTCTCATGTTTTCTTGTTAGCAGCAGGCTTTTGCTTTTGCTGCATGCCTTAATTAAATGGAATGATTATGCATGTTTGTGCAACTGCTACAGCAGTGCCAATGTCTGCTTTCCTATGCATCTGTGCAAATTAATTTTCACAAGAGGAGGCGGGCATTCTTCCTCTAGTTTAAGTTAATCTGCTTTGAGCAAATAGGTATATTTTATTAAAAGTATTTATTGTGATAAATGCAAAGGCTGATTCAGAATTCTGTGATTGTTGAGCTTCTAATTTTCTAAATGTTTTTCTAAATATTGTTCTAGGAGAACTGCTATTCCACCTATCCTCTCCCATTTTGACCATTTCATTATGCACCAAGTGTAGCCTTTTTGTTGCATGCTGTCTTTTAGTAATGAAATGTAAATAACCGTGGGAATCTCTGAGTCACAGGTGAACGGACTGGTGAAGCTTCATCTTCTTCTCCTGGTTTGTTTTGCAATTGTATAGGGCTACATAGGAAGGTGACAGTATTACAGGATATTTTTTGTGCATTGAGAGATTTCAGCTGTTTAATGGAGGGGCTCTAACAGTCCAAGAGTCCCTTTCTGTATAGTCATTTAATGAGGCACCAGCAGACTTTTTCTAATCTGGGACATTTTTGTCATCCTGTTCAAAAGAAATTTATGGAAATTAACAGGTATGTGTCAGTTGGCTTTGGCAGGCATTTTACTTGACACTAGCTGACATGGAAGATGTAGAAGGAAAGAGAAATTAGGATTTCTGTCCAAATATCATGCTGCCCCTTGTTTGTTTACCTTTCGTCTTCTGCAGTGTCAGTATATCTCTGTGTAAGCATATTGGATTGATTCCTATGTGCATTGGTTAAATTTGTCCTCAGTTTAACCAAGATTATATTTTAAAGTATAAAGAAATATTTTTATTGTGCATGCCATCAGACCTCCTGTACCGCTTTATTCAAATCCTTCCTTAACTATCTTCTGCGTTTATATTGCAATTAGCAGACAATCATCCTGTCACTGCATTCTGCTCTGCTGACATTCCCCCTCTTAAATCTGCCAAAGGGCTGAATTCCTTGGAAGTAAGTGGTTTCTGAAAAGCAGGCACCCCCCTGGGAGTCCTTGTGGTCAAAGTGTACGGAACTATTTCAAACACCTGTGGCAACTTTAATCCCTTATGCTAATAAATTAAGCACAGCAGACATGGAAGTTATCCACACCTAGCTCTGAGAACCAGTAAACTCCACTGGGTGACTGTCACAGGAAGTTAACTTGTTCTTGCAGATTTAGTTGCTTTTGTGAAATTTTGATCTCAGCTACACCAGTATGAATTTGGAATGCTGCTCTTAATATGCTACTTATGCTGTTACCTAGAGCAGAAGGCTCCTCCTTTACACGAAATAGTACTAGTATCTAAGACCACAGTCCTGTACAAATACAGGATAGCTCTGTCAATAAGCCTTTCAAATGCCTCCTTAATTGTTCTTACCTGGTGTCTGATGACAGGCTGAAAAAAATTCTTCTCAAAGCATAAATGTCTGTAGCCCTGTGATCCAGTATGATGCCCACCTATCCTAATGATTTCAAACAAGTATTTCTATAAGACACAGCAGTTAATTTTCACAAGTGATGAACAAGACGAACATGGCATCACAGACATATTCCTTTGCAGTACCTAGTACCTTACATTTACAGTTCCCATTCAAGATTGCAACTGGTGCTCAGAAAAACTTTTTCCTCGTCATAATATAATTAGAAATGCAGACACTTAGAGTGAAGATTCATGAGTGGTATGTATTTAAAAATACACCTGGAGAAATTAAACCCACTCCACCCTCTATCTTCAGCTGCATTTTGTTCTTTAGGTCCTTCATGCTTGATCTTTGTTTTGTATCTCAGCTTTCCACAGTAGATAAAGCAGGTCCCAGCTGGTCTAGTGTGTATGTTCCAGATAAAGCCCAGGATCTTCCAGCTTTGCCGTGAGAGGTGCTTCCTTAGCTCTTATGCTGAGACCTCTCTGTAGGGCTGAGGCGCTGGAAACAGACTTTGTGTAGGTATAATTGTAATTACATCTCAGTCTCTTGCAGGATTGCAGTGTTGTGCAGAAGGGCCTTAGAGTAGATGAGAATCAGATCGAAGATGTCATACAGCTCCTCCTGTAACAGCACACGGATTAAGTCTTTTTATGCTGGCCAAATCTTCATCAACTCTGCAGTATGCTACAATCCAGCAGTGTTTCCCTCTTTCCTCAAGGTCCTTGATTTCTGCATTTCTTTTTGAATCCTTATGTGTTTGGTGAGGCCCTTTGCATAGAAAACCATATTCATATGAGACACTAGCTTACAGGGATTTCAAAATCTTTTTTTATTTATTTATTTTAAGTCAGAAGCTTGCTTTTGATCCTAGGGAGAACACATCCTGAAGAGCTCAGCTGAATTGTACAGTGTGGAGGAAGTGTTTATATTCACACGAGGCTTTGCAAAAATTTGTGTGCTTGCCTGCGGGAGGTGTGCAGCTACATGTGAAATCCTGGTGCTTTACAGAAGAAAAGTAATTTGTGTTTTGCAGAAGAATGTGTGGTGGAATTTCTGTGGTGGAATTGTGCTCTTCATTTTCTTTTAATTCATTTAGTACGGTTAAAATTTGCACCTCATTTGTTTAGTTTTTACTTCAAAGCCAATTTAGAGCAAACTGCAAGTTGTTCCCTTGTACAAATGATGTATAACTGAAACAGCTGGAAAGAGCTTAATGTGGTTTTCACAGAAATATAAAACAAAACATTTCTGTTCTTTTCCAGAAGAAAACAATTTAAAAAATCATGTAACCTTAAAGTTTTTTTTGCAGCTTTTGCCTAGTGGATCATTTTTCAGAATGAACAGATTTAAGATCAGTGACAAAGTGGTAAAATTGTGCCAGCCCTACCCTACTGATTCCAACACAGCTGTATGGTTTTGTAGCAAATGAGACTCTGGCCTTTCACTAGATTGCTTTAGAAATGAAGTCTGCGTTTCTTAGTGTAACACACTGAATCTTCAGAGTCTAGCTGACATGTTCCCCAGTTTAGCCACATTTTCTGATAAGCCATTTGTATTTTGCAGGTGAAAAACCCTATCAGTGTGATTTTAAGGACTGTGAACGAAGATTTTCTCGTTCAGACCAACTCAAACGGCACCAAAGACGACACACAGGTTTGTTGGCACTGCACCTCTACTCTGTAGAGTTCACCTCTATATGTGAATTGTGATCCAAAAAGCGAACTTGAAATTTCTATTTTCCTGATGTTGTGTCTGCTCATGCACAATGCCAGCAGCAACAAATTCTCAAAGTTAGTTTTAGGAGGGGGGTGCGCCTATTTTTGCTGTTGGCATTACTGCCATGGTTGTATATGCAAGCTTTTTGTCCTGCCACCATTTTTTGAAGCAGCTTTCTAAATGAAACTCCTCGCTCTATACGGTATCCTCAGTATAGGAAACCCACTATTTTAAAAACAGTTCTGCAAGAAAGAATTTCCAATGAGTAGTCTGACAAATGCTACTGTCGATATTCTGGTATTTTTTTGGCAATGCTAGTATGTGAATCCTGCATGTGCGTAACCTGAAAGGCTGGTGAAATTACTGTGCACTTGCATGTGGAAAGCAGAAGGGAGAAGGAAAAACCACATCAGCTAAAAGTACCTAATTCAGCAAGACACTTAAGCTTGGATTTGAGCCTTTCTTGAATTCTGCCAACTAAAGAAGAATTCTAGGAGTATCAAGGAGAGAAATGTGGACAGTCTGGCTGGCTGGATTGTGCTGGAGTGCAGCTGGCCAAAAATAACCTGGAAAGTGTATAGCAGCTGTTAACATACTATGGAGAAGGCAATAGCAGTCATGAACAGGTCTGGGTCATAGTGAGACTTTGTGAGTCTTCTTTGTCAATCATTTACCGGGTAGAATATTCTAAGACAGCCCAAGCTATTTCTGAGTTTATTTGAAATTCAGCAATTTGATTTTTGCTCATACACTATTTTCTGGAATTATCAAGACAGCCCGCTTCAGCATTTCTGGAGTTCTTGGAGGCCCAGATTAACAGGGGAGACAGCTGTTCACAAAATCACAGAAAACACGAAAACAATGACTCTGGCCTCCTGTTTGAAAGTTGAACCATGAGGGCACCCTGCATGGGACATGAGGAGGGGTTTTAGAATACTCCTCTGATTGAACTGCAGCAAGAAATTGTGTTTGGGTCTCCTATATCTCAGGGAATGGTCTCACAATTGGTTTACTCAAGTTCTGTGGAGAATTTCTGCCTACTACGTTTACTAAAGATGTTCTATCACACTGAAATGATATTTAGAGGGGGAGGAAGTATCTCTGAAAGCTGGTGGTAAAAATACTTCATTGGGATGATATGCTTTTAGCACCTGCATACTAGAACCTTTGTGTTCAGCAGTCCCAGAGACCTATGTGTAGCGTGTAAAATAAGTAGCAGAAGTGTAAAGTTAAGACTGCTGGGAGTATATAAAAATATACCTCTGTGCTGCTATTTTTCTCATGCCATGTGTGCTCATACATGATGGCAAGAGCGTCAAGCCACAGGATCAGAATTAATGGAAGTTTGCAGATCCTCCTTATTCCAACAATATAAGTGGGTGTTTATTTATGCTGGTGCTGTTTGGATGCTTCAGGCCCAGACACTGGAAGAGGGGGTTACAAAGGGACTGTGTGTGGCAGCCTGATTAATGACTTTCTGTAACATGTAGCCATGAAGCTGGGAGGAGCAGTTAGAGTAACTAGTACAAAAAAATCCAGAATTTTGCAAATACAGAAATAGCTGATGTCATCCACCCTTCTAAAAGGTGTTGGAATATAAGAATAGTTTTTTTCTCTCTATTCAGGTGTGAAACCCTTCCAGTGTAAAACCTGTCAGAGAAAGTTCTCCAGATCTGATCATCTGAAGACTCATACCAGGACTCATACAGGTAAAACAAGTGCGTAAACCTTTATTCACATTTATATTTCATTATTTATTAATTTTTAAACAATGTTGTTGTAAATTACATGATTAGAAAGTCTCTTAACCAGGGATTAAATATTCAGAACATCAGAAATCATTTCAGAGTATGCTGATTAACCAGCGTGACAACATCCCCTAAATATCACAGTCACTTTTCACAGTGGGCTTTAGGTGATTTTTGAAACTACGCTTTCTTTTGTCGTGTTTAAGGAAATTTCAGCTTGGTAAAATATATTTTGTCAGCTATAGTGAAACAAACATTATGGTCTCAGCCCACAAATGTCAACTTGATCTATTGCCTTCACTGAAAAAACCTACAAGACAGAAACTTTAATTCTAGCTTCAGCTGAAGGTCTGTAATCTAAAGTATTCATGCCTACTCATGCTTCTCCTAAGTGTCAGTTGAGCCTAATGCAGGATAGCACGGCAAAGCTCTTGCTGTTGCTGCTTGTACTGTAATCTCTCCAGAAGATAAAAGGAGTGCCTTTTGCAAACTCACACTGACAGATGCTGAAGTAAAAGCTTACTCAAATATTCGAGGACCTTTTTGTAGAAACTATGATATTTCACATGAATACAGGGGAAAAAAATAGCAGGCATTTTAGTCTACTTTGTCCTCACGTTAAGTGTAAACACCATTAAGAGGCAACTTCAGCAACCTCTATATTTTAGTTTTAAGGTTTAGAATTATTCTTATGAAGTGACATTTTATGTTCCCTTCCACTACATATGCCATATTTTTTTGAAGTGATTGTTTACCAAGTGCTTTGGCATGTTACTAGATGTCACAGTGTTTTCTCCACCAGGGCTAGCCTTTTTAACTTCAGTCTCTCTACTGGTGGACAAGGAGCCAGAAAATTCTTTTTTTCTTCTGCTAAGGATTCTTTCTTCTTTTTTGGACCATAAAAATACCTATTAAAGACTTTCAAGTATAAAAAAGAAATTTTAATAAAGAGAATGATTCACCTAAGAATAATGGCATTTCCTGTGGCACCGGCCAGATAAATGCTTCAAGCAGTGATGATATCTGCACTGGCAAAGGGCATGGCTGTGTTACCGGGTTATCCCTGGCATTTCACACTGAGCTGCAGGATCTGGTTCTGGTGCGTGCGTATGAAGCAAGATATTTTCATTATCACCAAGAGGTAACATTCTGGTAGAGACAAAATGGCAAGTGGTTGCCACATGTTAGCAAATTAGGAAAAACTATATTCTCCTTCACATTTCACTGCTAACTGATCTGATAATTCATGGAAAGACTCCGTGATCTCCTGACTTCCGTAATTTTTTTTACCCCAGATCAGCTAAATCAGTGAATAATTACTCTCTTTTTTCTATTGAAACTAATCTCCCTGTTCCAGTTCTTCTTTGCCCCATGTGATCCAAGCCCACCCTGCCCTCGTTGCTGAAAGCAGCCTCACTTGAGTGCTGATTACCTCGTAGCACAGACCTTTGCCTGGGCTCGCTGCCTGCCACTGGCTCAGGTTTTGTGGGGGCTCTCAGCTCAGCTGCCTGCTGCTGTTGACGATGCTCCTTTGACTGTTAAATATACATATCCTGAGAGGAATGAGCATGAGTGATAGCTGGGGATTTTTTGTGTCCATCCTGCCCTGTAGCTTCATTCCTTTCTATTTCATCCCCTAAATTTTGCAAGAAAACACTTAGTTCAGTTTAACTTGTTCCATGTTAAGTCTTGGTGAAGGGAAGTGTAGGTAACTTTCATCTCTTGTGGCTTAGTTGTAAAGCAACTGTTAAACTATTTGGTAGGCTACAAATTCAGGGCCTCTTGTCTACTTTTAGCAATTGAAATGTTATTTCTGATGCCTGTATAGTGAAGTTATGTAAGATAATCTGTGTCCAGCACTGAATTAATAGATTGCTGCCCCCTGTCATGAGTGGACAATTGAAATTGCTTGTGAAACAGCAAAACTCTGCTGCTTTTATTGTGGTAGTTCAGTGAAAAGTTTGCCAGCAATACGTAGCTCGCATCAGTTCACAGGATGGTTCTGTTAACGCTGCTGAGATGTAAGAGGACCACTTTATACAATCTGTGATTTTTATCAGTAGCTCTGACCAGACCAGCTTTGTCCCATACTGTTTTATGCACTCATGTGAGATGGTTGATGCTTTTGCCAGCATGTATGTTAACTGGATAAAGTAGATTTTAAGTTGATTTCCCTGCTTTCTATAATCTGTTTATTGCATGGGATTTTGCAAACAGAAATACACAGCATTTATGCCAATGCCAGATTCGCTTTTGCCTGAATTTGGATGTTTGTGAAATGTACAAAGTGTGAGGCAAAGAAGAAAAGAAGATGTTTGGGTGACCTCGTGTCTTGAGTTGGAGAGTACGAGGTACATAGACAGCATGGAAGAGTCCAGAGCTGAACCTCCTGTAAAATACTGCATCTGTCTGGGGCAGTGAAGGGGAAGAAAATGCAAGTCTAAAAGAAACCCGAGTCAGTGGGCACTGCTCTGAGCTAATGAAAGCATTCCATCAGCATTCCTGCGGCATCAGACACACAGCCTGAAATTCCTCTTAAATATCATAGAAAATAGAGAGACCAGATTAAACTGTAAAGAGGTGATGGCATTTCTTGTTAAAATTGTATCTGCTTCGTTTGGGGTCATTTTTAGTGAATGGGCAGCCTGCTCCAAGGAACCTGCTTTGGCAGGGGGGGGTTGGATCCGATGATCTTTTGAGGTCCCTTCCAACGCCTACAGTTCTGTGATTCTGTGAATTATTATTATACCTGTAAGAATGTTAGAAAAATACTGAATATTGGGGCCTTTAAAATCTCCCATAGATGTAAATATGTGAATCTATTTTATTTAGACAGTACTGGGAAACTTTCAGTCAGGGTCAGCAAACTTCACATTGACTGCTGTTGCTTCTGCCATATTCCTTTACACTCACCAGTTTCAAAGAACTCTGGACAAAATTCATTGAACTTGCAGGAAAAACTCTCCTTGACTTGAGGTCGAGCTCTAAGTAGTCACTGACACTTCTCACAGTGAGTAACAGCACGTCTGCAGCACAGTCAGAGGTTCAGCTGAAGCTTGTGTGAATGCCAGAGTTACTCTTAAACCAGTTTGTCCAAGAACTGAGAGTAGCATAAACACGGCAATGGGGTGTTCAGCAAAGTCCTGTCTTCAGGAACGATCCACTGCAAAATGCTCTACATCACGTGGAAAGGCTGTTGGTAAACATCAGCTGGGGGAGATGTAAGCAAGCACTGAGTGCTGATGTGAGCAGTAATTGAGGGCAGTCCCACACCCTCTCAGGATGGCCCAGGATGCCTCTCCTCCTGCCAGGAGATCTGCCTAGCTCCTCACAGCCCCGCAGAAAGAAAAGAAATAGCAGTGTCCCAGGCAAGCCGTATACCCAGTTAATAACAGGGTGTTTTGTTAACAGGTGAAAAGCCTTTCAGTTGCCGGTGGCCCAGCTGTCAAAAAAAATTTGCCAGGTCTGATGAATTAGTTCGTCATCACAACATGCACCAGAGGAACATGACTAAACTGCAGTTGGCCCTTTAGACAGTTCAAACAAGTGAATAAACCAGATGGGACACTATGAGCTACTGCAAACTTTATCAGCCATCTTCGATCACCTCTGTCAGAAAGCTGCAGCTGTCTTCGCGTCCCATATGACACAAGTTAACTAAACCGTAGGATTCTGCTCAGCTTTGTCTTCCATTTGGACTTACAAAATTTCTTATTCAAAAAGTTCAGAAGATTTCTATTTGTAATTTTGTTAAAAAGTGAGCAAGATTGCCGCAGTTTCAAGATTACTCTAACCTATGCTTACCTTCCATGGGTGTTTGCAGTTTTCTGTTTTTATTTTCGCTTGAACTTTTCTAGGTACATTTTATTCTACCTTTTTAAGTCCGGCAGCAGGTAGGGTGATTAGTCCCTGTTGAAGGTAAGCTTTATGCTTACTACTTTTGTGCATATCCTGACGTTTCCAAATGCTAGTACAGTTATCCTCACCAGATGAGACAGAACAATCACCTGAGATACTTTCGGTAAGCTTTGTACTCGTACTGCCAAAGGGCAAGCTTTTAAGGTTGGAAGCAACGCTTCTGAATTTCACAAATCAAACCTTTTTTTTTTTTTTAAGAAATTATTTCTAGAGCAGTTAAAGCTAGATGAACCAGAACCTCTGTTCAGAAAATGAGAATCTTACCATTAAGTTAACTTGTTTTTTAAATAATCACATAATTGATCCCTCCAAACTGTTTTGTTTGTCAAATAACTCTCTTTCCCTCCACGCCCCCCCCCACCCCCCCCCCTTTTAATGTATTGGTTTAAATTTATTCCATCATGCGATGTATAGATCTCCTCTACACAAAAGTGATTCCAATCATTGTAGACATTTGGGATTTGTTTACAATGTAAAGCCACGCTGGTTATGTGGCTAGCAAGCTGTATAAACTTAAAACTGAACTTTTAATGGGGCTGGTCCAGGATCTCCATTAACAGATTACTCTTAAGATAAGTAACTTAAAAAGACTCTTTGTCAAGTATATGTGAAAAAGACATTATTAGTGTAAGGAAATATATTGTTTCAGGGTTTTGGGAGGAGGGGTTTATTATTTACTTTTAATTGCTTGAAATTGTGTGTATATATATATCTGATAATGTATTGCTCTTAGACATCTAAAATTAGAAAGTGTATAAATATTAGATGCATCACTGTTCTGATGTTGTTGCTGTTACAAACTATTGATAACACTAAGAATGTAACCTGCATTTTTCACTGAGCTTTCAATTAAAGCCCATTCAAAGAGAAACAAATGAGAGTCCAACAGATGTCTTGTTTCATGTCTGGTATTAAATTTCAAATGCCCTGTCCAATAGTATCCATTTTTTTTTTTGTATATAAAGGTACCACCAGCACTGATGACCACTAGTTAACCTGTCCAGGTCTTGACCACAATTTATCCATCTCACTTGGGAATCATACTGGCAGCAGAAAACAGTGTCAAGTTTCATATTGTGCTATAACACAGTTGCTTCAATCGTTCGTCTTCTTACAAAAATATTCCTTCTCTTTAGATCTATAAGATTTGTATAAAGACTTTATAGAATAGTACAATCCAGTTTATAAATAGAAGCATTGGCCTTCTGCAGAACTGTGCTGAAACCGTAAGCACAGATAACTTCTTAGATTACGATGTCATACGGGGACTTTTAAGTAAAAGTTAACTTAGAGTTGAGGTGGCTTAAATCAGTTCAGCAGGTTGAAAAAGACAGTCTTTCGTAGATGATGAAGTGTGAAAATGAAGATAAAAAAAAATTATTGTTTCTTTGTCATACTGCCTGCTTTTCTTTGGAAGTAAGTACAGCCTGCCTGAGTGCCCTTCGACCTTGCAAAATATTTGTATCTCTTTAGCAAAAATCTTTAATGTATCTTGCCAAGCTTTTTTCTCTAATGTACACAATGGAGTTCTATGATGGGTTGAGCTTTCTCTCTTAAAGTGCAGCTGCATCGTCAAGAAAACTCAACAGTTAATTCTTCAAGTCCTCTTTTTCGCTTGGGTATTGCATCACTGTTAATTACTGTTGGGGTACTGTGACTCATTTGTATCAGTCAACTTTATCTTTTGCTGCCAAAAGACAGCATCTCTCTGGAGAAACTCATAACAAGTGTGGCAAACATCAAATATTTGGAGTGAATGGTGTGTATAAAACTGCTCAGAATTAAAAAATAAAGCAACTCCTCCTGCTTTCTTGAGAGAAAAGTTCAGTCGTAAAGACAATGTCTTCTGATTTACCCAGCAATGTTCTGCAACTACAAAACAATGTTTTTCAGCCTGCACCCAAAATAGAGAGCTGTCAGAAATGTTTATACTAAAAGCCAAAAAAAGAAAAATCAACCTCCAGTTGTGCCTGCATTAGTCAAACACAAATAAAGCTATCTTTTGTGAAATATAACCAAAACTCCGCTGCAGCACAGGCCAGACTTCCAATGACCTGTAAATAAGTACGTCCATAGTTGTGCTGCTTGGTGAATAGCACGCCAAATAATAATGGTAGATGGCTACAAAAATGAAGTATGGGGTGATGAGTGACGGAGTATGTCCTCTGGTTTTTGCTGTCGCCCCTTTTTCAATGAAAGTACTTACTGCTACTCTATTGTTTGATGCTCATTATGTCTTCCAACACTCTGAGTACAGTGAAGACAAAGGTAAATGTTTACATGATTTTTTTTTTATTGTTATTCCTAGTCATTTTACAGTCTTTGCTGTGAGAGGCATTTTATGTCTCTCCCTCTCATTTCCCCGTTTCCAAGATTCTATCAGCAAGGTAAGCCACCTTTATTGAAGTGCTGCACTACATGAATTTCTCAGAAGCAGCCCCCAGATGCTGGTTCTTGCAGCATGCAATTCCTCATTCTGCAGCCAGCAGAAAGTGCTCGGCAGGCCGGGTTTCTGTGAGCTTGACCTCCGTATGAAAGACGAGGGGGCTGCACTTCATTATATCTTACAAGTATCCTTAACTCTCTGGAAAATTTTCAATTCCACAATTAATTGAAAAAATCTTTTTTATGCCTCTGGCCTGTGTTCTTAAACTGCAAATAGTGACTGATGCTCTTTTGGCTGATGGTTAATGTCTTACTGTGACTGACATACTTTTCCTGTTCTGTGGCTTCCCTCACCCCCAGAATACAGAATGTTAGTGGCATTGGTAACACGTGTACTTCTCCTTCTCACTTCATGATGTACAGTATGTGTTGGGTAGGAAAGGGAACGTTATCTCTCTTCTCTCTGATATTGTCAGCTGAGATTCAAGGATTCCCTTGCACTGATTTTTTTCAAGGTAGGTGAGTCCAGCCAAGTGTCCCTGCTGCTTGATAAACACCTGAGACCTAATGTGCCTAGACTGTAGCCACATGGCCACAATTCTGGCGCACGTCAGATTCTTTAGGGCACAGACTGTGTTGGCCAAGCAGGAGGTACAGAGTCGTTATCTGGCTGCAATTAGGCAGCCAACGTGAAGGCAGTCCTAGCCTCCTGACATTCCTGTGAGGGAAGTGGGGGACTAGCAGAGAAGTAGCTCTTTGTTTCTCTCTCTGTGGTGGGTTAGGCAACTCATTCATTTTAGTTGCCACTCCAACCAGGCCTATCTGTTTCAGGATGTCAGTAGGATTCCTTTCACTGCTCCAGCAACCAACCTTACAGCAACTGAGAACAGGTCCTGAAGATGAAGGTGGGTGCTTTAAACGAGTGTTTCTTCCTCCTTCCCCTTCTCCAAACAGGCACTGAGAAAACCCTATCACACGCAGCGTTTTCCAATCAGCAGTGTGACCTGACAGCAAATCCAGCACGGTAAGCACGCTGCTCCCTGCACCTTGTCCAAAAGCACGACAAGGCTTTGGGGTGGACGGAGGGGCCCAGAGATGCCTGCAGCTCCACACCTCGGAGCTGGCAGTCTCTGGCATGAGGAGGGCACCCGAAGGCAACCACGTGGCAGAGGTGTGCTGCCGGAGGACATGCAAAGGTTGTGCTGCTCGTTCCTGCTCAAGCCCTGTTTGTTCCTTCCCCTTGGGCTTTTGAGCTGGAGAATTCCTCCTCACTTCAGGAAAGTGCCCCCCTCCCCCAATTAACAAAAAGGTAATTAAAGGCAGTGTCTGCAGTTCAGAATGGCAGTAGTGGATGAGAAAGGCCAGCTGCAATATTTGGGAAGATCCAATAAAAGATTCATGAGGATCCTTTTAGCTATTGGAAGTCCTGATGACACGAAGGAGCCTAGTGAAAATGAAGACCTGGTCACAAGAGCAATGAGTTTAAAAAAAAAAACAAAACACACAAAACCCAAGCCCAAATCCAACCCCACTGACACCATTCTAAAAATTAGACAATTAAGAGTAAAACCAGGAATGTAGCCAGAACTATTCCACCTCAAATAATAAACACAAGGATAAGTTGCCAAGTGAGGTCAAAGAAGCAAATGGTAAAGTGAGTTTAAGAGACAGCTAGACACTTTTATGGGGAGAGAGGGGATTGAAGGATACAGTGACAAAACTGGGGGTAGAGCTGAGATAAACTCGGAGGACAGGCACGGTGGGCCAATAGCCTCGGAGAGCTCTGAGCCCCCAGTGCTCAGTGGAGGAGCTGAGTGGCTATTGGCATTCTGGGGAGACTTTCCAGGGCTGTCAGCAGCGTCCTGTGCGGGACAAAGGCGAACTGTCAGAGCAGGCTGAAAGGAAGATGAGCCTGGCAGGTAGAAACGGGTGAGCTCTCAGGTGCACCAGTTCTAACTGCTGCCCTTGGTTTCACTGGTGAGATGCCCCAACAGACTTGCTAAAAAGCAGATTTTTGAAGAACTTCTACCCACACAGCTTGTCTTCTAGCAAGTTACCAGCACAGAGCACACAGACATCAAACAAAAACAAAAACAAAAACAAAAACATTTTTTTCCTCATTTTTCATGAGAAACTATTTGTAGGAAATAAAATAGGAAAGAACAGGGTTGGTCAGAATATGATTTAAATGAGGCAAAGACAAATACACAGAGATGATGTTCTTTGTGCTTGTACTATGCTTTGCATACTTTGATGTTGTCAGCACAGCCTGCGTTGATTCCCATAAAAAATACTGGCAGAACTTCTGTAGCTTCAAATAGCAGCATGATGAAACCTGGTTTTAAGTGCTCAGTTTGGCCATCGACTGTGTGATCTTTAGTCCCTTCCAACTCAAACCATCTCTGCACTGACGAGCACATTTGGCTCTACCAGCACAGTGGGGTTCTTAAATAATGGTGGTGAGGTGACCAAGAGCACCATGGCCACTGGAAGTAAGTCAGAGCATCCAGTCAATGAAGTGTGGTTTTCCACAGAGAGTGAAATCCCACCAGCCATGCCAGCTTTGAGACCCCAAAGAGCCCTGACCATTGAGGATGGTCTGAAGGGTGGCATTCTTCTAGAAGCCACATGTAACACGGGCAGGTCTTGAGCCGGCAACTGTAGGAACACAGGAGGACGCTGCCCCAAAGAGGCTGCAAGCCATAGGTACGGTGTTAAAATTCAAGCGTTTAAAGGCACTGAAAATCTTGAATGAGAAAGTACAGTCCCAGGCAGGGCTTTTTTTTTACTCCTGATGACTAAATGCATATCCCACAGGTGTAAATATAATTTAATAGCATCACTGTGTTGTTTTTTTTATGTGAAATGGGGTACTTTTGTTCTGAGGAACTCTTGCAGAGGCAAGATCTTAAGCTGCAAAAATAAGCTGAGCAGTAGTGGAAAGACCTGTCAGATCATCCTGGCTTGAATGGCTAGATAAATGTAATATAAAACTAGGTGCCTTTCCCCAGCATCAAAAATGCCCTTTTGGTGCAAGAGGATTTATAAAAACACACAGGGCACACCTTAGTATAGTGGTGCAGGAGAGAAATATGAATGTATTTATTTTCAGGCTGTTTCTTTTTATGGCTCATTCACATCTGAGTCATGCCCCAGAACTCCCTTTTATTTGAATGTGATGTTGAAAAATATAACCGGAAAAAAAAAAAAAAAAAAAGTAACTTCATTGTGCGGAAAAAATCCTGCCCGAGAGTTGTGTGTCCTTGTGCATGTACTCTACTAGTACAATAATCACATCTGCCTCATGTTCCCTCTTGGGAAGGTCTCTGACATTTTTAACCATGTAACTGAGGTTTTTATGTTAAGTTATGGGCCTAGCGACACAGCAAAGGTACATTGTAAAGGCAAATAAAGAGGTTTTTTTCTACTGTTTGCTAAGAAAGTCAGTTCACCAAAGAACTATAGCCTAGAAAGCTTTTTCGCTTTCAGACACTAGGTGGCTTGTCCTAGAAAGCCACCCACTGCAGCTGAAGGAATTTCCTAATTTGCAACAGAAAGTTGCCGTGCTTGCAAAGCAGCACTCAGAGCTGCAGAATATCATGTCACACAACTCCAAATGTATTGCAGCAGCCTGCAGAGGTTATCATTACAGCATGTATCCAAGTGGACCTGGGTAGCTATCGAGAATCACCGAGTTTTAAGATCTGGTTGCTGTTTGTCCCTGGTATTGCCTGGTCTTCTTCAAAGGCCACGATCCTACCGTCCTTGAGGTTGCCTAGAATGATGCTTCGTGCCCTGAAGAGGTGTGCACTGTAAATCACTCACTGCTCATTACCTCAGAGGTGTGGAGGTGTGTGTTTCTTTCTATTGTTGCAAAGAAGAATTAACAGAGAACCAAAGAAAGGAAAGACCACATGGCAGCAGGATTTGAATTGCCTGCCGCAGATATTGCCCTGCTGAAAGCCCACTGGCCTGCTTGAAATATGGATCTCAAATTAGTGCTTGCGCTGCTGTGGAATGAATGAGACCTTCTAGCGACTGGGCTGCTTCCTCTGCCTGCTCGGAGCTGCAGGGCTTCAGCACGGCTTGCTGCAGGCTTCCTTTTATGAAGGCAGCCTAGGGAGGATGAACTGCAGTTTGCAATACTGAAGGTCATCACGCAGGACAAACAACCTAACGACAGTCCAATATTTCTTAGCTGTGTAAATTCCTGGTGTCTGCTTCAGGCAGAATCCAAACACTTGTGTCAATTCTGTACCATGCCCCAGACTGCCAAAAACCATTAATATAAGCATATTTATCTGGGCTGCAGTGTGTTACAAGAATTCATTAGGACAATATGTGATATGGTGCTGAAACAGAAGGCTGGGTTTCTCTGGCCAGAGATGAGGAAGTCTAGTCCCTGCTGAACTTTTACTACTGATAAAGACAATGTCTGCTGGCAGCATTCATTTTTTACTAGGCCATCTGCATCTAGTCAAGGATAACTTGACTTTCTGAAAAAGCCATTCATCAGAATCAACCCTGTACAACTTTCTCTTGATGAGTAAAGCAACACAAAGAAAGACCAAGATGGTTAATAAACTTCTTTGGGAGCAAAAGGTCAATGCTGGTGTAAACAAAGCAGTGTCATAGTACTATACAGAAGCATTGAAGTTTCCTGTGTGTTTATATGGCCGATGCCCCATTTCTTTTTTATCAGTATTTGTTATCATTTATTTTGCTCTGCTTTAGCTGATCTATAAATCTTTATAACAGTGTTCTTTATTTTCTTAATTTTGTCATCTCTCTTATCAGCTTTTATCACCTGTTTGTGTCCAGTATGTTTGCTACTCTCTGCCTCTTGATGACTGCTCACCATTGGTTTTATTAACCCTTGAGTTCTCACACAGGCCTGGCACTTCAGCCTGTCAGGAGCTCACTTTTTTTCTGAAGCTGAATCAAATTCCAAAGACATTCCCATCGTACATTTTACAAATCACTATGTATGCTAGAGGCAAAAAATTAACCCATGCCCTGGAGAGGAAATATTCCTGGCCCCACATAGTAGAGCCCAACACAGAGGCTAGGCAGTAGCTGTGCATTTTTTCACTTCAGGCCCTTACCACTGTACTTCAGATCCATATTGGAGGGTCCTGGACTTGCACCCTGTGGGAGCTAACGGCAGCTTGTCCTGCCCTCCTGCTCTTTGGCTTTCATGCTTAGTGCCTGCGCATGTGGAGACACTGGACTGAAGCCCCCAGGCTCCCGTCACGTAAATCTCTGATCATCCAACAAAACATTTTACTACGAGTCTAGGCTAAATTAAAGGTGGTCAGCTAGCAGGAGAATATTTCATAGCTACACTGACAAACATGAAGCACCTGATACCTTGATAACGTTATTTAGCTATTCGGTGATATTTGACTTAAAGTGGCAACTTTTAAAACCTCATATACAGGTAGGGTATATTTGCTTAGAGAACAAATATTTTCTTCAGCATTTCAGAGAGAGCTAACGTTCCTCATGAAAGAATGTCAGCTAAAAAAGAGAAAGGGTTTTTTTCTTACTGAAGACTCTCTATAGTTCACCTATTTCCTTTGATTTGTTAGTGTTACTTTGTTTCAAGTAATTACATGGCAAAAAGCTTTGTACAGGCTAGATACCCAAAATCATATTAAAAAAATTGGACTGACCAAACCCAATTTTGGGGGGACAGCCTCAGCAAAAAGTACACTGTTCTTTTTAAGTGTTTACATCTTGAAATGTTTTGTTTAATAGAGACTTATGCAATGCAATTTCTAATGGCAACAGAGTATTTATTGGAACTGGGTTCTGTAGGGAAACAAAAAGCACTAAAGATTGAATTTCTCAATTAAGTATGAATTTTGAGACCAGCCAGTTAAAACATTAATCTCCCTTGTTAATAAACGCAGTATAATGCAATACTCTAGAATCAACCTTTGCTGAATTTGCAGTCTTAAATTCTTACTTAGAAAACAGGAGAAACTCTCATGTTCCTGAAGTTCATAGGAAAAGAACGTCTACCTGACTAAAAATTTCCGGATTATGTTCAGAAAACACTGGATATTCCAGTTGTAGTATTTCAGTTATTTCAAAGGTACATGCAGAGGATGCTCTGGCACATTGATATCAAGACTTCAGTAAGGGCTACGTACTGGGGTTGTGTTCTCTATAGCATACAGTTCAGCTGCATTCCAGAGTGTCTCCTGAGCCTGCTTTTTTGTTTGTTTGTTTGCGTTTTGTTTGTTTGTTTTTAAACTTCCCCTCTCTGCCTGGAATTAGTATTTAATGTAAGAAGACAGGGCTGAGCTAATTATGAGACTTAACTGAAATAATGGCTCAAAATGTGAACTCATTTTAGGAGCAATGTAGTGAATAGTCATGAAATGCATTACATTTTTTTAGTCAGGGGAAATTTTGTCATTGTGTGTTGTTTAACTTGGCCATTTTCTGGAAATAGCTAAGTACATTCCTGGCTCTTTTTACAGAGATCAATCTTTAAAAAGCAGGGTTGTTGTATGTTTTAAATGTTTTTATTCAGACTTACACTAAACTTGGAAAAAAATCAAAAGTAACGCAGCCAGATTTTTCAATTCAAAAATCTAAGATTGCTGTGATTCAATTTTTAAAATTTTCTCTTGGATACCAGTGCATTTAAAATTCTGACCTTTGTGTGAAAGCATCAGTAACTGTTGAGAAAAATTTTGCCTTCTAGTGGAAATGCTGCATTTCTGTACACCGTGCAGATTGCCTGAGCTGATTGGCATGAAATTCAATTTGCGTTAATCAGCCACAGGCAAGGGCAAAATGAAAAGACTGTGACCCACAAGGGTAGGATCTTAGGGTTATTTACAAAATTTTGCATCTGAGTAGTGTGGAAAACCAATGGCTAATGTAGGGTATGTTCTGTCTGATTCATGAAGTGAATCACCCTAATCCAACCTGGTTGTCAGAAGAATTCAGGCTGCGTTCCTTGAGTGGGAGGCCCTTCAGCTGTGATTTGACAAAGAACATAGGGTGTGATAGCAAGGGAGAAAATGCCACAGTGAATAAAAATTAAAACATTCCAACCTGAGCAGGTGTACGTGGCTCAGCTCCCAACACCCAGCTAACTAACCACTAGTGGTGTCACTGCACTGAGTAAAGCCCCAACGAGTGCAGACCTGAGGGGCTCGGCAACCTCTGCACACTGTTGGCTATGGCACCTGTTACCTTTGACCAAGCAGCAACTAAAAGTTCCCCTCCCACGTACTGCAGTCTGTTATTGGGTGGGAATTGAGCACTTTGGGGATTCTGAAAAAGGTGTCTTTGAGAGCATGGTTTTGACTTACATGAGGGAGCAATTGAAATCAGAGTTTGAAGCCTTCTTGTACAGGAAGGGCTGCAGAAATGCGAAAGACTGGGACTCCAACCTTTCTGCTCAAAAAAAAAACACCCCACAAACAAACAAACAAACAAAAAAAAAAAAACACAGAAGATGGTTAATTTAGCCTTGAAGTTTTCCATCATGTCCCAGTGCTAAGTCCAGGCAGGTAGAGGTACCTGCCCAACTTAACTATCCTTTGAGAACTTCTTCAGCCACACTTGGTTTCATTCCTCTACTTTCCTTTACTTAGAATCTGTACCAGTCACAGAATTTGTAAGAACTGCTGGCTGAAAAGTGTTTTAAAGATACAGAATGTAATTAGGCACTGCCAAAATTATATATACCTTTATTTCCAGCTGAGCTCTGTGAACATTTAAAATAGCTAAACATTATGATGATTGTTTATTGCATATGATATTGCATTTGGTGCTGCTCAGTGTAACTGTACGAGGATAAATATTACTGCTATCTTACTACAAGGAGATACTCATTTCCTCTATAACATTAATTAATCTTAGCTTCTTGTGTGGAGTTAATGCTTTGTTATTATATTAACGTGGGTTTGAACTCTGAAACATTGCTCTATCAATCACATTGCTAAGTTAATTAAGGATGTGAATTGATTTTTCAGATGGGCAGCCAAACTTACATGCATGTCCCAAGTATTAATTTTATTGGGACAAATTTACTTTTTTCCTTTTCCTTCCTTCCTTCCTTCCTTCCTTCCTTCCTTCCTTCCTTCCTTCCTTCCTTCCTTCCTTCCTTCCTTCCTTCCTTCCTTCCTTCCTTCCTTCCTTCCTTCCTTCCTTCCTTCCTTCCTTCCTTCCTTCCTTCCATCTTTCTGCCTTTCTCTCTGTCTTTCTGTCTTTCTGCCTTTCTTTCTGTCTTTCTGAAAACTGCTCTGTTGAGTTGAACAAAATGTTTCTTTGAAACCTCATGCTGAATGTTTTGTTTCAGTATCTTGTGAGAAAAGCAACGGGATTGAAAGGTACAGATCTGCTTAAAGAAGACATCTTGTACTAAGAGCTATGGGATGAAAGCATTCAGGCTGCAGAAGATGCAAATTCAATTTTCTCTTTTGTCTGGAGTAATTCCAGTGAACCATTTTCATAACAAGCGAGCAGAACATGAAGATTTCCATCAGGCAATCAAATCCCATCTTAATCTACAGATGTAGCAATGCTTCTGTTTTTTTCATTGCACTAGATAAATCAGAAAAAAAATGATACTCGTGGCACTGGAAGAACTTGGTCAATTATTACCTACTACAGACCTGGCAGAAAAATTTGTTTGCTAAGTGCACGAGCACTGAATCTGTCAGGCAACAGGACTGCACACACTCATGGTATCAATGAATTATAGCTTAAATCATTTCCTTTTAATTTAGTAGTGGAAGTCTCAGTCAGAACAAAGATGAGCAAAAATTGCTGCTGTTAGTATTTCTGAAATGAGGCTTCTAGCCTCTGCTGAGTTCTTTACAGCTGCTTGTCAACACAATGGAAACCCTGTAACTGATGAACTATAGAAGTAGCCAGAATTTAAATCCATTTGTATTTGTATGTAGGAAACTATGGCAGTGTTCAGAATATGAGAGGTGTAAAATTTACAGCCATGGAGTGGTAATGCTTCACATTTCAGAGATATACGATTTACTACAATAAACTATCAAAATGGATCATGGTAAAAGATGGAGACATGATACAATGGGAGAAATCTCTACTAAAGAAAACCGTGGGTAGGGGTCACTAACTTGAGGGAACTGCTTATCTCCTTTACTGTCTCCTTTATGTAACAGGCAGTGCAAAATGGCATTCTAATACCCCAGTGTGCCTTAATTTTTCCAAAATAGGGCTCAGATAGATGGGTGTATATGTCATTTTTTTTTGCAGTTAACATATTATTTTATTATTTTTGTGTCAGAAATGTGTTGCTTAATATATATGAACATATTAATAAAAACATAATTAGGTGATCTGAAAGGATGTTTTATTTTACAGACTCAAAAAAACATGGATGCAAACAACTTTTGTAAATGACACCTCTGCACTCTGCTCTGCTATTTATAAAGGCTCACAGTCATTATTGCAAAAGATTAATTCTGTTTAAATAGTCAGTTGAGCAGGACAAGGCCTTAGTGGGATAGTGTCACAATATACTAGGTAAAGGATTATGCCCCACTTAAGAATTAAAAACATTTTAAACCTCTACATAAACTTTTTTTTTTTATCAATAAACATGTCTCTGAGTGAGGGCCAGATGCACTCACAGGTCTTAATTGTTCAATCCAGTGACTAATCCCCACTTGATCAAGATTTTACGGACTTTGCAGCTGTCTAGAGAGTGACAAATTTATGATTCAATTGCAATTTCATCCTAAACTTGAAACTGCACGATCATTTGTGGGAATTAGCTACCTGATAAGATAACAAGGGGGGAAGGAGTGCACGTAATTCTGTGCAGCAGAATCAGAGTGTTGCAGAACTCTTTAGGATGCATTGGAAAGACACAAATGGCCGTTAAGGGATTAGCCCATCACTGATTGAGTGGCTGAACAGAGTTGAGGTTTACTAAATCACTGGAGTGGTAGGTCATTATCCTTGGATACAGGAGACAGTTGAATCTGTGTCCAAATGCATGAGCAGTAAATTGGAATGGAGTGTGCCAAAAATGAAAAATAAAAAATGCTGAACCCTTGTTCTTCAAGTATTCAAATTTCCAGGTCATACCCCAAGATTTTTTTTTCTTTCTTTCTTGGCTTAAAAAATATTTTTTCAGTGCTTTTAGTATCAGCATATTCTTGACTGTAATCTACTTTGAGCGTATTGCTTCCCCTCAATGCTATCAAATTTGTGCTTAGTTAACAAATGCTGAAACTTAGATAACATGTTAGAAACTGATTAGAAAAGCAATGTTAGGAGTTTCCCTCTCCAGTGTTGATGGCTTATGCCCAGTTGCTACTAAATATGTGGTTAAAATAGATGAGCCCTCCTCGTTTGGATTTTTTAATGATGACATTTTGGTAAATCTTTAATTTTTTTTTATGTGCTATTGAACTGAATTGATACTTTCCTGCAAGTTTTTTTTTTTGTTTGTTTGTTTTTTTTTTAATTATGAAGACTTATGAGACAGTACAAACTTTGTTAAAAATAAATACAAATCCAATATTTTTTTCTTAAAAGAGAAATCAAAAAACGCTGCAGGAATAACACATTACCCCTGTCTTCCTTGACCATGTGTTGATGCAGCTGATGAGTAAAACTAACCTCTGAGCAATTCCACATCAAGGAGCTGTGACAATATGTCCAAAGACTATTTGGCAATTCAAATTAATAGCTTAAAAATGTCAAATTTGGGAATTTGCTGTGCTGGCTGTGGCCTTTGGCTAGCCTGAGCAAGCCTAAGATCCCTTGGGGCTATTTCTCTATGAGTTGAACTTAATGATCTTTTTTTCCCAAGGTATAGATGCATTTAATGCTGTTCAATTTATCTCAGTCTAGAGGGGCACATAACTTCAGAGGGTCTCGTTTCCTGAAACATAGTACGTTTCACTGGAAATTTGTGAGACAGCAGATTAGAAAACAGTGCATTTCACTGGAAATTTGTGAGATAGCAGATTGGAAAATTCACCTACCGAGAAATCACGTTAAGTTTTGTCAAGCAATGAGCAATTTTCACTACCTAATACAACAATAAAATATGCAGTGCAAAACAGAGATGGAGCTGGAGGCCAAGGCAGAATATTATAGTCACAGTAAGTACATCTTTTCAACATAATTATACTTAACTGAGATTAACAGAGAAAGAAAGGTAAATGTGTTCGGCAGTGAAGGTCTTAGGCCAGGTAAGCTTACGTAACCCCAAACAAATGTCTCATTTTGTCTCACTCAGCAGGTGATGCCAGGAATGTTGATTTATTTCCCGGTGCTTTTGCTGTTTGCCAGTCCCAGTCAAAAAGATGAAAAACTGAGAACCACGGAGATGCCAGAGTCTTTGGGAGAATGATAATACCCAGAATAGACAGTAGAAGAATTGGGCCAGCATGACTCTCAGTGACTTTAGTGGGAAAAGGAACAAGATAAAGCAGGGGCTAGCATAAGTTTGGGGAAAATAAAATATTCAAAAGAAATGTGAAAAAGAAAAAAAAAAAAGAAAAAAAAAGAAATTCCAGATGACTGTTTTCTAGATTTGGATGTAAGTATTCTGGCAAGCCTGAAGGTTTAAATTAACTGAAAGGCTTTATCTGTGTTTTAAATGTCGAAATCCTTGGCCAGCTCTACTTTCTTAGATTCAACTGATGTCCAGAAGATTTGGAAACGTAGTGGTGAGTAGGACAGGGAGAACAAACAAAGAGGAAGGAAAGTGGAAGGAGAAAATCAATCTGCCAAATTAGACAGAGCAAAGGAACAGGAAGAAAAACAGGAAATAACCTAATAAAATATAGTAGAAAATAAATAACTTCCAGTGCCCCAACAATTTCCTCTCACAAAAAGTATTGGCAGTATAAAGTAAATTATGGATGAGTTTCTGTCTGGCTATGGCAGTAAGCTGTTTAGGGACTACATAGGGCACTCTCCTCCCCGCCACCCCCACCAAAGTGCAGATAACTGTATCAGGAACGAGTAAGAAAGTTGCACAGGTGAAGATGAGAGCAAAAGTATGACCCAAACAATGCAAATGAGTAAAGAACAGAATGGCTAATGAAGGTGAACTCCTGAGGTGCAAATTTTCACCCATTTTGATTAGTTCTGCCTCAGGAATTGGTGCCACTGGGAATTCAGAAAATCTGAAGGAATGTGGGTAACGCCTCTATGCCACGGTATCCTAATTGTCTGGAGATCTGTATCCTACATGTCTGCACTACAGTACGAAAAGGATGTAAAACGGTTGGAAAGTGTCCAGAGGAGGGCGATGAAGATGGTGAAGAGCCTGGAGGGGAAGACGTATGAGGAGCGGCTGAGGGCACAGGGCCTGTTCAGCCTGGAGAAGAGGAGGCTGAGGGGGGACCTCGTTGCAGTCTGCAGCTTCCTCGCGAGGGGGAGTGGAGAGGCAGGTGACCTTAATCACCAGTAATAGGACCGGGGGAATGGCATCAAGCTGAGGCAGGGGAGGTTTAGGCTGGACATCTGGAAAAGGCTTTTCACCGAGAGGGTGGTTGCACACTGGAACAGGCTCCCCAGTGAAGTAGTCACTGCACCGAGCCTGTCTGAATTTAAGAAGCGTTTGGGCTGTGCCCTTAGTCACATGGTATAAACATTTGTGTAGACCTGTGCGGTGCCAGGAGTTGGACTCTATGATCCTCATGGGTCCCTTCCAACTCGGGATATTCCATGATTCTATCATCTCTGGGGCAGCCACAGGCTCTCAGGGACTGGAGCAGAGAAGGGGAAGTGTAAACTAGTTTTATGAACTCTGATCAGAGGTACTGATTGTTATCCTATTTGGTAGCAAAGATGACAAAGGGACTCATTACCTCTCCTCCAGTAGATGAGCTCTCAAAGAGGGAATTTATTTAGGAATGATGCCACATTGCCAGCTGCTTAGTACTACTAAGATATTGTGTCTGTTTTCCCAGCAGTTACCTACAAAGGTACTTTACTGAGAGTAGCAAATCCTCCCCCACTTGCAGGAAGTTTGGCAAGTAAGTAATAAAATCTGTTTTCAAGTTGAATCCTCATTCTGCAGTGTTTACGGTTTTGTACACTAGAGTGTGATTTCAAAGAGGCTCAGAGCTTGCTTCAGCTTATTAAGTGTGAGTAAATATTGTAGCAGTAGTTATTTGCCAAAAACAACAGAAATACAATTATCTCGAGTGACTCCTTACTGAACAACCACATACATGATTTACTAATTTCACTGTGTTTATATTTGATCTTCTATGGAAGCAGAAAGCATATTCAGTTCAGCTCAAATGGAACTTAAAGCATGTATTTTACACCACCCAGTAAGTCATATGAAGCATTCCACAGGTGAATGAAAAGACAGCATTGATGGTGTAATTTATTTACATATATTTCACCCTATGTATAGATACTGTGGGATAAAGAAGAAAACAAATTAATCACAATTAATGTGAATCCAGACTACTGAATGCCCTTTTTGTAATCTTTAAAAATACACATGTATTTGAAGTTTCAAATTTATCATTAAGTGGAATAAAATGAGTATCTTTCGCAAAAAGAGCTGCTTTTTTTTGTTTACATCATTTCTAGTTTTAGAATGACAAAATGAACCAGGGCGTACCATGCTACGATTTCACCCGTTGACACAAATGAAAAGGATTGAACAGACATAATACATCTGGTTTACGACTTTTAATTGCCTTTGTGACCCAGTTCATACCAAATCCTCTCAAAGCAAAGTCTCTTTCTTTGTATGCATCATGGGGCTAAATCTCTATCTAAGATATGTTGCTTAAAAAAACACCACCATGTTAAAAAGTAACAATATTTCTTGCTCTCATAAATCTTTAGTACTTGCAGGTGACCTGAGAAAGTGAGAAGTGGAGAGTTCAGTTGTCTGGTGAATGAGCATGTTAAACTTTCCTAATAAAAGCTACTCCTAAAGCACCAGATTCTTTTAGCAATTAATCACTATACTGTTGTTTATTAAGAAGACGCCTGGAATTTTTTAGTAACTCAGGTAACCTTTCATGGTTTGATGGATACAAAAGATAATTGTGTCTACAGTGATTTAATGAGGGCTCTCTGATGTAATATAGTAGTCTGTGACTACTGACTTGGTGTCTCTGTCCTGGGAATAGGGAAGGGATATTGAAGGAGGGCATGTGTACAGAAACACACTCTTATAAAAACAACCTATTGCTAATCAGTTACAAGAAATACTTTTTATGTCATGTAGAAAGCCAGAACTGACTGCTGGGACAGTAACTCAACTTTACTAGTAGACTGGAAATCTCGTGGCAATGTGTAGCAGCTTCAGCAAAGACAGATTTTATTGAATTAAATACGAAATTAAAATTGTGGTCAGTACAATACGCCTTGGACACACAGCACTTTGACTTCTCTGAAATCTGAGTATTGGTGTTCTTTAATGGCAAGCATGGATTCTAAAATCCTTTGCTGTAACCAGTGGGTAAATCACTGCACATGCTGTGGAACTGACATCAGACGATGGTGATGACGGTTATTTTTGTAAAAATATGCAGGCTTATGAAATGTAAACAGTCGTCTTCATGGGCCAGGAACTAGATCTCTCCCTCATACACAGCACAGATGGGGTTTAACTGTGCAGTGTATCCAGCAGTGCCAGGATCCTATCAACAGTGTGACTCACGAGGGTGCAGGCTGTTAGAACATCAATGTAATTTAGCATTGAGACAGAAATAGGTCTCTCTAAAATATACTCTCAACTCCCAGTTTCCTGCTTTGTAATGTCTGCATTCAGGTAGTTCCTCTTTTGTACTCAACTGTTCAAGTGCAGTCTGACTTTAAAAAATGGCAATGTAAAAATATTTCAAGGAACCTGTTCCTTTAGTTCCTTTAGTTGTATGTGGCACATTTGGCACATTTACTTACAAACAATGCATTCCCCCCCCTCCCTTTTTTTTTAATTCCTAGAACAGTTAACCCTGAGAAAATTGAATACAATTCTTTTTCGTGCTGCATGATAGTAAGTATTTAATAGGTTCCAGGTGTATGATCTATAAGAAAACATTCCCATTCAGAAAACATTTGAATATCTGTGTAGTCTACACACTGCTCAGAAATGATGGATTTGCTGAAGTGCATTCCTGAATTAGAATCTGAGAGACTGAAATGAAGGTGGTGAGCTCTCACAGATGTACCAGAGCAATTATTGTCTGCTATAATGTCAAAAGTATGAGAAGTTTATCTTGCAAATATTAAGACCCAAATAAGCTTGAAAAGCTGGCAGTAGAGAAAGACAAGAACTTAGAGAAAGACACAGAACAAGAGGCAGTCAGCATATGAATCCACAGTGGTTTTTTGTATGCCCAAATTATCCACGGTAACTAGAAACTTTGAATACTTCCATTTTTAAGTAGCCAAGCAGGGACAACTTGAAGATGAATTATTTTCTGAAAGACATATGTAATGTTTTCTGAAAGTACTTATCTCTCCTATGAAAAAATGATAACATTTTCAAAGTATTTCATATTGAGAACCAAAATCAATGTTTCCAAATTCATAACCAGGAGCAGGAATTTTGGAGAAACCAAGTTTTACAGAGGAAATACATTTTAGATTATTCACAAGGACTCTGAAATACCTTTACCTTAACAACATTTTAACTAGTAATTTCTTCAGAAAACTATGAATTTCTAAATATTTAGGATGTATACTAGGAACCTAACGGTCAGCATGGATCCTAAAATTCACAGTGCTTGTCAGTCCAGGAAATGGGACACATATCAAAGTATTGGTATTCTAGAGACAGCAGAAGCATTAAACCCACTGGGGTTTATGAATTTTGCAGATTCCTTAGCTTCTCGGAGTTTGTAAAACATCTGTACCCACTTGCAAAGGCATTATCTGCCAACACTTTCCCAGCTTTGTCATTTTAGAGTGTCCCCAAAGCCAAGAATACCAGTTCCAGATCTCAGTAGGTTAACAATGAGTCTAATATCTTTTGTAGAGAAAAAACATCTGTAAAAACATTATGGTCTGGGAGCAAGATTGACCAAAACACTGTCCCAAACCAAAAAGGAAAATAAAACCTTAAATGCAGTATAACGTGACATCTATCCTACTGAACACATGGTAGGGTAACAACTGATGACCAGGTCATTTTCTGTGAAATAAAGGAGAATTTGATGTTAAGGATTTACAAGAAGTCCTGAAATGATTTTTGATGCTCCAGTTAGTATTATCAAATAAATAAATAAATAAATACATTTCAAAAAATCCTATCTTTTCCTTTACCTGTATCACCTAGATACTTCATACAGGTTTTCAACGTTAAAGTAAGATTTTGATTTGGATTTCAAACAAACATGAATTTTTACTGCAAGATGCTGGACACGACCCATTTCCATTCATCATTTCCCATAAGTGCTTGGGCCCTCTCAAGTTTTGCTGCTTTCGTGTGGGAATAGTCTTTGCATGCAAGAAACCTTAGGATCTGCTGTTACTGTCTTTTGTATGAGCAGCAATACATGCTGAAGAGGTACTTCTAAGAGATGCTCTTTACCTTTTAGTTACCCTATACCAGGACTCATTCCAAAAACTTCTTTGCTTATGAGAAATCTTTACTCACATGCATAAAGGTGTCATGTCCCTGAAGACCTCACAGTGTGCATCCATGCCTGTGCTGATGTTAGGGCAGAGGGTGTACGCACAGGGGAGGGCTCAGCATGCTATACATACAGATAATGAAAATGACAGTTACTCATCACCATACTCCTCCTGCAAGGTAAGCGTTTTCTTTTCTGCTTTACGGAACCTAAACCAATAGTCTGAGCAAGTGAAACTTTTGTCTTTCCATGTGAACCATGTAAGTGTTACAGTAGTTGGGAACCTGGCAAGGATGGATGAACTATTTGTACACAGATCACCTTCCACATCTTCTCCAGCATACTGCTATGTGACAAAATGGTTTATATCTTAATTTGTGAAATTTATTTTTTACCGTAAAACAAATGATAATGAGTAGCTCTTTAAGTTAATGTTTTATTTCCAGTGAGTCAAAGTTTTGGCATTAGTTTAAATGGAAAAAAACATTAATCCTCCCAATTGAAAAAGAGAGTTGTTGACTAGCTATGACCTGACAGAATTCATTTTCAAAATTGTTCACAGATTTTTCTCATCAAATTTTAAGTAATTAATTTCTCGTTATTGACGGCTAAGGGCTAACAATTATGTTTTCTATTAAGGTTCAGATACTGTGTCATTTGAAACATTTACTTCCAGAACCAAGAAGAAAGGCATATTTTAGTATCTACTACGATGCTTGTATATACATATATATAAGAAACTGTCACGTGTAATAGGAACAAACATTTGTTAGTTATATTTAACCTTTGGTTAACTAATAATATCATGAGTTGTAGTTCAGAGGAGGAAGAAATGTTTGTTCCCAGCTGTGTAATACAGACAAGCCTTGAGGGCTGTTGTGAAGCTCTTTGAATTATTTTTTTCTCCTCTGTCCTGCTGGGAAATGTACAGAAATTGATACAAGACCCCGCTATCATTCATGTGGCAGCAGACTAGGAATGACTGCTAGAATGTCCGGGACATGCTTTATGTTTAGCGCTGACAATCTAAGCAAGACAAATATGATTTATGGTACAATAGTTCAGATGGGGAATGAATGGAGATGTCGTGGTGAAAATATCAGCGTAAGTAGGTTATGTGAAGGAAGTAGGCTTTAAGGAGGGATATGAAGGAAATTTGGCATGTGGCAGATGGGAAGTTATTCAAATACAAGAGACAACATGGAAAAAGAAGTGAAGTTGAGAGTGGGAGAAAAATATGAAAGGGACAGTAGGACAAGAGGGACAGTGGAAAATTCTGTTGTTCCTTTCCACATATAACTAACCAAAAACATGTTCATAGCCTGAAAAGGTGACTAATGAATTTCTGGTGAATTCCGGTTTATAAGAAACTTAATAAAGTTTCACCAATTTCTCCACAAAAATTTACTTCAGCAGCTTTCTTTCCCTAGCTCATGTACAGCTTTGCTTGTCCCTTCCCAACTAATATTGCTCCTTGTCTTTTTTTCCCTGCTTTGCTCTGCCAGTAATTGAAGCTTTCTCAAATTATTTGTTTGCTTCTTCTCCGGTTAATTTTGCAGGTTATTGCATGATGATCAGAAACTGAGGAACCCTTTCCTTCAGCTGAGTGAGCCCTGTTATCCAGCCCCTCTCCCTTTGCAAGTTCTTTTTCTCCAACTTGTCAGCTAATGCTCATCCTTAGGCCAAGATGCACAGGGATAGAAATTATATATATGTAGTGAAAAAAAAAAAAGTTAAAACCAATTGTATGTAAAGGACTATTTACACAGTTACCACCCTTTTCGTGGTTATTTGCTTTTGTTGAGGGAGAGCTAACAACTGAATGACAGAGGTAAAGAACACAAAAGAATGACTTAATTTAACATCCACATAGATAAAATCAGAGATGGAAACATAAAAATACAACAGCTGAATCTACCAGAACTCCAGAAGAATAAAGTCTAACAGAATTGCCAGAAGTGTAAGCTTACCAGGATTTACATCCCACAGCAGCACACTTTGCATACGGTAAGCGCTGAGGCTTAGTTTACCCTGTTACTTAAATAACTCATTAAGGAATCATCTGTTTTGGGACTAGTGTAGCCATAAAATCTTTCTCTGCACTATTCTGAGAATGAACTTTAATCCATATCTTATCTTCTGCTTGAAAATGAACATCCTTTCTATTCTTATCATGTTTCTGCCTTTTTTTTTTTTTTTTTTTTTAATTTTTGAGCATTAGCCATATTCTTCTTGGCAGTTACATGAAGTTGTTCTTGCTTGGCTGTTTGTTGTGCTGAGTTACCTTTGAAATTCTTCCCTCTTTTTATGACTATACTCCAGAGGCCCTTTTAATAACCTGCCCAGTGCTAATACTTCCATGAAAGCCAGGCTTGCTCTGATACACTCCCTGCTTTCTCCTCAGCTTGTACAAATCTTTCACCATGATACAACACAGTTTATAGAGAAGAAATACTCAGATAATCATGCTCTACAGATCTGCTTCATGCTGTCAGCTGAACTGGCCTTGGATCAGGGGACAGCACGGAGACTATGATGTGCCTCCTTGCCCTCCACAGTGGATAACACAAGGGTCGTTTTTCCTTGTAGGCTCATCTGGGATGTCAGCGCCATTTTACAAACTGGCTTCATCAAGTTGTCTCTGTTGTGGTTCGATGTAATGTGGAGTGAAGTGTATCTGGAAACACTGCTGGTTTGGGAACACGCTCATTTTATTTACCTACCCGCCCATCATCTAGTCAGAATTTCGGCATCCCTGAGGGCTGTGGCAGGCGTCGCCTTGCGGCTGCCGGGCCACATGCACAGGCAGTTGGGAACAGGCGGTTTGCAGGCGCCACACGGGGCGGTCCCCTGTGTGTTTGCATTGGGCAGCGAGCGTGAGGAGTCCTCAGATGAGAAAATATATTCCAACGGAATTGTAGGTGTCTTTTTTTTATTGTTTTGTTTCTTAAAAAAAAAAAAAAAAAAAAAAGTTGGATAGATTTCCTAGCTTACTGGTGGAAAGTGGAGTTCTTGGCAAGCTGGTCCCTGTCAAGGCTTTACTTGGAACTTCCAGCAGATACTTCGGTTAAAAACCCTTAAATCTTCCCTTCTCTTAACAGCATAGTGCAGTAAGTAAAAGGGAAGAGTGTGGGTTTAAATGAGATTTTTTATTATTCTTTTTTCCCAGATGAAAATCTTCAAGTAACCTACGGAAGTAAAATAACACAGTCAGGGCTCACTTTTTATTCTGAGGGAAGAATGTAACTAATTGACCTATCTGTAATGCTTTTGGAGTAATGCCACTGAAAATATGTTCTTTTTAATTAAGCTAACCGGCTGATTTATTGGACCCGTAGCTCAGATTTTGTTGTGCTGAAGGGATTTTCTTGCGTTTCCTTTAATGATGAGCATGGTAGTCTCAGCTGGCCGAAGTAACCGCAGCGATTCTGTGGAGCCAAAAGTTGCATATAGGTGGTGTGGAGTGATTTAAAGATTGGTGATCCTTTCAGTTTATGGAAAGAAAAAAAAAAAATTAAAAAGTTTTTTTTTTTTTTTTTCTTGATTGTATCTCACTTGAGTGTGAAATTTTACTGTTTTGGTGATTTTAAAAACCCATCTGGGTGGATGGTGCTCTGCTGTGTGGTGAAGAGTAAAACGAACTCCATCAAGCTTTCAGCAGATCCCATGGAAGGATTTACGCTGGCTTCCGTGGAATTTGGGTGGGGCTTTGAGCATGTGAATTTCTTTTAGAAAGTTGTCTTAAAAATGGAGGACTGTACTTGTAAGAATAAGTGCTGGATGGAGGATTTTTCTCTCTGGCATTTTTGCTTTTTAGTAGTTACAAACAAGACTTAGATACGTTAGTAGTAGAAATGTATCCTAGTTAGTATGAAATATATCTGTTATGTTAAAAAACAATTATTGATTGAAGATGTGGTTTTCAAAAGAGCTCTTACACTGCTTCATGTCTGTTGGTCTGTGTGCTAATTGTTATTTTTTAATCAGGCTGTATTTGGCGCTTAGGTATGAAAGGCTATCTATTTTATCATGATAATTATTTCTGAAGTTTTTGTTTGAAAGCGTTTAACTGTGGCAATGGTGATTCCTAGTCACATACAGAAGGTGTTTGTTTTCCAACTGTGTTTAGCAAACATGAAACTAAAAGGATTTCCTGCCCTAAGAAGCATACTGCCTTGGGTCTTGGAGAAGGTGGTTTCCAAACAGCAGGACGGCTGCAATTGCACAAGAAGTGCTACAGCTGTATTAATCTGGAAGAACATCACAGTAAGCTGTGACAATGAACTTCAGCTGAAGATCTTTATCCAGATTTCTTTATAAAGACTGATTTTGTCAGTTAAACAGCAAAGCTCATAAGGGTCAGTGATTTACAAATGCATTTCAGTGTATTTCAATGTGTACTGCTACTTACTAGTTCCCTCAAGATGGAGGAAAAGTTGATATTTGGTATGGTTTTGTACAACATTTGAAATGAGTTGATATGCAGGAGCACATAGGGACTTCAATGATACTCTCTGATGCCTTGTAATTCACTTAATTTGCAGTGCTTCTATGTTACCAAAATTTTAAAAAATGTATAGAAGTTCCCTCCACCCACAAACGCTTGAATTTTGCAGCTGTGGTTAAAATAGTGACCAGATAGTGAATGCAATTGCTCTTGCTTTTTAGCAAGAGCAGCTGCCTGTCTGTGCAGTTGGCTAAGGCAGCCGGCGAGCAGGTTCTGTGAACTTGCATCTTGCATTCAGAGGCAGGGGTCGCACGCCTCGTTAGCGCTACCCAACTGCTCCCCCTTGTGCTGGCTGCTGGGCGCTTCGTTCACGCACCTTCCTGTTCCTAGGCTTGGTCTGGAGGTATCCCTTGGTACTTCTAAAGAAGTGTGAGTAGTTGATTCAAGCAATATACTTAACTGGTTTATTTTCAGCCTCGTTGCTTTCAGGAATTTCACACGGAGGGGATGCTTAAGTGCAGTTAAATGACCACGTGCATTCCTACATGCCACAAGTGGTCTTGGTGCACTTGTACATACTGAAAAAATGGTACTGAGATTACTCAGGTAAAAATGTCTGGAAAAAAAATAAAATTTTAAATTCATATTTAAAAAGAATGTGAGGGAGGATGATCTGTTATGAAAAAAATGTGTAATTCAGTTAATTTTTCCCTAATTGTAGGCATTAGATGCATGCTCTCTCTTTTACAAATATTTGATTATAATGCCTTTTAGGAGATTGGATGCTTCTTAATCCTGCATAAAATACTTATCTGTATTTTACTACAGGTTTTTGAGCTGCATGAGTTTTTTATAACATGTAACTCACAGAGCAAAATTGATTCAGACTGGGTCCTCCTGTATTTGATCTCACTAACGTTATATTTGGATTAACATTTTTTGTGAATGTGTCAAACCATTCTAATGTGTCTGGGACTGTGTTGATCTTTTTAAAGATTAATGGTTTCTGTTATATTTAATTTGCATTATATAGGAACAAGTTCTCAGTGATTGTGTCAAGTCTGCATTTGCTACTGTTAATGGGATACATGTGTATTACACTAAAACCTACGCTCTCAGTCCCTAAGTAGTTCTCTGAAAACTAGCATGTTTTTATGTAAAGCAGCAGCATTTTTGTCTATGTAAGCAGCTTTAAATATAAACATTTTCCAGCATAATTTATTATGTTCCTCTAATTCTTTGTCAATACATATTTTTTCATTAATGGTGTTCACAGAATTTGTACTTTCTGATTGAAAGTAATAAAATGTATTGCCAGTGTGTTTTTTTTTTTCCATACAGAAATAAGTGCATTTTTGGGGAAATACATAAATTCATGAAATCAGATAGCACTGACAGCACTTTGCAGATAGTAGAGATGAGGAGAGATGCAAATGCAAAGGGAACAGAGCCAGTGATGCTATCAAGGGAAGGATTTTGTTTTTAGAAGTGTAGAAAAAGTATTCAAAATGATATGGCTTATCAAACATTTCTCAACTAATGATTACTTAAAACCAAACAGAAATGGTTAACTAAATCAGCATTATATTCTCTGGATGTTCTTTATTTAAGACAGTGTGTTCATGCGGGCTACAGGCATGGTGTTGCTAAATGCTTTATGTCAGTTAATGCAAATAGTTGTACCCATTAAGCAGTAATGTTAAACAGGCAGCAGCCCAGAGGAGCACAGGTGTATCGGGACCTTTGTACAGTAGCCTTCCACAAACCAAAGCAGGTTTTCATTAATACAGAGTGGTCTGCTATCTGATGGTGTGCTGTTAACTTTTGGGGCACGGTTTCTCACAGTTAAAGTAATTTAGTAAATGACAAGTAGAATTCTTAAATGCTTTCAATGGATTAATGCAATGGGCTTTTTTATTATTATTTTTTAAGATAAAGGGGATATTGCATCCATTTGGTGTCTTTACTGCTGGAAAAATAATGATGAGCAGAAGTTTTTTGTGTTACCTTGGTAAGAGATCCTCTGGAAGTCAAACACTATTAACTTTAACGAAGTAGCTTTGATGGCAGGGAAGAGACAGCTGATACTACACTTCCCTAACAATAAACCACTCTGACAGATAAAAACAAACATGTGTGCAATAGCATATAGCGTTTCAGAGAACGGAGCCAGAAACTAATGTAGACTGATGTGATCTTTGCATTCTTTTATGGCCTGTTACTACTTTTGAGATGGTTACTTCTGAAAAGAAGAAAAAAATAATTCTGCTTTTATGACAAATTGATATCATCTTGCTAAAGTAGGCAAAAGCGAATAGCTGGAGGTCCCTGATATATTTTTGAGCTGTAATCCTTGGAAATCAGTTCTGATCTTTTGCGATCATTTTGCTTAAAATTCTACACTGCTGTGCTACTGCTGCTAACCTAGTCAGAAGGAAAATACTATTTTGTTGTGGTGATGTGCTTATTTCCTCCTATCTATATTCTGCTTTCTTTCCATGAGCTTGTTTTCTTCTTGCACTCAACTCTGGACATGCTAGAACTGGTTTTCATTATTTTCATCACAGCTAGAGAAACATTTTATTTTTCACTTAAATCTCTATACTGAGGACAAACAGACATGGCACACTTGCTGAAAGTAAATAATCCAAAAAAAAGGAGGAGGGAAATACTTTTTTTTTTAACAATAGCTTGCCGAGTGTGAGTTATCTCAGTTACAGCAAAATGTGTGTTAGTCAGATCCCAGGAGCAAACGTGCCAATTGAAGTTTGTCTTCCCAGTACAACAATTTGATACAAAACTTTTCTAAAGGCCTCAGTAAATACACATCAGTAGTAATTGCTGTTTATTTCCCCAGCTGAAGACTTGACTTTTTTTTTGTTTTTAAGTGTTTGTGGTTCAATGGAACTAGAAAAAGACAAGCGCTTTATCAACACGGACACAGCCTTGGCTGTAGATAATGACCCCAGACATTCATGTCATGCACTGCATGGATGCTTTCTTTCATTCATGCTGCATATAAAAAGACTCGTTTCCTTTTCACCCTTGAGTTCATGGCAATCGCACTTCTTTTATCCTGCTCTAAAAGAAGGCCAGGTAAAAGGTGCATATAAGCCAGGAACCCACTCCTGCTGTTTTGGTGAGCGGCCCTTGTGTGTGCTGGGCAGCCTGGCTGAGGCAGCAGCTGCCTTCGCTGCAGTGCAGTCTGGTGTTAGGGCACTTCAAAGAAAAGTGAGCTGGTCATCTACGCCTAACCGGATGACATGGGCATCTGAGGGGCAGCACAGGGTTTTGGGGTGTGATGCCAAGAGTGGAATTTCAGGCATGTCAGAGCCCCTACAGCCAAGCGTCTTGATGCTGAACGCCGCTGTGTTTAAGTCCTGTTGTGATCTGAGCCATGCTGCCTGATGCGTCACTGACGGTAGTGACATGACGGGAATGTCTGCCCAGTCCAGTTGCTGCTTTTAAAATTTAATAGCAAAAGCAGAGTATTTATTCAGGACAAGCAGTGTGCAAAGATCAAGGATTAATAAATAAAAATTTTTAAAATCTTGTAGCCAAAGCTGTTTTTAGGACTTGATGTACCCTAGTAATTAAATCTATGCTGTAACCATGGCCATGTACTCTAGTCCTCTTTAGAGCAGATTTCTGCTGCAGAGTTGGTGTCAGTCGCTATTTTCATTTGCATGTGTCTCGTGAGCTGCTTTTCAGGTTACATCTGTCTCATCCAGGCATCAGAGTCAATTTCTGTAGGCTGTACCTTTCTCATGAAGACAGGCTCTTTTAAACCAAGAAGATGGAGCAATTTGCTCATATAAATTGTCAATATGCCAGAATTTGCTTGCTTTTACTGGTAACGTTACCACGTCTTGTGGAAGCACTGTTCTTTGGGCAGGTGAATTCATGGACTTGGCTCCTCTGAAGGCAGGCGTGGTGCTGTGAGGCAACTGATTCAGCGAGAGGTGCACTGCCTGGCTCAGTAAAAGGGCACAGCCTGCCTGCCGAGCACTGCTGCTCAGTGGTCATGAGCAAGGCGTTTTGCTGACAGAAACGCAGGCTGTGGTGGTACCGCACCAGCGGGGCTCTGTTGGTCTGGGCCAGGAGGTGCTTGACTGAAAGAGCTTCCATGCTTTGTGCACAGTGGTCCTGTGCAGCCAGGGGCAGGGCTTTGCAGCAGTGCAGTGGGTGGGAAGATGGCCCAACACCAAATGCTTTCAGCCTGTCTGCTTCTGCACTGGGAGAAAGGCTTTGTGAAAGGTTCTGGAGCTGCGGGTGGAGGCTGCCACAGCAGTGTTAAAACCAAACTGTATTTTGTGCCACCCCATGCCTTCTGCTGAGCTTTTTGGTGCTTGTATGTGCCTTCTGAATATGTGGGTTGCTTGCATGCAACTACACAGGTTTGTTTTGTTTTGTTTTGTTTTTTCATTTGGTTTATTTATTTAACTTAGCAAAGGCTACTTTTTTATTGAGAATTACCTATTTTTGTAACTAATTTTTTTAAAAAAAATGTTTTGGATAATTGTAGAACACATAGTAATAGATTTAAGTGGAATACCCGATTTATGGTTGTAAAGCACAGAAACTAGGAAGTCTTACTAAGTCTGCCATTTTTCAGTGTTAAAAATAGATAAGCTTGGCCTCAAAGATTTGATGCAGGGAAGACTCCTATATTCTCGCTTTGTTCCCTCCACTTATCAGGATGATCCTTTTCCTGAGTCGCTCCATACTTCCTTTTCCAGGATGCTTTATATACAGGAGGTCCAGATGTTAGTTAAGTCAGTATCTGATTTCCTGAAATAGATAATTTAATGTCTATACACTACATGTTTCTTTTCAAGGCTCAGAATTACCTTTATCACATGGTAATCTTGTGTTATTTCATTTACAGTATTTTAGTTTTCACGTAGTAGCTGAAGTTACATGCACTCAAGACTTTTGATCTATTGCTTTGCCTTATTTTGACTGCAAACTTTCTGGAGGGGTATGGTTTATAAGAGGGACAAACTGATTTCAGTTTGGCACATGGAGAATGCAAATATAGTTGGAGATTGCACAAGAGCTGTGCCCTCTTGTGTTCACTTAGAAAAGCAACTAGGGTAAGAAAAAGCAAGCCTGAAATGAAGTTGGTAGGAGCTGTTATCACACATCTTCAGTCTGATCATACAACAGGTCTCAATCTACAGAAGTACGTGCATTCTACATTTCCAAAATGTGATGATTTCTCCTCTTCTCTGCCTCGGGCAGTACATGTTAGATCATTTTAGTTTAATTTCAAAATAAAAGAAGCCAGAGTGTAAAAACACAAAATAATTGACTGCAATAATATGTAAAAAGAGTAAATATTTGCAAAATCATAATTGGGTCAATTTCACTCCCCAGAAAGGTATCATACAATATGTATGATGATGTGACAGTAGTAGAAGGTTTACAGATTAAACCTTACAGATAACATTGTGTCAGTTTTTTTAGAAAGTGATTTGTTATGCTTCGTGCTTGGCCAGTGAAATTGTTTGATGATAGGAAAGCATTCAGTTAATTAAATCCACGTTGTGTTGTGAGTTAACAAATACGAGCACCAAACAAAGCTGCAGTGAATTATGAGCTTGGCTTGTTTCTAGTGGGGCTCTAGGTAGTTGTAACTTGTCTCCAATAAGCTAAAATCAGCAGCAAAATCTGTGATTAGGTTGTTTTCATGTTTGTCAAAATATATTCAAATTCCAGTGTAGTTTATTCACAGATGTATTGGAATACACTAATGCATGGTTTATTTGTTGTTGGTTTTCTTTTTTTTTTTTTTAATTCATTTTAAAATACTAACTTGAAATTGATTTGTCTGCTGTGCACCTCCTGCCATAGGCTTTACTTTTTTTCCTGAAGAGAACTGCGATATGTGTAAGTCAGGTCTTAAGCTTACCTCTTGTTTCATGAGGATAATATTTTGGTTTGTGTGAAGTACCATTATTTTTAAAACAGTACTGTTATTGTTGAGTATGTTGTGTTTTTTTTTGTTGTTGTTGTTTGTTTTTTTTTTTTTGTTTGTTTGTTTTGGTTTTTTTTTGTTTTTTTTGTTGGTTTTTTTTTTGGTGAGAATTACCATTACAGTGGATTTTTTTTTGGTTTTGTTTACATTCTGACATTGCTGAATATCTATGTATCAGTGCCATGTTATTTGTAATACTTAAAACATCTCAGTAAGGATTCATTTAATGTAGATCAGACCCTTGCTTTAATGGTTATTGGTGCAGTGGGAGGGAATCAGTCTGGAAAATAAATAGTTTGCTTTCTTGGGATTATGATATGTAAAACTGGAGCGGCTCAAATGTGATTTTGGGTGTCATTAGAAATCAGAAACAGCCAATTTGGCTAGGTCTCTGTGAACCTTTTGCCAAGTCTAATCTGAGTTTCTTGTCAGCCTGACTAATTTCAGAGGTTTTCTTTTGCAGGAAATTGTATTGTTTACTCGCCGTGTGGGGACTTCGACCCAGATAGAGCATGTGCGTATGAAATGAGATCATTTGCTGGCTTGGAATGAATATTGTTTAATAGCTTAGGTTGGTACTCTGGTTTAAAAACAACAGCAACAAAAAACTGAGATGTGGGTTATGTAAAGGACAGATAAATCTTGAAGTCTGAATGAACTGTCAGATACTATGGCTTTTTAGTTTGAGTGGCAATATTTGTGAAGAACTTTCACATGTTCTTACAAGAAGTATAAGATATATACCTACTTGAGAGGCTTAAAAGTCATGTCCATATTGATAGTGTATTTATTTGAGCAGTCTTATATGAAAGCATTTTCCTGTTTGGAGCATAACTGATGGATCAAGGTGTAAAAAAAAAAAAAATTCAGAAGAATAGAAACCCAGATGGCATAAATCTGATAATTCACTTTACTAAAGATACCTGAGATAAATGGAATGGCTGGACCAAGAAAAAAATAGTTTCTTAATAAGGTTACCCATATCCCTCATCTCTGTTGGTGCTGCGTGCATGGCCAGGTCAAAACAAAGCTAACTCTTAGCTTGCTGTTTATTTTCTTTAATTGTAGGACAGCTTTGCTGTATTTCATTAAGTGAGAGTCCAGCTCTGGGAAAATCACTGTGTCTACTAGAATACTGCTCAGACTGAATCCTTACAGATGACACTTGTAGATCACATGTGCTGTAGCAAAAACAAAAACCGAAAACTTGATGTTATTGGCAGAAACATTCACCGTAGTTTAGTGCTAAGGATATGTCAAGTATAAATCATTTGTGATCTTTGCTTTTGTTACAGAAAGCAAAAGCTACTTTTAGGCATTTGTTTCCTACCAGAACCTAGCAGCAATGAGGTTTGGGCCTCATGGTATAAATGTAAGGCTTGTTATACTTTGTGTGTAACCAATGGAGTTAAATTAATCACCGTTCTGAGCGCTGGTCTGGGCTTTCTGTTTATATCATGGTTTGTATTATTGTTTTGTGGCCAGTTGCCTTGGAGACTCATGTGATTAGAGGCTCCAGCTTACAATTGCACTTATTTACGTACAACCTGTCTATAAACCGTATCTCCTCAGAGAGTTCAAGGCATCCCCACTAGCTCACACTGTGGGAAGCCACATACCTCCTACAACCATCTGGGACAAGATTTCTTGGGAGGAAGCCTGGTTCACATAGACCTGAGTGTTTATGTCCTCTCCTTCCAAAGCTTAGTATTTTCTGTGGAAGCCTGGCTTACCTGTAAGGCAAGGATTTGCAGTCCATTTCAGTGTTACTGTTTTTTTAGCTTTGGGAGTATTGGACCTTAATTGTCCTACTGTGCTGGATCCACTGTAGCCACCTGCTGGGGAAATTATGGCCACCTGGCCTACTTTTGACTATATTCCTCTTCTAGGCTGCTGTTTTGAGCTGTTCAAGGCCTGCAGCTGAATAGAAGGCTATGGTACCTGCCAGAGTGAATGGTGAGTTTTTCATCCGTGCTGCCAAGATGTTTCTGTCTGAGATGCTTTCTGTAAGGAAAGACAATAAACTGCTGTAAACATGAATTCAGAAAAAGGTGGGATAGGAGTGCCACATCGTAGGAGTACGGCATGAGTATGGAATTGGAGAACTTACAGAGAAGATGTAATTTTCTGTATAAATCTGCTTCTTTGGCTGTTTGAAAGCAGTTAGATTTGGATAAACTATTTCTCCAGATATTCCACACAATCTCTTTCAGTTACCCGCGTGTAGTTAATCTGATCATATAACCCTTTGCTCTGATCCTCCTGATCCAGTAAAGTTAGAGTATTCGACATTGCTCTGTAGTTAGATGAGCATCTAAAACTTCTGGGCTTTCAAAGGACAAAAAATATTGCTGCTGAGTCCCCAAAGTGTCGTTCAGTTCTAGTGCTTCTGATGAAGAACTGTTAGTCTGCAAAATGAAAGTCACTGACACTGTGGTAAGTTAAAAAAAAAAAATAAAAATAAAAATAAAAAATTATTTCAAAGCTACCTTGTGTGACTTGAAATGTGACAAAGTTGTAAGACCCTGAGAAAGGATACAGTGGGAATGGTAGATGCGGCAGCCCATTGTTTAGTGTAGATTTTCCTGAACAGAGAAGTTTGGAGTTTTTGTGAAATTCAGGGGTAATTGAAACCAGTTCCATATTACCTGAAAAAAAACATTGAAAAATCGGTATCAATCGCCTATGGAGTATAGCCACTCAGTTAATTAGAGTATAAACAACTATTTCTAAATTAAAGTGGAAAGAAATAGTCTTATTTCTGAAATATTACTAAAGATATGGGAAAACACTTTGGTGTTTTGGTGTCTTGAGACTGGACTATGTGATCTATGAGTCTGTATGATCCTTAAACAATATGCATGCTTTGTGTATATATATCACTTCAGAACTGATACTCAACATTGTTAGATGCTTTCAGTAGAAACCCCAAGGGTCCTTTTAATCTTTATCCTCTGAAACAACTTGTTCTGTCCTTTAGAATTTAGGGTTGGCTTGTTTGTTTATTGTTTTATAGAAATAAAATTATATACTGCAACGTTGTTTTCTTCATGTTTTGAGCTTTCTCAGTATTTTGTGATATTCTCAACTGGTCAGACTTCTTGGTCCATTTAAGCATAATTATAGCAAGTAGAAAGAGCTACAGTAAAATAATATTGTACTATACTACAGTCATTTTCAAATCAGCATTAACTATGATAGGCTTTGTTTGGTGACACAGACATGATCACTTGGAGTAAATAGAAAAAAATGCATAAAAAGAATGTTAGATGTGATCAGATGCATATCCTTGTTGCCTTCAAGTGTTTAAATGCAGGGATATAGCTGAGTAGAATCCATGTTCTCAACAATATAACTGTGATCCTGAAATGTGGTATCTGCTGCTTTGATTTCAGCTCTGTCCAGACTGCATACTCCATTTGATTTTGGAGCTCTGTAGATACTAGAATTGTGTACTTCAGCATGCTCCCCCCCAAAAACAAACAAACAAAAAACAACAACAAAAAAACTGCCCCCAACTTTTTTAGTCAGGGGCGTGTTTAGGGCAAACCAGGTGCAAGAGCTTTAGGTGGAGGGTCTGACAGTCTTGCTCAGGGAGCTCCTGGTCAGTGGTTGGAGGATCAGGCTCCCCACAGCATATAGGAGTTACCACCACTGTCCTTTGAAACGTGCCAGAGGAAAAGGAAAACGACAACTGTTTATCTCAGTCTGACTAGCTGGAACCAATGTCATAAAAGTGGGAGACCCTGCTTCAGTTCCCTCTGCAGCTTGGCAGGAGTGTGGGGTTTTACCCCCTGCTTTTGGGGCCAAGTGTTCTCAAGGTCAATGCTTTAGTACATAGCTTTTACGCCTATCTTTTATAGGACATAATTGCAATTCTGCTCCCACTGTGCTACTAGTTCGTACTCTTCTTTCATATGTAGGTCTGTAAGAAATCAAAACATGTACGTTGGTGTTAGAAGCAGCTTTCCTTTCGCCTACATACCCAGATTTGATTTATAATCTGGATGTTGTCAGCATCTGACTCTAATTAACTGGATAAATGAAGTTGAGAAGATCTTGACTGAATTAGCAGTTGAAGAATGCATCTTACCAGAAGCAGATGGAGAGAAAAACCAGTGTGTTTAGTTTATGGCCATTCCCCTGGTTTATGGCCATTTCCTATTTTAAGGGAAAAAGTTCTGCCAAATCAATTCTTGTCAAATGCTAATTAAATTATAGTGATGATTAATCCTGATATAAATACATTATTTCAACGTTTAGGAGAGTTATAAATAGTTTGAAGACTTAAGAGCAGTTGTGAATACATACTTAATCTGGTGTGCATTTGGGAGAGAGAAAATGCCCATTAGATAATTCAGTGACAGTTTATATAGTTTAATTTATCCTTAGTAAATAATGTTTGTTGTTCTTAGCCTCTGTTGTAGATAGAACTCAACTAAATCTTTTTGTTGCTGAAAAATTCCTCATAGTGACATTTATACTCTTCTCTTTAACATGTTACTTTTCTTTCTGGAGATCTTAGAGTTGTATAAAAAAACAGCAACCGTTGCCATTTCCAGGCTGTGTAAAAAGAAAGTGAAGCAGGAAGGTACTCCTGAGGGTCACTGAACAGGCTCAGAATAAATTGGGTGTCTACTAGCTAGTTCCTCCATCCAGTGCCTTAAATGCTGGGAAAGGAGTATCCTTTCATGGCATTTTCTGCTATTAATACTGCAAATGCTAGAAAAGCCAGCAAGTAACCCAAGTGGCTGTACTACCCAGCATATAGTCTTATTCTTACCTTTGACTAGTACATGAATAATGTGGGGGGGAAAACACTACTGTGCATTGATTTAAAAAATAAAATCCCCAACCTTACTTTCAGAATGTTTTACCCACTGCAGGGAGAGCTTAGCCCCTTACTCATTACTAGTGAAAAGACGTCCTCAAAGAGGTAGCGTGCCTTGCTGAAGAGCTGTTAACACTGTTACTATGCTGCACAACTTGTTTTTTCCAGCCAGCCGCTCTGGTCACCAGTCAGTGCTCCTCAGGAATGTGTTTGGAGGCAACCTTTAGGGAAAGCTCCATTCGGGTTCCAGATTGATGAGGTAAAGCAACAGACCTTAGCATTTCCTTAGTCCATCACAATGGCGCCTGCAACACCTCAGTTCACCACTGTGCTGGCAGATACATAAAACAAAGTTTAAGGTTAATTTATTGATAGCGGAGAAGAGAGATCTCTGCTCGTTCATCTGCAGCATTCTATGAATTATATGCTTATGTAAGGTGAAATGTTGAATTTTTGTATGCACTGTAATTTATTATGCATTTATTGCTAATAGATGAGAAAGGTTTGCCACATTCTAGTGGTACACACTATATGTACAATCTGGAAATAAATATTTTTGGCTTTGTAAAACAATTTTATACATTGCCAGTATCTGTAATCTTTAAAAAAAAAAAAAAAATGTTTTCAATAAACAAAAAAACCTTGTGGTAGACTATTGCATCTGCCATAGTATGGAGACAAATAGTATGTGTGTGAAAGTGACAGCTAGTGAAAAGAACATAACAGTATCCTGTTACACATTTGCATCAATTATACGGGGCAAAACACTGTGTCACTGAGGGAGCGTTCTGTGGTGGCCACCAGTGTTTTCCTAGGTGAAAGGGTAATTATTTTGCTGTTAGTTCTTAATTTATTAATAGTCAGCACCAAATGTTAGGGTAAAGGATTATTCCAAACACAGTGACAGATCAACTGTGTGGAAGATGTAGTGATTTTGCTGCTGATAAGAAAAGCTATTAGTGTAAAGATAAAGGTCAGTTTGGAATCTGAATGCCATTGACTGGCATTTAAGAGAAAATGAAGAGTGAAATGAAACTCTGTACTGGTATAACCTGGTACAAGTATATAGAGGTAAGTGAAGCTGAAGGAGCCATTCCTGCTAGCTATTTTGGTTGTACTAGTAGTATACAAGAAACACTCAAGATCCCAGTTCAACTTGCATTTAAATCAAAGAGTGAGTTTTCCAAGACACACATGTACCCAGACTATAGCAGATGTTACTAAAGAAATTATGTTCAATCTGTACTGAATGTTTTTAGTAACCTTTCTTTTTTTTTTTTTAATGTTGAGTTTTGAATGTGAAATGATTTTAAAACAAAAAAAATAAGCCTGGTATTTTTGTGTTTTGAATTCTTTGCACTGATAGTGATGTGCTGTAGATCTATGTTTCTGTAAGTAACACTCATGTATGTCCATCAGATTTTCCAAACCGCAAACTAATCAGTGGTGCTTGAGGGGAGATGGAAAGACTTAAAATACAAGTTTGTTTTTTGATGATATGTCTGAAAAATCAAATGAACTTCTGATGACTTCTTCAGCTCATATACCTCAAAATTGCTAGGAAACCAAATGCTCTTAATCTTCTACTAAACTTAAACATGTCTGTGTAAAGCACACAAGTATAAGATTGTGTTGAGACTTGTCCAGAAGGAACACAGATTCATTGTGTTCTTGCAGGGGTGACATTTAAAAAGTGAGATTGCCCCTGAAGAACACTTAACCACTAGCTTGTTCTCATTTGAACCAAGAGTGCTCCAATGATGCAGCCTTTTCTACTGGAGAAAGTCCTTGTTATATGAACTGTTTTTGACTTTACAGATAAAGAAACCTGAAAAATTTGTTTCACATTTAGCCAGATGTCTGCAGCAATAGCTGTAGATGACTGGCATGCTGTCTAGCTGTATGCAATGCGGCATTCACAGCTCATATGTACACAGTACACAGCTCCTTAAACGCTTTGGTGCATGTAGAAACAGAAAGACATCCAAGAGCTTTCTTGGATGTTTTTGAACTGTAACATCTATAAAATTAACTGGGTGAAGTACAAGGAGAATTGCTTGCCTGTTTCACAAAAGCAAACTTCAGTTTTTCTTGAATGTTTGCCTTTATTACGTTGGGTGAGTTTAAGAATCTCTCCTTCATATACTATGTTTTTTGCTCAGTGACAGATTTATTATTAAGGAGAGAGGCTATATGGGAGATAGTGGGAGAGGAGTGAAAGATATATAGAAATACATTATTTGATTTTTGAAACCGTGGAATTACTTCCTTGTCTAATGAAGAATGTAATGAAATGCATTAAGAAACCATTGCCTCTCCCTGTCTCCTCAAGGCCTGTGGAAGAGAGCGAAGGGGTTTTGCCTTCTTGTAAACACTCAGAGACGATCACCAGGGCAGGGGGGGTCGTTCCGCACAGGCACCACCGAATAATGGAGCAATGGGATGGGTCAGAGGGGATGGGATTAGCTGTCTGGGAGGAGGGCAGCAAAGAACCAGGAATCCTGTAGGCTATGACTAAGTTTAAACACAGTTCAGTAGGTGCAACTCAAGTACACCAAAAGTCATTTCTGTTCTTTCACTGCCTCAGTGGCTTCATTCTTCACAATAGCTCTGCAAAATAGGCAACCTTGGGAAACCTGGGTTAGATTTTAAGCATAATTTCTAGAATTTTTACATTTCTTAATTTTGAATAAATCTTAAATACCCAAATACTGTGTAGTAGGACAGGAAAAAGCATGGTTTTCTGGCTAAGTTGCATTCTGCAGAATTTGAATTGACTGAAAAAGGTGAGTTATTGGTGAGATGCTACCTTTCTTGCTATGGACTGATCTTTCTTTTGGGATCGTCTTTTGCATAAAATTGACACAGTGTTAGGTTGTTCATGGTTCTTATTTTATTTTACTTTTATTTCAAGATGTCTGATAAGTGCTCAGCATGTTTCTGTGCTCGAGGTTTGATCATGCTTAGCCATTTGCTAGCTCTGCCAATGAGAAAACCACAGGGGGTTGGCAAAGCTATTGACAATGCCTTTTGCAGTGTCTGAGCACAGTAATAATAAACTGGGCATTGCCCTTCATTCTGTCTGGTTGGAAAAATCACCTGTGTATTTACATGAAACAACAAACCAGCTGCTGTGGAATTTGAGTCCAACCTATGACCTTGCTTACCTGAAATGCTTCTGATGCTTCTAAAACAGCAGGATAAACACATTGTAGGTGACAGCTTGAGAGGTTAAAGGAAAGAGGGTATTTTGCATATGATGAGACAATCACATAACTTTTTGTTGCAGCTACTGAAACTGATTACATGGAAAAAAAAAAGAGTATTTAACTCGTGTTTTGCTTCATTTAGTGAGTTAAAGAGAAAATAATGACAATGTAATACCCTGTGGCCAGCAAGTCAGGGGCATCTTGATAGCTACTCAGTTCAAGGCAAAAACACAACTGAGGATTAGATGAATTGGAAATTTTTCAGTTGTGTTTTAAGTGCTGGATAAAAGCAGTAATTTATTACATGACACTTATGCACATTGATGCAGTTCAAGAATTCCACAGAACTGATACTGCCTTCCAGACAAATATTACTGTGAGTAACAGTATATTTTGTGATAGCAACTTGGCCTTCACTAAAGTTTCACTTCAGTGCAGTTGATAGCACCTCAAGGACCTTAGCTGAGATGTGGCTGACTAGTAAGAATCCTTGCAGTAGGTAGTTTTGCATTTACCAGCAAACATAAACTGCATGAACCATTAATGGTCAGAAATTATTTTTATTAGGCTGAAACAAAGTGTCAGTGGTCACAAAAAACTTGTTTTAAAACTTTGAACCCCACTAAGTATTTTTATTTTGAATGTAACAGCTGCAGTTTCCTCAAAATCCATGGTTTGACCATAGTGCTGATTCATGATCATAGCATTCTCTTCCCATGACACAGAATAGAGGGCTTTCCCACAAAACAGGTTATAATGCTTGAAAAAATATTCCTTGCTGGTAAGCAGAAATGATTTTGATGGCTCCAGGTAGGTGAGAGGAATAACAGAAACCTGCTTCAACACTACAGATACACGACCATTATTCTGATCGCTCAGCCTGATGCTTTTGCTCTTCACTTTGAGTGCATCAATGAGCATAAATAAACCACATTTTTACTGGTATTTCAATTGTCAGCCTAGTGAAATGTATCAGAAGTGCCATATTGCTAATATTTACAGCACAAGGTATGTTTAAATAGTGAGAAATTCAATTCTTAACTAGGGTGCCGTCATAGACGTGTGGATTTTTAAATACCAGTGGGACCCTTCTGTTCAAATGGTTTGACCTATGTTATTTGGAGCAAGCATTTCTGGCTAATAAATCATCATGGAGCTTGTAATTCCTGCTTGAGCTATTTGGGAAAAGACCTATTCTATTTCTGTTTGGGAAAAAGTCTTTCTGAAAGAAAAATTTCAAGTGATGGAGAATGCTGGGTATATTGTTCCAATAAATCACCATCACTGTTAAAGTATTCTTCTCTTTTAGTCTGCTTTGGCTTCCAGCAACTGCATCTTTTTTTTTTTTTTTTTTTTTTTCCCCTGGATTAAATCCTCAGTATTCCTGCTATTTGTATAAAACCAGGTTTTGCTATAGCTTTTTTTTTTTTTTTTTTTTTTTTTAATTATTATTACTATTCATTGCCTCCAAGTTATATAATTATTCCAGTTTTTTAGGGTTTGGGTGAGATTGCCATCTTGAAAGTAGCATCTTTTCCTAAGCATTACCTTGTAATTGGTTACATTAGAATTCAGCTGAGATTATCTTGTGTAACTGATGTAGCCCAGCTCACTGTTAAGGATAGTGGCACTGGCTGAAAGCCAGGTCTCTGACACCACTAAAAACACGCCTCTTAAAAGATTCCACATTTATGTAGTTTTTGCTCTCTCTTCTCTGGTTTTCAGTCTTTATGTAGTGAAGTGCTCATTATTTTTTATATAGTGACACATGTCATGTTTGCAAGTAAATGTCATGCAGTTGCATGTGTTATAGACTGTGGTTAGAGTTAACCAGTTACCTTATCAGTTGGTTTTGTAATATATGTATTTTTTAAAGGGTTGTCAAGCTCTACTTTCCATATAACTATACTGATTGTTGTTAATTATACTGCTAGCCTCTAGTCCTGTTTGCATACACTGACGTGTCACAAATTATCTTGAAATTGATGTTAATTTGACTGCCTGTAGTTAATTGGGTCATCTGCTACTAAACTTCACATAATGATAAAACAGTAGGATTTTGCCAGCTCTACAATTTATTCTAAGAAGAAACACTTAGTTCTTGGAAAAAAAAAATAAAAAAAAAATTCAAAGATCTGCCTGTCTGGTCCTGCATATTTAAAAATCTTTCCTTTCAGTGTTTAGTGTTTCACATAGTACCTAGTGAGTCGTAGTGTAGGAGGCATTTCCTTTTCACAGTGAAACAGTAATACTTCATTCTGCCTCTTTATGATGCAAAGCAGAAACCTGCTATAATCTTCTAGCCTTTTGATGTCATGGTTTAAAATATTTTTATTTTGTCAAGTATCTGACCTATATTGTGTCTATTTTTTATTATTATTTTTATTTTTTAATACCTAATAGCAAAAGCTCAGATAGTTTGATGCATACTCATTTTGGAAAGCACATCTTATATTTCTCAAGAGTATTTAAAAAAAAATCTGCAATTGTTTTCCAATAGTTTCATAAAATGAAGGCAGAGAGTCCAAGTGTGTGATTTTGGGAACCTAAGAGTTGGGGGGGGAGGTAAATGCAAAAACAGGAGCTATGGGTTTGAGATAACAACTCAGGCTGTGTTTATGTTAGCAAATGTGGTGGCATGGTTTAAACGTCTCTATAGATTAGAGAAATCAGTGCTGAGGACTTGATGTCTATACTATACATGTTTTGGGGTTCTTTGAACAAGCTCTAGTTTGGTATTGCAGATGAAATGCGTGTTAGGATTTGGAGTGTAGCACGGTAGGTGAGAGTAAGCTGAAATCCACTTTGAAAGCTGATGTGTGATTCTGAACAAAATGTAAACATAGATAGACTCCAGGCTGATGCTGTTTGGGTTTTACAAGTGAGGCTGCCTGTCTTGGATACTCTTCTGTGCAAAATTGGATCACGTTTCCATGCTGATAACTTTCTGTAGCGTTACCTGAATGCAGGCAGTGACCCACATTGCACTAGACCAAGAGTTCCCTAGCATTTGCCAAGGGTCTGCACAGGTTTGTTGGGATTGTTAATCCATACAGAAGGGAAGCTTTCATCTCAGAATAATGGGCAGGATAATGGGCAAAAGGCATTGCATTATCAAATGTACCAAATTAAAATAAATAATTCTGTGCAGTAAAGTCAAATTCAATTTTTCAGAAAACAAAATTTGGCTTTTATCTTACTGCTAATTCTGTTCCTACATGAGAATAGCTGTGGCATGTTTTGCAGCACCCACACCAAAACAAATTCTTATGGAAGTTGAGGTACACTATGAATACTTCATGAGATGATTATTTATTTATGATAGTTATGGTTTCATTAAAAATGGCACTACCTGCTGGGCAGCACAGCTATGCTTTTAACAGTTTTTATCAGGTTGTTAAAATTACACAGATAATGAATATTTCAACAGCGAGAAAGAGCAAACCATTTGACGAACTACATTTGTTCAGTACCTCTTGCTACCAAAAATGGCAATGCCTGTTAATTTCTGTAAATAACCAAAGCTGCGTGTTAAGAAAGGGAACTTAAGGTTGCCCACAGCAATGTCAGTAAGTCAGAAGGGTGATTTTTCCGAAGTAGCAAATTAATATCTAGAGATAATTTTAGTCCATGCATATTACTGATTTTTAAATTACAATTTTAATTCCCCCTCCTCCCCCCAGTCAATAAAGTGATTAATATACGCTGGTAAAAAATGATAGGTTTTAGGTATGGATAGACATTTTTGCTATTCACTATTTATAATTAGAATTGTGAGTATTATACCATGATTTTTTGTTGGTGAATTAGCTTAGTGTAGTTACAAGAATTTCCACTTGGTGGAGCTTTATGATTGAATTTTTAATACATAAAATTTTAAATATTTGTGATTCACACTTAGTAACTTGTCCACTGTGATGAAACAAAATAATTCTAAGAAAGTAAAATGAAGAGTAAATTTCAGGCATTTAGTACTTCTTTTCACTTGATTCTTGGATCAAACAATGATTTTTCATAAGGTGTGACTATATCACTTAAATTCCTTGATTTGATTAATTTTAATCTTTTGAAATCAGGGTAGTTTAATAGCTACGATCATATGACAATGATAATGTGTAGTAGATTGATAAATGTTTATGAGTGTATATATTTATATGCATATATATTAAAAAAAAATCCCAATTTTTTAAAGTACTTTTAAACTAAGGTAGTGTATTAGTAGTGTAAAATAAACTTTTATTCTTACTGTATGGCTTTTTATTAAGTTATGTAACTTCCTAAATAATTCTGGAAATTACTTTCTCAAAATGCCGTGCCTGAAATGCTATGACTTTGTCATGGGAGAGAGTCAAAAGTAGACTGGATGAGGCCATGAGCAACAGGATTTAATGTCAAAATTAGCCCTGCTATGAGCAGAGGGCTGCACCAGGTAACTTCTTTCAATCTAAATTATTCTGATTCTGTAAGGGAAATTTTTAGCTATGGATCATGATGACAGACAGGCACATAGCCCCTAACTTGACAGTTTCGGGTTTTGGTTTGACTGATTTGTAAAGTGGAAGATTTTGGAAGAAGTAACATTTTGATAAGATTGTGGAAGAATGGAAAATTCGGTATATAAATAAGGAGAGGGCTCTCTTGAGAGCAATTGATGTGCAATATAATAGAATTGCTTTACCCATCATCAAAATACGTCTACATAAGATGTAGCAACATTTCAGCACTAATAGCCGGCAATGAACATGCTCCTTCACACATTTTTGTAGCCTAGATGAGTATTGCTGTGGGAGACCTCAGTTCCCTCTTATGTATGTTACATGTAGTTTAAAGAGATTACACCACTGAGGGCTTTCCACTCTGGTGTTTCCATCAATTTTTCCTATTTTCTGAGGGATTCTGCTATCCCCCATGTCCCCAGTTCAGGCTAGTCTAATTTTCCAGACTTTTGAATTGTTACATTAATTTTTCTCTGAAATTAACATTTATTTCTCAGTGTTTATTATTTATTATTATTTTCATTATTATTATTATTTTAGTAAATGATATAATATCAATTGTAAATAGCAAAAACAAAAAATGGAGGCTCTGTAATACCTATGTATGGATGTTCTCTTTGTCTGGTTTTCTTTGCCTTGTCCGTCTCTGAGGTGGGCAAAATTTATGTATATACATCCAAAAATTTAAATTAATTAAAAAAAAAAATAGTCTGGGGTATTCTTGTCTTAGGCTTTAAAAATTAAGAAATACAATTTCTGAATATTGTTGGCTGTAGAATCTGAAGTAACACATGGGGAAAGAAGGAGGAGGGATAATCATAATAAAAAGATCTATTTTGAAAAATAATAATTTCCAAATATGAGATACAAAATATCAGCTCTAAATGTGGGAAATCCATACAGCAAGTAGTGGACCTCCCCTGACCTGGCTGAATGGAAAAATGTCTTGGAGTTCGAGAACACCTGAATGTACATCTGACAGCAGTTGTCTGAATGCTGCACCGCGCTCGAGCACACCAAAATAAAGGAAACCAGGGCACCTTGTGTGGGGCTGCGCTCAGTGCCACGCACAGGTGATCTGGCAGCCTTTAGAAGGAAAAGGGTTCAGATTCCTCTGGTGGAGCAGTCGGTGTGCCAGCCTCGCCACGCTCCCTGCGTGGCACCACACCGCCCGCTCGGTCCCACACCTGAAGCTGCCCACCTTGGTAAAGTGCTCCTACTCTGCCTTTAGCTGCTGAATCAACTGGAGTGTGTTTGTTTAGTAAGGATGGATTTTAAAAATGTATAGAATGTCCGTAATGAATCTTTAATGTTTTTACTGTTACTCGGCCACCCAACTTTGCCAGACTAGGAAGCAGGAGAAGAAAAAAGCCTAAGTGGGGGAGCTGACAACAGGGATCCTGAGGGAAAACATCTGAGAGGGAAACAGCTATCCAGGCCAAACTTCTGTTTATAAAAAATACATCTAAAGGAACCTTGTATGTGCATTTATCCAGTGCTACATATTTCCATAGATCGGCATGTAATGAAGGCAGTTCAAATACTATTAATATTGTAATTGAAAACCATCGTTAGGGTGATTTGTGGGTGATAAATTGGAGCAGACTGAGGAGTGTTTCCTTCTCTCCCCTCCTCACACCTGCCAATGTGCTTTGGAGACGTACAAGTATCATTCTTCTTCAAGCACTGTTGATATCATTGAAGGGTGCAATGTTTTGTTGGCTGCAAAAATAGGGGCCATTCTGTCCTAAATGTCTAATATTTCAGAATTAATTTAAGTCCTGTCCAAGGGAAAAATCTAATAGGAATCCATGTATCATACCAAATAGTTGCCCTAGAGCTCTTTTAAAAATGCCTTCAGTTGTTAAGTTGCAGAAGGGGAGGAGGGAACTGTGAATAACTGAAGAAAGGTGGTGTTTGTGGGGAGAGGTTTCATCTTACCTGGCTTTTCTTCATGTTTGTGTCGAGCAACTTTTTGCTGTGAAGGTGGAGTGGAATCACTGTGTCCTGGAGCCCCACCTTCTCTGCTGCCCAGAGGTGCAGCTTGCTTTTCCAGTCAAGACAGGAAAAATAGTTCAGGCAGAGCCCAGGGACATGGGTGACACTCACAGAGCTGGAGCCACGATCAGAGAGCTTATGGCATGTGGGTTGTCCTGAACATCTTCATACACCATGCACATCTTGCCTTTCAGGGACAGTGTCTGTGGAGTTACTGCCTCCTGCTGGTTTCCCTGGCTCTGAACTTGAACCCTGAAATTGTCTTAGACGGTATTACTGTGGGGTTTGCATCTTTGTTGTTGTGTATAACAGCTTCAAAAACTGCTCAGAGTACCTGTTACGGTAGCATCTAGACTCAGATCCTGGCTTTAATACCTAGTGTTCAAATGGGATTGTGGCAGAAGGAACTCCATAGCTGAGATGTGTGCTGTGAGGTAGGTTTTGTCTGTACTTTAATGCAGGCTTATGACTCCAGTGCATAGCACACTGCAATTTGCACCAGCACTGTCTTTAAACTGAGGTTGTCCTTGCTGAAGAACTGTTGCAGGAATGGTTTTAGGTGGTTACCCAAGTATTCTGTGTCAGAAGTAAAGCTGAAGCTGAAACCAAGTTAAATCAGAGATTGGCTGACCCATCACGGCTCTGTGAATGTGTGTGTGAGGGATGACTGCATGGAAGATTTTTTTAATTTAAAAAAAAAAGGGGGGGGGGAGGTGTAAGATAGTATTAAAGGTGAGTACATTGCTTTGCTGCATCCAGCCTAATTCAGAGTTTCCTTAAAGGCACAGAGTAGATATACAACTCTGAGATTTTTCAAACTCAGAAGTGTGTTTGAAAGCTTCAGAATTTAATAAATGCTATAGCTTGCTGGTTCACATATAATGTATGTGGAAGATTAACAATACTTCTAATAGTTTATTTTAAGGTGCAACCCATAGAGGGAGACGTGGGAGAAACTATCTGATGCTAATGGTCTATTAAAACCCTTCTACGTATGTGTGAGCTTTACATTTTGAAATTTGTCTAAATCTTTTTTCATTCAGCTATAGATTAGCAGAGAATGCAGTCTAGAAACATTACTAGCACTTTTAAAATGGTTTTCTCTCATTTGATAAATTTTGCTTCTTAATAGTTGACTCATGTGCTGAGATTTCACCGTCTCTCTGCTGGAGATCTCATAAAATGCCTGAGCCTCGTACGCTCCATGAATAAACAGTAAAAGAGGACAGAATGATTGAAACCCATCCAGGCTGTCTGTCAGAAGGGCTTGTCTGGTCTTTTCTCCTGGGCAAAGTGTTGCCTTTAGCTGGCAGGGGGGTTAGAGAAGACAGAAGCTGGATGGTGGAGTAGAGGCAGAGCTGGGCAGCAGTGCTGGAGCCAGGGAAAGGTGTTTCATGTGTAACTTCCAGTTCTTATAGTCCGGTGCTTAGCAGAAATGTTTTCCAATATCCAGTGTATTATTAATGCTTTCTGTAACATTTCTTCAGCATTCAACAGTGTCAGCTCAAGGCACTGCTAGACCTATGATGTTTATGTGGTGGTTATGTTTGGAACTTAGTCTCTGCATATTATTTTTTTTAATGATAGGTACTATATAAATGGAAGAAAATGGTTAAACGCCTGTTTAGAATATCTGTAGCGTCAGGATATAGTGACTATCCCATCTGTCTTGGTGGGTGCAGACAGGAATGTTTGTCCGTGTTGACAAATGAAGCATCGTAACATCTCTGTGAGTTCAGGAAGAGGCATTACCTGTTTTATAGGTACGAAAAGACAGACTAGTTTCTTATTTGCAGTATTATAGCCAATCTGTAACGGAATTGGGAAATTTATATCTGCTGTTTTGCAATTCTTGCTTTTAGTGAGAAAATGCTTTCTCATTTGATTTTTTTTATTCTTTTTTCCTTTCATTCATGCCCTTGTCACATACATACAGAACATTGCAAGGCTGTATTGCAGTTGCATAGCTATGTTTGAGCAAATAACATATACCAGCATCTTATAAAAATGAGTAGGTCATTCTATTTTTTAAGTGTCAATTTTAACCTACCCATTTAAAAAGAGTAAATTTGTCTCCAATGGATGAATATTTTAGAGATTTCTTGCATGCTGCTGCTTTTTTTTTTTTTCCAGCTGCAGTAGCTGTGCATTAAATAACCAAAGAAGTAAAATATCTCATGTATAAAAGGTAGCATTTCTACCTACGTGAATGAACTAATGCTTACCCAGCAGAACTGCAAGACATTTGGAAACATAGGAAGACGATTTAATGATGTAGAAATTGTATAGACGCACTGTCTGAAAAAAAAAAAAAAAAAAAACGCTAAATAAGATACATGGCATTGGGTCTTTTTTTTTTTTTCTTTTTCTTTTCACTGAAATGGAAAGAATATTAGTTTGATTTACAGATTTTGGGGCATCTGTAAGCTGTTTTGTTCACTAGTTACTACTGTAGTGTTTACTTCTCAGAAAGTATCGTTAAAGTATTAGATATAATGAAAATCCTTCTACGTTTGGTTGCATGCTGAAGGGATACCTTTAAGTGCTCCACTAAGCACTGTGTATAATTTGTTCTTCATATGTAATTTTTTGGCTTCAAGTGAGAAGTTGTATAAGGGTAAAGGCAAACCTGTGAAAGAGCTAGCACATGAGCTGTTGGTGCTGTAAAAAGCCATATTATTAACTACATAGAACATGTTACTTTGATTTAGAATATGTAATGCAAAACTAATGCGAAAACTTAGAATAAAATGTGACATGCTTTGTCCTTGCTAGTTATGTTTTGCCTCTAGTCAATTTTTAGGCAAACGATCCTTCATTTCTATGGCTTTTAATCTTCAGATGTGAGCAGCGGAAGTTTTTTCACTTCAGCTTTTAGCTGCTATTTAATGAAACATTGATCTGATGTTTTGGTAGAAGAACAGATCTATTACTATTATTGGTGACTTATTTTCTTGTTTCCATTTTACATATTTTGGAGAAAACACTGTAATGTATCTCTCAAAGCTAATGAGAGATTGTTTATTACGGTATGGAAGTCCAAAAAAGGGAAGTATGTTTTCTTTAGAATGGAACTGCAATTTCTCAGATTGCAAGGCTGCTCACCTACGAATGTTTATTTCTTTACTGGTGTGTTCCAGCCTTTGAGTAGCTTAGATTTTCTTTATCCTGTCTAGATTCATTACTCTTATGTAAAAATGTTATAAGAATAGTGGTCTTCCTGGGACTAGGTGTGTGGGGAGCATGTGTGCATCTCTTGGTAAGAGAAGAGAGATGCTTGTTTGAGGTTTTCTTCTGTTACCAAATCTGGGGAAGATTCATATCCTCCTGTGATGGACTTTACATGCTCAGGCTGTTAGCCCGGAATGAAATCAGCTCACAGGATGATAAAACACAAGAATATTGTATTACTGAATATTACAGATGCTCAGATGAGGGAGCTATTGGTCTAGAGACGTGCTAGTGCCTGAGAAAACTGGAAAAAGTATTCTATTTAGAGACTACTCTGCTTATATGTCATTTTCTGTATTTATCTGACCTTTTGCTCATTCTTTATTACTAGGGCAATTTACATAAAATAGGATCTATGCCATTTATGAGTTCATGTGCTCCTGCTGCTTATTCTTCCCTTGAAGTTCTAATCCTTTGTGGCATTTCACCCCAAAGCACTTTACAGTAATTGCTAATTGATATAAAAGGATCACTTCATCCACCCTTGACATGTAGCACCTCGGTGGTGAAACTCAGAAGCTGTTTAACAGTGAGCAGTAGGACTACATAACATTTTAGGACAGGAAGCAAAAAGCCAAACAAACAACAACAGCAACAAAACAAACAAAAAAAATAGATCAACTGTAAATGGATAGGCTATTTACATAGCCAGAAATTAGCTGCAATATCCATTTCAAGATTGGGCTCGGACATCAGGGTTAATATGCCCAGTCTTCAGAAAAGAGACCCATGATCACAGTAAGGGGACAGAATGACTGCCTTACATTTTATTCAGAAACCAGCATCTCCCGCAGTACATTGCTCCTGAAATTCAGGATGGTTTCACAAAATTTATGAATTGGATCAGTGGAGACGTGGAGGAAAGTTTTGCTTCTAGAATCACAGTCTGTGTCCTGCTGCTTCCAGTGTGGCTTCAAGATGTAAGATAGCTTGGCTGTCTTAGTGTGTAAATAGGAACACTGTAGAGTGAGCTGAACGCCTGTTAGGATGGGTTATTTTGCATGTGAAAAGCAGCATCAAAAGGGGAATAAGCTGCAGCAAAAACCCTCCTGAAGGCCTCAGACAGTAAGGTGTTCCCAAAACGCAACCTTGAAGTATGGTATTCTTCAAGGCTGCAACAAGAGGTGCATCTGTCCACTAGGTACCAAGAGGATGATTTTTAATTTATAAAAAAGAGAGAGCGTAAAACTGCCTGGAAAAACTAGGAGGAAAGTGCCCCAGCAAGTGCAGCATTGTTGCTAAGACATGGGTTAACACCTGAGGCTTGGGTGTATGCAGCTACCTCAAATAGGCAGGTCGCTGCCTTTCAAGGTGTTCCCAGTAGCTTCACTTATGGCTGCACGACAAGTTTGATAGAGCATTTTCCCCACTTGTTGGATTCAGTATTGTTTGTGCCTATATTCCTGCGTATCCCTGAGTGATTTCATTAATTTGCCATATAACTATGTAGCAGTCAGTGGCACTTAATTTATTTTACTGATTTATGTCTACCATTAAAAACGAAAGCCCATACAAAGCTTTGAGTGACATGACTGTAATTAAATTTTAAATAACTATAAATTAAAATATAACTGTAAGTTAAAGTTAACTATCAGTTAAAAATAAACTTCACAAGCCAGCAAGCAGTCTTTGCTCTTCAGAGAGAGGTGGCAATTTATCAGCAGACACACTGCAAAAGCCAATTGGTTCCCAGATTGCGGGTGGACGCATTACTCCGGTCTTCCTTGCAGAATGAGTGGCTAAGGCAGTGTTTAAAGGTTTGCTGCTACTTTGACAACTGTGGACCAAAAGGATGCCCAAGTTCAGGGTCCTAGGCATATCCGGGATCCCCAGTTCTTAAGTAAGGATGAGTAAGGATGCATTCCAGTAAGTGCAGAAGTGGCAGTTAATTACAAGAAGAAAGGCTTTCTTTCACTTAAGGTAATCGATCTTTATAATGAATATATTGAGCTCCACCAGTAAGCAGCTCCTGCAGGTTCCAGAGCATGTGTCATATACTTGCAGTGTTTATAATGTGGAAGAGCCTTGGCAAAGTCTGGGTCATCCTGTAAGCTGTTTCTTATGAATGTGGAAATCTTAATCTATGCTTGGACATAAAATTAACTTCTGTGAGACTGCTAGAAAAGTTTTAATTTAGAAATACCACGTTTCTGTAGCATTTTCTAAAGAAGCTGAAGACCTGTTCATTTTGCATTTCTCAAGGACATAGAAGTGTAATAAAAACATTTTGACCTGCTCTTTAAATGAAATTTGGTTATTTAAATATTATTATACTTCCAAGTTAATTCTGAATCCTTCTATCCAAAATCTAAGAGAATAGTTCCAGAGAGGAAAAAAATGTATTCAGACAGACATAGTTTCAAGAATGGATGGGTCTGTGAAGGCAAAATGTGCTATGCTATCTTTTTCAGGGACTTCAGGATTTCTCTGCCTGCTTTACCTGTTGGAGATGTGCATTGTGGTACTTTTTTCTGGTTTGACTTAGACAGTACAGTAGGGCCTGTGCTCCTGTGTTAGGTGTCCAAGTGCAGTAAGGAGGATGGGACTTGGAGGAAGGAAGAGTCAGTTGGGTGGAAGTGGAGAAACCCACCAAGAAAAATCAAGAGGCTGCTCTAGTTAAATGAGAAAAGAGCAGAGGAGTACATGCACCCTGTTATTTATGGCACTTCCACAAACAGTTAAGTTCCTTGTAAAACATCAGGCTACAAAGTCAGGCTGAATTTGAGAAGGTTTGTGAGCTTGCCATTTCATGGCTGTTTGTCCCGGACTGGGGAGATACTGTTTGCTGAAACTAGTAACCTTATCAAATATGCACAAGATTTATTTAGCCATGAGGCTATCATTGCATAAAACTGCCAGGTGTTTCACTGGAATCAAGCTGCTCGGAGCTGGAGCAGAGATGATGGCACGTGGGACAGGGTGGTGGGGGCACAAAACAGAGACAGTTGGGAGTAAGAGTAGTTTTAAGCTTATTTCTCTGCCTTGTGCCGGCATAATGCTCTGCTCAGAGCAGTGCCTCTGTGGAATCCACTGTTTGCTTTTCATCCAATATTTAGAAGGTATCTGCCTACTCCGTTCTTTCCAAATAAAGCACTTAATGGTTACCCAGTGATGATGTGTAAGTATGTTAAATGGGAAATCTTATGTTAAAGTGGAAAAAAAAATCCCTGAAACTTTTAGTAAAGTGGTATAAATCAGATAGTGTCTTTTGCAAAGATTAGTTTTTGATGTGAAAAATTTAGTCAGACTGTTCAGTATGAAATTAATTTTGAGCAATGTGAAACAGTTTACCCAGTGCTGTCACTTAACAAATAGCACTGAACTTTTATTATATTTATGTCGTGGAAATATTTATTCTCTTATTGTTGTTAGTTTGTTTGTTTGTTTTTAACTTTGCTGGCAGATTGAGTTTCAGGTTACTGTTTGGCCCAAAATACCACAGGAATGCTGTGGAGTCCATATAGCATCTAGCCTCCACAGTTTCGTAAAATAATACTATCCAAAAGAAAAGAAATTCAGACTAGAAAGATGCTAATTTGCCAAAGAGCTTGGTAGTGGATCTTCCTCTTTTAGAAGGTATATCAGTTCGTAGTGTGGCTGAGGAGTCTCACTTGTTGGCATTTTGAAGGCACACGCAAAATGTTGGAGCTCTTAGTTCCTTCTGAGCATATGGATGTTTCTGAATCATAAAAACTATTGCTGTGCATTCAGTTTTCACCCAGTGGGATAAAACAAGCTTCTATTTTTTCAATCCCTACTTACGTAGGGAGTCTGGAAATGGGGTGAAGGGGGAGCTGAGCATGTTTGACTACAGCTCTGAGTCTGAGTCTGAGTTGAGACACGTTGACTTGTGGTCTGTACCCGATGGGCAGCTTCCACGTTCTCTGGCAGTGCTGCTACTTTTGCTACATTTCTTGTTTGAGCTGTACTAAACTGAATAAAAAAGGAGTCCTTGCAAGAAATCTTGGCATTTAAAAAAAACAAGCAAAAAAAGTGATGCAATAAACTGATGCTTAGTGTCTTTTATTCTTACAAAAGTACTGTTTTTTCAGTGTTTAACAGCAAGTGTATTGGTGGCTTTATGAGGCTTTTCTCCAAGTTCTTGAATATATGCAGAATGCATACATACCCTCGCTTTCCACTGAGTTCAGAAATCATCCAAGTTAAGTAGGAACTTGAAATGCTCCAGACTGAAAGTCTTGCACATTAGAATTAAATCTTCTGTGTAGTGTTAACTCATCCCATATATTGTGGGGTAGGTTACCTGAACAAAACTTCCCAAACAAGTTTTTGCTGTGGTGGCATTTTAGAGCTTCTTTTTTCGTTCTCTCCCATCTGTATAATACGCACTGCAAACACATACACATATGAGGGATGGTTCCTCCATTCCCTTCCTTGAATGATTGACTCATTGAGGTATGTGCGTTTTACTTCCAAGCTTTCAGTGTCAATGGCTTTCTACACCTCCAGCTGGATCCAGATAGCTACAGCTCACAAATTTTCTGTTACATACCTTCATAAGATTTAGGTTTAGCTGCAGAGCATTTTGATTTCCAACTGTCTGAATTGCACTGCCATTGAAGTTTTTTTCAGATGTCATGTGCACGTTCAAAATGTGGAGCACCGTTTTGACTGTCATGTTGACTATGTTTTCTACTTTATATGTTTAACCTGAGGCATTCTAGAGGTGGAGCTGTTAGAATAATCTGTAAATGGATTAATGAAAATAATATTAGACAACCACGTTTATCATTAATGTTACCTGTTTACTTCTGGCTGAGTGATGGGAACAGAGATTGGAAATCTTGCATCCTACTTGGGCAGTGGCAACTTTATGATGTTACCTTGTCTTCCCTGAAGTTGTAAACAAGCATACTTTCACACAAAGTTTTTCCTCAGAGCATCTGCTTTCTGAATTTTCTGCTAGATTTTGATTGCTTAGAGTGATTGAAATAATTTAGGTACAGTAGTAGTTGAAATCTCTTTGTGGTAGTGGTTTAGTACTCAATACGTTACTAAGGTTATGGAGAAAATGCAGTTATATAAAAAGGCTCTGAGTGACCTCAAAAATCAGTAACAGGGAATGTCAGCCTGTCAGATTGCATCATTACCATATGCTCATCCTTATTAAGGACATTTGAGTTCTGTAAACGATGATTCACCTCCCAGGTGGTGTAATGTCCACTCACTAGACCTCAGTAAGAGTTTTCGTTGTTATCAATTCTAGAAACTGTCACTGACTATTGCCGGAGCTCCCCGTTATCCACTTCTAGTTACGGCCTCTGTGTGGAGCTTTTGGAACATGGGATTGACTTTTCTTTCTCACTTTTTCTTTCTTCCCTGTATTTGTAACTTTAATCTGGAGTGAATCCCAGAGTAAAATAAATAAATAAATAAATGAAAACCCAAATAGGGTCAACAATGTCTGGGAAAAGTAATATTGTCCTTGCCAGCTCCTTTCCTCATACTTCTTGTACGGTGAAGGCACTTATGCTAACCTTATGTTCCCTTCCAAATATGTAAGTGTCCACTGCTGCTTAGCAGAGCTCCAAGTGATTAAGTTATAAGTCAGCCTTAGATGCCTCATTGTTTGAGCATGTCCAAATTGAAAAGGCTTTCTTCAGCATCGTAAGACCTTTGGTTTCAGCTAGTTTGCATTTGTGTTTGGTAGCATTAAGCAGCTGGACTCTGGAACTCCACAGTTAGGAATTTTGTTCATTTCTCAGTGATTTTCCAACTCTGAAAAGTCCATTTGACACTTAAATACTGAAGAAGAACTAGCTGATATTTTTATAGCAGTCAATGCATATATTTGTCATATTGTCAAAGCATATTGGTGTTTGTCAGTTATATTGTCCTGTCTGGGCATTAAAATGTCTCTTTTATCTTTTAATGTAAATAAATTAATTTTCTAGCTTTGATAATGTGATGAGAGATTAGCTTGAAGCTCCACTTGCTCTCTTGAGCTGACATTTCACTTACCTTTCATGTCGGTGCTACCTCCCTGCCCTAAGGACAGACAGAGCTTCCTTTTCATGGTAAATTCTTCCATTAGCTGTTTTATTTGAATCGGTGGTTGACCTTAGATTAGCAGTATTATGTGAGCCTGTGGAAAATCTCTCTGGTCCAGCAGTGTTGTCTGAAATGGAAACTAAAGAAAAGATACTCAGATGTTAATGGTAGGATCCTGTGTTTCTCTAGCAGTTGGTAGCATCAGCTGGATAAGGTGAGACAGCTCTAACAAACTTTCCAAGTGATCTGCTCAGAATGAGATGAGAGGAAAAGAAAGGGGGACTGGGTCATGTTCTCAAAAATCAAGTGTTGCATTTTCTCTCCCTTACATCTCCCAGTCTAACCCCCAGATTTCTGCCTGCTTCTGTTTAAGTGCACAATGACCTGGAGCCTTTTTGATTGCTCCTCTTATGATCTTTTGTACTGATTATGTCCACAGAGTAATGTGTAGGGGGAATATCACAGCTTTGCTTTAGTGTATACGATCGTTTAAGTAACCACTAAGCAGGGATAGTGTTTCGATACCTGAGTGAAGTTAATTATTGAACTGTGATTTTTCCAGTAACAGATGAACTGGATCACAGTTAATTTTAAATTCTCTATTTACAATAAACAATTTTCAGTTTAAAAAATAAATAAAAAGCCAACAAACACACAGACACACACACACACACAAAAAAAAATAATCATGAGTATATTGAAAGAATAGGCTTTTTTCATGGTTGTGGAAGCTGCGTTATCAATTCAATCTGTAATCGATTATTTTTTTTTGGGGGGGGGAGGCAAGGGAAGGTTGTGTTATTTACTATTACAAAGGACTTTTTCTCTCTCCATTGCATTTGAAGAAAGTAGTATTTCTGAAAATTTTGTCACCTCTTATTAGTCCACACAGCTCACAGAAGGCAAAATTTCCATACGAGAAAAAAGCAGAGTATATTGATGTAAGTTAAAAAGTGGAATTATTGCTTCCATGTTTTCACTGCATGAAGCAGTCCTTCTCTACACTTCTTTTAATTTTCCAGCATTTGGTCTTTTTTTTTTTTTTTTTTTTAATAGCAACCCTACCTTTCCTTGTTCCTTAGTGTTTTGAGATTTGCAAAATTTAAATCCCACTTGGAAAGGACTACACATTCCTGAATGTAAAAACACATTGAATATATGCTAGGGGAAGAAAAAAGGTCACATGTAAATCTGTTAAAGAGAGATTTAGGCTTAATGTCTTATAAGTGTAGCTTGTGTGGGTTTTACAATATATCTGTTATATAGATGACTGCTTTTCTGTGCTTTCTTCAATATTTTGCATGCATATAACTTCACAGGGGAATATGAATAATGTTATTGTGTCTCTTAATGGCTGTCAGGTGAATTAGTCTTCCAATTAATAACATATCATTGAGAACTTGAAAATAAATTTAGGCAGCTGTAGTCTGATTAACTCATATACCATTACGAGTATGTGGTATATTGTAGAAAATTAGTACTGCTATGAATGCAGACAGATTTTTGGTCCAAGAAATCTGCTTGTCATGAATATAACTGCATGAATCTCATTTAGACAATATTGATCTTAAAGTTTATGTTGCATTAAAATTTAATTTCCTTTTCAGATGTCTGAGTATAAACTTGATGCCTGGAACTTCTGACTTTTTTTTTCTTTTAAGTAGATCCTTAAACTGATGTTGTTATCGTTATCAGGGAGAAGTTGACAAAGCAAAAAATGTAAGCTACCTCTTCCAAAAATCCTTAAATCCCCCTACAAAGCAAAATCATTTGTTCACAATGAGAATTTTCCATCAAATAGAAAGTTTTCTTCCCCCTTCTTTTCCCTGTAGTGTTCTAAATCTTATTTTCATTTTATTTTGGGAAATGAAATATAGGAGTCACACAAGACATTTTTCATTTCGGGTTTAGAGGATGATAAATAGCAATTTACAAAAATGTTATGGAGGAAGAAATGAGGCTTAAAAAAAAAGAACTTAATCATATTGAGGCAGCTCAGTATGATGAGACAACGAATGACCTGCCTCCCTTTGGAAAACAAAACTGAATCATAGTAAGGAAATGAGGTTGCCAAGGCAGTGAAAAACAGAGCTCGAAACTTCTCCTCTACGTCAAGTCGCAAGTTACAAGGCATTCATAGCCTATGGGAAATGGCGAGTCCATTGCATCTTGCTCTTAATAGACAGGGTCTGTGGCCTCCCATAATTTCCTGGCAGAGAAGTCAGTGATGTCTTCTGCACAAAGGATGAAGTGTGCTCACACCCTGTAGGCTTTCACTGTCATGGCTGAGGGGCATTTTTAATAGTTTGGAATTTTTGACCAACACTGGGCAATGGCTGTTCTGGGGTTATAGGCAGGATTTTTATTTCTTGGGTTATAGAATCTGCTCAATTTAAGAGTGGCACGGTTACTTTGAGGGATGTAATCCCGTATATGCAAAGTACCTGCTTTTGAAGCTCTTGGAATTAATGGGATATACTACGTCAATCACTGCTTCAACAGTACTTTCTCCTTTCCATCACTCTTAAGTGCTAATCCTGTTTAAAAAAAATAATAATAAAAAAATAATAAATCCTACGTTATTCTTGATGTTCATTATATTCAAAAGTCCAGCTAAGTAGTCTGGTCTTTCTAAACCCTGCCAAGAGTTTCAGTACAAGAGGCAGTGAAAGAGGGCTCTGCTCTTGGGTGTGCTGCTGACCTTGCAGGGTGACAGTGGCAAGTTGCTGTCCCTTTGCATCTCAACTTCCCTGCTCACAGGACAGGAATAGTAAGTAATACTTGTGTGAAAATCACATTAGGACTAGTGAATAAAAACTACTATGGATATATTTGGTAGCCAGTCATTTTTTGGCTTGTTATTTGATTTCAGAAATATTTTAGAAACTTAGAGGTACAACAGAAAAGATGATTGTTTTAGGCATCTTTCTCAAGGTGAATAGTAAAGAAAACACCATAATGCCCCAGACTTGCAAAAATAAAAATAAAAAATAAGAACTGTTGATGCATGTGCCAACCTTTCTTGAGACATAAAAGTTAGTTCCTTTTGCACTGAACACCTCTTTGAAACCGCCTCTTCAGTGAGTGATGTGTTTAGCAATACTTGAGATCTGGAAGGCAGCAAATTCCAAAGAGTGATCCATGCGGCAGCTCTAGTTCTTGGGTCCCTCGCTTTGCCACAACTCCCACTTTTGTGACTGGGGATGCTGCCAGGCTCTGTGTCCTGGGGCTGGTCCTGTCCCACTTCTCCAGGAGCTGCAGCTAGAAAGCATGCAGCCAGAATACACAGAGGGGTGTTTGACTGCTTTGTGTAGGTCTTCTCACTTGTTCCCCTTTCTGTGCAGGGCTGCCTTCTCCAGTCTTCTATCAGCAAGTGAACTTCATTCTCTAACTAGAAGGTAATTGGGTTTTAGACACCACTGAAGTGTGCTAACCCTTGTTTTCCTGACTCATATCGCTGCTGTCTCTGGTGGTAGAATGCCCATGGTCAGTGGTATTTTTACTATTTTGCCTTCTGATGGTAAGGTTAGACATCCACTATGAAAACGGCAGCAGCAGTGGAAAAGGTTAGTGTGTACAGATAGATGAGCAGCAAGGAGAGTTAACTGAAGGGCAGTTAACTGAAAGCAGCTATATACCTCTTCAGACTTGTCTGCAGAATTATCTTTTTTTTTTTTTCTTTTTTCTTTTTTTTCTTCATTCATGGTCACCTAAGTTAGCCGAGGCCTCATGGTTAAACTGTCTGAATAAATACAGCTGACTCCAGGTGAATTGGGCTTAAGCTTTGGCCCCAGGAGCAGCTGTGCTGGCTGACCTTAGGGATGGGTGCCTCTCACCCTTCCCAGAGGCAGAGGGAAATACTTAAGTGTGCTTAACTTTTCCTGCCACAGTTACTTCTGGAAAAAGGAGTCCAGTTAGATGCTGAAGATAACATTGGCAAGCCTGCACTGTCCTCTAGGACACCTGCTGCTGGAGTTGAACTAATAATCTCAAGTGTGAAATACCCCGAATATAAGGTGAATTAACAAGGAAATGGGGGCCCAAACAGAAGCGTGTCCATTTAGCACGACTGTAGGAGCTAAATAGGCTTGACTGAAATCATTCTTTTATTTATGCCTCAATGTAGTTTTTAAGATGAAAAATGGAACATTTTAAATGAAGCAAGTACGAGATGCTGATATTGGAGACCAATAATACTTTTGTTCTCAGCACTTGTGCACGTTTTATGTTTCCTCTTTCAGCTGGGATATCTTAGCATGTGTTGTTTCATTATGTTTTTCACTGTAAAAAATTGCTAGTAGTTTTGTTTTCCTTTATCCTTCATGCTTTTAAAATTTGTTTTATATGGGCTGAATACGTCTTTATTGGTTAAAATAAGTATGTTCTCAAGCATTAAAGTATAGCATGTCCAACATGACCCTGAATGCCTGTAACTTGTTGGCAGAAACTGTGACAATATATATTGCCTGAGGAGACAGCCTCATTAACAATTTGTTTCTTTCTTGCAAATAGATAAAATATTTTGAAATCCAATTAGATTTGATGCTTTTTTCTTTCCAACTAATTTTGTAACTGATATAAACCAGAATGAGTTATGACTTTTTGAAAATCCCATACTTTTGTAAAGTTAAAATAGGCTTTGAGAACAAATTAGTGCACTGCAAAAATTAATACATGCAAAGTAATGTAAGCACATGGCACTTTTAATTTTTCAATGGCCTGGGGGTACTGTTATCTGGTCTTTTCTGGGAAATCACTCATCATGTTGCTATCGGGGAAAGAGAGAGCTGCAGCCCCCTTTCTGGGAGCAATCCAATGCAGTATGGATATTAATTAAATTTATTAAACAAATAACACAGCGACTCAGGGAAGCAGGGGTCCATCTGCCAGCTCTGTAGATTGATCTCTGCAGAGACGCGAGCTGAATGGTAGTTAAAGCTAAGTTGCAGAGCTCAGCAGATGGGCTCTTGTCTCTAGTGGGGGGAGATTTGGTGGCGGTCCAACAGCTTTTTTCCCCCTCCAGGTTTTTGTTCCTTGCAACTGTGATTGAAGAAGCACTCCTCTGCCTTTTCTCAGCCTTGCCCCCCCTTTTGTTTATCTGAGCAATGTTTAAGTCTGAGTGATTTGTTAGAGAGGCAAGTCCCGGCTGATCTCATTTTGTGTATGTGATGTAAACCTCAAGCAGAAAATAATTAGGAAAATGTAATCCCATTGACTTTACACCCCACTTGTGTACACTGCTACATCTCTGCCTGGTGCCTTGGAAAAGGAAAAGTCTAGTAGCAGTACTTTACTTACTATTCAAAAATCGCTGCCCATTATGCATATATTTTGGAGAAAACCTTTGTTGGAAGCATGTGTACGCAGTGTGAAATTATTTCTGTCTGTAGGTCTGGATTGCGGTGGTATTCTTTTGATTTCATGTTATTTTATTGCTTCCTGTTGTCCTCTCTGATTCTTGAGGAAAGAGAGTCCCCCTGCAATCTTGCTGTAAACTGATGTCAAGCAAATATTGATCTAATGAATTGTTTGGTCTGTGTGGGCTACCTAAAACCTATGGCGCTGTCTATTGCAGATTAAAAGCCCTTATAATTAATTATGCAATTAAGCCCTTTATTTATTATATATTTGCAGGTGGGGAAGTCTTTAATCAAGTCTGGAGTGCGATGGGTAATATCTGCTGGTGGAGACCCGTCATAATGCCACTTACATCCTTGGCACAACTCCCACAGACTGTGGTGGGAGCAAGGCTGGCCCTTAGTGCTGCAGGGAATCCCGCTGGCTGCGGTTCAGAAAGCCCTCCGAGAAGGTTTTGTAATATCTAATCAGACTTTGACTATTCCTCATCGCATGCTTGTAATGCGAAAACCGTAACCATACAAAAGTCGCCGCGCTATGACAGCAAACAATAATAAAGAGATGATGAGCTACATAAGAGGGTTCTGCTGTGTGTCAGGGAAAGATTGGATTTGTTTCTCCCGACTGAGGAAGAACTAGGCAAAATGGCTTCAGAAGTCAGTGGGAAACTTGACAAAAACAAGGCCTGTGGGACGTGGCTCTAATAGTGTGTGTTTTACAGAGTAAACAAGGGAGAAATCTTTTCTGGATAATAGTTTATGCTTTTGTAGGTCTTGTTCTTTCCTCTGCAGTGATTTTTTTTTTTTTTCTTGCTTGGATCAGCCTTGGTTGGAAGAACAAGATTAACATGAATAAGAACAAGTTTAACATGAATATTCGGTAGGCTTTATCTTGGTGGGGGGATTTGCTTTCATAAGTTTACTATTTTGCTATAGGTATGTTTTCCTTTTTAGACCATGCTGACATTAATAACATGAATGTTTCAGTTACTATGGTAAAGTATAATAATTAGTTGTTCTTTCATTAGTGCCCTACCAAGGAGCATTCTGAATCATTGAAGAGACATTACTGGTCTGCGGGTTTTTGTCAGTGATTTAAGATGACCCATTTATTGCAAAGAGAACTTTTTTCTTCTTCAAAAAATTCTTGTTTGCAACTATGTAATAGGTGATCAAGCCATTTATTTATTTTGTTTGTTGGAAGCAAAACACCTTGGGGTTACAAAACCTGTGCTTAAATTCATAGACTATTTTTCACAGTCTTTCTGCTGTTTTATACCTGGGCTAATTTTGCTGTATGATTTGAGTAGCAATTCTGTTAGTTAAGGGAAGACTGGATGTTATTCTTGGAAAGCATGTTGTTTTGTTGTTGGTTTGTGTTTTGGGGTATTTTCTTTTTTTGTATTACTTTGAATCCCGTCTTGTGTTTAAGCCGAGGTGTTTTTAAAATAAGAGTGATCTCAGTGCATTCTTTAGGGTAGAAATGAAGTAGCTAAAATTGTATAAACTCATACAAATTAGGAGGAGGAGAAATTTAAGGAAGACGCATGACTTGCTTGCTGGGCTTAACACCATGGTGCTTAAAATCATGTGTCTTTGAAATGAATTTTGCATGTTTTACAAGCAAGCAGACTAACAGAGGTACACGGTAGGGGTCATGTTAAATGAAAATGTTTTGCCCAAAGTATTTAATGTCACTACTTCTAGTAGTGGTGCTTAACTCCAGTATTCCTCAGTGAATTGAGCTTCCATCAGCGCTACTGAGAGCTCTGACAGAGACCAAAGTATCTGCTACTCACGTTAAATTTGCTCTTGAACAGGATCTGTGGCGTGCTGTTAATTTGGATGGAATTGTAGAGATGGAAGCAAGAGGCTAATGAAAGGAAGCAGATATACAGTAATTGTGTATAACAAGCATTAAAAACAATGCTTGTGATTTTAGTGAGTTGTTCCTCAGGCCTAGTTACTTCTAGATACATTCGTACTTCCATTTTGCTCTTTTTTTTTCTTTCTTTTTTTTTTTTTTTCCTCCCAAAAATCTAGTGTGTATTTACAGGAGGGAAGGCAAGTAACCTCTACTACTGTGCAGGGGCTTTCCTAGGAGTCTTCCAGTGTTCCTTATTAAAAACCTGTAATAATTACACAGGTCATTTATTCAAGGTTAAAAAAAAATATAAATTACAGCATCTAGACACTGCAGTTGCAAATGAAATAGAACAACATATTGGTGAACACTTGTACATGTTGCATCACTTCTTATTTTGAAGCTTTACCTGGAAGCAGTTGGTTTGGGATGGGAAACTAATATATTCATTTGCTACAGTAAAATCTCTATTTTTGTCCTACTTCAACAGTATTGATTCATTTAAGTAATTACCAGTAAGCCTAGGAGAGATTGAGGAACTCTTGAGCCTGGAAATAGCCTAGACATGTCTTGTAAAATAAATTAAGAATGATGATTTTTGCATTAATGTGAATTGTCTCTAATAACATGATGTATGTTTAAAGAGGGCTTTGGCTTTATAATGCCAAGTGAAGTACACTTAGCTCTTTAATAGCACTTTCAAGTTGCATGCTTTTAATGTTGACAGCTATATTTAGTACATTTGATATTCCATAGGGTGTTCTTAGGAGAAACGAGCACATCTGATGGAACAAACCCATTCTCCATGTTCAATTAGCAACTGTACTGCTCTGTTGAGGTTAGAACAGATAGGTTTGTAGATGTTACTGTGAATATGTGTATCAGTGCTTGGGGATGGCAGATCATTCTATTTAACTTTGAACTATCTGACTTTTACTAGTTACTGTCCTTTAATATTAATAGGACATTCCATTTTGTCATTGTATATTTCAAAAAAGATAAAGAATTTCAGCCTTAAGTTGGAAATCATTTCATTAGATTAATGTAGGTACCAGATCTTTGATTCTTCTAGCAGAGAAGTTGAGTGTGTGTCTTAAGTCTATTGAGGTAATTCATATTCTAGTGTAGATATTATCATTTTGGGAAAGTATAGAGCTAATAAGATAAACAAATATTTGAGAAAAACACATGCTGGCCATTGGCAGGGATATCTTGGTAAATCACTTTTGCTCTTAATTGTTCTTAATTTCACAGTTCTGTTTCCACTAAATACACTTAAACCTGACAAAACATGTAATCCAGATCTATTTTGATTTGCATGTCTGCAGTGGCATTTATCAAAACTATCAACACGTTTGTGGCATTGCTCATTTTTGGAGGCTCCGTTTCTGATTTTTGGACCACTTTGATCTGTCAGAAGCATGCAATGTTGGCTGACACAAGGCTTTAGTACCCTGGGAATCGCTCAGTGATTCCCTTTGCCCCTGAAGCGGGGATGCAGCTCCTGTGGGCTGTTGGAAGTTCATTGTTTTGCCTGGCAGCTTGCATTGCAGCCCTCTTCTCCAATCCTCTGCAGACTGCCAAGCTGTGCTCTGCAGCTGGGAGGCTCCCAAAGCTTAGTCTCGAGGTTTAGGTCACTCTGAATGCTCCCTTGCCTTTCTGCTACTCCACTGTCTCTGTGAAAGCATTGCATCCTAAATTTACCACTTTTATCTCAGCAACAGAGAGATTTTAAATATAACTTTACTCTGTTATACCAGCAGGGCTCAATGTAATGATTTCAGTATTTATAGTTAAAAATTAACGTACAAAAATAAGATACAAAGAGTTTGAAACTGTGTTTGAATGTACTTCCAGTGAATGTCAGCTCATGTCTTCAGTCTTTGGTGTGTTGCACAGCTTGTGATGGAGATAAGCAATGGGATTTGATCCATTTTTCATGTAGCCACCTTATATTCTTTAAATAACCAGGTAAGTTCTAGGTACCACTTTCACTGCTTGTCCTTCATATACTAAATTTTGGCTTCTGTACAATGCAAATGCAATCATAATTACTTGTAACACCTCTTTTTTAGTATACTCTAGCCAACTGGAAATGGCAGTAACATCCATGAGGAATCATATCTAAGAGTGTTGGCATCCCAAATCAAGAGTAATACTTCATATCTCAGTCTTTGTGGACTGGATTAGCAAACTGTGTGTGCATCTTCAGTCAAAGGGACCTGAGTGGTGGCTCTGAACTCATTCAGTATGTTTTCCTTGCCCTTCCATGATTCAGCTTCAGCTGGCTGTCCTGCGCAAACCTCATACAAGCCTTATGCTGTGCACAGCAGATGTAGAGCTCCGTTGCATCTTTGTTTTTCCTCGTCCTTGTTATGTTTTCATGACCTGTGGGACTGTCTTCCAACATGATGTGGTTACAGTTAGGTAATCCTGGGGCATATCATTAACCATGTCCTTGAAGGGGTAAGGAAAGCTTCCTTTTCTGAAGAGAATTTTGGATGGGCACAGGCATCAGGTTGGTGATTCTGGTGTCAGGTTCACCAGTCCTGATTTCTGGGTTCTTGTCAGTCTCTGCAGTTTCACTTATCAAGCACGTAGTGTGCAAGCAGAGCTCAGATTTGGGTATTTTAGTGTCCCAACCCAGCTTCAGGACTAAAGGTGAAGAAAGAGTGATAGCAGTGGTAAGCAACAGACTGGGGAAGAAAAGTTACAATTTTTTTTATTATTATTTTTTTTTTTTTTGTTAAAACCCTTACTATAACTTGTTCAGTGTCTCATATAGACTGGGTCTTATAAAGACCGAGTCTTGTGCAGACTAATGGAGATAATCTTTTTGGATTCTTTTTGAGCCACTTTTTCCACTTTTTTGGACTTTATATTCATTTGTATTGCACATATCAGCTGCAGGAATACTTCCTGCCCGGTGCAGTGTGCTTCTACTGCCTTTACTGGCATCGGACTGAACAACAATCTGCATTTGAAGATGCTGAGCAATAGAATTGTATCCACATAGGCCAAACCACTTCTTCCTACTTCTGGAATGAAGTCTTTAGTACAAATTCCTTTTGCTTTTGTTTCTTTTATTTAATGAGGCTTTACCTTCAGGGAAAAATCCATCTGCCGCAATTTTTGTCCGACTTTCATATATTGTTCATTTGAAGAAAATGGAAAATGTTACAGTAGTTGTTTCTGAGATGTAGCACATGCAGGCCCTTTTCTGCAAACACAGTCCATGTGTTGCTCAACTTTTGGGGAAAAATATAAAAGCTGTAAATGGAATAACTCAAACCAGATTTGCATGTTAATCTGTTTTTAAATGAGTTTTCTCATGTTATAGATGTATTCATAATTCTCTGGAGGTTTCAAGCGAGACTGAACTGGGTCAGATTGGCTTGTATGTTTTCTGTAAGTAAGATGGAAATAAAATCTAGTGCTGGATTTGTTATATTAATCATATGACTACTGATTTGGAGCTATTATGGGGCTCTTGAAAGCCTGTAAAGTAATTCATAGCTTTCTGTAGGATCAGCCGTGCCAATGTACCCACTCAAAGACATTAACTTACGGTTTTGAAGTCCTTCACAACCTCTCTTACATTATGAAAGTCCATGGTATTCCTGTACTTGGTGAAAAGTGGGAAATGTATTCTTAAAACCATTTTAATTTAAAGGTATTTGATTGAGGACCTTTTATATAGCTTTATGCCTAAATTCTATTTTTCTTTGTTCTACTTAAAAAAGTATATCTGAACCCATATGTTTTCTACTTTAGCTATATTTAAATACAAATGCTAAATGTAAAATGTTTTACTTGGTTGGTGAACCTTACCCCTGGACTTAGCTGTCAGTGGGAAGCCTTGGCTGCTACTTTGCAGAAAGTACTGCATATCATGGTTAATGTGTGGTTACCGATTTCCGAGAAGCTCAATTGAACACTTTTCTTATTGGGAAGGCTAATGTGCAGGCATGTTAGCTAGCCCGTGCTCTGGCACCCTCCTGAGCACTTTGGAGAAAGTGCTTGATTTTACTCTCTTACTCTTACTCTTTGCTGTTTCTCCCCATTCTAATGGCAACGTATCAGCCCTGCGGAGCTCCAGATCTGCCCACCTCTCTGTCAGTTACTAAGATAGATAAATATGTGGCTGCTAAACATTTAACTTAAAGCATGAGATATTTGGGGGATTGCACCTAACTTCTTAAAACTGTGGGTGCAGAGAAGTTTTAAAACATTAATATTCAATATCTGTGTAAATTACAGAAATCTCTCTTCGTAACAACTGCTCAACTTTTATTTGTCTTCAAGATTAATTCAGAATGGATTTGGTAAAACTGAAATGAAGGTTCATTTATGTGATCATGAGTTAAGTTTCAGAGATGTTCAGACTCTTTTCCTTCGCAAAAGAAACACTTCATATAAGAAACTTCACTGCTTTGGTTTTGTGTTTTGAGTCATTGCAGTGTGATTAACACAATACTCAGTTAAATGCTGCATAGAAAGATGTATCTTTCTTTTCTGTTTATGACAGAATAATGGTTAATTATCACCTATCAAAAAGATGAATACATTTTCATTAAATTAAATAAAGAAAACACTTTTAAAATGCACTATTTCAGCTTGTGAATAAATTTATCTAAGTAAATGTACATTTGCAACTTCCTGAAACTTCTGTTTTCTTGCTAGATTTCTTTTTTTAAAAGTGGAACATAATTGTCTCAGCAAAGGCAAGAACCAGAGCCATGGATCTGTTTTCCAGGCTCTGTTTCTAGTTACTCTGAGAGCTGCATAACAGTTTTTTCCTCTAATGGAAGGAAAAGATCAAACTGTGCTAGCATGCAGTGCTACAGTCCAACAACTTCTATCAGCTCGAGTCTTTTCAGCTACTTTTTATTAAGTAGTCCCATTTCCCTTGCAGCATGTCTGTCAAAACTGCCTACTACTCTTCAGACACATGCAGTTTTTCTTTCTTTAGTACTGTGATGTGTCCACATGGGTGGACATTAGTGTATATGTAACCTGCAAGAAGAAATGATGGATGTAAATTGCTTTAAAATGGTTATGGTAAATATGCTAATTTTTAAATATTGCCTATTTTAACATCCCACCTGGAGTCCAAATCTATTCTAAATGACAAATAATAAAACGAAATTTCTGTCCTTGTAGATGAACTTAATTACTTGTGTATTCTGTGAAAAGAAAAAAGAGAATAATAAAAAAAAAGAAAAAAAGAAAAAAAAAGATCAACAAACAGCACAAAAAGTTCCTGATGAAGAAACCACATGCACTGGAGATACCGTGGACTTCAAGGTGTTGATCTAGAGTTGAACTTCAAAATCTGGGGACATTTAGATAAAGATTTGTGTATCACCTCTACCCCTCCTGATGTTAGAATTCACCTCTTGTCCCTCAGTTGTGTTGGATTTAGTGAATATAAATAGTTGTTGTCTATCTGAAATCCCTCCATTGAAGAAGCTTTCAAATTCATTGGTCAGAGCTTGCTCTTTAGTTTTCATCTCTATTGATGACCTGGTTTGTATGTCTTTTTTTCTTTTTTTTTGAACCCACATCAAAACTGGGTGCCCTGTGCTCACCTCAAAGTGTACAGTGTGCTTCACAAAAGGTAAATGTGCCAGACAAAGGAATTTCTGCCCTGAAGCATGTCAGCTCTAAAGAGGCATGAGCAGTCGCACAGAACAATTGCAGCATGGCCAGTAGGCATTGCATCTGGAGTGCTTTGTGGAGCAGATGTGGTTTTCAGGTTTTATTTTTTTTCTTTGTTTGGCTAAGGTTGTCTGTTTTGTTTGGAGGCTGAAAAGGAAAATGGGACACTGGTTTGCATTGTATGCCTCTACTCTAATCAAGAAGGTGAATGGAAGACAGCAGTAGGTGAAGGACACGAAGTAAAACAGATTAGAAAGGCACAAGGAGATTAGGGAAACAAAGTCCAAATATGGAAGAGGTAATATAAGGCTGAATCTTTGGCCTTCTTGTTTCTGTTTATATATTTATATTTTGTGCATTATATGAGTTGTTATCTCACATGCAATATGAGACGTGATGGGTGGCAAACAAACATAGTCCCTCCTCAGCCAAAATGAGAGTGGGGATGGACAGTGCCAGCGTGCAGGTGGCGTGTATGGGGGAGTGGGAAGAAGAGAGGGATGCAAAAATCCTTTGCATGGGAGCTGCCGTGTTAGAGGTGTGAACCTAAAACCATCTGACAGTGAGTGTTCATGGGCTCAGGTTGTTCTGACAGCAGTAAAAGACTGAAGGTTTGTTGCTTTTTATAATTACAGAAATGTGTTCCTAAACCTTGTTTCTGTATATAATATAAAGGACTTTCATCAACAAATATTTATCATTTATGTAGCTGAGGCCTATGATTATTTCTCCATAAATTACCAACAGTGTGATGCCCAGGGTAGTACATCTTTCTTTTTTTTTTTTTTTTTTTTTTGATTTTATTTTGATATAGCATTATGTTGATGTGACTTACACCATGATTTCTGGGACAAGTGCACAGAAACATCTGTTATCTAGCTACTCTGTGAAATCAGGGACCGCGGATTTTATTGACAACATACTCCCTGTGCTTACTTTACAAAAATACAAATGAGACGGAGGGATAATGATCAACATGGGCATGCAAACCATGTTGTCAATTACAGCTGCTTTGATTTTATAATCAACCATTACCTGATCAGGTATGTGTGTGTCTCCACAGGGAGTAGTTTGTGTATTTATTTACATAGTTGATTTCAAAGTTATATTGTACATCTGTCTTGCACTTCTGTGTTAGGTTACACTTCACTGGTAGGACCTGAAGAGTGCTAGAATGGTGAGTTGAATCCTCAGGCAGACTGAACGGGTCTGTCCATGAAGTGCTGAGGCTCTTCTCTGAGCTCTGAGGTGACAGAGGCTCCCTTCTTTCCTCTTGCTGCTGCTTCGTTGCTCTTGACTAGCAGTTGCGTGCAAACAATGCTGCCACCACCTATAAACCAGAATAATCCCTGTTCCAAAAAAATCTCTTCATTTCCTTCCTTATGTGAATCATTTTTAGCGGTGGGTTTGTACTGTTACCCCACAGACAGCTCTACCGGCAGCCCTTTAAGAGCTAACAGCTCTGCATGCTTGGGAACAGGCATTCAGAGAAACTGTCCAGGTTGCTTTGCTGCCATGCCAGTGTACCACAAAATGGTGTTCTGGTGGTGTGACAGCCCTGTTACAGTTTCTGCGGTGGCTGCAGTGCAAGGGGTCCTTTCCTCTTTTCACTTTTTGGCTTTTTCCCCCTGCTGTGCCTGCCAGTGCAAGAATCGCCTTGTGCCAGCTCAGCTGTCTGTGTGGCCACAGTCTAAGCAGGTCTATTAAATAATCTGCTTTAAAAATAACCCAGAAAGAGACACAGCAAAATGTTTTGTGTGGTGTTTGTTGTTTCATATGCTAGATCTGGCTGAAGTATTGCTGCAAGCACTTGAATGATCATAGTCAAGGGTGGATATTTACTACATTTGTAACTAATACAGAAGCATCCAAAGTAGTGTGTAGGGATTATTAAAAAGGTATCTGTGGCATACGGCCCACAGTGCAGACAAGCCAGCCAGTGTTTACTCAGAATAGAGGAAACAAAGGTGAGATAAGTTTGCAAATCAGCTGTGGAGCAGTGCTGGTTTTTGTGTAGCTGTGGATTAACCCTGGTAGGTGACAAAGCGCCGCGCAGCCACTTGCTTACTCCCCTCTGCAGTGGGACTGGGTAGAGGAGAAGAGTTAAATCAAGAAACGTGGGTCTTATGTTTGATAATGTGATAGTCCACAAAGAAATACCAGAGTGCATCCCGTTTCTTCCTATACATTTGTGTTCAGAAAGCCAAGCCTGCTGAAGCCCCTCAGTGACTGCCCAGCACAGTGACAAGTACAGTGTGGGTGCCTGCTGCCTCCTACCCTGCCCTGACACTACTGGTGAGGTCAGTGACTGATGTGAGATAATGTGGGGAGCTTGAGCTGCAAGTGGATTTTTAGTTACCTTTTTTGACCTTGGGGTTCTCTTGAACCTTAAGGTTCTCTTGGACTGAACCTCTTCTGAAAAGGTAACTCGTGGTTTGTTGCTTAAGAGATTAGCCACCAGGGTTGAAAGATGGGAAGCTGTCATCTTCCCTTCCCTCCCCATCATCTCTCCTCCCTCCTCCTGCCCTGCTTACTGTCCTTCTCCCTTCTCAAGCCTAAGTTTGCAGTAACATAGTTCTGTGTCTAAGCCTCTTTGTTTTGTCCTGAGTTTTGGGGTAAGGCTGCCATTGTTTTAAGTGATGAGAGGCAATGGTCAAGCGGAATAACGTCAGTTTTGATATGCTTTCTCTCTTTCAGCCCAATATCAGAACTTCAACAAGCTTCTACTTGTTTCAGGGGACATGTAGAATAGCGAGGTTATGTCATTTTCAGAGATACACAGAAAATCTGAGGAAACTAACTGTATACTCTGCAGTAGTCACTTCAGGCTAAAGATACAACCTTTCTTTCTGTGGTCTTGCTGACAGAAACTAGCTGTGCAAGCTATGTACAAATTATCAGCATTTGGGGAAATGGCTGGTGCATTTGCACAGGGTAGTGAAGCCAAGTCCTTGCCGTGTACCAACCCAACAACACGTATTCTGTTTCCCTAAGCACATTGAGGACCCCAGTGGTAATGGCAGAAAAATTTGTTTAGGTCTCACCTGCATGTCATGAGTGGAATTTGCCTTTGGTTTTGGTTGATTGTAGCTCAGAAGAGTAAGTAGACAGTTGGAGAAGCTGTGAGTCCAAGAGAATAATTAAGTGGTTTTGGCCTTCCAGATATAACACAAGATAGAAATTCAAAAAATGACAAGAAATTGAGGATAGATGCAGAGATTTTGGTTGAAACAAAAAAAAAAATGTTTATCATGGGAAAAATCTGTTGGACAGATTAAAATTGTGAAGAGGCTGTTAGTTACATTTATAGGAGTAAATAAAATGGAAAATAAGTGAATAATGATTCGTTAACTACAGGATTTCAAGTAGGTAGCACTTACTGTACTTCATTTGGCTATATCTGTGGAATGACTCATTTGTCCAGAAATTTAAAATGAATGATTAGAAAACAAGGAAAGAAGTGTGTAGAAAATTAAGTTCTTCATGATTTCTCCTGAATTAATTATATTGCAGCCTACTCAGTTTTTAGGCTAATGGTTCCAAAGGGCTTGTTATTTTGAGCATCCCAGCAATGGGAGCTGTTTGCTCCACAGCACAGAGAAATGTTTCATTTTTTTTCTATATGTCATTACCCAGGGAAGTGGAATATATTATGTGTTGCTAAAGAAGGTTGGAGCAAAGAGATGAACATTGATTATTTTGAAGAAATCCAATGCCTTTATCTGAGACTATTTATAAGAAAGAAGTAGATTTGTGCATAAACGTTTACATAAAAATTGGCAGTGCTCATCAGTTTCCAAGAAGTGTTCGTTCTCTTTGCTGACCTGGTCCCTGTAAGGGACATATGATTATTATAATTATGGGACTACAGTCCTCCCTGGCATTCTGTCCAGTTTAATGTTTAATGCTTTTTTGCCTTTTTTTTTTTTTTTTTCATAATAATGTGGTATGCTAAAATCCTGCCTTATTTTGAGTGGGAAACTGGTAGGACTTGGGGAACAGGCTCATAAGATGTAGCCTTGCCAGAAATCCTACAGCTGGATGGACACATTGTGCTAACTGAACTGGTCAAACACCACGTAGGCTGTACACTACAGGTACCAAGGGCCAGTGCTGGGTAAGGTGTGCTTCAGAAGCATCCTGTGTATAATTGTAATGATGGTTGGTCTGGGAAAGAGAATTATGCTTGTCTGCACCTTAGTTTTAGGTCTGTTTTCTTCTGCACCTTTCTTAAGATAACCAGGAAGTGTGTATGTGTGACGGGAGGGGAGAAAATGTGAAAAGATACTCAGTCAAATTATAGCAGAAGCCATATGCTATCATTTAAGCCCATCTTAATTTAATCTTTGACTTTTTCTTCAGGGAAGCCAATGTTAATATTCTGGTTATAATGGGTTAAGTACAGTAATGTACTTAGGTCCTCTATCATGATCAGTGCCCACTTCTCATACATGTATGTGTATTACTTATCATGTGCCATCTTCAGGATGACGATACCCCCTGCCTCTCTCACCTTTTTTCATCATTTCACCTGAAAAAGCTTTAGATGTCAGAAGATATTTTTTAATAAGTTAAGTGCTGGTCAGACACAAAACTTTGGTTTTGTCAGATGTAAACATGAAAATATTTCTGCAAAGAGAGATGTACATGTAGTTACAGCATGGAGAGTTCGCTGACTCAGGGGAGTGTCAGGCAGGAGCCCAAAGACGATAATTTATTTTATACATGTGCGTGGCCAGACTGTGATAGGAGATAGGAATGGAGCCTTGGGGCTGCAAGAGGACACATGGCCAGCCTTGCAGGTAGCCTTGTGGTGGTCTCTGTTTGCAAAGAAGGTAGAGCCAGGCTCCTGGTCCAAGGGCTGGTGAACGTGGTCCTGGCTTGAGAAAGAGGCTGGGCTGAAAAGGAGGAATGTATGGAGAGAACGTAAGTACTGGGATCCTTACACTATTCGTGAGTAGGGTGTGTTCCCCGAAAATCAGGCTTCATTTTCTCCCTTCTTTCAGAGGGATTAGCTTGTCTCATTTCTACTATTCTTTGACACCATTGTAATTTTTCAAGCTGTAGCAACCTTGCTACAACCTTTAATACAAGAAATTATGATCCTGACAGGGTCAGAGAGAAGTAAAAGAAAGTTAATGTTTAGGGTCTGTACCTTTGAGGGGTTCCCAGCTACACCCCTAGGTCTGTTTGGCATCTTATCTGGTAAGTGTTTCAAATGCATCTGCTGCCCCTTGCACCTTTGGAGCAGGCTCTTGCCTCCAGATCCCAACTGGTTTAGGAGGAAGCCTTGGCTCTGTGTTGCCTGGCTTTGATAAGATCAGGGTAATTGAGGGCATCCTTGGGAAACCTTTGCAGGGAGCTGTAGGTGCCTCAGGGTTGGGTGGCAGCTGCAATGGAATTTCTGAGATGGCAATTTTGGGCTTAGCTGCAGTTCTGCCTAAATGTCTGAAGCTGGTCCTGAATGCTGTAGCATGCTATCAATTTTAACAAGTTTTTGAATGAGATTTAAAGAACATATCAATAATTCACCTTGCCAGGTAGAATCTTTTCTTAAAAATGGAGATTCCTAACCTTTCATACTGACTGCAGCTTGTGCCTAAAGTGGAAAGATATATATGAAGTTCCAATCATTTTGACATGTGTGAGGGGTTAAGTCATTCTTGAACAGTTTATCGCTCATCAATTGTAATTAAATATGTTTATATTAAATTATGTGCTGTAATTAATGTAAAATCTTTTAGCCTGTGCTGTTATTAGAACCAGATGCTGAAGTATCAACAATATTTCAACATGACTGTGCTGCCTTGCCAGCTGTCTAACTGTAATTACTTTAATCTCAGCTTGTTATCTAATTATCACCTTTGTAAAGGGAAAAGTACTCTCTAATGCGTACTGATTGTTTCAGATGATGATGAAGAGCGTGAAACAGCTGTCAGATATCTTAGCCCTACTTATCTGGATTAGAAAACTTATTGGGAGGCCTACTTTGCTTCAAACCTTCCTGACAGAAAATGGGACAGTGGGAAAGAGACTTTTTTTTTCACCTTGTTTACCCTAGAAATATGATTCCAGTAATCAGTGGAGACAATAGAAATGGATGAAACAAGGTAAACAATTACTGTTCTAAGGTAAAAATAGCAAGATTGTAACACAGCACAAAACGTCTATGGAAAGAGTTTCTGTAGTGGACACTATTTTTGTCTTTTTAAAGCCTAGTCCTGCATTTCCATTGCAATCGTGGAGGATTATTTTTAATTTAGTTATATGGTTTCTGCTGAAATGTGGCCACGTTAGTTATGTAGTTAGTGAGATTCATATAGCATCTATGTAGGAAACTTCTTCCTGGAGTATCTTCAGTGCCTTAAACAACAAACAGATAAGACTAAGAATTGTATGACTGATAATGAAAAATTGTATGATTGGCAGTTCTCTTAGGAGACCTAGCGTTGTAGTCATTTCACAGAACACCTTACTATTGTATAGCTTTTAAGGAAGTGACAAGACCTCTGCATCTAAATAAAATTCAACAGAAAATTTGATGTTAAAGTAGAAATCTTAGCAGATTTTGATTAGTTAAATTTATGTAAGGATGATTTTTGCCTAAAATTCTGAGTTTGCAGTTATTTGTCTTCCCCCTTCAAACAGTACTGACAGTGGCATTCGTTCAAGACTTCTTGAACAGTCTGGATTTTTTTTTTTTTGAAATATTTTATTTGGTGGTGGTAATATAATAGATAAGAAATAATGCAATTTTATAATCATGTCTTCATAGCAGTTGTAGCTTTTAAAAATGAAGCTTTAGTACAGTTTCTTGTGATTGAAGTATATCATTGTTAATGCTGGCATGGTTTGAATGTTGCTGAAATACGTGAAAGTAGATGTCTTCTCTTTCCCTGACATTCTCTATACCATAGCAATTTGTCACTCTATTAAACTGTACTAAGAATAAAGTATTTTTTTTTTTTTTTTAGAGGAGGGGAGATGGTTTTTGTGTGCTCTTTTAGTTTGATATCAGGACAAAACTTATACAAAAAAAAGATAATTTTCTGGTATTGATTTAAAATATTTTGTATGCATTTTCAGGGTCCAGGGACAATCTCCAATGAGGCAGTGAAACATCATTTGGAAACTGTTCAGTACCTCCAACTTTTATGAAGGTGCAATGATATAAGGAGCTCTTTCAAACTTGAGTGTAGGGGCTATGGGATTAGCCAGGTTTCACAATGTGCTTTATTGGCCAAACATTGAAAGAGCTGTGCTTTTTTTTCCCTCTTCCACCTCACATTGTAACAGGGTGCAGCCCAGCAGAAGGCTTCAGTACTTGTCTTCCTAATTTAAAAAAAAAAAAAAAAAAAAAAAAAAAAAAAAAAAAGAGAGACTGGGGCTCTTGCTTATCACTTGTTTTCCAAGTAAAATAACTGATCTTTGTAGAGTTGCTCTATCCTTTGACTTTTTCTCAAAAGTGTAGGAAATGAAGTGCTATTGAGGAGGAAGGATCCTGAGCAGAAGCAGGGGAACCTGGGCAGTTGTTACTTCTGCTGTGTGCATACAATGATGAGTATTTGTCCATGCAAATGAATGGATATGCCTATGATTATAGATAAAATTTCAACTTTGTGCATTTTAGCACTAAATTAGGTGTATTCCTTAACACTAGAATTTTTGGAAAATTAGGATCTTAAAATAGAAACAGGTCTACAGCATCCTCCCTTTTGAGGACATCAAATTACTTTGTAAAGGAGAGTTTTTGATACTTTGAGTGAAGACTCATCCAAAGTATGGATGAATACTGAGGTGTGTGTTGACTTTTGGTGGCAGAGGCAGAAATAGAGCAGAATCCAGTGCTATCCATTGTTGGTTCTGCTAAGTACATTAGCATAGTAACAATAATGCATTTGCTTTGGATTTGTCTTACTAAACAAGGTAGGCTTACTGTGTGAAATATTCTTAATTCTTACACCTTTTGGACAAACACTTCACAGAAGTTTATCTACAAGCACTGAAAGGAGTTCATTTATTTGTTTCCTTTGACCAAGTAGAATATTTTGGCAAATCTTAAGATAACCTTAAATAAATCTTAAGATGAAGACACTATGGAATATTTATTATTTTAGAACTACTTTTGATCAATACTGTCTTGTCTCTGAAAATATATTTAAAATTAAGGTTTGTAATATGCATCCAAAAGTAGAAAACAGCCCTTCATCGTCTCTAGTATAGAGCCTTTACTTCCTGTATGTGAGCTCTGCCTTGGTCCATTAAGCTGTAACGGCTTCTTCGTTTTATCAGGTCAATGAACCATGAATTAAAGAGTCTCCTAAATAGGTCCTGACAAGACTGCTACTTCTGTAAAAGAGCCATTACCATCCTTCAGGTTAGCGACTTGCTAACAACGAATCCCCAAGGAAGTGGTCTGACATGGCTGCAAGTGCAAGGCTTGGTGAAGAATATAAAAATACAAATGACCATTACTGAATAATGATAAGGTGAGAAATAGAGTGAAATAAAGATTGAGGTGGGCTATTCTTATGCTGCTTTTCTCTCCCTCCATGTTTAAAATATCCATCTATGCAAAATCTTAATCTTCAATATGCATTTTTTGTGAGCTTGTTCTTTAAAGAAAAGGCCTTTAGGGACCTATAGAAATAGCAGTTAATTGTGTTTTGTTTTTAATTTATTTTAAAAACAACGACGTATCTCTTATTAAAAGGGTGATACTTGCAGAATAATTTATTGAAAAGAATTACTTCTGTATGAAGTTTAATGTTTTACGTGTCGAGGCATAAATACTATAGCTAATATATTTTCCTCTGTGTTCCAGTGTAAATATTGAGGTTCCTTTTTCAGAGGACCAGTGCACATACTTCTGTTAAATTATGCTTTATTATGTTGAAATAAAGAACAGGCTAATACTTAAGTGTGTGCATATATATATATACATGTATATATACAGTAAGTATCTCTCTATATATTTACTTGACGCTGTGTATTGGTTATTTGTGTGTAGCTATAAAATTTTATGTCAAATTGTGAAGCTTTTGAAGTTAGTGGGAACTCTGTATACAGAATTTTATTTTGTTGGAAAAGGAAAGGCTGTGAGTGGTATCTTCAGAGCCTCACTTGATTTGTTTGTTAGTCTGGGACAAAGAAGCCTGCAAGTTAATATAACTTATGCGCTGCCTTTAAATCACCTTTAAATCAAACATTTATATATCAAATACTAAGAAGAAATGAAATGACAGAGCAAATTGTTTGGTTTGGTTTGTAAAGCCTTTTTGACTTCTGTTAACTCTTAAGATTAAAGGCTAAGCTGTTGAGGTTGGAGATGCTCACTAATCACAGGGAAATAATTTCAAAGGTCTGTAGGATGAAGGCTTCTAGTATTTAAGGATATCATCCTTTTAAAGACAAGGATCAGCGGAGGAATGTGCAACTGCAGGGACGCTGCTGCAGGTATGACAAGGAGGCTTAGGTCACAGCAGCCGCAGTCCATACGTAGCTGAAGGAAAAAGCCTTTTGAGAGCTGGGATCGGTCTATGCCAGAAAGGTGTTATAGGGATGCAGGGAAGGAGTATGTCAGCTCTCAGGGAACAGGGACAGACACAGAAAGGAAAGTGTTGGTATGCAATAACTGACAGTGAAGAAATGGAGGGTTTTGTAGGTTAACCAGCCAGATAGTCCATACTGCTTGTCAGCTGCAGTGAGCAGTGAACACTAGAGGAACCCAGGTTTTTGGTTCATCAATACAATTATAGCTTTGATTCACTTTGCCAACAGTGTAGAAGCTGCATACTTAACTCTTGCATATTTGATTCCAGAAAATTGTAGGGGAAAAATTATTATTTTTTTTCTTTCAATACTTCTGAAAGTGTAGGTGTTGATCAAGTCAACGTTGTATAAGTTTGAAGTTGCCTTGTAATGCAGAGCCTGAAAATCGAGAATTTAGTTGCTGGCATTACATGGCAGATTAATAACAGTGCTGCACTTCCAGCTACTGAGTGATGTCCTGGATTATTTTTCTATAATGCAAATAAAATAGTATAGTTTCCTTTAATAGTGGGATTTTGGGGCAGAACCACCTCATTCAGTGGTGCTGTCTGTAGCATGTAGCTCTGCACAAGTGGTGAAGAGCCGGTGCAGCAGGGCTTGGAAGTAAGGCTGTCAGCTTAATACATTGTGTGAAAATTGGGGCCAAAGGTCAGCAATCTCCTGGTACACAAATCTCCCTCTGAGAATCTCATTTCATTCAGACTATCAGTTAGATTAGAAATACCCTAATTATCCCACTGAAATTAAATTACTTTATGTAAGGGTGATATAATGAACAACCATAAAGAAGCTATACAACCAATCATCCTATTAGTCACAGCAAGACTAGACTATACACTAAATGGCTCTGGTTTGATTATTGCGGGCTGGTCTGTGCCACATAAACTGGGGGGAAGGGAAGGTCCTAAGGGAAGATTAGTTCTGATTTCTTTTTCTGTTTTACTGAAAGGGGAAAAAATCAAAACAAAACCCACCAAAACAGTTTAACTTTCAGTGCTTGACTTCTGAGTGAAAAAGGTGTAAGCTTGACTGTCATAGGAGGCATAACGTAGTGGGCTTCAGGAATTACAAAGGGGCAATCAGGTTCTTTCTGTTGGCACAGTGAGTTAGGTGGGTGCAGAAAGCAGGAGGAGAGCTGTGTTGCAGCTGGACTTCAGCTAGCAAGCTTTGCCACAGTGTCCTTCATTTCTAGGTACACCTGTGGTCATCTCTGCTGGGGGAAGATGGGGGCTAGCAGAATTTGAATGTGGAAGAGCAGAGTGCTTCAATGGGTGGAGGAGGTCAACTGTTACGAGTAAGCTGAAACGCCTATCTTGGATTTTGTTAGCTCAGGACTGATAGCCCATCCTATTTTAACAGGTGTTGTACTGTCTTTACAGGCAGTGGAAGCAATGACCAGGCCGTATTTCTGTCACAAGAACCAGTCAAGTGGGGAGTTGTCATTTTCACCTTAAGTGGAAATTTCCATAGAGAGATCAAAAGATTCAGGGAGTGCAAACCAGCTGCTTGTCTCCACTGGCTGACTTTCTCGGTCAGAATTTAAGAAGTTTTTACTGAGTAACCATTTAGGAGAACACAGGTGCTCCTATGAGGATAGGTAACTGTTTTGAAAGGGCAGAAGATCTCCAGAAACCTGCGTACACTAGATTGGCTTATTTTAATAGTTATACTTCAGAGGCTCTATTTCATAATAAGGATGGATTATTAACTGATGACTTAAAATCCTAAAGATCTTAATGAAATGGATACTGTGAGCTGCTAATGTGCTACAACTAGCTGGATATATAACAAGGGGTATTTATAGTTAGAATTAATTCAGATGTAAATGTCAAATGACTATTTTAAAACATGGACATGAACAAAATCTAGGTATATAGAGAAGTATCCTAGGAAACAGAAGAAAAGCAGGGATATCTCACTGCTTTGATCCTGCAGTCTGTCTTTATTTGGCTAATTTTATAATGTGCTGTGGGGCAGTGCTGCTTTACTGGAGTTTGCTCCTGCAGAGACACAGACTGGGTGTTGAAATCACTGCGTGATTTTCTAAATCGGTCTTAGGATTGTTTCATGTGATCTTTATCGCCTGGAATATGATGTACTGTAAAGGAAGATGCTAACTTCAAGTTTTTTCTTCTTCTTTCAGTCATCTTCTGTCATTTGTCGATAGTGTAACATACCACGTGGCAGTGCTGACCTGGGTAATATTTCACTGAGTCGTGTATCTTCTTTTCTGGAGCTCACTCTGTAAAATAGGTAAATAAAATTTCACATACACTATAATTTGTTCAGGGTTTACCTTTTAATAGTCATGCAATGGAATGGTATTTTGGAAAAGCAGCAAATTGTCTGAATATGGTAAATATCACATGGAAATGTTTCTTTAAAAGGAAAGAAGATTCTAAAATTTTGAAGTTCAATGTTGTATTACTAGATGTCCTATTCAAGTGCTTTCAGAATGAAAGTATGAAGTGTGTTTCTATTGATCAGAATTGAAAAGTGTAATTTGAATCACCAGACAATGTTCAACTTAGTTTCTATTACATAGGTACAGAATACCTACGAAAATAATTTTTCTTTTTTGAGACAACACCTAGGAAAAAAAGAGTGGAGAATTTTGCTTATTGTGCCATTTTGGGAGGAATAACATTTTCAATGAAAACAGTAAAGTGGAAAGATGGAATAAATCAATGTAGGATTGATGCTAGGGAACAGTGACGCAGAATTCAGCTTGTGTAGCATCTTTGAAGGAATTTTAAGCCTGCTATAGCTGGACACAGATGATTTGCATTCAAATCTGAGAATAGTTAGAAATAATGGCACTTCACAAAAAGTGATGAAACTTTGTTATGTCAGGATTTTCAATTTAAGAAAATTGACTTAGCTGGAACTAACATGCAGGATTTCAATCCTGGTGTCTGGAGAAAGTGAAGTTTCCCTGATTGCTATAAGCAGAAATTCATGTTTTTTCATAAATTGTTTACCTGAACACTTACTGAAAATCTTCTATTTTTTTTCCATATTCACTTCTACATATTCTATAATTTTTACATAACTAGGAGGGAGGAAATGAGAAATTAAAATTGAGCCAAATAGTGAATGGCAATACCTTTAAAAGATACTTTTTTTTTTATTGCTGTGTGGGATCTTGAAAGTTTTAGTGGGCATCCACTGAATATCAACATACTAGTGTGTGAGAGTGATCAGAGGCCTTTTAAGATCTCAAGCTTTTTAACAAAACAAAATAAAAAGCATCTCCTTATTTGTGTGAAATTTTGTGCAACGATCTATTTAGCATAGATGCCCTGTCTGAGCCTCTGGAGAAGGGTGGTGTGTGGGGAGATCTGTGCCTGGAGCAGTGTGTGCAGTACACCTGTGCATGATTTATCACAGTGTGGCAAAGCCAGATCAAGGCAACAGAGTACAATAATTAAATGGATGACTGATAAGCAGCAGCTGGGTAGATGAGATTTTTGAGAAAAACAGAAGTATTTAATAGTGCAGCTTAAAATCTTTCATTAGTGCATATGTTTATGTAATAAGCTATTGGGGTGGGAGGTGGAGGAGTTCTGCTCTGTAAGAGCTTCTAGGAGATGCATCTCTCCAGCAGGTAACTAGTATTGATCTCTCTACTACTCTCCACAGGAAAAAGTGTGTGCAGGATTTGATCTGGCTCAAATTAAATATTGTTAGCAACAGTTAAGTCAGCAACTATATATCACAAATGGAGAACTCGGAGCTGGCTTGTGAAACTCGGACTGGGTGTGCCTCTGGAGTGGGACCATCTACTTTTGCAGATTGGTACAGCTCAGGGATGTACATCTTTATGCAGGGCTGGGGCTTTTAGCTACTACCTCAGCAGAAAGTCAGAGACGGAATAGGTTCCCAGTTGCTTCATTTAGTGTTTTCCCAGTAATACAACAAATATCCAGTAAGGCAAACAGACTGGGATATTGCAATGGTCCCAGTTTACACTGTAAAACTTAAGCTATACCAAAACTGCTCTTAAAATGTCTGGGATAGTTGTGAGAAAAGTTCTAAGTGACACATTGATTATCACATTTGAGCACAGATCTGAAGTTTTGATTTGTCTCGTGGTGGTGTTTAGGATGGCTTGTGTTTATACCTTCAGACTTTGTATAGGTTTAAATCACATGAGCTCTCCTGTGCAGATCATTATTGAAAAGTATAGGTTGTATTTAAACAAAATTAGATCAAGGTGTAATTGTTCCTGTGCGTCTGTGACAATGTGTCTTGCTTGTAGTGTAGCGGGAACATGAGTTCCTTTATGCTTCAGCATCCAAGCAGAGATTTCTATTTAATTTGTGTGCTAGAGGCTTTTCATTGCAGAGCAAAACAATTACATGTTTCTCTGCCTGCTTTTCTAGACTTAGGCTTTTTATGTAGTTTGTTGCTTTGTATTCTGGCTGTGGTTTACATCTTGTCTTTCTGATTTTTTGGAGAGAAAACGTTTAACTTTTTTTTTTTTTTTTTGGGGGGGGGTGGGTTAGTTACGTTTGCAGCATGATTTCTGATCACAGAGCTTTTCTAGTAGCAGGGTCACATACTTACTGTCACGGAGTTCTGTATGTGTGACACGTACCACAGTTAGCCCAGGTATGAAGCAAGTTTGTGGGGCTAAAGAGTGACTCTGGGGCTAGGCTTACATTTCAGGAGCAGTAGAAGAAAAGGAGATTATCCAAACCTGAAAAATCTGAAGACTGAGATTTACAGGAAGTGAGCAAAAGAATTTGCACAAATACTGTGATTCACAGTTACAAGAAGAGAAGTCCACCCTAAATGTTTTAATGTGGAGAGACAATAGTGCATAAATATCTCATACAAATACTATATTCTAATATTAGTATCTAGAAGAAAATTTGTCAGAGCTTAATATTCACACAAACCTGTCAATTTTGGCCCAATCAGAAGTTACCTTCCATTCACTAGAAGCTGGTCTGCACATTTGCAGTGTTTTATTTTAATTTGTCATGTCATTTCCATGCAACTTGCAATACATCAAATAAGTTAGCTTCTCTATGCCAGGTGGTAAACCTGGGATATTTAAAATCCCACTAAGGAAGTAAGGAAATGGCATCCTCTTTAATTTCAGTAAAAACATTCCTACAAGTAGGAAAAGGTGTTTACACCTCAGCAAGAATTACTCCTTTTCTCTTCTCAAATCCCCCTGTGATTTATACTGAACTTCTCATCTTTCTTACTAACCAGTATCTACTGCTGGGATCTACTTGTGACAGCACCAGAGCAGGGAAAGGGATGCTTTATTGAAATAATATGAGAACTTCTAAAAACAAACAAAACTCTGAAGACAAGCAAGCAGAGAGAGTATTTATGCAGTGGGTAGTAGAACTAAAAGCAATTGCTACAAAATGCTGTAGAGATGCAGGATCTGCAGGTTCAAAGAAGGAGTAGATGACCTCGTGGACAGCAGGTCTATAAACAGATGCTGAAGGGTTTAAGCAGGGCTATTCCCTAAAAATATGCCTAAAATGACAGTTTTGGAAGCTGGGAGATAGTAAAGAAAACAAACCACAGCAAGTGATCAAGGCTGCGTGCTCTTATGAAACAGCATCTCTTTCCTTCTGTGAGAGGCAGGGTGATGCCCAGGATTTGTCTGAGCCAGCAGCACATTTTGTGTGTTCAGAATAGAAAAAGCTGCGTAACGTGAACTGTTTCTATGAGCCCTGTCCTTGCTGTATGACCACTGGCACTGTTTGAGTAAGTACTGCTTTCCTCTGTCCTCTTGTTCTTCAGAGGCAGGAGAGTTGCTGAAGTAGCTTCCTCAGTTTATGCATGTGCATTTGAACTTTCCCTTCTAATGAGAGCAAAAGAGCCTCCTGAGGACATGGAAACTGATCTTCTTGTTTAATCTGGGCTTTCTTGAGCAAAGCTAAAAGGGAGAACATGCCCCAGCTCTGCAAAGAAGAGGAGGAGTGGGAGCTACATGAAGTTTATTACGTCCCATCAAGTCTGCCAAGTTTAATCTGCCATTACAGAGAGAAAGCTGGCTGTGAAATGGTTAGGATTGACTGACAACATTTAACTCACCACCGAGAATGATTTTGTCTTTGTAGTACAATTCATGTCTTTCCATCATGTCCATGTGTGTAGAGTTCTCAAAGGAATTTAATTATGAGCAATGAGCACTAGCTTTATGGACGTGCTTCTCTCTGTAATACTCTGACTTCATTTCATCTGGACTTGCCACCAGTGTTAGCAACTGTCCCAGGTTTGCACCCAGCTGCAATGTGTTAAACTGGGGATGGGGAGAGGGAGGGGCAAGCAGCAAGACCAAAATGTGCTTTTTTTTTTTTTTTTTTTTGTGGTAAAAACTCCATTTGCTGATCTTTGTGAAGGTATTGTTCTGTGCATGTGCTATAGGTGTACATGAGAAATCAAGATTGTGAAGTCTCCTGCTGAAGCAACAATTGATGTTCATTCTGGGTGAGGCAAACTTCTAAATATCCACGGGAGGTGGATAACAAGTTCAAGTGTGATACAAGTTTCCCTTTGCCAATAGCTTTTAGATTGTGGAGTTTTCTTCCATCAATGGGAAGAAAAGTAGAAGACAGTTGCAAATTATGTAGAAAGTTAGGTGATAAATATACAGAAATTATTGCTATTACTATATTATTGTGCTGTCACGTGTTGTTATATTCTTTGTGCGCTCAAAAGAAAGCGACGACTCCTCTTCCCTCCAGTCTCTGCATGTTGGCATTTGCTTGCCTTTGATTTTCATTCCTGATGCTAATTTTATACTGAAGCTGAGGTGACCTTTATGCGTACTGCTCTTCCAGGTGTTGTCTAACTTTTGCCTACATGATAATCACTGTCTTCGTTCCTAATGAAGGAAAGCACAAGGGATTAACTTCTGTTACCTTTTCTACCAAGTTTTGCTCTGAAAATTCTGCTCATCTAAAAGGAAACTATTTGTTGGACACTTCTGTAATAAGTAGAATCAACTTCAAAAGCAACCTTGATTTGGTTAGTAAAAGCACAAGAAGGCGGCAGCTGGACTGTGCACTTGAAGTCCAAGGCAGTGGACTGAGTTTTTTTTGTTTACACCACCACTGAATAATTTCACACTAAAAAATAATTTTTATAATTTTTACGCTGTTTGTCTGCAGTTATAGTTGTGCATATAAGAATTTTTGTCACAGTTTGCAAAAGTGACAGAGCTTTACCTGATGGGACTTTGCTAGTCTGCCCAGCCAGGTGAGTAAGGCACAATCATTGTCATAACTCATGAATGTAAGAGCATCTGAATCAGAATTCTTGCTGTTGGGAAAGGTCTTCATAAAAATGCAAGCCAAAAATAATAATTAAAATTGGAGAAGAAATACATCTGACAGCACGTGGGAGTATGACATACAGGGATGAGTTGTCACTGTGGTATGGCTCACATGGCCATCTTTGAGTCCAGCAGTGTGCTCCCTTTCTTATGCAATGTGCTGATGACATTTGTAATCTTAATTAGGGGAGGAAATGTAGGAGCAGTATTAATAACCAGACACTTGGGCCTTCTGCCTTTGATCTCAACCATTTGAATGAAATGCTTGAGTTAAATACATTTGTTGCATTGCCAGTGCCATCCCTGTTAAAAGACCCGAGGCTTTTGCTTTTTTTTTTTTTTTTGTGAACAGAACGGCTCATTTTAGCTGCTGAAAGATGGTGCAGGTCAAAGGAAGAGCTGCTGAGTCTGCCAGCCCAATTACAAACGTGGGCATCTGCAGAGAGCTCGTGAGGCCTCTGTCCGCAGGTCAAAGTGCCAAACTGCTCTCTGCGGCCCGCTCCCTCACGGATTTGTCTTGGCATGCATTTAGTTCCTTTTAAGTGGAGAGCTGCTGAAAGTCCATGTCGGATAGTTATGGGAGGCGTCATAAGGCTTTGAGTCTAATTGGTGTTTGTGTTTTCGTATTAAAAGCCAAGGCATGACACTGTTTTTTCTGTACAGCTCCAAAATGTAGTATGCAATACTCAGTGATAGTAGATGAGTCCTAAAAAAAAAGGGGGGGGGAGGGATTTTGTTTCAAGTCTTGTCCATTCATCAATCCTTGTCCATCCTTCTGTTCCCTTCCCAAACCAGCCCCGTCCCCTCCCTGCCCACCTGGCACCAGCTGTGCTGTCAGGCACTACTGTGTGTCCCAAGTCCTCCGAGTGGCAGAATGCAAAATCTCAGGTGACATTCACCTGGAAGCGCTTAGCCCTCAACAGCTGCAGCCCCTTGATTACCTTACCCGCCTCGGCGGCTCCGTGCCGCTACCATATCAATTGCTTGTCAATTCGGCTTAGCTCTGACTTTGACTGACTGGAATGAGGGAAGTAGGAGTGGGGTGTAGGCGAATGGTTAAAATTAATTGCTACATAAGAAAAAATTGAAAGATAATTATTCCTGCTTTCCTGTCAGTGCTCGAGGGTAGATGACCTCATTAACTTGCAGCTTGTACACAATTCAATTACTAGGAGATGGAAAATACATTTTTAATTACCTCGGTGGCTTGTGCTCCATTCATCTCCATTTGCATGGCTTTTTTACTGTTGTGTTCTGAAGAACTAGCATGGTCTTACTAAGGCTACCATAAGAGCCTGCTTCTCGCTACAATTATTCTTGTTTGAGGTAGGATATTAAATGTGGGGGATTAACCCTTTGGTGCTGAGAGAACTGGGAGGTCCTGTGGTAGCACTGACGTATTCTCAGTTAGCTTGGCACGTTGGAAAATCTGAAACTGATGCTGTCAAATAATTAAGCAGGGTAACTTTGTTCCTTTGTGCTTTTTGTTGCCACATATTTTAAGAAAGCATTAAATTGGTGCATAATAAGCAGATCACCTAGTTAGACAAATATCATATCGATGTATGTCGTGGGAAAGGATTCTTTTGTAATTTCCAAAAGCCTATTACGGCGTTTACCGAATTACTGATGACTTAATTGTTTTAAATACATAGCTAGACAATGATTTTAATGCATGAGTTTTTAAAACTGTCAGTGGTGTGTTGAAGTGTACAATACACACGGAAAGAATTTTTGTTCATCACTAGTCATTTAATTTAAAGCTGCTGTGGTGTTGAGAAGCCCAGAGCTAAGGGCTGAGGAACCCTGCACTGCAGCTCAGGATGGAGCGATCGTTAGGGCAGCATCCAGCAACCACCCCAAAAGGGCAGGTCCAGGGCATGATCCTGCATGTTTCAACGGTGATGGGGCATGAGCCACAGAGACGGGCTAGCTGTTGGGTCACTGGGTAGTGCCGAGACAAGCCGTGATGCTTAGCAATGGGAACTGAGCATGGTTTGTATGACCTGCATGTGGTCACCAGCCAAAAAAAAAACCTGAAAGCCGTAAGGCAGGTGTTCCTGAACTATTCGTATAAACTTTGTCGTGAAGGTATTAGTCCTATTTAATTCTTCTGTAAAGAGCAAGATAAGGCACTTATGGGTTTCTTGGCAGTGAGCCTTAAAACAATAATCTAAGAACTTGCACTGAGAGCAGAGTTAATCCTGGAGATCCAAGGGACAGTGAAATACACATTCCTTCTTGCTATACAGTAGTATTTAGGATGTTTATTCTGCTCAATTTCAGCTTGAAAAAAAAATAGGACTGGACTAACACACCTTCTTAGTCTAGCAAACTTATTTTGATATTTTTGTTCACAGGTATCCCACTAAAGGAACCTGCTCTGAAGAGTTCCTTCACTGTGTAGTCTTTCAGGACCAAGTAAGCATTTGAGTCATTTTATTAAAATGAAAGGTACAATGTAAATATGTTTAATGATCTATGTTGAGGACTTTTTTATGTTTGCTTGCTACATTTCATAACACAACAAAACATCTAAATGACCAGCTTCTGCAAGTTTTGCTTTTCAGCTTTGAATGAAGATGTACAAAATGCAGTGTTAAGGACTCAGTTGCTTGCAGACCTGGAGGAAAATTAAGTTTGGATTTTGTTTATGCCTTGTGAAATGTATCTGCAATTTATCGTGTCCATTTTTTATTTTATAATCTTTAATGATTTAGGGTTAGGTTTGTAGACCTGATGCTGGTAAAATCTTCAGTGCAGCCAACATTCATGGCATTTGTGTGAGTTGTTATGCCCGTTACTAGGTGGATTGTTTACTTTGTGTAGCAATATTTCTGTCCTCCTTTAAGAAATGAGCAATAATGTAGTCTTGAATTCTCCATTTGTTAAAACTGTCAAGTCAAAAGATGTAACAGAAGGTATAGGAACGTTTTAGAAATATAACCTGTATGTGAATGTAACTTGAATATCACAGTTGGAAGAAATCAACACCAACTTAATTCACTTGGAATATACCGTCACTTTCTCCTCTGCCTCCCTCTATTATTTTATCACATCAGCATCTGTTGGTCAAAAAAAAAAAAAAAAGGTTATCTGAAATATTTATAGTGTTTCTGTGGCTGGATGACCTGTCAAGTCTTGGAGATGTATGTGACCACAGCAGAATTTTTTATAGTGCTCTAACAGTGCTCCCATTAAGGGAAAATGAATATAAATGGTAAGATAATAATTGGAAACTGACTTAAACATGACATTTGGGCCAACATCAGTGATTCTGTAGTGTTAATATATTTTGCTTATGTGTCATCTGAAAACCCTTTAGTATCTGATCAGAGAGGCTGGTTCAGCATAAATTTTGTAGTGAATTTCTTGTTGTGTTAAGCAATGGTTTCCCTCACCATTGAGCAGCAGGGATAAACTAGCTTTCTGAACTTTATTTCTGTCCTCTACCACCTACAAATAATGACAGCTGTAGTGTTTGCAAAAGATGGACCTCTAGGTCTGGATTTTTCTTGTTACTGTTTGAGAGGGAGTTTTTCTCAACAGTGAAGTTTTTGTTAAAGTGAGTTTGTGTTGGATGAGCGCAGTTTCAGACGTCTGCTCAGGTATGCACGTGTAGACATCCCAGTTTACCAGTACTTTGTTCTGTGGGCTTACATGTGCTGGTGGTACAGCGTTGTTCTGTGTTACACAGTGCAGCATTGGGCTGAAAATGTTGGTGAGAAAAGGTTCTATTTTTAGTTTACAGTATGGGTATGAGAAGAAGCAGAACCTAACCAACAAACCCCGTGTATATGAAGTTGACTTCTTTTGGCTGAATTCAGTAATAGGAGTGTAGCAGTGGGTGGGTACTTCTGGAAGCCGTGCATCTATAGCTGAAAAGGATGTTCTGACAATACTTCCTTTCCCCACCTACAAATACACAGGGTGTTCTGAGAGGCTGAAGATGCAAGCATGGATTCCCAGCTAAATGCAGAACATGCCAGGAGTCCTGACAGGGTCCTGGAAATCTAGCTTGGAAGGCTGAAATCTAGCTTGGATCTGCTGAAAGGTGCTGACCCTTGCTATTGAAAACTCAGGCAAAAAAATACAATGGGTTTTTCATTTTAGTAAGGAAAAAAAAAAAAGTGTAAGGTAAAGTTTAGACTGAAATAATACTCCAGGACTGTTGCAAAACATTCTGTTGAAGACATCATGGAAGAGATTTTAAGTTCAGCATTCTGTTTCTCTGTCCACACAGTAGCATCAGCTTGTAGAAAGCAAACAATAACTTGCTTTCTTGCAAAAATCCATGTTGATTTAGCTTGTTGGCCCATTTCCAAGAGAGAATTGCACATGCTGATTGGTAGGTGCTTTCTTTTAACTCTCCTCTGCCACCTAGTTGGAGAACTATTGGAGGTCTTTTCCATTTTTTCCCTCCCTTTTTAGTTGTAACCAAAAATATAGCAGTACTCACAAAGTAATATAGTATTCAATTCTGATATCAAATACACAGTACTAAACAATTATAATGTTTCATCGTAGTAAGTAGATTGTAGTATCACAAAATGCACAATTTAAGGTTCTCAAAAGCTTCAGAAAGTCAAGGTTGATATAAATTATGTTTTGCTCAAACTGCAAAGCCCAGTTATTTCTTACAACCACCAAAAATGATTCATTAGAAGGATTAAAAAAAAAAAAAAAAAAAAGGTAAAGGGAAAGACTCATTGTAAAATGTTTCACACATAATCTAACTAATTAACATAATAAATTGCTGGGCAGCCTATTGGAATATCATATAATTAAATGAATTCCATACAGGCCACATAAGTTAATGTTTTCTTTTTGGAAAATTGTATGTCTTGGCAAATAAAATATTCAGAGGATTAACTATAAAGGGGAAAAAAAAAAAAGGGCTTTGTGTAATTATTCTCTCTTGTAATTTGAATTAGACATAATTACATTTCCTAAATATGAAAGGAAAATAAGTGTGATCTATAGAGAACAGACAACACCACTGAGACAAGTCTGTCTTTGTTTCCTGACCCATTAAGTGACAATTATGATACTTGTGTTAAACATCTTAGAAGTGGCATGAACTTGCCATAACTCTTCACTTTTTCTGCTTGAAAAGAACATAATAGGAAAAGCTTTTGCTCTTCTGTTTTTAAATGGAGTTCAGACTATCGCTTGTGCTATACAAAAAGTTCATAGAAAAATGTCAGTACATCAAGTACTATTTTCATCATGTACGTGAAATAAAAGAGTGCTCTTTTTGCAACTCCGAAGCAGCATAGCCAGCTGGAATAGGCTATTGTAAGCCTCTATAGGATGTAAGCATGCTCCACTGATAAGTGCCTGTGCTGTTTCAGTGGAAAGCATGCACGTAGTTCGTAGCTGTCAAGTGTCTTTATGCACTTCAAGCTGAATTTGCATTACTGTTGCAAGTTGTGAAGGTACTTCTTAGTTTCTATATATTTTTTAAGCTAAATAATTGCCAGCTGTGTAAGCTGAAATAATTTATCTATTTTGTCATCTAGCAAAAGATGTTTCATAACTTTTTGTATATTTGCAGAGATACATTCCCAAGTTCACATACATTCCATATATTGGTGTATATGTAATTTGGAGTACTTTGGAGTACTTCTAAGCATACTAGCTGCTTGATGATACATGCACAGAATTTACAGAATTCTCTTACTGGTTGTGTTGCTCATTCTGTGTTAGAGACCAGATCATTTATGCTTTTGAAAAATATACCTACTCACTTATTTTTAGATAGAAACCATACATTTTGGAACTTGCCTGTAAATCACATATGTATAGCTTGTTTTGTTTTGAAAAGCAAATTATGGAGGTAAAATATAATTACGTGGCTTAACTAAATAGTTGCTGAGGTAATTTTGTCATTATTTATCTTTTTTTTTTCTTTGGATAGGAAGTAGTTTTATGTTAGGACGGATTTATTTATTTTTATTTATTTATTTATTATTATTTTTTATTTATTTGCTGAAATTCTTCAGTGAGGCATGGTGGTTCATATACTCCCTCAGCTTGCTCTGCCAGTGATACTGGAGACTTCATGAGTGACACATCTCAGTACATATCTCTTGCTCTATATTGATGAAAACTTAAGTTTTTGCTTCTGTGATAGGGAATTTTTTGTTTGCTATAAATATGAATGTTGTTCTCTAGAAGGATAGTTTGAAGCAATTTTTCTTTTTTTAACTTAGTTTTGGTTCAGTGGTACTATTTAATACAGAAGATAAACAAGAAGGGCCTGTGTATAGAGACTTATGTGTCTTGCACTGTTGCTTTCTTATTTCTTCTTTGATATTTTGGGTCATGGATTCTGAGAGGCCAGTGGAAAATTCTTCTCCTGCTGTTTGTCTATCTTCCGTTACTTAAAGAATTTTGCTTTTTTTTTTTTTTTTTTTTTTTTTTTTCATGGAAAGAGATTAGCAAAAATAGGACTATATATATCTCCATCCATAAAATGTTATGGGATCTTTTGATTTGCAGCAAAGCTTAAAAAATAATAATAGTGTTATTTTTATTTCTTGCTTTCCAGGAGAGCCTTTTTGTTGTACTGCTGCTTTTCATTTACAGTGCTTTTAGAGTGGGAAGATGTCATCCACATGTTTGGATTCCCTGAGCACAAGCCATGGACTTAGAATCAGACTTAGAATCCAGCGTTATAGGCAATGATAGCAGTTTAATGGATGTTCTCAGAATTTCCTCTCCTCTTTGCAAAGTTGCATCACTTTGTGAGAGTAGAGACTTCCACCACCTATACAATGTCTGTGCCCACCTTTTCCACGTATTTAAAAATAATACACAAATCAGTCTGGAGGCAGCATTTAGTTTCCTTCCATGTTGACACCTCTTCCTGCACATTTGCTGAGCCTTACCTGGCATTCAGCCCTTCCCTGGGTGCTGTCACCCAGTTGGTTCTCCTCCAGTTTTGACAGCATCTTCACCCTCCCCATTCTCAACACCCATCCTGACACATTTACAGACAACTTGGATGATGTCGTTAGTAGATCCTTAGAAGACATTTCTATCAAACGACTTTTCAGTGCTGCCTAAATGATAACCATGTGTGTTTAGGCGGTTTTGACAATTCCTACACGTAGGACAGGAGGCTTTCACTCATCTTTACAGGAACTGTACTTGTTTTGTCTCCCACTGCACTGGGAGAAGAGCTGATGTGTGTGTAACTACTCTGCTTGATACTGATGTAAAGAAGACTCCGCCACAGCCAGACTTTGAGCTCCTCCGTCTCTCTGCTGTTTTGCCCTGCTCAGTTGACAGAACACATCCAGATCTTTCTCATAGACTCAGATCCAGTGAAATGGGCTGTGATGCACAATTTCCAAGTCCATCCATAACACCTGTCTTTTAAGCTGATTTTAAGTATGATCATCCTTTGGCTTTTGCTGCTGCTCTCAAATATATGACTTTATTCTAACAGTAACATTTATTTTAATAGCTGCAATATCTGCTTCTCTTAGAAAACTGTCATCCTTGTCTGGTCCTAATGTTCAGAGCAAAACCATTGAAAACAATGAGATCCTTCCTTAGCTGTCTCTGTTCATGGGATATTCTCCTGAAACTGAATAGGTTCTTTGGCATGCTATGCCTTCAGTATCTGAAACAGCAATATTCTTTTTGTGCTGAATCCAGCTAAATGTAATGTTTTGCTTCTCTGTAGCCTGCTAATGCTTCTTGTCTCTTTTTATGTATTGCTGGTTAAACAGATTAAGTAACAAGAAGTCTTCTGAGAGTTAGTTAACCTCCTTGTTTCTTCAGCTGTCTGTTTCGCACATTATTCTTCTTGCTCTGTAACATTATAATCCTGACTTGTCTTGCTTTCCTACATTTCAAAATCATTTTTAACCCCACACCCACTTTAAGTATATTTGTACTTCTTTGAAGTTATTTTTAAGTTTACAAACTTTTCCCATTATGTGCTATTTCTGACTCTTGTCTTTGCAATAAATAAATCACTTCCCTTTCTTAAAATATTACTATGGTTTACTATGACATGATGCCATGTTCTACAATATTCTTCAGCTATAATCGTTGCTAAATTGTGCTTATTCTTTTTGCAGTTCCTCAGTGTTTGAGTAAGGGCTGAATCCAAGATACTACCATATTTACATGCTTTATCATAGTTATTGGGCAAACCATCTGATGATAAATATTATTTTCCTAACCTGTTTTGTCATGAGATATTCAACCATTTTCCCCTATCACCTTCTGCTCCCCCAACCCTAGTTTTTCACCTTAATGCTGTTTTCTGATCTAGGCTCCATGCCTTTCCAATTCTTTAGTTTTTAAAATTTTCATTGTATAAAACAACAAATGTCAGATATACAGTGGAGATCATGTGCAAGTCATCCACTGTTTTCCTTGTGTCTTGTTCCAAAAATGGATATTTAAGTCTAAATTACTAATTGTTGTTACTATTAATAATTAAGCTAGGTGTTTAATGGAGATCAATATAAAGATGCCTAGGCACTTGAAACTGCACACCCATATGCTAAACTGTGGAAGCAGAACTGTCAGTCTAGACTTTGTATACGGATTTAGAGATTCCTGGATCATTACAGTCCTGAATTTAAGTTGTCTTTGTGGATTATGTAAAAGGACAGCATTTTAATATGCTATTTTTGGCGCGTTTTGTGAAGAATAGTGCTCTTGGCTTTTGCTGAGTTCCAGATTCACTACAAGCTATGGTCCAAGCCCTGCTCTCTTTGCTGTGGTTAGGTGCTGTTGGTCCACAACATCTTGGTGCTGTGTGAGGTATGTTTGGCTTCTGACTTCTCAACATCAACAGGCACTCTGCTGCAACGCTTCATTTAAATAACAGAGGTGGAAAAGGTTCACCAGAAGACATCTAGTCCAATCTCTTGCTGAAGGCTGAGCTAACTCAAAAGTTGCATCTGGTTGCACAACGATCTGTGCAATTCAGTTTTGAAAAACCAGCAAGGATGGAGACTGTACAGTCGCTCTGGGGACCTGTTTTGTCCTGGCTGTCTAATGAAAGATCACCAGGTTGTGCTCTAGGCCTTCCCCATGACTGTGAATGTTGTTGATATTGATGGGTGCTCTGCAGACCTGAGACTTGCTCTGTGGGACCTTGGGTTTGCTGTCTCAAGTGTAGTAGATGAATGGAGTAGCTAGAGTCCTAACCATCTTCATGCATGGTCACCTGCATTTATGACAAAAATTCCATGTTTCTCTCATTTTATAATCGGAAAACAATTAAACCTAGAAAGCCAGGGAATCACTTGCGAGTCTCGAGACCTTTTATTGTTCTGTGATTAGTTTGATAGTTTAGAATCATAGAATTGTTAAGGTTGGGAAAGACCTCCAAGATCATCTGGTCCAAACATCACCCTGCTTGCACTGTCACCCACTAAACCATGTCCCCAAGCACCGTGTCCACCCTTTCATTGACCACCCCCAGGGACGGTGATGCCACCACTTCCCTGGGCAACCTGTTCCAATCCCTGACTACTCTTTCTGAGAAGAAATGTCTCCTAATTTCCAACCTAAAGGTTCCATGGCACAACTTGAGGCCATTCCCTCTAGTCCTATTGCTAGTTATCTGTGAGAAGAGGCCATCCCTCAGCTCCCCACACCTTCCTTTCAGGTAGTTGTAGAGAGCAATGAGGTCTCCCCTGAGCCTTCTCTTCGCCAGACCAAACCACTCCCGTTCCCTCAGCCGCTCCTCACAGGACTTGTGTTCTAGGCCCTTCATCAGCTTCATAGCCCTTCTCTGGACACGCTCTAGGGTCGTCTTGTACTGAAGGGCCCAAAACTGAACACAGCACTTGAGGTGCGGCCTCACCAGAGCCGAGTACAGGGGGACGATCACCTCCCTGCTCCTGCTGGCCCACTATTCCTGATACAAGTCAGGATGCCATTGGCCTTCTTGGCCACCTGGGCACACTACTGGCTCGTGTTTATTTGGCTTTATGAAGACTTTGGCTATATTATTCAGATGTGAGGGAGAAAGTTGGGTTTCTTTTTATTTTAAACTCAAAATAGTTGAACTGAACCTATCTGACTGTGTTTCTTTGCTTTTTACCCACCGAACAAGACACATGAACAAGGCCTAACAATAGGTTAATGATACAAGAAATCAGATGCTGGGTACTGTGCTTTCCTGCTCTGTGGTTGACTTTGAGGCTTTGGTGTCTCTGTCTGAGTGGCCTCCCCACGTAGCCAAGTGCCTCATCGCCCTCCCAAGGCCCCTGTCCTGGAAGTGCTGATCTGCCCTGTGAGCCGGGCACTCCACCTCCGTGGTGTTCCACACAGATGCCATGGCCCCACTCAAGAACCACTGAGGTCACTGAGGATTTCGGGTTGTGTTTCAGTACTACTCAAGCCAAGCCCTTGGGGCTGTGATTTCTGCTTGGCCTGCCAGTTGTACATTTTTTAGAAGTATCACCTCTTTTATTCACCTTTCCTTTGTTGGTTTGGCACCCTTCCTAATCCTCTCATTTCTGAGAAGTAAGCGGCACGTACAGCTTTTTGAGGCAGGGGAAGAAGCTTTGAGCTGCGTCTTCCCTTATGAAAACAAATGATACAATGGAAAAATAGCACAGCGACATGAAAGGTGGTGGAGGGAGGAGGAGAGGGGAAGGCTCTGGAGGGCGAGGGGAAGGATGCTGGGGACAGAGGCAGTGCCTGCCTGTGGCCTCAGCCCAGCCCTGCCCCATGGCCGGGGGACACTCGCTCCCCTCCGGTTTTCCTCCGTCGCCAGCCCCTTGGCTCGCGCTGTCGCCTGTCTTCTCTATATTTCAAAGCTTTGTGGTAAATAATCAATTCAAAGCAGCACCGAGCCTCTCTTTCTGTAATTCTGAAAACCCATTAAATTATATTGTTGGGGGAAAACAATGGTTGTGCTAATCATGCTCTGTGCATGTGCATCTTAATTTCCCCGGAGACCTGAATATGAATTTTTACTAACATGTTAATTTTGTGTGTTAATCAGTAGCTGTAGGCCGAATGAATGGATTGACGATGTAAAACTGTTTGATATTGAAACAACTCCTTTTGACCCCCTCAAATTGGCTTCATTCCCCTAAAGACGGTTAAAGTTAATTAAGCACTCAATAGGTTTATGGTGTTTAAATTAAAATATATCGCTCCTCATTGTGGAGGCATCAAGCGAGGACGGCGCCCGGCCCGCCCCGGCCCCGGCCCCTCTCCCTCGTCCTTGGCCGCCGCCAGGGGGCGCCATGGCGCTGCGCCGCGCCGGGCCGGGCGTGTGGCGGCTCCCCGCGCTTCATGGCGGAGCCATTTTGGAGGCTCAGTGGCAGGGCCTCGGGACGCGTGTTTGCTGAGAAACGGCTGGAACTAGGCGTTAAATAAATAAAGTGTAAAATAACGCGCAACTCGTCCTTCCGAAAAGGCACGTTGGGAGCAGTAATGATCGTCGCACTGGCTTTCAGCTCTGGGCTCTGTTGAAGGGCTGGTGGTGGCTGGGGGCAGCAGTTGCTGCTTTCAGAAGCCGTGATACTCCCAATAAGATCCCTAAGCAGAACTGTTTAATAGCTACACTGCAAAAAAAAAAAAAAAAAAGGAGATAATGGTAATTCTCAAAGGAGTACATGATACTCCAAAACAAAAAAGTACAAAAGCCACAGTGCTGCTGATGCAAATGTACGCTGATGCCCATATGACATAATCCTCAAAGCTCCGTCGTCTTCCTTCCCTGTGTGCTGCGCTCAAGTTGTGCTGGGGCAGGTTTAGGCTGGAAATTAGGAGATACTTTTTTCTCAGAAAGAGTAGTCAGGCGTTGGATCGGGTTGCCCAGGGAAGTGGTGGAGGCATTGTCCCTGGGGGCGTTCAAGAAAAGGTTGGACGGTGGTGCTTAGGGACATGGTTTAGTGGTTGACATTGGTAGTAGAGTGATGTTTGGACCAGATGATCTTGAAGGTCTTTTCCAACCTTAGTGATTCTGTGAGGGTTGGGCAGTGCCCTGGCAAGGCTGGTGAAAGGCAATGGCAATTCCTAGCCTACTCCATGTAGAAAAAGGAGCTGCAGAGCACCTTTGGCTGGTACAGGTGGTGGCCAGAGTGTTCACAGTCAAATAGAGCTATTCTTCCTGCTTTAATAACAAGCAACACACAAATAATAAAATAAGCATCCCCTACTCTGTAATTATAGCAATGTGCACTTGCTTTTACAAGTTTAGAGGTAGGAGCAGTGTGTGGGTTTTAGCTTAAGTTACAGCTGCCTTATTACATGTGTGTGTCAAGAACGTTATTTGTTTTCAAAACATACCTTGGCTGTAGAGGACCCTTGCATATCTGTATTTTATAAATTATAAAAATAGGCATGAAAACCTATGATCTACCTCTAATAATTCAGGTTGCTTCATCAGTCTTACTTGAGGTTCATGTTCTTCAGTGTACCTTTCCAAAGCAGAGTTAATATTGTACTTCCTGTGCACATGGGTGTGAGAGAGACTTCCCGGTCTCGGATGGGTTGCCTGCAAATGGTTTTACAAGATGAGTAGAGTTACTTGTGCCTGAGCTACAGATTAGGGACGTATTTGCCCTAAATCTGTCCTCTTCTGTGCAGAATGCAGAGGAGAGCATTGTGTTTGAGCGAATGTCAAAGCCTGCCTTTGCGAGGCCATAGATGATAAGTACTGTCTCTCTTACAGCACAATTTTCCTTTCTGCAGCAAACCGTTTCCTGGTGCTTTTTAAATGTATTTCTTGTTTCCCCACATGTGCAAGCTGGGTCTGCTCCTTGGCAGATGACCCAGAGGCCAGGGCTATTGCATCCACAGTGGAAGCTGTGAGATGACTTCTTGCCTTCAGGAGCCATTTACAGAACAGCCCTCTCCGGTGAACACTGCTAGTCTTTACGTTGGCTGGTGGCAGGAGAGGAGGAGGCTTGGGCATGCTGTGAAACACTACCTCCCAGTGAAACTTGTAGTGTACATTGACAGCTGTCACCGCAAAAGGCAAACAAGGCTTTTACGTGGTCAGCTTGCATGGAAGTGCTCAGAGGGCTGATAAACATCATTTACAGCTCTGGGTAAGGTTCGACAGACTGACTGCACAGGAGGGATCTAGTGTAATAGACTGATGAGATGCCTTTATATCTTAAATAACTTCGGATGTGATTGTATCTATGGTGAGGTTTTTATCCAACGGAATAACTACACGAGTGATGCAAGCAACTAATAAGTAGTGATAGATACTACTACAAAATATGTTTGCATGTCATTCCCTGCTGGCTCTGCTCGACAAACTGGCCTCCTCCTGGTGCATGGCCTTGCTAAGAAATGTACGCATGTTTTATGAAGTGTGCACAATATGCTAGCAGGACTGTGTCTGCTTCAGGAATCAAATGTGAAAACTTTAATAGCAGTGTCCATTCTTTTAATAGTGGGTTAGCTAATATGGAAAAAAAAAATCTTTATTCCTAGCACATTGTGCAATGTTTTGGGAGGCACAGCAAGCGTGCTGTCATTTCTATTCAGATTTTGTGCAAAGGTGTTCTACGTGAGATGGATCAGCTTTAAAGGTGGCAGGAAAGCAGGCCTGTATTTTCTGCCTAAGAATTTTCGGTGCTTCCCATCAGAAGTACAGGTTTCAAAGCCAGTGGAAGTCTAGCATGTGGCATACAAAATATGTCAAAATGCATGCATAATGGCTTTGGAGTGCTACCGTTCCACCCAATAAATGTTTTTAAGCTTGTTTTCTCTTCAGAATTGTTTTCCAGATTTGTTTGATGTATGAGATACTTTCCAGATTTGGAATATTCTGGGGCCCCACTCTGTGTTTCCACACGTTTGTCAAGGAACAATAATAAATGTGATGGATGCTGGATGTTAACATGTGTTGTGGGAGATTTTCCTCTAGCCAGAACACTTGGAATCCAGTGGTCATCATTCTGTTCCTGCTGGATTGATGTTAATCTTCTGTGATGCTGCTAGGGCTATAAGTGGACTCAACAACTTTCAGTTCAGACGTTCTTCAGTGCAGCAAGTGAAGGAAACAAGCTTTCTTATTTCAAGAATTAAGTTGTGCTGTATTATTCTAGGCAGTTAGGAACAATCCTAGCTCTTCAAGTCTTACTAACTTTTATTTTCCATCTAATTTGGATATTCTTTTAAAATCTTGAGAAAGAACAGAAGATGATTGGCAGCACCCCACCTTCCCCAGGGAAAGGAGGCACATGTAAATCAATAGCAGGTTAAACATGTGCTTGTAAACGTATGTATTTCTTCTCTAACCTGTCTGTATTATAAGTTTTTAGCCCGTTGGAGTTTGAATGTTATGCTTCTAGCACATAGCTTCCTTATGTCCCCTGGCTTACTCTGGTCTGATAAAACATGACTTGTAATTTAGAAGAAAATTATGTAAATGAATATATTAAGTTCTTACCAGGGCATTGTGAACTTCAATTTTAAAGGTCAACTTAAAGAAAACATAATTTTTTTGATGTTCTACTTTTGGGGTGATTTCAATTGGCAGAATGGGCAAGAGGGCACGTTGATGACGATGATGATATTTAGCAGATAATAGCAGCATCAGCTACACTGAGGAAAACTGGATCATAAGTTTTTTGAATACCATTAGTTTCTACTCTAAATTTAATCTCAGAATAAAACAATTTAGCATGGCCTGAAACTAATCAGTTTAGTGTCTGTTATTATAGGTACGTTGCTATCAATACTGTTTGACATCAGGTGTAGTCTGGAGTGAGCTATGGGCAGCAAGGAAGATGTGCTACTTCAGTCCTGTGGCAAAATGTGTTCCCTCAGTGATCTGAGCGAGCACTTTTTTTTTCCTTTTGCTGTGAGTTTCATATCAGTGCAGATGATCAGGCTGGCTGCTGCTTTTGATATGCAGAGAGGGACAAAAAATACACTGGTGTTGTGCCTGTCTCTTTCTACTGCATCTCTGCTGGTAGTACCTGTGTCATAATCTGCATTGATGTACCTTTACTTTTAACAAAAATAGTTATGTTACATCTTTACCTTTTTCTTTCTTTTTTATTTTTCTTTTTTTGTTTATTTATTTATTTATTTATTTTTCCAGAGGATCAGAATTTTCTTTGCTAGGATGTTAAGGATTTTTCAGATAGCTGGGGGCTTACTTGAAAGCTGTGTGGAATTGCGATTTTTGGATTGAGTTGCCTTGAAAGATCGTTTCCAACACCACTCTTTGCTGCCTGCCATCTGCTCTGAGGGCTGTTTCTTTTTTCAGCTCAGAAATGCAGCCAACTTGGCCCCTCTCCCTCTGGGTGCTGGGCAGAAGAGCTTCTCCCCAGCTGTTGCCGAAGGGAATTCCCTGCAACTCTTAGATGTCCCAGGGAGAGGTGAAAGCAGAACGAAGCCTGACAACAGACGTTGGCGGGCAGAAGGGTGCTCAGTGAACTCAGTCCAGTTCAGGTCAGACTGTCCATCGTTCTGGGCTGAGCCACACAGCTGAAGGAGTTGTTCCTGAGCATGTGTGAGAGGCAGAACTTGGAGCACTGTGCCTACTCCTCTCCTTCCCTGGTTCTGGCAGAGCAAGATGCAGGATGTGTACATCCTAGGGGCTGAGTCTTGGGTTAGATTTGAATGCTTGGAGCTGGCTGTGGTCACTCAATGTTATACATTAATTCTCTCAGATCTGTGCCAAAAGTGACAGCAAAACCTCTTAAATGAAGTATCTTTTTTTTCTGACTCATCAGCTCAGTGTGTTAAATATGAAAATAGACAGCACCCAGATTTCCCAAACTTTATTTTCAGGCAGCTACGGAATATACAAATGGTTTTGATCTTATAATTTTGCGCACAATAAATTTAAGATTACTTTGCGTTGCACAAAAAAAAAAAAAAAAAAAAAAAAAAACCAATAAAAAGAAGGGAAGAAACTTAAATTAGGAAAGTTGTCTAAAGTAAGTTTAGAACAGTAGTGTAGTAAAAATAGTGCTTGCTGCATTGTGTATTGTATCACAGGGTGAAAGTAAAAGATGTACTTGACAATGTACTCTGCATTTTGCAGTTTAGATTATTTCTCCCTCTCTCCTTTTCCCAATTAAATAATAATAATAATAATAATAATAGTTGTGAGATATACCTGTTAATGGGCATAGAAAGAAGCAGAGTATCGACATCAAGAGTAACAGGCCTGACGGGCCCCTTGGATGCTGCAGCAGTGCCCATGATTAATACAAATGCTTCCGGGAGATCATTCCAGCAAAGGCTGCAGCAGATTACAGAGAGAAGTGCAGTAATAGCATCCAGGAACTCATGAGCTTTCAGCTCAGCTCAGAGCAGCTACTGACTCTCTCCTCAAGTAAATTGCTTCACATCTTGCTGCTCTTATCCTTCTTACTTAGAGAAAATAATACTTTCTCTGTATGGTATAAGATGGTGGTAGGCAATAGAGAACCTCTATAAACCTGTAAAGGGAAAGAGGTATTTGTTATGAAAGCTTTTTTTAATTTATTATTATAACACATATCAACACTTTCAATCTTATTTTGGGGGGGGAGAACACGACACATTATTTGAATAATTACACTCATTGTCTTTTGCAAGTGTTAGAGCAGCATTGTTTTAGCATTAAACTGACAGTAATAGCCTGGAGCATGGATTATAGATGTGAGCTATTGCACACAGTGTGGGTATAAGGAGTAGTGGAAACAGAGCAATCCCAGGATCAACAGATAACCAGGGGCTGAAGAACAGTGCATCCCAAATAGTCCATCCAGTATTTGGCCCATATGGAAAACAGTAAATGACACATGTTCTGATCAGCTGTAGAGCAGCACAAATATCCTCTCCCAATTTGCTTTCCCTCTGCCCTCAAAATGATTTTCCACTACTACCAGACTGGGCATTTTGAATTTGAACAAATACATAAATACATACTATTCTTTTGCAAAGAACTCTCACGTACAGTCATCTAATTAAATGACTGTAATCACTCTGCTTCAATCAACCTTCATAAACATCAAATATCAAAAAGGAAGCTACGTTCCTGCAGTCCTTCACTGCCTCCACAGAATTGTTCTCAGCAATATAGCTGATGTTTGTTCTCCTGTTACGGCATCTCCGGATAATGAGCAGTTTTATTATAGCTGAAGCATTATCCCAGCATGTATTTGCAAGGAGCATATGACAATGAAGGAGTACTTTTTCATTATTTTTCTTAATATCTTTAGACAACCTATGCATCTGATGAATATTTATACTCAGCATTGTATAGGAATATATTTCTTTTATTATTATTATTATTATTTATACTTCACTGCAGTAACTTTATATGACTTTTTTTTCTTTTTATCCATCCTAAAGCTATTTTTGAGATCATCTCAACATTTTGTAGTAACACATTGTTCTCTATATTTATTGGGAATGTGGAAGGAAGCATTATTTAGTTAATTTTAAGTTTTACTTTGGATCTATTACAGACTGCTACAAAGTATTTGATTTCTTTTAATATAAATCTTTTTTACTGCTGAAATGATAATGGATATGTTCAGAAACACTACTTAATGATCTTATTTTTCAGATAGAATACTTGAATATTTAATGTTACTCCTTTTTATGGTAAAATCTATTTCTCACAAAATTTGTCCCTGTTTTAATTTGAATGTCCCCCTGGCATACCAGTTTCATTACTCATTGTAGAAAGTCTTTGAAAGCCTACTGCATTTGCACTTGGATTTATGATCACGCTGCCCCCCAAAAAAATTGGGGAAGGGGGGTAAGAGACCTGTGTGGATGAGCAAGGAGTTCATCGACAAGATCAAAAGGAAGCAGAAGGACTATGAAATGTGGAAAAAGGGCCTGTCCCCTTGGGAGGAGTATAGGAGTGTGGTCAGGGCCTGCAGGGATGTGGTGAGGAAGGCTAAAGCCCGCCTTGAGATGAAGCTGGCAAAGGAGACAAAGGATAATAAGAAGCTTTATTATTATTTTTTTTTTTTTTATAAGTATATAAACAGCAAAAGCAAGACTAGGGATTATATGGGTTCCCTGCTGAACAAAGTGGGTGTCCCGGTAACGGAGGACGCTGAGAAGGCAGAGATACTGAATGCTTTCTTTGCCTCAGTCTTTGCTTCAAAGACTCCCCCCAGGACTCCTGGATCCTGGAGGGAGAGAAAGAGTTTGGGAAATGGAGGGCTTCTGTCTGGTTGAGGAGAGACTGGTTCGGGAACATCTGAGTGGGCTCAATGCATACAAATCTGTGGGCCCTGATGGGATGCATCTATGTGTGCCGAGGGAGCTGGTAGAGGCAATTGCTGAACCGCTCTTTATCATCTTTGAAAGGTCCTGGAGAACAGGAGAGGGGCCTGAGGACTGGAGGATAGCCAGTGTCACTCCGGTCTTCAAGAATTGCAAGGAGGAGGATCCAGGAAACTACAGGCCAGTCAGTCTCACCTGTGTTCCTGGAAAGGTGTTGGAACAGCTTGTTCTGGAAGCCATTTCCAAGCAATTGGGGAAGAAAGTTATGAGGAGTGGTCAGCACGGATTCACCAAGGGGAAGTGGTGCTCGACCAACCTCGTTGCCTTCTGTGATGGCATCACCAGCTGGGTAAATGGGGGCGAGCAGTGGGTGTCGTCTGCCTTGACTTCAGCAAGGCTTTTGATACTGTCTCCCATGACATCCTGCTAGCAAAGCTGAGAAAGTGTGGGATAGAGGAGTGGACGGCAAGGTGGGTTGGGAACTGGCTGACTGGCCGAGCTCAGAGGGTGGTGATCGGCGGCGCAGAGTCCGGCTGGAGGCCTGTGACTGGCAGTGTTCCCCAGGGGTCGGTGCTGGGTCCGGTCTTGTTCAACATCTTTATTGACGACCTTGATGAGGGAATAGTGTCTGCCCTCAGCAAGTACACCAATGACACAAAGCTGGGAGGAGTGGCTGACACGGCAGGAGGCTGTGCTGCCGTTCAGCGAGACCTGGACAGGCCGGAGAGCTGGGCAGGAAGAAACCAGAGGAGGTTTAACAAGAGCAAGTGTAGAGTCCTGCACCTGGGAAGGAACAACCCGAAGTATCAGTACAGGCTGGGGGCGACCTGCTGGAGAGGAGCTCTGAGGAGAAGGACCTGGGGGGCCTGGTGGACCCAGCACTGTGCCCTTGTGGCCAAGAGGGCTAATGGGATCCTGGCGTGCATTAAAAGGAGCGTGGCCAGCAGGTCAAGGGAGGTGATCCTCCCCCTCTACTCTGCCCTGGTCAGGCAGTCTGCCCTGGAGTACTGTGTCCAGTTCTGGGCTCCCCCGTACAAGAAAGACAGGGATCTGCTGGAAAGAGTCCAGCGGAGGGCCACAAAGCTGATACAGGGCCTAGAGCATCTTCCCTGTGAGGAAAGGCTGAGAGACCTGGGGCTGTGCAGCCTGGAGAAGAGAAGACTGAGAGGGGATCTCCTCAATATATATAAATATCTGAGGGGTGGGGGACAGAAGGATGTAGCCAACCTCTTCTCAGTGGTTTGTGGGGATAGGACAAGGGGCAATGGCTGCAAGTTAGAGCACAGGAAGTTCCGCACCAACATGCGAAAGAACTTCTTCACGGTGAGGGTGACAGAGCACTGGAACAGGCTGCCTAGGGAGGTTGTGGAGTCTCCTCTGGAGATATTCAAGGCCTGTCTGGACGCTCTACCTGGGCAGCCTGCTCTAAGGAACCTACTTTGGCAGGGGGGTTGGAGTCAATGATCTCTTGAGGTCCCTTCCAACCCATATAGTTCTGTGATTCTGTAATTCACAGGAAATGCAATCTCCCCGTTTTAGTTTCAGCGTCAGCTGAAAATAAAGATTGTAATAGCTGAAGAGCATAATGGAATGGTATGCAGAAAGGAAATAACAAGTAGCAAGTGAAAGACCAGCTATATTATGACCAAAAAGAGTCTTCTAAGTAGCACTTAGCAATAATTGAGGAAATAAAGATGTTGCCCTCTAAAATCTTGCCAGCCAAAATCCAGCTGCTCATTGCTACATCTAATCCTTTTTGCTTTAAAGATTTCTGCCATGATCACATTTTAATTGGTGTTTAGTGAATTTATTTTCCAAAATGTGAATCTCCCTGTCAGAGCTCTTGTGAACGTAGATTCAGTGTGGTGAGTGTTGCAGTGGCAGGAGGGGCACACTGGTGAGTGTTGCTTGGTTGTCCCTTGTTCCATCCCAGGGCGCGGGTGTCAGCTACCTGGGAGATGCAGAAAGCACACATGGCTCTGTTGTCATTCTAATTTAAGAAAGTTGTCTGTCACCTTCCCTGATATTTTCAAGCAATTTAAACTTCAAGGAAGATGTGTGCATTTTATGTTTTATGTATATTTTCATAGCTTTTTTGATATATTTTTTTTAATGTTTAGGTAGTTTTCATATATTATCTGTACTTCTCAAGTGGGTGTTGAACATGGCCTTGCACAACTCTTGGTACACTTAAAGGTACTTGGCTGCATTATTGATGTTTGCAGGCATACCCTGTGTCACAGGATCATGTTATGATGATTCACTTTTCATGTAATCATCCGTTTTCCTCTGCCAGTGTAAAGTTGACTCCACTAATCACTAGATGAGAACTTGGCCCTAAATTTCATTGCCAGGGATGTCAGACTTGATGTGAATGAATGAGTGTGAATCACTTTCTCCAGTAAGTATCCAAATAAAATATATAGTGCAGAGTAAACCACCTGTTTTCATGGTCATAAGGTACCGAGAAAAATGTGTTATAATACAATAAGATGCTGTGAAGCATATAGGACCCTTGAGAGTTTGATGCAGTTGGCAAGTGTAAGGATGGACACAGAAATGTGTTAAAAGAAGCCACAATTGTACAGCAGATTTTATTTTTGCTGTTTTCTAATATTTTGTGCTTTTAACAGCACCCTGGTCCTGCCAGGAGAAATTATAAGCTTTGTGCATGTGGTCAGTGTTCCCTAACATGGTGGAAGGCAGCTTAGTCCTCCTGTAGGGCTCTGCACAACCATCTTGGAGCTCTGTAGTGACACACATGCAGTTAATAACAACAGACCAAACTGTAGTGACACACGTGCAATTAATCACAAAAGACCAAACCCTGGATTTAAAATATGCAGCAGCTGGAACAGAGCTTGCTGCATTTGCCAGAATATTTCAAAATCCAAGAGTAAGGCTCGTTAGCTACCATTAACTTTACTCTGCATCATCTAGTGATGAAGAAAACCCACTCACTGGTATTTTCAAATGGAAGAACAGTTAATTATTTAAGAAAAATCAGTAGTTGCTAGCCAGGAGAACAGTTCAGCAGTGTATCAAGTATAAGTCAAGGAATGAAATCATGGTAAAAGAAAGATGGTAGGATAACTTAGCATACATATGAATGACAGTGTGAGTTTTGCACGTGTTATATAAAGCCTTTAACAAATCAATGATTTCCTTGTTTACCAAAGCATATATTTTGAGTTTGCTTCAGTGGTGCATTACAATGATGGAGTGGTAATGATGCAGTGTGGTAATAGCTGTAGTTTAGCTTGGTTTAAAAGAATGGCTTTCTGTAGAATTCTGCTGTATCAGAAATTTGGAGATGTTGAGCCGATGTTTTGTATGCCATGAAACTGATTTCTCTTAGAAGAAAGATTTCGTTTACAGTTGTTTAAAGTCCTAATTAAAAGCTGATATTTTCATGCAGTTGTATTTTGCCTGTAAATTAATGTTACAAAAAGTTATGCCTAAAAGAGAGATTTCTGGATTTATTTATTTTTTCAAAATGTATTCAGCTTCCAATTGTACATAAAGGATTTTGAAAGTGCCCACTTTTTTTTTTTTTTACAAGGTGTATTTTAATTTGTGCTTTTACTTTCAGATATAAGGTAGACTGGCAGATTCAAGGAAAAATACAAAGGCTGCATTCATCCAGCATTTTGATCGCAGTGTATAAGCTTATAGACTTCAAAGTCTGAAGCAGGGATCATAGATACTGTTGAATAATTCTATGCTGAAATGGCACTGTTGCACTAATATTATATCCCTTTCCTCTATGTGCGTGTAGAAAACTTTCTGAAGAGCTGCTTATACTTTTGATGCGCTACTGCTGAACTGTTTGGCATCTTGTGACTTTTTTTGTCATGTGTTAATGTTAGCCTTTGCTTTATCCAGTTATCTCTACTCAACTCTTTTGGGTCAAGGTGTACAACTCTAGAGTAAATACTTAAGATCTGCATTCAGTTGTAGCGATGAATGTTTCTCTCTTTCCTCAATAATTCTCAACTTTGAAAACAAAACAAAAAAGCAGCTCCCAAAGGAGATTGAAACTTATAATTTCTTTTTGCTCAACATGAAGTTATATAATCCTTCAGCACATTACATGGTTGTCCTGTGGCATTAGGGTATTAGCACTAATGGAAAGACATAGTTATTACAAACAATTCCAAATTTCACGGTGTGTATCTTAATAGCAAAAAGGGATTTTGTCATGATTATAAAGAAAAATGGGTGGCAAAACAAGGAAGAAATGCTTGTTACATGGGACGATCCCCTGGAGGCTTAATTACCGAAAAAACAAATAGGAGGTAAATGTTATAGATGTTTACAAGTTAAACATTCCATAACTATCTTTTAAATAAGAGTGTCTGCAGCCTGGGAGCAGCTAATTGCTCAAGAATCACAGCCATTTATGCTGCCTCGTTTGCCCCTGGGATCGACACTCACAACAGGATAATTCTTACCCTGATATAAGTGTCACAGTAGGAACTCAGTGTAATTTGCTGATATGATATCAAAAATAGCATTAAGATAATTACATTTTGCACTTCTGGTGTTTCACAGGCACTAATACAGCTGAAAATTACTCTTTTTTTGGTTGTCATAACCTGGCCATTCCCCACCACCACTGTTTTGGTTTCTTGTTATTTTTTACATTTAAGCTACAGCAGTGAAGTCAAGTTACTTGAAAGTTTTGGACTTTTTGAGTGTCTTAAACACAGAAGTGTATCCAATAACCTGAATTAAAGAACAAACTGTAGGAAGTATTTCAGTGTTTGACCTGTGGGATATTCTGTAGACTAAGCTGATCTCCAGCATAATTTCTCTTCAGTACTGCTCTGCAGCACTGTCAAATGAACTCTCATTTTCTGGAGGAAAGTTAAAATGAGTACATTCTTTTTTAGTTGCTTGGATGTTTCTGTTGAGAAAATTAAGTCTTTGTGTTGAAAAATGAAATTCTCTGTAACACTAACTTTAAATTCTGAATCATGCAGCCTATGTAAGGAAGCTCAGCATTTGCAGTTGTTAGGATTACCTGATCATACTGCTGCTATTAGAGCCCAGGCTCACGAGCATGCAGTGTAAAGCAACGACTCTTGCTGTAAAGCCAGGCAGTGGTTTGATTGAAATTGCCATTGAACTCTGGATTTAAATTGACCTTTGCTAGTTTACACCAGGTGAGAAGAAGACCCAGAGTGCTCCTCACTTGGGTCACGAAGGACAAAGGAGAAGGGTCTGATTGTCACTTAGACTCAGCATGGCCAGAGACTTTGCAAGGCCTTGTAAGTTGGTGTTTCTTTCAAATATTTTATCGCTCTCTGGGAAATATCCAACGAGTTCTTGCAGGAAACAAATTTTTTCATTGTTGTTGTTGGCATTTACTTTGAAAGACTTGCTGAATATACTGCCCATGATTGACTGCTTCCTTTTAAAGACTAGTCAAGAAACTGAGGAGAGGAGTTGTGTTGGACTGAATATTTATTTCTGCAGCTGTTTTTATATAAAGAAACAACTATTTAAAAAGAAGTTGTGCATCATTACAAGAGGCACTGTGAGTAACTTAGAGTTAAGGCTTAGAAATGAATGCCAGTTGATACGATAAATTTGAGGGCTCTCCTGCAATGGGCTGTTTCATGGGAGAAAAATAAGGCTCATCTGAATGGCATTTTTATTTTGCCATTGAACAGTATTAAGGACCTTTTTTGCAGACAGACAAATGCTTGCCATTACTGTATGCTCAAAGGCAACATTGAAAGTGACCTGGAACAGGCAGGAACTGACTTTTTTCTACTAATATGATATGAAAGTTTTATCGTATTAGGAATTTTCTGTCATGGTGGATTAGTATCAGGCCATATTAACGTTCATTTTTACTAACTCACAATGAAATGTGCTAACGTGACTACACTTCACTATCACATGAGGAAAAAAAAACCAAACGATATGATATTAATGTGATACCATAGAAGGGTTTCAATGCCTCTGTCCCATGGCAAGTAGGAAAAAGTTTAAAATAAAACACAGTGACTTGGGACAAGGATTTCATGATTTTTCCTAAGGATAAAACTGGTTTTATTTTTTTTTGTCCTTTTTTCCTACCCAGACATCATGTCCATATTTGCATAATCAATTCTTGGTTTTTGGATTGATGAATTTTGAATCAACTTGTGCCTGATTTTGTAATTATGGTTGCTTTCACATTTCTAGTTAAAAGTTATCATGAGCTGCAAATACTGAGTACCTGAACAAAGCAACCCAAGGTGCTCCTGGCTGATTATCTTTTGACTTTCAGAAAAGCAAGTGCTGACTTCTGGAAATAATGACCTAGAAGCATTTTTTTCTTTTCTTTTCTTTTTTCCTTTTTTTTTTTCTTTTTTAATTGAAAAAAAAAAAAAAAAAAGACATAATTTTGAGTCCATGATCCATTATGTGCAGAATGTTGTGGCCAGAAATAATTAATAGGCACAAAGGGTGGCAGTTAGTCATTTGGCTGTATGATTGTACCTGCAAGGTTTCTTTTATCTGGAGCCAAAATCTGATAAAAATGGCTAACATCAGAAGAGTTCAGTCTTAACCTAAAGTATGACCAGAAAAAGGCTCATCTTAATCATGGCTCCAAACATCCTACCGAACAAAGCAGATGAGTTTGTCTCCTACACAGAAATTCAAGCCATCTCTAATTCTGTGCTACGGCTTTCAATTTTTTTCCTTTTGACACAGCTAATATTCCTTAAAGCTTTGGTCTAAAGTTAAAAAGGACAAAACCTTTTAAAAACTCCAACCAGACCATGAATTGAAATACACTTATTTTCCAAATTGCAAGATTTCATCCACATTTCATTTACATCTCAGTTGTTCTGACTTCTTTCAGGAGGAGGTTGTGCTGTTGTTCAGCTGATCAGCACTCACAGATATAAAAAGAAAAAGGTGGTCTCTACCCCCGGGGGATTTTGAACCGGAGATGGTCTGTGTCATTCAAAATGCTGACCTGGGATACTAACCCAAGCAAATCCAATCCATGGCTCAGCATGGGGCTAATAGCCAGCTGGAAAATGGTACTGGAGAGGAGGCTTGGGAAGCCCAACTGAAATTGGGGTTGATCAGTCTTTCTGAGGGGTATAACAGAACATTGTATGAGAGAAATGTTCTGAAGTTTTTATGTCAGTGTATTGGCAAACATTTATGTTAATCACATGTAGTCATTAAAATTGCCCTGGGTGAGATGCCCTAGCCTCTTCATCCCAGTGCTGTCCCCGTGAGGTTCAGAAGCCTCTCATCAGAACGGCCCCGATTAAAATGGCAGCGCCGCTATCTGTAGATTACTGCTTCCCATCATTAATACTGTTATCTCTCTCTTCAGACTGATTTTTAATTTTTATGTTTGCAATTATAAGTGATTTATAGGAAGATTCATTGCACAACCTGTCCAGAATCATTAAATTCACCTAGGTTGAATAACCTGATGTTCACCTGGAAATAACCAAATCAGTGACATTATCTTACTGAATTTTCAGCTGCCTTAGAAGTACAGAGCTTATCCTTCTCATTATTTTTTTTTTATATTTTTCTCTCAAGTGTAGGGCTTGGGGGAGGGAAGCAAGACCAATCTTAATTCATAAGAGGTAATTAGCCAAGTCTGAAAGGTGCACACTAATTACAGAATGCTGTATATCTTGTGTAGCTGATTGCAGCACAGGTTTCTGAATGGTAGCTATGATTTTTCCAAACACTCTTCAGTAATTTGAAATGTTATTAGGGGATTAACTTTCCATATGAAAAACTAAACTAATACTTATTATACAGATTATAACAGCGAGTGGGCCTAGAAAGCTGTTGAGGCCATTATTTTGCAGGCTGTAGCCACTGCCAAAGACAGAGGAGAGTGTAGGATAACCAGCCCAGAGAGGGGAATGGGCAGGGCACCATCCTCCGCTGGACATCCTCCCTCGTCCCGCCAACATCTGTCATCTGAGGCAAGCAGATGGGCTCTGCTCATGAGCTGGGCTCTTAAACGAAGAGACGGAGGAGAAGTAGTGTAGGGATTGTGTGTTGTATCATTTTGCTACAGCTGGAAATCAATCAAGCAGTTCTCAAACACATTGATTTTTGTTGTTGTTGTTATCTTGGAATGTGGCTGACATTTTATTTTGAAGCCAGTCTTCAGGAAAAGAGCGCATGTGGGTTTACTATTTTGAGAAAATACCCGAGTATTACACCTTTATTTATTGCACTATTTTGTTGACATGGCATAAAGCCATTTTGTGTGGTCACTGTTTTTAAACCACATTAAATGGCATATAATTGTTTGCTTTTTGTGTTGGAGTTGGCTGTTGTTTATTTTCTCTCCCTCCTCCCCAGGTTTCATGCTCTTACAGATGCGTGTATTCTTTGTGACCTCTGATATTTGTTCAGCACATGGGAAATCTGACTGGATTCCTCCCAGCTGAAAACCTGAGGCTGCAGCTAGAGCTAAAAGCTTGTAGTTACAGTAAAACCAGCCATTCCCCATGAATGAGGCAATAGCAAATGCAGACCTAATTTTAAATGAGCGCCATGCAGCTATGGCCATGCAGAATGGATGGATGTGGGAGTAGGTGGTGCAGTTGTGCCAGTGTTTTTTTTTTCCCCCCAACCTGTATCCTGGTTTATTATTAAATTAAAAAAAATAATAATAAAGGAGTAAAAGGGGCTGCTATCCTTGTTAAAAGAAAATATTTTTAATGAAAAAAAAAAAAAAAAACTAATTTAATCATATTATTTACACTGAATTGTATGTATTCTTTGTCTTGGAAAGTGCTTGGGCTGTCCAAGTATAATTCTCGACTAGTAACTTAGATTGGCTTTCCTTAAGATTTTTGTCTCTACCTTTTCACCTTCATTCTGGATTCTTTGATAGAATCTAGCAGATGGAAACCAGTGAATTTCTTCCAAAAAGGACTTGCATCTTCTCTGTAATGAATGTCCTAAGCATTTTATGGAAAAGTAAATGATCTCTTCTCCCCTCGCCCACTGTATTAATCAAAGCTTACTTTTCTTTGCACTTTAGTGCTGTTTCTAAGATTATTGTCCTAGCCCACTGTTTGTACTGATACATGATTAAACAGCCTATCAGATGTACACGTTTCTGGAATATATTTGCTGTTCTAATTTTTTTCTTAATGCATTTAGCTTCCAATATGAAACTTGGGGAAATGATTCAGAGCATGTCCACATCAGTTTCCCATTGCCCCCTCTTTGTCTGTCCTAGGGATAATAGATAATATCCTTGGAGATTTTCTCCTGTGGGCATCTCTGAAACCATTAATTGAACCACTAGTGTGCTCATTTAAAGTGTTTGCCCTCACTTTCTTTTCTAAAATGTTTTTTAAGCTTTCCCTACATACATTTTTAGTTTCCCTAGGCTTTCCCTTAACTAATGGCATTATGATGGTGTTTCTTGTCTTCCGGGATTTCTCTTGAACTATGTGAACTTGTAAAGTGTCAGTGAAGTCTTCTCTCAATTTCTGTTCCCACTTTTTTTTTGCTCTCTCAGATATCTGGTGTCTAGTCTGTGGGCTTCCTTGGGGCTCAGCTCTGCAAGAAAATAAAGGGGCATAAGTCATTCCCTTATTCCCTTGCATGGGTCATTCAGGTACGGCTCAATGAGAAGGAGCAGTTGTTACCCCTCAGCTGGTGGGAAAAATACATCATACCAGGAAAGCATGGGCATAGATTACATTACCAGTGGGTCGAGGAGTAAATTCTTTTGATTGGTTACATCAGGATATGCCAGTACGGTGCATGCATCCTTAGTTCTCTTGTCCCGTCAAAGTTAGAAAGCTCGGACTAAAATAGCACCGAAGTCTTTTAGGATATAGCTGATTTAGATGTAAAGTCAAAGTTATGGGAAGTTTTGCAGGAAACACTGAAGATCTGTATATGGGTATATATGGCTGCATAGGTGTAGCTCCCAGTCACCACCCACGGATAATTAAAGAGTTTGTGAGAAGAAAGGCTGTTACCCTTGCTCCTTCCGAGTGAAGATGTGGTGCAACAACTGCTAAGACCAAGGGAGGGAGCTGCCCCTCAGAAATGCCTACTAGAGCAGGGGAGAGGTTCATTGTGCTCTGGTGGCACTTTTCACAGTGATTGCCTTGACTGGTTATTCTCTTTGTCTGAACGTGTGCCCACAGTACTTGTCCTCGGTAAGTGGCATCACTGCACGGTTCGCACTGATACAAGAAAGCAGTAAAGGTGGGAAAAAAGTCTTAAAACTCCCTCATATAGGAGTATTCAGGTGGGTTGCACCAGATATATCTTAAGACAGTAGCAAATTAAATCTTTATATATATTTCCTTTTTATTTTTTAGTTTGTGTGGAAAGTATTATTCTGGAAAGCAGATTCTTGGTGCTTTTTTTCTTCTATTTAAACAAACAAAACAAAATATATGTCTATAAAACAAAAGAAACCCTTCTTACATTGAGAGATTGTTAGCTGTATGATTCACTTTTGTTTTTGTTTCATTTGGTTTAGCCTTTTTCTTTTAATACTTAATCAAATCTTTCACTTCTCATATTCTATGGAGGGGTTCAAAAGCTCTTTTGTTTATCTTACATACTGTTCCATATATCTGTCTTGAGCCATGTTGGCTTCTCTTGTCATTTTGACACTGATTTACTGGAATGAACTTATATTTTAAACTCTGCTACAGTTCTTTAAATGGCTCCCATTCCACATTAACATTTCTCAACAATAGTTGGTTCTAATTAGTATTTTTTTTCCAGCCTATTTGCAAATCTAGCACAATGCCTTCTGAAAATAAAAACATACTTAAAATTATCAAATATTTTGAGAGAATAGGCAATCAAGTGGCTTTGCTGGTAGTTCATCCATGTTCTGCTTATGCTCATATCCAGTTCCATATGTATGAAATAGTCATTTAATTCCCAAAGAACAAAGTTTTACCCTATTAGAAGATTTGTTCCAGAAACTACTTTGTTTCAGTGACCTGTTGTAGGCATTACAAAGGCTTTTGTGTAGCATGTAGATTTACATTTTGGTGTTCCAAAGATCTCTTCTATTCCTATTGACATATTTTGATGGCTTTCTCACTACCCTCTTATGTGCGTGTTGATCTCTTTGTCTTGATCTTCAATAGGTTTTCAATTCTTTTAGAGAGAATAGAAAGCTGCAGCATTACCAGGATATCTCTACAGTCCTTGATGAAAGAAATTGGCATATATGTGTGCCTTTTTTATTCAGTTTTAATCCAAACAGCAGAATTTTCTTCCTTATTCGTCTTTCATATGCTGGTATACACACATCCATTATATGTCCTCTATAGCAGGAAAAAATAGGTAGGGGTGCTTTGCTCAGTGTTCCTTTTTATCTACAAGGATTGCTTACAACCAAATTTACTTTAAACTGTGCTTGTCAATGTAAATGAGCACAGGCACATTGAAAGATAGAAAAAATATATATATTTTGGAGCCATTAATACTAGCTGAGGGTTGATTCATTTACAGTATGTCATTCTGATCAGTGTGATTGTTTTCTCTTTCCCTTATATGCTATTTCTTCATGGTTTGGTAGTCTTGAGGTATGAATTTTAGTAAAACAGAATTAAAACTGTGGTTGTTTTATTACATGTATTACTGTAACTCTTAGGAATCCAAGTTGTGAGGCACAATTTCACTGTGCTGAGCACTGTACCACCACTGAACCAAAAACAATTGTCAAAGAATGTAATAAATTAACTGCTTGTCTTGTGGGTCAAACATAGGAATAAAACTCCAAAAACATCCAGGTGAGAGATCATGAATATCAGGGACTGAAGGCTGCAAAGAGGTTGGAAGGTGATGAAGACAGCTGGAGTGGAGGGAGTGGAGTATTGGCTCTGCTTTGCAGTAGGGCTTTGATCTGAACATATGCAGGGCAAGTTTGCTGCTAGGAGAGAGATAACTGCGGTAATATCGCTATGAGTAATGAGGACAGGCTGTGTGTGGATCGGCAGGAGAAGCCTTGCATAAAAAGAACCTGCAAGTCTTCAAAGATTGCCTTTCAGAAGCTGGTTTCGGGTGGACGTCTTGAGAGCAGCATAAGCGCAACTTCCATCAAAACAAACTGCTACACCTTTCACAAGTAGATATTTACAGCAAATTTGGCACTAGTATTTTTCATCTCAAATTTTCAAATAGGGCAGAGCATCAGAAGTGAAATAGCTTTGCTTTGTACAAGGCTAAATTTTTAGTTTTGATTGGAAAGCAGTGGGAAAGGTAAAATTCACTTCTTCCTTAGCAACAGTACTGCTGCCTGCATATCCTCAGCGTCGTGCCTGCTAGTTCTACCCTAATTTTCAGTGCCTGATTCACAGCACTTAGGTGCCCCTGTAACTCGAGTGTTTGGCTTGTTTCCTACATGCCAGGAGCTGAGAGATTCAAGGATGACAATGAATGAGCACAGACTTGAGAGAAGAAGATTTTTTGGCTAAAAGAGCTGTGGCAATCTCAGCAAGAAAAATCTGTCTTCCTTGATCTTTCTGTCTGGTATGAAAGAAATGCTTGACAATATTGTCAAGGTACCTTTATTCCCAAACAGTCCACAGGACCTGCAATTTAGACAAAACACTCAGATTTCAGAAGGAAACAAGGTACCACATGGTGCTCCTTACCACTGAAGTGAATTTGTGGCTTCGTTTTGCTCTTTTGTGGCTGCAAGAGATGAGAGAGGCTCCTTGGATAACTGCCTGTGCTGTGTGGATCCGGAGAGGCAGCTCTATGTATTCCTCATGAATTTAAAAAATAATAATAACATTTAAAAAGCCATAATAGGAAAAGGACGAGTGGGGTTCTAGTAATGCAGGACTTTCTTGGATCTAAAATTGTTCCAAGTTTTATTAGGAGCAAAGTGAGTAAGAGATTTAAGGCTCTGCTTGCCCTCCCCGTGCCTGTTAGGTTTTGACTCACCTCTTTGACTAAACTGCAAGGTACCAGGCTTTGCTCACAAAGTCTATAATCTTTTCCCTTAAAAACATTTTTTTCATTTAATTTGAAAACGTACCTTTGAAGATATTGTGACCCTGTCCATAAACCACGTCTGCAAATTTGGCGTGCAAAAAAATGTAGGACACTTGATTTTTATTTTATTTTTTTCCTGTACTAATAAATGCTTGTTTACAGTGTAGCAATGGGTAAAGAAGGTAGAAAAGGTAGGTGTAATGCAAAAGGGTATTTTGGATTCTGTTCTAAGAATGTAGCAAAAAAACAGTCCAATGTTAAATATTATTTGAATATCATTTCTTAATGTGTCTGATACACTTATTCTTTATGTAAGTCCCCTTGTGTCTTGCTCATGTTGCAAAAATTAAAAAATATCTATTTTATTTTGCCTCTAGGTGTGCTGAATTTGTGTCTGGGTTTCATTCTCAACCCTTTATGGTTTTTGCAATGACTGATTGATGGTATTCTTATTGTCATGTTGAGAATTTGATAGTTCTAACTTAATAGGTCAGTATACTTTTTACAAAATCTGGTATATCTGATGGGGAATTATTCCTATCCAGTTTCACTTCTTGCTGTTACCATCTTCACAAACCGAGTGGTGAAAGCTGTAATAAATTTTAACACCGTTATGTCTGGTCTGTTATCTGCATGCCTACACAATACTAGAAGAAATAGCAGTAAGAAAGCTGCTTAGAAAACTTCTCTGTAAACCCTGCCAGACTCTGCAGGGGTAAAGGCAATACCATGTGTGGTTGAATTATTCTTGACTATCAGTGTGCAGTAATAATAAGGCAAGCAGGCAAATAGGAGAAAAAGGCATTAAATGTGCTGCATATATTAAAATGAAAAGCATTCATAGATAAATTAGTTGATCTGTACGTTGTAGTAGAGCCATCTCGCTGTGTTGTCTATAACCTTTAGCCACATCTCAGCTAGCAGACTCGAGTTCTGTACTGACAATAACCACGCCATTTTGCTGACTTATTTTGACAGTTTACGTCCGGTTACTTTCAGTGATTTGCAAAGCTGACATTTCCCTTTACTGAACCTGAAACTCTTTGCTATTGTATTGCCCAGATATTTTTAACATACCAGACGGTAATGAAAAGCAGAAAAAAGGGAAGAAGGCTTCCTCCTGATTGAACTCATAGAGACGTGGCTCCTATAGGACTACCCCATAATATATAAGGGGTACCTCTATAAGGGGTAAAAGGAGCCATACTGTAAATGAGGATTGCACCTGAGATAGGTGCATCTGTGGTCAGAGACACGTTTCTATGAATTCCTTATGCTGTAAATGCCACACTATTATTTGCTTCTTAGCAGATATTTTTCTGTTTCACAAACTGACACTGCACTAATACCTTTCCTTTTGGTAAAGTGTACCTGATTGAGTCAATTTATACTGACAGCTTTGCTAAGTTAACTTCTCTCTGAATTCCCAGTTCATTTAATATTTTTCTTCCTCCTTCCCACTTCTGAGCTACCTTTGTTCTGTGTATGAAGGATAGGAAGCTGATAGTTATTTTATATTTATATTTCAAGGCTGCTTAATGTTTAATGAGGCTGAATATGTTGTAAAAAGCTTCAGAACACTCAGACTGGTTAATATTTCATGCCGATCTACAGAGACAACTATATTGATCTTCTAAGCATCTGCTAAACAAGACAAGGAATAAATTAGATTTTGGTCAGTTCAATTTGGATGGTGAGTTAAATAGCTTTTCGAGCATTATCACCTTTTAAAGTGTTTTGTTTCCACTTGAATAAAGTAGATTATAAAGGCAGTATTTCAACATGTCATTTCTCACTGCTCTTCATCTCACCACTTCTATTTCAATTGTGTTTCTATATGTTACAAAGGGATGCAGAAGAAATTCTTCACCGTAAGGGTAGTGAGGCCCTGGAGCATATCGCCCGGAGAAGCTGTGGATGCCTCATTCCTGGAGGTGTTCAAGGCCAGGCAGGATGGGACCTTGGCCAACCTGACCTAGTGCATGGCATCCCTGCCTGTGGCAGTGGGGTTGGAACTAAGTGATCTTTAAGGTCCCTTCCAACCCAAGCCATTCTATGGCCTTCTAAATGGAGAGGAGAACCTTTTGGTTTCTGTTTGATTGCAGGAAATCTCAATTTCTGTTAACATTAATTAATCAATTTATGTTAAAATTCTGTTAACAGTTTAGTAATTGACAATTAGAATGATATTTATTTTTCGTCCCTTCCTAGGTGTTGTGGACTTGATACCAATTTGCTAACTTCATCAGTGGTGGGATTCATGGTGACAACACAGTTTGTATCATGCTTCTCAGCCTTCGTCAGAATCAAATGGTCTTAGTGGGGAGAAGATGGTTCACACTGGAGTGGGCTATTGAGTGAGTATTTTTACACTCTATTTTTACCTAAACCTCGGCCATCTATTGGTTATCAATATAGCATCTTCAGGGATGAAGCATCTTGATGCATAAGTTATTTTTTGTTGATATGATGAAACGTCATTTCTAATGTATGTGTCTACAGTATGTGTCACCCTTAATTACCATTCAGATTCAGTACTATGACATGACTTGTTCTGTATACCTTTTCTGGAATTTCAGATATGTGGTGGTTTCAGACCTCACAAACGAGGCCAACCATGAAACACAAGCAAATAATAAAACTGCAAATGCTAGCCATCCAGATCATATTTGAATACTTTATGAAACAATTTTTTTCCACTAGCACATGCAATCTTCAGCATTTTCTTTATGTAGCAAGTTCTGAAGCTAGTTTGGACAAGGAAAAATGACACACGCAGTACCTGAAACTGAGCTCCAGAGCTCTGCTGCCCTAATACTTGTGCTGAAGATAGATATCCCTTAATAATCAACAGGAACAGCAATGCACATACATAATGATTGTACTCTTGTGACTGGCACAGGGAGGAGATGCTCCCATCTGGGGAATAGATTTTATCTCATCCTATGGAAAGACAAAATGCAGGTGTGAAGCTGCCTATGCTGTCACATGTGCATGTGCGTCCCTTGTATACTTTCACACTATGGGAAAGCTGATACCTGTTGAGGGATTTCTTGAAACAGCAAAAATCCTATGGCTTGCTGTAGCTGAGCAAACCAAGCTACCAGGGCAACTATGAGAAGTTCCCATGACAGTGTTCCCACATTGCCCAATTGAGGAATTCAGAAAAATATTGTTACCAGTAGCTGGCTTCAAGGACAAGGTCTATGTGACTGCTAATCACAAGGGGTTGTTTTCTTGCAGGTGGGGTTGTTTTCTTATAGTTGTTTGTCTGAGTGCTTTTGACCAATAATCTTGTGTGAAACACTGTCCGCCCCTGTTAAGTTCTCTATAAAAGTTAGGCTATTCGGGCAATAAAATGGAGCATGATCTGACTCTACTGGTGTCTGTCGTGCTTTCGGCCGTGCTTCCTGCAACAGATACCTTTTGTTTCTGAGGCTGCTTTGAAAGATTTGGAATCTGCATAGCTCTTGGGTTTGAAGGATGTCAGCCTCACTGGTCCCTGAAAATTCAGGGGAGAATAGTCCTAATGTTTTTCTTTGTTATTTAGCAACTTTGGTTAATGTACTCCTTGCTGGCATATTAAATGGAACATAGCACAGTAAATTAGAGTGATGAAGAGTACTGCTTATTAGTGGTGGGTAGTTCTGAGTGTTTCACTACAAGCCATGCCAGGTTTTGCAAGATCTTTGGCCTTGAAACGTTTTCTGTGGCCCCTTCTGCCACCTTGCAAAATGAATTACATTTGCTAATGGTCACATTTGCTAATGGCAACTTTCTGTCTAGGAGTGACACCAACATCACTCAGTAAAAGGATAAGTTTATTTGAACAGAGCAGTGATATATTAGATGGTGGACTTCCCTGAGTTAGTCTTATGCTCTATATAGCTTACATGTGTATGAATTGATCTAAACTCCTAGAAGTTACTGCTTGACAGTAAAAAGATCAGGATCTGATGGTCACACAGTTACTTCTAACCTCAAGCCTCACCATCCTATTGTTATTTTGCTTGCTTTTATGTGGCTAAGGCCTTAATCCCTCTAGACAGGGGCAAGGAGTTCTGCCATTAAGTTCACTGGGATCAAGGTTGACTTCTGTACTGCAACGGTAAAGCACTATGGCACTATTTTAAGATATATGTGTAAATGTAATTAGGTAAGGACAGGCAGCATTCTGCTTTCCTCAGGGAGTTATGTACAGTACCTTGATTGGAACAGGAGACGGATTTAACCTGATTGAATCATTAAATGGAATTATAAGACAATGAACATTAGCCACTTAGTTCATTTCATAAATTCTAAGAATTAAAACTGCATGTGCAATAATAATGGCTATTCCAGATATATAAGTAGGAAAAATGCACCTTTGACGTATTGTGGCATAGGCATAATGAAAACGTGTAGTTAATGGACGATTTATGTAATAAGAGTTACCATACAGAACCTGCAGTTGGAAATATATAAACACATTTCCCAACAGGATTTCACTACGTCACTATTCATTAAGAAAATCCGCAGTAACTGACAAGATAGGCACAAAATGAATTTTCATGTTGCTGGAATGAAGTATGGCTCCCAGCAATTAATGGTTTTAGTCATATTAAGCAGATAAATAATGCTATCTGACATTACAGTATTTCACATTACACTAAAATTTTGTAACATTTGCTCATAATATGACTTGAAATATGTTACCTAGGAAAAAAAATGTTATCTCTGGAACAGTCAAACCCCATTAGAAACCTTAGGCTTGAAAAATCACGATGTTAGCAGTTATATCCCCTAGCAAAGGTTTGCTTTCCTTAAATAGTGTTAAATTTAAACCCAGAAGCTCTAGTCTCTTTTGGAGTTACTCTTCCTTGGTGCATTGAGCTTGAAAGGAAAATTTAGTGCACAAAATGTACTGTGCATTGCTCAATGTTGGTAAGTGAAACACTATCAAGCTACAGAAACAGGGTAGCCTTTAGTGTGAAATCACATCAATGATAGTCATGTTTCTATATTCTGCTTTATAAAAATGCTCCTAATCTTAGTATGACCCCATTACAATGATTGACACTTTATTATCTTAAATCTCATATTAACTGGCACGTTTACCTTTCTCATAGCTGGGCATACTCTACCTGAGTACCATTTCTTTCTTTTTTTCTTTTTTAAACTGAAAAATATAGGTGGTCTAAATTTCCAGTTCCTGTTTGCATGTGCAACTCCTACAATTTCAGCACTATTATTTATATAAGTATAGTTTTATACTAGAAACTGCCCAATGTGTTCCAAGCTTTAATAGAAACTGAGAACAAATACAGGGTCATGATTTCTCCCTCATTTGATGCTAATTTCATTCCAAGTTTATTGAGTAATGTGGAAGAAGATGTGATTGCTTGTCAAAGCTCAGATGCGTTTTTTTGTTGGGACAGAATGCAGTGAATTTGGAAGTGTCATGTTTAGCTGAAGGCAATGATGCTTAGTGTCTCAGCACCCAACTCCCACTGAATTTCAACAAGAGTTAGCAAACAACCTTCCCTTGGGTGCCAGTGAAAATCCTTCCCATCTAGTCTGGGCTACAGTTTCACTTGCAGGAAACAAGTTTTTGGTTTTTGTTTTTTTTTTTTTATTTTTCTGAGGTCTTTTAAGGTATTGTTTCCTGAAACAATGGAAGATGATGATCCAAGTGCAGAGAGAGCACAGAAGTTCTGTTACTAAAATATACAGATGTCAAACTTTAGTATGAAAGGACTGCAAAAAAAAAACAAACAGAAAACCCACCTTCTCAAGATTGCTATGATTATGGAATATACTAAGACTTTCCAAATCCAAACAATAACCAAAACAGATAATATTTTACATGTGCCAAACTATAATTTTATTGCTTCTTAGATAACACTGCATTTAGGTATTTGACATTAAAGTACTGGAAAATGTACTTTGACATTAAAGTACTGGAAAAGCCAAAAAAGTTTATATCTTATGACATCTGTCCTACTGTATATTAGTGGAAGAGGTAGGGACTTTTAGGAGACATTGCTGGCAATGTCGTAAGTGCACACCAAAAGCTTAATAATTATGCTAGCAAGAACATGTAATCTCTGCCAGAGTGTATAATCTAGAATTTAATTATCTTCAATTGAAAATAAAATATTTAACCACAGTTCTTATGTGACCTTAGTGTTCCGAACAGATTCTAGTAATAGTGATAGCAACTATATACATTGGACTTATTTTTTTTTTTAATGAGGTGAAGAAGAAACAGTTGGTGCCATATGCCCAGCTGCTGTTCGTAGATGGCCAGCCGGTGCTGCAGGACCTGTCCATGATCCAGTGCTTGAGGAACTACTGGCTTTAAATGCTTGGTTCCTGATTTCACATCGTCTCTACCCTAGTCTGTATTAGTGTTATTGCACCTTCATAGTATCAAAAAGAAGTAATGGTTTTATCATGCATATTTTAAAACCAGTACATTTAAAAACAACCAACCTTATCTGAGTTAGGTATATAAAAATATACATGTAACAGCTCACATTATACAGTAAAAAAAGAAAGCACCTGTGTGGAAAGCTTGCTCCCTTCTTTGGAAGGAAAGATGTCTCCGTGTAGTTGCTTCAGTATCACGTCCTGATACGTACATACATACAGAATAGAACTGTAGCCACACGAATCTGTCCCCTGATGTGGTACAGAAGGCCCAGAGGGGTGATATGTCTCATTCTTTCTCCATCACAGAACTGCTGCTGCCATTCACACTGTGTGAACAAGAGTAAACTTGGGTAAAGTGCGAAAAGCGTGAGATAAATTATGCTCCATGTGGCATAATTCCTCCCAGGAAACAGCAGAACTAGCAGCCCACAAACAATTGTATGTTGTTCCGTTGTCAGAAGGAACAGTTGTCACTATGAACTCTACAACCCTTGCCGAGGAATGCCAGCATGGGTGCTAGGCCACGTGTGCTGCCTCTGCGCTGCGATGGGGGCTAGAGGGAAGGGCCGGTTTTACACATTGCCCTTGTAAAGATACAGCCCACAGGGCTGCTGGTTACCTCCGGCCCATTTAGGAGAGAAAAATGGAGTGTGGAGAAAAAGGCCGGGCAACTTGGTAAATCTTTTCTCTGTACAGAAGACTGAAACTAAAATTCTACATTGTTAAATTGTTATATGCTATTAAAAAAAGATAGCTAAGCAACCTCATCTATTTCAAAAGCTAGGTTTCTTTCTAATCCTAGCTGCATTTCCCCATGGTAAAAATGGGTATTTGAAGAAAATGAATTATTATTAAAGGTCCTTGGAGTTGTCTTTTCCAGGTTAGGCTCAAATATACTACGTTTTTTCCAAAAATAGAACTATAGTAATTAGATATTGTATTTAACCATGTGAAGAGACTAAAATGCTATTTCTATGCAGTTTCTGAGGTAATAAGCTGGCTTGTTAAAAATATATTAATGCAAGTCATTCAGTCGTGAGTGTGTCCCTTGCCCATCTTCCCCTAAAAGAGAGGATGGACACGATGACTTCAGTAAAGTGGAGAAAAGGTCTGTGGCACGTTGCTTGGTATACTGTATCATAGCTCATCATGGTTTCTTGTGAGGTCTTCCCCATAATTAGTAGCTTGACTTCCAACAAACATATTCCAGTTGTCTAGAACTTCTTCTTTTGTTAGTTTTTGATCCTGGTGGGAGGAAAATAAAATATCTGTAAGAACTTTTTCAAAGCTAAGTAAAAGACACACCAGCACAGACATACAAGAGCTCTACAAAGCAGCAGACTAAAGATTCAGGAATCATTTTAGCTGTCATGGCGAGTGAGATTTCGATCCGAGTAGAAATCACAAGTTCCACTGGCTTCAATTGGGTCAAACTGCTCATTGGAATGTTAGAGGAAGTGGATGTACTGAGCCAGTCTTTAAGCCAAAGATGTATGTTTGAGTATAGAAACCTGGGCTTCTTCCTACCTCCTAGGTAACATATCTCTTTTTTTTCCCTCTTGCAGTCTAAATTAATATACAAAACCCATGACCATTCTTAAAAAGTAAAAATATTTCTACTCTGTTAAAACTTGCAGGTTTAAGAAAATTTAATGTAACCTAATGAAAGCCAACTTCTAGAGTTAAATTGTGTTTTACTCATTTGTGATTTTGACCCTACCAACTGAAATTTGCATTAATACATTAAGGCACTAGCACGTCTAGCCTCTAAAACTCCATTTAAAATGAACTAATAAGGAAAAGTATTTCCTTATTAGTATATGAATTTTTTTTTTTAATGTTACTTTTTTTTCTTAATACACTAGAACTCTAAGTACCTTATCTACATCCGATTCATAGACTAAATGCCTGGCTTCAGCTAGTGCGTGATCATAGTCTTGTGGGAGAATCCAATGCTGAATCTCTTCCTTGTCCATCTTTCCGTCCTTGTTGAGGTCACGAAAATCTGAAAACTGCTCACGCTCTGTAATCACCCAGTCAGGCTCTGGTCCACCCTCTTCATTTGCAAACATATCAGCTGGAAAGGAAATAAAAGTCTCACTCAAGTCGTACTTGATTTGAAAATTATGCATAAACTAAAGACATTTGCATGGTGTTCCTCAGAGGAAGACTGTCTCCATGTAGTTGCTTTAACTCTTTAACTTTGCTTTAAGCTTTAACTCTTTGCACAGCATTTCTTTGTACAGAATATGAAATGTGGGGTGTAGAGTAGCTGTTCGTATCTTCTTTCAGGCCTACTTCTTCTCTGCTGGTGACTGTTCTTACATTTTCCTAGTATATTAGCCTCATAAGCAGTGCACTTTTATGAAAGGTGAACCTGTCCAAAGGCCTTCAGCCACTTAATTTGAGTGAAAAAAAATCTTTAAGGATCTATTGTTAAATTGCAGTCATGAGCTTTAGGGCTGAGCTCTATCACATGAGAAGAAAGGGATGTAGCAATTTTGTCTTGTCCCTGCCAGCAAATGCCTCCGCGGATAAAATCAGACTTCAGCCGAGTGGCTGAGAGAATAAAAGGCACAGGGGAAACTCAGGAAAACAAAAATTGCTAAATAGAAGTGAATGCTTTTATCCTGCTTTCAGAGAGGTCTGTTTAAGAGAAAGCCATCTTAGAAAAGGAGTCCTTTTTAACCATACAGTTCTGCAGCAAACTCCACTAGAAGGTATTCTTCTACAAAGAAAAACCTGGAAAGACTGTCCTGCATCAGTGGTATGCTCTGTCCAGGAGAAACTATATGCAGTGCAGTTGCCATAGCTTGGTACCTTGGGAGGGAGTACCATTTGTGACACAGGATGCACAGATTATGTACGTGAGCTGCTCTGTACATTGTACAATAGTCCCGTGTTATATTTAAGAAGCATCAGTAGGAAAACACCACCGTGACAGCTGCTATCTTTACAAACAGGATTGGGAGAGTAGCAGTGATCATTACAAACAAGTATTGATTTGTATCTGTCCTTTACGTCATAAAGCTTCCAAATTACTAGTAGCAAAAGTCCTTCCAGACTTATAAGTGTGTTCACTTTATCCTTCTGATCACTGTGGCTAATCAACTGTTTTCTGCTCATCAAGGCTGCTTATTCCTCAAGCCTTCCATTTTTCTATTGGTATTAAAGCTCGTTTTGTAGATGGTACTCCTATGCCTTGTGGGTCTGGCTTTCAAGAATAAGGCAAGGAAAAGAGCACCCCACATGGACGGTCTTAGGGTCACAGGCTTGCTGGTATCCATAGGAACTGAAAATGTAGATCCTCAAATCTAAGACTTGCCCTGCCCGAGGATGTGCGCTACGCTGAAGATCTGTTGGTAAACTGTCCACAGTGTCCCTGAAATACACTGCACGCTGGCACAGTGAGAACTTAGTTCTCTGTGCCTAACATGACTAGGGATATTCTGCTTAGCTGCTTTTATAAAATCTAAACCAAATTTTGTAGAAGTCAAAATGGGACGGAGAAGTGGGGAGGGAGTAATCATTCTACAACCTTCCGCAGATTTCCCCATCAAATACCTGATCCAGAGGCTGCAGTTTCTGGACTTTCTGATTGCTCCTTATGAGCTACCAAAGAAGAGATTTAGCTTTCTGTTTTTAACCCCAATTTGATTAAAAAGAAAAGAATTATATCTGAAAATGGGAAGTAGGAATATTTTAAGCAGTTTTCCTCTACTCATAAAGAAACTTCAGACAACACATTCACTTTCTTTTTTGCATTTTTAAAGTGCAAATTATATTGTTTATTTGAAGCATCTGACATGTCCTGTCAATTTGATTTTTATCATCCTTGCCAATGTGGGGTGATCGTGACGAGAACATTCTATGTTCCTATCTATAGAAGACAAGAAAAAACAGCATTCACATGGTAACAAATGTTGACAATTACCTTATAATTATATGTAGGTAATGTCACTGAATGAACTGAAATTACTGTGGAAATTATGCTGCTCTGTTATTTCAGTCATAAATGAATAGCATTCACATTCTGAGGCTAAATATAATTTACAAGGAAAAGAAACCCCCTGCCATTAATTAACATGTGTATATTGTTCCTGATTATATGAGAAGTGATCTTTATAGCACCACTAGAAACAGAAAGATTCATCTGAGTTTGCTCTAATGCTTTCCTGGTGATACTTTCTTGATTAAAAACCCATCAAAGTGAGTGCAGTGGGAGATGTTAGCTTTTGGTATCAGCATAATGATTCAAAAGGGTGAAACGTATTATGTGCAGCTGATCTCTAGTCTTGTTTCCATTTCGTTTTCATATGTCTAAGTGCAAGACAGTAGCTGGCTGCCTAGAGTGACTGAAAGTTGTGTAACTGTGACAGATCCCCTGTTGACATTTCCCATTCTGATCTCTTTCTGACATTTCAGTAACGCACAGCTACTTTTCATGCACTTGACAACTTTTTTGAGAAGCTTAAATCTTGCTCCTGTTTTTACATAGTTAATTTTTTTTTAATGCATCATCTTATATTTCTATAAAAAAACATAAGGCATCACTGCAAAAATCTTTACAAAAACATGGGATTTTACCCACTAATTAATCTAGGAAAATAACTAGTAGAAAATAGGCAACTTTGAAACACAATATTAACAAACCTTTGGTTTGTTAACAAACCTTTGGTTTGTTAATACTGCTGCAGACTTGAGAGGATGGACATATGGAGATTTTATAAGAAACAAACTTTAAGACTTACCAATATACTCATCCTGATCCACAAAACCATCCTCATTTTTGTCAATGTCTTCTAAGGTTTCCTGGAAAATAGTTTTCCATTGAAGTAATCAAGAGAGAACTGATAATTCTGGCTATTCCCCTCTTCAGTCATTTCACATTTGAGGCCTGACCTGCCCTTGTACACAAGCAAATCTACTCTCACAGACTATGATGCAATTGCTGCTTGAACAGAAAATATACAAGTCTCACATTGAAAAAATTCCCTGCACATAAATGAAAAGCGGACAAAGTTTGAAGTTAGGGGCAGATAGAAGCTGGCATCACACACTTTGCAGCCTCATGTCAGCATACCTTTCCTTTTATTCTGGTGCAAGTCCATAGCAAGACTGTTTCCACTGAGGAGTAGTCTAAGGGTATTTAAACAAGTCTTCCTTGTACTGAGAACTATAAATCAAGTACTTTCAAGAAGCGTATCCCTTTTTGTTCCCCCTGCTGGCTATTAAGCATGTGTCTGAGTGCCTCTTTCTCAACTCTGCCTGGAAAGGTTAGAGAAGCTTTTCAAAGCTTAGCCGAAAAGTAAAAATGAAAATAATGTTACTGGTTTTGCTCTGCTTACTAAGACAACAATGTTTTTCATATGCTCAAACTCCTCTGGGTGAAGGAAAGCTGTGAATTCTTCACGAGTGGCAGCTAGGTCTCCATCCAGATCTGCAGTTTTGAATCGTCTTTCGTCTCTGGGCAGCATTTTTTTAAAACTGTGCCGATCAGTTGCATCTTGGAATTCTTCTGGATTTTCTGCAAATTAATCAAGGCAATCTCAAAATTTTGTTCCTTTTCAAGTGTGCTAATGTGATAAAGCCCCTTAATTTGCTGATATGTACTCTGTTAGAGTCTAGAAATACAAAGGCTTATTGCTGTGTTGAACAGGAACTTCTCTTTCCTATGAAGCTCAAAATTAATTCAAGGGTCAAACACTTTGGGTCATTTATAAAGGTGACTTAGTAGTAAAAGTAAATGGCTGAGTAGATTCCCTGTTGGAATCCAGGGTTTTGCAGTATCATATACTGTACTTCACAGATATATTTATTTTTAATCTGCTTTTATAAGCACTGCTTAGGCAGTATTTGGAGTAGATTTCATTCACAGAAGTTTTATGCTTCTTAGGAATCGGTATGACCTACACAACTCCCCAGTTTCAAAAAGCAAGTGAACCAAGGAAAAGTGGTTTCAGAAGCTGGCAGACTGACTGAAATTACTGAACTGCTACGCCTCTGCTACAGGGAACCTATCAATTATTTTCACTTTAAAACAAAGACATTTTTTCAGGGTGTTTAGCGACATACAATGAACAGTATTTGAGATAATTTTTAGAATAGGAAAACTAAACTGATTTCAAAGATATTAATTGTGAAATTGTTATGAGTATTTTCTCATGTTGGGAGATAAACACTTGAAAAAGACTAGGCTGAGAATCACAGATGTGAATTTTACGTGTGTATTAACACAGGATCACAATATAGTAGCTGTCCTCCAGCTCTTGGGGATTACAAAGAGGGCTGTGAAAGGCTCCCAGGGATACTGCTACAGGGATGTGAGACAAAATATTACCTTTAAAAATGTAGTAAGCCCCATTTTAATCTAGGGTAGAACTTCTACTTAATACTGCTGCTGGAATCTTGCTCCAAAAACTGCCTGTGAGGTAGCTAGACACGGTCTTCTCGTTGCCAGGAGAAATGTACTCATGGTCAGTTACTAGCAATTAGTGGTCTGTAAGCATTGCCCCTTAGCTTAAGTAATCTCTTCTCTTTCTTTCCCTTCATTAACTTAGAAAAAGTAAAGTGAATGCAAGTTGAAGGAAAAAAAAAACAGGTATAGTTTTAATACATGTTTCTTTTGTCTCATTTCTAAGGATTTTCATTTACAGCTGATCCCAACCTGAGGCATGTTACTCCACAAGAACTATTTTATTCAATAATTTTGCTATAGCTTATACCCAGCTGAAATTTTTAGACTCTAAAGAATTTGAGACTGAATTGACAAACATTGGTTAATTATGCAAAATAGTTCTTGAATGAAAATACTAATATTAATGACAAAAAATCATATATTTGTTAATTAGAGTAGAAGACCTTAATTAATCTTCATCAGTACATCGAACAAGCCCTCTGTAAAACCTTCCGTGTAGTGGCAACCCATGTGGAAATGGCTGAAATACAGAAATATTGCAATAAAGAAGTGCTTTTGACCTCTGAGTGTCTATAAAATTTAATGCTATTTCCAAAAGTCCTAAATGTGACACCAAACTCCTGTTGGCTATAAGGCATGAAATCATGCCTTATAACCCCAATCGTCATTGAGCATATCATCTGAAGACGTTATCTTACCTAGATAATAACCATATGTGGCTTGTTTATATTCTTCCCAGGCGATTTTATTGTCCTTGTTTAGATCATAGTCTTTCCAAACTTTAGCAACATTTTCGTAGATGTAGCGTTTCTGTACCCGTTTAATCCAGTTTTTCAGTTCCTCTGTTGTGAGATAGCCATCTTTGTTTTCATCTATTCTATCCACAATCTTCCTGTAAAAAGAGAGTGGCATCCGTAAGAGTCAAAAGAAAACCAAACTGCATGTCAGTCCAATTCTAGTAGTCTTTATCTGGCCCTTATTTTCCACAAAAATGTAACGCCCAAAATTTAGAAAGCTGTTCTTCAGGCTAAAACTTTCTTCAATTTTGCATGTTATCTTAAGGAATATTATTCATTATTCAATATTGCTATGAATAATTCAATTGGAATTTGCACTATCAAAGTCAGTGAACGAACTACCTCAGAGGATACCTCAATTTCCTAGATACTAACTACAGGGCACCTGTTCAGTGTCCGTAGGGGGTAGCTATGCTGGACTCAGAATAGGAAGCTGACTTCACCTCAGGAGAAAGCCTGTACTGATGTTTGCCAGAGGCAATCAGAGGAGAAAACTAGGATTTTGCAGACACCTGCAGTTCCTCCTGTGGCCCTCCAGCAGACCGATGGAGTGAGTTGTGTGTGTGCAACTTTGTGTGCAATGTTGAGCATGTGCACCATTTATAGTCTTCCCTTCCATTCCCGTCCCTCCGCTTTTCTTTTCTAGATAAAAAAAATATTGCTTGTATTGCCAGGAATGCCTGGTGCTCGTTAATGTGGGTCTCCGGTCATTGCTGGCAATTGGGATGTAAGCAACTGCCCTATGTAAAGCTGCTTGCCTCAAATTCTGTTGAAATCAGCAGAAGGGAAGGTACTTGGGTACTCCCAAGGAAGCTTCCACCTTTGAAAAGTTCTGCACACAGCTGCAAGTAAAACTGACCTGAAAAACTGTGTTTAAAAAATAAATAAATAAATAAAATAAAGAACCAACTCTCTCCTCCACCATTTAGATTCTCTGTAATAACAACCCTGTCCCACACTCAAGAAAATCAAAATGACCATTATCCATAGGCTCAGTCATCATCCCTTTGGTCTAGTTATATGTCATTTGTAAGAATGGGTAAGAGCAGAAGCCGTCTTGTCCAAATCCTGACTTGAAATTCAACAGGTGAGCTCCCTAAATCTCCAGGCAGACAAAGGAGATGGTGAAAAGTTCTGAACTGTTAACTATTCCTTGCAGTTCAACATCTTGGAAAGCTGGCACTGGCTGATGGGAAGTGCTCTCAGCAAGTAAATCAGTGTCCTTTCTTGAGCCTTAGTCAAGCAACAGCAGCAGGTCCTGCTGAATCTGCAGCACTGTCGTGTGAACCTGATAGCATCAGGTTTGTAGCATGTTTCATCTACTGCAAGTCAGAGCTTAATGGATATTGGTTTGGGGTCCAGCGGTTGAATTCATAAACGTGGTATTTCTGAGTGATAGGGAGAAAAAGGGGGTCACAGAATTTGCTTTCTAAAGTAGGTAAGTATGAATTAACTGACTGGGAAATCTTTCTCTTTTGTGTAAATCTCATGGGGAACTGGCTGCTGGGGTCCCTTTCACTGCATGATGGACTGTATTTGTCAATGAATGTGCTCCACCACAAATTTGACTTAACTGCTTTAGCTGATATTTTTTTTATTAAATGAAGCTGCAAAAAGTGATTGTGCTAGCAGCTCTTTGGTATTTTTAACACCAAAGCAGTCAAGAATCTTTACCATAAAACGTCCTGTGCCTTATCTTTCTCATCTATACTCTTGTTTTTATAGCTCCATTGCGTCCATATGCACTCTTTTACTCTGCTTCCCAGATGAGGATGGGGACAAAGAAATAGTCTTGCCTACAGGCTCCCAAAAGTAGACTGCAAACCTCACGTTTTATACTGGTGATTACCTACAACAGGGCTCGGGATCATTCTGAGTTTTGTAGTGGAACTACTGTGTATTGTCTGAAAGGCATTAGTGCCTTCATTTTAAATAGCTAATTCTTGAATATATCAAAAATTCACAGAGCATGTTAAGACATGCAGTGCCAAGTCATACCCAGGAAGTTACATGTACAAGTGTGTAACACCTGAAACCTTACGTTCTCCCTTTAACTGAGGTGAGATAACAGTCAGTATTGAGGTGAGAAACTAACAGAGTAGCTAGGGGACACACACAACAGGTACATACAGCCTGCTGTTAGGCAGATTAGGTCTGCCTAAATGCATCTGGTGAGGAAACAAAGGTGGGGTAAGGAAATCATTACTTAAGGTGGCTGAAAGCAGAAGGCTTCCCCTCTGCATGTGATGCTCAGCACAACTGTGTGTGGATAAACTCAGAGCAAATAACAATTGTTTATGTTGGTAGGATGTGCAACCATCTTCTGTGTTTGCTGAAAATGGCAGGCCCAACACAAACGGCACGGAGGACTGGGGTCCCACTCATCTTCTTAGCCCATCTGCACTCCCTTCATGCAGCCCTTGGCTGCTGCACCAGGACTGTGCCGTGCTTCTCCAAAACCAAGTGAGTTGTGGTACTGCACACAGGTAGGAAATCTGTGATTCTTCCCTTATCCAGTGGCTCAGCGTGGGAGGACAGGGATGCTTCTGTCACGGAACCTGTCCTAAGGGCAGGTGTACTCCAAGGTTATGATAAAATTATGGGCTGGTATGTGCCATGATCACAAACCAAGATTTTACTGCTCAGCTGCTCCTCCACAAAGGATGTGAGCAGTTGCTTGCAGGGCGTTTTCTGTGTACTAGCTAGTTCCTTTTTGTTTCCTGGAAGATGAGTAGCTTTGTGTTATCACTTTCTAGCCCTGCAACTCCACAGGATGATACGCTGCCATCCTTCTTAAGGAAGGCACAGTAACAGCAGCACACGCTTTTCTCTCAGAAAGCATTTATAAAACATCTCTGATGTTCTGCTGCACAATGCTCACCCCGCAACGTGGGCTTTGCTTCTCAGAGGAAGTCTTTAAGTCATGTCCACATCAGAGGTGTTTGGCTGTGGCTGTAGCTTAACGTGCCTCTGGCACCTCTCGGCCGCGTGCCCGCAGGAAAGCGACAAGGCAGGGAAGGGGCGCCCCCCGCCGCGTCCCGCCCCGCTCCGCTCCCTCCCCTGCCACGTTCCCAGCGCCCCGCCGGGGCTCTCTCCGCCTCACCCCAGCCTCTCGCGGCTCTCCTCGGGGCTGAGCTGGTCGAAGCTCCGCGCCTCCTCCTTGCCCAGGAAGGCCTCGTGGTCGTACTGGAAGCCCGGGCCGTCCTCGTGGTGCTGCTGCTGCTGCTGCGCGGCGCCGGGACGGGCCCGCTCCTGCCGCACTGTCGGCTTGCCCAGGCCGCCCGGCACCAGCAGGAGCAGCAGCAGAGGCAGCAGGAGCCATCCCGGCCCGCCGGCCATGCCCCGCGGCCGCCCCGCAGCCCCGCTCATCGCCACGGCCCGGCCCGGCCCCGCCTCTCTCTCCCCGGCCGCTCCCCGGCACGGCCCCGCCGGCGCCACGTCTGCAGGGCGGAGCGCGGGGGGGACAGCCCGGGGCCGGCAGATCCCCGACCATCTCCCTTAGGAATGCACGAAACCGCTTTGATTTTTGAGTTATCTCCCCGAAATGGGCAACGGAAAAGCTACAAGTTTAAAAAAAAAAAAAAAAAAAAAAAAAAAAAAAAAAAAAAAAAAAAAAAAAAAAAAAAAAAAAAAAGTGGCTATGTGAGTGCTGGAAATTGAAGGAGAAAAACCCAAGTTTTTTGGCACAGAAAAAAAAGCATTTGCTTTTTTTCCATCGATTGCAATTCGTTTTGCTCAAGGTTGTAGAAGCAGAGACTTCAGGTTGCAGTAACTGACATTTTCACCGAGTAAATTTCCTTTTCCTACACTGTAGCCCGAAATTCACAACCAGGGCGAATTGCTTGTTGCTTGTTAATGACCTTGTGTGCTGTCTGACCCAACGTGGCAGATGAGCGGTGCTACCAGAGCCCGGCCATTCTTCGGCACGCAGACCTGAGAGAATTACTGGTTGCAACATGAGATTGGTTAGCCCAGTCCACTGGACAGAAAAATCGTACTTATGACGGGCCATTGGGTGTGCCACGACCGTGCAAGTTGCTGAACCAGGCTGTGGCCTCCCTGCCACTGTCGTTACCCCGGTGGACATCCTTTTGACCTGCAGGTAGGGTGTAGCTGAACTCTGCTTGGCAGGGGGCTTGACCGTATTGACAGCAAAAAGCTGATGTCAAAGCCTTACGTATTCTGCCTGCTCTTCCGTGTTCCTCTGTGTTCTGCCTTTTGTGACTATGGATCCGAGAGCACCATGTAGATCTGGCTGTGTGTTTGCCTCAGAATGCTTGCATTTGTGGCAGGAGCAAGTTTCAAACATTTAAACGGTCAGATACTTTGTCACTTAAGCCTAGACAGCGAGCAAAACACTAACACCCTGCTTTAGGCCTGGTTGTGGCCGCTTTGATGGGTTTGAACAGCCACAGCCTGAGCACTGCTTCAGTGAGAGCTGGGGTGTATGTGGCAGCTTGAAAATGGTTCTGCTGATCGTACCACCTGCGTTTGCATCCACAGAGCCACCGTGATGCAGCGTTTATGTTGTTTGTCTTGCGCTAAGCAAATACCAGTTAAATAGTTGTCATTAACATCTTCAGGAATTGCATACTTGGGCAATAATTCAGATACGTCTCCGCTTTTCTTTTTAATCTTCTAGTGTTCTTCTCCCCAATTCCTATGTCTATGAAGTTGTTTCTAATGTTGTTCCAGGTGTGAGGCTGTGATGAGGTGCTCCGTTTTTACCTTCTTGATCCACGTGGCGCTAGAGTATGCAGCTAGTCAAGAGGGAAATCAATTGCATGGATAACAGGTATGTTTTACTGCTCATTCATCAGTCAGTGATAGAACATTGTAGATTGATGTTTGATCTTTGCAGGGGTATGTGAAGTTATTTGAGGGAGGAGAGAAATGAATTTGTACGTTCTGTTTGTCAGAACAATTTGGAGCTACTTCTGTGAGAAGAGCTACAGCAGTGGCAATGCAGAATGAGCTCAGTATGTATGTGGTCATTCATTTAAAAGCCTCCAGGCGTCAGGCGGGTTTGCCTTGGGGATTTGGGTTCAGGCCATTGGACCATTTTAATTTTGCCCTGTGTTTGGATTCATGTCTGGGCCCTGATATGCCGTGATCTTATGAAGGACAGGAAATCATGAATGTTCTGATCCTGCTCAGACTTGGTTTGGGACCGTTGGTAATAACAATGAAAACTTGATTGATCCAATATGACTTTTTGTGGAAAAGGAAAGGCATTGCAATTACTTGTCCTTAAAGGGCTGAAGTCTAGTCTTCGATTTTAATGCTGAGAAATAGACTTCATGTTCAGTCAAAGCAATTGTTGATCCAGTCAGTTTCAGTGTTGCTGGATTTTTGTACCACTCAGTTTAATGTTTACAGATTTTGCTCTTGGGCTGTCATGACCTCATCAAACACCTTAAACTCTCAGTCATCTCTGAAAGGTCGTGCCTTCTACTCATATTATTCAAGTCACAAAATGATAGAAGTTTTCCCTTACATTCTTTATCCACAAAACTTGTTTCTTAAAATACTGAATATTTTTACCTGTGATGCTGGTATTTTCTGTTTTAATAGTGTTACTATGAACATCTCTGCTGAGAGAAACCTGCTGCTGCTGAGTGATCAGCATTAATTAGGTTTAGCGTTAAAGATGCTATTTTCATAATCCACACTTCTTTAGGTAATGTGTCTGAGTTTTATACACACAAGGTTTCTTTGAAACATTGCAGAATACCAGGTCTGCAACATCGACAATGTTTTTTAGCAATACATTTATGCAGCAGTAGGCATGCTGGGTAGTTTATAAGCTTTTAATGAAATGCTGGCAGATATTAGGGTTTTATGGGCTGGAAAACAGTGCAAATCAAAGAGCTTTGCTTACTGTTTATAACATTTTTCCCCTGAATCTAACAATATTTATCTCACTGTTTCTATCTTGCATTTCACTCTTCACATATTTACTTTTTCTTTCACTGATATATTCACAGTCAACAAACTATTCTGTATGAAGTATACTCAGAGCTACGCTGTGCCTGTCATGTGAGTCCCGTTACCCAGATAAAGCCAAAGATGGCTTGTTCCATATCCTATTATTTCTTCAGTCTGCATTTATCCTAATAAGGGTACACTTACATCTTGAGTCGGTATTTCTGGACATCACTAATTGTGCCTTTCCTGGGGCAATGTAAATGACCCCAAAGGGATGCCATGTTTTCTGACTGCCTGCTGGCTAATACCTGCTCTTGTGCTTTCAGGTTCAGGAGCAGGGCCTGTTTCAGCACTGGAAAGCATATTCTGTAGCTCAGTTAGGGAAAATGGTGATCTTTGATGATAATTCTGCTGGTATTAATAGTAGGTAATGATAAATGTCTGTAAAAAATGTGTTTTTGAAGGTATGCAAAAGAACGTATTTTTCTGAGAAGTTAGAAAATTAAAATACAGCGTTTTTCTCTCATCAACTCTACTACTCTCTGTAAATTCAGACTAACTAAATTATAGTATTACTCTGTACACAGAACATATGATTGGTTTGGATAGATATGAGTCAGTGACGTATGCCACCTTAGATTAAATTATAGAAATGTATTTTGTGATTCATATTTTACATTGCAGTTAGCCTAAGATGCTTTGCCTGAACTCAGATCATAGCAGCAAAACTATTTTTTAAAACCTCGTATTTTCCTTAGGGCACAGAACACATTCATCGAAGCTGTTGAAAAATGTCCATTGACACCAATAGACTGCAGCTCAAGCTGTTTGTGTACAGTGGTGCTATATTTTATTGGAGATGTAATTGCAGCAGCATTTCAGAATAAGTTTATGTCTCATTTATTTTAGGTGATCTAGAATTAGATAACCTGCATTTGGACTTTCAGCCAAATTCTGTTAGGTACTGATTGCTCTCTTTGGTTTGGAATGTACAGCTCTAGGCAGCCTGTAAAATTTGTCTCAGTCCATGTGGGAAGCTAGAGTTTAGGAGATCAGAGCAGAATGAGATACCGGCCTGCAAATAACAGTGGAAATTTTGGAGGCGAACTGGGGGAACTTTCGGAGAAACACTTTGATTAGACTTCCTTTGGCCTGTCATGACCAGCTGCTAGTTCAGACCTTCTTCATCACACCACCACATCCCCTTACTTTTCTATTTTTTGCATTGGTGTAGTCTACATCACTCCCTTCTCTTTCTCTTCTTTTCATCTGTTGGTGCCTAGCTTACCAAACTCAAGTTTCTTGACACAATACACCCGAAATAATCATGCCAGTACCATGATGTTGACAAGCTTGTTTGTTCCGTGTGATGCCCTACTTCTCTTGTTCATTACCTGTCTCACGTAATTGCAGTGTAAACAATTTGGAAGGGGATTTTCTAGTATTTCTACTGATTAATTTCTGGTTATTACTACTGTTACTACTACTACCCGTTACTGTTCCTACTGTTTTTATTGTTTCTATTGATCCTCTACTGTGTCTGTGCAGTGTCTGACTCACTTGGGCATGGTCTGAGTTGGTCCTTAAGGTACGGTTGCCAATAAGCATGGTTAACAACCATTTTAGATCATCTGGGAACAGTCTTGAAATTTCCCTTCTTATCAGGAAGCTGTGTGATTAGTGTTTCTTCAAACATTTACATTTTCAAGTGTATAAAAAGATCCTTTGCTTCTGACAGCATGAATCGGTGCGCTGTATGTGCAATTTGCCCTGGTAATTACTTATGTATGGTGATAACCATAGCAACATCCCAGGTAGATAATGTCATGCAAATTACTGCAGCTCCAGGGATGGAAGATGTTAATACAAGTATGTACTCACACCCCTGGTCTTCAACATTTTGCAGCGACTCTCCCCTCCCCCAGACGTGTTGTTTTTAAATTTCCTTTCCTCCCGGTGATCGGAAGGAAAAGAAAACCTCTCGCTATTTTTCTCGTTGGTATTCACGCAGAGGGAGGGGGAGGGTGGTCCTTCAATGTTTCTGTCATGAATAATTTTGTACACAGGGTGGAAATTCCACAGTGTATGTAGGGCATAAAAGTCCAGAGACTTGGATACACTGCAGGGCCACGTTGTGCTTAAACCCAAGTTCTTGCATTTGTAAACATGGAGCGTGAGTACATGTATGTGGGGGTGGGATTGTAACCACAGATGTTTAGACTGAGGTGTAAACCTCCTCAAATCATTTACAGAGGAGATGGGAGAGCAGCTTTGTTTTTCAGAGCAGACATGCTGTGGCTGAATACTTATCAGGGGTAGTGCATTGTCACTGCAATGAAGAAACAGCAGAGAGGAAATAACTGGTAACAGTTATCCCTTGTTTGGTCACAAGCAAGAGAAACAAAAAAAAAAAATCTATGTAAGTGCTAATCTGCATATATATGCAAGTCCTTTTGTACCCTAGAGGTGGCTGGAATCTTTTATTAAAATCATTTTAAAAGAAAGAAGGAAAGGAAATTGGTTAAGTAGAAGTTTAGCTTTTCTGATGCAGAATGAAATTCTTGCTGAACTTTTGGCTGTGTGGTTAAATACTGGGCATGCGGGTGTTAGCCCTACAATCTGCGCCGAAGCTGCTGGTTACTGAAAGCTGAACTACTCCAGCCATTAAACCAGGAAATACCTTGATTAAAGAGAATGGAGATTTGCAGAGTCAGAAAGACTGTGCAGGCAGCTGGAGTATGTAGTCAGATCCCAATGTGTAGGGAAAATATTCCCAAAGCGAGCTAAACTATTCACTAGGCCAGCATCAAACTGTCTTCATCATAAAAACAAGGTCTCAAATAGAAGCATGTTGAGGAGTGGAAAAAAAAAAGAAAATTGAAGCCACTGAACAACTTCATTTTGGTGATGGAGGTAGTAGATGTTCAGAGTGTTAATTGGAGATTTTAAACACTGCCATTCTGTATCCCCTGGAGTCTGTACAGGGATGTTTGCCACTCTTACAAGTCTGTCTACAAATCCCAGACTGTAAAGTTTAATCTTTTTCCCTCTTATTCTTCTGTGAATTAGTAATTCAATACTTCGGCTATCATTAGCATGGATAGCACTGTTCAGCTGTGCCAGCCTGTCCAGAATAACTATTGGTGACAGCAGAATCTGAAAGATGCTCATGTCCAGGTAATCCAGTTTGTTGTTAAATTTAGCATCAGTGCTAGGGGCTACAAAGATCCCTGACTTGCAGTGGAGTTGTTTTGTGTGTTTGTTTGTTTGTTAGCTGGTTGGTTATACTTGGGTTTGTTTGGTTTTGTTTGCTTATTTGTTTTTAAATCTGCTAGGATGCCTACCTAATGAAAACAAGCAGCACCACAAAGAAATATATAAAGTCGGGCTTTGTACCATCTGACAGAAACTATTGAGACTAATTGTCTGCTTGAGCTTTTGCCTGTCTGCCTACTTTACATAAAGTGGACATTTCTTTCTCATTTCTATATTCAGCATGTGCCTGCCTGAAGATGGGCTCTCCCTACACTCCGTATCACATCAAAGGGAATAGTAGATGCCTGGGAATTATAGGGATAGCTGGAATGAGGTTCTGCCTAGTTTAATGCTCTCTCTCTTCAGAATAAAATTAGTAATATCAATTGTGCCAAACATCCTGAAACCCTGTGTGTAGGCTAGTTTCTTTGGCCAGTACCACAGCCAGACAAAACACTTGACTATAATTATCTAGTCCTCTGCTTTCCATGGCTAGGATGACTCTTTCAGTCAGGAACTGACCTCTTCCTAAATTCAGTGGGAATCAGGACCAGCATAGTTTGTTGTTCCTATGCTGTCTTGTTATTAATGCAAGTCTCTAGTTTTGATTTACTGTTTTTATTCACGGAGTGAGGTATCATTAACACTGAATTAAAAACAAAAAGGCAGAAGGTAACCTAGGAATGCCTGATAAGTGGTGTCAGTTGTTCAAGAAATTCATAGCAGCGCAGATAACTCAGTTAAGATCTTAAAGTTTATCATGGAATTTGTCGAGATTGCAAAGCTTCCGTCAGAGCTGCAGCATTATTCAAACACAGTGGAAAAAGGTGGGCATGGGAGATTTGCCTAATGCCACGTGTGGGGTTAACATTGGGTTTGATAATTCTGGGTCCCCACTCTAGCTAGCAATGGTTTTGCCTTCCTCCCTGCGCTATGTAGTCTCCCCATTTGTTTTTGTTTCTGGCTAGTATAACTAAGGGAACCTGCTGGCATATTGAAAAGCACTACGTTGGCCAGCTGTACAGTTTGTATTTAGCAAGTGGGTATCTTTTATCAGAAGGCAAAGGAAATAATAACATCAGAATCACATGTCAAATAAGTATGTATGTTTAATAAATAATATTCCACGTGCGTGATTTTATTTACTGTCTCTTCTCCTCCCTTTTTCCGCCTCACCAGTTGCTCACCTTTGCTAGTTTATGACAAGATGTTGAAGGAAACATTGCATTATCGCATGCAGCAGGCATCAAGGGAGAGAAATTGGCTTGTCATTAATAGTAATTGTAAAACCAGCCCTACAATAAAGGCTACTTTTGGTCACAACCTGCAGTTGTGAAACAAAATCCAGAGCTCTCATCTGTTGACCATTTTTAGCTCAGGGTCAAAATCTCCATGTGCAAAGGTCAAGTGTAGACGGATGGTGCTCATCACAGGACTGAGGGATGCATACAGGCTCTAGCTGGAGTGCAGCCTGGAGTGCAGGTATCCAGGGGAACAGGGGAACTCAGCTTTCCTAGCTGTTTCTTAGGGTATCACTAAATGGCAAACTTCAGGTTAAGACTGAACATTTTGTGTCTGTTATGCCAGGGGAGAGATGGCATCAAAAAGCCCTGATAAGAGTTCACCTCCTGAAACATCTGTGATTCCTCCATCACTGCTCTAGAGGTTTCTGAAATGCTGGTACAACCACAAGCAGCTGTGGCAGCGTTCCCATGGCTGCCTCCTGGTCCCTCCAAGCAGTTGGTGTTTCCCACCTCTTAAACTTCAGACATAGCCATGGTTTCCCTGCCTGAATTAATGTTCTCATGTTGACAGATACTAAGGGCTGATAAAATGGCTTGAAGTTCTCAAGCAAACAGCTGTACCAAATGTTGCAAGGAGCTATGGCAGAGGTGCTGCAGGCTCCATCTCTGTGGTTCGGGGTGTAAGTGGGAAGAAACATGAACACTCAGCCCTGAGTAGACAGCCTGACCTTCTAGGAGAAGAAGAATAGGGCTGGCTTGGAAACTAGAGCAGGAAGCTGCCTTCAAGCTTAGATTTTATTTATTTATTTAAAGTACAGCACAATTAAGCTACCTTGGAGTAGAGGCATACCAACTGCAAAAGAGTCTGTCCAATGTCCTCTTAAATCAGCTGAAGGTGTTTTAGTAACTTCAGTGACCTTGGTTTAATTCTCAACAGCGCAAAGTAATTCTGCATCTTTTAGGACAGGAAATGCAGTATGCTGTAAGCAATATGAATCCCTTTTACTCTTTCTGGATCGCTAATTTTTATTTAGGTTTATCACACAACTTGTAAACTGCATGCAGCCTTAAATGCAGACATAATGTACATTAATGTGATAACGGAGAAGTTGTGCTCTTTTAACCAGACAGACAAAACAGAAATAGAATAGAGAACAGTAGAATATTCAAAGTAGAATATTCAAAGTCTTTATTTTTCCAAATCTTTACATTCTGGTTTGTCTACTAAGGATACAAAGTGTAATTATACTAAAAGATGCTCACAGAGGACAACACATCAAATTGCTTTAGACAGCAATAAAAATGTCCAAAGACTTGGTTGAAAGTCTTTTACAGGGCCACACATTCAGTACCTTTTCCGAGTTTTTTTGTGGATTGGCAGTTTAGAATTTACAATTCAAACAGAAATCACAACAATTGCAGTTCTGAGTGTATATAAACAGTATTCATATAAGAAAGTTTAGTTCCTTAAATGTATTAATTCGGGGAAGTCATCGTTTCCAATTTTTGTTTTGTTTTGTAGCCATCAAGGGCTCAGCATGCCAGTTTGTAACTGATCACAGGTATAGCAAACTGGGTAGATAGTGCCAAAGCATCAACAGAAAAGCATATTAACTACTCCCAGAGTTGTGTAGTCACTAGGAGATTATTTAGATAAACTGGGTTACGAACTGAAACTAGCTATAGCACACAGTTGTAAATGTCAGTGAACCAGACAAGCTAATTCCTTGCCTGTGAAGTAACGTTGGAATGCAGAGTATATGCAGTTTACGTTTAAATATAAATATGGGATTACCTTTTAGGCTGTGAAATGGAATCATATACGCAACAAACATTACATCTAGGGTCTTCCGTGAGTGAAAACCGTTGTGTCAAATATGGTTAGTTTAGTATTGTTGATGGGCTTTATTCAAGGTTCCTAGAATTTATCTGCCAAGCATAAATAATTATTTAACAACTAATAGGGCAAGGCCAGAAATATAATAGCTTTTATGTTGAAATTAACATCAAGTGATCTGTAGACATCTGCTAAGCAAGCCAAATGTGGTCTATGTGCTGTATGCTTTGCCTCACTGCCTCAAAATAACAAGCACTGCTTATATTTGGAGGGGCAGTTTTCCTTGTTAAAATGGGAAAAAAATGCTCTGATAGAAATCACTTGCACTGTTAGGATCAAGTGTGTGATGAACATTAAATAGCCCTACAAATTTAAATAATGCTCGATACTGAGATTTCAGCCTTGCAAATGCTCTTGGTTCCTGATGTGTGCTTAGTGTGGTTCAGAGGGGAATTAAAGTCCTCTCTTTATTTCCTTTAAAAAAAAAAAAAAAAAGCATCAGCTAGGATATCCCAGCCTTTAGCAACTGCAGCTTTCTGGGGTTCAGTAAGTGTGAGAGCCGGAGCCTCAGCACATTTATTTTTCCAAAATGACCAGAAGGGTGAAGGAATTGTAAGAGCTGTAGCATCAAGAAAGCCTGAAAAAGCTCCAAGCAGCAAAGATCCCTTCCAAGTAGATACTCACTGTTGCCTTGCAGTGATCTGCATTCTGTGCATAAGTGTTCAGCTTATACGGGTGCCAGAACTGAAACTGTACTTCCTTTGCTTCAGAGCACCGCAGTTGGCATGGGATGTTTGCTCTACTAGCTGGTGCAGTTCATCTGCTTTCAGGACCATCCATTCGATCTTTGGCATCTTCTTTAGGGGTCTTGGCCTTTCCTCTGTTTTAAAAGTATTAGAAGGAGGTTGAATTGCTGAGTGGGGAACGTAATCTGTGTGAGGCAAAGTCTAAAGATGTTAGTAAGCTGAAAGGACTGCACTGGCAATTTACCAGGTACTATGCTGGAATGAATGAGAAACTCATATTCATTGTGCTTATGTATGCTCAAGTTCTTTATGTCCATATTTAGATCTATTAACACGATAAGCTTAAGCCAACTTGACTTTCTTGAATGAACAAAGCTGTAAATGGCAGAGCCTCAACAACAAACCCCATAAATGTGTACGGCCACCAGCAGAATGAATAACACCGGACCTGAGATTCTGTGGGGTTTGGCAGTGATACAGAAGATGCTGTTCTGAACAAGCTGGATTCCCTTTCGTACAGGAGGCTTGGCACCAACCTTACTGTGAGCTGGCTCGGGCATTTACGGGGGCAATGAAGCCTGGGCTCTGTGCTGGACTTGCTGTCTCTGCCCCAGCCTTCCCCTTGAGTATTGGAGTGTGGCTTCAGGCTGCTCTGGTTTGCACTGACAGGAGTCCCTGGGGATCTCTCTGCCAGCTGGGTTAGCCAGAACACACAGTGCCCTAGCCAAAGTCAACTTTTCCCTGTGAGGGCAACCACAGCAAGGAAATGTCCAGATGCTGGCTATGCCAATTCTCAAACCACAGCTCACCCTTCACAGCAGCGATTTCCTCAGCAGTTAAATGGCAGGTAGAGGAACTGGACAGAGTGTTTGTTTCGGCAGGACCAGCACGGCTGTCAGACCCCCTATTGTTAACTAGCCAAGTGGCTTCTGGTAGATTTGTGTCCCATTGTTTCCACGTGCTGGAAACATAGTCTTTAACAGTCCATTGTACCTCTCAACCTTCCCAGAGGCTTGTGGGTGATAAGGGATGTGGTACACCCACTCAATGCCATGCCTCTTTGCCCAAGAGGTAACAAGATTGTTTTGGAAATGACTCCCATTGTCAGACTCAATTCTCTCTGGTGTACAATGACGCCACAATACTTGTCTTTCCAGGCCCAAGATAGTGTTTCGGGCCGTGGCATGGTTTACAGGGTATGTTTCCAGCCACCCAGTAGTTGCTTCTACCATGGTGAGTATGTACCGTTTGCCTTGGCAGGTTTTTGGGAGTGGTCCGATATAGTCAATTTGCCAGGCCTCACCATATTGAAACCCTAGTCATCTCCCCCTGTTCCAGGGAGATTTTACCTTCATGGCTTTCTTGATTGCAGCACAGGTCTCACACTCATGGGTAACCTGTGTGATGGCCTCAATGGTCAAGTCCACCCCTTGATCACGAGCCCATCTGTAAGTGGCATCCCTCCCCAGATGTCCTGATGTTTCATGGGCCCATCGAGCTACAAACAGCTCACCCTTACGTTCCCAGTCTAGGTCCACCTGAGCCACTTCAATTTTCGAAGCTCGATCCACTTCTTCGTTGTTCTGATGTCCTTCAGTAGCATGACTCTTGGGCATGTGGGCATCTACATGACGTACTTTAACATCCAGGTTTTCTACCCGGGCAGCAATATCTTGCCACAGGGTAGCAGCCCAGATAGGCTTACCTCTGCGCCGCCAGTTGCTCTTTTTCCATTGCTGCAGCCACCCCCACAGAGCATTTGCCACCATCCATGAGTCAGTATAAAGATACAATACTGGCCATTTTTCTCTTTCAGCGATATCTAGGGCTAGTTGTATGGCTTTTACTTCTGCATACTGACTCGACTCACCTTCCCCTTCCATGGCCTCCACAACTCGTCATGTGGGACTCCACACAGCAGCTTTCCATTTCCGATGGCTCCCTACCACACGGCAGGATCCGTCAGTAAACAACACATAGTGCTTTCTGTCTTCTGGCAACTCATTGTATGGTGGTGCCTCTTCAGCACGGGTTACCTCTTCTGTTGGCACTCCGAAATCTCTGCCTTCCGGCCAGTGTGCATTTGTTAGAAACTCCCTCAGTGGTGTCTGAGTCATGGGCAGCCCCATGCTTGGTTTAGTATCTTTTGGTTCTGCATGCTGCTCTTCAAAGAGTGGAATTATTATGTTCACTAGAAAAATTACAGTTTGGCCTGTCTCTTATGCATTTGTCCCTCACTGTGATCAGGGTCTTTATCTCCATAGGTCTGCTCAGCACAATGAAGGTGTGATTGTAGCATCTTGGCCTGTCTTAATTTAACTGGCAGAAGTAATCGCAGCAGTGAGGATGCAGCAGCACTGGCTAGCAACCAAGTTACAAAGTCTCTAGAGACCTTGTATACATACCTCCAGGTATGTTGACACTGCAGCAGCTGCTGCTTGCAGGGATAGTCTGAGATAGCTGTTTGCTATTGTGCAGTGAGTCCATTGTCACTCAGCAATGAGCGAGCTACCTGCCACAGGGCTTGTTCCTCTTCTTGGGTGGGTTTTGCAGCTTGTCCTGCGTTTCCAGCTGCCGTGGATGGGATGTACCTGTCTTAGGTAATGGAAAATAGTGGCAGCGGTGTAAATATTCATCCAGACATGTGCCCAGCACACGTGGAGGCAATGCCAAGAAACTGGAGATGGGAAGTGAGGAAAACAAAGAACACACTGCCTCCTGCACAGGGCAACTTTATGGCTGGCATAGCAGTGGAGGAATGGGGGTGAAGTGATGTTTCCACTCTAGTGCTGGAAGTATGAGCTCTGGCCACAAAAATGATGACCAGTTCTGTTAATAGCCTCCCATCATGCCTGACTGGAGAAGCAAGCACTGTCTGAGACTTTGTCATGCTGCAGAACAACGTGCCACTGCCTCAGAAGTAGTAGAAATAGAGCATGAAAACTGGGCCTCAACCCCCAAACCGATGATATACGGATGTTGCCTGTCACAGGCTGATCCCTGGGGCTCTTCTGTTTTACCCTGTGGCAAGGCTTATGTAAGCTGTCAGACTAATGAAGGTCCACAGAGCTGAGCTGAGCACCTGGGACAACACAGGTGGCTCTGCAGCCCCAGTACCTCTCACTGAACTGTGCCTGCTTGGTGGAGTCTGGGACTTGTATCTATCATCCTTGCAGGCATTTTTGGGGATGCTAAACCCAATACCACCTTTCTGTGCCCATTCCCTCTCCTGAAAGAGCGCTCAGCTTCCCGTTCAATCCCACAGAATTGGACATTTGGACTCAAAAATAATTTCAGTCTTTGGCCAACAGTTTTTCTTCAAGACTTTTTCCTGCATCCAGATCTGAGAAGGGTGACTTTTGAACACCATTTCTACACTCTGTTAACTTGGATAAGTTAATGTGAGCAAACTGCATGTGAAGCTGACCCTTGTATTATAAATAGCTAGTTTTGATCTGCAGTATATATTCCGAGGCCCCTGTGGGGCCGAAGCGCCGATGCAGATCGCATCCTTTCCCTAGCAGAGGTTGGTACTGCAGTAGCCCCACCTGCTGTTGGATAGGGAAGAAGCGGCTTTGTCCTTTAACGCAGCCTGATTATGCAGGTTACTTCAGATTACCTGATCCTTTACCACACTGCTATCCTTGCATTCTCCCCCTTAAACCACATTCCTTGTGGTCCTTGTGTTTGTCCTATCTTATGTTGATTCTAAGCTCTTCGGGGTAGGAAGCATATCTTATCTCTGCTTGTAAAGCGCTGTGTAAATTTACACACAGTGGAAGTGCTTGATAATAATAATCAGGATCTCTTGCTTTTGATAGCATTTGATTTCAAGAGCTCTCTGCGAATCTGAATGAGGAAAAGGTACAAAGGTGAAGGTGTAATTAGGGTTCTGAGATGTTTTTAAAGTAATCTGAGTGACTTTATATAGTTGTCTGTTTGTTTTTTTCCCTTTAGAATTGAGAACACCATTAACAGCCTAAAATAGGAAAGAAAATTGGTATGAGACGATTATTGACCAGTACTTGTAAAAAGGATAGGCTGTTAAATGATGGATTAAGAGACTTTTTGTTAAATTGAACCATGGCTTTTACAAGTATGGGATGAGTACAACAATCAAGAATAAGACTTATTTACACAGGAGAATTCATATGAAATCAGGGTGCTTTCAGAGAAGAAAAAGGCTTTCAAGTCTAAAGGCTTTTTTTTCTTTATATGATTTATATCTTCTAGGGACAAATTCTGCAAGATACTTCAGCTCATTCCTGTTTTCACAAATAGTCCTATTTTGGTTAATATATTGTTGCTGAGTCAGGATCTAGCCCATCAGTTTTTCTTCCCCTAGGGAAAAAAAAAAAAAAGTGGTTACAGTAGTCATCACCTTCTAAAGTACCTTATTTTAGAACAATGTGCTAGCCTATAGTGTGACATTTCACGTTGAATTTGGGATTAGAGAGGAACTCAAAACGGCAAAAATTGTGTCTAGAATGAGATTCCAAACGCTTTATTTGTGAGAGTTCCTTAGGCTCATCTTTTGGAAAGATGAAGTTCAGGGTGCATGAATGTATGTGTTGTCATACCTGCTTATAGGATATGATACATGCAGATAGGAGTGGAGTGAAAAGATGTTATTTAGTTTGGGGTAGTGTGGAGGCTCAGGATAGTTAATTTGTTACTAAATTTTAATATGTTTTCCCTCAAAAGATAGCTTAGACCTTAATTTTTAGGAGGCTGTTTGGATTTCTTAGATGAGCAAATGTGTTCGTTTCTGTCTCTGCCTCATCTGTTTTGTGCCTGTGTAACCCAGCAGGGAGAGCACAGCACTTTTGATATTCTCAGAAGGGGTGAATATGTCTTGCTTTGAAGATGAGGGAGGCATGACAGTGGTTCATATACCATGTGCTTGCTCTCCGTAGAGGTTACACCTTGCCCTGCAAGAACTTAAAATGTCATGACTGTCAAAAATTGCAGTGATTCCAGAAACACAATGCATGATGTACAAAGTAAAGGAGATGACAATGTAGCTGCTGCATTTCTTGATTCCTTTTGAAATATCACCATAGATATTTTAGATATATATTGTGTTTCTCTGCAAGGTATGAAAGAGCTGGAGCTTGCCTTGTTTGTTTTCTTTAGAGTAAAACATCCTTGTAGGTACCTCTGATGTCAGTCATTGCAGTGGCATGTAACAAGTAAGGATGTGCCCTTGCTTTACTGTACAGATGTGACAGTCCTTCCCTTTCTAGGAATATTAGTACTCATTTATCTTGGAATCCAGCAGCACCCAGGCTGAGACATCTGGTGATGACATCTGTGTGGCAACGAAGTGTTCTGGTGTCTGTAATATTCATATCTGACTGCAAAGTAGAGTCAGATGTTTGGGAAGTTAAAACAAGAATGAATGTATATTTTGCTTGAAGAATTCTGTTAGCAAATGAATCGTCTTTAGCAGTGGGTCTCTGTTTGTAAATAATGGGTCTTTGTCTGCTAATAATGGGTCTCTGTTCCCAAATAATGAAGTAAAGACTGATGAACAGGAATCTGGACCTCAGAAGGCTATAAGCATCCTAAGAGTCCATGGAAAGTTTTGTTTATGACTTAGGTACAGGTCATAAAGAAATAGGAGACTCCAGAATGATCAATTAATCATTTTTTAAAATACTTGTGAAAAAGTGACAAATCTTCATGAACTATTTAAAGATAGGATTTTTATAGCAGTTTAACAGATGTGTGGTCTTGTCTTTGCACAGGCTCCTGTCAGTGTGCTACTCACTCAAGAACAGGGCAAAGAAATTATACAAGGGTGCTTTATTCTTTACTCAGGAGATTACTGAGCATATAAGAAAGATCTGAGTTAGACAGCACTCCGAACATGCCCAGAGTACATGGGTGAGGTAAAGTTTGTAAGGGAGTGATCAGTTTATTAAATTCACTACTAGAGTTGGCAAAAAAAATACACAACATTCTGGGCACACGAACCATCCTTAGGGCACTTCAGAAGGATTGATGGCAGCATTTGCCACGTTGAAAGCTCAGTGGATATGAACTTACGTCTGTTTGGCTCAATTACTGTGCTCTGAGCAGTGTAATTTAAATATTGTGTGTTTCCGGAAGGTTAACGTTGCTGGTGCACTTCATGCTCTTCACTGTAAAAAGCAAGCACTTTAAAAACAAGTGACAATCTTCCACTTACTGCTATGCAATCAGTGAGACCGTTCTGTTAAGACAGAAATTTCCAAGACTAAAGTCAATTAGAGTGGGATTTTGTTAGACTCCTGCCTCAGTCTACATGAAGCGAACGCAGAAATGATGCTGTAAAACTGGTGACAAGGGGTAGGCAACACCTTATCTCTGTAAGGGAAAACACAAACACGGACAAGTTACTGTGCAGCGAGCTGGTCCACGCAGTGTGACCTAATGTCCCCTGAGCTATCCTTGCAGTTACACATTTAAAGTAAAGCTCCTTTTGTGCTATTTGGTTTTAGATATTATTACAGGCTTCATATCAAACTTTTTGGGAGTTCAGCTACAATGTAGCAGACTTCAGAGAACAGCCATATATATTTAGATTATCTTCTTGACTTCCAATCACTTCAATTAAGTGACTGATGATTTCTATGGTACAGGACATTGCAAAAGATGCACCTGCCAGTTTTATTTCTCTTTTTATATTGTTGGAAGAGGTTTGGAAGTTTGATCTAAGTATATTCCTGGAAGTTGAGATGCTCCTCTGAATCTTCACAATTTGCTGGAGGAATATTTTGGTGTTTGTTTTGCTGGAGGGCAGCCCAGGGTCTCAAAGGTCCTTTTGAGACTTATAACCCCTGATTCCTGGAATCTAAATGTAGAGCCCAAGTTATGAGCACCTATATGGGGATTTCTCGTGAACTCAGTGAAACTCTTACAAGAAATGTGTGCTGTCAGATGCTGTATTGTCTTCTGGGCAGATCAAAAATACCACATATCAACATTTCAAATGGAATAGCTCTATTTTTGACTCAGTAGCATGTGAGTAGAAGCTGGACATGACATAGAATGCAAAAGAAAATCAAATACGAACAAGAAAAAACCTTTCTTTACCCCTTTGCAGACTGGCCATTTGTCAGTATCTGGTAAGTACATATCTATTTTAAGGAGTAGAAGAACATTTGAAATGTGGCAATTGTATGTGATTTGAGTCCTAAATGTAGCTTGTGGTTATAAGTCTGTCTTTAGCATATTGCAGTGTGCTGCCCCAAAGCTTTTAGATCACATAAACTTATCTTAGATTTAATTTTCTTTCAGTGGTAGTATTAATTCAGGGGTTGTTACAGTTTGTTTGCTTAAAAAAATCTATGTGATTTTTCTTTGCATTTTGCAAACCTCATCATTTTGGAATCCTAAATGAACTGTTAAAAGAACTATTTATTATAATCCTATTATATTGATATATTTTGACAAAGAATGTGCATGAGCTTGATGGTGCATCAAAGCAAAAAAAAAAAAAAAAGGTTTTTGACTTTAAGGAAAAGACTTGAACCACTGTCAGGATCAAAGCATATATCGTGTGCTAGAGTCCTGATTCAGCAACGCACGTAAAAAAGAATTTCAGATACACTGAGCTTTGGTGGCAGCCATGAACATGGTTGCATTTCCTGCTGTGATTCTTGCTTCTCAAAAATCTGGACAAAACAAAACACTTCCCCACAAACAAGTCATCAGGAGTATTGTAATCTTTCTCCTTTTCCACATCTTCTCTCAGTATTTCTCACACAGTTTGCATTATTCATAATGATTAGCCTTAATCTGAAGGACTTAAAGTTTTAAAGTTCTATATTTGCATATCTGTTTCTCCTGGTAAATGTGCTTAGCTGACAATGAGACATGGCTTGTATGCTTTTCCATGTCCTGGTAATCTTTTATTCACAGATGCTTTATGCAATAGACGTGCTCTCTACTTTTCCTCCTTCTTTATCACCTAGAGTCTAAGAATATGTATGCTGACACCAAATAAATTAAAGCAGTACTTTTTTTTTTCTTAATGGAAAATGCCTGGTAAGACACTCTGATTCCCTACATCCCTCTTTGTTTTTCAAGCAGACCACTGTTATAAGAGAGCTTTCAGCCAGACAAATGTTTTATGGCAATAGCGCTTTATGTTTTCGTAACACCCTTCTTCTAAGGGTGTCAAACGCTTTACAGCTGTAATAAATTAAGCCTTACAACGTCCTATGTGGTAGGTAACTATTATACCCATTTTATGGGTGCCAGACTTCATGGAATAAGTTGCATTCAACATGCCAGCGCACTATGAACAGCCATTCGGGGTTTCATCCTAGAATGATCATGTGAATGCTGCCTACAATGGAGTCTATAAAAGAGGTACCTACAAGGCAAAGAATTAGGACATTTAGGAGCCGTGTTTGTCTTTGGGCCTTGTGCAGAAACCTTTAAAAAAGGTTTGTGAAGAAAGCTTTGATTAGACACTAAGAAAACCTCGGTAAGAATTCAAGCTAGAAAACCTAATAAGTGATGGACTGGAGATTCCGGAGTCTGGAAAGAAAGCTAGTGTGGAAGAGGGTTTGGGAGAATGAAAGGAAAGGTTTTAGAGTAGAGGAGACATGAGCAGATTTTCTTGGCTGCAATCCAAAATGTACAGAGGAGCCTGGTCTCCCTGTAATACTTCAGCTGAGATGCACAAAGTCCTGCCTATTAACAACACTCATTCCCAACCTGTAACCTAAAAAACTGTATGCAGCTGTCCTCGTTCAGTTTTTAAATCAGCTGAAGAGCAGAGTTGCATCTCTGGGTGGTTAAAAAACAAGCCAGAGATCAGCAATATATTTGTGTCTGAAATAGGTGTACTAAGCACACCATGCAGGTGTGCAAAGCTTCTGATGATCTCTTTTGCTCAAGTGTTTCAAGTCTTTTCAGGCTGCAATGATAAGGGCCACTTTGTATTGAGGAAGCACCAAATCATGAAAGAAACTATGAAACCAAACATACAAACCTACAGTCTTGTGACCTGAAGTCACAGCATAGGCAGTCCAACTTTGTTGGACTGGAAAGCTAGCTGGAGATTTCAGGGGGAAAGGCCACTTTAGTTTGAGAAAACAAAGCTACTACTTTGCGAAAGTTCTCCTTACTTCTGAAAGCAGAGCACAGAGGCGAAAGGGAATAGAAAAACCTAAACTAGCTTTGCTATGAGTCTCAATCATTGTATGACTTAACATGTAGGCTATGATTGTCTGGACTAGCAAGGGTCAAGGCATATATATCAAGGAGGACCTCTTCCAAGACAAATTATCATCATACAGTAAGTCAGTGCTTCATGGCATGCTTTTTTTCAAGTTGTTAAAATAACATATCATACAGGAATAAACCTCATTATTCTGTTGAAATGAAACAAGGAATACAGACACCAAGGAATATCTTCTGTTCTGAAATATTCATAAGTTTTTTTGTTTTCTTTATCTACTGACACAAACAGTCAAAAAGCAGCCTGGAGGAAATGTCCTTCGCTTTTGGAAAATGAGTTGGTAATTTATTCACATAAGGCCATGTAGTCATTTTGAATTAGCACATTGTGAAATCTACTAATAAAATGAAGTCAGTTTACATTTTAAACAACCTTTAATATTTGTAAAAGTAAATATCCCTTAATTTCTCAGCAATTTAGATGTAATGGAAATTGTCAGAAATTTTAATTTCTCTCCGTTTAGCTCACTCACAATGGCTGTCAAACAGTCAAGTGATATGACGTAAAGTACTGCTAATCGTCTCAGCACAAGACAGTACTTCAAAGGTAAGGCAAAGGATGTGCAGACACTAATGAAATTTTATTACCAGAACATAGAATTAGAATTGTGACAAGAGACAATGGTGGCAGTGACATGCAGCTAGAATGTTAAGCTTCTGAAATCTCTGAGCTGAGTCTCACAGACAAAAATAGCTAGAGCTACAGACTTCTTAAATGGAAATTGAATGGGCTCAATTAATCAAATGAACAAACTATAGGGAATTACAAAAAAGGCACATTCTATATTTTCAGGCTATTAACCTGCATGGCCATTATGTCCCGGTATAATTGTGTAGTTTGCAATCCATGTGTTGCTTCTCCGAGAGTGTGTGTTTTTGTAATTTGTAGGGAAACATGTAAAGCTTGTAAGACAGTGTGCCATGCAGATTTGTAAGCACATACTTGGGCAGACCCCACGGAAAGCAGGTCTTGTTTCACATGAGCAAGCCAATTCTGTTTGTGAAACAGCATTGCATATTTCTGAATGGGCGAGCACAAGAGATGTGCTTGAGAGCAGGTAACTGGTCCCAGCATATCCAAGGGTAAAGGATGAATTTAACTGACCTGTAGGCATCCGTTTGTATTTTGGAATTCACTAAAATAGTATTTACTTCACTGAAACCTATGAGAATGTGTTAGGTGTTGAGAAGTGGCTTTGATGTCAGAAGGTTCACTTGAATTTAGTCCTCGAATATTTGTAAAATAACTGTTCCTGTTCTCAGTGGACTTTCTCTAGACCTTGAACTGCGGTAGCTGTCCTGTTGCTTTGTGAATCTCACTGGCTGCAATGCAAAGTGGAAAGTGCTACCTGGAATTTATTAAATTCACTTCTTTATGAGTTTCAGTTAAACTGGGGGAAGAGTGATAAAAGTCTGGAAGATTCTCTCGTCTGTAGAGGGGACCTGTCCTCTGCTATTAGGAAATTGGTCTCTGACTGTCAGATTAGTCCCAGCTACAACGGCATCCAGACTAGAGAAGTATTGGAGAAGGGTTGGAGGACTATGGACTACAAGTCGATAGTCTACAAGTGCACTTTAGGCTCTTTTAGAGAATGACTGTTCCCTGTGGGTGCTATGCAAATATAGGGCTTTTATGAAAACACACCTGGCATAGTTGTTGTAGCAAGAGGCTCTTCTGCAACTTCCACTGGTCATGATTCAGGAGGAAGTCTGCACATCGGGCACTGGCTTTCCTTCCTCGACCTGCAGAGCAGCTATAGGCTTTGGGGAAGGAAACAGAAGCATTCAGAGTGGAGAACTGAGACTGGAGAATTGTTAGAAAAGTCCTTCAGTGCACAGGATTAGTGCACATTACTAGTGTAATTTCTAGCTTCATTTTATATGGGGATGAGAGGTGCTTTTTTTTTTTTTTTTTTTTTTTTTTTTTTGCAAGAGGTAATCCTGCACTCTGACTCTCAGCAAGAAGAAAGAAGGCTTTCTTCAGGGTAGTGAAAAGGTCACAAAAATCATTTAATTTTTTACACCTGTGTTATAATTCCAGGAACCTGGCAATAGCACCGGTTTCTAAATAAACAGGTAACCGCAATCTATATCACTAAATTGTTGCTTTGGCCTTACAGGGTATTTTAGATTTTGAGTCCTTGTCAGGACAGTCTATGCCTACTGCTGCTGGCTCAGAGCTGCTGCATTTTTGTTCCAGGGAAGGTGGCTGATGCCCACCCTCCCTTTCCAAATTCGTCATCTACAGTGGCTGCATTTTGTCTTTCCCATTTTCCTCCAAGCTCTTCCATTTGTCTCTCTTTCTTGCCTTTTCCTTCTCTGTAGTTTTTATTCCAGCAGAGGCCATCCCCAGAGAGTCCTAAAATAGATAATTCATGTTCCCTTGTGCTATTTCCTGTGCCACACTGCCACTCCCCTGCCAGCACTGAGTGTAAATATGTAAGGATTCAAGCTATGCTTGTACAGATATTTGCCAAGGGCAAACTGAAACCCAGAGTGCTTGATCATTAGCTGAAAGCAAACTGCACATTGTACGTGCACATATGTTGTCTGTTTACAGTTTTGATTCCATTGCTAAGTTATGCGAGCCTACCAGTCAAGGAACAAAATCAACACCACATATGTTGGGTGACTAACTGAAAGCATGATTTTCCTCACAATAACGTATATATATATAAAAAAGTAAAAAAAAATGTGTTCCGTTTAGTAACACAATTTGGAACAGATGTAACACATGGGTTGAAAATATTTTGGGTGTTATTTTAATAGTAAATCCAGAACAAATTCTGAATGGGCAATACTCAGCTGTTACTTCAGGGAGAGGAGACATTGCCACATGGCTTATTGGTGCAGCCAGATGCATTGCTACTACTCAGATGCATTAAAGCCGCAATCAGTGATGTAAGTGAAGCTTTGTGTAAATGCGGGAGCCTCACTACAAGGCCAAAGAAATATGACTGCCTGGTAGAAAACTTTTTATCGCCATGTGTAGTTCTTGGACAACAAAGCTTCCCGTGGTCTGCAAAACCTCTTGCTTGTAACATTCACACACACTTTGGAAGAACTGTTAATCACACCGAATGGGATGCAAGGAAAAATCAGATTGAAAATGTTCTTATTGGGAGCAAGAAATTGTTGTCCTGGCAACAGTAAGCATATGCTTTCTTCCCCACCCCTCTTTTTTTTTTTTTTTTTTTTTTTCTTTTGGCCTTGCATTGGATTTGCAGTGCCCTGCAAGAGTCCTTTCAGACTTCTCCCAAATTATAATGGCCGGGTTTGTCCTTCAAATAGTATTTCATGCAGTACTCTGCAGGGGAGTTCGTGATGCTGATTATTCTCTTACTGGACTCAGATCTGTGCAAAAGTGGTTTGGTAGATTCCCAGATGAGAAGGTCTGTTTTAGACCATGAGCTGCTATTCAAATTTTAGTTAAAATACACTTCTGCACTTCACAGAAACAACAGTTATTGGAAGTGAAAAGCTTTACACGCAGATGGAAAATATATGGAACTTATTTTTCTTCAAAGGAAGGTGGTTATTGGCAGATTAACAGAAAACCTGGAAGCTTCTAACTGGCTCTTTTTATTGTATGGGTACTGATACTGTGTATTGGACTGGGGTAAATCAACAATTATTAATCTGTACCTCTTTGAATAGAGCTGAAAATGCAAGCACAATATTTTGGTAAGGGGGAAAAACCTCGAAATTGTCATAAACCTCTTCTCTTCACCTTTAATACAACCTCTTGGTTTTTAATTACTCCTGTAAAGTGGAGCAATCACAGGATCCTCCTGTGACATTTTCAAGTTTTCTGTCTGCTCCACTTACGAGAAACAAATGGGTCTGCTCAGCTCCATCTAGATTGAGTTTTTCATGAAGTCATTACTTCTGTCACAGGGACTATTTTCAAATTGAAAAATCTGAAACAATAAATGATGGTGAAGCAGTTAATAACTGTTAAGAAATCACATTTGGAAAATTGCATTTAAGCAATAACCTTTCTCCCTGTAATTAAATGACAGAAAGGTCCTGGTTTTAATTAAGTCAGCAATTTATAGTTATGAAGCTATACTTCACTATGCAGATTAGAAGATGATAGGTCACAGAACACCCTGAGTGCATTTTTAGCGGAGCTGATCTGGTAATTACTCCACTGTTCAGTGGTGACCACAGTGAACCGTATCTCTAGATTAAACAATTTTCTTTTCCCTGCTCCATGATGTATAACCAGGATGAGTAAATGTACCACTAGGACTGCATCGAACATCTTTAAATTAAAATGGATTTTAAATGAGGGGGCATGAGCGAAGAAAGTAATGTTTGAAGAACAGCGGTAGAAATGAATGGGCCACTAGGCAAGTCTTGCAAGCAGAGAATATATCATTGTTTTACAGGGCTTTCTATCTTGCGCCTGGATGTTTGGTGCAGATTTATGAGGAAGTAAAATGCTAATGTTAGTGTATTTATAAACATATGATGGGGGTTTCATCTATAATTTATTCCCAGGCCCTGCATTATGCAGCCTATGAAAGAAAATGAAATGCTGTGTTGGACAGCGAAAAGGTTCATTAATACAGCTTTCACATTTTATTTAACTAACCCCTAGCTCATATTACACATTGATTATTACATTGTGAGATGTTTTTGAACGTTTATTGTGTTCTGTTCCTCGGGCCTTTTGCTAGCTACTTCAGTGAGATTTCAGCAGCATTCAACTGTCTTATTTGAACTAACGCTAAGTATATTCACTTGGCCTTTAGGCATATCAACAATGTATGTATATTTATGTGTTTCTTGTGGTTTTTTGTTTTGTTTTTTTTTTTTTTTGAAAGAGGTGGATGAACAGAGGTAGTATTCAGTATTACCATTTATTAGTAAAATGTGTTATTTGAGCACAGGTTATTTAATGAGTATCTAAGTTGTTCCACAGAATCAGTTCTAATCAAATATATCTGCAGTGTAAGTCTTGCTAAACCAGAGTTTGTAAATAAGGAATATTCAAATAGCACTTTCGTTCACAGTTACTACTGCCTTTTACTCGTAAACAAACTAATTCATTGACCAGAATAACTTCTTTAATGGGTCAAATGAGCTATCCATGTAAATTGCTAGCACTCTATGGAAATCTGTTGAGGTTTGCCAATACACCAGCCTGGAATTTACTTATAGAGCTCCTTTTTCCCAGACATTGCAACACTGCGTGTGTTGAGGGGGCGGGGTGGCATGTATGGAGAGGGATGCAAAGACAGTTATGAGATGATATTTATTAGAGTGGACATCAGTAACTATTGACATTAAGTGAAGACAGCAGATGATGCTTTTCGAGTTTACTGATACAAATACTTGCTTACAATTTCTTTTTACCCTGTTTGCTGGGTGATTGTTTTAGGTTTATTCTCAGTTTTTTGCAAACATTATTTTGATTCTCTCTGACTTTAAGATGAAGAGGCTGCAGCTAGCAATAGGCAATGTCAGGATTCTTTCAAGGTTGAATTTTTCTAAACAGGACAAGGAGAAGAAAGACAAGAATAGCATCTCTCAAGCACAGCTACCAGTGCCTTTTCTTCCTGGTATGTCTTTTTTTCTTTTTCTTTTTCTTTTTTTTTTTTCCATATTATACATATTTTTCTCCTAGAACTGTAGGTTTAGATTTGCTGAGACCGTTAAGGAATAATATACAACAATGAATGCCAGGTTTCTAAAATATGCAGTTGTTTAACTGAGTGAAAAATTGTATGGATAATGATAAGCCTGGAAAGGTCACGTAGGATTAGAAGTCTTAGGAAGTTTCTTCTTTTAAAATAGGATAAATCTCCATTATAGATATTCTGTAATGCTGAGAGAAAATATTCAAAAAATGGAACAACCTTTGGCTTCACATGCTTCTTCTTCTTATTGTTATTTCTGTTGAGAGGATTGACATTCAAGGTAACTAATGGCAGAGCTACGTAGCCCCCTCACCACCACACACATCCATGCAACCCCCCTACATAATCTTTATTCTGTATGGGTATAAAGAAGCTTAACACCTCCTGCATACAGGTATAACTTTATTGTGAGGTACCCCGATGTCTACAATGCAGCTGTGATGGGATGCCTGTTTGGTTTGTTTAAATGGGGGAGCAGAGCAAGGAGACAGCTCTGTGGCTGCACTGTAAGCAATGGGATTTTAGCCCAAAGGATTGGTCATCTAGTGTAAGGGATACATTTTGCACCCTTTTCCAAGTCCTAGAGAAACTGGGTAAGCAGGCACTTGAAAGGTCAGAAGGGTAAGCAACAGTTAGCAGAGACATGCCTTGGCTTCAATGACCTTGGCATGTTTTCACACCACTGAGTTGTGAACTCTTTTCAGAAGTCTCCAATGTATTAGGGTAAGAACATCTTTCCTTATTACAGTTGGCTTGTCTTCCTTCTTTTTTCTTTCTTCTCTCTCACTCCCCCTCCTCTTCCCCCCACCTCCCACCCCCCCAAGTATTTTTATGGTACTTAGGTATTGCAAAGACATTCCTGTAAACCCTACTGATGTTTACAATCCTCAGTGGGTACCACAGCATCTTGTCATGAAGATATTTCAGAAAGCTGCTGTGTTGAAGGAATCCAGTGCTGCTGATCAAATTTTACGTATTTTTAAGCTGTTCCTAGCAATGTGTGACATTTGGAGTTAAAAGGGTGGAGATGCAAAGTTGCAGAGCCCTAATCCCTGAAGAAGTACCTCAAATAATGTGGAGGTCCAAATACCTTCTGTAAAACACCAGGGGCAGTCAAAGTCATCAAAAAGCCTCGTGCATCCAAATTCCAGGATTTACAGTCTATTAGAGTTCTGTGAAACTTGAAGCATGGGGATGAACACCTACTCTTTCCAGCAGTTACTGTCTGTCACACCAACCTCTTGTTATCAACAGATCTGTTTATCAGCTGACTGGAAGTTGTTAAAGGCAAATAGAATTATGTGAGATCTTGTCTGGCTTCCACAGAAATGGAAAAATATCCTCAAATCCTATGTTGAGACAATCCGCCAAATCAGGAGTTGTTTTTTTTTGCCTCTGAGGAGCTTGAATTTACCATTTTCCTTTCTCCTGAAACAGCTGAAATTACTTATGCTTGGAGGAGCAAACTTCCTTTAATTTCTTCCAGAGTCTAAGGAAGTACCTGGCAATATTCCCTGTAGATAAGACCATCAAAATGGCTGTCATGAAGCAGGGGGACATAAAATAAATTGATGGTGGTAGGATTATGCATAGGACTTATCCCTCAGTGATTAAAGATACCTGCCATGTAAGGACAACCAGAGGAAACATCCCTTTGAGACAGCCCATTCCTACTATGTTACACCTAGAAAAGAGACATACAATTAAGGCTGGCAGAAAAGAATTTGAGTTATGGAGAGGTATATGCCTTCTGGTGTGTTTGGTGGCAGAAATAAGACAGGGAAAAATGATGAATTCTTATACTTCTCAGGGGAAAAAGTGTATTTGAATCAACGTGAAAAAAAGTTGTCAAGTGATACTAGCACACTCTAGAAAACGTGGTAAAATTCCTCTCCCTTCTCTTTTATTGTAGACTTTCTGAAGAACACCTTTTCAAATTCACTTTAGTTATGGTGGCATTGCAGATAAGCCTGTTAGAAAATGTTGGAGTAAAGTACTTCTCCACGCTGTGAATCAGAGTATTATGTCTCATCATCTACTCCACCTACAGGCAAGGATGGTAACACACCTGCTTTCAAGCACTCTCTGCAGCTGATCAGTTTCTGATCTGAAGATCTGCATCTGATGTTGAAACGATTACATCAGTCAATTTTAATGACTCCATTGGATCACTGTAGTTACAGAGAGAGAGCATAATCCAAAGGTTAGTGTGGCAGGTGTTAGCACTTGATCGTTTCTTCCTTCTGCCCATGACTCTCTTTAATGGTATGGAAGTTTCTTATTTACTGTTTCAGTTATCTCAGGAAAGCCCTTATGGGAGGTACTGTACCAACAGAAAGAAAACCTCACTGTATCCCAAAAAGCTCTAGATTCAGTGACAAAATTACGGATGACAAACAAGTCCCAAGAGATAGTTTTGTGGTGTCTAATCGGGAGAGAAGAGGACTGAAAGCTACTGACTAGTGACAAATCTCTCAAGGGACTGACCTCTTTGGGAGAAGAGATTAGGGAAAGTCAGTGCTATTGAATATTTGTATTTGAAAGTTAAAAGTGAAAAGGCTAAAATCTACGTGAACTAGGTTATGCATTGTGGCTAGATTATACCTAAAACACAAAGCTCTGCTTTGAAGAGCAACCTGGGTTGTCAACTTTGCATAATGAAGTACTGGATTTCTTACCTTTCTTTTAGATGGGGTAAATATATGAGATTTGTCAAGTTGACCACAGTAAGTTTAAACTTGTATTTATTTATTTTTCTGTTAAGAAAGCCTTACTGTTTCTTCTGGCGACTACGTTTGCATTCAGTCTTCTGGCACAAAGGTGGGTCATCAGACCCACATTTTTTGGTAAAAAACAAAACTGGAAAGTTTACAGTCAGATTGAAACATTGCGGGGTTTGCTGGGTAGCCCAACAGTGCTACCCAGAGATCCCATAAATCCCTTCAGATTTTTAAAATGTGTTTCAGAGCATCTTGATGATTCTTCTGCTAGCACTTGAGTCTGCTTGGAAAAGCCACAGCACAATGCACTTCACTGATGAACTATTTAAATTGCCAGAACAAGTCACTTGTCTATCACAAGCTGTTTGCTCTTCTATTATTTTAACTGTATTAGTTTGAGCAAACAGCAGTTAGCAATATTACATGTATATTGTCTTGTAACAAGATAGTATCTACAAATTTTAGTTACAGTCCACTACTGAGAAATGATTCCTCCTTGTTTATCCAGAAAGGTCTCTTGCAACCTTGTACCAAGGGCAGGCAGGAGTCTCGTGTTGTGTAAGTGGTCCCTGGTACATTCTGCTCCGTGTAAGAACTGCAGACTCACAGCAGGATGCCCTATCTTTGATTGCAGCATTCATGTCGGCAAGAATAGGACATCTCCAACATTGTTTTTACACTTTTCAACACCCAGATGGGAACCATGGATTATGTTTGCTATGTCTCACCTCATGTTGTGTGGTACTAGGATACGGTCTCATTTGCTCGGTCCCATCCTCAGCTGCAGTTTCTCTAGCTTACAGTGGGAGTCAGGTGGCCTTTTTCAAAGGGCCCTCCATTTCAAATCTTACCTGAAATCTAACATGGCAGTATCTTCTGAGCTTCTTACCCATGCTTTCTACATTTTGCGTTAAAAGCATACAACAGTAAAGGTTACTTCTCGCTGTACTGTGAATCTATAAAGAGTCTTTATAAAGCATTTCTTCTGTGAAATGCCCATTGTGGGTGAAGGCTGAGTGTTAAGTCTGTCCTGTAAGGAAATAATTTTCAGCTTTCTCTGTCCCAGCATCTTGCTGTTTCCCCTTCAACTCCCTGGGACCTTGTGGAGGGCACAGTCTGTACCTGAGTGTGCATAGTAGTGCCCTGGAGGCATAGCAAGGCTAATTGCAGTTAGCATGGATGTGGAGGAGAGGATTTAAATGTTATGGGAAAGGGTGCCATGTCGGTAGCTAAGGAAGTAATTTGGAAGGGGTATTTTTCTGTGTTATCTTCAGGAACCGTTCCCCTGAAATCTACAGGGTGAAAAATGTTCTCTGCCATGTTGCTGGCAGTAATTTGTGGTCATTTCTGGTGCAAACACAGCTCCGTTCTATTTATGGAAGGTTCCTGTAATGTGTGCGGGTCTCCCACTGACTTGAGTGAAGCTGTGCCCACTTACAGGGCTCGTAAACCTGGCCCATGAGCTCTGCCAGTCACTCATCAGGTCTGGGATATAAAGCCAGCCTGAAAGCTGTCAATGTTTTTGTAATTCTGCCTGAAGATTGCTATCTTGGGGCAAACCCAGCAAGAAGGAGAAAAATTGCATGCTCAGACCAAAACCTGTAGCATTTAAGTACTTCATTTTTTTGTGGAAGATTTGTCCATTAACTTTAATGAAGCTTTTTCTAGGCTTACAAGTCTGAAGAGAGCTATTAAACAAAAGAGAGAGAGTCTGCTTGCCAGGCATTTTCTCTGCTCTCTCAATTCTGTTTCTTTACGGCCAGAGAAACACTTTCAGCCATATGTCTTTAAAGCAATGCTAACACTTAGTGACCAGTTAAGTAAATCCCACTTGTTAAATTCTTGTGGCTGCACTATGCTGGGAGCCTTGCACTCAGGGCCCTGTTCTGTCACTGCTCGTTTCTTTCATCTTAAATGAAGTGACTTGGATGGGATATACACATTGGTGATGCAGGAGAAATCCTCTTCTGCCAATGCAAGGTGGCACACTGCAAAACCAAAACGGTTAATTTCTTCTTCTGTAAAAGGTAAGCCAATAAACTTGTTGGATTTCCTGGACCTTAGGCTGGGAGGGCAAGGGCTGGATATAAGCCAGGCCACAGATGGCCCTCTACCTGTGGCTCTGTGTGCTGAAGTAGGAGTCAAAATATTTGTCCAGGATTTGATTTTCTAGGCCTCCCCATTTTGCTCTTGGACCACTGGAATTAGAAAATTAAATGCCAGTGAGACTGTTTGGAGGCAGTGTTTCACCTCTGTGGCACCTGGAGCGTCCCCTTCCCTTCACAGTGATCGAGATCAATGTCCCTGAAAGTCTTACAGGTTCAGAAATCCCTGAACAGCCTCAGGATGATACCTGTGACTGCTGATGTCTTTCTTCTGGACCAGAGAGACAAATGACACCTATGTCCATTTGCCTGCCTTCTCCGCAGGGTGTATGTCCCTCCTGTAGCCTTCACACTTACCAGCCCCTGCCTCCCTTCACGAACTCTGAGGTACCACATTTATCTTTTCCTTTTCCATAGGAGGAACACCCATGCCTTCCAAACGTGCTCCAGTTTTAAACGAGCACCTAGCCCATACCAGTGTCATCTCTATTATAATCTTGCCAAAACATGCCCAAGATCCCTTTGTGTACCATCTCTCTTCTTTCAATTACAAAATTTTGTTCAGAAGTCATAGCTCAGGAGTTCTGGCCTTATTTTTCTTACAAATCGCTTGTATGGATTTCTCTTGCTTGAAAATTAATTGACCATAGAATAAACTGTTTTCCCTTGAGCAGGGACTATTCTGTTTCCTATGACGTTACAGTAAGCTGTCTTTGGGCCAAATATTTAAAGGTATTTAGGTGCTTAAAGATGCAGGTAATGTGAATTTTCCAAAGTATCTAGCTGCCTAATACACAGCAATTTCAGTGGGAGTTGCCATCTCTGAGCTTCTAAAAATCCCACTGTGCACCCATCTGTTTCTTCAAGCACCTGAATTCCTTTAAAAAACAGGTCCTTCCTTCCATCACTTGAGACAAACGTTATTTTTCTTAATGTAGGCAGAGTTTCTTAATACAGTTTCTTGGATATTGCCTGCCACCTTTAACTTATTTTCATTGTTTTGATTATCGTGTCAAATCTAGTTGATGATCATGTTTATGCAGTTCCAAGCAGAGCGTGGGCACACAGCATCTATCCTTTATGACATGAACTTGGCACAGCATCTAATGTTAATAAATCAGGGGTAAGAGGTTTGTAGGCAAGCGAACTGTCAGGAAGTTGCAGCAACTTTTGCAGTATATTAAGTGATCTGTGTTTTGTTCTAACTTTTTAAACCCACTTTGAAAACCGGTATTCTGTTTCTCATTAGTCAGTCTTTGATCCAGTGAAAATATCAGTCCCTTGAGTTAATATTTCATCTGACTATAGGGCCATGTAATTTGCTACGACACTAAGTCAATAGGTCTCTGCTGGCTTACCCCAGCAGGACTTGTATGTGTAGGCAAAAATTTCTCTGCAAAACATGAATAAAGTGGATCTAATCAAGAATTTATTTCTTTGGTTAACCAAAGGAAAAAAAAAAAAAGAAGAAAAAAAAAAAGAGGAGTGTGAACATCAGTCCATCTACGCTCAAAAGCAGCTCGAGGGAAAGAAAACATTTCACTTCGTATCAATTCACATTCTCAATTTAATACATAAACAGGAGTGTCAGGACATGTGCATCTTGCAGGGCCACAGAAATAGCAGGAGATTGATTTATCATTATTTACCGGCTTAGCCATCCAATTCATGTGCTTTCTATTATAATGTACTTGGAAAGCTCAGACAGTCCTTCTGCATTAACCTCCACCTTCCGTTGTCATCTTTCCCTCTTGCTACCCTAGACTACTTTCTTAAATTTTAATTTCATTGCACAAGGTGCTATAGAATGAAAATAACCATTTGTCTGTTGAGAGTTTGCTGAGTCTAGACTATTCTGTTTGGCTTGCATTACTTAAAAAACAAGCAACCAAAATTGTGCTTTTACTTTGTAAGGCTTTTCCAGAGGTATTTAATTCTGTGAGCTCCAAAGGAAGGAAGCATTTACGAATATGCATTAATCCTTACTGGGATTTGATCCAGACCTTGTTTTAAGCATATGCTTAAGTGGTTTGTTGAACTGGGGCCATAGCTGCCCAGGCCCATCTCTGGCTGAGCTTTAATTGAGCTATGTGAACATTTGAATTCATTTACTTGTACTTGTGTATGTGGTTTTTGTTTGTTTGTTTTTACATATATTTTTAAATAGCTATTGATGAGATTTTTAAGAATTTATGCCCATCTCATATTTGGATACACTAGGTGAGGGAGGGTCAAGTTAGATCTTTGATAAGGCTTTGCCAAAAAGATTGTCTTTCATTCAATAGCTGCATGATACTGTTGCTAATGGGAAGTATATTTTTGTTATATTTTCACCAAGCTGAAAAAAAGACTTAGATCTGTACTGCGTGACCTTTGATCCTTGCTTATTTTTGGTTGGGTGGTTGGTTAGTTTGGGGTTATGTTTATGTTGTGTTTTTTATTATTATTATTATTTTTATTTGTATTTTTTCCGTTGTTGTTGTTTGTTGTTGTTTTGGGGCAATGGGGAGTTGACTCCATTGTTTTCTTTGTCAGGTGTGTGCTAAAGAGCCCTGGTGTAGAGGAACATCCTGCTCTGGTTGAAGCGTTAGCTTATCACTGACCCACAGCAGCTCATTCATGAATTTTCAGCTCTGACAGGTTGAATGCCCAGAGTGGTCACTGATTAGACTGCCACTCCTAATATTCTCATCCCTGCAGCTATCAAACAGGAAAATAGTGACAAGTAAATCTAAGCAGCGTGGGAAATGCAGAACCTGAGAAACGATAGACTTGTAGCATCTTAGGGCATTTACTTAGGCTACAGTGGCATTCAGTGTGATGGCACAATAGTTTGGGTCAGGAAAGGAATCCAAATCTTGGCGAATAGAAGGCAAATCGCACATCACATTAGCAACTTGTACATTGCTGCATGATGCCTTAGGGGGAGGAGAAGAGTTTCAGAGCCCTGTGTGATTTCTTTGAGCTTGGTTGTTTTGTGTTCACTTGGGCTACTGAAGAGATCTGACCCTGAAATTTCAGGGCCACCTCCTGAACTCCAAAATCTCTATTCATCAAGACAAAACTCTTAATAAAGTCACTGGGAGTTTTCCTCACACTTGGGGATACTAGGATTTGATGATCCATACATTTTGTTCAAGAGAATGGTTAAACTGTATTTATCACTGAAAATGGGGGTTTCCGGACCGAGAGAAGAAATTCTCTTTTTCCTGTTTTAAAGTAGAGGAATTGAGCATCTTACTGTTTTAGAGCAGTTTCTGACTGACATGTTATAGAATGAGATTTTTTTTCTTTTCATTTGGGAAAATTTCTTTTTGCACCTATTTCATTTCTCTTTTCTGCAGATTTGGGTGCCACTCCTGCCTTTGTCCTAGCATAAATCCCCTGGGCCAGTACCAGAGGCTGAGATGCATGCAGTTGGTCAGGGCATTCACCTGGGACGTGCAGAGGCCAAAATCAAATCATGTAAAGCTCCAAGTTGAATCTGGGTCTCCAGTGTCTCAGCTGAATACAGAAATGTCTTTATTCTCTATGGTGTTTTTTCAGAAAATTCTGTTAGAGCTCTTAAGAATATTTCTATGACTTTGTCCCTACTAAAAAAAAAAAAAAAAAAAAAAAAAAAAAAGAAAAAAAAAGAAAAGTAGAAAGGCAAGAGGCAAGGCAAGGGTTCTGTGAATCAGTATTTCCCAGTGATTTTTTTTTTTTTTTCAGAATACTCCTGGTTAATTGCTGTTCTTTCCTTAAAAGCACTTTTACTTAAGCTGTTATCTAAAAGTATAAATCCTCCTTTCATTATGGGAAATGCCATGTACCCTTAAAAAGAAGGACCATGCTACTGAAGTTACTTATGGCTGAACTGGTTTATCCAATAAATGTGTTAATGAGCAGAAATGAGGAAAAACCCCTGCATTTGTGACCCAGACTGGTACATGTAAGGCCCCCTGGCTAAGGTGAGCTTCCCTGTATCTCATTTCTGTCTTTTCACTCTGCTCAGTGCTGTGTTTTTAAGCTCTGTGGTATAGTTTTGAAGTGTAGGTATAGCAAGAATGAGTCCATTCTCTGTCCTCTGGGTACACCTTTATCTACAGATGTGAGCAGGGCTGTGTGCAGCTGCCCTGGTGGCTGTGGGAGAGAAGCCGTGTAGCTGTACACACTCCTGTGCCTCCCCATCGTGTCATGGGGAGTTTGAAAGCCACATTGGGCTGCACTAATGGTAGACAGAGAGCAATTCCGTGTGCTCTGCGGTACACACAGGAATGGGCACTCCTTCGTACTCTTTGGAAAGTAGCAATACTTTAAACTCCAGGTGGAGCTGCTCAAATCCATGGGCATGTATTTTCTCGTGGAAGTTGAGGACTTTGGCATGGGCTGGGTGGTCAGTGTCTGGGCATCTGTGTTTGATTCCACGTGCAAGTGAGCAGCTGGATTTCTGGCTTTGATACGTGTGCACATGAACTCCATCCATAGCACCAGGTAGTATCCATGCTCAGTGGGAGGATGAAACAACGAAGAAAAAATAAGAATTGATCTTCAGAAGTTCTGGTATGAGTTCAGCCTTATCAGAAACTTAGAAATATACTAACTTAGTAAAGTTAGTAAAATAAATAACTAGAAATATGCCACTATTTTGTGGGAGGTGTTAAAGTCTGAGATTTATATGGATTTCCCCATGTTAAGTGCTCCAGAGTCCATCTGCTTCCCACAGAGTCCCTTCTGCTCCCCACAGATTCTTTCTCATCCATTTACTTCCTCTACAGTGGGGAGGAAAAGGAAGCCAGTGACCAGGGCAGGAATCCCCAACAGTAAAAAGGGGACATATACACAAGGTCAAGGTAATTGATAAGGTATGGTTGGTCACACATGTACTGCTTGTACAAACGGTGTTCTTTTTCAAATTATCCAGCTCTGTAGAGAAAGATGGAAAAAAGCCTGTATGGCTTTTGATGAATTTTTAACCATATATAAAGTGTTACGCTATTTTTAGAGGGAGACTCTACACTAAGAGTTTGGGTGTGTTTTTTATGTCTGTTTTGTTTTTTAGCACAAGAGAATTAAATTAGAAGTAGGGATAATAATGGTGTTGAATGTGATTATGGTTTGTCTTGTACTTCCAGCCGTTGTACTGAGAAGGGAGAGGGTCCCATCTGCACATGCCTCTTGCCCAGACTGTTAGGGAATTTGGGTCCAGGTGGCTGGATTCTCCCACAAAAGCTCTGTTGTGAACTGGGAACGTTTCAGGACACTGTTGCAAGAATGAGTATGATTTTGATTATGTTTTTAAAGACCAGTTATTTCAAGAAGAGTGCATAGAGTTCATGACATCAACACAACTGGATTTCAGTTGTTGATCTGAAATATTCACGGTCCAATGTGGTAAAAGCAGATGTTGGATTGAGAGTCATCATAAATGTGAACGATCACACCAGAAATCTCATATATAGCTTAGCTGAGGGCAGTAAAGCTTACCTGGCCACCTTTGATTGTGTTCTGGGTTTAAGAATATTTATTTACATACGTAATATTATTCATCACTTCTTTTTTTTTTAAGTATAAAAATAGATTATTATGAACCTTAAAAAGGTTTTGATGCAACTAAGATAGGTATTGAACTATCTGTCTTAACCAGAAATATTTGGTTTGAAATGAAACATTAAAAAAAAAACTCTTAAAAATGTTTATTTTTATCATATTTTGTGCATAGTAAGCACTGCTGAAGAGGTCAATGTCATTGAACTTAATGTGTTGATCGTTAAAAGACATCAAGAATCTGTGCCTGGTGTTGAAGCATTTAGAGGTTGCAGAACTTCTGACACCTTTGAAGAAAAGTTACTGAGGCAAGAGAAGTAGCTATATAGGTGATTCACAGGGTCCATAATAAAGGTCACCTGAGTTTCCAGAGCCTTTTAATTTCCACAGCATTCTCACTGGGTGTTTTATTGGTGTGAAAACTTTGCGTTTAGCCTTCTTTCTGTATTTGCTTATGAGTGTAACCACAAAGCGGAGGATGTTGAAGGGATTTTATTTGGGATTGTTATTTGGGATTCTTCAAGTACCGATTTGACTGTCTTCCAAAGCAAAATTATTTTGGATCCAACAGCTGGGACCAGAACTTCTGCAGAAGTGAAAAACAGGCCATGTTCCATTTCCTCTCTTCACATATTCATTGACTCACTGAGCGTTCAGATCTGTTCTTGCTGCCATTCCGTGGTGCAATGGTGCTGTGAAGGGGTTACAACTCTCCAGCAGACTGATGGCTCCAAAAAGAGGTAATACAGGGCAGTTTAGGTGTTGTGCAATTTTGGAAGGAGGTGATACGTTGTTGGCTGGATTTCCCTGCCTTACAGCTCTCAGAGCTACAGAATTGCTCATGGTTTTCCCCATGTAATTCTGCAAGTGGAGGATGCACAGGTAGGCCTAAAGCTACTGTTTCTCAGGAAAATATGTTTATATGTCGCATGTGCACCCTACTAAGTGCCAGCAAGGTGCAGGACAGAATTCTGTTTGTGATGTTTTAATAGAAACATTTACTGATAAGCAAAATAGCTATTTAGGTTAAACTGCAGCATTCATCATTTCATCAGAAACAATCCGTTTTTACAGGAGCTTTCACAACATTTGCCTTCATAGGGACTTTCGTGTAGCATCTACATTTGGGAGGAAAGTGAGGAAAAGTGAGACTTTGAGATATATCACCACAGATGAGGTAGATCAACTGGGGATGAGATGTCTGTCTGTCACCAGGGGTGAGTGGAAGATGACGGGTGAGAGATTAAGCAGTTGTGGAGACAATTATGCCTGGGCTGAATGTAAAACCCTTATCCCAGGCAGTGGAAGATAAAGGATCACAGAGATTCAAGAGGGAGGGAATGACAGGATTAGACCAATGAAAACAGTGGTAGCCTCAGTATTTTAAACAAGGTGAGGTAACAAAAAAAAGAAAGAGAAGTCTATGCAGAAGGTGAAGAAGTTCTGAGGAGGAGCTGGGGTAAGGAGTAGGAACAATCAGAGCACGTTAGGAAAAACACAGGGAAACATGAATGGCAGGAAGCATGTGTGTGGTTTTATGTTACAAAATGCATCTCCTAAAATGAGGCATCTCCGAGTTTAAAGTGATGCAGATTTTAAGTTAATATCCTTTCCTAAAAAAGGGTTTTGTTTCTGAATAGGCAAACATTTAAAATCATAAAGAAGAGAAAGCAAGTAGTTTCCTTAGAAGGATGGGCAAAACATAAATCTTGAGTAGAACTATAAACTGTTCAGGCCAGACAATTTTGCTGGATTATGTAGCTCATATCAGATAGTAATAAATCAACCCTTCAAAGACAAAAGACTATAGAAAGAGGAGTAAACCAAAGACTCTCCAAATAACAAAGGCCAGATGCACAAAAGTAACTAAGGGGCTGAAGAGGCAAATAGATGCCTGGCAGGATTTTAAATGGGATCATTCAGCACAGACACTCATCACCTGCTAGTGATTATGGGCTTCTTCAGGCTCCTTCAGGCCCAGACTCTTCCTTGACTGAGGTTAAAATTCCCATCAGCATCAGGGAAACTAACTCGTAGCCTTAAAATCTGCAGGTTTAGTATAGCATCACTAAGGTAAATGCAATTTACCTAGTGGATGAGTTTGCCCTATTGTGAGCATTGACAGTACACTTTCTTAATACAATTCTATCTTTATTCACTTGGATCATCCCACTGAGATGTCAAGTTCTGCACATGTTTACCTCTTTTGCTGATCTGGGCCTGACTAGGTAGAATAATAAATTTTGAGCAATACAGTTGTTTATGGGGTATGATGAAAGAGTTTTAGAAGTGGGTACCAGCCACTAACGCTAGTTCATACTCACTTGCTCTGGCACTTTGAAACTGAATTTTCTGTACTCAGAATTCCTGAGATTGGAGCAAAAAAACGTCTTGAAGACAGGCAGACAGAACAGTCACAGGAGCTGAGAAGTATTTCCAGATCACCTGGCCTGAAGTACTGGGGACAGGCCTTTTAGCTGAGCTTTGCTGTGCTGATAGTTATAAATTTATCCAGTGTCAGATAAGTCTGTTTTGTGTGTTGAAATTAAATAAAGGGAAGAATTGATTCTTAAACCATTGAGGGTGTGTGCAGTAATATATAAAGGGAATCATGTCTTTCCTAGGTCAGAAGAAATAAATATAATAAAACAACTTTAAATAAAAATAAAAAAGCATATGAACACTGAAAGCACAAGATCTTATCTTGACTGAGAATTACTTGGACATGCCAGACATGCTGAATAAAAGGCAAGCAGTTAATGTTACTGCTGGCACAAGCAGACGTGAAATATCTAGGAAAATTTGCAAGACTTTATTTGCCACTAGTCTGACAACAGAGGATGATGACATATCTGTGAACATATGTTATGAAAAAAGGCTGGTATCACAAGCTATGCATTGATAGGGTCACTGAATATTTTTAGCTCCAATTCTGGTTCTGGTTGGCCTGTGTATCATCTTGAGCCTGAAAGTGTTGTTCAGTTGTCTCCCCATGGGCAATTGTTCCATTGAATACTTTTAAGTGCATTTATTCAGGAAGGAGCCCTGGCATTTGCATACAATATGATGATTGCTATCCAAGCCTATATAATTTTAGGTTCGCTTCAGCAAAGTGAATATTCCATTTGGTTGGACTTACAGAGTTCAGCTGGAAAAAAAATCAGAGTACACTTCTTACAAGTAGAAGAGTACTTGGGCAAGTGGTTCTTCTAAGTCTCTCTCCCTTTTTGTACCAGAGAAGTGCTTTTTCATTTCATTTCTAACAGTGTGCAGTACTTAAGACAGGGCAGCATGGATCACCATGAAAATAAGTCTTTCTGGCTTAGTTCAAAATATATTTATCCATTTTAAAAATTCTTTTTCCAAAAGTTTGTCTACATGTTAAGCCTGCCCAAGGGCACCTTTGATGTATGCTTTAGCCATTTATGTAGCTTTTATATACAACTGCTTGCCTTGACATTGACTAAAAACTGGATTTTGTACCAATCAGACAAGAACTGAATAGTGAAGCGTGAGCCCATCCACATGCTATTTCTGGTAATCTCTTCTTAAAGAAAACACCTCAATGATGTGTTCCACTCCACACCATCTCTCAAAGCACTTTTATTCAATTGAGGAAATGTATTTCTGGTCTTGCTGTTTCATCTTTGCTCTTTGTGCTAGTATGATCCCTTTTTTTTCCTCTCTTCTTTAATTACTGCCCCTTGATACAAAATAATAATTAAAAAAAGGGAGCTATTTGCAAATGGCAAATCAGTCCATGGGGGCTGCTTGGATTTTAAGGGCAGCTGCTGTTCAATGTATCTGGTGTGTCACTTTCTGTTTTGTGCTACTGTTTTATTGCTGCTGTGGGAATGGAGCAAAAATAGCGGCTACTGCAGTTCTGTTGAATAACCATCAGTGTGATGTTAGCCGATGTGTAAGTCCCTCACTGGGCAAAAAAATGTCCATATTTGATATCTACTGCCCTACCCTGACCTGTAAATGAAAATAGTAACATGCTAAATAGATACAGAAAAGCATGATGAGCTAAAACACTCAGCTGATACACACAGGTATGTCTGTGCTGCTGTGTGTGTGGGGGTGCGAGGATGTATGTACATCTCCAAAAAGGCTGGTGGAAGTCAATAATTCATAAGACGCGTGCTGTTTATTTAAATTTTAAATTGGCTTTTGAAGTATCAAAACCTGCGTTTGGCCACTGCCATTCTACTGCTGCCTGTTTTAAGCAAAATCACCGCCACTCTGCAAATGCCGAGTGAAAACTCCGCAAGCCCCGCTTACTGCCAGACCACCTAAACCTGCCGGCTTACCCCTTCGTGGAGCTCAGGTTTCTCTTCCTCCCACACCAGACTCGAGTGTAAAGCCTGGACATGGGAAGTGCTGACTCACGGGAGGGATTTGGGAAAGGATTTGCCTTTTGCTGCGGGGGCTGAGGCCGGCCAGCCCTGTGCCTCCTCCACGGCGGGGCTGCTGCGGGGAGCTGGTGCTGCTCGGTGCCACGGCTCGGCTTTCAGGGCTTCAGGGTTGTTTTGACCTCTCCTTCCTCTTCACCAGCAAAAGTTTCTGCTGCACCCAACCAGCCTGGCCACGCAGTGCGTTTAAAGGGGCTTTTGTTCTAGCAGAGAGAGGCGAAGCGGCGTTTCCTGAACTGGCTGCTTTTCCCCAACAGATGGCAGTGCCTTTCTCTCGTAGTTAGCCAAAAGTTTAAAAACATTTCGTTAAAAATAGCTGCCCCACATTCTTAATTGGCAATCCTTTTTCTATTTATTGCTAGGCACAAATCAAATGCTGTTTTGCTCTTAGGCAAGCTCAATGCTCAATACATAAAAGCATAACGTAAAGCACCCAGATATTCCTTATCCTGTTCCACGTCGGCTTGTTATACAGCAAATACTGCACAATTGCTGTTTTGTCACCAAATATCTTCAGAAACTTAGTTATAATAAAATGTGTTTTTTTTTCTTTTTCCATTATTAAAATGGACATTTTTGTTAAAACTCGCTACGCAGTTGGGCACCCAAGCACACACGAAGCCCTCATTTTCTCGTAAATGAAGCTAAAATTATTCCAGCATCTCTGGAGCTCGGCTACATTTACTTAAGGCACTTGGCCCTTATCCTGAAGAGGACTCTGAAAGCTCCTGTGCCTGCAGGTGTTCCTCGTGAAAGGGGATGGAGGCGCCGGCACCGACCAGGCCTCTGGAGCCGCGGTCCCTGCAGTGGGGCCCTGACGCCAGCCCCAGGGCCAGCCCAGCATCCCTGGGGTTTGCCCATGCCACAGGGGCTTGGGGCATGCTGCGGGGAAGCGTGACTCCAGCACGGCTCCCTTCCACCCGTCCCCGGGGTAATTCACTACAGCTTCTTACCAGAGTCTCCCGATGCCGGCCTCGGCTCTTGCAGGGAGTGGATGGACGCGTCACCGGGGGTGAGCCTCCCTCTGCTCTCTCCTCAGCGAGCTTATCATTTCTGTGGCCTCTTCTGGGACCCATTTCATTTCTGCAATTCCTTGGGCTATGCTGAGCAGAAAGGCCAAATCACTCCTTTACAAAATGAAATTGTAATGGCCTTGCTATTTCCTAGTTTAGTCTGTGCCTAGGCTTTCTTTTCGTGGTCGAGTTGTTTATGGTGGAGCAGAAGGAACATGTTTTGTTTTGCTTTATTTCTTTGCCTGTTCTTGCACGGGAACAGATTTTCAGCCAGCTGCCCACAGTTTTACTCCGTTCCACCTCCCCCCACCACAGGCACAAATGCAGTGTAGGTCCTGATCCAGACAAGCATTTCATTTCCGTACCAGAGCTCTTCAGCAATGTCAATAGCAGTACCCACAAATGCGGTTTTGTATGGGCTGAAGGCGGTGTCAGTGCAGGCCTTTTAGTGCAGATGCATGGGAGTAATTCTTTCTAATAAGCATTCACATGCGTCTCTCTCCAGTGACCTTCATTTGCCATCTCTCTGCCTATTTAGTTAGTTTATTAGGTCCTTCTGAAATGGTTCATAATATTCTCATAATATTGGACAAGTCACAATAATTATATCAAATTCCAATGTTATCAGCTGGATTTTGAAGCCCTGTCTCCTGTTTGCTAACATATGAAGCAACGCTGTACCTAACACAGTCCTTTGAGTCACCTCATTGTCAAAGCGATTGAAAGCCTTTTCTTCTTCTTCTCTTTTGGTGATTTTTACTTCCCCAGTTGATTTTGTTCCCTTTGTCACTTTTTGTGATGAAGGCTATCAGCTGTTTTAGAAAGAGCATTAGATTAATCAGATATGCTTGTACTTGAGGCACTTTGTTAGACTCCTAGCCTTGCTTTCTTTTAAAAAAATCTGCACTATTTTCCTCCTTTTATATAGTGATAATTTGGCTGGGGTTGTATGTCCTTTCTGTTTTAAGGGTTTTGTTTTCCTGGTGTTAAATTAAGGTTTAGTAGGTTGCAATTTTCAAGGCTAGCTCAACATGTTTTTCAAAGATAATATTCATGTAGCAGCATCCAGCTCTCCGGTAGCCGATGGTAAATGAGCAAGAATATAGTTGTTTGTTTGTTTTTTAATTAGTTGCTCTGACACTTCATTAGAAAGTATTTGCAAGGACCCAAGCCAGTTCTGTAGGTTTGTATCTCCCAAACACAAATGCTGCAGAACTTTCTGCCTTGAAAACAGTTTTTACTATTGATTTATTTTTCTTACACAGGGGAATAGATGTGCTGAGCTGTTATCTTAAAATACTATTTTGAATACAGGTGTAAATAAAATATGTAGGGTCTTTTTGATGACATAACCCTTAAATGCTCATTTACTCCTCCTTCAGTCCTCCTGCTTCTTGCCTATATCTGTGTGCATGTGTGAAAGAATTACTTCTTTTTTTTTTCTGACTACTTGCTTGTGAAGCTTTTTCACACACCTAATTTCTTTCTCGCATCTTTAAGGCAGTTGCATGTGTATTTTTGTGTTGGTTTCAGTTGATGTAGGTGACTGTTTTGAAAGCTAACTGCTAAACAGCTTACCATGTAAATATAAACATTTATTTTTTCTTGCCTTCTGCTTCCTCTTTGTGTCAAAATATCCCCACTATATTATGATGTTGTGGCTCTGTGGATGTTAAGAACAGCTAGTTATTTCTAGCATCATGCCAGCCATGTGATTTCAGCCCTGAAGTGCCAGGTGAGCTGCAGCACATCTTTTGTAAAGGCATTCATTCTTACTAAAAAGACATCTGTTTATCACATGCACTGCTCTCAGGTCGTTAATTTTAACCTATTATTCATTTTACTCGTTTGTTTTTTTTTTTTTTTAATATGCATTTGTCCAATTTCTATTTCTATTCACTCATTACTTTTATGGCTTTGCTTCCTAGATGAAAGTCTACTGGTGTCAGGACTGTCACTGGTACTGGAATGAGTTTTCTCTACCTTTTCTTGGGGTGGCTGTCTGCAGTTTGTCATGCACAGGTATGCTTCCACAATTTCAAATAATATAGCAGAGTATTTTTGATTCCCTTGCAATATTCCAGTATCATTATCATTCGAAAATCAGATACCAGAACTGGACAGAACAATGTTGGTCCCATCAGTGATACATACCTGTAATACCTCTGTCTCCTGCATAATCATGCAAGTATTGCATTAACCTTAGCCCATGGATTGCATAGGGGATTTATGGTAAATTGATTTTCTGAAGTCCTTTTCAGTGTCACTGCATTTCAGGATATGGTCTTCTGTGTTGTTAGTGTGACCTACATTCTCTCTTTTGACATATCTGACTGTGTCTGCCTGTATTAAAACCTTTTCTAAATTATTACTTCATTTTACAAGCTGATTCAAATAGTACATTATAACTGGCCAAACCTTATTTCTCAAATGGTTATTTGGCCAGTTTTTTCTTTTCCTACCTTTAAAGTAGTACATTTAAAATATTTGAAGTATTTTCTCTCTTAAACAGATAAATATACTTCTATCAATTCCCCATCTGATTAGTGAAGAGGGATTTTAAAAAATCATAATTGGATACATCCATATGCAGATATAATCACCAATAATAATGGTTTGGTCAGCTTTTAATATATTTTACAATGTTACACATTTTGTGTAGTGTTCCTTTTTGACAGAATATAATGCAAATATTTTTTTTTTAATTTAAAAAAAATGCAACTATTTTCAACAATTAAATGTTTTCACAACAAAAAAAATGTTAGGCTTGTTTAAAAAATAAAAATAAAAAATGTTTCCCATATATTAACTAGATATTATGCTATTGCTTCTCAACATTCTTTTGATCACAACAAGTGACAGATTCTCCAAAGGGTCATCTTAGCCCCAGTTTCCAATCCAAGTGGTTCTTCGACGTGCTGTTAATTTCTCTATGTCTGTAGCTCCTTCATTTTGTCTAGGTCAAAAACTGCTGTCCCACTTTTTCACAGCATCAACTCCAGAGACTGTATTTAAGCCCTCTCACAGATCATCTAAATTTATATGATTAACAGAACCTTTTTTTTTCCTTGTTCACTGCATCACTGTACATGCCAGTCCACAAGCTAGCATCGACACTGGTTTACATAGTCTGTCCTTGCCTACACCAACGAACACCCTGTGATGAGGTCCTGTAAAGCTCTAAAAAATTCCCACCAGAGAAGAGACTTCATCTTCCACTACCTCACACCATGGCTGATTATATCTGCCCATGTAAGTGTGAATGTTACCATTTGTACTCAGTATCCTGGGCTGCAGAACTTGCAGGATGAGCTAGTCTTTGTCCCAGCAAGAAATTAGCTTGCCAGTGTTGGCTTGCTAATCTGATTTGCTAGGCTTGCACTAGTGATAGACATTAGTGTCTTCCCACTGCTCTGAGGACTCATCCTTCAAATTTGCATCACTTCTGTTACATAAACAGCCGTGCTCACTTTTAAAGGTGAGAGTAAGAAAGAAGGAAACGTTGGGGGTGGTAAGAAGGCTCTCTATAGATAGACTTAGTTCTCGCTTGGCCCTGTAACGTGGATCTGAGGTAGCCCTGACAGCATGAGGGCCCTGCAGTCCAACCAGGAGGTTTGCAGCTGTGACAGAGGAAGGATTGCCCTTAGGAAATGGCAACGCTTGACATTTGCATTTGCACCAGGGTGGACATTCACTGGGGCTGGATGTGAGCTCCTTACTGCTTGAGAAGAAGTTTGAAACATCTCTGCAGTCACAAATAAGTGACAGTAGACTCCATTTTTCCATCTCTGTTCCAAAGCCTAGGGAAAGAAGTTATTTTCACATACATATTTCATGGAATTTGCGACAGCTACCTGACAATTGACATCAGAGCTTTCAGATGAGCTAAACCAGCAGAACAAGAGATGCCTGCTAGACCTGCTTGATGTTTTCTTAATGATAACAGAGGAGACTTGGCATATTAGTGTTTCCTCGAAGACTATCCAAATATCCACTGATTTAAAAGATCAAAGAAAACAGCAATGCTTTCAGTTACAGTGGGCATGATACCTGGATGTACATTCTTGCATAACTATTGACAGCTTGCCTGGGTTTTTGGCACTGCATGGCATTTGTGCACCAGACAAGAGGCTGGTTGCTTGACTCTGGAGGTCATTAAGGCTGAAAGGTCTTAAGGGTACTTGGAAGAAGGCAACTCTAGATCCCAGTGAAGTAGCCTCAATTGCTGTCTGTTAAATCAGTTACCAACAGCTGTACAAAAGCCATTTTTAAAATTAGGAAGTTTTGTTTCTCTAGGGAAAAAGAGAAAACTGTAATGAAGACAAGGCACTTTGTGATGGTCATGTAGGCTGTGTGAGGCCCAAGCTGACCCAGCTGCAGACTGTCACAGTCTTGCTCAGATTTTGCCTCCTATTAGCTAACTGTGACTGCAAACATGCTTTCTCCTAGCAAAGAGGTGCCTTGATTCTCTTGTGAAGGAGAGGAATAGCAAGGGTTTGCCAGCAATAAGTAGGCAACACCGAGAAGCCCACCCAACTCCTGACAAAGGTGCTTGGGTAGAGCCCAGAGGTGCAGCTGCCTCTTAAAATGTGTTATTCAAATACTGAGCTCTTCAGTGTAAATGCACCTTATTTTTTGCCTTCAGAAGAGAAAAAGTGCTGACCACGCATAAGAAAACCAATCTTGTAGCTAACAGATACGTGATAATGTATGAAAGGATATTTATTCAGCTGAGTCACTTGTAGCCAGATATAAGTGACAGTTGTAGCAAGTAATAAGCTGTCATGTAGTGTTCCTTAAATGTGTGGATTTTCTGAAACCCTGCTCAAGGGGTCAATAGCAGAGCAGATGAAATTGTCTGCTGTATCACAGAGACCTGGAGAGTCATCTCTCCGTTTCCTTTATTTCTTATTCCCCTGAAGTGGTAAACTTCTTTGAGAAATTCCTCCCAGAACAAATAAGCTTTCACTAGAAGTTGGGGAAAAGAACTGACTGTTTTGTTTGAGAAATATATATATATTTTTAATTCCACCTTTTTGTTACTGTTTCACATTGTTCCTTGAGAAACTAATCTGTTTATTATTACTACTATTTGTTAGCCAGTGCTATTTTGTTATTTTGGTTTTTACTCTAGGGCTGGCACACTCACTAACGTATAGTTTAGTCACAAGAAAGACCAGTCAAATCAGACTGCTGGAATCTATGCTGCGCACATTTCTTGTGTGCCCTCATCTTGAGTCTTGTATTTGATGATTATTTTGTTTTAAATGGATAGAACTAGAAAAGGATGGGGAAAAATAAAAAGGAGACAGTAAATAATCTAGATCCTTCAGAGGATTCACTAAGGGGGAAAAGACAGAGATGTGCGTGATAGTGAGTGTCATGGAGAAAGTAATTAAGGAGTGACTAATGCATTGTTTCTGATGATACGAGACCTAAGGGGCATATGCCTTCCAATGGCATGACCACACAGGGAATTTAAAGCAAAGTTTTGTCATGCAGGGCATAATTATTTTGTGGAGCTCATTCCTCAGGATGGTACAAGTTCAAAAGAATAAGAGATGTCACTGCCGAGAGGTCCACGGAGGACTATTAGCATCATGGTACTTTGGCAAGCTCTGGTTCAGAAAGTCCTGTGAGCAGCTGAACGCTGGAAGCTGAGAGGGTGTACTAAGGGTTTTCTGATTTGAACTGTTTCTTATTCTCATCCTCTAAGAATCTCCTGCTATTAGCCCAAAGGCAGGATACTGGGCCAAGATGGATTTTTGCCTGACTTACAGGGACATGTTCATGTACATAGCTAGCTCTCCAAAAAAGCAACACAGTGGAGGAGGCATATGAACGTAGAGTATGCTCACTAATTCAGAGACATGGCCTGATGATCTATTTTAACAGGCAGATAACATGAAGCTAAATCCACTGCAACTTTGTCCAGTTCAGCTCACCTCAGTAAAGCCAGTTTACACCAGCCTTATGGTATAAAGATTGTGGTGCATTGTAGGGGAAGTGTTTTACACAACACGCTCATAAGCCTGATCTCCTGCCCGTCCAAGCTGTGGTACTTTGGGGGACCATTGTAGCATCCTCCCTACATACACAGCCAGTTTTTCTCCCAGAGGAAACAGGGTGTGAAGTGGCACTGAATGAACAATAAGCTCAGAAATACCCCAGAAACACCAGGCCTCTGAAGGACTGACTCCTGTGTGAGGCAGAAGACCATGTTTCTCATCCGTTCCTCACTATGAAAGGGAATACAGCTGCCTGCAGTGGCTCCATCTACAGACACAGGCTTTCTCAGCAGAAAGTGTTTTCTGCTGGGATACGTAACAGCATGGCGTAAACTCAACTCTTGCTCACAATTTAAATTCAACAGACACAGCTAACAGGTCTGAAACAGGCAAGTATCAGGTGCAGGAAAGTTCTGAAATTCTTTTGCTTTGGCAACAATTGATGGGTAACATTTGGTTTGTCTTTTTCTTTGTGTTTGTCATTTTGTCATTTAGTTCGTCTTTGTGAACTAGTTTTTGCTAAATCTATTGGCCTTTTAAAAATACATAAAGGTATATATCAAATTGGTAAATTTCCTTAGAAATGACTTATCAACAGCTCAGGTTATTATCTCTCTATACATTTTATCTCTATATAAAGTCATGTCATATTTATATTTCATATCTCGCATTTAAGTATAGTCTGAAATTGCTGAGTTACAGGAAATTATATGAAACTGGCTTTGAGTACTATGAAAAAAAAACTATATAATGTTCTTCTTCAGATATGCTCCTACTAGAAATGTCAGATAGAATGTGATTGCAACAATTTCACTTTGAAATCACCTAAATGCATATAAAAATCAAGACAACAACCTCTGCAATAAGTTTCACCTTGCACAGAAAAAACCAACCTGACACCCACTAAAATTACAGAAAGAGCATGACTTTAATATTAGATTTCTGTAATCAAAATTGTCAGAGCCCTATTGTACATCAACATAATAATAATGTCTGAGATTCCTACCCAGAAAGCACAGTTTCTCTCAAACCTTCTGTTCATTCATTTAAAAGTGGTGTCAATATGTAATAGATGTCACTACTATATATGCATCTCTCATCCTATATTAGCACTTTTTATTACTGAATTTACTTTTGGAAGGGCTTTCCAACAAACAGATATTTAACGAATGTACAATACACTTGTAATGATACAGGTCGCTTATTTATTTAACTGTTCAAATCCTCTTTTAGCTCGCTGTATCTATTTCTATATGTACAAATTATGAGACCTTGAATAATGAACGTGTTATTTAAATTGTGCTGTGACACTACATAATGCTGAGAAGTCATTTTCTACAGTTCACTATTCTCATAGTCAATGGTGCTTGACTTGATTACCAGTGCCTTATAGCCAGAGTAGATATGGGCAATGTTTTAAATTTGTTAAAAATTGGTTAGATAAAATTGTCTTGAATGAAATAGAGTAGGTTGGAGAGCCTATTCCTTCTGATAGTTTCCTAGATGAGTCTTAATTGCAATGCATAAAATATCCATGATAGATTACGTTTTCATATAAAAAATACAATATAAGAGCACAGGAACAGCTGAATGTTCTACCTGGACTCTGCACAGCAGTAGTGGAGAAGCCTATCCCTGTCCGATCATGTTCCTAAATCACAATTCAGGACAACTCCGATTAAGGCAATGTTGTGCCAGTGCTTATGCTTTCATGGGTAATGAAAAGGTGAGCAAAGAGAGAAGTTCTTAGTATCCACTAGCTCCTCATTGGTCAGCGTACAAGGCAGGTGTAATGATTAGCATTACTGCCATCAGCTATCTGCCTTCTACTGAGAGAAAGTAGGGGGCATCGTGCCCAATACCGGTCTGCACCACCGGCTGCTCTGCTTGAGCAGCTTCACTGCACTAGGATCTAGCGAGTGCCCTCATCTTGGCTCAATTATCCCAGCAAAATTGCTTTTACCCTCCAGTATTGATTTGCTCAGTGATGTTAGTTTGACTTGCCCAGCAAAGCCACTATTTGTACATGTATTATCATAAGAAGTGTTTTGCTAGAGTAGCATTTGTGTATTCCTGTATAACAAAGCACTGTGATGTTAACTTACAATACCTGGGAGCCTGGAAAGCACAGATTTTGACAGATGAAAAGTAAAATGACTTTCTGTGCACAGCAAAGGTACTGAAGCCTGGTTTGCTAGAGGTTGTGTGTTCTTTGTCAGGTATGGCTGATGGGTATGACATATGGGCTTAGCTAGCACACTGCTCCCAGACAGAATGTGTGCCGTGTCTCTGAGTTGTCTGCCTTTCCCCAGTGGAGCTCACTAAATTGGGTTACTCTCCTCTACTAAAAACTGTAGGAATTTAGTAGTTTCAAAGTTCATACATCCTTAGATATAGTTGAAAGGCAGATCTGAAACACAGCTTTGTTTCAGACCAAGGCAGGATCAAGCTGAAGTGTCACTGAAATCTGTTAATCTTTGGAGAATGCTTAAATTTCAGTGAATTTTCTGGGAAGTAATACAAAATTTCTGTTGGAAACGTATGACCAGGCAGGTTACCTGTCTTCAGCCTGCATACATATTTCTCAGGACTGAATAAAATGCTATGAGTCGGAGTTAGCTGTACCCATGTCACAACTCTTTTGCTTGCTTTCACGTCTCCTTCCTTTTCATGCATGTGGAAGAAATACTGCATTTGGTAGAACTGGTTTTGGTACTTTCCCCCCTTGCCACACGTACACACACACACAGAGGGTTTATTTTACTCTCTCCTCTTGCTTGAACTAGAGATAATCTACACATCCTTTTCCCCACGCCTTTTCCATCAATTTAAATATCTAATGAAATATTAACAAAATGAAAAGAAGGAATATTTATTCCGAGATCCTGGAATTCTTGTGAGAAGGATTCAAGCAGTTTATGATCAAATAGTATTTTTTAATTTGTCTTGATTCATGTGAAAGTAATTTAAATCCACATTAGTATTCTGTGAACTGATCATTAACACTTTTCAACTGATTTAGTAAACATATATTGCTTCCAAAATAAATAGAAACAGGAAAGGAGTACAGTTAATGTAGCTGAGGCATGAAAACATACACATTAACATGCAAGGCAAAACTCCAGTGTTGAAATGGGGCAGCACATCAAAGTTATTTTTCTAACCATGTTTCTGCATCTTCAGAGAAAGCTTAAACACAATAGACCGAACACCCTAAAACCCATTTTTAATAATGCTGCTTCATACTTCTTTACAAAATGGTGCACCAGCTGGAATAAGCGAGTTGACACAGCTCCTCAGAATATTTGATATTCAGGAAAAGGTGTCAGGGAGAAGCTAAAGTGCACATCGTCCAAGGGACTTGACTCTGTGACTCCCAGTGAGACATTTCCACAGCCCTGCGTGGCCCACAGGGTTTCTCTAGGGGCAGAGTCTGTCTGTGAAACCAAGGCCAGCTCTGATCTGAAAGCCATAAAACCACAATAACACATTGCTGTGTCCAAATCAGTAAGCTCCCTAAAAGCTTGAGCCCGTCAATACTGAAATAATATAGCTCTGTCATGTTCAGATCAGTGCTGGCACATGTCCTGCCAGTGTGACAAGCAGGTGGAGGGGCTCAGATCTACCTGTCCGTGCACTGCCTCTGCTGCCAAATGAACAAAACCCCAGCAGGCTGAGTGTGGAGCAGTGTTTAAGCGAGCTAATAGGTACGATCTGTAGTATTTAGGCTGTTTACCTGACAATAGAGATCTTGTCCTGAAGGCAGAGATAGAGACATCTTTCTTCAAAAACGAACCAAGGAGAAATCCTTCCAAAATGTGGCAAGGGCATTGTCTTGCTTCTGATTAGAGTCTATTGGGGTACGGGGTAAGAAACTTTTTATTTTAAGCCTTTCTACGTACATGAAATGGAAACGGTTGTTTGGGCTAAAGAGACAGAGCAAGGGCAGACCACCTTGTTTCCTCTCATGGCTGAGATCCTTTCCTTGGGAGAGAAAAACCCAGTCATTTATTCCTCTTTTGTGACCTGCTGTTGTGTTTCACTTTAAATAGAAGTAAGGTCCCCTGGAACTGGCCTTTTTCCTCAGAAGTTGGTGTGCTACCTGCTGAGCTGTTGGGCAAAAGGCTGAGGTTTCCCTCACCCAATGCAAAATTTTACTTGGGTTGATTTTGTGAGAGAAGAATGCTTATTGCTAGGGAGGAATATGTTAAGCATTATCTTGTACAACTTAGGCAGCTTCTCTCTAGGAAAACTCCATAGTAATTCCTCTGCAAAAGCTGTGGGTGCTTTTGGTGCCATGTAGCTCTCTGACAACAACTCACTTTGTGTGCAATGACCATGCAGAAGGGAGAAGGAGATCATACTTGTGTTTATATGGCTTCTGCAGCACGCCCTTCTTTGTCTTGGGTTTCATCTAGACTTTAAAAGTACTGAGAAGATTTGGATTAAACCTTATGCCTCATGCTGGGAGAATGGTTTATCTTAGGATCTGCTTCTGTTTAGACTCTATCACTGTTATATCTTATAAAAGGTCTTTTAGAAATAGGGTAGATATCTGCAATGCCCCACTTTGCTCTGTGTTCTCCATCAAATATCTCAGGGTTGATCTTGCCACAGTAAGGTGTGTTCTAAATTTTTTCTTTCTACTCTGGCACATCATCAGTAATGGAGTATTCCTTCCCTGGAGAAACCCAGAACCTTTTTTTTAATTTATTTTTATTATTATTATTAATTCTGGTTCCATGTTAAAGGAAAGATTTTTGCAAATACTGCAAACACAATTGCTGACTGGCAGCTATGTCTCAGCTGCACATATGGAAAGATGGAAATTTTTTGTGAAGAGGCATAAAGTGCTTCTTGAAGCAGAGATGTGAATTCACATCAAATGGAATGTGCACAGGGGGTCCTTTTTTCGCATTACATTATAGAAAATGGTTCATTGTAGATTATCATTAATAGTAATGATCTGGACCACACTCACGTGTATTCAATTCTAATTAGAAATGCCCCAAGCTACCAGAAATGATGCACCCAAGCCAGTTTCCTTAGGACTACAGTCATCTTCTACATAAATACACCTTTAACCAACAGCATTTAAAAAGAGCAATGATGACATCCAGAGGACAGATAGTTTAATCATAGGTACTCCAGGTATTCTCAGCAAATTTCCTGGGGATATATCCCTTACCTACTTTTTCTGTTTAAAGTCTGTTCCTATTAAATCAGTTATTGACAGCCTGCTGAGTTCCTTTAATTCTTAGTTTTTATGAAACTGACCTTGTGAAGTTGAATGTTTCACCCCCAGTGCAAAAATTATATGTACAAGGTAAACTTTTATTAATTTTGTCATTTCTGTGTGCACTATCATTATATGTTATCACTGAATCCAACTGAAAAGTGAAGCAGTCTTTTAAGCTATTGGTAAACTTCAGGTTAATAGCTGTCTGGCTTGCTTCGCCTGCAAGTGCTCCTACTGTGGAACCTCTCCCTATATGTAGGTTTTTATCTAATCTGTCTTAGTAACCTTCCATACTCTGGTTTGGCAGTTAGTTTTGTTTTTGATTTTGTTCACAACTGCAAGAATATTGGCCAGGTGCACCATATGTAGAAGTCACTACATAGAAAAGCCTCTGAATTCCCCAGAAATACGTAAGGACAGGTGTCTATTTTATTGACAAATTTGGAAGAGGCACATTAGCAATGTTAGTCTATTAAATACAGCTCCACAATCAGAATTTAATTGAAGCATGTTACCTATAATAGGTTCAGATATTTGTGTTCTTCAGCATTTTATGAATTCAGAAACAGATGGGCTATGACCAGGAAGCAGTGGAGAACAGACTGGCGTAAAGCAGGTTGGCTCTCTGACAAGTGCAGGTACAGCTGTGGTATGTATTTTATTCAGCATGCCCACCTACTGTATCAGCAGCCTGCCCTACCAGCAATTCAACTACAACTGACTTAATGAAGAGTAGAAGTAAGCATGAATCCAGACTTTCCATGGATCATAATATTTGAGAACCCAGAAGAATCAACATGACGGAAATCATGCCAAGTAATTTTTTTCTCCATCTTTACATGCAAGAGATAACAAAAGTGTTGGCATTTTGAGGGGGAGGAACACAAAATCTAATCAAATTATAGGATATTAAAGTACTTCTCTTTTGGACGTTGTTAATTGCTTTGTTTTACACAGAGGAAAGAAACCTTAGCATGTAGTAGTTTATAGCTTAAATCACCATAAGTGTGCCAAGGAATGTGATGAAATGCTGGCTAAGACTGCTTCTGTTAGTAAAAGAAGAGAGATTATATGGATGATAGGAGCTGGTTTTTGAAGGTTTCATGCAAAAGGTGTGCAAAGAGCATTTTTGCTCCTATTTGTACCACTGTAATCCTTGCATATTTGCAAGTCTCATAGGGAAAATTTCTGTGGCTAAAGAGACATTGGAAAAGAACCCTTGATCTGAACATGCCTTAACTGGAAATGTTGTATTTGCTATTTTTTGCATAGATATTTTGGGAAGGAGGTGTCTCTCTTTGTCTTTTGGCACTCCTTGTACATCTGGTTGAATAACCTTGCGTTTAGGTATATTGTATTTTCTATCTCTATTCCTATATAACATCATATATTGTAACCTACAGTAACCCACAAAGTGAATTTGGATAAACAACAACCCATAATTATTTTATATGGTAATTGTCTGACTTGAAATATTGGGGTAATTATCAAGTTCAATTCCTATGATCCCTGCAATTTCTATGAAACCTGGAGATGTCAGTACTTGAGTTCTGGCATATCTCTTAAAGAAAAATTATACCACCTAAATCTAAGGTCATAATTAAAGATGTAACAAAGCTAAGTGAAAAATTGCTGTATGTTTCAAATGAAAAGCAGAATAATCTCCATAATTAGAGATGGTGCAAAATAAAATTAACTGGCCGCCAATTCTACCCTTCAGGAGATACGTACTGCAATCTGCAGGTGGACAAGACTCTTGTTGGTGAAGGTGGACAAACGCAAAGGGGAAACCTGGGTTGTGGGCCTGGAAAAGAAATTAAAGTTCCATTTGCTTTGGAAGGCCAAAGGCTTTAAAACGCAACTAAATAGTTTTTAAAGAGATCTGATGAGTGGAAAAATATGCAACCTAATTGCTATGTGTCTATGTACCTACGTAAGCATCCATGCAGCTATATTGTAAGCATGTATGTGGACTGGTGCTTACATTTGAAAACAAAATTCTGAAAGGTTCATATGATTTTAATGACCCTTCGAGGGCCTTATTTTAAGGCTCATTAATTTGCTGTTGTTCAGACGCTGTAACAGTGGAAGACATCTGGGTTCAAATGACAAAAACACGACTGGGAGTGCCACTTCAGGACAGTAAAGCCAAGAGCTGCTGTCCAGGAATTCAGTTTCACAGAGTGCTTGTGCTAGCTGAGCTGTACGTGCCATGTATCTTGCTTATATCTTGGACTCTTAAAGATTTTCTTTTCTCCGTTCTCTTGTCCAAGCTTCACATTTAACCTTTGAGGCAGTTCTGAATGTATCCCTTCATAAATCATAGTCCAGTAGCACTAACCTCAGGCAGCTCTTTAGTGTTTTTGACTCCCTTCTCACACTGTTCCTCCTCAGGCTTCTGCTGGTCATTCTCATTTCTCTCCTGATGATTTTGTCACTTCTCTTCAATGTAAAACTCAGGGGATCTATGAGACTGTGCACTGTGACTATGTTTGTGATGTTGGGGCCTCTGCCTGATGCTACACTTCGCTTCATTTACCTTTCTCATTTCATTGCTTTCCCCATGTTGCGGCAGTGCTGCCTGCCCTCCCCTCCCCCTTACTACTGTGGGACTGACATACTGTCCATCAGACCCTGTCCCCTCCAGCCTCCACCAAAATATGCTACCTTTCATGTTGGTGACTCCCTGAAATACACTACATCTTCTGTGTCCTCTAGAATTTTTTCCATTTAGTTTTAAATGTCCCCTAGCTGTTCCTATGCTGAAAAACACCTCTGGACCTAGTGATCCTTCACAAGCTTTTTAAAACCGTTCTCTGGTATTTCTTCTGTCAGCATTTTTACAGCATTTCAAGACTAGTTGGTGTCACAAAGCGGAAGAATATTTCACAGTGAGAGTAAAATATTACAGTCAGTTCCATACAGGCTTAGTTCTGAAAAGTCACTTAAGCAAAGTGTGATGTTGGATGAAGGGATTAAGTGATGGCTCTTTGAGATTTGTCCAGACACAAATGTACCTAAGCTGTAGCTCAAACTTTTTTTCAGATAACAGGGAAAAAAAAAAAGGTATGGCAAATAAAAATAAAAATTAAAAAAAAAAAAAAAGGCATAGACTTTTCATCTCCTAAAGTACAGAAATGGTTCGATAGAAGACCTGCTAGAAATTATCCAATTATCCCATTCTGCAGCATCAGTATCTTCGCTGCTGAGGTAGCTGGGCTCAGCAGGGGTGCCCTGGGCACTGGCATCCAGTTGTGTTGGCAAAATATCCTCTTGCGAATAGAAACACTAGAATGTGATCTCCTGGATGTAGTGAACTCCCGTGAATGCTGGATGAACCTCAGAGTAGCTTCAGCCTTGTCTCTTCTGAACCAGGGTGCCAGGCAGTCCCACAGCTGGTCATACCTAATGTCTGTGGTACAAAACCTAGGAGAAATCAGAACTGATCCTGAAAAGAGTTTAGTAAAATGATTCAGGAAATCTGCTTGATTAAAGGGGCTCTAAGCATAAGGATAGCATGATGTGAGTCCTACATTATTTTCATAACTGCAACAGCAGACACAGCTCAGCCTTCAGATCTCCACAGGTGTTTGCAGGGAAAGCAGGTGGTGAGCTGAGAAATTTGGCTGAGGAAAGCACTCAGGTACTGTAGCGAAGAGCACAAACAAGATCTTAGATAAAGAGATGTTCCTCGGCTTTAGAGTAGCGTAGACCAGGAGTAATTGTTAGGCTCAGAGTTCCCTTTGCTGGTTGTGATATGAGTGTGATACTGGTGTCGCTGGAAGAAGGCTGGAAGGTGTCTGCTCTCTATGCCAGGTGCACCAAATCCTGGTTACATTTGCCCAGAAGCTTTAGTGAGAGCTGGGAAAATTCAGGGAGGAGGTGCTGTAACTGAAGTTAGTCTCTTTAATTTCCTCACCCAAATATAAAGCTTCATACTTTCTTTAAAATAAAGTTGAAAGGAGACAAAGGACTTAAACTTTAAAGCCAGGGACAGCGAGCCGCTTGATCTTTTCAGGTGCGTGCAATCACAAGGCAGAGGAGCAGAGAAGACAAAAGAGAAACTATAATGGGAGATCGTGTTTTTCATATGTAAGGAGTAAGGGAGATGAGTTAAAATTTAATGGAGAAGGGCTTTCACAAGGCATCGCGGCTATAGTGACAAAAGCAGAAAGCATTTTAGATGCTGTCATGGGGGTAAACTGAAGGAGAGGGAGACGTAAGAAAGTAGATGATGAGAAAATTGGAACAGCAATATTATTTCCTTGTCCTCCTTTTGGTTTTGTGTTTTCGTTGAATGAGCTGTGAATAGGTCAAAAACAAGAGGCAGAGCAAATTCTGTAGGACTCAAAGTGCTCTGTACCGTCTCTGCCAGACAGTGTATATCCCTGCTGGAAAGGATGTTGGAGAAATAGCATCCTTTTCTGATAGTGACTCAGACCTGAAAGTGAGAATAATAGCTCTGACTCAATCACAGGCTGTTGTGAAGGGAGATTAATGCCAGGAGACATGGCCAATTCTCTTTCTCTGTGTCAATCTACTTTCAGAATACAGCACATGCCAGTTATTTCTCTTGGACAGGAAAAGGAGAGAGCTGAGATGAGGCAGAGATAAAATCTGGAGTGTAATTAAACAGGCATTTTTCATATCTTTATCTTTCTGTTCTTTCTGTTCCCTCTTATGCTTCTGTGTGTTGATCTCTCTAAAGCTATTGCAAGTGGGGTGGATGCTGAAGGAATAGCATCTGGTTTTGATGCCAAATAAGTACTCCATGTTTTATCTGATACATGACAAGACACTTATAGACATTTTTATTGTGCATCTGATTTCATAAGGCATTTATTAGTAGTCCATCATACAAAAGCATTATATTACTGGAATTGTCACGTCTTGACATCAGTTTTCAATTTAGTTTCTTCATTTTCCTCATGCTTCCAACACTAAAATATTCAAATAATTGTGATTAATGAAACTAAGATTGCAAGTAAGGTAGCTTTGACTTGTATTACACTAATTTTCTATGTGACCTGGTATTAGAGGTCAGCTTAAGATAGGGATAAGTAACTTTTTGTTGTTAAATTGATATTTCAAGTCTGTCCACAGTCATGAGTGGCCAAACGTTTTTAATATCTCTTGGGTGTCTGGTGAGTGGGGTGGGATGGTCCCAGTTGCATTCTCACTGAGCCCTCTGCCATAACTGATGGTGGTCAACTCCAGTCCCTTGTTCTGCTGGAGGACATTCAGGGTAGCATCTGAAAAAGTTTTAAGACAATCTGTGATACTGATATTACCCTCAAAGGGTCTTCCATTGCCCTGGGTTTGTGGATAATATGTTTGTCTGAGTGACACTAGCTTACTTTTGTTTTTAACGCTCCGTGATGCAGCTAGAACGTCTCAGGCCACAATCTGTGATGTGAGACTCAGCCACAGCCTGTGCCCCTGATTAGATCTCCATGATAAAACTCCGTTACCTGACGTGCTGACCGCTCTGCCCTGAGAAGCTCACCCTCTCTGAGGTTCAAGGAATGGTAACCTCCCTCTTCAATGCTTGATGAAATCCTCTCTGAGTCTGGATTGGATTAATATGTGAGATTAAGTTTGAGAATAAAAAAGACTATACAAAAAACTTCTGAATCTATTATCATGTGAGGCAAAGGCAGCTTTATAGATCTTTGTGGTGCTGAGATACAGTGAAAGTGAAGAATGTACCAAAAGGGAGCACAGACTGAATTTTGTCACCTGCTGCTATCCAAGAAAAGGGACCAGAGGTCCATGGCTGCAAGCTAAGATGGAAGGAGCTTCAGAGACCACAGGGTAAGAATGGGTGTGATGGATTAGCAGGGTTCTTGGGCATCAGCTATCTTCCTCTGTCTGCACTGACACTTGTGTGAGCCACAGGGAGACTATGGAGTCCAGATGTGTCTTCATGTCTGAAGCTGCATTGTTTGTGTGCACATTGCACAAAAATACAGCTCCATGCAGTGTCCTGCTGTAGCTGTTGGTTGTGAAGGGAATGGTTACGGGACCAGAGCTTGCTATTGAGCCTTTTCCCATGTCTTCACTAATGTCTACTTCTTGTTGAAGGTAATCTGTCATCAGGATTCGAATAATAAGTTGAAATTGGAGCACTTGCTCTGTGCATTTCCTTCACTGCTTTTAGGCTTTCTGTGCTACAGATGGGTGCATCTGACAACCTCCTGAAATTTGTCTCCAGACAAATATGAAAACCTGAAAAAAGTTAACTTGGTTGTAGCAATGCTGCATCTGCACACCCAAAAAAGCATGTACAATGGTGTCTGATCTTCGTGGAAAATATGAAACTAGGATCAGGGTGACTGCAGTCACAGAAACTGTAAGTACACACTGCACTGAGGAATTTCTGCGTGTCCCACTGCCATTTTTAAAAGTCAGACTTCCTGCATGGAAACGGAGGTTCAAAGTTAGAGATAGCCTTTCCAAGGAACAACAAAAAAAAAAAAAAAAGGTTATAAGAAACATACCATGATTAATTAATGTATTTCTTTTGTGCACACAGAAGATAATGCTATGATATTTTGTGACGATTAATCATCTTTCATGTGCACATTCATCTCTTACATGCCTGGAAAAGGCATCCTACATTTTGGGACCCCTTCCCTCATTATCAGAGTCAATTTGTTAGGTTTTATAAACCTTTTCGGAAACTGATTAAGCTTCATCTAAAAAACAGTTGGATTTTTGGCCTTCAGTATTCCTATTACTGGGCAGCCATTCCAGGGCTTTTATCCATCCTTTGACAGCCAAAACCATTTTATTTCCAACCTTAGTTTTTATTCATTGCCAATTTATGTCATGTGAAGAAATGAATGAATTATCAAATATGCCAGACTGCAGAATAAACAAAAGTGGTGTCACTAGCACCATATCCAGCATTTAGAGAACAGAACTAAAGTAGATTCAGAAAAGGAAAAAAAATCAATGCAGAAGGACGTATAGCTAATTATCAAGTACAATAAATGACTACCATGAAAAATAGGCCATGTCGAGAATAATCTCAGTCAAATGCAGCTAAAGACTGTACTCCTTAATCCGTTTAAGAATTGAGAGGCTATTAAAACCTGGAACATGTAAATCAGTTGTGAAAGTTTACAATTCACTGAACCTCACGGATCTGCAGGTTGGTGTGCACAGGGGGAATTCCAGCAAGAAAACTTAAGGTAGCCAAGACTGGCTGGCGTGGGAGAAACCCACCACCAGCAAGTCTCAGATTGCTGGCAAACTAGTGTTAAAAAGGGTGCTGCGTTTCGCAACAAAGTGCTCTGATGATGTGGATGCTGTGACAAGATTTCTATGAAAGGTTCAGAAGGTGAGATAAGCATCTGCCTCCATTCTTCACAGAGCCCTTGGGTTTGACAGTAGCAAAACATATGCTGCCTGGCAGGTGAGCCCACATTTAATCTACATAGCACTTTCCTTTAATGCCTATGGTCCTGTCATGGGCTGCACTGCACGTACAGTGGCATTTAGTTGGTAAAGCAGGATATTCATTCCCAGACTCAGGATTTTTCTGCAAAATATGTAGGGGTTTTAGTATGCCAGGGATGCAAACCTGAGGCAAGTCTGAAGGGCTGGGTATTGAAGCATTTTGAAATTCTCATAGTTCTGGTGTGGAGATCTGCAAGTGCTCTTATCTGTGGTGGTCTTGATTTACATCAACCAGAGTGTTAGTCCTTTCTACAGGTGAGGTTGTTGAGGATTTGGGAGTACTAGTCAGATTTGAAATGAAATTGTGTTCTCACTGGACTCAGTGATCACCATAGAAAACCCTTCTGACAGCAGTGCATGTATTCAGTTATTCCCAACAATGCATAGATTTTGATGATCACATTGATGAGCAGAGGAAAATATTAGCACCTATGCCCACCAAATCAGATAGTATGTCATCACAAATGGGGAAACTTAAGTAAATAAGGGGAAGCAACATATTGTCTATTTGATATGAAGGGTCAAATGCAGAGACTATTTCACTTCCCTGTCACTATGCTATTTTCTTAGCTGTAAGATAAAAAATACCTCCTATCTGCTCTTCCAGTGTCATCAACATGTTCATTGTAATTTACTTTCTTACCTATTTGCTAACACGCTTATGTCTTACTTGGGATACCATACAAAGAGCTTCCTATGCTTCACATTGGTCTCTTTGCATCTACTCTTCCTTCAGGATGATACTTTTCTTTGCGTTGCATTACTATTGACTGCTTCAAGTTCTTAAAAAAAAAAAAAAAAAAAAAAAAAAAAAACAGCTTCCTGAGCTCAAGGTCATCAGGGATTATAGCACAAATAAGTAAATCAATGCATTTTAGGTCATTTGTAAACAAGGTTTATCGGCTGAGAAGCACTGCAAGAGAATTTGAATTTTGTTGTTGAGCCTACCTCAACTGTTTGGGTGGTTGACTGGCTGCAAATGAACATGTCCCTACCTCTGAGAAGGCCCTTGTGGCTTTTCAAGGGATTCAGCATGGATATAAAATTCCACAGGAGGGCCATAAATAGCAGAACTGTTCGGAAAGAAAGAAAAAAAAAAGATGAACTCATGCATCACAGGTATTAAGATATTAATAAATAAATTAACTTACCAGAGTGCAAGACTGACTTTTTCTGTAAAAACAAAACAAACCAAACCGAAAATCTGTTAAATTGTTAACCTGAGTTCTAGTAAACACAAGAGATACTATTACAAATAGTACAGTGTATGTTACCTTTCTCAGTATAATAGTTGTCCTCATTAATTGAGAGGCCCTTAAAATGTGTGTGTGAGTAAATGATGCGGTAATTTGTTCATTAAAGTATTTCTACATCCCAATATATGCACATCTCAACTAAGCTGCAATTAATAGCTAAGAAAATAAAAACAAACTTGACTTAAGTCCTGAGCTATCAGTAATGATAATAAGGTTACACATTAAATTAACTTAGAAATCAAAACTATTAAGCCCAAACTAATAGTTTCCAGGCACAAGACAATAATTTGTTATTTCAGACAAGCCAACTTTGAAGGGATATGAAACAAACAGAGAAAAATGAGTTCATATGCAGTTGTAGCAGATATCACTTATCACGCAGTAATAAGATAGTGGACAGCCCAGATTGCAACTGTGAAATATAGATAAAGCAAACTTGCAAATGTGATCATCTGTAACACTGACAAACAAAACTAAGATAAAAGAATGGAAGAGGAAAATAGAAATCTAATTCAGTAAAATGCAGAGCACAAATTACAGAGTAAACTAGAAACACTCCTAAATTAATAACAGTAAGATAGAGTCCAGTGGTAAATTTGAACGCAGTTGGTTGAAAAGCACATATTAATGCTCTCTTTCCCTCTGTTGTTGCTTTCTCTGCCTGGAGTGAGCACTCCTCAGAGATTTTGTTTCTCACTGCCATGATTGCTCATTTTTTTCAGCAGAGATAATGAGATCGAGGCAGGAATAGCCTTCTTTCATTCTCATATTCCATTTCATTTTTCTCCTCCAATTTGCACCACAACAATGGCAGAGAGAATATCACAGGGGTGAGTTGGGAATGGTTTGTGATTGAAAGGGAAGGCATGATCTGCGGAGTTGTCCTAGGGTGAGCTTCAGGTGGGACTGGAGCCCACTTTTCCCTCCTGTCCTCTCCTCTGAGCTGCTTTTTTCCATCTTTGCTTGAGTAAACGTGACCATGCCTGTGACAAACAGGGAAACTGGGGTGGGCCAACAGGGGGATGGGGAGACAGCCATGAGAGTTTTTGGATGCTTGATTCTTCCAGCAGTGCACCAACCTCCAACAGAACTGGGAGGAAGGTTTTTTTAACAATAATCCAAAATCTGTGTGTGCTTATTTTCATGACAAACTGCTCGGAGCTATCCTAGATAGGAGCTTACAGTTACTGCTCCAAATGGAGGCACTTTGCTGCCTCACGTATATCACCTGGAAAGCACAGAACAGGAGGAAATGGTAAGGAAGGTGTGTGCACTGCAGTGCACTTGTGCAACCAGAAGCCAAAATTAGCAGGGGGACCATCTAATTGTATTTGTTCTGCTTACAAGTAGATAACCCCCCTGCTAATTTCAGCTTCTGCTTACAAAAGTGCTCTGCAGTACTTACTCCCCCCTTTCCCTCCTGTTCTCTCAGTGATGGTTTTTTTCTCCTCTCAGATGTAATTTCCTTACATTTCCAGCTCTATTTTCTCCGTCTTTTCATCAATATTTAATATTTGAGTGGAACAGTGGGCAGTTACCTTCCTTTTCTTTTTTCCCTTTTTTTCCCCTCTAAGAGTGCTGGTACTCAGCTCTGGCTGCAGAAGCGCTTGGCTCCTGGGAGCATTTGCTCGGTTTGAGTACTGCCTGCATTAAGGAGCCAAAGCCTAACCTGAGGCTGCCAGAGGGGGTTTAAAAAAGGCAATAATGACTAATTGACCTCTTTAATGAGCTTAGGAGTTATAAAGTAGATAATTGCAGTGCATATGACATATTTTATCTAGGTTTTCAGAAAATCTCTGATAAGGATCTACATGACAGGCTGTTTCTAAAGATGAACCTAACAGGGGCTGAGAAGGACATGGCATAGAAATACATGGGAGGAAATGAATTTTCTGTGCTGAGGGATCTTTATCTGCCAAAATGGAGGAGTTAAGAGTGATTAATACCTGGATTCATAGTTTGATTTTAAATAAATTACCTAGCTAGAAGGACCCACTGTAAACGCACTGTATTTGCTGATGATACTAAATTATGATGCATACTGAGCACAAAATGAGTGGCAAGAAATATTTATCGTGCCTTAGATCAGCTCAATAATTGAGCTGACACATGGCAAATTAGATTTATGACTGGGAAATGTGAAATAATACACATTCCACTTGATACAGAGATGGCAAACGTAAAATCACACCAGAACACTTGGACAAAACAACTTTTACTAGAAGATAGCTATTCTAGAAAATGTGTACAGGAAGAGAAATACCACAAAAGCTGATCCCAAATGGGACTGGCTTTGGCACTTGGTGTTCTCTCTCTTACAGTGTATTGCTCCAGCCCATTCATTATTTGTTTTTCCAGTTCAAAGCAAAGCTCTTAACTTGCTCGGGTTTTCCGAGATCTGCTCTCCATACCTTGTGGTTTTATTAGGATGAAAACAAAGAAGTGAGCTGGAAGTGAGGTGGAAAAGCAGGGAAAGTGGAATAACTGAACTTTTAAAATGTGCTGGAGTGACCACCTTTAAAAGACCACTTTATTTTACCCATATATTGGTGACATTAATGTCAAGAGGAATGAAAAGAGCTGTTTTGTAGGACACTCTACTGGAACTTAGGTGGAATGGGTGATGTGGGGTTGGCCATATATCTGTCTTTTCACAATACTTACAGTCTGTGTTGTTAAAACAGCTTATGGGTAAGACTTCAGGCACGCACCTGGATCTTGGGGGATCTGATGAATTAATTGTTTAATCCACAGCTAGTAGCCAAGACAGTGTCTGTGTGATGGTTTTGGTCTTTCAGCATTAACGCCAGCACTTCCCGATATCTTTGTGCATGGCTGCTGTAATTCCCAACAGCTACTTTTCATCTCCTCACTGTTGTGCATCTCTGAATTCACTGGATTAACCAGTCTACTCTTCTATTTTACTTCTCTATTTCCATTTTAATTTGCCAGGTGGGGTGGGCAGGTTCTTACTAACAAATGACAATAGAAGCTGGTGCTTAGGAGAATTTTGTGGACGGTCTAGTGATGCAAGGAAGAGCAGGGGGAAACTGCTCACAGGCACAGGCATTAGAGAAAAATACGGATATTTGTAGAAGAAAAGACCAAATAGACCATCAAGGATGCCAACAGTGACAGAGTAGAAGCAGAAAGATAAGATATATCTGACTCGTTTTTTAAGGGAAAGGCTAAACTGTGACATTTGGGTAGGAGACTGTGGTTCTTAAATGCATTACAGCAGAGGAAGAGATGCAGTCACCCTAAACAGTCCCAATGACCACAGCACACCGGTATATCTTAACTGACACCTTGATTATTGTCATAACACACTAAACTATGTGACTCATTAAAATTAACATTATCAGAATTAGTTGTCTTGTTTGCAGCAGGTGGATGCAGACTTATTTCTATGGTGTATGCTCCTCCTTTTGTTTTTTCAGTCATCAGGATGGTTTTGGTTTCAGCTTCCAGTGTTATGCTGATGACAGATCTATGTGATTTGTTTCCTGACTACTCAAAGCCATTTAATCTCTTTGAATTTACTTTGAATGTCAACATTTTGAAATGTCTCTATGAAAATCTGTCACCATTCTCTTAATTTTTCCTTCATTTCTTTTACCATCTGAGCTCAGATTCATGAAGGCAAGGAATTTTCTCTTTTTCAGAATCATATTACATATTCTATTTACAAAACCATCTTTTTATGGCTGGAAACATCTCACAAACCAAACATAGGCAGAAAGAGAAATAAAAGGCTTACCTTTGTAGCATATATTCATTTCCCCGTGGTTTCAGACTACTAGAATTTAGTCGCATACTTAACACTTTTGATTCAGCTTTTAAAATATACCTTGTTAATAATGGATTTCTGGTTCAACACGATAGGCCAGATCTATTCTTGCTCTTGCAATTGTCACTGCAATTGGACCTATGCTTTAATTTTAAACTGGACTTCTTATGGACTTACCAGGCAGTTTGAAAGTAAGAGACTATGTTTCTGAGTGTCTGGATACTCTTGGTATCTCAATTTTTGAGCAGTCTCCTTGAGACTCTTGAATAATTTTACTTCCAAAGTTTTAAGTCATGAATGTTTGGACATAAAATTTTAACTGGAGTTTATCATTGACATGAAAAGATTGATAGCCTTTATTTGTGAAGAGGAAGAATCCTGTCTACTTTTCTGTCAAATTTCTTAGGATATAGGACTTCCTCCTTTTTAGTGAAAGAAACGTGTGGTGGTAAGAGATTAAAATAGAGAACAGCTAGTTTATCACTGTAAACAGTATCTTCAAGTGCTGAGGTATAGCATTTTTAAAGTTACATAATATGTGCTTTAGATGCTGGGAATGAGTGAAAGCTCTAGAAAGACGCTGTCACAAGTCTATCGAAGAAAATGGTAGCTCTATAACAAACACAGGGAAATGTTTGCAGGATGAAGTCTTAAAAATGGTGTTTTAAAAAATGGTGCTAGCTGATACTTGTGTAGATCTGTTGCTGAAATCCTCAAAATTTTGCTGAAGATACTGCCTACAGCTTAATTTCCATTTTCAAAGAACTCTAATAAACCAGGTCTTTTTATCCCCTGCCACAGCGATGGATTGGTCTGTTTGGCTGATTGTAGGTTATGATGTGGAGAGTGCCTTGTTATCTAGTAGATGATCTCTGCTTTTGAAAAAGAGAGTACATTTGTATGTATTGCTGTATGCTTCTTTACACCATTTGATACTATTGATCACAGGAGCTTCTTTCTTGCCTCCAGGAAGCTTGAGGGGTAAACAGAAACACCCTTAAATGACTTAGATCCTTCATCTCAGATTAAAACCAAAAGTTTGATTGGGGCAAATGGTTTTCCATGTCAGCAACCATCCCTTGAGAGCCTCTACAGGGATTATTCCTGTATAAAACATCTATGTGATTCCACATAAAAATTGGTGTATATGTCCTGATGATTTCCAAACAAACTATTTATAAAAGCCAACTTTTTGTCAATTAAACAGAATTTAAAATCTTGTCCCTTCCCTTATAATCTATTATTTTGGCTAATGAGGAAGTAGCATGCATTCGGCTGTTTTCATATGAAAAAAAAAATACTTCAGCCAAAATTATCTTAAAGGTCCACCTCAACAATAACTTCTCCTCCTCTATGATATACATTCACTGAATTTCTTCCATGTCATACCAAGTTCTTTCATTTTCTTCAGGCTGTCTCACCTTTCCTTCTTGTACTGTAGCTGTTAATCTCACACTTTGGAGGTCCATCTACCACGGTGTGAGTTACAACATCATACTTGTCTGATCTTTCCAAATCTCTTTTTTGCTTTCATGCCATGAAATGTTCTGAACTGGTGATGTCAAAGCAATTACTCTTACCTTACATTACTCTAACCTTACACTTCTTTTTCTTTGAAATGCTAACAGGAAATCCAATTAAGTACTGGATCTGCCTTTCATAAAGTGAGCATTACTGTTAACTTCAGTGCAGGTTGGACTGGACTGTAAACTTGCTTAGTTGTGAATGTGCATGAATTCCAAAAATGTGTGATTGATTAAAAATCAATGGGACATTGTGTTCTAGGTAGCCCAGGGCTTTTGAAAATCCCACTCCATATCTTGTCAATGAAATTAGTAGTCAAATCCGCCTTCACCAAATAACCACTTAGTACTTCTCTCCTTCTTATGTCCTCCATAAAAACTTACTGGCTTCCTGTTATGTCACATCTTACCTTAATTTCCAAGGTCTTTAGGATGAAAAAGATACCTTTATGGCAGGGAATATTTGGGGGCAAATTTAAGCTCAAATAGCACTTAGTCACATGGTCTGAACTTTTGGGTAGACCTGTGCGGTGTCAAGAGTTGGACTTGATGATCCTTAAGGGTCCCTTCCAACTCAGGATATTCTATGATTCTATGATTCTATAAATGCGTCTGTTTCAACAGGAGAGTCTTTTCTTTACATAATTCTCTTGAAGATGGCATTACAGGCATCTTTATTAACTTTGCCAGGTAATTCTAGTGTACTTCCCTAACTTTTCCCTTTTTTATCTGTGCATATGAGACTGTGACATTACAGCAAAAGCAGAGGTAGGGTCATTCAGGACCATATCGTGTTCTCAAATTCATGAACAAAATTCCTATTGAGGGATGCCTGCTTGCATAGGGAGAATGTGATGACTGTGCCAAGGAGTGACTGTCTCCACCCTATACAGCCACCAAAGGGGCAGTAGTAATACGCTGGTTTAAACTTCCAGAAATTACTGACTGGCTTTGATACTAAAAGTCTTGATGATGAAAATTCTGTTAATATGGAAACTTTTAGAGAAGTAGAAATGTCACCAAGTCACGGAGTATATCCTTCAGTCTAATGGGAGGTGATGATTGTAGATACTGGTCTGGAAATGACAAAGGAAACTCTGCAAGTGGTCTGTGGGGAGATGCTCGAATTCATTTCCAGAGTTGTAAAGTCAATGCCCCTCCATGATGCCTTCACAAGAATGAAGTGGATTCACATCACTAGAGCTTACTCTTCCTTTGAGGCTATTTGATTTCTGATTTATAAAGTGTTCAATGCATTTCGTCTGATGGGAGTTGATGTACTCTAAATACGAGACTTCATAAAAGTAAACGTAATGTTGTGGATATGGAATCTGAAAACCACTAATTCATAGGTAGGACCATATTTGCAGTCTATTGCTAGCAGATCATCATTAACTATTCTGCTGGCTAGATGTGCTTTAAATCAGATAGGTGATAAATCAGCCCAGCTACTTGGGAATTACAGTGCTTCTGTGCTGGCACTGCTAAGAAACATTGTTCTGTTATTTGCAAGTGCAGATCAATTGGAGGAATAAAAGTATTCTATACGATAAAAGACTGGAGTAGAAATAAAAAGTTAGGTCAGGCCCTGAAGACCGGAATTTGGAACCCTAAATCTGAATTTGAGAATATAAATAAAATATGATCTGAGGCCAGAGATGCTGAGCTCTATAACTGCCAGACCCTGTGAAAACTGGTCATCTCATTTGTCAGTGCAGGTTAGTTCCTGGCAAATCACCTCTTCATCAGGACAGTTCTGTAAAATATTGTGAGCATGAACATGCCTCCTAAGTGGAATAAAATTCATGCAGTCTTCCCTGAGAGAAAAGAAGCAGGAACTAACATTGCTCTGTTCTTTATTAAAACAGCTTCCATGCCACCACCATGATGTCCCAGCACATATGGAACTCCTAGGTGTTCACAAGGCCCATGAGCCTACCATTGTGCTCTAACCTGTTGTGATGAGATGAGAACCCAGTCACTTGTGCATTTGGCAGAAACATGAATGGGTCTGGAAAGAGTCACTGCAATCTGCCTAAAATCCCTTAGATCTTTTGTTCCTCCTCTTCCTCCTGCACCCCCACCCCAAGCAAGGGAAAAAATCAGCTGCCTCACAATCCTGCGAACATTGTTTCCAAAAATTTTGTTTCTGTGATGTAAAACCCAGCACACTCTCTGTGCCCTTGCAAACTGCTTGCAAGCATCAAGGTAAACATTTAAATGTCACTTAAGCATAGAAATAGGTAGGAGGCACATTAAAGAAACTTCATCTCCACTTCACGTCAACACCACTAAACACATTTTTACAACAGTGACTAAAACTGTCTAATAATATCATCAGTGGCAACTGGTCAGTTAAAATGTTTTTTAATTGTGACTTGAATGTGTTTATCAACCTCTTTTTGTGACATTAAAAAGACAGCAAGAGAAACACATGGAGACATTGTCCTCGAGGGAAAGGATTAATCATCAGTGAGTGAGCAGGCCTAAGCAGATGGTCAGCTAAGCTTTCCTGAAGTCATTTCTTCTATCCACCATTCAGTGTCACTGCCAGAAACGAGAAGTGTTATCTTGACATTGAACATCTTTATAATAAAATCACTAATTGGCGTCTAATACCAAAGGCTTTATAGCTGTAAAATTGCAGCAGAGGTAGCTAAGTGGTTGACTGGGTTTCATGTTAATAAATACTATCTGCAAAATCCTTCCTTAGCATAGTCAACATTGTGTTAGCATTGTGAGACCTCTCTGCAGATGATGGTGTGTTTCTTTTAGCTCGGTTCCAAACATAACAGTTGGGAGGTTTTTAACAGCAAAGCAGACAAACGTGTTGCTTCCATTGTGCTGTTTTACTTCATGTGTATGTAAAACTAACATCTTATAGGAGATGTTTGTTAGAATTTAGTTCTCAGATTTTTCTTGGGTTTTGGCAACCAGAGAGAGTCTGTCACAATAAATTATCACTTTTGGTGTTGGAAATATATTTTTTATGAAAGCTGAAAATGTGTCAGCCTTGGACATCCATGAAATTTGGTTTATTATGGTTTTCTTTTTCTTTGATCTTTCTCCTTTATTTGGAGAAAAATATTTCTTCCTGCACTAGCTGTCCACTTTAAAAAAAATGCAATCAAACCTAGGCTGGAAGGAGTTACTAATTACAACAGTTTTGTGAGTATAGCTATTGCTTTTCATTTGATTTGAACATGGGGGTCTTGTTTCTGTCCCCTATATTGGCAAATCTTTTCCTAAAATGGATGGTGAAAGTTGGACTTTGGCTTCACCACACCAAAGTCACTCTGGAATAATTCAGACACTGAATTACTCAGTAGCCCATCACCTGAGAGCAGCTCCACAGCGTCGGTGGTGCTTGACCACAAGTCAGCCAGTATGATGCTGCTGTGCCAGCAGTGGGCCTGATTCAAGGTTCACTTAAAGCAATGGAGAGGATCCTGTGGACAGGGATAGTTTTCAAACAGGGCTTTTGATGCTGTTACAGTGAAATTTGAAATTTGCAGAGAGGGTTAATGCCTGGAAAATTGCATAAATATGGTATGTCATAATATTATATGTCCCAAAATATTGGTAAAGGGTGTTTTTCCCAAAGATTAAAACATTAGTGAAGAAATAATGATTAACCTTTAAAATCAGATTGGCATTTCTTTTTTCTCCAAATGTAGAATTAATACGCATTTTTTAATCATTAGTGTAATTTTCAGGATGATACTTTTGTTCTTTTGGCTGTTGAACTGTTACGGCTGCTAGTAACCCTTCAAATTGTTTGCTTCATTCAAGCATTCTTTTTTGAATAATTCATTAGGCATTATTATCCAAGCGTGGAACACCTCATTTAGCACTGGTGATCTTTTCCTTATGTGTAGCTGACAGGCAATCAAAGTTTTTATCAGTGCAGAAAATTTGCAATTCAGAAATGTAGTTGCAGCAATTAGTAGCTATCAGGTAGCATAGGAAGGACAGCTTCATAAAAAGAGAGAGTTGAATGAGCTCAACTGATGTTAGCACAAAAGTAATGGATAAAACTAACCAGCTGTTTCTAAATTTACCAAATGGAACATTCCTTTTTCTCAGAGTAGAAGCTTTAATTAACTTTGTGTTATGTGTGGCTTCACAAAAGGAGAAGTGGCTAGGTGACAGAATATCCCTCTTTCATTGCCCTTCGCTTAATTTTGTAACTGTATTAAGATGCCCTGCCAATGTATGGCTTGCTTACTCTCACTGCAGGACCAGCTTCCAGGCTTTCTCTTTGCTCACCTTCCTACAGCAGAGTAATAAGTTTTTTAAAAATGCACAGCAGCTTCATTCCATCTCTCTCATTGATGCTGCAAATCCTGAGTTCTTTATGCTGCTGCGAAAAGCTCGCTGAAGTTTAGGCAGCTGAGGTGTTTCAGTGAACACTCTGAGTGAACTCCCAGTGTGGCTGGCTGTGGTGATTCTCAATCTGAGAATCCAAAGAAACATTTCTAGGAAACAAGACGAGAGAATGGGCTGTGGAAGCAGGAGAAAATAGTAAACTTCTAATTTCATATTGTAGTGAATATTCCAGCTCATCCTATATTACAGATCAGGGGATGTTTATAATGGCTTTCAACTTTCCACTTTCCCGAATGTGACTCAGACCTTACTGGGTCAGAGAGATGCATGAGTGAGACTTACCACTGGTGTGCTCGTTAGAGGCCTGGAGGAAACCCAGACAGTGGTCTCACTCCTGGGATGATTTATCTGTTGGTTTGTTTTCAGGACTTAACTTCAAATGAATGTTATCCTCGGGCTGCTAAGGGGACCCCAAGTACCCGTGTTCTCTTGGGTGCTTTAATTGCTTTGTGACTGAAAAAATGTCACAGCCTCATCACCTGCTCTTAGCATGCTTTAAAGTGAGTGCTCCCTGTTCTTTCCACGGACAAGAAAGAAAAGCCTGAAGAACCTTATTTGAAGGAGGCACTGGAACCCCAGCAGTTCTGCCTACAGCCCCAAACAGGGCAGCTGGCCACGGAGAGGAGCAGGCATGAGAAGACACCCCAGGGGCTACCCCTGAGCAACAGGCTGTGCAGCAGCGCTGGAGGCCTGGGGGGCAGAGCCCCCTCTCAGGTCCCTCACCTTCACTGCCCACTGCAGAGGCTGCAGCTGCCCAAGAGCATTCATTAGAAATCAAGTATGGGAAATCCTGTGGCTCCAGGGCTTCTGTCTTGTCTTACGTTGTGAAATTTCACCAAAGCTCTTTTCCTTTACAGTGCTACTTGGACCTTCAGTGCCCAAGTGAACATTCAGAGTGCAGAACAGCCGAATTGCTTCAAGAGCAAGAAGGTCGTCGGAGCAGGGCACTACATCAATTACTTCTGTATCACGATGATGGATACTGTGAAAACTGAGGGGAAATGCAGGGATTTTTTTGCGGTGCTATTTGGAAGCATTTAAAAACTCCTCTCTGTGTACTTACTGCTGGTCTGCTGTATTCAAGCAATGCTTTTAAACACCAGTATCCAGCTACACATGGGGACCGTGAACATTATTTTATCCATTGTGCTATCTGCTTCCTTTTAGTGAGATGAAACGATGCCATGTTTCACATACTGTTCCTTCCCATGACAGCAGCCACAGGGCTCAGGAAACTGCTCAGAGCAGCGTGGGCTGTCTCCAGCAAACGCTCCCATCTGGGGAGGCACTTGGGAAGCAGAGGGAGGCAGGTGTGCAGCTGCCAGCCCCCAATCCCCACGGGGAAAACTCTGCATTCCCAGCAAAAGGAACCTCCTGGCATGCTCTCCCATCTCAGGGGTCTGCTTGGCCTTTTGCTGACAGCATAATTTTTTTAAGGAGTCTCAGAGTCTGACATCTCTGTTTGCGACCCTTTTTTCCTAAGCAATATTAATAACTGCTGCGGGTCTGGCAGGTGCAACGTCCGCTAATTGTGTCTGCATCGCCAGGCCTTATCCTAACAGCCCTCTAACATCTGCATTCCTACCTGGGCAACGAAGAAACATCCATTTATCCTAGACAGAGTGCGCTGCTCACTCACCAGCTCTTGGCCAACAACTCCCCATCAAGAAGAAACATATAGTTAGGAAATTTGCCTGAGCCATCATAGACCTGGAAAAACTCACTGGCGTGTCTGATGGAACTGAATAGAATTTACCAGTTTGAGTTATGGCTTACATCACAAGCACACCTGAAGTACCTTTCTAAGATGAACCAAGAGACATCTTCCTTGAAGAGGTAGCAATAGTTGCTATCCACTTGTCTGACATGGCCATGCTCACCGAGGGGGTAGAAGACAACACGGTGGGAATCCACAGTGAGCAGACACTGAGCCAGGTGGAGGTAAGTCTGGGCTGATGAGCTGCTGTATGGGTGAACTTCCCATCCCTCGCAGGCCAGTGAAGCGTGCCTAATGTGACACTGCTTACTCATCCCTGGTGCTGGGTACTTACTCCCTTGCTTTTTGTGAAATGAAATGAGATTCTGAGAGCACGTTTTCTTTGTGAAAAACAAACAAACAAACAAACAAAAAACCTCCCTGTGGTCTCTACCACAACTAGCCACTAAATTAAGTAGCCATTTGAAATATTAATATATTAATTACAGATAATCGGTACTAGATTTGTCTCCCTACTGGTTCTCTCTACCAGCAAATGCTGAAAAGCTTCTGAAATCTCATGTTATTCTTGATGTCACAAGTATATGGATTTTAAAGTCAGGAAAAGCTACAGAATCTTCAGGAAAGTAGACAGATAAATCTCATAGTTGACAATCTTGAGATTTTTCTTACCCAAGACTTAAAATTCTCATCACTTGCATTTAAATGAGGTAGTATAGATCATTTGGATTGTGAACTAATGAGTGTTGTAAGACTGAAAGGAATTGACCTCCTGAGCACCCTGGTTTTGCTGAAGAATGAAGTTAGACCTGAAGTATAGCTCCTAGGTCTTTTGTTTTTTGTTTGTTTTACTATTTTTCTTTGTCATTAATGAAACCAATATGACGTAACAAAATTGAGATTCGATAGTGAAACACAAGAGTGAAGGAGAATTTATATGTATAACCACACCATAACAATTGGGTCTTTTTCTTTTAATTCTGTTTCAGTTGCTACACAAGTTCCCAGGTTAGAGGTAAATATTTTATGACATGTCAGAACTCAGCTTGATGCTTTTTCAGAGCTGTATAGAACAGGTTCCAGCTCTAAAATGTCTCCAGCCAAAAGCCTGAGATCTGATCTCAATCAGGCCATGAGCCTTGGATCTTGAAAATTAGCAGGAAAACCTGCAGGAACGGGTGAGATTTCTTTTTGAGATTTCTAGTGCCCCCAGACATTTACTGGAAATAATTCGAAAACTTTCTAGTTTCTCGGAGGAAAAGTTTTCTAGCAAATAAAGTTAGAACATTTCTGAGCTGTCAATCTTATTTCTGATTCACACATTCACACTGAGTCAAGTAATTCCTTATGTTTAAGCTCAGGCCCTAGTCCAGCTCTTCGAACAGTGAGTGCTGCACAACCTCACAGCCCCTCATGCTTGCTAATGCTATCCCAAATCTCTTGGAAAAGGGCAAAGTGATTCTTGGGTCTGTCCTAGGGTGTATAGTCCTAAATCTGTACTTCTGAAGTATGAAGCCCCCACTGCAAGGTGGCAGTTGTAAGTGCCAATAGGTTGTGTTTTGTTGTTTTTGTTTTCTGAAACTCTCCGCTTCCTCTTTCTTTGGTGGAGGAAGTGGTTGTGTGCAAGTATTAGTCAACATATCTCTGTTTATTATTGTTATTATTTTGGCAGAGGTTGGTCTGGATTTCACTCCCACCTGGGTGTGGAGATGTCAGTCCGATGATTTGTCCTCTGAAACTGAACCAAACCCTCTGATAAATGCTACAGCTATGGGGAAGAAGTTCCCTGGCTGGTCAGAAGTTTTGGAGAAGTTTAACTCAGGTGAATCTGCTGGCCAAGAAGTGCAGTGCACTTCTCCTAAGTTTTTCTGACAATTAAGAAGAGGCCCTGTTCACTGAGGTCATCCCTGAACAAGCAGAGGATGAGAGCAAAACCACCAAATGCTTGCTTCCCCAAAACTACTGTGTAAACATTCCCACGCCCAAGACATACCTTTCCATCTGGTCTCACGTTTTTTTTTTCTAAGGGCGGTTTCTTTCTTCTCTAATTATTTTTTCACAAATCAAAGGAAGACATTATACAGTCAGAGAGCATTAATCACCTTACATAACTTCACAGTAGTGAAAAGTAAAGACAACACACAATAAGTAATAAAACAAATAAGGTTTGATGATGTGTGTGTGGAAAGAACTGCAAGGCAGAGAAATTGCTCTGGATGTGTCACCGCTTTCTCAGGTGTATCATGGAAGTATAAGGGAAGCCCTCTCACCTCAATGTTGTCTGAAGCACCTGAGATGTAATCCATCTAAAATCTAGCAGAACAACCATTTATATATCACTAGAAATGTATTGCTTTGTACATAAAGATTTGAGAGGTAAATGAAGCAGGGAAAAGCAGTAAAAAGTCTTTAAGAAATGAACTGCTAAGCACATGCTTCCCACCCAGCATGGCTTTCATGCCAACAGCACTTTTAATAAGACTTCACTGGAACACAGGAGCAGCCATAAAGGTTCAGAGCAAGGCTTATCTCAGCATCCTGTCTCCAGCAGTGGCCCTAACAAGTGCCTGGGGTAGAGTAGGAGCAGGGTATGCATATATGATGCTTCTACTTGACATTACTTTCCTCCTGGAGACTGGTTTTGATTCAAGTGCTCCCCCGAGTCTAATGCAATTTGTCTAAGTGCTCTCAATAGGGCTCTTTCAAGTTCTTGTTCATTCTGCTCTTAAATATATGTAAACTTTCTAAACCCACAACATCTGCTGGCAAGGAGATCCATAGGATGAGCAGAAACTTTTCTCTCTTTTGGAAAAACAAAACAACACAAAACAAAATTCAAGCTGTCTGGAGACTTCCTTTGATAACTTCTGAAAGAAGAATTGTTGTGAACAGTTTCAATAGGACACCTAACTCTTAACTGACAAACAATATTGCAAAAATCACACAGGGTTTCTTTTTTTCATTTCATTTCAGTATTGATACATCACCAAATATATATCCTTAGGTTTCACCTGTGTCTTGAATGAGAAACGTCAATGGATTCCAGACATGTTAGTAGCTCACTAAATATTAGTAGCGTTATTATAAAACACCCAGATTACTGGTGGGTCTAGATACACATTTTAAAGAAGGCCCACTCCCTTTTGAAATTGCCTGTCATTTGAATACAACATTTTTGGCGAGTGCCTGGTTAGGCCTTCAGCAGGCAGTATATGGCAATAGGTCTTCATCAGCAAGTGTGATGAAGTTAGTGCTGTTCAGCCAGAGACAGGAGCTCGTGGCTCCTGAAACCCAATTAACTGAAAATATGCCTTGCGCATTGCTAATAAGGGAGGGAAATGGTGCCACTAGACACTGGCCTCAGCTCCCTAGCTGGGAGTGTGTTGGGAGGCGCAGACAAATTTGTTGGTGCTTCACAGTGACGAAGGCAAATAAGGTTATTGAGTTGGTGGTCTGTGAAAAACGAATAGAACTAGATTTGGTCCAGAAGTTAGAACAACACATGGATGAAACATTTTAGGTGCTGATACAAAACACGTTTAGCTTTGTATTTATTTTTTGTATATAAAACAAATTGTAGATCTTCCATATGTGATTGTGCTCACCTGTTTTGCTTCACATTCAAGGAGCTTCGTGAAGAATTAAGGAGTGTGACCATGATTCTTACTGAGACAAGAGTAAGTGCCTTGTCATTGAGCAATCTAATTATTAACTTGCAATTGTATTAGAATATTCCCACATATTCAAATTAATAGGGGTTTATAAAACTTCCTGTTGTAGCCATGTATTTGTAGCATTTGCCTCCAAAGTGCTATCAATAGCTCTTCCCTTGCTCTGTTATTTGGTGCTTTGATTAGAGCAGGACAAATGCTCCAGCAAGTGTCAAGCCTTACTGCTTCTCTGCTCTTTTTGGAACTACTGTGAAATTGGTCCTAATGCTAAAGAGAGAGCACAACACACTAAACCACAGGCATGTAGGAACAGCACAATGTGTTGTCAGCTATGGGAAAGACAGAAAGCCTATTTTCAAAACCTTGTGAATAGGTTAATGCTGTTGCTAGGAAAAGATTTGCCCTTTTACACATCTGAAGGAAGGTAATGTTGACAGTAAGGAGTAGAGGACTAGCAAGATTTTAAGTTTTTGTGTGACTTTTATTTCTGAGAAAGAAAGGGCATTGGCAACAACAGCTGCCTGTAGCACAGCTTTCCCTCCTATTTTTTTTTTTTTTTACACTTGACTTCTAATATGGATTCCAGGCATGATTCAGCAAACAGGGTGAAGAAGATTTTTACAGACATGGACTGGCACAGTATTAGATAAAAAGAAAAAAAAAAAAAAAGGAAAACAAAACAAAAGAAAAAACTCTGGAATAGTATAATGGGCTTTCTTTATCCAATGCATATAAAATATGGATCTAAACAAACACGCATAAACCTTAATTTAGAGGAGTTTTATTGGGTTTTATTGGGCTCTTGTTTTAAGTGCAGAGACGTTTGCTGGGAAGGCAGATATGGTGTAATGAGGCTCGCTGGGCTAACTCAGGGAGGCTCCAAACTCACCTCTAGGCTCAAAATGAAAATTACAAAATCACTAATGCGCATTATCTGGAGGTTCATTTTGCTGTTATTTGAGTACATGACCAAGAAACAGAGAATGATTTTTGTGATCAAGAAATGCCAGAAATGGCACTGACAGCTGCAGTACTTTTTGCCTCTATCTTAAACGCTCCCTTTCTAAATCTGGGACAACATTTTTAAACATGAGAAACAGATTTTTAAAGACAACACTAAAACCTCAGGAGTTCATCTAGCTTATCCTCATGCCTCAAGAAAAGACAATCCTTTCTAAACTGTGTATGCTATATTGAAACACGTGTTTACACAAACTATTCACCTTAGGTGGGCAACTATGAGCGTCCTGTTATGTACTAAAATTGAATGCACACTGGGCAAACGTAAGTACATAAAGATGGGGGAAAAAAGAAAAACACAAAAGAAGGAAAGGAAAGGAAGGAAGGAAGAGAGAGAGAGAGAGAGAGAGAGAGAGAGAGAGAAGGAGAGAAAGAAAGAAAGAAAGAAAGAAAGAAAGAAAGAAAGAAAGAAAGAAAGAAAGAAAGAAAGAAAGAAAGAAAGAAAGAAAGAAAAGAAAGAAAGAAAGAAAGAAAGAAAGAAAGAAAGAAAGAAAGAAAGAAAGAAAGAAAGAAAGAAAGAAAGGAAAGAAAGAAAGAAAGAAAGAAAGAAAGAAAGAAAGAAAGAAAGAAAGAAAGAAAGAAAGAAAGAAAGAAAGAAAGAAAGAAACTTCTGATGTAGAAACTTGATCAGCGTAAGAGTGACAGATTATTTTTTTCAGCCGGTTCTGAGACTTGGTAGCTCTTATATTTTAGCATATGATTAGAACAGCTTACATTTGGATATTGTTGAAATCTAATGGGCAGTGGATAATCTTCAGCAATTTAAGTGAGAATTGAAATGATGAACGGCTCCTTTTGTTGAAATGGTAGCACTGTGTTCCGTGTTACTGGTAGAAAGAATTTATACAGCTGATGAGAGCAATACCATATTGACAGCAACATTAGAAAGAAGCCTGTAAATTATGGATGGCAGAACAGACCTTCATAAAGCAGCGTTTTTCTTTTTATAGATTTAAATCTCCAGAAGCTTGAGCCCAGTGGCCATACTTTCTCCTCATCAACTATAGTAATCAAAGACTTTTCCTATCTACTTCAAAAAAACAGCAACAACAAACAAAAAAACAAAAATTTAAAATGGCAAGGTCAGTCTGGGCATTTTTCAGTACCAGGTACATCCTCTGATGGTCTAGGAGATCCCAAATTTATTCATTTTTTTTCATCTGGAACTGGCAAAGAAGCAGTAGAGGAGGGACTTAGAGAGAATGAAGAGCGCTGGTGATGTGCACAGGGATGTGAATGTAGCTACCATTTCCACACTAAAGTTTTAATAATGCTTTCATTTTCTCTTAAGATTGTCAGAAATGGAGACTCATCCCTTGTGATCCCTGTGTTAATTGTGCTGTTTATGATAATAACTTTCTTGATTATTTTGGATGATTTGAGTTCTGAGACTTTTCTCATATATATGTGAGTGCATCTGCATGTTTTAAGATATGAAAATTGCTCTGGTGTATTCTTGTTAAATTGCATGGTAATAACTATAACAATATCCCACATAAATTATGACTGTGGAGACTTACCTACTTGTCCGTGCCTCAGCTAATTATATTTCACCCCCATTCACTTTTTTCATGCTGTCGCTTCGGATGTGTATTTTTTGGTTCTCTAGCTCTGCAGTAGCTATAGCACGTTCCCTCATAGCAGAGTGGGTTACAGTTACAGGGGGAAGACTTGCTGGAGTAAGTGAACTGAAGTGAAAGACATTTTAGTCTCTTGACACACTATCCTCAAGTAATTGTATAGTAAGCACTATATTTTTATGAATAAGTATTTCCAACGTATAGTTCAAATGCCCCAAACCGGGCATATCTGGGGAAAGCTTTGGTGCAGAGGCAGTCTGGTACAGGCCAGACTCATTGCCTCCTTGTTTTGCAGGGCCAGGCGTGCATGAGTGTAAAGCCCAGTGTGAGATCCGTGCTCTCTGGACTGTGCATGGGGTGGAACAGGCTGCCCAGAAGGGCAAATCCTAAAACCTGCATTGCCCCTATTGAGGTCCTGGCAGTAAGCAGCTGAACCACACGGGCTGGGATCCTGCTCAGACTTGAGAGCTTAGCTGTCCAGGTCTGCACTTTTAAAATACATCAGCTTATTAAGCTTCATATTGAAGACTCTTGATACAAGAGCACTTACCCAGGAAGTGACTAACATGAATTCAAGTCCTTCCTCCATCCAGAAACATCCGAACTGTTACCCCCAGGATGGCCACCAAACTGAGGGACCGCTGAACTTCTATTTATTTTTAAAAGCAATTTACCCTTGAAAGGAACATTCTTCTAGACAACATTTGGCTCCATTTTTTTATTTATTTTTTTTGGGGTGGGTGGATGTGTTCAGAGAGCAGCCTTGCTTGGTAGAGCAGCTCTGTGGGAAACGGCAGGGCTGGCCACACATCTTCTGAGGCCTCAGAGAAGATGAGGTTACGTTTTCCCCTGTGCCCATGCCTTCTGGTTTGTGTTGACCCAGAGGAGCAGTGCTGTTATTCAGAGACATCGTTACTGAAAAGCTATTTTTGAATAAGTTTTTTTTTTAACATTCTAGAAGGTGCCATGATACCAATGTGCAGTAAGTTGCATAGCGAGCTGTTAGCATGATAAGAAATATAAGTACCTTCACTGTGCATGCCTCACTTCACCACTTAGATTTCTGCCATTTCCATTTTTCCCTTTCCGAAGCATTTATAGCTCTCTGTTATATCCCATTTTATATTGCGTATCCTTCTCTCAGAAGTAATGAGAAAAAATTAAAACTCCTCAACAGGAGGAGGATTTTGTTTGTCAAAACATTTCTCAGCTTGATAAACAATGAGGTATTTCAGTCGAATTTAAAGCCTCAATTTCCCAAAATTTTGCCAGTTCTCCTGGTGACATTGTTACTGTATTAACCTTTCTATTCTCTCTCTGGCTTCTTATACTGTCAGATATTATCAGAGTCGCTAAGCATCTCACGCATAAAATCAATAGCAAAAGTAAAATCTCTACAGGGGTTCATAGTCTCTGGCAATGCTCCCTTTTCACTGGTAAAATTTTTGCTTGAGTCAGGGCTTTTTGTTTGATTCGAGGAGCAGAGAGGGGAGCTGCTAAGGAATGAATGTGATATTCGAATAGCGTGAGCTTCACCCATGACAAAAAGGACATCCCGGCGGCACACCCTGAAGGCACCCCAGGGTGTCCCCGTGCCCTGTGGGGTGGGTGTCTGCGTACCCACAGCCCGAGGTGACGTGGCCAGCCCCAGGCTCAGGTGGGAGCAGTGCCTGCAGCTGGGCTGGGTGGCCCAGCCCCGAGGCAGTCAGTGTAACCCTCTGCTCGAACCATTGCCTACGTCTGGCTTCCACACCTTCCCCTGAAATGCTGGATTTCGGTTGCATTGGGCACTTCTCTTTGTTTCGAATCCCCTCTCAGCTGTCTGTTGAAGCACTTCGTGTCTCGATTTGCCTCCTCCACACCTCTTTGCCATGTTTCTCCCCTCAGGAGTCTCTTTTTCAGAATAAATAGATGCTGTTTAGCTTCTCCTCATATGGAAGCACTTCCATACTTCAGATCATCCTCATCTCTCTTGTCAAAAACCTATTGCTACCCCCTTTTTTACATGGAGAGACCAGGAGTGCAATGAATTACCTCAGAATGGATGCACCAAGGTTTTAAGAAGTGGCATAATGATGTTTTCTGTTTCTCATATAATGTTTTCATTTTTCCTTGAGCAGGGACACTGATGAACCTCACCTTAATAATGTCACCAATGTCACTGTAGAGTTTTCTTTTGTATTGTCATTCAGGTTGCATTTTAGAAAGGAAGAAGTATTTTTAGTAACACGTGAAGCATAAAAGCAGGTGCTGCATCTTTCAGTTTCACAGTTTAACCCAAATGGCTTTCTGTGTCATTAGCTTCATGCAGTCCTGCTGAAAAGAACTATAAACTACGATCTAAGCTAGTTTTTTTCCACATAAAATTTCCAGCAGCAGCATATGTGCTTGTCATGTAGCTGGGGCCGATCCAAACCGTGCCCAAGTGCTCTGGATCGGGTCGTGCCCACGGTTCCCCTGCAGTGCTGTGCTCGTGAGGAGAGCAGCCTGAGGGCTCCTGGTTATTCCCTGATGTTTGCCAGCCCCCTCCAGCAGTGTCAGCACGGTGGAGTTTGCAAGCAGCAGTAGGTCTCAGGGTGGTGCCGACTTGCTGCTGGTGGCAGGTATCTGTGTGGAGGCTCCTGTCGCGGTGATGGTGTCCACTGAGGTGTGAGCTGACACCAGCACCCATTTCTCATGCAGTCACTCCCATAAAACAAGCTCCATTGCAGATGCAATTTCCAACAACAACACTGATTTAGAATACCTCAAATTTTGGTGATCCAACCTAAAAGGAAACTGATTTTACAGACATCGCGGGCTCTTCACCCCTTGAAAACAAGTGTTAGCTGTGTCAGCTTGGGGCAAACTTGGGGCTGCTCTTCTGATGCTGGGGACAGCTGCCCCTCTGGCTAGGGCAGCAGCTACTGGTATTTGCTCTTTTATTGCTAGGGCCAGAGCAGGCGTACTTCAGACAGATCAGAAAAATTGAGACATCAGTTTGTACTGCTGATTGGCAGGTTTTGCTTTTGCAATACATGCGTTAATTCCAGGAGAATATTTCTGTGGTTCCTCGGGATGTTTTACAAGCAGTTACCTCTGATTGATTTCCTTGCTTTCCCACTAACTTGCACAAGAAAAGTGTAGCACATGCTGATGCTACAAAGTTTGAACTTGGGTTTGCAATAGCAGTGTTCATTCACCATTATTTTGTTGAAGCAATGTAAAAAGACGAGGCTTAATTTGTGAAATGGGCCATCTGCTCCGTACAAACCACGTAATAGAATGCACAACTATTTCAATTAATATAGTAAAGTATCTTTAAGCAATAGGGAGTGTTGTGGGTGTTTTTTTTTTTTTGTATTTCTGACTGCAGAAGATGTCATCATCCTTTGCTCTAATTATTCTTGATTTTACCTCCTCATATTTTCATTTAAAGAAAAGGAATGACAACTTGTCTCACTGGGAGCAAAGTTTTCTCATTGATGGATCAGTAATAATTAGACAAAATGGTACTGCAAACTCCAGCAGACAGGATATCTCCATTACAGAGAGTTATGTTGTCATTCCTTTGACCATCCTCCCATCAATCCATCCATCAACAAATTAAAGTTGGCTAAAGAGCCACTTATCTTGAATGCTTTTCACTGTGATTGCCATCAATCTAGATAAATAAATATTTTCCCTAGGCAGAGTTTACATATTTAACCATGTTTAGGAGACAGTTCCCTTGCTACTGATATATCCAGCAAATTGCACATGCTTTTGCTCTGTTTCCTGATTCACCTCACCCACACATTACACCTTCATCAAACGAACCCTCCTCCCTCTGCCTCCATTTGGCTCGTATTTAAAGATCGGACAACTAGGATGAAGTTGCATTAAAACTGGCAGTCTAAAAAAAGTCTAGAAATTGATTTTATTCCATTAGGTTGGAAAAAAGCCTAGAGCTCTATGCAAGACGTGCACCAATAATGCATCAAATATTTAAGTGAAATCAAAAATAAAAGGCAAAGCTTTCTCAACAAGCCTGCTTTGAGGAATATGGCCACGCTACTGCATCTGACTTTCATAATTTAAACCATGATACCATAAATGACTCTGAGGCTTCATGATGAACATAAACAATGATATGAGCAGAATTATATATGCTATCTAATAAATATGTATGTGCCAGTGAATACACTGTTAAAGATATTACTTTATCCCTATTATTTATTTTTCACTTAATTGATACATAGAGCGGTTCACACTCTGCCTGCTGCCTATCAGACACACGCAAAGGAACAGCGGTCTTACTTATTAGCATTAATGTATGCCTGGTGCTTTTCAAAAGACACTCACATGCACACATGCGCGTAGAAGGGGTGAAATTCCCCTCCTCCTGAAGTCAATAGGCTACTTACCATGGCTGTCAGTAATGATGGGGGCTGTTCCTAAAGCTACCCGTTAGTAAATCAAAATATGACTGAGAACAAATGCGCTGCTGTGGGCAAAGCTCGAGAGTTGTTAGGGGAGCATGAGAGGAATAATAACCTGATATTTCCTGTTGATCATTAAGGACAACTTGTCTTTCCTTCTCTGATACCTGGCAAATGTGACAGCTGGAACTGGCCAAGGGCTGACGGGCTCAGCTTTCAGGTTGCTGTTGTGTGGGCAGGACCCGAGCCATGAGAGCAATGCATATCTGCAACACAGTTGGCATTGAACAGCTTCCTGGTTGCAGGCTTTGCCCCGTGATGCAATCAAAACAGAAACAAGAGAAGATGGGACTTGCAAATCATGGCTTATCCCGAGCACAGAAGCATCTCTGAAACTGCCCTGCCAGACGTTGGTGCACACCCTGCTCCCCTGCTTGCTCCTCACACCCCGTGGGTGCTCGTTCAGCCTGGTGATGCTCCGTGGGGAATCACTGGGGAGGCCGCGTGCTCCCTGATCAGCGCAAGTGGCTCCTGCTGCCCAGCAGGCAGGTCACTGCCACCATGCCTGCAGCGTACTGCCAGCAGGTTTGCATTTCCCAAAGGCAGGAGGTGGCACGGCTGGGCCATAAAAGTCATCACGGCCAGAGTGATGGAAGAGGACAACTCAGTGAGGGCTCCTTCCCTGTCGGCTGCGACCAAGCAGACGTGGCAAGTAAATAGCATAACCTGTCCTTACACCTGTCTCTCCTCCTGTTTGCACGACCTCAAGGCAGAGGTTTGCTGTGACATAATGAAAAAGATGCAACTTCTCCACCCTTTTAATAGGTGCAGTAAGTTAGAGGCATCTTCCTGTCCTCTGCCATTGTAAATCTGTCCCGCATGTATGGGAGAGGGATGAGATGCTGCCCGGGGCTTGGCTCCTGCTGCCTGCCCAGATGCTGAATCTCAGCCACATCTTCAGTGCTGATATCCTGACCAAGCTCTTCAGGTGCCAGCGTGGATGGCTTCGTACTTGTTGCTGAAGGAGACCTCAGCAGAAGTCGAAGGTGGGTAAGATGGCTGAGCCGATGGCGCAGGAGTGGCCTCCATCTCTTAGTGCTTGATTTCCTCATCTTAGCCCTGCATAAACACTACTTCTTTGCATTTATTTATACTCAAGTTTAAGTGCCTGTGCAAATTATAGCACAGACAGCCAGAACAGAAATGAGGCATTTAAATGGTAAATAAACAGTGCCTGTGCATGCTGGTGCTTTTATAAATAATACCCCCTTTTAAGCCTTATTCTCTGCCATACAGGAATGTCACTTTTCAGAACATCTGAACCCACAAACATCACACATCAGTCTCTCTCTATGCTTATTTAAAGAGCATATCAAACTATTTCTGCAAGCCAAAAGGACTAAATTATCCATGAATTCTAGATAACCATCCTTAACCCAGAAAATGTCAACAGTTTTCTATAATAATTGTCCCAGCCGCAGCAGCTATGACGTTTGGAGTGCCTCTCATAGGAGGTGGGCGAGCCATACACGTCTGGGAGAGCTCTCAGCTCTGAGCATGTTGTGTGTTCGTACCCTGTTACATATGGTGCTCTGCACGTATCTGTCTGCCCCTGTGACTGTGTGGTGCCTTTGCTGCCTCCACTGTGTTGTGTTGTACCTCGAAGGGTAAGATTTGAAGCTCCTACCCTTATTGCTCCATTTATTGCCACGTAACAAGTCCTGTAGCAGTTCTTGGCTGGCCTTTGCTGCTGTTCACTAGAATGCAAAGCAAATAAAGCCTTCTCCCTTGCTTTCTCCTTTAACTCCTGGACTTCTTTCTGTGAGTTCTGGATTTAGAGCCACCTTCCTGATGTATTTTTATTGTAGTGCTTACAATGAAGACTTACATACTTCTACCAAATTCTTCCTGATTCAGTAACTACTGCCCACACCTGCCTACCAGGAGACATCACCCAGATGCATGGCAGTGAAGATACAGGTGGTTCCCTTGCACATTCTCGCCTATTTCAGGGCGTGCAGCTTCAAACAGCAAACCTCCATGGATGAATTACAGACTGATGAGGAAGCACTGACCTTACAGAAAGGCGTTCCTCATCCTTGGATGCAGAGCACAGAGAATGCCATCACCCAGTGCATGGATGGAGCTGCATTGGCTCTGAAGTACGTGCTAAACCTTCCCTGAAGTTAGCATCAAAGGAAAGCACGTTTATGGCACATGTGCAAGTGGGAAGGAAAACCAACACAGCCCAACTGCCCTCTGTGCACCTCATGCCAATGCCCAGTCTTCTCAGGAGCCTGAGCGTGGGTGGGAATGGACGTGGAGGTGGAAACAACCATGGGCCCTGCTGGGCGCTGCTCCAAGCATGCTGGGGAGGTGCTTGCGGGGTGGCACGGGGAGGCTGGCATTGCTCTGGACCATGCAGCACACGTCCAGCAGCTGAATAGCATTGTCCCTGTCTGAACCTGTCAGCTTGCCAAACGCTGGGTTGCTCTAAAATCTTAACGGCCATAAGGGAAGTGCAGATTGCAAATTCTTTGCAGCATGAGTGTATGCGGTCTTTTTTGTCGAATCCTCAGAATGTGGTGGTGGGTTTATTGTAGATGCTGTTTTGCCATAAGACTGTAAGATGCAGAACTGAGAAAAAAAAAATTGAATAGTGGGTGAAAAGGACTGAGGCAAAACACATGAGTGTTATCCAGTCTCCTCCTAATGTGGTCTCTCAGAGTGGATAATAATATAAACATTCATCCATTAGAAAAAAACTACCCTTTACTGCCCCCCATTAAATACATTGGCAGTCCTATTAAAATACAAGTCAGATTTGTGTTTAATGATCTTGAAAGGAAAGTAATTGCTTGAGTATTACCATTCAAATGTTCTTGCAGCAGCATATAATATTTACAGTCTGAGCGCCACTTCTGAGTGCTGCACGGCGCTGAAGATTGCCCAGCCTCTTCAGGGGAAGAGCCTGCGTAGTGGTGAACTCTGGTACAGAAATGATATGCTAGCTGAGCCTGTGAGAAACAGCTAAGCAATGGGCTGCGTAATTTTTCAATTTTACTAAGCTCTTTAAAGAAAAGCCTTCAAAAACCCTGTACCTACTGCAAAGGCAGGGCTTGAGCGCTGCCAGTGCTTGCTCAGGTGAGGAGCTCTGGTGTTGCTCCCCTGAGCAAGCTCCTTGTTTCATGACCATTTTGTGCCAGCATCAGACACAAAGTCATGCTGAGAACTGTGATATTTTGCTATACCATTTTAACCCCTGACAGTATCTTACAAGGTGAAAACATCAGAGATGGTTGTATTCAACTACGGTGTATATTTTTTGTGGGAATATCCTCAAACCAAAGCTCATTTTGTCAGAGGAAGAGTGGAATGTGAAAGATTAAAAATATATATATATAAAATAAAAAGAGGAAACAAAAGATATTTTGTATTACGTTTATTTGTACAAGTATGTCAAGCATAGGCATGGAGAGCATTTCATAAAGCATAGAGAGTACTTCATAAAGCAAGCAGCAAGTGTGCCACAAAATATATCAGAACTCTGATGAGAAAAGCAAGTTATTTGTCGTTTTCCCTTTTCTCATCTGCCTTGTCTACCAAGGTCTTTGTCCCTCAGGCTTCAGGAGTGCCAGTGAAGTCCTGGGCCAGCAAGGTCTGCCTCCTGCTCTGAGTTTGTACAGGGGGCGGCCTGGGGAGGCCACAGGCACCACCGAAAGTCTTTCACCCACCTATAAATGAGATGAGTTAAAAATATTAACAAACTCAAAACAAGTAAGGCATTAATTACATTTTGTTGGATATGCTGGTTCCCTGAATGACAAGCCTGCCATAGTGAATCAGCAATGAAGTGGTGGATGAAACACTGCAGACACAGTGGTTCTGATTCCCTTTTACCTTAGAAAAAAAAACATAAAGCAGCTGTAAAGGTAATTCATGCTAAATCCCAGGGCAATGCCAGGAGCCTTAGCACAAATCAGAATGAAACTTTAAATCTCTGAAAGTGCTGTAAAATGCCTCCGTGCCTCTCCATGAACAAACACAGAGAAAGAGAGAAGCAGAGACAGAGAACCAGGAAAAAGGAAAGCATTTCCCATTTATGCAGACGGGAATAGCAGGGATGGGCAGGTAGACCCTCTGAGTACCCAGGCATGCAAGGTTACGTAGAAGGTACGAGCATCACTGCATATGCATATATCAACCAAGACTTTAATGCATGCCAATAGCAGTCTTGCCGTGTGCCATGCAGAAGCAGCTTTGCAAGCCCCTTTTCTGACCTGAGAACCAAAAATCAGCACCCACGTCTGACTCACTTCGCTCTGCCAATTAGTACAGCTTTGAAGGAGGATGCTCCAGAAATCCAAAGCACTAATAGTGTTTTCTCTGGATCTTTTTCAATCTTTCACCAGTGAAGTGAAAAATGTGATTGTGCTGAGAAATCTGGAATTTCGCTGAGCTCCTCATTTCAGTTTTCTGATTGGCGTGGTTTAAATTTCAAGCTGGGACAGATCAGGTACAATCAACAAACCCAGGGAAAAAATGCACCGACGCAGTTTTAACATGACTTGCCTCAACTTCAGGTCAACTAAACAATACATGGGGATGACACAACACTTTGCTCTTGAGAGCTCGCACAAAGCTCTTGCATTGTTGTTGCAGTTGGAACTGGGTGTTATTCAGGCTTGGTGACCAACTGGTGGTGCTAATGCTTCATTGGATGGGAGGTGAAGGAGGGTTCATTACCTCTCACTAAATATGTACATGCATTACACAAACCCTCTGCAAATTACAAAGCAGCTTTCACAAGCCTTGCAATTAAAGGATTCGGCTTGATTTCAGAAAGACACTTGCAGGAAGCAGTTACACACATATATTCCAAAATTTCATATGGCAGCACTTAAATCACAATGGCTTTGAGGACCAGTCACCTGCTTAGGTCGCTTGACGTTCAGTCCTCAGTGACTGCATGAAGGTTTTGTGTGTTCTCCTGTATCTGTGGTATAATGTTTTTTGCCTGGGAGGGGGATTAGATACTAACTTGTCTGCAGAGGGCTATGAAGCAGTAAAGCACCAAGCCTGGGTCTGAGAGACAGTCACACTCAGAGCCAGCCAGGGTGGCTGATAAACCATGGTCTGAAGCATGTCACCAGCCAGATGTCACTCTGTGCTCCAAGCAGCACGGTCATTTACTGCAACAGAAATAGCCTCCAAGAACTGCAGGAGCGTGAGAAAAAAGCTGGTACTCTCATATATTTCAGTGAGGTTTAAAAGAAAGCCCAGCTACCATTTTGGGGAGGCTGCTTACTGTCTTAAAGGGTTGTATTTGGTGGCATCTTGCACCTAGGTGTTGCACTGAAAGCCACCTGTAACAAGCAGGTTTATTCCCTGAAATCATCTTCCTCTGATCAGTGCTGTGCTTCTGTTTCGATCCCAGGGCAGTGAGGCACCTCTGGGGCCAGCAGGAGTGGCGGGCAGGCGTATACAGGCTTGGTTTCCTCTTGAGGGAAACATCTGCAGGTACTACACCAATGGCCTACAGCCACCCTCAGACAAAAACATCTCAGGAACTGTTGCATTCAGTTGCTCATTTTTGGCCATTTTCTAGACAAACACACACAAAGAAAACAGGGCAGGTAGCAAGCCAGGGGTTCCTGTAAGGTCAAGCTCATGAAGGTCTCTTCCTCCTCCTCCTCCCCATAGGAAGGGGGTGTCTCTCCCCATAGGAAGGGGGTGTCAGCCCTCTACGCCTGCAGCCCAGGGGTTGCTGTCCTGGCAGCAAAGGCAGCCCAAGCAGAGAGGAAGCAAACTTCACCTGCCATCATTCGCTGTCCAGTGCATCAAATTCGGTTCTCAATGGAAAACACATCTTCCTTCTGATTGTCATTGCTTAGCTTTTGTTGGAGAACTTTTGCCTCCTGTCTCATTTAGGAAGAAGTGAACTCAGTGCCAGATTTTTAACAAAATGAAGTCTTCTTCTCTATTTTTGTTCCAACCACCTTCAAGCTCTGTTACTCTGCATGGTGGGACATGCAAATCCCAAGAGGCACACACGTGTTGGGTGTGCAAGTCAGGTAATTGCACACCCGATTGCGACGTGCAGGTGTCCAGTTAAGTGCATTCCTGGTGATCTGCACTCCTAAATACATGACCGCTGCGTAAATCACGTTGGACCATGGCCGTGTCATGCTGCTGGTGCAATGCTGATTTTATGGATGCTATGCAGCAGTGCAGGGCAGAGCAGACGGAGAGCTGGTGAAGGTACCTGCATTTCTGCATGCAGCCCTCGCCTTCTGACATTTGCAGATTTGTCCCTTAATCTCTGTGGTGCAGGATTTGCTGTCAAGAAACATTGTCTGGGATGAGCTGTTGGGATTCAGATTATCAACCAAACATTAATTATTCTGCTGACTAAACCCTCAACAGCTAGGCTAGATAATACAAATGTAAAGAAAGAAATTAGTATGAATCATGTTCTGTACTTGAAATCTAGAATGAATCATACTGTAGGAACAAAATCATATACCATAAGCGTATGTGTGCTGAGACATAACAGAGCCAGATCCTCAGCTGGGGCTGAGCCAGGTAGCGCCACTGGGCCCCAAAGGCACTTTCCTGCATTGAAGTCCCCGACCTGTGTTATTTATTCTGAGCATCCAGAGCGGGATAGCAGATAACGACAAGATCTGTCAGGTTGTGCTGAGGAAGCTAAAGCAAGAATAACAAATAAGATCTGTTAATTTTTGAAGCAGAGAACTCCTTTTTTTTTTTAATCACACTTATGCAAGAAACTGCTCAGACAGACAGAAGTAGTATAGGCCCTTAGAGAAGCAGTAACCGGTGCTTATCCACTCGCCAGGCAAAGTATAAATGCAAAAAGCACCAAAGATTTTTGAAAGAAAAGAAAGCGTGTCTGTTGTCTTTACAAGGTGAGAGGGCCCAGGTCTTCAGCTTGTGCAGCTCAGGAGGCTCCTCTGGTTTCATTACAGGTTTATATTTATATCCCGATGCCCCACGTATGGTAGAAATATCATAGAGGTTAATTCCATCATGGTGTTGTCCCTGTGTTCAACTGGGCTGGAGGTGAAGTATTTACCTTTCAATATACACAACTAAATGCTTTTAAACCCAAGCCGTGGTTCAGAATAGCCCCATAAAGAGCTAATGAGAAGAATAAAAATCAGATAGTTAAAAAAATGATGTAAGGTAGAGTCTTAATTTTTTATTATTAAATTCACAGTACATTAATTATTAAGTGTTCATAAACTTTGTTTTGTGCAATGATAAATTAATAATATCTACACAGACATGTTCTTTTACAACAGGGAGGCTAAGAAATGTAGTACCAGAGGACCTTGTGTTGACAACCGAAGCTATTAGAATAGACTCCTTAATCTTCAATCATAAAAAGTAGATAATGTTATTTCTTATTACTATTAAATGCAAAGTGCCTTACTAGGAAACATATATGTCATTACTAAAAATAACTACCAGGGAATGATTTGAGCAGGCAAGAAAAAAAGTGTTGGCAAATTACATCTTGAGATAAACCCGGTGACATGTTCCCTGCTAATCTCTGCCATATTAAAACTGTTTCAACTTATTCTTCTGCTAGCCCGTACCAGGCTGCATGAGGTTTATGTCCAAGGACGGAGGCGGTAATGACTGAACGTGACATGTTGTGCTTTTGGGAATCATTACCAATTGCTAATGACCCCAAAATGCAGACTCCTGTATACGCTTTCGGTATTACTGAAAAGCATCTGCCGGCCTCTGCTTAGGGAAGGGATGGCGAGTTTTGTGGTTTCCTTCTTTTCTGTGAACAGCGAACAAAGCTTGCTTGATGAAAACCAAGGGATTTTAGTAACTTCTGTCGAGAACTCAGCATCATTATTCACCTGAATGTTTTCTGTGGTTTGTAAATACAAAGCAGAGCAGGTACCTTCTAGGCCAGTCTCACAGAGTAATTCCTTGTCCATAGGCCAGGCCGTGGAGATGTGTTTTAGAATTAAACGTAGCCTAGATGAGGGAGTTGTGGTTTTAGCAATTTTGTTACGTGTTTATACACGACCTATAGAGCGCATCCCTCCACGGGTTACTGGACCAGCTACCGGGTACATGCGAGTGGCCTCCCTTTGAAGACAGACACCTGCAGGAGCCCTCACACTGGGGCAGCAGGGCTGCATGGATGTGCACTGAGTTTTGAGTCCGGATGCTTGAAATATTTTTCCAACCCAGGAGCCGAGAGAGAATCATTTGAGATCTCCGTGAAGCAAGGGAAGGAGCACCCAGAGTGCCTCGGGCAGCTCCTGCCCCAGTTTTCACCCCGTGATCGTGAATCGGGAGCCTGGGTCCGGGAGCAACATGTGCTCCTGCTGGCTAACGGGCGTGCAGGCTGCCCGGCCCGGCCAGCGGATGGGAACTAGGGCAAGCCCAGGAGGAGCCAGCCCTCCTCCTTCAGCTGCTGCGGAGCACCCGGACCAGCTGGAGCTTGTTAAGGGGCCGCCGGCAGCTCCCTGCCAGCCCGGCTCCCGGGGCCAGCTTGAGGCGCGGGCGAATTCGGCTCTCGCCTGGGGAGGCCGGCTGGTGGGGGCAGCCGGGAGAGGACGAGCCATGCCCCAGGGGAAGCAGCAGCTGCTGCTCCCTGACAGGCTTCCCCAGCCTCTGCTGCCCGCGGCACAGCCCCTTGCCAGCTCTTCCCACTTGTGGGGGCTCCGGCTGCTCGCCACGGCCCTGACTGTCCCTCGCTTGCCCTCCACAGCTCCCTGCGCAGGGAGGATGCTCACAGGTGAGCGCGGGCTCCTGGCTGGGCTCTCCCTGCTCAGCCCACACAAGCAGCCAGCCCAGACCCTCTGGGCACTGCTCTGGTGTTCATCATTAGCATCAATAAAAGGTATCTTCGGACACTGTCCTTCACTCAGGCCTCCAAAGTGCTGCGTAAGTGACTTAATGCCCTTTTTGGAGGTGAAGAAACTGAAGCAAGGCTAATCCAAATGGCAGAGCCGGGAGAAAGCTGGCTGGGGCCAGTGCCACTCCGCACACTAGCCGGGTGACAGCAAAGCACGGAGAGGAAACCTCCCTCCCTTATTTTTCCACACCATTTTGTTGTAGAACAGGTCCAGCTTTCCACAACGCACTTAGACGACAGGGCATTGATTTCTCATCATCGTTTTTTTGCTGTTGCTCCTCACAAACCTGCTCTAGCCAGACCCTTCCAAAAGAGCTAAGCTGCACAGGCAACAGGCTTTTCGCTGCCCTACTCGGGAGTCCCTTGGTCAAGTAAAGCTGCTGCATGTAAACGCTGCATTCACTGCATAACAATTGGAGTGAAGTTTTTATGCACAGAGCTTTTTATTTTCCAATCAGCAGCGCTGAGTTGGGACTTTTGGGGTAAACTGGTAGCTCTGGGCCGCTTTGAAGCATCACAAGTGGAGGGTTTTGTCTCCTGAAGATTTACTAGCAGCGATCTTTTATTCAACCGTTTTATTAGCCTCCTTTTACATATGTATGGTGGTGAGGGAAAAAAAAAAAAAAAAAAAAAAAACGTTGTTGGTGAAGTACAGAGTCTATTTCCCCTGTGATATCCAAATTCAAAAAAAAAAAAAAAAAAAAATTGTGTGAAAAATTGTTGCCCGGGGGCCTCCCCAAGTACTGAAATTTCACTGAGGTTTTCCCTCCCGCACATCGAGCCTCCCCGCCCCTCGGCCCAGCCTTTCAAGGTTGAGTTTGGGGTAACAAATGCAGCGCCAGAAGGGCCGGGCTGCCCCGCACCGCAGGCAGGGCTGCCGGAATAAATCTGCTTGCCCCCCAGCGCAACCCAGGAAAACTTTTCGCCCGCTTAACACGTTGTTGGTTTTTTTTTTTTTTCTTAATTTTCCCTGAAAGTTCTCGTTGAATTGAGCCCCGTTGCGTGGACAAATTGGACAAGAAAAGTTTAAATGTTACCACTTTGGCTTCTCCTCAAGTGGTGCTGAGCACAGATGTTTGGAGGGGCCATCATGTCCCTGTAAGAATGGGGGCTTTGTGTGCATAACCTTACAAAGGGCAGAATAGCCCTGCTTTGCTGCCAGCCCCGGGATCATCCTATCTTTATGTGTTGATTTATTAGGCCAGGGATGAATGAAACCGTAATTAATATTACTGAAGCATTAGAGTCTATTTAATTTAAATGCCACTGAATATTTCACTTTCAGTTGGGAGTGACAATGTGTTCGGGACTGTTGGTGAAAGCCTCAGCCATCTGTTACCCCTACTAAGAAGGGAAGACAAGAGAGACACAGGGAGACAGAGAGCATTGAGCTTTGTGGCTTTTCCAAGCCTCCAGGATCATCATTCAACTCAAGGGCAGCCAAGAAACATTCCTGCGCATTGGGCCCTCCGTGTATAGGGGAAAGGGTATAGGGGCTGAAAGGGTATGGGGGCAAGGCATCTCCCCGGAGGGTGGGGAGAAAGGAGGAAGAAGGAGATTTACTGTACGTGCGGATGTGATGTACAAGCGTGTGTGTGTGTGTGTGTGTGTGTGTGCAGGACCCAAGGGGCAGGAAAGCAGGAGGACGGACTGGGAGAGGGCATTAAAGGGTGATGGGGAAGGCAGCCCTGGCCCTAAGAGGCCGTGGGCAGCAGGGGACTGGCAGCCCGGCCTCACCTCTGCTGCAGCGGAGAGGTGGCGGGGAGCGGCAGGCGGGTGCGAGGCTCTGCCTCCCCGGGATGGTAATTAGCACAGTGGGGTGTCCTGTAATTGGGATCATTTGTTCTCCCGGTTTTTCTCCCGCAAACTGATTTCATGCCAGAGGGAAGCTGTGTGACTCACACCTTGCCATGCCAATTAGCTGATAAACATCAAATGTAAACAAAGATGGCCTAATTAAGACTGGTCGCCCAACCTCGATGTGCGTATTGGCAAAATCCCACTAGCTTTTTGCGCTCAGACTTATTTTCTCCTTTGCTGGGACTAAATTAGCGGCTTTGCACAAGAACCACTTATCTTTGAGAGAAGCTTAGGGCAGGTAATGAGGAAAATAGGGAGCTGGCCGGAAGAGCAGCGCTGTCCCCATCCATCCCAGCAGCGCCGGGCAGGGACAGACGGCCGCTGTTTGTGGGAGCAAGCACAAGGAATGAGAGCAAGCTTTGTGGTTGTGCCCTGCGGAGGGCTGTGGGAGCGAGGGGAGGGTGAGACTGAGGACAGGGGTCCTGCAGGGCCGAGGCACGGCCGGAGCATCCCTGGGTGGGTGCCAGCCACAGGCAGGGTGTCGCTGTGTCCTCAGAGCACATCGGTGCCCTGCACCTGCAGCCAGGCCCCTTTCCCCTGACCACTGAAGGGAAACACTGCTGGTGGAGCAGAAAAGCAGTGGGCGAGTGGAAATGGAAGGTTTCCAGTTCCCAAAAAGCTACCGGTGAACATTTTCAAAAGCGGGTTAAAGAACGCTTTGAAGTTCACCCCGTGAGTTAAAAATCTGTCTTTTGGGGATGCGTCCAATTGCTGTCCCAAAGGCTCCAACCCAGCTTCATTTTACTAAACATGGCCATGCAAGGCATGGCAGGGTGCATCACAACGCTCCGCCGGCTCTCCCGCAGAGATGCGTTGTGACAGGAGACCGGAGAGCCTGCGAAAACAGGGGCTGGGCGCCGCAGTGCCTCCAGCCGAGGCTGGCAGGAGCGCACCCCGCACATCCCCTGTCCTCGCCCGCCGGGCTCCGCAGCCCCCCTGGACTGTGGGGTGGAGGCTGCAGGGCCTGGCCTGGCCTTCCCCGTTTGGGCACCACGCCGCGAGGTAACGTTGAGCAAGCTGCACGGGTTGGGATCCGTGCGGGGATCCCCTTTGCAGCGCAGTTTACACTAAGCCTCCAAAGCTGACGTCCCTTTGAAAGCCCTCTTAATATATCCAATTATAGATTTTCAGCAACTTTGAGGAATGTTGGCTTTCCCGGCGGCTGATCCCGGAAAACACCATTGAAACCAGGAGGGATTTTGCTGTTGAGCTCAGTGGGGGAGGATCAGGTCCTACATAATTTTATTGTCAGCGATGATGACCTCTCTTCACAGCCGAAGAATACCCATCCTGAACCGTGCCCTTCGGAACGTAAACCGTTTATTTTTATAGCTGGATCCTTCCCCGAGTGGGATATTTTGTGCATGGTTAACTTATCCAGGGCTTTAAATGCTTGCCAAGTGGCTTTAATAGCAGGATGTTGTTTAGAAAGATTGGGAAGGATTGCGGGCAGTAATAGAGATAATTGCCAAGGAGAGATAAATGAATCTTCAATCTCAGACCAAGTTGGCTTTATCACTGGGTCAGGAGGGAAGGTCCAGAAAAATCCCCCGTCTGCAACTAAATGCGTAATGATAGTTTGGGATTTAGGGAAGCTGGCAGCTGTCGAGATCTTGCGATAAAAGCATCTTTTGAGGCTTAATACAGGTTTGCAACTCCATATAAAGGCACGAAAGCCCCTTTTCACTGCAGGGGTTTAGCATCACAAAATCCAAAAGCTGGAGGTGAATTCTGGGGGAGAGGAGCGGCCGGCGACGTCTCACGCAGGCAGCTGCGGGCCAGGCTGTGCCGAGGGGCTGCGAGCTGCTGCTGGCCCGGCACAGGGCAGCCCGGTAGGGGTGGCATGGTCAGCCCTCCTCTGGGCTCCCCTGGGAATGCCCCACAGCCCTGCTGGGCCCTGGGGAGCTCCCACACCAGGAGTGCTCACGGGGCTGTTGATAAGGAGGGGGTGGCTGTTTGGGGGAGGGGGCTGGCTGTTCAGCTACACCTTTTCCAGCTCGAGCTGGGGCTTTCCTCAGCCACCTTCCTACCAGACCACGTTGTGTATTTGCAGACCCCACACTCCCAGATGCCATAAAGTACTGCTGAGGAGATGCTGCTGCGTGACCTAAAGGGAGACCGTGACCCATTTCCCAACAGCAACGCTACGAAAGGCAGTAAAACACAAGCAAGGCCGGGCCTTCCGACCGAGCCCTCGCTGGGTCAAGTCCTCGCCATGTCCCTGTGGCCCAGATGGAGCCGTGAGGACCACGCAGGACCCAGTGTGATGGTCCCACCAGGCTTCCCCACCCGCCGTTCGGAGCGACATGCTGGCGCTTGGCGGCATTACGCGGAGATTTGGGTCTGATGAGCGCGTTTCTGTGGCTGACACCCAGGCCTGCTTGCCCGTTCCTGCGGATCCCAGCGAAGGGCTGTCACGGCTCATTACCTGTCTGTCTGAGGTTCAAGCCTGGGTGACTTCCAATTTTTTTGAAGCTTAATGCTGGGAAAACAGAACTGGATCAGTTCGCCTCCTGGATGTGCGTGTTTCTGATCCATAGCGCGATATCGCGCACGGCCCCCCAGCTGCTTCCACTGCTGGGCTCTGCGAAACGGCCCCGAAAAATAAACCTTCCTAAAAGGACATCAACCACACGCGAGGAGGGAAAACACCTCCATGGGATTTCGGTAGCATGGGTGCCATTTGTTCCCTGTTCCTTGTTGGGCTGGGGAGCCCTCGCTGGTGCCCTGCTCTGGCTCCGAGCGGCGCAGTGCAGCTCGGCAGCGCCTGGAAACCCTCCTCGCCCCACCGTTTTCAGCTGTTGTACAAGTCTGCAGCTAATGTCATAACAAGAATTAAACTGTCTCATCCTATTACGCCCGTCGTGGCTGACTTCGCTGCCTATTAAGGTGACAGTGCAGCAATTCGAAATTTGTGTTAATTGTTTACCCCGTGTTGCAGAGCCTTTCTTGGGGCGTTCACAGCAGCCTGCAGGTTTCCTCTAGCCATGGATTATCTGCACATTCTGCTTTATATGGACCTGAAGAAAATACCCTCCTAGTATGGATCACTCCACACAACACCCTCTGCAGTGGGGTTTTTTGGCTCATCTATTGCCCTGCTTTGGTCACATTTAGAAACAATCCAGTAGAAGGAAGCAGCCGCCTTTGAAATTACAAGACTTTAAGAGGCTTTTTCCCTCTGATTTTTATTTGCATTTGCTGCCTTCACTTTACGTGGTTGCCAAGAGCAGGGGCGTTGGCTGAGGCACAGCGATGTGCTCGCTCTGCCCACGGAGCCTCTGGCTCCCCGGGTTCAGCAGAGCAGGCAGCCAGCCCTCACCAGGAACCCCTCATAACAAATATTAATTGATGGCTTAAAATCCTATAGAAAGCCATGAGGTTTCAGTCCCTGCTCTCAGGGACTTTGGATGAGGCCTGTGGCCCTGCCTGATGGACTTCTTTCCAAAGAGCCCTGCATGGCATTGCCCCAGCACAACAGCCCCTGGCACACCTGGCCCTCCCCATGCCCCAGCTCCCACTCATTCTTTTTTCAGGTTTTAGTAAAAACAAAACAGCAAAAAAAAAAAAAAAAAAAAGGTCTTGTGCATGAGCTGCAACTGGGTCTTAAAATCCTCTAGCGGACAGCACATTTTGCACAGTTTATAGCTTATAAACATGGTCGTGGTTTGCAAAAACTATCGCTGGCTATTTGAGCTCCCGGCGCTTCCACCTGGGGAAAAGCAAAGCCTCCCACCGGCCATTAGAGAGCCTGTCATTAGCACGAGCATTCACTATTTATATTTGGAGCAGAAATGCGCCACTCGCTGCTATGAATAAAGCATTTGCCTTTCCCCATCCGCTCCTGGCTGCTCCCACAGCCCCAGCAAGGCGCACGGCTCCCGTGCTGCCGCCAGGTCGCTGTGCTGAAGGTGAACTTGGCTGCCTTTGGAGAGCGCTGCTTGTTGCGCGACAGCCGCGCTCGGAAAGCCCTCAAACGCCCATTGTTTCGGCTCTGTTTTGATGAACTTTTCCCTTGTATGTTCATCTGGAATTTAATCGTGATAAAGCGCGCACAATGGCGAGATTGTGGGCGAGCGCAAGGTGCTGGGCGAGCACAATGCGGAGCTTTATCCCTGCCTCCCGGACGCTGCGCTGCTGGCAGGCAGCAGCGAGCCTGGGTGAGCCCCAGCAGCCTGGGCAAGCACGGGGTGACAGCGGGCTGGTGGCAGGGCAGCCGGGCATGCAGCCGCACCGCAGGGTCAGTCCCAGCTCAGGCTGGCCTTGAGATGGGGCACGACGTGGGCAGGATGCGTCCCGGTTCCCTTGCTCCCCATCAGCATCCGTATCTGCATCCCACATCTGGATCCCACATCTCCGTCCCACATCCACATCCGCATCAGCATCTCCTGACCTTGCTCCCTCTAGCACAGGAAGATGCAAGCCTGAGGAAAACCCCGTATCAATTCCATATTAATTCCATATTAATAAGTGGCCTTATTCCTCTTGGATGGTCCTTGCCACCAGCCACCACCTGAATCGCTGCTTTAGAAGAAAAAGGCACTTAGCTCTTCTGCAGACACTGCTTCTCACCCAACAATGTTGGAGGGTTTTTAAGTATTCATGGGGTGTGGAGTTTGGGGATCACATGTTTTCTGTATTTTTTGCCTGGATTTTTAACCTCATCTTATGACATCTGCACTCATTGCTGACGTGACCTACTTAGGGAAGTCAGAGACACTGGAGATTAAACTGAGCGACCCAGCTCCGTGCATACTTATAATTTCGAGGTCCTGACAAAATTTGTTAGTTTCTAATAATCATCTCCTGCCTTTGAAAAACAATTCTAACTTTGCATTCTGAAAACAAAACCCTTCTGGCTGCCCAGAAAGCCAAAACCTGTAAGCCCCAGTTCCTGCATGGCACCTGCCGTGCGACCAAGGACCGGTGCTGCGCGGTGCCGGTACCCGCTGGAGCACAGCACGGCGTGCCACGGCCCCAAGGACAGGGCTAGGGGGCAAACCTGGTGCAGGAAAACTGCCCCAGAGTCCCAAAGTGCTCGGGTGCAGAGCAGGAGGTGGGCTGGCAGCAGCACCCCGTCGCTGCTCCCCGACATCGAGCTCGGCGACGGTGCAAACGTCTTTTCTGTGATTTTTTTCTTTTTTCAGGAATGCATTCCCCTGTGTCCACACTTTAAAAACAAAAGGAAAACAAGTCATAGCAGACTTTCTCTTGCAAAATGAATTTGTCAAGCTCTGCTGCGTTTTGCTGAAGTGTAAGAAACTTAAATAAAAGTGATCATAAAGTTAAGAACCTGGCTTCAGGGCAGAGAGCAGCAGGGATTTCTCTGCCTCCGTTTGCTCTTCCTAAAGCTCGAGGTGTGGGCAGGTTTTCTCATTGCCAGAGGAAATTATTAATGGCTCCAAGAACTTTCAAGACTGATCTTTTCCCTTTGCTGTCACATTATGCAGATAATATTTTGATAATATTTTGCAGACACTCATGAAAACAGCACAGGAAATCACTTTATGGTTCCGAGACTGCATCGGGGCTCTTCCCTTTATCCCATTACATTTTATACATAGGTCAAGTTTTTTGCAGCAAACGCAAGTTGCCAGTGCTGAACAGATTTGAGGAGAGCCTGCGCAGGGCTTGATCCCCTTCCCTACAACACTTCCAAAAACCAGACACGAGCTCTTCAAGTGGGGCCCTGAGCCTGGGCACTGAGCAGCTACAAACACCTTGGTAAAAAATGCTCACAGTGTAACACTTTGTTTTCCTGATTTTTCCTGGTTTGTGCTCTTGAGAGGATGGCTGCGTGATTTAGCACAGTGTTTTGCTGCCTTTAACCCCGTTAGGGTTTGGTGTGACCGTGCACACCGAGTTTTCAGTCTCATCTTTGGACACTGGCACGAACCTGCTGTGGCACCAGTCCTCTGTGGATGCGGGGATGTTTGCTGCTGTGCTTTGCGGGGCAATAAAGTGTAATTAAAAACGCACAAAATCATTGCGTGCAATGTTTTCTTCCTGGAAGTAAAATCCATTTAGTAAAACTGAATGTGAGAGTTGTGCTACGAAATGCATTTCTGCAGTTCCAGGTGGTGGATTTGCCAGCAGCTAAGCAGTGGCTAAGGGAAGAGTGCACGCACCTGACCGAAGGCGCTCCTATCAAGCAAGCTCCAGCTGCCAGAGGTGCCCCCGGGATGGGGGCTTGTTCCCCACGGCCCCGCTCCCCTGGGGGGTCCCACAGGACACAAAGTGTGCGCTGCTTCAGGGGGAGGGCGAAGCACCCACCTTTTGGCTGGCTTTTGTGGCTGCCCCCTCCTGCCAGACAGCATATTTCTGTCTGCGTTTGACTGCTTTTTTTCTACCCCATCGCCTTCTGCTCTACATAATCTGTCAGTATTGGGTTTCCTTTCATTTCACTTTCCTCCCCCTTAACGCCAGTTCTTCCTCCTGGATTTTCCCTCCCTTTACCGCTGCTTTTTTTCGGTGGTTTGGTTTGAGTCAAGCTGGAACCGCTGGGGTGGTATCTAAAAGCAGGAATGTGGTTATGTCTATTTACTGTGAAGCACAGTTCAGAGCAGCTTCATTCTCCGGGTAATATTTAATAATAAAAATAATAATAATAATAAAAAAAAGTAACACTCCTTGCCTTGATTTTAGATCCTTTCTTTACCTTGCTCCAGGCATAAGCTCCAAGTGACTTGTAAGCAGCATAGCTGCTTAATTCACTCCTCCAAGTAAGCAAAGAACACGGCTCTGTGCAATCAGCATGGCCAAAGGGCTGGCTGAAGACACGGATAAAAAAAAATCAACAAAGAGGCTGCTGTAAATCCCTTATTACCTAAGAATTTCAGCAGCTACTGATGTGCTTCAGCCTCCTCTTCACCCCCACAAATTTAAGAGCCTGGGACGCGCACTTATTTGATGAGTGCAGGCTGCACATTTGTGCACGCACGGCACGGGAGGATTGGAAGCAACCCTCTGAGGATGCTGCGGCTGCTCGCTAAAGGGGAGCTTTCTGTGGAGAGAGGGGACTGGGAGCGTGACTCAGAGAGGAACCACGCGGCATGCTGGAACTTCATGAAAAACCCTTAGGAAAACACATTGGCATTTGGAAAACCTGGGCAGCCAAGTGCAAAATCTGCAAAATGTGCACAATCCGAGCGGGATCCCTTCCCGGCTACCTGCAGATGTGGCCGGGCAGAGAGCCCTGTGCAGGGCCCTGCAGCTGGCAGGGTGAGGGGGGGGTGCACATCCACGCTCGCCCCCCAGCCCTGGCCTCTGGTCTCCAGCTCTGGGTGTGCCTCTGGCACCAGGCCATGGTGCACGCCTCTGCCAGATGTGCTTGGTGGTGAGCACAAGCTGCTCAGAGCACTGCGGAGCTCAGGTGGGCAACTGCTCACTGCCCTGCGTTTGCTAGTCCTTTGTGCCCAACAGTATCAGTTGGAAAAAGAGATTTATAGTCAGGGCGCAGCTCTCTCACCCCTGAATCCCCACCAGTGCTGCTAGTGCGGAGTCTCTCCATCCCAGTGCCTCAGTCAGAAATGTATGGTTGCTATCACAAAAATGTATCTAGCCCAGCAAAATCGTCATCAAATATCTGCTCAAACATGTTGCAGGAGGTTGCAGCGATTTGCAGCCCCTTCAAGTGCCGTGGCTCTGGCTTCCTTCAGCATTGCTCACACCACAAATGTAATTACCAGTCCTCCGTGCTTTCCCACTTGGCAATCTGAAACGGTCGGGTAAAATGAAGCAACCTGTCAATACTGTATCTATTGCAGATGAGACATCTGCAAATACGGATCAGAGTAATCTGGTCATTGATTTTAGGATTCTCAGACCTCCAAGGACAGTGACAAATCCATATATTGTCCCTGGGTGATGGGGTTTGCTTTTGGATTTCTGATTTCTCTGGGGGAAAGGTGTAAAATCAATGCACCCAGGGAGTGCCCTGCTGGGCAGCCCAAATGTGAATGCACAAACACATGCACAGAGTCCTCCAAGCACACGGCTTTACACGATGTTTTATGTAGCTGGCCTTCAAGGCAATGCAAATGTTTCCAAGCAATGGGCTACAACTTGTTGGCTGAGGGCAGCTGACTGGTTTGCTAAAGGAAGCAGGGAAATGTTCTGAGCAACAGCTTGATTTTCATCAATTTTCAATTCATCAAAAAAAAGTAAAAATATATGAAGAGATGTTCTTGTTTAAGTTCATCTTTAAGATCTAATCCATGCATGTATTGCTGAAATACACACGGTATTTGGGTAACAAACTGAAAAGCTATGCAGTAAATGTACCTTGGCATTCCTAGAAATTCCTGGAAATACCCTAAAACTATTTCTATCATTCAAACACCAAAGGAGCTTCAATCTTTCCCTGCTTACCCTGAAATGTATATACTAATAGATACTATTTCTTTACCCAAATTGTAATATATTCCCAAACTTAACTGGAAACCACCCACCAGCAGAGGTGTGGAATGAGCAATTTTCCCATCTTCATGTAAAGCCGACCACGTCGGACCCACTCCAATACAGCTGCTATCCCTGAGAAAGGTAAGTCCCAAATACAGTGCCTAACACAAACGTCTTACATGGCTTGTGCTTCAAAATATTAGCCCTTAAAAACGTGACATTGCTATGCACGGGCAAGTAATTGTCAATGCCTGTTGGAAGTGTTAAATCTGCTTACGTTCTGGTTGGAGAGAGTATTTTCTCACCCTTTGTTTCCTGCGATGATGTGTTATTGAGCCAATCTTTCTTTAAAACAGGGGAAAATTGCAACGTTCATCTATGGGCATGCTAAAAACGTGGCTTCGCAAGGCGCATGGCAACACGGCAGAAGGATTTTCTGGTCACTTAGGCTGCCCTGCGTCACTGTGCACCCCTGTGACCCACGCAGATGCTCCCCACTCGTGGCCCTGCACCGGCAACCTGAGAGAAACTCCAAGGAAAGCCCCCGTGTGCCCCAGGACTGCCCTGTGGGTCTGGAGCTGCTCGCCTGCAGTTCACACGCACGTGGCCATGGCTGGGAGCCGCACTGCTACCGGCTCAGAGCCTTCCACGGGCTTCACCAGCTCTTGTTCGCCTTCAGCCCTGCCAAGCACACCCAGAAGCTGGCGGTTCCTGGCTAAGACACCACATTCTCCACACTGAATGGCTGCAAGGACAGCCATTTTTCAACAAAAACCTCAATTTCAGACAATGGTGGAAAAATAAAAAGAGCCGTGCTCAGTGCTGGCTTGAGAAACGACCCCAAACCGCATCGTTCAGCGCCTGCCACAGTGCGCCCCGCACCGCGCAAGCGGTGATTTCAAGCCGCACCAGGCAGGCCTGGGAAGGCGCCCCTTGCTCCAGGGCTGCTCGGTGCCATCCTGCGAGCCCCAGAGCCGTGCCCATGGCAGTCGCTTTGCACCTGTTGAGCCTCGCGGCTCGAAGAGGAGCGTCCCAGCTCGCTCGCTCGCTGCGTGAACAAGCGCGCGCCGCCTCACCAAAAGGCTCCGCGCCGTACCCAGCAGAGCAGCGAAACATCTGCAGCCTTTCACATATTCACAAAGAAACAGTTGTCCGGTAGCATGTTGCATCCTCACTGAATGGGGACACATGGGACTGGCAGCAGAGCAATTTAATCACAAAGAACCAAAGTAGCATGGAAACATATTTATTTCCTGCGCGTGGTGATTTAAAAGCATTTATTGCATTTTGGCACAGATGTTTTTGTCTGCTGACACACGAAGACACACAAAGTGCTTCTGTAAAGAAGCACAGCGAGTTTTTTTCACAAGGATCTGCACTCTGCTATTGACCACTGGTGTTATATGCACGGGTTTTCCTGGATGGCCTACGTAATTTTCCTATTAACATAATTTTTAAGCCAGAGATTATTTTGCGTTTCTGCTACAGGATTTTGTCAGTGGGGTCGCTCATATAAGGTGGCAAACTACAGGCCTAAAACTTGAAGAAATCGAGAAGCATTATGCTTGCCCATTTTGAAATAAAATGAGGGCCTAGGAGCAGTAATGTATCGTGTGTTAGATCAATGCAGCAACACCTACTGACACACAAATTACAGTATTTCTGGAAAGCCGGAGCCAGCTGGTTCAGAGGCGCTCGAGGAGGTCCCTCCGGATGCTGCCCCCAGCACAGAAAAGCCAGGAGCAGAGCCCCGAGCTGCCCCGCTGCAGGCAGGAGGGGATCCGGGCAGCAGCTAGGCTGGGCCCTCCAAGCTCAGCTCAGCGAGGCCACAGCCTCTCCAGGGAAGGGCCAGGTTCACGGAGCCATGCACAGGCTGGGAGAGCAAAGGCCCCAATGCCCACACAGGGGTCAGCACCAGCCCTGGGGCACCTGCACCTGATCCCACAGAAAGGAAGGGCTCAGGGTGCCCTGCTGCTCCCACACAAAGAGCAGGGAGAGGGGAGGGCGAAAGCTCCCGACTTGTTTTCTTTTTGACGGTCTGATGGAGCGTCTGACGGGAATTCTCACTGTCCCTGCTCTCTGGATTGACTTCAAGGGTTGCCTTAATGAACAGCCTCCCCCAGACAGGGAAATTCTGCTACCTTGCCCAAACCTGCTCAAATACTTTGAGCTCCCAGACCCCCATTTAGCACAGGATTTTGGCAAAAGGCAGCAGAGGCGCATACTTTGAACTGGAGGTAGACTTGAAAACAGCCCCTTGACTGTCAATGATGTGCTTAGCCACTGAACCAGAACTCGATTTCGTAAACCTGTGCACCCGTAATTTCTTCATCTCCTCCCGACGTGCCAGCCAGCCTCCGCAAACCAGCTCATTTTGCAGCAGTTCATACGCCTGCATTCATGCAGCCCTACAATATGCATCACGAGGAGCTTATCCGGAGCCATCAGTGACCACAGATTAGTGGGGCGATATTCCCCCTGGAAATCTTGGAGCCTGCGCTGCCTTCCCTCATTACAGAGCCTGTGGGTTCTGCATTTCTTTGCATCTGCTCACCAAAGGGGCTTTACGTTAACACCCCTTGGGGTTTCGCCTCCGAACGGCGGATGGGCCAAGCGGGATGCTCACTCCCAGCACCTGGCAGGGAAGCGCAGCCGGGTGCCCGGCGCGGCCAGGGGGCTTCACTCCTCGCCTCTTCTGCACGGGTCCTACGAGGAAACCCAAAGCCTGTCCCCTCCCAGTCTTCGGGGGTAAATGTCAGAGCCGCCAGTGCTCGATAATTAACAAGTTCTGCCATTCCCCTTGCTGTTGCACTGGCTGTGGTATTTTTAAAGCTTTTTATTAAAAATTAATTTCTTTATTTTGTTGGAGACCCATCATTCGGTCACGTGGCTCGCTGTCATGTTTCTATCCTTCCTACTCATATTCGAGTTATGCCATCAAGCTAATATATTGTGACTGCTCTTCTCTCTTGTGACAAAGCCTTGCAGCTGCCTCCAAATCAATAGATGTCAAAGAAATATGAAAACAATCATGACAGAGAACTTAAATCCTGGCTAGAGTCTGCATAATAAAAAATGTGCTTCTGTTCTCAAGGCAGCGGATTAATTTATCCTAAAGTTTAGTCAAATTTTATTCCAGTACCTTTTTCCCAGCAGATAGAGCTACATCTGTTGGGTTTGTAATGTAATTTGTAATTACTGCCCTTCATGTGGTCCAATGCCTTGAACCATCTTTAATTAAAAGCATAATTAAGGGAAGATCTAAAGGAAGACAATTAACAGATGGTCTTTTTTTTAGAAACAGTTAGTTGCATTGAGGACGTGTACCGGTCCATCTCGGACCCGGATTAGGAGCCAGGCTGCCTCCGGCACAAGCTGCCAGGCGAGAGGCCGAAGGGGGTCGGGGGCGTCCCGGGCAGCGCCGGGGCCGGGGGCCGGGGCAGGGGCAGGAGAAGGGGGCAGGGGCGGGGGGCAGGGGTCGCCCCCGCTCTGTGGCTGTTCCCGGGGCAGGTGAGAGCCCCACCGCCCTCTGCCGACCCCCGGCCGCCCCCCAGCCCCGGCATCCATCCAGGACGGCAAAAACAGCGACAATAAGCACGGGGCGAAAGGGAGGGAGAGCCCCACGGCAACTCGCAGGGCTGAGATCCCGTCCCGAAACCCGGAGCCCGGGGCTCTGCCTGCCCGGCTCCCGCTCGCCGCATCCCGGTGTCCCCCGGCCCCCCCCAGACCCTCCTGCCCCGCCGGGCATCGCCCCCCGGCCGGCCCGGGGAAGAGCATCACGGAAGGAGAGGGAGGGGAGAAATAACCCCGAAAATATGAATAATGCAACGAGGTGCAGAGCGACGCGTTAGCGCAAAATTTCTAGGGGAAGCTGGGCATAAAAAAAAAAAAAAAAAAAAAAAAAAAGGAAAACCTCAAGCAGCGGTGTAATGTAAATTAAATTTTTGTTGTATTACCCAGATTTCATTATTTGACTGTTCATATTCAAAGTAATGCGGCAATGAATTGTAATCATTTCAATTATCTTCAAGATAGTTTCTTTAGGACACAAGTTGTCAGGGATAAAAAAGTAGACTCTCGCTGCTCCGCGGGTCCATTTTCCAGACGGTTTGTCGCTCTTGCTGCATGATTTAGCCGGGCCTTTTGAGCACGGGCGGCCTCTCCCGCACGCCCTCCGCGGGGGCGCGCACCCGGCCCCGCTCCCCCCGTGCTCGGCGGCCGCGGAGCTGCCCCGGCCCCGGCCCCGGCCCCGCCGCCCTCCTCCCGTCAGCTTCGCACCGCAGCTTGGGGAGCTTTTTTTTTCCTTTTTTCCCCTTTTTTTTTTTTCTTTTACCAGTTTTCCTCTGACTTTTTCAGCCAGCCCGGAGGGCTGCCCCGCACGTCGCCCGGCTCTGCATCCACACCCGCACCTCCACCCGCAGCCGGCCCCAAATTGCCGGGACCCGCAGCAGCCCCAAATTCCGCCTCCTTCCCGCTCCGCTCGGCTCGCAAGCGAGAGCCGCTGCCGTCGGGAAGGCGCTGAGGGCTCTCCGAGAGCCCGGCAGATCCCCTTGAAACGCCTTTTCACCGCCGAGGCAGCGCTCGGCTAAGTGGCCGCTGGAAATCCCATCGCATCGGGTCCCGGTTCCTTCCCGGAATATCGGGCATTTGGGGTTTATTAGAGCGCCTGCTTGAAAAGAGGCTCTTTCCGAATAAAAGAGCACGTTTCTGCCCATTATTCATATCTGGGGAGTCCCAGGCCTTTACTACATTAAAAAAGCTTCAAAAGGACAATTCGCCATCCACAGATATTATATTTGTGAAATGTCCTTTTGTCGAAGCTTTTAACACCTTCTTATAACGAATCATTTGTTCTTTTCTTTTTAATTTTGATAGACAATTAGCCATCAAATATACACCAGTTGACTGTAACCGAGCATTAAACTAGCCTTTATTTAACGCTAATTTAGCATAGCTGCTTTGTTTAACTTTGCCATACAAGAACCAGGTTTTGTAGCAAAAATAGGTGTAATTTTATGTGGGGCTTCATTTCTTTTGGCCCTCTACACAGCAAGCCCTCTCCTCTTTGTAACCCATTCTGCTGGGCAGAAACACCATTTCGGAGTGCCTAGCACCTGGAGTCTGGAAAAAATTAGCATTGATATAGATTTAGTTGAAATGTAATCTCTTAAATCTGTCCAAGATTCGGGGAGATAATTACACTTTCACTGAATTGCCAGGGGTCAGCGTCTCTGTGGACCTGAGGAGTTGATTTACTAACAATAGTGTTACATAAAAAATGGTGTTTGAGATTATAATGTTAATAGATGCAGTCACTGGGGAAAGCAGGCAGGCTACGACTAATTCGATGGAACTTGGGTTTTGCTTTGCAAGGATTCAAATCACTTGCAGCATTTAATTTAGAGGAATGAGTTCGGCAGTAATTACGGCGAACGGAAAGGTCGCTTTAGAATATTAGTTATTTTTTCCCAAGTTGGGACCGGGGCTTTGCAGGGAGGGGGTTTGCCCCTCCGTCCCCAGCCGGGGCCGGCAGAGCCGCGCTGCCGCAGCTCTGCGTGTGCCATCTCGGACCCCGCAGAAACCCGCCCGGACCAGGAAAAAAAAAAATAATAAAAATTGGGGGCGTTAAGACAAAAAAAAAGCAAGCGCTGGAGCTGCCCGTCGAGCTCCCGGGGCTTTGCCGGGGGCAGGCCGGCGGCTCCCCTCCCGGGGCAGGGCGCGGAGGGGCCGGGGGGCGGCGGGGACCCCAAAAGCAGGCGGCGGGGGCCGGGCAGCCCCGAGCCGCACCCCGACCCGGGGCTGCCCGGCTCAGCCCCGCACCGGCGGCCGTCGGGGGTCGCGGGCTCGGCGCACAAAGGCGGCGGGAGCGGCCCCGGCGGCGCGGCCCCGGGCTCGGCCGGAGGCTCCGGGGCTGCCCCCGGGCCGCGGCTGCGGCGAGCGCCGGGAGCCGGGGCAGAGCCGGGGCAGAGCCGGGGCAGAGCCGGGGCAGAGCCGGCGCCGCAGCCTCCCGCGGCCCCCCGGAGCCCTCGGTCCCTGCCTGTTTCTGTTCCGAGTCCGGCCGCTCGTCTGCGTAACGGCAATATATATGTTAATTGAAAACTTCGGAATTTAAAAAGGTTGTGACAAGTTATAATTTGTCTTGTCAATGTCTGGAATCCTTGTTTAGCTCTTTAGTTTTGTCTGCTGTTCTCGTCTGTCAGATAACAGCTTGCCTAACACGCTGGCTTCCTCTCTTATGGCACGGAAATGACAAATGTGCTGTTTTATCCATACAATTTATTTCATTATTGTTGCCAGCACGAAGCATCACAATCAATCATAAGGAAGTCCAGTTGGCAGGTGTCAATCTTGGTATGTTTTTGTACGTCTCAGTCTATATTTAATCCAATTACAAGGGTCATGGAGTAAGTGCAAATCCCCTTGTTACAACTCACATCTTATTCAAGATTTAAAGTAAAAAGTCAACTCGATCACATGGGCGCTTTGGGGGACCTCCGATACCTTTTGATATCTCGTCCCCCCTCCCAAATTACGCGGGGAGAGAGCTTTATTAACGAGTTATCGCGGCTCGGTTTGGGCTGGGGGATTTTTTTTTTTTCCTGAGTGTTTGTGTGCAAATGAAGTATCTTGTTATTTCGCTAAAGAAGAGGGAGGCTTTAATGATGGGAGATCTTTCCGCTCATTGCCCTTTCAAATACAATTGTAGATCGAACTCAGCCTTGTCACGTTGAGGAAAAGTGAATTTCTAACATCCAGGACGTGCCTGTCGACTTTCAGCGAATTGCATCCAATCACCCCCAGGGAATTCAGCTAATGTCTCAGTCTAAACCGGGATGAGGGGAGAAAAACAAATCAAACATTGTCCGGAGTCACGCTTATTATGAAAATGTTTTAAAAGATAGAGAAGGGAAATAATTCAAGACAGCCCAGAATAAAGTTTTAGCCAAATTAATACCATTAGGAGTCCTCGGGAAGAAAAAAAAAATAGGGACAGAAAGCTCAGCTACAAAGTTAGAGCATAAAGAGACGATTTATAGCTATATGCTTCCCTTTTTTTAAAGCAAAGGTGTTCGCATTTTTTTTTTTTAATGAGAAAGCAAGGTTGCAGCATTGAGAATAGCAGTCCTATGACAGAGCCGGCTCCAGTGGGATTCTCCACGAGGGGAAACCTTCTCTTGGCTACACTGAGGACACGCTCCCCTGGCTCCATTCCTGCCTTCAGGACGCCTCAGTCCGCGGGACTTCCCCGCGGCACCTGCAGCGGAGCCCCCGAGAGGCCCCTCCGCGCCCCGAGCCCGCAGCCAGCGCCAGCACCGGGGGCTCGCCGGCCCCGGGCTGCTGCGGGAGCCGGGGGACGCGGCGGGGCTCCCGGAGCGCCCCGCGGGTGGCACAGCACGCCGGCACCCCAGCCCTTCAAAACCCCGCAAAGGCAGGGCTCTGAGGGCTGTGGTAGGTTTGAGGGGAAGAGCCGGGGGTACCCAGCTTCGGTCAAAGTGCCAGCGGACTGAACCGACGGCTCGAGAGGATAAGGAGACAAAAATCAAGCAAAGGAAGAGCAAAACTAGGTTTCTGCAGCCGGGCTTAAATGCAATCCTGGGGGCAAAGAGAAATGTTAGACGAGAAAAGAAACGTGTGGGGAGATAAAAAGAAAGTATTTAAAACCACATACCTTGAACAAGGGCAAGATATCCCAGCTAAAATGCTAGTCAAGTGCCTCTTTCCTTGAAAGCCAAAACCACGTTTCTACTCGCAATATTTTTCCTGTTCTAGAGAGTTTCCTTTGCTTTTTACCGTTTATTGTAGCTAGTCCTGGACCCTGAAGCCTGTGCAATGCCACAGTAAACAAATTGTTCTGATGTGCTTATTATTATTGCTCAAGTTCTGCTTGGATAGAGAATTAAAGCTCATTATTACAGTGTGTGTTGAGAATTGCTCAATCTATGTGAACACGGGGGTTTGGGGCATCCTCGGGAAAAAAAAAAAAAGGAAAAAGGAAAAAAAAAAAAGCCACCCTCCATATCACGGTGTAAATCAAATATGTATAATGCTTATAAATTTGTAACACATCGCCGTGCGCCTGCCCCTGCCCCTGCTCCGGCTCCCGCCCCGCGCCCGCGGGGCTCCGGTGCGCGCTGCGCCGCGAAGCCGCTTCCCTCCTTCCCTCTTTTTTCCCTCCTTCCCTCCTTCCTCCCCGGCGAGCCCAGGTGAAGCTGCAGCGCCCGGCGGTGCAGGAGGCAAAGCAGGGCCCGGGCGGGGGCTCTCGCCCGATTTCCCCCCGCTTAAGAGCCCCCGGTCCCGCCGGGCAGCGGCGGCTCGGGCGCAGCGCGCAGGTTGCGCGCAGGGGGGCGGCCCCGGGCGGCGTCCGAGGGGGACAGGGGCCCGGCCCAGGCTGCTTCGGGCGCAGCGATTTGTAGCTTTTATTTTTAATTTCCCCCCCTTCTCCTTTTTATTTATTGTTGTTGTTGTTTTGCAGCCGCCCTCGGCCTCTGCGGCGATGCGAAAGCCAAACACGGACTCTGCTCTCGGCGCTCCCCCACCTTCCTGCCTCGCTTCCCTCTCCCTGTATTTTTTTGAGGAGATAAAAAGGCAAACAGAGAGCGCTCTGGTGCTGGCGAGGGGACTGTTTGCCTGCCTCCGCGGAGGCCTGGCCAAGCAGACTTGGCTTCACGCCTGAGCAGTTTCTGGAGAGCGGCGCGTTGGAGAGCAGGGGAGGCAGCACCTGGCCCTGCTTTAGGAGCCATCTCCTTTTATTGACAGCCAGATAAGCAGGCGGGAGCCGTGGTGTTTCCAACGCTTCCCTGGAGGACCCTGCCGGGTTGCAGGGAGCCGCGGCCCCTTAATGGCAGCGGCTCCAAACGCGCCGCGAAACCCTTTAAACCCCTTCCTGGAAGCGCCGCCGGGCCCCCGCCGCCGGGGCCGCCCCCCCGGGGCCGCCGCTACCTGCGGGCCCCGCCGGCGGCTCCGGGCCCGGCCCCGGGGGACAGCGGGGGGCGAGGGCTGCAGCCGGGGGACCCCGGCACGGGCTGGGGGCGAGCCCCGCGGCACCCCCTGCACCCCGCCGAGCCCTCGCCTCCCGGCCCCGTCAAGGGCCGCCGCTAATTCGCCTGGCAGCCCCCGCCTCGTCCCCGGCAGAAGGCAGGTTCATGAAACATTTAAGTACAGTTCAATAAAACTATCGGCTGGGGGCGGGGTGGGGGGGGTTCTTCGCTGATAAATTATTTACCCTGACAAGTGTGTGCAAATAATGGCCTCTCGCTGCCTCTCTAACGGGAGAGGCTGCGGGCGGGGAGCGCCGGCGGGGCCCGGCAGCCGGATGGGCCGCCCCGCTCCGCACCCGGGGCTATTCCCGGGAGGGGGGGGCTCGCAGGTACCGGGTCCCGTGCCCCCGGGGGGGCTGCGGGCGGACAGGCTGCGACCCGGGGGCTGCAGGGCCTGGCCGGGCATAGGGAGTTAGGGGGGTCCCAGCGCGCCCCCACGCAGCAGGGCCCGCTCGGACGGCTTTGGGCAGGGAGTTGCGAGGAGGGGAAAGCCACAGCGCGCCTTCAGTTTCGTCCCGGACCCTAGCAGCGCGCTGCCCGGGGAGAGCCGTCGGGGAGAGCAGCCAGGAGCCACCCGGGGCCGCCCCGAGGTGCGGGGCAGCCCCTCCGGAGGAACGGCGCCGTGAGGGGGCTCGGCGGTGCTGAGGGGCCAGGCACGGGCAGCCCGGACCCAGGCTGGGCCGCCCCGGGCCGCCCCGGGCCATGGGGGTGCCGCCGTCGGGGCAGGGCGCGGCGGGCGGGCGGCGGCCGTGCTCGCGTGGCCCCAAATGTCTCATTAGCTAACGAGTGGCCGCCGTGACGTCACCGGGGCGGCCCAGCCAATGGGGGAGGCGCTGCCGTGGGTATTAAGGGAAAGTTAGTGCAAAGGCGGCACCCCGCATGTACCGCCGGTGACACTTCAGCCGGGTGGCAGCTGCTTGGGTACGAACCCGCCACGGGACGGGACTGGGACGGGACGCGGCGGGCACCTCCTCCCAGCAGCCGGCCACTGGGCCCCGCGCATCCTGACAGGTAACAGCCCCCCCGCCCCACCCGCTGACCCGCAGCCGCCCCCTTTGCCCGACGGGGAGGGGGGGAATGGGGACCGCCGGCCGGGCCCCCCCCCTCCCCACACACAGCCCGGTACAACAGGTGGGGGGCGGAGGGGCAGATCTGGCAGGGGGGGCCCGGCCGCTGTCCGGTGGCGTCCAGAAAGGGGGCGCCCGGCGGTGCCCCCTCTTCCCAAACTTTCCCCGCGGGAGCAGGGGCTGCGGCGCAGCCCCCTCCCCTCCCCTCCCTTCCCTTCCCATCCCTTCCCTTCCCCGCCGCTCCCGGTGCCAGGCAGGTAGGAGCCGGCCGCCCCCGGTACCGCGCCCGTCGGGGGCCGCGTCCCAGCCGCGGGGGAGCGCCGGGGACTCGCCCGTCGCCCTGCTCGGAGCGGGGCGAAGCCCGGGAGGCGGCCGCCACCCCCCCAAGTCGGGCTTCGCTGCCCGGCCGCGGGTGCCTGCGCTACGCCAGGGCGTTAGTTGGGGAGAGGGAGAGCCCGGCAAGGTGGCTCTGCCTCCGAAATCACGCAAAACAAAAGAAGAGCGTAAAGCCTGAAACAGCGCTTACCTGTCCTCGGGCTTCTCCAAATATTCCTTAGGGTACGTTAGCGAGAACGCTCCCTGTGATGCTTCGCTATAATATACCGGTAAATGGACATTCTCCTTCAGTAATAAATCAAACACCATCTATCTCAGATCCTCCTCCCTAATTAGAGATGTTTATTGGAGATGGTGTTTATCCAGCTGTCATGCCGAGAAAAAGCTGTGACATAATTACCTCTGACCAGATAGTCTTTTATATGCATATCTCACTGACATATAAAGCAATCGGTCTGCATTAAAAATGACAAGATCAAATGTTGATTTTAGCCGATATAATAATATTTCTGGTCATTACATTAATTGAAACTCGACTTCCAGGCTCTCCGAATCACGAATCTTGCTATTTAAACTCCCCCTTTTTTTTTTATTTTTTTTTTTTTGAATGAATGAATGAATGAAGCGAGCAGCTCCGCCAAAGGGCTGGGCAGAGGGAAGCATAACCGTGCGAAGTTGCCGCGATAAATCAAACCTGCCAGCACAAAGCGAAACAGCCCCGCTGCCCCTCCGCCTAATCAGGCAGTTGACGCGGATCCGAGGAGTTTCTCCATCATTTCCTCGTGGTCCCCGCTTCGCCAAATTTAGGTTTCGCCGCTTATTCCGGAGGCCAGCAAAGCCCGGGCGAGGTGTGAACGAGGCAGCCCGGGATCCCCCCAGCACTCGCCTGATTTTTTCAGGCGTGCGAGCGCGATTCTGGTTCATTTGGTTTCGTGGCGTTGGCAGCTCCTGCGGCCCCATCTGTGTGTTTGGTAGCGAGGGGTGATAAGCTATGAATTGCTCTGTAATTGAAAATATATTTTTGGGAAAGGCTGGTTTTACAAATATCAAGGGTGTAGGCTTTTGATCCTTTCTGCTGCCTGTGTTCTCCAGTTGCTAATAAAACTCGCATTGAGCTCCTTAGTGGCTTGATTAACAGGCAGATTAACTGTTACTGGGGTTTTGAACAGCTTGTCCCAATCAATAGCATTTAAAAAGCCCGTCAGGATGCGCTAAGCTTTCACCCCCCCGGCCCCCCCCTTCTTTTCTGAAGGCTTTTCGAGCGACTCCGCTGGCCTGACACTTTGCACATATCTGTAATCAAAGGCTTCCCCGTACAGGAGCTCGTACTGCCAGCTTCAGAGCCAGCAGAGTGACTTCGGCGGGGTCCAGAAAGCCTTTTTTTAATCCCGGCACACAAAGCTGTGCCTGGCGCAAAAGCCCAACAGAAAAGAGGTTAAATCGATTCCAAACTTTTTGCGGCTCGTTTCTAAACTAGAAAAGCTCCACTTAACTCAGTGTCCTGCGCATTATAGGTTTCAAACACTGTCCCTACATATACAAATAGGCATTGAGTGTCCTGAAGGCAAAAGCATTGTAGTCTAAGACGTCAGGATTTGTGTATCTCTTCAGTTTTAGACCGAACTGGACAAGAGGACTTTAAGCATTTTTCTGGGTATTAAAAAAGGTAGTTTGCAGCCCAGATATTAATCCAACCAGACGATACCCGAGTCCCTAACTCAGCACTTTCCGCTTTCAACACCTAACAAAATACGAAAGGGAAGCAGCCGCTGCTGTTTAACACAAAATCAAAACTCAGGCAAGAGATCATGTAAAAAGGTGAAAATTATTTTAATTAGGAACAGTAATTATTAAAAAAAAAAAAAAAAAAAAGTGCCGCATATAATAGTTACTTACCTTTTTATATATATTTTTTACCCTTTTTGTTATGCCTTTTTAATTTTTTTTTCTTTGGGATTGTATTAGGAACAGAAAGGGAGAGGGGGAGAGAGAAAAGAGCTGTAGGAAATGCGAGTTGCAGGAACCTGGCGGGGATTTAGCAGCGCTGGGCGCGGTGCCTCGCTCCCGGCCGGGGCCCGGCGCTGCCCTCGCCGCGGGGAGCGGAGCGGGGCCGGGCCGGGCACCTCGCGGCGGGGCTGCTCCTGTCCGCAACCCGCACCGGGAGCGGAGCGGGGTTAGGAGCAGGAAATCAGCCCCTCGAGAAAAAGGGGAAAGGAGGGGGGAAGTGATGGGAAAAGAGAGAAAAGGGGGAAAAGGAGGGCGAGGCAGGCAGAGCCGTCCCGGAGGGCTAACCTCGGCAGGCGAGCGGTGCTAGGTGAGAGCAGGAAATTAAAAGAGGGAGAAAACAAACAAACAAACAAAAAAAGGGCGAGCGAGCCTTCTCTGCGGAGCGTCCAGGCACGGCCGTCTCTGCGGATCCCCTTCCCCCGGCTCGGGGCGCCGCTGCCGGCATTGCCCGAGGGCAGCCCCCGGGGGGGCGGCCCGGGGGGGCTCTCCCTGTGCCCGGCCTGGCCGCGGGGGCCGGGAGGGGGGGGAGCACCGGCACCGGCGGGGGGCTCGGAGCGGGGCCGCGCAATCCCCGCGGCGGGCGGAGGTAAAATGGCGCCGCGGGGCGGGATGGGGCCCGCCGGGCACCGGGGCCGCGACGGGGCCGCGACGGGGCGGGCGGCAGCGCGGAGCTGCGGGCAGGGACCCCCGCACGGCCCCGTCCCGCCCCGCCCGGCCCCGCCGCTTTTCTGCCTCCCAACTTTTGCTCGGGGCTCCCGCTCCGCCCGGCCGCCCCTCGCCGTCGCCCCCCGCTGCCCACCCCCGGCCGCCCCGCCGTGACGTCAGGCACTCACGCCCCCCTCCCTCCTCCTCCTTTTTATTTTTTTATTTTTTTTTTTTCGGCTCGGGGGGGCGTTCAAAAGTTTTTCTTTTGGGGAGGAGGCAGCACAAAGGCCGCTGCGCCCGAGGGGAAAATAGCAACAAGATTACGGCGTCTTTATTCCGGAGCCGAGGCGTAAGAAGGTGCTAATCCAGAGGATGGCTAATTGAGAGCTTGTAAAAATGATATTTGCCTGCAATTGCGGACAAAGTGATTTATTTATTTTTTTTTTTTTTTTTATCGCTTTCCTCACTTTAACGCCCCGTGGACGAGAGTAAAAAACCATAAAAGATAAAAAAAATAAAAATTGCTCGTTTGGTAGAGAGAGTGAGGAAAAAAAATATGTATATCCAGAACCAAGAATAACAAAAGCAGCCCCCGAGGACGCCACTGGCTTGTCCCCAGCAGAGGACTAGCTGCCAGCTCCCCAAGTCCCTTCGGAGCGCCCGAGAGCCGGGACACCTTACAAACACCGCTTTTTGGGGCCTGAGGGCTCTCCCTCCCCGGCGCCCCGGGAGCAGGGCTCGGCCACTTGGGGCGGTTTGGGGCAGGGGGAGGCGCAGAGCGGGGGCTGCCGGGGGCCCCTCGGGGCGCCCCACGTCGGGCTCCCGCCCCGCCTCGCCTCGCCTCACCTTCGGGGCGATCCCAAACGTTGCCGGGCGCCCGTCCCGCCGCCATACATATGCATGACTCGGGGGACATCACGCGGGGCCCCCCCGGCCCCTCCGAGCTGCAGCTGGGGCCGGGCCGGGGGCGCACGGCGGCGGCAGCCCCGGCCGGGCCCGGGCCCGCGGGCAGGGCCCGGTGGCTCCGCCGGCCCCGGGGTCCCCCCCGGGCCCCCTCCGGCCCGGCTCGGCCCCGTCGTGCCCGGGGCGGCGAGCGGCGGCCCCGCGCCGGCGGCCGTCGGGGGAAGGGGCGGCGAGCGGCGCGGAGGGCAGGCAGCAGCGAGTCTGTTAAGAGCCCATTTTGTGCTATCACGGAGCCGTGGCAGCTTCTCGGCGGGACCGGGGATGACAGTGCATGACGGCCGGGCAGCCCATTATCCCGCTCCTATTGAGGCGCCCTTTCACTCACATGCAAACTCCTTGGCAGAGTCGTTTGTCTCCTCATTGTACTTTATTTAAGAATGCAATGGTTGTCAGGGCTCTTATTCAATTTCAAGATACTTTATTGATGAGCTTTGACTTTTAGCACTTTTCACATGTCAAGAGAAGTCAAGTGTATGCGGCTACGACTTCATTTTATGCTTCGCGCGTTCATACTCGCCACTTTCCTCGGTGGCTCTTGGAATTTCTTTTTCCTGTCCCCTCTCCTTCTTCCCTTTCTCTCCCCCAGCCCCCCCCCCCGCGGTCCCCTCCCCCTCGTCCCCGCCCGGCTCGCCCCAGCCGCCGGGGACACCCCGAGCTCGGGCTGGTGCTCCCAGTGTAACCTCAAATGCGTGCGCGGAGGGGTTGCTTTGGAGTGTACTGAGGTGTGTCCTAATGGTCCGGCATTCAGCACACGCACTTGTGGTGTGTGGTCAGAGCGGAGAAGTCATTTACTGACTTTCCCCCCTCCGCCTCTGGCAGCCGGGGAAGGGGCTCCCCGGGCGCACAGAGGGGGGGGGCCGGGGGGAGCCCCTCGGGGGCGGCCGGGCTCGGGGCGCTGCCGCGACCCCCCCTCCTCCCGGCTGCTCTGCGGGGTCTTAAATAATAATAAAAATTAAAAAAAAAAAAAAAAAACGCACACAACAACGGCAGCCCTCAGTCAACAAACGGCACGTGGGAGAAGTTTGCGAGTGTTTAGTAAAGGACTCTTGAGGCCCTTCACAAGAGCCCTCAGCACACAATCCCGCCGCCTGTTTGCTCTGCTCTCCGCCGGCCGGGGCTGGGGGGGCTGCGGGCGGCCGCTGGCTCCGGGCGGCGCCCGCCCTACAAAGCGCCTGTCTCCCAAATATTTATGTCTTTACCATTTGAATGTTATTTTCCCCTTATCTCCATTGTCGGACGGCGGCTAACTGTTTAAATGCAAATTGACCTTTCCCCCCCCATCCCCCCCTTTCCCTCCGACCCCCTCCCGCCGGCCCCCCGGCCCCCTCCCCCAGCCCGACCTGGAAACGCGCCGCTCCCCTTCGCCGCTCCCCGCATTTTTGGGGGCCGGGGCCCTGCTCCGAGCTGCCGGGGGCGGCCCGGAGAGCTGAGCTGAGCCGAGCCGGGGCCGGGCCGAGCCGAGCCGAGCCGGGGCCGGGCGGTGGTGGCGGGGCCGGCCGGCGGCGGCGGAGCCCGGGCGGGCGGCGGGTGCGGGGCCGCGGGTGCGGCTGCGGAGCCGGGTGCGGAGCAGGGGCCGGGGCCGGGAGCCGGGAGCCGGGCCCAGGGCCCTGCTATTCAAACGGCTGGGCCAATTGAGCCGTGCCGGGCGCGGGGCGGCCAATGGGCGGCGGGGAGGCGATGGCGTCGCTTTGCATAAAGCAATATTTTGTGTGGGAGCGAGCGGAGTATTTGCATGTGCGGAGTGATTAGTGGGTTTGAAAAGCGAGCCCCGGCTCAGCCTCATTTCCCGCTCTGGTTAAGGCGCAGGGAGGAAGTGTTTTGCTGGAAGATGATGACAGAGGTCAGGCTTTGCTAATGGGCCAGTGAAGAGCAGTGGAGGCGAGGCAGAGAGCAAGGCACACATACATTAATACACTTGAACCATCACCAATCAGCATAGGTGTGCTCTGTCTCTCTCTCCCCACTTCACTCACACACTCTTTTATCTCTCGCTCTCCAGTCACTGACAGCCCATTTTATTGTCAATCTCTGTCTCCTTCCCAGGAATCCAAGATCACACAACCAGCAGCTTCACTGGAGAAAAACTATTTTGCTGGCAACTCTTTTTAAAGCGCCATCATTTCCAATCAGTGCGCTCTTAAACTATTGACAGGAGCTTTGACAACAAGACAGGATGCCTCATAAAGGTGAGTCCGCTCATTTCTTCTCCCGGCTTCTCCTTCTCGCATTTTAATATTTAGGCAGGGCTCTCGCTCTCTCCTGCGCTCTCTCTCTCGGATCCCCATTTGCATTCCGGAGAGCTTCCCAGGGAACTTTCCAGCCCAGGAGCTCACAAACTTTCTGCTTTCACACGAGCCCGTGTCCTCTGGAAAAGCTAAAGCATCCGACCGGGAAACCGGTGCGAACCCTCGCAGCAGCCCAGCAGCAGCAGCAGTTCCCACGTAGCACTTGCCGGGCAGGGAGACCACAGGCGCCGGTGTGTGTGTGTGTGCGCGCCGCCGCTGCTACCGGCACCCCCGCTCGCAGGCACGGGAGGGGCGGCGGGGCCGGGCCGTGCTGTGCTGTGCTGTGCCGGGCCGTACCGGGCCGTACCGGGCCGTGCTGTGCCGGGCCGGGCCGCGGGGCCCTGTGCCGCCCCCGCCGCGAGGAAGGAGGGAGGGAGGCGAGGACGGGAGCGGAGCGGAGCGGAGGCTCCGGGTGCCCGGGGGCGGCCCCGGCGGCCGCTTTGTGCTGCGGGGCTCGGCCGGGGAAGGGGAGCCGGCAGCCGGGAGGACGGGGCGAAGCGGCGAGGAGGGAGAGGAGGAGGCAAAGGGCGGCCGGGAAAGTCACCTCCTAGGCCAAGTGAGCTCGCAGGCGCGCTGCGCGGGGCGCTGAGCGGAGCCGAGGGGCTGTCAGCTCCCATCAGCAGCCCCGCATCTCCCCGGCTCGGCCCCGGGGCCGGCGGCTGCCCCGGCCCCAAGGCAGCACCGCCCGAGCGCAGCCCCGTCCTCCGCGGCGGCTCCCGGCCGCGGCCGGGCTCTGGGGGCCTTTGGGAAGCGCTGTGGATCGGATCCATCCATCCGTCCTTTTTTTTTTTTTTTTTTTTTTTTTTTTCTCAAAAAAAGCTTTCTCGTTCACTCCTGTCACTGCCCCGTAACCCCACGGGGTACCCACGGGCCTGAGAGCCCGCGCTATAGCAAGTTTTTTTTTTTTTTTTTTTTTTTCCTCCAAGAAGTTGCAAACTCCTCGCCGTGCAAAAAGCAGCTTCGCTCCCCCTGACGCGCAACAGTAAACTTGGTTCTTTTCCCCTCGCAAGTGCAATTGGAAAATCTGGATTTGAATTTAACCTTGCGATGCCTCGTACGGAGCTGGTAAATCGAGACGCGGGGCAGGAATAATTTCTGGAAAGTTTAAAAACAAAGTTTCCCGAACGATTAAATGCACCTGGCAGATGCTGTTTTGGAAAACGACCACACCATCCTAGAGACGAAAAGTGACGGCATTTTCTCCGTCTTAGGGACATAAAATAATAAAAGTGGCCCTTGACAATAAATGTTTATAGCCGGTGACCTCTACCAACTCCTGATCGCAAACCGATTCGTTTTTATCCTTTTCTCATTTGCCCCGAGAACAGGAAACTTTGCCACCTGAACGCCTAATTGTGTGTGTTTTCACCGGGAGAGGCAGAGGGGGAAAGAAAAAAAAAAAAAAAAAAAAAAAAAAAACCTAGATCAGATTATATCCAGATTTTCAGATTACAAAACGAGCGGCGGATTAGGCCTGGCCTAATGGTGGAGCTGGCTGCCTCGGACACGGCACGCTGCCTCCCAGGCGCTGCCCTCCCGCACCGCCCCGCACCGCTCCGCGCTGCCTCCCGGCCGGCCACGGCTCCCCGGCTGCGGGTGCCCGGCGCTGGCGCTGCGCCGGCTCGAGTGGGGGGCGAGTTTGGGAGCACAACGTCCTGCCCCGCACCTCCTCTTACCTTGCTGAAGGACTCGGCTAGGCTCGGCCTGCACTGTGAAACGTTCCCGGCCGCGTTTGGGGGGTTGGTTTGTGTCGTGGCGTGCTTTTTGCCCCTTCTCCCCAATCCCCCCGGTGCCGTGGCCGAGGTAGGTGCTGGCAGGGCTTTGGCTGGGAGCGCAGCCGCGGCTTTCCGCCTGCCTTCCCCGGCCCCGCAGGCCCCAGGGTTATGAGTTGCGCGTTAAATACGCGAGGAAATGCTGCCCGGAGAAGTGGGGTTGCCGTTCGGTGTGTGTCGGTGCAGACGTGTTCGGTGTATTAAAGGGATGGCTTCCCGTTCGGTTCAGCCAGAGGAGATACTGCCACGTCTCCATTGAAGTACAGTGTAGCTCGCTCTGCTGCTAATCAGGTAGTTCTCCAAAGAGCAGTAAATATTTACCAGCTAAAGTCTTCATGCTGCGAGAAAGTACTTGTTTGATGTTTATTTTTATGGATTTAAGATTACTAAAAGCTACTTAATAAATTATACCGTGGCTAGTCCTGAATGGGGAAACGTGCCTCTTTGAATTCTCCATCATATGCAGGAAGAGTAAAATTAATATTCATTATAGGCGCAAAAGAAAGAGAATGAGTATTTTTAGGCTAAAAAAAAGGGAGAGAAAATGAAGGCTGCGACTATTTCATTATTTTACCTCCTTTTTTTTTAGCAACCCCCTTGAATGGGCTCTTTATTGTAATTGTCCCTCCCCAATTGAGCACCCCACTGAGCTGTTGTATCTTTTTACAACCCCTAACAACTCGCACCAGTAACACAATTACCGCCAGATATTTATAACGAGAAATTACTTTTCCATTTTCACCCGCGACGATTTCAAATAAATACATGGGGACGCATAAATAAATAAATAAGTGGCCCGGGGTGGGGGGGGTGGGGGAGAGGGAGGGAAGGTGGCGAGAGGAGGAGAGAGGGAGTAAGGGAAGGAGGGGGGCAGAGGGGAAAAGAAAAAAAAAAAAAAAAAAAAAGGGCGATTGGGACTGTCCAGGCGCTGGGTCAAGGCAGGCACTAATGAAGGGAGAAGGGGCTTGTTTCTCTGCTCTTTGTAAGTTGGAGGGTTGTTGGTCCGTTTAGTTGGGAAGCTGCGCGGCCGGTTAAGGAGCCTGGGTTTCTGCACTCGGGGTTTGGGTAGAGGAGCAGAATGGAGGCCATTGTTCGCTTTCTGTAGGCTTTGTTTAACAGTTCTCACCCCCTCCTGTTCTTACTTTTTAAAGCAGTGAGGCGAGGTAGACAGCGTGTGTCACAGTACAGTGAAAAAGGGGAAGATCTAAAGACCAAAAAAGAAGTTAATCACGAGACGTGGAGTTTGGGGGAGAGAAAGTTGCTAGTGCCGCGGGGAGAGACAAATAAATAAATCGAAGAAATTCCCGGAGGTAAAAAAATGGAGCCCCGCTGCCAGCGCACAGGGCAGCCGGCGGAGCGGCAAGTGCGCGCAGGGCCCGCGCAGCGCCCGCCCTGCTGCGCCCCTCTGCTCTGCTCTGCTCTGCTCTGCTCTGCTCTGCCCTGCTCTCCTTTCCTTTTCTCTCCTCTCCTCTCCTCTGTTCTCCTCCCGGGCTGCGGGAGCGGCGGGGCCGGCCCCGTCCCATCCTCGGCCCCGACCCCGTCCCCGTGCTGTCCCGTCCCGCGGCGGGGCGCGCAGTGTCGCGGCGCACCTTCCCCGCGTCGCTCCGCACTTTTAATGTACTTCTTTTGCTTTGTCCTAGAGGGAAGACTTTAACTAGTGACACGCAGATGTGTGAGTCCCTAAATTGTATGAGAGGACAGTCCACCCCGCTCTCAGGCAAGTTTAAAAACCTGACTTCGGACTCTCTTTGTGCTTGCTGTTGCTCCAGTTAATGCACCACCTCAGCGAAGGGCATTACCGACGAGGCAATACGCCACCTGCATGCAATTAAAGCCAGAAACCACTCGGCGCTTTGCTTTTCTTAAATTTTTGCCTGTGTAGGGATATACGCGCGTAGTTCTGCCTCGAGGCGCAAAAGCCCCCGAAACCTTAAACTAATTGGGGAAGGCGTCTAAGGATAACAAAGTACGCCCGGGAGATGTTAGCTTAACCCTGTGCACTGCCTCCCCCTGATTAACGCCTATTTTATTGCTGATAGACTGCTATAGGCGAGCCCCGTGGGATACTGCTCTCTCAGCCCACCATGCAGAACAGTAAGTGACTCCGCGCCCCTTCGCGGCCGCGGAGGGCAGGCGGGGCGGCCGCGGGCGCGCAGCAGCGGGTAGGGGAGGCGGCCCCGCCGCTGGGGAGCGGGGGCTCCGCCGCTGGGGCTCGGTAGCTCCGCGCCGCCCGCCCCGTCGGGGCGCGGAGGCCGGGCCGGGAGCGCGGCGGCGGCTCCAGGGCCGCGGGGTTGGCCGGGGTCGGGGCCCGGGCCCGTTGCCCACCTGCCCCGCACCGGGAGCCCCCCCGTGCTAGGTGCGACGCCCCGCCGCCTCCCGGTTGCGCCGGTGCCCTTCGCGGATCCGTGTTGGTTCGCCGTGCCCTTTTGTTGTCGCTGCTGGGGCTGGAGACCTGGGCGGCGGGCCTGCGCGCATCGGCGGTGGCGGAGGGGGTTTCTCGGAGCGGAGAGCGCTCAGACAACGCGCCAGGGCGCTGCCCCCGCTCCGGCCGACGGGGCTGCGGGGGAAGCCGGTGGGGTGCGAGAACCGGCGGCCGAGGTGCCAGCGGGGCAGGCCCCAGGCGCCCCGGGATGCGCATCTTCCGCGGGGTGCGCCCCGCAGTGCGGCGGGAATGCGTGACCCCGCCGGAGCGATCTTGCGGGGTGGCGCATCCCCGCCGCGCTCCGCTGCATGAGATGCGCGTTTCTTGCGCGCATCGCGGCGGGGGGAGCGCAGGCGGCCTTGCGCGGGCCTTGCGCGGGGCGTTCAGCCCCCAGCCGCTGCGGCTGCGGGCCGCGGAGCTGTGCGGGACCTTCCCCAAGCGCTCTGCCGGCAGCGTGCGCGGCTGCGGGCCCCCTTCGTGCCCTGCCCGGCCGGCGGCGAGCCGGCCCCCGCCGGGAGGCCTCTCGGGGGCTCGGGGGAGCCCCCAGCGGGGTGGGCTCGGGGCTGCGTGCGCCCGAGAGGGGCTCGGCCCCGGCGGGCCAGGCGGCGGCACCTGCGGGCGGCGGCGGCGGCTGGCCTTGGCCGCGGCGTGCCGGGGGTGTATGGTAATGGGGATGCCTTCACTCGGCCGTGCGGGATCGCCACTGCAAAACGTAGAAAAGATATCATTCGGGTGAAGCCTTTATTTTGTTTAAAGGTCGCGGCGGGCTCTTCAGGCTTTGTGTTAATAACTCCTGGGTGTATATGGTGCAGAGCATCCAAATTGACACCATATGTTTTCCTATTAGATGACTAGCAATAGAATACAAGGCGCATAATCATTGCCACTGGGCGAGATCTACACCGCTCTCCAGGGAAATTATATAATGATTAAGGCTTAACCTTTTAAGCGAAACTTTGATTTCGCTTTCTCCGCTGCCATTTTTTACGGTGGCGAGCGTCCCCCTGCAAACCGGCCACGGCGCTGCTGTGCCGCCCGGCCCTGCGCGCCTGCTCCCCGCCCGGGAGGGGGCCGGGGGGAGCCGCCGAGCCCCCGGGCCCCGGCCCTCCCCGCCCCCGGGCCGCCGCCCCCCGCGGGCCCGGCCCGGCCCGTCCGACGGGGCGCACGGCGGCACCGCCGGGCGCGGGCGGGGAGGGGAGGCAGGAGGAGGAGGAGAGGAGGAGGAGGAGAGGAGGAGGAGGAGGAGGAGGAGGCGCGCCTCTCTCCCCGCGGCCGCCAAGGGATGCGGAGCCGCCGCCCGTGCTGCCGGGCCGGGGCGGCCGGACGGTAAATGACCCAGGCCGGGTGTCACTTCGAATCCATTGCGCGGGGAGCGCGCCCCCTCGGTCGTGTCCGCGCAGAGCCCCTGGCTACCTTAAACCGCAGCCTCCCTCGGAGGGAAAGCGAGTAGAGTTCAATCTAGTCTGAGTGATATCCAAATGCGGACAGAAAGGGTCGTTTTATCATGCTACTATTTGTCGTGACGATGCAATTTTCAAAAGCAGAGTACTGTCATAAAGTGACACGCCTGCCACAAGTGCTCCAACTGATCTTTTCAATTAGCCTTCCATGCATGATCCGGGGCGACTTCCGCCTATTTCCAGAAATTAAGCTCAAACTTGACGTGCAGCTAGTTTTATTTTAAAGACAAATGTCAGAGAGGCTCATCATATTTTCCCCCTCTTCTATATTTGGAGCTTATTTATTGCTAAGAAGCCTGGGCTCTTGGAGTCAATTTATCAGGAGGCTCCAAAGAGAGGAGAGCGGAGCGAGCGTAGCGCAGAGCTTCTCCAGGGAGACTTCCTCCAAAGCCTGGAGCTTCAGGTTGGGCATTTTCGAGGCAGCTCTTCGTTTGCTTTTGGCGAGGCGAGCTGCGTTTGTGCGGATGCAGAGAGGCTTTTTTTTTTTTTTCTTTCTTTCTTTTCTTTTTTTTTTTTTCTTTTTTTTTCCTCCTTTTCCTGGCGGGGGGTGGGAAAACCAAAACCAAGCGAGCCAGCGAACCGACCCGACCCGCTCCAGCAGCAGCACGTCCCGGGCTTTTTGTCCGGGCTTCGGGGGGTTCTCCGCGGGTTTTGCCGACGGGGAGCGCAGGCTCGGGGAGCGCGGCTGTCGGGCGGCGGCGGGGGCGGCGGGGCGAGGACGGCGGCGGGCGGAGCGCGGGGGCGCGGAGCGGTGCGGAGCGGAGCGGGCGCGCTCCCCGGGGGCTCCGGGAGCGGAGGGTGCTATGGTGGGCGCTGTGCTTCCCGCAGGTCACAGCGGCGTGAACCAGCTCGGCGGGGTGTTCGTCAACGGGAGGCCGCTGCCCGACTCCACGCGGCAGAAGATCGTGGAACTCGCGCACAGCGGAGCGCGGCCCTGCGACATCTCCCGAATCCTGCAGGTGAAGGCGGCGGCGCCCCCGCTCCTCCCGCTGCCCCCTCGGCAGCGCCCGGCCGCCGCTGGCCGCGCTCCCCGCCGGCCCCCACACCCACCCACGTTCCAGCCTAATAAAGCGTCCAGCTGCCCACCTCCGCTGCCGCTGCGGCTAGACCTCGCCGTGCATATCTGTATCTCTGTATGCCTTTTGAAATACCTCTTAAAAACCTTTTGATTTATATTTATATATATATTTTTTCCCGCCTGGTGATGACCCGCACTCTTGTTACAGTTAGCTCGCTGTAAGCAACCGAATTGTACGGCTCGGCAGGATTTCGGTTCCTCTCCTCCCCCTTCCCCCTATATTCCCCCTATATTTACTTATGATTTTGTAAGATCTGTATGCATTTGGCGTGGCTTACTGCTTTCTTATTTTTCCTTTTTTTTTTTTTTTTTTTTTTTTACATTTTTTTTTTTAAAAACACCATCAAAAAACAACCCTCGAAGCCACCCTGTTTTAGCCCAGAATCTGTCTTTACAGACACTAACGCGATCTGGCGCAGCTCAGGGGTACATTGTAAATGTAGGTCTCGATAACCCCTCACTCACCCCGTCCCCCGCAAGTACTGTCTGAGGACGATGGAGACTAGTCTGGCATAGCTATTGTTCGGATTTAAGGCATATTTTAAGATTAGTACTAAAGGAATTACGTTTTGACCAGATTTTTTTTTCTTCCAAATGTTTTTAAAGTAGCACTTTTGTAGAGGGTAGGGCCACAAATGTAATTTTTTTTTTTTTTAAGAAAAAAAAAAAAAGACTCTCTAAGTAAGTTCTCATACCATTTAAGGTATATTTTTGTGTTATAGACCCATGCAGATGCAAAAGTCCAAGTGCTGGACAATCAAAACGTAAGCTTGTCATTGTTTAATGCATACTTAAACAATTTTATTTTTGTCTTGAAATTATTAATAATGTGATTTTCTGTCCGCTTCCCTATCCAGGTGTCGAATGGATGTGTGAGTAAAATTTTGGGCAGGTATTACGAAACTGGCTCCATCAGACCCAGGGCAATCGGAGGTAGTAAACCGAGAGTAGCGACTCCAGAAGTTGTAAGCAAAATAGCGCAGTATAAACGAGAGTGCCCCTCCATCTTTGCGTGGGAGATTCGAGACAGATTACTATCAGAGGGGGTCTGTACCAACGATAATATACCCAGTGTAAGTTCATGAAAAAAACCTTCCTGTGTGCTGTGTACAATGCTGGGTAGCTGTAGCGAGCCTCTGCTTCCTTTGTTTTGATATCAGCTGAGAGGATAGCAGGTTCACATCATTTGCATGTGGCAGGGTCAGACGCATTTTTTCATACAGAATCTGACAAATGCCTTTAAGGAGGGGAGAAAAAAAAAAAAAAAAAAAAGCAACAACAACAAAAAACCGCGGTCACCCCTGCGCCTGGCGCCTCAGGACTGCGAGCATCAGTGGAAGCCATCACTCTGCTTTTGCAGGGCTGGGGCCGGGGCTTTTTTCGCTCGGTCCGTCCGTCCGTCCGTCCGTCTGTCCGCAGCTCCGGCGGCCGCGGCGCGGAGGAGCGCGGGGGCTGCGCGGGTGGCTCGGGGGGAGCGCGCTACCGCCCTACCATTGCCTTTCTGTCCTCTGCCTTGCAGGTGTCGTCGATAAACAGAGTCCTACGCAACCTGGCTAGCGAAAAGCAACAGATGGGTGCCGACGGGATGTACGACAAGCTAAGGATGCTGAACGGGCAGACGGGGACCTGGGGCACCCGGCCCGGCTGGTACCCCGGCACCTCGGTACCCGGGCAGCCCGCCCAAGGTAAGGCAGCGCCCGGCCTGGCGCGGCTCGGCTCGGTTCGTTTCGGCCTCGGTTCCCCTCCTGGGCTCCTCTCCCGGTCCCCCGGCCGCCCGCTGCGCTCCGCAGGCAGCCCTCTGCCGGGGGCACCCGGCGCTTGTGGGGACCCGTGGGGACCGTGGGGACCGTGGGCAGGAGGTGCCGCCCAAGCCGGCTCCGTGCTCCCCGGCCGGCACCGGAGCCTGGCGGGCCGGCAGAGCGGTGGCTGTCTCCGTCGGGCTGATTGTGGTTCCTCCTCAATGGGCCCGGAACAACTTGGTAAATATAGGAAACTGTTTATCCTGAAGATTAATAGGTATTTGTTGTAGGAATGACAAGGGGATAATATGAAGGATAATGGGATGTTACGTTACATACTTAAGATGGTTAATGGCTTCTTTTTGAATACGGGCTCTGTTGCGGCTCGGCTCTCCCCGGCTGTGGTCATTCCTTTAGAAGAGGTGTCTATATACAACAACCTGCTTTTTGTTTTCATCCCGCAAGGAAAAAAAAATCAGTAACAGTGTGCGGAGTATCTGGTACAAAGAATGTTTCTGTCACACGCAAGAATTTGTTATGGGAACAATTCTGTCGCTATGTAATTGCTCATTAGAGATCGTTTTGTTTCTCATTAAGGCGACATGAATAAGCGTCTAGTTGAAGGAGACAGCTGTAGAAATGTTCCACAGGAGACCTCTGGACACGATATGGCACCGCTTGCCAATTAGACATGTCAGTTTTAAGAGAAGAAAACAATCTATGAAGGACACTAGAAAGATAGAGCGGAGCCCCCTGTCCCCCCCCCGCCCCCACTTTTTTTTTTTTTTTTAATTATTATTATTATTTTTTTCCCCCGTTTCGGCCCGGGGTCCCCCCGCGGAGCAGGGCCAGCTCCGGCCGGCAGCCGCCTCGCCCGGCCCCGCTCCCTCGGCCCCACCTGGCCCGGCCGGGCCCCCCCGCGCCCAGCCCCGGAGCCCCGGAGCCCGTCCAGCCGCCCCCTTTCCCTCTGCCGCCCTTCCCCCGGCGGGTGCGGAGCCCTGCGAGGTCTCCGCGGGGCAGCGCGGTCCCGGGGAGGGGGTCCGGGACCCCCTCAGACCCCCCCCGAGAGCCCCCAAAATCGGCGAGGCGCAGCCGGGGCTGGCGAGAGAGAGGGGGCGGGCAGGCACTTAAGGCGCCCGGCCCGCCAAATTAAAATTAATAAAATGGGTTTCGTCTGGAATATTCATGCTCCCTCTAATGCTTTTCCCTCGCAGGGGTATGTTGCTGGATTTTAAGAGTCCATTACTCAAAAAGCATAAGGCGAGGTTAGGTCTCAGAGGGGTACAAATATGGTCTCAATCTGATAAACGCCATGCAGCAGTGAATAAAATAATGGATACACGAGGGCTGACAGAACAAAAAGAGACATCTCTATCCAGGAGAAATTCTCCAGTGATTTAGTGGTTTTAGGGATCACTGAGACACTGTTTCTTATCTTTTTTTTTTTTCTTTCCTCCCTCTCTTATAAGACTAAAGCCTTCTATAGGATTTAGACACTTTCTCTTTCAACAGATGCTACAATGTTTTGATCCCAGCTCTATAGCTGAGAGGTGCCGCAATTGGTTTGCTATCTTTTTTTGCTTGTTTTCCGCCTCACTGATTAAGACACTAAGAAACTAAGGAATGATTTTATTTCCCAGCGTCTTTTTTTTTTTTTTTTTTTTTTTTTTTTTTCTTCCAGGAAACAAATCCTATACCCAGCGTCAGATGGTCTGGCTATAGGATAATAGGGACGGACATTCACTCGCTTTCTTACGGATTAGGTCTGGAAGGTGGAACAGCCCTATTGAGATCGCTCCTTTTAGGGGCTTCTTTAAAAAAACCTGCCCCCCCCCCAAAAAAAAAAAGAAAAAAAAGAAAACAAGGGAAAAAAAAAAGAAAAAGAGGGGCTTTTAGGGAGACATCTTAATAGCGGGATCAGGGTTTTAGGGCCACTTTGCGACCAGGTGAAATCCTCAGAGCCCGTTCGCGTGGGGAGCGCACCGGGAGGGGGCTGCCCGGCTCCCCGGGAAAGGGGGCTCGGGGCGGCCGTGCTCGGGGCGAGCCCCGACGGCGCGGGGGGCAGCGGCCGTCCCCTGCGCCCCCGGCCGCCCCCTCGCCCCCCGCGCAGCGCCCCGCGGCCCGGCGCGGACAGTGATGGATGAGGCCGGTGGCGGAGGTTACGCGGAGGCCCCCGCCCCGGGCGGCCGCGGCCCCCGGCGCTGCCACCAGCGCTTGGCAGGGCGGCTGCCCCGCCGCGACGGCGCTCCCCGGGCCCGGCGGCTTTGTGTGCCCCTGAAAGGCAGCCCCCGGCTATTCACCCGCCGCCGGCCGCCTCAATGGGGCTGCGGCCGCCCATATGGTGACCACTGCCGCTGAATCCCTGTGTTTAAATGGGGGAGAAAGTTCGGGTTTTAAAACATTTCAAAGTGGTTGAAAGGGTCCCACCAGATCCTGTCACAATTCCCCCCGAGCTTTGAAGGCCGGGGCCATTGTTAGCCGATTATAAATGATATTACTTTAAAGTTGATTTCCCACAATATTTAAAGGATGTAGCGGGAGTGTTGCTATTTATTTTTGGCGTAACTTTTCAAGGGAATTAGCATAAGTAGCCCATGCGCCCCTCGCTCCGGCTCCCCTTTTATGCCACATCAAAACGCCTTGGAAAAGGCGCCGTGAAAGGAGCCGGGGGAGCTCCTTTAGGGACGGCGACTTCGCCGCTCCTCGGCGAGCGGCCGGCGGGGCCCCGGGCAGCGCTGCGCGCCCACCCCGCGCAGGATGCGCGCAAGCCCTGCGCGCCCCGCGGCAGCCGGCGCAGGGAAGCGGCGGCGATGCCCCGGGGAGAGGCGCGGCGCCGAGCGCCCTTGCCAAGCGCTCAGCTGCAGGGGAGCGTGTTCAGCCCGCGAGCGAACTCGCTCCCGTTTCTTTTAAAATTACATGTTAAAATTTTAAAAGAAATCTTACTTTTCTCTGGTGCAACACATTACAAAGAATGGACAGTCCTTTTATCTAAATATAAAATTCCATTTTCAGCAATTATAGCCTGTTCTTGGTGATGATATAATTACAGCTGTGCTCAGTAATAGGTGTCAAGGCAATGCACACTCATACAATAGTTGAATAAAACTGCAGAACAATGCAGGCACTTCTAAATTCACAACCTTTAAAATGAAATTGACTGTGCAGAATTCAAATAAAAACTGGATAAATATTTTTTAAAAAAGATTACAAGCTTGGTTTGGTTTCTTAATAGCATTTTCTGCAAACCTATCAACATCTAATTGATTAGATAGGAATTACTGATTATAGATAATCTGAAATACTGAACATCACTATTTTAAATATAGCAATAGGTAAATAAATTCAGCAGGCAGAGGAGACTGCCACGGCACTTCGGCAGCAATTCGGATAAAGCTTCACTTTCAGGGGAAGGGATTTTTCCGCAGGTTTTATTCCAGAGGAAAAATGACACGAAGTTTAGACCAGGCGATTGCAATACTTCATCTCTAATGTTTACGATAGCACTGGAAAATGAAACGTTCCCGTGTTACCTGTGTCGTTAGTGCGGTATCACTTTGATACCCGAGATGGTTTTAAGAAAGGGTGTCGGCAAACGTGGCCGAACTTGTCCCCGCTTGCATTATTTCTCCGATAGTAACCTTAAAACAGGGGCACGGGCATTTCAGTTTCCTTCTCTCCTTTCCGCAGACGGCTGTCCGCAGCAGGAGGGAGGAGGGGAGAACACGAACTCCATCAGCTCCAATGGGGAAGATTCAGATGAGGCCCAGATGAGACTTCAGCTGAAAAGAAAGCTGCAGAGAAATAGGACATCCTTTACCCAAGAGCAAATCGAAGCCCTTGAGAAAGGTGGGTGACATTTGCCTGTGACTGAAGCAGGAGAGAAAAGCAAAATGTGCCCCGGCTACAGTAAGAGCTAAACAGAAGCGTGGCATTTACGTGCCTTATACGGACGTGTGATAAGATATGAAGATATTATACAATAGGGTGTTAAGATACATGTTTAGATCTTAAATCCGTGGCTCCCTCCGTGCTATTTTATTCATCATGCTCGCTGCGGTATGCGAGGAGAAGCTGTAGAAAGGTTTTCAAAGGGAAGGTTGTGGGGCACAGCTCCCATCTCAGAACCAGTGCTGCATCCTGGGCTGCTCTCTTGTCCCTGCCTGGGCGTGGGGACAAACCTCCTCCCGCCGATGGTGCCCGTGGCTCCAGCAGGGCGAGGGCCAGGCAGCCAGTGCTGGCAGCAGTGCTCGATGCCGGCCCCTCATTTCTGTCTGTCCCCGGCGCTGCTGCTGCCCGGGGCTGGCAGCGGGTGCCCTTTTCCCTGACCCTGCCTGGGTGCACCCTCCTGCGACCCAGTGCGGCTCTCTGTCCTGATTTTCTGCTGCTATTCAGCCATGTGCCACTTCGCTTCTCGGTGACGGGGTCAGAGCTGCCTCGGGGACCCCCTCAGCAGGGGCAGAAGCCCCATACCCTGCTCGGCACTTCTCAGGAGAGGCCAGCATTGCGCCCAGCCCTGCCCGTCCCCCAGTAGGCAAGGTGTCCTGCCCAGCACACGCACGCAGGTGGGAGGGGAGGCTCAGCTTCGCTCTTGCAGCAGCGTTTCTTACAGGCTCCGAGAGCACCGGCAGTGCCAGCACAGTTGTGACTCGACCAGCAGCTGCGTTAAATCTTTACGGCTCATGCAACAATATTTTCCTCTGCAGAATTTGAGAGGACCCACTACCCTGATGTGTTTGCAAGAGAGAGACTAGCTGCTAAAATAGACCTGCCTGAAGCAAGAATACAGGTACAGAGTTGCTGTGTAATTATCGCTATTATTGTTCTTGTTATTACCATTACGGTTTCTTATGACTGGCTGCTCAAAGCACAGGGCTGCCACTGTTTACAGTCGGGTATTTGGCCATCTCCTCCTTCAGGAAAATAACAGCACATGGGGTTTGCTTTAGGAAGCTGCTTTGTGACAGGGCGAGGCAGCCTTGTACCAGCGCTGCCTTGGGGTACCTGGAGGAGCCCACGAGCCCCTCACCTTGTCGGCTCACTCATGCCTACAAAATGCTGTGCTTCCAGGTGTGGTTTTCTAACAGAAGGGCCAAATGGAGAAGGGAAGAGAAGCTGAGGAACCAGCGAAGACAAGCCAGCAACACTCCCAGCCACATTCCCATCAGCAGTAGTTTCAGCACAAGCGTTTACCAGCCGATCCCGCAGCCAACCACCCCCGGTAATGCAGTGAATCCACCCTCTCGGGACAGTCAGACTCTGGGACTGTGTCGCCGTGCGTCATGTGCTTGAACTAATGTCTTCATCTATCTGTCTATTCTATTATAGTTTCCTCTTTCACATCAGGTTCCATGTTGGGCAGGACGGACACGGCGCTCACAAACACGTACAGCGCGCTGCCGCCCATGCCCAGCTTCACCATGGCCAACAACCTGCCTATGCAAGTGAGTCCGGCACGGCCGTGCCCGCGCTCGGGGGGCTCCTGCCTGCTGGGGCAGGTGGGAATGAGGGGGTTCCTCCTCCGCGGTGTTTTATGCAGGTTATGAGCCCAAAACACGCCGCGGGGAAACCAGCACCAAAAACAGATGCCCTCTTTTGGAGGCAGCACAAGGGAGAGGGCGCTGAGAGCAACGGTGCTCGGATGAGCCCCTCTGCAGGATCCAGAAAGAGAGAAGTCCTCAGAATTGCGAGGCGACAGATCTGGTGTGAAAAAAAAACAAAAAACCTTATGGGGCAAAAAACCCCGCCCCACGGTTAACCCATGGAGCGCGGTGGTGCGGTGTGGGGACCGCCGCCTGCGTGTGCTGCCGGAGGGACGCGGTCCTCCCGCTTAGGTGCTGCAGTGGCGGCGCGTTAGGAACACCTGAGAGAGGGGAGGATGTGATTAGCATCAGTGGTTATGCTAGCTAAGCCAGAATTGCAAGAGCTGTCAATCCTCATGCCTGAAAGCATTAGCTGATCACCAGCTGGGTTAGGAAGAAATCTATTCCTTTGGGGTCTGTTTCTATAGACCTTTCAGATGCAAAATTCCTCCTTTTTTAATGGTGGGGTTGGCCTAGGAAGGTGCTGGCCAATTACGGGAGTTTTGCAGCTTTGTCTGAAGCACACAGCATTGACCACTGCTGGAGACAGGCGAGCCGATTAGAGAGCCTGACTCCTTCGCTGCGGCAATTACCATGTTACTAATTGCTGAACCAAAATTAACCAAATAAAGTTAGAGTCTCTCAAGTTCAGGGAAAGGAATCGCGTTGGTTAAGTTGTTATTCCGCGATACTGGAGGCCGGCAGCGTGGCTCCCGGCGGGCTGGGAACGGATGACAAAGGATCAAAGGGCTGACCTGGGGGGGGCTCTGGGCAGAGCTGCAGCCCCCGACGCACGCGGCCGGGCAGCGACTGCAGTGCCCGAGCCCCCGGCAGCTCCCGTGGCCATGGCCGCGTGATGACCACGTCGGGGCAGGGGGCTTGGTGTTGGACTGCCAGCATCCCCCCCTGCAGGGGTGCAGCTAGAGCAGTTCAACCCCCCGGTGTTTACATATTTCGTGGTGGGGCCGTTGGGATTTCTGTAGCTGGGGCACATCGGGCTGTGCAGGCGGAGGAAATGCGTGCAGGCATGTCGGGGTCCCCTTCTCGTGCCACATCGCCTGGGTTTGCTGTGCCCTGATGGTGCTGCCCCAGCTCTGCCAGCTCCCCTGGCACCCGCTGCCTGTGCTGCCCCCAGCTCAGGGTGTTTTGGGGCTGGGGGTTTGGGTCAGTGGGGATGCTGGGCCACCTGGGGCACCTTGTGCAACTGGCCCTGAGTTTCAGTTCTACCACCCGCAGTGTTTAGCTGCAGCAGTAAAGGTGAGGCAGGGCGCTAGCCCTGTGCCGTCTGGGGCTGCAAGTAGCACGGGCCCTCCTTCCTCTGCACACGTAGGAAGAAGGCTCCGGTCCCTTGGCTTAGATACATAACACCTTATTTAGCATCCACATGTAGCGACCGGCCCTCTGAGCCTATCTGACCATCCGTATCATCTCTGTAGAGCAAGGAGCTGTGGGAAAGGGCTTGTCTGCGAGTAGGGTTTTACGTGTGGGCACCCAAGTTTGAGAACCCGCAGCTCATTCTGACTTGCGTGGAGGAAAATGCCTGCCCGTGCCACCCGCTGGCCAGGAGCTTAATTATCATGGCTTTGTGCCTTGGTGGATGCTTAACGCTCTTCTGTCCTTTGCTGCCGCAGCCCCCGGTACCCAGCCAGACCTCCTCCTACTCTTGCATGCTGCCCACCAGCCCCTCGGTGAACGGCCGGAGCTATGACACCTACACCCCCCCGCACATGCAGACACACATGAACAGCCAGCCGATGGGCACCTCTGGCACCACTTCCACAGGTGAGTGGCACCAGGGGGGGGTCTCGCAAGCCTTGGCCGCAGGTTCGGCAGCTCAGCAAGCCGGTGCCCAGGCTGCCAGGGAAGGGTAGAGGGGAGACGGCAGGTTAATGGACATCCCAATAGCTGGAGGGTGAAAAGCTCCTTGTCGAGGCCCCAGTCCTGCACAGCCCTCAGGGCATGCCTGGACCCTAGCACTGTACAGCAGCATTTGCTGTGAAATATCAGCGCAGCCATGCATGCCGTGAGGTTAAATGCACGTGAAAGCGTTTGCGGGGCTGAGCATGTTTCTACCGTGTCTGTGTCAGAGGCTGTTTTTTGCTAAGGGTCTGAAGTTATCTAAGAGGCGGGTAACCTGTAGAAATACTGACCTGTGCTAAGAAGGCACAATAGGGTAATAAAGGGTAAGCGTCAGCATAACCGGGAGCAAGCTAGGCACATTTGAGAAAATGGAAATGCTCAGTGTATTTTGGGCCGAATTCCCAACTGATACAAATGAGCTGAGGCTCTGCCATTTATCCCGACGCGTGACAGTTTATTCATAACAACAACTCAGTCAGACGTGCACAGGTTTTTAAAATAGAGCCCCCGGCATCCCCGACCTGATTCTGCAGGTTGGTAGGCGGCGAGGTTTCATACTCATAAATCTGAAACAGGAGAGCAAAAATTGTGCTATGTATAGAAAGACTAAAATATCCATTTTCCCACTCAATTTTCAGGTCTCATTTCCCCTGGAGTGTCAGTTCCAGTTCAAGTTCCTGGCAGTGAACCTGATATGTCTCAATACTGGCCAAGATTACAGTAAAACATGTGTTAATTCTGTAAATGACTATATGGACAACAGTTGGATGTTCAGCAGTATTTTCTAAAGGAAGAATGGCTCTCAGAGTACTTCTGTACTGCAACTGTGCCCTATGCTGTAACACATGGAAAAGACTTTAACATGGACCTTTGTACACTGAAGGCATTATATCGGTTGGAACAAATCTTCATTTTGGTATCCAAACTTTTATTCATTTTGGTGTATTATTTGTAAATGGCCATTTGTATGTTATAATGAAAAAAAAAAAAAGAACAATGTAGACTGGATGGATGTTTGATCTGTGTTGGTCATGAAGTTGTTTTAAGAAAAAAAAAAAAAGAAAAGGAAAAAAAAAAAAAGAAGCCATGATCAACAAGCTTTGCCACGAATTTAAGAGTTTTATCAAGATATATCGAATACTTCTACCAATCTGTTCATAGATTATGGATTGATGTTCCAAGTTTGTATCATTCCATTGCATATAACTAAACCTGGAACAATACGCACTAGATTTATGTAAGAAAAATATCTGTTGGTATTTCCAAAGGTTGTTAATGGACGAAGCTATGTGCAAACAAGGGTTAAGAGAGAACTTCGATGAAGAAAAGACTTTGATAGATAAAAGGTAGATTGTGTCTTCGATATAATCCAATTTGTTTTATGTCGAAATGTAAGTATTTGTCTTCCCTAGAAATCTCCCAGAATGATTTCTATAATAAAGTTAATTTCATTTATATTTGACAAGAATATTCTATAGATGTTTTATACACATTTTCATGCATCATACGTTTCTTTTTGGTCGGCAAAAGTTAATTGTTCTTAGATATAGTTGTACTACTGTTCACAGTCCAATCATTTTTGTGCATCTAGAATTCATTCCTAATCAATTAAAAGTGCTTGCAAGAGTTTTAAACTTAAGTGTTTTGAAGTTGTTCACAACTACATATCAGAATTAACCATTGTTGATTGTAAAAACCATGCCAAAGCCTTTGTATTTCCTTTATTATACTATTTTCTTTTTAACCTTATAGTGTGATGTTGCAAATTTTGTTACTGTGTTAGGTTACCCTTACTGAGTTTTATTTTGAGTTTATTTTCCGTTTGCAGTAAGGAGGGTTCTCACGAGCCGTCTTTATAGACCTTCAGCACTTCCACCAGCCTGTAATTTGGGCTAACAAAAAGAAGATAGGTTCACGTCTCTAATTGCAGTTAGGGAGCAGGAGGAGGCTGTTTATTTAGCCCAGGTTTCTGGGGATGCTCTAAATGAACTCCAGAGACGAGCAGGATTTCCAGCGGGGACTTTGAATTGTGCCAGGCTGTGTTGGTGAAGGGATACACGTGCGCCTATCTGCTGTATATGTGACGTCCGTAGGGACACGTATGTGCACAAATATACGCTCCCGCCTTCTAGAAATGGTTTTTGTTAGGATGTTTAAGAAAAAAACAGCTGTGTTTTTAACAAGCTCTTTGGGAGAGTGAATACCATCCCTTTATATCGCCACACAGCACAATCTTAGTGTAATTTTCCATTGAACTTGTAACCTGGTTAATACCTCAATGCGCTTTGTGTGAGGGTTGTTAGTGTGGGCGTGGGTGGAGAGCTGCATGTCAAGGAATAATGAGAGAAGACAAATCAACAGGCAGCAACAATGCGAGCTGGGACTGGCTAGTGAAAGCTGGAGGCCTTTAGTCACTGGCAGGAAAGCCAAACATTCCCGGACCCTGAGCCTGGCTCATTGTGGTGCTGCTGGCGCTGGCCACGCTGCGGTGAAAAACGGATCTTGCGCCTGAAAAGCCAGAGTGCGGGGAGCACTGAGTCAAAGCACGGGTGTCACAAACGGCCTTTGTAACGCGGAGATGCTATCTGGGCTGGTTATGCTTTCCCTTCTGCTCACCCCAGCATATTTGGAGCTGCAGATAACGCCTCGCTGCAAACCAGGAGCAGCAAAGTTGCGGTGCCGAGGTAATCGCTGCCTGCAGACAGGGTCAAATGCACGTAAACACCGAGTCCTTTAGGGACAAAGAGCAGCTCCATTCGATGCATGATACGACAGTTAATAACAGCGAGAGCTCGAAGCAAGCAAAATGTGCAAAAACATCAGATTAAAATATTTCATTTTAATTGATACTGGTCAGTTGTAAGTATATTCATTATACCAATCTTAAACAGCTTTAATTACCTAGAAGCCACCCAATTGAAAATATTAATTTTTGCAGGGAAATTGTTTTTATTTACATACATATTTATCAGGCACACACACATGCATTGTGCATTTGTGAGCTAGGGCTAGACCGCATTAAACACCGTAGCAAGCAGGTCCCTTCTCGCATGGCTAAACTCATCTTGGGAACAATTCCTCGGAGGCACAAACCCGGCCTTTACACACCCACGTGGCGTCCTGGCCTCCACGCACGTAGCTGGCTGCCTCTAGGCCAGCTCCTGGGGGACGAGTCCCGGTGCCTGCAGCAGGCCAGCAGTGGCAGTGGGTGCTGCGGGGTGGGCAGGGCAGCCCCCGTCCCGCTCCCCTCAGGCTCCCCGGCTGCCTGGCCTCAGCCGCCAGCCCTCGGACCCCTCTGCAGCCTCCTCGGGGGACGCAGGGCTGGGTTGTGCTGCGTGGACACAGCATGAAGAGGTTGTGTGTGCGGATGAGGCTTGAGCTTATTGAGGTCGGTGGGGAAAGCCATGGCTGGTCGCACATCGGGGAGAAGCCGGGACGCTGCTGATGCCGCTCGTCATGGTGGTGTGGCCCTGCTGAGGGGCTTTTCCCCAGGGTGTGGGCATGAGGCTGGCGTGCAGCCCCTCGGTGTGCCCGACAGCCGGGCTGGATCCTGGCGGCTCGCTGCGGGCCTGGTGCAGAAGGGCAGGGGAGCTGCGTGCAGCCATGCGGCTCCGGCTGCCTCGTCAGACAGCAGCAGCAGCACAAGCACACAATGCAGCCCTCCAGTGTGCTCTGAACAGTACCTGGAACCTATTTGCATCCTCTTTCTTCTTCCAGAGCCGTGTTACCTGCTGAGGCGAAACCTGCTGCAATGTATTGCTAAGTGTAACATGGCTGTTGCCAAGGGTCTCCCCCTTTCACCACTGGAATCAATGGGAGTTTTGCTACTGATTTCAATAGGAACGAGGCATTTCTGTGCATTGGGTTAAGAAGTATTGCATAATAACACCTTATACTTTATTTATAAGCCCCTCCTAAGGCATTGCACAAATTATAGTCACACAAGAATTGATGTGTGAGCGCTGTCTTAATAACACCGTATTTCGCATCTCAAATATTGTGTTCTAGATACAATATTTACATTTACAAGTGAAAAGGCTGCTAACCTACCAGTTATTGTTCCGAGCAGACAGATGATGAGCCGTACACGCTGATGGCGAAGCAGACACGCGTGTGGTGGCACCCGTGGCAGGACTGCCTCGCTCCGTGCAGGTCCCGGTTTGGTTTTCAGCACCAGCAGCACGTGCTTGCTGCAGGAGGCACAGAGCTGCTCTTGGACCCAGTCTGTAACGCCTAGCAAACAGCTGAGAGGGCCCACACCCCTTTTTTTTTCCCTTTTCCCCTGGGATTCTCTGTATTAAATAAGCAAAATGTCCCCATAGCCTGGTTTACTGGGGACAGACTGAAAAAGAATTTATCTTCTGGGACAAGACTGTCATTGCGAAGATGAACCTGGGACTGGTAACACACATCCCCTGCCCCACGTTTTTAGCCATTAGTAGTTCTATTTCATTCCCTTTCTGTGTCCATAGGTTTCTGGCCTTTATTCCTTTTCTCCTCTTTTTGGCTGATTTCTTAGGTATTACTGGCTAAAACACATTACTTCATTTTCTGATTTTTTTTTCTGATGAGGCTCTTCTGCTCCAGAAGTAGTGTAGCACCTTCTTTTGAAGTAATTTTCCCTGAGAAGGAACCTGTTAACTAACTGAGCTCCTCAGCCCTGTCTCTAACCAAAATTTGGTCGGCAGCGTGCATTCGGTCCCGCTGGGCCAAGCCTCCACGTGTCTGGCTGCTGCCAGGAGCAGTGGCTGGGGCCGAGGCGTGCAGGGAGCCTGGAGCCCCAGCCCTGCCCCGCGTGGGAGAGGTGTGGGAGATGTTCCTCCTCTTCAGCGGGGAGGAAGAAAGCACAGAGCACAGCTCACGTTACATTCCTGCTGGAGAGTGGCGCTGGGTGTCTCTCACGTGTGTCCTCTGCTTTAGTGGTGCTTCAGGGAAATAGCAGGGGATGGAGCAACCCGCACCGCACGCATGGGGTAACAAGTTGGTTTCAGTGTGCAGGTAGAATTGCAGAAGGACTACACAGAGATGGTATTACAATTTGGACAGGAGCCAGGCTTACAACTTCCTTGCTTTAGAACAGATGTTAAATTGATCCCTTCCCTAATATTCGCTTAGAAGAACAAAAAAAAAAAAAAAAAAAAAAAAGCAAGCAATGTATTCTTAGTCAGCAGGCATTGCTCGGGATCGCTTGCTGTCCCCGGATGGTTTTCAGCAGTGATCACCTGGATGAGGAAGGAGTTTTCACTAGGGCCGTGGAAATGAGAACTTGGAGAAAGGAAACCATGGGACCAGTCTTTCCGTGCACACAGGTGAAGGGCGACGGATTTGCAGGAAATCTCCAGGTGCCAGAATCCTCGCTGTTTCTTTCAAAGACAGCCCTCTGAAGGGAAGTCCCTGTGAAACGTGCTTTCCCTGAAGTCCCATCACAAACCTTCAGCAGTGGTGCCAAGCCTGCTCAGCTGGGTTTTGCCTGCAGACAGCGACAGTTTCAGGGCCCTTGCTCCCTGAGGCGAGATCCCCCATGCTGGCCTGGCAAGGTGACCATGTTTTCAGAGCAGAGGGGCACGGGGCTGCTCCCGCTGGGCCTGTGAGCCACCCAGGAGGCCTCCTGTTACCTCCAGGTGCCTGACAGGAGCTGTAAACTGCATGAAATCCTCCAGCAGAGGTTGCAATTGCCTCCAGGCACCTGACAGACCTCACGTACACTGCAGCAGCCACACGCTGTAAGGGCTGTGAATTGCGGTTCCCCCTCTCCGGGGACATACGAGCTTTTCCAGCTGCGCCGGAGGAGTTTGGAGATTCACAGATAAGCTCTTTGGTGTCAGCCCTCCGCCGCTGGATTTTGAGTAGTTTATGAACAGTTATTCCGCAGAAATTACAGATAGGGTACCGGGATTATGACTCACATGGAGCTGCACGCAGCCGATAAACATCTCCAGGTCATTACAGTGCAGACGTTCATTTATGACAAGTGAAGAAAAAACTTTCTGTTTCCCTGTAACTGTTTATTTTTTACCCTGTAAGTTTTTCTCTGCAAACTTGGCTTCACATCCAGATTCTGCAGTCTGCAGCTTTGTGATTCAAATACTGCAGGGGAGGGCTTATTTATTTTTAAAACCCCCTCTGTCAGATTGGATTAAATAAAAAATCAGTCATTTAAATTTCATATTTTTTTGCTTTTAAAGAAGCAAGTTGTCCACTTTGATTTTTTCTGAATTCAAGTCAACACTACCCCTTTGCTAACTGTGTGTTCAAGCCCTGAAATCCTTCCTTAAACCAAGCTTCTGTTGGGCCTGACGAGTTTCTGATTCGTGATTCAGCTGCTCTGCATCAGCTGGTGTTGATGTACACCTGTCTGGGCAAGGAGACATCTAAAGCTCCACAGGCTCTGGTACAGGCCAGGACTGCAGAACGGACCTGCCCGTCTGCTCCCTTACACAGATTCCTCCACTCTGTTTATCCACTGCAGTCTCCACCATGCATTAATCACGCCTGCCTACCATGCTACCTGTTCTTGCATCCTCCTTCCCAGCGTTGTGTTGGGCTAAAGTTTTATCTGCTGCTTTGAAGCCGACATATTTACGGTGCGGTGCATCCGAGGCTCTGTATCAGTGACCCTTTGCTGGGGAAGGCTCCGTCTCCTCCACCATTTGGTTCTCCTCTGCCTCCAAGAGTGCAGTGGCAAAGGACGGCTCATTTGCTTTGCAGTGGTACAAGTCCCATGGCAAGAATGATGCCCGGTCTGGCCCCCAACAAAATTCAAGCCAGAGCTTTTTCAGTTTGCTCTGAGTCCAAAAAAAAAAAAAAAAAAAAAAAAGTAGATGAAACTGCACTGACCTCAGCCTGTGTCTAGACTTTTTAAGGGAATACCTGATGCCTTCAATGCTGAGAGCATTCTGAGTGTAGAAAATCAAACTGTGCCAGATCAAACCTACCAGCTTGCTCATCTAAATCATCACTGACTTCCTGGGCAGAATTTTTAGGTTAAATGCTACAGCATCAGAATATCCATTTGCAAAAAAAAAAAAAAAAAAAAGTATAAAAGCTCAAAAGATGTCTTCATTTTGATATGAACAGCAGGTCTGAAAATTAGTTCAATATGCCTAATAACTTTCAAAACTGTTTCAAAGCAGAGTTTAAGTAAGCAGCCAAGTTTTCAGCAGATGCTCTGGGATGCTTGATGCTCGACACTTCTGAAAATCTGTCTACCTACTCAGATGTGGAAATACAGATGTAGCCATCCGTGGTCTTAATGAACCATTTTTGGAAAAAGACTGAGCTTAGTGTTTTCTAGAAACTGAAAGTAATTACAGTGGGATTTCTCCCCCCCTCATTCGTGTTGCCTTTTTGTCTTAAGATGAAGAGGATTCACTTTCATTCTTTTTCTACACCGGCCCATTTATTATTGAATAAGCACCATCATGTGTTCAGTGTGATTAAAAAAGAAATGCAGGCCCTGCACTCAGGTAGCTTACAACAGAAAATAACCCCCCCGAAGAGAAGTAATGGGGGACAGTGCTTGCTTCTGCCACCTCTTTCATCACCATCTTTCCCATTCTTTGTGTGCTCTGTAGTTACGGACAGTATTTCTCGAGCACAGGCAAAAGAAGAACATTTTACTAAATTTCTAACATTCAGTCCTGGAGAAATAGTGGTTTAACGTGTGTGTGTAATATTTATAATACATATGTATTTTTAAAGGGATGTGTTACAACCTTGTGGTTTCAGACAGACTTGATTAACAGCCCACTTTCCGATATTGCTATTGGATAGGATTCCTGTAAACGAGACTTTTCCACTTTCCAAAAGCTCTTTTTTTTTTTTTTTATAAAAAAAGCACTTTTCCAAAAGCTGTACTTGGAACAACATCACCACTTTTTATCAAAGATGAAACCAGTGGCGTACCACCATCTGTATCAAATCTGAAGTAGGTGAATGCCCATTTTCAGATGCTTGTAGCTACTGTTACAGAAAACTGAATTCAGCTGCAGCCTTGAAATTGCTTTTGTAATTTCTTTACAAACATAGCAAAAGACTTAATCTACCACAATATTCTTCTCATATTCCAAATGCTTATATTTTGAAAACCTTAACACAACAGAAAATACATAAAGCATTCTTATCTGACATATTAAAGACACAATGTTTTAAATTTCATTACTGCTTTCTTGACTGTGTGTCACAACTATGTAAAGCTCAGGCGCCAGCTCTGCATTGGGAGCATTGTCACTGCAATGAATCCATTCTTTCTCTGTTGAGTTTGGCGGTTTCAGTTTGCAACCTGTTAAAAAATAGGAAGTTGTGCCTAAAGTATGACAACAAACAAAAAAAACCTTGCACCAAAATCTCTGCAGAGAAGAGCCCTCTGAACACAAGAGGGGCTGCACACATTTTCCATCCAGCAAGGGGCTCTGAGGAAGCTGGTAGCACACTGCAACAGCCCGTCAAAAGAGGCCACATCCTTTCTTCGATTACCCGAGCTGCACTCCTTAGTTAAATATTTGTCTTCAAGCCAAGCGAAGAAAGAACAGAAGGATTTTTTATTTTATTTATTTTTTGTGTGTGTGTGTACAGGAGCTTGACAGCCGCAGGGTGGCTTGGGGAAATCTGTCAGAAAATCACCACTTCTACTGCTTCCCAAGCCAAAATGAGAGCCAGGGGTCTTCTGGTGCAAGAAACAAAACCTGCACCTTACGTACACCGCGTAGCACGTATGTGGCATCATTTCACTTCTCCGTTTATGGATTAGCCAAGTCACTGTCATATGTTGTTGTAACTGATACAATATTTTGGAAGAAAAGAAGAGAAATTTTGCTACATGTTTTTGCCTTAGGTAAACAACACGGCGCATCTGTATACTGTGACACATTTCACAAAGCATGGTTAGTGAATCAGAAAAAAAAAAAAATCCAGATTTGCAGAAGGAGTTCCCTTTATTACTCAAAATATTTGTCATCAGTAATATTAACCTATGGAAGTTTCTGAAATTCAAGTCTTATAAATGCACAGGAATTGCACACGTGTGTGTGATACCCACACTACTTGCTAATCATTTTCAGTTAATAGGGTAGCTAGAAATCATCTGTGATTTTCATGATATTTTCTCTCCCATACGTTAGGTCAATGACCTATTTCTGTATGTTGGCAGCAATTTATGTGTCTTGTGACTTTGTATTTCACAAAGAAGTACTATGTTGTGTGTTATTTACATTAAAAAGACGAAATATGTAAAACTTTGCCTTTGTTAAAAATCACTCTATCCTAAGCGTTTAAATTATTTCATGCTTTCAAAAGGCACAATTAAGTATCTAATGAGAACTTCCATTCAATGTAACGCATAATGCAAAAAAGAGAAAAAATGTTTGAGACATCAATGATAATATTTTAAATATATTGGCATAGGAAAGAAGATGTCTTTTTGCTTTATTAAACTGACAGTTCAGTTCTGAAACTTTATTTTGAAAAGATTTAAAAAGGATTTGTGTCTTTAGAAATAAGAAATTTAACAGGCATATCTAAAAAATATAGAAGAGAAAACCTGATTGTTACTACTAATGAAATAGCTGATGACAAAATAGTAGTCTTTTTGATTTTGATCACAAAAAATAAACTGGTAGTGACAGGATATGATGGATAGATTTGACATCCTGGCAAATCACTGTCATTGATTCAATTATTCTAATTCAGAATAAAAGCTGTATACAGTATGTGTTTATGCTACAGTGGAGTTTTTTAAGTGATTGACATTCATCATATTAGTTAGACAGTTTTAAAAGCTATGTCTTTGTTTTACACAGCGTTGTCAAGAAAAAATAAAGTAGAACCTGTATTGCATAAAAAAAAGCAAACCACTTAACCAACTCTTGGTTCCCAACCCATCAAAATAAGTTAACATTACTGCATCATATTAACATGTTCTCTGAAGAGTCAATTTCACTCCAGCCATGTAATATACTATTAGAAAGACGAAATTTTGAAACTGTAATGCAATCTTACAGTTGGATGGCTTGCAAGTTCGGCGGGGAAGAATATATTACCTTTCAAAATGGAAGGCAGCCTCAGAAGAAAGAATGAAAACCACTTTAATTTACAGGTCAGCATTGCTTTACCTTTCTTTTGTTTGATGATACTTACACAGAGATGAATACAAAATAGTGGTAAGTTCACAAGCAGTATATAGATAGATTTGACGGTACAGAAGCCTGAATTACTTCTATGTTCTGCCCTGTTTTAGACCAGCATGCTGTGATACTCTTCCCCAAGCTGAAATGCACTCTTCTGGTATTCTAGCATTAATGTAGCTGTCAGTTTGAATTTCAATCTTGAATTATGTCTGTTGACATAATTTCATAGTGCTGACTTCAATTGTTTAGGATTACTGTTTTGAACTACATAAGGAAATCAATTCTTTTTTCTACGTTTAGTAAATTTCATTCAAGTGCATTTTAATACATGTATTAACCCATGAGGCAAACTAATCACCTATAATATATTTTGATAAAAAAAAAAAAAACACACAAAAAACAACAACAAAAAAACCCACCAACATTCTCAACTACTGGCATATCAGAATAAAAACTACCTCATGTATTTTATATTTATTATTATGTATTTTATAAAACACCTTAAGCATTTTCTGAAATTTAATACAGTATTTCGATTACAAAAACAAATGTTTTTAAGAAAAATAAATGTGTGTAATAAATGTGTAAACAGTTTGTTCTTGGAATAACATGTGACAATGAATAACTTTCATTAATTCATTTCAATAAACAGCCCAATTTATTCATACAAAATATTAAATGCATGCATACAAAAAAATCCATTGGGAAAAAAATCCCTTTATCTTTATTGTAAAAAAAAAAACACCTAGAATTGAAGGATTACAAATAATTTTCATATCTGAAGGAAAGGAAGAAACACTACATTTCCAAGAGGGCTGAACAATGTCAAGACCCAACATAACAGAAGATTTAACAAAAAGCAAAAACCGACCAAGCCCCAAATTAATACAATGAAACCAGAACGAAGAAAATAAGGCATCATATGATAATGTGTATTTTTAAAGACTGCTGGGGCAAATCATTAAGAAAAATATTTATATAAGTCATTATCACTCATAATTAGAGTGTCATATAAATCTGAGTGAAACTGCTAAGTAGAAATCACTAGAAGTCCAGGTGCTTCTTGCCGATGGCCATAGCACCACATCCTGAGCTCAGCAGTTTGGCGGATTCTGCCAGATCCTGTTTGCTTGAGCGGCTCACTGTGTCTGACAAGTCTGGAGGCAAGTGCAGGCGCTGTGGCAGGAGATTTTCAGGAGGGAGAGAGAGAGAGAGAGGCAGAGAGAAAAGAAAGAGAGAGAAAACAGAGAGAAAAAAAGAAAGATTGATGGCAGTAGAATTTATTTTCCGTAGCGTATTTCAAAATGTACTCTTCTTCCCAATTCAGTGATGTTACTCACACAAATAAGATCTACCCATATGTGCTTTTAGCTGGACCGAGAAATAGCTTTGTATGTTTTCATTGTGTACTTCAAGATACTGGATTCTGTAAATTGCAACATATTCTTCCCATGGAAATTTTCTAAACAAAACCCAGATTTGCTCAAGGTATTTAATTATATCTGCACAACTTTCCCTTGAAAACAAATGTTTTGCCTCTATATCACCAGCTACATTAAATCCTTGGATTTCTATGCCATGACAATGTACATATCATTTTATTTCACACACTTACGCGTACCTTGTGGTGGAGTTCGAAAATAAATGATACGATGGACAAAAGATACAGAGGGATCACCCGAACTGCAACACAATTCTGCCAAGTGTTTCATCTTCACATTCTACTGACAGCTTTCAATAAAAGCAAACAACGATAGCAGCTGCATTTCCATAAGGCAATCATATACGCTAAATAAACTTTGCCTTCCCCTCTGAGCTGTAGGGACATTACAGCCATTTTGCAGATGAGGAAACTGAGGCACGGGTTATGCCGTTGTCCACAAGCACGCAGTTCTTGCACAACAAACATTACAGTTTGGCTATGGCAAAAATACTACAACTCTCCCTCTGAGGATGCCTTGACACGAAAGGCGTGATATTATGATTTATCTTTTGTAAAGTAAGGCAAAATTAGCAGAAAACTGAGCCTTTAGTTTGATAATTACTGGCTGGCTTTTGGACACAGTGCAGTTCTGAGAGCCAGGCAGCTGAGACAGCTGAGCATCTTACAGTGCAATAATTTATGAAACTGCTATCATGGAAGAAGCGTATTTCTTGAAAGATTTAGTAGGCAGAGGCAACACTGCATGGCTTTCTGGAGGGAGCAGGATAACAGCAATGGCTGCAGAACTATCGGGCTGCGTAGACCATGCTTATTGTCTACTTTTGCTGTATTTGTGCTTTTGTCAGCACACAGCAATATACACAGCCACCCTTTATTCGATACCTTTGCAACTTTCACAGGATCCCCTCTCCCTCCAGGTAAGGATTCAATAGGAAAAGCACAGGAAAGCATCCCTATTTGCAGTGTGTTCAGCTCGCTGCTGGCTGTGTGGCCCACCGTTGAGGTGTGTGAAAAGCCCCCCTGTGGGTACCACTAGTGGGGCTCTTGCCTTTCAGCCGGTTGAATCGGAGTCCTGGCATGGCAAATTGCACCTACAGTTCCCCGCTCGCTCCTACAAAGGTCAGGCACAGCTGTGGACATTAACTGCAGTCCTCAAGGTCCCATTTCTACATGGAGTAAATCCAAAGAAGGGCACACGCCTGCTGTGGCGGCCTGCTGAGAAAGAGCCGAGGTACCACTGGGATTGCTTGGGGCACACGGGAGGAAAGCAGAGGGTGAGGAAAAGCCAGTGTTGAACGGCTTCTTGCCGAAAGCACAGGGGAGCACTCAGGAGATCTTTCCATCGCATTTCCCTCCCCAAAAAGTATTCAGCACTCTGCTAACAGGGTAGAGGGCACTTGGTGTGTGGGATGTGCAAGTGAACAGTCCTGCCTGCTCCCGCTCCCCGTGGCTGTCTCTGTCCTCACCAGGGAAGACGCAAGGGAAACACAGCATAATTTTCTTTGTTTTTCTTTTTTTTTTTCAGTTATTGACCTTTTTGACAAGTCTGCCACACAGATTTGGAATGAGGCGATTAAGAGCAAACAGCCCCGAGACTCAGCAAACTCGTTTCAGAACAAAACACAAAACCTTTGACATACTCGCAGCCTCTTATTCCATGCTGTGCTTGTCCACTAAAACGTATTAGAAACAGAAAACAAAGAAGATTTATAAATCCACAAAGACTCAGATGGGAAAAGTTAAAATGCAAGATGCTAAGGTTGGAGAGCGGGGCTGAGTTAAGCTTTTGCAGCTGTATTTGCCATGATACAGTGGTTAGCTGCACACACGTATGCTTTTTCTCCCATCTTATTCAGGGATGAGGATGCACACTGCTCATTTAGTGCCCAGCTATTCAGTATTTTTTTTCTTGTCATTGTTTACTCTGAACTTTTCTGACGTATTTATTGTACACCATTCAAACCTTGCTCCGAAGGCAGAATGGCTTTTCAATAGCACATGTCAGCATATAGCACTTGAATCCTCCACAAACACCAACTGTGCTGTTTTCCTAATATTCCTGTGGGATACGGCAGCAAAGTTACCTCCATTTCATGGGCAGGGAATCGAGGCACATAAAAAATATGGTAAAAGGCATGAGTTAATTTCAGAAACACAATCTGAGCCGTTTAGGACTTGCTCTCCCAGGATGTTTAGCATTGTGCAGCATTTCATGTGCTCAAATGGTAACTTCGGTTGCAGCTGCGAGTGCTCAGTATTTCTTCAGGAACCCCAAGGCAGGTCCTCAGAAAGGGGCAGACATGAAGCAAGGGTACAGAAATAAAAACGGTGGGTGGAAGAGACATACCAGACTCCAAGATCTCCTTCAATTTTCTTAATTACGAGACCATCCCTCTTGCAATCCTTGCCCTCTCTACAATCCCAGTTTTCAAATACTGAAATAAATTGCCAGATCTCCAGAAGTGTATCTCACTGCTTATGCCATTTGCATCCTCAGATCGGGTTTATTCTGAACAATACGCTACACCAAAGTCCCCTGAAAACAGCTGGATATTATCCTGCCATTGAGATCTGAATCACAGCACACACAAATACTGTATCTTAATAAAGCTTAAATAGGCAACCCAAAATTCCTTATATTTTCTGTGTGCAGCTTCAAAATATAAATAGGACTGCAAATATTAATCCTATTAAGTACTTTTACACCCTTAAAAAAAGAAATAGAAGCCTCAGAACACAAACAAACTGGAAATGGATCACGTGGCATTACACAGGCATCCAAAGGCTAAAGAGCAGGCCTTTATTTTTGGCACCACTACGGGCACTGCAGTGACTTGCACTCACACACTAAGTGAGAGCATGAATAGGCTGTGATCCTTGTTGAGCACCAGCATTACAGAACGATCAGACGTTTTCACAGATATTTGCTGACCACAGAGGAACAGTTGCATTTAAAGTCCCAGTTTAGGACAAAATGTTTTCTGGTGGACAGCCTTCTCTGTTATTTCAGAGGCTGTGACCCCCATCCCTTTCGATCTCTCTCTTAGCACTTTGCCTGATTTTGCTCACTTAGGCAATCCTAGTTGTCAGTGCCCAGGCTTTCCGTTCTGTAGCTGATCTTCAAGACAAAACATCCCTTGTCCAGGTATCTGCACCCCAGCCTCTGCTCCAGCCACTTTCAGCTTTCTGCTTCCAAGCCCCTCGTTTGCATTTCTGCCACTCCTGGCTTTTTCTTGCCTATTTCTGCCTATATTCCCTGCTCCTGTTCCTAATGCCTTGCTTCACATTCAGCTTCAGGCCACTCTTCCTTGCCTCAGCCTCTCATCCTCCTCATCTTCCTCATCCTTTTGTCCTTCTCCTCTTGTCCTCAATCTATCCCTGGCTCTTCCCTGCCCGGGGTAGGAAAGTTCCCAGCTGGAAAGTGGGAACATCCCCAGAAAAGGGCCAGGCTGCATGCCCCGAGTGTGCAGACACTGCATGGGACAGAAGAGGCAGATTATCACAAGACAGCAAAAAACACATCCTGGCATAACTGTTAAATATACAGCAATATACAGTAAATATACAAATATAGAAGCTGTCAGGTTGAAACTGAGCATCTTCAGAAGGACACTATAGAAAGGAGGAACAGGGACAAGCTCAGTTGTCATGATGCAGAACTGGCTGGCTCATGAAAGCAGCTCGCCTACTGCTACGGCAGAGCTAGGGCTGGGGCGCGATGCTCTCCTGGGCAGGTCACGAAGGCTTTGTGGTAATAGGCACAATTACACAGAACACAGCTAAGCACACAGCTCCAGGGCATGCATTATGAAAGGAAAACAGTTCAGACAAAACTTATTGCATACTTTGTCTCTGCTCCTCCCTCTGCCTGGAGAAAACTTCTAATGACTTTATTTGTTTTCAATGGGGGGAAAAAAAATGGTAAGAAGAGGAAGATAAGAACACGTCAGATGACAGGCCAGAAGGGATGCTGAGCGATCCTTCAGTCCGGTCCCAGTGCTGAGGACCAAACACAGCACTGATGATTCTCTGACATGGGTCTGCCGAGGAAGACAGGGCTGCAAAGACTCGCATCACGGCTGTGCTAGGAAGTTCCAGGGGGCTGGTGCACTTGGCTGGGGTGGGATTTTCTATTTTCATTTTTTAACCAACAAAAAATAGACAAAAATAGCAGCCAAAAGCACTAGCTTACAAAAATACTAGCAAGTTCTTTTTCCAGTGTAGCTGATTTTACCAAGGGAATTGTTTTACAGATTTATTGTGAAGAACAGTCTTTTTTTCTATTCCGTGTTAAGAGGATTGACCAGCAGAGTTTTCCTAGCAACCTCTGCTGCTGGTGATTATACCTCAGGTACACAATGCATAGGAACGGTGCGCAGGCTTTAACTGACAATAAAAGGGGTTGGAAATAAAGTAAAAATAATACAATTGAACCTAAGTGACCAATGACAGGTTAAACAAAAAGCTAGATACTAGAGATAATGTTAAATAACTGATTACTATCCAGCTACCCATGCACACTACACATATCCATCTGTAGAATATATTGGCACTGTGTTGCAGAAATAACTAGTGAAATCTCATATTGCCCCTATATGGTATAAACAACAATCAGCTGCTCAAATTATCTTTCATATTTTGATGAAAATATTTGTCTGTGAGAGGTACAGATTATTTTTATACTGACTAAAGTACTCAGAAATAATTGAGGTGGAAGACATTCAAGAAACAGCAACATTCCATAAAATTAATTGAGGGTTACTGAAATAACATATTGGGAATGTTTTAAGCAATTAAAAGTATAAAAACATTTGGTAACAATATGATAAGCAAATATACATATATTGGCAACAGTCTAAACCCAAGGTGATTCTCCCAAATCATTACTGTATTTTGGCATCTGTTGTAAGTGTAATACTTTAGCAAACGAATCAGTAATGACGTGAGCAATGCAAAATCATTGATCAAAAAAGAGGTAGGAGTTTGTTCTTAATTTTGGGAATACTAAAACAATTCCATCGAGGTTAACCTTGTGATTCTGCTAACAGTTACATGAAGCTTTTAACAACTGAGCCTTAACTTCCAAAACTGCAACTTAAAACAAAATATATATAAAAAATCGTCACCATTCTACTTCTTCGGATATCTGAGCAAAAAATTGCTTATTAGTCTGCCATGGCTAGAGCCCTGCCTTGGGGCAGGGAGGTGGGTTAATGACCTCTCTAGATCCCTTCCAGTTCCATTTGCTACAATTTTATGAAGACTGAAGTAACCAAAGCCTAAGGGATTTGGATCAGGGGGAAGAGGAGGGTGGGGAGAAGAATTTTAGGAATGCTGGGAAAACGAAAGATGCAGGCTCCTAGTTTATATCCTGCTTCTCTTTGAAGCAGAACTCTTGCCTTTCTATTAAGCCCACACAAGGGATATCGAGCATGGTTGGAGCTACAGCAGCTGATCTCCTGTTACTGCTGCTTACAATGCCACTTTGCCCCTGCATTATGCTTTATTTTTTACTTTTTTTTTTTTTTTTAACTGCCTCATTTATAATTGCTAGTAATTACTTCAATGATCACAGTACCTAGGCATTAAGCCTAGGTACTTAGCATTTAGGTACCTAGACTTAAGCATTTTTGTAGGTGCCATGAAAAAGGGGGATTAAGGAGAAATCTAGAGGAGGTTAGCAATGCAGCTTTACAAAGCCTCCTCTCAGAGGGAAGAACCTGGTTTCTTCCATGAAAATTATCAAAATGGCAAGTGGTTGTGGTGACCTGACTGGAAATAGATTTCTTGATAAAGAATAAGACAACAGAGGCAGGCTAGGGAGAAGGACATTCCATTTGGAAACGCAAATCTGCAACTTAAAATTTAAGAAAAGAGGGAGCCCAGTGGAGGGATGCCAAGTGTTGGCATAGCCATGGAGCTGTCTCTCTGCCTCTGCACTGAAGACGACGGTCCCAGACAGCTGAGTCTAGCTGCCTGTGTAAGGGCCAAAACAGTGCAAAACCCTTCAGCTGCACTCCAGCTCAGGTCCTTGCCACCTTCCTATGCTCTGGCTTTCTGCTCCCTGCTTTCTTAATGGGTCACCATCAAGCACTGAAACCGGTCTTTTCAGCAAAAACAAATTGCTGTCTTTGGGGTTAATATAAATAAAGAAGATGTGCAGGTATGAAATTAAATTTCTTCTATGAGAAGTGTTTCTTCATATACTTGACATAGTGGTGGCTATAAGTTTTGGCTTCTTTCCTTGTCAAGTTCACAAATTCAGAGACACCAGAGATGTGAATTATGATGAAATGATTTATGTTTTATGTGATATGTAGCCTAGCGGAGTGATGTATCACTTATGGCAATGTACCTTCATAACAACATTGCAATATCACTAAGAAAATCCATGAAGATCTTCTGGCTTAATAAACCTGGGAAATACTTCCTGTGGCAAAACAGTAAGCCCTTTGCCACTGAAGACATTGCAAGGCCTAGAAAAGTCATGTCAACCAGCCTTGCTCTCTTCTAGCAGAAATTACAAAATCATCCTGAAGTTTGGTTACAATTAATGTCTCACAATCTATATGCATTTTCATATTGTGATAAGAATGGTGCCAAATGATCCTCCCATAACTGCAATTAGGCCTTAGGCAAACTATTTTAAGACTCATTTATTAAGAATCTCAAATTCCTTTTCACATTACAATTTTTCTCAGTATTTCAACAAAAAGAGGACACAAAACAGCTGTAACTGTTTTTTCTGTATAATGGACATGAACTCAGTTTCATCTCATTCACAGACGCTATATTACCATTGTTAGATCACAGCAATGAAACATCATCTAAATCAATGATAAAAGACTTGGCTTTTCAAAAGAGCATTCTAAAATTTTCTATTTTTCAGGTAGCCGTGATTGACTTAGAGCTAATCACGACTGTATCAACCCATGTTAAAATAAGCACACCTACCATATGCATTTCCTATTTCTTTTTTTAAGTTGAAGCATAATCTGAACTGTCAAAATTAATTAGTGTTAACATCAGGTGATGAGAGAAAGCTTCCACTAAGAATAGCTGATAAATATACTTGTACCTACATATCCCTGTCTGCTTGCTAAAGGACACATTGCTAATATGAAAATAATTTTTAATATATAGCTAATAGTACTTACCATACTTCCACATAATTATAACACACTTTCTATCACTTACAGAATATAAAATAAAACAAGGGTAATTATGACGTTTAGCTCATTTGCAAGACAGTGATGTTCTGCTGTAAGTTTCCAACACTACAAAAAGATTATTTTAAAAGAGACTTCAAAGTATCCTGGTCAAATTAAGAACCATTAATAAATCCACTTCCTTTTCTGATAGATTTTGTGAAAGCCATTTCACAGTTCGTAGTACTGAATCTTAGTATGTGCCTCTTCAATGCAGCTTTCCAGTGTATCTAGTTTACAGAATTGATCTTATAATACTGAGATGATTAAATTCAAGCTGCGCTGATTTGCTGGGATACGCTGCATGGTACTGCTTCAGCTCTTTCTAGATTTCTAGAAAACTATGCCAAGTACTTTGAATCTCAATTCCTGTGTCTAGATTTAAAACTTGATTTCTTTAAACACTGGATTTTGCAGAGTGAAAATCTTCCAGAGATCACTTGTACCATTAAAATTCAGTTCTGTATATGTTTGTGTAAAATGAATCCCTAGGGGATTTAAGATGTCTGAAGAACTTCCATTACCGCATGAGCAGGCACTGGTGGGTTTTTCCATGTGCAGCATTAGTCATTACTTTTCAGCAACAGGAAATGAAGCAATGAACAATTGTTTGAACAGGCTCTTTCATTCCAAAAAAAACACCCTTCAAGATGTGTTGAAGATGACTTGTTATTTGTGAAGGGAAGAGAAGACTATCAGGAGATTTCCATTCTGCGATGCTTGGGAATGACAAATGTTGGTCTGGTGCTTAAAGCACACCTAGAAGTGACAGACCCGCTTTATATTATGACTGCAGTCTGCATGATGAAGAAGCTCACATTGTTATAAAGAAGGCTAGAATAATCAGCAATGGTTATAGGCACTCCACGTGCTACAGCTGTTCAACTGCTCATCTGATCCTGAACTCAAATACAACCAGAAATGTATGAAATACTTCCACAGTACCATAATACGTACTTGCCATGCTCTTATCAAGCACATGTTGAAAGACTGCCTCTGTCCTGAAGAATTTGCAGTCTGAATACACAAAGTGGATGAAGAGGAAGAGGTTAAAAATAAAATAACCAGGCAGAATGAAAAATATCATGATTTATAAGTATCATATTAATGTCAAAGCTTTTTTCTTCTTCTAACTTAAATAAATAAATATTATATTAGAAAGAATATCCTGCACAGAAAGACATTTGGAAGAGAACAGGCATAGGGGAAGAAATTAAGTGACAAAGGGCTGAAAAGAAGATGGATTGAAAAAAAGGAAACATGGGGGGCAGGAGGAGATACACTATCTAGACGTGTTATAGCTGAGATTGGACAATATTGTCTTCAAACTGAAGGGAAATGCTGCTCTGAATTCAAATGGTAGTTCACACGTCTGATAGTGGATATGCAAAGCAAGCAGAATAACACTGCTCCTGTAGGTCTGTTCTTTTTGCTGAACCCCTCCTCCCCGAGCTTATGTAAGAGGATTGTGGGACCCGTAATGCAAGGCTGAATAATTCTAGGGCTCTCGGGATAGTCCGGATGGACACTAATGTTCATGTCACATTCTCTTCCCTGATGGATTCATTCAACCTAATTGCAGCTGTCTACAAGTCAGCCATTCAGTCTAACCTATATTATATACTTAGGGTGAGATGAATCATTCTTGCAAGTGCTTGCCCATCTCTGCTGCTTATTCAGGAAACCTGGATGACGAGCTTAAACTAAATTTTTAGCTGGGAGAGTAAAAGGTCAAGGGGAGGAATTCAGTCCTACAACTATAGGAAACCTCACTGAGTCAGTGCCTCCGCTGCATCTCCTCTTTCTTTGAATGACATTGCAATGTGCCACAAAGTACGGATTTCGTATCAAACCCCAGATGGCTCACTGGAAGCATTCCAGAGTTGCTGGTGATGCCTGCGCCGCTCTACAAGAACTTGGGTCTCTCTACTGAAAAGCTTGAGAAGTGTTCAAGCTGTCCAACCAAGACTCTGTGTATGCAAACAAAAGCTGTGTGAGTGAGAAGCGGGGAGAAATAGCATTCACAGACAGAAGCATCTGTTCTGTGGAGGACCAACATATTGCAACGGTACTGGCAATATCAACAATTTCAGCCTAGCTGGAAAAGTAACCAAATATTTGAGTTCTCATCCAAAGCTATCTGTTAAAGTTCACTGTAATCTACCAAGCTTCTGGCTCCATTTAACAATTTTGTCACTTTTCAGCAAATTCATTAATACTTCCATTTAAAGAGTATCACTGTATCTGAGGGTGCGGAACAACACAAATAAACTCATAAAGTGTTCTGCCCCTTGATAAAATTTTCCAGACAGATTTCATCCAGATAGATCTTCAAGCTTTGCAGAAAGGTCCCAGACATGTAACTTGCCCTAACAAGGCTCCATTACAAATGAATTTCAACGCCCAAGTTACCAACTCAAAGAAGAAAGATAACAGAAATACCATCAGACTTCTGAATTGAACAGCTATTGCTAAAATACATATTGTCCAGAAGCTCCCATGTGATTCTGAGTATTCAGTCTCTACAGATTGCATGAAATCTAGGGTTTAATGAAGTGCTTTCCTGAGATTTCCTGAGAAAGTGGGAGCTGCTCGGAGCCCCTGGAGCAGCCCCCCTGAGGCCTGCCCTGCTGCCGCCTCAGCAGCCTCGTCTGCATCTTGGGTACGGTGCCAATGCTCATTTCCTCCCCCTTCCCTAAAAATACACCCGTTTCAAAAGTTACGTGTACAAACACAACCGGAATACGTAACTATACCTGCAAATGCACACTCGGTGCTCCTGACTGCGTATCAGCTGCTGGTACTGGCATAATGGCCAGTCTGCGCACCTACAAAACCTCCCCAAGGCACGCAGCACTGCCTCTGCTCAGGCAGGGTGAGCTGTACAGCTTTACGTTACACCACACAGTGTAAAACAACACACAACACGGCCAGGAAAGGCTCTGTTTCAAGAGAGCAGTGTCACAGGTTTGGCAAGTTTCTGGTTAGGAAGCAGTGGGGCAAAATGTACATGCTGGCTGGGGGGGCACTGCTGTTTTATACCGGGAACAGACCAATGCTCAGCAGTCTATTTACTTTTTTAGGTCAGCTAGAATTAGAAAATTTCCATTGCTAGGCAGCGCAGCACATCTGTGAAGCATTTCTGGGCATTCAGAAGTGAAGCACGCGCTGCCCAAAGGGAAGATTCATCGCAGGCTGTTGGCCAGCCCTCCGCTCCCTCCCTCTTCACCAACAGGAAATCGTCTTAGCTCCGTGCAGAAACATCTTACATGACCAGAACACAACAATTAGCACATTTGTAAAGCTTCGGGGATAGGAACAATTTAATAGCTTTCTGAAGCAGCTTAATTTTCTACAGCTTTTTTATTTATTTTTTATTTTTTTTTAATTTGCTTTTCATGCATAGACAAGTTCTCCTTTCCTATAGGTGTTTTCTCAGGCTCCCTGGCAGGAATACTATGTGCAGGAAAACACAAATTACTTAATCGCTTTAAAAGAGTGTTGGAGATGGAAAAGTGCTCTGTAAGTGCAAACTATCATTACGAATCCCTGTATTAAATAAATGTACTGCTGGTTTATGAAATCCTCCGCACTCATGAAGCCAGGCGGAAGACCAGTTTGTTTATGTTTGCAGCTTTTCACAAGCTACAAACTTCAGCTGGGCAATGGTAAATTCAACTGTCAGGTGCTCCGCAGGAAAGCAAAAAACAGGCGAGCAGAAAAAAAAAATCGACTATCATTGTCTTCTCACCCTAAAAACTGGTACTGATACAGGAAGCATGCTCAATTCCTGTAACTTCCACGTGACATCATGGCAATTAAATAATTCATATTTCAGTATCTCCTACTTTCAGTATCAATTCCCCATGACTTATGAGGGCTACAGTTTAAAGCTCCAGTTAACAAAGCCTTTTATAGTGTTTCTACCAAATAAACTTAGGCTTCAAAAGCCACTGAAGTGTAATTTAATATCCATGATGTTGGATCAACCTGTTTTGATGCAAAAACATCCTGTGACGGATTTTGACTCAGTGATTGATATTACTTACGCAAAATGGTAAAAAAAGCATCGGTGATCCAGTTGTCATGTTGACTACCCTTTGGCAAAGGGACGCGTTAAAGGAAGTTTAAGCCCAGAATGAGAAGTTGCCAGTGAAAGGTTAAAAGACAGGTCATGCTAATTCCTTTTTAAATGACTCTGTGTAAGACAGGAGAACACAGTGTAAACTCAGACAAATGTATTAAATGTGAATGATAGAAATCGGTATCACATTAAATGCCAGACTCCTGTGAATAATTGAGATTAAAATAAACATTACTGTTTTTTTTCTGGCAGCTGGGGGAGGGCTGA